>NC_081315.1:55271318-57953818 GCF_026419965.1 Kogia breviceps
TAGAGAATCTTAACAAAACAAGGATTGGGGCAGTAGTTAACATTGTCCCACCAAAATCTCCATGGAGACATTTCTCAATTGCCTTCCTTGGAAAAACTGTTTGACTTTATTAAGGAAGATAGTGATTTATGATTACTTCATAATTGCCAAAGTCATTAGCCTCTCCCAGTCCCTACCTTACCTGGTGTGGAATTTGGCATAAATTGTTGCAGTTTCCAAGTGGGTCCCAGTAACCTAATCCCCTTCTTCTTGCCTAGGTTCTGAACAATTTGGGAAATAAAGTAAAGGATAGAAATGGGGGCCAAAATATCACTGTATTACTGATAAAGTTAAGTTGGTTGATGTTGCATAGTGGGAAAACCAAATAGGCCTGCCAACTGATCCCCAGAATTAGGCAGATTTATACCTCCAATTCCTAGCAACAACACTTGACAGGGACAGCACGGAGGATCAAATGGGAATTCAGTCTCTGGACAACCTTGTTCTTTGAGGTTGGAAGACAAAGCTAAATCAGACATTCTGGGCTTCCCTGGTGGCGCAGTGGTTGAGAGTCCGCCTGCCGATGCAGGGGACGCAGGTTCATGCCCCGGTCCGGGAAGATCCCACATGCCGCAGAGCGGCTGGGCTCGTGAGCCATGGCCGCTGAGCCTGCGCGTCCGGAGCCTGTGCTCCGCAATGGGAGAGGCCACAGCAGTGAGAGGCCCGCGTACCGCAAAAAAAATAAAATAAAAATAAATCAGACATTCTTCACAGATTTACTAATTTTATAAGTCACTCAATCTCCCCAAATGTAGAAGAAGACCCAGAACTAATTGAGGTCCTTTCACAGGGAGCAAACTTAAGAAGCAAGCAAGATGCTTTCTCCGCTACCATCATTGACCAATTACTACTTGAACCTTCCTTCCTTCCTTCCTTCCTTCCTTTAGTTTCCATGATAACCTAGTGGCTTTACCTTTTTAATCAATCCTGCTTATTCTTTATAGGCCTTTCTTCCTCTATCTGGCTCTTAAATATTAAGAGTTCCCCATGATTCTGCCATTGCCCTATTTTTATTTTATATACTGTACCTAAGGAATCTCATTTAAGTTCACAATTTCATTTACCATATATAAGACTAGTGAATTCATATCCCTTATCTCCACCCCAACCCATATAGATCCAGGGTTACCAATGGAATTACAGTGTTTAATGTTTCCTTAGCCTTTATCTCCAACCTAAAGGGATCCAAGATTACCAAATCATATTCATTCGTTCTATGTTCTATGTTCTCACTACCTAATTACTTTCTTTGCCTCACAGCCACTGCCTTAATTTGGCTTCTACCATCTTTCATCCATTCTATTGCAAAAGTCTATTAATCTCTCTGCCTCTGATCCTACTCTACTCCATTTTATCCTCTACATTGCCACCCAAGTTAATTCTCTACCTTGTAAAAACAATTTCCTTCTGGATACAAAAACAATACATATTCATTGTAGAGCGTTAACAAAATATAGAAAAGCGCACACACAGGAACATATAATTCCATCAGCTAGAGATAGCCACTGATGACATTTTAGTCCAACTCTTTTCAGTGTTTTATAGGTGTATTTTTAAATAAAACGAGAATGCTGCTGCTGCTTGTTTAGCATGCTTTTGTTTTGTTTTACTTAATATATGTGAGCATATTCTCAGGGCATTAAATGTCATTTGTATTGAATATATAATGGGTATATCAACTTAAGCATTGCAAACTGGCAGCCTATAACCAATAGTGAATATATAATGGATATATCAATTTATTAAAGGTAAGCACTGCAAACTGGCAGCCTATAATCAAAACTGGTATATGGACATACTTTATTTATTTTTTTTTATTTTTATTTTTTTTGCGGTACGCGGGCCTCACTGCTGTGGCCTCTCCCGTCTCAGAGCACAGCCTCTGGACGCGCAGGCTCAGCAGCCATGGCTCACGGGACTAGCCGCTCCGCGGCATGTGGGATCTTCCCAGACCGTGGCACGAACCTGTGTCCCCTGCATCGGCAGGAGGACTCTCAACCACTGCGCCACCAGGGAAGCCCTGGACATACTTTATTTTGTCATCACAGCATTACAAAGTTTTTTGAATTTTGAATGCCTTTACACAAGATATGCTGTCTTGCAATTCCTCATAGTTTCCACAAATTTTTTTCTCTTATGCCCAGTATTATTCCCTCATTTTTGTCCCTAACCTGTTTTTATTTTTGTTGTTGCTATTGTTTGTGTGTGTGTGTGTGTTTTTTAATTTGAGTTGAAAATGGACAATTTATCCAAAATAAGAATGGATTTTCATTCATTCACCAAGTATTTGTTGCCTACCCACTATGCACCAGGCACTATGTTAGGCAAGAAAATGGTGAGCAACACAAATGTGGGCCCTTATACCTTGAAAAATATAGTCTAGTGTGAGAGATACACAAATAAAATAACTGTTCCAAGGGAAACCTGACCTAGGGACTTGTGTTTTGTTTGGGAGGGCAGAGCTTTCCTGAGGAAGTAAAATTCCTTTTACCTGGTACATCATGTCCACCTTTCAATGAAAAATTACAAGGCATACTAAAAGACAAAAAAAAACATAGTTTGAAGAGACTGAACAGTTATCAGAACTAGAATCTTGGAATATTGGAATTATCAGACCAGGAATTTTAAAAATCTATGAAGAAATTGATACAGCCACTATGGAAAACAGTATGGAGGTTCCTTCAAAAGCTAAAAATAGAAGTACCATATCACCCAGCAATCCCACTACTGGGCATATACCCTGAGAAAACCATAATTCAAAAAGACACATGCACCCCAATGTTCATTGCAGCACTATTAATAGCCAGGACACAGAAGCAACTTAGATGTCCATCAGCAGATGAATGGATAAAGAAGATGTGGTACATATATACAATGGAATATTACCCAGCCATAAAAAGGAACGAAATTAGGTCATTTGTAGGCATGTGGATGGACCTAGAGACTGTCATACAGAGTGAAGTAAGTCAGAGAAAAACAAATATTGTATATTAACACATATGTGGAATCTAGAGAAATGGTATAGATGATCTTATTTGCAAAGCAGAAATACAGACACAAACATAGAGAACAAATGTATGGATACCAAGGTGAAAACGGTGGGGTGGGAGGAATTGGGAGATTGGGATTGACACATATACACTATTGATACTACATATAAAATACACAACTAATAAGAACATACTGTATAGCACAGGGAACTTAATGTACTGTGGTGACCTAAATGGAAAGGAAATCCAAAAAAGAGGGAATATATGTATATGTGTAGCTAATTCATTTTGCTCTACAATAGAAACTAACACAACTTTGTAAAACAACTATATTCCCATAAAAATTAATTAAAAATAAATAAATGAAAATAAAAATCTATGATGAATGTGCTTAAGGCTTTCTTGGGCAAAGTAGACAACACATGAGAACAGATGGATAATGTAAGCAGAGAGATGAAAATTCTAAGAAAGAATCAAAAAGAAATAGAAGAGATCAGAAACTCTAACAGAAATAAAGAATGTCTTTGTTGGACTCAGTAGGAGACTGGACACAGCTGAGGAGAGAGTCTATGAACCTGAGGATATAACTATAGAAACTTCCAAAACTGAAAAGCAAAGAGAAAAAAAACTGAAAAAAAAAAAACCCAGACTATCCAAGAACTGTGGGAGAACTACAAAAGTGTAATATGAATGTAATGGGAATACCAGAAGGAAAAGAAAGCAGGCAACAGAAACAATATTTGAAGCAGTAATGACTAAGGACTTCCCCCAAATTAATGTCAGACACCAAATTACAGATCCAGAACATTCAGAGAACACTAAGCAGATAAATGCCAAAACAAAGCACACACACACACATACACACACACACAAAAAAACCAAAACCAAAAACAAAAAATTACACTTAGGCATATCATATTCAAACTTAAGAAAATCAAAGTTAAAGAAAAAATCTTGAAAGAAGCCAGAGGGAAAAAATAGCTTACCCATAGAGGAGCAAAGATAAGAATTGCATTTAACTTCTCCTCAAAAACCATGCAAACAAAAGAAGAGTAAAGTTAAATATTTAAAGCATTGAGAGGAAAAAAACACCAACCTAGAATTCTGTACCCCACAAAATTATCATTCAAGTGAAGGAGAAACACTTTCTTAGACAAACAAAAATTGAGGGAATTTGTGGCCAGTAGACCTGCCTTGTAAGAATTGTTTAAAAAAGTTCTTCAGAGAGAAGGAAAGTAATATAAGTTAATAATATAGGTGACTTCAACTTGGCAGGCACCTTTCTGGTTTTGGGAGGACCAGTAGCTCCTCTGATGGCCCTATTCTGAGGTGTGGCTTTAGGTTGTAATTCTGGAAGCTCACCTAAAATCCATTTCATCTGTCCATCAAAATAATTCTATAAGCTATTTAATGTCCTATAATATATCCCTTTCTGCTTAAAGCACAGTATATTTTACTCTCTTCAACTTAACTCTGACCAATAGAGTAGTGCCAGAGTGGCTATAGACAACATCTTCAAGAAAATGTGAACTTGTGATCGGTTATCTGACCTGAGTGGGTTTTAAACAAGCAAGAATCCTTTTGGCATCAGAAGGTGGGACTCAGGAAATCTGTTGCTTAAATGCTGACTTGTGATTGCCTGGAAGGTAGGGCCTACTGATGTCAAGACTTTGGCAAGCCATGTGAATATAATGAGAATAAGGAATACAGGTTTGTGGACTGGATTGTCTGCTTTTAGTTGTACCAAACAAAGGTTAAATGAAGACCGTGACAAATCCAGGATTTTAAATTCCAGGCTCCAGGCGTGACTAGAGTTTTAGGGAGCTTCTATAATTACCCTAAAAGAAACTTGAATCTTTAGGTCCCGAGCAATCATATCTGAAAATAAGATGTAGAGTCTGATCTTCCAAATTGCAGGATTAAAATGAAGGTTGAATTTACAGTATTTCTGGGGCTTATATATAAAAACCAGGGACTATTTGGGATACAGTGAGACCCTGAGAACATTTGAGTGAATTCAGATAACCCTGAGGTTCATAAAACATCAAACCTCACCAGGTATTCCTTACCAGCAGGCCCTCTTCCCTTTATGTTAAGACTGGCCTCTCCCTGTCTGAAATCTCTGTAGCCACCCCACTTGAGGGAGCTACCACATGCCATATCTCTACCACTTCTTGTATCCAGACCAGATCTATAGCTAGAGTCATAATCCATTAAGAGGTCTATGTGTAACAGTGACAAGCTTTTGATATGCTCCAGAAAACTGGAAATATGTATAAAGATGAAAAAAGAATATAAGTTTAGAGTCAAACTTATTGATATAGGATTCTCAATCCCACGTGGTTATAACTATTTTAGATGTAGTCATTTTGGAGTGATTATAATCGTTTGTTTGCTTGAATGACTGAAATGTATTTTTGCTGGTGGACAATGTTAAGTGGATTTGAGATATCAGAAGTTGCTTAGCAAAATGTAGAGGAAGGGATAGAAAGATTTAAGGAGAAAGGAAAACTTGAGTGATTTATCATGTTCACTCTTTCTACTACTTTCCATTGTCTCCCAGAAGAGCCCAGAGGATACTCCCTTCATCAAGATATTGAGAGAGTAGTGACAGAAATGTCAGTAATCTTGAAAAGCTCAACACTCTAGTTTCCATCATCTAAAGGCTGGGGATAAAGTGTGGGGGAAATGCTATTGAAAGAGGCTCTCTGATTTTAATTGAAATGGTGTACTCCTATAGTAGTACAGACAAATTTATTGCACTTAAGCAACAGAGGCAAGATAGGTGTGATTGCCATAACTGTAAGACTACAGTGGAATTCAGAATGAAAGGTCTTTGGTAACGGCAAATTGACCATGAAGCTCCTTAGGACTTAAATAGATAGGCAGCTTACAAGAATAGCCAGGGTTACCACATTGCACATAGCTCTTAGCAACATATACATTGTAGTCTATACAGATGGTGTCTCCTGGAGTACAAGACCTACTACAGTGAGAATTGTGCACCCTTGAATTGTGCAAAATGGTGGCCTGGATATAACTTAAAACATGCTGAAAATTGAAGCTTCTTACCTAATCTCCAAACCTCAGTCATTTTACAGTCCCTAAGAACCCCAGGAAATGGTCACATGAAGAAGATACATGCATCACAAGTACATGCAGCAAATGTTTCTCCTTACTTTCTATAAGGGACCCATAGATATTTACTAATGCTTGGCCCCATTTCTTTAACCCTATCTCTAGCCACATCCTTGCTATATCATTACCATTGCCAGAGTGTATTTTCCTGCTTCCTCACTTTGGGCCCAGCAATATGATTTGTTTTAGCCAGGTCGTATAGATGGAAGTAACGTTGTGTCATTTGTATATGTCTGCTTGACTTCTTGCCTCTCTATCACTGTCATGAGAACACATCCTAGCTAGTTCACATATTCAAGGAAAAAGAGATAGTGGAACAGACCCACACCAGCAAACTTGCACCTCAGCTAAACTTAAGATATGTGAATAAGCTCAGCTGAGATGAACAGAGCTACCAGTAAAAATGAAGAGCAACACCCAGGGGGTCTCTTTGGATTTTTAAGAATAACATATGGCATTTGTGTATGCTTCTTCAACCTATCTAATCCAGTTTAGGGAAGCTGACCCACCAATGTGAACAAGAACAAATAATTGTTGTTAACCACTAAATTTGGGGAAAATTTGTTATGAAGCAATATCTGATCAATACTTGGAAGCTATTCATTGAGAAAAGGGAATACCCAGGAATTACTGGACACTGACTCTTAGCATACTTGAATCCCCAGGACTTGGAGTGCCACTGTGATCCACCAATTAGAATTGTTGCTTATGGAAGTAAGGTAAAGCTGCATTCCTGGAAAATTGCATGATTAGTGCTACCATAAAAGACTTGAAAGATGTAGTGGCAATGATTTCTTTCTATTCACATTTATGTGTCCTCTTTTGCCTATGTAGAATAGATGAGTCTTGGAGAATAGCAGTGGATTACTGTAAATATAATCAGGTAGTGACTCTAGTTACAGCTGCTGTTCCAGACATGCTCTCTTTAATAAAGCAAATCAACATAGCCTCTATCAGTTAGAATATAACTATTAATCTGTCAATTGTTTTTTTCCTTCTATCTCAGTAAGAAGAGGACTCCAAAAAAGTGTTTGTTTTTACCTTGAAGGAACACAAATAATACTTTCATTGATCTGTTTCAGCTCTCTAGCTCTGGGTTACAGTCTAGCCTGCAGAGACCTTTACCATCTCACCATCCTACATAACATCACACTGGCCAACTACTTTGATGATATACTCATAGTAATGGGTGACTGGATTTCAGGGAGTGGGAGGTAAACTCCAGTGAAAATATACAAGTAACTGTGACCTCACTGAAATTTCTGAGGATCAGGTGGTCTCAGCATCTCAGGATATTCCCTCCAGCACAATAGGAAAAGTGGTGCACCTTTTTCCCATATCACTAAGAAAGCACTTGATGAGCCTCTTTGAATTTTATAAGTAGAATATCCTGCATTTGGATGTGCTACTCCAATCTGTTTAATGAGTTACCAACTTTGAAATATCCTCAAAGCAAGAGAACTTTCTAGCTGGTCTAGGCTGTAGCTTAAGGTTCTATAACAGATTTAGAGTCTATAACAGATCAAGATGCTGTTTGGAGCTAGGAGAAGAATCATGGTGTAGCCTACTAGGGCTTTGAATCAGTGCCATATAATCAACTATTCTTTTGGAATATTCCTGGGCTTGTCTTGTGAGCCTTAGTAGAGACTGAACACCTTACCATGAGAATTTAAGGCCATGAAGTCTGGGATGCCCATCACCAACTGGGTTTTATCTAACCTAACAAACCCAAACCATAAAGCTGTATATAACCAGAATCACTTTAACATCAACTGGAAGTGACATATAGAAGATTGGAGTCACTGAAGCCACTGGTAAATAACATGACCAAGTAGGTGGCTCCATTACCAGATGCCTACTCTGTCTACATTGCCACCCTTCTATCAACCCACACTTGTGACCACATAGGGAATTCTCTATGACTAGTTGACTCAGGAAGAAAAAATTCAATCCTGGTTTGCAGATGGTTCTGGAAAATGAGCTGGCCCCTGCCAGAAGCAGATTGCTATAGCATTACAATCTCACTCAAAGGTAACTCCAAGGGGGAAGAACTTTAATCAGTGTATGTCATTTAAAAAAAAAATAAATTTATTTATTTATTTATTTTTGGCTGCATTGGGTCTCCGTCGCTGTGCGTGGGCTCTCTCTAGTTGTGGCGAGCGGGGGCCACTCCTTGTTGCAGTCTGCGGGCTTCTCTTGTTGGGAGCACGGGCTCTAGGCGTGCGGGCCTCAGCAGCTGTAGCATGCGGGCTCACTAGTTGTGGTTCACAGGCCTCCAGAGAGCAGGCTCAGTATTTGTGGCACATGAGCCCAGCTGCTCCGCAGCATGTGGGATCCTCCCGGACCAGGGCCCGAACTCATGTCCCGCGCGTTGGCAGGCAGACTCTCAACCACTGTGCCACCAGGGAAACTCCAGTGTATGTCATTTTCAATTTGGAAAAGCAGTGTACTTTGTCTATTTATGGGTAGTGGTTAGTGTTCTGGCTGGACATACAGGGACATGGGAAAAATAAGGCCGAAGGATTAAGGGATAAGTTCATTTGGGGAAGTGATATGTAGATGGACCTCCTGTAATGTTAACAGAGTGTGAGCATATTTATATCTCATGTAAATGCTAACAACAGTAGCAGCAGCAGCAGCAAAAGAGGTCACCTCTGCAGGGGAGGCTTATCATTAATCAGGTAGCCAATGTGACCTCTTCTGTGGCTACTAGTTAGCCTTTTTCTCCAGCTAGTCATTTCTTGGTCAATGGTTCCCTGAACAAAGTATGATGACAGAGATGGAAGTCATTTATGATCTCATAAAAACATGGACTTCTCTTCCAGAGGGTTGATCTATCTACTGCTATAGTTGAGAGCCTAATCTTCCAGCAGCAGAAAGCCAATGCTGAGCACATGAAACAACACCATACACCAGGGGGACCAGTCACCCACCTGGTGGCAGGTTGATTATATTAGACTTCATCTATATATAGGTGGAATCAATTTGTCTTCATAGAATGGATCATTATAGTGCAGCTATATTTGTTTTTCTTGCCTGCCATACTTCCTCTAGCAATGCTATTTATAAAATAATGGAATGGCTTATTCAGCATTAGAGAATCTCATACAACATTGCATCTGTCCAAAGAACTAATTTTAATGTAGATGAACTAAAGCAAAAAAATAACAACCGGGCTTCCCTGGTGGTACAGTGGTTGAGAGTCCGCCTGCCGATGCAGGGGACATGGGTTCGTGCCCCGGTCCGGGAAGATCCCACATGCCGCAGAGGGGCTGGGCCCATGAGCCATGGCCGCTGAGCCTGCGCGTCCAGAGCCTGTGCTTCGCAATGGGAGAGGCCACAACAGTGAGAGTCCTGTGTACTGCCAAAAAAAAAAAAAAAGAATAACAACCATGTGGTCACTGGCTTTAAATGGTTTATAAATCCATGTGGTTACTGAACTATAAAGCAATGACTTTATAGAATGGTGGGATGGTCTATTGAAGAACTCAGTTATGATGTAAGAAGCAAGTTGGGAAGTACTGTCTTAAAGGATTCAGATACTCATTCTAATAACAGAACACATTGGTCTGAGAACAAAGTGGTGGCAGTGGAATGGCACAAGTCTCTCTTAGACCTAACGACAACAAATTTATGTCGTTCAGACTGAGACACTTTTAATAATTGAAATGGAGGGACTTCTCTGGTGGTCCAGTGGTTAAGACTTCGCCTTCCAATGCAGGGGGTGTTGATTCAATCCCTGATCGGGGAGCTGAGATCCTACATGCCTCGCGACCAAAAAACCAAAACATAAAACAGAAGCAATATTGTAACAAATTCAATAAAGACTTTAAAATTGGTCCACATTAAAAAAATATTTTGGGGCTTCCCTGGTGGCGCAGTGGTTGAGAATCTGCCTGCCAATGCAGGGAACACGGGTTTGAGGGCTGGTCTGGGAAGATCCCACATGCTGCAGAGCAGCTGGGCCTGTGAGCCACAACTACTGAGCCTGAGTGTCTGGATCCTGTGCTCCACAACAAGAGAGGCTGCGATAGTGAGAGGCCCGCGCACCGCGATGAAGAGTGGCCCCCACTCGCCGCAACTAGAGAAAGCCCTTGCACAGAAACGAAGACCCAACACAGCCAAAAATTAATAAATAAATAAATTTAATTAAATTTTAAAAATCTTAAAAAAAATTGAAATAGAGCATTAAGCAATTAAACTTACATAATATTTAAAAATATGTATTAAACAACAAATTGATTTTGTTATATTGGTGGGCCTATAAAATAGTATGTTTGAAAACTATTTTCAAAAATAAATCTGGATACACTAGAGAAAATTAAAAACTGCTTAATACTGATTATTAGTCCATTAAAAATAACAACCAATAATTATTCTATAATATTTATGTATTTTAATCAGTTTCTCAGCTATATCTGTCTCATACCATGTATTTTTTCACTTCTGAAAAATGTATTTTTTTCCAGATTCACTGAGACTAATTGACATATAATATTTTGTGAATTTAAGGTGTACAATGGAATGATTTGATGCACATTTATACTGTGAAATAATTGCCACAATAAAGTTAGTTAACACTTCTATCACCTCACATTATAGTCACCATACTGTACCTTAGATTCAAATAAATTATTCATTTTATAACTGGAAGTTTGTATCCTTCAACCAACATCTGCCAATTTCCCCTGGCACCCAGCCCTAGTGAAGAATGTATTTTAACATGGTATTATGTTTGTAATTTTTAATAAAAATATCTCTAAACTTCTTCAACATTGTATTTTACAGTTAATGAATTTTAAATTATTGATGCTCTCAGTTGACTCTTCTGTTGACCTCAGTATTTTTATGTGGGATGCTCTCAGTATTTTATATGCTCTTTATATAGGTTACTATAAGTATCTGATAAGCTCAGAGCAAATTATGCCAAATGGACTCTATTCTCGAGTTGGATTTTGTTCTATTATATGTGTAAATATTTCAGCCCAAATGTTTTCAGATACTGTCTTTCCTGCTTCCACTCATTATATCCTTTTTAAGACAAATCTCATCAAGTAAATGATCTCTATTTATGATTCTTTAAATGTAATATCAAATATAGATGTTGCACAATAATAGATAAATTCTCAATTTCATTCTATTCTTGTACAGAATATAAATTTATTCAAGTAAAAATAGAAGCTCCATGAAAGAATCTCCTCGTAAGTCAAGGGTATTTGTTTCTTACTGCTGTTGTATTAAATTACCACAAACGTAGTGGCTTAAAACAACACAAATTTATCATCTTACAATTCTGGGGGTCAGAAATCTGAAATGGATTTCTCTGGGCTAAAATGTGAAGGTGTTGTCAGGATTGCATTCTTTTTGCATGCTATAGGGGAAATTGTTTATTTGGCTTTTCTAGCTTCTAGAGTTTGCCTGCATTCCTTGGCATGTGGCCTCTTCCTCCGCCTTCCTCCTTCATCTTTTAAGAACCCTTAGATTTCATTGGGCTCACCTGGATAAGGCAGGCTAGTCTCTCCATCTCAAGAGCCTTAACTTAATCACACCTGTCAAGTCCCCTTTGCCATGTAAGGTTACGTATTGCCATGTACAGTTTCCTGAGATTAGGGCATGACCAGGAATATTTTCATATGACGTGGAAATGGCTGGGTCATATTGTAGGTATATGTTTACCTTCTAATAATGGGTGAAATAACTGAATAAACAATTCACTAAGTAAGATACATGAGTGGCAAATAAGTGCATGAAATGATGCTCTGCTCTATGTGAAAATATAATTGATTTTTGTATATGAATCTGATATCCTGAAACATTGCTAAACTTCCTTATTAATTCTAGTAACTTATTTGTACACATAATAGGATTTACTTCACAGAAATCATGTTGTCTGTGAATAAAGGGAGTTATACTTCTTTTCCAGTCTAGATATTTTAAAATTCTTTTTCTTTCCTAATTCACTGGCTAGAACCAGCACTACAATGTTGATTAAAAGTGGTAAGATAAACATCCTTTCCCTGTTCCTGATTTTAGAAAGTATTCAGTCTTTCACTATAAGTATAATGTTAACTGTAGGTTTCTCATATATTTTTGTCTATGAGTTTAAGGAAGTTCCCTTCTGTTTCTGGTTTTATTAGAGTTTTTACCAGGCATGTATTTTGTATTTCTCAAGTGTTTTTTTCTGTATTTATTGAGATGATCATGTAGTTTTTCTTTCTTAGTCAGTTATTACCCAGAATTACATAGGTTGGTTTTTGAATATTAAAACAATTTTACATTCCTGGGATAAACCCCTTTTATGATGTATTATCCATTTGTATATTATTGTATTTTATTTGATAACATTTTGTTAAGAAGCTTTGCACATATAAGCATGAGATATATTGATCTGTAGTTTTCTTTTCTTATAATGCAATTTTATGGTTTTGGTATTGAGTAATGTGGTCCTCAAAGAATGATTTGGGAAGTATTCCCTCATCAATTTTCTGGAAGAGTTTGGTAGAATTGGTATTATTTCTTGTTTAAATATTTGGTAGAATTTGCCAGTGAAGCTATATGACCCTAGGGTTTTCTTTGTGGGGAAGTTTTTAACAAAAAATTCAATGTCTTTAATAGCTCTAGAGTTATTTAGATTATCTGTTTCTTTTTTTTTTTTTTTTTTTTTTTGCGGTACGCGGGCCTCTCACCGTTGTGGCCTCTCCCGCTGCGGAGCACAGGCTCCGGACGCGCAGGCTCAGCGGCCACGGCTCACGGGCCCAGCCGCTCCGCGGCACGTGGGATCTTCCCGGACCGGGGCACGAACCCGTGTCCCCTTTTTTTTTTTTTGGTTGTGGTACGGGGGCACTCACTGTTGTGGCCTCTCCCGTTGCAGAGCGCAGGCTCAGCGGCCATGGCTCATGGGCATGTGGGATCCTCCCGGACCGGGGCATGAACCCGTGTCCCCTGCATAAGCAGGCGGACTCTCAACCACTGCACCACCAGGGAAGCCCTGTTTCTTTTTTAAAAAAATTTATTTTGGTTTATTTATTTTTGGCCGTGTTGGGTCTTCATTGCTGCATGTGGGCTTTCTCTAGTTGAGGCAAGCAGGCTACTCTTCATTGCAGTGCACAGGCTTCTCATTGTGGTGGCTTCTCTTGTTGCGGAGCACAGGCTCTAGGCACGCAGGCTTCAGCAGTTGTGGCATGCGGGCTCAGTAGTTGTGGCTCTAGGGCTCTAGAGCACAGGCTCAGTAGTTGTAGCACACGGGCTTAGTTGCTCCGCGGCATGTGGGATCTTCCCGGACCAGAGCTTGAACCTGTGTCCCCTGCATTGGCAGGCAGATCCCTAACCACTGTGCCACCAGGGAAGCCCCCTATCTGTTTCCTCTTGAATGAGCTTTGGTAGTTTGTGTATTTCAAGGAATTTGTTCATTTTATGTCCTTCTTCAACTCTGGTAGTATTATTTGCTCTGAAATCTATTTTGTTTGATATTTATATAACCATCCCAGCTTTCTTTTGATTAGTCTTAGCATGCTGTGGTTTTTTTCATCCTTTTTTTTTAAACCTATATGTTAACATAGCTGGATCTTGCTTTTTACCCAATCTTACAATCTCCACTTTTTAAATGAGACTATTTAGACTATTTACATTTAATGTGATCATTGGTATGTTTGAATTTAAATATATGGTCTTGGTATTTGTTTTCTGTTTGTCCCATCTGTTCTTTGTTCCCATTTTCCTCTTTTTCTACTTTTTTAGAGCAATTATACAATTTTCATTTCATTTTATCTCCTTTGTCAGTATTAGCTGTAACTCTTTATTATTCACAATAAAGAGATACAGAGTTTTAGTTGTTGATTTAGGGTTTATATTATATGTCTTTAACTTAACACATTGTGCCTTCAAATGTTGTTATATTCCTTAATGTATAGTGTAAAAATCTTTAATAGAAGTAATAGATAATAGGTGTAACAGAAGTGTAATTGTATTTCCCCTTTCTGGACTTTTTACAATTTTTGCCTTACGTTTTACTTCCACATATTTTGTAAACCTCACAGGGACTTCCCTAGCAGTCCAGTGGTTAAGACTCCACACTTCCACTGTAGCGGGCATGGGTTCAATCCCTGGTCAGGGAACTAAGATCCTGCATACCATGCGGTGTGGCCAAAAATAAGTAAATAGATAAATAAACAAATAAGCCTCACAATATGTTCTTTTAAGGAGTCAATTATCTATTAAAGGCATTTAAATAAGAAAATTCTTTTTTTCAGCTTTACTGAGGTATGATTAACAAAAATTTAATATCCTTAAGATGTACAATATGTTTTTAAATACATTTACATTGAAAGATGATTACCACAATAAAGCTAATTAACATATCCATTAACTCACAGTTATCTTTTTTTTTTGTAGTACGCAGGCCTCTCACTGTTGTGGCCTCTCCCATTGCGGAGCACAGTCTCCGGACGCACAGGCTCAGTGACCATGGCTCACGGGCCCAGCCGCTCCACGGCATGTGGGATCTTCTCGGACCGGGGCACGAACCCGTGTCCCCTGTATCAGCAGGTGGATTCTCAACCACTGCGCCACCAGGGAAGCCCGGGAAGCCCGGGAATCCCCCTACTAGATTTGTACATCGTTGATCCACTACCTTTACTGTATATTTGCCTTTACTAATGAGATTTTTTATTTCATAATTTTTATATTTCTAGTTATGATCTTTTCCACTTAGAGAAGTACTTTTATCTTTTCTTGTAAAGCTAGTTTGGTGGTGCTGGACTCTTTTAGCTTTTGCTGTCTGTAAAACTCTTTATCTCTCCTTCAAATCTGAATGATAGCCTTGCTGGGTAGAGTATTCTTGGTTGTCGTTTTTCCTTTTATTACTTTAAATATATCGTGTAACTCCCTTTTGGCCTGCAAAATTTCTGCTGAAAAGTCAGGTGAGAATCTTATGGAAATTCCCTTGTACATTACTAGTTGCTTTGCCTTTGATGCTTTTGGAATTCTGTCTTTAATTTTTGCTATTTTAATTACAGTGTGTCTTAGTGTGGACCTCTTTGAGTTGATCTTATTTGGGACTCTCTGATCTTATTTGCTTCCTGTACCTGAATGTCTGTTTCATTTTGCAGGTAAGGGAATTTTTCAGATATTATCTCTTCAGATATGTTCTCTGACCCTTTCTCTCTCTCTTCTCCTTCTGGGAAACCTATAATGTGAATGTTAGTACATTTCATGTTCTCAAGAGGTCTCTTAAACTGTCTTCATTTTTAAAAATTATTATTTTCTTTTTTCTCTTCAGCTTGGGTGATTTTCACTGTTCCATCATCCAGTTCACTGATTTGTTCCTTTGTATCATCTAATCTACTGTGATTCCTTCTAGCATATTTTTAATTTCAGTTATTGTACTCTTCAGTTCTGTTTGGTTCTTCTTTACATTTTATAACTCTGTGAAACTTCTCACTGTGTTCATCCATTCTTCTCCCAAGTTTGATGAGCGTCTTTATTATCATTACCTTGAATTGTTTACTGGGTAGATTATCTCCACTTCACTTAGTTCTTCCTCTGTGGTTTTATCTTGTTCTTTCATTTGTTACATATTCCTTTGTCACCTCATTTAGCCTAATTCTCTGTGTTTATTTGTGTATATTAGGTAAGTCAGTTACATTTCCCAATCTTGTGAAAGTGGCCTTATATAGGAGACATCTTATGGGGCCCAACAGCATACTACTCCCTTCACGTCACCAGAGCTATATGCTGTAGGGAGGGTTTCCTCCTATGTGGGCTGAGTGGGCCCTTCTGTTGTGGTGAGGCTGCCTATTTGGGGCAGGCTGGTAGGCAAGGCTGGTCCTTGGCTCTGTTGGTTGCCAGGCCTGCCTCATGTGGAGGCTGCCGGCTACTGGTGGGCAAACCCATGGCATACCTGGCTGTCCCATGACTCTTGCCAGCCCACTGGTAAGTGGGTAAGCACCTGTCACTAATAGCCTAGAGGGAAGACTCAAAAATGGCACTTGCTAGCACCAGTCCTCAAGGTAGAATGAGCACCCCCAAATGGATGTCACCAGTGTCTGTGTCCCCAGGGGTAGTCCCAGTTTCCTGTTGCCTCTCTGGGAGGCTCTCCAAGATCAGCAAGTGGATCTAACTCAGGATACTTTCAAATTACTGTCTCTACGCTAGGTCTCAGAGCATGTGAGAATTTGTATGAGCCCTTTAAGAGCAGTCTGTTTCCTACAGCCCTCTGGCTCTCCTGTATGAAAGCCCTGCTGGCCTTCAAAACCAGATGTTCTGGTGGCTCATGTTCTTGGGCTAGGACCCCCTTCTGAGGATCACAATGTGGGGCTCAGTCCCCTCACTCCTTGGGGAGAAACTCTGCAACTGTTATTATCCTCCCATTTGTGGCTCACCTACCCAGGAATGTGGGTCTTGACTATATAGTATTTCCACCCCTCCTACCTGTCTCATTGTTGTTCCTTCTTTATATTTTTATTGCAAAAAATCTTTTTTGTGTGTGTGCTAATCTTTAGGTCATTCTTATTGATAGTTTCTCTGTAATTAGTTGTAATTTTGGTGTGCCCATAGGAGGAGCTGAGCTCAGGGTCTTCCTACTCCACCATCTTGACCACTCCCAAATATAATGCACATTCTTTAAAAACAAATGAACACATTATTTTTATTTTATTTATTTATTTATTTATAAAATTAATCAACTAATTTTTATTTTTGGCTGTGTTTGGTCTGTGTTTCTGTGCGAGGGCTTTCTCCAGTCACGGCGAGTGAGGGCCACTCCTCATCACGGTGTGCAGGCCTCTCACTGTCATGGCCTCTCCTGTTGCGGAGCACAGGCTCCAGATGCGCAGGCTCAGTAGTTATGGCTCACAGGCCCAGTTGCTCTGTGGCATGTGGGATCCTCCCAGACTAGGGCTCTAACCTGTGTCCCCTGCATTGGCAGGCAGATTCTCAACCACTGCGCCACCAGGGAAGCCTCGAACACATTATTTTTAAAACTACCTTACTTATTAAGACTATTCGTATTTTATCAGATTTGTTGGTAGAAATGTTACATGGGATCTGGTAACATTTAACTTCTCAGCACAGCTTCTTTGAATGAGGCTAAACATTGCCATACCCATTGTACCTCATCTACAATTTCTTTTTATTTGCAACCTCAATATATTGATTAGGTGCTCAGCATTATAAGCACTAGAGAGGTAGTATAAAATCAATCCTATTCCTCAAAACATTTATTTAGTGAGATATGGCCTATATACAGGAAACAGCAAGGAATTGCGCAATTATTTATAAGATAATAACTAAATGCACATTAAGTTGTATATTCTATAAATCCTGTTCTTGCTACTCTGAGAATGGGAAGGTTTAGGACAGGTTGGATAGAGACATCAGCCATTAAATTTTATGCCAGATAAAGGACTCCAGAGACAGTATCAAGTAGGTTAATTAATTATCTGGAGTAGCTAGAAGAAATAAGAGATAAAAAATAAGTATAAAGCATTGTCTAAGTCAAAAACCTGGAGAATAAGCTACCGAAACTGAGTCTGTTGTCAGATGCAAGGAATGAATGTTTAGAAGACAAATCAGAGGTCATGATTTTGTCAACACAAGAAAACAGTGGGAGAAAGGAGTAACATGGCAATGAGGTTAACGGATTTGTCACTCTCAGCGTGAGAAGGGCTGGATTACTTGAAGCTCCCTGTTAGTTACCAGAGAAGTTTACCTGTTTCTGAAGCTTAATTGTTATTGGGTGTGGGTCACATGCTGAATATGTGAAGGGGCCTGAATTAAAGGAAACTGATTACGGGGTGATTTTCCTTCTGATTACTACACAAACACCCAGGCTTGGCCTTTCAAGGGAGGGAAGACTTTCGAAGGATTGCCTTTGAAGGAGTCAGTTTTCTTTAGTAGGAGGTTCTATTCCATCTCAGTGTCTTATGGCCCCGGGCATTTGCCTGCTCTGATATGTTCACTAAAATTATTGTGTAGACACCTCCCAGGTTCCTGATGTGCAGTCATTCATTCCATAGTCCATCTGGCCTTTGACTGTGGCTCCATTCCCAATTTATAGTTCTGCTCCTGTCCTTTGAACTAGACTTTGGTGTTTGATTTCTTCTTTTTGATTCTTGGCCTGCTCTCAAAAGAGTGTTCTAATAATCATTCCCACTTCAAACTGCTTCACTTTAATTTTTCTGTAAGGACTCAATCCCCATTTCTGTAGGGACCATACCATACCCCCTATTTTTGATCATGGAGTAATGCCTCAACCCAAATCACTGGACCTTACATGAGGGATTCACATCAGTGGTTGTTCGTTTGTGTTTTCCTCTACTATATACCAGACCAAGTACCAGGACTAGCTATAATAATGGCAAAGTCCAGATCATTTCCTACTGTGTATTTTGGCTCCCTGTCTCTGGCAGTTGGGATAAGTTGCAAAGGAATTGCGTTCTGAGTGAAGTTCTAGGGACCTGTGCACAGGGATTAGTGAAAATGAATTTGGGATGCAGGGATGGAAAACCTGGAAGTGGAAGACCCCCATTTTATGGGTCAGGAAGCTTGTTCTTGTGTAGGTTAGAAAGTAGTAATAGGAGTAATAGGTGGCACACATCTGTTATGAGAAAAACCACAGAGTCTTCTCTTTGTATTACCTCCCTTAGTGTTCAAGACTGTCAATTTAAGCTTTCATTTATTTAACAGATACTCATTAAGCACCTACCATATATGTATTAGGCAGCAGGCTAGAGCTTGAGGATACAATAGTGAACAAAAACAGACATGGTCCCTATTGTTATTAAGCTTACAAGCTAAATGGGAGAAAGACATCATACGTTAACCCAAAAATTACATAATGGTAATTAATGCTAGATATAACATAATAATGTAACTATTCCATTTAAACAAGCATAAATATAATAATGTAACTATAATTAATGGAAATCTATAACTATGTTTAGTGCTATGAGGATGAAGTACATAACACTATAAGAGAATATAAAAGTGCTTCCCTGAGAAATTATGGCTGATCTGAGATCTTAAGGGAAAAGAGGAATTAACCAGGTAAAGGAGGGATGAAGTACATCCAATCTTAGTCCCTGTAGTAAAAGGAATTATCGTGGCTTCAAGTAGTTGAAAGAAGGCTATTGTTACCATTGTGTCAGAAAGCTATGAAAAACATTTTGCCAGATGAGTCTAAGCAGCAGGTAACGTCCAAGGAAGTAAAGGAAGGCTACAGTAAGAATTTGTCTTTAACCAAAGAAAGATGGGTTGCCATTGAAGTGTATTAAGCCAGAGAGTGTGATGATTTGTGTTTTGAAAAGATCATCCTACTTGCTTATGTGGAGGAGACCAAAAAGATATAGGGAGACCAGTCAGGATGCTGACTTGGTAGGTTCAGCAAGATACAATGCTGGCTTAGACTGCCATGTTAGTTGTGGAGATAACTGGAAGGAGTTGGATTTAAGATAGATTTTGAAGTCAGAACTAATAGGACTTGCTGATGAATTTGTCCAATCTCTGACCCCTCCAATTATTCCTTGATCTTTTAGAAGGTCATCTTTTTGGTGATCTCATCTCCTATTTTACGAAGAAAATAGAAGCCATTAGACAAGAACTCTCTCTTATACTTGCCAACAAACATGTACTAGAGAGGGTCTTAGAGGAAGGGGTATCTTCAGGGGACAAATTTCAATTAAAGAAAGGGAATAAAGTGAGAGCTCAAGAGAAGCTTCTAAGGATACAGAGGAGTTTTCTGGATAAGTCCTGGTTATTGTATTGGGCTCTTTACTAAAGTTTGTAATTGGAGTAAAAGGTGAGGACTGATCTGAAGAAAGGAGGTGAAAAGTGTTATGGTTATGATGGTGAAATAGAGGATGGATGACCGTACAATTTGTCTTATAATGCAAGGCATGGTGAATTTCTTTGAGGCAGATGGACAGTGAGAAGTGGACCAGAGGATTTGACCAGGGTTGTCATAAACATAGCAATTGCCAACCCACATGTTAGGTCTGGATAATGCTGGCTGTAGAAACTGAAGATTCACACGCTGTAGTGACTGGGTAATGGTGGGTATTAACAACCATCTCTCTTGTGTCAGGAGATGTCCATAACTCATTTGGGGTATTTTGGATTTCTTCCAGGAATTGACTTGCGGCAAAGGTTATGGTGGTGCTAGGCCTAAAGGAAAGCAGTGAGCATGAAACCCATATTTATTGAAGAAGGGATATAAAAACTGTTAAAGGCCAACTTCTCTGTTATGAGATAAATGACCTAGTCATATTGCTTATTTGATATGTAGCCATGGAACTTTGCTTTCTTTCTGTATCTGGTGGATCATTCTTTTTCATCTTCATCTGTGGATAATGAGTAGGAGACGGATGAATTCAGACATTGCACTCTAGAAACACAATAATTGCAATACATGGTATCACTCTAAATTGTCAGGTAGTTTATGGATTTGGAACACCTCCTTAATTAGCAAGGCCACAGGCTCTGAAGCAGAATGTGATTAATGTAAAGGATACTTTGTGTCCCATCTTGGTGGAAGCACTAAGAATTATACTAAATCTATATGAAGGGGAAGGGTTATGATGAACCATGGTAACAGTTTTTTAATGAGATCTGAGGGTCAGGTGTAATTTTTCCTAGGGTATTTTGAGCCTGCTTTGATTCTAGATGCAAATCTTATAAGCAGTGGTACGCATCAGAACATTTTGTCAGAAAAGAGGATTACCATATATACTTATGGGTCACGTTTGGGGTCTTGAATGGACCACTGCATCTAGCCAGGTCAACATTTGTCTTTGATTCACTTTTGTAACAACAACACCTTGATTCTTCAAGGCTGCTTCCAGTCATTCTGGAGATCCCTCGGATGCTGTTTGGCCCAAATGTCTGCCTCTTGCTGCACTCTGATAAAGTCTTTCTCTTCTAGCTGTGGTTCTAGGGCCATGTCAACTTTCGAGCAAAGAGTCTCAGACATGATTAACCTTGTCCATCAATAAATTCATAGATTTCTTTTGCCTTATATGTACCTGATATATACATGATATAAAGTTTGACTTCCTAGAAGAATATGACACATAGCACCTGACATATGCTTAGCTCTCTTTTCATTTGTGCTGTTCTTTGTTAAGAACATCAGGTTATGGAGCAATTTTATGCCCTCTCAATAAGTGTATTCACACCTTGAAGACAGTGTTTACAGTGAGCGAATCAGTTTCATATATTGCATAATTAATTATTGTCACAGATAACTTTCTCTAGAAAGTTAAGAACAGGCAGAGTTCATCTCAGCCTGAGGTACCCTTAAGGCAGGGATTCCTTCATGGAGATGATGGAGGCCTCTCTTTATGATGAGAAGAGGAGACAGATGGTAGGGTGTGATTGAGACTGAGGTGAAGAGGATCTTCCACTCTTGAAAGGTAATTACCATTTGTACATCACTGACATCTTCTCTCTTTCCTCTAACTTACATGGCTGGAAAGGGTATCATTCAGGGTTCTTTCAGGATAATAGAATTGCTATAAAATTTGGGGGAATAAGGGATTTATTAAAAGTGAAAGGAGCTGTGGAAATGAAATTTTGGAAGAGGGGAGTCAGAGACCCAGAGAAATCATCACCAGTCAGAACCTTCTAAATATCTGCCTGGTAGACAAGTTGAAGTTTTCAGGGAAAAGCAAGAAGCCAAGTACTTCAGGCTGCCAAAGCGCAGCAGTGAAGGGGAAACTTGAGGTGGGATCTATGGAAATTGCTGCCTCTGGGAAGTTATTGCCTTCATGTAGCTACTGCCTCTGTGGGTCCACAGTCAAATACCTGGTAGAGAGCCTGGGGTCACTGTTGGCCAGCAGGGCCAGCAGCTGTGAGGATGAACCAAATGCAGGGGAAGATAAGGTGGGACTTGCTAATATTCTGTGTCTGTTGTCACCATGTCTGACAACAATGACTTTCTGACAGCGATGGCCTCTGCTTCACTTTTGCCTTTTAAATCTCATGCAGTTCCTCTTTTGGTCAACTCTAGCCTAGTAACACAGAGAGAAAGGAATTTTGAGTAATGTAGTTTTCAGCATTAGCTAAATTCACACAATTCAGCATAGACATTCAAACCCAAAGGTCTCAGAGATACATTTATTGGAGTTTCCTCAGAGGTGAAAATGGTATAGTGGTCCTAGGGCCACAAAACCCAGGCAATCATATAATGCCATATTTTTTGACATATCTAGATCATGGAGAATCAAAACAAAATAAAACACCAGAGTATTCTAATGGCTAAAGAGTATCATCAAATACTTAAATTCCTCCAAGTGTATACAAAAGGCCATTTCCCTAATAATGCTCCCTTGAATGTGGATTAGATTTCGTCCTCCTTCTGAGTTGGTCTAAAGCCTTGTGGGTGGACAGCCTCATACCGGCGCAGCTTTGGAGTTGCAATAGATCCTGGCAGAACTGGGGTTTCTCATTCTTCTCTTTAAAGAGTACCAGGGCCCCAGCAAAGGAATAAAGAGGGTTGAGAGATTGCCAGAGAGATTTCTTCTATGGAATTCTAAAGGGCAGAAATCTTCTAAGAGTGAAGTACATTCCCTTAACTCTTTTGGATTTCAGCCACAGATGCAAAATAGATCATGCAGTCAACTGTAAATTCACAGTTATTATCTGCTCCCTGTTTCAAGCGCACCATTTAATAGGCCAAATATTTTATATTTATGTATATCCTCAAGAATGAGAGCATCAGGTAAAACTGTTCAATGGCCTGTGGGAATGCTACACTCAAGTGAAGTTCAGTGTCTAAGTGCTCCAGGAGTTCACAGCATTGCGTGTCTCTAGTTAGTTGATGATAATAGCCCTCCAACAGCATATACCTAGCTAACATATATGCCTGGACATGTTCCCCCTAATGTTCTAGCTTCTTTGTCTTTTCTCTTCCACAGTCTTCCTCTCCACTTGTCTGTCTACACTGAAAACTCACCCTTCTTCTGGGAAGGAGGTCATAGCTACAAGGAGGTATAATTAGGCAACTATGTATGGAAGTCTGATGAAGATTTTTGGTCAAGTTTCTTGGATAAGCAGTCCAGGCTATCTTATCCCAGTGTGGTGACATTGTGATACACCACCTGGGTCCCTTCAATGAAGGCCTGATGCCTCAGCTGCTGAAGGGGCTATCTACAGATAGCCATCAGGTTTCAGCACCTTCAGAGATTGCCTCAGTTCCAGAAAACCACATGGGAAGTCCTGTATCCAGTAGTGGATTGAGTATAAAGGCCTTGCCATCTGAAAGACCATTCTAGCTCCAAAGCTTCCAACGGGGTTGGGTGGAGCTTTACTCGCTTCTCCCTCTCCCCTCTCCTGCTTCCTCTTCTCCCTTCCACAGGTGTCAACCCCATGGGTACTCCTTAGTCCCACGAGTACTCACTGTACACTAAACTCAATCTCAGAATCTGCTTTCTAGGAATCCAAGCTGCAAGACCTTAAGAGCTTGTGAGTCTTTCTTGGAGCTGTGCTTGAAAAGACAGATGACTAATCCTCCCCTCTGCCTTCCTGCCCTTAGATAATAGCCTTGTTGTGAGGTTATGGATTAAAGGTGCTTTGTTACAGTAAAAAAAAAGTGCTCCTGGAGTTTAGAGGGAAGAAAATGATCAGTGAGAGTTCAAGAAGTGAAGAAAGACTTCCCAAAGACTATGGTATTTATATGGTCTATGAAAGATGATAGAGCATGTCATGACAGAAAGACACAAGAGACTATTCTGTTATCCTTTTCCTCTCCAATTTATTCTCCACTCTGCTGCTACCTATTTTGATGCCCAAATAGGGTCAGGTTGCCTTTCTTCTTAAAATCCCCAAATTCCTTTTATTACTCTTGGTATGGAGTTGAAACTCAAAGAATCTGTGACCTGGATCTTCCCTCATTTCTCTGACCTCATCTCTCATTCCTCAGCTCTACTGAATTTCATTTAGTTTCACCAAAGTACCATGTTAATGCATTCCTGGGCCTTTTCACATACAGTTCTTCTTGCTTAGACTACTGCTTTCTTCTATTACCAAGCTGACTCCAACTTATATTTCAGGACTCAGCTTCAACGTCACTTCCCTGGGAAACCTCTCCTGTCAATGCAGTTGCCTTTTTTGCCCCCTCCCCCATAACACCCTGTACTTCCCTGGGAATAACACTTAGAAAATTTTGTTTTAATTTTTGTTTTCCTTAAACACTATACACTACCTAATAACACATAATGTTTGTTGAGGGCTTACTATGTGTCAGGAACTGTTCTATGCACTTGATATGCATTATTTCCTTTAGTCTTTACAATAAAATTATGATACTATATTACCCCTTTTTGACAGATAAGGAAATAGAGGCAAATGGAGGTTAAGGAACCTCACACAGTAAGAAACCTCACAGTAAGTGGTATTTTAACCTGTGTTTTAACTTGATCTGTCTGGTTCTGGAGCCTGTGCCACCACTACATTGTGGTTTGGTGTCTACTACATGGTAAACACTAAACAAATATTTATTGAATGAATGAGTTTAATAGGCCCAACCAGAAAAGAAGAAGAATACTCAGGATTATTGGTAATAAAGCAGGAAAGTTACTTCCAGATTATGGAAGCTCTAGGACCCTGAGATATAGTTTAGATCTTAGGTGGTTGGGAATAAGGACTTACTGTTGAAATCACTTTAAAAAGGAGATTCAGTTGGCAACAGTTTATGCAACTTCTACTCTCTGCCTTCTACCTCAACCTTCAACTTGAAATTAGAACAAGTAGAAAGGGGTATGATGAAGCATTAATGGAAAAATTCAATAGTGCATAAGATCTAAAGGCTGAATTTTCTGATTTCTTTAACCGAAGGTCATATATATTTAAAGAAGCAGAAAGTATCTTTTTCAGATAATTTTATGGCATGACTATTAGGATTTTATATTTTAAAAACATGAATAGATTTTTGAAAAATCAGTTACTTTTATAGGATGTTTAGGGGAAAACCATATTTTTTTGAGAATTAAGTTATATGTCTTTACCAAAGCTCATATTATATACATATATATGTATATTTTTTGACAGATTCCTTTTTTAAAAAAAACTTTTTTTTCCAGTTAGGATTTTAGGGTTCATGTTAAACCCAAAATATTAAAATCAACTGTGACAATCTATAACTTTTAATACTTTCTGTTCGTTCCATGTTCACATGGTAAATAATACTTTTTGTTGCAAACAAAGCCATCTATTGGACCAAGTGTCTTAACTAGAAAACTTTGCTGTTAATCTCTAAGTGTGAAATTCCACCCTCAAGTATGTTTGTTGAGGGTGGTAAAGACTTAAAAATCATTGTCCTCCAAAGTGATCTGACTACATTGGATGAATACCAGTGATCATTTAAACATAGTCATGGGGCTTACCCAAGACTAGTGTAAGTATCATAACATTCCACTTTTTTCTCCACCCCATCCCCATTACCCCACCCCTCATTTTTACTCATATTACAGAGTGAGAAATTGTAACAATATTTCCCTCTTATAATTCTAGTTGTTCTCACTCCAAAATGCCTTGATTATTTCAAAGCTGTTAATCCAGGGTCTTCTGTTCTAAATTTTTATTTTTTCATTTAGTTTCCCCATACATGTACTACGCTACTGATGTACATTGTGAAAATCTAGAGATACACATTAGAGTTTTAGTGAAACAAACATGACTAGACTAACAGGAGAGGACTTGTCTTTGCATAGTTGAAAGGGTCTCTTTGTTGCCTTTGGCAGTATATATCTAAATCTGTACATTCCTGTTTTTAGAATTTGGGAATACAAAGGTTGGAAGATATATAGTCATACCTTACATCACAGAATGTCTAAGTGTGATCAGAACCTAGCATAGTATTTATTTTCAAGAATGGTAGAGGGCTTCCCTGGTGGCGCAGTGGTTGAGAATCCGGCTGCCGATGCAGGGGACACAGGTTCGTGCCCCGGTCCGGGAAGATCCCACATGCTGCAGAGCGGCTGGGCCCGTGAGCCATGGCCACTGAGCCTGTGTGTCCGGAGCCTGTGCTCCGCAATGGGAGAGGCCACAACAGTGAGAGTCCCGCGTACCACAAAAAAAAAAAAAAAAAAAAAAAAAAAGGTAGAGAGCCTTGCATCTTGGAAGTGAAAACTGCAGTCATTTACAAATAATAAACGAATGTTTCCATTTATATACTGTAAAAAGTTATATGACTATAACTGTAAATTCTATTCTCATTCTGTCTTGCTCCCTCTCTTCTTCCCTCCTTCCCTTCATTTTTCTATCTGTAGAGTTTGATAGCTGATGTAAGTAACAGAGAGAATTTACCATACTTTGAAGAATATTATCTTTAACATATTTCAATATGTGTAACTATTAGTTTTAGGACACACTTCAACTACTGAGTTGCAAATCAAAATGCAAAAGAATTTGTGACTGGAAGCATAATGTAATATATACTATAACGTGATATAATAATATATTATGATATGATATGTACTCAGAAAAAGAAAACCAGGAAAACCCAATCTAAGTAAATCACTTTGGAGGTCTGGTGGAGAGTACTTCAAAAAGATAGGCAGTAATTCTTTGGAACAACTGAAATTGAGGCCCATGCTACTTCAATTGTGAGAGACAAGTCATAAATATTATTTAATATTATTATAATATATAATTATTATAATAATTAAATATTATTCATTAAAACATAATGAATAAAGAAAACAAACAGGAGTTTTTAATATGAGCCTCAATCAAAATTCACAAAGGAAGAAGTTTCGATTTTTGGCATTGATTTGCGATTGAGCTGTTTCTTTCATGGGCAACTCTATGTAGTGCAGGGTGAAATGTCAGTCTCTTTAAGGTTTGTTAGAATGAATGAGGCCCTGTACTCAATCAGTTCTGGGACAGGGAACAAGTTGGGTGTCCCAGTCGGTAAAATGAGGGGATAGTGAAGAATTTACCAAGGTAAGTGGTACCTTGTGGACATGACTAATCACCTGGGGTTCCACAGGTGACACCCTATTTCATTTTACGAAGTCTTTGAGCATCACCACATTAAGAAGATCATTATAAATCCATGCAGCAGGGAGAAAAACTGTTTTGCTATAATTTAAAATAAAAAGTTAAAGCATAACATTTTGTC
This sequence comes from Kogia breviceps, assembly GCF_026419965.1. Lineage (NCBI taxonomy): Eukaryota > Metazoa > Chordata > Mammalia > Artiodactyla > Physeteridae > Kogia > Kogia breviceps. Next base: position 55,298,601 of record NC_081315.1, read on the forward strand.
TATCACAAAAGCAACAATTTAAAATATAGATGAATATGGGCACAGTAATAAGGGATCAAGGGAAAAGAAACAGTGACTGTGATAGAGGGACATGCCAATAATATACATTTTTTTCTACTGCCATTTTGTTTGTTTACTTAATAAAAATCAGGAGAAAAAGTTCTGCATTATATAAATATAAAATGTTATAATAATAATGATATGAGTAATATAAATAATAGCATATTTAATAATAATTAAATGATAAAATGTATATTAAGCAATACTAATGTTAGAGTCATTTTCATTTCTAATTGACCCATGAATCTGTTAAGGCCAATACATGGTAACAGAGAAAATTGTAATTCAAAATAAAGGTGCAGGGCCTTCCCTGGTGGTCCAGGGGTTAAGACTCCACACTCCCACTAGATCCCACATGCTGCAACTAAGAGCTCATATGTGGCAACTAAAGATCCCGCGTGGGGCCATGAAGATCCCACATGCTACAACTAAGGCCTGGAGCAGCCAAATAAATAAATAAATAAATAAATAAATAAATATGAAAAGAAACAAAAAACAAAATAAAGGTGCAATAGCCACATAACTATATATCGCATACCAAAATGAGTATTTTCTGGACGTGTGACTTTCCAATTCTCAGACAAGTGAAAGCATATTGTGCATTGAAAGTCACCTTCTAAACCATACTAAAGACTTTGAATAATCTCTGGTAAATTACTTGGTAACTAATATACAGATAGAAAGTCTGGTTATATATACCTTGAAATTTCCTTTTTAACAAGCAAGTCATTTTGCTGGTTTACTTCATTCTTGATTTTCCCTTTCTTTTCCCCAAGTTATTGAAACAACTTAAAAGAAATTTTTTTGCATCTCCTAGTTTCTCATAGTCAAGTTAAAATTTATAAGAAATAAACTTCTTATGGAGACACTCATTATTAAGAGGCTTAAAATAATGATTTCCATCTACCTCCTTAGCAGTTAAAGGTTTTTATAGATTTTTATGATCTATGGCTTAAATATTAAGTGCAGTTTATTGTGGAAGGCTACCAGTAATGGACTTGTAGAAAAAAATAGAGTCAAATGTGAGCATTACCCAAATATATGTTTGAGATGTAAATTCTAACCCTAAGTATTTAAGTAAAATTTTATTCAAATAGTGATTCAGTATAAGCAGAAGTGTTATCACTACAATTCTCTCTTCTGTGTTTTCTTTCTTTTAATCTCTGTCTTTTCATCATTGAGTCAGCTTAGTGAAAGTCTGTACCTCCCTCTAGAATATGAAAATGGCAGTCACTTTTCACTCATTCTGAGGGAGAAATACTGTTCTCAAGAGGAACCCTCAGGCTTCCCTGGTGGCTCAGTGGTTAAGAATCCACCTGCCAATGCAGGGGACACTGGTTCGAGCCCTGGTCCTGGAAGATCCCACATGCCGCGGAGCAGCTAAGCCCATGCACCACAACTACTGAGCCTGTGCTCTAGAGCCCATGAGCCACAACTACTGAAGCCCACAAGGTAGAGCCCTGCTCCACAACAAGAGAAGACACTGCAATGAGAAGCCTGCACACCACAATGAAGAGTAGCCCCCGCTCACCGCAACTAGAGAAAAGACCACTTGCAGCAACAAAGACCCAAAGCAGCCAAAAATAAAATAAAATAAAATAAAAAATAAAGAGGAAATCTCTTAGTGCCTCCACATTCTGCTTTCTAGGGTTCAGCATCAAAGGCTCTTCTTATCCCCAGTCCTCCTTGATTGTCCTACCACTGGCTGGTATGGAAGCTGAAGGAGCCATTGGATCTGAGTCAGTGACTCCTTATCAGTTCAGAGCATTTCTCAGGAATAACAGAAAACAAGAAATCGTGGACTATGATGTTAAAATAAACTACACCAGTAGAAAAGCCAGGAGAGAGTAGATTTTACTGTAAAAAAGGAATGAGTGGAGCTAATTGTGTCTCTGGGTACATCATATCTCCAGTCAGTCTTCAAAACTGAATTCAAGTAAGTTGAAACATATTTGGTTAGTCTCTATGTTTCTCATTCATGACGAGTATAAATGTGAATTTAGAGTTAGTTTTAAATTAATGATCTGCTTTTTGTTTGTTTCTAGATGCATTTTATTCTGCAGTGATTCTTACCTCAAAGCTCTGGGATACATTTTGGGGCACAGATGTATACAGGATATGAAAACATAGATAGACCGTGATAGACCAATTTTAAAAGATTGTAAAAGATATATAGGACATAATACTCTTAAATACACCAAACATCTCCCACCTCCATAGTCAAACACAGTTATGTAAGAGGAAGGGAAAGACAGCCATGCAAATTATAAGCATATTATTCAACATAAACTACAAATAAACATCAAAGGAAGATTCAAGTAAAAAAAATATGGAGAGAGATTAATACAGATAAAATACATAAATTTGGATACTAGTAGTTCCACCTATCATGCTGATTAAAAAATAATCTTGCAATTATTTAAGAAAGTAAATTTAAAAGGCTTTTCCACCAAAATAAATACAAATGCCTTCTCCACTGTCTCTAATCAATTTAAAAATTATCCATGTTAAAATACACCACATGTGTTGAGTTGAGTAGTCTTGAGGTTATATTTCTCTGTGAACTAGATTTATATTTATGTTAATGCAATCTTGGATTATATTAACTTAAAGTATCCACACCATATTTTAGCTTTTTGTGAGACCTGGATCCACTAAAATATTCTAATTCTATTCACAGGATCACTATCCTATATTTCTGAGATTGAGTTTTTGAATTTAAGGACAGAACTTTTTATTAATGACTGCTAAATTTTATCTCATTACTTTCACTTCTTTATTTTAGTGAGTTAAGGTAATCATTTTGAATCTTGATTCTGCTATGGATCATATCCTTTACTGTTGGCAAGCTTTTTCTGAAAAACCTAGTGAATATTTTAGGCTTTGTGGACCATGGGTCTTTGTTACATATCATTCTTTTTCTTTCATTAACAAACAAACCAAAAAAACAAACTCTTCTAAATGTAAAGACCATTCTTAGCCCAAGGGCCATAGAATGGCAGGTGTCAGACCAGATTTGGCCTGCAGGCTGTAGTTTGCTGACCCCTGATCAACTGAATTGGTTATCTATTGCTGTATAACAAATTATTCCCACAATTTAATGGCTTAAAATACAAAACAATATTATCTTAGTTTCTGTGGGCTTATTTGGTTGCCTCTGCCTGGAAGTCCCTTAACAGGCTGTAATGAAGGTGTCTGGGGTGCAGTCGCATGTGAAACCTCAACTAAGAGAAGATCTGTTTCTGAGCTCACTCGTGTGGTTTTTGGCAGAATTCAGTTCCTCCAGGGCTGTTGGCCAGAGGTCTCTCAGTTCCTTGTCAGGGAGCCCTCTCCATAGGACAGCTGGATTCTATCACAGCGAGTTAGCAAGAGAGAGCAAGAAAAAAGCATGCAAAATGGAGGCCATAATCTCTTCGTAACCTAATTTCAGAAGCAACTCCCATCACTTTTGCTGTATTATATTCATTAGAAGTGAGTTATTAGGACCAGTTTGTACACAAGGGGAGGGGATCCCACAAAGGTGTGACTACCGGGAGGCAGGAATAATTGGGGTCATCTTAGAGGCTGCCTGCCACATCTATCCACCCAGAATTTTCTGCAACTTAAACAAAGCATGCTTTATTCATCAGGTTTTTGATAAAAATATTGAGAAAAAAGAGTTCATGACAGAGTCACCTCTCAGATTGACTCCAGTCCACTAACTAATACTATGAATATTGCTGGTTGCATACCTGTAAATTCTCAATTGTGGTGTGATCTAACTATTTTCTCATCATATCCTTGGAGATCTCAGAGGACATTTTAGTCAAATACATTTAAAAAATCACACTATTTATGCGTCACTGGATAGGTGAGATCAAGTTAAAATAAGCTGTAAGAACTGTCTTGAAGAATAGAATAAGTCATTGTAAATAGCTCAAAGGATATAATAAAGAGAGGACCAGTTCCATCAGCCTTACCTTCATGACAGGCAGTTTTAGAGATTATTGCATCTTACATGAGCCTCAATTTTTTTAACCAACTAGTGAAGCTGCCTTTCTTCCACTTCCACTTGTGCTCTCCTAGAAAGATTTACATTAAAAAAAAATAGCCAACAGACCAAATCAGGGATAAATTATACTTTATAAATATTTTGACAGTAAATCACAATTATGGTCGGATTCAGGGACTCTTTTTTCTTTTTAAAAAAATTTATTTATTTTATTTATTTATTTTTGGCTGCATTGGGTCTTCATTGCTGCACGGGCTTTGTCTAGTTGTGGCGAGCGGGGGCTACTCTTCATTGCGGTGCACGGGCTTCTCATTGCGGTGGCTTCTCTTGTTGTGGAGCATGGGCTCTATGCGCGCGGGCTTCAGTAGTTGTGGCACGTGGGCTCAGTAGTTGTGGTTCACAAGCTTAGCTGCTCCGTGGCATGTGGGATCTTTCCGGACCAGGGCTCAAACTCGTGTCCCCTGCATTGGCAGACAGATTTTTAACCACTGAGCCACCAGGGAAGCCCCAGGGACCTTTTAAAATTAGAGAATACCAGTCATTAACACCTGCCATCTAGATAGCAACCATATACCAATGTTTCTACGGCTTCAAGAAAGAAGTATAATACTCTAACCAGATTTGACAAAATAAAGTGCCATAGTTTTAAGTGCTGTATCACTCAGACTTCATTCTCACTGACAACCCAAATAGTTTGCAACTCTTTCCCCATCAAGTAATATAATAATGACTACTTACTGGGTGCATACTATGAGCCAAACACAGTGCTAAACAAGTTTATATGGATTTTCTTATTAATTTTTCTTAATTCTGGGAGGTAGGTACTACCATTATGTGCATTTTACAGAGAAATTAAGCATCTTGCCTGTGGCATTTACCATTCAGCTGGTAAATGATGAAGCCAAATCTTAAAGTTCCATAGCCTAAGTCCAGAGTACTTCTTAAAGCATAGGCACAAGAGTATCATTTGCTTATTTGAAAACTGCTAAGGAAAGTTTTCCTAGGAAACGTGGTTGAACGATTTACTAGTTATTAATTATTTTTTTGTTTGACACCACTAGATGGCAACATTTTCAAAAGTTTTTATTGCTTAAGGTGGAAAAGTAACTCAGCTTTATTATCATTTAAAAAATTCAGCTTTATTGAAGTATAATTGACAAATAAAATTGTAAGATATCTAAATTGTATATTGTGATGAATTGATATACATATACATTGTGAAAGGATTCCCCCCTTTTTAGTTAATTAACCTAGCCCTCACCACACAGATTTATTTTTAATATTTTTTTTAGAATATTTCAGTTCTAGTCCCTTAGCAAATTTCAGTTATACAATCCAGTGTTATCAACTATATAGTCACCATGTTTTACATTAGATCCCCAGGCTTTACCCATCTTATAGCTGAAATTCTGTAACTTTTTACCAACCTCTCCTCATTTGCCCCACCCCCCAGCTCCTGGCAATCACTTTTCTACTTTCTGTTTCTATGAATTTGACTTTTTTAAAAAAAAGATTCCACATGATCCACATGAGTGATGCCATGCAGTTATTTGTCTGTCTTTGTCTAGCTTATTTCACTTAGCATAAGGCCTTTAAGTTCTATCTATGTTATCACAAGTGGAGGGATTTCCTTTCTCATGGCTGAATAATATTCCATTGTGTGTGTGTGTGTGTGTGTGTGTGTGTATAAACAATGTATATATTCTCTATATATTACATATTCTTTATCCATTTATTCGTTGATGGACACTTAGGTTGTTTCCATATTTTGGCTATTGCAAGTAATGCTACAATGAACATGGGAGTGCAGTCATCACTTCAATATTCTGTTTTCATTTCTTTTCGATATACACCCAAAAGTGGGATTGTTGGATCATACGGTAGTTCTATTTTTCATCTTTTAAGGAGCTTCTCTACTGTTTTCCATAGTGGCTGCACCAATTTACATTCCCACAAACAGTGTACAAGTGTTCTCTTTTCTCCATATCATCACCAATACTGTCCATCTCTTGATTTCTTTGATGATAGCCATTCTAACAGGTGTGAGGTGGTATTTCATTGTGACTTTGATTTGTACTTTTATGATAATTAGTGATGTTGAGCACCTTTTCATGTACCTGTTGGCCATTTATATGTCTTCTTTGGAAAACTGTCTACTCAGTTCCTCTGCTTGTTTTTAAATTGGATTGTTTGATTTTAAGCTATTAAGTTGTATGACTTTATATATATTTTGGACATTAATGCTTTATCAGATGTGTGATTTGCAAATATTTTCTCCCATTCCATAGGTTGTCTTTTTACATTGTTGATGTTTTCTTTTGCTGTGCAGAAGTTTTTTAGTTTGATGTATCTTACTTCTTTATTTTTGCTATCATTGTCTTTCCTTTTGATGTCAAATCTAAAAAATTATTACCAAGACCAGTGTCAAGGCAATTACCCCCTGTGTTTTTGTCTAGGAATTTTATGGTTGCAGGTTTTAAATTCAAATCTTTAATTCATTTTGAGTTAATTTTTGTGAATGGTGTAAGATAGAAATATAGGTTCTTTTTTTTTGCATTAGTCTGTCCAGTTTTCCCAACATTTATTGACGAGATTATCCTTTCCCCCTTGTACATTCTTGGCTCTCTTTGTCATAAATTAAATGACCATATATACATGGTTTTATTTCTGGGCTCTCTGTTCTGTTCCACTGATCCATGTGTCTGTTTTTATGCCAGTACCATACTGTTTGGATTACTCTAGTTTTGTAATATAGTTTGAAAGCAGGATGCATGATGTCTCCAGCTTTGTTCTTTATATATGTACATAGTATATATATATAGTATACATATATATAGTATATATATATTCTTTTCTATATATACTATCATGTCATTTGCAAATAGAGACAATTTTATTTTTTCTCTGGTTCCCTTTTATTTATTTTTTTGTGCCTAACTGCTATGGCTAGGACTCCCAGTACTATGTTGAATAAGAGTAGTGAGAGTGAGAATCCTTGTCTTTTTCCTGATCTTAGAGGAAAAGCTTTCAGCTTTTCACTGTTGAATATGATGTTAACTGTGGCTTGTCATATATGGCCTTTATTATTTTGAGGTACATTCCCTCTATACCTACTTTGTTGAGAGTTTTTATCATAAATGGATGTTGAATTTTGTTAAATACTTTGTCAGCATCTATTGAGATGATCATTATGATTTTCATTCTTCATTTTATTAATATGATGTATTACACTGGTTGATTTGTGTATGTTGAACCATCCTTGAATCCCAGGAAAAAATGCCATTTGATCATGGTGTATGATCCTTTAACTGTCTATTGAATTGAATTTGCTAATATTTTGTTGAGGATTTTTGCATCTATATTCATCAGGGTTATTGGTCAATTTTCTTTTCTTGTAATATCCTTGTCTGGTTTTGATATCAGGGTGATGCTGGCCTTGTAAAATGAGTTTGGAAGTGTCCCCTCACTTTCTATTTTTGGAAAGAATTTGAGAAGAATTGCTATTAGTTCTTTTTTAAAAAATAAATTTATTTATTAATTTTTTGCTGCATTGGGTCTTAGTTGCTGCACGCGGGCTTTCTCTAATTTTGGCAAGCAGGGGCTACTCTTTGTTGTAGTGCATGGGCTTCTCATTGTGGTGGTTTCTCTTGTTGTAGAGCTCAGGCTCTAGGCGTGCAGGCTTCAGTAGTTGTGGCTCGCAGGCTCAGTACTTGTGGTGCACGGGATTAGTTGCTCTGAAGCATGTGGGATCTTCCCGGACCAGGGATCGAACCCATGTCCCCTGCATTGGCAGGCAGGTTCTTAACCACTGTGCCACGAGGGAAGTCTATTAGTTCTCCTTTAAATGTTCGGTAGAATTCACCAGTGAAGCCATTTTGTCCTGAACTTTTCTTTGTTGGGAGGCTTTTGATTATTGATTCAATTTCCTTACTAGTAACTGTTCTGTTCAGATTTTCCATTTCTTCATGTCTCAGTTTTGGTACACTGTATATTTCTGGGACTTTATCCATTTTTTATAGGTTGTTTAATTTTTTGGCATCAATTTTATTATTGACTGGTTTTCTGTGAATGAATTATTTATCTTTGATTGGCCAAATTATAATTGCTTTACTTGTAGGAAACATTTTCAATGGTGTAATATAAAATGGCAGAAATTTAAATGGACAAAAATTGGAGTGTTATATGTAGTGTTTGTGTGGTGTTTTTTTGGTCAAAATTAGTAAACTTTACTTAAACTTCAAAAAATAAAATAATTTTAAAAAGCAGCTTTCGCTTTGCTCTTCAGGAGGATCAGATGTAACAACCCAGAGTAGGAACTACCGCTAAGAAGTTAAAATACACTTTACCCCGAATCAAGCCACATGCAAGAAGGATCCTGGATTTGGGGACAGGTCTGGTGTAGGTGGAGCAGGAAGGAGAACACCACAGCGGGTGACTGGGTTCTGAGACAGAACAAGTGGAGAACAAGACAAAAGCCCTGGCAGAAATGGGACCAGAACTTCAAAAGGAAACTCTGTCACAGGAGCTATGCACAAAGGAGGTGGACTGGGGCCTGCACTCATGGGGACGGGGATGAATGCAGAGCATCCCGAAGCTGCCCTTCGCCTTGTCAGGGCCACTGCCCACTGCTCACCCTCAGTTCTCCTCATCACTGTCATCTGGGCTGATGGCTGGGCTAGTGAGGCTATAGGGGGGCTGGTGGGTGAGTAGCTAGGGGAGGTGGGCGAGTAGGTTGAGCCTTTGGGGGAAGCAGGAGAGTAGGTAGGGCTGGGGGGTGCGTACTGGGGGGAGGTGGGTGAGTAGGTGGGCGAATACTTGGGGGAGGTTGGGGTATAGACCGGAGAGGCTGGTAAGTAGGAGATGTTGGTGAGTATTTTGGGATGGTGGGCAAGTAGGTGGGACTGGTAGGAGAGTACTTGGGAGAGGTCGGGGTGTACTCTGGTGAGCTGTGGCTGTAGGAAGGACTGGTTGGGGTGTACTTTGCCAGAGTTTGGGCTGTAACTGGGAGGGCTGGGGCTGTAGCTGGGAGAGCTTGGGGTATAGATGGGAGACTGTAGTGTGTATTATGGGCTCAAAGGGGAGTAGCTTGGCGAGGTCAGGGAGAAGCTGGGTGAAGTCGGAGAGTAGCTTGGAGTGGTTGGGCTGTAGTTGGGGCTCCTCAGTGTGTAGTTGGGAATAGTAGGTGAGTAGCTGGGGGATGTTGGGCTATAGCTGGGTGACATCTGTGTGTAATTAGGACTGGTTGGAGAATAGTTAGGGCTGGTGGGCGAGTAGCTTGGGAAAGCTGGTCAGTAGCTGCTTGGTGATGTAGGCGAGTAGCTGGGCAAGGTGGGAGAGTAGCTGGGTGAAGCTGGTGAGTAGCTGGGAGGGGTTATATATATATATTCTTTTTTACATCCTTTCCCTTATAGTTTATTACAAGATATTGAATATAGTTTCCTGTGCTTGACAGTAGGACCTTGTTGTCTATTTATTTTATATATAGTAGTTTGTATCTGCTAATCCCATACTCCTAAGGTATACCCCCCCTTCCCCTTTGGTAACCAGAAGATTGCTTTCTATGTCTGTGAGTCTGTTCTTATTTTGTAAATAAGTTCATTTGTGTCATTTTTTTTAGATTTCACATATAAGTGATATCATATGATATTTCTCTTTGTCTGACTTCACTTAGTATGATTATCTCTAGGTCCATGTTGCTGCAAATGGCATTATTTCATTCTTTTTTATGGGTGATTAATATTCCATTATATATATATAAATACCTCATCACCTTTATCCATTCATCTGCTGATGGACATTTAGGTTGCTTCCATGTCTTGGCTACTGTGAATAGTGCTACTATGAACATTGGGGTGCATGTATCTTTTCAGACTGAGTTTTGTCTGGATACATGCCTAGGAGTGGGATTGTTAGATCATATGTTAACTCCATTTTTAGTTTTTAAAGGAAGCTCCATACTGTTTTCCATAATGGCTCATACCAATTTACATTCCTACCAACTGTGTAGGAAGGTTCTCTTTTCTCCCCACCTTCTCCAGCATTTATTTAAATAATAGACTTTTTGATGATGGCCATTCTGACTGGTGTGAAGTGATACCTCATTGTAGCTTTGATTTGCATTTCTCTAATAATTAGCAATATTTAGCATCTTTTCATGTGCTTGTTGGCCATCTGTAGGTCTTCTTTGGAGAAGTGTGTATTTAGATCTCCTGAACAATGTCAAATACTTTAAAAGCACTTTTCAGAAAAACAAGCTTTAGTGACTTTACAAGTAAAATTTGTACTGCCTGGAATGGAACTCTCCTCCTTTACATCATATACTCGTACATATTTTAAGGCCTAACTTACATATGTGTCTTCTTCCTCTGTGATGTCTCTCCTACTAATGCAGACAGATTCTTCTAACTGCATCATCACAGCATGATCCATTTGAGCCTTTGTTATATTACATATATACCAGTGATATACTGATGTGTCTATACTTCCACTCCATTGGGAACATCTCATAAGCAGTCTTTTGGAAATTCATATTTGTAAACCTCTCCCCATCCCACCCCAGTCTCCATCCACAGTGCTTAGTATTGTATCTGACATGGTAGTTTTTCAATACCTGAATATTTTAAAAAATGACATAATATTTTAACATATCACAACCTATTTATCTAATCCTCTACCAATGGCATTTGTGTCCCCCCCCCACATTTTTGTTATTACATACAATGCTTCAGAAAACATCCTTGGGGCTTCCCTGGTGGCACAGTGGTTGAGAATCTGCCTGCTAATGCAGGGGACACGGGTTTGAGCCCTGGTCTGGGAAGAGCCCACATGCTGCGGAGCAACTGGGCCCATGAGCCACAACTACTGAGCCTGCGCATCTGGAGCCTGTGCTCCACAACAAGAGAGGCCGCGATAGTGAAGGGGCCCACGCACCGCGATGAAGAGTGGCCCCCACTTGCCGCAACTTGAGAAAGCCCTCGCACAGAAACAAAGACCCAACACAGCCAAAAATAAAATATAAAAATAAATAAATAAATAAATATATTACTATTTTAAAAAAAAGAAAACATCCTTGTTCCTGTCTTGTATGTGCATGAGAATTTCTTTAGGAGTTCTAGAGGCAGAATTTGTGGATCACAGAGTACATATAATATGTGTAATTTCAATCATAGTTGACATTTGGTACTCATTTTGGCTGCTCATTTATTAATTTGCCCTCCTATGCTTTGGGAACGTCCTATTTTGTTAATATGGTGGGAGGTAGAGCCTACTTTCCACTATAAATACTGAAAGTGTCAAATACTTGCTATCTCAGCTTCCCTTGCACCTAAGGTGTAGACACATGATCTTGCCTGGGTACTTGGAATTGGGAGTTAATGAATCAGGTGAGAGGAACTCTGGATCACTGTGTAGGTCATTGCACAAGATTAAATTTTATAGCAGTAGTGGCACCCATGCTATTAGGTGGCATTTAGTATACAAAGATAGCTCTGTTTACTGTGTAGGCTTCAACAACTGTTGTTTGGTGAAATCACAGTGGGGTTCTCATTAACCCAGTTGTATGGTGTGATTTTTGGCATTGTTTTTGGTGCAAAGCCCTGTCTCTAATTGTCTAGGCTTCCTAATGATTCTATGAGCTACCCCAAATCCTTTTAATAGTTTCCTATTTTGCTTAAATCAGTTGATCTTGGTTATTTTTAGTTTCCAACTAAAAATGCTGACTGTTATAGATGAGCATCAGGAGTGGGTGGGCTGGGAGTGTTTTTCTAAATATGCTAAAGAGTTTAAAAAAAAAGAAATGACATTCTCAAATTTTTAACTTAGGGCATAGATTGAAAATTAGCTAAAAGAAATTTGACCAGTACATAAGATAATGGAATCTGAGCATGCTAGAGCAATAAAAAGGAAGAATATAATTTAAGATTTAACAATATACCTATAAGGGTACCCTATTCAGAAATTTGATTTCTAATTCACTAACTTAAACATCTGGGAGTGGTTTTAATTGTTTTCTGTTTTGGTTGACTTAAATCTAGACAATAGTTCATATTAAAATAAATTGATATACCATATAGAACAAAAGAAAAAAGAATTAAAGATTTGGGAGGTAGAAATGTTGGAGTAATTTGTTATATGCATCTTACTATCCTCACTCCTAACTATATTCCTAAAGTGGGTCCAGAAGGCAATTCCTCTACCAAATCCTTGAGAAATATATTAGACAGGAGAATGCCAGCATCTTAAATACTCCATTTCAGTGAGGATAAAAAGATTCTAGGTTAGCAAAAGTTAATTAGAAGCACTTAATCAATAGAGGGAAATTGGCATGATTACCATAAAGGTAAATAGTAAATCCTTGATCAGAAGACAAAGTGACTACTTGATCAGAGCTTCCCATTATGAACCATGTGTTATCAAATCAAAGTAACCCAACAGTTGGTCATGTCCAGCAGTATTCTATCATCAAATGGAAGTGATGTAAAAGGAACCAAGCGTGAGAATATCCAAGACACAAATAAGTTGCACAAGCAGATAACTCACATTCTGAGCCAGCTATCTGCCACACTGTCATTTCCCCCTCAATCTCATTTAAGTTCTTTTGGGGAGTTTCTTAATACCTAAATATTTGACTCTGGTTAACAGATTAGTCTACATGATTTTCTGGCACCAAGTGGAAGTAAACTGCTACTGCCTTACAACTCCACTCAAAGTTGACACTAAAGGAACATAAGAAGGAATTCCTCCTAATGGGTGGAATGTTGAGTATTTCAGGTAAATCTCCAGACTTCATGGAAGGTGTGGCTTGGGTAATGAGTCTATACTCATTCAACATCATTGGCTAATGGACCTGGAAGGAGGAAGATAGGAATCTTAGAGACAAGGAGGTTTGAGAAGAAACAGACATGGATAGACCTCTTCTAATGGATCCAATCCTTCAGGAATAGAGGCTATGCATGGATGTAGCAACATCAATGTTTACTTCTGAAGGCTGATTTGGTTACCATTGTTGAATGCCTAACTTGCCAACAGCAGCACTTATTCTCAACCTTTTATGTGATGAATCCATTAGTTTTTTATTGCCACATAAAAATTATCACAAAATTAACAGCTTATAACAACATAGTTATTATTTCACAGTTTCCATAGGTCAGAATTTTACACGTGGCATAGCTGAGTCCTTTACTCAGCGTCTCACAAGGCTGCAATCAAGGTGTTGGCCAGACTACATTTTTATTTGGAGGCTTGACTGGGGAAGAATCCAATTCTAAGCTTATACACATTGTTGGCTGTATGACTGAAGGCCCTGGCTTTTTTCTGGTTATTGTCTGGAGGCTATCCACATTTCCTTGGCATGTAGTCTTCATGAACATGGCCACTTACTTCATCAAATCCACAAACAAAACTGGTTTTTTTGGGCATGTGTTCTATGCTGTCACATAAGGCCCTGTGCTTAGAAGGCCCACACTTGGTTTAATGCTCTTTTGTAGCTGTTTTGAAATCCTTAATAATTTTTAAACAAGGGGTCTCACATTTTGCTTTTGCAGTGGACCCCACAAATTATGTAGCCAGTCCTCCCTGCAAGGAGAGTCCATTGCTCCAGTGTGTTAAGATAGAGACTTTTATAACATGATGTAATCATGAAAATGATATCTTTTGCTATATAATGTAATGTAGTCACAGGAGTGCTATTCCATTACCTTTGCCATAATCTACTGGCTAGAACCAAGTCACAGACTCTGCCCACACTCAAGAGGGGAGAATTATACAACAGCATGAATACCAGGAGGTAGGAATCCCGAGAGCCCTCCACTTAGGGTCTTCCTGCAATAGTGCCATAAACTGGAGTAAAGTAGGTGGAGAGCAGGTAGCTAGAAAGGCTATAGATTGTATTTCTCTCTGCCATGATTTTGGTAACACCCTGATTGCATGGAGTTTCTATCTTATTTACTGTCATTGTATCCCACACAGCATTACCTCCAAGGAATTGATTTTATAGTTTACAGTTTATTCCTTACCACCTGCCTTATAGGTTGTTAGAAATTACTACTGAAGCCTAACTTACGGTGCTAGGTGGGAATGCAATATCTTGAGAGGTCAGGATGTTGTTTTGCAAAATGTATTGTATGCTTGAAACCAGCAAAAAATACGTGGTACAGTTTTTCTCAGAGCCAGAATGCATGGGTCTGAGAATCAATGACTATAAGTGATGGTTCACAAAAAGATAACTAATGCCCTACTTATACATTTTTTGTATCCTGTCTTCAGAACACTATTTTTTAATGGTTTAGAGGTCTTAATATCTAAAATAAACGGTTATACCGGGGGAAAAGTAAAGTTTAATTAAACTGAAGGTGGAAAGAGTTAACTGGCCACAATTCATTCCACTTGACAAAGAAGGAAAAAAGGTGGTTGGATGTTGCAGAGATGAATTATTCTATTTTTGAAGGGTAATAGCCTTGTTGCTGCACAATGAGAGTAAATAAGAATATTGATGAAATCCTTTCTTCACAATTTTTATAATTCTTATTTATGTTTCTTTTCTGATTTCATTATCTGAAATAATAATAAATAATAATAATTTCAATAATTTACATTATTGAAAAGCAGGGGCTTTAGTGGGCATCTGTGTATTGTGACCCTAAAGAGAATATTTCTAGTTTTTTGGTCATGAAGTATGATGTTTATGGAAGGTTTTTATTAAATGACCTTCAATTAAGCCCATTTTCTTCTACTGTTGGTTTGCTATTTTTTAAAAAATCATGAATGCATATTGACTTTTTCAATGCAGTTTTTCCTCAATGGAAATAGTCATGTTATTTTTTTAATCTATTAATGTGGTAAATCACATCAATTGGTTTTCTGAGCTTGAACCTTTCTGGAATTCCTGGAATAAATCCTACTTGGTCACCTCTAGCTCTAGCTCTTCAGTGCTGAATTTGATTTGTTAATTTTCTACGTAGGATTTTGCATCTATACTTATAAATGGCACCCTAATACAATTTTCCAGTCATATATTGTCCTTGTCCAGTTTTATTTTGAAGCTAAATTAGGTAGCATATTAGTCAGGGTTCAGTTTGAGGCAACAGAATATACACTATGTAAAAAGGGAATTATCCTGTAGGATATTAATGGCTTACTTAGAGATACATTGCTAGTGCTGAAAAAGAGATTTTATCTGAATTTCCAGGAACTACATCCAAATCCATATTGCAGAACTGGGTCATCAAACTGCCAGTGCTGCAATCAAGAATTTGAAAAATTAAGATGACATGATACTATACATAGAAAACCTTAAAGTCTCCACCAAAAAACCCATTAGAACTAATAACTGAATTAAATTGGCTAATGATATTGAGCAGCTTTTCATATGCTTATTGACCATTTGTATATCTTTTTTGGAGAACCATCTATTTGGATCCTTTGCTTCTTTTAGAATTCGGTTATTTATCTTTTTACTATTAAGTTGTAATAGTTCCTTTTATATTTTAGTACAACTCAGGTATACGATTTACAAAATTTTATCTCATTCTGTGGGTTGACTTTTTACTTTCTTAAGGGTGTGCATTGGAGCACAAAAGTTTTTAATTTGATAAAGTCCAATTTATCTATTTTTTCTTTTGTTGCTTGTGTTTTAGTGTCGTATTGAAGAAACCATGGCCTAATCCAAGGTCATGAAGATTATGCCTATTTTTTGGACATATATACACTACCAAACGTAAAATAGATAGCTAGTGGGAAGCAGCCGCATAGCACAGGGAGATCAGCTCTGTGCGTTGTGACCACCTAGAGGGGTGGGATAGGGAGGGTGGGAGGGAGGTAGACGCAAGAGGGAAGAGATATGGGGACATATGTATATGTGCAGCTGATTAACTTTGTTACAAAGCAGAAACTAACACACCATTGTAAAGCAATTATACTCTAATAAAGATGTTTTAAAAAAATCACAAAAACGATTATGCCTATTTTCTTCTAAAAGTTTAACAGTTTTTGCTCTCACATTTAGGTCTTATATATATATATATATATATATATATATATATATATATATATATATATATATATATATAAATTATTTATTTATTTATTTACGGTACGTGGGCCTCTCACTGTTGTGGCCTCTCCCGTTGCGGAGCACAGGCTCCGGACGCGCTGGCTCAGCAGCCATGACTCACGGGCCCAGCCACTCCGTGGCATGTGGAATCTTCCCGGACCGGGGCACGAACCCATGTCCCCTGAATCGGAAGGCGGACTCCCAACCACTGTGCCACCAGGGAAAACCCTCTAATAATTCTTTTAAAATAGTTTAAATAGTTGGTCTGCCTGCAAAGGCTTGTAGCCTCTTTTGCGGACATCAAGGAATGTACTTTCAAACAACCTCTTGGAATCCCTTCTCAGGACTTATTATTGAGTATGGGCCTCTGTGAGAGAGAGCAGGGTAGGTTTCTACTTAACCTATTTCAGCTCTCAGGTCACAATTTCAGCTGTACTTTAAAATATAATTTTTAAAAAAAACCATAAATATTTAAAAAACAGATATAGCAAGAGTTCAAAGGACATGGGTTAAGCATTTTCCAGCACGTAGGAACCAATCTACTAAATTCAGGCATTAGCACTATTACTGTCTTGAAAAGGTCTTGGGCTCTTTTTCTGTTATTTTTGTGAAACTATTTGTTAACAATTTTCTTTTCCAAATTACTCCTGGGAGGAAGCTTCAGTAGCCTCATCCACAAGTAGTGCAAGTGAAAAGAAAGCCTGTTGGGGATTTTGAACAGTCAGCGATGCAACACGAGGTGGCACTCTCATCCCAGTGAGTGTGGTAGAGCAACACGTCAGATAAAGGATACACAGCTTCAGGAGACTGTGGTAGGTCTGAACGCCATTGGGTGACTGCCCAACAGACTGAACAGCTAATGGGGCACAGAGCCATAGGTGAGATTGAGAAAGTATGCTGGTACAGTTGGGCAGAGGGCAGAAAGTAGTATAGCAACCACCTGAGAAAAATAACTAGTGTCTGGACAGTGCTTTATAGTACACTGATTAGTTACCTCTACTATTTATTTAATCCTTATAACAATCATCTTTTCACTGCTGCTCCATACACAAGCCTGAAACAAACATTAGATAATGACATTTCTATGTAGAAATGATGGCTCTCTGTGGTCCTCATGATAAAATCCCACTTTGTCTTCCGTCTTCATCCTTTCTTCATTACTGAAATATATGAAGTTCCTGAAATGCATCCTGCTCTCTTTGTCTCTGTGATTTTGTGTATGATGGCATTCTACCTAGAACATTCTTTGTCCTTTCATCTTCATGGATGATTCCTGCTCCACCTTTCTGAGTCAACACAAATTTTACCTCCTAGAAGGCTTCCTTGACCACCTCCACTGGGCAATTGAAGCTAACATACGTGAAGTACCTAACAGGATATAGATGTCTAACAAATGGCATCTGTTGTCATCGTACAAATCCAGTCAATCATTTTCATTTATTTGTTCATGAGTATTTACTATTTTCAGGGTCCATTTTCAGGTCCATTATGTTTTTATTGTTATGTAATTACCAGAATACCTCAATATTTCCAGGGTGGAATTTTCCCCTTTATGCAAGTGTAAGGTGACATTTCCTGTTTTGTTTTCAGTGTTATTTCTGATTAATTCATCCAATAAATGCTTTCTCAGTTTCTATGTACAAAGTGCTGTTTCTAAGCACTGAGAGTATAAGATATAAAAATGGATAACATAAGGAGAACTTATTGTATAGTGATTCTTAATATTTAATTCTTCAAAATTTCAAGATTAAATTGCATCATTTTTATAATAGTATCTTGGTAATAATGATGATTTTCCTGGATTATAACCGATAGATTGTTTTCTGCTATTTTCTAACTATAGTTTATATTAGTAATTCCCAGATGGATTAACTATTGCCCACAGTAAAACTCCTCTGCTAATTAACACTGCTTAAAAAAAATCCTCTTGATATTTATTATTATATTTTTGGATTTTAAAAAGTCCCCAAACTCATTAGACAATCTTAATGTCAACCATAAAGTTTGTCCCTTTTTTGAGATCTTGTGGAGAATTGTGAACTAAGGCTTTTGAATAGTCACGGTCCTGGCAAGAATCAGCAGACACCGCAAAGTAGGCAATTGAGAGGAGGACTGCTTACAAAGGTGTGGGGAGAGTTTAGAAAAGCAAACTATCCCTGGTTTAGCAAAATGGGGGGATGGTACTTCTCCTAGGCTTCAAGAAGCAGGAAGAGGGATACCAGGAACAGATACCAGGAATGAGAGAGGGCAGCTATAGGGAGAGGACTGCCTGACCAGGGCTAAAGACTTCCACAGAGAGATACAGCCCATTCATGGTGACCAGCAGGCAGAGAGCCTGGGAAATTAATATCCTCACCTCATTGTCTTACCAACCCCAATCTGCCACCAGGGCTTTCTAGTGACAGAATCCCCTGGAATCTAGAAGACAAGCAATTCAGCTGCTGCAGTTCACACACGTCAGTCTCGTGTGACACAGATGAGGGTGGAGAAGGGCATAGTGTGGATCTGGAGAAGCAAGTGGAAGAAACTCATCACAGGCCTTAACTTGTTCATAAACTGAGAAACCTAGCAATTCATATTTTTTATTAAAAGAAATATGAATTTATCCCTAAGGTTTGTTATCATTTCTGTAAATCAGTCCTCTTTTCATGAAAAAATATCCTCTCTCCCTACTTTTTCTATCCCCAGTTCATTCAGTCAACATTTATCAAATTCTTCTTTGGGCAGGTATTGGTAGCACAGAAGTAAAGACACAGTGTTCAATCTCAGGGTCATACCATCGGATGGGGGTTAAGAGAAATAAATAAACCATCACCTTCTGAGCACTATAAGCATGATGAATTAGGGGAAAGCACAAGGGCAATTGGAACTCACAAGGTCACTGCCTCAAATTACAAGTTGTCTGGGAAGGCTTCCTGGAGGAGGTGATTTAGGCAGACTCCTTGGTCAGGTTTAATTATTTAGTTTCTCTTTTTTCCCTGTATTTATTTAATTCTTAGATCTTTAGTCTAAGATCTATGGTTGATTATGTGACTATGAGTTTTCTTTTCTTGCTGCTTTTCCAATTTCACCTTCCTAATTATTTTTTTAATGGTTAAGATGGTAAATTTTATGTTATGTTCATTTTAGTACAATAAAAAAGAAAATGTAATAGATTATTATTAAGTACAGAAAAATATAAAGCAGAACAATATTAAGTCATGATCCTGTTTACTAGGAGCAACTACTTGAATATTTCCCTTTTTTTTTTTTTTTTTTTTGCGGTACACAGGCCTCTCACTGCTGTGGCCTCTCCCATCACGGAGCACAGGCTCCAGTAGCGCAGGCTCAGTGGCCATGGCCCACGGGCCCAGCTGCTCTGCAGCACGTGTGATCTTCCCGGACCGGGGCACGAACCGGTGTCCCCTGCATCAGCAGGTAGACTCCCAACCACTGCGTCACCAGGGAAGCCCACCATTGTTTTTATTTATTCATTTAAATTCTTAGTTTTTTAATTGAAGTATAGTTAATTTACAATGTTGTGTTAGTTTCTGGTATACAGCAAAGTGATTCAGTTACACACACATATATATGTGTGTATATATATATTATTTTTCATTATAGGTTATTACAAAATATTGAATATAGTACCCTGTGCCATACAATAGGACTTTGTTGTTCATCTGTTGTATATACAGTGGTATGTATCTGCTAATCCCAAACTCCTAATTTATACCCCCCCTTTCCTCTTTGGTAACCCTACGTTTGTTTTCTGTGACTGTGAGTCTGCTTCTGTTTTGTAAATAAGTCCATTTGTATCACATTTTAGATTCCACATATAAGTGATATCATATGATATTTGTCTTTCTCTGTCTGACTTCACTTAGAATGATAATCTCTAGGTCCATCCATGTTGTTGCAAGTGGCATTATTTCATTCTTTTTTATGGGTGAGTAATGTTCTGTTGTGTACATATACCACATCTTCCTGATCCATTCATTTGTTGATGAGTATTTAGGTTGCTTCCATGTCTTGGCTTTTGTAAATAGTGCTGCAGTGAACATTGGGGTGCATGTATATTTTCGATTTAGAGTTTTCACCTTTTCCAGATATATGCCCAGGAGTGGGATTGCTGGATCATATGGTAGTTCTATTTTTATTTTCTTAAGGAACCTCCATACTGTTCTCCGTAGTGGCTGTACCAATTTACATTCCCACCAACAGTGTAGGAGGGTTCTCTTTTCTCCACATCCTCTCTAGCATTTATTGTTTGTGGACTTTTTAACGATGGCTATTCTGACCAGTTATCACCTTCTAATTCTTGATTATGCTTTATTAGGCTGCTTAAAATGGATATTTTGTGAAATACAAATTGCTGGACCAATCTCTGGAGCTATTTTTATCATCTTGCATTTGGAATGACCATTGTGATACCATTTTATTTGACTGATTTTGGGAGGGGGCAGGGAATTTTAGTGTTTTTGGATTCCTTAATTAAAAGCTGGGCTAAAGACATTCTATGTAAATGTGATTTACTTACGCAAGTATTCATGTAACTCTGGTGAAAAGGAGGACTCTATCTGCATAGGACATGTTTGTTCATGTAGTTAAGTTTTAATACTGTTTTGAACCACCATGAACATAAATTTTGGGGCACATCTCTGAATCCTGTCTTTAGATAAACTGCAAAGTATGGATTACCGCGCCAAATGGTGTGAATATTTTTATGGTTCTTGATTCATATTGCCATATTGTATTCAGAAAGTTTGTACACTATTGTACACAAATGTCACATGCTTTCACTATCACTATGAATTATATATTTTTGATATTTTATAATTTTGCTTGCTCCTTCTTGTTAGCTGGCTGTTCATGGCAGCTTTGCTATAGCAATGGCCTTTTAACCTGACAACAGCAATTCGTTCCAGTTTCTACTTTCTTTATATATTCCCAGAGGTAACATTATTGTGCTGCTTCAGAAATATGAGAAGCTGTAGTGCTACCCTCTGCTCAGAAGTCTAGGTCCCATACTATTCTTCTACTCTGTCTATTCTGTGTATGTTTGAAGTTTTCTATCATATGTTCTGATGATCTCACATTTTCCCTTTGTCCATTTTCCACTGACATTAGAGTTGTTGAGTTTGTTGATTAAGAGCTAAATCACCTGGTCTGTCATGCCCAGAGTCAGAAATCTCCATTATTATTATTTTAATTTCTGTTTTAACTTTGGTTATGTGTTCTTTTTTAAATTCATATTTTTTTAATTCTCTCTGTCTCTTTCTTTAATTGAAATATAGTTGACATACAATATTATGTTAGTTTAAGGTATGCTACATAAATATTTGACATTCACTTTCTCTCTCTTTTTTCTTGATCAATTATGTCAGAGATTCAGAAATTTTGTTAATATTGTTAAAGAACCATGTTTTGTGTTTAATGAATTTATGTGTGGCATCTTTCATAGTCCAGCAACTTCTGCTCTTATCCACATTACATATATTAGACCTCCATCTGCTTTCTAATTTCCTTCTAATGCTCCCTTTGGCAGATTTTAGCAGGAATTAGCTGACAAGAGAGAAATGCAATTTTCAGAGTCTCAGTCCCAGCTTTACAAAATACAGAAAAGAAAATGGATTTGGAGTTGAGACATAATTGTTTAAGAACCAACTAATATGATCCAAATGATCCATTTTTGGAATTTAACTTTTATTTTCCAGCGGAGAAAAATAAAAAAGTCACCCCCCCAGCCCTCCCCGCTTTTCTCTCCTCCTCCTCCTCCTCTTCCTTTTGTTATAGCTCTAGGCACAGGTAAAATAATGATTATATATAGAAGAATTGGAAAGGTTACACTATTCAAGTCTTTCTTAGTATATATTACATTCTTAAAACAGCATTTGCTGCCTGCAAGATTTAGTGAACTGCTCTTGAGCTAACAGCATGGTGAATACTAGGAGCCAGGTGCTTAAGTCAGATCTGCGTTTGAATTCTGGCTAACTTACTGGGTCTATGGCCTTGGGTAATTTACCTAACTCCTCTAAGCCTCAATTTCCTTTCTTTGCTGTGAGGGGTTAAGTGAAATAATACTTGTAAAAGTCAGTTCTTGGCACATGATAAGGGCTCAGTAAATGCTAGTTTTTTATTATAATTATACATACCAACCACTGTGGAATATTTTTCCCCTCATAGAAAACACAGCAGAAATGCCTATCGTCTATTACTGCCCTGAAGTCCAAAGGTAGAAGAACTTAATGTTTAAAAGCTACCATGGCCATGGAGTGAACATTACGTGAAAAAACAAATATTTGGATAAACACCAAGAAAGCCACAGGTGGTTAAAATATTAGCTGGCTGACAAAATAATTCAAGTTGCTTAATGGTGTACAAAGGCAATGCAAAAATACTCTTTTTAGATGTGTAATATCTTTACCTTTAAGTTCTTTCTAAGGTATCTAAGAATTAGGGAAATAAGATATTTTTATATCATAAGTGCATGAGTTATACTCACCTTGAGAGATTTTTGATTCCTAGAAGTCAAACAAAAAAAATTTTTACAGTGTTATTTTTTCTTTTATATGAATACATTACTTGTAAATTTCTTCCCTTATAACTTTTGGATCATTTAAAATGCATTAGGCATTTAAATAACTCTGCAAGAAGCAGCAGCAATTCTGTTAGACTCCTGGCCCCTATTGAAACTGGGTAGCTTTCTTTGCACAAGCCTATATGCTAAGTAGCAGTCAAAGACCTGTGTAATTAATTCAATTCTGTTCCACAAACTTGATCTGAGCACCTGAAATAGGCCAGAGGGGTTTGCAAACAGGACTGTTATCCATGAAACAAAAGGCTAGATGTGCATGTATTGCTGCATGAAGATAGTGGAGCACACCAATTGAAACTACCATTAGGGGCAACCATTTAGTAAAGGACCAGACATCTGGGGAAACATAATTTACTAATAGTAATTAATGTAGAACTTTTTGGTTAATTAAAGATAATGTTTCTGAAAATTCCATTCCTTTCTTTTGAGTACTCTGTGGTATTTTCCAACTTATTTTCTTATTTTTATTGCTTTCTTGCTAAACTTGTTTATTTTCCTCTCAAACTCTGATTTGCATTAAGTTTGTAGAATTAAATTAGGCCTGTTTAATATTGCTGCTAATCAGACACTTGCCACAATTATAATTTCAGTTGCCTTTGGATTGTGATTCACAACCAATTAAGTTAAAGTAACATTAATGTACTCTAACTTTGTCTGCCTACCAGCACGAGAGAGGCTGGTAATCTTCAGGTTTTACAGATGATGACTGAGGATCAGATAGGTTAGAAAACCATCAAATTGCAGAGCGGTTTAAAGCAGACCAGAGATTAGAACTCAGGCTCCCTAACTCCCTGTTCAATCCCCTTTGTATACTCAACAGAATTTTGTCACCGTTTAAATAATGTTGAAGAGCCTTCCCACATACCCCAAAGAGCAAATGAGAGATTTAAGTATTCTGGTGTTTGGTCACCCTGTCAAAATGCATTTGCATCATTTATCTTTTGAAAATTTTCATGGAATGTGTTTAATAGAAACAAGATTGCTTTAACTTTGTTGTAAGAAGCCATCTGGAGCTCTTGGTATACACAGTATAACTGGGTAAACATTGGAAATAATTTGTAAATTGATGAGACACCAGATAAAATGAAAAACAAGAGATTAGGAATTTATATAAAGAAAATCCTTATAATATATATTTTTTCTATTTTAAAAATAATGTTCTTCTATAGAAGTGCTATGACTACATTATAGAATATCTGGATACTTCAATGGGAGAAAAATTCTGGTTCTGTTCTAGAAATGTAATCACATCACTCCTTTGCTTTCTAGTTTATACTCTTCCCCCATATATCTACTTAAAAAAAAACATAATTATACTCACAGTACACATATAATTTCCATTCTGACTTTATTTAATGTCATAACATGCATTATACTTTCAAGTGAGAAAATCCAAAAGGAAAAGTTAAATTTTCAAATACTTTAACTGTGAGTCAGTTATAAATTGGTCACTGAAAAGATTAAGTTTTAAACATGAAAGCCTTTTAAGTGAAAGTTATTAAACCAACGTGAGAAGATAATTATAAAATAGGACTTACTATTAAAAGAAATGAAACATATTTTTAATGTAAAACACTTAACAATATAAACCATGTGTCTTTTAATTTGGCAATTTTCTAATTTGCCAGGAAAGTTTTTTCTTGTGCATTTCCATGTGCAAACATTTTTTTCCTAGTTAGCCTAAAACACCTAACTACTATTTTGTGGGGGTTGGTGGAATTTGCACTTATGGAAAGAATGTAAAGGGAAAGAAAAAAATGATATGATATGATATATAAAATTTGTTTTAAAATAATTCATTAGAAAAAGGTGAGTTACAGATTAAACAACACCAAAAATGTCGATAATTTCTGAACCTGGGTGATGCATACATTTTATTATTTTCTTTACCATTATGTAATTTTTCACATTTTAAATAACATGTAAAAACAAAATAGAGTGGTACAACTTTTTTCTGCCAGGAAGAATTCTTAGAATGGTTTGAAATCTAGGTTTGGCTGAGAAAGAAAAAAGAGTTTTCCAAGTTCTTAGTCCCCATGAATATCAAGAACCAGATCTGACGGACTCTGATCACGGAGGTTCTTCCCAGCTTTGAAATGATACTGCGTCTAATGATAATGGCTATACCATGAGGCTTACTATTCTAGAGTGGACGAGGGATTTGAAGAAAGAGGAAAGCCTGAATCTGCCTATTCAGTCCCCAGGAGATTGTGAGAAGTAGATATCAAGAGAGCCACGAGACACATTTGTCCTGACCTCCCCTCTCCAGGCTGAAATCCTGGAAGGGAGATGTGTTAGATCATTTGAGGGCATAGGGACATTTATTCTGGTGAGTGGGTGTTGAGAGCAAAGGGGTTCTTGCTCCATTCCTCTGGTCAACTAGGTGTCCACTGGTCTGCAGGGAGGCCCTGCTCCACATGGGGCAGCCCTAACAGAGTAAATGGGTGGAACAGTGTGGATGGGCCAAAATGTGCTATGCTTCACAATTCTAATCCTCCCTCTCCATAGCTGTAGACTCAGGAACAGACAGCAAAGGGTCCAGAGATGGGTTCTTACCCACCACACCTCAGGGGCAGTGCATGTCTACAGTACATGTGCAGACCTCCCACTTTCCTCAATGCCACAAGGGCACATGAACCTCTTCATTCATACAGCTTGATGCCATTTAAGGAAAATGCTGGGGTGAGGGCAACTTGAAAGACTAGCAATTTAAACAAAACAAAACAGACTGAGTTATGAAGCAGATTACTTAAAGTAGGAGAAATAAAAACACTGCTATGGACTGAATTGTGTCCCCCACCAAAATTCATTTGTTGAAGCCCGAACCGTCAGCGTGCTTCTATTTGCAGATGGGACATTTGGGAGGTAATTTGGTTTAGATGAGGTTATGAAGGAAGGATCCTCATAATGACATCAGTACACTTAGTGTCTCCCTCTCTCTGCCATGTGAGAACACAGAGAGATGACCACCTGCAAACCACAAAGAGCTCTCACAAGCCCCTGATCATGTTGGAACTCTGATTAGGACTTCCAGCCTCCAGAACTATGAGGAAACAGATTTATGTTCTTTAAGCCTCCTCATCTAAGGTATTTTGTTATGGCAGCCTGGTCTGACTAATACAGATACTGTAATTCAAAAATTAAAAATTTATCCCTTTTCCTACTACTCATTGGGCAAAGAACTCATGATACTCACAGCAAACAAAAAAGATATATATATATATATATATATATATATATATTTTTTTTTTTTTTTTTTTTTTTTTTTTTTTTTTTTGTGGTACGCGGGCATCTCACTGTTGTGGCCTCTCCAGTTGCGGAGCACAGGCTCCGGACGCGCAGGCTCAGCGGCCATGGCTCACGGGCACAGCCGGTCCACGGCATGTGGGATCTTCCCGGACCGGGGCACTAACCCATGTGCCCTGCATCAGCAGGCGGACTCTCAAGCACTGTGGCACCAGGGAAGCCCCCAAAAAGCTATATATATATATATATATATATATATATATATATATATATATTTTTTTTTTTTTTTTTTTTTTTTGCGGTATGCGGGCCTCTCACTGTTGTGGCCTCTCCCATTGCGGAGCGCAGGCTCCGGACGCACAGGCCTAGCGGCCATGGCTCACGGGCTTAGTTGCACCGCGGCACGTGGGATCTTCCCGGACCAGGGCACGAACCCGTGTCTCCTGCATCGGCAGGCGGATTCTCAACCACTGCGCCACCAGGGAAGCCCCAAAAGCTATATTTTTATTACACATCTGAGTATAGTGAGAATAAATTTTTCATGCTGCTACAGAAATATACATATAGGGTAATTATTCCAAATCACGTAAAATTGTTTACCAAACAAGTAAGCTTCTCTCTAACCTAGCTTCTGGGATTCCATTTCACCATCCCAGAAATTATTATTCTTCCAGAAACATTCTGTTCATACGTTAATATATTTTTCTTTGTGAGAAACTTCCAATTGTACATCAGTACCCATTCTCCTTTCTTCCTGTAATAATAGACTCTCAAGTTTAGCTGGGAACACCTAGCTAATGACTGCATTAACATCCTTCCTTGGGACTAGGTTTGTCCATGTGACTATATGTCAGCGGAGTGTGAGTAAAAGATAAAGTGTGCCCTTTCTAGGTACGTCTTTCAAAGGGATGAGCCTATTTCCCCCCAGCTCTTTCCCCGTTTTCCACTAGTTGGAGGATGGAGAGAGTAGAACAATTGCTTTGAGTCCAGAGGTGGGTGGTATCATGTCAAGGATGGCTACCTTATCAGTCCCAGACTGCTTATATCTGGATGTTACTTTAGAGGAATTAAGTTTGTATTTTAGTTGAGCCACTGTATTTTGAGGTCTTTCTGTTATAGAAGATTAGTGCCCTAAATAATAGTATACGTATTATCTTTTTTAAACAAAAGCAAACAGAAGCACACTCTAACACTAGTTTGTATCTTGTTTTAAAAATTATTAATATGCTTTTAAAATCTTTTTAGATCTCTTTTTGATCCTTATTCTATCCAGGTTCTCCAGAAAATTATACACATCCCATTTATTCATTCAGTCAGTGTTTATTGGGAGCATAATATGTGCTGCACCCTCAAGTACATGCTGTGAGAGTACGTGGGGACAGACTAGAGGTTAACGTCAACAGAGACAATCTTTATTTAATGAGGGATAGAGCTGGTGACAATTCTGAAGTGTGCTACACTCAGGCCCTCAAGGAAGCTCCAGTGGGACTGAGCCCCAAGTGCCCACAGTAGTAACCTACCCATCAACACGTCCTTCACTGGTTTTTCTCTCTTCCCTGTCTACTTTCTGATTTCCTCACTCTGCCTTCAGGGATCACCTTCCAAATAAACTCTGTGCATCCGGTCTTGGTCTCAGAATCTGTTTTGGGAGAAACCAAACTAAGACAGTGGTCCAGGCGGGTTTATTTCTCAGAAGGAGACTTGAATAATAGAAATGTCCTGTGATGGAGCAAGCCTTGTGAATATCTGAAAGAAGAGAAATGAGCAGATCTAAAGGGCTGGAGGTGGGAACATGCTTGGACATTTTGAAGAAGAGCAAGGAGACTGTATGGCTGGAGTGGAGCATGTGAGGGGAGAGTGGTAGGAGATGCCTTGGGAGGATTAGTCTGGGGCTGATCCTTGTGGAGTATGATAAGTCACAGTGTCACAAGAAGCCTTTGGGTGGTGTAAGCTGCCTAACAATATAATATGATTTAAGTTTGAAAAAGATTATTCTGGAGATTCTGGTTACATGTAGAATATTGAGCACACACATTTATCTCTATTCTGTCAAAACAGTAAAGAAATAACAAAAACATAAATTCATAAGGACAAAGAGAACTGGAAAGTAAGTAACAGTGCGTAAGAAATAGGCAACAAAATTTTGAGATCTGGAAAGTGGATAGAAAAGATGTAACATTTAACAGATGGGCAAAAGCTGAAATCTAAGAAAAATGGGGAGAGAGGCTGTTAAGGGTTGAACTGTGTCTGTTAAAAAAATGATATATTGGGGCTTGCCTGGTGGCTCAGTGGTTAAGAATCCACCTGCCAATGCAGGAGATACGGGTTCGAGCTCTGGTCTGGGAAGATCCCACGTGCCACAGAGCAACTAAGCCCATGTGCCACAACTACTGAGCCCGTGTGCCACAACTACTGAACCCCTTGCACCTAGAGCCCATGCTCCGCAACAAGAGAAGCCACCGCAATGAGAAGCCCTTGCACCGCAACGAGGAGTAGCCCCCGCTCGCCACTTAGAGAAAAGCTTGTGCGCAACAACAAAGACCCAATGCAACCATAAATGAATGAATGAATGAATGAATGACATCTTGAAGTCCTAACCCCTAATACCTCAGAATGTGATCATATTTTGAAATAGGGTCTTTGCAGATTTAACCAAATTAGGAGGAGGTCATTAGTATGGACCCTAATCCGACATGACTGGTGTCCATATAAAAAGGAGGGCTTCCCTGGTGGTGCAGTGGTTGAGAATCCGCCTGCCGATGCAGGGGACACGGGTTTGTGCCCCGGTCCGGGAAGATCCCACATGCCGCGGAGCGGCTGGGCCTGTGAGCCATGGCCGCTGAGCCTGCGCGTCTGGAGCCTGTGCTCCGCAGCGGGAGAGGCCACAACAGTGAGAGGCCTGTGTACCACAAAAAAAAAAAAGAGAAATTTGAACACAAAGGCATACACGTACAGAGGGAAAACACATAGGGAGAATGTCTTGGGGAATACAGAGAATTGGAGTAATATATCTACAAGCCGAGGAATTGCTGAGGCTACCAGAAGCTAGGAGAGAAGCCTGGAACAGATCTTTTCCTAGTGCCTTCTTGGAGAGCATGACCCTGCTGATACATTAATTTTGGACTTCTGTCCTCCTCCAGAACTGTGAGACAATAAGTTTTACTTGCTTTAAGTTACCCAGTTTTTGGTATTTTGTTACAGCAGCCCCAGCAAACTCATATAGAGGCCAATAAAAATCAAGCTGATATATGCCACAGAATTAGGCTATCATCATAAATGGAAGAAACTAGTAACTTTAAAGGTAGATATGAAAGATGGTTGGTCTAACTGAAGAATTAAATGAAATTAAAGAGCACTTATCTCTTCAGATCCCCCTTCTCTCTATGCATCCAGGTGACAAACCTTCCCTTATTATACTAAATTACTGAAAATTTAGTCAATAAAGTTGCTGAATCAGAAAATCTCTGAACTCAGATAGAAGCAAGGATGAGATGCCATACTGAAAATAGGGAAGATAAATGAAAGTCAGCATTTTAAGTAGTGAGATCCCAACTCCCTTTTCTCCACTGATGGCCAGAAGACTGGCTGCCAAACTTCTATATCTAAGCAGGAAATTAGGAAATTTCTCTCTGAGGAAGCAAACAGACCCAAGAGTAAAGAACAACAAAATGTCTGGATTATACGATCACCCTGCAGCAAAGCCCAGAGTCAATACTTTCCACAAAGACTACAAAATCTCCAAATAATATTTATTGTCTAATTTTAAAATATGTATGGAAAACCAAAATTCACTAGACATTTGAGAGGAGTCTCTTATATGGGAGATGAGAAAACAAACAAACAAACACAATCAGAGGATACAGAAAATACTAGTAGCAGAAGAAAACAAAACAAAGCAAAGATCTATAGTTAGAAAAGATAACACAGAAACTATGAAACAAGAGACTATCAAAACTTGAACTGAAAAACTAGAAATAAATTTAAAATATGATAGAAGGAAAAAGAAAACCAGAATTTGGATTGGAAAACAAAGTTGAGGAAGTAGCCCATAAAGTAGAACAAAACTACAAGGACATAGAAAATGGGAGGGAAATGATGAGAAAACTAGAGCATTAGTACAAGAGGTTCAATATTCAAACTATAAGATTTGTATAAAAAGAAAATGGAAAAGAGGAAATTGTCACTGAAGCAATGCAAGGAAGTTCCTTAGACCTGAAGGACATTATAACTGACCCTCAAACAATACAGGTTAGAACTGTGCAGGTCCACTTACATACAATTTTTTTCAGTAGTGATGGTACAATACTACACGATCCATGGTTGATTGATGTCCATGTGCAGATGAAGAACCATGGATAAAAAGAAACGACTGTAAAGTTATACACAGATTTTTGCCGAAGGTCAGCATCCCTGACCCCTGTGTTCTTGAAGTGTCAACTGTAATTACTGTTTTGAAAAGGCCAAATTATGATCCAGTTCAATGGCTGAAAAAAACTCATACCAAGATACTTCATGAAATTCTAGAACACTGATGACAGATTCAGAAGCTCCCAGCAAGGATAGCTATTTAATTTCTGCAGCTCAGTGAAAAATCGAAATACATATGGGGCTCCTTGTTAAAAAATTATTAAGAATTTCAAGACTGCAGCAGCAGAGCATTAAACCACGTGTGGATTCCTTCTGGATGCAGGGTCCTGTATAATTGCTCAGGCCACATGCATGTGAAGTGGCCAAAGATTCCAAGAAGAAAAAAATATCATGAAATCAGAACAAATACTTCCCTCTTCCCCATCATTCTAAGCTATGACCGTGATTCTTACTTCACTCAGGATATAGAAGCAATCAGAAGACAACTACCTCATCTTTCCAACCCCAAAATTACCATCTTGTCTTCACCTATTCTTAAACTTTGCATTCTCTTATTCAGTGGCTGAACTATCCTAGCTCCTGTCTAAAGACTATTCTTCAACTTGTGTGCTGGATCACATAACATCTGGCCTATTCAAGGATTTTCTCCTTCATTTAGATCCTTTCTCCTGCACCATTTGTTTTTGCCTTTCTTTTGGATAATTCGCATCAGAATATAAATATCACCACTATCTTTAAAAAGTCTCACTTGGCCCAAGACTTCTAGCTACAGCGTCATTTCTTGGCTCCCCTTTATAGCAAAATCCAGGAAAAAAGAGTTGTCTTTACTTATTATTCTACATTTACTTCTTAACTCCCACTCCAGTTCTCCCTTCAATCAGGCTGATAGCCACATGACTCCACTGGAACTACTACTAATCAACAATGACCCCATCTTTTCAAAACTAATGGTCAAATCTCAGGCCTCATTTTCTTCAAAATTTCAGGGGGATTTGAGATAACTGTTCATTTCCTTATCCTTAATGTTTTTTATGGGACATCACACTCTTCTAGTTTTCCTCCTACTTCACCGACCACTTCTCTTTCCTCTGCTGACTCCCCCCTTATATCAGAGCTTAGATTGTTGATGTAACACAGAGCGCAGTCCTTGGTCTTCTTTTTCTCTATCTAAGCAATTAATTTTATCTCATGGTATAATTACCATCTGGCATATTCCACATTTAAATCTTCAGCCTTGGCTTCTCCTTTGAGTTTAAATTTATATATCCAAATGCCTACTTGAAATCTTCTTGGATGCCTAACAGGTAACTGAGATATAACATATCCAAAATAGAACTCAGTTCCTTCTCCCAAATCTCCAGTCTCAACAACCCAATGAAATGGACCCATCATCTACTCAGTAGCTTTGGCCAAAACATAGCAATTATCCTTGATTCATCGCTTTCCCTTACATGCCACATCAAATCCATCAATCATTAAGTCATGTTCGTTTTAATTCCAAAATATGTCCTGAATTTGATGATTTCTCACCACTTCTATCACTACCCTGGACTCTCCCCTAAATAACTGCAATATCTCCTAACAACTCTCCCTAATAGCTGCTTTCTGTATAACAACCAGAATAATGTTGACAAAATCCTATAGTGTAAGAAATATTTTTATTACTCTCTTTTACAGATGAGAAAACTGGATCTGAAAATGGTTAAGGAACTTAGCCAAGGTCACACAGCTAGTAAGTGGTGAAACTAGAATTTAAACCTTGATGCTTTTCTGGAGCATCCTTCCCTCTCCCCACCCCTGTGCGCTTATATGCTTTTGTGTTTATGTCCATGATGCCTATCTTTGGGCCTGAGTAGCACCTGACTCACAGTAGGCACATAATAAATATTTGTTGAATTAAGTAATGAACATCACCTAGAACACAGTGACTACTCAATCATTTTTATAATAGTGTCTAGAATAAAAGCTCCCCAGAATTTAAGATTTTAGAGGAAGAATTTTATAAGGCATTTTATTCATATAGAACCTCATAATTTGCTATTACATATACTATTATATAATATTTATTGTGAAGGAGTAATATTAAGTTTGCTATATTTTCTGCTCAAAACCCTACATTGCCTTTCCATTTCACTCAGGATGAAACTTGAAATCCTTTCAATGGCCAGTGGGATGCTATATTGTCTGCTGTCATTACCTGTCTGATTTCCTCTCCTAGTCTCTGTCTCTTTGGTCACTCTGTTTCAGACACACTGACTCTCTTAATATTCCTCCAGCACATCAGGGGTGCTCCTGTCTCAAGAGCCTTTGCACTAGTTGTTCCCTTCGTCTTGAACACTCATTCCCTGCATACGTATGTGGCACCTACCTTATCTCTTTCAAGTGTTTGCTCAGATTACACATTCTCAGTGAAGTCTACTCTGTCTTGTTTAAAATTGCAAGCAATCTTATGTTGCCTGCACTCCCAATCTCCCTTTACCTGCTCTAATTTTAATTTTTCCATAGTACTATGCACCCTCTAAAATATTATGTAATTTACTTATATATTACATTAATATTGTCTGTCTACCTGTGCTAGAATGTAAATTTCATGACAGTAGGAGTGTTTTTCAAATTAATATGCAGCAATAATATTCATTGAATGAAAATAACCTGAGAAAGTTATTTCCTTTATGAGAATTTATATTTATAGAGCCCAGTTTAGTGATACCATATGTCAACATTTTTTCATTTTATAGGTAAATACCATATATTTAAAAATGGTAAAATATGTTCTACCAAATTTGCAGGAACATTAAGGGCTATTGAATATAAATAAGACTATTATTTATGACTTGATTATCACAGCTAACCCCTACATGAATAAGATAAGTTCTTTCTGTACATCCATGGTTATTAAAATCAAGTTCTTGAAATCAAATTATTTCACAAGGGCTCTTGTAATTCTTATATTATCTCCTTACTTAAAGGTAGAAGTAACAACATTTGCAAGACTACTCTCCAACCTATAAATTCTCAAATTTTGTTTTTTAACCATACTACATGACTGTGAATTTTGTTGAGGCTAAAATGGTCTTACTTAGATAAGAAGGGAATTTTAAATTTATTTTGAACCTGTTTTTTGTCATGGTTTTTGACCTAGGCCAGTGTTTTTCAAATGTTTTTGACAACAACATGTGAATATAATGTACTTTGTATATTGAAACCCCAATTTACACAGAGACAAAAGCAGTTTTCTCTAAGTATAAATTTGTTTTGCAGATTCACATTAAAATGTTTAATAATATAAAGTCAATTGATGAGAGCAATAAGGCTGTTTTGATCAAACATAAGCCTGGGTAATGGAGCTCATGAATGTCAGTTGCAGTCTTTTTTAGCTTCCTCCTTGATTTATGTCTAGAAGGGCTTTTGTTGCAAGGTTTCAAGAAAAATAGTTACAAGTATCTGGAGTGACATCACCAAGATGGCAAGATCTGACTTTCCCATGGATACACTGAATATATAGCTACACACAGGAGTAGGAAAGGCTAAGACACATTTTCACCATCAACCCCACCTGGCACAATAATCAGGAGCGGACCCCCTAATTCTCAGCCTCTCCCTGAGGAGCTGAGGGTCTAGGTCACACATCTAGTGCCACAACTTTTAAGGTTGCCACCCAAGAGATATGCCCCCAAATCACCTAGCCCTGAGATCCAATAGGGTTTGCATTTGTGAGTCCCACAGAACCATAGTAAACAAAGAAGCAATTGTTAAGTGGAAGAGCAAGCATTCTCTGTGGAGGCATGTTCATGGATGGGAAGAATTAATATTGTTAAAATTGCCATATGACCTAAAATGATCTACATACAGATTCAATGCAATCCCTATCAAAATTCCAATGACATTTTTCACAGAAATAGAAAAAAAAATCCTAAAATTGGTATGGAGCCACAAAAGATCCTGAATATTTAAAGCAATCTTGAGCAAGACAAACGGTTCCTGTTTTCAAACTATATTACAAAGCTATAGTAATCAAAACAGTATGGTATTGGCATTAAAAACAGACACATAGATCAATGGAACAGAATAGAGAGCCCAGAAATAAAGCCACATGTATATAATCAATTAATTTACCACAAAGGCAAGTATACAACCATGGGGAAAGGATAACCTCTTCAACAAATGGTGTTGGGAAAACTGGATAGCCACATGCAAAAGAATTAAATTAGACCCCTATCTTACACCACACACAAAAATCAACTCAAAATGGATTAAAGACTAGAATGTAAGACCAGAAACTGTAAAACTCTTAGAAGAAAACATATGGAATAAGCTTCTTGACATTGGTCTCAGCAATAATATTTTGGAGTTGACACTAAAAGCAAAAATAAACAAGTGGGACTACATCAAACTTAAACAATTCTGTACAGCAAAAGAAACCATCAGCAAAAATGAAAAGGTGACCTATTGAATGGGAGAAAATATTTGCAAAGCACATATCTGATAAGAGGTTAACACCCAAAATATACAAGGAACTCATACAACTACACAGCAAAAAACCAAACAACCCAATTAAAAAATGAGCAAATGACCTGAATATACATTTTTCCAATAAAACATACAAATAACCACCAAGTACATGAAAAGTGCTCAACATCACTAATCATCAGGGAAATGCAAATCAAAACAACAGTCGGATATCAACTAATACCTGTTAGGATATCTGTTATCAAAAGGACAAGAGATTAATTCTGGTGAGGATGTGGCAAAAAGGAACCCTTGTACACTACTGGTGAGAATGTAAACTAGTACAGTCAGTATGGAAAACAATATGGAGGTTCTTCAAGAATTTAAAAATAGAACTACCATATATGACCCGGCAATCTCATTTTTGGCTATATATCCAAAGGAAAGGAAATCACTATCTTGAAGAGATGTCTGTACTTCTACGTTCATTGCAGCATTGTTTACAATAGCCAAAACATGGAAACAACCTAAGTGCCTACTGAAAGATAAATGGATAAAGATGTGGTGTGTATATATATATATACACACACACATATATATATAATGGAATATTATTCAGCCTTAATAAAAAAGGAAATCCTGCCTGCCATTTGAAATGATAAGGATAAACCTGGTGAGCCTTAGGCTAAGTGAAATAAGCCACACAGAGAAATATATACTTCCTGGTATCACTTATAGGTGAAAAAAAAAAAAAAAGTCAAATTCATAGAGAGAATAGAAAGGTGGTTGCCAGTGTTGGGGTGCGGTGGGGAAATGGGGAGAGATTGTTCAAAGGATACAAACTTTCAATTATAAGATGAATAAGTTCTGAGAATCTAATGTACAGCACAGTGGGTATAATACTGGTAACAGCTGATAACACTCTATTATATAATTGAAATTTGCACAAAGTAGATCTTAAGCATTCTTATCAGAAAAAAAGGTAACTATGTGAAGTGTTCTGTTAATTAACTTTTTGTGGGAATCCTTCCACAATGTATACATACATCACATCATCACATTGTACACTTTAAATATATTGCAATTTTATTTGTCAATTATACTTCAGTAAAGCTGGGGAAAAAGGAAAAATAGTTGCAAATGGTAATAGTTAAAAATAAAGCAAAAAGAGAAACAGCATTATTTGCAACCTCAAAATAACTGTGGTTAATAGGAATAAGAGAATAACTTCGTTTTATAACTGCATCACCAACAATATCTAACAATTACTTACCTTATTTATCATGAATATAACAGACAAGAAACATCCCAAATTTACAGTAAGTGATAAAACTATGATACTCTCATAATGCTTCCTGTTGGAAGTTCACTGGTCTTCACACATGTGATTATTATGATTCGAGAAAAGTAGGCAGATATCCTAAAGCTTTATTGACATTTATCTGAGTATGGCACATGCATTTCTGAGTGTTAAATTATATCTTCCTTCCCCTGAAATTCATCAATTAGGGCTCACAACCTTATTTAACTTGTAACTCAAGGATATTTTGCTTTTTTGCCTGTATGCTATTTTTGAGGGGGAGGAGAGGTGCAAAAATATGTAAAGACATGGATGCATAGCTGAAGAGCAAATTTCCCTACCTTTAGGAGGTAATTATTCATAACTAAGGAAGAGGTAAGAAAAGGAATGTCATGCTCCACCCCCTCACACCAACCAGCCAAAGCAGGTCTCCCTCATAAGTTCTAGCACCAGGAAGCTTCATGGAACCTGGATGAGTTCCATGTTGTTCTATTGTTGTCACTGGTCAAAACCAGCCACCAAAACAGTCAGTTCTCCATCATTT
This sequence comes from Kogia breviceps, assembly GCF_026419965.1. Classification (NCBI taxonomy): domain Eukaryota; kingdom Metazoa; phylum Chordata; class Mammalia; order Artiodactyla; family Physeteridae; genus Kogia; species Kogia breviceps. Next base: position 55,335,185 of record NC_081315.1, read on the forward strand.
ATCCACTTTGGAGTAACATCCTCTGTACCTTGAAGCTCTGCTTAGCCCCCCATCAGATAATCTTCTGCCTGACAGTGACCCAGGATACTTGTAATGCACACACTCCCCAAAGGGTGAAGCCTTTAGTCACTTTAAGGGTTGAAGTGACTTGAAGTTAAATATTTTCCTTGACCCAAGAGGGACTAGATAGAATCAGTTAGAAATTGCTGATCCAGCTTGGAGAGCAGCAGAACAGAATGAATCTTCTCTAGAATTTTACATACCATGGATACATCCAGTTCTGAATTTTAGAGAAACACCAATTGTAAAGTTTTGACCTTCCTAAGCATTGACATTTTGAAAAAGTTCTAATATATGCATAGAGAAGATTTTTTCCTAGATTTATATAAAAATAAGCTGGCCTGGCCATAGATGTTAATATTTTCTTTTTTTTTTTTTTGCTGCACCATGCAGCATGTGGCATCTTAGTTCCCGGACCAGGGATTGAACCCATGCCCCCAGCAGTGGAAGCATGGAGTCTTAACCACTGGACTGCCAGAGAAGTCCCCAGAAGTTAATATTTTCATTGTCTCCAAAGTCTCCAATTTGGATATAAAACATTAAATAAAATGTGTTTATATATATATAATATATATTTTATATATTATGTATATAACATACAGATATATATGTATATATATGTGTGTATACACACATAGTTTAAGCTATATATGTATTTAAAAAGAAGTAAATAAAATCAAATATTTGCAGAATATCTGAAGCACTGCAGGGCCCATAGAACATAACTTGAAAATCACTCTTCTAGTTACTGGGTGCTACAAGGATAAGTAAGAGATGGTGTGTGCTTGAGAGAACCACATAATCTTAGAGGGGCTGTCCAATAAAATGTACATAAATATAGCTTATTGTCTAGTTTCCAACTAGAATGAAAATGATTGCTTTTGCAAAGGGTAAATTTTCTGTTTGTTTTTCTTTAATTTCTTTAATATCAATTCTACCATTCTCCAATGCTTATAGAATGAAAAATATTATGTGCAATGATTGAGAGTTAATGTTGGATTTAAAAACTGTAAAGCTAGATGTAATTTCTGAAGGATGCTCCTGCAGTTTCGCATTCTCCTCAGCTGCTATAGTCGGTTGTGATAACTATATGAGAAGGTCTATGAAATATGTGATTTCGAATGTCATCTATACTTTCCTAGGATTATTATGATGATACAATAAAATATATCAGTACTAAGATTCACAAGACTACTTCATGTCTTAAATATTTATTCAGTTTTAGTTTCAATTATTTTTGAATGAATAATTCACTAAGATGATTCACATTTTTACAAAGGCATAAGCAAATATTCAGTGAAAAGTATCCATTCCATAACCATTCCATAGTCATCCGGCTCCAGCATCCCAGGAGTCAACTAGTGTTACCATTTTCTCGCATATCCTTCCAGATCACTTCAGTCAAGCCACATGGTTTTTACCATGAATGAGTCAATACCTGTATGTCCCTCCTGACACACTACTTTTATTTATTTATTTATTTATTTATTTATTTATTTATTTTCGGTAAGCGGGCCTCTCACTGTTGTGGCCTCTCCCTCTGCAGAGCACAGGCTCCAGACGCGCAGGCTCAGGGGCCATGGCTCATGGGCCCAGCCGCTCCGCGGCATGTGGGATCTTCCCGGACCGGGGCACGAACCCACGTCCCCTGCATTGGCAGGCGGGCTCTCAACCACTGCGCCACCAGGGAAGCCCCTGTACATATATATATATATTCTTTCTCATATTCTTTTCCATTATGGTTTGTCACAGGATATTGAATATAGTTCCCTATGCTACACAATAGGGCCTTGTTATTTATCCATTCTGTATATAGTAGTTTGCATCTGCTAATCCCAAACTCCCAATACATCCCTCCCCCACACCCTCTCTCCCTTGGCAACCACAAGTTTGTTCTCTATGTCTGTGAGTCTGTTTCTGTTTCAAATTTGTGTCATATTTTCGATTCCACATATAAATGATATCACATGGTATTTGTCTTTTTCTTTCTGACGTGCTTAGCTTAGTATGATAACCTCTAGGTCCATCCATGTTGCTGCAAATGACATTATTTCATTCTTTTTTATGGCTGAGTAATATTCTATTATATATATGTACCACATCTTCATTATCCATTTATCTGTTGATGGACATTTAGGTTGTTTCCATGTCGTGGCTGTTGTGAATAGTGCTGCTATGAACATAGGGGTGCATGTATCTTTTCGAATTATAGTTTTGTCTGGATATATGCCCAGGAGTGGGATTGCTGGATCATATGGTAGTTCTATTTTTAGTTTTTTGAGGAACTTCCATACTGTTTTCCATAGTGGTTGCACCAATTAACATTCCCACCAACAGTGTAAGAGTGTTCCCTTTTCTCCATGCCAACATTTACTAGTTGTAGACTTTTTATTATTTTATTTTAAAATTAATTTTTATTGGAGTATAGTTGCTTTACAATGTTGTATTAGCTTCTACTGCACATCAAAATGAATCAGCCATACATATACATATATCTCCTCCCTTTTGGATTTCCCTCCCATTTAGGACACCACAGTGCATTAGTAGAGTCTCCTGTGCTATACAGTATGTTCCCATCAGTTGTCTATTTTATACATAGTGTTAGTAGTGTATATGTGTCAATCTCAATCTCACAATTCCTCCCACCCCACCTCTTTCACCCATGGTATCCATACATTTGTTCTCTACGTCTATGTCTCTATTTGCTTGGCAAATAAGGTCATCTATACCATTTTTCTATATTTCACATATATGCATTAATATATGATATATGTTTTTCTCTTTTTGACTTACTTCACTCTGTATGATGCTCTCTAAGTCCATCCACATCTCTACAAGTGACCCAATTTCATTTCTTTTTATGGCTGAGTAATATTCCATTATATATATGTACCACATCTTCTTTATCCATCCATCTGCTGATGGACATTTAGGTTGCTTCCATGTCCTGGCTATTGTAAATAGTGCTGCAGTGAACATAGGGGAGAAGGTATCTTTTCAAATTATAGTCTTGTCTGGATATATGCCTGGGAGTGGGATTGCTGGATCATATGGTAGCTGTTTTTAGTTTTCTGAGGAACCTCCATACTGTTTTCCAGAGTGGCTGCACCAATTTACATTCCCACCAACAGTGTAGGAGGGTTCCCTTTTCTCCACACCAACATTTACTAGTTGTAGACTCTTTTCTTATTTATTTATTTTTGGCTGTGTTGGGCCTTTGTTGCTGCAAATGGGCTTTCTCTAGTTGCGGCGACCAGGGGCTACTCTTCGTTGCAGTGTGTGGGCTTCTCATTGCGGTGGCTTCTATTGTTGTGGAGCACGGGCTCTAGGCACACAGGCTTCAGTAGTTGTGGCACATGGCCTTAGTTACTCTGCAGAATGTGAGATCTTCCCAGACCAGGGCTCGAACCTGTGTCCCCTGCATTGGCAGGTGGATTCTTAACCATTGCGCCACCAGAGAAGTGCCTGTAGAATTTTTAATGATGGCCATTCTGACAAGTGTGAGGTGATACCTCATTGTAGCTTTGATTTGCATTTCTCTAATAATTAGAGATGCTGAGCATCTTTTCATGTACCTATTAGCCATCTGTATGTTTTCTTTGTAGAAATGTCTATTTAGGTCTTCTGCCCATTTTTTCAATTGGGCTGTTGGGTTTTTTTGTTATTGAATTGTATGAGCTATTTGTATATTTTGGAAATTAGCCCTTGTCGGTCACATCATTTGCAAATATTTTTTCCCAGTCTGTACGTTGTCTTTTCATTTTGTTTATGGTTTCCTTTGCTGTGCAAAAGCTTATATGTTTGATTAGGTCCCATTTGTTTATTTTTGCTTTTATTTCTATTGCCTTGGGAGACTGACCTAAGAAAACATTAGTTTGATTTATGTCACAGAATGTTCTGCCTATGTTCTCCTGTAGGAGTTTTATGGTGTCATGTCTTATATTTAAGTCTTTAAACCATTTTGAGTTGATTTTTGTGTGTAGTGTGAGGGAGTTGTCTAACTTCATTGATTTGCGTGCAGCTATCCAACTTTCCTATCACCATTTGTTGAAGAGACTGTCCTTTCCCCATTGTATATTCTTGCCTCCTTTGCTGCAAATTAATTGACCATAGGTGTGTGGGTTTATTTCTGGACTCTGTGTTCTGTTCCATTGATCCATATGTCTGTTTTTGTGCCAATATCATGCTCTTTTGATGACTAGCTTTTTAATATTGTCTGAAGTCTGGAGGGTTAGTCCTCCTGCTTTGTTCTTTTTCCTCAGGATTGCTTTGGCAATTCTGGTTCCTTTATGGTTCCATATAAATTTTAGGATTATTTGTTCTAGTTCTGTGAAATATGTCATGGGTAATTTGAGAGGGATCACATTAAATCTGTAGATTGCTTTGGGTAGTATGGATATTTTAACAATATTAATTCTTCCAATCCACAAGCATGGGATAGCTTTCCATTTCTTTGAATCATCTTCAGTTCCCTTTATTAATGTTTTTTAGTTCTCAGCATATAAGCTTTTCACCTCCTTGGTGAGGTTTATTCCTAAGTAAATTTTTTTTTGATGTAATTTTAAAGGGGATTATTTGTTTACATTCCCTTTCTGGTATTTCATTGTTAGTGTAAAGAAATGCAGCTGATTTTTGTATGTTAATCTTGTATCCTGCTACCTTACTGAATTTGTTTATCAGTTCTAGTAGTTTTTGTGTGGAGTCGTTAGGTTTTTCTTTATATCGTATCATGTCATCTGCATATAATGACAGTTGTACCTTTTGGAAGATCATTTGAAAATTAGGATTAAATCATTCTTAGTGTGGAATGTTGTTGGAATAATATGATTTAGTAAGAGACATCCTACTACCCCACTGATGATTTTAAACACATGAAAGATTGAGACCTACTCCCCTAGAATGGTAGTGGGAGCACACATGTGTTACTTGTGTTCACATTTACCTGGTGGCTTCAGAATGGCAAATGATACTGGTTATTTCCCATTTATGCTCTTTCCTGCAAGGCCAGATATTTATTTATTTATTTATTTTTTTGCGGTATGCGGGCCTCTCACTGCTGTGGCCTCTCCCGTTGCGGAGCACAGGCTCCGGACGCGCAGGCCTAGCTGCCATGGCTCACGGGCTTAATTGCTCCGCGGCATGTGGGATCTTCCCGGACCAGGGCACGAACCCGTGTCCCCTGCATCGGCAGGCGGATTCTCAACCACTGCGCCACCAGGGAAGCCCCAAGGCCAGATATTTTTAAATCCCATTGAACATCAAACTTAGCAGTAAATAAAGGGTCAGAGAGAGGAAATTCTCTCCATGCAAGTGAGAAGGAGGCTTATATCAGAAAACAAGGAAGTTAGTAACTTTTGTATCTTGTCTGGAAGTAAATGCCAATGGTCTGTTTGAAATAAAGGAGACATGGTGTTTTGTTCAGAGTGATGAGAAAATATTAGGAATAAGAATGGAAAAAGTAGAAGGAAGGGATGTTCATCCTAGGTTATTTTTTGTAGTGGAAGTGAGCTCTATCTTGGTAATGTGTGACCTCTAATCCCGTGCTTAGTACTTCATGGCTAGGTCAACAGACTCTTGGTAGGAGTGGTAAAATTTTGTGGCAGAGCACATAGTAGACAAACATGTGTGGGTGGGTTCTCTGGAATAAGACACACTGTGAATGTTCTAGATAACTTTTCCATGTGACATTGAACCTACTGATTAAACAGTTGTCAAAGGGACTGTTACCACTAATGTTTTGGGCTCCTCTGCTTGAGACCTGTCTAGAACACCATGTTCTTATCACTAGACAGACCAAGAAAGTCAGTGTGATGGTCACTGTTCAGCACTTCATTTCTTTTCTGATTTAAAGCTAACCCAAAGAAATGATTAAGATTTAGCTTTCCAAATCTGCCATGTATATGTGTTTAAATTTTACTGCTCTGGAGTACTGTTAATCCTCTTTCCAATATTCCTGCATTTAACTCTCCTATTCCACAAGATTCTACAGCATACTATCTACACAGGGGAGAAAATGCTAAAATACAGATGTCTGCACCTAACTATGATAAAGCTCTGTGAGGACCATATTTGGCTACACTCGGATACAAAGCAGATGGTTGTCCTACCCCGACTTCAAACCCATGAGCTTAGTGCACTATCTCTCCTTTATTCAGGTAACATATGATTAAAAATTAGTAAGAAACAATGTTGTAGATCATATTAATGAACTCTATCATTATGCGATTATGTTAATTTCTGCTCTGTGAAGGTCCCCTCATGTTTGCTCAGTAGATACTTTGTGAGGGAAACTTTTTTAAAGAGTTCCAAATGGGAAGCAGTACAAACTGCTTTTGGCTTACTCCTCAATGTATCTGAATTTACATCTTCTTATTTCTTACTTCTCTGTTACAGGTATCAGAGTGACATTAGCCATGAATTTCCCTTTTGCTTTTCCTATTCTTCCTCTGGAAAGACTCTCCATTTCATTCCTGGGTAGAATGGAATGTCCCTTATTCACATTCAGAGTTCTCTCTATCTAAAGCTTATAAAAGGGGGGGGGGAGACAATGTAGATTGAAACCATACAAGTTTTGTTTTTAATATGTGGATGAACAAGCTTAAAGAGTAAATCCTTCTCTCTGGAAAAAATTTCTCAAGATTATTGTGTCTCCTGAAAATCTTATAACGATAGGTGAATATTAACAGTGCTTTTCTTTGCATTCCTGATATAACAGTTTTAATCCTCCTCAAGACATTAAATAGGGAGAAGATCATATACAAAGAAGCCAGAAAGAAAGTACTTTTTAAAATTGTCATTAAATATGTCTATATTTTCATGTCTATGTCTATTTATCTGCCTCTGCCTTCTTGCCTTTAGTAAATTGACTTTATTTTTTGACATTTGCTTCAGAAATAATTGTATTCTCTCATTCTTAGTTTCTCCTCTCCTTGCCTGTAGGAGATCCTTGTGGATCACTACTGGTATCCAGTTGTTTATGGATATTACTTCTTTTACCTTCGTCTAGCTCACGCCCTCTCTAAGTTCACTATTTCCTCTTATCGACCCCTTTTATCCATTTGGCATATTTGGATCTCCAATCTTTTAATCCTATTTCTTTTCTCTTCTATATACTTCCTTCCCCTAATTGAAACCTGGCTCTCTAGTTCATTGACAAGCATTTACTGAACACCAGTTGTGTACAATCTTCTTTTTTTGGCACCTTGTATTTCACCAATCCGTTGAATTTTCACTGCCCTAAGAGAGCCTGCGTTTTTCATCCCAAGCTGGTGGACTGATTCAGATTCTGAGAGGCTCTCATTTCTAGGTTGAAGAGATGCTGCTTCTGTCGACTGAAAAAAAAACGGACAACCTAAAAGATGATAATTATGTTTTGTTTTTTTGCGGTACGCGGGCCTCTCACTGTTGTGGCCTCTCCCGTTGCGGAGCACAGGCTCCGGACGCGCAGGCTCAGCGCCCATGGCTCAAGGGCCCAGCCGCTCCGCGGCACGTGGGCTCTTCCCGGACCGGGGCACGAACCCGTGTCCCTTGCATCGGCAGGCGGACTCTCAACCACTGCGCCACCAGGGAAGCCCAATAATTATGTTTTATTCAGTGTACATTCTGAGGACTTGAGCCTGGGAGACAGGCTCTCAGATAACTCTGAGGGACTGTTCTGAAGAGGTAAGGGAGGAACCAGGATATTTAGGAGTTTTTGCAACAAAAACCAGGTAGTCAGAACATCAAAAAAATGCTGTTAATTAAAGAAAAACAGGACATCTGAAGTTAGAACTTTTCTATGTATGGAAAATGCAAAGTCTGGGCTCATTGAAATCATTCTTTTCATATGCACCTTAAATGTCTAGGGTCAGTATCCTGTTTTCTCCATCATGAATCCCCTCAGGGTGCATGCACCTTTAGGATGGGTTTGCAGCTGTATTGGCTGATGGCTTAATGGCCACGACATCCTTTGTTTACTGATATTGCAGGTGACATTCTTTGTCCCCATTCCCCTTTGTGTACCAAGCACAGGGTCCAGCACAGTATTAGTTTGGATTTAATTTTTTCAGCAATAGAGAACCATTACAAATTTTTGAGTGGAAGGAGAGCAATGATTGTACATGATATTCTAGGACGATATTTGTGGGAGTAACGTGCAGGATTGCTTGTGGTTTGAAGTATGTGTGTCCATTAATACATTACTACAATAAAACTGAGAGAGAGAGAGAGTAAATAGAGAGACCAAAAAAGAAAGAACTAAATGACTTCTGACTGATTCAATAGAAGAGCCCTTTGTTAGATGATAAAAGAAGAGTTGTAAGCAAATAAGAAAGAGAACAATTGGTTCAAGAAGATGAGGAGCTAAAATAATGTACTTTTATGGAAGTCAATGTGAAAGAGGTGAGTCAAGTGCCATTGACTGGGCCCTTTTATGTGCATGAAACTTGTAGCAAATATTTTCCTACTGAGGTTAAATACTCTACTTGAGAGGCAGTTCAGAGCAGTGGTGGAAGTAGAAAGCATTTGGAGGAAACCGAAGAGGAAATGAGTAGTTTTCACACAGGAGTCATTATCAGGTAACTGCATGGGAGAACCATGGCTATGACACACTTTTCTTTAGGTTGGATCTGACTACAAGATGTGCTGAAAATTCCTGTTAAGAGCTGAGCTCTACATGTTAATTCATGTGACTTACATGGGTGGGAGGCCTCAGGACTTCCATTTTTTAAAATCTTTCCGTTACCCACAGGGAGGCCTGCCTCTGCTACTATCCAGGCATCCTGTACTCCCAGGACTCCTTTGCCAGAGTAGGAATGAGGCTTGCAGAGCTCCAGGCTTCCTGACACTCCCTGATCAGCTTGACTATACTTATTTTTTTTTTAATTGGGGGAATTATAAAATTTTAAATATTCCTAGATTTTAAAGCAATCATTTTCTCCTTAGTTGTTATGATAAAAAAGGATCTTCCTGAAGTTCTCTTTGCCCTAATGGAATACCAACCAGCTTAAAAGAGGGTTAGAAAATCAACTGTCAACAAAGACCAGGCAGGTATAGCACAAACATATGAATTAGGCTAGGTATAAGACTATTAGGAGTGACGTTCCTGTAGTAAACCAGATATGGTGTGCTCCACCCAATGGCATGCAAATTGAAATGCCTTTAAAAAGCTCTTTACTGCAGGATAAGCAACGTGAGTATATATCATTTGAACAACATGTTTTGAGAATGCTTCTGTTAAATTGAGGTATAGAGAGAAGGATCTCCCACTGAGTTTCTGCTCCTGTCACATTATGGGCTAGTCACACAACTTGCCCTATATCAAATGGACGCATAGGCTGAACTTCAGATTTCATATATTATCTTTGCTCATGCTTGAGTTAAAAGTTTAGGAAATGAAAAGGCAATAAGTGTAGTTCACTAAATTGTCACTATGATTGGCCAGAGTGTCATTGTAGGGCTTGGATTGGGTGATTTTTGCATTGATAGTACTTGAACATATTCTAACCTCTACCAACTTCTAGCCTAGTCTGAAGCAGTAGAAAAATCTAGACAAAAAGCAGAGGCCAATGTGTTTAAAACCTCAATAAAAGAAAAATAAATGAATACTGTCAGAGTTTAACACAGCTGTTTATTTTCTGTTTGATATTTTTATTCTGAGGGGTAGTAATTATGTACCAATAATATTATTAATATTCTGAACATTTTTATCACTGTGGGAAATTAATTTCATTTATTTAATTAAATAATTTAAACTTTCTTTGCTAAAGAATTAAATGTAGCTTTAGTTTACCACAGGGTTATATTTTTTCCTCTAAAAGTATGCCTATGATATTTTCATGAAATTCAACAGAAAAATAGAATTACACTACCAGCAATTTGCTTAGAAACACCTCTGTATTTGAATAAAGGATATTGTAAAGCAAAAAGAATGCAGTTTTATAATATCTATGATATAAGATCCTTTAAGGTTAAATTCAAATAGGTGTAACTCCAGATCATATAGGACCATTCTCTTGAAAAATAAAAAAGAAACGCAAAAATTTTTTTCATATAGAGTGGAGGTGAGAGAAAAGATAGAAAATTTAAGTATTTTTGCAGCTTGGGGACTATTCCATTTGGTTTGTACTATTCCATTCATTCCTTACCAGGGCAATTTTCCATTTGTAAGGGACAACGCTCATTAAACAGCATGTGTGTATGTCCAAGGGTTTGTTTAACTTAAAGAGATACAGTATCTTCAAGTTTTCCAAACAAAAATGGCCAGTTCAAAGTTCTATGACCAGTGGCATGTAAACTAAAGCAATCAGTGCAGGCCTGGTGATGCTCTGTTAAAATTTCAAAGGTTACCATGCGTGGGCTTTAGAATTTGTTTAGAGAGACGCAGTGATAACCTTGACTCTCTTTCAGTGGAAGCAAGAGTTTATTAATCTGAGACCCATCATCCACATTTTAATCATTAATGTTTATCTCAAGATTCAGGTAATCATATTCCACTATAGAATACTTGGTTCTACAGATGGGTGACTATATTTTATGTTTGCTTTTTCCCATGCCCCGCAATTTTAAATTGTTCTTTTTGGAGTTTAATTTTAATTCAGTTTATTCAACTCAATGTCAGGTGGCCTAACACAGTTATTGGGGCTCTTCAAAGGTCTCTGTCCAAACAATATTAGGCTTGCAACTTGATTGCTAAACTCAACTTTAGACTTCTTCCTGTTTAATGTCTTAGTTGCTGAAGTGGAACTATCTATAAATCAGATATCTTGCTTTTAATTGAAGAGATCTTTTATGCATTGGCTAACAGTGACTGCTCTTTCAATGAGACCATATAAACAATAATTGGTTGAGACTGAACTTCATGAAAACTCATTTAATAGATGCTTAGTGTGCAAGCACATTAACTTAGTAAGTACCCCTAAAGCTCATTCAGGCTCCCCTTTCCCAGTTTTATTGTGATAGGTTCTCAGTTTTCTTTTAAAGTTTCTAAAAGGACAGACTTGCCTTTCTACTTTACAATGCATAACCAAACCATAATTGTTATTGTTATTTTCTGATTTTATTCTTTCACCTGCCACAAAAATACAGAAATAAAACATGTTTTTTTGTTTGTTTATTTTCATTGTTTGTTTTCTTTGGGTAAATGTTGCTCTGAAAATTTTTTTTTTGACATATGTATTTCTTAGATGTTTGGATAGTAGTTTGTAAATCTTTCTATTCTTTCATTGATTATCTATTTTAGGTATTTTAAATGAGGACTAGGATAATGGAAAGCTACTAGACCTCAGCTTAGACAAACGAGGCTTTATGTCTTGCTACCACTTACTCGAATTTGAACCTTAGACATGTTTGTTCTTCTCTCTGTACTATTTTCATGGTCTCCCAGAGCTATTGAAATAGTTATGTTTAACATTATACAAGAAATTATGTTGCATTGATATATAGCATTATTACAACTATTATAATGTCCTGGAATAAAATACTAGTGCCTGTTCAATTAAGTTGTGTGGATCATATTTCGAACTAAAAATAAATACGGTCTGACAAGTAATTTTTTTTTATTTGTGAGTTTAAATAGCAAGCCTTAAAGTATACAAAATTAAAACATATTCAGTTATGCTTCTAACTAAAGATAATATTGAATGGAATTAATAGCAAATGTCATTATAATGTTGAGTGGAACTTCAGGGTTATAATATTGTTTTTCAAGGATAGGTTACTTTTAACCACTGTTAAATTAAATTTGCAACATCAGGAGTTTTGAGTCACATTTCCTTCCAGAGCTCCTACAACACACATGTGGTCAGCCCTGTCCCCTGACCTTAGTTAATGTGTAGGGAATCTGGAAGAATTCTGTGAGTCTGAAATAATCAGTGTTAAGTCTATGGATAAAGTTTGTGGGCTCTGTGAGTCTCAGGCATGCAGCAGAGGGAATGGCAAAGAACACTGATTCTGGAGTCAAAATGCCCAGGTTTGCATCCTGACCCTACTACTTACTAGCTGTGCACTCTGGAACAAGGTGAACGACTTAACCTGATGCTCCATGCTCCTTACCTGTTAACTGGGCATAAAAATAATACCTGCCTCAGTTGTGAGGATTAAATGAGTGCTTATGTGTAAAATGATCGGAGCAAGGTCCATCATAAGTGCTATTTAAGTGTTTCTTTGGGGGAGTAAACACTCATTTCCCCTGCCTGATGCTACACAGACTTAACTCTTAGGGACTTGTTCGTTTTTAGACATAGAGAGAAAAATCTGCACTTTATAGTGGTTTCAGAGGAATCGAAATTGTAGAAGGAACTTTATAAGTCATCCAGCCCCATCCCTCCGTTTTATCGATGAGGAAATTGAGACCCAAAGTAGTTGAATTACTTGTCCAACATCACTTTAAATAAACTCCTATTAGGCAGGTAAACCCACTACAGCTTTGTTACTGACGGGTATACTCTCATCTAGCTGGGATCATGAAATATCCAGATTGCTTGAGTCCCTTGGATTACAAAGACCCACCCAGTTGAACTGAGACCTAAGAGCTTCAACTGACCCAAGGTGAAGACCTTAATAGACATTTCTCCAAAGAAGGCATACAGACGGCCAGTAGGCACATGAAAAGATGCTCAACATCACTAATTATTAGAGAAACGCAAATCAAAACTACAATGAGGTATCACCTCACACCAGTCAAAATGGCCATCATTAAAAAGTCTGTTATATAAATAAATGCTGGAGAGGGTGTGGAGAAAAGGGAACCCTCTTACACTGTTGGTGGGAATGTAAGTTGGTACAGACACTATGGAAAACAGTATGGAGTTTCCTCAGAAAGCTAAAAATAGAATTACCATACGATCCAGCAATCCCACTCCTGGGAATATACTCAGACAAAACTATAATTCAAAAAGATACATGCACCCCTATGTTCATGTATAGCAGCACTATTCACAATAGCCAAAACATGGAAACAACCTAAATGTCCATCGACAGATGAATGGATAAAGAAGATGTGGTACATACATGCAATGGAGTACTTCTCAGCCATAAAAAAGAACAAATAATGCCATTTGCAGCAACATGGATGCAACTAGAGATTATCATACTAAGTGAAGTAAGTCAGAAAGAGAAAGACAAATACCATATCATATCGCTTGTATGTGGACTCTAAAATATGGCACAAATGAACCTATCTACAAAACAGAAACAGACTCATAGAGAACAGAATTGTGGTTGCCAAGAGGGGGGAAGGGAGAGGGATGGAGTGGGAGTTTGGGGTTGGTAGATGTAAACTATTATATTTAGAATGGATAAACAACAAAGTCCTAATGTATAGCACAGGGAACTATATTCAATACCCTGTGATAAACCATAATGGAAAAGAATATAAAAAAAGAATGTCTATATGTGTATAATTGAGTCACTTTACTGTAGAGCAGAGATTGCCACAACATTGTAAATCAACTATACTTCAATTACAAAAAATAAAAATAAAGGAAAGAAAAAGAAAACCTAAGTAAAGCTCGAGTTCCCTGCTTTGCATTTATTGTCTTTCTCTGATTCAAGGTGCTCTATTTTTATGCATTTAGACTTTTATGTATGCAGAAAATCTTATTAATGTACAGTTTCAAAATTCCAGATTTCAAAGCCTCTAGCTTTGTGATGCTGCCTTAGGCTTACTTTGATTTTGCTTTCTGGTATAGTAGGTAGGTTGTCTGAGCACCAAAATGAGAATTCTTGTTAAGAGGGAGAACAGTGTAAAGCTACAGATGCTTAAGATGGATCCAACTAAATGAAATATTGCTACTCTCTTTGACAAGAAGAAAAGAAAAAAGATTGGTGGATTATGGAAAATATAGAATACTGAGGATAGAGCAGTAGCCGTCCAAGGCATTTTGCAACAAGAATACATGTTATCAAAGTCTCAATTTATAACAATATCTATAAAAAAGAATATTCTCACTCTATTAGATAAAACACCAGAAAAGGTAATTTTATTGCAATGCTTGCTTCACCATGAAAACTTCTAAGTGTGTAAATTAACTAATTCAATATAATTCAACTTACCATGCAAAATCTTGTGTGCCACACTGGGCGATAGGCAGCAACAATTGTGTTGTATTAAGGGAGAGCTATTACTTTTAAGGAGCATTTCTATAAAAGTATTTTTTTCCCTGAGATTTTGATTTATGTTAGTTCTTTTTTGGAGCCAACTGCGTCTCTTGTTGACCCTCAGATAATGAATTTACTCTTATGTCGACTTAAAACATAACGCACAACTTAAAGTTTAGAGTTATATTTTATTCGGTGGACAAATCTGAGGTCTTAAGCCTGGGACACAGCATCTCAGATAACTCTGAGAGACTGCTCTGAAGAGACAAGGGGGAAGTCAGGATAAATAGGAGTTTTTGCAACAAGGACCAGGTAGGTGGAACATCAAATATTACTGTTAATAAAACAAAACCAGATATATCGAATTAAAGAATTTAGTGCTTTTCTATGTATGGGAAGACGCAAGAGTCTCGGCTCATTGAAATAATTCCTTTGATAGGCACCTCAGTTATCTGGGCCAGTATCCTGAGTTTCCTCAGGTGCATCATTGGTGGTGGCTGTAGCAGCTGACTGCTAGATGGGCTTGGCAGTGGACAGCCCTGTTTGTCTCCATCCTGAGTTCCTTCAGGGCTCACCCCCAGGAGGCTGTAATATAGTGGCTTGATGGCTGCAACATCCTTTGTTTACTGATTTGGCAGGCAATATTTTAGTTCTCAGTTATGTCACTCCTAAATTTAATACATATCTGTAATGATAGATATTCAGAAATTGCAGATTTAACATTCACAGTTTTGATTACTTTCAAACAACTCTGAAGGTCCTTTGCATGTACAAGTTTATACTTGTGCTGAGACATACATTTTGATTGAGGGTGTTGGGATGTTGAGTGAGTCACTCACTTATTCTCTTATTCACTGAGTAAGTCAAATGTTTGTTGTGCATTTACTATATGCTAGCCTATCACCTAAAAGGTCTAGCCAGCCCCATATATATTTCAATATTGCTTTTTGGGTTTCTAGTTTCTTTATCCAGTAACTCATTACTGTGATATTAGCAAATTCAGAGTTAAGACAGTTTTAAGGATCTTCTATATGTTCTCTCATATAATTTTGATCTTTTTTTTTTGGTACGCGGGCCTCTCACTGTTGTGGCATCTCCCGTTGCGGAGCACAGGCTCCGGACGCGCAGGCTCAGTGGGCCTAGCCGCTCCGCGGCATGTGGGATCTTCCCGGACCGGAGCACAAGCCCGTGTCCCCTGCATCGGCAGGCGGACTCTCAACCACTGCGCCACCAGGGAAGCCCTAATTTTGATCTTTAAAAGGATATTTAACATGGAAAGGTCATTGTGACTAAGTTTGATAAATCAGGTCTGATATACTTTTCTACTTTGATTGATTCTCTAATTATTTGACTGATATCACATACCTCTTGGTTTATTTTTCCCAGCACCCAGAATACCATCTTTTGTGTTAATTTGAATAAAATTAAATTAAATTCTGTTTAAACGTGTGAATTCATTAGCTCTGTAATTTCTCTGTTGGTATAGCAAACTTGCTATCGTATGTGCTTATAAACATAAAATTTGTTACAATTTGTTATAAAAATTTCTTAAATTTTAAAAATTTGAGATCAGAACATCAAATACTACAATGATCTATGAATTTGTTGTATATTCAGAATTGGTAAGAGTGTATGAGGAGGTATGTATGACCTCTTAGGTATTAAAATCAGCTGACCAACTCTGATAGCAATTCATAGGTTCAAATAAATTTGTTATTTGAAGCAGTGACACTTCCTGTATTGTTAGATATTTCCTTGACAAAAGTTAAGTCTATTAATTTTCAAGGAAGAGTCCATTTAAATTTGTATTCTGCACTCTGAGTAGTACAAAAAATCCTGTTGAATGGAAATAAGATTCTAACTTCAAAAATGGCCTTTAAAATACCTTAGTTTCCTAATCTAAGATGATTACTTGTTTTATTGTTGTAAAATTTCTAAAATTAGGGAGCATCTTGGAACTGGTATGTGTTGGGTTTTTTTTTTAACATCTTTATTGAAGTATAATTGCTTTACTTAATCTGTGTGTGTTAATTTCTGCTTTATAACAAAGTGAATCAGCTATACATATACATATGTTCCCATATCTCCTCCCTCTTGCATCTCCCTCCCTCCCACCCTCCCTATCCCACCCCTCTAGGTGGTCACAAAGCACCAATCTGATCTCCCTGTGCTATGTGGCTGCTTCCCACTAGCTATCTATTTTACATTTGGTAGTGTATGATATGTGTTTTTTAATGGTGCTTTCTTTTTTTCTTCTTTCCTCTCCTCTGAAAAGTTATTACTAAATTGTTAAATCATGTCTATAAATAATGGCATGTTAAAATGGATGAATAATGTAAATCAAATGAAATATGAGAGGATCAGTTTTTGTTTCATTTCAATTTCATGTAAGATATGTAATTGAAAAGGTAAATTAAGCAGTTATTCCTACGGATTTTTCAAATTAATGAAATTTCACTAGCATTTCTAATTTCCCAAGATTTTCGTAAACTACAGAATTCTAGTAGTGTCATCACGTCACTATAGTCTCCACTCACACTGGATTTTATGAAAACGTGTTAAAAACTGCATGTTGAAAATATTTATTACCGACTTTATTCAACAGTGGTGTATTGGGAACAAGGTGTTTTGTTTATACCTTAGCATAATTCCTGGTACTCTGCAGGCATGCAGTAAATATTTGTGGAATGATTGACTAAAACAATGAATGCTTAATATATTTCAAAATTAGCTAAAGATTTCTCTAAAAATCCCTACTAAGGTATATGATTAAATTCTATGAATATATTGATACTTAACAGTGACATAAAAACAGAAAGACATGTAGCAAATCCAGGTCATCTGATTGAATCAGAAATCTGACAGGATATTGAATATAGTTTCCTGTGCTATACAATAGGACCTTGTTGTTTATGTATTTTATACCTAGTAGTTTGTATCTGTTAATCCCAAACTCCTAATTTACCCCCTCTCCCCTTCCCCTTTGAACCATAAGTTTGTTTTCTATGTTTGTGAGCCTGTTTCTGTTTTGTAAATAACTTCATTTGTATCATATTTTAGGTTCCACATATAAGTGATATCATATGATACTTGCCAGGGACCATATTCTTATGACTTCCCTCCACGTCTGTCTCCTCTCCCCAGCCTCATAGATTATTTCTTGTCTCTTCTCATGTCCTTTGCTCTTCCCCAAGTACTTCCCCCAAACATTTTGTCTACTTCAGTAATACTTTCAGCTCCTCTAAGAGCTTAAGTTTTAGAAGCCAACATTAAAGAGAACTCTTTATCCATGCTTTTCATCCTTTACATCCCTCCTCTAAAGCATTTAGCACAGAATATCCTAACTACTTATGAAAAAAAATCAACATTTTCTGAAAGAAGGAGGAGAGAGACTTCCCTGGTGGCGCAGTGGTTGAGAGTCCGCCTGCCGATGCAGGGCACACGGGTTCGCGCCCCGGTCCGGGAAGATCCCACATGCTGCGGAGCCTCTGGGCCCGTGAGCCATGGCCGCTGAGCTTGCACGTCCAGAGCCTGTGCTCCGCAACGGGAGAGGCCACAGCAGTGAGAGGCCCGCGTACCAAAAAAAAAAAAAAAAAAAAAGAAGAGAATTTACTAGATCAAATGCTATCCCACCACATAGATACCGATATTTTATTATATGGGGACAAGTCATCTTCAGTTTGTGAGTATTTGGTAAATATGCAGTGATAGTAGTGTCAACCCCCCAAATTGGGGGAATTTTCATATAAAATAAGGGCATCCTGAGGCATTTTTTGTTTGTTTGTCAAATTGAGATAGAAGGTAAGTATCTTTAGAGAAATGTCTCCTGTGATGTTTTGGAGAATGATAAAGTAGGACTATTTAGTAGTGAGACTTAAGTCATTTAAAAATTTTTTAAATGGGAAGTTTTTAAGTGCTGAAGACCAGAGGAAACTTATGAATAATACATAGTAACTATTATCTCTTGCATTTGTAGCTCTAAAATTGAGACAGGAAAGTAATTCACTTCAAGGTCACAGCTTGTTAGTGGCAGAGTTCAGAACTGACTCTGACTCCTGTTTTAGCATTCATCTTATATCAGGATTCTGCTAGGTGCCTGGTACTATTCTAGGCATGTAACATGCATACCTAAAATGAAATAAAATAAACATTTTCTAGTGGTTTTAAATTTTTTTCCCCTTAGGGATTACAGATTAATCTTGGCTGCTTTTAATTGTATTAAGACTTTGAAACAGGGAAAATATAAAGGTTCTTTACAAGGATTGTGTAGGTTAGCCTTACAAATATTTTCTAGAATCACGTCGGCAGACATCAGTAATGAATAAGATATATGTGAGTAGCTGTGTGTATTCTTTCTCTCTCTCCACCTAAAGCATATCCTGTTTGCTAAATATCTTGGACTCTTCACTCCCATTTATTTGGTTGTTTTTTTTTTTGGACACCATAATTTCCACATATACATGTACTTGTGTATTTACAACATATAATAGTGATAATAAAAGCTATAGTAATAATAGCCAACATTTATTGAGCACTTGCTATGTGCCTGGTACTTTCTAGGCAACTTTACATGTATTAAATCACTGAATCCTTTAAAACAAACTCACATCCCCAGTTTATAGTTGAGGAAATTGAGGCATAAAGAAGTAATTTGTCCAATGGCAAAAACTAGTAAGTGGCAGAGGGGTGATCACCCCCAGGCAGTCTGTGGGCTTAGTTGCTTCTCTCTGAACATAGGAGTGTCATATAAGAGCTGTGTGTTCTCCTTGTACATCATGAGGTTTTGACAGCAGGTCAAAGGGAGAAAGAACTTCTACAAACGAAGTTTAATGTCTCTGGGATCATTTCGCTAATTTGTGTATGGTATGGCACCCACTGCCATATTTTTAAGACTTTTCATATTGGAAGAGGTAAAGTGATGTGAGGTATTGTAGAAAACTGATATTATAATCCCTAGTTTTACTTCATCATGTTGTGCCTTACAAATGCCTCTTCACTGATGTGTTAAGGGGCCTTGGCAGAACATGTGAGACATAACAAATATTTTAAAATATTTCCCCAAATTAGATCACTGTCATATCTAAGTTAGTAATTGTTTTATTGTATTTACCATTGGAGCTTTTCAGAGCTGTTAGCTGTCACGCACATTACAGAATGATGGGACTTGTTTGTTGAATCTCTACCAGGTAAGATTTCCCTGATTGATAACACAGATGCTGGACTCAGCATTTCTCCTTCTCCCCAAAGCTAGGCTACTCCCTGGAGGTCATTTCTTTGTGTGGATTTCTGTAATTCATTTGCCCAGAGTATACTTTTCAATGGACATAGTTCACTCTTTGTTGATCAGAGTTGTAAAGTATTTGCTGTCTGCCTGGGTTTTGCAAATTATCTGTGGTAAAGGATTAAAGTATAAACATCAGGTCGTTGGCCTTCAACGTGATGAATGGCCTGATGTTATAATTTTTAAAATCTTTAAATGAATTCATTCTTTAATATATTGAAGGATTTCTACAGGATTATTTTTGTATGCAAAAGAAATTCACTACAGTCAGAGATGATTCTAAAAGTTTAAGGGGTCGGATAGTTCTATATATTGAAATTTTAAAGTACTATGAATGAATAGAAGTGTTTTTTGCTTGTATCTTTATTTAGCACTCATGGCTGAATGCCTTATATTATAGATTTTTTGGGGGGTTGCCTTGGCTTTTTAATTTGTAAAATCCTTGGGAGAAATTACTGTGCATTTTGATATTTTTGTGCATATCATAACGCACCAATATTGTTTCTAATACAATGTATATTCTCAAGAAAGATTTTGAATTAATTATTTATCCAAATTAAATACAACTATAAATCTATCTCATTATTTGCACAAGAATATTCAAATTGTGGGGTCAAGATATATAGATATGGTCACCAAGGTAGATATTGTATCATTAAATCAGAGAGTGTATGTGACTAACCAATAATTGTTCATGAGAATAACCAAGTGATATTGTGCAGAAATATCCATTTGCAACTCAGTGGAACTGTAGATAAGTAAAAGTAGAAATTTATTATCCTTTCTATCAAGGTAAACCTGGTTTTGATTGTCACATATATGTATAGTCTGTCAACAATTAATGAATTCTCACCATATATTTAGCTCTATTAAGTACTGTTGGTGACATTTCTACCAGGATGTCTAACGGATATTTCAAACTTAACAAGGCCAAACAGAACTATCAATTACCTTCCTTAAACCTGTATGTCTTCTCCCACCTTCTTCTCCCCCATCTGTCCCCCAAACCCTCTCCATCTCCACAAATGGCTCCAGCATTCTTCAGTTCTTGAGGTCAAAACCTATGCGTCATTGGGTCTTTTATTCCCCTCACACCTCACATCCAATTTATCAGTAAGAACTGGTAGCTCTACTCCCCAAATGTATTCAGAATCTGACCAGTGGTCACCATTTCCTTTGCAATAATCCTAACCTAAACCACCATCATCTCTTGCTGGGCTACTACTGTCAAGCCTGCTGGTTTCTCTACCTCCACTCTTGCTCAGTGTGGTCTATTACATCTAGACAGCGAGCTTTCTAAAGCTTAGATTAAATCTTGTCATGCTACTGCTTAAGAATTGACCTATGACTTTGAACAACCACCAAAATAAAGTTCAGGCTCCTTACTGAGGTCTAGAGTGTCAGCTTCTGCCTCTTTCTGGACCTCATTTCCTCCTACTCTCTCCTTGTTCACTGCACTATAGCTATCCTGGCCCACTTTTTGTCCCCTCTTAGAGCCTTTTCACTTACGGTGTCTTTTACTTTGAATGCCCCTTGCCCCCACCCCTAATCTCACCATGCCCATCTCGTTGTCATCATTCAGATCTCAACTGAAATGTTACCTCCTCAGACAGGTCTTCTCTGACATCCTTTGGAAAAACCATAGCCCTTCACTAATCACATTCTCTCTCAGTACCTGATTTTATTATCTTCAACTTATCAGTACATAAAATTAGCTATTTATTTATTTACTTGTTTACTTGCTGTCTTTTCTACTGGAATGTAAGCTCCTTGAGGTCAAGGAATATGTATGTTTTGCTCAATGGTGAATCTCCAACACCTAGAGTAGAGGCTGGCACATAGTAGGTCATCAACAAATTCATTGATGAGCTGGCTAACTGGACTTTATATTCTTTTCTGTAAAACAAAAGTCATGGAACCAATTATCTATAAGGACTTTTCTAGTCCTAAGATTTTGCTTTAGTCTCTTAAAACTGTATTGGTCTGAATAATGAGGATAGCAAAATGCCCAGGTTGAACCCATACTCCAAGACCTAGATTAAGTCACACCTCTGACCACCCTGCCCTACAGAACTTTCTGCGACCTTCCCTATGTGGACAATTTCAGAGTCTCTAAAGGCCAGTCTATGGTTAACCATATGCTGTTTTGCCTTCTTAGCTAAAGTGCTCTTGCATGTATGTCTATAGGTGCAATTTCATTTGAAAACGCTCAAGGTAAGAGCCTGTGCTGGTTCCAACCTGCTTTTCCTAAAATTCACTGAGTGCCAATATGTGCCAGGCACTGTTTACACTTGATGTGCCTTAACTAATTTAATCCTCATAGTGACTCCATGAATTAACATTACCCCAATTTGGAGGAGAAAAAATCAAGGCACAGAGAGTTGGAGTAACTTGCCCAATTCCACATAGCCAGTAGTGGGGCTGGCATTTAAACTTGGGAATTCTGTTCCCAAGTCTGCTCTTAATCAACACATGATAATGCCTCATACAGTACCTGGCATAGACGCTAGAAATATGTGGGAAATATAGCAGACACTAGATATTCATTCGAATGAACTGAATGAATGAATAATAAATAGAAAAAAAAATGTGCAATAACAGTTCTATGCAGTGGCTGTATTATCTCATCCAGAAAACTCCCAAATAATTATTACTGAAAGGATGTGCATTACCATGAATATCTTGTTTTCTCTTGTTGCCACCTTTACAAGGCTTGCATTTGTATTTATCATTCCAGTCCACCCTGCCTCTGCTTAATCCAGCAGTTTTGTATCTGAGCACCCATTTGTCTCCAAACAAATTCCACAGATGTCTTATCTAACCTATTGGGCTTGAAAGGCAATCGTTAGTACAACTAAACTGAAAACAACCTCAAATCTAATCTTCCTAGGATGAGCAAGACTGTGGCTTAGGAGGACTTTGCTTTCAGAGTTACGAAAGAGTATTCTTTCTACAGGTCTTCTAGAAGTGGAAAAGCAATGATTGAAAAGACTATGAATTAAAATATTTTAAGGTAAAGATTTGTATGCCTGTTTTTAACATAGTAAAGTAAAATAATATGAAAGAGTAGATTCTAGCTTTAATTTATTGCCAGATTATCTGAGATTTGAAATATTCATGGATACTTTACTGTCTAATTTCCAATGTGGTTGTCAGTGTCTGTTTTCCTCTCTATCTTGCACTGCAGCCACTGGGATTGTTACAGGAAAGGTAAAAAGCAAGGCCTCTATGACAGAGACCTTATTTTAGGAGAACAAAGAATAAAGCATAAAACACAAAGGGTAGATCCTCATGCCAGCTTCTGCAGCTCAAACTCAAGGAAAAATATTTCTACTGCCAATGGCAATGGATGTAGCTTTGCATATATAATGAAAGATTTTAGGGACTATCAGTGGAGAACAACTGCTCTAATTTTTTGAAAGGCATCATCGATTAGATCTATACATAGATTAGATCTATACCCTCCTGACCCCATGCTGCATGAGTTCATAATTCTTGCTCTGTTGCTCACTAACTGTTGACCTTGAGCAAGTTACTTAACCTCAGTTACTTTAACTCAATCTCAGTTTCTTCAGTTGTAAAATAGAGATAATAACAGTGTTGCCCTTACAGGGTTCTTCTGAGGAGGGAATGAGCTAATCTGAGCACTGCTACAACATTGGCACATTGTACGCACTTTATAAATGTTTGTTAAATAAACTGCTGCATTTTTCTCCTGACACACTCAGCAGTGTTTCAGTACAGTTGATATACCTCTATTCTAATGTAAAGGCACTTGAGGTTTTAGTTAGTATTTGCAGCCTCATCATGAGTAAACACAAAATTTCTATTATAATTATTTGCAATATTGACAATAAGCCCATGGACTTTCATTATGCTTTCATGGATATCAAAGAGTTTATGGTTAAAGACCTAAATGTAAGGCCAGACACTATCAAACTCTTAGAGGAAAACATAGGCAGAACACTCTATGACATAAATCACAGCAAGATCCTTTTTGACCCATCTCCTAGAGAAATGGAAATAAAAACAAAAATAAACAAATGGGATCTAATGAAACTTAAAAGCTTTTGCATAGCAAAGGATACCGTAAACAAGACCAAAAGACAACCATCAGAATGGGAGAAAATATTTGCAAATGAAGCAACTGACAAAGGATTAATATCCAAAATTTATAAGCAACTCATGCAGCTCAATAACAAAAAAACAAACAACCCAATCCAAAAATGGGCAGAAGAACTAAATAGACATTTCTCCAAAGAAGATATACAGATTGCCAACAAACACATGAAAGAATGCTCAACATCATTAATCATTAGAGAAATGCAAATCAAAACTACAATGAGATATCATCTCACACCGGTCAGATTGGCCATCATCAAAAACTCTAGAAACAATAAATGCTGGAGAGGGTGTGGAGAAAAGGGAACCCTCTTGCACTGCTGGTGGGAATGTAAATTGATACAGCCACTATGGAGAACAGTATGGAGGTTCCTTAAAAAACTACAAATAGAACTACCATATGACCCAGCAATCCCACTACTGGGCATATACCCTGAGAAAACCATAATTCAAAAAGAGTCATGTACCAAAATGTTTATTGCAGCTCTATTTATGATAGCCAGGACATGGAAGCAACCTAAGTGTCCATCAACAGATGAATGGATAAGGAAGATGTGGCACATATATACAATGGAATATTACTCAGCCATAAAAAGAAATGAAACTGAGTTATTTGTAATGAGGTGGATAGACCTGGAATCTGTCATACAGAGTGAAGTAAGTCAGAAGGAGAAAAACAAATACCATATGCTAACACATATATATGGAATCTAAAAAAAAAAGAAAAGATTAGTGATAGGATGGGAATAAAACACAGACCTACTAGAGCATGGACTTGAGGATATGGGGAGGGGGAAAGGTAAGCTGTGACGATGTGAGAGAGTGGCAGGGACATATACACACTACCAAATGTAAATTAGATAGCTAGTGGGAAGCTGCAGCATAGCACAGGGAGTTCACCTCTGTGCTTTGTGACCACCTAGAGGGGTGGGATAGGGAGGGTGGGAGGGAGGGTGATGCAAGAGGGAAGAGATATGGGAAGATATGTATATGTATAACTGATTCACTTTGTTGTAAAGGAGAAACTAACACACTATTGTAAAACAGTTATACTCAAATAAAGATGTTAAAAAAAAGAGTTTATGGACACTAGACTAGAAACTGTTTATCTGTTTTTTTACTCATTCATTCACTCAACAAACATTTGTGAATGAATACTCATAAATACTACATGCCAGGAATGTATGTGATTACTTGTGTGTCTCTTAAATTTGCTAGAGATGGATATTTAATAACATTCTTTAGTTTTTTCCCACAATACAATCATTTTGCACATTTTTACTAATTAAATTTAATTAATGGGTTTAACAACTCTCTACTAGGTGTCTAGAACTGGACCGAGATTTTGTGGAGAATACAATAAATAGGACAAATCTTTACTCTTTTTTTGTTTTTCGATAAGGCAGGCCTCTCACTAGTGTGGCCTCTCCCGTTGCGGAGCACAGGCTCCGGACGCGCAGGCTCAGTGCCCATGGCTCAAGGGCCCAGCCACTCCGCGGCATGTGGGTTCTTCCCAGACCGGGGCACGAACCCGTGTCCCCTGCATCGGCAGGCTGACTCCCAACCACTGCGCCACCAGGGAAGCCCTCAAATCTTTACTCTTATAAAATAATTACATTAATAAAACCATAAAATTCAAGAGGTATGACTAAAAACTAATATAAGTAATAGAAATTATCAGAAGAGAGTGAGAAGACTGTAAGACTGAGGGAGAGAAAGTTCTGAGGTGTGCTCTGAAGAGGAGGATTTATATAAACAGAAAGCAGAGGAAAGTCATCATGGTGGGAGACTGCCTAATAAACAGAGACCTGGTCTGGAAATGAGCTTGGTATGCTGGGTAAGATGAAGATGACCTTGCAGCACCTTGCACAATCTTCTCACCCATTATGGTGTTATATATTTTATAGGGTTGCCAAAAATGTTACACTGACTATTACTGTCTTAATAGGGGAACTTATATGTGCAAGAGAAATAAAAGATTATGCTACGGAGATCCTTCTTTTAGTTGTTCACTCATTTACTCATCCATTTAACAAATATTATTGAACACATGTTATATGCCAATCATGTGCTATCCACTAGGGATACTGCAGTGATGGAGAAACATAAAGCCTCTGCTTGCATAGATGTTATAAACTAGTGGAATCAGGTTCCTGAACATTTTGAATACCAGGGCAGGGAGCCTGGAATTTATTTACAATGTAATGTAATGTAAAAAGACTTTAAAGAGAGAAAAGTTTTAAGATTAATCAGAGCATATAAGGACTCCAGGTATGAACATTAATTAAGAGTTTATTGTAATAACTCTGGCGTGATTTGGTGAAAGCCTGAACCAGAGTTGTGTCAGTGTTTGGGGGGATAAGGATAAATGTGAGATTTTAAAGAATGGATCAAAACTATTTAGGGACAGATTGGATACTTGAGGTTAAGGAGAAGGAGGCATTAAAATTACTATAAGGTTATAAAAATGAGTGACATGAAGAATTAGGGAATAATAAGTCAAATGGGTAAAATTGGAAGAAAATTAAATGCGGGTTGTGGTGGGAAGATGACAAATTGATTTTGAACATGTCACATACTGAGCTTATGTCAAGTGGATTTTAAGGGGAGGAACAGATCTTCAAGGTTTTGACAGTGACTGTAGTAAGAAATGCATTTTACATAACGAACTAATGACATATATAGCAAACATTTCACAAAATGATATTTATCCTACTATATGTAATGCACTCTGATAATTTCTGTTCATTTTATTTACTAAAAAATATTGGTCATGGCATGAAATTTATTTTGTGACCCTGTTTGAAAAACTGTTCTAAAGATAGTTGAGGGCCTTCCCTGGTGGCGCAGTGGTTGAGAGTCCGCCTGCCGATGCAGAGGACACGGATTCGTGCCTCGGTCCGGGAGGATCCCACATGCCGCAGAGCGGCTGGGCCCGTGAGCCATGGCCGCTGAGCCTGCGCGTCCGGAGCCTGTGCTCCGCAACGGTGAGAGGCCCGCGTACCGCAAAATAAATAAATAAATAAATAAATAAATAAATAAATAAATAAATAAATAAAGATAGTTGAAAATAAGAATCTTATTTTAGTTGATGGGTTGTAGAGCCTTTTGGCAATAAGGAGCAAGCTAATATAGATTTTGGATTGTGCCATCAGGCATTAGGAAATAATTTCAAGTTCACGGGGTATAGAAATCCTTCTTAGATCATCATGGCTACAGATGGAGAGACTCCAACATATGCACAAGTTGGTTAGATGTACCCCAGTGTGTGGATAGCAAAGAATATTAGAAATAGCATGCAATCTAATCATTTTTTTGCTATAAAACATTTTTTAATTTAAAAAAAGGATCTCTGTATTAATGTCTGAATACACCAGATTTTTCCTACTGAGTAAAGGAATATTACTCATACCTTCTTCTCCTCATCCTTGCAGACACATTCCATATTTGATATTTCCCAGAAATGTGCTCACAATTTTAAGGTATAGTCAAAATGAACCAAAGAACAACCTCTGAATGGACTGATTTAGGTTATTGTGGCTATCAGTTTAATATGGCTAATGAAGAAGCAATAGCATCAGTGTAGTAAGTGGCCTTGAGCAAGTTCTCTACAGATGGTCTTGCGTAACAAGACGGTTGAATCATTGGAAAGAGTTTCATATTTGAACTTTTCTAGCACCCCTTTTGTTTACTCACCTAAACTGCATACAAAAGATTATAAATGGGAATTAGTATTGGCTTGGGACTTGGATTTGGGTGGGGAGTGCAAAGAAGTGTCAGCCATATGGCAACAGGTTAAGAATTGAGCAACACTCTGGACAGTGAATGTGGCTGCTGGACCAATGGGATATATCATCAGGCTATGTAAATACAACTCCATATGCCTAATGGCAAGAATGCATTAGCGTTTTTAGTTGGCCAGGATTGAAGTAAGTCAGCATCTGCTAACATGTTTGCCTCCATTTTATCCCTGTAACCAAACTAATTCCCAGATTGCATTCCAATGAGAAACACAAAGTGTGGGAGGACATACGGTATCAATATCAAGTTGCTCATGGCCTCTTACCACGGGAGTGCAATTGACTCTTGCTCAGTCAAGTTAAACTGACAGTCAGTGAAAGTTTTGAATGGTTTCCATATCCAAAGTATGCACTGGATCAGGTGTTAGATATAATGAACATAATAATACACGGGGTATCCCTTCAAAGACCTTATTATATTTTATACTGGGCATGTAGGATATAAATTGGGGCATTTCAATTGTAAGGAAACACTGATCTAACAACCTTAATGATCCAAAAAAGAAAAAGAGAAAAATAAGTTTCTGAACAACCAAATAGATATTCCAAAGTTCAAGCACCAAAGTTCAGGCCTTACAGGCTATTTACAAGGGTCACTTAACCTCTGTCCTAGTGGGATAGGACCTACATGGTGAGAGTTGAAGAACCATGGAACCTCTGCCTCAGGTTCTGCTCTTCACTTGGTTTCCTATCTGAGATTCCACTCAGGAATTAACCAACAGAACAGTACTTCTAAAATGCCTTTGTTTCAAAGAAGTTTAGGTGTGATTTTGTGGAGGAAATAGAGTGCTGAGGAAATTGGGAGCATGGGGTTGAGATAAAGGAGAGACTTCCAGATTTTGTGGAGTTATAGTTTACTTACTAAGATTGTTGATCTTTAACACCCACCTGAATTTGCCTACAAATTCAGAAATGATCATTTTGGCATGGGGTATCCACTAGAGAGAAGGCACACAGAGTAGAAGTGGGGTGCCAGTGGGGGGCTTGGTGAACCTAAGAGAACAGTAATGCTGGGGTGCATCTAAGACATGCATTTGAGGTGTGCAGAGGGCTGTGGAATGGGAGAGAGGGTTTATCATGAGCCCTAGTGAGGGGTTGCAGAGGGAGATGAGTGCCACAAATACACTTTCTTACTTTTCAATTTAGCCCCAGGTAATACGTCTCTCTGTTTAGTGCATTTGCTTTTTTTTTAAATGAATACTTCAACTTTCTCAATTTCCCTCAAATATTCAATTCCAAGCCATTCATTCTTAGCAATCCCTTCCTTACAGAGTAAATAAAAGCCACAATCGGTAAAACCCTTGTCATTGGCTTCTAAATGCTCATCAGTGAAAATTTTCTTTCACCCTCAACCTTCTCCAGTTGCCCCCCTTCACATCCAGATTTCTTGGAAGAGTTATCTATACTGTAGTTATTTATTCCTCTCCTCCCATCTACTTTTCCAGCCACTCCAGTGTGGTTTTTGGGCTCATCATTCCATCAAACAGCTCTATTAAGGACGTTGGTAATGCTCTTGCAATAGATATTATTTCAATTCTTGTTTACTATCCCTGTCATTAATATTTGTAACTCTTTAGTAAACATTCCCTTCCCTTACATTCCCTGGTATAACAATGCCTTGGCTTGTTTCCTCTTCTCTGGCCACCTGTTATTTGATCTTTGATCTTTCCACTCCATAACGGGCCTCTCCTTGTCTCATGTTACTCTCTTCCCAGCCTATCTCAATCTTGTACTGCTTTATGACTCACAAATAATATTCCAAGCTTAGGCCTTGCCTCTGCCCTCTAGACTCCATAACTGTCTTGCTTGACATCTCTCTTTTTTTTCAGTGTTCTTTTAATTTTTAATATTTTTTATTTATTGAGGTATAGTTGATTTACAATATTATACAAGTTTCAGGTGTACAACATACTGATTCACAATTTTAAAAAATTGTACTCCATTTATAGTTACTATAAAATATTGACTATATTCCCTGTGCTGTACAATATGTCCTTATAGCTTATTTATTTTATTACATAGTAGTTTGTAACTCTTAATCCCTATCCCTATCTTGTCCCTCCTCTCTTCCCTCCTGCCACTGGTAACCATTAGTTTGTTCTCTATATCTGTCAGTTTCTTTTTTTGTTATGTTCACTAGTTTGTTTTATTTTTTAGATTACACTATAAGTGATAGCATACAGTATTTGTCTTTCTCTGTCTGACTTATTTCCTAAGCATAATACCCTCCAGGTCTATCCATGTTGCTGCAAATGGCAAAATTTTTTTATGGCTGAGTAATATTACATTGTATATGTATACCATATCTTCTTTATTAATTCATCTGTTGATGGACTCTTAGGTTGCTTCCATATCTTGGCAATTGTAAATAATGCTGCTATGAACATTGGGGTGTATGTACCTTTTCACATTAGTGTTTTTTTTTTATTGGATATACACACAGGAGTGGAATTGCTAGATCATGGTAGTTCTATTTTTAGTTTTTTGAAAAACTTCCATACTGTTTTCCGGTACCTGCACCCAACAATGTGTAGCCAACAATGTACGAGTATTCCCTTTTCTCCACATTCTTGCCAACATTTGTTTTTTGTGGTCTTTTTGATGACAGCTATTCTGACAGGTGTGAGGTAATATCTCATTGTGGTTTTGATTTGCATTTCCCTGATGATTGGTGATGTTGAGCATCTTTTCATGTGCCTATTGCCCATCTGTATGTATTCTTTGGAAAAATGTCTATTCAGATATTCTGCCCATTTTTAATTGGGTTTTTTTTGATATTGGGTTGTATGAGCTATTTATATACTTTGGATATTAATCCCTCATTTGTCATATCATTTGCAAGTATTTTCTCCCACTCAGTAGGTTGTCTTTTTGTTTTGTTGATAGTTTCCTTTGCTGTGCAAAAGCTTTTAAGCTTAATTAGTCCCCACTTCTTTATTTTTGCTTCTGTTTTCTTTGCCTTAGGAGACAGATTCAAAAAAATATTGCTAAAATTTATGTCAAAGGGTGTTCTGCCTATGTTTTCCTCTAAGAGTTTTATAGTATCTGGTCTTACATTTAGGTTTTAATCAATTTAGATTTTATTTTTGTATATGGTGTTAGATGATGTTCTTATTTCATTCTTTTACATGCAGCTGTTCAGTTTTCCCAATACCACTTACTGAAGAGACTGTCTTTTCTCCACTGTATATTCTTGCCTCCTT
Organism: Kogia breviceps; assembly: GCF_026419965.1. Lineage (NCBI taxonomy): Eukaryota > Metazoa > Chordata > Mammalia > Artiodactyla > Physeteridae > Kogia > Kogia breviceps. Next base: position 55,365,727 of record NC_081315.1, read on the forward strand.
TGTCATAGATTAATTGACCATGAGTACATGGGTTTACTCCTGGGCTCTCTACTCTGTTTCATTGATCTGTATGTCTGTTTTTGTGCCAGTACCATACTGTTTTGATTACTGTAACTTTGTAGTATAGTCTGAAGTCTAAGAGTGTGATTCCTCGAGCTCTGTTCTTCTTTCTCAAGATTGTTTTGGCTATTCGGAGTCTTTTGTGGTTCCATACGAATTTTAAAATTATTTGTTCTAGTTTTGTGAAAAATGCCATTGGTATTTTGGTAAGGATTGCATTGTCTGTAGATTGCATTGAGTAGTATGATCATTTTAACATTATTAATTCTTCCAATCCATGAACATGGTATATCTTTCCGTCTGTTTGTGTCATCTTCAATTTCTTTCATCAGTGTCTTATAGTTTTCCAAGCACAGGTCTTTCACCTCCTTATGTAAGTTTATTGCTAGGTATTTTATTCTTTTTGATGCAGTTGTAAATATGATTGTTTCCTTAATTTCTCTTTCTGATAGTTCATTGTTAGTGTATAGAAATGCAACAGATTTTGGCATATTAATCTTGTATTCTGCAACTTTACCAAATTTATTGTTGAGCTCTAGTAGTTTTTTTGGTAGCATTTTAAGGATTTTCTATGTATAATATCCTGTTGTCTGCAAACTGTGACAGCTTTACTTCTTACTTTCCAGTTCGGATTCCTTATATTTCTTTTTCTTGTCTTTGACATCTCTTCTTAGATGTCTCAAACATGCCTGAAATTAAACGTGTCCAAATCATATATTCCTACATAGCTCTGGTCTTTGTCCAGTGCTCCTTAGACCTGTGAGTCATGCCACAAACATTGAATTGTACAAGGCAGAAAGCTAGAAATCATCATGACACCTCTACTTTTCTTACCAACCATTTTCAATCCATCCAGTCCTGCTGATTTTTTCTCCTTGGAGTTTTGTGCTGGAGAAAACTACTCCCCACCCCTGGCGCACCTCTCTTTTCTGCCTATCCCTGGCTTTATACTGTACTATGAAGGGGCATTATTTATGTACATGTGGAAATTCCACTTATTATATCCCAGCTTATTATATACCACCTTCAAAAGCTGCCTCTTGGCCACTTCTCAAACCTAGGAGTAAATACATCAGTAATATGGTCTGCCCATGGAAAGATATACTCATGTAAGGGAACTCTCTGGCCCTAGAAGAGGTTCAGAGCTGTTTGGACTGGGAGTTCCAGTGTTAGGGTGCCTGAATTATGGTCTAGAAGAGGAGGAAGACATACCCTTGGTTTTGTGAGCAGAGCATAGCTGGAAGCAGAACATAGCTGGGGCAGAATATAGCTGGAAGAAGCTGGAGGAGGTCTTCTAAAGCATGGATTTTATAGAAGGGGGTCTCTTTTTTGGGTTCAAGACCAGTACTGCTCCTAAATATCTCTTCAATCTGTCCGTTTCTCTCCATTTCTATACCACTGATATAGGTCAAGATCCCACCATCTGTTGCTGGGACTATTGCATTAATCCCCTGACTAGTCTTCCTGGATATACTCTTGCCTTCTCTAGTCTCTTCCCTACACTGCAACCAGAGTAATTTTCTGAAGCATAAATCAGATTATATCATTGGGCTAATAAAATCATTCAACTTCTCATTGCTTTTAGAATGAAAACCAAATATACTACTGTAGCTAAGATGACATACAAACCATCTACTCTCATATCTCATCTTACGTTGTGCTTCCCCTCAGCTCTAGCCTTTCTCAGTTTCTTTCATGCTCTTTTCTCAAGCATTTGCATATTTTGTCCCCTGTGCCTAGAAGGCTATTTTCTTTCATCTTTCTTTATGCCCATTTAAAAAATTCTCGGTTTAAAACTCAGTTTAAAACCCTGGGAAAGCCCTCTCAGACTTCCAGGCACATGGTATTAAATAAATATGGCTTGAATCAAGAACACTGTTTTATCACTAAATATTTGGGTGGTCTACTGACTTTGTCAGTCATCTTAGATGAACTATTTCCCCACAGAAATTTTGTAGCTTTCTACCAGAACAATACATTTCTTTGGGGTTTATAATATTAAAATGACCAATCTCATCCTTAACTTTGCCTGCAAATCCAAATAATTGAAAATTCTGCTTTTTTTTTTTTTTTTTCTGATTGCCAGCCTGCCTTTCTTTTCTTTCTTACTCCTACAGGAAATTTCATTGTCTTTTAAATTCAGATCTAATTCTTTGCTTTCTGCATTTTGGTATTTTATCAAACATTTAGAAATTACACATATTCTTACCCTCCTTACTTCCCTCAGCCCTCTACCTACTCATTCCATTTCTTCAGGCAAAGTTCCTTCATAGACAAAAATGAACCCAGAGAATGCAAATTTGAAGCTTTACAGTCTGTTGAGTTGCATAGTTACCTGAAGAGGTTAGAGCCCACACATCTTATTTATGGACAAGATTGCCCTTGAATTTAGAGCTTCTCCTCTGATACTTCTTTATCACCTCAGGAGTACTTTGTGTTCTACATGCACAGCACTTTACAATGTTGCAGTGTAATTATCTTTCTATGGTTCTATCTTCCCTATTAAACTGTGGGCTTCAAGACCTAGGGAGGTCTTCAAGAACTTCAAAGTCAGGGACTGTATCTTATTAATCTTTTGTATCCTCATAGCCTAGGAAATGCGTGGCATTTAGTGAGCATTCAATGCATTTTGAGCATTTAGTGGCATTTGATACATTTCTTTCACATGAATGAAAGACTAGGTGATACTGCTTAAAATAATATGTAATAAAATAAGTCTGAAACATTATTTTCAGAATTGTGCCCTGTCAGCAAGAACACTGGTGTTCCTAAATAAATAATGGGTTTGTTGATGCTAGGACAATGTTTGCTTTTAGATACCATGCTTCTTGATGTGCAATTTTTGCCAATTTTCCATGTAATAACAGAGAGAAATTTGAACTCATCAATAACAGCATTTGCCTTCAAGACATTAAATGCTGAGAGGCCAATTTATATAATTTTAATGAATGAATGAATATCTAATGTAAATATAAAAATTAAAATTGAAATAGTAATTGTATATATTTCATCTAATAACTTAAGCTACACGTATTAAATATACTGCATATCTCACAACTGTGAATCAAAAGTATTTTGGAAAGAAATTGCCATGGTCAACATCATATGTTACTGAAATTACTTCTTTATGCTATCTGAATGCATATTTTTATAGCAACATATTATTATCAAATAGCTATTTTTGCAAACAGAAACTTCAAACCTATAAATACTATTCAAATAAAAGAATTTTGTTCTTTTCAATGTCTATATCACGAAAAACTTTTGAACAATTCATTGCTTATAAGCAATAATTATATTTAAAATCATTTAAAAATATTTACATTGTATAGTTTATTATTATTAGGCTAGAGGTGAATTTCTCTTTAAAAAAGATTAGGCCAATTATTTATTTGATATATTTCTTAAAAGTTACAAGTTTTTTTTTTTTGTTGTTTTGTTTTTTTTTGCAGCATGCGGCCTCCCACTGTTGCGGCCTCTCCCGTTGCGGAGCACAGGCTCCAGATGCGCAGGCTCAGCGGCAATGGCTCACAGGCCCAGCCACTCCGCAGCATGTGTGATCTTCCCGGACAGGGGCACGAACCCGTGTCGCCTGCATTGGCAGATGGACCCTCAACCACTGCTCCACCAGGGAAGCCCTACAAGTTCTTTTGGATCAAATAATTCATTTCTTGATGTTAGCCCATATATAGATGCTTAAAAAGGTGACGAGAATTTCAAGACTTAAATTTCATGGCTCAGTTGGGTGGCCAGCCAGAGAAGTCAGCTAAAGTCCAGCACTGTAAGATTACAAAACATTTGATTAATTTTAAGCTTTAGAAGACATGAAGGAGAAAACAATTTTTATCCTTTAATGAAAACTTCCTAAATTTGATCCACTGACGTTTTAACATAAGAATATTTTAGCTACACAACCTTTGTTGTTTTACAAGAGGTTAAAAATAGTTCCATTTTGTACCTTTAAACTAATCTCCTTTTTAGGTAGTAAGTCTCTTGAATTATATTTGAAAAAATATATAGAATATGAAGAGACTAAGCTCTATTAAACTCTCAGCAGTGTATTAATTTCTGTTTGATGTCCCTGTAGCTACTATTATGAGATAGGAGTTACTAGTATTCATTTCAATTTCTATGTTTATAGACTATTTGTTGTTAACTTTACAAAGAATGGATAAACAAGGATTTCAGGCATTAGCTATATTTTTCTTGGATTGGAAAAATGATAGAAAGATATGAGAAAGTGTCATTTTATTTCCATAATTTAGACAAGTTAAATGATCTTTTCATTTCTTAAAAATGTTAACCTGAATTGGATAGAGAGTAATGCCTGATGAGCCACTGGGCAGCTTAGCAATGGACCAGTTCTCAAATTTCTAACCCAATTTCCTAACTTGTTATATTCATTCTAACAGTCAGACCCTTTTCTCATGCTATGACTGTTTCATTGGGAATATGAAATCACAGAATGTTCAAGGTACAAGGGTCCTTAAAGATGATTTAATTCAACTTGACCCATATAGCATAAAGATATAACTAGATCTGCATGTTCAAGTTTGGAGCTAGAAATTGACACTGAGCTGAATTAAACTGCATAGTAAAGAGTTAAGAAGTTTGAAGTAAATGGTTAGGAAATCTGAGAGAAGGTACATGTAATTTCTAGAGGCCCAGAGTAACATGAGGAAAGGTGGAAAAGGGACCCTCCTGCCATGGGAGCTTTGGAGAGAGAAGGACTTAAGAGATGGGACAAGCCAACAATGGTGATCTAGTGTGGTTTTCATAATGTGAACTTTCTTTTCTTTGTTTCCTATGAAATTTTCAGCAAAGAATTTTCTCACTAATGCAACTGTTTATGGAGGGACATGAGGGGACAATTGATATTTGGATTACATTACAATTATTTGTTTGCATTAGATGCCTATATAAGTTCATACAGTTTGGACAATTTATTTTCTTATTTATTAATTGGAAATATATTCACAAGTGAACAAGAAATTAAATTGCTTACCATGTTTCAGTTAGTTAGTTTGATGCTTAATGGTCTTTTACTTTTCTACCCTTCGTATTTTTTAGAAAGCAGTCCAGAGCCTTCATGATAGGTAGGATCTACCCTACCTATCCACACATATGTCCACAGTATAGTAGGAAAAATGCTAAGAAGAGATTTTTTTTTTGTTCTTGAATTTCTGTCCAAAAAGATCCAAATTTCCCTTATTTTGGAATGACTTTGGGTTAAGTGTTTCTAGAAAGTCTCTATTAAAATACTGAGGCTATTATCCAACATTGTTGTCACATTTTAATGCATATGTTTCACTTTTTTTCTAAGAGAAGACAACCCAGAAGTAATAATCTACCACAGAAGGAGATGGCATAAGGGCTGGACCAAGAAGATGGACAGTTGGAAGGAAATCTGGTTGGATGACTTGGTGAGAAACTTCAGGAATTCAGAGTGTGGTAGGAGGGTGTAGGTTTAAGGTTATGATTAGCAGAGCAGGGAAGTAGGGGACTGGTCTCAAGAGAGATTTCATTTGCTTCAAAACTGTGCCTTTTCTATCCTGTCAAAATGAATGCAAAAATAAAGGACAAAAGGGATAAAGGCTCAGGTTTAATTCCCAGTTATATTTCAACTGAGGTATTTTTTTTCTCTTCTAAATGATCAGTACATTATTAATCTTTGCATATGAAGTAATCATCTTAACCACTCTCTCTTTAAACTTTTTCCATAAAAAGAAACTAGAATCTGTAAGACCTATTTTTAAATCTTGGTTTAAATATTTGCATTTACTCCCATGCCAGACTCCTTTGATGACTAACTAAATATGACTTTAAAAGCTTGAAGAACAGAATATTTAGAAATAACCAACAATTATGTAGTTTCATTTTTCTTTCAGTTTATAATGTACATGCAGAATTAATCGAAGAAAACTGTAGGTATCCTTACTTTGGGAACCCACAAGATGCAAATATTCAAGGGATACTTATTAATTAAGGTAAATTTTAAACAGATAGTGTTAAGAATTAAATATTTTAATGTCTCAACCATCTGCTAGTCTTTAAAAAGGATACATATATGGAAAATGCATTATTGATGCTCTTAGTAAGATTCTTTCAGGTGTTTCAGTTTCATATTTGAAAATTATGCAATCTGCATTAAATATAGGAATATCAATTTTAGGTTTCTAGAATCATAATGAATTTGATTTTCTTTTGGTTTTCTATATTACTATTGTAGTACAGTATAATATTAGAGTATTACAGTATAATATTACAGTATACAGTATTACAGTATAATATATTAATATTAATAATAAAAGTAGGTGGAAAACTAATATTATTCTCTTCATTTGTTAAATAAAAAAATATGCACAAAGTATATGTGTGAATGCTAATGGCCTGATTTTGTGAATTAGTCATACAATGAAGTCCAATGATAAGGACTGTGTGTTTGATCAAGCCTTCCCAGAAGACTCATTTTAAGGAAAAGGCCAGGTTGAATACTGACTTCAAATAAAAGTGCCTACTTTTTCTTGGAGGCTAAAAGAAAAGTTGACTTCATTTACCCAAAAAGGAATTATTTTTTTATTTAGAAAGTCAGCATATTTTCCTTCTTTCTTATACAGTATACAATTTCAGGTTTCAAAGAAATGGTTTTCAACAATGGAAATAATTCCATAGGCAGATATTCATTTACTTCTGTTCAGCTATTGCTGGAAAGACGAGTCTGAGTCCCTTATTCGGACTCCATTGAGCCATTAAAAAAACTCTTATCAGCTCTAGCTAGCTAGCTATCATCTGTATGTATATTACCTATCTCTGTCACCTATCTAAAAATCTATCACCTATTTTTCTATTATCTCCTCTTCTGTACTTGATTATTTAATTAGTACCCTGAAAATGAAATAAAATAAAATAAGATCATAGAGAGTATATTTCTTTCACCATATGACTGAATAGGAAAAATAATTCTTCTCAAGTATTTACTAGTCTCTGAGTCTATATGTGCCATAGGGCAAAACGGTTGACAGTTTTAATTGACTCGGTTATTTAATTAAATGAAATGACTGGCTTGGTACTAATTATTGTTCTGTAGTATCAGAGAGGGTCAATTTTCCCACTGATTGAAATGCATAGTTCATCTTTCAGAGCAAAAGGGCAGAGAGAGAGTAATCATTCAGAGGTAGAGATCAGAATCTTGGGTGGGGAGAGTAAGAAAGGAAGTTTGAAAAAACATTTTTAAAAAATTATCTTTGTTTTGCTTTGTTTTTAGACATGAAGTTAAATTTATTTTGAAATTTAAAATAACATTTAAAAAGAGCATGTGACTTCTCTTTTTATTAAAAGAGAGAAAGGAAAAAAGCGTGAAATAGGGATGGAAAGAATATGATACCTGGTAAAGAAGATCTAGTATTCTTATAACCACTAAAGGTGTAATCAGGCTCAGCCTGTCCTGTATATATTATGATGACAAAGATCATCATTACTGCCATTGTGTCCATTTTCTTCCCCATGTCTATTTCATGAGAGATACCCACATTGCCTCTAAGTACTTAGCTCTAGGGCCTGAACCACACGTGGGACAGAGCTGAGATGAGAATCTAGGACTTTTGAATACCCATTTCAGTTATTATTGTTGCTATGGCTTTTCCTTAGTTCTCAAATGTGTGTGTGTATGTGTACATTTTTCATTATTTATCAATAAAAGTACAGTTTGAATTAGTAATAGATACAATTCAGAGCTTAGCTCTTTTAGTATATGTTATTTCCATGCTAAGTTATTGGTTTGGTTAAATTTTTGCAAGTACTGAAAACTTAAATGTTCAAATGGTAAATCACAGAGAACATGGTAATGGTACAAATTGTTTAAACTCTTATGTAAAATTTGATAAGGTGTTTTACATAACTAATGAATTGACAAGGTCTTGTGGAGAAAACAGTTCCAGATCGCAAACATGTGCAATGGATTTAGTCAAACAATTTTTTTGGCAAGAATAATATGACTTTTGTAATCAATTGTGAGCCAATGAAATACAAAGATGAGTCTAGTTAATAATCTACAGTTATTGGCTAAAGAAGTATATTAGTGCTGATCTCCCTCTATTCATCCTACCTTTTCTCTTCTATCAACCCCACAAGGCTTTGGCATAATGAAGTGGGTGACTTCTATTTCCCTTATCTTTCTCTTTAGCTCTGCGTATTCCAGGGGTGTGTTTCGTCGCGATACACGTAAGAATTCTATTTTTCTACTGTTCAACTTTTATTTTCCTAGTAAAAGAAGGTTTCAGTAAACCTTGAATCTTTAATGAAATAAGTTTTCCTTTAGCATTTATTTTCTAGACTGTTATGATATTTTGTATTTGTGAACCCTTAAGAAGTTATCTTATATTTCTAACATCCTAGGTGAAACAAATAGTGAGAATTGTTTAGTAACTGTTATTTGCTATTGCACATGAGGGAACTTAGGCAGAGTGAATTAAACTTCACAGAATATAGTTGAAGATAGAATTCAAAACTCCAGATTCCCAAAGGTCTATCCACTGTACCTTAATTTATATAAAAAAATATAAAACCTGTGTTTTTAATCTTATAAATAGAACTTGTATTTATATTTTTCATTTCAGAATGTCCTCTCAGTGGCTGTTAATAGACACTGCAAAGGCATTAGATCTTACCCAGGTTTGAATATAAAGCTATAAATATTTAATGATTTTTCAAATAGTATCATTTGAGATTAAATAACTCTTCTGCTTAAATGCAGAAGAAATAGTTCACCATCATCCTAACATTTTCTGTTGAGAGTCAGAGCTCAATATCTTGGAGCAACTGAATACCTAAGTCAAATGGAGAGAAACATAAAAAATAATATCTTAACCAGTTGTTTCTTTAGAATTTAAAGCAAATCTTTTTTTCCCCTTTTTTCCCCCCCAGACAAGAGTGAGATTGCTCATCGGTTTAATGATTTGGGAGAAGAAAATTTCAAAGGCCTGTAAGTTAAAATATTTAAGAATGAAAATTTAACGTTTCTAATAGTATTGGTTATAATTTTGAAATCCTTATATTCCACTGTCATCAAAGATTCTAGAACAGTACTGTCCAGTAGGATTTTCTGCATTGATGCAAATATTCTATATCAGTGTAGTCCAATATAGTTGCCACATGTGGCTATTGAGTACTTTAAATATGACAAGCACAGCTGTGTATAAAAAATTTAAAAGTATTTAAATATATATTGTCACTTATGGCTAATGGCAACTGTTTGGACAGTGTAGCCCTAGAACTCTTATATAACCTGCATGGTGGAAAGTTCCTTTCACAACTTGCTTACTAAATTATTTTACCTAGCAAATAGTTCTGTGGTTTCTTGAGATGATTTTAATATTTTTTAATCTAGTAAAAGTTGAGAAAATAGTTTATTTTTCAAGGTCTATCTCATTCTACAGCATGATTAAATAAGATATGTGTGTGTTTTTTGTTTTTTGTTTTAAATAGTCAAAAGGCCTATGTAATGCCCCATTCTTAACAATTAGGTCTATTTAGAATACATTTTGCTTGCTTGCTCTATGTGTATGCATCTACTGACATGCACACACGTATTTTTATACATGGTGGAAATATAATCATCTTTGCTTAGAAAGCCACACGTACCTGGTTAGGCCTCAGATAATAGCTGATGTGAACAGGCTTTCTGGATAATAGTAAGAAAGATGTGTAAAATATAGAACATATACAGACACACTATTTGTTTTCTAGCATAGCAACCTACTGTATATTAAAATTTTATTATGCTACATTTTTCCATGTCCTTCGTTTCAGGGTGCTGATTGCCTTTTCTCAGTATCTTCAGCAGAGCCCATTTGATGAGCATGTAAAATTAATGAATGAAGTAACTGAGCTTGCAAAAACATGCGCTGCTGATGAGTCAGCTGCAAATTGTGACAAGTCACTTGTAAGTATATTCTGATTTTGAATAGTATTTCTTCTTCCTTTATGTAATCTTGAATGTTTAAAAAGAAAACAAATACCACTTTAGTTTTCTCAATTATTACTAAATGACCGTATTTGTAAGCAATGCTCAAAAGTGGGTATAGCCACTGTTTCTTCAATGATAGATATATTCTAGTATACCCACAATTTTAAAAACACTTCTTTGTTGAAACCACACACAAGAATCATAGTGTTTTTAAATGAAAATTTTTTATCTGTAAAAGTTTCTTTTTAAAATTTGAAGTTAGATTTCTTTTCATAGAGGCTAATAATGATAGTATAGTTTTTATCTTCAGAAAGTACTCACCTGATCTCTGTGCTAACTTTGTTACCCGGGTAAAATAATAGTACAGCTATGTATTCCTTACTTTAGGGATATTCATATTTTTACATACAATAAAATATCAGAACTTTGAACTTGTGATATTTTCAGATAGGTCTTTAATATAAGGATAGCTTTATGTTTCTCTCACCACTTAATCTATATATACCTTTCTGGGGACAAGGCAGTTTCTTATTTATCACTAAAGCCTTTCTTCTTCTTATTTTTGTCTATATGTACTTCTGCCTCAAGGCAGAATCAGTTCTTTAGCTACACACAATAATATTGCTCTAAATAGGAATTTTTAAAATGTGTCTTTTAAAAAAATTAATAAATTCTGTCTTGAGCAGCATATTTTCCCTAAAGTTATAATTACTTTCATAATAAAAATTAGTGGGGACAGAAAGGATTCATTTAATGGAATATGCATTGAGGCAAATATTTCTAGAACAAAAAAGTCTATATTTTAATACAATAACAACGAATGCATGGTAGATTATGTTACTCCTCAGTTTTGAATGGTATCTACTCAAAAGTTGATCCTCTCAAAAAGGAGCAGATCAAATGAGAAACTATATGAACACTTCCCTCCCTAATGTGAATTCACTTGCTACTTAGAGGATATTTTTCCTTGAGTTTTTATTATAATGATTGTTCTCCTAGCCTTTAGCCTCAGGTGGAAATAGGAGTTATGCTCATTCATTAAAGTCAATGTCTTTTTGCCCTTCTGTTTTATCCACTATAAGTGATAGTGTGACAGTTAATTCTTATGGAAATCACACATAGATGGTCAAATCAAGGGAAACGCTCTAAATCTGAGAAAAATGTGGATTTTTATATGATTTACTAACCAAGGCTTACCAAGATATTAATTCCTTATACTATTCTTTGGGTATAAGGAAAACAAAATTCTGCCCAGCAATTTGACATCTGCGCTCTTTCACTTAGCACACTCTCTTTGGAGATAAACTGTGTACAGTTGCATCCCTTCGTGAAACCTATGGTGAAATGGCCGGCTGCTGTGAGAAACAAGAGCCTGAGAGAAATGAATGCTTCCTGAAATACAAAGATGATAATCCAGACCTCCCTAAGTTGAAACCAGACCCTGATACTTTGTGTGCCGAGTTTAAGGAAAACGAACAGAAGTTTTGGGGAAAGTAAGTAATCAGATTTTTAAGCTTCAAAATTAAAAATTATGGAATAGGTCAAGACTCATTATAACACTTGCTATTATGAAAAATATTATCAACATTAAGACTTGAAGCTTCTGTTCTAATGACAATTTTCAAAGAAATAATATATGATACTACAAAATTCTACACAATGAAAAAGTCGATCAAAGATCTTTTGGAGTTCATCAAAACAGGATATGATCTGTATGAAAATATTTGAAGTTGATATGTATTAAAGTATTATAAAGATATATATATTTAGTATACTCAGAACTTATTTCATTTTAGTCAATAACATATCACTGATATTTAACTAATTTATGCATGTGTGTATATTTATATGTATATACGTGTATGAGTTTAACATTTTCACTGACTCAAAGAGTGACAAAGGCAAGTTCATTATGTGCAAATTGAGCTTAACTGGTAAATTAGATGTCATTAGATTTTGGAGGTTCTGGGGAGAATGTAGATTACAAGTGTTCCTGCAATACTGTCTGCTATAGAAAAATGGCTGTCTGTTTTTTGTTTAAAAATTTAGATACCTATATGAAATTGCCAGAAGACACCCCTACTTTTATGCCCCAGAACTCCTTTTCTATGCTCATCAATATAAAGGAGTTTTTGCAGAATGCTGCCAAGCTGCTGATAAAGGTGCCTGCCTGATACCAAAGGTATTCCCCAGAAGAAAAATAGAAGAACCAATTCATAATCAAATCTCAGTTTTGGGACATCTTATGGTTAGATTTAGGAAACCTAAGCCTCCAATAGAAACTTCTTTATGTGGTCTAAAAAGCTGTCCTCCGTCTTTTCCCCCGCAAAGATCTTTCACCTTTTTTGAAGGCCTATGTCTTCCACCTTCCTCCTTCTAAGATTTGCCTAAGTGGATCTGGTAGAGGGAATCACTGTGTATGTGTCTAAATATCCTGCCTCTTTTAATAGTGCAAGTTGCTATAGTGAAATACGGAAACTCATGTTTAAAATTACACAGCAAGGGAACACAGTTTTTGTTTCTCTTTTCATGAGACTTTTTTGTTCGGAAGGGAATTTAAAGTAGGGGAGAATTTAACTGCATCTAGAAGCCTGGGTTTATTCATTCATTCCATAAACATTTACACTGCATTCTCTTTTATAGGGAGTTTATTGATGTTATGAGAGTTGGTGGAGGAGGCATTGAAATGGTTTATATGCAAAATTAAGAAGTCAGCAAAGTTCTGTTCCCTGGGATATTAGTGTACTCTGTCCTTCCACTTTTCCTTTCCGTTCCCTTTTCCCTAGCAATGCCTCCATGCTGGTTCTTAACTACCTGGAGGTTTCCACTATGAGCAGACTGACTTTTCCTCTTCCCGCAGAACAAAATAGTTATTTGCCAATAGTGAAGCTTGGGAATTTAGGGGTAAATTCTCTCTTTAAAATTCAATTTGTCATAGTCTCATCTGAGCTTATGAAGGGGTGGTCTGCATAAAATTTTTCTTTTCTAATTTTTCCAAAATTGTTTCTTTTTGCAGCTTGAGACTGTGAGAGAAGAAGTACTGGCTTCATCTGCCAAACAGAGACTCAAATGTACCAGTATTCAAAAATTCGGAGAAAGAGCTCTAAAAGCATGGTATTTTAAACTTAGTTTGCATTTTTATAATGATGTAAATGATGATGGTTTAGTTGACCAAACTGTACACTTGCATGTCATTTTACGCAGTGCTTTCACATATATCTTTTTGGTTGTCTAAAAGGTAGAAATTTGACAGAGGTGAAAACCAGAGCATCAGTAACAATTTGTCATTATTTTTTTTTATCATATCTTTTCTAAGTAGTCAAAGAATCTAGAGGACTTTTTTGTTCTTCTAGGACAGGTGTTTAAACTCCCATGTATTTATAATGATTGTGATCTTAGTATAATGGTCCACTGTTTTTATAAAGCTGTAGTCAGGGTCTTTTATTTAATTTTATCTTCCCTCCACCCAATTATCTAAAGTGTCTGCTTGTCTTTTTATGTTCTGATAATTAATTTAAGCCATCAGGTTTTCTTCTCATTTTCTTGTAGCACCAGTTCTGCGCTTAATGTCTTATTTTTGCCTGGGCCTTTGTTTTTATATTATTAGCTAGCTCTAGAAGCATCCTTCAGTATCTGAGCCAAGGAACTCCCCTTCTCCATCTCCCACATCCCTGCGACCAATCCCTTGCTTCTAGTCAATATGAACAGGAAATAAAATGAAAATAGATATTTTGCAAACTCGCTAGAAACTGGCACTTGAACTATCTTTGCCTGTCATCCCTACCATCTATACCACCAAAAGCAACCAAATCAATAAACGAAACAACCTTAACATGAAATGATACATAGTTAAACAAGCTATGATTGGTTTGGGGGAAGAAGTGTCTTTTATCAGATTTAGGCAACTCCGAAATGATTTGGGAAAGCTTGTGGATATTAGCCTTTTACATCTTGTCAGTGAACTGAGAGATAATGCTGAATCAATTTCTTGGTAAAAATATGCTGAATTAAAACTCTCTAATTTTGAAGAAGTTATGAAATTTCTTTTCTCAGAGACCTTTGGAAGTCAGGAAGAATGTGCTTTAGTTAATAAAAAAAAGGATAACTGGAATTTGTATGGCACTTCCCAGTTCATAAAATGCTTTCATTTGTATTATCTAATTTAATCCTCACAACAATCCTTTGGTTTAGCATGTTGTTGTGACTCTGTAGAGACTGAAGCTCAGAGAGGCTAATTAACTTGCCTAGGGTCACATTGTTAATAAGCGATAAAACCCAGATCAGCTCTGGGCTCCAAACCTGATGCCTCTCAGCATGCTGCCTTTTTTAGAATCCCTCTATGATTTCTGCTTTCATGAATTGCTGGACTTCTGACAACCATACACACTCCTACAATGGATAAGTAGGCCCTAAGGAAACATTTTGCCCTAAGATAACAATTTGGTTCAGAATTAGCATTAAAATAAGAACTAATAAATCTTAAAAATTATTTCTCTATGTTATTTTATCCTAAATTTTCTTGTTATACGTAGTATTTTCCTAGTGCTTTCATATAAAATGTTGCCTGTTAATAATATTCTGATGGGAGAATTTTCTTCTTTAGGTCAGTAGCTCTCCTGAGCCAGAAATTTCCCAAGGCTGATTTTGCAGAGGTTTCCAAGATAGTGACAGATCTCACGAAAATCCACAAGGAATGCTGCCACGGCGACCTACTTGAATGTGCAGATGACAGGGTAAAGAATCTTCAGTATACCTTTTGGTAACTTACTTGCTTAAGTTGGTAGAATCAATTTGTTTAGCATCAGAACAACTGAGAGTGGTTTGAGATAGTTTTCTATGCTCTAATCTGCTCAATACTTGCCTTGCCTTGCGCTTCTTTCTTTCTCTCTGCCCTTCTTCCTTCCTTCCTTCCTTCCTTCCTTCCTTCCTTCCTTCCTTCCTTCCTTCCTTCCTTCCTTCCTTCCTTCCTTCCTTTCTTTCTTTCTTTCTTTCTTTCTTTCTTTCTTTCTTTCTTTCTTTCTTTCTTTCTTTCTCTTTCTCTCTCTCCCTCCCTCCCTCCCTCCCTCTCTCCCTTCCTTCCTTCCTTCCTTCCTTTCTGATATCCTACTCAGTAAGTGATCTGATAAACTCATTCAGTAATTTGTAATCCCTTTCATTCATATTCTAACTGAGAACAAAAGCATAAAACTGAAGTAAGACAGATTTCTAAGAAGATTTTTTAAGGAGGTGGGAGGAGTTGGAGAGAGACTAGAATCTGAAGAGACCTTTGGAAATTATGTAATTTTTTGCTCTATATTCTCTCAACTGTCTGTATTAAAAATACAAATATTTAGCATATCTCTTTTTCTCAAACTGAAAAATATGACCAAATACCAGAATCCTACTCTCTTAAGACACTTTCTGGAAAATTTAAGGCAGATATTTTACATGTGTAAGTAGGGTCTGTGACTATGATCTTGACTAATTTTTCAAAAATCTGTAAAGCTTTATTTAGTTTTTTGGTTTTAAGATGCCTGCACTTAATTAGTGGGGAATATTTGGAAAAACAGTACTGAGTTTTACTTTAACATTTAAATGCTTTAACAGTAGGAATATAAAATTAATAAATAACTGATATGAGAGCTTATTACTGACTAGTTTTTTTTCAAATCAAGTGGAAATGTTTTAGTAGTTCTATCTGTGTCTCTAGACTTAGCAGCACAGACTGAAAATATTCACAGAAGGCAGGTTCATATATGTATGGTCTTAGAATAAAATGAACTTGTTCTGCCAACATAGTAACAGTCTAGGGAGGAAGCACAGCAATGTCAATTTATGTTGAACAGTTTCCATCAACTTGCTTGTAGGCGGATCTTGCCAAGTATATATGTGAAAATCAAGCTACAATCTCCACTAAACTGAAGGAGTGCTGTGATAAGCCTCTGTTGGAAAAATCCCACTGCATTGCTGAGGTGAAAAAAGATGAGTTGCCTGAAAATCTGCCCCCATTAGCTGCTGATTTTGCTGAAGATAAGGAAGTTTGCAAAAACTATAATGAAGCAAAAGATGTCTTCCTGGGCACGTAAGTGGATAAGGAATGATCTTTCATAGTTTTATATGGTCTCAGGATTTAGGAAATTATTCTAGGCTTTCCTTTGGAATTGCTACAATCTTCATGTTGCCTACAATGTTTCTTTATTCTTTCTTCTCCCAGTCTTTAAACATTTTTGGAAAAAAATAATTTTAAAAATTGTCGTAAAATTATACATACATATAGCAGATGCTCAATTAATAGAGAAGAGTACAAAGTAATGATAAAATTTCATTTTTACACCCCCATTTCATTCCTTACTCCTTAGGAATATTTCTGGAAGCACCTGTAGAAATATTTTGTGTGTACATAAATTATATACATATTATCCATTCATGCATTCATTCAAAGAGTATTTCTTGAACTTATATATCTGTGAATATATGTAATACATCTTTATGTCTCTATATCTATCTATCTATCTATCTATCTATCTATCTATCTATCTATCTATTGATATGTCTGATGTCAGCAAAGAACTATAAAGAGAAGTAGAATGTTACCAGGAGCTTTATATTTGGTTAAAAAGACCAGAAGTCTGGTAGCATGGCAAGGCAGCATTAAATGACAGCAATTAAATGAGAAAATCAATGATTATATAAAGTCAGTAAGTGTAGTGATAAACTTTGCATTTTTGTTGCTCAATTATAATAGTATTCTGTGCACTAAATAATATTTCATAAAATTATGTACCCGTCAAGAATTTACTCATACAGAGAGGAAAAAAATTAAGATTATATCTCTATTTATCTATCAGAACCTTTTTGAGGTGTAGTCCGAATCAAACAAATTATACCTAATAGTAACGGATGTCATTCCTCAGACATTTACTATGTGCCAGACCGCATGTGTGTCACATAGATTACGTCATGTATTTCCCACAGTTCACCTTATGAGATAGGTACTATTATTATCCCCATTCCACAGAGGAGGAAACAAAGTCTTGATAATTTTAATAAGTTGCCTAAGGTGATATAATAAAATAAGTGGCAGAGCCAGGATTTGATAGCTTTAACTCTGAACCCCCAAGTCCTTAACCACTAAGCTTTACTGCATGGGGTTTAGTCAAATTCAGACCTTTAGGATATGAGTTACTTTTGTGGTTAACTATGTTTTTTTTTTTATGTTTTATTTACTTATTTATTTGTCTGCACCGGATCTTAGATGCAGCATGCATGTGGGATCTAATTTCCTGTCCAGGGATCGAACCCGGGCCCCCTGCATGGGGAGTGTGGAGACTTAGCCACTGGACCACCAGGGAGGTCCCAATTATGTAGTTTTTCTTGCTCATTTTTTCAACTAAATCTATTTTATTGTCATCTTAATTAGGTTTGTGTATGAATATGCGAGAAGGCATCCTGAGTACTCTGTCTCATTGCTGTTGAGAATTGCCAAGGGATATGAAACCACACTGGAGGATTGCTGTGCCAAAGATGATCCTCCTGCATGCTATGCCACAGTGGTAGGTTTCTGGAAGGAAAAATAATATAACTCTTTAACTGATGATTCTAATAACAGGAAAGAAAAATAATGCAAGAATGTTACATAGTGCAATTTAGATTTTTTCTTAAGATGGTTTCAACTCTGTGCTTTTAAACATTATAGGAATAATAGCCTTAAATAGAAAGATCAAAGAGAGCAATCTCTAATTTCACAAAATCTTGACCATGCTTTTTCTCCTTTTTACACTCCTGAGAACAAAATAAATTTAAATGTTAAGAGATTTAACTTAGATATAAAGAACATTAACCTGATTCCAAGTTTTATTAAGTATCAAGAATTAGTATCAGGCTTCCCTGGTGGCACAGTGGTTGAGTGTCCACCTGCTGATGCAGGGGACACGGGTTCGTGCCCCAGTCCAGGAAGATCTCACATGCCGCGGAACAGCTAGGTCCGTGAGCCATGGCCGCTGAGCCTGTGTGTCTGGAGCCTGTGCTCCGCAACGTGAGAGGCCACAACAGTGAGAGGCCTGCGTACAACAACAACAAAAAAAGAATTAGTATCATAAGAAAGATTGTGAAATCTAGTACTTTAGAATATTTTCAAATCCTTTTTTGAGACAGTTTAGGAATGGTTTTACAAGAAATTAAGTGCGGAGAGGAAATCTGTTTTGAGAATATTTAGCATATTTAGCTATATATATATATATATATATAAAATAGAATTTTATCACGTTTGAGATATTTAGTACTCCTAGCACATATAGTGGTGTGCAAACTTAAGAATCAGAGGAAAGTCATTTTTTCCTCTACCAAGAAACTGGTTATATGCCAAGTGCCACACAGGAACTGATGACCAAGGTAAAATCTCTTATCTCAGAAAGCTCAGGATCCAACTGGAGAGATGGCTTAATAATGATGATGCTTACAATCATAGCCATCATTTATTGAGTTTTTACTATATTCCAGTCTATGTTTTAATTTCATTAGCTCAAGTAGTTTACAGAGCAATTCTCTGAGGTGAGTACCATGTTCATCTCCATCTTAGAAATGAGGGTTCTAAAGCTTTGAGCTGGGAAGTAAAGTTGCACAACCGGAACATGAGTCAGGTTGGCCTGGCTCGAACATCAGCAGTTGCACTCCAGAGTCTGAATGTTCTTAATCACTTATCTCATACAGTCTCATCAAATAAATAGTTTGGACATATTATAATAGATTTGACATCAAAAATCTATTTACATGGCTTTGGACAGAAAAGCCTTTCATTCTGCCTAGAAGGATGAAAAACAACCTGCATCTGGTCCTCAGGGAGAATGTTGTAAACACAATTCTTTTATTTTTCAGTTTGAGAAACTTCAGCCTCTTGTGGAAGAGCCTCAGAATTTAATTAAACAAAACTGTGAACTTTTTGAAAAACTTGGAGAGTATCCATTCCAAAATGCGTAAGTATTTTTGCTTATTGACTAAATTTTTCATGTTCATTTAGTAAATATTTAAGGCAATTTATAGACCACCTATCAGAACTTTAAAAAAAATTTATTTAATTAATTTATTTATTTTTGGCTGCTTTGGGTCTTCCTTGCTGCACACGGGCTTTCTCTAGTTGCAGAGATCAGGGGCTACTCTTCGTTGCGGTTCGCGGGCTTCTCATTGTGGTGGCTTCTCTTGTTGCAGAGCATGGACTCTAGGCATGCGGGCTTCAGTAGTTGCGGCTCGCGGCCTCTAGAATGCAGGCTCAGTAGTTGTGGCACACGGGCTCAGTTGTTCCACGGTGTGTGGGTTCTCCCACACAGGTGGGAGGCAGGTGGATTCTTAACCACTGCACCACCAGGGAAGCCCTATCATAGAACTTTTAATCTTGAAAATAAAGTATCATTTCTAATCGCTCTCCATCAAGAAAGACCAGAGAAAATGAAATAAAATAGTTGATGGGATGAAGAGGCCTATATTTGAGTGCAGTTTAAAAAATTGGGCTCTTAAGTCTGGGAGGAAAAATATCAAATCTTGAGATATAGGAACTGAGGATGCCATTTGAAAGTTAAGAAATAGTTTATGAGCAAACAAAATATAACAATGCTTCACAGAGCAGAAAATATTAGGTCTTCAGTAGCAGTAGCTCAATAAGATGATGGATTAATGTCCCGTTTAAATAGAGCCTTATCTGTGGAAGTTAAGACAGGAAGGGACACATCATTTAGTTATTTATTGTTCAGCTTACACATGTTAGCATTCTTCTACCTATAGGTGCTAAGAATAACAACAATGAACAAGACATAGTCTCTTCCCTTGAGTAGATTATGGTCATACATTGGCTCTCAATGGTGATTAGCATTCTTAGTAAATGATTATCACATGCTAGATACCACATCAGGTTGATCACGTACTTTGTTCCTTTTAATTTAATCCTTGCACCATCCCTTTTGAGTCAGGTATATTTCCTTCCATTTCATGGGTGAGAAATTTCATCCATGTCTTTCAAATTTAGTACAGTGCTGATGTATGTTAAGCTCTCAGTAGGTTTTATTGAAAGAAAGAAGCAATTAATAAATATTTTAATGTCACTGAATTATAATAAGGTAAGCCACTTTCCTAAGATTATACAGCACAGGTGGATTCAAAGCTAGGCTTAATTAGTTGCTCAGGACAAGGTCTTCTCCCACATTACCCTGCCAACCTGGAGATGATAATTTTATGAATGGAAAACCATCTTAGTGGATTTTGGCTAAGTGATCTCTGCTTGACCTGATGTGTTAGAAAAAGACAGTTTCTTGCCTGGCTGAAAACACATGGATTATGTTGTTATAGGCTCATCGTTCGTTACACCAAGAAAGTACCCCAAGTGTCAACTCCAACTCTCGTGGAGGTCTCAAGAAACCTAGGAAGAGTGGGCTCTAAGTGTTGTAAGCATCCTGAATCAGAAAGAATGTCCTGTGCTGAAGACTATGTGAGTCTTTCAGAATATAATAAAGTTAATAATGATGAATTTTTGCTTTTAGATATTGACAAAGCTAACTTTCAGAAGGAAGGGTGGGCTAATGTGTGTGTGTGTGTGTGTGTGTGTGTGTGTGTGTGTGTGTGTTTTGTGTATATGGTAATGGCAACCAGGATTTGGTCACCTGTATTATCCTGACCATCAGAAAAAGGTTTTAGATAAGATTCCAAAAGAGATAAATTGTTTTGAAAAAATTCTGTGAATTTTTAATGTTCCATCCTGGGATTTTCTAAATTTTTACTTTCTTTGGATCTTTAATGTATCAGTATAAGACTATTTCGCCCTACTCCAAGACATATATCAGGATTCACCTCAAATTATTTAATCAATTATTTTCTCAATAAATTCTTCTTAAAATGTAGAAGAGAAGACTTCAAAGTCCCTTATTACTTGTAGTTCTAAAAATAAGCAAATCGTTGCCTCAAATCAACCTAGGATTCAATGTTGTTAGTTAAAATATAACATTTGTTTTGGTCCTTGGAAGGCAGGAGTTCATGGAAAACTTTTCATTATGCTTCCTTTGAACTTCTGCTCTCCTGCCTGATTTTAGCTGTCCTTGGTGCTGAACCGGTTGTGCGTGTTGCACGAGAAGACACCAGTGAGCGAAAGAGTTACCAAATGCTGCACGGAGTCCTTGGTGAACAGACGGCCATGCTTTTCTGCCCTGACAGTCGATGAAACATATGAACCCAAAGCCTTTGATGAGAAAACATTCACCTTCCATGCAGATTTATGCACACTTCCCGAGAATGAGAAACAAATCAAGAAACAAATGTGAGGAGTACTTCATTACTGTGTGTGTTTGTAGTCTTGATAGTGAGAATTGTAAATTAAAGTGAGCAACTTTTCCTTAAGTAGTGATTAAATACCTTAAGTACTTAAGTATTGATCTCATTAAGCAGATAAAAATGTCAAGAATAAAATGGATAGCATTTTGTTTTCTTAGCAAAAGAAAAAAAACAGTACCATTCAGAATAATCTTGTGGATAAAAGCTGCAGTAGAATAACAGCTTAGGCTAGGTCCAGTAGAAAAAACTGAACTGATGCATTTTTGCAGAGCAAATTAGTTAGTAGAAATCATATGAAAGTTTAATTCTAGGCATGAATGGTTATTTTCAGTTTGTTCTATGGCAACGCACAGACAAGGCAACCCCTCAAGATCTGACTTTTGAGAATGGAACTTGGATTAAAAATATCTGGGAATTCGAGTTCTGAGACATGACTCCCTATTGCTGTCACAAGGGATTATAATTGCTTGAAATTCAGCAACATAAATTTGCTATTATCTCTGGCGGATTCTGATCATGGACATAGACTTGAAAGTAATATTGCAAAACCTGTCATGCCCATATGACTCTTTCTCTAGCACTATTGTCTCTGTAGATGTCAATGAAAGAGAACCACCCACTTCCATGAATTGGATAGTTTTATTTCCTATGGCCACTCCACTATTAACTTTGAATGGGGCAAATTACAAAAACCAAATATAGAGATTCTCAATTAGAAACTTTTTAAACGGAGCCCAAGATAAGTAAGTTTTTCAGGATCATTTTAACTCTTAAATTTTTAAACTTCCAAATGACATAACTTCCAAAATCTGAATAATATATAAATGCAATGACATCATCCTTTCCAGTGATTTACTGAAGAATGATTTGTTGAGATTTACTGACACTACAAATGTTGAGCAATTTACATTGATTACTTAATTTGATCCTTCCACTGACCCTGCAAAGGTGGATTTTATTATCCTCATTATGCAAATGAGAACACTGAAGCTTATAAAGGTAAGCCTGGGCCTCAGCTCAGGTCCAGAGTTGTCTGGCTCTAAGACTTAGCATTGCAAGTAGCAGTGCTACCATTTTAACCATCTCCATTTTTCTCTAGTAAGTAAACTTTTTTTCTGTTTTTTTTTTGTTTGTTTGTTTTTTGTTTTCATTCAAATGCAGTGCACTTGTTGAGCTGGTGAAACACAAACCCAAGGTAACAGAAGAACAACTGAAAACTGTTATGGAGAATTTTGTAGCTTTTGTAGACAAGTGCTGTGCAGCTGATGCAAAAGAGGCCTGCTTTGCTCTGGAGGTACTGGAGTTGTTTGTCTTCATTTTCATATGTCAAATTTCCTTTGCTGTTGCATTTGATCAAGCTAGGGGTTAGTGGTTGAAGTATCTGAAAGACATTATGTACATGTAAAACAGGAATCTTATTCTTCATACAATTGTCATACCAAATGACTGAAATAGCTCTTCTTTTAAATCTCCTGCTGCACTGTGGTTTATTACTAAGTGTTTGTAATGTTTGTTCTGTTTCCAAAGTTGTGATGTTTATGAATGTAGATAGAAATATTTCTAAAGCCTGAGATCTTTTGGTAGAGACATCATCAAACCAAAACATTAATTTATTTAAACATTTTCTTGAAAATGCTGGTTTGTGATTTGGTTGAATCTGAATGTTTAGTTTACAGGTTAGTGTGGAAATTTATATTTAGATGTCTGAATCATTTAATATTCCCCGTATGACTTGACAGTAATTTTTTTAGTCCTTTGGGGGCAGTGATGCTGGTGAGCTTCCTTCTAGAGATTCTAGTACTAAACTGTTATTAAGGGATGTGATGTACATAAAATTACTTTGTAATCACCAATGGCTGTATAAATGTTACTTTTTTATCCTAATAGTGGTGCTAATATTTTCCCCACATCTGTCATTTCTTTGTATTTAGGGTCCAAAACTTGTTGTTTCAACTCGAGAAGCCATAGCCTAAAAAGAACACAACCACAAGCATCTCAGGTAACTACACTTTAGATTTTTTTTAAAAAACTGATTTTAATAGTTATTATTAAAATAGCAAAGATCAACTGACCAGTGCTAACCACTGTTCTAAACTCATTATATATATTAACTTCTTTACTTCTCAAAATAGTTGCTTGAGTTGAGTACCATTATTATTCCCATTTTGCAGATGAGAAAATGAAGGCATAGATCAAGAAATAGGTTAAGTAATTTACCCAAGGACTACGCAACCAGTGAGAGGCAGATCCAAAATTAAAAATTCAAACCAGGGCTTGAGAGTTAACCACTGTCCTGTTCTGACCCAATGTGACACAGAAGACAGAGTCATTCTACTAAGTACTAGCTCAGCAGTGGGAAACTTTAGGCAATAGGCTGGACCATATGAAAGTGCATTTTTGTATGTACAAAAACAGTTCAATATCAATGATTTCACATGGTTCAACCATATAGCTCAAGAACAAATTCATTTCATTGGAGAATATGATAAGTCTACTTTATGTGAACTTTTATTACAAGTAAATAATTTGCTACTAAGTTTCCAATGTGTCAACATGCTGAGCTTTAAGAGAATTTCTCTTCTTATGACAAAAAGGCCCAGTTTAAAATTTAGATGTTTGAACAGAAACATGTTTTACCCATTTTGGTATAGTATTTTGGGGGAAATTATAATAAAAAATAGAATGAACTTCCTTTTTGAAACAACTTGTCCAACTATTTTTTAGCATGCATTATTTTCATATTTTTTAAACTGTATTCCACTATTAGTTTTTTTTTTTTCTTTTTTTGCGGTACGCGGGCATCTCACGTTACGGAGCATAGGCTCAGCGGCCATGGCTCACGGGCCCAGCCGCTCCGCGGCATGTGGGATCTTCCCGGACCGGGGCACGAACCTGCGTCCCCTGTATCGGCAGGCGGACGCTCAACCACTGCGCCGCCAGGGAAGCCCCCACTATTAGATTTTAACTTGCTCTTTGCCTATATGGTAATACCTTCATACTGTGCATTCAGGAAAAGAACCAACTTCATATCTTTGCAAATTTGGGCATTTCAAAATGTGATTTGTTTTGGTCCTAAATGGCAAGATTTTCTTCCTAGAGGTCTAACTTTGAGAAGACAACTTTTTTGTTTGTAATTAACTTAGGTAAGAAGTAGATGTTGGGAATTCCCTGGCAGTCCAGGGTTAGGACTCCACGCTTCCACTGCAGGGGACACGAGTTTGATTCCTGGTCCGGGAACTAAGATCCCGCAAGCTGCACTGCGTGGTGCGGGGGAAAAAAAAAAAAGTAGGAGTTAAGTAAATGACCCTGAGAGTTAATGATGAAAAGCCTGTGTGACAAAGAGAGGACTTTACAATCCTTATTGCTGTGTCCTCTCCCCTAGCCCAACAGAAGAATTCAGCTGCCATGAGTCTAGGACAGGCTTGAATTGTTTTCATTGGTGGAAATTGCAGAAAGGCAATCTAAGCAATTTGGCATTCATTTGAAGAGATTTGAAAAAACACATGCCATTTTATAAATAGTAATTATATTTATCTTTGTTTTTCAGCCTACCCTGAGAGTAAGAGGAAAAAGAGAGAAATGAAAACTCAGAGCTTATTCATCTGTTTTTCTTTTCTGTTGGTGTTAACCAACACCCTGTCTTAAGAACACAAATTTCTTTAAATATTTTGCCTCTATTCTCTGTGCTACAATTAATTAAAAAATGAAAAGAATCTAGCATAATTGTCCATGACTGTTATTTTTCAACGATATGTTGCCATCCTGAAAATTTTGTAGGTGCTATGAAAGTTCCACTGTTCTCTCCCCATTTCAATGGAGGACTTCTAGTTCCTTATGGGTTAATTATGTAAAAGAAACATTAATACTGTTCTGAGTTATGGATTATAAGCATTCAATGTAATATTTTAACATTATGATAATTCTGGATAAAAGAATAGAAACTGCGGTATAGGTAAGGCATACAAAACATGGCTTCTTCTTACTACTAAGACTCAATAATAAAGGTGGGGGACCAAAAAGAGAGAGGATTGTAAGGATACAGTAGTCCTCCCTTATCTGCAGGGTATAAGTCCCAAGACTCCCAGTGGATGCCTGAAACTGCAGAGAGTACCAAATCTTATATATACTATGTTTTTTTCCTGTACATACCTACCTATGATAAAGCTTAATTTATAAATTAGGCACAATAAGAGATTAACAACAACTAATAATAAGATAGAACAATGATTACAATATACTGTAATAAAAGTTATGTGACTGTGGTGTCACTCTCTCAAAATACCTTATCATACAATTTTAATGCCTTTTCCATCTTAACTAAGCACTTATCACGCACTGTGGCCATAACTTTTGCAGTTTGCAGTGTGAGAGCAAGACTAGCATGAATATCTTTTTCCTTCTTCACAATTTCACGGATAAAAGATATGTACTTAACATAGATCTTAACACCCTCGGTATACAATTCTTTTTCTTTCCATATTAAGTTGAGAATTTTCACCTTTTCACTTAAAAGGAGCACTTTATGGCTTCTCTTTGGCAGATGTGATTTGCCAGCATCCCTACCCTTGTACTTTGGGGCGATTATTAAGTAAAATAAGGGCGATTTGAACACAAGCACTGTGATCCCATGACAGTTGACCTGATAAGTGAGAGGGTTACTAAGTGACTAACAGGTGAGATATGCTGGACAAAGAGATAATTCATGTCCAGGGCAGACAGCATGAGATCCCATCATGCTATTTGGAACAGTGTGCAATTTAAAACTTATGAATTATTTATTTCTGGAATTTTCTATTTAATATTTTTGGACTGTGTTGACCTGAGTAACTGAAATGGCAGAAAGTGAAGCCATGGATAAGGGGGACTAGGGTAGTTAACTGAATTAGAAAAAAAAATGATCCTAGAAGAAATTTAAGACAGTTTAGGATGACAATAGAAGAAGAATGTAAGAAGTTTAACAAGAAGCATTTGGAGAAGCATTACTGGAAGAGAGGATTAAGAGGTCTGGACAAAGGTACACTAATGAATAATTAAGATATCTTGAACTGAGGAAGTGCAACAGTTAGAAAGTGAAATTTTCTTATAAAAAATTAAGATGTTATACTCAATACTGAGCCTACTTTTCCCTGTTCCTAGAGGTTGCCACTGATATTAGATAACTGTCTATCAATTACATACTTAAAAATCATTTATAACCTTATTGGTTATAAATGTATAACCAATGTATAATTTGTGTATTTTTAAACTTTTTATAAAGTTGGTTTCATACTGTACATACTATTCACAACTTGCTTATTTTGTCCCTAATAATAATGCTTTACAATTTTAAGTATGATGTTTACAAAGATTTTTGTACCAAGTTAAAAAAGGCTCCACACTCCCTCCCTGTTGGCCCTCAACCCCTGTTTTGACCTGATGTTGACTGTATCAAATGTTTTTCCACATTTGTTGCTATCATAAAAAAGCTCAAAGAGAGCCTTTAAGGGGAGAAATGGAGATGGTGGGCTCATGGAAAGTCCTGGAGTCAGACCTAGAAAATTTTGATTGAGACATTTCCACAGAACTGGATCCACATGGGACCAGGATCTACATGCCCTGTCTGGATGGCATTGCAGCCCAGGCACTGAAAGGGGACTTGAAAATTTTGGAGAAAGACTCTCCATAATGCAGACCTCCAAGAGCCTGTCTTCCTCGCTGCACACAGGTTCAATCAGATTCCTGAGGGGAATTCAGACACTTGAGTCTAAGAGTGATCCAGGAGCCCAAGGCCCTCTCTGGTTCTGAGAGGTTGGCCTGGCAAGCACAATTTCCAGTCAAAATATCATTTGCCAACGTTACTTAGGTCAACTCAATTCCCCATCTACCCACTTACGTAAGGTTATGACATGAGTTTTGTGTGACTCACATTGGACACAAGAGGAGTTTGGGGTCTGGGCTGTTAACTAACCCTTAGGCTTGAGCTGCATGTGTGGTCCCATCCAGCAGCTCTTTGTTGTTTGTGTCCCGATAGGGCAGCCTCGGTTTACAGTACACAAAGGTGGCAGGGGTTTGGCAGGTGTCCTTTATTCAATGTGCTCCCTGATGCTGGCACGCTGGGTGATCACTCCAATTCCTCCACAATCTCCACATAAAGCCTCCTATAGACTTTAGTGGTGGATATATCTATCTCTTCCAAGGGCTTTGGAGATCATTCCTCCATAATGCCCCTGGACCCTGCCAGTCAACATCCTCTCTTGCCTTCATCACCGTGGTTACATTGTACTCCCCTGGGTTGGTCTGGAGCCCTGCCAAACACCCCTTGCAAGAACAGGGTCACACTTCTTGCTTCACCCCAGGTCTCTCACCCATCCTCCCAGTTGGTGGTTGTGTGTGGAAGCTAGGAGTGCAGTTAACATTGAAAGAGATCACATTCTAAAAATGCAGTGATTATGATCTAAGAGTTCAGGAGAAAACATGGTTGGAAGATGTGTTGATCTATATGTATGCTAAGAAAGTTGTAATGGTGAGTTTAAGATAACCAGAGACTTCCATTTGTGGTTACCGTCAGTGAAGCACAATAATTACATTTAAGAGAGTCACTGGAAGCCAGAATTCATGGTGATACGCTGGATGCTAAATCATCGTGAATAATGATGTAACCAGATTAAATTAAATAAATGAATTGAGAACTATAGTGGCAAGAGGATTTATTTGTTTCAATGCAAATAAGCTCCAAGGAGCCATCACATCATGAGAAATAACAACATTTTTACCTTTTTTTGTTGAGATGGTAGATATAAAATTAGCCAGGAAGGAGATGCATTTGGCAATACAGAAGATAGTACCAAAACAGAGGTGCTACCTGGACCTGAACAGGAAGATATGGTGCCAGGACATTAGGAAGAATCTTCATGTTCACTGAGCAGACAATGAGGAAGTATCACTTCTCTACTCATTATTCTAAATCTTAATTGATAAATTAGTATACTTCACATAGGCCCATGCCAGTGCTGCATAAATCCAGAGGACATCATTACTGTAGAATAAAATGTGAAGGGTGCCTTCCAGAGTTGAGCAACATGAGCTCAGTTATTTTTATTACTATTGTTAACATTTTAGAGATTTGGTTTATGAAGGGGCAGCTGAGAGTGTGATAACACTGCTGTTTTATAACTGATGTGTTGGATATATGGGAATTACACATGAATCACATCATTTCTACCTTACCGTCTCATCTAACAACTCTCTTTGTTCCTCTTAGTCACTTTATTAAGTGACTCACTATCGTTTCAATATTTTTTTCACCTTTCCTTTGATACTCTAATCAGTTTCCACTTCATACTATTCATGAACACACCATGCTTTTGTTTTTTGTTTTTTTTTTGCGGTACGCGGGCCTCTCACTGTCGCGGCCTCTCCGGTTGCGGAGCACAGGCTCCGGACGCGCAGGCTCAGCGGCCATGGCTCACGGGCCCAGCCACTCCGCGGCATGTGGGATCCTCCCGGACCGGGGCACGAACCCGCGTCCCCTGCATCGGCAGGCGGGCTCCCAACCACTGCGCCACCAGGGAGGCCCAACACACCATGCTTTTTCATGCATGCTTTTCCCTTCTACCTGGTATGTCTTTCTCTCTCTTGTTTATCTGCTTAATTCAACTCAAAAGTCACCTTCTTTGAGGAAATTTCCCTGCACAGAGTTAGTTATTTCCTTCTCTGATGCCACATTCATTCTTTGAACTTGACTTATTACAGGATTTATATTTTATTATAATTATGGTAGATTTTTATATCCATTTAAAATATGTGAAATCTGAGTCCTAGAGCTAGAATTTAAACACACATGGTTCTGACTCCTGGGAGCAGGTCCATTTAATAGTTTCAATTCATTTATATGTCTCTCTCTTCAACTAGATATTGTTTCTCACCAGAGGGGACCATGAATTAGAAGTCTATGCATCTCCCTTGGCACTAAGCATAACCTGATATATAATGGATATTCAATAAAAATTACATGAATAAATTGACATGCTATGGGGTGTAAATATTCTAAACTACAAATCACAGAATCCTGACTTAGAGCAATTTCCTGGGTTTCCAAAATAGTAGATATAGTAAATTGATCTTTATGTTAATTTGAATCATGAAAGTTTATGTTTTAATATAATAATAATGGTACATTTTATTTGTAAAATGTTAAATAATGAAAATTCCCTCAAATTAAAATAATCAAGAACTGCATATTTAAAACTGATAGACCTGGTAATGTTCCATATGATGGTGTCACTTTTGCATCAGTCCAACTAATCCAAAAGTATCCAAATTATCTCTCTTATGTGAGTAACTGATGAATAAATATATGAATATTTGCAAGAGACCAAAGAAAGTGCTTTAGCACTTTGAGATCTATCTTTTGGGAAGGGCATGATCTTTTTCTGACTAATGAAAAATTTTATATCCATAAGATGTTACATATGATGGTTGATATATATGTGGATTAATAACCATTTTTTTCCATTTTATTTCATTCGTGTGAAACTTCTGTAATTTCTTCAGCACTAGACTATAAGCAATTACTTGGACAATTTCTGAAAAATGCTGCATCATATGAACAGATCACTTTTAGAATATTTATTCTTTATCTCCTCAGGTCTTAGTTCAGTTTGTTGCAAATTTCTTCATTCATTCAGTTGATACCTGGACTCTAGGAACTGGTTCCTTAAAAAAGCTGAACTTAAGAATCTCAAGAGAGGGCTTCCCTGGTGGCGCAGTGGTTGAGAGTCCGCCTGCCAATGCGGGGGACGCGGGTTCGTGCCCCGGTCTGGGAGGATCCCACATGCCGCGGAGCGGCTGGGCCCGTGAGCCACGGCCGCTGAGCCTGCGCGTCTGGAGCCTGTGCTCCGCAACGGGAGAAGCCACAACAGTGAGAGGCTCGAGTACCGCCAAAAAAAAAAAAAAAAAAAAAGAATCTCAAGAGAAGAATTGAATTAAGGAGCACTATTACTGGAGAATAAGGAGTAGGACCACTGAGGGTGTTGTAAGTGACAGAGAGAGGAAGTCCATCCTCTCTGGGTGGGCTGAATCCTCACCCACCTCGGATGGAATAATTCGGTTGGTGATTTGAGAAGACACACAGTTGAGTATCAGGAGTCACAAACATCTTCCAGTGATAGAAGGGGCATCAACAAGGCAGATGAACACCCTAAAGTTTCAGATAAGTTTAGCCCCTGTCATTGGGCTCGGCTCTAGGGCACTGAAGCAGAAGTTGTAAGGGAGCAGAGTGCAGAGTTAGCTCCAGCAGCTGGTAAGAAGAATGTGTACCCAAACTAAGAACGCCTCTGCACTGTGGGAAAGATGCTCCCTTGATTTCTTTTTTATTGTAAATTGCAACAAGGAAAAAAATGTAGAACTCCACAGCCATATTCAGATATTCACTCCACTGCTTCTTCCCAGTGCTGAAGGATTGGCTTTTCTATGTTCAGAACTGTCTTGGATGAGAGAGCTGGCCTCCCTAACATTGTGATGGGGTGAACAACAGATGCATTGCTTGAGGTAAAACTTATTCAGTGCAAGAACGATTATGAGGTATTGAGGATGGGAATGGAGATGTGCTCTGACCCATTTTATTACCTTTCTCATGACAGAAATTGTGAGGCCACAGCACAATCCACTCACAAATTTCTTTCCTCCCACAGAATACTGGAGAGCACATATGTTCTCATTCTTTCTCAGGAACATCAAAACAAGCCACATTTCTCTAAATAAACAGAACCTGTTTAGAATGAGGTAGCTTATGTTCTGGGGTGCAGGGTGATTGGCTTAAGAACAATAGATAATAATTCTAGTTTTTATTCTATATATTTCTCATGAAAATAATGCATGTTTACAGGTGTGCAAGTGTGTGTGTGAGTGTGTGTGTATGTGCTTTATTTATTTATCTATTTATTTATTTGTATTTATTTATTTTTTTAAACATCTTTATTGGAGTAAAATTGTTTTACAATAGTGTGTTAGTTTTTCCTTTACAACAAAGTGAATCAGTTATACATATACATATGTTCCCATACCTCTTCCCTCTGGCATCACCCTCTCTCCCACCCTCCCTATCCCACCCCTCTAGGTGGTCACAAAGCACAGAGGTGATCTCCCTGTGCTATGCGGCAGCTTCCCACTAGCTATCTAACTTACATTTGATAGTGTATATATGTCCCTGCCACTCTCTCACTTCATCACAGCTTACCCTTCCCCCTCCCCATATCCTCAAGTCCCTGCTCTAGTAGGTCTGTGTTTTATTCCAGTCCTACCACTAATCTCTTCATGACATTTTATTTTTACTTAAGAGTCCATATATATGTGTTAGCATATGGTATTTGTTTTTCTCCTTCTGACTTACTTCACTCTGTATGACAGACTCCAGGTCCATCCACCTCATTATAAATAACTCAGTTTCATTTCTTTTTATGGCTGAGTAATATTCCATTGTATATATGTGCCACATCTTCTTTATCCATTCATCTGTTAATGGACACTTAGGTTGCTTCCATGTCCTGGCTAGTCAGCTTGGGCTGCCATAACAAAATACCGTAGACTAGGTGGCTTAGACAACAGACATTTATTTTTCTCAGTTCTGGGTGCTGGAAAGTCCAAGATAAGTATCTAGTAGGGTTCAGTTTCAGGTGAGTGTTCACTAGATGGCTTGCAGATGGCCACCTTCCACTGTGTCCTCACAGGTGAGAGAGAGAGAGAGAACACAAACGCAAGAGTGCTCCCTGGTGTCTCTTCTCATAAGGACACTAATTCCATCCTGGGGCCCCTTGCTCATGACCTCATCTATGCCTAATTACTTGCCAAAGGCCCAGTCTCCAAATACATCACACTGGGGGTTAGGTCTTCAACATATGAGGTGTTTTTTTTGTTTTTTGTTTTTGCGCTACTCGGGCCTCTCACTGCTGTGGCCTCTCCCGTTGCGGAAGGCAGACTCCGGACGCACAGGCTCAGCAGCCATGGCTCACCAGCCCAGCTGCTCCACGGCATGTGGGATCCTCTTGGACTGGGGCACGAACCCACGTCCCCTGCATCGGCAGGCGGACTCTCAACCACTGCGCCACCAGGGAAGCCCAACATATGAGTTTTGAAAGAACACAAACCTTCAGTCCATAAGAGTGTGTGTAACCTCTGGACCATGTAGGGGATTTTTCTGAATCTCCTATGATGACCAGCCATCTCTCCACCTTGCTAGGGAAAGGGAGTGTCCAGCAGTTATGCTGATGATGGCATAAGGCCAGAGAACCCCTTTGTTATTTCTCATATTCTGCCTTGGCTATAGCACCTGGGAAGAGGGGAGTTGTAAGTATTTCCTCATCAGAGAAAGTATATGTCATTACAACAAAGTATTTGGAAAGTGCTTTTTTTTTTCTGTGTAATTTATTGTTCTAGGACTTTTGGGAGATGCTCTCAAAATATGTTTCCCTGAAATAGTTTATAATCTATTTGGGTATGTGGACCAGTTCTACTGTTTTAAGGACCCATGCTTAGGCTAGCAGCAGCAGTCCACCCATATAAGGAGAGATGATGTAAACAGAACATAGATTTTTGTGACATTAATTTATGATTGGCCCCTGACTTACTTTGCTGTATCTCTGCTTGACCTATATTGATGTTTTACTTCACCTTGTTGACTTTGAGGCTCTCTGTCCTTTCAAGTTTGGCAGGCAGATTGTTGTCTTCTCTGACTCTGATTCCTCTCATTTTGTTCCTGGTGTGGATGAGAGGAAGAAATGCCTCCCCACCCCCAAAGAGGCAAAATCCCTTTGATGAAGGAAAACTGTTCCCTTTCTCTTTCTCTCTCTTTCTCTTCCTCCCTCCCTCCCTCCCTCCCTCCCTTCCTTCCTTCTTTCCTTCCTTCCTTTGTAAAATACGTCGATAACTTTTGGAGGCCAGCAAATGTGAAAAGTGGCTTCTGCCCTGGAGTATGATTTAGATAGGCTCACATTAAACAAAGGAGAGATGGTTTTCTCTGCCTGAAAACAGTAATCGGAAGAGGAGTGGAGGGGCTGAGGCCAGCTGAGAAAAGATAAGACAGGAAGAGGGGAGAGAAACCAGGAAAGGAAGGGGTTGGTCAGCACTCTACATGAGATGTCAGGTGGTGTTGCTACAACCTGAAAAGGACTTTTCATGTTTGATTTCAAATATCTTGATACACACTTGTGCTGGGGGGTTCTTTACAAAAGTGACTGAGGGTGCATCCAACATAAGGTTCAGGATAAGGGATAGCATGTGTAGGAGAGAAGAT
Organism: Kogia breviceps; assembly: GCF_026419965.1. Taxonomy (NCBI): domain Eukaryota; kingdom Metazoa; phylum Chordata; class Mammalia; order Artiodactyla; family Physeteridae; genus Kogia; species Kogia breviceps. Next base: position 55,399,308 of record NC_081315.1, read on the forward strand.
AAAGCACAGGTAAAGAGAACCCAGCAGGACAAGAAAATAAGAGCTAGAGGTGTCAAGGATAAATGCAAGTAGTCCTTCCCTACTCCTTAATTCTTAGAAATCTGGAGAGGGTGGTGGTGGTAATTCTGGTGGCTTTCCATAGGTGGCATCAGTATTGGGCTAAATGTAATTAAATCTTAAGTGACAAGAAGACTCTATTGGACTGGAGGACTTTGGAAACATTCTTCCTGCTAGAATTTGGCTTATATGTGCTCTATGGAGTGTGTTTTTAAGTGTTATGGCTTGCAAACAAACTCATCATCTTCCGTGAGGATCACCTAACCATGATCCTAGGTACTGTCCTCTTCTCATATCTATCTCAGGGCCTCTAGACCCTGACCATCAGAGAAAATATGAATGTAAATATTTCAGTAGTGATCTCTGGTTAGAAGGGTATGAGAGATGTGTCATTCATATATGTCAAATGAGTGAGTGAGGACAGTGAATGCATAAATGCTGACTGCAAAAATCTGATTCAGTGCCACTCAGTTTCTACTTATAAAGGTTCTTCTTTGTGCCAGACATTGTGCTAGGCACTGCAGGAGTCGTGAAGGTGAGTCCTTGAATCCAAGAAGTCAACTATTTAGGAAGAACTGCCTAAGCTTGCAAATGACTGTGATGTAAGGTCAAATGAAAAGTACCAAGAGAAAAAAAATCTAAAATGTGTTATAGGTCGCCAAAAGTGAGAGCATTCTTCCCTAGTTAGGGAGAAATCAGAGATACAGTCATGGAAAATTATTTGATATAGACCTTAAAGGATGGATAAAATTTTTACAAGCATTGTTGAGGAAGGGGAAGAGAGATTAACCACAGTCCCCCTCCCCGCCAAACTTTCAAACAACCAACTACTCAACCCAACAAAGAACAAAATAGAGCCCAGAAGGAATAAGTAGTCCAGTATCGTCTGAAGAGAAGGCATTTTCTAGCAACCACATGTATAGCTTAATTGCTTTGAAGAAAAGAACCTCTAATATTTAACACTAATAGCAATGCTAACATGATAATAAAAATTATTATCTTTTAAAAATGTCTGTTAGGTATCAAACGTTTTAAATACATTAGTCCATCATATACACAAAAAACTTCAGGTGAATATTATCATTTTCATTATATACGTGAGAAAATTAAGAATCAAAGGATTAAATTATTTGCCCAAAGTCATATGGCTAATAATTGTTACAGCCAAGATTAGCATCTTCCTGATACAAATGTCCAGTTTACCATGCTAAGCTGTTTCTGAGCAGTTTCATAGATTCATTAAAAAGTAAACAATCAGAATTAGAGCAATGGAAACACATTTCATGTAAACTGTGCACTTTGGGCAACACTTTGAGCAATGACACATATACATAATGGGTTGTTTGCAGTTAGTAGACAAACTCTGATTCACAGCTCCTCTTTATTGCTTGTCTTTTAAAATTGGGTGTTCCTCAGGGTACCTCTTTTCACTACCATCTCTCTTTCTCATCCCATCACATGGCTATAATAACTATGTAAAAGCTGATGATTCCTGAATCTCCATCTCCAGCTTTGATCTTGTTGCAGAGGTTAAGAAGTACTATGCAACTGCCCATCAGCTTCTCTAGTGGAGGTCTTACTTCAAACTTGCAAACCAGGGTGTTCTGCTTAATAATTACACTAAGTTAACAGGCATAAACCAGAGTGAACTGGTGACTCTGCCTTAAGCTTCGATATAAGCAAAACTGAACACACATTCAGTAAGTAAGTCCTTTTGATTTTAACTCATTCACATCACTGACATTCATCCACAACTCTCATTCCTATTAGCACTACCCTCATCCAGGGCACTTACTGGACCATATTATTATAAAAACTTCCTAAATGTTCTCCTTATCACAATCTTGTCTCCTTTTATAACAAAGAGATGGTTTCAAAGCACAAATGTAATTTTTATTAGCTCCCTTTTGTAGTCTCTGTTATTTTAGGATGAAGTGTAAACTTGATTTAAAAGGTCTTTGAGGTGTGGCCCCACTCACTTTGCCAGAAATTCCCTTGATAGAGTAAGTTTCCTCATCTTTAAACTTTGTATCTCATTGCAGTTGCATTTCTTCCAGTTCCTTAAATACACTGTGCTGGCCCTCACTAGTGGGCCTTTCCACAGCTTTCTAAATTTGCTTTGGACCCTTCCCTCCCTCTTTGTTTGGCCCACCTTCAGTTTTTCTACTGGTCCCCACTAAGAGGTTGCTTCCTCCAGGAAGCCTACCCTGACTCCCTAAAAAGATGTCAGGTGTTCCTCTTCTTACTCTACTTATCACTGCATCTATCACACCGTGTTGTGATTGCTGATAATAACTGTCTGTCTCTCCGGTTATACGGTAAACTCAGTGAGAACAGGGGTGGTGCCTGTTTCTTGTTGCTGATTATTTCCATCAAAGAACAGTGCCTGGTATGCAGACTTCTTTTTGTTGAGTGAATAAATAAAACTCCCATCTATTAAGTGCCATTCTGCAAAAGGCCCTATTCTTAGTCATTTCCACTCATTTATTTACTTAACCATGAAAGAATTCTGTCACTCTCATTATTTTATAGGTGATGAAAATAAAGCTCAGAAAAACTAAACAACTCATCCAAAGTTATGTAGCTAATAAGTGGTGGGGCAAAAATTCAACCCTGGTCCCCAAGCCCTCATGTTGCACCATGACACCGTACTGCCCTACTGATAATATGGTAGTAATGAGTTAGTGCATTTAGTTGAACTTCATACAAAGTCTGATGTCTTTTGTCTATGGCCCTGTTAACTGCTGTTGTGCAATTTATGGAAAAATCACCTCCTTGAATACTCTGTAGTTTGAGAAGAATATTTGTTATATTTGCAAAATGGAATGAATTTGCAAGTTTTCCCCGCTTTTTCCACCCAAAAGAGGTCTGAGTCCTTGAACATAAAAAGCAAATAATCCCTGTGCTGTTAATTATTAGCAAGTCATCCCATTTGGAACATAAGGAAATAAAGTAACACATATACCAACAGAAGATTACTAGTTAACAGGCATTGCTAGAGAAGACTATAAAAGAATTTCAGCATGATTTTCAATATTCTGCCCCCATCATCATCACCAACAACAAAATAACTAGCAACCATGAAGTGGGAGGTATCAATTTTTTTAATTTTTCTACTAAATTTTACTGAATCCAGAACAATGCAGAAAAATGCATATGGAATAGGTAAGATATTTTGTGCTTTTCTTTTGTCTTTTTCCTATATGAAAGTTCTTAAATTTGCTTTTATTCATTTGCCTTGATTTATTTATCATACTTACTGTCTGACACAGAGGAAAAATTATTTAATTGGTGAATGTCATTAAATGAATGATAAACTTGTATATTTATAAGAGTACAAGAGTTTTACAAAATCATGGCAGCGCTTAACATTTCCTGTGAATGGTTCAATGGTTCCAAGAAATTGGAAGATATAAAATCTGAATTTTAGTGTTAAGTCTACTATAAATTATTCTCATTAACTTTATTCCTTAGTTTCCTAGTTTTCTCAAGTACAAAATTAAGATGCTTCGATACATGATTCCTAATGTCCTCTCAGTTCTAAAATTGTATAGTTTTAACTTAGACACAAACATTTACATCTAACAATGATTACTTTCCTGATTGCAGTTGAAAATATCATTTCTCATGAAGTTTATCTTGCTTTCCAGCTTCCATATTGGATTCTTCCCCATGTTCTGCAGAGATGAATTTAGTTGACCTGTAAGTTTTGCTTGTATAAATGCACTTTAAATATGCAAAGCAATGAAAATTTTAGTTAGGTAATTGAATAAAGTTGGATAACCCTATGAGTTTTTAAAAGTGTGAAAGCAAACTAGACAATGCTAAGAAAAGTTATTTATGTTGAATATCAAATTGATATTGAAGAGGTTGAACTGTTACCCCATGCCTACAGTTTGTTAACCCCAAACTGTAGATTCCTTGTAAAGAGATGGGACAAACAAAATCAGATTTTAGAAACTGAAGAATAATGTCTGATTGATGGCAACTATGTATGAATTCAGGAATTTTTCTCATCAATACCAATAGGATGACATTACCATATTCTCTATTCTGAATACTATTTAATCCTAGTAGCAAATAGTTGGAGGTAAAATGTTCTATTTTTGGTTATTTGTAGAAGGTATGTAGTTCTCTTGAATGCTATCTTTCTGTCCCACACTTCTGAAGTTTCTAATAAGGAATTTAAAGTCGTGTGTTACAGACTGGTTGTTCACAGAAACCTGCAAAAGCATTGCTTTGGGTCAATCCATGATCAGACCTTGATCACACTGGTAGTAGACACAGGTAGAGGTCTAATGACCAATTCTTTGCTTAAAAAAAACAAAAAACAAAAAACTACAAAGGATATAAATACCTTCAATTATGGAGACATTGCAGTGGGTGGAGGACCACAAAAGGAGGAACCACTCTTAGGGGAAATCCACTTATTTTCATTGTTAACAGATATATGTATATTTATGGGGGAAGGGGACAAGAAGATAGACATTTCTTCCTGGATGGCTAAAATTTCACATACTTTTTTTAGCAAAAGTCATCCCCTAAACAGGTCACAACATAACAGACAATAAAAACAAACAAAAACTAACCTTGAGAAAAAGATTGATATGTCTGTTCCTTAAGCATTCATATGTATTTTTGTTTCAGAGCTACCATATTTTTTGCCCAGTTTGTTCAAGAAGCCACTTACAAGGAAGTAAGTCAGATGGTGAAAGATGTATTGACTGTAATAGAGAAATCTGCTGGCAGTGAGCAGCCTGCAGGGTGTTTAGAAAACCAGGTGAGTGAATAATAATAATTTTTTTAAAAAGCACTGTGACATTTGACTAAAACTCAGCATGCAGAAGAGAAGAGGCAGGGACTGCATAAGAAATAAATACATTTAAATATCTCAGGACCTGTTTTATGAAGGGAGGTTTAGGTTAATTCTGATTTGCTAGAGAGAGGAGAGGAGAAAACAATGGGTGTCTATTGTAAAGAGACAATATACGCATGGTGACTAAGAGCTAAGGTTCTGAAATCAGAGTATCTGGGTGACCATGGGCATATTATTTAACTTCATTGAGCTTTAGTTTCCTTATATATAAAGTAAGGAATAATAATAGCTTCCATTTCTGGGTTGTCATGGAGATTGATATGATAATGGTAGTAGGGGTTAGTTTTTATTAAGCACACAATGTGACAGGCATTATTCTCAGGAGTGTTACATATCCATTGATAATCAAAATACTTTGTGACATGGAGCATAGCATTGATGAATCAGAATCAATGTCCAGTGAGCCAAGAGACCCTGGCTGGGGCTTATTGGTAGACTATCAGCTTTGCTTGCAAATATTAATTTATTAAATCTTTACCATAATCCTAGGAGATAGATGCTAATATTCCAGTTGGAGAAGATGAGGCACAGAGAGGTTAAACAACTTTCTTAAGGGAGCCCAGAACCAGGATTTAAATTATGTCATCTGGCTCCAGAACTAACACCCTTAGTGACTTCATTATACTATACACTATAGTGAATGTGAGGTGCATAGCATAGATTAGGGTTGACAGATTTAACAAACAAACAACAACAAAATATGAAGCCCTCTTAAATTTGAATTTCAGATAAACAGTGACTACTTTTTTTATTATAGGATATCCTAATGTAGCAGATTAATAAATAACTGTTATTAGTGTTTATTATTATGTCAATATAGAAAAAAATTAAGAACTTTAAAATGATTAGAGCTACCAGTTCTGGGACAAAATGCCCAGAGAATCCTCTGTCATGATGGAGCTAGTGAAGTAGCCAAAAAATGATGTATCTTCAGTATTGTAAAGGAGACGCCCTATTAAAGATATAAAGTACTTTACAACTCTGAAATTGATGACTTAAATAAAAATCCCTGATAGGCATCTCTATTTTTAGCTTGACATGTGAAATAAGCAAAATACATTTTATATTGCAACTTTACATCCAATGAGACATCCAAGGTGATGTTACAGATTAGTGATTTACCATTGTAAATTTAAAGGCATGATTTTTAGGTGGATTGGGAACTGGAAGTCTTAGTTAAGATTTCTAGGATTCTCTAAATATTAGCTGTTATAAAAGCTAAATTAAAAGCTTCCTGAGATGAATGAAACACACATATTCCTCAGAGGCATTCATCAGACTAGTGGTGTCATCACATGATTTTGGTAAAGCTAAGGCAAACAAGAAGGATTTTAAACATTTACAATGTACATTTTAAAACTTTTTTTTTTTTTTTTTTTTTTTTGTGGTATGCGGGCCTCTCACTGTTGTGGCCTCTCCCGTTGCGGAGCACAGGCTCCGGACGCGCAGGCCCAGCGGCCATGGCTCACGGGCTTAGTTGCTCCGCGGCATGTGGGATCCTCCCGGACCAGGGCACGAACCCGTATCTCCTGCATCGGCAGGCGGACTCTCAACCACTGCGCCACCAGGGAAGCCCTTTCTTTTTTTTTTTTTTTTTTTTTTTTGATCTTATTTCTCCAACCAGGGATTGAACCCAGGGCCACAGCAGTGAAAGCGCCAAGTCCTAACCACTGGACGGCCAGGGAATTCCCTAAAACATTTTAGCTAAATCCATAATTAGACCCATTAAAAGTATTTGAAGCTATTTTTATTCAGTTTCAAAATATTTTGATTTTTATGTGAAAATAATATCCAATTTTATATCAGTGTCTCATAATAAGAATGCCAGATGGAGTATCTATGTCCTCCTTTTAAGATAAAATAATTTTGTCTAATAGGCATGTGTATTATTTAAGGTTGAAAACTAAATTCCATTTTCCAAACACGTAAAAGAAAGCTATCCCATCAGGCTGAAACTAAATATATTGAAATTTGTAGGCGGAATTATTTTCCTAATCTACCATTGTGATTTTAAATATTAGAAAACTTTTCATGTGTTTTACAGCATTTTTAGGTAAAGTTAGTTGTCTTTCATTAAAAATAAATCTTATAGGTATCTGCCTTTCTGGAAGAAATTTGCCATGAAAAGGAAATTCCTGAGAAGTATGGGCTTTCAGACTGCTGCAGCCAAAGTGGAAAGGAAAGACATGACTGTTTCCTAACACACAAAAAGGCCGTCCCAGCTTCCATCCCACCTTTCCAAGTTCCAGAACCTGTCACAAGTTGTAAAGCATATGAAGAAGACAGGGAGCTATTTATGAACCGGTAAGGATCCAATTTTAAAGGTAGATAAGACCCCGGAAAGAGTGCAGTACCAAGCAGAATCTACAAATTCTGCAATTTTTGGCTGTATTCTAAAACATGGAGAAATAAGGCTTTGTGTGGCATCTGCTGAGCTCCTGCCCTATGAGATTAGGTGAGAAACATTAAGTGTAACTTTGTCTCCACAGCACGTAGATAGATGGGTATAGACCACAAAAGAGACCCATCAGTTTTTCCTTTAGTCTCTTAGATACACCTTGTTTTTTCTCTCTAATTTTAGCTTGCCCAAGAATATATTAGTGTGGCACAAAATGACTCCTTCCAGAGCCAAATATTTGGTGTTTTGTGTTCACCAAATTGCCTGAAAATAGAAAATGTTAGCGATCCAGGAATGTTTAAGGCACATAAGCATGTCTAACATTTATTGAGCACTTAGGATGTTTTAGGAACATGTGTGCTTTGCGTGTACGATCATATTATTTCTCACAAACAGCCTATCGTCTTCTTGTCCTCTTCCTCTTCATTCCTTTTCTTCTTATTATTTTGCAGATGAAGAAATTGAGGCTTAGACGGTTAAGACAATTGGATGAGGGCAGACCACTAGTACATTCCCAAGCTGGGATGTGAACCCAGGTTCTCTGTTGGGGAAGCCTGTGTTTAACTCTTAATCACTTCTACCTTCCACATTGCTGCCTAATCCAGAGAAATATAGAGCCTGCCCTTAGAACATCTCTGCTATGTTGACTGACAGTGTGGATAATCTTGTTCTGCACTGATGAGAAAAAAGACTCCACCTTTCTCTTTTACCTAGTGGAGGTCTGGCCTTGTGGACCCTGAAACATATCTGAGTAGGCTTATTGAAAAGGATGCTTTCATAAGAATCATAGTCAGCGTTTTGCCTAGTTTGTTCTTATAATCTCATAATAGATTTTTCCTTTTCTTGGAGGATCTTTAGTGAGGAAAATTTTGACAGCAAGTGAAAAAAAAGTGACTATTTTCTGAATCTTTCAACAATTCTAGAGTCCAGTTCCAAGCAGTAGCAGTCCTATTTTAATGTGTTTGTAAATTTGACTGCTTCTTTTCATTTCACAGATACGTCTATGAGATAGCAAGAAGGCACCCCTTCCTATATGCACCTACAATTCTTTCTTTGGCTGCTCAGTATGACAAAATAATTCCACCTTGCTGCAAAGCTGAAAATGCAGTTGAATGCTTCCAAACAAAGGTATTGTATTTGTGTGGATATCTGAACCAATAACTTCAATCTGGCTATGACTTACTAAAACCAAACAAAGTTAAAAATGGAAAGATACTTTGTGGGCAGAGTATCATTTTCAGAATAGAGCATATTTCAGCACTCTGCTATTCTTTGGGCTAAAAACGCTGGGTTTGCTCTTTTTTTATTCATTCCTTTATCCATTCATTCAGCCAACAATCATTTTATTATTAAGGAAGTGAGTTTGTTGGGATAAAGAAAGACAGAGGTAGAGGTGATAACATAAATGAAAGAGAGAAGAGTAAGAGGTGAAGGAAGCAAGTATGATAAGTGCTTTATATTTATTATTTCTTTTAAACCTTAGAACAAATTTGAGGTGTAAGTGTTATTGTCATTTAACAAACAAGGAAACTTAGGTTTAGAGACGCAAATAGTTTTCTTAGGTTTTGGAGAGCTAGAACAACATCCACAATTAATTACTTGCTGCCTGAAGTCCTATAACAAAATTCCTAAGAACTGTGACTCCTCCCAGAATTGTCAGGCTGTGATGCAATCTTACTTTTTGTTACTGAGAAGACATTTAAGAAATTATCAGGCTTCAATTTGTTTGAAATTACAGTTGTTTATTCATTATCTCAAGTATGAAAGTTACAAGTGTTTCTGTTTCAAGATATTTTTAATAAATCTACCTGGCATAGATGTATATCAACCCATCTAAAAGAAAGAATGAATAAAGTTCTGCAAAGATATATTGCATTTATAAGTTTTAGCAAAAATTTTTAGAGTTTCATGTTTTAGTTGTATCTGTTGTTTTTCTAATTATTAGAGCCTATAAAGGAAAATGCATCCTTTCTTGACACCCTGTTTTTCTATCTAGACAGCATCAATCACAAAAGAATTAAGAGAAAGCAGCTTGTTAAATCAACACATATGTGCAGTAATGAGAAAGTTTGGACCCCGAACCTTCCGAGCCATGTAAGTTTAAGCTCTATCTAGGGAAGAAGGTGAGATCTGCAAAACTCCCATTTTGAAGTTTGAGTCCATTTTTCACAGTGTTACTGTTGTAGAGAATGAAGTTTCCTTTGATGAGAGCTAATGTGATTAGAATCATGAAATCCTAGGATTGGGAGGAACAGATCAGTCTGCCGTTTAACACTTATTAAAGTCTACATGAGATAACACTTGGGAAGACTTCAGAGATTTATGCTTTTTACCTATTCTTCCAGATACTCAAGTTCTGGACTGCAATCAATTTACGCCTCATAATTATACTACACATTTATTTTTTTTTTAGAGGAGAGAAGTATTACCTTTAATTATTTTTTTATGCATTAGTTCATTGAGATACATGCTTTTTGATGTGTGTTATGGTCTAAAAGAAGTGCTCAAAAATTCCAGTTATTTCTCTTTTCATTTGTGCTTGTTTGTATGCTTTATATCTGCAAGAGATTTTAAGGTTCTTGTGGTAACAAGTTTTCTTTCTTCCCAGTACCCGACACAATGGTTTTAATCTACGATCTCCAGATATTATTAAACTGTTTTTTTTTAAGTTTATGGAATGATCTTAAGCAGATATACCACATTTTCCTAGATTCTCTTCAAGGTAGATTAGCCTTCTCTAAGTATCATTTAAAATTTCTGGCTTAACAAGAAATTCTTTACATTAACTCTCCTTCCTAATCTGCTATAAAAGTCCATTATGCCAATTGTTGCTTTTTATGAAAATATTCACTTGAGGCAATGATATTAGAATCCATTGTCCAGAGGAAAACAAAACTTTCATTTCTGAAGAACTGGCATGTATTTTCCTAACTGATGAAAGCATGTAACTCACTGAAGTCTGTTTTCTTGTCCCAGCTGCTAAAAAGCTCAGAGGCAAATTTGGAGTTTTTCAACTGACTGCATTAACTCTTACATTTAACATATTTGTCTTTTCTCTTTTCCCTTGATTGTATCTATCTATCTATCTATCTATCTATCTATCTATCTATCTATCATCTATCTATCTTTCATCTATCTAATTTATATCTATCTCATCTATCTATCTTAGTTGTTAGGATGAGAGAAATATTAAAAACAAAAACAGAAGCCCAAACAATTGAATCAGGTAGTTCAACCTCTTCATTTTTACACATGAGTAACCCGAGGTCCAGACAGATTAAATCAGTTTACCCAAGACCACACTGCTGGTCATCAGAACCAAGTTCTTCTAGATCCTTGTCATGATTTTTCTTTCCTTTTTTTTTTTTCATTTTATTTTATTTATTTATTTTTATACAGCTGGTGATCCTTGTCATCATTTATTTCCATTACACCTACTTGTCTGCTATGTCAGTGATCTCTAATTGTCTGTGTCCTGACAACTGAGACTATGAGGTCAAGTATAGGAATCAGAATTACCAGTCGTTTAGAGTTCCACTAGCCAGTATGGCAGCCACTAGCCACACAAAGCTCCCGAGCATTTGAAATGTAGCTAGTGCAAATGAGGAACTGTGTTCTAAGTGTAAAACCTGATTTCAAAGACTTAGTATGAAAAAGAAAATGTACAATATCTCATTAATAGGTTTTAATGTTATAAACAACAAGGACCTACTCCATAACACAGGAAACTATATTCAATATCTTGTAATAACCTATAATGGAAAAGAATCTGAAAAAGAATATATATATATATATAACTGAATCACTTTGCTGAACATCTGAAACTAACATAACACTGTAAATTAACTATACTTCAATAAAAAATGGTTAAAAAATAAGTTTTAATGTTGATTACATATTGAAATGATATTATTTTTGATATATTGGGTTAAAAAATATTATTAAAGTAAATTTAACCTGTTCCTTTTTACATTTTAATATGGTAACTAGGAAATTTTAAATTACATAACTGGTTTAAAGTACTCTTCAACTTTTATGCTGAAACATTTCTAGTCTAGAAAAACATCTGACCTGCTAATTGAAGAGTATTAAGTGCATGCATTTAAAGTTTATTTATTTGTTTGCTTGTTACATGACACATTTAAAAATATTGTACATAGTGAAGACAGATTAAAGTTTTTAGTCATGGATTTAGTTCCAAGACTGACTGCCTCTCCTTGGAAGAGGTCAGAGTATGCTTTAACCACCCTCCAACTCTATTAGAAACTTAAAGATTGATTCATCATTTGCTTTAGTTAAATTTATCTTAGTAATACAATGTAAGTTAAGCTTTTATTATAATGACCATTTGCTATCCATAAGTAATTAAAGTTAAATGTTCTCAATTTAAAAAGAAAATCCGTCTTTATCAGTAGCAGCAACAATACCAGTTGCTCTAGGCCACAGTGGTCTCACCAAGACATCTCCTAAAATTTACATGAGCTATGCAGAAGAAATAAGAATTTTTGTTTCTTACTTCCTTTTTGGGTCACACTACATGTCTTGGCATGATGACACATTTGAGTGCTTAGTCTGCTTCACTTTCTTGTCCCGTTGATACGCACATGTGCGTCCTTCCTTATATTCTAAGAAGTATTTTTTTCTCCCAAGTAAAAGAATGATTATCGTTCTCATAGAATTTTCTGTTTCTTCATTGTTTATCCTTTTAAATTTTTCCCCACCCTCTCACAACAATGATCCCCGACACTCAGCATCGGGGTTGAACAGCAAAAAGATAGATATCATTAAAATTCACAAGAAAGGTTTTAGGAAAAGATAAGTCCCTTCTAAACCTTTTGTAGGGGCGGATCACAGTTTATAGAGCCACTGCCTTGAAAGACTGGGCTAGAATTAACAAGACATAACACTCTTCCTTTTCTTTTTAAACAAGAACATATTGGTCTTTTATCCTTGGAGCTGTAACTATACTAATACTCTATAAATGTTATTTAAGTTTTCTTAACATCTTTATTGTGGAGTATAATTGCTTTACAATGTTGTGGTAGCTTCTGCTGTATAACAAAGTGAATCAGCTATATGTATACAAATATATCCCCTCCCTCTAGCGTCTCCCTCCCACCCTCCCTATCCCACCCGTCTAGGTGGTCACAAAGCACCGAGCTGATCTCCCTGTGCTATGCGGCTGCTTCCCACTAGCTATCTATTTTACGTTTGGTAGTGTATATATGTCCATGCCACTCTCTCACTTCGTCCCAACTTACCCTTCCCCCTCTCAAGTCCACAAGTCCATTCCCTGCGTCTGCGTCTTTATTCCTGTCGTTATTTAATTTTGATAGATAACCAAGATTGATTTCTAATTCTTTTTTTTCCCCTTAGAACTGTTACTAAACTGAGTCAAAAGTTTCCCAAAGCTAATTTTACTGAAATTCAGAAACTGATCGTGGATGTGGCCCACGTACACGAGGAATGCTGCAGAGGAAATGTGCTGGAGTGTCTGCAGGATGGGGTGAAGAGTCTTGCCTCCTATAAAAGAGATATTCCCACTCCCTTTTCTTTCTTTTGCTCTTATTCTAAATGGGAGAAGGGTGTCTGCCATGAGTTGGTTGTAGAATGTGGAAACTAGCTGACTGAGTGAAGTTACAGATAAAACTTGAACCTCTTTTGTTGACTCTGCTTTTCACTTAAGGGATGTGCTCCTCTTCCTAGACCAGTGCCCATTCATTCTTACTTCTAAAGGAGATGGTAACCTCTCTGGAGGTCTCCACACAGAATTTTGGGGGGAAAACTCTATTTTTAATATATTTGTTTTTTTACCCATTTGTGCTTTCATTTGATAAATATATATTGAATACTTTCTATGTGCTAGGCACTGTGGGGCATACCTGTTAGGAAGGCACAAGCTGTTTTCAAGAAATGTATAGTTTGATAAGAGAGATAAGACGTGACCTCTTTGGGGTTAGAGACTGTCTTTGGTTTACTGTTATTTCCATAGGCCATCAGCACCATGCCTGGCACATGGAAGGCACTCTATATTATATACATAGAGCTATTACATGAATACAGCAAAATAATAAAGGAAACATAAAAAATAACACAAGATATTATTCTACATGGTAAAAAGCTAGCCGTCACGGAGAGGTGTGAATAAGGGCTCTAGGGGAATTAAAAACCAAAACCAAATACCCCAAAAACAGAATCCTCAAGCATGCCATAGTCAGTTGCGATTTAAGCAGTGTGTCATTGGTCTATTTCGGGCCACCCTAGGCTTCCTAGATGTTGGAGGCCTGTCTATCCCCAAATTATTCCCTCTTTGGTACCCTGTGATACACCTTCTTCTTCAAGGAGGCTTAGAATCATTACTCTTAGATATTTTGGTGGCTTGAAACCAGGACTGGAATATGGTTTCCAGAAGGCTACAAGTGAGGGTAGAATGCGCCTTTCAGCCAGTCCACGGCAATGTGGCTGAGATACACTTGAAAACCAGCAAGTAGCCAAGGCTGTAGGGGAGACCTGAGGGTGAGTCTTTGGGCCCAGGCAGAGAATCCTGGTGTCAGGAGTTGGGGCTGCCTCCAAGACAAGTTTTCCTATATCATTTATTTTTCCTTTTAGAAGCATTTACCTTCATATTAGGAATGGTAATAAGAATGATTTTATTTTTCTTTGATGTGAATTGTATCAGTTTTAGTTGACTATTTTACTAATTTGTATACTCATTTTTTAAAGTTTAGTTTTTTCAATTTTTGGACTTCAAACCGCCATTAAAGTGAAAAAATAATTTTAAAGTATGGTATATAAGTTGGATTTTAATGGCTGAATAATGGGTTCTAATTGTTCCTGCTGAGAATGCACAGAATTTTCAGTCCTTTGACAGGTACATGTAAGCTCGGCTTCTTTCTGGCCACTTACGTGCATTTCATTATTTATAGACTGCCCTCTGGAGGTCATAATGGGTTACTGCAGGGTTATATAAACAGCAAATGTTTACTACCAAATTTCAATACTAATAGAAAGATATGCATCAACGTGCAGGTCATTTGGTTTGAGGAGTACATTTGTCTTTTGTTTTTAAAAGCTTGCTATTAGAATAAAATGTAGATTTTAGCTGACAACTATGAAAAGAAGAATTGAACTAACAAGGCTAGGTGGAAAGGAGTAAGAGAGGTAGAGTAGGGAGAAAGCACTAAAATGGGAGACAAGGTAAATGTCTTCTTCCTTCTTTCCTTCCTAGGACTGGCCATGAGGTCCTGAATTAAAGAATAAATGTTTAAAACTTAGACTTTATTTTTCTATTACAGGAAAAAATTATGTCCTACATATGTTCTCAGCAAGATATTCTGTCAAGCAAAATAGCAGAATGCTGCAAATTACCCACCACACTTGAACTCGGTCATTGCATAATTCATGCAGAAAATGATGACAAACCTGAAGGCTTATCTCCATCTCTAAGTAGGTTTTTAGGAGAGACAGATTTCAACCAACTTTCTTCAAGGGAAAAAGATCTCTACATGGCAAGGTAACACACTCTGTAAATGTATGTTCACACAAGTAAAAATTATGGTGTGACTGACAGCTTTGTGTTGTTGAAATGGTTTCTGAACTCAGTATGTGAGGATAATGTTAGAATGTTCTAAGCCAAAATATAGTTAGGAGAAGATAACTAGGAAATAAGGAATAGGGTCTACCTTTTTTTTTTTTTTGCGGTACGCAGGCCTCTCACTGTTGTGGCCTCTCCCGTTGCGGAGCACAGGCTCCGGACACGCAGGCTCAGCGGCCATGGCTCTCGGGCCCAGCCGCTCCGTGGCATGTGGGATCTTCCCGGACCGGGGCACGAACCCGTGTTCCCTGCATCGGCAAGCGGACTCTCAACTACTGCGCCACCAGGGAAGCCCTAGGGTCTATCTTATACTGATGAGACTTTCACCACTGCTGTTATTAACTGGCTTGCTTATGAGGATGCATTTTGTTTTGTATCAGTTTCTCTGGAATCAGAAGCATTGTCATCCCTGTATGGATCATCATGTAAAGACCACCATTGGGCTTCCGAATAGGATATGGATATTTTTGTAATACGAAGGGCTCATAATTAAGAATGTGCTTTTTCACTGTGCATGTTTTAAAAACGTTTTCCCCCAAATATAACTTAATAGATAACGCTAGATAGAAGGGCTTTCATTGTAGCAGTTTATTTGCTAGTTATTGAATATGTTTTATTATTTTAAGGAAGTGAAAACACATTTAGAGACATTTGCATTATGGTAGTTGTAATTGACAAGACATGTTCTCATTCTATTTGCCTTTAAGGGGAGCAAGCAGTTAACACATTTTCCTTTATTGTACAGTGTGTATCAGTGGACACTATTAGAGGAGGGATTTGTGCAGCTCTTAGGACCCTATACTTAGTGATCTCCAAAGGTCCTTCTAAATTTGAGTTTGCTTTTGATGTAGTAATGAAAAGAATGGTGCAATTTTCTTTTTAATATTCCTGGAGGATATTACTCTTTTGTTGATTAAAATTAGACATGCATACATTGTTTGCACCGCTAAACTAAATTATGCAAACAAGAACAAAGTCCAGATTTCAGAAACCCATAATGACGTTATTGGAGGAAGAACTAATATGACCTATTTCTATAACCTGGGAATACAATTAGTAAATTCAAGAAGTCTCTTTAAATTTACCCAGTCATACATTCTGAAGCTAATTGTTTATTTAATAGAAGCAGTTCTTCAATTGGAAAGGTTCTTTGCAATAGAAATTTTCTCAGCCAAGAATGATCTTCCCCCAGACACTTTGTGTGGCTTCCTTCACCCAGGTTTTTCTCCTGAAAGAGCTACTCAAAGAGACTTTTCTTGACCACACACTCTAAATTGTCACCCCTTTCCTTCTTGTCTATCTTCCTTTATTTCTCTTCATTGATTTATCACTACCTAAGATTGGATGACCTATTTCTTATTTGTTTCTGTCTCCCTATAATGCCTGCTTTTGAGAGGTCAGATATTTTATCTTATACATTATTGAATCCTTACTGCTTAAAGAAATTGTTTGCACAGACTTGGCAGTGGAAAAATATTTGTTGTATGGATAGATTTCACATCCATAATTGAAAGTGAATAGTGCAAAAGAAAACAAAATACCATTTTAGAACAATTTGAGGGATTATAATTTTTATTAATAGCTTTGCCATGCATATAGTTGAAATAATATTTGATTTCTATGTTTATTTATTTGCATTTTAACTTCTGCATGCCATATAACACAGGAATAATTTGTCTCTTAATTCCAATAACATGATTTTTTTCACACATATTTCAGATTTACTTATGAATATTCAAGAAGACATACTAAGCTTGCTGTCCCGATAATTCTAAGAGTTGCTAAAGGATATCAGGAGTTATTGGAGAAATGTTCCCAGTCTGAAAACCCTCTTGAATGCCAGGATAAAGGGGTAAAATGCTCTAGTTTTTTAAGGAAAATCTGGAAAACTAGATGGATATCATGGATTAAAAGTCCTATTTGTTTGAAAGCATCTAGTTACTAATGAGCAGTTAGTCATGTCTACTAACTAGCTATTAAGTAGTGATTAACTAGTAGTCAACAACTATTGGCTTATTTTAGAAATAAGAATGTTTTAACCAAAAGTTCTTTGATGCACAGAATAAAAATAATATTCATTTTTTAATAGCTCCACTCCAGAAAGGCAAGAATCTTGTACAGAAAGAATTGTAACTTTTTACCCAAAGTTTGAGTTCTGCCATCAAATAACTTGGTGATTCACAAAGTTTTAAACTTAATCTCCCTAAAGTTCATTTGCCTTAATTCTCACAATTCATCTTTAATATTTAAAAAACCCTGTAAAAGTGGTTTCTCTAAGATTGGTATCATAATAGAATAAACTATTACTGGCCAATTTTTACATACAAAGTTATGTGTGCAGAAAGAGACAAAAATGTATGTAATAATGCTTGTATTTTCAGGAAGAAGAGTTAGAGAAATATTTCCAGGAGAGCCAAGCGCTGGCAAAGCGAAGCTGCGGCCTCTTCCAGAAATTAGGAGAATATTACTTACAAAATGCGTATGCTTTTTTAAACAGTATTTTGAGTGATTTAAGATCATTAATTAGTGAGGGAAAGACCCATCTAAATTAATCACCCATGGCTACCCTAATTCCAGCCCCTATGTTGGACTGGAGGTTTTGTAATCTGATCACCCAGTTTCCAGTTCCAGAAGGTGGCCTTCCCCAGTTCTCTCTCTTTAGGAGCAACAGATGGCCTGTGAAACCTGATCTGTGGTACTGGCTTTGCGTTCCCCAAACCGTGCAGATTTTTGCAGTAAAGATACCCATTCTATCATAGCCTGTCGTAGTTAAAGTGCCAAAAGATCAAAGTGCATATCGAGGAAACTTCTGAGGTTGGGAATAGGAGCCAGCCTGCAGCCCAGTGTTTATTTTCCCGTCGTGATACGTTGGCGTAAGAAGAGGGCGGGGAATGCTTATCAGAGTAAATGTACCTCCAGCGTTGGTCCAGGTACCATGTGGGTGAAACAAATGAGCTGATTTCATGTCCCCTGATGCCAAAAGAGGGTCTTTGAGAAGGAATGAGGGACCAGAGACTCGTGAAGGACTCAGCAAGATTTGGTGAAAAATGCTTCTTTCAGGTTTCTTGTTGCTTACACAAAGAAGGCCCCTCAGCTGACCCCAGCTGAGCTGATGACCTTGACCAGGAAAATGGCGACCGCGGGAGCCACTTGTTGCCATCTCAGTGAGGACAAACAATTGGCCTGTGGCGAGGGAGCGGTGAGTGCTTTGTTTAGTCTCATCCTGTTTCTGCCCTGTCGGGCTTGAAATAGCCTTATAATTCCCATTTAGGGGAGATGGGAAAAACCAATGTGGAGATGGCTTTCCTGGACTTGTTGGATTAGTTGCAGTTGGAGGGGTGTAAGAACTCGGCTCTGAATGGTTGGCATGTGGGCAAGCTTCCTGTCCTTCTAGAATGGCTGGTAGAAGTGCAGTGAGTCTATTCAACAAACAAGCAAGCTTTATGTACAGGGGAGACAGAAGGACTGACACGTCACTCAGTTCATGATTTCACCAAATACCTACTTCAATGTTAAAACAGAAAAAGCTTCAACTTTGACAGATTAAAATATGCTATTTTGTTTTTAGCCATACCTATGTTTGGGTCTTTTATAGTTTAATTTTTTATGATGATATTAGGGACAATTTATTCTGCTTGACAGGGTGCAGGGTACAGAACAGGTAAATCCCATGTTCTGAATAGTAAAATGACTTTCCAGTTGGTAATGCCAATAATCTTTACTTCTTAATGTCACTAGTGTCATACATATAATTACAGGTTGAATTTTTTTTAAATTATTTTTTCCCTTGAAGTCACAATTGTGAATAAAATTGTGTATCTTTTTTTTTTTTTTCACTTTTCCTCTTTTTGATCCTGGGGAATCATTTGCTAGTCAGTCTTCATGTCCTGGAATTTTTTGTCAAAGGTTAGAAGTGAAAAGAAACTTTCCTGTCATTATGCATCATCTTTGTCATTTATTGAATCCCACATGTTGGGAGGATGCAGGGGCACAGGATGGTGTAATGGTTCAGGAGTATGGGTTCTGGGGGCCTCCTGCCTACATTCCCATCCCACTGTCACCACTTGTGAGTCTTGTCACATTTGGAAAGCTAGTTATCTCACTAAGCTTGAGAATTTTCATCTGACATTTGAGAATAAAGTTAGGACGGCTATCTTAAACGAGGTAATCTGTGTGACTCACTCAATACTAGCCTGATACATAGTATGCCCACAAAATATGTTGGCCCTTGTTACAAGTTATTATTAGGTGTTTAAGAAATATCTCTGAAGTGTGGAAGGTAGGCGAATTCTACATTAGGAAAGCCTTAAGGACACACAGACTCACACACACACGTCTTATTTCTTTACAATTAGGACTACATATTAGCTGTATGTATGTATGTATGTACATATGTGAAAGGGTTAGGTTTGTGCTATTCTTATCAGAAAGTGATTCTCTGAATTCCCAAAATAAAGTGGAAAGCTCAACTAAATATACATGGAAAATGTAGGCCATGTATTGATTTCAGAGACTTTTCCCCTTCAGAAGTATGTATGTAACTGAAAATGTGTTTCAAATCCCTGGCACAAAGAGCTGAAGTGGCTCTCTTCAACATCACTTGTGGAACATTGGTCACTAAATGCTGAAGTTTATCCCAAACAAATGGGTAAATAAGAATCTACAATATGGCAGCACATGACCCCTACACAGACAGCAAATTTTCCTGTAAATTAATTATAAGTTACTGGACATTAAACACTATTGCAACAATTTTCCTGAATCAATTCTATGGCTGACGCTCCATCTCCTTGCTTTCTTCTTTCTCATTCTCCTAATTAGGCTGACCTTATTATTGGACTGTTATGCATCAGACATGAAGAGACTCCTGTAAACCCTGGGGTTGGCCAGTGCTGCACCTCTTCATACGCCAACAGGAGGCCATGTTTCAGCAGCTTGGTGGTGGATGAGACATACGTTTCTCCACCATTCTCTGATGACAAGTTCATCTTCCATAAGGATCTGTGCCAAGCTCAGGGTGTAGCACTGCAAACAATGAAGCAACAGTAAGAAATGGGTATTTGCTAGCATGGAGAAGACTGACAACACTAAATAGTGGTTGAGATTTCTACTTCACACACCCAACACGCTTAGGCTTACCAGGAGAAAATTATTGCTCCAAAGCACTTAAAGTGCTTTCAGAATAGTCTTGTCTCAGGGTCTTCATAGCCTCTAGTCTGGAAAAATTCACCGTGGCAGATAATTTCCTGTATGTAAAAATAGTCTCCTTTTAAACTATTGTTGTGATGCATCTTGGGATCAAGGGAAAAGGGGCAATCTATTTCAGGTTATTAGGATATATCTTTGCAGTAAGTCTCGGGTACTTCCATTCCAAGCACTGAATAAATACCTTTGAATTTTTTTCCATACTGTTTACTCTTTGAAGAGAATAATCATAACATTTGATTCAATCATGCAATATGGGTGTTATGAAGTGGAATACCCATTTCAGTTCATTGTGGGAGGCATTCTGTAATGATGATAGTAATGCAAGTCAATGTAACTCATGTTCTCCAAATTCCCATGCATTTTCATACTCCCACACTTTGTAAAAGGTCTTCCTTCATTTCGGAAAACTTGTTCATCCCTTTTTTCTCTGTCACAACCTGAGGCATGTTTCTCGGTACAGTAAGAATGCCACCTGGCAAGCCTCCCCTATTTCCTGGATCAACATTAATTCCAGACTGAATGTATTACCAAAAGAATATTACAGGCAATTAGACAGATGGTGCTCAGGCTAGGGGTGTGATAATGTGAATGACAAGGGTTTGGAAGTTGGAGACTTTGAGTATGGATAAGACATATTTTAGAAGAGTGAACTGGAAAGAATATTTTAGGCAAATAAGAAAAAGACTATTTCACTACATATAAGTAAGGTGGAACTGTGAAATAGTGTTTCACCTATAACCTGCACAAGTCCAAACCAATGGAACATTTAGCATGTTTCTCCCCTCAGTTTTTCTAAGAAAGTATTAGCCAAGATAAATGTGGTGAGTCTGGTGATGGGTTAATGGAATCAGGGCTTAGGGTAAGGGTTGCCAGGGCTCTGAAAGTTCTCTCCTAGGAAGGCTTTAGAAAAATACCATTGCATAGCAGATTTCTCTTTTATATTGTTTTGTTTTAAATTATAGGTTTCTAATTAACCTTGTGAAGCAAAAGCCACAAATCACAGAGGAACAACTTGAGGCCGTCATTGCAGATTTCTCTGGCCTCCTGGAAAAGTGTTGCCAAGGCCAAGGGCAGGAAGTCTGCTTTGAGGAAGAGGTATGTGCAGCTCATGTTTACACTCAGAATACTTGGTATGGAATTTTTTGTAATGAATAATGAAGAGTATCCCACTAATTTATAATTTTAAAATAATGCCAGAAATATTTAATTTAGAAATAGATTGAAGGAGTTTATAATATTTAAAAATAATCACAGTTTTCTCACTAAATACTAGGAGAAGTGTAATTTTAGAGTATATTATGAGAATTAGTTAGTTTGATTTATTTTCTAGTGGAGAAAACTGTAAAGTGAATATATAATTAGCTGATGATAATTTAGACAGCTTCTGGCTTAAAATTTATCAATTGAGCTAAATGGACTAAAAGGATTTAATAGCAAATTAATTGTGCACATAGGATATTGGGGGAATATTTATAGAAAATACATTGAACTCAGGAGCAAGTCTTTGAATATTAACAGAGTAGTAATTAGGTATTATCTTAATATAATTATTTAGCAATTTTAGCTGGATTTGTAAATTGACTACATTTTGTAAGCCTCTAGTTTGTATTACTAAATATATTTGAATAGGCATCACTATATTTTAAAAAGATATTCTATAATTCAGCCTTTTTGCCAATTTTATTTGACTATCTCATGATGTAGAAGTTTTGATGTTTTGTTATTTGATAATATTTAGAAATGTTGAGTTTTTCAATAGATAATATAATTACATGGGTTTGAGTGTGTATACTTACTAGTATGTGTCTGTTTTTGGTAGGAGGGCGTGGGACACAGATAATGAAATGAGATAAAACAAAACTGATAAAATAGATTTTATGTAAACCATTTCTGATAAATATGATACAAAAAGATTAATGTCCTCTGTTTTGAAAACACGTTCATTTACATGCAGAGAACATTAACAAATAGTAGCATAGCAGTATTTTCTCTGCAAACCTTTTAATTTCTGTGACTGATTTGTAGAGAAAGGGGAGAGATGGGATGAGGCTTTGTAAGAGTTTGGAGATTGGTATCGGAAAAACAATACCTCCTGTTGATAAGAGTGGGGTTGTTTTCCTTCTGCCTTGTATTGTCCTAGCTTGTTGACATCAGAGTTGTATATCTTTAATTTTAACTTGGTTAATCTATAAACCAATGAATTCACCCCTAGCTAGTGGAGAGTTAGTTAACTGTACAACTGGCACAATGGTCTAGTTTTTAATCTGATGATTCTTTTTTTTTTTTTTTTTTTTTTTTTGTGGTACGCGGGCCTCTCACTGGTGTGGCCTCTCGCGTTGCGGAGCACAGGCTCCGGACGCGCAGGCCCAGCGGCCATAGCTCACGGGCCCTGCCGCTTCGCGGCATGTGGGATCTTCCTGGACTGGGGCACGAACCTGTGTCCCCCGCATCGGCAGGCATACTCTCAACCACTGTGCCACCAGGGAAGCCCTATCTGATGATTCTTATTGAATGATTTGTTTTATTTTTTTTCTTTTTTTAATTGAAGTAGAGTGGATGTACAGTATTATATGTTAAGGGAAGCCCTATCTGATGATTCTTATTGAATGATTTGTTTTATTTTTTTTCTTTTTTTAATTGAAGTAGAGTGGATGTACAGTATTATATGTTACAGGTCTATAATATAGTGATTCACAATTTTTTAAGATTATACTCCATTTATAGTTATTATAAAATATAGCCTGCATTCTCTGTTGTACAATATATCCTTGTAGCTTATTTTATACCTAATTGTTTGGACCTCTTGCTCCCTTACCTCTATATTACCCCTCTCCCCACTGGTAGCCACTAGTTTGTTCTCTATATCTGTGAGTCTGCTTTTTTTTTAATATTCAGTAGTTTGTTGATGATTCTTTTTAACTTGCAGGGTCCAGCACTGATTTCAAAAACTCGTGCTGCTTTGGGAGTTTAAATTACTTCAGGTAACAAAAAATTCAGATAAGGCTAACTATAATGTTGATTCTCCCCAAATATTGATCCATAGTTAAATACATCCTAAGAGCTAACATTAAATACTTTTCTTAAAAATAAATGCAATTCAGTAAAAACAAACAAACAAACTTATTTAAAAACCCTGGAACAAAATAATGCCCACAATGTTAAATTAGTGATTCAGCTAACTCAAAATTCTTTAAGCTTGTTCCATAGGCTTCAGAGAACGTCATTAGAAGGACTTCCTATCAGTTTATCTGATATAGATCTGATATATGTATATATATATATATACATATATATGATATATTTATATATCATATATAACACATATATTTATATCATATATATGATATAAAATAATAAAACCAGGTACATCCTGCATCTATTAATTTAATTAGTACTTATATTTTTGTTCTTGTTACAGGGGGAAGAGAAAAGACCAAAAGTCTTTATTGTTTGGTGTGAACTTTTCCCTTTAATTCTAACTGATTTGTGCTTTTTGTGAATTAAAGAAACGATGAAGACTTTTATGTGAAATTTCCCTATTATAAAAATAAAGTATCTCCAAATGTTTCTTTTTTCCTGGTCTGCTTATTTATGAACACTTATAAATAATTTCTTTAAATAGTTTTGTATACCATTGTCTGAAGCAGATTCTGGTCACAAAGCACTGAATATTGGTTATAGTAGGAGATTAAAGCCCCTCAGGGATGGATTTACGACATTGAAGGCTATATTACGTGGTGAACTAAAAACATGTTCCCAAGTGAAGCACTTTTTGGTGCTTCTAGGGCACACTGTTCATTAAATGATCATTGAAGTATTCTAACAGATAAGTTGGAGATGAGAAAAGAAATTATGTTTTTATAGGATTCATCAAGAATGATGTTACTCAAAATTTAACATCTAATTTTTCTTAGTCTTGTTCATAAACCTTTTATTTATTTATTTTTATTTTTATTTTTTTTTTTTGCGGTATGCGGGCCTCTCACTGTTGTGGCCTCTCCCGTTGCGGAGCACAGGCTCCGGACGCGCAGGCCTAGCGGCCATGGCTCACGGGCTTAGTTGCTCTGCGGCATGTGGGATCTCCCCGGACCAGGGCACGAACCCGTGTCTCCTGCATCGGCAGGCGGATTCTCAACCACTGCGCCACCAGGGAAGCCCCATAAACCTTTTAAAACATAAATGTTAACTGTCCTGTAGTTGTTTTGCTTGAATATAATTAACATTTTCATCAATTATTATTATTTTTTGTTCTGCAAATATTTATTGAGCATTCACTGTGTCCCAGGGTCGGCAACACATGAAAGAGGAAAACATGGCCTATGACAAATGATGGTGAATGATTTTAGGGGAGTATAGGGTGGGGAAGAAAGCTACAGACATGGAAGATCAAGCAAGACATTCAAGCTATATAGGATTGAGTGGATTCTCATGGGTTTTATTCCAAAAGGTTTGGATGATGTCTTATAGGTAACAGGGGACCAGAGTAATATCTAAGCAGAGTGATTAGCTTTTAAGGAAATAACTCATGAGATATGGAGGGTGGGAAGTAGGGGCAGGGGAAAGTGTAGAGAGGGGCAAGGTCAGTAAGCGGTGACAGAAAGATCAGTCCACCGGTAGGGAGGCTGTTTATTGTATTAGCTTTAAACAGAAATCTAAATATCACATTCATGCTTTGGCATCTGCTGCAGGAGAAAACATTTGCTCAGAGCAATAAAATGGGCTTTCAGTTCTAACTCAGTTACTTTGCCCTTTATATTTTTCTTTCAATTTTGATGGAACATCTGTGGACTTTGCCTGATTGTGGTGTAATTCTAAGAAGTATTAACTCAGAGATCACAGTAAGATAAAGTAGAATTCAACATAAAGCATTTAACAGGAAAAATAATCTTTTACTGTTAAGAGGAGAGTTCAAGTAAGATAAAACTGTTTGGAAAATTTATGAACCAAATGATATCGCATTGACATATATAAAGAAAAAATGATTGGAAACACTAGGACAAATTGACACAAATACAATAGTAAATTGGAGATTTTAGAACATTTCTACTTCTCAGAAAAAATAAGTTAAGCAAACAATAAATAAAAACTCAAGGTAAAAACTTCTCTAGTCAAAGTTACTAGTGGCTTCTATGCTGCAAAATCCAGTAATCAATTTTCAGTGTTTAGTTTACCTGATTTCTCTCTGGAGAACTTGACACAATTGATCACTCCCTTTTCCTTGAAGTATTTTTCTACTTGGCTTCTGGATTTTCCTCCAACCTTATTGGCTGAATCTCCTCAATCTTCTTCACTGCATTTTCTGCAATTCTTGGACCACTAAATGTTGCAGTGTCCCAGAGCTGCTCCTCCTGAATCTAAACTTACCTCTAGGTGATCTCATATAGACTTGATGCAGTAATACCATCTAGGTGTTGAAAACATGTATTTATATCTCCAGCCTGGATTTTTTCCCCTTAATTTCCAGGCTCTCAGGTCAGCTTCCTCCCTGACATCTCCATGTTGATAATGCGGAGACAATCCAAACTTGGCACATTTTAAACTGAACTCCGCCCCATCCCAAATTTGTGTCTCCCTCTGTCTTGTTCTTCCTTCTGCTTACTCAAGCCAGAAAACTTAGAGTCATCTATGGTTCCTCTCTTCCATATCACCCCTACATTCAATCTATGAGCAAAACCTGTTGGTTCTACCTTCAGTGTACATCCAGAATTCGACTCTTTCCCAATACCACTAGTACAAGCCACAATCATACAACACAGGGATTATTGCAGTAGCTTAATTTGTCTCCTTACAGGTACTCTTGCCTCACCCCCGCTCTAGGCTCAACACAGTAATTGAGGCGTTCCTTTACATCTAAGTACATTATACTGCTTTTTCCACATCTCACTCAGAGTAAAGTCTCTACGCTGACTCTACATGATGATAGCTTTCCGCCCTTTTCTCTTTCTTCTTTTCCACTGGGTCTTTTCGCTCAGGCACAGTGGCCTCCTTGATGTTCTTCAAGTTACCAGTTAATTTCCTGCTCAGAGTTTTGCCTTTGCAATTCTTCTTGCTTGGAAATTGTGCCCTCAGATATGTGTGGGGCTCACTCCGTCACCTCCTCAGGCTTCTACTTGTTATAACTTGCTAGATGAAAAGTCTTCCTTGACTGTCCTATTTTAAATTGTACAGCTATCCTTAGCACCCCACCAGTTATCACCATCTCATATACAGTAGATTTTGTTTATTTTCTGTCTACCTCCACTACTGTAAACCCCTTGAGGAGAGGGATTTTTTTTTCTGTTTTGTTCACTTCTGTTATCCTCAACATAAGAACAGTGTCTGGAACATAATAGGCATTATATGAATATTTGATGGATATGTAAATGAATACACATGCCACAGGCTGTATTTTATTATAAGGTGGTGATCTAGAGGGGTTGTTAGCTTCATCTTCTAAAAGCCACACTGGGGAGAAGAAGCATGGGTCTGAGAAATTAACATCAAAAACATAAGAAACCACTGAGGAGGTTCAAGACTTCAGGTTTGGGGTGTGTGTGTGTTTGTGCGTGTGTAATGAGTATGTGTTGGTGTCTTGTGGTCTTGTGGTTACTGTAACAAACTACTGCAAACTTGGCTGCTTAAAACAACAGTTTTCTCTCTCTCTCACAGTTCTGGAGGCCAGCAGTCTGAAATCTACCAGGGTATTACTCCCCTTGGGGCTCTAGCAGAGAGTCCATTCCCTGCCTCTTGCAGCTTCTGGTGGCTGTCCCAGCATTCCTGGGCCTGGAGATGCTTTACTCTGGTCTCTGCTTCCATATTCACATCATCTCTCTGTGTGTCTGCGTCTTCTCCTCCCTCTTCTCTGTCTCACATCTCCCCCTGCTCTTCTCTTAAATCCATTTGTCACTGGATTAAGGGCCGCCTGGATAATCCTCGTCTCAAGATCCTTAATTACATCTGCAAAACCCCAAAAGCCTGGTGTCTACAGGATAGTATTAGGATAGGACTAAACTTGTGCAGCGGTAACAAACTGTTGAAAGCAGGTGAATATAGACCAGCCAGTCTTAAAAATTACTCTTCCAACCTCTCCCTTGCCATGCCCTACTGCCCCCGGACTGGTAGATTACCATATAAAGAATTTGTCTCCTCCCAATGATGCCACTTTCGAAGAGTTAAGGGAGATTCCAGAGAATTGCTTGATGGTATAATATTAAATTGGTAATACATAATAGTAAGATATCTGGAAATCCCCAAGTGTTCATGAACTAAATAACACACTTCTAAAGAACTCTTGAATCAAAGGAGAAATTAAAAGGACACTTAAAAATATTTTAAACTGAATTAAAATGAAAACACAGCATATCAGAATTTGTGGGATACCATTAAAACAGTACGTAAAGAAAATTTATAGCACCAAAGTCACTCTGTTTTATAATTTATAACACTCTGTTATCTTCACTTAACATAGATTAGAAAAGAAGGAAGATCTCAAAACAATGAACTCAGCTTTCACCTTAAGGGAAAAAGAGCAAATTAAAACAAAGCAAGCCAAAGAAAGGAACTAATAGAAATGAATAAAACAAAAAAGAGAAAAAACATAGATAAAAGTCAATGAAACCAAATCCTGGTTCTTTGAGAAGATCAATACTATTGATAAACCTCTAGCTGGATTTTAGGGAAAAAAAGAGAAAAAACCAAATTACTAGCATCAGGAATGAGAGAGGTGACATCACCTCAGATATCAAAATGATAAGGGAATATTTTGAAAAATATTTTGCCAATAAATTTGACAACTTAGATGAAATGGGCAAATGCCTTGAAAGACACAAACTACCAAAGCTCATTCAAGAAAAAAATAGATAACCTGATTATTTCTATATCCATAAAAGAAATGGAAAATTTAGTTAAGATCATTACCATAAAGAAAACTCCAGAAAACTGGTGAATTCTACTAAATAAACATTTAAGGAAGAAATTATACTAATTCTACACAAACTCTTCCAAAAAATTGAAGAGAAGGGAATCTTGTCCAGTTCATTCTGTGAGGCCAGCATTACCCTGATACCCTCTTTCTGCCATGTGAGGACACAACCAGACATTGGCAGTCTGCAACCCAGAGGAGGGCTCTCACCAGAACTGACCAGGCTGGTACCCTGATCTCAGACCCCTGGCCTCCAGAAGTGTGAGCAGTGAATTTCTGTTGTTGATAAGCTCCTCACTTAATGGCATTTTGTTATAACAGCCTGAACTGGCTTAAACACTATTCCTTCTGTTCTGTTTTCCCTTTCTGCTATAGATAACAGCTTATGTCAGTTCATGGTTACCCATTCTCCCCTTTATTTTTAACACCTAAGCAAAAATATATATATATATATATTTCTATTGCACAATTCTACCTATATTACACAAGGGGTTACATACTTATATTGTTCTATACTTTTCTACACTTAAAAATGCAATCTTGGTGATTACTCCATCTTATGCATAAGTTTTTTCCTCAATTTTTTAACAGCTTCACAGAATTTCTTTGTGAAATTTTTTTTTTGTGATTTTGTTATAGCTTATTAACTGACCTTTTATTGACATTTGGATCATTTCTAATCCTTTGCTATTGCAAATAATGCCACAATGAATAACCTAGTGCTTTAGTCATTTAGTAATATTGATAGTGTATTTTTAGCATAGGTACCTATTAGAAATGTGTTGGCTCGAAGGACAAATACATAATTTTTTTAGATATTGCCAAATTCTCCTCAGTAGGTATTACATCACCATTTTGCATTCCCACCAGCAGTGGATGAGAGGAACTATTTCCCACAGTTTTATCCTCAAAGTATGTTGTCAAACTTAGATTTTTGCTAGTCAGATAGGTGAGGAATGGTGCTGTGGTGTTGCATAGATGTTTGTTTCTCCTGTTATGAGCATCTCTTTTATGTTTAAGGCCCTTTTTATGTTTTTTTCTTTTTGTGTAATATCTGTTTATATCATTTTACTATTTTTCTATCAGATTGTTGGTCTTTTTTCCCCCCTTCAGATTTCCAGGAGCTCTTTGTATATTCTGGTATAGATTGCAGCTATCTTTTCTCAGTTTTTCCTCTGCACTTTTTCCTTTGTCTATAGTATTTTTCTATGTAAAGCCTTAAAATTTCTTTGTGTGTAGTTGAATTTATTACTACCTCTGAATTTTGTGTCATAGGAAAAAGTTCCCCATTTCACTTGGGTTTCATCCAGTACATTTACCGTTTCTTCCCCCTTTTTACATTGGGACCTCTGATCTATTTGGAATTTTCCTAGTGCATGGATAGGCATTTGAATCTAATTTTAGATTTTTAGTTGTATGTGTCTTTCTCTTGATTGCCATTACCATACTGTTTTAATTACTATGCTGTTTTAGAATGTGTTTTATTATCTGGTAGTGCTGCTTTGCACAACCTCTCACCCCAGTAGTTTTTTTTTTCTCCTTAGGGTTTTCATGATTATTCTTCTTGGTCATATATACCTCAGTCAGCACATAAATGCCCCAGCTTCCCAGTCTCGGGAAGGACAATTCTAGGAAATCATCTTCCACTTCTCAGATAGGATTACATCCAGTTTTCTACACTGTTACTCTTGTCATTAACACATCCTTTATTAGTTTTTCCTCTCTTGGTCTCACTTCCTCACTTGTGCCTCCTCAAATCACCTTCCAAATAAATTAAAAGTCTTTGCCTGGAGTTCTACATTTGAGAAACCCAAACTAAGACAGAGTCATTTTTAGATTTTGACCTAGATGTAAAAGATACTGACCCCTAAGACCTGAGTATGCTATATAGGTGTGTGTGGTGGTACAGAAGGGGAGGGAGAAGTGGTGCCTTCTAATTTAACTGTTCAGAATGTTGCTTTTTAGCTTGTTCTCTGGATTATTGCCCTATAGCCTATATCTGATCTTTAGACTTAGAGCTTCTCTGAAATGCCCTTGGGAAGCGTTGGTCTCATCTTCCATATTTTGAACTCAAGTTCCTTTTTTTTTTTTAACATCTTTATTGGAGTATAATTGCTTTACAAAGTTGTGTTAGTTTCTGCTGTATAACAAAGTGAATCAGCTATACATATACATATATCCCCATATAACCTCCCTCTTGCATCTGCCTCCCACCCTCCCTATCCCACCCCTCTAGGTGGTCAGAAAGCACCGAGCTGATCTCCCTGTGCTATGCGGCTGCTTCCCACTTATTTATTATCTCTGTCAGCTTGATCCCATCTGTGTTAGTTTCTAGGATTTTCTCAAGATTTTGAATGTTCTGCTGGCTATCTCCCTCTTTTTTTCCCCCCAGTGTCCTTATGTGTATGTATGTGTATGTATTGTTGAAGCAAAACTTCTTAGGCATATTTATCTGAGTAAGTTTCAAAGTTTATTACTCATTAATGAGGGAGTTAGCAGTTAGATAATTCCAGGCAAATTCAAAATGACAGGAAGAAAACTGGTTTAAATACATTAAGTTTTTAACTAGGCACAGACTGCTATTTTATTTCATATAATCACAAAAAGTCACATCCTTATCAGTGATATGGTATTAGATTTGTGAAATGGATGAATTGGAGCTGTCCTCTCACAATTGCCAGGCATGAAATGGATATCAAAAGTAATAAGTAACATATCTGAGAAGAAAATTAAAAGCAAGTTGATCTAATAGTTGAGAAATATACCCAGAAACAGGTTTTTTACCCTGACAAAAGGCCAATTAGAGGTCAGCAAAATCAGTAACATTCACTGGCTGCAACCAAAGATGCTGACCAAACCCGTTACATAAATCTCAGTCTCTATCTCTCTCCCCCTCTCTCCACCTTTATCTCTATCTGTATCTCTCTCTTTCTTTCCCCACCTCTTCTCTTTCTCTATATCGCTGTTTACTTATCCATCTGTAAAGATGTCTTTTCCCCTTGGTAATTAATAAGTAATCTATGGAGTTATACTTTGAAACTGTAAATATGCCATTGCCTGATAATTTCTCACCAGTGACTTTAGCATCCATTCATGAAACTGGCTTAAATCAGTTTTTACTATGAGAGTTACAAAATGATTATTGACATTTATCAGTTGGCATTCTTATATAGAGAAGAGCTTTTCCTTCCTCGACTTTTATTTTAATTTAGTATTGGTATAGATTAATGAATTCTTTTTTCCCCCAAATTTAATGAGTTATAATGCATTCTTGTCATTATTTACTTTACTGTCAAATTGTCCCATTGGTTTCTATCTTCTTTTGACATGTTTTTGAAAATTTCCTTAGTTTCTGGCATGGTGCTCTCAGCTTATTTTATAGTTTTTGTGGATCAGCCCTGGAATTATTCATTTCTTTAAGAAGCTCAGGATTCTTATAGTAGAGAAGAGTGTTTAAGACCCAAGGTGTGGACACAAAATGTGCTCCAAGGGCACCAAATAGGTACTTGGTTGCTACTACTTTCAGGTCCTTTTAGTAGACATAATTAAGAAATAGATTTCTTCTTTTATATCATGTACTAAAAAATATTTCCATATTTAGGATCATGTTCTTAATATAGATTCCCAGAATTTGAGTGATTGGTTAAAATAACATGAACATTTTAGTGTATTGATTCTTATTATAAACTTGTTTCTCAGAAGCTTTGATTTTGCAGGTACTTGTTTTGCTATATGTTTACCAGAATTAGATCTTAATTTTTTCTTTTTTCTAATTCTATCAAGTACATAAAAATTATATATTTTAAATTTAACTTTGATTACCAGCAAAATTTAGTGTCTTTCTAGTTATGTTTCTCTTTGGTGAATTATTTATTCTTGCCCTTTCTCTTTTAGAATTTGCAGTATTTCAAGATTTTTTTCTTTTTTGGGTTGTCTATTTGGCTAGGCATTGTGCATACTTAACCTGTGGACTTTTTTTCTAACTCAATAGATTTTTCCAGTGAAACACTGAGATAATTTTTTCCTAGTTAATAATTAGCAAAAAAATCTGCAGAGTGATCAAATAAAAATCAAATATGAGGTATATGAGAAATAGGTTAAACAAGTTACTTTTTTACTAATAGTGTCAAAGAATAATATAAAAACTTGATTTTCCTCAGTCACGTTACTTTCTTTTGTGAATGTGATTTCTTAAAAAATGAAACAGTTAAAACTTACAGGTTTTCTTTTCTTTTACTTTTTCTTTTTGACTGAATCCTTAACCCTGCCCACAAAGCCTCAAGATGTAGGTAAGAAATTTACTTGTATATCACCTAAGGAATGACTAAGTTGGGATAATTTCTATTTTTTAACTTTGTTTTCTTTCAATTTAATTTTTCGCTTGCTTTTTCCTCCCTCTCCCTAGTTTACATACACTGATCAGATATCGTGAACTAACCTTCCCAGATATTGTATTTTGGTGATCATATTACCCTATCTATAGACAGAGACAGTTATCACACCCAGCAAATGGTCACCAGCCTTATGGTAGTATAGGAAATGTTGCTGGGAGATATAATTTGGATTTGAAAATAGTAGTATTTCTTGCAGATGTGTATAGTGTATGGTAACAGTGGAACATTAGATATGAGTTAAGATTTTTCTGGAACCTTTGGTTGTTCAATCTATCTCCCAACTAGGTGGTAAACACCATAAGAGTATGCAGGATCTTGCTTCTTCCAACTGTACGGTTTGTAAATCTCCCCAAGCCTGTACATTCCCTAAGCCTGGCTGATGCAGTGTCAGCCTGGAGGAAAAGGTGACTTTTATATTTCTTCTTCTCAAAGGGGGAACATTTTGAACTTTACTTCTTCAGAGGTGTCTTTTTGTAATCCCTCTGGCCTGAAAGGAGCATATTTTTGTACCTCGCACCAAGGTGCTGTAAGTGTTGCCGTGGCCCTGAAGACGTGGATTGTGTCGTAATTTGGTACCCCCTACAGTGTCTGCTAGTGAGCCCAGTCACCGGGCTTGAAGAAGGGTAGTCATTCTTGAGTTTTCCTTATCCTTTGCCCCTGTAACAACTTATTAAAAAATCCTGTTGATTTTTGTCTCCAATATCTTTTGCATTCATGTTTTCCTTTGCACTTCCATTACTCCTACCAAAATTCATGCCCTGCTGATTTCTCAATAGGATAATTGCAGAAGTCTCCTAATGGCCTTCTTGTCTTTTTCCACCCCATCCATTTATTCTTCCATCCATCTATTTGACAAATAGTCCTTGTCACTTTCCATTTGTCAGGCACTGTGGGAGATCCCAGCATATCAGACATACCACCACCTGCCTGGTATTTCTTAGCAAATAGAAATGATGATATTACTATTCTATATAAACATTTTCAGTGGCTCTTCATGGCTTCCAGTTGGAGCCCAAACTCAGCTTTATATGAAAGATTTACATAATCTGGACCCAGTTTCTTTCTATCATACGTTCCATCATTCTTCTTTATGACCCACTTTTTCGTCAGAGTGGATTAGTTGATTTTCCCCAAAGACATCCCAGGATTTCTTACCTTTGTGCTTTTACTCACATCATTCTCTCCACATAGAAATATGAGTTTCCTTCTTTCTAAGCTAGTTGAAATCTTGTACACTTTTTTTCAGACTCAACTCATATGCACCTCCTCCTATATTCCTTTTCTGGTTCCTCACCCAGAGATCGTAAAGCATTCCTGTCATATACTTACCCACATTACTTTAGAATGTCATATAGATTCTACATTGTATTATAGTCATGTTCACGAGTTGCCTGCACTATGAAAGTATTTAGGAGCCCAAGGTCCAGGGGGAGATGTTTTAGTCATCATTGATTGCCTCATAGTATCCAGCACAATACTTTGCAAAAGTAAGGACTCCATGAAAATAGTCTATGTGAACAAATATAAATGTGCTCTGATAAGTATATGCTCACTGGGAGGGAATCAGTGATTTTAGACTAGTTCAGAGATCACTTAAATATCTGTGCGTGACTAGCACTACAATCTCAATCTGTACTACCACCAGCAAGCTCTGGTATCTCTTGATGGGCACAGTTGTAGCATTATATCACTTAATAATGAACACACATACTACTTTTCTAGTCATACATGACACCTAGTGGGGAAATGGTGCTTGTATTTGACATTTGTGTCTGGGGAGCCATCAAAAGTAACTCTAAAGTCTAGTCAGTGTGAGATTAATTCAAGTCAATTCAACCTAATGAATATTGTTTGAGCATGTAATCAACTGTGATTAAGATCTAATATTTGGTTTATATGATGTCTCTTCTTCATGTTAAATATACCAAAATTATTTTCTACCATCAGTTATCTATTTTATACTTTATAAATTTATCACATATAGTTATTTATTGGGAAAATGTTAAAATATCAGGATATATAATAACCTAAATATCTTTGCTTTTCAGATGATGTCAATATCACCCAGAAATTTATAGAGGATAATATTGGATATATGTGAGTTTCTCTAAACTCATTTTGATGATGATGGTGTTTATTATAAGCTTATCTGGTATCTTCCAGAAATATTAATGCTTCTCAAAAGTAATGTAATTAAATATAAACCATATCAAAAAATAAATACAGTGTTAATCATAAAATTCAGATGAGGCAACTGAATTGTCAAGAAGTTGTAAAACTTATAGCCTTCACACTTTGATAATTTCCTGAGGTTAGTCTGCAAGTGGGTGTTCCTATGAGTTTTTGGTTGGACATAAATCGAAATTCTGCAGGTCATCATTGTGTACTCTGTGTGGACTGTTGCAGCACCATCATTGCATTTGCTCAATATATTCAGGAGGCATCCTTTGAAGAAGTAGAAATGTTGGTAAAAGCCATGACAGAATACAGAGATAAATGCTTGGCTGACATGACACTCCCAGAGTGTTCAAAATTAGCTGTAAGTAAATTGTTTGCATTTCCTAAACAAACAAGCTTATTTGTCAACCCTGAGAGAATTTTTGCCTTGGAAATATAAAAAGAGAGATGCTCTATGGCCCTCATTTTTATTTTTTAATTAAAAAAACATTTTTTAAAAAAACAACAGAAATTTATTCTCTTACAATTCTGGAGGCCAGATGCCTAAAATCAAGGTGTTGTAGGGTGTGCTCCCTGCAGAGGCTCTAGGGAAGAATCTGTTGAATGCTTTTCTCTTAACTTGTGATAACCAGCAATCCTCGGCATTCTTTGGCTTATAATTATCTCGCTCCAATCTCTGCCTCTGTCATCACATGGCCATCTTCTCTCTGAGTCTCTTCTCCTCATCTTATAGGGACAGCAGTCACATTGGATAAGACCCTCTCAATAACTTGGTTCCATCTGCTGAGACGCTATTTCCAAATAAGGTCCCATACACAGGTATGGGGATTAGGAATTGAACATAACTTTTGGGGGGACATTTTTCAACCCACAACAATGAGTATCTGGCTAGTCTCATTACAAGATTCCAATAACGAATTCTTCCTCCACCTGAATGAATTTGGACCTTGAAGCCACCTTGGGAATAAGGAAGAGTTAGTTCCATGTACCAACATAGTGGTCAAATCGTATGTCTCCAGAAGGACACTAAAAAAGCTGAAACGTACAGGGGCCTGAGGAGCTATTTTCTGCCATCTCTGCTAAATCACCACTCAAATGTGGTTTTGGGACAGAATGAGAGTCTCTGTTCAAAATATGTATTTTAATTTTATCTATAACCCAGAGAAACAATTAATATAGGAACTGCTCATAGCAGAAATCATGGTGAGGGAGGTGAGTAATGCAGATCTTAGATTTCTAAAAGCATCATCTCTCAGTGTCAGGAAGGAGAAATATGGGCCCCTCATTTTTAAAATAATTAATTAATTAATTAATCTTTTTGGGGGGCTGTGTTGGGTCTTCGTTGCTGCACGTGGCCTTTCTCTAGTTGCGGCGAGTGGGGACTACTCTTCATTGCGGTGCGCGGGCTTCTCATTGTGGTGGCTTCTCTTGTTGCACAGCATGGGCTCTAGGCACGTGGGCTTCAGTAGTTGGGGCACACGGACTTACTTGCTCCGTGGCATGTGGGATCTTCCCAGACCAGGGATGGAACCTGTGTCCCCTGCATTGGCAGGCAGATTCTTAACCACTGTGCCACCAGGGAAGTCCCTGGGCCCCTCATTTTTATTTTGCCTGACTTTAGTATTTAGGGTAAGGCACTTTCCTAGGAGATGCAATTCTGTGTAATGATGCACAGGAGAACTGGGTTATGAGCTTGCAGTCCATGCCGTAAGTATACAGGCAGGAAGACAGGCCATAGCCTGGCAAAGCACATGGAAGTAGAGGTACCTTCCTTACCTGCCTCTCTCAATATGTACTCTGCTGTCACACCCCCTTGGCCTCCTCCCAATAGAGTCACCAATAGCATCTCTAGAAAACTATTACTAAACATTACCACGAAATACTTCACCAACCCATTACACTCTGACCATGTCACCTTGGAAGAGAAGGAAAAAAGCCATTACGTAAGAGAAATGTAGGCAGTAGAGAAATAGGAAGAGGTTGAAGGGCCTTAGGATAAGATAGAGAAAACTTCCCAAAGTGTGGGATGGTTGTCAAGGGTGTGGGTAAAGATGCTCTGCTTGTAATATTGGAAAATTTGGGAGTCTCTTTCGCAAAAGGTGACACTCACCACTCATTGTCTCCATTGTGTCATCTCAGAAGGTTGAAAAATGTCACAATGAATAAAAAATGTCTTTTACTTTTCTGTTGTCCAGAATGATGTTTTACTGGAAAATATATGTACTATGGAGGGACTGCCACAAAAGCATAATTTTTCACACTGCTGCCATAAGGCTGGCTTTGAAAGAAAACATTGTTTCCTCCATAATAAGAAAGCTGATGTAGGATTTTTGCCTCCTCTCCCTACTCTGGATCCTGAAGAGAAATGCCAGACTTACAAAAATAACAGAGAATCTTTTCTAAACAAGTAAGTTTAATTTTAGTAGAAAAATGATTTAATTGAAGAATTATTCTTAGGCTAAATCCAATATCTCTTCCAAAGGAACATAGCTCAGTTTCTTGATCATTTAGTTCATTCAACATGCATTTGTGTGTCAGATTCTGTGGTCATTGCTGAGGAGATGAACAAGATATGAAACCTGCTTTCAAGATCCTTTCATTGTGATGTGTATTTTCTAATGGGATGAGCCCCAGAACTGAAGGGTGTACATAGCACCAAAGTTCTACTGGAGGAAATAATATAGTATTTCAATGGAGAGTTATAGTTTTTACTAAGGGTAAACATTACATCAATGGATGTTTAGCAAAAATCTGTTTTCAGTAGTGTAGTAGTTGTAGAAGCAGAGATTTTTTCTGGAATGCTTAAACCACAAAGCTTGCTTGAACATAAGTGATTATGAACTCCAAATCGTGGATGGAGTGTGTATATGTAGCTGTTCTTTGAACCTGAAAAGGAGAGATGCTGACCATCTGGCATAGGGGAAGAAAAAGAATAGCCAGAGCCCCGTGTTCATGAGTAGAATGGCAATCATCATTCTTCTTTGGGAGCAACTTCAGTGATACAACTTTTACTGGAGGCTTGATAACGCTGCTTTCCATTGAAGCCTTCAGTAATGGGAAATTCTTTCACAACTTGTTCTTCTTGTCTTTTAAAATCTTCTCTTTTCCTTCCCTTGTCTACCATTCCTTCATTACCTTCCTGTTTTTTCTTTCCCTCCTTCCTTCCTTTTTTCTTTTATAGTTATATCTACGAAGTTTCCAGAAGGAACCCCTATGTTTTTGCCCCTACACTTCTTACTGCTGCTGCTCGTTTTGAGGAGATGACTAAAACATGTTGTGAAGAACAAGAAAAAGCTAACTGCTTTCGAACAAAGGTGTGTATTACATTTGTTTTCTTAAAAGGACAAGGATTCATCTCAAACTGTAGATCTTTACTTAAAATTAAATTATAGCAAAAGAGTTGTTTGCCATTTAAAAACCATTCTCTTGCCACTTTCACTGTTTTTTCAACCCATTGGCCACCTGCTACTAATCTAAATTTCTTATTACCTGAGACCCTTGAAAGACAATTGCCCATTTCTAAGGTCTCTCTTCTGGCTTTGTCTTCCTTGTGAATTGGAAGGAAATGCTAGTGGGTAAATAAGCAGGGTAAAAATGACATTTTATCTTCTATCTTGGACAAGTCCTCTTTTGACTACCCATAAAACTGAATCATCCTGGTAGAGATGGACAAGCTCACAGCACTCTTCACCACTCATCTTCCCATCAAGTATAATTCAGTCATTGGGAAGACTGGCCCCACCTTTATAATAAGCCACAAATTTATAGTTTGGTATGTACATTTCCTGAGATAAAAACCCCATAATTTTCTGTTTCTGAACAAAGTTTGGAATTGTTTGGTTGACATGTGGTTAAGAAATAAGAGAATAGTGGGATTTTGCTCTTGCTTCAACAGAATTTCTCTTTATCCTTCAGGCAGAAACTTTCATACAATATTTAAAAGCATTATCTTCTTATCAAAAAAATGTCTGTGGGGCACTTATGAAATTTGGACCGAAAATCTTAAAATCTATGTGAGTTTTATAATAAGTATTTTGTTTCTACTTGTATTTTCTTGTCTAAGTCCCATTTTTGTTAAATCATTGATGACATTTTATTAATACTCTTCCTAGTTCCTCAAGGGTTTTGAGGTTGGGCTCAGTCTGGGTGGATTACTCAGATCAGGACTTTAGGTCCAGATGAGAGAAGACCTGCAAGGTGGGGAGACCCCAGAGAGAAAAAGGACTACTTATGAGTTAGTTTTTGGTTAGTTGTGAATCTGAGTGGGTCTAAGAGTTCTGAACCTGAGTTTTAAAACCTTCAAGTGCTTTAGACATGGTTTATCCATGCATCTTTGACTTTAATGACTAGGAGAATACCCTCTAGGGATAAATTTTATTTTACATGCTTACCCTAGCCAACTAGCAATGATGCTAGTGCAATGTTTTGTGAAAAATTCTGAGATTTCAAATAGATCAGCATGAAAGGATTCTGTGATGAATAACCCTATGCCAGCCATGGGCTCACAACAAGAAATGGTGGTCATTAAAAGAAGTGTTTTGCTATAACAATTATGGAAGAGGGCACATCTCTCAGGCCCTTTTTTTCCCAGTCCTGATCTAGGACTCAAAATGTCAACCTAGGATTTTCAAATTGATCATGTGGGCCATGCAATGTATAAACATTGGTAAAGCCATCAGTGAAAAAAACAAGAGTACAACATGCTTACTGCAGCTATTTATACTGTATTAACAAAGAGCTCCTTCTTGCCTTACTTGCTGTTCAAGTTGTTTTAGTGGTTTATCAATTCTATTTCCAGAAACATTGCTGTACTTAGTCAAAAATTCCCCAAGATTGAATTTAAGGAACTTATCTCCCTCCTAGAAGATGTTTCTTCCAAATATGATGGATGCTGTGAAGGGGATGTTGTGCAGTGCATCCATGGCAGGGTAAATATTCTATAAAACCAAGTAAAAATAGTGATTTTGGGGGGTGGCTATTTTTTATTTTGAAGTTGCCCTAATGTGTGGCTACTCACCACAATAAAATCAGAATGTTGATAAATTGGTTGGGATTAACAGATAACACTACTATATATAAACTAGATAAACAACAAGGACCTCCTGTATAGCACAGGGAACTATATTCAATATCTTGTAATAGCCTATAATGGAAAAGAATCTGAAAAAAGAATATATATATATTCTTTTATATACATATATATTCAGTTATATACATAACTGAATCACTTTGCTGTACACCTGAAACTAACACAACATTGTAAATCACGTATACTTCAACAAAAAATAAATTGTTAAATAATAACATAAAATAAATAAAATAAAAAATAAAATGTTAACAAATAAGACCATATAAAACTTTGGAGCTTTTTATACATGGGATTGTTTTTAGATTACTAAGCAGATTCTATTTTATATGGCTAAATGCACATGACATAAACTCCAGGAATTTAGAATTTGTAGACATTAATTTAGGCCAGACTAAAGTTTTCTTTAATATTGCAAATACTCTTTAGCTATATTAGAAATTAACAGTACAGCTCAGAAAATCATTCATCTTTATGTTTTTAAGAGCTGCTTTCTCTGAGTTTCTTCAGGCTATTTAGGAACAGTCTTTCCAGATAAATAAATATGTTAATTTAAAATAACTCTTACTCTAGTCTTTAAAGTGATTCTCTAATGACATATACTGGTAAATATATTGTTGACCTAGTTGAAGTTGTTTATGCATACGAAGGTAACACAATTTCATTAAAAATATCCCGACTTCTTAGTTGAAATTAGGCTTTTTCTTAGTGACTTTTAATTAGTCTTAGTGTTTTAAATTCACAAGGAAACATCATGTTAATTAGACAACTTGAATTTTAGAATATGAAGATGTGTACATTTTATTTCATGTAGTGGACAGTAGATATCACCAAGAATTATTTTGTCCTTAACTGTATTTCAATGAAAAGCAATCTCACTCGCTATTTACTTTTGTACTGTTTGTTTGTTTATGGGGATGTTGGTTTTATAATATTAAATATAATGTACTGAAAGGATACAATTGAAGATTTTTCCCTGAAGTTTGGAGCTGAGACTAAGGGATCATATTATATTCTTAATATCCTTTTCTTTGATGGTTTTATGTAGAAATAAGAGGAATAGAATTGTAATTTATTCAAAATAGAAATTAATTCTCAGACAATAAGAGATGTGTTGCCTAGAACGATGATGGCCTTAGGGGAAATGTATATATGTTTGCAAAGACGGGCTCCCTGGTTCTAGGCGGTTTGCTGGAAACATGGTGCCAGCCTCCTTTCCATTTCTCACCTCAGCCTAGAGCTTCATCTCATTCCTTATCCTCAGTGTTCCCCAGAAGATTCCAGGCCGGGGAACAGCTTGAGCAAAGTCAGAGAGTCTGGAATAGCCTGGTGCTTTGACAGAACTCAATGTAGTTCACGGGATGCTAAGACAGAGAGTAGGAGGAATGTACAGCCTAATTCTGGAGCATCTGGAGAGAGGACTAGAGGCTAGACTAGCTTTTAAAAAAGTATCCAACTAATGTGTAACCAAGATAGCTTCACCCTCTCCCTTATTCCCGTAACTTTATATGGAGGTCAGAATTAGGTAGGGAGAGTAGGGAGAGGGGAGAGAGTAGGGCTTACTATTTTGTACATTATTTGATAATTTGAACAGCTTCAAATTAATAATATGTATAGGAAAGTGACAACAATGTGCAGAATATCTCCTTATGTTTGATAAAACTTCATCTGGTAATTGCTGTAGTGGTTCATTTGTTTACCATTCTTTCATTCACTTATCAAATATTTCTTGAGTTTCTACTATATACTTGGCAATGTGGTTTCAGGCCATAAGAGAAGAAATTTAGGATTATAGATATTACAGGAACATGTCTTTGGTGGCCCTCATTAAAGTACAGATGAATTCTCACAGTAAAGAAACAGCATTTAGAATTTAAAATGTTGATACACCAGTGGAGTAGGGGTAAAGTATTTAAAAGATTAATACTTAACAATGAATGTAAACTTATGAGTCTATTTTTCATAATTATATCATCTAAAATCCTTAGAAATAAAGCTTGTCTTAATATGAAAGTTCATTGTATTAAATCAATACAAACTTTAATTATCTATCAAATTAGCTGATGAAACAAGTCCAGATGTTATGCACATGGTTGATTTTGAGTTGATTTTTGAAGGAAAATCCAGCCCTGAAGATATTGTGAAAATAAAGTCATTTCCCATTCTTATTTGATACAGAGCAAGGTTGTGAGCCATATTTGTTCAAAACAAGATTCCATCTCCAGCAAAATTAAAGAGTGCTGTGAAAAGAAAATACCAGAGCGCGGCGAGTGCATAATTTACTCAAATAAAGATGATAGACCAAACAACTTACCCTTAAGAGAAGCAAAGTTTACTGAAAGCGAAAATGTGTGTGAGGAACGAGATGCTGACCAAGAGAACTTCATGGCCGAGTAACATAACTCTATATTGACATTTATCAGGAAAACAGAAACTTTGGATTTGACCAATTTTGGCTAACTTGGGTGGAAGGAATAAGGATCATTTAAATCACATAAGTATTGGGTCTCACCTAATTTTAAGAGTCATGGCTACCGATTCTAGTCGTTTTACATGATTTTAAGGAAATGCAACTATGTTATGATGTGATGGCTAACATTTATTGAGTACTTGATATGTGCCAGACAATGGGCTAAGTACTTTATATGCAGTCATGTAAAATAAGTGCGATTTCTCCCAATTTTCAGATGAGCAAACTGAGGTACAGAGAAGTTAAGTAACTTGTTCAAGTTTCACAGCTAAAATATGGCAGAGTAGGGATTAGACCCCAGGAGGTCTGGCCTGAGAAGTTGCAGGCTTACCTGCCATGCTCTGCCCTCCCCTGCCGTCCCTCCCCCTACACAGCTGCCCAGCTGTTCAGGGGAAGACTAGTTGACTTGGAGCCAAAAGGACTAGATTTGAGTGCTGGTTGAGTCAGTGGGACAAAAGTTAACCTCTCTGTATTTTAGGTAATCATATATAAAGTTCATATAAGAATATTTGTTCTTTCCAAATATTTTGGTAATAAAATATAATCCAGGGACTTTACTATGTTAGACAGGGTTCTTATCCCCAGTAAGCTTTCATCAATAAGAAGTGTGACGTGAGAAGAGATAGCCTCATAAATAAATGAGTGCAAGAAATGCTCTTTAATTTCTGATAGCACTAGATGATAGGTAATGTGTGGACAGGGGAGGAAGTCCCTGGGGACCCTGGAAAGGCTTGATGGGGAGGAGGTACTGGAAGAAATTTTAATAGTCTGGACAGAAGGAGTAGAGCATGGATGGAAGTGTAAAACTGCTTGGTGTATATGTGGTTGTGAATAGGGTTTCTGCAGTGAGAGAGGAAGGTAGTGAGAGGTAGATGGGTCAGATCATACAGGCATGCTAAGTAACGAGATGCCACTGAAGGGTTTTCACTGAAGAATAAGGAAGGACAAAATCACTTTTGTTTTTTAGAAACTTCATCTGGAATGAATCCCAGT
This sequence comes from Kogia breviceps, assembly GCF_026419965.1. Taxonomy (NCBI): domain Eukaryota; kingdom Metazoa; phylum Chordata; class Mammalia; order Artiodactyla; family Physeteridae; genus Kogia; species Kogia breviceps. Next base: position 55,442,462 of record NC_081315.1, read on the forward strand.
TTGGGGCTTAGGTGGTTGGTAAGTAGTTTTCAGACTCAATGAGATGGGAAGTATGGGGGACTATTTTGGGGGAACGAGAATATGTTTGAATCTGACCACCTTGACTTTGAGGTGCCTGTGAGGTAATTAATTGGGAATGTCACGAGATAATTTTATATATGAACCTGGAATTCTGGAAGGAGGTCTGGATTGAAGGTACAGGTTATTGAATACTTACCAAATTTTCAGTGTTTCTCATCTATTAACCAATTTAATTTTCAGAACGACCTTCTGAGGTTAGAACACTTTTATTATCCTCATTTTACATGCAAGGAAACTGAGGCACAGAGGTTAAGTAACTTGCTACAAAGCCACACAACTAATATGTGGTGCAGCCAGGATTCAAATGTAACCAGTGTGGCTTCAGACTCCTGCTCTTATAACCACTGTGCTCTATGGCTTCTCATGAGTCATGGATGCTAAGTCAAATTCATTTAAATGATAGATGCAATGCACTTCACTTGTACCTGACATATGCTTGCTAAATGGAAGCAATTTTCGTGCTGGTCCTCATCCTCATCATCTCCATCACCATCACTATGACAACTGAAATAGGGTTTGAAGCCTGGGGAGAAATGATAGAGCAGCAATGAACATGCTGAGCCAGAAATGTTTCAGGTGCAGTTTTTCTGGATGCAAACATTTGATGCAAGACCTCAGTGGATCTGCCAGGGTAGGGTCGGCTCGCAGGGTATTTTTTTGCAATATTTTGGTGGTGTGTTTTTAGGAGTAATTTTATTCCTGGAGAAAGGTCCACGGCTTACATGAGATATTAAGGGGAACACTTGATTCTCTGAAGGTTAAACACCACTGCTTTAGGATATGGGAATGTATCCCACAAATGGGATTGAGAAGGCAGGTGGGGAAGCAGGAGAGATGATGTCAGAAAAACCAAGATTAATCAAGAGAAAAAGGTTGTAAAACAAAAAAAGATTTTAAAAAGTCCCTTGGTCTTGGAGAACTCTTGTGAGGTATTGCTCTCTCAAAACATAGACCATTTTTACTTAATTTGAATGAATAGAGAAGATGATTTTATGAAGAAGATTGTAAACAGCACAGTCGAGGTAGTTCAAGAAAACACCTCTCTTTTGAGCAGAGAGTCAGCTTGGTTTAAACAATAATGAAGTAGGCATCCTATGGGACCTAGGTTCAAATTTTATACTCCCATTAACAGCCAGGTGCTTAACTGGCTTAACTGAGACTTAGTTTCCTCAGCTATAAAATAGTACTTATCTTGAAGGTTAAGTGAAGTTAAATGAGAAAGTGTTTTATAAAGGGTAGGAAGCCTGTCTTGGTCTCCTATGCACAAAGCTTGATCCAGTGCCTCGCACCTACTAAGGGCTTAATAAGTGTTAGCCTCTTCTCTCTCCCTTTCTCACTTTCTCCCCAAATCACACCCACATATACTTCACCGAGGCCATGGAAACCTTCACCAATAACTTAGGGTGGCAGGAGTGATTATTCCCATGTTTGACAAGTGACAGGATGAACGAATGAGAAAAGGCTGCTCCACAATCTCTCCCCAAGTTGGCACCAGGAGCGGGGAGAAACCCATATTCCCACCATCTCAAGGTGGAGGTCTGAATGTATTTTCCAACAGAATTATACTCAATATGTATTTTCTAAAGTATTGGTGGCATGATCTACTATTTCTGATGCTTTATGGGTTAAATCATTCTAACAATGAATGCTAAATACCTTTAATCATTCTATCCCTCCAAGTAAAAGGATTGTTAGTTTAAAACATAATATAGAAGAGAACCTTTGTAAAAGGATCTCCTGTTGTCAAAATGTTTCTTTAATCATTCCTTGACCAAACCAGAGGAGGAACTTAGCATTTGAAGACAGACTCAGTGTTAGAAGATCTCTCTAGAGTAAAAGATAACAGGATTTGGTGTTTTGCTCTTTCTCGAAGTTCTAATATACAAAATATTTTACACATCGCAGGTTTCTTTATCAATACTCAAGGAGACATCCAGAACTGTCCACACCAGAGTTGCTAAGAATTGCTGGAGTGTATGAGGATCTCCTGAGGGAGTGTTGCAACACGAAGAACCCTCCAGACTGTTACAGACATGCGGTAAGTTCCATCCTAGTAGACTCGGAGAATGAAATAAACAAAATAAACAACAAACACTTAAAAACTATCAAAGTTTCACTCTGGTTCAGAGGGTAGAAAATGTGATTGACAAATCTGAGTCTACCTTAAATTCAGTGTAAGTTGATCATTGGGAAGAGCAACATCATCGGTTTGGGTTACTCATAATGTTTTGAACTACAAATCCTGTGTGTTGATGCAAAAAATTCTTCCCATTATACATTTATATTTTTATTTATGTACTCTGTAATTTCTTGGGCCAATTCAGTTTTTTGTTATAGTAAAAATAATAAATGATTAGGAAAGTATCAAAATTTACAAAGAAAAAATAAAAATTTTCTGATTCTGTCACCAAGAAATAGCTATAATTAAAATTTTTTCATCTTTTCTATGCATATATGAATATATTTATATGTGTTTAAAAGTAAGATTGGAATAATACTTTCTTAAGAAATTTTTGGATCTGTTTTTATTTATTGGCATAAAAAACATTTTATGTTATTAAACAGACTTTTAAAAAATGTATTTATTTTACATGATGATATTCCATCATAGTAATTGATTTAAATGCTCTCATACTGTACGTTTGACATTTTGGACATTTATTTAGCTTTTAAAAAATTTTATTTATAAGTGACCCTAAGTATCTCATTCCATTCATCTTTATTAATATTTATGGTTATTTTCTTTAGATAGATTATCAGAAGGAAAATTATTAGGTCAAATTATATAGACTTTAAAATAAAAAATATTTGATACAAATGGCCAGGTTACTATCTAGAAAGTTATTAGCAGCAATAGTCCTATAACAGTGCTTGAAAATGCTCATTTTACCTCCACCTTCACCAACATTGCATATAGAAATTAACTTTGCTAAATACTAAGCATGTTTTAAAAATTTAATTAATTTTTTAATGAAGTTAAACTTTTCCCATATGATTTTAGCTACTGTAGATATAAATTTCCTGTGAACAATTTGTTCACATCTTTTACCCATTTACCTATTGAAATTAGCATTTTTAAATATCAGTTCATAGGCACTTTTTGTGTATTTTAGAAATTATTTGTCGCTTTTGATTTGTTTCTCATTCATTTGGTAAGTGTTGCTTTTGCTTTACTTAAAAAATTACCTCCACTTGCCAAAAATGCCAGTTTACACCCATTCATATTTGAGCAAGAAGTAAGAAGACTTAAGTTTTATCCAGCTCTACTGCTGTCCCTAACAAGGAGGTCTGTTCCTGATCCTTAAATGAAACATAGTGCTAGAAAATCTCTTTATTATATGGAGACACAATTTGTCCCACAGCATTCATCCACTGGTGTGTAGTTTTCTCTCTAGTGGTCACTTAATAGATGTCCAATTTTATGCCACGTGAGAGAGAGTTTGTCAAATATTTGAAGAGAGTTATTGGAATTATTTTAAGTTCAAATTCTAAGTGATGAAAGAGAAAATATAAAAAAGATACACGTGATTAAAAATGTTCTGTAGCAATACTTACTCACTGGGGGATTCTATCCAAGCCACTTGACTTCCTAGGGCCAGATAACTTCTCTGGCCACTTCAAAGGGAGAATCAATATGATCATTGTTTGGGAATTCCCTGGCGGTCCAGTGGTTAGGACTTGGGCTTCCACTGCAGGGAACACAGGTTCGATCCCTGATCAGGGGACTAAGATCCCACATGCCGTGATGTGGCCAAAATAAATAACTAACTAAATACATACATACATAAAAAAATAAACAGCTTGTCACCTCTTTCTAAAAAACAAAAAAATATGATCACTGTCAACATCAGATTTGAATTTCACTTTGCAGACTGGAAAGCTCTATAAGGTAATGATACCTCTACAAGGTAATGATAATGAAAATTTTGAGCTTTCAAATTTAGCAAAAACCATATCTATAACTATAACTTAAAAAATTCAAATTCTTACATATATAAAAACTACCCTCAATGTAACTAGTAGTGTATGATAATTAGAGTTTGAAAATGCTGTATAAATTTAAAAAGCAATTAGACAAGTTGACTTGAAGCTTATGATTAAATTTTAGATAAAATGTTCATAAACATGATTGTTCGTATTTTCAGGAAAGCAAATTCAATGAGACAACTGAGAAAAGCTTCAAGATAGTACAGCGAGAATGTGAACATTTTCAGATTTTGGGGAAGGATGACTTGAAATACAAGTAAGTTGTTTGCACAAGTAAGTTAACAATGATGACCAAGATAAAATAGAGTGCCACAAAGTGTCAAGATCTTAGCTCAGTCTTTTAGTTATGACAAGTTCATAAACTCTGGGAAAGAATAAAAATACAAAAGTCAAGAAGGCACATTGAGCTGTCATATTAAGCCTTTACCAGAAATGAGGCTAGAAATTGAAAACATACAGGATTCTGGACAAATTGATTCCCTAATGCATTAGTTTTTGTTTGGACTAGTCTTCCTCACTCCCAGCCCAGAATTTCTGGATTTTACCCCATTTCAGGGGTGTGCGGTGGGATGGAGAAAACTTCAGGTTGTTATAATTTCCCAAGGAAGAATTATTTAAGGAAATAATTCTTATTGAGTAAAAAAAATAATTCTGGATTTACTTAACACTTTCATGTTCATTTTTAAGTATTATTGTGAGCATTCATGAATAATATGAAGTTTGTTCTGGATTTTCTTAATGAATTACCATGCTAATGTATTGTGTGTTGAAACCAAACATCTTCAAGTCACAATAAAACACAGTTTAAAAAATATATTTTCACTATTTCTGCAATTGGGCTGTTATCTGAGAACTCAGCCCATTAAATATCCTTGTTTCCTCCATCTCAGATTATCCTTTTCCAACATGTATCTATTATATTTTCCCTTTGAAATATTTATTAACTGCTCAAGGGATTTCAAGCAGGATTTTACATAATAGCTAAGATATTTTCTACCAAGGAGCTCCTATACTCACAGGTGAAGAAGGATGGGCAAATCTGAGAGTTTCTGAATTATCATGAAATTAGAAGGAAACCAAAATACAGTGGTCTAGGAGGCAGGGTGCAGGAAAACAGGGAGTGAAGAGACTGTTCTCTACCACTTTATGAGAGAGCTGAGGTTCATGTTGTCCTTACGTTGGTTGTCCCTAGCCTGGCAGGGTTGGGGCTTCAGGGGGCTAGACAAGGGAAAATGGGTACCTGCTTTTGTTCAGAACAAACAGACAAATGTTCTTTCAGCTACCTCATCAATCTCACAAAGCTAGCCCCCCAGCTCTCCACTGAAGAACTGACCTTTCTTGGCAAGGAAATGGTGACAGCTTTGACCACCTGCTGTACACTGAGTGAAGAGTTTGCCTGCGTTGATAATTTGGTGAGCCTGGCCCATGTGCCTGACTATTCCTAAAAGAAAGAAAAAAAAACAAAGGATGCTTTTGCACTCACTGATTTATAGTGATTATCCGTCTTCCTGTCTTCATTGTTTTCAAGATTGTTAAGCAAGGAAGGTCAAGTTTTATTTTTGGCTTACTGTGTCAAAATCCTGAGAAGCAAAAGAGAAGTCTTAAGTATTTGCTTGGGGTTCTTCAAATCATCTTTATTACTTCTTATTTGTACTAGAAGCAATTTGTTAGAGCAAACCACTTGGAATCATAGAATTGTTTCAGAATAATAGAGAAAACTTCATAATCTTAAATAATGGGATAAATTCTCTCTCTTGTCCCACCAGGTCAGTAAGAGAATTGCTGTTTCCAGCCCAGTTCAGGTTGGGTGCACCTTTTTAGGTCTGGGCTGGATAGTACGTGGGGGACATCCCAGAAGGGTACTAAATCTAAGGGCCACAGTGTCCTGATGCCATTTTCAGTTGGCTGTTTGCAGCTCTCTGCTCAAATTCACAAATTTGTATATATGTTAACAAGAATTAATCTCTAGACATTTAAATTGCTATGGCTTGAATTTTTGTTATAATGCCATTTAGGACCCCAGCCTCTACTTTTCTTTGCACGTCGTTTCATGTTACAAGTGCATGGGTTTTTCTAAGTTGACAGTGATATTAGCACAAACTAACAATTCATCTAGCTGTATTTCAAAACTCCATTGCAACTTTCATTGGTATAGGTGGACTTAGTTCTTGGAGAGTTATGTGGAATAAATGAAAATCGAAGTATCAATCCTGCTGTGGACCACTGTTGTAAAACAAACTTTGCCTTCAGAAGGTCCTGCTTTGAGGGCTTGGAAGCCGATAAGACATATACGTCTCCATCTACCTCTCAAGGTTTATTTACCTTTCACACAGACTTGTGTCAGGCTCATAACGAGGAGCTCCAGAGAAAGAAAGACAGGTACAGACATTCTCTACTGTTCACTTTTTTCTTCAGCCGGAAGACATATCATGTATTAATGAGAAGGTTTATTGTAATGGATATGTGATTTTGGTGTTATAATCCTGCTCTTTCTGTCAAACTGTCCAGTCTGCCAAATTACAAGTTAAAACCTAGCTAGTTTTTTCCTTTGCTAGAGCCTTGGAGTGTCCAAAAGACTGTGACTTGAAAAGGTGGGTGAGAGTAGCCATAAAAAAACTCATAGAAGGGTCATAATGAATCAGATTTTCTAGAGAGAATGTCATAGATGTTTGCTCTGAGAATCTCTATTAATGTTTGAAGATAAGAGAGGCCCAAAAGGAACAGGAATTTTGCTTTTGTTTTCTCAGGCAATGCTATAAATGCCAAGGAATCAGATTTTTTTTTTTTTTTTTTTTAGATTAAGCAGTGTCTGTATCAAGTGGAGTGGAAACAGAATTCAGTTACTGAGGAAGGGGAAATAGATGTTGCTTTGGACATGAATTTTCTAGAGACATCAAACGTAGTCACATATTCTACAATATTGTGCATATTGAAGACTTACTATATGTTCCCATATTTTATACAATTTCGTCCATGATTACGTAACTCTCCAAAGATTGTTATAATGGAATCCATCCCATGTGTTTAACAGGAAAGGTTCAGGACATCCTTTCCAAAGTGGAATATTTTAACTTTTTACATTCACCCAAGTGGAGATTCCTAAGACATATGATTCTATAACTAGCCTTTTGGAGAAGAGGGCTGCAGAAAGAAATGGTTAATTAATTCTGTTTGACATCACTGGGTCACAGGTTTCTTGTCGACTTAGTGAAACTGAAGCCTGAACTTACAGGGGTGGAGCTGCAATCATTGCTGGTGGATTTCACGAATGTGGTGAAGAAGTGCTGCCAGGCCCAGGGGCCTGAAGCCTGTTTCAAGGAAGAGGTACTTCCAGCTCTTTTCCCCTTGAAATCCAACTGGTATTCCTGGTCAAACAAAAGAAACCAGAACTCCTCTTAGGACCTCGCTTCCTCCCTGCAATGTCTCCCAGGTTGAGGCCTGAGAGCACAATCACTACACAACTAAATACGCAGACATCTCTCTGACAGGGTTTTTGCACCATCTCCTTGGTGACGAAATTGTGTAAGAAAAGGTGTCAGGAAATCATAGGTTCTATGCTAGCAGTCTTGGTCATGTCACTTAATCTGAACTGTGGTTCATCTTCTTTAAATGAGGATGGTAATAATTATTCTTGAATTATACTGTCCAGTTGGTTAATAAATAGTTAATCTCACTTGTAAAGGAGATCATATCAGTCTCAAAGGGAGGAGAGCAGGAAGGACATCAGGAAGTGATGAGGTCTTTCAGGGGGTGGCTGTGTCACCTTCCTGGCCCTTGTCCCAACATCCCCTGCTAGAGAATACCTGTGTGTGAAGTGAGGAGGTGGAAGAGAAGATGAGAGGAGATGTGTCCCCTGCTGGTTCGTGTTCCAGGAGCCTCAGGCACCTGTGAGTGTTGGCCCCAGTGGATGCTCCTTGAAAGTACCTTGCTCACCGTTTCTTTCCTAGTGACACCCAATCCCCTCCAGACTCACCCACAACTCATGCACACACATATACTTCGTTCACACTCACATGCTTCATGCACACTCACAGGCACACAGACACACAGACACACACACACACACACACACACACACACACACACACACACACACACAGAGCTTTCATCCTGGTTGAGATCCCTCTGTTTTTCTGAGTGAGTGCTTAGTCTGGGAATTTTTTTTTGGCACGAACTACTAGTTTTTTGAAAAACATGCTTGATTTCATTAGAGGGTATTAGTAACATTTAGCATTTATCCGGGTGAGTGTATGTATTGAGACCACATAAAGGGAGAGATGAATTCCCTGGCAGTTTGTAAAAGGCTGAGGTGTCTGTTTCCAAGATCACCAGAAGAAATTGTTCATTGTCTCCTGTACTACACGGGAGTGGTTTAACTTTTCTTTACAAAACTCAAGACAATATGCTTCTCTAAATTCAAATAATAATGTCTTAAATTTTTCTTTCCATTTTTTATTGGAGTAGAGCTGCTGCACAATATTATATAAGTTACAGGTCTATAATATAGTGAGTCACAATTTTTAAAGGTTATGCTCCATTTATAGTTATTATGGAATACTGACGATATTCCCCATGTTGTATAATATATCCTTATAGATTATTTTATACTTAATAGTTTGTACTTCTTAATCCCCTACCCCTATGTTGCCCCTCCTCCCTTCCCTCTCCCCACAGGTAACCACTAGTTTGCTCTCTATATCTGTGAATCTGCTTCTTTTTGTTATATTCACTAGTTTGTTGTATTTTTTAGATTTCAAATATGCATATATCATACAGTATTTGTCTTTCTCTGTCTGACTTATTTCACTAAGCATAATGCCTTCCAAGTCCATTCTTATCGTTGCAAATGGCAAAATTTCATTCTTTTTTTAAATCTATGAGTAGTATTGTATTGTATACACTGGCCACATCTTCTTTATCCATTCATCTGTCGATGGACACTTAGATTGCTTCCATATCTTGGCAATTGTAAATAATGCTGATATGAATGAACATTGAGGTGCATGTATCTTTTCAAATTAGTGCTTTATTTTTGGACACATATTCAGGAATAGCATCGCTGGGTTGTATGGTAATTCTATTTTCAGTTTTTGGAAACCCTCATACACTGTTGGTGGGAATGTAAATTGGTACAGCCACAGTGGAAAACAGTATGGAGGTTTCTCAAAAGTCTTCCTATGTGTTTTTATTTCTTTTTTTTTTCCTCTTTCAGGGTCCAAAATTGTCAGCCAAAAGTCAGGTTGCTTGAAAAACATCAAGTAAAATTCACCAAAGGTAATAACTTCTATCTCAATCAAAGGCTAAATGTATTGGTAACTTATTTGGTCATTTTGGCTTTTCCCTTCTCATGCTTCAATGTCAATTTCTGGCTCATCCCCCATGCCTTACACCTAACAGACCCCAGTACTGGTCCTGTAATGTTTCTCTGAGTATCATTCACTCCTTATGGGATGGCACAGCTGCATTTCTGCTAGCACACTCTTACTGTCCCAGCAATTTTCTGAATACCTAAAGGTATCCATTCTTCTGCCCTTCTACTACAGTCAGATGTCTGGACCAGGAAGGAAAGGCAACAGAATCTATGAATGTTGACAGGGAGAGGAGGGTGTTGGGATGGGCAAACAGGCCTCAGTAAAGCTGTTCTAAGAGTCTCTTGCTTCAGTATTTACATAAAAGAAAAGTGATATGTTAGGGATTTCAAAAATGTGTATAAAGGATCTCTTCTTCCCTGCAGTTTGTGTAAGACGAATTCACAAACTTTAGGAACAAAATGTTGAGTACATATAGCAAGGATGTTCAGTGTCCAGGAAGAGAGACCTGGACCTCCACAGGGAGTAAGCAAAACATAGTTACCACTAACAGTTTTTTAATATGCATGACTTTCCATCACCCAAGTTATAACATTTCATATTCTTTTGCTGCACAAGATACTATTTTTCTTTCAGGTTTTGGAGAAAAGAGAGGAAGACCAACATACCTGCTTCCTATCTGTCCTGTGGTGAATTTCGTTTTCTGAGAAGAACACAGTAAAAAGATTCTTCTGTAATCATTATCTGAGATCATGTTATTGCAGCAAGCAATAAACAACAACATTATAAAGTTATTTCTCAAAGACTAATTGTCATGTGTCAACTTGTTAACAAAATTAAACAATCAAGAGTCATTCATTCCATCAGGATCTTTGGCTCATTGGCTAAATCTACTACTTTATGGAAGACAGGACTCTGAAATAGCAATTGTGAGGGCAGAATCCTCACAGATTCTGTTCTTGATGCTACTGGGAAGAAAATGGGGAGTTGTGGGCATGCAGCATGACCTCTACTACTACTATTACTACTACTACTGTTATTACTAGCTGGGATTGAATGTTTTCAATGTAAAAACATTGTCATAGGTACTTCTAATACATTACCTCATTTAACTGTAACAACTCTATGAAGTAAACCTTTTTTATTCCCATTTTACAGATAGGGAACCTAAGGCTTGGGGATATAAACAAATCTGTTCAATGTCATATGACTAGTAATTGCCAGAACCAAGGTTTGAATTTGAGCCCTCTAATTTCAGAAGAATATTCTTAGCCACTGTACACACTGCCTGTGTATGGCCGTGTTGTGGGTGTCTTATAAAATCTGTTATTCAGAGAAGGGGAAAAGTGCCCAAGGCATCTGTGACAGTGACTCTTTCTTCCCCACAACCCCACTCCACACCAAAATTGCTATTATGCTGGAGCTGTAAGCTTGGCAGTGATGTCTAAGGAGAGGGAGTGGTAGGAACTGGAAAGGAAGGAAATGAAGGTTGGTCATGGGATCATGGCTTGATGATCCTGGATGCTCTCTAAACTTGTAAGGTTTTTAGTATTTCAGTGTCTGAAATGAAAGATTATGACCATCGAAGAGATAATACATGAAAATATTCAGAGTTCTTTTGGTTTAACATTTAGAGCATAGTGTTTGGGATTCTCATTCATTTATCAACAAATATTTATTAGATCCTACTGTGTGTCAGACATTGTGGATGCAAATATGAGGCAATTAGACATGGTTCTTAAGCCCTGCTGGGCAGGGGAGAAGGATAGTAAGCAATCGCATACAGTGTCATAGGTGCAGGATGGAAACAGCCCCTGCTGTGGGAGCACATAGCACCGGCACTCAATCTAAGCTGAAGATGCAGGTGGGAGGGGAGCGGAGGGATTATATCCCTTCTGCCAGTAACTTGCTGTATGGCCTCAGACACAAGTACCCTATGATCTAAGACTCCCATTTCTTGGTGTAGGGTGAAAGAATAATCCCCATGTCACAAAGGCTTTAGAGAAATGTATTAAATTACTATATAAAGTATCCAATACAATGGCCAGCAGATAATAGGTGTTTAATTCATGAAGCTATTTTGTCCTTTTACCATTTCTCCAAGCACTCTTGTTTAGTAACAAGGATAATAAGGAAGAAAATTTTACTTAAATAATGAATAATAAGTTCATCAAACAGAAGTGAAACAGAGCATAGTTTGCTAATTCAATTTTGTACCTAGTAGTGGATTCTGCTATGTGTCCAGTGCTGTGTTAAGAGCAGCAGATATGAAACCAGAGACCCAGGAAACTCTGCCATCACAAGACTCTATTATCACAGAGGAAATGGCCGGGCAATTCTCTCCACTGATGTGCCAGAGAACACACTGATAGAAGGTGGGTAACCAGTGTGATGTGAAGAAAGGAAGGAGAGGAATGGTTTATTCAGAAGTCATGGTTTTCCTGGAGAAGAGAGCATTTGGAACAAGGGCAAGTCACACTTATTCTGTACTGCTCAGACAGAATCCATACCAATGAGTAGAACATACCTGGACTCACTCGATGCAGGAAGACTTTTCTAGTACTAGAGATTTTTGAAAATGTGATCAGCCTCGGGTGCTATAATGAGGGCCAAGACTGAATGTGCATGAACCATCACCACCCAGGTTTTTGGTGGGATCCAGGGATCCAGCCTTGCTCTTTCTAACTCTGTTTCTATGACTTGGACTAGAATTAGGTTTGCTGTAAAAATAATATTTATTAAAAAGTCATCATTGTGTCTTGTACTTGGACACCTTCCATTTTTTTATCTTAAAGGTCAGCATGGAGATCTTCCTCTTTTAGAGAACAAATTCTGTGCTGTCTTTTGAATTCTATCACAAAACCCATTCCCTTGCCTTTGCTTAAATAATCCCTATAGTTTGTCTTTGCTCTGGTCTAAAATTCTGTTATTAATTACTAATGAAGAACTTAACTTTTTTATGTCTTCAAGAATCTCTTACTGTGAAAGAAGGATAACCATGAGAAATTAATTTTGTCCAAAATTTTTAAAAAGAGGAATTAGTTTAGCACACATAAAACAGTTATTTTTTCTTTAAGTGACAGTTACAATCAATTAATAGTGGCTGTAATGAGGCATTGTGCTGTGAATGATTCTAAGGCTACTCTAGGTTCCGAGAGAAAGAGTACAGTGATCAATTAGTAATGTCTGCAATGGGTGACAGTCTGGCAGCACTCATCCAAAGGATTTGCTATCCCTAGAGCAATAGGTCCATTTCTGATAGTCCCAGGAGGCTTAGAGTAAGATCTCAAGGGAACAGCTCTAAAGATACAAGACAGAAAGAGATGCTGAGCATTAGGACTGTTTAGAGGACCCCGAAAATCTACCACACAGGGCCATCCATATTTTTTACCATAAGCCAGTGTGTCCCAAATCTAAATAACAGATTTGTTGTTGTTGTTTTGCAGGCAAATATATCTGTCTCACTTGTGATATTTCTTTGCCTAGGAAACTAGAAATGAGAATATGTGGGTAGAAGAATCAAGCAATGGACTGCCAGCTGTAAAGATTATCCGGTCCAAATCCTCCATCTATAAATGAGGAAACTGAGGACAGGAATGGTTAAAGTATTAACCAGTGATCTTCCATTTCCAAAACTTTTAGTCTTTACATTTAGCTTAAACTTTTTTTAAACATCTTTATTGGAGTATAATTGCTTTACAATTGTGTGTTAGTTTCTGCTGTATAACAAAGTAAATCAGCTATACATATACATATATCCCCATATCCCCTCCTTCTTGCATCTCCCTCCCACTCTCCCTACCCCACCCCTCTAAGTGGACACAAAGCACCAAGCTGATCTCCTTGTGCTATGCGGCAGTTGCTTCCCACTAGCTATCTATTTTACACTTGGTAGTGTATATATGTCCATGCCACTCTCTCACTTTGTCCCTAGCTTAAACATTTTATTTAATTAGTAATCACCTGTGTCCTGCCCGAGACCCAAGAACTGGATGATTGGCAAAACAGAAAATAGCTGAGGGATGTTGGGACCTCAGCTTTTAATACTAGCTCTTGGGTGCTGTGGGCTCTGACATCAGACAGACCCGAAGTTCTACTTGTGAGTCCATGAGCAAATTATATGACCCCGAGTCTTAATTTATTATTCAAGAAATAAGAATATGGCTATCTAAATATAATCATATAAAGTGCCAGACTCACAGCAAGCACTCAGTAAATTAGGTTGCATTCCCTTGGGTTTGCTCCCAAGATCTATGCTCCCCACTCTCTCCAGTGACCTAAAAATGTGCACAGCACTGGAACCCAGGCTTTCACCATTTATTTGAATCTGGAAGAGTACATGTTTACCTGATCTCCTGGCATTTTCGAACTTTGTACACGTCAACAAACATTTCTAGGAAATGAGATATTTACCAAAAGTGTTTATCGATTACTTTATTCCAAGGTCTATGTGGTGTAATCTTGAAAAAACAGGTAGATTGACATACTCGTTTTATTTTATTTGTTTATTTAATTTTTAACATCTTTATTGGAGTATAATTGCTTTACAATGGTGTGTTAGTTTCTACTTTATAACAAAGTGAATCAGTTACACATATACATATGTCCCCATATCTCTTCCCTCTTGCGTCTCCCTCCCTCCCACCCTCCCTATCCCACCCCTCTAGGTGGTCACAAACCACCGAGCTGATCTCCCTGTGCTATGCGACTGCTTCCCACTAGCTATTTTATGTTTGGTAGTGTATATATGTCCATGCCACTTTCTCACTTGGTCCCAGCTTACCCTTTCCCCTCCCCGTTTCCTCAAGTCCATTTTCTAGTAGGTCTGTGTCTTTATTCCCGTCTTGCCCCTAGGTTCTTCATGACCATTTTTTTTTTTTTTTTAGATTCCATATATATGTGTTAGCATACGGTATTTGTTTTTCTCTTTCCGATTTACTTCACTCTGTAGGACAGACTCTAGGTCCATCCACCTCACTACAAATAACTCAGTTTCGCTTCTTTTTATGGCTGAGTAATATTCCATTGTATATATGTGCCACATCTTCTTTATCCATTCATCTGTTGATGGACACTTAGGTTGCTTCCATGTCCTGGCTATTGTAAAGAATGATGCAATGAACATTGGGGTGCATTTATCTTTTTGAATTATGGTTTTCTCTGGGTATAGGCCCAGTAGTGGGATTGCTGGGTCATATGCTAATTCTATTTTTAGTTTTTTAAGGAACATCCATACTGTTCTCCATAGTGGCTGTATGAATTTACATTCCCACCAACAGTGCAAGAGGGTTCCCTTTTCTCCACACCCTCTCCAGCATTCATTGTTTGTAGATTTTTTGATGACGGCCATTTTGACTGGTATGAGATGATATCTCATTGTCATTTTGATTTGCATTTCTCTAATGATTAATGATGTTGAGCATTCTTTCATGTGTTTGTTGCCAATTGGTATATCTTCTTTGGAGGAATGTTTATTTAGGTCTTCTGCCCATTTTTGGATTGGGTGGTTTGTTTTTTTGATATTGAGCTGCATGAGCTGCTTGTAAATTTTAGAGATTAATCCTTTGTCAGTTGCTTCATTTGCAAATATGTCCTCCCATTCTGAGGGTTGTCTTTTCGTCTTGTTTATGGTTTCCTTTGCTGTGCAAAAGCTTTTAAGTTTCATTAGGTCCCATTTGTTTATTTTTGTTTTTATTTCCATTTCTCTAGGAGGTGGGTCAAAAAGGATCTTGCTGTGATTTATGTCATAGAGTGCTCTGCCTATGTTTTCCTCTAAGAGTTTGATAGTGTCTGGCCTTACATTTAGGTCTTTAATCCATTTTGAGTTTATTTTTGTGTATGGTGTAAGGGAGTGTTCTAATTTCATTCTTTTACATGTATCTGTCAAGTTTTCTCAGAATCACTTATTGAAGAGGCTGTCTTTTTTCCACTGTATATTCTTGCATCCTTTATCAAAGATAAGGCAGCCATATGTACGTGGGTTTATCTCTGGGCTTTTTATCCTGTTCCATTGACCTATATTTCTGTTTTTGTGCCAGTACCATACTGTCTTGATTACTGTAGCTTTGTAGTATAGTCTGAAGTCAGGGAGCCTGATTCCTCCAGCTCCGTTTTCTTTCTCAAGATTGCTTTGGTTATTCAGGGTCTTTTGTGTTTCCATACAAATTGTGAAAATTTTTTTTTCTAGTTCTGTGAAAAATGCCAGTGGTAGTTTGATAGGGATTGCATTGAATCGGTAGATTGCTTTGGGTAGTAGACTCATTTTCACAATGTTGATTCTTCCAATCCAAGAATATGGTATATGTCTCCATCTATTTGTATCATCTTTAATTTCTTTCATCAGTGTCTTATAATTTTCTACATACAGGTCTTTTATCTCCTTAGGTAGGTTTATTCCTAGATATTTTATTCTTTTTTGTTGCAATGCTAAATGGGAGTGTTTTCTTAATTTCACTTTCAGATTTTTCATCATTAGTGTATACAAATGCAAGAGATTTCTGTGCACTAATTTTGTATCCTGCTACTTTATGAAATTCATTGATTAGCTCTAGTAGTTTTCTGATAGCATCTTTAGGATTCTCTATGTTTAGTATCATGTCTGCAAACAGTGACAGCTTTACTTCTTCTTTTCTGATTTGGATTCCTTTTATTTCATTTTCTTATCTGATTGTTGTGGCTAGAACTTTGAAAACTATGTTGAATAATAGTAGTGAGAGTGGGCAACCTTGTCTTGTTCCTGATCTTAGTGGAAATGGTTTCAGTTTTTCACCATTGAGGACAATGTTAGCTGTGGGTTTGTCATATATGGTCTTTATTTAGGAAGTTCCCTCTATGCCTACTTTCTGGACGGGTTTTAGATAATTTTAAATTTCATTTATTGTGTTGTTCATCACTGTTTGTTTGCTGTTTAGTTCTTCTAGGTCTTTGTTAAACGTTTCTTGTATTTTCTCCATTCTATATCCAAGATTTTGGATCATCTTTACCATCATTATTCTGAATTCTTTTGCAGGGATACTGCCTATTTCCTTTTCATTTGTTAGGCCTGGTGGGTTTTTGCCTAGCTCCTTCATCTGCTGTGTGTTTCTCTGTCTTCTCATTTTGCTTAACTTACTGTGTTTGGGGTCTCCTTTTCGCAGGCTGCAGGTTTGTAGTTCCCGTTTTTTTGTGTGTCTTTCCCCAGTGGCTAAGGTTGGTTCAGTGGGTTGTGTAGGCTTCGTGGTGGAGGGGACTAGTGCCTGTGTTCTGGTGGATGAGGCTGGATCTTGTCTTCTTGGTGGGCAGATCCACGTGTGGTGGTGTGTTCTGGTGTGTCTGTGGCCGTATTATGATTTTAGGCAGCCTCTGTGCTAATGGATGGGGTTGTGTTCCTGTCTTGCTAGTTGTTTGGCATAGGGTGTCCAGCACTGTAACTTGCTGGTCGTTGAGTGGAGCTGGGTCTTGGCATTGAAATGGAGATCTCTGGGAGATTTTCACTGTTTGATATTATGTAGAGCTGGGAGGTCTCTTGTGGTCCAGTGTCCTGAACTTGGCTCACCTACCTCAGAGGCACAGCCCTGATGCCTGGCTGGAGCACCATGAGCCTGTCATCCACACAGCTCAGAATAAAAGGGAGAAAAAAAAGGAAAGAAAGAAAGAAGAAGATAAAATAACATAAAGTTAGTAAAATAAAAAATAATTATATTAAGAAAAACATTTCTTTTTGTAGAAAACATTTTTTAAAGTAATAAAATTAAAAAACGGACAGACAGAACCCTAGGACAAATGGTAAAAGCAAAGCTATACAGACAAAATCACACACAGAAGCCTACACATGCACGCTCACAAAAAGAGAAAAAGGGGGAAAATATATATATATAATTGCTCCCAAAGTCCACCTCCTCAATTTGGGATGATTCTCTGTCTATTCTGTTATTCCACAGATGCAGGGTACATCAAGTTGATTGTGGAGCTTTAATCCGCTGCTCCTGAGGCTGCTGGGAGAAATTTGCCTTTCTCTTCTTTGTTCGCACAGCTCCTGGGGTTCCGCTTTGGATTTGGCCCCGCCTCTGCGTGTAGGTCGCCTGAGGGCGTCTGTTCTTCGCTCAGACAGGACGGGGTTAAAGAAGCAGCTGCTTCATGGGCTCTGGCACAGGCCGGGGGGAGGGAGGGGCACGGATGTGGGGCGAGCCCTCGGTGGCAGAGGCCGGCGTGACGTTGCACCAGCGTGAGGCGCAACGTGCGTTCTCCCAGGGAAGTTGTCCCTGGATCCCGGGACCCCGGCAGTGGCAGGCTGCACAGGCTCCCGGGAGGGGAGGTGTGGAGAATGACCTGTGCTCGCACACAGGCTTCTTGGTGGCGGCAGCAGCAGCCTTAGCGCCTCATGCCCGTTTCCGGGGTCCGCGCTGATAGCCGCGTCTCACGCCCGACTCTGGAGCTCCTTTTAAGTGGCGCTGTTAATCCCCTCTTCTCGGGCACGAGGAAACAAAGAGGCAAGAAAAAGTCTCTTACCTCTTCAGCAGCTCCAGACTTCTCCCGGACTCCCTCCCGGCCAGCCGTGGCGCACTTAGCCCCCTTCAGGCTGTGTTCATGCCACCAACCCCAGTCCTCTCTCTGTGATCTGACTGAAGACCGAGGCTCAGGTTCCGGCCCCGCCCATCCCGGCGGGTGAGCAGACAAGCCTCTCGGGCTGGTGAGTGCCGGTCGGCACCGATCCTCTGTGTGGGAATCTCTCTGCTTTGCCCTCCGCACCCCTGTTACTGTGCTCTCCTTTGCGGCTCCGAAGCTCCCCCCTCCGCCACCCGCAGTCTCCGTCCGCGAAGGGGCTTCTAGTGTGTGGGAACCTTTCCTCCTTCACGGCTCCCTCCCACTGGTGCAGGTCCCGTCCCTATTCTTTTGTCTCTGTTTATTCTTTCTTCTTTTGCCCTACCCAGGTACGTGGGGAGTTTCTTGCCTTTTGGGAGGTCTGAGGTCTTCTGCCAGCGTTCAGTAGGTGTTCTGTAGGTGTTCTGTAGGAGCTGTTCCACATGTAGATGTATTTCTGATGTGTTTGTGGGGAGGAAGGTGATCTCCGCGTCTCACTCTTCAGCCATCTTGAAGCTCCTCCCCGACGTGACTCATTTTAAAATCCAGTATTCGTTAATGAATGCTATCTATCAAAAATATTTCTTCATTGTCATGAATTTCTGTAAGTTTTTGTGAGTCATAGTGGCCAAGGTGGAAAAACATTCACCAGAAAAACGTTAATTATTAATAGCAACTACTTGGAAAGAATATAAGAGGATTCTTCAAGTCTCTCAAATGATAGAACATACTCTATAACGATTCATCTGAAATAATGAAGACTGTTAGAACCATATCTTTTCTTGTTTTCTTCAGCTACATTAAATGTCAGACTCTTCAGAGAAGTTTACTAGATGCAGGTAGGGAATCCTATTTACAGTCTATACACCCATGTGCCAGGAGATGAAACATAATGACTATTAACATATACATGGAAAGGCTTATCTTTCTCAGTGCTCATCACTGTCTGTAGAGTCATTGAAGATTGCTAGAAATTAACCTGTGGAATAGATACAGAAAGAGAATTGATTTATTGAGGCAACATACACAGGAAGATCTCATTTTCCATTTTCCACCTTACTTCCACTTTAGGTCAGAGAATGACATATTTCAAACTTGTATTTAAAATTGGATAAATGATTTTAGTTAGAGCAATAGTGTTTATAGTAGCAAGAATAATCCCATGAGCTACATTATTCAGTACCTACTATGTGCCAGGCACTGTGCTCAATGCTTCACACATAGGCTTTCATTTAATCCTAACAACCACCCAATGTAGTAGAAGTTATTTACATTTGATAGAGAAACAGAAACTCTGAGTGCTTAAATTATTTCCTCAAGGCCATATTGAGTATCAGAGCTAGAAGCTGAACTCAGAATAACTGTCTCCAAAGCCTTTACTTGTTAATATGTAAATAATAATGGTTTCTTTATTAAATAGATAGCTGCTAAGCTCTTTTGAAGCTATTGATATTAGAAGGAAGACACTGTTTTCAATAGAGAGCATGTGTATGTGTATGTGGTGAGTGGAGATGATGAAGATGAAGATGATGAGCGAATCCAAGGTGTATGAGTTACTGCCTTTGCCATATTAAGCCTGGCAAAGTGTTAATATTTATACTTTTGTTCCTAATGCCAGGCTTTAATTTTCTTAGTGTTCTTTGCGTGTGCTAGTAACTTCTAATAAGAGATAACCAAAGAGTCAAGTTTAATTAATTCAGAAGTATCAATACAGGTATGTGCAACTTATTTGTAAGCCGATGACAGTTCAACTACATGATGTGTTTGACTAGAAAGAAATAATTCACAGAATACAGTTTAAATAAAAGATATATTCTTATAATTTGTTCTGGTTTATGATATAAACAAAAATAAATCTGGAAATTTATGAATGAATAAATATAGATTTGAATTGCCAAGGGAGATTTCAGTTTGGAAAATTTCCTCTTCAGTAAATAAAATCTCATTTCTTTTCAGCCATGCAGCACACTAATAGCCAGAATTATCTAGAGGAGAACTTAAGAGCTGTGTGAGTTTTATTATCAGTATTCTTTTGTTTGAAATGTAAAATCATATTAATTATTTTGGGGGGGGGAGTAGGGCAGTGATATAATAAGATTGATGGAGGAAGAGTTTGATTCTATCTTCAGCATTCACACAAGTGTTCTATTTCAGCACTAGTATTATGGTTGCACAGTTTCTTCAGAAAATGACTTATGAAAAAGTACAAACCACAGTTAAAGAATTGCTAGATCTTTCAGAGAAATGCAAAAGCCTCAAGCCACATGAATCACCTTCAGAATGTTGTCACCAATTGGTAGGTGAATCATGTTCTGCCTTTTTCTCTCTGTTGTTTTAAAAACTAAATTGCAAACAAAAGATGTTGTTATGAAGTGGGATGATTGAATAATTAGGCAAGGGATTTTAAGGCAACAATATGTACGTGTGTCACACTCAAGATATAATCTTTGTAGGTTTATAAACTTACATTTTATCATTTCATATCTGGGAGATCAGACTCTGAGAACCAAATGCTCAAGAGAATGAACTATACCCTAGAATGCCAGTTTGTTCATTTAAGCCAGTTGCTCTGTCTCTGTCACTAGAATATTATTGTCTGACATCCTCATATAAAGGTTTCTGGGAAACTAATGTACTGATTTTAAAAATTTCCAAGAGAATACAAAAAAGGAGAAAAAAGTGAATATTATTATAGGCTTTTTTCCCACTTAGTAGAAAATCTTGAAAATTACTGTTGTCTCATAAAATATGTCTATCTTGTGATTAGAAAAATTCTTGATGAAAACTAACATATTCTTATAATCTACATATTTTTGGATCAATTATTCTCATATCAACAATTTAAATACAAATAAATAATTTTCTTTTTTATTTATATATTTTTTTCACTCCATCTTCTTGGGCTAAAACCTACCTATTTTTTACCAGACTCTAAGTAGTCATAGAAAAATCATTAGTCTAATTAGAGACACACTTTAAATGAAGTTCGTTTGCCAGTGGCTAGCCTCACTTATTTTATATTGATTTCTTCTTACTTCCATTTCCAAAGTTGACCTTTTTTGCCCTTATCCCACAAATCTGGAAGCATATGTCATTTGAGGTTTACAGCACCCCACACATTTACTGCCATTCAAAGATACTTGAAAACTGAATCATTACATTTCTATTTGAATATTTGACACTGAATACACATTGCCTCAGAGTTTAACTTTTAAAATAAGTTCCCATGGAAATCAACTAAAAACAATCAGGAAGCAAGAAAACAAACTGACAGCTGTTTCTTGGTGGGTAATTCTTATTAAAAATACCTTGATTTCTTTAGGTCTTGGACATTTTGGCTTACTTTTATTTTAATACCTTCAACTGTATGAAAATGAAGCACTTACATAGGTAGGGAGAAAATGATAAATTCTATTTGGCCAATGTCCAGCATGTGGGAATTTAGACTTAAGAACCTTTTAAAAGGCTTTCACTCAAAAGAGCTATGACCAGGGACTATTGGATACAGAGTATAACATTATGCCCTCAGTTGCACTCAGTTGCCTTTTCTATATAATTCCTTAACTTACCTGTGGTTAGAAATGTAGACCACAAGTGCTTTCCCTTAATTTATTATTTCCTCCTACAGATGACTACCTTCCTAGAGCATATTTGCAATAACCAAGGGTTGGCTGACAGACATGTATTTTCTGACTGTTGCAATACAAATAACTCAGCAAGACACAAGTGCTTCCTATCATACAAAAAGGATGTTGCAGGTTACAGTGATATATTCCAAATTTCAAATCCTGAGCAGATCTGTGAGATGGACAAAGAGAATCAAGTGCCGGTGAAAGAGAAGTAAGTCACTTTTCCTTGCCAGGTCTTTGAAAAAGAGTATTTTCCAATTTTGAAGACAGATCTTTTGTTTTAATATAAAAGCCTCTGAGTACACAATGTTTGATTATATAAAATTAAAGAGAAAATTTGAGCTACAATTTTTTTTTTCCCTCACAATGACAACATCGTTTTAGCGAACCCAAGAGGGCATGAAAATGCCTGTGCCATGAAACATTAAAAAGGACTAGGATCTGTAAAGGACCCATCTCCTTAAAGGTTAGGTTGGTCAGACCAATAGCAAATGAATACAGTCTAGTAGGCAAAGCACAATAAACAGAGTATTGGGAATAGAGAGCAGGTAATAGCTCAGGCAATGGGCTGGTATTTTGGAGGTTCACCAAGGGATAGCAGGAGGGGTATCTGATAGGCATGGAGATAGAGTATGTCATTGGGAACCTAGGAATAAGTAATAATTGTGGATCAGACAGAGATGAGTTTTCTACTCAAGAACTCTGATTCTGTAATTCCTACCTGGAGTGGATAGCATGATAGCCCATGGGTAGGTGAGCTCATATTTTGGTTTCCTAGTTAGCACAGAAGTCTATCTTTAGAAAGTGAGGTATGAGCAAGTTAGGGACAGGAAACCAAAACCAGAGAGAGGTAGAAATGACAAGAGAAGCACAAAGCTTCAGTTCTCAAGGAATGCAGTTCTGGCCATCTGGTCAAGACAGACTCAGACACTGGGAATAAGGAAAAGATCTGAATGCTGGATCTAGTGCAAAAGGCATGGTGGTGGTTTGATTTCAGATTTTAGACATGAAACTCTAAACCAGAAATGAATGAGCAGGCAGGGTGACTTGATGTTGAACAACGTAAACACTTTTAATTCACCTATACATGGGCAGAATTGCCCCAGAAGTTACTGAGCCTTCAGGAAGGAATTAAATGGCCCCAGTCACTTAGGGAGAAAGGACTAAGGGACAAGGGATTGGGCCGGTTCCAACTGGTCTGACATTAGGGGCAACCAAATGGGAAACTGTAATATGAACTTGGCTACCTAGTAAGTGAAGTGCTATCCACTCTAGGTGAGATTTATAAAATCAGGTTTGAGCATTCAGAGATTACAAAATCTAACCAATACTCAGGCAGTGAATCTAATCTCTTCTTGAACATTTACAATTAAGTCTGTATCAAGGAGTTATTTTATATGCTAATTTAACTTATGTGCATACAACCATAAATATTCAGGGGAAAATAATTTTCTAACTACTTGCTTCATAATTATATCAACAACTTTGTTTAGTTCTCCACCAAAGAAACAGTAACTTATATCAAAGCTAGAGGAAAAGTCTGCTATTTCAGTCTTATCAAAAGATAGCAAAAGATAGAATACAGATACACCAAACTGTAGTTATTTTATCTTTGGATTATCTAAGGAATTTTCAATAACAGTTTTGATCATTGTAAGATAAGTGTGACCGCTTGTTACCTTGCAATAGGGACATTCTATTTTTAAATGGCTCTAATTATTAGAAAGCTTTTTCCTTATACTAAGTTCAACTTTGCCTTTGGAGATTTGAAATTAGATTAGTTCATACTGAAAATCCTCTATGGGAACTAAGTTACTGCAGCACAAAAATGTACTCTTAGTTTAGCATAGTACCCAACAGAGAGCAGAGATATTGAATGGCTCCAATGAAATTTCCTATCAACCAAGAATTTTGCCTTATCTTGGGTGGCAGATGTATCTTGACAATGTCAATTCTGCTTTTCTTTTTTTACAAGTTGGGCTTGAGAAACTTTGCTGAAATGAAACAAATCTATTGACTGAACTTCCAAGAGTAAGGGGGGTGAGGGTGGAGGTTGGGTGGGGGTCAGCATTTTCTCT
Organism: Kogia breviceps; assembly: GCF_026419965.1. NCBI lineage: Eukaryota > Metazoa > Chordata > Mammalia > Artiodactyla > Physeteridae > Kogia > Kogia breviceps. Next base: position 55,466,105 of record NC_081315.1, read on the forward strand.
AGTTTAGCCATTTGCTTATACTATCCCAGTAAATGATTAAAGCCTTAACTATACTTTCATTTTGGCTTTTTGTCTTCATTGGCTACTCTGGAACTTGGCAGGTCAGGCTTCTCCAGCTCAGCTCAGCTCCCGACACCTCTCTTCCAAGGGGTAACTCAGGAGTGCAGGATCCTTCCATCTTGGAGCTATACCCTCTGGAGCATGTGTTTCCAAGGTTACTGCAAAAAAGAAAGAGAGAGACTAGGGAACTGTGCAAAGTAATTAATAGCCAAACCTAGGATTGGTGTGTGGCATGTTTATTCATATTTCATTGATTAGAACTCAGTTATATGTTCCCACCTAACTGCAGGAGAGGCTGGAAAAGTAGTCTTCCTTTGAACACAAGAAGAGAAAGTGGATTTGTGTGAGCATTGAGCCAGTTTTTGTCTGCACTGTCAACTTTTTGGGGGTATTTGTGTGTGTGGGGAGGTGGGGAGTAAATAATTTGAGTAAGCTTTGTGGAATAGTGTGAGGAGATATGATTATAAGTGAAAGGCAGGCCTGGTGCCCAGGCTCTATAATGAGTGTAAAGAATAAATTTGAGAAGCAAATTAAGACTGGGATTTAGTAAGAAAACAAAATATTGAGTAACATGTCTCGGAGGAAAATGGCATTAACTTTTCTAGTCTAGAAAGATCTTATGGATGATTTCAGAGATTCCTCTTCACCCACCAATAGCTTCTAAAGTTAATTTGCCTTCACCAGGTGTACAATCCTCCATTTACAATCAGTTTAGACTATTGAACTTTCTATCTCCTACTACTTATATAAAAATGAAAAGTTGTAATTACTGATTTTCTTTACCTACTGGTCCAGAAAGTACAGTTGGTGACTTCATGGGCACTGTCTAACCTCACAGTGATCTCTCTGTAGTGAACTTTTGATGCATTTAAGTACAGTGCTATCCTATTTCTGTCACCATGAAATTCTAGAAGTTTCAGGTCAACAAAACTAAATGAATCCTAAGTTTTTAAGAAACAGTGTCAGCATATGTTCTCGAATTCCAATTTATATAGCTTTGTATTTGTCAAATTACAGGTTCATTTATGAAACTTCTAGGAAGCATCCATTCTTGTATGGACCCACTATTCTGACCATGTCTGCTTGCTATGAAACAGCTGTTCAGTCTTGTTGCCAAGAAGAAAATAAGACTGAATGCTTCCAGATAAAGGTAAACTATTCATATGTCAACTCTTACTTAGGGACTTGTTATGCTAAGTGTGGACTATGGACCAGCAGCATATGCATCACCTGGCAGTTTGTTAGAAATACAGTCTGAAGCTTTTCTCCAGGCCTGCTAAAGAAGACTTCATTTTAACAAGATATTCAGGCAATTCATATAGTCCTTAAATTTTGAGAAGCATGATCTAGCATAAATATAACTTCATAATAAATATTTAATATTCCAGTTATTATTTCTATATAACAAAACACCCCAAGATTTAGTGACTCAGAACAATAACAATTAGTTTATTACTCTTATGGTTTCAGTGGGTCAGGAATTCAGGAAGGGCTCATCTGGGCTTTTCTGGCTCCTGATTTTTCATGGGGTTGCAGTCAATGGCTGGGGCTCTGAAGGTCTGTAGTACCTGGGGTTTGGTCCAACATCTCTTTCTCCTCATATTATCTCAGGGCCTTTCCATGTGGTCTCTCTGCCTTGGCTGGTTTGGGCTGCTTCACAGAATGCAGCCTCAGGGCAGCTGGACTGCTGACATATGGCCAAAGTCTCAAGAATGAGTTTTCTAGTGGATGAAGCAGAAATTGTATGGCCTTTTATGACCAGGATTCAAAAGTTATTTATGCTTTACTCTATTGGTTGAAATATCATAAAATCTCACCAGTTTGAAGGGGAAACTAAATATACTGTAACAAAAGCTCATTGTAAGAAGAACATGGGATAGAAGTTGTTATTATAGCCATCTTTGGAAATTACAGTTAGCCTCACACTTAATTTTAACCGTGTGGCTTTTCTCCTTCATTGAATAGATGTAAATCGGTGATTAGTTCCATGATAAAAGTATTTTTTATGTATGTTCATTAAAGGTTCTAAATATCAACACAAAGTAACCATCTTTAGAAGGCACACCAGATGGATTTTCCCAAGGTCGTGCTGAAATGAATAGTAGTTTGATAATCGTTTTTATGAATTCCTCAAGTCTAAGGGCAGTGCCGCTTCTTCCTTGCTGTTTTTTTTAATATCCTCAGTGAGAATTTCTCTCATATTCCTCTCAACCCCTATTTCTCTATTCCACTAAAGCTATTTCTCCTATTGAGCTCCTCATCATCTACCTTGTGTAAGAAATTAAATAATGTATCTAAAGAGTCTGACATATGCTAAGTACTCAATAATCGTAGCTATTATCATTAAAGCTACTTATATATATTTCTTTCCCTAGTCATCTCCAATTCCTTCAGAAGCCAATTCTGAATTCCTAAGCAGGACAGTCATTTTTTTCTCCTGTTGGTTTTATATTATTAAAAACAACAAAAACAAGTGATTGTGTAGACTTAGGTCTCATTACCTGGCATTTTGCAAGAATGAACTTTTTCATGAAGGTTAGTTGTTTTTAGGTAACTTGTTTCAAAGTTTTCTTAATCTTAACCCGTTCAGAGGAAATTTTTCCTTAATGTATAACATGTCCCTATAATTAAAAAAAAATTTTTTATTGGAGTATAGTTGATTTACAATGTTGTGTTAGTTTCTGCTGCACAGCAAAGTGAATCAGTTATACATATACATATATCCACCCTTGTTTAGATTCTTTCCCATATAGGTCATTGCAGAGTATTGAGTTCCTTGTGCTATACAGTAGGTTCTTCTCAGTTATCGATTTTTTATATAGTAGTGTGTATATGTCAATCCCAATCTCCCTATTTATCCCTACCTTCCCAACCCCAATTTCCCCCTGGTAACCATAAGTTTATTTTCTACATCTGCGACTCTATGTCTGTTTTATAAATAAGTTCATTTGTACTATTTTTTTTTAGATTCCACATATAAGCAACATCATATGATATTTGTCTTTCTTTGTCTGACTTATTTCACTCAGTATGACAATCTCTAGGTCCATCCATATACTAAGCATAAGCAGATGCTTTTAAGTTAGCTAAGAGTTCTTTTCTCCTCTCCCTCACTTTGTGATGTTTACAGTCTTGCTGCCTCCAGGATGTCTGTTCCTAGTTCTTACTCCTTGCCCAGAGAAAATTGCATAGCCAATCATGTAAAAGTTGTATCTATGATCAGAGAATGTGGTTTATGAGTTAAGCCTTCACAGACTCTCTTGTGAAGTGGATAAGCTTGTTTGTATTTGATTTCAAATGAGTATAATACAACAAAATAAGGATAAAATTTATATTTATAATTAATTATAAAGTATAATTTATTATCATTGTGCCAGATTTGTGGTTTGAATATTGCCTCTGTATACATTATCTAACATGTTCTTTAAAAAAACATTGTAAGGTCCGGTTACCCCAAGTTAAAATAATATATGGTCAATATAATGTTTTAAGTGAATATATAGAGCTCTTCTGAAATTTTAAGATGTTGTTTATTCTCCCACCACACAGAGATACCAATTTTGGTATATTTCCTTTTATTCATTTTTTTCATTCACAGGTTTTATTTTGTATATTGTTGTGATCAAATTGAGTATATACTTTTGGTTAGAGACTTAAATACATGTGCTTTTTATTAGAAGGCAAAAGTCAAAATTCTGGCTTAAAGAATATGAAAATTTTCTGGGAGGGGCTCCATTAATATATATTGCAAAACTGGAGCATATATCATAGGTAAACATTTGGAGACATGTTCAAGATGACAGGGCTAGTAACTTGAATAAAACCAAAATACAACTGTAAGATGTTATCAAAATTTATTCTAGTGGCTCTCTGGATTTTTGTTTGTTCACTTTCTTGTTCTCATTTATATGCCAAATGTCTAAGTTCTGGGACGAACAATCTCTGGGGAAGTGTGATGCTATTTTGTAAAAAACAAAAAACAAAAAAACAGAAACTTCACCAAATTATGCTTTTACATTTGGCCTCATAGATAAGACAATAAAAACTTTCTAATTTGGGGGAGATACATGATTTTTATTTTTCTCTCTTCTTTACTAACCATGAGATGAACTTCTTCTGTTGTTACCATAGTTCTTTGATGAGTCAGTTTTCTAATTACAGCTAGAACCCATCAGAAAATATGTGAGAGAAATATCTTCGAGGCATCACCACTTATGTGAGATTGGGATTAAATTCAACCACAAAGTAGCAAAAGCAGTGTAAGTTACCTATTTAGATTTGTGGACTTTGTTGCTTTGGATGACCCTCTTTGATTAAACTCATTTGAAAAATGATTTGTCTTTCGTTTAGCTAATGTCTCAGTGCAAATCTGTTTCCTTTCTTTACACGTGTGGTACTTGCCTGTTCAATAAGGCACACTGGGCTGTGCCTGAAACTGCACAGTCCTCCTCTCTACCCACTATCTCCTGTGGGGTTGATATCTCCTCTATCAACTTCTTCCATCAGCTCAAATCCTTTAGGCTCTTCTCCAGTGCACAAAAGATTCTGTACATTCAGATGCTCACACTTAGTAGTTCTGCATGGTAAAGGCTAGAGGACAAAAGGTATTTTTCTCTTGGAAGATAAGAAATATTTTGGCTTTAATGTCATGTAGGACAGAAAAAGTGAGTGGTGTTTTTTGGGGTGGGGATAGAGGAGTGTGAGGTGGGAGGAGAATTTGATGCTACTCAGTATGCCTCTATCTTGGGCCCAAATTGTGTTTCTGTCCCAAGTTTACCCCTGAAGACATGCATCTTCCCTTATATCACCTTCTTCCCCAATTTAGGATAACATTGGGCTGTCTGGAAGCTCAGTTTTCCTTATAAGACAAGCCCATTTTTCATATTTCTAGAAAAATTTCAGGGATGTTTTTCAGTTGTCAATAGAGAGGGACAAGGGAGAACCAAACCTCTTACAATTATTATCTTTCTGATAAAGAATTTTATTTGGAAAGTCAGGTCAGATAAATTCCCCAATTACCCATCTAAGCAACTCAACTACTTTAAGCAATAATTTGAATGATGAAAATGACTGTATTTACACGATTATGAATTGAATAATTTTCATTTTGTGATTTACATCTTTGTATGGCTCTGGGTTCTATCACTGTAGAGATAGAAAACATTTATAATATACAACTGTCTTCATCCTACATTTGCAACTGTGTTCTATTCTTTTGGTTACTCAATGAACTACAACTAATTTTAGAAAGAATCGAATTCAAAAAACTGTTTAAAATGTACTTTTTTTTTCCAGGGAATTGGTTCTGTTGACTAAAAAACAACCTAAAGCTAACTTTTCTGAAATTGCCAAACTGGCCATGGATATTAAAAATCTGCATCAGATCTGTTGTGAAGGAAATGCAGTAGCGTGTGTGCTTGGCAGAGTAAGAATTTCTCTTTTCTTAAAACTCTTTAAAATACTTGTGCTTTTAAAATAAAGGTGAGGGCGGTATAAATGAATCTAAAAAAGTAATTATCATTTCTCAATATTACCAACAAAATGGTGTCTTCCCTCCTCTCTCTGCTCTTCTCGTGAAACAATTTTTTCTTTCTTTTCCTTCCTTCCTTCCTTCCTTCCTTCCTTCCTTCCTTCCTTCCTTCCTTCCTTCCTTCCTTCCTTCCTCATTCTATCTACTTTATTCTTTTATTCTTAAATTTTTAGAGCTGGCTGCTAATTTTCTTCCAAATTGGGATAGTATTTCATTCATCTTTGAATCTCTAGAAAGTCTTGGAATTGAAAACTATACCCTCAGGCCTTATCAGCCTGGAGGAAAGAAGAAACCACCAAAAGCAAAGATGTGGCATCAGGGACAAGGACCGGGGCATGGACAGCATAGAACTCACCTGGCCCACGTCCAAACGTAAAGTCTCAAAATCCCAGAGAAGGAAAAAATTATAGCTGTTAAAATCCTGATAACGTTTTAGTAAATCACAAGTTACAAGTATGTTCCTATTCATTCTACAAGTTTGAAAACTGAATAAATTTCATCATGATAAAAAATAAAACAGAAACAAAGAAAGACTACAATCATGATTTCAGTGAGAAATCTGTGACTCTTATGGGCGGGAATCCTTACCCCCAACAATTTTTGTCCCATTATGCAACAGATTAAGGAATGTGGGTAACAATATCAATTAAAATAGAAAAATCATTGAATCGAGCACTCAGTAGAACCCCTAAGATTCTAAGTCCTCAAATGTCTACTTTGCTGGAACAGAGAGTTGGGGTCGGACCATAGCTTTCCCTTGGCAGCCATCGCAGTTGGCCATTGTTTTGTCAGTTCCACATTCAGCTTGACCGAAAGATGGTGGCTGCTACTGCCAATTCCATCCTGGAGATAGACAATATAAGGTTGCTTCTTGGATTACTTCCCATATGGCAAAAATCTCAACTTATACTGGAAGCAATACTATCCTATACACTTAGAAGTCGTGCTGACTCTTTGGGACAGGCTCTCAGAATCCTACTTGCATGAAGATTAGGTGAAAATTACAGGGAACTTTGGGACCTATCCATAGGTATTAAAACAAAACAAAAGAAAAATCTCTAAAATCCTTTAACACATAAACAATACCCATGCCAAACTGATAACTTTAGAACAGCTCCTATTATGGTCTGTACTATGACAGGAATGCTAGAACAATCTCCAGTTATTTAATTGTATTAGGTAGTATTCATAAGCAATATAAAGTAACTTTAGATAGTTCTGGCATTCCTGTTTTATTCTAGACTATAAAAGAAACAGGTTTAGAGTTATTAGCTTGACAAAGATACTTTTATTTGTTGAGAGGTTTCACTCTGTTTTAGAGGTTGTTTTGTTTTAAATAGGATGGATTCTGAACATTAGTAAATATTCTTTTGTTTTCTTAGGATGATCATTTGATTTTTATTGTTTGACTTATCCATTGATGAATTATATTAAAAGATTTCTTAATATTTACCCATTTTTACATTGCTCAAGTCAATATCATTTTACTATATCTATGGTCTCTCTCTCTCTCTCTCTCTCTCTATATATATATATATATATATGTCACATTTTTGCATTTATCTTTAGATGTGAAATGGATCTAGAACTTTCTTTTTTGGCACATATTTTATCAGGTTTTGGTATCCAGTTATGATAACTTCTAAAAGATGAATTAGAATTTTTTTCCTTTCGAATTCTCTGAAATAACTTAAATAGCACTGTAACTTACCTGTTTTCAGAAGGTTTGTCTGTGAAACTGGAGGAGGGATGGAGATACAAACTGATGTGACAGCTTCTCCATTTCTTTTGTTATGGATTTATTTAAACATTTTTTCAGTCAATCTTTATTATTCATGAATTCTGTACTTGAGACTTCACCTACATGCCAAAATTTATTTGTGACGCGCAAATCAATACAGCACTTTGTGCTCATTCCCAGATTTATGCATGCTCAGAGCAATGGAAATCTGAGTTGCCAGATGTGCATGGCTCCAGCTACAATAGAACAAGGTGATGCTCTCTGTCTTCTTATTGTAGCTCTCATACTATAAATAGGCGTTCTTTTTGCAGTCTATTTAGTGCCACATTTTCTGCATTTCTGTGCTTTTTGTTGGTGAGTTAGCTGTTTAAAATGGCCCGAGTATACTTCTGAAGTGTTGTCTAGTGTTCCTAGAAGCTGTGATGTGCGTTGTGGAAAGAATATGTATTTTATTTTATTGGAGTATAATTGGTTTACAATGGTGTGTTAGTTTCTGCTGTATAACAAAGTGAATCAGCTATACATAAACATATATCCCCATATCTCCTCCCTCTTGTGTCTCCCTCCCACCCTCCCTATCCCACCCTTCTAGGTGGTCACAAAGCTCCAAGCTGATCTCCCTGTGCTATGCGGCTGCTTCCCACTAGCTATATGTTTTACATTTGGTAGTATATATAAGTCCATGCCACTCTCTCACCTCGTCCCAGCTTACCCTTTCCCCCTTCCCATGTCCTCAAGTCCATTCTCTATGTCTGCATCTTTATTCCTGTCCTGCCCCTAGGTTCTTCAGAACCTTTTTTTTGTTTTTTTAGATTCCTTATGTATGTGTTAGCATACGGTATTTATTTTTCTCTTTCTGACTTACTTCACTCTGTATGACAATTTCTAGGTCCATCCACCTCACTACAAATAACTCAGTTTCGTTTCTTTTTATGGCTGAGTAATATTCCATTGTATATATGTGCCACATCTTCTTTATCCATTCATCTGTCGATGGACACTTAGGTTGCTTCCATGTCCTGGCTATTGTAAATAGTGCTGCAATGAACATTGTGGTACATGACTCTTTTTGAATTATGGTTTTCTCAGGGTATATGCCCAGTAGTGGGATTGCTGGGTCGTATGGTAATTCTATTTTAGAATATGTATTTTAGATAAGCTTTGTTCATGCATGAGGAACAGTGCTGGTGGCTATGAGTTCAATGTGAATAAATCACCAATATGCAGTAGTCCCCCTTATTGCCCCCTTTGCTTCCTGAGGTTTCAGTTAATCACAGTCAACTTTCATCTGAAAATATTAAACAGAAAAATCCAGAAATAAACAATTCATAAGTTTTAAATTGTGCACCATTATGAGTAGCATGATGAAATCTTGTGCCATCTTGTTCCATCTCATCTGGGATGTGAATTATCCCTTTGTCCAGCGTTTCTCGGGGATTAGTCACTTAGTAGCCATATGGATTATCTGATTGGCTGTCCTGGAATCACAATGCTTGTGTTCAAGTCACCCTTACTTTACCTAACAATGGCCCCAGTGCACAAGAGTAGTGATGCTGGCAGTTTGGATCTGCCAAAGAGAAGCCATAAAGTGTACCCTTGAAGTGGAAAGGTGAAAGTTCTCAACTTAATAGGAATAAGAAAAAAATATCGTATGCTGAGGTTGCTAAGATCAATGGTAAGAACAAATCTTTTATCTGTGAAATTGTGAAGAAAGAAAAAGAAATTCATGTTAGTTTTGCTGTCACACCTCAAACTGCAAAAGTTTTGGCCACAGTGCATGATAAGTGCTTAGTTAAGGTGGAAGGGCATTAAAATTGTACAATAAGGTATTTTGAGAGAGAGAGAGAGAGACCACATTCACATAACTTTTATTACAGTATATTGTTATAATTATTCTATTTTATTATGTTATTTTTGTTAACCTTTCACTGTCCCTAATTTATAAATTAAACTTTATCATAGGTATGTATGTACAGGAAAAAATATAGTATATACAATGTTTGGTACTATCTGCAGTTTCAGGCATTGACTGGGGGTCTTAGAATGTAACCCCTGTGGGTAAGGGGGAGCTACTCTTTATTAAATAAGATGTTTTTAAACAGAAACATACACAAAATAAGGTTATGTCTTGATCTGTTGACGAAAGTGCAGCCAGAGACTTGCAGAAGACTTATTCTGTATTTCCTCTAGGGTAGATGATTCAATATTCACGAATTCAGTGTTTATAACTACTGTGAATAATGAGAATCAATTGTACTTATTTTTGTCAGGTTTTAAAATATACATATTCCTTTAAAAAATCTCCTTCATTAGCACTTTCTCATTTAGAAATATAGAGTTCTACATGACAATATTATTATTTGATAACTAAAAACATCAATTATGTAGTTATACCTCCTTTCCCCCCATGTATATATGTTTTCTCCTTTAAGTAATTAGTTTTGCAAAGGGACTATTTAATTTACTATTCTTTTCCAAGACAGAGTTCTTGGAAAATGACATTTACTCCAGGCTCACAACTAGGTGGAGCCTAGTCAGAAGTGATTTATGTCATTTCTAGGCTTTTATTTGTTGAGAGGTTTCACTCTGTTTTAGAGGTTGTTTTGTTTTAAATAATTGTTTAATTATTTTAATTATTTTAAAACAATTAAACAATTGTTTAATTGTTTTAAAAACTCCTGTCCAAAACACCCAATCTGAGGTCAATGTTAGAATCTACAGGTTGAAGATGACAGTGCCGCTGTCAGCCTGGTTCTCAGAACTACTGCCCAGAGGCAATACACCTCCCCTTCTCAATAGGACTTTATTGAGAAAGAAACAGACTGGATCCTATTAAGCCACTGAGAGCAGGCTCATCACTTAACTAATGTACACACTCTCCCTTATCGGTCTCAACCTGACCTCACAATGCAGCTTCAATTTACCACTCTCAGATCTAGATCTTCAGTACATTCTTCTTCTCTCCTGATCCCTTAATCTTAATCTCAACTAAATTTTCCCAATGAGCTCAAAATGTCCTATATACCATTTCCCAAGTATGCCATGTTCTTTACTTCTAAGACTCTTTACATATAAAGATAGATAATTCTAGTATGCTTTTCCTCTCCATTTGTTTCCAACTAACTTCTATTTGTCCTTCAAGACTCAAATCATTCAAGGTCTTCACTCTGACCTTTATCCAGTCTGGATTGCCAATCTCTCTTTTTTCTTCCAAAATAAATATGTGCATTTCTCTAACAATTTATTTTATAATGCATTATTATTGTTGTTTAATTATTTGACTCTCCAACTAGATTGTGAGTTCCTTAAGTATAAGGACTAGCTTGTTCATACACACATATACTTATTTTTGTATGTGTATAATAAGTAAATATGTAAGTTTTATAGTAATATTACAGTAATGTATATAGAAAATGACAGAGACAAAATGTTTTCTAAACTGGGATCCCAGAACGATAACAACAGTAGCAAGTAATAAAATTCTTCATTTGTATTTTGTTGGGCTAAACTTGAAAACAATAATACAGTCTGTTTCCCTTTAAGTTCTTTAAGAGATGTTAGAAGAACTTGTGACACTGAGTAAAGTCAAATAGAGAAGGTTACTTATTAGAATGAGTCACTATAAATGACCTTTTTTGGTCTCTCAGTTTGCCATGGAAAAAGCAATATAAGATGCCAAGTTTTTCTCTGGTTTTCTACTAATAACAGTAAAAAGAAATAAGTTCAGAATGAAGTCATCAAAAATAACTGCTCTTTTATGTTTATAGAGCCAGCTTATGAACTATACCTGCTCTAAGCAGGCTACACTATCCAGCAAGATCACTCCATGCTGTGAACTGCCAGAACCATTCCGAGGGGAATGCATTATCAACTCAGAAAATGACAAACCTGATCTCTCATCTTTGCCACTTAGCAGGTTTACAGAAGACCAGTTTGTATGCAAACAATTCACTGACAGACAAGATGACTTCCTACAAGAGTAAGATGGCTTTTTGTAAAATCTTAGTAATGGTATATTGTATTTATGGATTCTTTGGGAGAGATTGCAAACTTGAATGATGACAGAGGCGAGCCAATGATGTGAGTGAATGGTTAAATGGCTGAGAGGAGATGCCTTGTGGAGTCCAAGCTTGCAGCTACTATTTGGCTCTAGCTACTTGTTACCATATGGGAATGTAGGCTTTGGGTCATTGGATCAACTGCATTTTGAGAGAAGTTGGAAGTCTCTTGATTTTTAAATGTTGACAACTAATATAGGAATTTAAAAAAACACAGTGAGCGTCAAGTGTGTGCAAGCTTTGCTCTGAGGGACTTAGAGTCATCCCTAAGTAAGGGTTTCAGATTGGTATGCCTGGCCAGCTCTTCTAATTAATTTAATGCCTACTATCAAAGCCAGAGTGTGGCATTACAAGATTAAAGAGATGGAGTTCTAACATCTCTGGTGTCCATTCAGAAGTGCAAATTATTTGGGGCATAAAGCAAACTGATTTCAATATATTATAATATTAAGACAATATTACGGAGTGATTGAAATAGTTCCAAAGTCACCTTGTGAAGTATTATCTGGAGCAGCTAAATTCTAACAAAACATAAGAATTTGAATTTTCCTCAAAGTTTTCTGTAGATTGACTTTAGTTATATTTCTGAAATTACATTTGACACTGGCTTATAAAAGTAAATGTCGCTACCTGAACTCACTTATCCCTAAACTTGCATTTAGTATTGAAGAAGTCAGTAGGCACAACTTCCTAGTGGAAATTACGTTAGACTATGAGTTGTGAGACCTGAGTTCCAGTCTAGCTTGGTTATGCATCAGCTTTGAAATGTAGTTCAAGCCACTTAATTTCCCCAGACTTTTGGGTTCCAACTGTAAACTGAGGCAGTTGGATAAGATCACTTCAGATGTCCCTTCTGCAATTCTATGATTCCTTTGAATATATTCTAGAGTCCAAATTTCTCTTTCTTGTAACCCAGAAGAATGTGCAATTATAGACAACTCATGCTCGAAGGCTTATGTGGAAAACAGGGGAAGATGGTTATTTAATACCACAGCACAGTCTTACAAAAAAATTGTAATATTTATAAAATCTAGCCTCAAAGGTCATCAAGAAAATGTTCTCACCTAAATACTTGAAATGAATTTCTAGTAAAAGTAAGGAGAGACCCTGAGCCAGGAAATAAAGCTTATCAGGATGTTTTAGGTTCAAGTTTGAATCTGCCACTCACCACTGTGTAACTTTGGAAAAATTACGTAATTTTATTGATTTGGTTTCCTTATCTCAAAATATAGCCAATAAAACTTCCCTGTCAGCCTCCCAAGATTTTCAGATACCTAAAGTCAGTTAAAATATTGAATAAATTTCATGGTCATAGCTGGCTTTTGAAAGAAAACTATGGCTTCAGAAATTTAGTGTTTACTTTCTAATATGCTTCATGTGCTTACAGGTTTCTTTATGAATATTCAAGAAGACATCCAGAGTTGGCAGTTCCAGTGATTTTAAGAGTGGATACAGTATATCAAAACTTACTGGGAAAATGCTGTAAATTAGAAAATCCTCTGGAATGCTATCGTCATGGGGTAAATTCCTTTTTTTTAACCTGTTTCTCATAAGTGATTATAAACATAGGGAAAAGTCCAGTGCTGTTAGTAGTACTGTACTTTTGTAAGATGATTATGCATGTTCTTTCTAATTGCAAGCACTACACAAAAATTTTGATTTCTGTCTAAACCAAAGGCCACATCATTATACAGCAGCAACTTTCTATGTGAGTCACTGCCTTATAGATTCTGTGTTTTATGAAAACAACTCTGTGCAATCTTCTCTTTAAAGTTTGCTTGGCATGGTAGCAGGTAGCATGAAAGCATAGCCTATTACGGTGGGGGAAGGTTGACGGTTTCTACCAAACAGGCCTGGAAACTGTCCCTATCTCAGGCCAGAAATCATACTGGTCACACTCAGCAGCTCCTGTTGTGTAGTTGACATGGAAAAAGCTGGTTGCCTTACAAATCTCTGACCAGACGATCTGTTATCCACAGTTTACCAGGAGCCAGGTGGTTCTGGCCTTTGTTATGCTAATTAGTGGCTTACATATTTATAGAGAGGTGGAGATGGAGGACAAAGGCATTTCCTGTCCTGTTTGAGTTCAAGCAGGTACACTAGCATCTTCCTGTTCCCTGGAGAGAAGGCTAAATGAAGGCAACTTAGTCTTTGGTAGGTTAGCACCCTTTCATAGCATCACCTGTAGACTCCACAATCATCATTATGATAACAGCCCCTTATTGGAGCATGGATGTTTAGAGTTTACAAAGTAACTTTACAACAAGTGTCCTATTTTATTCTCACAACAGCTTGGTAAGATAGGTAATGGCATAAGTAGTAGCTACATTTTGTAGATGAGAGTTTTGAGTTTCAGAAGGTTCAGGTGACTTGTCCAATGTCACACAGGCAGTAAGGACAAGGCTAAGTGTTAAATCCAGGCAAACAGTTTGCCAATCAGGTAAAATTTTTACTATAACAAATACTGTTTATTAGGATCAGGTGGACTGGGTCTGATTACTTAAGAAGATAACCAGTGCTCCTACCAAAGAGCTAAGTCTGCAAGGTCACTCATATCTTCCCAATGGAATTTTATTTGCACTGTTCAAGAATTCTTTGAACTTTCATTTAGCTCTGAGAATTCCATGTGATTCCCTTCAACGTGTATTTGTGGAGTGCTTTACTATGTTCAAGTCTGGTACTTGTTTATATTAAACCATGACTTCTTAATATGTATCTATATTTCTATACCTATATCTATATCTCTATATCTGTACTGTTTCCATAAAAATGCAGTATTATTAAAAATAACCAATATGCACACATACACACACATTCTGATCAATTAAACTTAGATCTATAAATTACTTTTAAGGACCTCTTTTTGGCTTGATGAATGATTAGCTTTATGCTTGTAAAATATGCCATTTAAGCCCATAACTGAGTTCATACCACAGGAAACTAAATATCAATCTTGCTGTCCCACTTTTTTCTTCACAAAGTACATGGCCATTCCTGTTTCAGCAAAATGTGTTTTTTCAACATTTCCAAACTCACTAAGTAAATAAAACCCTGGGTTTAGTAAAACGGTCACATTAAACTATTACAGAAGATGGTTTTGCAATCTTAACCTCAAGATATATTGTTGCAACAATAGATAAACACTGATTATCTTTATTTTTCAGGAAGAGATGTTTCAAAGAGTGGTTCATGAAAGCCACGAGCATGTGAAAAATCAGTGTGATTTACGTGAGAAATTAGGAGATAGTGACTTCCATGACAGGTATGCTTCCAAGGTATTGTCCAGATTTGTGGTTGTTCATGAGTTTTTGTTGACTCCTGCTGCTGAGAGTTGCTAAGAATCTATATTCAACCTTAAAATCTCAGAGGCCAAGGAAAACCTCAGTTCAGAATTAACCTAGCTATCTTTGTCTTGATAAGACAGTTGTCCACATAACCTTGGGTGCTTTTACATTGCTTTTTAGGCCAGTTTCCAGATTCCAATCAATGCCCAGAGGTCAGGGAGCCAGCAGACCCTGACTGCCCTTCTGCAATCCCATAGGAGCCCTCTACCCTTCACCTGGACATTTAGTTTGGGGCTTTGCATGCAGTTTGGAGTCAAGGCTGCAACAGAGATCTAATCTAGGTTTTCTGTGTCAGTTTCAAGTCAGGTCAATATAGCAAATACAGTATTTTCACTATGAAGAGTAGAGATAAATAGGTACCTTAGTCAGAGGGAGCACATGTAACTTCATGTGCAGAGAGCCTGGTAAATCCCATTGTATTTCAAAGATTAAGATATCAAAAAAAAAAGGCCAATTTTCAGTTATCTTTAAGATCTTACTGTAATAGTCTATTAAGAAGCAGAGTATATATGTCAATCCCAATCTCCCAATTCATCACACATATATACACTATATGTATAAAATGGATAAATAATAAGAACCTGCTGTATAAAAAAATAAAATAAAATTCAAAAATTCAAAAAAAAAAAAATATATATATATATACAACTGAATGCAGAAAACCAGGTGGAGAGCACTACATGTTTGTGGATGTTATTTCAATAACAATCCAAACAGTTGTGTGTGTGTGTGTGTGTTGAAAAAAATGATCTTAAAATTGAAATGGATATAAAATAGGTAACTAATGAGAACCTGCTGTATAGCACAGGGAACTCTACTCAAAAAAAAAAAAAAAAAAATAGAAGCAGAGTATCAGGGAAAAGTTCAATTTGATACAGTCCCATAATATTGAGCTTAAATTAAATGTCCAGAATAATGAATCCAAAAAAATTATTCTTGTTTTAGAATATTTGGCTTATTATTATTATTATTTTTTTAACCGTTGTGTTTAATTGCTAACTTCTAGCTTAAGGATTAGACCGGTGGTTCTCAAACTTCAGAGTGCATCAAAATCACCTAGAAGACTTGTTAAACACAGCCCACCCCTAGAGTTTTTGATTCAGTTAATCTGGGATGGGGCATGAGAATTTGTATTTCTAACAAGTACCCAGGGGATGCTGCCAATCCAGGGGTCACACTTTAAGAAGCACTGGATTACGTTGACTATTTCATTGGATGCTATAGCTAAATTCTTCCCCTAACTCCATTATAGTATAAATGCAATAAATGATTCTGACATTCTGTTGTCCTCAAATTCAGTGCAGAGTCTTTCTCATTAAAATCTCTCTCCATATCCCTCAGTTCTGACTACCACTCTCCTAGTTCAGGCCATCACTTGAATTACTGGCATGGAATTTTCTTCCCTCACTTTGCCTCTTGCCCACCTCCAATCCATTCTTTATATAACAACCATAATTATCTTAAAAACAATGTAAATCTGATTCTATAGTTAAGCTTTCTTCCTCCTCCTCTCTCCAATTCCCAATCCCCCATAATTAAGAACAAAATCACACTCGGTGACTTTCTAAATGCTCCCTTCTTACTTTCACTCCCCTTCACCTGGCTCATTTTTAGTTATTGTCAGATCTCAGCTCACATGTCATTTCCTCTAGGAAGCCTACCTGATCTCCCTGGGATGGGATTAGATGTCGTTCTGTGTGCAACTATAGCATTCTCTATTCCTCTCATTACACTGAGTGTACTCCTCTATCTCCCCCACTAGGGGTGTGAGACCATGAGAGTAGGACATGTTTCCTGATCGTTGCTGTAGTTTCTATTCCTACACGTTGTAGACAACCAATACATGCTTTAGTGGCCTGTGCATATATTTATTTCAGAAGCTGTTTACTATGAGTCTGATTTTGCAGCCATCCAAATTAGCTATCACAGTATCCTCCATAGGTAGAAAGAAGATGGATCAGAATGGAGCAATGTGTGAGGTGGAAAGGGAATTCCAGGTATACTGAATAAGCCATTGAGCCACTGGGTCAAGAACTAAAAGGATAGACTTAAACCCAGTCTAATGACTTGCTCATCCCACATCAGAGACAATGTGAGATATGGAGGAAAACTTTGTAGAATTCTTCATTTTGGGCACATACCATTGCCAGGAATAAGAGGAAATTATTCTTTCAGGCTCATAGTCCTTTATACTAAGAAAGCCCCACAACTATCTGCTCAGGAGTTGGTTATATTCACGAAGAACATGGCAGCTGCTGCCACCAAATGTTGTCCACTGAATGATGAGCAACAGGTTGTTTGCATGGAGAACTCGGTAAGCACATCCTTGACTGCATGTTTGTCTGTTGTTAAAAGTTCTGAGCTCCAAGCCCCAACAATCAGTCTCATGTTGGCGGACACGTCTCTGAATTGTCAATGGAACCTAATAATTCTGTCCTTAAGAGAATTTATTTCTGGTCATTTCATGCCAGTTGTCTTTGATTAGCAGCAGGGATAAGACTATCGCTTTGCAAAAACTGGGGATGTCACGTTAACCAGACCTTTGCCTGGATCATATCCCAAGGTCTATTCCCTGGATTTTCAAGTCAACAAAAGCAATATTGCTGATTTTAGACTAACTCATACTCATCAAAAGTGTAGGAAAAAACCACCCAGTTTCCTCTTGTGTTTCTCCTTTACTCTCATACAATTACCATACTCACCACACTTCTGACACCAGAGTGTGGGTTTGTTTTTGTTT
Source organism: Kogia breviceps (assembly GCF_026419965.1). Lineage (NCBI taxonomy): Eukaryota > Metazoa > Chordata > Mammalia > Artiodactyla > Physeteridae > Kogia > Kogia breviceps. Next base: position 55,483,578 of record NC_081315.1, read on the forward strand.
CCCCAGAGCAAGCACTGGGAATCCTACAATTTAACTCAATTCTAACACTATCTGCTTGGCAATAGCATCAGATCCTACCGGATGAGGGCTCAGTTCCACAAGACTGCCCCCACCTCACTTCAGATGCCAATCACAAGTCCAAGTTGTCACTTGTGCTTCTGACTGATTAGCTATAAATCAGAGGTTTCCATGACCCCCTCCTTGGGTTCAATTAATTTTCTAGAGCAGTTCACAGAACTCAGGAAAACACAGTTACCAGTTTATTGAAGGATATGAGAAAGATGCAGAAGAACAGCCAGATAAGAGATACATAGGGTGAGGCCTGGGAGGGTCCCAAGTGCAGGAGCTTCCTGTGGAGTTGGGGTGTCTCACCCTCTCAGTACATGGATGTGTTCACTCACCTGAAAGCTCACTGAACCCCACACTATTGGGATTTTATGGAGGCTTCCTCACATAGACATGACCAATTATTAACTGTATTTCCAGCCTCTTTGCCCTCTTTGGATCATGGGGGTGGGGCTAAAAATTCCAAGCTTCTAATCATGGCTTGGTCTTTCTGGAGACCAGCCCTCATCCAGGAGCCATCCAGGAGCTCACTCAGAGTCATCTCATTAGAACAAAAGCTGCTCCTAATGCCCTTATCACTTAGCAATTTATAAGCATACCGGGAGCTTTGTGTCTGGAAACAGGGTCAAAGACCAAATATTTATATTTTCTGTTATCTTACATCAAACTTACAAGTGTTACCTTCATTAGACAGAATACCAAGTATTCATTTACAGTGAGAAATGTCTTCCCAATGTCAAGAATAATTGGGTCTAATAACTAGGCTACACTTTTCCCTGAATCACATTACTTGGGAAGTTGAATTACGATATGGGTATTCATGCAAATGGAATCAGAGGAAGGGCAGGGATGGTCTTGAGGGATACTTATTCCACAGATATGAATTATTCCCTCCTAGCAATGGAGAACATCACTCCAGGACCTGGATGCTCATCTCTAGGTCTCTCTCAAGTGGTATATTTTAACGCTACTGAATTCTTGTTTGGTGACAGTTTTCTTTATCCTATATTCTTGGTAGAGCATCTCCTCTATACTAAGTTAGTCTTTTTTTCTGATAAAATATAGTTATTTTGGTTACAGATTTAAATTTTTTTATTATCCAGCTCTGTCTTCCTTTTATTTTATTATACATTTTTATTATCTAATCATGCCTTCCTTGGGGAACTCTTGATTTATATTCCTAAAACCTTGTTTTTAAGTGATCTCTTTGGTTACTTCAATAAATTCATAACTTAAATGTTGATGCTCACTAGTTTCAGTCACTTCATCCCCACATACATAAGTGACAGGGAATTTGTGTGGTCATTATACTCAGAGTGGAATACAGGCAGCCTTGCAGACAGCATCAGGATAAGTATCAGACACAGCCTGGGAGCAAGGCAAGGTGACTGTTCTAGAAGGAGACAAGAAAACAGAAGGAGACAACTGAAACAAGATCCAGGGATTCCTTTCACCATTCATTTGTTCACTTTTTCATTAATTCAACGAGTGTTTATAGGTGATTTATCATATACCAAGTTCTGTGGTAGTTACAGGTGTCCTGTTATAAAACACAGAAACACATTGGATTTGAGCTTTTTTAGAAGTGCAATCATCAGTCTTGCATCTGGGTCAAATTAGCAGTCATGTTGACCTGAGACTTGATTTTAATTTGATGGAGCATAAGAAACTCCTGCCTCAAATCAACACTGGTCTATAAACAGCACACTGGGGGGGAGTTGGGAGGTCGGGTCCGAGGGAACTCACCTTTGAGGGTGGCAGGAAGATGGAGGACAAGGCTGAGAGCCAGGCTTCACCTGACATGCTTGCTCTTTCCCAGAAAGTGAAATCCCAGCCAAATGAGCAGAGACTAGAATTTGAGAGTACTTTTCTATGGATAAAAAAAATAACATTAATGACCGCAAACCTTATGGCTCTTATTTTAATTCTTTTCTGGGGAAGGCAAAGCTAATTCTTGGAGCTTTATGCAGAAGACACGAGGCAGAGCCTATCAATGCTGGCGTGGGTCACTGCTGTGATGACTCGTATGCCTTCAGGAAGCCTTGCTTTGATGATCTGCAAGTAGATGGAACTTACATTTCTCCACATTTATCCTGTGACCAAGTCGTCAACCTTAATGAGGACTTGTGCAGAGCTCAGGAGGAGGAATTGCAAACCGAAAAGCAAAAGTAAGGATCTTTGTTTATATATATATATTCTGGTTACCCTGAATCAACACAATGCATCAAAAGCACTCCACCTCCTGGCAGTGGGGCAGTTCCCCTTTAGTGCCCACCCACTCCTCTTCCCACCCTCCTCTCGTGCCCCTGATCCTGTCCTCAGGAGAAAGCAGGTCCTGGTCCTCATAGCTCCTTCTCCCCCAAGATCATTAGAAATGGTTGGTAGCTTACTTCTAATTAATTTATTTACTCTAAAACTTGCTCTTGGAGAGTCTAAATATTATTAGTCCAACCATGTCGTCTTGCCAAGTGAGGCAAAGTTTTTGTTGCCTTGGGAATAAACACATTCCTGTGGTCAGCAAGTGCAAGGTTGTCACTTACTCTCTTTTATCACAGTACTTAACATTCACAAGCCAACTGACCCTTGAGGTCCTTTCTTCAGTTCCCAAAGTGAGCTGATCACAAACTAGACTGTAAAACTTGCCAGTAAGCATCCAAAAACCATTGTAACACTTAGTTTGCCATTCTTTCTTTAGCCCAGGCTGATGTGAGAAGATAATACTTTTTTTTTAGAGTTCAGGCTTTGCTTTCTTGTGAGGAAATTCTCTGGCATAGATAGGCACCCTTTATGTATGTCATCTCACCAAATCCTTACCGCAGATTTAGGAGGTAGATAATATTATTACCCCATTTTAATTGTGAGGCAACTGACGCTAAGAAGGCAAGAAGAAATGGTATGAGCTCATGCAACAGGTAAATAAGTTGTTTAACTGGAATTTGTACCCAAGCTACTTACTTAGCTCAAAGCACATATACTTAACTACCAACATGTAGCTGTTAGTGTGCCCTAATCAAGGGGATATAATGCTGGTGATAATTTTTAATACTTGAAACTCTTCATGTAAGGGCTAGATGATGAAAAGTGTGAAATATTAGGAAGCATCCATGTTCTAGTGAATTCATTGTGTTTTCTGTATGGAGAAAGCAATAACACAGAGAGAGCTGATGTAGAGATTTCTAGAATATTCTGGGAAGATAAATATTGGGAGTCAAGGGCTGGGCTGGACAAAGCTCTTCAATTTCCTGGGAAGTGGTAGGGGTTCTCTCCATGGCTTTCACCCCTATATAGTTCTGACTGATCATCATAGCATAAGTCCACATACACACAAAAAGAAAAAAAAAAGTGAAGGGGGTCCTGGAGGGGAAAGACAAAATTCAACAGGATTATAAAGAGAAGGCAGAAATGAGGTCATGGAATAAGACAGAGGAAATAAAGAGAATAGAAGTTCAAAGGAAAAGAATTTAAAATCCAATTAAGAAAAATACAGAGTTGAAATGTTAAGACTTAAGATAGTATATAAAGACTAGAATGTGTTTTAAATGAAAGGGTGAATAAATGTAATGAAAATAAAAGTAATATCATTGAAATGAAAAGCTGGAAACAACTTGATGGTGTTGAGGATTAAAAGTCGGATCTAATATTTTAAAAGGTAAATTAAAAAATTTAAAACTAAAGGAATGAGTAGAATTAGGGGAAATGTTTTAAAACAGCAGTTAGGTTGACAGGTAGAGAGATCTGGGGGGTGGGCTGGGTGGGTTCGAGGAAGTGGTTAGGAGAGATAAACCCACTGCAAACAGATCACAGGTATGTGGCTAGTCGTTGTAAGTGAGGGGGGCCTAGCTTTCAAATGGCACAGAGTCCCCAGTTATAGAAAAAGCAGCCTTCATATCTGGAGTGTCAAGGAAAGGTACCATGACATGCTGATACCTCTGCTCCAAATCTCATTCCCAGACCTGCATTCTCATAATGGGACCCTTTTTTCCCCTAACCTATCTCAGTACAGTGAAAGTGTTTCTCGTTTGTTTACTTATTTGAGTATAATTGCTTTACAGTGTTGTGTTAGTTTCTGCTGTACAATGAGGTGAATCAGCTGTATGTATACATATATCCCCTCCCTCTTGGACTTCCCTCCCTCCCCCCCCCCCCCCCCCCCCCCGCCCCATCTAGATCATCACAGAGCACAGAGCTGAGCTCCCTGTGCTTTAGGTAAGCGACTAACACCTGATTTGGAAGCTCAGCGGTCATGCAAGTGTTCCCTCTACTGGTGCCTCTGGGGACGTGCATCCTGAAACCAGCTGACCCAGCAGGACAGAAAAGAGAACAGAATAGTTGGGTGTGTCTGAGGCAGAGGGGAGAGAGGGGAGAGAAACTTTTGGAGCTGAGACTAGAGGCACTGGGAGGGGCCAAACCATGAAGACAATTGGAATCCCAGAGCTTGTGAGGAAAGAGAAGAAGGGTACATATGAAGGAGCCTTCCTACCTCCTCCTCTAGCTTTCTCTATTACTGTTAAATCTACAGCTCAGACCCTCAGGGAAATGATCAAACTGCTCATCAATTATTTGCTGAGTGAGTAAATGAATAAGTAGGTGAGAAGCAGTGACAATGTACCATTTATTGTGGGAGTCAGGGAGAAGGGAGACTGTGGTTGGAAGCAACCAATAATTTGAAAAGAAAGTTGCAAGTTGTGCTATTACTATAATTATTCATTATCATTGCCATAATTTGATGAAATAATTAATATAATTATTCATATTATCTTTGCCACTATTTATTAAGTGCCTTCAGTATGCCAGTTACTGTACTCAGCCCTTTAATATAGTATTATTTTTGGTCCTCACAAAAACCTTGCAATGTAGGTGTTCACATTCTCATTTTATAGAGTAGGGTCAGAGAGGTTAAGTGTCTTACCCATCCTCACACAGACTAGTGAGTGGAGGACCTAACTTGAGCCAAAGTAAGTTTGACTGAAAAGTTTGTGTACTTTTTATGACATTGGAAGGAAAAAGAAGTCCAGATTTTGCATGAACTCACCGTAAAACCAGTGCCCCTCCTATACCAGCTTTGGCCACTTGGGGTGCTGAATCCCCTAGGCCACACCATAGAAGCCCCAGTGGGTGCTGGGAAATGGGGTAGTCTCACTGTGTAGGTATTCATGATGGTTAGTTTCTGTAACATGGGACAGAAGCTGTCCTATGCTTTTATGGGTTGGGTAGTGAATTTCAGCATCATGAACAATATTGTTATCTGTGGGGGAATATATTCTGAGACAAAACCCACCAAAATTCCAATGGGAAGTAGCCTATATTTCTCCCTTTGAATAATTAAATTGTTAAAAACTGATAATTATTATTCAAAGATAGTATCAACTGTTTTGACCATATATCATGCATAACCATACAGACTTGAATGATACAGAGACACAAGCAAGCACAGTGTTTTCTTTCAAGTGGGATCAAGTTTAGGTCTAATTGGAGAATTGAATATATACATATCTCAACTATAATAAAACATAATTTTAAAAAAGATCAAATATGTACAGAACTGTTGGATAGAAAAAAGAATGCTTATACTATTCTATTTCTTTGTAAAATGTTGATTTACTTTATTATTAAAGTAATACACAGTCTTTGCAGAAAATTTAGAAAATACAGAAAAGAGAAGAAAAACATAATACTTTTATTCCAACACTGCAGAGATACCCATTATAAATATATGTATAGTGTAGGAATACATAATTCCATATCTGTACACAAGCACACACTCCCACAATTGCCCTCTGTCCATCAGTCTATGGTTTGAATACATAATAATGCAAGTTTTACACATTCTTGCTACTACCTGCTTATACAGAATTTCAGTTCCAGCAATTATCCTCAGAATCCTCAGGGGAGAGCTTATGAAACCCCCCTTGCCTCCCCCACTCCGCAGGAATTCTCCAGGCATTCCTGGCTCCTTGGCACCACTCCTGTGCCACTGGGAACAGTCATGCCCTCCAGGGACTGCTGTCTCCTGCTCAGCAGCAGACTGGATCCCTTTCAATTGATGACAAAGTTGCTTTATGTTTTGTTGTAAGGAAAAATTAATACCTCCCCCAAACCTCAGGATTGTACACGTTTAGCAGGTGTTGCGGCAGTGCTGCTTGTGTCTTAACGGTGTGCAGGACTTTAATGAAAGCACTCTTACAGCCCCCTTTCAAAGAGTTATCCCGATTCCATATAACTCAGAAATGAGAGTAATGGAGGCCCAGCTGGGGAACCACTGAATTACTCCCATCTTCCACTGACCAGACCTTTCTTAATGGGCGGAAGTCTGTGAGCCTGACTTCTTGTCTCAGGACGAGTTCTCGAAAGTAGTTGTCAATCCTCATGCCTTCTGGGAGGGAGGCTCACCTCACTGGCTTTTATATATGCCCAGATCTATATTATTCCCAAGGAGTTGAAACCAGTGTTACAAATGCAAAGTGGAGATGACATAGAGCCTTATTAAGGAGGTGACAGAGAGCATTATACGAGGTAACATTTATAAATTTTCAGCGCATTGTTTGAAACAGAACAAATATCAAGATACTCAAAAGATGTTGGCTGTTGTCATCATTTTTAATGTAGCTTTAAAAATGATAATGTATGCAGTTTTGTCACTGATTATTCTTCAAAACAGCATTGTAATGGCTTTTTAATATTCCAGTATATGGGTACAATAACGAACTTAACCAGTCCCTATTTCTGGGCATGAAAATTGTTTTCAGTTTCTAAGTATCATAAATTGTGACAATGAATATTTTTGTACATGTCTCTGGACCCTCTCTGATTTTTTTTCTAAATTCCCAGGTCTTAGGATTAGGGGCAAACATGGAGTTAATGAAAATCTCCTAGCTTCTCTTGACTGTGTCTTGGTGCTCAGAGGATGCAGTGATTACATGCTTCTCAAACCCACCTCATCACTGTAGTAGTTTCCGAAAAGAAAATTGGCTTGTGCTTCCTTATCTTCAGTCATGCTGCTGTTTTCAGCTCTGTCTATCCTCAAGGCTGGGGGTTGGGGGGAGGGTAGGAGAGGGTGGAGCTGAAATGGGAAGTTCAGAGGCATGTCCAGGGCGCTACCAAGTTAAGCTAAATATCTGATTGCTTAGATGGGGTCAGCACGCTACGGCCGGCCAGGGCTGTTTCTGTCGGTCCTGCGGGCACCGCCTGAACAAGCTAAGCCTGGGAGCTGCAGGGTGCTGCATCTGCTTCGCCTCTGTTCCCGGGCTTCGCGCCTGACTTCCCCGCCTGGGACCGAGCTCGCTCTGCCCAGTGCCTGCGCTGGTGCCACGTGCATGGTGGGGACTTCACTGTTGACGACTGCCGGGCAGCAGAGGGGTGGGTGGCATCTCAGTCCAGGAGTCAACTGACTCAGAGAGTCACCTTGCCTTGGGCCAGCTGCCCGCGCTGAGAGCGGGGTGCGGGGAGAAGAAAAGGGCGTGTCACTGGGGCACAGAGTGAGACAAGTGGTGCGCACCCCCTTCCCCACGGCTGGTCCCTCTTCGCCATCATTTCCAGCTGATGGCAACTGGCACAAACTGTGCCCGCCAGCCACTTGGGGCAGCCCACCCCAACCCTGGGGTGGTCCAGGAGTTCTCTGTCTTGTGATATAAGTACTTATATAATATCCTCAATTTTGCCTCTTGGCTAAAAAAGGCTAAAATATTTGCCGGACCCTTGGGTTAGTGTCATAGAAATAGCTACTTAAAGCTTTGCGATACTTCCTTTTATACCTATTCAAGTACAAATAAGGCCACTAGGTATTATCAACGTGAATTTGAAAATGAAGAGTAAGTGAAGGTTTTTGGGTAAGCAATAAAATGTGGATTAATGTACATTTCCCCTACCCTTCATGTTTATTTTCTTTGTAGTTAAATCTCTCTTGATCAGTAAAGAAAAAAAAAAGGCAACATTGGAAGATTTGGGATACTATTTTATTAAATAGAGAGACAGAAACCAGGTTATAATTTTAAATATTCGAAGTGGTTGAAACACCGATGTTTATATAGTTGTGGGGAAACTCATTCTGTGAGGGAAATCTGAGATGATTGTCAAACTACTGAAGTTTCAAATTAGAGTATTGGTTTTATTATTAATAACATAGAAGGGGGCCTCAACTTCCAGGTGTGTTATACTTGTAATAGTTATTGGGAAGTTAGTTTAGAATAAATGTTGTTCATAACAAAATATTATAGGAAAAGGTAATTTATTTTATAACCTATTTACCACCCAATGTAATAAAAATAGAAAATAATTTTTACCCTAGTAATAATTACATAAAGGTAATTAAATTTAATATAATAGTTATATTGATGAGATGTGCTTGAAGAAAAATATGTTGCATAAAAGATGGAGATGGATACTGTGAAAACTATGAGGACATCAGGGCATTTTCAGGGCCTGTAAACTTAAGAGTGAGAGCTATGCAAAGGCATGGGTGGTGTGCAGCTTTAAATAAGTAAGGCAGGTTTGCAAGCTGGCCTTTTAGCACTCAGGGAGTGCTTGTATTTTTGCCACTCATTTCTTATTCAGACTCCTCAGCAACCTTGTGAAGCAGGAACCATATGCAGCAGAGACGCAGTTCCAATCAGTTATTGTGGATTTTGCTCATCTGGTGGAGATGTGCTGTCAAACAGAGAAAAGTGAAATGTGTCTCCAAGAAGAGGTATCTCTGTTTCCTTGTCTATTCTCATAGCACTCTTAGGGTAAAGTTAAAAAAAAAAATCCTTTCTCCATGCCAATCATGAATGGATTAGGAGAAAATCACAGTTTAAGTGGATTGCTGTAATTGACTATATTTGGGTTTAAGATATGTTAATATTTATGTTCATTTGAGGGAACCAGGCATGTTAGACATGAATAAAGATAAATACAAAGTCATGACACCAGATGAACTGAGATGTTTAGGACTAAGGGTGGGAGGAAGAATGATTAGTTGAAGACTTTCTCGTTATAGAGGAATGGTGTCCTTGGAACTATAGAGAAATATTAAAGAAATAACAGTTTAAAGACCTGTCTGGGAAAACTGTAGCTTCATTCTAGAAATTTCTGGGGGCATAATCAGGAAGAGTCACCAAATGTAGTTTGGGGCTTAACTAGGAAACCGGCTTAGGTGAAAAGGATTGCATTTTCTCAGTGGCAGGTCATTAGAACAGGGGGTTGAAGAATAGAAAGAGAAAAGAACAGTGACCAGAAAAAAGTGTCTCTTTGTGCATACACACCCAACTGAGTACCAGGAGACTGTTTTGTGTAACTAATCTAATTGCATACAGTTAACAAGCAAATGACTTTTCATAAGATGGTAACGTTGTATGACTTAAATTTCTAAGAATATCATGGCAATCCTACCATCCCTGTGTGGCATAGAAAATTCATGTAAATTCATGGAGGGGACCTGGGATGGACCGTTCTCCTGGGGACATGACTTGAGAAGCAGAAACTAGGATATAGTAGGTAATAGTATCCGAGTAGAAGAATGCAAGCGTGTGGTTCAAAAAATAAAATATAATATAGCAGACTTTACAGTCAAAACAGGCTGGGGCTAGTTAGTCCTAGTTAGGACTAGGTTTAGCAGTGGCCCAGGGAAACGTTTTCACAGGTAACAATTTTCATGAATGCCTCAATTACCTTCAGTGGCTCTTTTCTGCTTTTTCACCTAAACTGTACATGTGCTTATGTTAAAAGTCATATATCTATGGTCTAGTCAAAGGTAGACAAACTACACCCCTCTGGCTAATTCAGTTCCACTCCCTGTTTATGTAAACAAGGTTGTGTTGGCACACAGCTTTGCCCATTTATTTACGTGTTGTCTATGGCCACTTTTTACAACAGCAGAATTGAGTAGTTGTAAGACTGAGTAGTTGTGACAGACTGAATGAACTGCAGAGCTCCAAATATTACCTGGCTGTTCACAAAGGTATTTTGCTGACTCCCAGACCAGCTGATACACAAAATGAAAATAGTCACAAGTGCCCATTTATTTACTTTAAAGCCCTTTCACTTTTTTGTAAAACATTCAGAAAACAGATCTCTACCTGAGTAACAACCCCATATCCACACAGATAAACATTTTTGCAGAAGGGCCTGTGCCAAAAAATTCCCAAAGGAATTTTCTTGAAGTGTTCTCGCTCTTGAGTGTGAATGCTTCTTGCTTGAACTATTTCATCAATAGCATGATAGGAAGATTTCTGTGTGCTTTTTTTCCCACACTTTGTCTGACAGTGCTCTTCAACCTAGTCGTTGAAAAGCCCAAACTTTTCCCCTTTCCTCCCCTTCCCTCTCTACTTTCTTTTAGGATTTCTCCACAAATAGGGGCTATCTGAAGAATATATCATGTTAATTAAAATTTGCTAGATGAACTTCTTCAGATAGAAATGCTTATTGTATGTAATTCTGCACCATCTATAAAGTTCGACCAAGTATATATCTCCATATGATTATTTTAAGGAGGTGATTCTGAAATATTCATGTGCATCAGAGTTACTTGGAGGGCTTGTTAAAACAAAATCAATGTTTTCTATCCCCAGCATTCCTGATTTAATAGAGCTAGGGTGGGGTCTGATTATATGCATTTCTAACAAGTTCCCAGGTGCTACTGATGCTGCTGGTTTGGTGACCACTTTAAGAACCACTTTCCTAAGGTGAAAGTAGATAATCATAAACTGTTTCCCCCCTCCCTTCCCAATATTTTTATATATCTAACTTGGTGAGTAGTTAGAACCAAGGACAGTAACAAAAATAATAAAACAATTGAAAAATAACCTATTTATGAAAGGAAGTGAAAGATTTGGGGGACATTAAATACAAAGGTAAGACTGGAATATAAAAGCAATAACCTTATATGAATAGGCTTAGCAAAAAATATAGGAATATATGATGGAAATATTTTGGAATCTTATTATCAAGAATTTTGGTGAGTCTTTGTGCCTCTATGTTTGTGGAAGAGATCTAGGTTTGACTGTAATGCAAAGGAATAATACCTAGTGGCTTTGGGAGTCTCCATGGAACCAAAATCCCAGAAGTGAAGAGGCTTAGCCAATTAGCGGTCTGTAGATGTTCCAAGTTAGACTAACTGCTCCAGGGACCTACATGCATTTTCTTTGTTTTCTTTTCTGAGATTAGAATAGTCAATTATATGAATCTGTTCTGCCTGTTAAAAGAGAAAGTGGGCAGGTTTGAAGACTGCCTTTCTAGCTTTGGCTAGTGGGAGGGTAAAACATTTTTAGACAAGATGGAAGACATATTTTGAGAAGTAAACCAGGATGCAGGAAAATTCTAAGGAGAAAAAAGTGAACCAAAATTAATGTTGGAATGTTGGTAAGAATAAGAATAAAACAAAAAGAGGAATTAAATAAGAAACTCAGCCATACAAGGTGAATTTGGATCTTCCAAAGAAAAGGAATTTCATATTTCATGAAATAATAATGTGAATTGTAGACTTCAGCAGTTTTAAGGAGAAAACTACTCAGAAATTCTCTCTTCCAGGTCAGTGGAGAATGATAATTGTAGCCTGAGATACTTATCTGTCACCCAACAGAATATAACATAGAAGAAAGTTAACAAGAATTAGCAGGAATTTGGGCAGGTTGAAATGATGGTTTGAAAATAATACATGAAATTTAACAATAATAAAAGCAAAGTTCTGCTTTTAGTTGTGACTCAACACAAGTTCATGTGGAAAGACTTGCTGGTTTAAGTAGCCTATGCTTACAACTTGATGGGTCTACTATCAAAGCTACTGCAATCCTGGGATGCAATTCTGGAGAAAAAACAAGGATCAGATTAAGGATCAGATATTGCAACCACATGGATCAGGTCACTCTGGGATACTGTATTTAGTTTCTTATGATACATTACACAAGTTTTGAAAATTACATAAGTAATATATGAACATGTCAAGAGTTCAGACAGAAGGGCAGGGTACATTTCCTATTCCCAAAAGGTAAGCAATTTAAGTTTTCACTTTTAGTATTCCTAGTGATTACCATTATTACTTTAATAGTTTTTAAAAATACTGCTGTCACTTAAAGAATATAGTACTCTTACACTAACTTCGACAATACTGCCAGTAGACTCTCAATTTTTTTTTTTTAGGTAAAGTATTTTTGTAGTTTTAGCTCTTTTATTCGTTATACTCTATTTCTTGGTCCTTCTACTTCAATCAGCATCTAGTGATTTTCCAAAACATAATTAACATGTCTAAACTTCTTTTGATTTCTTTGCCAGCTTTCCTTTTTGAAGCTATACCATTACTTCCACACTGTCTAGGTTTATTCATCCTGCTTTGTAAATGTAAGGTTTATATGCTTTGTCAATAGGTTGATACAAAAACTGGAAGCCATTAAATAGTGTTCAATAGTGTGTTTAACTGTAATATTATTTACAGCCGTACAATGAATGGATTGACCAATAGTTCAATGACTTATCCTGGATCACTTAAAAAGTGTCAAGATTAAATGAAGTCTTTTTTCTTACTATCAACTGCAGAAAATATGCCACATTTATTTAGTTTTACATATCTGGACTATGATTTCCTAGTACATCCTTCTTTTTTGAGAGTTTCTAATTACCATTCTTTTTCCATGTTGACAAATAAAGCATCTACTTTCATCACACCACTAAAATATATCACACCGCTAAATTATATCAGGTTCTTAATTATACAGCTTTTTTAATAGAATATTCTATCATCTTAAAGTTTGATAAGACTTGAAACTTAAAGTTTGATAACATTTGAAAAGTCCTCTGACTTAATCTTTCAGTTTGGATTTAGTTATTTCTGGGACTGATTTATGGTTGTCCACTAAGAGTTTCTTTTTAAGTGTAACTCTGGGTAAAATGGACTATTTCTAACATCCCATTTTGTGTTTTTTTCTTGGATTCTTTTAAGGTTTTTTTTTGCTACATTCTTAAGTTAGGTATGTATGTATTTATGTATTTTTTCAGAATGGGCACCTGGGTGATAAACTTTAGGGGCCCTTGCATATTTAAATATTATTTCACCCATATATTTACACAGTTATTTTTTAAGCTGGTATGTTAGTTGGGTTTCTTTAGTTGTAAATAATAGGATCAAATTCTGGCTAACCTAAGTAAAAATTAGTATATTTAAAGGATGGTTGTGACTTCAGGAATCTTTAGGAAGTTTAAAAAAATGGGCTGAGCAGGAGATAAGAACCAAAGCAGCTCAGAAATCAATGACTTTCTGGTCTTTTACTGGTACTTCTCTAATGTTACTATTCTGAGCTTCTATCTCTGCATTTTGATAGGTTGATTAATATCACACCAATGACTGTTTTTCAGAAGTTCATTATAGCTCTTACATTGATTTTTTTTTTCTTTTTAGCATCAGTAGGCTTTATTCTTTCCGGTATATTGTTACTATTATTGAATTGGGATTTCAAAAGAGATGAGAGGTGACCCATTTTAAAAGGATCTTGGCAAGTTGTCCAGCAGTATCTAGAATGTAAAAACGTTTGAAAAGCATGTCACAGGATTTGGAGAAATAGGCTAGTAATGTTTATTCCAAAGTCTTCAGATGGATGACAGGTTAGCAGTCTCCCATACAGACAACGTACAGGCTGGAAGAAAATATTTGCAAACAATGCTACAGACAAGGGATTAATTTCCAAAACATACAAACAGCTCATACAGCTTAATACCAAAAAACCAAACAATCCAATCAAAAAATGGGCAGAAGACCTAAATAGACATTTCTCCAAAGAAGACATACAGATGGCCAACAGGCACATGAAAAGATGCTCAATATCACTAATTATTAGAGAAATGCAAATCAAAACTACAATGAGGTATCACCTCACACCAGTCAGAATGGCCGTCATTAAAAGGTCCACAAATAATAAATGCTGGAGAGGGTGTGGAGAGAAAAGGAACCCTCCTACACTGTTGGTGGGAATGTAAATTGGTGCAGCCACTATGGAGAACTGTATGGAGGTTCCTTAAAAAACTAAAAATAGAGCTACTATATGATCCAGCAATCCTGCTCCTGAGCATATATTCAGAAAAGATGAAAACTCTAATTCAAAAAGATACATGCACTCCAATGTTCATAGCAGCACTATTTACAATAGTCAAGACACGGAAGCAACCTAAATGTCCATCAACAGATGAATGGACAAAGGAGATGTGATATATATACAAAGTGGAATATTACTCAGCCATAAAAAAGAGTGAAGTAATGCCATTTGCAGCAACATGGATGGACCTAGAGATAATCATACTAAGTGAAGTGAGTCAGACAGAGAAAGACAAATACCATATGATACAACTTCTATGTGGAATCTAAAAAATGATACAAATGAACTTATTTCCAAAACAGAAATAGACTCACAGACATAGAAAACAAACTTAATGGTTACCAGAGGGGATGGCGGGGGGCGCGGTGATAAATTAGGAGTTTGAGATTAACATATACACACTACTGTGTATAAAATAGATAAACAACGAGGATCTACCATATAGCACAGGGAACTATATTCAATGCCTTGTAATAACCTATCATGGAAAAGAATCTGAAAAAGAATAGATGTATATACTTGAATCACTTTGCTGTATACCTGAATCTAATACAACATTGTAAATTAACTATTCCATTTTAAAACATGAATTTAGAAAAGGAAATAAATTAACATTCAAACAAAGCAAAACAAAAAAAGTCATGGGTCGCCGTGGAAGTAAGGATACGTAAATTCCAGAGGTATTTTTAAAAACAAACCTAAATAGATTTCAATCTTTCTAGACAATCTAGGTGTGGTACTGTTTGAAGGTGGGAAGAACTAAATTACTAGACTTCTAACCATTTTCTACAGGATCCTAGAGGCTCTTAAGAGTGCGAGTCATCTATCCCTCAGATGTGTGTGTGTTCATACCTTAGCAGTGGAGTTCTAGGGGTCCCATTTCCACTAAGCTAAAGATTTCACTTTTATCTACTTGGGCTTCCACAAATGATTTTTATTTGAATAAGGACTATACAGGTACAAATTGGGGAAAACTTTCAGACTTAATATCAAGGTCCACACCAGTACATATGAAGGGAGTAGAGATAATCTGATCAATTTTAGTGGTTTTTTTCCTCTTGAATTTCTATACCTGAATATGTAGTGATTTAGTATGGGATTACCCTAGAGCTGTTTTAAAATGCAGCGAGAAGCTGACATTGATTGTTCATTCTTACCCTGCAGCAAAAGAGTGTCATATTTTTGTGAGGAGGAAGCAAATTTTTATTTATTCTAAATCTGGGGTCCTGAAAGTGGATGAGGCATTGCAGTTAATTAAGTCCTTAAGCTAAGGGACTGTGAGAAATTCTGAGACCTTGAGAGGCAGGCATATTAGAACCCATCTCAGGCATGCAAAAGGGAAGTCTTAAAGATTTTCTGTTTGAGGATCAGAGCAGCTTAACTGTTTTCTCTTTCTCACAGATGTGCTTATTTGCTTTTTTTTAGGGGTCCAAACTGATCAAAAAGTGCCAGTCTCTTTTGGGAGGCTAAATGATTCCAGCATATATCAATGTACAAACTTTGCTGAGAACTGCTTTTTGTTTTTCATGAATAATGAAATGCATGTCTAATATTCAAAAGAAGAATCAACTTCATTTTTCAGCTACTAGCAATGTTACTCAGGAACATTAACTAGTCTACACTAAATCTCTCCTTTCCTACTCAGCAGAGAAATCTACTTATTGTAACTCTCCTACAACCCACTTCCATCCCTTCTGTCTCCCCATAAGCTTTCTACTTCTCAGAAGCAGCAACAGAAATATGAAACCAAGGGGCCTTTCAAAACATCAGGTGGATGTAATGAGCTGCCACATCGAACTGGGACCTGGCTGCTGGGTTTCTGGAGTGAAAAAGACCCCCAACTGCCATTTGTGGTTTCTATCTGTACGACTACTGAAAATGATTATTGATGAACTGAATGAAATGTGTTTTCCAATAAAGGTACTTACATGACTGTATTCCCTTTCATCTTTACCCGAGATATGTGACGTTGACATTGTCACCAAGGAGTCCTAACGTATTTATATTCCCTTGAGCTTTCAGTGATGATTTGTAATAGTAGTCTTTTCCCTGGAAATCCTGGCATAAATGACATAAAGAACTTATCGTTTTGACTTAGTTTTGCAGATTATTTTTGTGTGTAATGAAGTAAAAACAAGCAGTGATATTTTAGTGCTGATTTTGGTTAGAGAAAATGTTTAATTCTCATTATAGTGCTCTTTACTTGATTTCAGTTTTTTCCTTACTCCAGTAATTTCAGCATGTGCATATATACCAGCAAATGAAATCCAATAAACATTTAAGTATTGATTGTATTCAACACACTGTGCTAGGTGTTGCAGGGAATAATATGAATATGATATGGCCAGATCACTAATGAATTTAAACAAGATATAAACACATAAGGAATTATAATAATGGGCAGATTTCACATTGCCAGTGTCACAAGAGCAGAACTAATTAATGTGGAACCCAGGAGTTTGAGATCACACATAGCCACAGAGACCAGGAAAGTTCATGGAAGGAGTGACCCTGGCCAATGACTAGAAAATAGGCATGTTTTAACAGATAGATGTGGAGAGTGTGAGCGCGAATGGTGAGTGATTCAGATGGGTGGCTTTTGAGACAAGAATAAAGTAGTTGTGGGCAGTAAGACTTAGTGAAAGCCTAGGCTACAGTGTTGGGTGAGGACATATTATAGTTTAGTTATAACAATAGCTAATATTTATCACACACTTCTTATGTGCAAAGTGTCAGCCTTTATTCCTATAACTCCTACAACCGTATAATGAAGTAGGTACTATTATTTCTATATTACAGATGAAGACAGAGAGATGCCACTTGAGGGTGAGTAATTAGGGTGAGGCCATATATTCCAGTGGTTAAGAGTGTGGGTTCTGGAGCCATAAGTTCAAATCCTACCTCAGTCTTTTACTAAAGAGCTTAGCAAATCTAACCTCTCCATGGCTTACTTTTCTCATCTTTAAAATCAGGTTGAAAGATTAATTTCTTCACAGGAGTGTAATGGATGTTAAATGAGTTGATCTATGTAAGGCAAATGCTAAGTATGGTTAGTTTCAACAGTATAAAATTGTTGCTTTTGTAGGCCAAATATGGACAATTTCAAATGTCTCAGTCTAATAGTTTAGCTGTTATTTAGAAGAGAAATGGATGCTGTTGAGGGTTTTGCCCTCTTGAATTGCATCCTATTCCTTTCCTTTCACATGTAGATATCTCAATATAATAGATACATGTGCCATCTTTTCCACCTCATCAGCTGCCTTGCAAATGGATTTCTTCAGTTCTTGAAGCCAAGCTGAACAACCCTAAACAAAATTCCATAGTAACACTGCCTAACTGTATATTTCATACTGCCAAGAGATGATAAAATACACCACCATATTAGGGAAAGCCATATAGGAAAGTTTCAATATGTTTTTAGCTAGTAGATCAGATTTGTGAAAATGGAGGCATATATACAGGGGATTAAAAAAAATATTTTAGACAATTTATTCACTCATTCTTTTATTCATTCATTAATTCATTCAGTCCTTTATTCAACTGATTTTTATTGAGCACATCCAATACACAGGACACCATATTAAGTACAACAAAGTATACAAAGATGAATGTGACAGGTCCTCTACCATTAATAAGTATAACATTATCTAGAACTGAATTTGAAATAATATGTCACTGGTAGTGAAATATTTGGACCAACTAAAACAAGGATGAATGGTTTTGTGACAAAAGTTTATATTCTTGTATTATGTAAAGATGACTCTGAAGTGAACAGATTTTTGTCTCAGAAATTATATCAGTTATCTATTGTGATGTAACAAATTATCCTAAAACATAGCAGCATACTACAATAAACATTTCGTACCTCACACATTTTTTGATGATCAGGAATCCAGGAGTGGTTTAGCTGGAATTTTTGGCTCAGGTCTCTCATGAGGTTGTAGTCAAGCTCTTTGCTAGGGCTGTAGTCATTGAAGGCTTGACTGGGGCTGGCCGATGGCGCACTCCCACAGCTGTGGGCTGTGGACGGGGTGCCTCAGTTCCTTGTTGGCTTTTGGGCTTTTGGAAGAAGGTCTCAGTTCCTGTTATATAGGCCTTTCCCTAGGGCTACTCTGGATGTGGCAGTTGGCTCCCTCCAGAGCCAGCAATCCAAGAGAACAAGCAAGGAGGACACCACAGTGACTTTTCTGACCTAGTCTCCAAAGCCAAACCCTGGCACTTCTGCTTTCCTCTGTTCCTTAGAAGTGAGTTACTAAGTCCAGCCCATTGGCAAGGTGAGGAAGATTAGGCTCCATATCTTGAGAGGAGGAGTATCAAAGACTTCATACATATATGTTAAAACTACCACGGTAGTGATGTTAACATCTCACTTGAATAATTTATTTGAATTTTTTTGCATCTAGTAGAACTCTGTGCTTGCATGTACTTGCTACTTTTTTGTTGGCAACTTTTTAATCATAAATTTTCTATTTCCTAAATAGAAAAAGCAATACATGTTCATAACAGATTATTTAACAAGTGTAGAAAAACATGAAAAACATGAATCACCCATACATAATTCTACAAACCAGACATAACCACATTTAACATGTTTTTGGTTTGTAGTGTTTATGTACAAATAATAATATACATACATATATATAAACATATATCTATATATCTTATGGATAATAAACTTTTGGATATTGTATCCAAATTCTTATCCAGATACATAAGGAGAATTTACTCTTATAATTAAAATTTATTAGAAAACAATTTAAGAGCTGCATAACATTCTATAGGTAAATGTTTCTTTCCTTCCTTAATCTTTTTTTCCTATTTTTGAACATTAGGCTATTTACTTCCTTTTATCACAATAAATAATAATCATCTTTACATAGTGTCTTTGTATATCTGATTATTTTCATATAAGATCCTACAAGTAGAATTATAGGGTGAACTTATTACTAGATTGCTTTCAAGGAAAGTTATATTCATTTGTAATTCTACTAGTAGTTTAAGTGCCCATCTCATTGTAATTTGTTGAGTATTTAATATTATCATTTCTTAATCTTCTTTAATAGATGAATTTCACTTTCCTTTGCTTTGCATTTTGTTGACACGCCAGTTATTTTATTGCGTCTCTGCTCCAAATTCACTCTTTGTTGTTGTCTGTGAAAATGTACATGGGAGCCTTTCTATATGCTTCCTTTGCAGCTTACATGATGTCATGCTTTGTCAGTAGGGGGCACTGGAGAAACATTGTAGGAGGAAGTTGGTCTTCCCTGATTCTGGGAAGCTGACTTTCTTCCTTCACTGCTCTACCCAGAGTGGTTTCTTCAGTGCTAGTTGCCTGTAGGGTGCAGCTTTCTTTATCTTGTGCTCTTCCAACCCTTTTTGTAGCTTTTGATTTGGTTTGTGGTGGCACGGCCTGGAGGCCCAGTAGAGGCCTGTGTCCTAGCTCAGATCATTACTCTCCATACCTTCTCAACTTGGTGCATGCTCCCAGAGAGTGCCTTGTGGGGCTGATCATCTGGTAAGCCACTTGCCCCACCTTTGTCCCATGCAGCCTCAAAGATGCCCCAGTCCAAGGCATACACAGAGTTGTATATTAGGTTCCTGCAGAGATGGCCCCTGCAGCCCCCCCAGTCCTAGCAGCACTGGCAGCAGTGCCCCTGACTTCATTTGTGTGCCTACCCTTCAGCCTCTGCTTACCTGTGCCCCCAGACTTTGTTTCCTGTGGACCTCCAGACACCGACACTCTGTGATCTGGTTTTGTGCCTGCAGAGAAGCCCCAAGCCCCCTGTTCACCTGCCTGCCTGATCCACACTCCAGAGGGCTGTTCCTGGTTGTCCTATGACTATAGCCCTGCTGTGTCCTGGGCAACCAGAGAATGCCTCCCCTATCCACTGGGCTGCAACCACACCTTCTCCAGTGAACTCTCAGCTCCTCACTCCAAGCCTTTCCTTTGTGGGGTATTCTTCCTCAGCCTTAGGGTACCCTTTGGAGTGCTCTTCACATTTTTATAGTTACTCTATCATCACAGCTAAGTAATTCTTTATATTAAATTTCCCCTGTTTAAATGACTGGGTGTTTCTGTCTCCTGATTAGACACAGACTAACACAACTGATCACTATTAAGAGACATATTTTTTCACATACTTAGTAGCCATTTGCATTTCCTCTTCTGCAATTTTACTTTTCAAGCCATATGTCTTATTTATTCTATCCAGGCATGGTATTTTTTAATGCATTTTGTAGACTTTCAATATATTAAAGATGAATCTTTTGTCATGTTTATGGCAGATACTTGACACTACTTTAAATAAGTATACTGAATTTTAACCATTACATTTGCTTTATTTTTGTGAGATAAGATTTTCTTATTAACTGATAGATAATAGGATGAAGATGCAAGCCCATGTCTTATTCAATAAAGGAGATTTCTGAGGACTGGAAAGCTAACAGCATACTTACTTTCGTCTGGTTTAGGATTTGGTTACACTGAGAAGTAATACCTTTGTCTTAAGCATGTTTCATATTTTGATAATTGATCTTCCAACTGGGTTTATTACATTCAACCTTATCCCATAGTGTGTGTAATATAATCAGTTTAATCCAATACTTATGAGGAATGCAAATAGAAATAGTAGTGGAATGGAAAAGAGCTGCATAAAACTCCCTTTTAATATAGAGTTCGTAAATAAAATCATAGATGATACTTGTGGCATTGTCAGTGCTTTTTCAGATTGGTTAAGTGTACTTGATGGAACCTGAGTGTTGTTTTGTAGAATGAGTTGTCTTGGAGAAAAAGGGCAGAGCTCCAGATTTCCTGCCCAACTTAGGCTACCACAGCTTCGCATTATCTTCTATATTCATTCAGCAACAAATGGTTATCATGGGTCAAGTCTTAGTCTAGCCAACAAAATACACTAAATCTCTTTGATATGTTTGGAAAAATAAAGAAAACTAATTCAATTGACAAAAGAAAAGCTTAAGAACACTTTCAAAAGTCATCAGTAGAACAGAGGGGGAAAATAAAGAAGGGCTCAGGTTGAGAAAATTACAATTTGGATTTCTTAACAGAGTCCATAATCTTTTCCATCCCAAAGGACAGATAGCTCTGATGTTATAGATAGCCCAAAGCCACGTATCCATAGAAAGATAGTCCTAGATTTTATGAAAAGGCTAGAGTTTAAGGAGCTGTGAAACACCATCACCATCCGATTCCTTGGTGGGGTAGTAATGTGCTGATTTTTTATTTTAAGAGCTGGCAGCTTTTACTTCTGAATCATTTCTGAGAGTCAGTTGATGAGAGTTCTCTTGACAGTTGAAGCTAAAATAAGTTTAAGCTGCATGGTATCTGAAGATGCCATTTAAATTCAAGTTCATTGAGTGTTTTACTATAAAAATTATTTGGAATACATAGTATCCGAGCTTATTCCAGTTACTGAAACTAAATTCAAGTTCCTTCAGTCCAACTGCGAACCCTACTTAACCTCTTCAGTTTAAAGAGAGACAAGCTTTTTCCACATTCCATTTCCTACAGATTCAAGTTCACACATATTTGTATAAATGCAAATATAGAATTTATGCACTCAAATAGTTGTAACACCCTTCTAATTTTGTTGAAGTGTTTTAGCAATAGTGACCTGTATTGCTAAACTGTTGTCTCTGTTTTTATTACCTGCTTACTTTGAAGACATTTCAGTATGATAGCCTTTTCTGTACTGAATCTGAAATAAGGAGAAAAAGAGTATTAACAACTGGACACATTTTGTGCCTTGAACCTATTAAAGTGCGAAGCACCCAATGTGCAAGCTCTTAACTTACTTTGTTATTGTTCTTTGAATCTCTCTTTTCTCTTCTTCATTTAATCTTTGAAGGATGGATTCCAGGAGAGAAAAATGAAAGTTAATATACTGAGCCACCTAAAAGAAAAACAAACAAAAAAAGCAGAGCATTTGTGTGAGAGATGCTGAGTGAGGAGAGGGCAAAGACAGATTCAGGGCAATGGCATCCATACATCACTGCTAATTTCTTCTGCATCTTTATCCATGAGGAAAATGCGAGCATTCTTTTTGGATGGTCCCTGTAGGAGTCTATGCAGTAGCGGAATGTCTGTTTTCTTTAGCCGTCTCTGCTCTGCAAATGAAAATAAGAATCAACTACAGTCAGGAGTCCATTCTAGAGAAAAAAAAAGAAACATAACTTGTCCATTCATTTTGCTTCTTCAGCTCACTTCGAAAGACCTAAAAAGAATATACAACAGGAGGAACTCACTCAAAAATGTAAGTTGAAATTAAAACCTTTAAATGAACTAAAAATGGACTTCTTTCTCTTGCTATCCTTCAGGGTTTGACTTTCTATCTCAGAATGCCAACTTTGCCTTTGGTTTGGATGTTCAGTCAAATCTTCAGTCCCATTTATGCCTTTTATCATGCAACATTCCTAAAAAATTTTTTACAATTTTTCACTCATTCAACAAATATTTATTGATCTTCCCTAGTTACATTAATGTAATTCTATCTTTCGAATAGTTCAGATCCAAAACTTTGTAATTATCTTCAGTTCTTCATTTCTCTCTCACCCCACATCCAATCCTTGGCTTTTCTTAAAAATATATTCAGAATTGTTATTCTCATCAGGGGTATTTTTTATTATTTCATTAAATTGTGGACTTCATCCATTCAACCATAATAATGAGATGAGAAAAAAAATTACTTCCTATTCGGTATAGTCCCAGAACTTCAAATTTCCAAAAGTCACAAATACTCCCACCACAAAATACTTCTAGCTTTCTGTTGAAGTAGTTTCACCCCTGTGATTTCATTTTAGGACACAGTGCCTTTACATTCATTTTCTTTCCTCCTTCCTTCCTCAAATTATTTTTTGAGTTCCAACTATGTACCAGGCCTTGTTCCCTATACTGGGTACACTACAGAACAAAGCAGAGTAAAATCACTTCCCTCATGAACCTTACACTCTAGTGGAGAAGATGATAAGGAAGATACATCAGTAAGACATGTCACATATAGTGATAAGTATTCAGGGGAAAAAATAAAGCAAGGGAGGGGGTAGAAAGCATGCACATGTGTAAATATGTGTGTGCAGGGGAGAAGTTTGCAATTATTGTAGGGTGGTGGAGGAAGGCCTCACTGAAGATGTAACATTTGAGCAAAGACCTGAAGGAGATGAGAGAGGAATCATGAAGCTATTTAGGGGAAGTGTGTCCCAAAAGGGTAAGTAAATAAATAGAGCACCTCTGAGGTCAGTGCATGCCTAATGGTGTCAAGGAGCAGCAAAGGAACAGGGTGGCTGGCATGGAGATGAGGGGAGGGTTGTTAAACGATGAAGAGAAGAGGTAATGGAACCAGCACAAAGACTGTGACTTTACTGTCAGAAGAGAGACCATTGGAGGATCTAAGAAGAGGTGTGACATGGTCTGACTTCCATGGTTAAAGAATAATCTGTCTGCTCTGTTGAAGTAGACTGAAGGGGAAAAGGTGGACCAGTTAGTCCTTTCTACAGTATCATTTGTTTCCTTGGGCTTTTAAAAGTTCCAAGTGTCAGAACTGTTCTCATCCCCTGGACTAGACTTACCCCAGGAAAAAGGGCAAGAGAGGATCTAGAACATAGAAGTCCAGCTTCCCCACAATTAAAGTGACATCCATTCCTATGTCCACAGAGTCAGTGTTCATTGCTTTAATTCCTCTACCTTTTCTGAAGCAACGGGGAACCCCATAATTTAGCTCCTGTCATTAACCCACCAGAATCCTCTTCTGACCTTTATATCTTGTATTGTTTTGCATCCTCGATTTGCTTCATTCTTGATATCACAGGGCAATGTTCCTTGCTTCATGGTCACCTGGGATAATTATTAGAAATATGCATTCCCAGACTGTCCTCAGATCTGGAGGGGCTTGAGAATTTGTGTTTTAAATGAACTCTCCAGGTAATTCTGAAGGGTGCTATAATTCGAGAAACACTGTTATAGATCATGCGCTTAGTAGATAAAAGGTATTAAAAAACACAGCTATCTATTTTCCACATTACTACCCAAACAGGTTCTATACGCTCCATTCTTTTCTCTATTCCTGGTCCCTAAAAAGGTCCTAGTTATGGTTATCTTCAGTTCTGGATTTCATGTATAAGAAATTTTGACACAATATAAAAGAAAACATAATTTTCACAGGTAAAATTGAAATAACTACATTTTACAGTAAAAATAGGCATTTTCCCCTGATTTTAAAAATAACATACATATTGGTAAGGGGAAAGGAGGTTATATGGGTCAAAGAGTACAAATTTTCAGTTATTAGAAGAATAATTTCTGAGGATCTAATGTACACTTGAAAGTTGCTGAGAGTAGATCTTAAGCATTCTTAGCCCAAGAAAAAAAAGTTAACTATGTAGGCTGATGGACGTGTTGATTATCTTGATCTTGGTAATCATTGCACAGTGTACATGTATGTCCAATCATCACATTATACACTTTAAATATATACGATTATATTTGTCAGTTATTCCGAATTATTCCTCAATAACATACATACTACTGTAATTATGAGGAAAAGAATAAGGCAGAAAGTAAAAATCACCTGGAATCCCAGAACTCTAGGATAAGCAGCTTTTCATTTTTTGTGGCCATCCCTTCACATATCTCTTTATGCACACACACAAACAATACATAAAGGTGGTCGTATCACACTTGCTATTTTTATTGTACACATATATTTTTAAAAATCATAATTTGTTTTTTCCTTGTATGCTTTTTCTCCTTCCCATTGTCTTTTCTGTATCTCCCCAACCCCCTAACCAAGTAATCAATGTTAATGGATTGGTATTTATCTTTCCATACCTTTCTCCCTGATCATGCGATCATATAAACTACATATATAAATAGGGGTTTATAATTGTTTTTTAAAAATGGGATCATACTATATACATTTATAGGCATCTTGCATTTTTAATTAAATGTATATTATAGAACCTTCCATTCAACTGGTATAGATCTAACTCATTTCATTTAATGGTTGCATAATAATCACTTATTAAATCATTCCTCTATGACGGGTAACTTTGCCTTTAGCTTTTTGTCATTATAAATAGCCTTGCACATAAACCTGTAGGCAGTAGTCCTTTTATTTTTCTGAAACAGATTCTCACCAGTGGAATTGCTGGGTTAAAGGATATATATACTGTGGATTTTAACAAATGTTGCTAGAATGAATTTTAAGAAAGTGGACAGATCTTCACCAGAATTGCCAGAACATACGCTTTTACCCTTATCCACACCAGACATAGGTGATAATATTACATTGAATTTAAGGATTGAATTTACATTTCCTTAACTTCTGCATTTCCTTTAATACTTGTATTTCCTTGAGTTTAAGACTTTCCTAAAAATATTTACTGGTTACTTTGTTATTCTTTCAATTGCTTTATCATACTTTATTTTTATGGGATTGTCTTTTCACTATCATTTTGCAAGAACTTTTTGATATTGTAGGTATTAATCTTTTTCTGATATTCTTCATAATGCTTGTATCTTTCTTTTTCTTTTTTAAAAAATTATTTATTTTCATATTAGTCGTCCATTTTATCCACATCAGTGTATATGTGTCAATCCCAATCTCCCAATTCATCACCCCCGCACCCCCATCCCTGGCTGCTTTTCCCGCTTGGTGTCCATACGTTTGTTCTCTACATCTGTGTCTCAATATCTGCCCTGCAAACCCGTTCATCTGTACCATTTCCTAGGTTCCACATATATGCGTTAATATATATTTGTTTTTCTCTTTCTGACTCACTTCACTCTGTATGACAGTCTCTAGATGCATCCACGTCTCTACAAATGACCCAATTTCATTCCTTTTTATGGCTGAGTAATATTCCATTGTATATATGTACCACATCTGCTTTATCCATTCATCTGTCGATGGGCATTTAGGTTGCTTCAATGACCTGGCTATTGTAAACAGTGCTGCAATGAACATTGGGGTGCATGTGTCTTTTTGAATTATGTTTTTTTCTGGGTATATGCCCAGTAGTGGGATTGCTGGGTCATATGGTAATTCTATTCCTAGTTCTTTAAGGAAACTCCATACTGTTCTCCATAGTGGCCGTGTCAATTTACATTCCCACCAACAGTGCAAGAGGGTTCCCTTTTCTCCACACCCTCTCCAGCATTTGTTGTTTGTAGATTTTCTGATGATACCCATTCTAACTGGTGTGAGGTGATACTTCATTGTAGTTTTGATTTGCATTTCTCTAATAATTAGTGATGTTGAGCAGCATTTCATGTGCTTCTTGGCCATCTGTATGTCTTCTATGGAGAAATGTCTATTTAGGTCTTCTGCCCATTTTTGGATTGGGTTGTTTGTTTTTTTACTATTGAGCTGCATGAGCTGTTTATATATTTTGGAGATTAATCCTTTGTCTAATGATTCATTTGCAAATATTTTCTCCCATTCTGAGGGTTGTCTTTTCATCTTGTTTATGGTTTCCTTTGCTGTGCAAAACCTTTGAAGTTTCATTAGGTCCCACTTGTTTATTTTTGTTTTTATTTCCATTACTCTAGGAGGTGGATCAAAAAATATCTTGCAGTGGTTTATGTCAAAGAGTGTTCTGCCTATATTTTCCTCAAAGAGTTTTATAGTGCCTGGTCTTACATTTAGGTCTTTAATGCATTTTGAGTTTATTTTTGTGTATGGTGTTAGGGAGTGTTCTAATTTCATTCTTTTACATGTAGCTGTCCCATTTTCCCAGCACCACTTATTGAAGAGGCTGTCTTTTCTCCATTATATATCCTTGCCAATTTGTCATAGATTAGTTGACCATAGGTGCGTGGGTTTATCTCTGGGCTTTCTATCCTGTTCCATTGATCTATATTTCTGTTTTTGTGCCAGTACCATATTGTTTTGATTACTGTAGCTTTGTACTATAGTCTGAAGTCAGGGAGTCTGATTCCTCTAGCTCCATTTTTTTCCCTCAAGACTGCTTCGGCTATTCGGGGTCTTTTGTGTCTCCATACAAATTTTAAGATTTTTTTGGTTCTAGTTCTGTGAAAAATGCCATTGGTAGTTTGTTAGGGATTGCAAAGAATCTGTAGATTGCTTTGGGTAGTATAGTCATTTTCACAATGTTGATTCTTCCAATCCAAGAACATGGTATATCTCTCCATCTTTCTGTATCATCTTTCATTTCTTTCATCAGTGTATTATAGTTTCCTGCATACAGGTCTTTTGTCTCCCTAGGTAAGTTTATTCCTAGGTATTTTATTATGTTTGTTGCAATGGTAAATGGGAGTGTTTCCTTAATTTCTCTTTCAGATTTTTCATCATTAGTGTATTGGAATGCAAGAAATTTCTGTGCATTAATTTTGTATCCTGCAACTTTGCCAAGTTCATTGATTAGCTCTAGTAGTTTTCTGGTGGCATCTTTAGTATTCTCTATATAGTATCATGTCGTCTGCAAACAATGACAGTTTTACTTCTTCTTTTCCAATTTGGATTCCTTTATTTCTTTTTCTTCTCTGATTGCCATAGCTAGGACTTCCAAAACTATGTTGAAGAACAGTGGTGAGAGTGGACATCCTTGTCTTGTTCCTGATCTTGGAGGAAGTGCTTTCAGTTTTTCACCATTGAGAATGATGTTTGCTGTGGGTTTGTCATATATGGTCTTTATTATGCTGAAGTATGTTCCCTCTATGCCCACTTTCTGGAGAGCTTTTATCATAAATGGGTGTTGAATTTTGTCAAAAGCTTTTTCTGCATCTATTGAGATGATCATATGGTTTTTATTCTTCAATTTGTTAATATGATGTATCACATTGATTGATTTGCATATATTGAAGAATCCTTGCATCTCTGGGGTAAATCCCACTTGATCATGGTGTATGATCCTTTTAATGTGTTGTTGGATTATGTTTGCTAGTATTTTGTTGAGGATTTTTGCATCTATATTCATCAGTGATATTGGTCTGTAATTTTCTTTTCTTATAGTATCTTTGTCTAGTTTTGGTATCAGGGTGATGGTGGCCTCATACAATGAGTTTGGGAGTTGTCCTTCTTCTGCAATTGTTTGGAAGAGTTTGAGAAGGATGGGTGTTAGCTCTTCTCTAAATGTTTGACAGAATTCACCTGTGAAACCATCTGGTCCTGGACTTTTGTTTGTTGGAAGATTTTAAATCACAGTTTCAATTTCATTACTTGTGATTGGTCTGTTCATATTTTCTATTTCTTCCTGGTTCAGTCTTGGAAGGTTATACCTTTCTAGGAATTTGTCCATTTCTTCCAGGTTGTCCATTTTATTGGCATAGAGTTGCTTGTAGTAGTCTCTTAGGATGCTTTGTATTTCTGCAGTGTCTGTTGTAACTTCTCCATTTCCATTTCTAATTTTATTGATTTGAGTCCTCTCCGTCTTTTTCTTGATGAGTCTGGCTAATGGTTTATCAATTTTGTTTATCTTCTGAAAGAACCAGCTTTTAGTTTTATTGATCTTTGCTATTGTTTTCTTTGTTTCCATTTTATTTATTTCTGCTCTGACCTTTATGATTTCTTTCCTTCTGCTAACTTTGGATTTTGTTTGTTCTTCTTTCCCTAGTTCCTTTAGGTGTAACATTAGATTGTTTATTTGAGATTTTTCTTGTTTCTTGAGGTAGGCTTGTATAGCTATAAACCTCCCTCTTAGAACTGCTTTTGCTGCATCCCATAGGATTTGGATCATTGTGTTTTCATTGTCATTTGTCTCTAGGTATTTTCTGATTTCCTGTTTGCTTTCTTTAGTGATCTCTTGGTTATTTAGTAACATTGTTTAGCCTCCATGTGTTTGTGTTTGTTACATTTTTTTCCCTGTATAATTGATTTCTAATCTCATAGCATTGTGGTCAGAAAAGATGCTTCGTATGATTTCAGTTTTCTTAAATTTACTGAGGCTTGATTTGTGACCCAAGATGCGATCTATCCTGGAGAATGTTCCGTGCGCACTGGAAAAGAAAGTGTAATCTGTTGTTTTTGGGTGGAATGTCCTATAAATATCAATTAAATCTATCTGGTCTATTGTGTCATTTAAAGCTTGTGTTTCCTTAATAATTTTCTGTTTGGGTGATCTGTCCATTGGTGTAAGTGAGGTGTTAAAGTCCCCCACTATTACTGTGTTACTGTTGACTTCCTCTTTTAGAGCTGTTAGCAGTTGCCTTATGTATTGAGGTCCTCGTATGTTGCATAGGTGCATATATATGGTGCATATATATTTATAATTGTTATATCTTCTTGGATTGTTCCCTTGATCATTATGTAGTGTCCTTCCTTATCTCTTACAACATTCTTTATTTTAAAGTCTATTTTATCTGATATGAGTATTGCTACTCCAGCTTTCTTTTGATTTCCGTTTGCATGGAATATCTTTTTGCATCCACTCACTTTCAGTCAGTATGTGTCCCTAGGTCTGAAGTGGGTCTCTTGTAGACAGCATATATATGGGTCTGGTTTTTGTATCCATTCAGTAAGCCTGTGTCTTTTGGTTGGAGCATTTAATCCTTTCACAATTAAGGTAATTATCAATATGTATGTTCCTATTACCATTTTCTTAATTGTTTTGGGTTTGTTTTTGTAGGTTCTTTTCTTCTCTTGTGTTTCCCACTTAGAGAATTCCTTTAGCATTTGTTGTAGAGCTAGTTTGGTGGTGGTGAATTCTCTTAGGTTTTGCTTATCTGTAAAGCTTTTGATTTCTCCATCAAACCTGAATGAGATCCTTGCTGGGTAATCTTGGTTGTAGGTTCTTCCCTTTCATCACTTTAAGTATATCATGCCACTCCCTTCTGGCTTGTAGAGTTTCTGTTGAAAAATCAGCTGTTAACCTTATGGGAGTTCCCTTGTATGTTTTTTGTCATGTTTCCCTTGCTGCTTTCAATAATTTTTCTTTGTTATTAATTTTTGCCAATTTGATTACTATGTGTCTCGGCATGTTTCTCCTTGTGTTTATCCTGTATGGGACTCTCTGCGTTTCCTGGACTTGGGTGGCTATTTCCTTTCCCATGTTAGGGAAGTTTTCAACAATAATCTCTTCAAATATTCTCTCCGGTCCTTTCTCTCTCTCATCTCCTTTTGGGACCCCTATAATGCAAATGTTGTTGGGTGTAATGTTGTCCCAGAGGTCTCTTAGGCTGTCTTCATTTCTTTTCATTCTTTTTTCTTTATTCTCTTCCGCAGCAGTGAATTCCACCATTCTGTCTTCCAGGTCACTTATCTGTTATTCTGTCTCAGTTATTCTGTTATTGATTCCTTCATTTCAGTTATTGTATTGTTCATCTCTGTTTGTTTGTTCTTTAATTCTTCTAGATCTTTGTTAAACATTTCTTGCATCTTCTCAATCTTTGCCTCCATTCTTTTTCTGAGGTCCTGGATCATCTTCACTATAATTATTCTGAATTCTTTTCCTGGAAGGTTGCCTATCTCCACTTCATTTAGTTGTTTTTCTGGGGTTTTATCATGTTCCTTCATCTGGTACATAGCCCTCTGCCTTTTCATGTTGTCTACCTTTCTGTGAATGTGGTATTTGTTCCACAGGCTGCAGGATTGTAGTTCTTCTTGCTTCTGCTGTCAGCCCTCACTCTGGGTCTTTAACTATTTGCTGGGCTTTTTTCAGAGGCAGCAGGGTAGAAAGACACCACAGGGTCTGTTTCTAGGCCTTCTGCTTCTGCTCCAAGTCCTCTTCAGTGGTGCGTTTCTCTGTGATTTTCTTCCATAGCAGTTGATAGTTGAATCAATTTTAAAACTTGTTCATGTGTCTATACTTGCTTTCATTGTGACCCTTCTTCATAATGTTTGTATCTTTTATCAATACATTTTAATACAGTTCAATGTTTCTACCTTTTAGTTATTTTCCAAAACAACTAGAATGAATACACACACACACACACACACACACACACACACACACACTCTCTCTCTCTCTCTCTCTCTCTCTCTTAGAATTTTCAAAAATTTAATATATTTCTTATATTTAAGCTTTTGATTTATAAGGACTTTAATTTTGTATGTGTTTGGAAATCGAGCTTTCATTTTCTTGTAATTGTTCCAGATCAAAATGTATTATTTTATTCTATTCAATTTCTGGCTCAAACATTCTGATACTTAAATTATAACCTGAGCTATTTTTATAATTTAACATTTAAAATTTTTCAGTTTTAAGGCTTTCAAAAATTTCATTTTAGTATTGCTTTAGGGTTTCTCTAATCTTTCACTCCCTGCTCCTAGCACCCCACATATAGCCTCTTTCCAATGTCCTGCTGCTAAACTTTTACCTCCACCACAAAGTTCTGCACATTTTTCTCTACTGAGGAAGAGAGAACACTCCCACAATGTGTCAGACACTGTGCTAAGAAAGATGAGGAAGAAATGATATGTAATGATGACTCTAGTAAGAGCTAGAATGATAAGGGAAAGTGAAAAAGAAAGAAGTACAGAGGTCAACTTAAATGCCTAACAATTCCTGGGAACCTTCCACCTATTCTCCAGTGCTCTTTGATTGCCATTCAGATAATGTAATGACTGGCCAACAAGCAAAGTCTTTTGTATTATAAACTCTTCTAGGATACCTTATTCTTAGGGTGTCTTCCTCTGAAATTGTGAAATATGAATAATGTAAAACACTCCCCCTCTCTTCCTTCTTCCTTCCCTCCCTCCCGTTCTTCCACAGAAGGAGGTAAACTGCTTTTCTGCCTTTCTTATGGGCAGAAAATGATAACACACTGGAGTCATGTAAGAACAACCACCAAGCTTTCTTACCTCCTGTTCCAAAAATAATGTAAAGTGAAAAATCCTGGGCACTATTTTCAATCTGTCAATGGAAAAGAAAGAACAGACATGAATTATTTGTTGTCAATGTTTTCTAAGCAAACCAGACACAAATTATATATGTTTCTTCACTTTCATTTTTCACTTGCAGATATAAAACCTTTTCTGCTCCCTGGGGATAATGTAATTTCTCAGGCACAGTCCATTTATATTATAAATTGACCCATGCAGTTCAAACCCGTTTTATTCAAGGGTCAACCATACATAGGAAAGAATTCTTTGGAACTGAACATTTAAGTTCAGAAAAATCCATTTATGTGCCTACAGTTAAATTATATACAAGATATTTATAGCTCAGGGCTTCCCTGGTGGTGTAGTGGTTGAGAGTCCGCCTGCTGATGCAGGGGACACGGGTTCGTGCCCCGGTCCGGGAAGATCCCACATGCTGCAGAGCAGCTGGGCCCCTGAGCCATGGCCGCTGAGCCTGCGCTCCGCAACGGGAGAGGCCACAGCAGTGAGAGGCCTGCGTACAACCAAAAAAAAAAAAAAAAAGATATTTATAGCTCAGTTCACTGACTGATAAAGATTACCTTAAATTTTTGGAGAATTTGCTTTATTACTTCTTCAGTTCTCATATTACTGTTTATTCTGACCTTAGTTTCTGATCCAAAGGCTGGAGTGAAAATTGATGTCTAGAAGAGAAAAAAAAAGATTGATATAATTTTAAGGACTTAACGTGACAAACTAACGAGAGTCAATATTTTGAACTTGGCCTTCCTTTGGACAAAAAAATCCAAGATCATCGGTTTAAAAATTTGCTTTCTTATTTTTACTTTCTTTGTTGTTGTTGAATACTGTACCATGTATGCCTTTAAGCAGCTTTATATTTTTTCTAGAGTAAGTTAGGTAAAACATCATTTGAGAATGTTCAAAACAGTTTCACTAGATAGTCACACCATTCTTCAGTGTAGTTTAATATTTCAAAATTCCCTCCTCGTTGGGAATAATTGTTCTAAATTGTTTTAATTTGAACTGTATAAAATTACTCCTTTTTGGTTGGTCAGAAATGGTCCAGTGTTGGCAATTTCATATGGTTCAGCCTATATCTCAACTGAGGATTGAGGTAAAAGTGCTGCTAATTGAATATCTAGAACAATATTTCCTGCAAGTTGCTCTAATCAAGAGTCTGCCTTTTAGATAATACTTGGTAAAAGTTTTCTATGGTCAGATAAGTCTGACACATCCCTCTTGGGGATTAGTAATGCACCATAAAAAAATCATAAGAAACATAACCATAAAATTTTTTCTCATTATTTGATCATTATTCCTATTTTAAAATAAATAGAATCCTGAGAGAGATGAAAATAATTAAATGGAAAATTCCAGAAATAAACAATTCATATGTTTTCAATTGTGTGCCATTCTGAGTAGCATGATAAAATCTTGCACCATCCTTCTCCATCCGGCCCAAGATCCCCAACCATTGACAATGTCTGCTCCTGACAGCCAACTATCGATGTCATCATGGCTTGATGGTCCAGGATCATCTGAAGCAGATGATCCCCCTTCTGACATACTGTCAGAAGGTCAAGAGTAGCCATGCCTCCGTGATTCACCTCACTTCATCTCATCACACCACAGGTATTTTATCATCTCACACCCTTACAAAGGTGAATAGAGTGCAATAAGATATTTTGAGAGAGATGGAGGGAGAGAGAGACCACATTTACATAAAATTTTTTACAGTATATTTTTATAAATATTCTACCTTATTATTAGATATTGTTGTTAATCTCTTATTTTGCCTAATTTATACGTTAAACTTTATCATAGGTATGTACGTATAGGAAAAAACATAGTATATATAGAATTCAGTACTATCCTCGGTTTCAGGTATCCACTGGGAGTCTTGGAATGTATTCCCTTGGGATACTGCATCACAATCTAAGCCTCTAATACTGGAGGCATTATCAAGAGGTTTCATGATATAAAAACATATCTTACGACTATATCAACTTAAATTCCTAGATGCATACACATTGCATACACATTGATAGAGTGCTTTGGGTTTCAGGGTTTTGTTTTCTGCTAGTTATTATACTGCAGTGAATGATATTTGTGTGAAATATCTTTAGTTCCACTTGATCTCTTTCAATCAATATCAATAAAGCTAAAGTAAACGGAGTTCTTCCTTCGTGCAGATACTTATGCTAAGTACTGAACTCACCTCATTCCACTTAATCCCATCAACAGCCTTGTAAAGAAGGAAGGATGAAGGAATGAACGCTAAGAGGTGGAGTAATTTTTTATTTGCTCAGCAAGAATTTGCAATCAGGTCATCAGGCTGCAACGCCCAAGCATTCAGCTACGATGCTGTGCTGCCAACTTCAGTGCCCATTTCATTCTTAGCCCCGCAAATCCCATCTGGAAGCTGCTCATTTGGAATAATGTGGCTTTCATAGCCTACTTTAACACAAATCACCCCACAAGCGCTAATGACATACAGCATAATTTTGAGGAGAAGAAACCAGGACAATTGGTAGTTGCATATCTGTGGGGAACTGTCAATGTTACTTTTTGGCCAGGAGGAAATTCTTGAGCCAGAAAAATGTCTAATTTGAACAGAGAATTCACAAGGGAGATTTCTCCATACCAGTCTCCAAAGAAACGTATGGATACTCTCCCAAGGGATGAAGAAGAAGGAAAAAAGGTAGAAAGCCCTAAAGAAAAAAAGCTTATGATGAATGAGTCAATATTTTGTATGAAAGGACTTAGAGTGGTGCCTTGCACAGAGTGAGTGCTTTTTAAGTATTTATTAAATGAATGGATGAATGATCGCTAAAGTACATGACATGAAAAATGTGAGTTCTACAAAAACATGATGTATTTCCTACCTTTGGCCAAGTTAAATGTCTTATAAATACTATAGAAAGGCACATATATATTTAACACATATTAAGTGAAAAAAATCAAAATGCAAATAGTATAAACTACAATTGCACTTGTGTAAAAAGTGATATGGGTTTATGTATAAGACCTGGAAAATTTAATTGATCAGAATAAACAAGCCTATAGCTGATTTTTTCCTTTTATTTAAATATTAATGTTTGAATGTACTTCGAACCAATCTCTTTTGTAGCACTTACATATTTTAATACCATTTGTGGATGTATTGGTTTCTTTGCCCAACCCCGAGCTCCATGCTGGCAAAGGCATCAATTGAGTCATCTTTATATTTCCAGTGTGTATCACAGGGCCTGCCACTTAGGGTTCACTGATCATGTCGGTTAAGAACTTGGGTTCTGGCATCAGACAGATTCGGGTTCAGAGTTGCTACTTAAAAGCAGTGTGACCGGTGATGGATTGTGTAAACTCTGTGAACCTCAGTTAGCTCATACGTAAAGTAGGGAACATAATGGTATCTGCTTCATAGGATTGTTTTAGTGATTAATGAGATAATCCATCAAAACAGTTTAATGCTTAACACATAGAGAGTACCCAATAATAATAGTAGTAGTATATTTAAAGGCATTATTATTTTAAATTATAAATTGAATTGAGTGATATTGTTAGTACAATAGACAACATTCTTTTAAATGACATTAATGAAACTGTAACTCACTTCATGGTTATAAAAGTGTCCGTTAATAGAGGCCCTATGCTTCTGTCTGTCCTTTCTGTCCACCATCGGAGGCTTCATCCTTTTTCTCACCAGGGTTGCTTCACTCATGGTTCTGTAGAGCAATGGGGATTCAGGTTCTTCATCTGCATGAAGCTTCAGAGTGCTACTGTGATAAGATAAATAATCTGGGGAGAATAAAGGTTATAAGCCCATATAATTTAGCTGCTCACCTCTTTGTATCGTGGGTGGATTTGATTACATACTTAGTAATTATATAGCTAAGCAATGGACTATAATGCTTTGAAACAGAAAATAGCAATGATCTTGTTTAAGAATAGGGCCATCTGGTGACACTTGTTTTCCATTTTACCTTGGAATTTTAATTATATTGTAATTAGAGTATAAGCATGTGATACTTCATCTTTCTCTAGCACTGGTGCTTAAATAAAAATAGATTTTTATTGTATCTTTGGTGCCAAGAGATTGGGATTCCCTTGTGTTTAGATGAGTGTTGTCAAAGGGCTAATTATAAGGACCCTTATATAAAAGATGCCAAAAGGCCATAAGACAAAAATAAGGGAATCCTGAAAGGAGCATCACATTTGTTACAGAATCTGAGTTGTTATAGAGACAGCAGGGAGGACTGAACTGAGAATGCTTTGAAAAAAATTAAGCTAAACGTTGGAAGTTGTTGGTAGTTTCATGAAGATAATGCCAGCACCATACCCTTCTTCAGTCTGAAGTCAGTTTGGTAATATCACCTTCCCGGGAATGTGAACCCCACCCCAGCCTCAGTCATCATCTTCTCCTTGGATCTCCACATATTACATGAAAATGAAAATCCATGTAAAATGTAAGATATCATGCCCGAGTCTCAGTAAATGACAGATACTAATATTATTACTAACACATAATCATTATTATGATTACTGTTGTCACATGTCATAGGGGCTGGCACTTTCCATTCGTTTGTCAAATTTGATATGAACTCACTTGATGTTCAAGTAGATTTCTCTTTTTTAAATAAATGTTTGAAACAACCCAATCAAATATAGTGAATGCAGTATATCTGCCTCTGAGAAGCAATGTTATATTAATATCTATTAACCAAAATATTCAACTTCTCAAAAGATGTAAAATTCAATCTGAAGGGCTTGGTCTAACATAGAAATCTTCTGAGTATAATAAATGATCCTAATCCTTGGGGAAAATATAAAACAATTTTATGTACACAAACTTTATTCAAACCATCAGTTCTCCCTAATCTAGTGAATCTAAGGGACTTGATGTAATTTTTAAAATAATGTTTTTATATAGCAAAGTAAGGTTCTTAAACATCAGATGAGCACTGTAGTGACCTAAGTTAGTATGTTCCTAAAATATATTTTTAAATATAAAATAAGGGTTTAATAAGTAACGGTATATAAAATGTTGAATTTCAGAAAAATATTCAGGATTCATGCTTTGTATTAGTTTTTAAAAGTCTCCTCATTAATAAGATTTTGATACTGACCTTCCTGGGAATCTGTTGCTCCAGACACTGGAATCTGAGTCCTGTCCAAATCACTAATACGGTAAAGATCATCAAATTCTCCCCAGCGTGTCATTCCCCTGAAAAGTAATAAATCTTGTAAGTGATATTATTCTATTCATAAAAAGGCGTAGGATGGTTTTCAGATTTACAGTATTAATATAATGCTGTGGGCCTCTGTAGGTAGATGCATCATCCTAAGTTATAACAATTTTTTATATTTTTAAAATTATATTTATACCAGAGTAGTCAGCTTGCATTTTAAATAATTATTGTACTGATTTTGAGCATGTTTTGACACAATAATTCAGTTACACACTGAACCACAAGATTATATAGATTCTGTAAAACATATGTGCCAATGGAATTAGTAGAAACCAATATAATCCATTCTTTTTTTTTAACATCTTTATTGGAGTATAATTGCTTTACAATGGTGTGTTAGTTTCTGCTTTATAACAAAGTGAATCAGCTATACATAAACATGTATCTCCTCCCTCTTGCATCTCCCTCCCACCCTCCTTATACCACCCTTCTAGGTGGTCACAAAGCACTGAGCTGATCTCCCTGTGCTATGCAGCTGCTTCCCACTAGCTATCTATTTTACATTTGGTAGTGTATATATGTCCATGCCACTCTCTTACTTCATCCCAGCTTACCCTTCCCCCTCCCCGTGTCCTCAAGTCCATTATCTACGTCTGCATCTTTATTCCTGTCGTGCCCCTAGGTTCTTCAGAACCCCCCCCTTTTTTTTTTAGATTCCATATATATGTGTTAGCATACAGTATTTGTTTTTCTCCTTCTGACTTACCTCACTCTGTTTGACAAACTCTAGGTCCATCCACCTCACTAAAAATAACTCAATTTTGTTTCTTTTTATGGCTGAGTAATATTCCATTGTATATATGTGTCACATCTTTATCCATTCATCTGTCGATGGACACATATGGTCACCTTATTTTTGATAAGGGAGGCAAGAATGTACAATGGAGAAAAGACAGCCTCTTCAATAAGTGGTGCTGGGAAAACTGGACAGCTACATGTAAAAGAAAGAAATTAGCATACTCCCTAACACCATACAGAATCCATTCTTATACAGGTATCTCACAATGCTTTTAGGAGAGTTTAGATACAAAGTGTTTATTCTGCCAACGTGCATTAAGTTCCTGTTGTATTCAAAGCATTTTTAGGTAAAGTGACTCCAATATAATGATATAAAGCCTATCTTTAAGACCCTTGAGCACTCTAAAGAATGCGATTTATAAAGGAGCAAAGTGTATGATAAACTTCTTTTCTGGAAAATCATGATTTATATAGGGTACTAACAATTTTCAATGCATTCTAATGCCCAGAATACATAAAACTGGGCAACTGCTTATTTTTACCAGTTGGGCCAACACTCATTGTTGGCTTTAGATAAGCTACTTATCTTCTCTGTGCATTAGTGTTCTCACCTATGAAATGGGGATGATTATAGTATGAGGTAGGATAAGGTTATTGAGAAGATTAAATGAGTTAATTAAATTTTTCAAATCCTTGAAAAAGTGCCCAACACATAGTAAGCACTCAATATGTGTTAAAAACTACCATGATTGTCCTCATCTTCATTGTCACCCTCATCCTAATCCCCATCATCTGTATCCATTTCATGATGGGTCAGGAGCCATTGGGGATCCAAGGTATTCCTAGATGTCTCTAGGTTAGTAGACACTATCATAGCTGGGACCAGTCTTAGTCCTATTAAGAGCCTCTTCCCTAATGTCTGTTTTCCTTATGACCAAAAAATATTCACCCATAGGGAATCTGTGGCATTCATTCTTCCCAAATGTCACTGGTGGCAACAACAACAAAAAATGCTTATTCATACTAATGGTGGCAAATATGAATAAACATGGTCCTTTTCTTCCTTGATCTCTGAATTCCTTTGATGTCTTTTTACAACTTCTATATCATTTGAGCCTCATAATAAAAGCCTTATGACACAGATAAGATAATCCTAATATATTTGTTCATTAATTTTCTAGTAAACTGTATTATACAGAATATAGCCAGTCAAAAATAAATGTCTTAAGAGTCCAAGAACTTTAGGCAATAAGTTTAACTCAAAGGAGAACTATTTTTGTCCTGACTCAGACTCTAGTTATTCTTCCTTTTTCTTTTTTATTTTCAATTGAAGTATAGTTAATTTACAATGTTTTAGGTGTATAGCAAAGTGATTAAGATATATATATATATATATATATATATGTATATATTTCCTGTTTCAGATTCTTTTCCATTATAGGTTATTACAAGATATTGAATATAGTTCTTGTGCTATACAGGAGGTCCTTGTTGTTTACCTATTTTATATATAGTAGTGTGTATCTGTTAATCCCAAACTCCTAGTTTATCCCTCCCCTACTTTTCCCCTTTGGTAACCGTAAGTTTGTTTTCTGTGTCTGTGGGTCTATTTTTGTTTTCTAAATAAGTTCATTTGTACCATTTTTTTTTAGATTCCACATATAAGTGATATTTGTGATATTTGTCTTTGTCTGACTTACTTCACTCAGTATGATGTTCTCCAGGTCCATCCATGTTGCTGCAAATGGAATTATTTAATTCTTTTTTATGGCTGAGTAATATTCCATTTATATATATATATATATATATATATATATATACACACAACATCATCTTTATACATTCATCATTCAATGGACATTTAGGTTGCTTCCAAGTCTTGGCTACAGTAAATAGTGCTGCTATGAACATTGGGGTTCATATATCTTTTCAAATTAGAGTTTTAATCTTTTGTGGATATATGCCCAGGAGTGGGATTGAAGTATCATATGGTAACTCTATTTTTAGTTTTTTAAGGAACCTCCATACTGTTCTCCATAGCGACTATACCAATTTACATTCCCACCAACATTGTAGGAGGGCTCCCTTTTCTAATTATTCTTATGATAGATAAAATTATCAATTTTCCCTAATCTATAGAAGATTAATTTTAAAAGGCAGATGTGATTATCATAGAAAGAGTGTTAGCAATGGAAAAGACAGAATGCCAACGAAAAATGGAAACTAAAAAGGCAAAGCACCCCAATGCTATCTCCCATGGGGGAAGATGAGAGAGTCCAAGCACACCAGACCAGTGATGTGCTATAAATTCTTGGTAATCCTGCCCAAATTCACCTCTGTCCTCACCTTCTCTCAGCTTAGTGATGTCACACAAATACAGAGAAACAAACATGCCTCAATATGGTCAGTGTTTGGCCCATTTTCCTTCCTACCATCTTAGCAAAAATAAACAACCCCCCCATCACCCCCAAACCCAGCCGTTTTCAGCTCTGGATTGTGTAATTTGAAGCGTCTCCACATACAACTGTGCAAGTGACTAAGCTTGAAGGCAGTTACCCAAAGTTTTCCAAAGAAAACTCCTTGGGACTTCATGTACTATCAAATAGTTTAACTTGCCCAAGCACAGGACTGTCAGCATTGCCCTGATTAAGCTTCAGGATATACACCATTAGCAAATTTAAACTGTGCAGAGGTTTTCTAATGAGCTGCAAAATAAAAAGGAGGTAGAAATTTGATAGACACATAGAAGGAGGCCACTTCTCTACCCACATTGTAAAAGAAAAAACACTACTGATGCCATTCAAATGTACACCTGTCCAGTTTTTGCTCTTTACGCCATTCCGCCATGGCTTGTCCATTGCATGTCAAAGCAGACTTTGGAAAGACATTAAAAGCAGAAATGAAAACTGGTGCAAGCAAACATAACCTCAATAAAGCTGTTTTTACGAAAAAGTTCCAAAACAAAATACTTGGACCAGATATGAGAGATCAAAGTGCTGTCCATGGAATTGTTTCCATAATAGATCACAAGTGGTCACAGCTCAAACTGATTTATTTTAAAACTTATACAGCTCCCATTAAGCTGATTCAGTGTGACTCATTTCAAAGATAATTAAAACAAACTAGCTTGACAAACTGATGATTCTCCCCAATGGTGAATTGAAAGAAAAGATTGCAGCCCTTCCAGCAGCTGAGTACACAACTTCCACGTCTTTCATTCCACATTCCATATCCATCCACTGGAGATACTAAATCTGTGATCCTGAGAGAGTAAAGGTGTAAGTTCTGCCCACAGAAACCCAGTGTGGGAAAGAGAACAATAAGAATTGTTAGGGAGTGAGGGAATAGCTCATTTCCTTACACAATTTCATTCAAGGCTCAGAGTTTAAACGAATACCAGAAAAATCTGATACACTGCACTTCAAATATTCTCCCAGTAAGTCTCATTACTGTGGTAAAGAGCAAGCAAAGTTTTCTAGGGTAGTCTTTCTCAACTTTATTATTTTTTTTCTCAGCTTTAAACTAAAGGAGACAATTTATGTTTGTTTCACAGCACTGTTCTGATAAACAATAAGAAAAGGCAAATGGATTCTATGGAAGTCACATCATAAGGAGATTAATTTATAATCTGCCACAGAATATGGAAAGGCATCAATATACCTTGTCTACCTGGGCTTCTGAAACTCATCCTCAAATTGAGTGTTTCCAGGAGCAAGGATTTGAATTTTAATTTGAGAAATTAAAGAAAATATCTTGGGATATCCATCCAAAATCGTGATAGCTTAATGTGCTAATACAGGTAGCTTACTGCAACTCTTTGACGTCTTCCCATAGAGTTCCATATTAATCAAGCATTCATGATTCAAATAATTCAAATGCATCAAAAAGAGCTGGCTGCTCAGAGAACTTTGCAATGACTTCTTAGGTAATATGAAGAGTGATAGCTAGGGCTTCCCTGGTGGCGCAGTGGTTGAGAATCCGCCTGCCGATGCAGGAGACACGGGTTCGTGACCTGGTCCGGGAAGATCCCACATGCCGCGGAGCGGCTGGGCCCGTGAGCCATGGCCGCTGAGCCTGCGCGTCCGCAGCCTGTGCCCCGCAATGGGAGAGGCCACAACAGTGAGAGGCCCGCATACCGCAAAAAAAAAAAAAAAAAAAACAAACAAACAAAAAAGAATGATAGCTAATTTTGCCAAATTCATATCTTGTACAGTTTCCTAAAAGCAGGGCCCCGGGGTAATTTTTACTTTTAAATGATGCTCCTCATCATTTAGAATCATCAGCCCCATCAATCTTCTAGTAACTGAAGGTGAGGGATGCAGGGCTTCATCAGGTTGCCTAAGTCTGTGGTTTCTCTTCTGCCTTCATAAGTACTGGACCCTTTGCCCTTCATTAGCTTGGATGGGAGACTAATCAGAAGTGGTAGATGGAGAGACAGTTCACCCAACAGAGCAGAGGTAATTTAACCACCAGGATTCCATGGGCTTCATTCGGTACTGAATTCTGAGTCCTCTCTTTGTGCTGACACACTGCTGAGCCCCAGATGAATAAAGCGTACTCCTTACCCTTGAGGAGCTCACAGGCTAGAGGGGGAGGCAGGGGTATAAAAATACAGTTAACTGCATGCTCTGAAAGGGATATAGAAAAGTTGTCAGGGCACCTACTACAGGGTCAGAAAAGGCTCTCTGGAGAATGTGTTACTGACCTGAATCTTAAAGGATTGGTGGAAGAGTCTAGCAAATGGATGGCGAGAAGCAGATAGGCTTCCAGGCAGAGAGTCAGGAAAGTAAGAAACTGCATGACATGTGTAGGGAATTATAAAATGTTCAGAATTGCTGGAACCTCACATTTGAGAAAGATTGGCAAGGTGCAAATCATAGTGAGACTTCAGTGTTTTCCCCAAAGGAAAAGTGGGGCTTCCCTCAAGGTGATACCCGATTTTCCTTGGTTATGACCAAAGGTCAGATTGAGGAAAAGGTCCTGGCTGCTCTCTCTCCATCCTCTCTCCTGCTAGAACTCCAGCTCATCTAGTTATGGATAGAAGGATGGATGAAGAGAACGCTTGATACCTCCATGTACACACGAAAAGGAGATGTGTTAGAAAGTCAAGGATTAAAAAGGAAGGGGAGAAGGGAGGGAGGAAGAAAACAATATTTATATCTGTGAGTTCTTTGGGAATATTTATTAATTTTTCTAAAATTTGTAAAGGATAATGAAAATATATATCTCAGCCCCACCTATATATTCAAGGTACACTTGCATAAACCCACACAGAGTACTGTTTTGTGCATTTACTGTACTTCACATGCACTTTGTCCTGATTCTAACAGGACACAGCAATCAGGTGGAACATAATTAAGTCTCCTTTCCAGAAAGCAGGAAAAGCTTTTTGTTCTAAGAAGAGGAGAAATTTAAACTTTATCCCCCCCCCCCATTTTGGTGATAAGACCAGGGCTAATGAAATCTTGCCTTTACATTTTGTTTTTTCTAGTGAAAGAATGCAGTCTCCCAGAAGAGAAGGAATATAGCAGAGAGGTCAAGAGCCAGACTCTGGCACCCACAGACCTGAGGTCCAGTCCAGTTCTGCTACATGGTAATTGGGGATCTTGCACAAACTACCTAACCTCTTAGAGCCCTGGTTTCTGAACACCTACGTCCTAGAGTTGTTGGGGGATTAAATGAGGTTGTATATAAACTTTAGAGCTTTCATCCTTGAGGCACACAAAAAAGGTAAATATGAAGATC
Source organism: Kogia breviceps (assembly GCF_026419965.1). Lineage (NCBI taxonomy): Eukaryota > Metazoa > Chordata > Mammalia > Artiodactyla > Physeteridae > Kogia > Kogia breviceps. Next base: position 55,527,219 of record NC_081315.1, read on the forward strand.
ATTTTCTAAGGAATTAAAATCATAAAAGGTAGCTCACCTTTTGGAAAAGACATCTGGTGACTTCAGCACAGTGAAAGAGGGGATTTGCTTCTCATCTTGTATTTTCAGCTGTATAGGCTGCTTTACTCCCCAGAAAATGTCCAGCGTTCCTTCAACAATTAGTTTACCATCGTCAGTCTAGGGAAGAAACCAATCATCACAAACACTGTTTTTGTATTATTTATAGAAGGCAAATGTTTTAACTGAAGATGTAGAAATGAAGTCTGTAAGACATCTTAATAGATAAAAAATAAATTCCCAGGTGGGACTGTTTGACTTTTAAATTTATCTACAAAACATTTCTACTTTTGAAACATTCTTTTACTTTTGAAAACAGCTATAAACAGCAAAGTCATAATGGTAATGATATGCCCACCAGAGGGCACAGTACGCTAAGATATTTTCTGAACTCTGCTTCTTCAATTAAGTGGAATTTTAATTCTCTAATTCTATTTAGCTTAAAATTAAAGCAGAATTAAAAACTGTGCTAAAGTAGAAATCAGAAGAACAGCTATTGTTCAGTTTAGTGGCTATTTTCTCATTTCTGAACAGGAAAAATTTAGCTCACAAACTTATACAGAACAAGTGAAATAATGTATGTAAAAACACTGTAAAATAGACAACAAATTATATTTTTGAAAAAATCAATAGCATTTGAGTAATCTCTTTTAAGTTGGAACTATTATAACAAAAGAAGGAAATTCTATGCAAAGAAAAATTAGTAAACAGGATTGAACACTTACTTATCCTGTGGATGTAGATATTAATACCAAAGCACACTCCCATAGAATGTATTTTCTAATCTATTTCTCTCATATATGTAAAAATCTGTTATTAAAGTAGTGTTATTATTATAGTAAATTTGGGAAATATAGAAAGAATATTCCAACTATCCAATAACTACTCTAAAATGCAATAACTACTTGTTATTATGAAAAATCAATAATTAGAAAACATAATAAATATAAACATAAATGACTCAATTCTTATTTGAGAGTATAATGAAAACTCCAGACTCTGGAATCAGACAGACCTGTGTTTGAACTCTGGCTCTGCCATTTCCTAGCCGTGTTCTCTTGGACAAGATGTCAAACACCTATAAAACTGGGCTGCTTCTTCTGAAGAATGAAATGAAATCATAACAATCCTTGATTCATAGGACCTCGTATTTAAAGTGCTCAATAAATGTTATTGCTTATTATTTCTTTGGCTGACAAACCTACTTTGGAGTCACTCCTGAAACAAAGTTTTGCTCTTTTGAGTTCATATATCAGACCACTGTGAGCTCAGGTAACAATCAGTTGTCCTTAACAGCCAAACATAATTTGCTCTCTGAAAGGGCAGTACATGATGCAGAGCCTGCATTTTAGTTATTGATGTATAACATCTTTTCGTGGCTTAATTATACTACAATGAATCCCTTATATCAAAAACTCATAGAATAACTGCTCTTCTGAGGTTATCTAACTTTTGCTTTCAAGAAGAAATACTCCAACTATTATCCGAAAATGAGCTTTTCTCATGTAAGGAATATCAGAATATTTTTTAATTTCAGAAACCATCTCTAGGACTTCCTTGGTGGTGCAGAGGTTAAGAATCCGCCTGCCAATGCAGGGGGCACAGGTTCAAGCCCTGGTCCAGGAGGACTCCGTATGCCATGGAGCAACGAGGCCCGTGTGCCGTAACTACTGAGCCTGTACTCTAGAGCCCATAAGCCACAACTACTGAGCCTGCGTGCCACAACTACTGAAGCCTGTGCACCTAGAGCCTGTGCTCCAAAAGAGAAGCCACTACACTGGGAAGCCTGCACACCGCAACCAGAAATCTGTGCCTGGAATGTGTGTCCCACAGATTTCTACAAGGTTTGCTCCCTGACATCTTTCAGTCTTTGGTCAAATGTTCCTCTTTCCCCATCCACGTAGATTCCTGAGCCCTCTTCCCTGCTTTGTTATTCTCCACAGCCTTTCTTTTTTTGGCTGCATTGGGTCTTCATTGCTGCACGTGGGCTTTCTCTAGTTGCAGCAAGCAGGGGCTACTCTTTGTTGCAGTGCATGGACTTCTCATTGCGGTGGCTTCTCTTGTTGCAGAGCACGGGCTCTAGGTGCGCAGGCTTCAGGAGCTGCAGCATGTAGCTGCAGTAGGCAACTCAGTAGTTGTGTCGCACAGGCTTAGTTGCTCCGCAGCATGTGGGATCTTCCCAGACCAGGGCTCGAGCCTGTGTCCCCTTCATTGACAGGCGGATTCTTAACCACTGTGCCACCAGGGAAGTCCCTCTCCACAGCCTTTATCGCCATTGGATACACAGTTTACTTTTTTGTTTCTTTTCTGACTACTAAAATGTAAGCAGCATGAAGGCAGGACATTGTCTAGTTTCTTCATTGCTATGTCTCTAGCTTTTAGAACAAAGTCTGCTGTGTTGTATACAATAAATATTCATTAAGTTAATTAATCAGAGATTTAGAAAGCTACATGCTATTCTCCATGGACTGCCCCTTTTAACAGTGTCCATCGTTGTAACTAAGTCAGAGACTTGGAAAATTCCGGATTCTAACTTTATTGACGGTGGGTAAAGATGGAAAGATTAAGCAATCTGATATTCTCACTGTATACTTTACTGCATACAGTTTTTAAAAATTATGTAAGACAGGACATTTTATTCTAAAAAATCATATGACTTTTGCAGATTGAGCACTGATTCACAGAATAGGAAATGACATGTCTCAACTTATATGTTTGTCACATCAAAATTCAAACATTTTCCTAAAGGAAACGAACTTCTTAACATCATGAATTCTGTGGAAACAACTGAATTAAAATATAAAATCATATTCTTAAAGTTTTGATCTTTTCTTAAATTTTATATTTTTACAGTTACCTATATGAGAGATCTAAGATATAGGATAATATTGAAATAATTAAAAATTAGGCCATTAAAAAAATTTAGGCCCATTTCTTGATAAAGGGAATAGTTATTTCCTACTTCTGTAGGAAATTGCATTTGGGAAGGTAATTGAAATGTCCAATCAAACTAAATTACTTAAGCTCACTAGTAAAGGCCAGAGAGGTCTATAAATTTCCTTCTGTTCCAATTGCAGATTTAAGCCAATGGTGGTCTAAAGTCAATGCTGATCTTCATTTGAAGATCTGAATCATAGGTAGAAAGTTCTAATGTTCCCTAGGACCAGGAAGATATTGTAAAGATGTGAAGTGAGTCCCATTAGAATACAAAACTGAGTAGGAAGACCCGTGGAGAATGAGGCATTAAAAAAACCAATCTAAGGCCACTTTGTATAGTAGCCTGCCAGTTGCAACCTTAAAAATGCTTGCTGAATTGTTTCTAGGATAGATTTTTAATGGAATTGCTGTTCAAAAGATGTTCATACTCTGTTTTTAAGGTAGAAAGCAAATATGTCATTAAAGTTATTTTAAACGTTTTCCCATTCTAAAAAATACTTGAAAAGTCACAGATGTTTCAGGACTAGGATTTTGCAATATTGTTTAAAACTGAAAAATCATGATCAAGTTAAAGATTCACCTGCTTCTCCCAGACGTTTTGCGTTATGGACTCCAACTTATCCTGACTTCTCTGTACTTTTATGGATTTTTTTCTCCTGTGAATCAAACTGTACTGCATTTCTTTGACCGGCTTACCTGTCCATATAAAATATGCAGATTTTTCTGGTTCCTATAAAAGATGTTATAGGTCTTCAATAAAGAATTAAGTTGTTCCCTAAAAAAACAATATTACATTCAGTTACATTCAGTCTTAGGCTCTTTAATGGTAGAAGGCAATAATGGTGTCTTCAGTTCAAAAAGGTATGAGGTAGGAAAAAATGGTTCAATGGAATCTTTACTATTCTGTCATTTTAATATAGGTCATTGAAAACTGAAGCCTTCTTAGGACATCAACAAATGTTGAAGGTGTTAATTCATAAATAAATAATCAAAGTAAAACAAATAAAATCTGGTCTTAGGTGGTTACTTTCCCTTAGTGAAGATGTGTGTTAATAATTTCAAAGTTGAATTTGATTTTTTAAAAGTCCTTCAAAATTTTGCATAATGAAGAAACGACTGACTGCAAAGAGCTGTTTGAATTGAATTTATAATCTAAAGCAGTGGTTCTCAACCCATTTAAGTCACAGTATCTTTCGAAAACCTGATGAAAGCTTTGGCTTCCCTGCGGGGGGTGGAGTGGGTTAATCCTGTATATAAACACATAGTTTTGCATATTCAATTTGTAGTAGCTAGTTTTTGTGCTATTTTGAAAGACTTTCCTGATAAACAAGGAAGGAGTTATTTTCCACATGGTGTAAGTATACGTTCTTTTTATCTGACAGTAACAAACTGACATTTAAAAATATTCTTTGTTTAAAATTCTGGAGGAAAAGGGAATTCACTGCCTGTCCAGTGGTTAGGACTCCAGGCTTTCATGGCCAAGGGCCCAGGTTTGACTGCTGTTCAGGGAACTAAGACCCGCAAGCTGTGTAGTGTGGCCCCCCCCCAAAAAAAAATTCTGGAGTATATACATCAAAATATTTCTAGTGGCTGGTAGGATTTGAGATGATTTTGAATATTTTTCTACTGTCCTCTCCGTTGTCAAGTTCTTCCCAGGGTTGTTGTTTTATAAAATTTTGAGTTAGTTTTATTTTGACAGTTAACAATTAAAATATTTTCATCAGAGAATAAATAAATAAATAACCAAAGGATGGAAAATGACTGCAGACAAAGTGGTGAGGAGAGTGTTCTGTAGCAGGAGACAGCTGTAAAAGAGATTTCGTTTCACATTCCTCTTTTGTTGTACAACATTTAATCAACCTAATTTAAGCACCTAGTATGTGCCTGACCTTATGCTTTCCACTGGAGATACAGCAACAGTTCAGGAATGGTTGTTGCTCCTGAGCGTCCTACCCTCCGTGGCAGGTGGGTTCTGGCAACGGGAATGCTGGTTCCTGCCACACCTCCATCCTCCCCTAGTGCTACCACAGCTGAAGATGCTGCTCTCACTCACCTTGCTGGTCCAAGCTATCTTCTCTCACCTGCATTATGGCAAAAGCCTCCTAAAAGCCTCCCCTGTACTTGTCGTCTATTCTCAACAGCAGGAGTTGTTTTAAAACAAACCTGATCACCTCTCTCCTTTGCTCAAAGCTCTTCAATATCTTCTCATCATTAGAATAAAAGCCAATATCCTTCCAATGACTTCAAAGGCCAGTTGTGATCTGATCCCTGTTACACCTTCCATCTCTCTCTCTTTTTTTTTTTTTTTTGGCAGTAGCGGGCCTCTCCTGTTGCAGAGCACAGGCTCTGGACACACAGGCTCAGCAGCCATGGCTCACGGGCCCAGCCACTCCGTGGTATGTGGGATCTTCCCGGACCAGGGCACGAACCCGTGTCCCCTGCATTGGCAGGCGGACTCTCAACCACTGCACCACCAGGGAAGCCCCATCTCATTTCTACTTCTCGTTCCTTCACTCACTGAACTCTAGCTGCTGGAGTCCTTGATGTTCCTTGAGTACTCCAGGTACATTCTGACCCCAGGGCCTTTGTACATGCTGATACCTCTGCCCAGAATGACTTCCCCCACGCCATCACACTGTTAGTGCGTTCATTGTTTTTAGCTATTTACTCCAAAGTCACCTGCTCAAGGAGTCCTTCTTGACAACCAAATCTGAAAGTTTGCCTTCTCCCAACATTCATATCCTGCTTTCCTCCTTACTTCTGCCCCTTGGTCACCATCTAACCTTGAATATATTTTATTTATTTATCTTATATTCTGTCTCCTTCACTAGACTGTAGCTCCAAGAGACTAGGCTTGCTTTCATGTTATGTTCACACTATGTTTCATGTGCCTGGAAGAGATCATGGCACATGGTGAGAACTCAACAAACACTGGTTGAATGAAATGATCAGAAGAAGTCTTATTCCTAAAATAAAACCAAACATATCAACAGGTGGAAAGCTTTTTTATATAAGTTGTTTTATGGGGAAGACATCTCATGATATTAAACTTCCAGATACAGTAATTGCTAAAATCCCTTTGATCTTCAATACCTGTCTCCCTCCCATAAGAATACTTGGCTCAGGGGCTTCCCTGGTGGTGCAGTGGTTGAGAGCCCGCCTGGAGATGCAGGGGACATGGGTTCGTGCCCCGGTCTGGAAAGATCCCACATGCCGTGGAGCGGCTGGGCCCGTGAGCCATGGCCGCTGAGCCTGCACGTCCGGAGCCTGTGCTCCGCAACGGGAGAGGCCACAGCAGTGAGAGGCCCGCGTACCGCAAAAAAAAAAAAAAAAAAAAAAAAAAAAAAAAAAGCAAAAGAGTTGGGACTCTAAGAGTAGAACATGTAAAATGGGGAATGGTGAGTGATGAAGAAGCAGGCAGGAACCTTGTGAACCATTTTAAGAAGCTTAAAATTCACCCTGCAGGAAATGGGCACTTACTGGAGATAAGCTCCTAAGGGCCAATAGGGAGCTTATGGAAGACAGATTTCAGGACAAAACAACACGGAGGCAGCAAGATGAGTGGAACAATTGCAATGGTATTGGGGTAGAGAGCCAAGGCTATGTTCTCTGGAAAGGTGATCAAATGTCCCTCATGTACAGAAGAATCTAAAGTCTAGAAGAGACCTAAAATAAGTATAGGGATTATTTGGTTTAGGAGATCCAAAGGCCACCACTAAAGTGTTATCTAGGCAGTCCCTAGTCAGGGAAGGGAAGACTGATTTAATATACATGGTGACTTGTCAGTGGTAATTATAATGTATTTTTTAGGATTTAACTTAAATGTTACCTATGGACCTCCCTATCTCATAAAAAAGGAAAAGAATCATCTGTATACTTTTCCCTCTTAGCCCCAAAGAGTCCCCCACCAGCCTAGACCAGACTGCTTAGCAACTGTTCAGCTGCCCTAACAAAGCTATAAAGTGGGTGATAAGAAATGAATTCCATATCCAGTCTTCTCAGTTTACAAATTTGTCTAGAAGCCACAGGGACACCCAAGAAGTCGGCATGGTACAAACAGCCTGTATATCAATACTTTATGTGTGATACATAAATTGATTTTCTAAGACGAGCTTGGTTTTCTCGAACATGAAATACTGTATCATAATATATTGTAAGGATTTTAAAAAAACATTATCACATACTATATAACATGAATAGTGTTTTTATAAAACTAAGGAATAGCAAACTTCCATGTACACTGGACCTCTAACTAAATGAACACATAGAATCTTAAGCTTCCCCGGGACAGAAGCTGGCACTGTGCACTGACAGGACGGAGAGGGGACCCTGATAGATGCAGGTGGACACCCAGAATTCGTCATTACAGCTCCTGGGTGAGTGCTAACCAGGGCAAGACTTAACATGGGGGGGCGACAGGTATAGGGGAAATATGCCAGGGCTCCTGCTCCTTTGAGGTCCCCTGTTCCTGTAAGGCTCCCAGCTCAGTTCTAATGAGCAAAAGTGGATCCAGAGTTGACTGTAAAATGCTTAGGTGTACTTTGCACTTTGTGGGCTGAATTGCATCTGCCCATCAGATGGGAATTACCCACGTTCTGACGTTTGTCATGAATAATGGGCTGAGCAAGAGAGGAGTTCCTCAATCTTATCACGCTATTTGGCCAGAAGAAACACTTTGTATTTCATTTTATAAACTGTAATATGCATTGACATATTGGACAGTATGATGAGTGGAAATGAGTTAAGCCCTGCATCCATAGATAGAATGAATGTCAAATTTTAGTTGTAATAAGAGTTCTCCCTCATTTTAGTGATGATTTACAGCATAATTCAGTGGCTATCTGATCCTTTTCCTGGAAACCAGAAAACCCCGTCTCATTCTTTACTAAGTGATTCTTACAATTTGGACAAAGGCAAACCAGAAATACTGTTGTGTACTGTAGCCCAACACCAGCTTCAGAGATTTGCCACATGACACAAAATAAACTTCAGTGGAAAATACAACCCCGTGTAGTCACCAAAGGCAGATTTGGCCATGGCTGTGCTTCCTGAGTTTGTGTTATTTCTGCCTCTTGGAGACTTGCTGAAAAATGTTCAGGCTCCCAGCCAGGCAGCCACTGAACCACATAGTGACAGCAGCACTAGAGACAGCATTCTGCAGTGTGTATTGCCATGTTTAAGAGCAGAAACCTAAAACATTCGAAAGAGTCTTTTCAAAGAGATGAGAAATTGAGGCAGAATAAAAATGCTAGCTTGCTCTCTTACACAGTCACCCCTCCCAATTTTGTTCATAATGTTACATTTTAGCAATGAGATTAACTGTTTAATGTCACGTTCAAAAAACTGAATTTAAAACTTAACTCATTTATTTTTACAAAAAACATATCAACATGTAAAGATAGCAAATTGATCATTTTCTGGGAATTATGGTTGTGATTTTTTATTTTATGTGTTGTAGTTCTGTATACTTTTCAAACTCTATATAGTAAGTGCATAATACAGTCATAATGTTTTCATAAGTTTTCTTCCATAAATATGTAATATGAACTCCTGTATGTTTTTGGAAAGGGGAACCAGGAAATATGCGGACAAAAGAATGAGTAAAGCCTTATCATTAAGCTCTTTGCCAAGACAAACCATCATTCCATATTACTGACGTCTGCAAGCAGTAGCAGAGTCCTCTTAACCCGCGTTATCCTTCGTCACTGTCAACTTGAATCCCGGAATTAAAATTGCAAACTCCTGCCACCCCTCTTCCATAAGTGGCTACAGCTCCAGTTCTTTTTGTCTTTGGCCTCATCTCCTGGCTCAAATGATGAGGAAAGAAGACTGCTTTTCAACCTTTGCTTAGAGAGTTTCTTCAACTAGCAAAGTAGGTTATTCATTTCCATTGCAAATGAAGGGATTGGGTTCCACAGTTTGAATACTGAGAAGCTGGGAAGGGAACGGCTATCTCGATTGAAGCAAAAATGCAAAATCTAAATGATCAGGGAGTCCTGAATTTGTTTAACTCTCCCGACTTCCTTCAAAGGGCTGCCCTTTTTGAAAAGGAAGGGTTTTGAACATCTTAGCAACTCTGCTCAAGTATCATTAATTATTGCTGGTGGTTAGGATGGTGGTGCCTGTGATTTGTTTGCCTTTTTCTTCCAAGCAGTTCTATTCTAGACCCTAAGTCTCTGTCAGTGCTGACAATTGATAATAAAAAGGACCTGGGAGTTTCCTGAAATCCATTAGTAGTCTAATCAATAAGGTAATATAACTAGACTTGTCTCACCTCCACCACATAACCACCCTCTGGCTGCTTTTGGCCATTTTGTGACTTTTGTATTTTCTGAGGCATACATCTTTTTAAGATTACCCCTGTAAACAATGGCCCTGGAGCCATTAATGAATACATCTATCAACTTCTCTCAGGTCCTTAACACCTAGAACTCAGATAAGAGCAAAAGGATTAAAGATTAAGGTATAATTTCACAATATTAAAAAGAAATTTGAAGTGACTGATGGCTAGTCGGTTGATAGAAAATAAAAACCCCCCAAATGTTTTCTTGATTATGAAAACTCCACTGTTTAAGAGAGGAGCTGTAGCTACTCAGAACAATGTCACTAGATGTTGGTAAGACATGGAAGAGGGGATAAAAAGGGAGAGGCAAAGAAGGATTGTATCATTTATTAAAATGCTCGTGCTTCTAAAGAAGACAGGAATGTGCTTTAGAACTGATATCTGATTTTTTTTTTTTTTTTTTGGTGGTACGCGGGCCTCTCACTGTTGTGGCCTCTCCCATTGCGGAGCACAGGCTCCGGACGCACAGGCTCAGCGGCCATGGCTCACAGGCCCAGCCGCTCCGCCGCATGTGGGATCTTCCCGGACCGGGGCACGAACCCGTATCCCCTGCATCGGCAGGCGGACTCTCAACCACTGCGCCACCAGGGAAGCCCCTGATATCTAATTTTGAAGAGAATTCGTTTATAAGCGTAACTATCAGATTTTATATTTTAACACCCTAGCTTGTTTTCTAACAACCTCAGATAAAGGAAGACACTTATCTACTCTCTTTCCCTCTATGGTTTGGCTTCTGAAGATTTTTATGAAAAATATTTAATTCACAGTCTATTATTCCAGTTGGCGGCTGCAATGAGCAGCTTCCGCATCAGACCTTGGTTTCTGTTATCACATGCAGCTGACTTCCTAAGGGCAGCCCAAGCAGTTTGTGGACAGGGAAGAAAGAATGAGGGAAGTCTATGCTCTACGATCTCCTTTTCTGGCCTGAAACACAGAGAAGTATGGTCTCTGGCTCACAGCCCTGACACTATTTGCAAATCAGTACTGATTTTTCTATTCTATTCTAATCCAAAGTAGGGACTTGAAACTACCTCCACTTTGATGGAAAAGTCTGTTTCTTGTTGTATCTGATGGTTTTGGAGAGAACAAAGAAATATTTAGTGCCCAAGAAAAAGCTGTTTGAAAACTACAGAAAAATTATGTGCCCTGAATGTGTGGACAACATGAAGCACAGTGGTAGATGTGCTATGTTAGATAAATGGTTCTAAAACCGGACCTGAAGGGCTTGTTGAAACAGATCATGAGTGGCACCTCCAAAGTTTCTTATTGAGTTATGTCTGGTGTGGGTCCTGAGAATTTACATTTTGTTTGTTTGTTTGTTGTTTTGCGGTACGCGGGCCTCTCACTGTTGCGGCCTCTCCCGTTGCGGAGCACAGGCTCCGGACGCGCAGGCTCAGCGGCCATGGCTCACGGGCCCAGCCGCTCCGCGGCACGTGGGATCTTCCCGGACCGGGGCACAAACCCGTGTCCCCTGCATCGGCAGGTGGACTCCCAACCACTGCGCCACCAGGGAAGCCCTCCCAGGTGATTCTGATGCTGCTAGTCCAGAGACCACACTTTTGAGATCCATTCTTTTAGATCTCAGGATGCTGAGAATCATGGTGATATTATTCTTTTGGGGGAAGGGAAGTCTATCAAATGGCAGGTTGCAGGTTGAACTAGGTGGACATTCCAACTGAAACTAAAATAGTTACATATAACCAGCCTGCTAACACTTCTGCCCTTTCCTCCTCTGTTACTGAAGTAAGAGGCCAGAGAACACTGTCCTTGCAGACATTCTTTGGGAGGAGGTTTGTTCTAGTTTCCTATTGCTGCTGTAACAAATTACTACAAACCTAGTGGCTTTAAACAACATAAACATATTATCTTACAGTTCTACAGGTCAAATACAGGTCTCACTGGCTATAACCAAGGTGTCAGCAAGGCTGTACTTCTTCTGAAGGCTCTAGGGGAGAATACATTTCCTTGCTTTCTCCACTTTCCACAGCCTACCCACATTCCTTGGCTTCCAGATCCCTTTTCCATCTTCAAAGCCAGCAGTGGCTATACAATCCTTCCCACTCCATCCCTCTGACATGGAATCTTCTCACACAATTCTCCTACCCTCCCACATTTAAGGACCCTTATGATAACATTGGGCCCATCTGGATAATCTCCCATTTTTAAGGCTAATGGATTACCATCCTTAATTCCATCTGCAACCTTAATTCCCTTTTGCGACATAACGTAAAATATTCACAGGTTCAGGGGATTAGGAAGTAGACATCTTTAGGAGGTGATTATTCTATCATGAGATTCAAGGATGACTCCTATCCAAATATTGTCTGAATACTTGGGAGGCATCTTGTTAGAAATCAGAATCTGTATTTTAACCGAGATCCCCAGGAAATTTGCATGTATTTTAAAATGGAGAGAAGCCCTGATATAATCACCTTGCCACTAGGTATGAAACAGTATTTAAGGGTAACATATGTCAAGTCAAAATACTAAAGTCCTGATTTAGTTCCTTGATGCTGATACTCCCATACGCACACAACATCAACAAAAGTTTATTGAGGGATTACTATGTAACAGACAATGTAATAGATGCTGGGGAGACTGCAATATTTAAAACCAATGGGGCCCCTGCAGTGATGGGAGTTGCTTTCTGGAGGAGGAAGATAGAAAAAAAAAAAAAAAAAAAAGAGCAAATAAAGAAATATGTTGATTTTACATAGGGGTAAGTTCCATAAGAACAATAAAACATCATCCTGTGATGCAGCAGATGAAAGCGGGCATTTTAGAAAAGGTGATCAGGAGGCCTGAAATATTAAACTGACACCTGAATAATGGGAAGGAGCTAGCCCTGTGAAGAGTCAAAGAAAGTGTCCTGAGGCAAGAGATGCCGGTGTCACATCTTGTGTGCAGGACTAAGCTTGACGTGTTTAAAGGAGAAAAACAAGGGAAGAATGGCTCAAGATGAGGTTCTAAAGGTTCTCCAGGCCAGATTGCATTGGGCCTTAGAGACTCCTTATGGTAAGTAGTCTGCGATAGGAAGCTTTGAAGGGTTCAAGCAGGACGCTGTGACTACATTGTAAAGAGACGTTCTGGCTGCTGGGGGAGGATGGATTACGGAGACAGGGAATGGAAGCTGGCAGCCCGATTAGGAGGCAGTTATAGTTGTCCAGGCAAGAGATAGTGGTGGCTTGGACTAGATGGTGAGAAGTGGTTGGATACTGGAGGTAGAGTTGATGGGACTCGCTGTGGGGCTGGGTGTAGAAATGAGGAAATGAAACAATTACATTGGTTTCTAGCTTCCTGTTAGGATCTTGCTTCTCATTTTTCCATGATTTAAACTTTTAGGCCTCTCTCTAATACGTGCCCTACAGACTGTTTTTTGAAGCCAGTTAAAAAGTAAACACAGATGTGTCACACAACACGCATCATGATTGGAGCAGATGCAGGCTGACTGTAAAAGAACACGCTTTGTGTATGAACAGCTGGGAAATTTTGTGCTTGTTGAGGATGATTACCTTGACATCACAGTCTGATGCCCCTTGTTTCCTTGAGATGGGGAAACTATTCTGTTAAACCTTTCGGACTGATATGACTTTCAGCCACTTGGACCGTCCGGATTGTTACTAGAGTGTCTGAAACACAACAGGTGGTCAGCGATCCTTGGGGCCATCTAGGTGAGCATGAACTAGAGACAGGGCTTTCCTTACAGGGCTTTTATGGTACTCTTCTGTAATGCCGCCGTGACTTTGACCACTGATTCTCTTTACATCAGAAAATATATATTAAGCAGCCTCCTTGCTTCTATTCTGGGCATCCTCCATCTACTCTTCACACTCTCTCCAGAGTATGTAGAACATACATAAGCATATCATCTGCTTTGGTTAACATCCTTAAATGTCTCTCTACTGCTCTTGGTATAAAAACCCCAAATCCTAATCACAGCAGGTAAAATCCTGCTTGGTCTCTCTTCCTCTTTAGCCTCTTTTACAGAGATGCTTTTTCCTGTGTCCTGCACCTCAACCATACTGGGAACTTTCACTGGCTGGAACTCTGTACTCTCTCTGGCCATGAAGATGTCAGGCTGGCTCCCTGGGTCAGGCATGCTCTCCTGCTGACTCTCTTAAACTTGTTAGCTTGGGCTTCCCTGGTGGTGCAGTGGTTGAGAGTCCACCCGCCGATGCAGGGGACGCAGGTTCACGCCCCGGTCCAGGAAGATCCCACGTGCCGCGGAGCGGCTGGGCCTGTGAGCCATGGCCGCTGAGCCTGTGCGTCCAGAGCCTGTGCTCCGCAACGGGAGAGGCCGCAACAGTGAGAGAGGCCTGCATACCAGAAAAAAAAAAAAAAAAAAAACCAACAACACCAAACATAAAAAACTTGTTAGCTTGCTTCACCTTCAGATCTCTGGACTTCCCTGCTTAGGCTAGATCCTTATTTTCTCGTAGAACCTGGTTCTTTTCCTTCTGAACACTGACCTCATTTTGTTATCAGGCTTTTAGAGCTGTGGTCTCACTGTGATTTCCAGAGCAGTTAGCATCTGTACCACCTGGGAACTTATATGTGCAAATGCTTACTCTACTCCAGACCTTCTGAATCACAAACTCTGGGAATGGGGCCCAGCAATCTCTATTTTACCAAGACCTCCAGAGATTCTGATAAAGGCTCAAGTTGGAGATTTGTGGCTTCAGACTACAACCTCCTTGAGAGTAGGGCTCTCATCTGTTTTTTTTTTTGTTTTTTTTTTTGTTTTTTTTTTTGTTTTTTTTTTTGTTTTTTTTTTTGTTTTTTTTTTTGTTTTGCGGTACGCGGGCCTCTCACCGTTGTGGCTTCTCCCATTGCGGAGCACAGGCTCCGGACGCGCAGGCTCAGTGGCCATGGCTCACGGGCCCAGCCGCTTCGCGGCACGTGGGATCTTCCCAGACCGGGGCACGAACCCGTGTCCCCTGCAGCGGCAGGCGGACTCTCAACCACTGCGCCACCAGGGAAGCCCCTCTCATCTGTTTTTGCTCAAAGTTGCTACCCCAGCTTCTAGTCAGCGTCTGGCTAATCGTGTGCTCTCAGCAATTGTTTGTTTAGGGAATCAAATATAGAAAACTGAATGCTGAGCAACATTTAGAGGGGAAAGATCTTTTGCCAGCATAGCTAACATGACCAGAAATTCGAGTAAACTCTGTGTCATCTATTTCTAGAGTCTTTGAATTTTGATCTCATCAGACTTTCTATTGAAACATTTTCAGTGTGTATTGGGCAGACAGATGATCTTTTTGTTTTTTAATGAGCTAAAGTGATAAAATAGGTAAATGTGAAGTAGATAAATTTTATTGTGAATAGCAGTCATACTGGTATGCTCAATGACTGTTAATAATATATACTCATTGAAAAATATCTGATATAAAGCTTAACGACCCTTTTCACTAGTCTGGGGGTGATATTATTGACCTTTATATAAAATTGTGATATCCAATTTCTCACAATAAAAATGCATTTTTACTAGGTCACCAGACATGAATAATGGGAATGTTTACATAAATTTAAAAGAAAAACTCCCACATAGAAAAAGATTCCTCATTTTTAAAGGAGATGGTCCTACACATGTCTCAAACTTTTCGCCCTGACTTATTTTAAAATCCTGACTCCTATCAAAATATGTCAGGGAGGGCTCCCTTATCCTTTATTAAAGACAAAAGTCCAGCGGTCTTCAGAAGACTGGTGCCCTGTCTTTATACACCTACCTGCAGGGCATGCTGGGGCTCGCAGTGTTTGCTCCAGTTCCTTTGATCCAGAGAAGACCCAGGCCATGGGACCTGGGCAAACATTGCCCTCTGGTTCTGCCCACCAGGTAGGACGCAGCCTCTGGAACACTGGTCCTTTGTGCTGAATTTGTGCTCAGAGGTGCAGGTGGCTGCTTTCTTTGTTTCAGCAAAGGGTACTGGCCAACATGCTTGGCAAAAGGAACTGTTTGGAGTGATGCACTTTCTGCTCAAATTTATTACGTCATGCTAATTAAAGTTAGTTAGTAAGGACAGGAACGCACATGTGCTTTGTGGCCACTGTTGGAAGAGCTGCAGCCTGCAAGGGTTTGTATTAGGTTCCTAAGTAGGAGAATAAAGAAAGCTAACAAGTTCCGAGAGTGAAATCTGATCTACATTCTAAAACTGGATTTGAACTCTTTTTTCAAATTCAGGATTGGCATTTACTCACCCCTAAAATGCCCTGATTTTAGCCTAAGACCTGAAGTGAAAGCACTTTGAAAGCAACCATAGGGAACCACTTTTTTTTTTTTTTTTTTTAATACTCAGCTCACTTAGAATATTTACCACGTGAAGCAACAGAGCAGTGACAACCCCAGGCAACAAAACAGCAACTGGAATCTTAATCATTTGAGCATGGAGTTACCTTATGCCAACACACTTCACTCAGGGAAGTTTCTAAACTCAGAAAATTCTTATCCAGGAGTAAGACATAAATGTTATATTGCTTACTGTGCTATTAAATCAATACCTCTTATTTCATGGATCATATATTTGCTGAAAGCAAAATTTTCATTAATGAAGGTCTATTTTCCTATAATTTGCAGCATTTTCATGTATTTCTGTGCATGAAAATAAATATCCCTTAATAAGCTGGTGATTTCTGTCTTGCCAGAACAATGCATGTCACAGAATGGGAGCTGAATAACTAGTTAAGTGAATAAATGAAGAATGGAGGGGTTTATGACAAGCTGGATATCATAGGTAGTCAATGGTATCATTATAATTTTTGGTGACTATTTTGTAAAGATTTCCCTGAGTTCCAGAAATTTTGTTTATTTCAGGTGGGCAGAAGTTCTCGAACTTTAAGCCTTTCCTCCTCTGAGCAGTAGTTTCTAGACTCCAGTAATACATCAGAATCACCTGATTATCTCTGAGGCGGAGCGCAGCATCTGCATTGTTAATAAGCATCTTGATCGGAAGGCAGGTGGCCCCTGGACCACATTTTGAGGAATGCTATCTTCAAGTCCAGTGTTTGCGTAAATACTATATTATTTTACTTTACCACCTGGAATGCCAATAATACATGGATACTAGGGACTGAAAGGGTATCTGTGGTACAGAAGATAAACTGCAAGTGCCCAATTCAGTCAATTCAAAATATGACACAAAATAAGGGTTACTAGAAATGCAGACACTTTTGAAATATCCTCCCCCAGAATATGTGGTTTCATTTTAACATATTTCATTGTAGGCCAGTTATAAAATGGGAATGCATATAGGTTCTCAAATTTTGTTAGTTTTCTTTCTCTTCTTGTATTCTAAATGATTAGAATGTATGTATAAAAATATTTTCAGCGATTAAAAAATTACAAAATGCTGGCTTCAAGGCTATTTTGTGGGAAAGTGATTGATACAGTCTGGCTGAGGGCTATAGCTGTGCTATTCAAAACTAATTATTTATGTACTGCTTTTATGAGTTTGGCTAACTCCAAGTATAATCTGTTATCACTTAATATTTTTCTAGTTGACGTTTCTCTTTTTGTATATTTATTCAACAATTTGTATTGCTTATTGCATTAATATTTGCAGAATTATATATGAAAAACTACCCTCTCCCCTTAAATTTTCAGTCTTATTTGGGGAATAAAATAAATAAATATAATACATTAGAAAGTGAGAGTGTTCTGATAGCATGTGGTTCAGGATGGGTGTTTTCATTAGTTATAGGACCCATGGTTGTGAGTGACAGAAACCCAACCAAGTTACTTAGTAACTTGGTTACTAAGTAAGCTTTTATCTGTCCTGAGCAATAATGTTTGTGAAATCAAAGATTTCATGTGCTAGTTATATTTTTCTAATGCTTTCCAAGAGTGTTCAAATAAAAACCAATTATTTATGTTTAACCTAAAATCATCTCATGTATCAAGGTCATCCAGGTACCTCACCTTGGGAAAGAGGATGCAAAAGATACTTAGGTCTTACCTTCAAGGGGCTTACATTCTACCTTGGGAAACCAAGCATCTGTTATGAGGCAGTAAAGACAAGGCAAGAAGCCTTAAGCTGTTGGTGGGAGAGACAGCTCATCAAATTGTTTTAGAAAGCTAATTTGTAACAATAACATTAGATTTACTTGTATACTTTGATTCAGTAATTACACTTCTGTGAACTAGTCCTTGTGTATTCAAAATATTGGAGCCATCTTGAAGGTCAAAATGAAAGGAATTATATTATGACATTTCTATATTGTTGAGTGATATAGTATTATTAAAATCATCTTTGGAAGATTATTTTAATAGTATGGGGAAATATTTGTAATATAATGCCAGGTATGTAAAATAAGATATAGAATGATCTCAATTATATAAAATAAAATCCTTAGAATATGGGGAATATGACAAAATTAGACAGTACATTTTCTGAGTAGTAAGATTATGGATAATTTTATTCTTTCAATCTATATGTTTCTATATTTTCTCAGCTTTTATAATATAAATATATAAAATACAATACTTTATAAAATAATCATACTTTCATAATTAGGAAGTAAATATTTTAAAAGAACAAATAAACAAGTAATTAACAGGCTAATTAAAATCTTACTGCGGGGCTTCCCTGGTGGTGTAGTGGTTGGGAATCCACCTGCCGATGCAGGGGACACGGGTTCGTGCCCCGGTCCGGGAAGATCCCACATGCCGCGGAGCAGCTGGGCCCGTGAGCCATGGCCATGGAGTCTGTGCGTCCGGAGCCTGTGCTCCGCAATGGGAGAGGGCACAACAGTGAGAGGCCCGCATATCACAAACAGAAAAAAAAAAAAAAAAAAAAAAAAAAAAAAAAAAAAAAAAAATCTTACTGCAGTTCAGGGAGGATTTCATGGGAAAAGTGAGGAACTGAGACTGGGAAAGTATAAAATATTACAAAGGAAACAAAAGTTGACCTGGTAATCACCAGTGTATGGAATAGGTGTTTATTTCAGTGAAAATTCTTGATTTTCATACTGGGATTACACAGATGAATAAAAGGAATGTGGTGTCCAGGACGAGAAGTTACCATCAGCTGCTCATGGCTACAAATGAGATCGACATAAATCAATTAAGAACAGAACAAAGAGCTTCATGAAGGTGGAAGAAAGCTGTTCTAGAGAAACAAAGGATTCAAGGACTGAGAATAAAGAGAAACACATGTGAACGAATAGCAGGATTGGGAAGAACAGGACCACCCCTTGGAGCAGACATGAGTTAGGGAGGGCAGACATTTGTCTTGAGGTTTTATAGGGGAAGAGAGGTCAGGGAGATGCCAGTGAGTGCAGAAGGGGACTGTGCATTGCTATTTGGATTATGTGGTGCATGTTTAGGGTGCCTTTTAATCCGATCATAAGGGTAAATCTAAAGGTTTTGGTGAGAAAGGACCTTGCTTCCTCAGGAATCCAAGAGGTGAAGAGCAGCTGTGTAGCTGAAGTAGATGAAAAGGAAAACGATTGCAACCTCAGACTGAGAGGTGGCCCCAGGAGTAGTTTAGCAATGCACTGAGGGCGGGGCTGGTGGCAGATGAGAATCTGGATTCCATGGGCTGACCTGAGTCAAGCAGAGTTGAATAACAGGAAAGTACGTACAAGGGTTCGTACATTCTCCTCTTATGCCTCGTACTGTTTCTTCTCGAAACTTCCCTCCCAGGGTGGTAAATTTGTTTTCCTGGCTGGTTAAACTTACACTGCACAGAAGGCATTTATGCAAAAAAGGAACACTGGTGTAGACCCAAGGCTACTGTCTTTGGAGACACCTTTGTTCCATGTTTCTGTAATTTTCTCTGGGGGGAGGCACTGTGGTAGGGGGACCTTCTTGGGGCTGTGCTGGGCTCTTACCCTGTTCTGCCCTTACGGTCACTCTCTCGTGAGCCTCTTCCCTTTTCTTCACAGTCTCTCCCATCTTCTCCATCATCCCTCTATGTTGAATCTCATTTGCCTCCTGCTTCCCCTGCAGATCACTCACATGCTTTTTTTCATCATTTTCTCTTCCCAAACCATCAACTTTCAGGTCCTCTCAACAATGTCCATCCTGTTACCATGTCCATCTCTTACTTCTCTCTAGGATCTTTGTGTCTCTCTTCCCTTTGGTTTCATATGGATGTTACTTTCTCTGACTTTCATTATCAGTCATCTGCACTTATTTTAAAAATTAATTTCTGCCTTTCATGTCAATTTCCCATGTTCTCAACTTCCCTCTTCTCCTTGTATCTCCAGCAACACTTTAGCTACCTTGACATCCCAAAGTGGTGTCTTCTATACTTACCCACTCTATCACTGCTCCTCTCTGTTCAGTGTCCACGTTCCTACTGCCTCGCCTTGTTGTTGCCTACTTTTCCTTTCACTCTTTTCTAACCCTGGACCTTGAATCTTCTCTATCACACTTATTCCCTTGGTGATATTAGTCAGTCTCAAATGTAACTTGTCTAGGACTGAATTCCCTATCTTCTACTCCAAACCTGCTCCTCCTGTAGTCTTTATAATGTCGGAGTGTACTAACTCCATTCTTCCTGACCCAAATCCTTGGAATCATCCTTAATTATTCTCTTTCTCTCATACCCACATCTAATCCTTCAGGAAATCCTATTGTTCCTTCCTTCAAAATATACCCAGAATCTGACCATTTTTCCCCACCTCCACCACTGCCACCTTGGTCCAAGCCATCATCATTTCAACTCTGGACTATCAGCTCCTCGATAGTTTCTCTGCTTCTATCCTTGTCTCCTCTTCAGTCTGTTCTTGAAGCAGCAGCCAGACAGATTCAGTCACTTGTGTACTCAATAATCTTCAACGATTTCTCATCTTGTAAGTGGGAAAGACAAAGTCTCAGTGGCCTTTGAGGCCTTACATATTCTGGTCCCATTCTGTCTCTGACCTCATCTTCTCATACTGTCCTCCCTATTTCACTTTCCCATACCAGCTTCCTACACACTTACAGGCGTGTGCCTGCCTCAGGGCTGTGAACTTCGTGTCCCCTTTCCTGGAAGGGGACCTGGAAGGCTCCCAGCCAGATACCCACACAGCTCATTCGCTTCCCTCCTTCAGGCTTTTCCCTACTGCTAGCTCCTTCCTGAGGCCTTCCTTGGCCATCTTATATGAAATCATAACTCACTGCTCTCTACCCCCTGCAATCATTACTCCCCTTCCAGCTTTATTTTTATTCTTCATATCTTTCAGCACCTAATAGTGCATCTTGTTTTACATTTATCCTACATTTTGACTGTATCCCTCTTTTAGGAGGCAACCCTATGAGGGTAAGGGTTTTGTTTCATTCATTACCGAACGTTCAGGGTCCACAGGAGTATAAATTGCTTTTAGGAAGCAGTTTATAAGTATTTGAGGAATGAATGAGTAACTCCTCTATCACTGCTGTGGCCTCTCCCGTTGCGGAGCACAGGCTCCGGACGCGCAGGCTCAGCGGCCATGGCTCACGGGCCCAGTCACTCCGCGGCATGTGGGACCTTCCCGGACCGGGGCACGAACCCGTGTCCCCTGCATCGGCAGGCGGACTCTCAACCACTGCGCCACCAGGGAAGCCCCCCACCTCATATTTCATGCTTATCCTCCAGCTGTGGCTTTAATTCCATTTTTGACCATATTTATTCCTTTTGCTTTCCTATTGTGCAATCCTGCATCATTTATACTACTTTCCTCTGTCATTTATTTGGCTTTGTGTCTCTTCCCTGTAAGACATGGATCACATTCCAGGGCGACTTGCTTTTTTTTTTCTTATTTTTGTGTCTTTCCCCTCTTCAGCTTCTGCTCTAGCTCAGCCAGGTTCATCTCTTATCTTTACTCTTATAGTTTTCAAATCCCTGCTCTATTATTTCTAAACCAGCATAAGATGCTATCTGCTGTGTATAAGAAAATAGCCATAGCTGTTGGCCATCCATTGCATAATCTAACATCAAGAGGGCAACAGTAAAAATCAAGTATGTCCTCAGGAGCAAGGCAGGGAAGGAGAGGCCAGGAAAGCCTGATTTAGGCCCATAGGCTAATTCTTTGGATATATTATTTATGAGGCGCCTCGGATCCTTTACTTAATGCTGCTCCTGAGAACTGTCACAACTATTAAAATAGAAATTTAGCTTTTGGTGAAATTAGACCACTATTTATGAAATATGAGTGATTGTTCCATGATAGGCTATGGCTTTTCACTCTTTAGGAACATATGTATTCAATTTCTAATTCAGTGTCTCAACTGATGATTCATATCATTGATCTTGTGGGTCATACCTCATGCTTTTTTTATTGATACACATTTAGACTTTATTATAATACCTATGGAAGACTCAAATTTAGGCACTCTTTATATCAAATTTTCTGAAATGTTTTACAAAGCCCTCATAATTTTTATACAATGTAATTCACTGGGCTCTCTTTGTAGCAAATGAGAAAAATTAGAAAATGTAATGATGTCATTTTCTAAGTTTTTCCAATACAGTTAAAACTTTCAAAATGAAGCTTCGAATGACAAAATGCATAATACACATAAGGTGTAATCCACAAATGACTGATAACTAGAATAACATATAATACAGGTGTACAGTTACCTGGTAATGAATGTCCTCTCATTGATGAAGATCCAAGAAGAGGACTGGTGAGCCATCATAGTCATTTTCTCCCCCTTTTTGAGATCATCTGAGGCTACCCTAAAACATTAGAATAATATTAATATGTTCCTGTGACGCATTCATAAATTAGTTTCTGCCTTAAACTGAAATTATTTGTTGTGTACCTATTGTGTAAAAGTATTTGGGGGAGAGTTTTTAAGTACTGTTTTTTGTATGGGCATGAGGGTTGAATTGGAGGGGCCGGGGGGAAAGAGAGTTTTTTTATTTACCATGTGCCCGCCGTGGATCCTACACTCTGAATGTGGGCCATTTGATGGATGTTATCTCATTTACTCCTCAGACCATGCCAGCAAAGTTGGGGTGTTATTTCCATTTCACTTAGTAAGTAGTGGAACAAATAATTTGAAGCAAGGTCTGAATGTCTTTAGGGTTTCTTCTTTTTTTTCTTTCCAGTATTGTTTTTGCAGCTTGAAAAGGGTTTGAGTTTCTATAAATTTGTCTGTTCTAAGATTCTTTTAAAAGATTTTTTTCCTATGTCAAAGGGAATTAATTTTGAGGATAAGTTCAGAGTTCTAACTACAACTCACTTTGAGTGGGTTTCTAAATGGCATCCTCTAAACCTGCTTTTCATGGTTATTCACAGGATAATTTGTTTTGGGGAACAGTAATACTGTTGTTTTTTCCCCCATCCCCTCCCACCCCCTCCCCTGCCTCCATATAGCTTTAAGATGTGTAGGTGTTTTACTCCATCCTTATTACTCAGTACATGCTTTTGAGAAAAATCTATTTTATTCTCTTTTGATATCAGTTTCCCATTTTAAACTGAAAATTATATTCTTCATATAATTTATGGAAAATAGCAGTAAAAGAAGAGGAACATATAAGTTAATTTTGACCATCTAAAGAAAGATGATAAAGAGGGCATATGAAGAAGTACTAGATGAGCCAGAAATACATAGCTTGACATATGGTTTTCCCCTTGGTAATCAATTCAAGAGACTGACAACTGTGTGATAGAGAAGGGGAGAGAGAGAGGCAGACAGGGGTGGAGCAAGATTTCTAACAAAGGACAAAACAAACTGCAGTGTTGGCCCATGATAAATGCTATTGATTTGCAAATTTATAAGTGAAATCCTGGACCAGAGATGTGCTGATAATCACTTCCCAGTTCACGGCTGTAGTAGCCACGCTCCCAGTGATGCAGGGATCCAGTATGTCTGAATTTGGCATAACTCCCTTTATAGGGAGTCCTGTTTCTGAGTTTTTAGTATTTGATTTGGAATGCATGCTAAGAATTTTCTTCATTTTTCAATTTATCCACAGTTCCTATACTACCAGGTTTTAGTGATTTAAAAGTTATCCTCCTGCCCCATCCCTCTATAAATGCACAGATGGGCCTAGGGTGTTTGAAGCTGCTATTTCCTGGTGCAGAGCTTACGCTTTATTGAGAAGGGTAAAAAGGAAAAAAGAGAAGGCCCATGAGGAATTCTGTCTAGTTGAAATAATGTTTCTGAAGCCTTCCTGATTTTATATTTTATAGTAAAATTCCTAGATATTTTTTTAACATCTTTATTGGAGTATAATTGCTTTACAATGGTGTGTTAGTTTCTGCTTTACAACAAAGTGAATCAGTTATATATACATATGTTCCCATATCTCTTCCCTTTTGCGTTTCCCTCCCTCCCACCCTCCCTACCCCATCCCTCTAGGTGGTCACAAAGCACCGAGCTGATCTCCCTGTGCTATGCGGCTGCTTCCCACTAGCTATCCACCCTACGTTTGGTAGTGTATATATGTCCCTGCCACTCTCTCACTTCGTCACAGCTTACCCTTCCCCCTCCCCATATCCTCAAGTCCATGCTCTAGTAGGTCTGTGTTTTATTCCCGTCTTACCCCTAGGCTCTTCATGACATTTTTTTTTCTTAGATTCCAAAAATTACATGTCTTCCTGTTATATTTGTAAATAAAATTTCCAAATTTTATTTGTAAAATAAAATTGACTTGTGAAAAAAATTCATTTAGTTTTAAACTTCTGTTTATATAGCAGCTCAGTGTTATTTTATTTAAAAAGATATTAAATTCCCAAAGGCTTATATGATCCAAAAAGAGGCATGTTGCAATCATTGAAATTTTGGGGAGCAACATGATAATACAAGCTAGCTAAAGTAGAGAAGAAATCCTGGGGCAATGTTTGGCGGTGTGCAGAAAAAAGGAAAATGTACTGTGTAAACTGAAAAACTAGAGAAACTGTGGCCCAAGGCAAGGAAGGATCGAGCAGTTTGGTAAGTCTGTTTTTGGAGTATTTCTAGAAGAAATTCTGTCCTGTATGATTCTGTGCAAGGGAACATATTCCTTCTATTCCAGTAATTGAATTCAAACTGACTGAACCCTGTCCCATCTTATAAACACAGCTTGAAGTTTCCAGCCAAAATCAAGCTCTGATTTGTAGAGTTGACTAAGTGTGATGTAACGTCCTTCCAGTCTCCTTCAGGCTCTGGAAACTGTGGTCAGACATGAGTAATAACCTCCTTTATGTCTTCATATAAATGGCATTAGGGTGTGACCAGAGATTTTATATAATATTTTCTAGTCATTCCATTTTGCAGAAATAGAATATTTAATTATCGTTGCTTCAAGCCTATAGAATCATAGGAGCTATAGCCAGGATAAAACGGTAGGCTAGAGAGAAAAGTTCCATTTTTTTTCTTTTTAACATCTTTAGTGGGGTATAATTGCTTTACAATGGTGTGTTAGTTTCTGCTTTATAACAAAGTGAATCAGTTATACATATATATATGTTCCCATATCTCTTCCCTCTTGTGTCTCCCTCCCTCCCACCCTCCCTATCCCACCCCTCTAGGTAGTCACAAAGCACCCAGCTGATCTCCCTGTGCTATGCAGCTGCTTCCCACTAGCTACCTATTTTACGTTTGGTAGTGTATATATGTCCATGCCACTCTCTCACTTTGTCACAGCTTACCCTTCCCCCCTCCCCATATCCTCAAGTCCATTCTCTAGTAGGTCTGCACCTTTATTCCTGTCTTGCCCCTAGGTTCTTCATGACCTTTTTTTTTTCTTAGATTCCATATATATGTGTTGGCATAAGGTATTTGTTTTTCTCCTTCTGACTTACTTCACTCTGTATGACAGACTCTAGGTCCATCCACCTCACTACAAATAACTCATTTTTTTTATTTTAAAAAAGAAGGGGAGGAATTTCCTCCTTTTCCTTCTGAAGCAGGTCATTTTGATTTTGGTTGGGGTAAGCTGTGTGAAAGACATTCTATGTTTTCTTTCTCTAGGAGAATACCAGCAAAAAAAAAAAAAAAAAAAAAAGAAAAAAAAAGAAAGAAAGAAAAAAGATAAAGAAAAGCTATCTTCACAAAATCCTGATGCATAGTTTTTCCTTATAGTGAGCTATGAGCACATCTCAACAGGCATAATATAATATTCAAGCTGTAATAGTCAAGCTGAATGCCTGACTAGTTTCCCTTTATGCTTTTACCATTTTGATCATCACATCATCTTGTTCACGATCCTTGGGATCTCGTTCTTAGCAAATATAGCCCAAGTCTCTTAACCTGACGTTCAGGCTTTCTGCAGTTTCACCCAAACCTACATTTCCAAACTCAGAATTGAAGCTTTCTTTAATACCAGGCCTTCTAGTCCAGTGGAATCAGGTGTCATCAAGTCCCTTCTCACTATTTCACTTTCCCTCATCATTGCAGGTTCTAGTACCTGCTCAAGCGGGATCGGATCAATCTCCCCATGACCTGTTCTACACTGCTGTGACGCTGCTCTCTGCTGTCCATCGGTATTGTCATGATTGATTTATACCTTATCTAATTTTCTACTCATATCCTCTTGTTCAAACAGTGGTACTCCTCTAGTTGGGAATGTCATCCTCTTTGATAGCACATCATTGGAAGGGGGTTTTGTGTAGGACTCATGACAGAAGAGACAGAAGCTTAGCCAACCAGGCAAATTAACTGTATAGGTCAGAAGTGACAAGGGCATTTTAGGCTCCCTTGGGACAGAGACACAGCAAGCTCCAAGAGCCCAACAAATCCCAATTACTCAGTCACAAGATTTGGTCTGGGCTGTTTGGTTATATAGCCTTTGCTCTTGCTTCTAAAACCTGAGTTTTGCCCCTAGACTTTGTCATTCTAATCATCCTCAAAAAGAGTTACTGATGCTCCCTAGTGAGGTCCACCCCCCACCCCCACCCCGAGGTGGTCACCTTGCTACCCAAACATAACCTTCTCCCTCCTGGGTCCAAATTATTTACCATCTATTCTTTACTTCTATACTTTTATTTCTCCTGTACCTCTCCTTCCACATTCCAGCACCCTATATCTTGCCAAGTGGTTCATTTTCTCTCCTCATTTTCTCTGCCTCTTAGCAGCAGTTGACAGAGTTGGTTTTCCCCTCCTTCTGAAACACTTTTTTTGGAGACTTTTGAGACAAAACAGCAATCACACAACCTTACTTTATTTCCTTGCTCTCACAGGTCTCAACTTTTTAGTCTTCTTTACTGCTTCCTCCTTTATATAAAATGCTGGCTAGTTCTAATAGTCTGTCCTCGGCCATCCTCTTTTCTCTAACTACACTTTCTTCCAGTTAATCTAATCCAGTTCCCTCCCAGCCTCTCTGCTGAGCTCCAGACTCATGTCACTACCTACTTTATGTCTATTTTGATGTCTATAGGCATCTCAGTGTCAACATGGCCAAACCAGAATCACTGACTTTCTCCCATGCTCCAGAATTCCCTCCTCCACAATTCTTTCCAATCTACCCAACTGGGCACCAAAACTAAAACTCAGTCTTATTTTTTCCTCTTTCATCATAACTAGATTCCAGTCTGAAAGTAAGTCCTATTTGTACCTCCAACAGGTAACTCCAGAGCTTCTGTTTCCAATGCTACCACTCTGAGCCAACCCACCACCATCTTTCTCTTGGATTATTGCATCAGCCTCCTGACTGGTTTCCCTGCCCCCACATCGTGACCCATATTCCATTCTCCACATGGCATCCAGGATGATAATTTCAAAGAGCAAATTAGATCTTGTCATTTCATGATTAAAACATTGCAGAGACTTCCAAGAGTGAACTAGAATAAAATATAACCTCCTTATGATGACCCCCAAGATCCTGTCAATCTGTTTAGTATTCATTCCTTTCATTATTTCCCTCATTGATTACATTTCATCTCTCAATACATTGGCCTTCTTTCTGGCTTGCAGTCACTCCCTAAGCTCATTCCTGCCTCAGGGATTTGCACTTGCTGTTCCTCCTACTTGGAGCACCTTACCTCAGACCTTCACGTGGCTGCCTGTTTCCCATCATGCAGATCTCATTCCCTGGGTCTCTTCTCTCAGAGGCTTTCCCTAAGCAAGTCTCAGCCAGTCATTATCACATTATTTTCATCTAGGTACACATCAGTATCTGAAAGGATCTTATTTATTTACATTGTCTGTATTCCCCAACTACACCATGAACTGTTTAGGATGTGGACTTTTTTGTTTACCTGTGTACATCTAGTTCTTAGAATTTTGCCTAGAATGTGGAAGGGATTTAATTAATATTTGTTGACTGACTGACTAAATGTCAAATTGTAGCTGTGACCCAAAGGACTAATTACTATTAATAAAACTTTTCTTGACCTCATAGTTAATATGATATTTTAGCTGGAACTAGAAGTCGTGGATATTTTGAACTGAAGAAGCACAAAGTGCAAATTGACAGGGATGGGCTGAAGAATCATGGCAGTGGCTTTCTGATTGGCTCCATTCTATTTGCGTTCATGACAAAAATTAGCTAAGGTATCATTAAAGATAGCAAAAATCGGGCATCCCTGGTGGCGCAGTGGTTGAGAGTCCGCCTGCCGATGCAGGGGACACGGGTTCGTGCCCTGGTCCAGGAAGATCCCACATGCCGCAGAGTGGCTGGGCCCTTGAGCCATGGCCGCTGGGCCTGCGCGTCCGGAGCCTGTGCTCCACAATGGAGGAGAGGCCACAACAGTGAGAGGCCCGCGTATCACACACACACACACACACAAAATATATATATATATATATATATATATATATATATATATAGCAAAAATAGCTATGTAATTATAGTGTCAAACTCATGACCTATGCTGAAGCAAATCATAGCTAGCTTCAGAAGATGTGATTAAACAATTTCAAAAGCACTGGGACTTCCCCGGTGGCTAAGAATCCGCCTGCCAATGCAGGGGACATGGGTTCGAACCCTGGTCCAGAAAGCTCCCACATACCATGGAGCAACTAAGCCCATGCACCACAACTACTGAGCCTGTGCTCTGGAGTCCGTGAGCCACAACTACTGAGCCAATGTGCCACAACTACTGAAGCCCGAGTGCCTAGAGCCCGTGCTCTGAAAAAAGAGATGCCACCATAATAAGAAGCCTGCACACCGCAACAAAGAGTAGCCCCTGCTCACCACAACTAGAGGAAGCCTGTGCACAGCAAGGAATACCCAGTGAAGCCAAAAATTAATTAATTAATTAATTAATTAATAAAAAAGAAAACAATTTCAAAAGCCCTTACATTATTCTCTGACCCTAGAAATAAGGACAGTTGAATGGAAATTATGAAAGAAAAATGAAAATAGGATAAAATTTTTCTTCATAAGCAGTATATGCTAATTGAATAGGAAATAACATTCACCATGTCTGAATCCAAGAGTTGGCTAAGCAAAATATTCAAACAATTGAAATACCTGAAAGGTAAAAATGTGATTTAGTAAAAGTCCCATTTTATTATTAATTGCTGAAGTGAGAAATAGATCTATGAATTCCAATAGTTTCCCTTTTCCATTCCCATTAACCATGATTCACTGCAAATTAAAATCTGTTAATGCCTTTGTGAATATCCTCTAAGTTATAAAGACTTGGTAAGTTTAAGAGTCTGAGCTAGTTATCTCAAAAGGCTTAAGAGGAGGATAACCAGAGGTTATGATTAGCAGAAAGATTTATTAACAAAAGAAAAATTAGAGGTCTAGAAGGCTAAGGGTCTTACTTTAAATGTTCACAATTATTTTGGTAGAACAGAACAAACTATGACTTGAGGAGGAAGGTAGTTGTTAAAAATCTATATACTTTACCGGGAGGGATAATCATACAGGACTCTCCCACCCTGGGGCCAGAGCTTATTACTTAGATTGTGTATGAAATAAGATCGCTTATTTAATGTTTGGCTATTTATTGTTTAACTATGTCCAGACAGATAGAGCTCAAGAGATATGGAATTAAATAGGCAAGTAATTAAATCCTGAAGAAATAAACAGTCCTAGAAGTACTAGGCAGGTCTAGGCTCAAACAGACCTTGGAGGCTCAACAGGGAAGAGAGAAGACCAGGAAGATAGAATCAGTCTGAGCAGGCAGCAGGGTTCAGGAACCTGAGAAAGCAGAACAAGTCAGCACCAGTATCTGGGCAACGCAGAGAACAGAGAGCATCTGAGAGCATCAGTGGTTCACCTCTTCCTGCTTTGCATCCTGCCTAGATGTGGGCTTGCCTGGACTGGCCAGAATGAGGCCAGAGGATGGGAGGTGAAGCTCAGTTAACTCAAAAGAGCCGGTCATTTAAGGTACCTTCCTTGGTCCAAGCATGGATTAATTAAATGGTTGCTTGTTTAAAAGTGGGAAACTTGGCTCACTCCTTTGTATATCAACAAATATTTCATGAGCTCCCTCTCTGTGCTGCTGCTGTGCTAGCCAGGAAATGTAGCCTGCATCTGTATCTGCAGCTCCTGATTCCTGAGGCCCCTGTGTGCAGGAAGTGTCAAAGTGGACATGATTTTACAATGAACCAAAAAAAATACATGTGCTAATTTCCTTGGGTCCTCCAGCCAAAGAGAATTTCTCCTGCCTTTGAACTTTGATAGCAAAATATCTGCAGCTTTCTAATTACTTACTACTTTCTCTCCCTAATCATATTTTATTTTACCTGATTTCCTCTAGAACTGGATGATTGCTCATTTCATTTTTGTATCTCCTAGAGTGAATGTATATATGCAAGTATGTAGAGAAGACATATATAAAATTATGAATACCTGTATATTCAAGATGTGGAGAGATGATGTACAAAAATATTAACAGTAAAATTGAGAGCTATGAAATTGAGTGATAATTATTTTCTTTTTGATTTCATATGGACTTTCTAAGTCATATACGAGGAACATATCTTAATAACACACACCATAAAAATTCCAAAAAAAGAAAAAAGAGCAGAGAGTATAACATTAGAATAGCGAGTGTGTATTTCAATTATGAATTAAGATTAACCCACTATGTACGCATAGTGGGTTTTGTTTTAATCATTATTTTGGCCTGAAGAAGCAATGGAAAGTTACAAATATGTATTTACCTCTAAAATAAAGCTGTTTTCTCTAAGCTCTGACGTGGAACCTTGTAGTAGAGAAGAGTAAACCCGTATACAATAACGTCACTTCAAGGAAACAACACCAAACATCTATAATTCTAACCGTTATCCAATTCTTAGAAAACAGGAAAAGAGTCAAGAAAAGTGTGGTTTCTGGGAAATATTTGGCTCCATATTTTTTCTAAAGAATGTGTGTCATTTGCAGAGATGGTAAAAGTTGAGCGTTGGACTATAATCACTATCACTTTATTAAGTGATATTGATTGCAGTTAGGGAATGTTTGTTTTGAGATACAAACAAAAATGTATTACAGTGCTTGAATTTAAGCCAGGATAAACAGGATGAATATCAAACAAGCAGGCTTCTATGTGAGTATACCATCACCGTCAGTCCAGTGGAATCTAATTTGAAGTGCCAAACCTTTAGTATGCTATTGCATATTTACATGGCGCTAACGTCCTGTGCTCCATTCTCCCCAGAGTACCCTCAGGGAGGTGAGAAAAGCAGGAGCAGTAAGAGAAGCAAGCTAGTTGGAAGCCATTCAGGACTCA
The DNA here is from genome assembly GCF_026419965.1 of Kogia breviceps. NCBI lineage: Eukaryota > Metazoa > Chordata > Mammalia > Artiodactyla > Physeteridae > Kogia > Kogia breviceps. The sequence goes on from NC_081315.1 coordinate 55,558,072, forward strand.
AGGCATCTTGCCACCACTCAGTCTGGGAAGGAGCTATTCCATCTGCCAATGACTTCTTCTGGAATTGCTTCTATGGCACAGCTCAAGAGTCTCTGCTTCATCTGAGTTTCCAAGAGGAAATTCTAAGGTTGACTTCACAGGGACCATGGCTCAGTTTTTCCTGTTCATCTGTTGGCTGCAAAAGAATCAGCCCTCCTCTTGAGCTCCATTTCCTAGACTCTGGGATAATGATGGCGATGTCCTTCAACCATCTCAGCTACTAAGATAACACCCTCATCCCTTAAGAGAGAGACACCTTCATGTTCAACTACTGAAAGCAGTAGTATTGGTTCGTTTGGTACTTGAGACGATGTTATGAAATGATGAAATCAATCTACTCGATAGCTTTAAAAGACTAATTTTTTTCCAACAGATCCAACCTTCTCTAACCCTAGACTTTAGTGAAAAGAGAGAACATTCAAAAGAAGTTCTTTCTCAGAGGTTGTATTTTTAATTGACCTTTACTTGACTATTTTTAAAAATCTAAACTTTTATATGAAGCCCATGTATCTCTAACAATCCTAAATTACCTGTCTGCGTTGTAACCAAAGAATCTGTACAAGTAAATTGACTATTACCACTAGATTTCTATTTTGAAGAAAGGTATAGGATGCACCTTACTTTAGGAAGTTAAAACAAGTATCAAATATGAAACCTTGAATTACATGTTAAAAAGACATATTATATATATGTTATACTATTATAAATGTAACCAGAAAAGTTAATTTTTTCTTAATGACTGCTGGTTACTTCTATCTCTTCTGATAGAAGTAAACATTTAATAACATTTAAACATTTAATTTAAAAACATTTAATAGTTTATCACAAAATTTTATAAGCATTAGAAATAGTAGAAAAACATTTGTGTACTAAAATAGACTTTAGGAAGATTTATAACTGGTTATGTGGTTAAATAAATAAATCTCGAATTATTCTCAAATATGGTTAATGGATTTATCTCAGTTGGGGCTACTGTTTGTAATTTACATATATGCCTATTAAGGAATACAAAAATCAAATATTGATAACTTGTTTAAATTCTAACAATATTTATTCAGCATAAAGGCATGTTTCTTCTTTGAAAACTATTTAGTAAACACTGGTACTATAATTTATTCTAAATAGATTGGATTTTTTTAAAGTTTTTAGTTAAACTACACTAAACTCAGTCCAGCCCCGGAGGACAATATAATAGTACAGTTCAGTTTAGTTGGCTTTAGAATTCTATCTCCAATTCTCCAGTCACTATCCCATTATAAGGTTGGGCAGGAGGGGGAATTGAATGAAGGTAGTCAAAAGGTAAAACTTCCAATTATAAGATAAATAAGTACCAGGGATGTAATGTACAAAATGATAAATATAATTAACACTGCTGTATGTTGTATATGAAAGTTGTTAAAAAGTAAATCCTAAGAATTTTCATCACAAGTAAAAATTTGTTTTTCTATTTCTTTAATTTTGTATCTATGTGAGATGATGAATGTTCACTAAACTTATTGTGGTAATCATTTTATGATGTATGTAAGTCAAATCATTGTGCTGTACACCTGAAACTCATACAGTGCTGAATGTCAATTATATCTCAATAAAACTGGAAGAAAAAAAGTTCCTTCTAGCTCTAAAAACAAAAAAACACCCCAAAACAAAAAAAAACTCAAACAAACAAAATGAAAACACAGTACATACATTGCAGATTTTCAACTCTGCAATTTGAATCCATTAAAACAATGATAATACTAAGCTAGGATCAATTGCAAAGCATTTAACTGTTTTATATTAATAACATAAAAAGATAAAATGTCATAATTGGAAATACTTTGCTAGACACACCTACTAAGTTTATTCCTTCCTCAAAGTTATCCACGTTAATAAAACCATCAGCAACATTAACCAAAATGCCCTTTAAAGAAAAATTCATAGAGTAAGTTCACTTCCCTATAATTTAAGTGGTAAAGACCAGCAAAACACAGGTATCATTCGTTTATGTTTCTTGTCTGTAAACACAAATAAAAGTCCATATCACTTTAATACAAATAATACAATATGTGCTACAATGTAAGAACATGGACTATATGGTCTAATTTCATCAAAGTTATTCAGGGGCAGTCTCTCTCATAAATAAAACTCAAAATTGATGGATTCTACAACAGGGGCTTGAGTGTTTCTCTCCTATTATGAAATTATTGTTTCTTGTTAGAAATAACATATTCATATAAGTGAGACTTCTCCAAAGTAAAAATGATTGAGTAGCAAAAAGTTTGAATTTGCCACCACTTACTCTATTGGAAAAGTGGCAAGAAGCCAGATAATTTCATTGCTACTCAGAGGTCATGCTTTGCCCACTTGCCATCTGCTTCCGTGTCCTGGACCCACTCACTGGAAACCAGTTCAACTGCGGTACCCCCGTGCTGTCTGGTCTCACTAGCTCACTCACTGTCCTTGACATGGACCCTTTGGCAGAGCTGCAAATTTCTTAATGCTAATTGGAGGCATTATGTATAGCTATTTATAGAAGGCTTGCTTAGTGTTTAATTCCCATCAAAGCCCTATTGGCAGATCCTGTTATGACGCTTATTTTATAGATGACAAACTGAGGCTTGGCTAAGTTAAGTAACTTGCTATGGGACAAACCAGTAAGTGGTAAAGCCAAGATTTGAACCTATAGCTCTCTTGCTTCAGAATTGTACCCTTAACTCATGGACTCTCATTTAATTATGATTATCCTTTCATTGTTTGGGGCAGTCTTAAATTATATCAGAAATCCTTTTCAATTTTGTGTGTGTGTGTGAGAGAGAGAAGTCTCTGTTGATTTGTGGAAAATAATAAAAGTTTAGCTGAACCGCAATTAAAAAGACCTTTCAAGTCTGCTGGTTGAATGTAACATTGTAACCATAAGGGTACTGAGGGAAAGGGGGAAGTCATGCAGGAGTCTAGTATCTTTTCCAGGCAAACCACAATTCCGGGTGAAGAACCTGAGTTCGGCCACACCTGTCAGAAAAGGGAGGAGGGTTTGGTGGCCACACTTACCTTCAAGCCCTCCCCTCTTTTCCCTCACCCTTCCCCATGTGCTTACCTTGGTCAGGAAAGGGTGTTCTGAAAAAATCAAAAGGAAAATACGTCCAGGTTTCGGGCTGCTCTGACACATGCACACCTTCAAACTTGGCTCCCTATGGACTTTGCTTTCTAACAACTTGCCCTCAACTTGACCTCAGGAAGTAGATTAGAGGGTTTTTGTTTTCCCCTACCCCCATGTTTCACCTGCTACACTGTGAATAGGAGATTTTTTACCTTCGTTGTTGAGCTGAACCTGCTCCGGAGAGTGTGTTCCCCTGCTTAGTTCCAAACTCTGATCATCGTTGGAGAGTCAGGGCTTGCTCACCTGTCCCGGAGGTGGAGCTGGGGTCGGAGACAAGCGCGGGAGGAGGGGCGCAGACGCTCCTGCCCGGGGCTCACTCCGTGCCTGGCATTGCCCCTCCCACGAACAGCAAAAGCCCAAGAAACTGTTAATTATTACTCCTTTTCGCCACAGCAGGGAAGTGTTAGAAACCTGAGCCACTCCCTGTGCCTCAGTGCATGTTGGGAGTGTTTACTTTCTTTCTTGGGAGCCACTGATAGGAACTCTCCTTTGCTCCCTGTCACACATCTTGAGGACAAATGAATTGACATGCTGGTTAACGCTTTAACCTCTGAACTGGCCGCATTCTAATCTCTCCTCTCTAGTCTGTAGAGAAATAGTCTTTAAAAAATGACACCGACTAGGACTGAATGTCATTATTCACATGTCTTTCTTTTGAAAATTTTCTCTTGTAATCAGAAATTTCTTAATTTTTCCCCCCTTGTTCTTTTGCCACCCCCTTTCCTTACTGGCACCTTTTCACCCAGAGCGGTGGTTCTCCCACTCAGAGCAAACCAGAGCCACCCAGTATCTTGCTAAACCCTCATAACCCATGGGCCTCAGCACCTATGCGACTCCGATCTAGTATATCTGGGGTAGACGGCGGGTATGTTTTAAATAAGCTTCACAGAAGAATCTGGTAGACATCAAAATTTCAAAACTATTGTAATAAAAGTATACAAGAGGAAATGAATAGTAATTTAGTCACTACCTAGTGAATTATGTTTAGAGACTGCTTTTCCTTAATACCTCTAGTTTTTAAAAAGGCACTAAAGTCTAGTTAACTAGGCTTATTATGGTGATGATTTCACAATATATGTAAATATTGAATCATTATGTTGTATACCTGCAACTAGTATAATATTATATGTCAATTATACCTCAATTAAAAAGAAAGGAATGGATAAAGGAACTGACAGTTTAAAAATAAAAAGAGCTCCCTCTTCGCAAACTACAAAATTTACTTAAAATTAGTAAAATCAGACCCCCAAAAAGGGCACCAAAAACGCAGAGACACTCAGATGACAGATGCTCTGGAAATAGTGCTTTTATTTACACTCACACAAATGCACTTTTTGGTATCATTGGTACTTCACCTGTTTCCTTTGTAAAGCACTTTGATCATGAAAAAAAAAAAAAAAGAAGAAGGTTATTTTACAAGAATAAACCTCAGAGCCCTCAAAAGGAATTAAATATAATTCCTACAATGAGTTGAGTAGGCAGAGTTGATTTCTGGTGTCCTGTGTGTTCAAATGTCAAATTAACAGACTGACCGTCACTCTAGAATTGCAGGTTACATGTTTGATATAGAACTTTAAGGATTCTCTGTGTTCAAAAGGTCAGTTTAGCTAGTTAACTTTCGTTGTGTGGAGACCAGGGATGATAAGACTGATCATTCCTTGGGCCATTTTAATAAACTGAACAGGCAAATGGGCTTACTGGATCACAAGCAAACCTTTTACAACCTCATATATGAGGACAGTGTGACCTGGTATTACCTGTGGGGATTCTTTTGATGGCCACGTTGGCCTTACAACTCCCCATTTGTGACTGTTGGTATGGACTGACCTTTTAATTATGACTAACAGCAGCTGCAGTGTCCACAGCTCCTAGGCTCCAGAATGTCTTTGTTCAAATCCATGCCCCACTCCCATTGTCTGCGTTTCTTTATTATCAGTATCAGATAAACCTTGTTTTGCCTTTTTTATCTGCAAGCATCCTTGAAGCCTTTATTCTGATTACTCGTTTTCAACTGGTTTCCTTTCACTAGTTTCTGTGATTCCTTTTGTTCTGGAGTACTTAACCTTTTATAAATATGTAATTTTTATTTTATAATATAAAAAATACATAATTACACATGTGGAAAATACGAAAAGCACAGATATGTAGAGGAAAAAAATCACCTACAATTCCATCTCTCAAATATAGTTACCAAGAACAATTTGGTGAATGTCTTTATTGACATACTTTCTCTATGGATATTTACCAAAAAGCTATTACATTTGCTTATTGTTTTATAACCTGCTTTTATCACATTAAACATACTATGAACAATTTACCACATGTCAGTCAGTTGTTTTTCTGCAATATGTTTTTAACTAGCTGTACTGTATTACACCATATGGATATACCATTATTTATTTAATCAGTTCCCTATTGAGAAATTTATATTACTATAAACAACTCTGTAGTAAATGTTTATATGCAATTGCACACAACCACGATTACGCCTTTTAGACATTTCAAAAAATGAAGTTGCCAGATGAAAGGTAATGCACATTTTTATAGAATTTCTCTCAAGTGTCAATTTTATACTCCTGGAGTAACTCTTGGATTATTTTTCTTCTTTTAAACATTTCCCTATTTGAAAGGTAAAAAAAACATATCCTATTTTAAATATGTATATTATTGATTACCTGTAAGACTGAACTCACATTTAGACTGACCCTGCCTTTTTGCTTTTTGTTTATTGTACTCTTTGTTCATTTTTTCGGTATTGATTTCTCAGGTCTCTTTATATATTAATCACATAAACATATTGTCATATATGCTGTGACTATATTTCCCAGTATTATTTGCCTTTTAATTTTGTTTATGGTAATTTTTGACCCGCAAAAGTTTTAAAATTTAGTTATTAAATTTATTACTATTTTTCTTTATTGCTTATAACTCATTGTTAAAAAGCTTTCCCATCCTTAAAGTATATATATATTTTTTTTTCTAGTTTATTTATTTAGAGATTATTTATCTATTAAATTTAACATTTCAACCCATCTGGACTTTATGATGCTAACAACTGTGATATTTAAATCTAAATTAATTTTTAAAAATTATTAGTTATTAACCAAGTAGGATTTATTGAATAATTATAGATTATAAATTCCACAAGGTAAGGACTATGTCTTCTGCTCTATTTTATCTCCAAAGCCTAGCACATGACTAGCAGGTTCATTGTTAACTCAGGCCAAAGTTTTATTTGTTTATTCACTTAGTTACTTATTTATACACTTAATTGAGATATAGTTGGTTTACAATATTACATTAGTTTCAGGTGTACAACATAGTGATTAAAAATTTTTATAGGTTATACTCCAACTAAAGTTATTATAAAATATTGGCTATATTCCCTGTGCTGTGTAACATATCCTGTAGCTCATTTATTCTATACATAGTAGTTTGTACCTCTTAATCCCCTACCCCTATCTTTCTCCTCTCCCTACCAGTAACCACTAGTTTGTTCTCAATATCTGTCAGACTGTCTCTTCAGGCCAAATGTTTAATAGTCACTTGATTCTTTTCTTTCCATCCTTCCACTCCCAGCAAGTCTTGAAGTTGTATCTTAGTCTCTGCATCTCCACTACCTGCTAGATTAGGCAGTATCACTTCTTGCTCAGATACTACAAATGGCCTCCTAACTGGTCTTTCTTCCTGTACTCTTGTCCCACAATAGTCCATTCTCCAGCTGTAGCCAATGTAATCTCCTATAAACAAAAAGCAGATCACAATGCCACCTTTCATCTCCTTTGCTGAAAACCTTTCTGTCGGTTGTCCCCTGTATCTGGGATAAAATCTATATCTGAACTCCCTACATCTTTGACTTTACTGATTCTCTGCTCTCCTGATACTGACTCTCTCTTGCTGTCCTGGTTTGATTTTTGTTCCTGGGACAGACTAAGCTGGTTCTTGCCTCACTGCCTTCGCATTTGGTATTTTCTCTGCCAAGAAAGCTCCGCTCTTGTCACGGCTTCTTTCTTTTCTTTTTTTTTTTTTTCCCTCAAATGTTACTCCTCAGAGAGGCCTCCCATGACCACTGTATTTTTAATTTTTATTTATTTTTAACATCTTTATTGGAGTATAATTGCTTTACAATGGTGTGTTAGTTTCTGCTTTATAACAAAGTGAATGAGCTATATGTATATATATATATATCCCCATATCCCCTCCCTCTTGTGTCTCCCTCCCTCCCACCCTCCCTATCCCACCCCTCTAGGTGGTCACAAAGCACTGAGCTGATCTCCCTGTGCTATGCGGCTGCTTCCCACTAGCTATCGATTTTTTTTTTTTTTTTTTTTTTTTTTTTTTTTTTGCGGTATGCGGGCCTCTCACTGCTGCGGCCTCTCCCGCTGCGGAGCACAGGCTCCGGACGCGCAGGCTCGGCGGCCATGGCTCACGGGCCCAGCCGCTCCGCGGCATGTGGGATCCTCCCGAACCAGGGCACGAACCCGTGTCTCCTGCATCGGCAGGCGGACTCCCAACCACTGCGCCACCAGGGAAGCCCTAGCTATCGATTTTATATTTGGTAGTGTATATAAGTACATGCCACTCTCTTACTTCATCCCAGCTTACCCTTCCCCCTCCCCATGTCCTCAAGTCCATTCTCTACATCTGCGTCTTTATTCCTGTCCTGCCCATAGGTTCTTCAGAACCTTTTTTTTTTTTTTTTTTTAGATTCCATATACATGTGTTAGCATACGGTATTTATTTTTATCTTTCTGACTTACTTCACTCTATATGGCAATCTCTAGGTCCATCCACCTCACTACAAATAACTCAGTTTCATTTCTTTTTATGGCTGAGTAATATTCCATTGTATATATGTGCCACATCTTCTTTATCCATTCATCTGTCGATGGACACTTAGGTTGCTCCCATGTCCTGGCTATTATAAATAGTGCTGCAGTGAACATTGGACCACTCTATTTAAATAAGCCCTCCAGTCTTTCTCTATCACAGTCCTCTGTTTTATTGCATTAATGGCAATTGTTATCACTATCTGAATGTATTTTGCTATTCTGTTTATTATTGAATATATATTTATAGTTTGGGGTGACTTGTTTATTTTACATCTCCTCTCATTAAAAATAAGATCTAAGAGGACAGGGACCTTGACTTCTAGATTCAGTGTTCTGTCCTCAGTGCCTAGAACAATGCCAGGTCCATGTCAAAGGCTAAAGAAACATTGGTTCATGAGCAATTCATGGTGGCTTAATAAATATGTGTTGAGTAAAAAAATCAAGATCATACTTTTTTCTGATTTGAAGTGATACTTTTATCTAGTACTAAGGGCATATATATTTTAAAATGTGATTCTAGAATTTATAATTTGTTCCACTGACCTATCTAGTTATACTGGCATTGGTTCCATATTATTATAAGAGCTTTATGGTACAACTTAACATCTGGCAGTATAACCTGAGCATCATTTATTTCTAAAATTTTCTGGGTTATTCTAGCTTTGTGATACATAAATAGCTGCTCACTATAGCATAGTTTATTTACATTTAGTGATTTCACGATTTTCCATTGTCATTGGCAATTCTCCTAGGCCAGTAGGCTAATCCATATTAGCAATTAATGACTTCAGGTCTAGGGGATAAAGGATCCTAAAAGTAGATATTTTTCTTGTTTGATGCTTTATTTTAGGACATTGATGTGAATGGTGGTTTGACTGAAATAATAGCTCTCATTTGTTCCTGCTTCCCTGTATCCCTTGGAAGGACTTTCTTACACTGGTTCTGGGCTTGGCCATATGATTTGCTTTGGTCAATGGGTCAGTACCCAGTGATGTAAGCAGAGGCTTGAAGACTAGTTGTGCACTGGCACATACCTTTCTTTTGCTCTTGGGGCCCTGAACAACCATATGAACAAGCCTGGGCTAGCCTGTAGGATGATGAGAGACCCTTGGCTCAGTTGTTTTATTACCCCAGCTGACAGCCTAAAAGGAGAGTCAGTAAGCTAACCTGCAGCTGACTGAAGACCCATAACAGAGTTCAACTGAGAAGAGCAGACTGCCCACCAGAGCCCAGCCTAAATTGCTGATCCACAGATCTATGAGCTGCATCAATGGCTGTTGTGTTAAGCCACTAACTTTTGGGGTGGTACGTTTTAGGGCACAGGCCAACTGATACAACTGGTGTTTTTCTCTCACATGCACACACATGCACACATATGTGAATATGCGTACACACTAATATATTATTACTTGGAAAGTGAGAGAAATCTTAGGATCACAATGTGTTTTTTTTAACATCTTTATTGTAGTATAATTGCTTTACAATGGTGTGTTAGTTTCTGCTTTATAACAAAGTAAGTCAGTTATACATATACATATGTTCCCATATCTCTTCCCTCTTGCATCTCCCTCCCTCCCACCCTCCCTATCCCACCCCTCTAGGTGATCACAAACCACTGAGCTGATCTCCCTGTGCTATGCGGCTGCTTCCCACTAGCTATCTATTTTACATCTGGTAGTGTATATAAGTCCACCACAATGTGTTTTTTTGTTTTTTGTTTTTTGTTTTTTTTTTGCAGTACGTGGGCCTCTCGTTGTTGTGGCCTCTCCCGTTGCGGAGCACAGGCTCCGGACGAGCAGGCTCAGCGGCCATGGCTCATGGGCCCAGCCGCTCCGCGGCATGTGGGATCCTCCCAGACCGGGGCATGAACCCGTGTCCCCTGCATCGGCAGGCAGACTCTCAACCACTGCGCCACCAGGGAAGCCCACAATGTGTTCTTAATATAATTCTGCTGCAGGGATACAATCGCCCATAGAAATGACACAGAAAAGGAGAAAAAAAGATATGTGTACAATTAGAATGGGTCATTTCTACATCCCACTAAATCACTCCTGAAAAATATTTAGAGCTGATTGCAAGTGGAAGAAAATACAAAGAGAACAACAAATTGCCTGATTCTAACACTATGACCCAATTGCTGTGGGTCACTCATACCAGTTTGTTTCATAGCCTACACCTTGTTAGGTATCTGAGGCTGCACTGGAAGCCAAGGCTACGCAGTAAATGAAGTAAAAAAAAGGAAGCAGAGGAGCTCCAAACAATGAGGGGACTCCCAATAAAAACCTGACTAGAAATTGCCTTAATAAGGAAGCCAGGCATTGATAAGGCAACATGATAAATTACTTTTCCAATATGTAAAGCTTAAAATAAATACATTTTACATTTGGGAATTTTTCCATAGAGATCTTAATAAATTATAATAACAACATTAATTCTCTGGGAAAAATCCCAACATTTTTCTTGAATTTGAAGACTAAACCATCATTTCCTGTTTAAATTAAGAAACATTTAATTGCTTTTTAAATAAAAACAAAGACTTTAGAACTTTGACTTTTTAAAAAATTGTTGAGAAAAATAAGATAAGGGAGGGGAAATTCCCTTCTAAAATTCCCCTAAAAATTTAATTAAAGTAATGCTGTTATTAATGTACAGGTCATTTAAAAACTTTTATATAGTTGATGAATTTTTTAAAAACCTCACTCTTCTGTAGTTATTGTATATTTTGTACTTTTACTGACTTTTGAATCAGGCTCTAGTTTGTCCTAATCATGGGCATAAATGCCACACAACTGCTTTTACAATCTGAACAATGAAAAACATTATATTAATTGAGAAGTGATAAAATAATCTCCATTTCTAATGCATTTTCTTTCTCCTCTCTTATCTTCAATATGGACTTTTTTTCAATAGTATAATGGCCAGTGGAAAACATTCAGCTTAGTCAGACATTGAAAAATTACTGGAATGTAAGGTTGATCTGACTGGGACATCTGTCACCCCATTGATCACAAGGGTTGCTATAGCTGATATGGCTGGCTAGGTGGTGTCCCTGTTCTCCCTCACTCCTCCATGAATGTCCCTCCTGCAGCTGCATGCTCCCCTAGGTCAAAGAAGATGACCTTCCCCTACATAGGCAGACCGTTCTTTGGTCAAGGGTATATGCGTAGCTGTGCTCCCCTGTTGAAATTACCCAACAAGCTCTCAAGGTGCATTTATAGGAGAATGTAGGGCAGTCATGCTTTCAACACTCCAGACACATCTGAATGAGGCACACATGTAGCAGTCTGCCTTTCTTTTCGAAAAACAGAAAAGGAAAAAGAAAAATTACTTTGTGCCAGGCAGGTGCAGAGATGGTTATACAAAGATGAATAAGACAATCTCTGCCCTCAAGGAACTAAAAATCCTCAACATCTAGATCGACTCCATTCAGTCTTCTCTGCCATAGGAGAAAAGAGATTTCAAAGCACACATACTTTCAAAGTTCAGTGACAGAAAGAAACACGGGGCATAGTGGTGTTTTGATAGATTTTAAGATAGATTTTAAATTAAAAATGTTTTTATAACATTTTAAATAACATTTTTAAAGATTATTTTCCAGTTACAATTATTACAAAATATTGACTATGTTCCCTGTGTTGTACACTACATCCTTGAGTCTAACTTACCCCCATAGTTTGTACCTCCCATTGCCCCACCTCTAAGTTGCCCCTCCCCCCAATGGAAACCACTAATTTGTTCTCTATATCTGTGAGTCTGCTCCTGTTTTGTTATATTCACTAGTTTGTTGTATTTTTTAGATTCCATATATAAGTGATATCATACAGTGCTTATCTTTCTCTGTCTGACTTCTTTCACTTAGCATAATGCCCTTCAAGTCCATCCATGTTACTGCAAATGGCAAAACTTCATTCCTTTTTATGGTTGAGTAGTATTCCATTGTATATTCCATTCATCTGTTGATGGACACTTAGGTTGCTTCCATATCTTGGCAATTTAAATAAAGCTTCTATGAACATTGGGGTGCATGTATTTTTTGAATTAGTGTTTTGGGATTTGGTGGGTTTTTTTGGATATATACCCAGGAGCAGGATTGCTGGATCATATGGTAGCTCTATTTTTAGTTTTTTGAGAAACCTCTATACTATATTGCGCAGTGGATGCACCAATGTATTTTCACACCAACAGTGTGCAAGTGTTTCCTTTTCTCCACATCCTCACCAACATGGAGTGGAAGAATTAATATTGTTAAAATGACCATACTACCCGAGACAGTCTACAGATTCAATACAATCCCTATCAAAATCCCTATCAAAATGGTATTTTCCACATAACCAGAATAATTAATTTTAAAATTTGTATGGAAACACAAAGACCCCAAATAACCAAAGCAATCTTGAGAAAGAAGAAGAGAACTGGAGGAATCACAGTCCCTGACTTCAGACTATATACTCCAAAGCTATAGTAATCTAAACAGTATGGTACTAACACAAAACAGACACATAGATCAGTGGAACAGAATAGAGGGCCCAGAAATAAACCAACACACTTATGGTCAATTAATCTACAACAAAGGAGGCAAGAATACACAATGGAGAAACGACAGTCTCTTCAATAGGTGGTGTAAGGAAAACTGGACAGATACATATAAAAGAATGAAATTAGAACATTCTCTAACACCATATACAAAAATAAACTCAAAATAGATTAAAAACCTAAATGTAAGACCAGATACTATAAAACTCCTAGAGGAAAACATAGGCAGAACACTCTCTGACATAAATTGTAGCAATCTTTTTTTGATCCACCTCCTAAAGTAAAGGAAATAAGAGCAAAAGTAAACAAATGGGATCTAATTAAACGTAAAAGCTTTTGCACAACAAAGGAAACTGTCAACAAAACGAAAAGACAACTTACAGAATGGGGGAAAATATTTGCAAATGATATGACTGATAAGGGATTAATATTCAATATATATAAACAACTGTAGTCAGTAAATGAATAGAGAATCATTTTCAAATAAATGAAATGAGCAGTAGTCATTATCCCACCCTAAATGGTACTGCTTTTGAAAACTGATAATTATGTACAAAACATAAAGAAATACAATGGAATGTGACAGTGATTGCTGTTTTTATAAATATGGCATTTAGTTAATTTGATCTGTATTCCATTCTGTTTCTCCATTCCTTCTCCCCCAACACACAGAATTTTTGATACCATGTAAGACCTCTCTTCAAGTTTTGGAAAAGAACTAATAAAGTAATAGTAATAATAATAATAATGTATGAAAATTCAATTCCATGCAATAACAGCTTATAAGCAATTAAGATCAGTGTACTGAAACTTCAGTATAGTACTATGTTGGCCAAAAAGTTCGTTCGGGTTTTCCATAACAGAAAAACCCTAAATGAACTTTTTGCCCAACCCAATAGTTGAATGCTGCTGAAAGTAAGATTGTAACCTAGATGTTTTTTAAGGCAGTATTATAATTATGACAATATTTCTAAACAGAAAATTGGAATATTTGATTGGATTCCTGTATAGAATACATGAAATTAAGAATTTTCAAGGAAATCATGGACATATGATGATCAAACAACACAATTTTCATTAATGCTGACTCTATATGATGTGCTCAAAGGTATCATACATAACGACAGATTTTAAAAAAATGTTCTAAACTATTAACTATTGTTTTTCTAAGAAGGATCCACAATTGCTTTCTGTCCCACCCTTAATAACCCTGGCTACTCCATCATACGTTCTAAGCATAGATGCTTGCATAATTTCAGAAAACAAGATATAGTTGAGTTTGTGTTGGTTACAGTCACAATATGCAGCTCCTGGAGCATATCCTCTTTGTGCTAAGGGATTCTTCTTGAGGTAAATTCTTGTGACGTCACATAGATCACAGCATTTTGGCAGAACTGGGTTAAACACTTAAGTAACTGTAATTATTGGGTAGTGTCTGCTTATTAGTTAGAATAAAATGTTGATCGGGAATTAATATTAGTATATCTAAACTTTTTCATTTAGGCTATGTACTTTTTTACTAATTTCCACAGCTACAAAGTCTTTGCTTTGACATCTAATATTCTATAGTTTTGCTGCTTTGTTTTTTGTTGGACCAGCAATCCCAGGAATGTAGATCCCAAGTTTCTCCTGCATTATAATTTAGTTTTTCTGTTTAAATAAATTTTATTAAGGTGTAATTTATGCCTAATACAATGCACCCATCTTAAGTGTACAGTTTTGAGTTTTGATGAATGTACACACCCTGCAATCATCACTGCAATCAAGACAGAAAATATTTCCATCACCCCCACATTACCCTCCTCTCTGTTGTAGTCCCTCACCTGATGTGTTCCTTACTGCTTGTAGACAATTTGCTTGTTTTGAAACTGCATCTCTATAGTCCCCACAGTGATCTTACTTAGCCTGTACATTTACTTGGAATGGTTGCAGGTTCCGACAAAGATTCATCTTCTTATTTAACAAATGTTTATTGAGCTTCTACCAGGCATCAGACATTTCCCACCAATCCTCTTTCATTGATGACAATGAAAATGGAGATAATATCATAACTAAATTTCATAAGTGAAATTTATATTACTTGTTAATATGCAATGTGAAAGTTAAGAGAAGGGAATATTCTGAGTACATTTCTTTAACTTTCAGTTTGGACAATTGGATTTTTTGTCATGTATTGAGTTTTACTGAGTATAATAATCTGCACATAGTTAAAACATACAATTTAGTAAGTTTTGACATATGCATACCACCATGAAATCATCATCACATTCAAGATAATGACCATGTCTATCACCCTCAGAAGTATCCTCATGTTCCTTTGTAATCCTGCTCCCCATTCTGTCCACATGTGAATCCTAATTGTTTCACATATTCATCAACACTGGGTATGGTTAGACTTTTTAATTTTAACCATTCTATTAGGTATATAGTGGTATCTCATTGTGGTTTTAATTTGTATTACCCTAATGATTAATGATATTGAATATGTGTTTGTGATTTTCTGGAGTATATTTTTATGATTCTTGGGAAGAGTTTTCCCAATTCTTCAGCACTTTTCTGATAAGACCAGTGATGATATAGACAATGTGATTTTTTGATATTATATAATGAAATGTCTTAACATTTGGAAGATCTGCATAAGTCATTAAGCCAATATTTTCCAAATGACCAATACATAATGTCACAGAATCTTGCATGGGTAAAAGATCCATCCAAAGTTTAAAACAGACCAGATGATTTTATTATGTCAGAGTATAAATACTTCATTGACATGGTTTCAGATTCCACATTGCAACTCATATTTAACCATTGGTTTTGGTAGCAGGGTGATGGTGGCCTCGTAGAATGAGTTTGAGAGTGTTCCTCCCTCTGCTATATTTTGGAAGAATTTGAGAAGGATAGGTGTTAGCTGTTCTCTAAATGTTTGATAGAATTCGCCTGTGAAGCCATCTGGTCCTAGGCTTTGGTTTGTTGGAAGATTTTGAAACACAGTTTCAACTTCAGTGCTTGTGATTGGTCTGTTTATATTTTCTATTTCTTCCTGGTTCAGTGTTAGAAAGTGGTGCTTTTCTAAGAATTTGTCCATTTCTTCCAGGTTGTCCATTTTATTGGCATATAGTTGCTTGTAGTAATCTCTCATGATTTTGTATTTCTGCAGTGCCAGTTGTTTCTTCTCCTTCTTCATTTCTAATTCTATTGATTTGAGTCTTCTACCCTTTTTTTCTTCATGAGTCTGGCTAATGGTTTATCAATTTGTTTATCTTCTCAAAGAACCAGCTTTTAGTTTTTTTGATCTTTGCTATTGTTTCCTTCATTTCTTTTTCATTTATTTCTGATCTGATCTTTATGACTTCTTTCCTTCTGCTAACTTTGAGGGTTTTTTTTTTTTTTTCTTCTTTCTCTAATTGCTTTAGGTGTAAGGTTAGGTTGTTTATTTGAGATTTTTTCTTGTTTCTTGAGGTAGGACTGTGTTGCTATAAACTTCCCTCTTAGAACTGCTTTTGCTGCTTCCCATCGGTTTTGGGTCATTGTGTTTTCATTGTCATTTGTTTCTAGTAGTTTTTTATTTCCTCTTTGATTTCTTCAGTGATTTCTTGGTTATTTAGTACTGTATTGCTTAGCTTCCACGTGTTTGTACTTTTTAGGTTTTTTTCACCTGTAATTGATATCTAGTCTCAGAGTGTTGTGGTTGGAAAAGATATTTGATACAATTCTGAATTTTCTTAAATTTACCAAGGCTTCATATGTGACCCAAGATATAATCTATCCTGGAGTATGTTTCATGAGCACTTGAGAAGAAAGTGTATTCTGTTGTTTTTGGATGGAATGCCCTATAAATATACATTAAGTCCCTCTTGTTTAATGTATCATTTAAAACTTGTGTTTCCTCATTTATTTTCATTTTGGATGATCTTTCCATTGGTAGAAGTGGGGTGTTATAGTCCCCTACTATTATTGTGTACTGTCAATTTCCCCTTTTATGGCTGTTAGCATTTGCCTTATGAATTGAGGTGCTCCTATGTTGAGTGCATAAATATTTACAATTGTTATATCTTCTTCTTGGATTAATCCCTTGATCATTATGTAGTGTCCTTTTTTGTCTCTTGTAGTAGTCTTTATTTTAAAGTCCGTTTTTTCTGATGAGAATTTGTCTGATGAGAATGAGAATTGCTACTCCAGCTTTCTTTTGATTTCCATTTTCATGGAATATCTTTTTCCAACCCCTCACTTTCAGTCTGTATGTGTCTCTAGGTCTGAAGTGAGTCTCTTGTAGACAACATATATACAGATCTTGTTTTTGTATCCATTCAGCCAGTGTATGTCTTTTGGTTGGAACATTTAATCCATTTACATTGAAGGTAGTTACTGATATATATGTTCCTATTACCATTTTGTTAATTGTTTGGGGTTTGTTATTGTAGGTCTTTTCCTTCTCTTGTGTTTCCTGCCTAGAGAAGTTCCTTTAGCATTTGTTGTAAAGCTGGTTCGATGGTGCTGAATGCTCTTAGCTTTTGCTTGCCTGTAAAGGTTTTAATTTCTCCATCAAATCTGAATGAGATCCTTGCTGGGTAGAATAATCTTGGTTGTAGGTTTTTCACTTTCATCTGTTTAAATATGTTCTGGCATTCCCTTCTGGCTTGCAGAGTTTCTGCTGAAAGATCAGCTGTTAACCTTATGGGATTCCCTTGTATGTTATTTGTTGCTTTTCCCTTGCTGCTTTTAATATTCTTTTTTTTGTTTTTGTTTTTGTTTTTTCTTTTTGTAGTATGTGGGCCTCTCTCTATTGTGGCCTCTCCCATTGCAGAGCACAGGCTCCAGATGCGCAGGCTCACTGGCCAGATGCACAGGCTCAGTGACCATGGCTCACGGTCCCAGCCGCTCTGCAGCATGTGGGATCTTCCCGGACCGGGACACAAACCTGTGTCCCCTGCATCGGCAGGCAGACTCTCAACCACTGCGCCACCAGGGAAGCCCTGTATTTAATTTTTGATAGTTTGATTAATGTGTGTCTTGGCATGTTTCTCCTTGGTTTTATCCTGTATGCGACTCTCTGCTCTTCCTGGACTTGATTGACTATTTCCTTTCCCATATTTAGGAAGTTTTCAACTATAATCTCTTCAAATATTTTCTCAGTCCCTTTCTTTTTCTCTTCTTCTCTGGGACTCCTATAATTAGAATGTTGGTGTTTTTAATGTTGTCCCAGAGGTCTCTTAGACTGTCCTCAATTCTTTTCATTCTTTTTTCTTTATTCTGCTCTGCGGTAGTTATTTCCACTATTTTATCTTCTAGGTCACTTACCTGTTCTTCTGCCTCAGTTAGTCTTCTATTGATTCTTTCTAGAGAATTTTAAATTTCATTTATTGTGTTGTTCATCATTGTTTGTTTGCTCCTTAGTTCTTCTAGGTCCTTGTTAAACGTTCCTTGCATTTTCTCCACTGTATTTCCAAGATTTTGGATCATCTTTACTATCATTACTCTGAATTCTTTTTCAGGTAGACTGCCTATTTCCAATTCATTTGTTTGGTCTAGTGAGTTTTTACCTTGCTCCTTCATCTGCTGTGTATTTCTGTGCCTTCTCATTTTGCTTACCTTACTGTGTTTGGGGTCTCCTTTTCACAGGATGCAGGTATGTGGTTCTCATTGTTTTTGGTTTCTGCCCCCAGTGGCTGAGGTTGGTTCAGTGAGTTGTGTAGGCTTCTTGGTGGAGGGGACTGATTCCTGTGTTCTAATGGATGAGTTTGGATCTTGTCTTTCTGGTGGGCAGGACCGTGTCTGGTTGTGTGTCTGTGAACTTATTATGATTTTAGGCAGCCTCTCTGCTAAGGGGTGGGGTTGTGTTCCTGTCTTGCTAGTTGTTTGGCATGGGGTGTCCAGCACTAGAGCCTGCTAGTCATTGAGTGGAGCTGGGTCTTAGCTTTGAGATGGAGATCTCTGGGAGAGCTTTTGTTGATTGGTATTATGAGGAGTCAGGAGGTCTCTGGTGGACCAGTGTCCTGAACTCAGCCCTCCCACCTTAGAGGCTCAGGCCTGACACCTGGCCGGAACACCAAGATCCTTTCAGCTCCATGGCTGGGTCATCCTGGAGAAGATAGACTGAAGCCAGGAGAGAGCTAGAGGATTGGAGACCTGTCAGAAGGCTTGTTTCATGAAATCAGGCAAAGGATGGTGAGATTCTGTACCCAGGTTCTACTCGCGAAGGGGAAAGTGGGGCCTAAGGACCCAAGCGCACACTTCCACCTTATTACTTCTTTTAAATTGAGTTAAATCTTCTGGCCTTTTTGCAGTTTGGCAGAATGAACAGAGACACTGTGATCAGATGTGATTTTAATTCTGGTCTTGCTTCGTACTGGGTTTGTGCCTTGGGCAGCTAAACTCCTGGAGCCCTAGGTTCCTCATCTGTGACATGAGAACCTTTATAGAGACCTCAGATGCAGTCATACAATATAAGGAGAGGTAAGTGAAACACCATGTGCCTTTCACATAATAGTTGCTCAATAAATAGGAGCTGTTATTGCTATTTACAGAGGTGTGAACAGGAGAGGGCAAAGATCTCAAAAGTGATGCTTCCAAGACTGAAGTTATGAGTTACAACAGAAGGATGGAGCTACATGAAAAATGAAAGTAGACTGTGGCCAATGAAAAATATTTAATTTGAAATTTTTGGTTTTCCAATGTGACTCAAGTATCCATTTTAATACTTTCCAAAAGCATAGACATATATGTCTATAGGTATATGTATGTATATATCTATATCTATATCTAGTGACAAACTTAGGCTGAAGGCAACAGAAATTAATCTGGGACAAAGAAAGAGTAGGACGAGTGGTGTGATCCAAAGCCACAGATTGCTAGATAGACAAATGGAGAGGTAATTATGAGAGCAGTCAGGTAGAAAGGACAGGGGTTCTCCATGAACTCAAAAGTTGAAGGCTTTGCAATGTCATTCAGCCCAAGACCTATGTTTTGCAATTGTGGTGTGCCACTGTTTGCCCAGCTCCTTTTCCTTGACACCTCTTTTTAGGTTATTAATTTAAGGTTGATTTCTTTTTGTGAAATGTCATGAATATGTTGGAGGCAACACGCACAGGCAGAAGTAGGTTTGACTCTTATCTCTGCCAATTTGAGCAAACTAATTAGTGCAACCTCTATTACTGAGTCCCTATCATGTTCCTGGTATTGCACTAATTTCTGATGATATGATGGTGAACAAAGGCACCTGTTAATCCCCGCTCTTGTGGACCTCAGAGTATCAAGTGGGAGACAGACATTATTTAAAACTGACACTAATGAATGTATAATTATACTCTTAGATAAGTTCTAAACTGTATCATAATTTAAAGGAGGTTAGGGAAGAGTATTATATTTAGAAGGAACAGTATGTGCAAAAGATCTGGAGCAGGAGGGAGCAGGGAAAATTAAAAGACAGAAAAATCCAAGGTACATGGAGTGAAGACAGTCAAGGAGAATGCAGAAGCCTCAGTTTCTTTGTTTATAAACGAGCTAATACTGTAGAGGGCTATCTTATAGATTAGTGAGAGCCTAAGATAATGCCCAACCAATAGTGGCTACAATTATTATAACATAATTACTGCAGAGATGAAAACATTTCTTGAATCACATAAGTCAAATCAACCTTGTCTTTAACATTTACTTGTGCTTGACCTTTGTGATGGGCTACTGGCAGACAACTGTGTCTCAGTCCCTGCTTTGCCCAGCAGATCTGTAGTTTAGGGAGAAAGTGGAGTGTTTTCTTTTGGTCTTGGACTATGTAAGATGCCTGTCAGTGAGAAGAGGAATGTCTAAAAGGCATAGTAGAAAGGAAGGAGGGAAGAGGTCAAAGAAGCTCAATGTTCTATATCTTTTTTCCCCAGACATGTCTGGAAATGTGACATTCCATTCCCCTAATCTGTCATTTTCTATCCTACAGGCAAAGGTTCCAATCTCCCAACATGTTCCTGCAAGCAAAGGTCTGAACAAGGAAACAACTGTAGAAAATCTCTTTTAGCAGTAAGAGTGGAATTGAATTGAATTGTAGAATTAGGAAGACTCACCCATCCAGCCTTTTAAATGGACCCCAGGATGACAACCCCTATAGCCCAGAGCCTGTAGCGCGAATAACATGGATCCAAATCCTGTCTCCACTCTTGACTTCTCTGTGTCCTTTTCCCTTATCTGTAGGATAGGGATAGTGATGAAAACAGTAATATCTGCTTCATATGGTTGTTGTGAGGATTAAATGAGTAAGCAGAGTGAATGTGCAAAGGCTTTAGAACAGTTCCTGGCACAGAGTAAGCATATGTGCAAAGTGTTAGCTATAATTTTAATGCCTGAAGAAGTTGCCAGTTTTGCCCCTCCCCCCTTCCAACATATACACATGCACACCTATGTACGTATATAAATATGAATAAACACACCTACATAAGGTTTTCTTGATCTTGGTATCAAGATGTGTATAAACTTCTTAGGGTGTTGTATATAATTGAAAAGGCTTTGAATTTAATGAGTTTTCAAATGCTGCAGCTATTAAGGGCAATAGACAAAGGGAAGAATTTTTTTTTTTTTTTTTGGCGGCGTCAAGCGGCATGTAGGATCTTAGTTCCCCAACCAGGGATCAAACGCGCGCCTCCTGTACTGGAAGCGCGGAGGCTTAACCACTGGACCGCCAGGGAAGTCCCCCGGAAGGATGTTTTAATTTCGACAGCATCTTTCTAGGGACTAGTGTTGTTTTTTAATAGTCAGTGCATGAGGGAGAAAGAAGAGTGGGAGGGTTATTTGGGGAGCAGCTCTTCTTCCTCCTCCAAATTTCACGTGTGACCATCAATCCACATCAATCTTCCCGGCTGCCCCATCCCCTGACACCCACCCCAGCATAATTAAAGCCTGGGGAAAAGGTAAAGATGCAGGGATGGGAGTTGAGAACCCGTTGCCTCGTTTTGCACACAGTTTAGCTTCCTGCATCCAGACCAAGGTCCCACGGCCACCTTTGCTTTCAGAAGGCTGAGCCCTTGTAGGTTGGGACTCAAGATGTATCTCCAGGCTTTGAATGAACAAAAAGGGATTAGCTAACCCATCAGCACCTCTCTCACTCCACATCAGCTGTCATCAGAAGCAGTAGGTTGGCTTTCCTAACTTCAGGCTCCTATTGGTACAGCTTCCTGGAACCTGAACCCCAGAGGCTCACATTTCCATTGCAATGTCATAGCCAGAGGGTGCCCTTTTTCCTGCCCATCTCTTACTCTGAGTCTGGTGTCTTTGCCATTCTTTATAAAGCTGGCGAACTTGAGGCTGCAGACACCGGTGGTCAGTGATACTGAGGCTGCACTTGCAGGACACACATTACCAGTTTCCCTTTCTACACATGCTGCTATCTGACCTATGTGTGGATTGTTACACATTTTCTTTGCTGCCACTGAGAGTTGCTGTGTTCCTCACTCTCTTTGCTCTAATCATTTGTCTTAACCCAGAAACCTCTGTAAAAGGAGAGGTGAACACTCGTGAGGGTGCAATGTGGCTCAACCTGGGCTAAGTATAACCCCATATTTCACTACCATTTGTTCTCTATCGACACAGCACCAGAACTCGGCCCTGGCAATATCCCTCCTCAGGGCTTCTAGCTTTCTCTAGGGATCACAACTCAGTTCTCCATTTTCTTCAACTTGACCCCTACCTACAACCATTTGAGGCCGCTCCACTTCCCCTGCTGCTGGGTTTCTTTGTGAAGCGTCGGATGCCCAAGCCTGAGTATTTTATCCTGAGGTTTCCAACGCTGTCACTGTGGAAGGACCTAAGTGGTGCATAGGTCAGCAGATACACAAGAGATGTTCCTGCTCTTGGCTACTACACTGGCACCAGGCCCCAATTGTACTGTTCATGTCCAAAGGCTCATAGAGTGCCCCTATGAAGGCGGCCCTTCAGCTGCCACCAGCAGGCCTACTCTTCATGGCCTCAGTCACAAATCTAAGGATTAAAATAGAGATTTCTGGCTTCTGATCTAGCATGTAAGGAGCTTGGAAGTCACCACTCTGCCCTAACAAATAAAATGCTGAACAGACTGAAAATGCAACATCTCTTCTCAGATCTGTAAGAGAAGTGAGGTCACAATCAAACCACTTCCCCCAAATTGACTAGACCAACAGGCATGTACAGAGAATCACAACTTGCTGGAACAGAAACCCATGAGCAGAATTCTCCATGGCAACCAGTGCTGGGGTAGGAAAACCTGGACTGATCAGTTTATTATAAAAAATTTCAAATATGCAGAAAAGTAGAAAGACTTTTACAGTGACTACTATATACGCACCCCATGGATTCAACAATGAACACTTTTCTATACTTGCTTTTTAAATTATATGTCTATGTATCCATCCTTCCATCTATCCATTTTACGTCATCATGTTATGTTTCGATCCATTTAAAATAAATTATATTTTATTTTATAATAAAGTATATTATATTTTATTTTAAAATATATGTTATTTTATTAATTTATTTTTATAAGAAATAGGTTTGTTTACCCCCAGACACCTTTGTGTGCATATCATTAACATTATTAACTAGAGTTCAATATAGCTGTATAAACCAAAATTGTTCCTTTTTTTTAGGTATAATGAAATGCACAAATCTTAAATGTTCCATTCGATGACCTCTGACAAATGTATACACCAGTGCAACCCAACCCTCTTCCCTGCTTTAGTTCCTCCATAGAACTTATTTTTTAAATTTAGTTTATTTATTTATTTATTTATTTATTGAGGTAGAGTGGATTTACAATGTGTTCGTTTCAGGTGTACAGCAAAGTGATTCAAATATATATGTGTATAGATATGTATATGTATAGTTTTCAGATTCGTTTCCATGGGTTATTACAAGATATTGAATATAGTTCCCTGTGCTGTACACTAGGTCCTTGTTGTTTATCTATCTTATGCATAATAGTGTGTATTCCAAACTCCTCACTTATCCCTCTCCTCACTTTCCCCTTTGGTAACCGTAGGTTTGTTCTCTGTGTCTGTGAGTCTGTTTCTGTTTTGTAAATAAATTCATTTGTATCATATTTTACATTGCACATAGAAGAGATATCATATGATAATTGTCTTTCTCTGTATGAATTACTTAGTATGATAATCACTAGGACCATCCATGTTGCTGCACATGGCATTATTTCATGCTTTTTATGACTGAGTAATAGTCCATTGTATATATGTGCCACATCTTCTTTATCCATTCATCTGCTGATGGACACTTAGGTTGCTTCCAGTGAATAGTGCTGTGGTGAGCAGTGAGGACTCCACAGCGCTTACTGCTTCACTTTTTCCACTGTGTGCTGTTCATCTCCTTTCACTTGACTATAAACTCCATGAGGACAGAGCTTTTCATCTCTTCAGTTCCCTACTATAATCTGAGTGGTACAGTTGTGCCTGGAATACAGTAGACACTAAAAATTATTTGTTGATTGATAAAAGTAACAGATGAATTAATATGCCAATATTAATACTTATTTAAGGGACTGTGAGATTTTCCAAGAGGGTCCTCTTGCTAAACACCCTGTTTGATCCGTGAAGGAAAAGGACGACCTTGAGGCCACTGCCTATGTGGGTCAACAGGGGTCCAGGGTTCAGCTGGGGAATCAGGTAGGGACTCAGGTGCCCCAGGTTCAGCTGGCCCTGGGGGCACTGCATACAGACAGAGCACTGGTTCGCAAAACTTAGTATGCATCAGAATCACCTGAGGACTTATTAGAACTTACACTCCTGGGTGCCCGTCCCAGAGTTTCTGATTCAGTCAGTCCTTGTTGAAATCCAAGAACTTGCATTTTTTTTAACAAGTTCCCAAGTGATGCTCTGCTGCTGGTCAGGGATCAGGCTTTGGAATACAGCAGAGCATTGACTGCCGTTTGCTGCTTCTCTTTTTCAAGGCTGTGTACAAACCCCTCCTCCACCATCCTTGCTGGACCCTGTGTTCCTAATTCTTCACATCCAGGCCTCCTGCTTGTGGCTGAGCAAGGCAGGGGCTAGGAGCATAATAATAAAGCATAATTCATCTCAAGAAATCTTCACCAGATTCACTTAAAGCCCAAGTCTCACTCTTCCCTGACTGTGCTCTGTTTCTGCAGCTGTGAGACCTGACATTTTCTAACCCTTGCAAGTGGTGATGACTCCATAGACATATTTGCATCAAAGAAATGAGTTAGTTAATTGATTAACTCCTCAGATGAATATGGGAGGGGGGAATTGACACCAGAAGTGGATGAAGCCAGTGGTTCTGAAACTTCAATTACACATGGGATGCTTATTAAAAAGGCAGATTTCCCACGACCACCACCAGCAACTCAGAGGAGTGCTAAAGTATTAGGTCTAAGGTAGTTTAAGAAATAACAAGTTAAATAAACACCCAGATGATTCAACTATGGCTAATCAGTGGACCCATTCTAAAAAAATACTGGATTAAATAATTTGCCCAAGTTCACCCCAATAATAGCATATATGGAATAGAACTGTGTCTAATTCATTGAAATATGTTCTTAAGGGCCTACTGTGTGCAAGCAGTGTTCTAGGCTGTGAAGAGGCAATGGTTCGCAAGATAGATTGGGTCATCCACGCCCTTCCAACTAGAACATTCTGCCTCTTTCTAAGTGAGTCTGGTGAAGATTTCTTGAGATGAATTATGCTTTATTGTGCTTCAATTTAGCCACTGTAATTTAAGAAAATGACAATTATGGGCACGAATTATAGGCGCCAATTAAAAAATGTAGTAGCAAATAGAGAGCAGTTTCTCTAAGGCAATTCAATTAAATACCATATAAATCCATATCATATGACACAACTTAATCTAACGCAATTCAATGCACTACATTACGCTACAGTACAGCAAAAAATGTATTTCAATACAATGCGGTATCTCACTGCAGCTGCAGTGCAGTGGCCTTAGCGGCAACCTCATCTCAGGTCTTAGGCTGTGGCGCCCTCTAGTGGCAGCGACCGAGACGCTTTTTGTGTGTGTGTGTGGAGGCTACAGATGCACTTACCATTAAATGAAAAAACCGTCAGCAAACATCTGTTAGAATGGAAAGGAGCTGAGATCTAGCTGCCTGCTTTTTATATAACAGAGGTCACAGATTAAGAGACTTACCTGAGCTGCCACCTGAGCTAGTAATAAAGTAACTAATTATCCTGTCCATATTACTATTGTTTTCACAGTATTTTCTTCATTTGTGACACATAAAGGAGGAATGGTAATCAGCCTTTTCTCCAGCCGGAAGATAGGAGCCTGGAGTGGCAATATAGAATGGTTAGAAACCCTATAAAGGATTAATACAATAGAAATATAGAAATAAAAACTATAATGGAGTATCATGGAACTAGAAAATAATCTGTATCCTTTAATATGGAGTCATCTTCCTTCATGGTTGGAGGTTAGCTGCTCTTATGCTGTTTGGGGATAGCAAGGAGAATGTTAATGATTAAAAATACTTTATTTTGCAAAATGTATTTTGCAAAATGTAAAAACTGTGTATTTACAGTTCATTAAATTCATATTTACTGAGCACCTACTATGCTTCAGCTCAAACAAAACACACACATACCCCTAAGCAATTTCATGTGCATAGTAGGCTCCTTTTCCTCTCTCACACATTTGCTGAGGATGACAAGAGCTTTCCTGGTGGCAGGCACTCTGTTAAGTACCAGCGGAGCTCATGGTCATGGGCTGATTCCTTCATCTCCTTTGTGGAACATGTGACTCTGACTGAATATGATGTTATGTAGCCTCCCATACCAGTGGATCAAACTCAGGTGATCCACTTAGGTGCCACTTGGCACTCTCTTGCCCAGTTTTGATGGAAAATAGACCAGTATAGTAATTCTGTCTTGAGAAGATCATGGTGATCAGCGCTTTAGGCTCTTTGAGGACAAATTTCCAAATCATGTCACCAGGAAGCCTCTGAGACAAGCAGAGGTGCCAGCTAAAGAGAAAGAAAATCTACAGTGCATAATGGAGGAGGGAGACCATATCAGTTGCAGTGGTTGGGAACATAGTTCTTCCCATTTCATTTCCTCACCCAAGCTTCCCTTAGGAAGAGAGATCCCCAGAAACCTAGAAAAGCTGCTCCCTGTATGTATGTGAGGAAGTGGATCCCGGCAGTGCTAGGGGTGGACTGCCATGGACCTGGGCTGTGCCCTATGTTCTCCTTCATCACCTTAGCTACTGGAATAGGGAAGAACAAATCTGATTCCATATTAGATCTGTTTCTTTGCTTTCTGTTGCTTTTGTTACAAGTTAATCACTAAAAGGAAGTTGGCTATAGTTATAAACATACATAATGGCCTGTCTCAGGGAACCCTGCCCCTTTGCCTGAATGTTAAACTAAAATACCTTTGTTAGCTCACCAGGAACATCCTGACCCAGCTCACCTGTGAATGGCTGCAGGAAAGAAGAAATTAACACATCCCCTCCCTGAGTCTGGCAAAACCAGGAGACATGCAAAACTTATGGCCTTTTTTACTTTACCTCCTTACCAACCCCCTCCCTGTTCTATAAAAGAAACTAGCATCCAGACCCTGGGAAGATGGTACTCTAGGACTCTAGTCTGCCATCTTCTCGGACTCCTGGCTTTCCGAATAAAGTCGTTCTACCTTGTACCAACACCTCACCTCCCGATTTATCGGCCTGTCGTGGGGCAAGCAGAATGAGCTTGGACTCAGTAACACTACTGGAATACTGTGAGCAGATGACCTTCAGAAACTGCCTCAGTTGCTGAGGTGAACTGCCGAGGTGAGCTGACCTCACCTAAGGTCAGAGCCTTCTGGGCCCTACCCATATCCGATGACTGATAAGGTGGAAATAAAAGACCCATTGGACTCAAAAGCAGGACAACTTCGATGGGCCATAGCACCTCCAGTAATGATCAGTTAAATTATGCCTTAGTAGATAATCTAGGAGAATTAGATGCAAATTTATTGTTTCTCCTATTGTTTGAAATTAGGATGCTATTAAACTGTAACTAGGGACTTCCCTCGTGGCACAGTGGTTAAGAATCTGTCTGCCAATGCAGGGGACACGGGTTTGAGCCCTGGTCCGGGAAGATCCTACATGCAGAGGAGCAACTATGCCCGTGCGCCACAACTGCTGAGCACGTGCTCTAGAGCCCGAGAGGCACAACTACTGAGCCTGCGTGCTGCAGCTACGGAAGCCCACGTGCCTAGAGCCCGTGCTCTGCAACAAGAGAAGCCACTGCAATGAGAAGCCTGTGCACTGCAATGAAGAGTAGCCCCCGCTCGCTGCAACTAGAGAAAGCCTGTACGCAGCAACAAAGACCCAACACAGCCAAAAATAAATAAATTAATAAAATAAATTAAAAACAGAAGAGTACTGCCTTTGACAGCACCTTTTTTAAAAAAGAAAAACAACTGTAATTACCACTAGTAATTTGATGGTAACATCTTAAGCATGTAATTTTTCTATTTTTAAAGAATATTTACAAAGAATAAAACCTTATGATCAGTTACTAACTCAAAACACATGTATATATATATATAATATATAGATATATATAGATATATATAGATATATAGATATATTTCTTTTTTTTTTTTTTTTTGCCGTATGCGGGCCTCTCACTGCTGTGGCTTCTCCCTTTGTGCAGCACAGGCTCCAGATGCGCAGGCTCAGAGACCATGGCTCACAGGCCCAGCCGCTCCGCGGCATGTGGGATCTTCCCGGTCCGGGACACGAACCCGTGTCATTTGCATCGGCAGGCGGACTCTCAACCACTGCGCCACCAGGGAAGCCTAAAACATGTGTATATTTTTATACCTCCTGACGTCTATGGCCTAATCACTTTTCAAAAGGGTGAGGCAGGTTTGTTGTGGCATACATCAAAATATGTTTCTGTATAGCCCGTGCTTTGTAAATATTTCCAGCTCAGTATTTGTGGACTCTTAAAAATTCTGCCCAGTTTTTCTTGACATAAAGAAAATTTCTTTAGCTAATTTTGAAACCGCATTGACAAAATTTTAAAAAATTATCGAATTTGAATGATGAAGATGAGAAATTTTATCATCTTTTCTAATGAAAGTGGCTGTCAACTTGATAAAACAATTTTCTCCTCACTCACACTGTAACTTTACAAATCTCTTTCTCAGTCTTTTTGGACCTGTTTCTTTGTTTATTAGAAAGAATTGCTTTATATAATTTGATGCTGAAAATCTCGTATGGTTTTGAGAAAGAGAAAAGCTGTCCCCAACCTCCAGGAGCTGGGCTGGTACTCCCAGCAAGATGTTCAAGTTCTTCTTTTGAAATAAACAATATCACAGAACACTGACATCAGACAAGCTGCTCTGTGAGCCCGATGGATCAAGACACTTCATAACCACAACTGAACACAGAGTAAATCATGAATGTGGGCTAAGCCACAAAAATGATCAAACATCCGGCTGTGCAGCCTGATCAGCATGCCTGCTGCTTCTTTACTCTTACAGTTTTAGCCTCGGTCTTGATATCCCTCTGTCTAGGTAAGATTCAATAAGAGACCCAGCCATAGAATTGCCCCACTTTCTGACAACATTCAGTCCAGAGCGAAGCCCTGTTTCCTAACCCTCCCCCCAAATCACCTAATGCAAGTCCAAATTTAAAGAGAAACTATTCTGAATGAATGCCATTTTCATGAGATACCCCCTCCCCAAGGTGTGATTTCTCCCTCCCACAATGAGCAGCACACGCCGCTTGTTCAACCACGGTGGTGTCCCAGTGGAGGGTGTGACACCTTCTCTACTTCACCTATTAGTAATTTCAACTTCACTTGGCTAGAACGTTGCAGGTCAACTTGATTTATCTTAATCTAGCTTTCCAGGTTCACATCTCTAATTTACACAGTATTTTCTCTCCAGATTTCCTCATTTTTTCAGTATTCTTTTCTTTAGACATGTAATAGGTCAACAATAATTTTGTTAAATGTTTGGCAATCTTCCTCCTTTCCAAGTATTTTAAGAAATGTGATATTTATTTATTTATATCACAGAAACATAGAAATGCTTATGGAAAGACGACAATCTAGTTTCTGTTTGGCTGGTGCGTGTTTTGCCATTTGCTTATAAGGCATTTTGAAACTCTGAGGTTTCCTCTGAGTCAACTCCCTGCAGGTAAATAAGTAGAAAGATATTGTGTCAGGGTACTGACATGGGGAAGCCAAAATTCCCAACTGTCAATAAGTGGGGTCAGTGGAGAGACTGAGTCATGCTCCATCTATGTAATTCTTTGAATTCCTAGAGGAAAAGTTCATGGAGGAAATGGTTTTGAACAAAATGAGAAACAACCTTTTTGGTTATGTTTTATTTCTCAACATCATTTCCTGTTCTTAGACTAAGACGTACCTATGACTGATAACATTTGCTCCAAATTCTCAGAAAATAAAACTGGTTTTCCTTGGCAGGTGTCATTATCCTCTGTTTCTCTGCTGCATCATCCTCAACATCTTGCCTACTTCCTGCTTATTTGCGGCCTACAGGCTACTGCAGCACTAGGGTGTCAGTTGGTCCCGCCCAGAACACTTCAGTTCCGCCCTGCAAGGATATATTTAATAACTGATTGGTGTGTCCCTCTGATACAAGAAAATGGAAACTGAACAGCCAGAGGAAGCCTTTTCCAACACCGAAACCAATGGCAAACTTGGTAAACACCCTGCTGAAGATATGGAAGAGGAACAAGCTTTTAAAAGATCTAGAAACACTCATGAGATGGTTGAATTACGCATTCTGTTTCAGAGCAAGAATGCTGGGGCAGTGGTTGGAAAAGGAGGCAAGAATATTAAGGCTCTCCATATAGACTGCAATGCCAGTGTTTCGGTCCCAGACAGCAGTGGCCCCGAGTGCATATTGAGTATCAGTGCTGATGCTGAAACAGAGAAATTATGAAGAAAACCATCCCCACCTTGGAAGAGGGCCTGCAGTTGCCATCACCCACTGCAGTCAGCCAGCTCCCCCTCGAATCTGATGCTACGGAATGCTTAAATTACCAACACTATAAAGGATGCAACTTTGACTGTGAGATGAGACTGTTGATTCATCAGAGTCTGGATGGAGGAATTACTGGGGTCAAAGGTGCTAAAGTCAAAGAACTTCAAGAGAACACTCAATCAAGCTTTTCCAGGAATGTTGTCCTCAATCCACGGACAGAGTAATTCTTACTGGAGGAAACCCTTTTAAGATTGTAGAGTGCATAAAGATCATCCTTCATCTTATATAAGAGTCTCCCATCAAAGGACGTGCTCAGCCATATGATCCCAATTTTTACAATGAAACCTATGATTATGGTGGTTTTACAATGATGTTCAATGACCGCCAGGTGTTCCGTGGGATTTCCCATGTAGGGAAGAGGTGGTTTTGACAGAATGCCTCCTGGTCGGGGTGGGCATCCCATGCCTCCATCCAGAAGAGATTATGATGATATGAGCCCTCGTCGAGGACTTCCTCCTGGACCAGGGGGCCTGGGTGGAGGCAGAGCTCAGAATCTTCCTCTTCCTCCACCACCACCTAGAGGAGGAGATCTAATGGCCTATAACAGAAGAGGGAGACCTGGAGACCGTTATGATGGCTTGGTTGGTTTCAGTGCTGATGAAACCAGGGACTCTGCAGTAGATGCATGGAGCCCATCAGAGTGACAGATGGCTTATGAACCACAGGGTGGCTCTGGACATGATTATTCCTATGCAGGGGGTTGTGGCTCATATGGTGATCTTGGTGGACCTATTATTACTACACAGGTAACTATTCCCAAAGATTTGGCTGGGCAAAGGTGGTCAGCAGATTAAACAAACCCGTCATGAGTCAGGAGCTTCGATCAAAATTGATGAGCCTTTAGAAAGGTCCGAAGATCGGATCATTACCATTACAGGAACACAAGACCAGATACAGAATGCACAGTATTTGCTGTGGAACAGTGTGAAGAAGTATGCAGATGTTGAAGGATTCTAATGCAAGATATTTTTTTCTTTTTTATAGTGTGAAGCAGTATTCTGGAAAGTTTTTCTAATAGTGAAGAACTGAAGGAGTCCTGTATCTTTTTTTTTTTTAATCTGCTTCTGTTTAAAAAGCCAACATTCCTCTGCTTCATAGGTGTTCTGCATTTGAGGTATAGCGAAATCTTTGCAGTTCACCAGATGAAATGTTTTAGTTCCTTACAAACAGGGTTGGGGGTTGGGGGAGGGTGTGCAAAAACGAACATTGAAATTTTGAAACAGCAGCAGAGTGAGTGAATTTTAATTTTTGTTCATTGTTGGTGGTTTAAAAAAAAAATCCCCCCATGTAATTATTGTGAACACTTTGCTTTGTGGCCGCTGTAACATTTGGTGGGGTGGGGGGTGTGGGACAGGGAGGAAAAGTAACAATAGTCCATATGTCCCTGGCATCTATTCAGAGCAGTGTGCAGAATGTAATCCTCTTTTGTAAGAAATGTTTTATGATTTTTAAAATAAATTTAGTGAACCTGTTATTGGTGGTCATTTTTTTAAGACGGTCTATTTTTTTTTAACGTCTTTATTTGGAGTGTATCTGCTTTACAATGGTGTGTTAGTTGCTGCTGTATAACAAAGTGAATCAGCTATTCGTATACATATATCCCCATATCTCCTCCCTCTTGCGTCTCCCTCCCACCCTCCCTATCCCACCCCTCTAAGTGGTCACAAAGCACCGAGCTGATCTCCCTGTGCTATGCAGCTGCTTCGCACTATCTATTTTACATTTGGTAGTGTATATATGTCCATGCCACTCTCTCACTTCGTCACAGCTTACCCTTCCCCCTGCCCTTGTCTTCAAGCCCATTTTCTACGTCTGCGTCTTTATTCCTGTCCTGCCCCTAGGTTCTTCAGAACCATTTTTTTAGATTCCATATATATGTGTCAGCATACAGTATTTGTTTTTCTCTTTCTGACTTGTTTCGCTCTGTAGGACAGACTCTAGGTCCATTCACCTCACTACAAATAACTCAATTTCGTTTCTTTTTATGGCTGAGTAGTATTCAATTGTGTATATTGCTACATCTTCTTTATCCATTCATCTGTAAGATGGTCATTTTTTAAATGGCTGAATTCCCCCCAAACTGCCCCCAAACTAAACACTAAGTTTAATTTTCAGTCCTCTGTTGGATATAAATAAATGCATCTCTTCTTGGACTTAGGCAAAATATCTTGACAGATTTAAGATATTCAAGAAATCACATTGGTGATTTCTTAAGTGATTTGAATGTCCATTGCTTGGGAGGAAATTCCACCATACGTTCATGCTTATAATAAGCTGGTGGTTTTTGTTTGATTTTGCAAATGCTTGCCCCTACTTTGCAATGATTTTCTGTTTGTAATTGTGAAGAACCAAGGTGGGGAGCAATACAACGATGGAGTAGTTGGTATAAGAATATACCAGAAGCCTAATGGTGGCAAGTTTTATTAATCAGAATAATACTTGGTTATGGAAGTGACTGATGCTAAATAAATTATGATTATTTTACATTAGATAATTTCTCACCTATAGACTTAAACTGTCAGCTTGGTAGTGTCTATTAGCTAAACTTTGTAAAATATATATATATATATATATATATATATTCTTGTTTATCCATTGTATGCAAATTGAAAGAAAAAGATGTATCATTTCTCTGTTGTATGTTGGATTATGTAAGAAATATTTGTGAACAATTCAAAAAAAGATGAAAAAAGTTCTTGTGGATGTTTTGTGTAGTATCTTGGCATTTGTATTGATAGTTAAAAGTTCACTTCCAAATAAAACTCCTATAATGCTAGGAAAAAAAGAAGTTTGCTTTCCTTGGGTTTGACATAACTTGTATTTCACACATAACTTGTATTTCATAACTTGTATTTCAACAGTTACACAAGTTGGTGAGTAGTAATATGACTGACTCAGCGTGAACTCCTTTAGTCTTATGAACCTATCATGAATTTCAAATGACAAAATCTAGATAAGCTGCAGAAAAATCATCTGATTACTGCTTGGGTCTGGAGATAATTCTATATCTTTTATACCAGGAAGATTTCCACAAGGAAGCCCTTATTAAAACTATAGCATGTAGAAAGTAAATCCCTCATTTAAAGTCATTTCAAACACCAAAGTATACAGTGTTGGTGTCTATTTATCAATGAAGAGCTTTCAGTTGCAGAAAACCTGAGTCAATGGGATTTAAACAATAATGTGGATTTATTGGCTCCTGTAACTGAAAACCAAAGGACGATCCTGCATCAGACATGTTTTGGTTAAGAGCTTGGTTCTGTTTCTTCACTCTGGCTTTATCCCCAGCCGGACGTCACCCCACAGTCACAAAGATGCATGGTCACGAAGGGGTGACAGGCTTCCTTGTCCATTTCCAGGGTAGAAAAGTGGCACTTATTACGTATCAAATGATATTTCCTGTTCTTCAGGCAGATTGCACTAAGGTACATTGACCATAGTTGCAAGGGGTTTGAGAATAGGCTGATTGACCATCAACTGGAACTGTGGAAATGGATGAGTCCACTTTCACATCACGGTTACTGGGTGATTACTGCATGGCTACTACAGATATTTCCTTAAAGTAAAATCAGAGATCTATTGGGTAGTTGGAACAGAGGGAATAGATGCTGGTCAGGCCTGTCCAGGACTTTCCGTTTTAAATCTTTGACCTATTGGAAGTGATATCCCGTTCTACCTCTAAGTGGCAGTATTGGGCTAAAGACATGGGATCTGGTCAGGTTGCAGTCATTCAATTCTTAGGTCTACAGTTACAAGCAGTATGGTTTTATGCACGTCACTTAACCTCTCCTTGCCTCAGCACTTTCATTTATAAGATGAAATTAGTAGAATCTTCTTTGTAGAGCTGCTATGAGTTTTCAGTGAAATGACGCATATACAGCACTTAGCATAGTGCTTGCCAATCTCTAAGTATTGGGAACGATATAGTTGCAGGTGAAGTAGCCATTTGATGGACTCTCTAAGGCATTGTTTTTATCTGTTGGGGCATGTGCACGCTGCCCAGAATGTTTTGGAGGTTTTTATTCCCATTCTTAGGGCATTTTTATCAGTTAACTAATTTATTTTAAATAAACTCAGTTCTTTGACCCAGAGACCAGCAGTCTGGTACTAAAGAAGTGTTGTGTTGTGGCATATTGTGCTATAAATTCTCCAAAAAAAAAAGCCCCACCAAGTGTCTGTGATAGGGAATTTCCTTTGCAGTGTAAATTTCATTCTTAAATCGTTTGAATACAGGGTACCAGCAGCATCTTACTGGGTCTCCATAGTTTCTTGTTAGGAAAATCACCACAGAAGGCCTGCTAAACCCATACAGGGCAATAAACTTTTTATTATTCCTTGCTTACTTCCATCAGCTCAAGTAATTGGATAGCTGAATATATGCATATGGCAATAGCAAAGTAATTTTCTTTTGGCTTGCAACTTTTAAATTTCATTTTAATTGAAGCTAGTGGTGAGGTGGGACAGTGGAGAGCAAGAAGAAAGGAGGTAAAGTAACCCTGGTTACTTGTTTTAAAACCCATCCAGTGAAAGCTAAAGATGGAGCTTGGACTACATTCCTTTGGGAAAATCTATATAAACCTCGTAATGTATAAAGTAGATGAATTAGGGTGATTCCTTCAAATAGCTCTTTGCTTTTCAAAATGATTTATCTTACGTATTTACAGAAATGACGAACCTGATGAATTTGGAATATGACTTGTGCTTAAGTAGATGGAAGCAATTAGATCAAGGGAAAGAACATCAGCTTTGGAGACAGAAAGACCACTCCTTAAATCCTGACATCACTGTTTGTCAGGTGTGTGACTTTGGAAAATAACTTAACATCTCTGAGCCCTCAGCTTCCAAATTTGTGAAAGAGGGACAATAATACCTTCTTTGTAAGAGTTTATGGAATGATTAAAAAAGAATTGTCTAGCACAATGAACGATAGATGTAAAGAGCCACAAATTATTTTTATTTATAAAGATTCCTGGAACATGTAAGTTATAAGGAAAGATCTATTATATAAAGTAAAGCACGTCTACACTCAGAATTCTATGACTTCTTATTGAATGTCCTACATCTGATCCTAAAAGCATTCTTTTGTCACAGGATCTCATCACTTCAGGTCTAAAACTGAGAGACTTACACACTTCCTAGTGTCACTGAGGAGAGCAAATAAACTGGAATGCCACTCTCAGCCCACTGAATCAGTGCTTGGCTGCACATTATAATTGCTTGGGAACTTCGAAAAACCTCAATGCCCCAACCGAAACCCAGAACAATTAAATCAGAAGTTCCAGGAGTTGGATCCAGTCATGTTTTTTTTTTTTTTTTTTTTTTTTTTTTTTTTTTTGTGGTACGCGGGCCTCTCACTGCAGTGGCCTCTCCCGTTGCGGAGCACAGGCTCCGGACGCGCAGGCTCAGCGGCCATGGCTCACGGGCCCAGCCGCTCCGCGGCATGTGGGATCTTCCCGGACCGGGGCACGAACCCGTATCCCCTGCATCGGCAGGCGGACTCTCAACCACTGCGCCACCAGGGAAGCCCCAGTCATGTTTTTTAAAGCTCTGCGGAAAATTCAAAGTGCAGCCAAGCTAGAGAATCATTGCTCTAAGCTGTTGCTTCTCAAACTATAATGTGCATGTGAATCACTTGAGGTCTAGTTAACTTGCAAGTTCTGATCCTATAGATCTGGGGTGGGACCTGAGCCTCTGCATTTCCAGAACTCTTTTAGGCGATGCCATTACTGCTTGTTCCTGGACCACACTTTGAGCAGCCAGACACTCAGATGCTTATTTTCCTCTCTCTTTTCGCCACCACCCAGTTCTGGGAAAAAAGCCTTTTATAAAAATACTTTCAATTTCCTAGGAATAGCTTTATTTACCCTTCAGTTTTATTTTTAGAGAAATAATTAACATATATCACTGTGTAAGTTTCAGGTATACAGCATAATGACTTGACATACCTATATTGTGAAATAATTACCACATTATGTTTATTTAACCTCTGTCACCTCATATAAGTACAAACAATTTTTTTTCCTTCTGATGAGAACTTTTAGGAACCACACCCATGACAACTTTGAAAT
Organism: Kogia breviceps; assembly: GCF_026419965.1. Taxonomy (NCBI): domain Eukaryota; kingdom Metazoa; phylum Chordata; class Mammalia; order Artiodactyla; family Physeteridae; genus Kogia; species Kogia breviceps. Next base: position 55,594,688 of record NC_081315.1, read on the forward strand.
GTACAATACAGCAGTGTAAAGTGTAGTCATTGTGTTGTACATTACATCCTTAGGGCATATTTGTCTTTTAACTGGAAGTTTGTACATTTGGACAACCTTCATCTAATTCCACCACCTCTTACACCCTGCATCTGGTAATCACAAATTTGTTCTCTTTTTCTATGAATTTTTTTTTTTTTTTTTAAGATTCTATGTGTGAGTGATACCAGGTAGCATTTGTCTTTCTCTGGCTGACTTATTTCACTCAGCACAATGCCCTCAAACTCCATCCATGTTGTCGCAAATGGCAGGATTTCCTTCTTTTTTTATGACTGAATAGCATTCCTGTGTGTGTGTGTGTGTGTGTGTGTGTGTGTGTGTGTATACTGTATTTTCTTTATCCATTCATCTGCTGATGCACACTTAGGTTGTTTCCATGTCTTGGCTATTGTAAATAATGCTGCAATGAACATTTGTGTGCTTATGTCTTTTCAAATTAGTGTTTTTGGTTTCTTTGGGTAAATACCCAGAAGTGGAAGCGCTGGATGATATGGTAGTTCCATTTTTAAGTTTTTGAGGAATCTCCATACTCTTTTCCATAGTGTCTGTGCCAGTGAACCTTCCCACCAATAGTGTACATGGGTTCCCTTTTCTCCACATCCACACCAGCACCTATCTCTTGTCTTTTTGATGATGGCCATTCTAACAGGAGTGAGGTGATATCTCATTGTGGATCTGATTTGCATTTCTCCTAGGAATTGCTTTTACTTCTGAGGCCACTGTCATCTTTATCCATGATAGGAGAATGTTATTCTTTCTCCAGGAGTGTTTCAAACTGCTCTACCCTTCTTAAAATATCAGTAACTTTGACTTATGAAAAATATATACCTCTGTCTTCAGTACAATATTACTCATAATTTTATCAGGAAAAAATTGTTTAAGTATTGACATAACATGAACACCTTCAGAAATTTGACTGCTCTGAAAAGTTTTTAAAGAAGATAATTTATGCACAACTAAAAATCAAGAAGAATGTTTATTCAGGCAGTGTTTGTTTACACTGAAAACTGTTAAGAATTGTTGATACTGCTGAGATTTAGATTTGAATCCCCAAAGCAGCTTTAAACTAAACTGTCTTGTCTAGGATCATTTGGCTAAACTCCACTGGTCAGACTGCTACCAGCTGCCCCACAGCTGACCTTGACTTTTGGCAAAGAAACAGGAACTCCTGAATAGATCTGGGACTTGTCCAGGCTATGGCACAGGAATATCCAGTCAGTGGTGTGCCTTTAAAGAAGAGAGCCAGGATACTTAATATCCATTTTTTACTTTTTTTTTTTTTTACTTCTTTAGCCTGGCATAGTCGACCAAGCCAATGGCCCGTGAGTCAGCTACATCTAGGTTTGAAATCTCAGCCCTTCCTATTTGCTGTCTTTGAGTTTGGGACAAAGTACTCTGCTTGTTTGCATAAATAATTATTTATTATAATCTCACATAACAGGAAGTCATGAAATAATGGTTTTAGGAATGGCTCAGCAGCTTGAACGTGTTATCAAGTTTCTCCTGGTCCTATCACATTGACAATGTGTTTCATCATGATGACTATGGAAGCTCCAAGTATCATATCTGCACAGGTATCATACCTACGCAGGACAATGCCCTTAATAGAAAGACAGCGTATATCATATACCTTTATTTAATCAGGGGAAAAAGTCCTATCTAGAAGACTCCCTAGCTGACTGCCCTGTCATCTAACTGAGCAGGAATAGATCGCAAGTCATCCCCTGAACCAATCACTGACAAATAAGAATGGGATTATCATTATGGATTTAGATTTCTCATAATTCATCCCTGAGCAGAATTCACCTTGTCACATTGTGGAGAGCACACGGTCAAATCAGGATCCTCTTAGCAGGGAAAAGTGGGATATGCTAGTGTATTGACAATGTAGGGCTTCAAAACACCACTAACAGTTGTCCTGCATTGTTGAGACTATCTCTGAATTAGGCAATTACATTGGCCCACAGGGAATCATCAGCAGGTTTGTTATCCCCAAACTGATTTATTTCTTTACTTGAGAATGGCTTCAGTTTGCACCTTGGAAATTTTGCTTCTAGTAAAAGAGTTCTTATCGCATTGCGGTAATCTTTTTGAAAGTTTTCACCTAGAAGTTGAAAACAGTATGATCTTTGTTGCTCTCTTCAAGATCTAAGACCAAGAAGGCAAAATTACATTTTTATTTATAAACAAGGACTAGGTTAGCATCAAATTTAAATCTGAAATCAGAGAGGAAAGACGACAAATTTTGCTCCTGTTGTATTAATATATCATGGACATTTGTTGCTTCCACTATTACAAGTTCTTCACTGGAGGTGACTGTGTCCTAGTAATCTTTGTATGCCAAGAAGTTGACTCATTTCTTGGCTCATAGGAGATGTATGATAAATGTTGTGTTGAAAATAATCTCAAAACACACAATTTCATGAAACATTAACTTGGCAAATTTATAAGACAAAGTCCTTGTCTTGGCATTAATGAATACCTCCTAATTTTCCTATGACCATACTTGAGGCAGCTTGTCAATGATCCTCCAGATTATGGTGAATGTATCAAGTGGTGTTGACAGAGTCAACTCATGAATTGGCATTACTTGGCACACACAGAGTAGATGTGGCGCTTAGACTGTTTTTTTGCAGCACAAAGCCCTCCATTTGTCCCAAGCTCGTTACTGCACATTGGTCTCGGAGTCCATAGCTGAGGGATATCAATAGTTCTGGGAACCAGCTCACATCACATCCTAAGCTTCACTGATGGCTATGTCTGAATCAGAGCAAGGCTTGAGGGTGCAAGATTTCTTATAACTTGTTTGGCTAGTTTTCAGGAGTTGACTGATTAATGTGGACAGTCAGCTCATTTCTCAGTGTGAAAAAGATGGAACCACTGTGTAATACTAGAAATTTCTTGAAAATGAAATACTTACAGAAGTACGAGGAGAGCCTGAAGGAAGTGAGAATCAAGAATAGCTTCCAATAAGGAACTTTAGAATGTAATTTTCTGGAAAGCAGAGACCTGTGATTTTTCTGTCCTCAGTCCCCATTGGTGACTTGCTGCAACACTTTAGATTGTGTAATGCTCAGGAAAGTTCACATGTGCCAGATACCCTTCTTTTCTCCCGAATCATGAACTCTGAGGGCCAGAGGGGCATTTGCACATAGAAGCACCCTTAGGTGGTCATCCTGCCCTCACCCTCTCTTGGTAAGTGGCCATTCTAGGAGGGCTGGTCATTCTGGTCAGTTAGTTTGTGCTTCTTCCATCATTCTCAGTTTGGGTAGCTCTTGCAGTCTTCCCAGAGCACGAACTTCCTCCCTAGGGTTCCTTATGAGTAGCCGTTGCCTTGGGCTTAAAGCTGAGCTTTTATAAGTAACACTGAGTCGGAGTATGGTAGTGATGATCCAAGATTCTGGAGTCATATTTTCCAGGCTCATATCCCATCTCTGCCACTTGCAAGTTCTATGACCTCAGATGCTGTACCTCTTTTCGCCTCACTGCCTTACTTTCCTCCCCTACATCGTAGGGCTGTAAGGAAGATTAAATGAAAGCATTGTCTGCCACAGAGAAAACACTGTGTAAGTTAGTAAGATTATCATCATTTGTGTCCATCCCAATTCAGATGTATAACAACTTTAGCAATTCTACATGGAGCCTGTACACCAGTGGCATCAACTTAGACATTTCTCGGCTATGCAAGAGAGGTGACTAAATAAACTGTATAGCAATAGCAATGGTTGTGACCACCATTTTGCATCAATATTTTGTTTTAAATTTTCTTAAATATCTTTCCTATAATTTCTTTATTTTCAAGTGAAAAGATAAAATTTTCAAGGACTGGAACTTTCTTTATGAATTTCTTCATATACTCAATGCAGAAGTGTTACTTATGTGTCAAATATAAAATGTACTGTTTTCAAAATTTAAAAAAAAATCAATTGAGAGGCAAGCCCTTTACAATGGCAAAACAGCCAACTAATTCAGTCACAAGGCTCCTAGTTTTAGAACTGTTAAATTCTAGGGTCAATTCCATTGTTTTCAGTGTAATAATCTGACTACCTTATCACATAATCTTCCCACCTAACATCCATATGACTTTAGGATGCCTGGACCTCATCATTGCCTTTCATCTTAAGGAGATACTGGTATTTCTAATGGTTTAGCTGATGACAGAGGTTGTAGTATTGAAGAATAATCCCTATTTAGAGATTAGAAGGCTCATGAACAGGTCACATGCAGTTAGAATATATTTTAACCAGTGAAATATCCAGTTGGCATTGCTCAGGTAACACAAGAGTTTCTGATCATTGGAAACCATGCAATATGGGCGAAGTGTTGGTGAAACATAGCAGTCCTGGTCTAAAAGATAACATTTTGGTTCTCTGGTCTTCGAAAAACTGCATCTATATCACATGTACACAGCTTCTTGTAGGTGACTCAAAATGAATTATTTCAGCAAGGTAGTGGGTTTGACCCAGTTAGACAGTGCAGAAGAATTATTAAAAGTACTGGCTCTCAGGGCTTCCCTGGTGGCGCAGTGGTTGAGAATCTGCCTGCCGATGCAGGGGACACGGGTTAGGGCCCCGGTCCGGGAGGATCCCACATGCCGCGGAGCGGCTGGGCCCGTGAGCCATGGCCGCTGAGCCTGCGCGTCCGGAGCCTGTGCTCCGCAACGGGAAAGGACGCAACAGTGAGAGGCCCGCGTACCACACACACACACACACACACACACACACAAAAGTACTGGCTCTGGAATGGAACTCCCTGTGATCAGATCAAAGCACAGATGCACTAACTGGTGTGCGACCTAAGGCTGATTCCTTCACCTCTCTAAAGATCTGTTTTCTTTTCTAGAAAATTGGCCTAAAAATAATAGTACAACTTCATTACTGTAAGCGTAAAATATAAGAATGTGTAATAAAGTGCTTAAGTCCACAGACTGTATAGTAAGAATTCACTACATTTCAGCCATTATTTTTTACTATTATTTGAAGACAATTTCTACCTTGACGCTGCATTGGTAAATAACATAATGGTGAGAAGAAAGCTCTTCCTGATAAGTACTGAGACCTGCATATTCAGGGAACTCTAATTTGTGTTTCAGTAAATGATCTGATTACTGGTGAGACCAGGATGTCCTGTAAATGGCTACCCACCCCGTTCGTGTCAGAACCTGAGTCAGGTTGAGACTAGCTGCCTGACACATTCCTTTATGGTTTCCACCTAATGAAGCCACCTTCACACATTGCTTTCTTTAATTGGCCAAGGACCTATTGAGAAAACTGTCATCACATGACAGAGGGTTCTTGGAAGGAAGAAGTGATTTGCCTGAGGCCAAGTTTCTGCAGTACTACTCAGACAGTCTTAATAATAGCCAACTTTAATGAGCATCTACTATGTACTGGCATTGAGTTAAGCACTGTACATGCATTATCCTGCTTAATATTCATAACAATCTTTTGGAATGGGACTTTCATCATCTCATTTAAGTACAAGGAAACTGAAGTGAAGAGAGGTGTGCAATTTGTCCAAATCCCCACAACTTGGAAAAACCAGGGTGTGCTCTAACACTATACAATGATGGATGCAAGGACTTTGTGTATGAAAATTGTTGTTTCTCTGAGGCCTGTAGGGTACATATATTTTTGGAAGGGCAAAGATTAACTTCTGTTGAACTTTTTGTTTTTCTTTTTAATTTTAATTTTTATTCTATTTTATTTTTTAACATCTTTATTGGAGTATAATTGCTTTACAATGGTGTGTTAGTTTCTGCTTTATAACAAAGTGAATCAGCTATACATATACATATATCCCCATATCTCTTCCCTCTTGCGTCTCCCTCCCACCCTCCCTATCCCACCCCTCTAGGTGGTCACAAAGCACTGAGCTGATCTCCCTGTGCTATGCAGCTGCTTCCACCTAGCTATCGATTTTGCATTTGGTAATGTATATATGTCCATGTCACTCTCTTACTTTGTCCCAGTTTGCCCTTCCCCCTCCCTGTGTCCTCAAGTCCATTCTCTAGTAGGTCTGCATCTTTATTCCTGCCCTGCCCCTAGGTTTGTCATGACCATTTTTTGTTTTTTTTTTAGATTCCATATATATGTATTAGCATACAGTGTTTGTTTTCCCCTCTCTGACTTACTTCACTCTGTATGACAGACTCTAGGTCCATCCACTCACTACAAATAACTCAGTTTCATTTGTTTTTATGGCCAAGTAATATTCCATTGTATATATGTGCCACATCTTCTTTATTCATTCATCTGTCGATGGACACTTAGGTTTTGTTTTTCTTTATACATTTTTTTAAAAATTTATTTATTTTTTATTTATTTATTTTTGGCTGTGTTGGGTTTTCGTTTCTGTGCAAGGGCTTTCTCTAGTTGTGGTGAGCGGGGGCCACTCTTCATCATGGTGCTTGGGCCTCTCTTATTGCGGAGCACAGGCTCCAGATGCACAGGCTCAATAGTTGTGGCTCACGGACCCAGTTGCACTGCGGCATGTGGGATCTTCCCAGACCAGGGCCCTAACCCGTGTCCCCTGCATTGGCAGGCAGATTCTCAACCACTGCGCCACCAAGGAAGCCCTCTATACATGATTTTTTAAAACTAAGTAATAGTTTTATTTTCTAATAAAGAGGTAATTAGAGACATCAAAGCAAAAACGACTAGATAAAAGAAGAAAGGTTTATTTTGGTCACTTACAGACTCAAATCACATTTCAACTGCTTTCTGTAGCCTTCCTAAATCTCCAGGATTGAAATTAATCACCTCATCCTCTGGTCTCCCAAAAGACTTTTCAAAAAGAAATTTACATCCTGAGCAGGGTTGATATTAAAAATATTTAGCAACTGGTAGAGATGCTGGCCAAATACAGAAGCAAGGGCTTGGAGCTTATCTGTGCTAACCCTTAACCCTTTAGCTCCTGGATAATGGGGAATTCCAGGGTGACTCAGGCTTCTGGGATGACTGGGAAGCACTCAGAGAACAAGAGCAGAGGTTATTTGCCAGGTGGTATGAAAGTATATGTTATTTCAACAACCAAAAAAAATGTATGGGTACAGAGTCTATTTCTTTTTGTTGTTGTTGAGATATAATTGCTATGTAACATTATATTAGTTTCAGTTATACAACACAGTGATTAGATCTTTGTATGTATTGTGGAATGATCTCACAATAAGTCTAGTTAACATCCATCACCATACATAGTTACAAAATTTTTTATCTTGTGATGAAAATTTTTAAGATCTATTCTCTTAGCAATGGTCAAATATACAATACATTATTACTAACTATAGTGCCTATGCTGTACATTGTATTTCCATGACAGATTCATTTCATAGCTGGAGTTTGCACTTTTTAACCCCTTTCTCTCATTTTACCCACTCCGTAACCCCCGGCCTCTGGTAACCACCACCAATCTGTTCTCTGTAGCCACGAGCTCTGTTTGTATGACTTTTGTTTCATTTTTTATGGTTTTTTTTTTTTTAGATTACACATATAAGTGAAATCATATAGTATTTGCCTTTTTCTGTTTGACTTATTTCACTTAGCATAATGCCCTCAAGGTCCATCTGTGTTTTCCTAAAGGGCAAGATTTCCCTCTTTTGTTGTGGATGAATAATACTCTATTCCATTTTCCATAATTATACACACATACACATACACACACACACACACACACACACACACACACACACACACACACATATATATATATATATATATAGAGAGAGAGAGAGAGAGAGAGAAAACATTTTCTTTATCCATTCACCCAAAAATGGACATTTAGGTTGTTTCCATATCTTGGCTATTATAAATAATGCTCCAAAGAACATTCGGATGCATACATCATTTTTTAAAAATTTGCATTATTTATTTATTTATTCATTTATTTATTTTTTAACATCTTGTTGGAGTATAATTGCTTTACAATGGTATGTTAATTTCTACTTTATAACAAAGTGAATCAGCTATACATATACATATATCTCCATATCTCCTCCCTCTTGTGTCTCCCTCCCACCCTCCCTATCCCACCCCCTAGGTGGTCACAAAGCACGGAGCTGATCTCCCTGTGTTATGTGGCTGCTTCACACTAGCTATCTATTTTACATTTGGTAGTGTATATATGTCCATGTTACTCTCTCACTTCATCCCAGCTTACCCATCCCCCTCCGCCTGTCCTCAAATCCATTCTCTACATATGCGTTCTTATTCATGTCCTGCCCCTAGGATCTTCAGAACCACTTTTTTTTTTAGATTCCATATATATGTGTTAGCATAAAGTATTTGTTATTCTCCTTCTGACTTACTTCACTCTGTATGACAGTTTCTAGGTCCATCCACCTCACTACAAATAGTTCAATTTCATTTCTTTTTATGGTTGAGTAATATTCCATTGTATATATGTGCCAAATCTTCCTTATCCACTCTTCTGTTGGACACTTAGGTTGCCTCCATGTCCTGGCTATTGTAAATAGAGCTGCAATGAACACTGTGGTATGTGACTCTTTTTGAATTACGGTTTTCTCAGGGTATATGCCCAGTAGTGGGATTGCTGGGTTGTATGGTAGTTCTATTTTTAGTTTTTTAAGGAACCTCCATACTGTTCTCCAGAGTGGCTGTATCAATTTACATTCCCACCAACAGTGCAGAGGGTACCCTTTTCTCCACACCCTCTCCAGCATTTATTGTTTGTAGATTTTTTTGATGATGGCTATTCTGACTGGTGTGAGGAGATACCTCATTGTAGTTTTGATTTGCATTTCTCTAATGATTAGTGATGTTGAGCATGCTTTCATGTGTTTGTTGGCCATCTGTATATCTTCTTTGGAGAAATGTCTATTTAGGTCTTCTGCCCATTTTTTGATGGGTTGTTAGTTTTTTTGATATTGAGCTACATGAGATGCTTGTATGTTTTGGAGATTAATCCTTCATGGTTTCCTGTTATTGCTTCGTACTCCAGAAACATCTTCCCTTTTCTCAAGCAGTAAATATAGAGGTAAAATACATGGCCAGAAAATCTGGAATTCTAGGGGCAACAGGTAAGTGCTTATTAGACCTGTAGGTTGTACTTTAGCCCAGGGCTGAGGCTGGATGGAGGAGATTACAGTGGTGTTCCAAACAAATAGTCATTTCAGACAAACAGAAGTGACTGCTTTTCTGTCTCACTATATACTTACGATTCAGGTCTTTTTTGACCTAACTTGTTTTTATCATCAGATAGAATTGTAGCAGCTTTTCTAGCTTAAGAACAGCTTAAGTGGAGCTCTCCAACAGTTGGTCCACAGTCTTCTGAAATTGTAGAATGATATCAGTTGATATTATAAGCACAGTAACCAACTTCTTTCCTACCTGTCTCAGAGAACTATTTTAGGTAGAGTTCATTCTTCTCTTATGTGCCTTGGCTAATGAGATAACAAAGCTGCTATTCATGTCAGCCGATTGTTTATCTCTAGACAAAAGGACACATCATCTTAGGTAAATAGAAACCTCTGCTCAAAAAACAAAGGAAACAAGTTTTGACTCATCACTTTGAGTGGAGTCTTTAATATGTATGACTCAAAAAGAACAATCTCTATTTAAGAACAGGAGTGAAAAATCCCCCAGTCTTTTGGTGGGTCTTGGTCACAAATATATAGAAAGTAGATTCTTATTTTATATGCAAAGTGTTCAATGGATGATTGGCTAAATCTCCACGTCTCTTTCTCTTTCATTTTTTTTTAAATAAAAAGAAGCTTTGTTAGCTTAAATGAAAAGAGACTTATGGCAATTGGGGGAAGTTGGGCAGCGTGGCAGTAGTTATAGAATGAATAAAACTTTGATTTTGTTTTTTTAAGTAAAAGATGTCAACAGCTTTGCAAAGCAGAGTTATTCTCCACCCAAAATCCACCATGGAAAATAATGCCCCCTGCAGTAAGAGTAAACAAAAGTATTTGCATAATAGTCATACTAACCAAAATCGATAGACAACTCCATTGAACTCCGCCTACCCATAATCTGCATAGATCTCATTCCACAGTACACTTCTCTCTTTTCTCTTCATTTCATGTTGAATATTGAATCTGGAAGAACTGTTCTGTTTCCTTTGAGGTTCTTATTCATCTGCTTTTTATTTTTCCTTACATTTTAGTCATCCTGATGGAAGACGAGGGAGAAAAAAATGGACAAAAATATCTCCGTACATTCTTTTAAAGAGCCTACTATGTGTCGGACTATTCTAGTCCCCTCCAAACACCAGAACCCCCAAACTCCACTCAACTGGAGTTTACATGGGATTGAAAGGGGATGGAACAATAAACAGTAAATAAATGAACCCAAGAATTATTTCACATTGGGGGGTTAATTTATTTTGGTTGTTCAGAAAAGGCCTTGGTTACATGGTAATGATATTTGAGCTATGAATTGAAGCTATGCACAGCTCTGGGAACAGAGATTTCCTGGCAGAGCACAAGACCCTAAGAACTGAACTTGGCATGTTTGAGGATCAGAAAAAGGCCAACTGAGTGCCACCTGAGATGCAGAGGTGAGCTAGAGTTTGAGAACCCCGAGGGGCTATCATAAGAAGCCATTTAAATGAGTACTTTATTCTAGTTACAGTAGGAAGTCATGGAAAGTTTTTAAGCAGGGCAGTGATGTGATTTGATTTACTTTTTAAATGGTCACCCCTGCTGTTATATCCAGAGAAGAGAAGATGATGTTTGGACTAATGTAGTAGTGGGGAAGATGGAGAAATGCAGACAGGTTTGAGAAGCATTTTGAATGCAAAAGTAAGAGGACTTACTGTTGGATTAAATGGTAGTGTGGTAGGAAAGAGAGGAACTGAGGATAAGTTCTTGGTTTTTGACTTGAGCAACTAGGTGGATAATGGTACCATTTACCAAACTGAGGAAACCTTAGAGATGAGCCAAGGAGGGAGTGGAGGGAGTATGAGGACCTCTGTTTAGGCCAGATGATGCTGGAAAAATCTCTAAGCCTTCCAAGTGGAGAATTACTACTGACACCTTCTATTTACAGACTATATTATACACTTAAAATTTTTTAATCTGTATAACTAGTGGGTTGATTGTATGGGCAGATGGGGAGAGCTGGACAAGAAGGAGACATGAGTGAAGAGGGGAGGGGCACAAAAGCGTGGAGGAGATGGAGCTCACTGATGTGATTGCTGCCATGCCAGGCGATCCAGCCTTGGCTTTTCCAGGTGCCCCTGAGAAGAAATGTACTCCTTTTACTCTCCCATGCCTTCTTCAGACCATCTTGCTGGGGACTGAGATGACACATTTCTCAGAAGGATAATAGAAATTGACTTAAAGATTCTTTCTTTTACAATCCTCATTTGCCTTTGAAACTCTATCACACTTCTTGGTTTGTTATTCTAGTTGTCACTTGAGGCTTCATAATCTATGAACTCCTGGGTTCACTGCGTTCTAGGACCCAGGAAAATAAAACACTTGCTCCTATTGAACAATAGTTCAGCATGGGGCTTCCCTGGTGGCGCAGTGGTTGAGAGTCTGCCTGCCAATGCAGGGGACACGGGTTCGAGCCTTGGTCTGGGAGGATCCCACATGCCGCGGAGCAACTAGGCCCGTGAGGCACAACTACTGAGCCTGCGCGTCTGTAGCCTGTGCTCCGCAACAAGAGAGGCCGCGATAGTGAGAGGCCCGCGCACCGCGATGAAGAGTGGCCCCACTCGCCGCAACTAGAGAAATCTCTCGCACAGAAACGAAGACCCAACACAGCCATAAATAAATAGACTTAAATACTTAGGCTTAAAAAAAAAAGTTCAACATGTATCTCTTTGATATTTATATGTCAGTAAATATAAGTAACTCAAATGATTCACGTAAAGAAATGTTTTCTAAACCATAAATTACCACTGAAGACACATCTTATCAATGATTTGTTCTCTTTCATACACTCAGTTGCCAACTGAATTTTCAAAGAAATGTTTTTTTTTAAATTAGCAGATAATATTTATGTCAATGACTATTATATTTAAAAGATTTTTATTTCAAAATAGATTAATAGGAAATTGCAAAGATAGTACAGAGAAGTCCACTGTACACTTCACCTGGTACCATTATTTTTAAAAATCTTAATATATTTGCCTTTAATTAATTTGAAACGGCAGAGATTCTCTCACAAGTAATTGGGTCTATGGTGAAAAAATATATATATATATTTGCATTTCTGTTGTATATGTATTCAGAGTGAATTACTGGGTCAGAGAGTATGCATACGTTAATTATTTACTTTTTATTTATAAAAGTAATACATGTTCATTATATAACATTTTAATAATATAATAGCAAAAACATTAAACTACCTATAATCCAAGAACTGAGATACAAGCAACAAAAACTTTGATGTATAAATGTTTCCTGTGAGGGTGAGTGAAGAGTGTTCCAAGAAGTGGAACGAGCTTGTATAGAAGTCCAGTGCCACAAAGAATGTGTGACTTTTCATAATGGAAAAAAGTTCATTGTGACTGGATTTTAGAGTATAAGCAGGCTGATTTATAGATGATGAAAGGAGAGAAATGGAGAACAGAAGGAAGTATGACACTTCTTTGACAGCTTTATTGGCTGTTTCTTTGTAAAAATGTTTATTTAATCCTGATGGTTTCACTGCATAATTTGGAAAGAATAAAATTGTTGACAGAGTGCGTAAATTAGTAAATCAGATACCACGGGTAGGTAAGAGGAATGGAGAGTGCTAGGGGATTGCTGTGTTTTATAGTGTAGTTAGAAGACTTCTCTGAAGAGGGACGTTTGCATGGAGAACAGAAGAAAACAAGAAAGATCATGCAAAGCAGAGGAAGAATCTGGGTGGGGGGGCACTTAGAAAGTGCCAGCAGCTGCAGGGAGGCCAGGGCAAGAAGGCAGAACACACAGGGCAAAGCACAGAAATGGCAGAGGACAAAGTCAGAGAGTGGGCAGAGGAGATAACATGGGGACTTGAAAGCCACTGAGGGACTTCTCACTTTTATCTTAGTGAGATGGGAAGCCACTGGAGATACTGAGCCTGGCAGTAACATGTTGAGGCTTGTACTTTAACAAAAGCCTTTTGTTTCTTTTTTTTTTTTTTTTTTGCGGTACGCGGGCTTCTCACTGTTGTGGCCTCTCCCGTTGTGGAGCACAGGCTCCGGATGCGCAGGCTCAGCGGCCATGGCTCACGGGCCCAGCCGCTCCGCGGCACGTGGGATCTTCCCAGACCGGGGCACGAACCCGTGTCCCCTGATTCGGCAGGCGGATTCTCAACCACTGCGCCACCAGGGAAGCCCCTTTTGTTTCTTTTATTCATTCAGAATGAACATTTTTCAACTGAAAATAGAGTGTAGGGGTAGAGGGGAAGAGATAGATAAACCAACTAGACCAATAGGAGGATATAGCCATACTTCAGGTGAGAGATGATGGTGGTCCAGACTTCAGTGACCGCAGAAGAAGAATTAAGAAGTAGATGAATTTTAGATATATGTTAAATAGAGAGCAGACAGGAGTTGCTGATGGTTTGAATGTAGGTGTAGGATAAGGGAAGCAGAGATGACTAAAATCAGGTTTTAACTTGAGCAACTTGGAGAATGGACTAGCTTTTTACTGAAAGGGGAACACTTAAGGAGAATCAGGGCTTTGTGTAGGAGACAGAATGGAAGTTTCCTTTTGGATATGCCTTTCTGAGATGCTTTTTAGATATGCAAATGGAGATTGCAAAGAAGCAATTGGATAAATGTGTAGGGAACATAGAAAGAGGTCTGGCTTAGAGATATAAATTTTTCACGTTGGTGGATGTGGTGGTGGTGTTTCTGGATTCAAAATTTGAAGTACCACTCCTGACAAATTTTGTCTAATGTTTAAAATACAAGAAAAAATGACAAATTTCCAGTTTCCACTAACTTTGTGGTACTTAAACATCTCATGTAATGCTCTGTCTTTTTTTTTTTTTTTTTTTTTTTGCAGTACGCGGGCCTCTCACTGTTGTGGCCTCTCCCATTGCGGAGCACAGGCTCCGGATGCGCAGGCTCAGCGGCCATGGCTCACGGGCCCAGCCACTCTGCGGCATGTGGGATCTTCCTGGACCGCGACACGAACCTGTGTCCCCTGCATCGGCAGGTGGACTCTCAACCACTGCGCCACCAGGGAAGCCCAATGCTCTGTCTTTTGAAGGACATTTTTACACTCTCGGAATCCTACTGATCAAATATTATATTCACATATTACTAAGGCATATGCTCATCATTTGATGATAAAATTTTGTTTAAATAAACATTATTTTACATAAACAAGTCATTTGTTAAGGATTGAAAATCTTTGGACTGTACAGAGCTGTCTCTGTTTTCACATATGTACCTGGAGTGTGACCACTTTCTGACACATTCTCATGCAGACAATTTTCTATATCTTGCAATTTTTGAGTTGTAAAAATATACCTAGAATAACAGGCAAAGCTTTATGAGATAAGAAGTGGTCATTAGCTCAATTCTATGTCTACTGCATTTAAGATTAGGACCTATAGCAAAATTAGTAGCATAAGTTTAAATTCTGGGTTCCCAACCTGCCCGTAATAAGAGTCATCTCTTATCCACAATCACTCAAACACTTTTTAAATTTTCAAGCCTGTGTAAAGAATATGAATCTTACACTACAAACTAAGTATATGGGAAAATTCACATTCATTTAAAAAATATATTAAATTTGAGCTTACTTCATGTTCCTCCAGAGTCATGAGAGATTTAATTTCATTAAATCATTAATGGGATTCCTTGGTTTCTACCACCCCACCTCCCAGATACTTCTAAGATCCCAGGAGACATATGAAAAAGAAAACATTTGGAGAATGTTCCTCTGGTCTTGAAATCCATGAGAGACAATTTTACAAGCCCACATGGTTTGATGAAGCACAGAGGGGCATGCTCAGAGCACAGAAGTCTTTGCCAAGTTGGAAACTCCAGATCCCAGGTCTAACTTTCCTAGGTATAAAATCAACCATTTCCCCAGAATCCTGTCACCTCTCTGAGGATCTGAGAGAAGTTCAGTGTTCTCCTTCTAGTGGAAACTCAAATCTTACTGTCTTTTCTAGTCTAGGATAATATACCTTCTCTCCCCTTCTCAGGTCTCTTTCTCCTCAAAGACACTCTCCTCTTTCTCATCCCCCTACAGGATTGCTGGAATAACCTTCTTAATTAGGTTTCTTTAGGCTTTTCCAAAAGAAGAAAATGCTAGTTTTTAGACTTCTTCTGCTTTAGAACAAATGAAGTTGGAGCTTCCCTAAGCCAAGAGAATACAAAAAGCACAGGGAGCATAAAATATAGACTAATAATCCCATAAAGTATCCCACCACACTTGGAAAGGCCATCACCATGCTGATATGAACCTTGGTCCTGACTATCTACTATTCAGTTAGTTGTGTGCTAAGGGAGAGTAATAAATAGAGCACACTGAAATCCTCAGGTATTTTTAGCCTTCTCAGTTACTCACTTTATTAGTGCAATACCTTATCTAGTTAGAGCTTTGCCATTAAAACTCACTGTGGCATCCAGTTGCACATGGCAGGGCTAACAATGTACTCTCTCACTTGTGCCTGGAGGAAAACAACAGCAAACTCCCCAGGCCTTTTCTTGCATGACAGCAGCCAGTATAGCTTACTTTCCTAATGCCCTACTGACCTACTAACATTCCTGAGGTTCTGAGCCCTGTCATAAGATCACCTAAATAACAGCTCCACAGGAGGTTAAGCCCCAAAGGAGGAGATGCATTTCTGCTTCACTGAGTTGTGCCGTGATGTCCATGTAATGGTACTCTGAATGAAGACAAAGGTAGTTCTGGGAAAGGAAAACCTCTTAATTCATGGGGCTCACAACATAAGCCTTATAACAAAGGGAACAATTCTTTTTGACTTTGTGAATAGACCCAAACAGCTTTTTGGCTCTTGAGTTTCTTGGGCTCTACTCATTTTTGAGCCCCATGACCTGCCTTGAGGACAGCCCTGTCAGCTCACCCTTTGTGTCCTCTTTCCATAGCCTTGGCAAGGAACGAGGCTATAAGTCCAACTTTATTGACTTAATTTCACATCTACTTTCCCGAAGAAATTTCTGGAAATTAGAAGGAAATTTTTGGTTCCATTTTTACACTAGTAAATTTGATTTCTATTGAGCCCATTCTTATTGTCCTTCGACATGATAACATCATAATAAATGATACAAGCAACTTCTTCATTAAGAATATGACAGAGTAGAAGAGAGAAAATGATGCTTGACACTCCAAGTATCAGCCTCAACAAGGGAGGTGGACAGTAGCTGAGGGTTCTATTTCTTAACAAGGTCTTTTATTGGGTTAAAGCTGAAATACCCTGCCATTTGGTGTCATTTGTTGATTAAATGACTAGAGTCATTCACCAAACATTTACTCTGTCCTGCGACAGACCAGTATGGTTTACACATATCCATTATTGAAACAGTCCAATTTTTGAGCTTCCTGTTTGTTAAAACAAAAATTCAAAAGCAAAACAAATCCAGACATGTTTTTAAAAAAATGAACTTCAGTGTTTCTGAATGTACAATACCTGAAAACAGGGATCATGTAGCTATTTTTTTTTTTTTTTTTTTGCGGGCCTCTCACTGCTGTGGCCCCTCCCATCGCGGAGCACAGGCTCCGGACGCACAGGCCCAGCGGCCACGGCTCACGGGCCCAGCCGCTCAGCGGCACGCGGGATCCTCCCAGACCGGGGCACGAACCCGCGTCCCCTGCATCGGCAGGCGGACTCTCAACCACTGCGCCACCAGGGAAGCCCCCATGTAGCTATTTTTTAAATGTCAAAAATTTATTTCCTGAACTTCCAGGGTAAAAGCAGAATGTTTGCCTTTGGCATATTCATTCATTGTCCTAAGTGGTATACACTTTAGATAGTTAACCTCGTTCTGGGAATTGTTTATTCTTTCTGCTTGTGGTAGCTCAGCTACTTAGAAAATAGTCCAAAGGACTATCAGACTGGAATATTAATTGATATCCTACTTAGCATTTTTTTTTTTTTTTTTTTTTTTTGTGATACGCGGGCCTCTCACTGCTGTGGCCTCTCCCACTGCAGAGCACAGGCTCCGGACGCGCAGGCTCAGCGGCCATGGCTCACGGGCCCAGCCGCTCTGCGGCATGTGGGATCTTCCCGGACCGGGGCATGAACCCGTGACCCCTGCATTGGCAGGCGGATTCTCAACCACTGCGCCACCAGGGAAGCCCCCTACTTAGCATTTTTAAAAGTTGTTTTATGGGAAAGAGTATATAAACATATTTTACATTTTCTTTTCTTCTTATTTCTCCTCTTGTTGTTCTTTCCTCCTCTGTTTCCCCTTCTCGTCCCCCCACTTCTCTCTGTCCTCCTTCTCCTCTTCCTCCTTCTTCTCCTTCTCCTCCTTCTCCTTCTCCTTCTCCTTCTCCTTCTCCTTCTCCTTCCCTTCTCCTTCTCCTTCTCCTTCTCCTTCTCCTTCTCCTTCCCTTCTCCTTCTCCTTCTCCTTCTCCTTCTCCTTCTCCTTCTCCTTCTTCTTCTCCTTCTTCTTCTTCTTCTTCTTCTTCTTCTTCTTCTTCTTCTTCTTCTTCTTCTTCTTCTTCTTCTTCTTCTTCTTCTTCTTCTTCTTCTTCTTCTTCTCCTTCTTCTCCTTCTACTTCTTCTTCTTCTACTACTACTTCTTCTTCTTCCTCCCTCCTTCCTTTCCCTTCCTTTTTTCTTCCTCTTCCCCATACCCTTTTTCTTCTCCTTCCCTCTCCTCCTTCTCATTCTCCTTCTTCTTATTCTTGAGTTTATCAGTTTCCCTTAGTCTGCAGGGCAATCTGGGATTCTGTGCAAGGCAATGATGATGGTGAGAGGGGTGTCCTTCACTTGGGGAAAAGAGTAGGTGGGATATGGGGCTTTGAATTGAGGAAAGAATTGCTAGTTTTATGGTTTTAAACTAAATTCTTCAGTGTTGGGGCTTTATTGCCAGAAGAAAGGGACTTATGTATGAATGTCTTTTATCTTTCTAGTGAGCCAATGTACTACTTGGATTCTAGATCATGAACCGTACTGTCTTGAATTTCTGTCATTTCCATATGGTGAAACTATGTGCTAAGAGATGGGGGTACAAAGATGAATGGTCCATGATCCCAACACTGAAGAACCTCATCATCTAGAATGGAAACTAAGAACAACTCAAGCTCTATTATAAAAGCTAAATAGTGATATAATAAATACTTAAATTGAATGCTCACAGAAAATTTTGAGGAAACTGAAGGATATAGAGATTAAATAGCTAGTCTAAGATAACACAGCAGTACGACTTGAGCCAAGACTCGAACCTACACAGCTTATGAGACAACTCTTGAGGCAATGAAGAATCACAATGAAAGAAGGACCTGAAGCTAATGAAAGCTTCTGAGGGGAACTTATGTTTCAGTTTAACCTTGAAGGATGAGTGATAAACTAGGCATCCCAGGTGAACAAGACAGGTGAGGATATTTCATGTTCTCAAATATGCATATTTGAGAAATAGTCAAAGGGCCAAGAAAAAAAAAAAAAGTGGTAGTATTGCATATCAGTGGAGAAAACTGCTGGGACAATAGAGTATCTGTACGGGCAAAAATTAAATTGGACCCTGTATTGGATGCTGTAATGCCTGCCCAGATCTCCCCTTCAGGATGGTAGCACTATTTCCCCAGCTGCCAGGAGTATTGTTAGCTCACAGCTCAAAGCAAATTCCACCTCAGGAATTTCCTTTGGCCTAAAGAAGATACCGTGTTCAAAGCTGTGCCCTCTCCCTAAGAGTAGTCTAGCTCCAAAGACTGGCTGATGTTGGGGTAAAGATCTATCAATATGAGGCATCCTAGAAGGACTATACCAGTTCCACAACTCCACATGGAATCTGCTGAGGCCTCTGCTGCATCTGTTCTACCATCGAGTTCAAATTCAAGTTTTCCTTGCCCAACCCCACTTTCCTCACTCTCTGCTGGGTATTGTTCCTAAGAGCATTATCCAATAAACCACAAGTGTGCAAATTAGCATCTCAGAAGCTGTTTCCTAGGGAGGTCCACCCTAATCCACACCATACTCCCAAATCAACTCTAGGTAAATTAAAATAAAGGTACAGAGAGATGAAATAATTTGCACAAGTTAACATATCTGAAAGTGATAGAGCTGGGATTTAAACCTGGGCAATCTGGCTCTAGAGTCTCTGCTCTTAACCACTAATGACAGAGAAAATAAACCAACTGGAACTGCATGGAATATCACAAATGAATCACACAAACATATTGTGGAGCAAAAAAATCAAGGCACAAAAATGCAAAGAGTATGATTCTATTTATATGAAGTATAAAACCAGGCAAAAGGAGCTATATTGTTTAGGAATGCATGCATAATGAAAGGCAAGGCAAAGATTACTGAAAAGAACCAGGAAGTGGTTACCTGAGAGAAAGAGGAAAAGGTTGGAATTGGGAAGGATGTTCTAGGGGTGCTGGGAAAGTATTATTTCCTGATCTGGGTGGTGGTTACTCATGTGTTCACTTTATAATAATGTTTTAAACTATAGCTTTGTATTCTTATTCACTTAATCTCATGTTTTTAAAAAATAGAGGGGGACTTCCTTGGTGGTCCAGTGGGTAATACTCCACACTCCCAATGCAGGGGGCCCGGGTTCAATCCCTGGTCAGGGAACTAGATCCCGTATGCATGCCGCAGCTAAGGATCCTGCATGTCACAACACAAAGATCCCGTGTGCCACAACTAAGGCCCAGTGCAGCCTAAATAAATAAATAAATGTGGTGCATATTTTATCTCTTAAAAAAATAGAGGGAATAAAGAAAACCATATTGAAACAGAGGAGGTGACTGCAGGAGAGTACCCTTGAAGGGTCAGCCAAGGGTCAGGGTCACAGAATTGTGTGTGTTAATGTGCTTTTCAGCCATTAACCAAGAAATTTTGCAAAAGCATCCCCAAATTGTCTGTTTTTGAACAAGGAGCTCTGGAATCCTGTTGGTCCAGACTCTGTGTTGGTGTTGATTCTGATTTCTCTATAAAGCCATGGACAGCTGAACTATCCACCTCCTTCTGAGCTTTGAGGTCTGTGTTTTAATCTGCCTGGACAGCTTTCTCTCCTGCACGCCTTTAGGTGCCTCAGAATCAACGCATTTGAAACAAAACTCATCACTAGCAGAATGAGCCTTTAAAATTCTTTTTCCTCTTGGGATTGAGTTCATACAGGCTAGATGACAAAGGGACACAGCCTAGAAGATTGTTAATCTGAGTGGTGTAAAAGATTGGATTATCCTGCATGTAGCATAGCTCTCTGTCTTCCTTCCCTCCTCTGTGATTCATCCGGGGAACAAACAGCTGGAGATGAAGGGCTGATAATGAGCTCAGCAGGGAGGGAACCACTAGAAGTCCTGAGAAAGGGGTGTAAAAGGACAAAGGGGCTTTGGGATAGGAGGAAGGGGTATGAGGTTCCTCAACCAACTTTAACTAGGTTCAACTAGGTGAACTGAAGGTCAACAATTGTGACGTTGCTACAGTAAGACAAATGTGTGACCAAGGTGGTGGAATGGGGCCCAGAAGCCACTTTGGACTCCCACCTATTCCCATCTTATATTTTCTTTTTAATTTTTTCAGCTATTTGTCAGATTAACATTTAGGCCATGTGGGACAAGGACATTGCTGCTCCTACTTGTCTCAATAGAAACACAGCTCTGGAGGCTTCACATGTATTCAGTTTAGCAACTCTGCAAGCATAGGTTAGACATCAAGTTTCTGAGCAGGGCTCTGAGAGCCACTGATAAGACAGTCCCTTCTCTCATGGAGCTCACGCTATAGCTGAGGAGACAGGTCAACGGGCGAGCATGGCGCCAGACCTCAGGCTCTGGGTCAGACCCTAGGGATGATAGAAAGGTGTGTACATGACCCCTGTCTTTAAGGAGTATACCTAGAAATTAAAATGACTGATCAAGACAGAGCGAGGGTTTTGCATATTATGTGTAGCTCTCCAAGGGGAGTGTTGGACTTGGAGGAAGAGTTGTGGAAGGGAATGCTGAAAGAAATAGTTGAAGACCTGAGTTTTGAAAATAAAAAGTTATTATGATTATTTTATATTTTATGTGTTTGAAAAAAGTTTTTTCTATTTATACTTTTTCTTCTCATAGCTGTCATAGTACAGTGCTTTGAACCCAGTATTGGGGGAGAACCTTTTGGGAAGGGACTGGGATATAGTTTCAATGGTTAAGGCTTCCAGATGAGACATCTATATCCAGGGTGTAAACATACATTTCTTTCAAGTATAATTTCTTGGAAAATTAATGGAATAACATTTTAATTAAAGTCTTTTTGTTATAGAACAATGGGACATGATTAGAAAAATGACGAATTATGGTCTTGTCTTTCTTGAAACCTCAATGGATCTTTGAAAAAACTGCACCATAAGGTAGACCCATCTAGGAAGCTTAGTTTAGGAAGCTAACCCATCACACTGACATTTGTCAAGACACTTAATTTGTTTGGTTTTAAGAAAATCTTTTTTCTTTTTCTCATTGTTAACACAAAGAACAAATTTATATTTGTTTCTAAAGTGTTGGAAGAGTTTCTAAAGAAGAGTTTCTAAAGTGTTGGTATCACAACAGTAAGAATTCATTTCTCAACTTGCATTTATCACTTAAAGAGACATCGAATTGCTCATGAATTAATAAGCTGACAGATATTGTCATTTCCTGGTGGGAGACTTTCACAGTTTTAGGACAGGAGGAGATTGCATGCGAGGTACTGTTCATCATGTGTCTTGGGGTATGTTTCCAAAGGTCTGAAGTTTACATTAAATTTATAGGAACAAGTGTAATTGAATTAAAAGAGAGAAATCTCCATCTTAGAATAAGGCTGTGGAATCAGATGGTGGTCCTAAGAGTGCCTGCTATGCTTAACCTTTAGCTATAATTTCTTTCTCACATGTACTGATGCAGTATATGCTGCTTCATGTTCTGTAGCTACTTGTCAGACTTATGAATCAAGACACTGAAATTTTAGTCAAATGAAATGTTGCACAATTCAGCCTGTTCACTCATAGCACATATAATTTTGATTATAATCATCTGTAGCCTCAGATCTGGCAGGCTGGAATCCACTAAGGGAAGTAAAAATGAAGCAAGAGATTAAGAATCTGACCTTGGCTGCAAAGGGCAACAGGATGCCAGCAGACTTATGGTCTTGCTGTTTTCCCCCTTTTATTGAAATGGCAGGTCCATAACAAATTTATGCAAATACTACATGGAAAAAAATTTCTCGAAAGCAATTTCTTCATGCCAAACATTTTTCTGGTTTTCTTTGCCCTAGACTATGGATGATATTAGCTTACTTTAGAGTCTAGTTCTTCCAATTTTCCTCCAAGCTAGGGCCAAAGAGTGTTTATGTCACAAAAAGGCCAAGGCCCTACAGGTAGGGCTGGGAGTGAGAGAGGCTCTGGGGCAAGATTAGAACACCAGGATGTTTCACTGACCTTCTTTTCTTTCTCAACCACCCTTTCCCATCTCACGAGTGGCTAGGGTTCAGTAAAAGGATAGTAATTATCATCTAAACCTGGGAACAGAGGTGCCTGGCACTTGAGGATGAAACCACATCACTTTATTCAAATCCAACTCAAGAAAACTCTCTCCTCATGACTAATAGAATCTGAACACTGACTCCTTAAAGTGAAAATGCAGTGGCATTAATACATCAAAAGAAAGTTACATTAAAATAAAACAAATATCTTTTAAAAGTAAGTATTCTACAACAGGAGAATTCTATTCCCTGGGTTCTACTGGAGCCCATTGTTAGCGTGTTTCCAAGTGTCACTTAGCTCCACCTGTCATACTGTATGAACATCCTGCCCCTTGGGAACTCTGGCCTCCACCTGCACTCTTCTCTACTGGGTAGTTCCATTTTTTCCCTTAGCTTTCAGTTTTCTAGTTTTACCCATCCAGGCATCTCTTGTGGCAGAGGATGCTTGTCCCAGGAGTTTGTCCTCATGGATTAATGGGTGAAGGTGGTTCTTTTAACAACCAAGGGTCTAGAAGTGAAGTGTTAAAAGATCAAGAATTCATTGCTCATGGACATCCCTTCCCACATGTCCTGGACTGGTGAAGCATTCTGTGTGCCCAAATTACTGTGTGTAGATTCCAGGTAGGTATTCTCAGTGACCAGCTCTGGGTCCACTTCTATTGCCCCCACCCCATTTCTACTGAAAATACTGTTTCATGCAATGACCAAAAAAAGTCGGCACGCCCTGATGTAAGGTGTGTTAAATTATCCTAAGTGAAGGTGGAGAGAGATAGTATTTACAAGTGGAAGGGATCTAAAAAATAATCTACCCCAACTCTCTCAATTTTCTGATGAGCAAAGAGAGGTTTGAAGAGGTTACTCATTCAAAGTTACTTGGTGGTAGTCAAGTCCCTGATTTCCCCTTCTGGGCACTGTTACTTGTACCATGATGTCTACTATGTTATCATTATTACAAGGGCCACAGCAAAGTGCATTCAATCCAACCAATGGTTATTGACTCCCCACCACGTACAGCTACAGCTCACTATATGTTAGTCACAGACCTAGGAGCTGGATGTACCCACAAAGACCCTGCTCTACTGGAGCTCACATTTAACTGGAGAATAGATCACAATAAAAACACTATTTGTGTTATGATTATGATCTCTAGTTGTTACACTGCACAATGAGATAATTTGAACTGGAAATGGCTGGCTTTAAAGTTGTTCTACAAAGATTTGAACATGTTTGTCTTCTATGACATTCCCAATTTATAACATCCCAGATGTCTGAATGTTTGCCTAGCGTTGGCTCTCCTGTTCTCTAGTTCTGAGGTTGTAGTTACAACAATTGTAGCAAGAGATGGGTGGGCTACTTAGAAGGCAGGCTAGAAAGGCAGTCTTTGGAGGAACGGCTACAAAAAGCCAAAGCGGAAGTTTACCCAAACCAATTGGGAAAGGCTTTTTTACATTAATTACTATTTTTTTCCTTGCTGAGGAGTTGTATTAACTCAGAGTTTCCTCTGAATATTTCTGTAAAAAATTCCCCTTTGATGAAATGAATTATCTCATGAAATCTAAATAAAGAAGGAGTTGGGAGAGCAGGAAAGAAACACCAGCAATGTGGCCACTGGGAGGTGGGCTTTCTGTGGAGAACCCTCTCTCTGACCTGCCTGAAAAAGCCCTTAAATCCTCCACCTCCTTTGCTTTTGATTCCAATCTTTCTTTTCTTTTCTTTTTTTTTTAACCAAAATTCTGCTGACTGGATTGCAGAGTAGGACAATGGCATTCTAAATTTTTTAAAGGAAATGTTACCTATGCCCCTTTGTATAGACCAAATTGTTTGAATTCTCCTATTGTGTCTGTAAAAGCAACTTAGTAATTTAGACAAAAGTAATTTCTCAAAGTGAGGTTATACATGTATTCAATATATGACATGCTAGGTATTGTTTCCTCAAGAGGCAAGACCCAGCCCTTGCACTAGAATAGTGTACAGTCCAGATTGGGGAGACACCATGAGATGGGCAACTTCTGGTCAACTATTCTAAATTTAGCAGCAGTTCAGACTCAACACCAGATCGTGGCTATCTGGGATTTCATGTGAAGTCATAATCGGAATCCCATTCATGTGAAATAGAATTCCCTCATTAAAACAAAGTATATTGAGCACTACTATGTTTCAGGTACTAATATTGACAGACAATTACAACTCTCCTGTAAACAAAAACAGACCTAATTCCTCACTTTCGTGAGAATTTATATTTTAGCTGAAGCTTGGTTGGTTACTTTGATAGACCCCACGAGAGCTCATTTCCCATGATGCTCCACAGCACTCAGGCCACGTTCTGCAGCAAAAGGGGTGAGTCACCAGAACTGTGAGGAAAGCCCAGTCTGAGGAAGTAAGGACTGTGGTAGGAGAGCACGTATGACTTCCCCCTGCAATTTAATACTCTTGTCTTAAGTGTTTCTATTGAAATTTTCTAAGCAAGGTAATAATCCACAGGCTATGACACTCTCCCTTTGTGAAAATTGTTAGGTAAAGAATGGATCACCCTGGTATTGGCTATGTGATAGGCCCTGAGGGAGGGAATGGAGAGCAGGCAGTCTGCTGAAACTGGGCCTGGAGCACTGGACACACCTCTTCAGCTATGCCTTAGCAGCTTTGCAAAAGGCAATCAAGAGCTCAGAGCCTCAGTTTCCAATGATCTAAATGCAAACAATTTGCAAACTATAAATTGTTATACTCCTACGAGTGATTATAAATATGCATACCAATGTCTACATTATTGAACTTTGAGACTATAGTAGAGCAAATGTTACAAAGAGGGGGAAAATTCAAATGCACATTGAGAACCTGCATTGGGCTAGGTAATGTGCTGGGTTTTTTTAATGTGCTTCTAGTTACTTACCTTTCATACCACTCTTGTAAGGAGAGATTATTAGTTTATTTTATAGCTAAAATAACTAGGATTATTTAGCTATAAAATAAATGCAGACAATGAGCAGAGAGTTGGGATTCTAATTCTGAACAATTGGACTTTATACTTGTGCTTTAACTAGGCTAAGTGGCTGCTCATACACAGTAAATAATTCTATCATGGAATCTCCTAGATAATCTCTCTTTCTTACTTTCTTTCTTTCTATTTCTTTCTTCCTTTCCTTCTGCAGGGAAATAGTATGTAAAACTACATATATCAGATTATTCTTTGGACTAAATTTTAAAATTTCTGTCTGGTAATTTAGTTTCATTTATTTGTAGTAAGAATGAGTGCTTCTAATGATTTAGCACTAAATCCTAGATAAGTGTTTCACTAAAATGCAATTTTCCTGAATGGAGAAATGATAGAACTTTTTGGTCAAAGGAGCCTTTTTGAAACTACAAAAATATACAAGGATCACATCTTTTTTTTTTTTAAACATTCTTCTGATGTGACACTTACCATCATCCTTTCTGAAAGTGGGAAACTACAGTAGAAAACTCCAGTGCAGGATTAAGGGGTTAATTCAAAATACTACCTTTATTTAGATTATAGTTTAGCAAAAATTCATGCAATTATTCACTTAAGAAGATTAAATGGATCTCTGACAACTTTCATAATAATAACTGCCACATAATGGTATTTGTTGTGTGTTCCGATGTTAGCATAAGGCTTTACATTGATCTCAATTTTCCTAGCTCCCTTCTGAGTCTGAAGTGCCACTATTTCTCCATTTTATAGATAAGAAAAAGGAGACAGAGAAACACAGAGGCGGGTTTCCAGCCCAGGGAAGGCTATCTCAACTTCTGGGTTGACAACAGACAGCAAAAGAGGGAAAAAAAAAAAAAAAAAAAGAAAGAAAGATTAGGCAAGATTTCTAGGGATTAAGTCCACTCTGACGAAGGTCTCGTCTTTATGATTTATACCATTGCTTAAGTTAGTCCAAAATATGCATCCTCATATTTAGGCAAATAACATGACACCACTAACAAATATAAGAACATTCTGTTTTCTTGCCAGGATGCTGAACGGGGTTTGCGTAATTATGAAAAGGGAAAAGAATTTTGAGTAGGTTTGAGGAACAAGGCTGCCCAAGCTATCAACAACTCTTGAATTCCAGCTGTGATCAGTGTCTTGGCAAGTATCCTTTGCTTAGTCTCAGATGACAGAGCAGAATTGTAAAAAAATGAAAGCTTAAAGTTTTTTAGTAAAAGAACCTTTTCTTTCTTTCTTTCTTTTTCTTTCTTTCTTTCTTTCTTTCTTTCTTTCTTTCTTTCTTTCTTTCTTTCTTTCTTTCTTTCTTTCTTTCTTTCTTTCTTTCTTTCTTTCTTCTTTCCTTCCTTCCTTCCTTCCTTCCTTCCTTCCTTCCTTCCTTCCTTCCTTCCTTTCTTTCTTTCTTTCTTTCTTTCTTTCTTTCTTTCTTTCTTTCTTTCTTTTCTTTCTTTCTCTTTCTTTCTTTTCTTCTGCAGGGAAATCGTATGTAAGACTACATATATCAGATTATTCTTTGGACTAAATTTTAAAATTTCCATCTGGTAATTTAGTTTCATTTATTTGTAGTAAGAATGAGTGCTTCTAATGATTTAGCACTAACTGTGCACTAAATTCTATTCGAGGACTTCACTTAACTCCTTATTACTTAATTTTTTACCATATTTTGAAGTAGGGAATACTGGCACCACATTTTAGACTGAATAAGATGTGGAAAGGATGAGGTGTGTTCCAAGTCCACACTGATGATTGTCTTTGGAAATGTGTCTTCAACCCAGTGTTATCTGACTTCATACTTGTGTTTCTAAGCACTGTCTCTGAGTTTTAAGCAGCTCTTCCATTACTTCATTGAGACAGGTTTCCAGTCACACTGTTACATGTGGAGATCAAGACCTGCAGTAATAATAATGACAACACTTTTGTAGCACCTGTGTTAACACACCAAATTCTCACCACACTGTTATGTAGGTACTCTTTTACCTCAACTTTATGGATTAGCAACTAAATACAGAGAGGTTAAGTAACTTGCCCAAGATCACATATAGTAATTAGTGGAACTGGGGTTCAAATCTCAGGCATTCTGCCTCCAAAGCCATATGTTCTTATCCATAACTCTATTCTGTCTCTCTGAGTTGTTAATTTAAATAGTGTGAACTAAATATGTGTGCATCTCTTAAAAATTATTCTGCATAATTAAAAAATTGATACACATATGCATTTCAGTACTTTATCAGTTCTCCAACTTTCACAATGTCCCCTATGTCTTAATCACATAAAGAAGATTTTCCAAGCACTGATGAAACCTCTAATTCAATGAAATTTACTAGTTATAAACCTTATCTTCCTGGAATTTAATTTGCATATGCCTACTGTTTCCTTAAAGCATTAAGAATGTGCATAAATAACATGTTGGTAAAGCAGGATATGTGGTATGAGTCTTGAGTTTGATAAGGGAGGGCAAGGAAAGTATTAAATCACCTGGTCCTGTGAGAAAAGAGCTCTGATCCTGTCCTTCCTTTTCCCATATCAGAGACCTTAACGTTTCTAAGAGAAGGCCATTAACAGTTCCTTGTTCTCAGAGCTGTTGGTCTGCCAAGAAAATGACCATTTTTAAATTTTGGACAAGTTATGTCTGAGATTCCTATTGGTTCCCAAGTGAGATGTCAGGTGGACAATTGGATATTATTCAAGTATGGAGTTACTTGGCACCAAGCAGAGTGAATGAATGAATGAATGAATATCAAAGGGTGATAGCTCATAGTTGGGGAGAATTAAGAGGCAGACAGAACTTGGTTTTTAATTCCAGCTCTGTCATTCACACAGTGTGATCTAGGTCAAGGCTTTTAATCTCGTTGAGCCACAGCTTCCTCCGTTGTGAAAGGGGATTTATTCAACAAATATATATTGAATGCCCACAATGTGTCAGGTACTGTTCTAGGTGCTGGACACAGCTGTGAAAAACACTTAAAAAAATTCTCACCCAAGTTTATATTCTGTTGTGTGTGTAGGAGGAGGGGACATTGTGTAGAATCAAGTAATAAAGCAATGAAAAAGTGAAATACGTACTGTGTCAAATGCTTAAAGAATAAAAGAGAACAAGAAATCAGGGAGAGTGTGAGGGCATGTCTGTTGGGGTAGAGGTGGGGAGCTGAGGATGGTGAAGAGTTAGAATTGTAAATAGGATGGTCAAGGAAGTCTTCACCTAGAAGCAAAGATTCCAAGAATGGAAAGGGAGGGAATCATACAGATATCTGAGAGAAGACTGTTCCAGCAAAGGAAGAGCTAGCAAAAAGGCTTTGAGGCAGGGCCCTCTCTGGTGAGATCAAGGGGAAAAAAATCAGAGTGGCTGAAACAGACTGAATGGAAATGAAGAGGGCATGGGAACAACAGAGGAACCACGGATGTCACCACAGTTTTCAGACTGTGAAACCGGAAAGATGGAGCTTCCAGCTACAGAAATGGGAAAATCTTGGGGGAGGACCATATATGATTTTAGACAAGTTAATTCTGAGATTCCTATCACTGCCCAGGTGAGATATTAAGAAGTCGGTTGAATAGTCAAGTCTGGAGTTAGCAGTGGGAATCAGGCTGCACATAGAGCTATGGAAGTTGTCAGGTATTAAAGACATTTCAAGTCACCAGAAGTGGTGTAAGTAGAGAGGGGAGGGGTCTGAAAATGATGAGGGAAGTAGAAGAAGGTCAGGAAATTGCAGTGTCCTGGAAGCCAAGGGACAAATGTAAGCTGAGGAGGAGGAAGTGAGCTTCTAGGTGAAATGCTGTAGGTAAGTTAATACTCTCCTCACAGCATTTGGGCATGAATTAAATAAAAACAATATTTGTACAACATGACATAATACTGAGCATAGCATCTGGCACAAAACAAGAACCCAGTCAAAGCTTTTTTTTTTTTTTTTTGTAAAGAATCTATTTGGGACCTCCCAAAGTAAAATTTAATCATATTTGTAATTTCATAAATATACTTTATCTGCTAATAAAATGCATGACTTTATATCTCTGAGGACAATGAAACTTTTAAAATGTGAGGAAATAAAATATATCTTAGAGGAATTTCATAAAAGCTGAAGGTAGATTCTCTTCCCCGTAAATGTATTTATACTTTAACAAAATGTAATAGTGAGACATCAGATGTGATACACATAATTTGCTTCATAACTGAATTTTTAAGAATAAGTCTTTTCATTGTTAAGGGACAGCTAGAAGGAGAGAGGGATGATGAAAGGAAAATGGAATAAAATAATGGATTCTTCTTACTTAATCTCTGTGATACTCTGTCAGGTGCTTTAAGTGCATCTCTCTTAATTTGCACATCAACCCGACAAATTGGAAATGGCTCTTTCCAACCACTGGAAAGAGAGTGGCCCCAATGTATCTGCTGTGATGATACCTTCCTTGTGAGCTGTGGGCTGCGAGGTCTCCCATATAAGTGTTTTCTCCAAATTCCAAGAACCATTTATCCTAAGGGAGAAGCTGTATTAGTTATTTGCACCAAAAAGTGCAATGACCAAAGACTGGAAATATTATTTGTTCCCAGTAGTGTCTTCAGCCATACCTCCAATCAAAGTTTGGAATGATGTGAAAAAGTAAATGCAATATCAAGATTTTCTATCTCTTCTGGCCCCAGTCCTTCATTTCTTAGTTGGAGATAAGCAAGGCCAAATGATTTTCTTCTAATCATATAACCAGATGATAGGAAAGGATTCGGGGGGCATAGCCAAGTGTACCAGCTCTCTGCTTTCGTCTTGTGATGCCCACACACAACACCTCTGAGCAGGTGAGCCTAGACTACTAAGGAATGCTCTCACCTGTGTCATCTGCAGATTTTCTGTAGACTAGACTGTTCGTCAGAAATGGCCATAAGGCTTTGCCTTGGAAGTGAATACAAAGATTGAACACAGATATTTTGACTATTTTTGTGACTCATGGATTCAGTTTGCAGAGGACACTGGGTTCTTCAAGGTCTCAATCACTAAATAGGTTTCCAAAAGCACATGTAAGATCTGTGCGGGAGTGGGGGAGAGAGTGTACCCTATTCATGGGATCTGTGCTGTAGCACATGATAATTTAACGACCTTTGTGAAACATCCATCTTCTCAGAATGTAAAATTCTCTGAGAGCTGAGACTATGTTTATTGCTGCCAAAAAATATAAACCCTATCTAGTGTATACTTCGTATTCAATAAACATTTGTTATATGAATGAATTCTGCTTCATTCTACCTGCATGACAAATCTCAATCCCATTGTTAGCTGAAGAGATGCCCATATAGACTATTATTAACATCACCACTTTAGGCCAAGGGATAGAGGAATGTGAATAATTCCTCTGGAAACTGTAGAGCCGCATACTTTGAAATTCAGAATCTTCAACTAGGGGGACTGTTCAGTTTGCTGGACTGTATACTCTATGAGAGCAGGAACCATATTTATCTCACTCACCATTTTTTCCCAGAGGCTTCACAGTCCCTAGTGTATATTAATTGTTAATAGTTTTTAAACAATTAATTTATCAAAAAAGATATTTGATGACTAGCAGTGATAAAAATGGACAGGATCAGCATTAAGTGCTAGAAGTAAAGACAGTTATGAGAGTCCTGTGGTGAGCTCCACTGGGTGAATTTCTCTTCATCACCCCTTTTTTGTGTGTAATAAATAACTTCCTGGGACTGAGCACACAACAGACACCCAAGAAATATTACTTTAAGGTAGATTTTGTTCAAAGAAAACAAGAGACATCAGAAAAGATGGTCAATTAATAGAAAACGATCTGATAGAACAGTTAATGTGTTAACTGGTGTTCAGAATCTGATTATTTTACAAAATTTTATTTAGTGTTATCTTGAATCTCTGTGCCAAATGTATTAAAAATGATTTTGTGAAACTCCAGGCATTTCAACAATATCTTGAAATTCAAATACCAAATCTTTGTTGAATTAAATAACAATGTTCCACATAGTGGTTAGGTAAAGACCAAGAACTGTTTAGGTCTTAATTCTCATTGTAGAGAGTAAGTAGTCTTATAATATATTTATTAAAATATTTTAATCTTCAATTATATCTGTATAGATATAAACAAATTTAGAACTGACTGTGGCCTCAACTGAGATATAACAAGGTCCCTCAAAGCTGAAGAAGCCCTGGCATTAGTAATGATTTTCATTCATCCCCAGAAACTACGTATGGTTACATTTTGTTATGCCAATTGTTTCCTTAGAGTTGTGATGCCACTTATGGGTAATTACCCAATAGAAACAGAAACAAATAATACATTTTCATCATTCCTTCATCATCCATAAATAAGGCTGTATCTGCTATTCAACTGCATAAAGATAAAATGTATTATTATGATTTTTTTAATCTGGTAAGGGAAGTGATTCTTAATCATTATCTGGAACTAAAAAAGGTCAGTGAAGACCTGCTAAGTGGTCCAAAATTGGTTCATAAAGCAAGCTGAGCTACACTTCAGTTTGGATGCATGCAGCTAAAGGAAACATGTTTTATTCTGAATGATTTTACTTTCAGAAACTTACCAATTTGCAATGTGTAGAGGATTAAATGGAGATAAAAATCATTCAAAATATTTGGCACTGTGCTTAGTTCAAATGGGCACTTGGAAATGTTATTTCCTGCCACTCATCTCCCTCATGCTTCACTTCTTGAGAGCTCTTAATCCTGACTGTTCAGCTACATTATGTCTGAGCACCACGACTGTTAACCTCCCTGAAAGGATACCTTTTGATTTTGACTCTAAGTATCTCCTTACTCTTTCTTCCCTATCTCCTCATCTTCTTTCTTTACTACTTCAAATTAAGACATTCATTCAGGTAGTTGAAAGTAGATTAGTTGCAATGTAATAAAACTTAGGCCACTAGACAGATGAGAGATGCTAAGTAACAGTTAAGAAGAAAGAAAGAAAGAAAAAGAAAGAGAGAGAAAGAAAGAAAGAGAGAAAGAAAGAAAAGAAAGAAAGAAAGAAAGGGAGGGAGGGAAAGGGAGGGAGGGAGGGAGGAAGGAAGGAAAGGGAGAGAAAGAAAAGAAAGAAAAAAGCCCTAAGATGTTAAAGGCCCTTGCTAACCTGTGTTATTAGACCTAAGATATCCAAGGAGGACGGCCCTTTCCTTTTGCCCTTCCCAGAACCAGTCCTGAGCTAAGTGGATCTATGCTTCTCTTAGGAATGCAGCAAGGAAGACCTTTTGTTCCTCCAAAGTGATTCTTGGGCAAAATGTCTT
Source organism: Kogia breviceps (assembly GCF_026419965.1). Classification (NCBI taxonomy): domain Eukaryota; kingdom Metazoa; phylum Chordata; class Mammalia; order Artiodactyla; family Physeteridae; genus Kogia; species Kogia breviceps. The sequence continues at coordinate 55,627,450 of NC_081315.1, forward strand.
CATGAACTGTTACCCACAAAAGTAGCTGTGGTGATCGGGTTGTGATTTGAAGCTTCAGGCTGACCTTGACCAGACAAGGCAAAAGCTACCCAATGACCCACTTCTACCTCCTGTATGACCTTGCCTAAGTCTTTGGACAGCTCACTTTTGAATAAGAGACTCTGTCAAACTTCCCATAGTATCCTTAGGTTCATCTTTCTGGGCTTGATATATGTCTGTTTTTACTTGTGACTCCAGGTTTTGGTTTGGGGTTTAGATTTGTTTATCCTTTGGGTGCTAAATCTGACCCTCACCTCATTTTGCTTGTAAACTTACTGCTGTTAGGTCTTGGTTTCAGGTATTTATCTACTTGCTTTATTTCCTGATTAGAGTTCTGACCTTTGCTTTTGGGGGATAATGTTTGATCTTCAAATTGTGTCCCTTAATCTGCTTCCTTATTCATGTTTTCTTTCAAATAATCCTACTTGTTGAAATTTTCCTCAATTTTCAAAATCTAGTTTAATTGCATTCTCTTCCAAGAAGCCTTTCCCAATCCTCTCAGTTAGAATAAACTTTTCTTCTCTTGGCTTCTGTGTTTTCTGTATCTCCAATTTTGTCTTCAATGTGAAACTATCTTACATCAAGGATCTCCTTCCAAGCCTATGCCTGTGAAATGCCCTGGACAAAGTAGTATCCTCAATTTACTGAATTGAAATGCTGACAATTCCACCATTGTGATGCTTTGTAGTGGTCAAAGTTTAAGGGCTGACCTTAGATGTCAGCCAGACTAGAGCTACAGGACATGTGACATACAAGAACAGACCTGTTTAATAACAGGTTTTTTTGTGGTCAAATTCCAAACTTGACCATTATTCCAAGAGGATAAAAGGAAAAAAATGCTCTATGGAGTCAGATGCAAAGGATAAGACTCAAGTTTGGAGTGAACTTCTGAGAAGACTTGAAATCGAGTTGCATGCCATTGTGGATTTCATGGATAGAAAGACCATGGATTTGTTCTCCAGTTCCCATAAAACAAAGGTGAAGGGGCATCAGCTAATATTAAGAAGGGCTAAGTGTCAAAAAACTTAAAGGAATTATGACTTTTTATAGTGAGTAATATACTTAATGAAGTCATTCTTCCAACCTGCTACTTTATAAGATGTTTCTATAAATTCAAACTGCTCCTCTAGTGTCCTTCAGCTGTGGTATGGTAGAAAGAGAACTTGACTTGGAATTAGGCAGTCTCATTTAGGAACTGGCTTTTCACTACCAGAAAATGGAGCATGGTAAAGTCACTTAAATGCTCTGATTCTCATTTCCCCACTACCTCCTGCAAAAGGAGAATATAGTAGATCCTGCTGGTGCCCATCCATATCCTCTTTCTCCTGGGCTAGTGAATCTATCCTCTAGCTGCTAGAAATGCTGGCTAAAAATGACTTATAGCTGCCCCCTTGCCAAGAGAAATGCCCTTGTATGGAGTGGTTATATACCCACATTCTTCCTCTGATAGCTCACAGCCAATGAGAAGCTGACATCAGTGATGGAGATTAATAATGCCTATCTCACAGAGTAGTTAGGATGAAATAAGGTAGCACACATAAAAATGCCTAGGATGCTAAAGTAAGTGTTAACATTTAAAGAAAAAAGAAAGAAAAGAAAAAGGGAAAAAAGGGAACTAAGAAAATTATAGCCATGTATTGCTAATCTATGATTAGATTCATGATGTCAAAGAGTAGAGTCATGACCTATACTTTCCAGGTCAGAATCCTTGGTAGAATGGTTAGCATAACTAAATGGCATTTATGTTCCCGTATGAGGAACAAGCTTTCTAAATCATCATAAGAAATGCTGTCTCATGGCAGTGTCAATAACACGTGAGGTAACAGGATGTTGTACTCCATGTTAGACTGTCTTCCGTAACAACTTCCTGGCAAGTTACAAATATTCATACTTTCAAGTAAGTAGAATGTTTGACATGGTTACTCTTGACTCACTGGAATCTGATTTAAGATTTCCTTTGATTTAGGTCTTCAAAGTGAGCAACTATAAGTAATTCTCTCAACAAATGACAGTGATAATAATTGAGCTATATATTGGGTGCCTATTGTGTGTTGATGATTCTACATACATACATCATATTGGGCTATCCTTCAAGGTACTTATAATTATCCCAAATTTGCACACTGGAACCAGAGACTGTCATTTAATGACTTGCTGAAGGTCATACGCCTGGCAAGTGTGTCAGACTCAGGTTTGGAAGCCAGGATTATCTGCTCATACATTCTGTGCTATGTAGAGCTAAATTAGGGCTACATGAAGATAAATTCATGTCTATATATTTATTTTATAAGTTAGACTCAAGCCTAAACATCAGAACACAGATGAGGGATAAATATAATGGTATGAACTACTTTTAGCTCAGATATTTACCAAAAACCAGCAAAGAGATAAATGAGAACCATTAAAGGAGTGTCCTTGTCTATTGATGAATAGTAACTGAGGAACTGAGTGTTATAATTATTTCATAAAACATGAGAATGAGGACTAAAGTGAGGGATTATTCTTTATTTTTTGTTAACATCTTATTGGAGTATAAATGCTTTTCAGTGGTATGTTACTTTCTGATTTATAATGAAGTGAATAAGCTATACATGTACATATATCCCCATATCTCCTCCCTCTTGCATCTCCCTCCCACCCTCCCTATCCCACCCCTCTAGGTGGTCACAAAGCACCGAGCTGATTTCCCTGCGTCATGCGGCTGCTTCCCACTAGCTATCTATTTTACATATGGTAGTGTATATATGTCCATGCCACTCTCTCACTTTGTCCCAGCTTACCCTTCCCTCTTCCCATGTCTTCAAGCCCATTCTCTATGTCTGCATTGTTATTCCTGTCCTGCCCATAGGTTCTTCAGAACCATATTTTTTCTTTTTGATTCCATATATATGCGTTAGCATACAATATTTATTTTTTTCTTTCTGACTTACTTCACTCTGTATGACAGACTCTAGGTGCATCCATCTCACGGCAAATAACTCAAATTCATTTCTTTTTATGGCTGAGTAATATTCCATTGTATTTATCTGCCACATCTTCTTTATCCATTCATCTGTCAGTGGACACTTAGATTGCTTCCTTGTCCTGGCCATTGTAAATAGAGCTGCAATGAACATCGTGGTACATGACTCTTTTTGAATTATGTTTTTTCAGGGCATATGCCCAGTAGTGGGATTGCTGGGTCATATAGTAATTCTATTTTTAGTTTTTAAAGGAACCTCCATACTGTTCTCCAGAGTGACTGTATCAATTTACATTGCCAGCAACAGTGCAAGAGGGTTCCATTTTCACTACACCGTCTCCACTATTTGTTCTTTGGAGAGTTTTTGCTGATGGCCATTCTGACTGGCGTGAGGCGTTACCTCATTGTAGTGTTGATCTGCATTTCTCTGATGATTAGTGATGTTGAGCATCCTTTCATGTGTTTGTTGGCAATCTGTATATCTTCTTTGGAGAAATGTCTGTTTAGGTCTTCTGCCCATTTTTGGATTGGGTTGTTTGTTTTTTTGATATTGAGCTACATGAGAAGCTTGCATGTTTTGGAGATTAATCCTTTGTCAGTTGCTTCCTTTGCAAATATTTTCTCTTATTCTGAGGGTTGTCTTTTCATCTTGTTTATGGTTTCCTTTGCTGTGCAAAAGCTTTTACGTTTCATTAGGTCCCATTTGTTTACTTTTTTTTTTTTTTTTTTTTTTTTTTTTTTTGCGGTACGCAGGCCTCTCACTGTTGTGGCCTCTCCCGTTGCGGAGCACAGGCTCCGGATGCGCAGGCTCAGCGGCCATGGCTCACGGGCCCAGCATAAATTTTCACAATTGTTATATCTTCTTCTTGGATGCATCCCTTGATCGTTATGTAGTGTCGTTCTTTGTGTCTTGTAATAGTCTTTGTTTTAAAGTCTATTTTATCTGATATGAAAATTGCTACTCCAGTTTTCTTTTGATTTCCATTTGCATGGAATATGTTTATCTGTCCCCTCACTTTCAGTCTACATGTGTCCCTAGGTCTGAAGTGGGTCTCTTTCAGACAGCATCTATACAGGTCTTCTTTTTGTATCTATTTAGCCAGTCTATGTCCTTTTGTTGGAGCATTTAATCCACTTACATTTAAGGTAATTATTGTTATGTATATTCCTATTACCATTTTCTTAGTTGTTTTGTGTTTGTTATTGTAGGTCTTTTCCTTCTCTCGTGTTTCTTGCTTAGAGAAGTTTCTTTAGCATTTGTTGTAAAGCTGGTTTGGTGGTGCTGAATTCCCTTAGCTTTTGCTTGTCTGTGAAGTTTTAATTTCTCTGTTGAATCTGCATGAGATCCTTGCTGGGTAGAGTAATCCTAGTTTTAGGTTTTTCCCTTTCATCACTTTAAATATGTCCTGCCACTCCCTTCCGGCTTGCAGAGTTTCTGCTGAGAAATCTGCTGTGTGGGTTCATAAGATGAGGGATTATGCTTAATATTCACATATTTCACAGCTTGGGGAAGAAAATCCTCCCAACCTAGGGTGCATTGTTGCTCAAATTTTTAATGTCATTGTGAGTACATGATTCAAAGTTTGAAGGAAGATGTGGGTAGTGAGAAGTTTGCAGACTCAGTCACTGCTAAAGATAAACACAAGCTACCAATAGTCGGATCGAGTTAACCTGAGTTCAGGAAGCTAGGTAAAAATGTTATTGCTAAACAGAAATGTTTCAAGTCTCCCATGAAATATTTTTGGCATGACCTCCTTTTTCAATAAATTTTCTCCAAAACTGGTTACTGTTTGAGAAATGTTGATAATTTTCTCCTTCAGTGATGGCAGTCAAACAGTATGGTGCATACTAATGTGAATCTATTCTGAAAACATTTCAGAAGCATCAATGTACAATGTGTGAAAATTCTCTCCAGGTTCATTAATTGTATTCTTAACAATTGCTCAAAATTCAAGGTGCTGGGCTTCCCTGGTGGCGCAGTGGTTGAGAGTCCACCTGCCGATGCAGGGGACACGGGTTCGTGCCGTGGTCGGGGAAGATCCCACATGCCACGGAGCAGCTGGGCCCGTGAGCAATGGCCGCTGAGCCTGCGCATCTGGAGCCTATGCTCCAGAATGGTAGAGGCCACAACAGTGAGAGGTCCGCGTACCGCAAAAAAAAAAAAAAGAAAAAAAAAATTCAAGGTGCTAATGATGATTGCTTATTAAAATACATCTAATCTGTAAATTAATACAGGTAATATTTACTAGATAGATTCTAATCTTTCTCTTTTTTACAATTCCTTTGAAATAATTTATTTATTTCCCTAAAGATGCTCAAATTATCCCAAGCCAAGGGATGAGATGTCAAAATAACACACCAGTAAACTAAAGACTAGCTGACCTACTAGGGTAGTTCAAATAAATAACAATTTAGACTAGACATAGGTACAGATTACTGTAAACTTTCCTTGTAATGCTTGGTTATCATTTAGAATAGCATATTCAAGCTTGGTTATATAAGAGCTCATATATGTTAAAGACACTGTGATTTAAAACGATCACACACATCAGATATGTGAATTCTTTTCTGAAATATACAACATTTTACAGTTTTTTAAAGGAGAAAGATGACAAAAGCAAACTATATCATGGTGTGGTTATAGCTATACTTTGGGAAACTTCAACTTTTTGTGACTGATAGGATTGAGTAACTTGAAAATATATGACATTTACTTTTCCTGACAGATCCATCAAATGATAGCAACCCTGTTGAGGTTCCATGCGTAAACTCTTCAAAAGGACAACTGCAGAAAGGAATGATGAAGATGAGGCTAACCCCTTAGTTTAGTAGATGAAGAATCATGGCCAAAAGAGATGGAGTGGCTTTCCTAGGGTCACAGAGCAGACAAGCAGCTGAGCAAGAGCTCAGAAACCAAACCCCTGATACCCTAGCCAGGGTAAACTGCCTGGAAAGTGCCGGGAAGGAGAAATTGTGTAAAAGCATTTAATGTATTTAATTATCAGCCTTTGATATGTCAGGATAGACTTCATTATCTGAAGTTCGTCTGGTTTGGTGAGCATGCAACAAGATTTTAATAGCTGAGTCCTATAAATGTATTATTGTGAAAAAATCACCCAAATCTCTGAAGGGGATTATTGTATTATTAATAAAATGTATAAAATGTATTATTGTAAAAGGGAAATAAAGAGAAATGATTTGTTTAGGTCAGTCCATTAGATGAAACCCCAAATCCAAGTCAGATAGAAGTCGTGACATATAGGTTAGTTCTGGTGCCATAAATAACGTAGTCCCTTTTAATGTTTAGAGGTTTTGTCCCACTTTGTAGGTAGAAATCCCTTGCCTGTGAAAAAACATGGCCAAATATTTCTGACGCCCTGAATTGTAGCTGTATTTTAGGGTCAGGATACACAATAAGTGAAAAATAGAAAATATTATCTGCAATGTAGAATTTGGACTAGATGAACACTTACAGCTCTCAAATCCTAGATTTGACCCTGGCCCATTGCTATCTCTTGTGTACAATGGGATTACATGAGATAAATTTATCCATTCTGCTAGGATCAGCAAATGGGAGAAAAAGCATTCCACGTTAATGATCATTTATTAGTGTTCTCAGTATTCCAGAATCCAAATACCATAACACTTTAAAATAGCCTGAAAACAGAGAGGTTTAGATAAGCCTTTCTCAAATAATTATTGTAATAGTGAGAAACTTGGACACACAAGGCACACATCATCACATTCATGATTTCTTCATTATGCAGGTGTTGCAGATTGTGCAGTTTCTTTATTATGATGCTTCACTTTTCCGTCAGATGTGCATCAGGGGTGAATGCAAGAGACTTGTAGATTCTTAGTGTTAGAAGAGCGTTGTAGCTCATGGTATGGGGTTAAGAAGGCAGGCTCTGGAATTTGATATCAGTTTGACTCTTGCTCTGCTACTTAGTCCCTGTGGGACCTTGGGCAAGCTGCATAACCTCTTCTGCCTCAAGAGTCCCCATCTGCAAATTGAGAACAGTAGTAGTACCAACCTCTTAGCGGTGTTGTAAGATTAAAGGATTTACTTCTCGGAAAGCCCAGAAGAAAGTTCCTGTCACATAGAAAATGCACTGTTCAGTAATCTTTGCTCTAACTGCCTAAGATTTTCATTTAGTAGATGAGGAAAGTGAAATCGATCAGGATCAAGTGATTTTCTTTATATTTCAGAGAATAGAGCTTTACCTGCTATAGATTTAAATCCATGCAATTAATCCCAATGGTTTCTACCCTGTGTAATGTCATCTGGTAATGACTGCTCATTTTGGACTTTGAAAATCACTTTTTTCAGAAAAAAAGTGAGTTCGATCTGATTCATGTGATCCATCATAGGATTACTTCAAGTCTGGCCTTATAAGTCATTGGAATTTGTAGTCGTCTGTAGTGTTAGGAGAAATAGGAATGTCCTACGACAAAAATAATTTCCCTTCACCCACTGACTGATGCTGGCAATTCTCTTTAGTTTAAGGATCTGTTCCTTGCTCAAACACACATTTTTCTAATATGGAGAACACTTCAAGTTTTATCAATCACTTTTGTTATATTGTAAAAAGCAAATTAAAAGGGAGGTTTTGAAAAGGGGGAAAGAAGAGAAAACAAAGATCCTGGGACCTTGAAGTAGAGCATAGAATTGGGGTGGCTTGGGAACTTTGAGAGCAGACTTCTCTGCAATTTTACTTATAATCAACTCTCCACTTGAATATTCCTGAAATAACATTTGTCCTGGAATTAATGAGTCTTACTCTGTTTGCGGTGCACTAAGCCACATGCTGGACACAGTGGAAGAGGTAGACACAGTCTCTGTTCTCACAGAGTGCCAATCTAGTAGGAGACAGAAAACAAACACACGTAAGTAACTACAACAAATTGTTAAGCACAGTAGAACATAGGGGTGTGAGTAGGAGTCAGAGGGAAACCGTAGTACACCAGCACTTCTCACTCCTGTGAGCAGAGTAGCTCTAATGACACAGCAGAGCACAGAGGCAGCCTAAGGGTTTGGGACCAGATGTGGGAGCCTGATGACCCATATGAGTGAGAAATTCCTTTGAAAAACATTTGTTTTGACTTAGAAATGCAAGCAACATTTCCTACTTAGCAATTTTTCCCTTGATTATTTTAATGCATTATAAAAGTAATATTTTAATTTACACCCATTGAAACTGATGCTCCAGGGAGATGCCCACTTTGATCTGCGGCTTCCTGTACAATCTTGTAAAATGCTGTGTAACCCTGAGGACCAGGATGCTCCAATCTGGTGCTTGGTGGTATGAAAACACGAAGCCTAAAAATGACAACATTTCCTGTGTTCGTGTCACCATTTGTCATCTCCAGTGGCCTGTATAGTCCATCAAAAACTCTTGAGTTATGGCCAGGAGGGAAGCAAGTGTTAGAATGGCCTATGCTGTCTCTTCCATACACTAATTACAACCTGCTGGACATCCCAACACCATTTGGATCAATAACTAGCAGAGGTGGGGGAGGATCAGGGAAAATTAAATTCATGAAGAAGATTCATGGTGGTCATAACCCTTCAGAGTTCTTAGCACGGTCAAGTGTGCCTATTGTGTGTCTAGCTCTCCTATTTGTAACCCAATATTTATAGGTTTGTTTTTTTCTGTGCTAAGCAGCATAAAAAAGAAGATGCTAGTATATGGTCATTTGGGAAATAAATAAAGCTAAATTGAAGCATAGTATGAGCATACTCTACTCCCCCCGCTCCCCTCCCACTTTTGGACATTAGTCAGAGTTTTTTATAATGATGATACTACATTTTCTTTTGTTTATACAATAAGTGAAATATATTATAATCTGTTATAATTTCCAGGCTGAACTAATATTGTGTAGTACAAAATATTTAGCTTTGAGGTTGAATTTTCTGAACATAAATTTTGTGTTTAAAATAATATTGAGATCACTAATGTTTAGATTCAGTGTTTAGAATTTTTTATTAAAAATTAAGTGGAGGGCTTCCCTGGTGGCGCAGTGGTTGAGAATCCGCCTGCCGATGCAGGGGACACGGGTTCGTGCCCTGGTCTGGGAAGATCCCACATGCCGAGGAGCGGCTGGGCCCGTGAGCCATGGCCGCTGAGCCTGCGCGTCCGGAGCCTGTGCTCCGCAACGGGAGAGGCCACAACAGTGAGGCCCGCATACCACAAAAAAAAAAAAAAAAAAAAAAAAAAAAAAAAAAAAAAAAAAAAAAAAATTAAGTGGAAAGCATTAATATATTTTAATAAAACTTCATTTGGACCTAACACCATGCTTAACATTTAAGGGCTTTCAATAAATATTAATCCAATGGATGAATGAAAGAAACACATTAATGAACAAAATTAATCACAGAATCCCATTTAAGAACATAGTGAAAGATGGAGGAAAGCACTGCCATAATTATATGCTAGATAAATTCTCAACCTTTTCTATTACATGTGTATTTTGGCAAATTAATATATAAGGTCGAATCATAGAAAGCTTCATTTAAATGGCTTTGTCAGTTTATATTGAAAATCATTTTTAAATTTTAAATGAGTCTAATGAATCATCATTCTATCATTCTGTAATTTTGGTCAACTGTCATTACAAACATTTTATGTATGTGTGTGTTTCCGTGTATAGCTTTTAGAGTCTCTGAATTCCAGCTCAGGATTGAATAATGTTGGTGATAGTTTTTCTTTGCGCTGAGACCTAGGACTGTCCACTTTCTGCTGGAGTGAGAGACTAGAACTCCTGAGTTTTTATTTACTGGTTATTGAATTACTATCAATGTCTAGTAAGAGGATAGAACTCAAGAAAGAGCCACCTGAATTGTTCAAAGCAAATCTTGTTCTCCTATTTTAGGAGGGAGGGGAAAAGTTCCTTTCATGCCCATCCTTTATATTGTTTATAGGTAGAAATTAGTTGAAATGTGTCTGCATTGTTGGCCACCTTTATTTTTTTTTGTTGTTTTTAAGTATCATCTATAAGTCATCTAGTTAATTGTTGATCATCCATGAGTTATGTAACTGAATTGTCATTTTCCAGTTCAGCTTCCTATATGTGTTCACATACTAAGTAATTTGTGCCCTCCTTAGTATGGTGTTAATGAAGAAAGAAAGAAAGAAAAAAAAAAAAAACAGAATTGGGTGGCCCGATAAAGACTGAACAACAATTGCAAACAAATTTGGGGAAAATAGGCACCGAGGGAGCTGGGTCCTCCTAGTGCCTTGCTTCCTCTTTTCAGTACTGGGAAAGAAAGCTAGCTTCTAAGCCTGTCTAAAGCAAGCTTGCCTTAAGAATTTGAAATTTCTTTCAGACGGTCGTCGACAAGATGGATGCAGCATGAATCATTTTATCTGTTGCTACTATAGAAACTGTTTGCACTGTTTTATAGACATTACTAATATACAAATTATTAGCTCATTTTTAAAAGACTGTCTTAACACCTACAAGTTTAACATGTAAAAATGAAACCAGAAAAATTTAGGGGAGCAGCACTTTGGTTCCTAGCTTTATGTGCTTATGAGAAGTTGAATGAAGAGTTGTTTACCTGAATTTGGTAAATTTAGATTTATATTTGACATGTCATCTGTTTGGTTAGTAGGGGAATGGCTAGAACAGAATCTGTCCCAGGAAAGCTTTATTAAGTCACATCCAAAGGGAATTTACTTCCCATGACATTATATTTTCCTTGACATAGAGTTTTGCTTTTCTTGCTCCCTACCCTCTACCAGAAATACAAATAACCTGCACACAGAAAAGATTTTTACCAAAATTTTAAGATAAACTTCATGTAGCTTCCTCTATATCTTTTTGTGACTCTTAACAGCAAAGTTAGAGACATTTACACAACTGATGATCTACCTGCAGGAAAAAAATGTCTTACTATTTTTACTTTTGAGGCATCTTGTGAGAGAAAATTCATTGAGGAAAGGGGATTTAAAGGGAGATTTCCAAAATCTGCAGGAAGTTCCACACGCGGTCAAAGGGCTCATACTCATGACTCCTGCAGCATGTCTGCAAAAGGCATTGCACAGGAATTTCTTCTGAGTCATGCTTCAGGAATTCATCGCAGTGGCATCTGTTGAGGAACTGTGGATGATCACGGTTACCACTCTGCTGCTGAGTCAGGACTCCTGGAAGGGTTTCTCTATTCAGGAGATGTTTTTAATGTGCTCACCGTAGGCTAGGATCTTGGGGTTCATTTCAGACCCTGTTACACAGAAGTCACTGATCAGAAGGGAGAAACAAAAGAAATCACTTACGATATGGTATATGAGGCTATAGCTGTGGGGATTAAAGTCTGTTCCCTGGATAGGCAACATCTGGGAACTTGTAGAAATGCGAAATCTCGGGCCCTGCAGACCTTCTGAGACAGAAACTCTAGGAGTAGAGTTACAAGATTTGTGTTTTAACGAGACTTCCAGGCGAGTCTGCTGTTCCCACTAGGCTAGAGGTAGGCTCACATAATCAAGGGAGAGCAAATCAGGAGGCCCAAACCCAGATGGGGCAGGTTGAGGGCAAGTTAGAGAGGACCTTTGTAAAGGATCAGTACATTTGCTGAGACTTTGCCTAGATCTTGTAAAGGATCAGTGGATTTGCTGAGGAAAAGGGTGAGCAGGGGGAAGTGGAGAAATATGTTCTAGACAACATGCACTGGGCTCCAAGAGCCAAGAATGGAAGGACCGAAGCCAGAGGAGAGGAGAGAGACAGATCCAGAAGCACTCAGTGGAGAAGGACTTTTCTCAAGCCCAGGAGTGTGGATTTTATCTTGAAGATCATTGAAGATTAAAACCAGGAAAGACATGGTTAGATATGCATTTTAGAAAGTTCACTTGGCAGGAATGAGTGGATGGTGAAGGGATGAAGATTGAGGTTAGACCAGTGAGGAGATTTCTGTGCTGATCCAGACCAAAGACAGGAGGGCTCAGCCCAGTGCAGTGGGTGGAGCTGGGGAAGGGGACAAACCCCAAATAGAAGAGATGTTTGAAAAAGTGATTTGGAAGAACTACATGTTATAATAGATTATAAGTGCTAAAAAGCGAGAGGTGTACTGACTGATAGTGAATGCCGACAAGAGAGTGGAAGGTGAAATAAATGGAATAGACAATTGTCTGTACAGTACAATAAAAACTTTGAAATATATGCTCATAAAAACAGACAATATTGGAATGTGTATATAAAAGTCTTTATCTCTGGGTGGTGAGATTGCAGATAATTTTGGGTTTCTTCTTTATATTTTCTTTATTTCCCAAATTTTCTAATACTGGATGTGAATCATATTTATAATCAGGAATTATAAACGTTGAGGAGGAAGGAAGGAAGGAAGGGAGGGAGAGAGGAAGGGTCATATTTGAGGAATGAATTGGATAATGTATGGGAAGTCAGAATGGTTCCATAAACAGAGATAAATTATAATTCCTACAAGAGTCTTTAAAATTTAATCTGTCATAAAATTGCCTATAAAGCAGCCCTGACAGGCTATGGCACTGAACTCAGATATTCTATGGGGCACTGGGGGTTAGGAGGGGTAAGGTAGGCACCAAGCTAAGGAAGTAAGTAGGCTGTGCCCTCCATGACTGTCCACTGGGTTAGCCAGAGCTACAAAAGACACAAGAAGAGGATATGGGCCCAGAGAAGTCATTGCCTTTGAGTCTGACTTCCTGGATGGAGGCTGCCCTACCAAAGCTGTGCCGAGGACTGGCTGCCCAGACCCTACCCAAGCCCTCCCCCAACCCAGGCCCTGCCTCATGGATTCGGAGCGTTTGCTGCTCTAGTTGTTGAGATAGGTAGATAATTTGAAGTGTTGGAACAGAGTTATTCAAAAGACTATTTTTGATTTCCTTGGCAGGTACTCTTCCTGCCTCCCCCCTCCCCCCCACCCAGCCGATTTCCCTGCTGTGGGAAATGATACACAGCTCTAAACATCATCATCATCATTACAAAAAATCTACATAGCAACAAGGTGAGTTTGCCAGGGATCTAGCACCACAAGATGATGGTAGAAAGTTTTCACTCCATTCATGGGGAAGTAACAAGTGGCTAGAATTCCAGGAGATCATACTAACAGTAATGGATCATTTATCACTATGTTAAGCACTTTACAATCATTATTATTTAATCCTCACAGCAGCCCTATGAGTTTGCTTTGAAGAAAAATAATATGTATAGGTGAGATAAACTGAGGCCTCAGGCATATGATTCTAGTAAATATCAGAACCTCAGTTTGAACTAAGGTAATTTTTGTTCAGAAGTCAGTACTAAGAGTTCAGAAGATGGATGGTGTTGATGGCTGCACAAGAATGAGAATGTACTTACTATCACTGAACTGTGCACTCACTTAACCATGGTTAGGAGGGTAAATTTTATGTTATGCCTATTTTATCACAGTTTTTTGAAAAAGGCAGTACTACTGTACACTGCATTAGTACATATCCCAGAGCTGTTTTGATGTGACCATTTTAATAGACTTTGAAGTTAAAGTAATGCGTGCTTTTTGGAGAGAAAAACTGAGGTGTTCTAAAACTTTTGCTCATCTTCTTCTTATTCATCCTTTCCTCTCTCTCCTCCTTTCATCCCTCCCCACCCTGAACAGACAGACAGATGGACTGTCCGCTTTCCCCAGCACACATGCACACAATCCACAGCCACAAACTCTGCCCAGCCACTGTTGCTGAGGCTACACGTTAATTCTCAAGGTGATTCCAAACTGAGGCAATTCAGAGCAAGCTCACTTGACCCTAACACTGTAAATGGGAGAATAAGCAACTGGGAAGCCAAATTTCCCAGGTTTTGGAAATTCTGATGAAGATGAAACTGAGAGGAGGTACACGTAGCAAATGACAAGCTCAGGTTTTTAAATGCAACAGCAAACACACTCACATACACACACTCAGGAAATGAACAAGTGAACTGGTACAGTTCCAGAAAATGAGAAAAGCCAAGGAAAAGAAGATGATATGCTTGCCTAAAATGCTGGCTGCATTTCCTGAAACCCTCCGAACCCCACCTTTTAGCAATTCTTTTGTAGACAAGAGGATGGGGTTGCTGCTTTCTGACCATAGGTGGAGCTTGTATTGGGACAGACTGAACAGCTCTAGGATTCTTTGTGTTTGCCTTTTCCAACTACAAACCTTTCTACAGTGCCACCTAGATATGATTAAGGGCAACCAGTAGTAGCTTACTACACACAACCTGACCAGGCTGCAGGATTCTGAAAGCACCAGGGTGAAATTCATGCACAGCTTAAGATCTGCATCAGGAACACTTATGTAACACAGGAAAGATAAAATATCTTATTTTTTCAGAATCCTTTTTCTTCAACGTGGTATATTTGTGAAGGTAGGTAATGCTTTGCTGTGCTGTAGGGTTCTTTCATGAATCCTCTGAAAGGTCAAGGTGGACCTGAGACACTCCCTCTTTTTTTAGAATATGAATATACTGAGGAAGAGAAGGGGAGGAGAAGAAAGAAGAGGAAGAAGAAAAAGGCAAAGCCATATCAAAACGGGATTAAAAGACTTAAAAAAATAAACCAACAGTTTATATTTAATAAATTATACTCTTAAGATTGCACAAATATATTGCAATAGTTATGTTACTAAAAATATAAGCATTTTATAGTGAGTTCAGGCTCTGTGTCCAGGATGGGATAAACAGTTCAAAGCTGAACACTAAATATCTAATGTTTTCAATCCTGCCAATATATCTCTGTGACTGAGGGTGTGACTTTATTCAGTGATAACATTAAATATCAGCTTTAAGAGTTTTTGTGAATGCAAGACTCTGGACAAATATACTTCCATCCCTCACTCGCACCCTGTTGATAAACTCTATTTATAAACCACAGATGTTATTGAATAGATTTATGGATGTGGTAGTGACGGGGCACTTTTCGGTCTCTAAGCAGCTTCCGACCTATCAGTAGCTTTTCCTGATGTTCTTATAACCCTTACTTTCTAGGCTTAAAATGGTCTTTTGCATTATAGTTTTCAGAACTTAGGCCATTGAGATATAAACTCTATAGGCTGCTGGATCCACACCCAGCCTGGCCTTCTTTCTGTAGAGGGGAAAGGGCCCAGGCTTTGGGGTCAGTGAGACTGGGATTCAGATATGAATTCAGATTTGAGCCCAGCTGCTTGTTTGCTGTGTGTACACAATTTTTACTTAGCCTCAGTTTTCTCACTTGTCAAATGAAAATAGCACCAAAAACATAAATTTGTGGTAAGAATTAAATATATTAACTAAATTAATTAAAAAGAACCTAATATACTCAAAGCTAAATACAGATTCGATTCAATCCCTGTCAAAGTTCTAATGGCATTTTTCACAGAAATGGGAACAAATTCTAAAATTCATATAGAACTGCAAAAGACCCTGAATAGCCAAAGCAATCTTGAAAACAAAGAATTGAGTTGGAGATACCACACTTTCTGATTTCAAATTATATTACAAAGCCTTAGTAATGAAAACAATATGGTACTGGCATAAAAGTAGACACATAGATCAATGGAACAGAATAGAGAGCTCAGAAATAAACCCAAGTATATACAGTCACCTAATTTTCAACAAAGGCACCAAGAACACACAATGGGGAAAGAATTGTCTTTTCAGGTAATGGTATAAGAAAAACTGGATATCCACATACAAAAGAATGAAACTGGATCCTTATCTTACACCATACACAAAAATCAATTCAAAGTGAATTAAAGACACAAATGTATACCTAAAACCATAAAACTCCTAGAAGAAAGCATAGGAAAAATAACCCAGGACATTGTCCCTGGCAATGATTTTTTGGATATGACACCAAAAGTGCAGACAACAAAAGGGAAAATAAACAAGTGGGACTACATCAAACTAAATTGCTTTTGCACAGCAAAGGAAACCATCAACAAACTGAAGTCAACCCAGAGTTTGGGAGAAAATATTTTCAAACCATATAAGTGATAAGGGGCTAATATCCAAAATATTAAAAAACTCATACAACTCAATAGCAAAACAACAGCAACAAAATCCAAAAACCCAACTTGATTAAAAAAATGGGCAAAGGACTTGAATAGACATTTTTTCCAAAGAAGACATACAAGTGGCCAACAGATATATAAAAAGGTGTTCAGCGTAACTGATCATCTGGGAAAGTCAAACCACAATGAAACACTGCCTACACCTGTTGGTACGGCTATTACAAAAAAAAAAAAGAAAAGAAAAGCCATAAAAGATAATAAGCGTTGGCCAGGATATGGAGAAAGTGGAACTCTTGTATACTGCTGGTGAGAATATAAATTGGTTTAGCCACTATGGAAAATAGTATGGAAGTTGCTTGTAAAACTAAAAATAGAATTACCATATGATCCAACAATCCTACTTCTGGACATATACCCTAAGAAATTGAAATCAGTACCTTGAAGAGATATTTGCACTCCCATGTTCATTGTAGCATTATTCACAACAGCCAAAATATGGAAATGATCCAAGCATTCATCAATGGATGAGTGGATCAAATCAATACATTGTACACCTTAAACTTATACAATGTTATATATCAATTATATCTGAATAAAGCTGGAAGAAAAAAAAGAAATTTCTGTATATATATATATATATATATATATATATATATATACACACACATATAATTCAGACTTAGGAAAGAAGGAAATCTTGCCATTTGCAACAACATGGATGGGTGTGGAGGATATTATGCTAAGTGAAATAAGTCAGACACAGAAAGAAAATAAAAAACAAAAAAAAACCCAACCAGCATAATCTCACTTACGTATGGAATCAAAAAAGTTAAATACATAGAAGCAGAGAATAGAACAGTAGTTCCCAGGGTTGGGAGGGTGGGGGAAATGGGGAGATGTTGGTTAAAGGGTACAAAGTTACAGTTATGTAATATGGATGAGTCTAGAGATCTAATGTACAGCATGGTGACTATAGTTCATAACACTGTCTGGAATACTGGAAATTTGCTAAGAGAGTAGATTTCAAGTGTTCTCATCACACAAAAAAATGGTAGGCAATGATATGCTAATTAGATTGACTTAGTAATCACTTTACTAAGTGTGTGTATATCAAATCATCATGCTGTACACTTTAAACATATATAATTTTATTTTTATTTTTATTTTATTTTTAATTTTTGCTGTATGCGGGCCTCTCACTGCTGTGGCCTCTCCCATTGCGGAGCACAGGCTCCAGACGCTCAGGCTCAGTGGCCATGGCTCATGGGCCCAGCCGCTCTGCTGCATGTGGCATCTTCCCAGACCGGGGCACGAACCCGTGTCCCTTGCATCAGCAGGCGGACTCTCAACCACTGCACCACCAGGGAAGCCCTATAGTTTTTATTTTTTAAAAAAGAACCTAGTACAATGACTGGAACACAATAAATTTTACTCTATCCCTCACTTCCACCTCCTTCCTGCCTCAGTCTTCTTTGCCTACCAGCTATAGCCACCACTTCGTGCAGCTATGGTTGTAATTAAGGAGCTCTACTCAGGATGCAGTTGGAAGACTCCTATCAAGCAAGAATTGCACCATACCTAAATAATTTGGCAACAGTCGTTTAGATGCTGCCTCAAGTGTCTAAGCTTGTGGAAACTCCATCCTTCCAACAGCTTACATTTGAAATCTTCATCATCAACGACTTTTCTTTTTCTCACATCTCATACCCAATGTCTCAGGATTTTGTGTTGCCTTTAAAATATCCAGGATCTGACCACTAGTTACCACCTCTGCTATTACCACTCTGGCCTGGTATAAACAATTATCATTGTGGCTTTCCACAGTAACCTCTAACTGGTCATCTTTGCCTTCCCTACAAACTCTTCCCCCGCAACGCCTGCACCATGCCCCATCTCCACCCAGCAGCTAGAGAGTCAGATCATGTCACTGATTTACTGCAGACCCTCCAATGGATCTCCATGCAGAATAAAAGCTGAAATCCTTATAATGACCTACAAAGCCCATCTGATATAGCCCCTTACTCTTTGTCCTCCTTTCCTATTCATTATTTCCTTTCCCTGTACCAGCCATGCTGGCCTCCTTACTATTCCTCAAGTATACAACCAAGCTCCCAACTCAAACTGTTACCTCTAGCTGTCCCTTTGCCTGGAATATTCTCCCACATAGCCATTTAGCCAATTCCTATAGCTTTCAGTTTTTAGTTCAAACTCAACCTCTCAGGGAGGCTTCCCCGGACTCCCCAGTGCTGTAATCTGCTCACCTCCTCACCCACCTGACAGCTTGATCACCCTGCCCTACTCTTTTCCTCATAACATTTATACAACTAAAACGAAGGGTAGCCATTTCTATTCACATTATTCACGAACATTTCCCCAGAAACTAGAAAAGTGTTTGAAATCTAGAAGGTACTCTGTCAATATTTGTTAAATGGATGAATAATGGGAAAATGAATTCTCTTTTCATATATTTTCAAGTAATAGCCATTAACTTTGATGTTTTTGCTTTCCAACAAGTCAGATGGGCTTTAGTTCTTTCAAAAAACTTTTCCAACCCCAACCGCATTACTTGTTTCACAGTAAAGGGTCAACAGCTGCAAATGATCTAAGAGTCATAAAGAACCCAAGTAAGAGGAAATGGTGTCAGGAGAGAGGGGAGCACAGGAAGCAGTTCCTCTCATTCTTGGAAGGTGGGGGGATAGGAGTCTGATGGTAAACACACCATCCCCATGACCTCCAATTCTAGACTCTTTCTTCATTAAACCTTTCAAAATTAAGGCTCTTCTCCTCTCAGTTGATGAGAACCATGCAAGTGACACTTTTTAGTTAACTACATTAAGGGCAAGTGCACATTCTCTTGAAGTTTTGCTAAATCTCAGATTTGGGCGAGTGGGTCGAGTGTCCCAGGGACAGTTCTCCACCTATGACACATACACTGTGCTTCTTAGAATAAAGCCTCAGACAGTAGGGACCATATAGGCAAATTCCCTGATTTTACAAATGAAAGCCTGAGGCTTTGACAGGAGGAGGAACTAGTTTTTCTATTGTATTATGGTGCCTCCCTCTCCCTCACTGAATCAAATTCCTCTTCTCCAGCCTTCTAAATCCTCTCAGGCAGGAGAGCGTGTGGGAAAGAAGGGAAATGTGCTCAAAACCAAGTCTGTGAGACTCACAGACACGGGAGAGAAACTTCCTTGAGATGGCACAGAATCTCTGGATCTTCTTGCTTAGGTTCAAATCCTAATTCTCTCTCCTACTTGCTGGCTGACCATCTGCAAATTGCTTAATCTCTTTGAGTCTGTTTCCTCATCTGTTAAATGGGAATAAATAATACAAAAATATAGGGTTATTGTGACTGTTACAAAAAATAAAACATACAATGTACTAAGTTATAAGGTCCTGTTAGTACAATTATTCTAGAGGGAGGACTCTCTGCTCTCATTGCTAATGCCTAAATAAGTCAAGCTCAGAAAAGAAATGTGCCATTTTAATTCTCCCCATTAACCTTGGCTCTCCAATACCTGTTTCATTTTTCTTTGGGTCTCTTTAGTGTGTGTTTTCAAAGTCCTGCTTTTCTGGCTGGGTGTGTTATTTTTTTATCTATTTCTACTCTCTGCTGCCCATTTTGCTTTTATCACCAACTTTGTAGAGGACGATGCCAGTGGTGTTTTCCAGATTCACCCCCCCCCCACAGTCGGGGAAAGGGAAGTACATGAAAAGTTCATCCAACAGGTCTAGAGTGGACAGCTTTTCCTTTGTTTAAAGCTCCACTAGATTCTGTGGGTGGTGATTTCCTCTTTCCTGGTTTAGGGATCACAAAGAAGGATTTAATTTTTTTTTTTTTTTTTTTTTTTTTTTGTACGCGGGCCTCTCACTGTTGTGGCCTCTCCCATTGTGGAGCGCAGGCTCCGGACGCACAGGCTCAGTGGCCATGGCTCACGGGCCCAGCCGCTCCGCGGCATGTGGGATCTTCCCAGACCGGGACACGAACCCATGTCCCCTGCATCGGCAGGCGGATTCTCAACCACTGCGCCACCAGGGAAGCCCAAGGATTTAATTTTGATGAGTAACAATGATATAGTCAAGAAAAAGAACACCCTAGATGTGGGAAATAGTAAATTAGGTTAGATGAGAAGATAAACTGCCTTGAGGCAAAAGCATCTCAAATCTGGAAATCAGATAATACAGAGCACCAGATTAAGGAGAGAGAGAAGTTTTATATCCTTATTTTGCATAAATTTGGGGAATTCTGAGAGACTGGCTCACGTCTCTAAACCCATATACAACCTGAATTATTTTCTGATTTTGTTTTCTTTTTATGTGAAAACATCACATAGATTTTTCTTGAATTATATATCTATTTGGCGAGCTGAAGGGAATTATGAAAGGAATAAACTTTCACTATCTTAGTCGCCTTATGCCACTGGCACTGCCTTTTAGCAGACTAGCTACGGAAATTGCATCAGTTGAAAGCAGTACTCACTTTTCATCTTTTTGGATGAATTTGGACTTTCCTCTTGAGGGCAACAAGAAAACTAAA
Organism: Kogia breviceps; assembly: GCF_026419965.1. Classification (NCBI taxonomy): domain Eukaryota; kingdom Metazoa; phylum Chordata; class Mammalia; order Artiodactyla; family Physeteridae; genus Kogia; species Kogia breviceps. The sequence goes on from NC_081315.1 coordinate 55,647,962, forward strand.
GGTCATTCATATCTTGAATTCACTGAATATGAAGATTCTCTTCCACCTTCTCACTCTTGTCCTTATCCATCTCCACCTTCTCTTTTGAGAACGTCAAGAATTTTTTCCTGAAGCCTCTGTCCTGGACATATGCAGGGACCTCAAGCAGCAGGCAGAAAACATCATTTCTCTTTCAGTTGACTTAAAGACAGTAAACTCAGAATGCACTCATTAGTCTCAAGTGTTCTACTTCCAATATACCCTTTATTGATTTTACTCCTTAAGAGTTTCTAACAGAGGTCAGTGAATTTCTGAAACTCGATGCACAACTTTGTACATTTAGGCTTAGGTGGATTTAGGGGTAAGGAGATGGCACGGAACTGTCATTATATTTTCAAAGGACTAAGTGGTTAAAATAAAAAAGGTTAAGAACCACTGCGGTGATAACTACAAGGGAAGTGGATCTGTTTAGTCTTAGCACGTTTAAGGTTAATTAGACTAAATCTGTGGGTCACCATTCAAGTTCACTCACTGGCCTCTGGAAATACTGTCTGTGTGGTCTCCTGGACTTTCCGTGGTCTGTGAAACACAGCTGATGGGGAAATGGAGGCAGCAGAGGCCTCCTACATCAGTGGATGCTAGTCACTGATAGTTCCCAGACACTGCTCTCCACCTCTCTTCCTGCCTGCTCTGTTGTATCTCTTACCCCAGCCCAGGAGCAGCCTAGAAGGCATTGGATGGTTAATTCACCAAATGAGGAAATCACTGCCTGGCTGAATTGGTTACTATTTTATCTATTCATCCCTAAATGAGAGCATGAACTAAAACTGTAGTTTCCATACTGGATCCTTCTGGATTCATGAAAATAAAACAATTGCCCCTGAGGGAGAACAAAAATGGACAAAGATAAACATTCTTATTTCCTTTTGTTGGTATTGCTCTTGGTGGGAAAACTTCTGAGAACTGGGGACGTTTTACTTTCATTTGAGAAATGTTTATTGAGCACCTGTTTGTTGCAGACACTGGGCTAGAAGCAGGCACATGGTGTAAAGAAGGCAGACATGGTCTCTGACCTTGAGGAATTTCCAATCAGGTACGACTTATATCAACAACTGCACAGATGGGTTGAGCTCGTTTTAATAGAATCTGACAAGGACTTTTTTTTTTTTTTTGGAGTATAATTCCTTTACAATGATGTGTTAGTTTCTGCTGTATAAAAAGGTGAATCTGTTATATGTATACATATATTTCCATATCCCCTCCCTCTTGCGTCTCCCTCCCACCCTCCCTATCTCACCCCTCTAGGTGGTCACAAAGCACTGAGCTGATTTCCCTGTGCTATGCAGCTGCTTCCCACTAGCGAGCTATTTTACATTTGGTAGTGTATATATGTCCATGCCACTCTCTCACTTCATCCCAGCTTACCCTTCCACCTCCCTGTGTCCTCAAGTCCATTCTCTACATCTGTGTCTTTATTCCTGTCCTGCCCCTAGGTTCTTCAGAACCACTTTTTTTTTTTTTTTAGGTTCCATATATATGTATTAGCGTACAGTATTTGTTTTTCTCTTTCTGACTTACTTCACTCTGTAGGACAGACTCTACGTCCATCCACCTCATTACAAATAACTCAATTTTGTTTCTTTTTATGGCTAATATTCCATTGTATATGTCTGCCACATCTTCTCTATCCATTCATCTGTCGATGGACACTTAGGTTGCTTCCATGTCCTGGCTATTGTAAATAGAGCTGCAATGAACATTGTGGTACATGACTCTTTTTGAATTATGGTTTTCTCAGGGTATATGCCCAGTAGTGGGATTGCTGGGTCATATAGTAATTCTATTTTTAGTTTTTTGAGGAACCTCCATACTGTTCTCCAGAGTGACTGTATCAATTTACATTCCCACCAACAGTACAAGAGGGTTCCCTTTTCTCCACATCCTCTCCAGCATTTGTTCTTTGTAGATTTTTTGATGATGGCCATTCTGACTGGTGTGAGGTGATACCTCATTGTAGTTTTGATTTGCATTTCTCTAATGATTAGTGATAGTGAGAATCCTTTCATGTGTTTGCTGGCAATCTATATATCTTCTTTGGAGAAATGTCTATTTAGGTCTTCTGCCCATTTTTGGACTGGGTTGTCTTTTTTTTTGATATTGAGCTGCCTGAGCTGCTTGTATATTTTGGAGATTAATCCTTTGTCAGTTGCTTCATTTGCAAATATTTTCTCCCATTCTGAGTGTTGTCTTTTCGTCTTGTTTATGGTTTCCTTTGTTGTGCAGAAGCTTTTAACTTTCATTAGGTCCCATTTGTTTATTTTTGTTTTTATTTCCATTTCTCTAGGAGGTGGGTCAGAAAGGATCTTGCTGTGATTTACTGACATGGACTTTGGATTCCAATCAGATTGTGTCTTAAATACTTCAACGATCCCTAAGGCCAAATTGGGGAAAAGAACTAGTTAAGGTGAAGCTCACATTTTGAAACAAAAATTTCGAAACAAAGTTTTAAGAAAGGAGAATGGTGAAACTACAACATAAGATCTGTTTTTCCACTTTAGCTACTTTCTTCAAATTGCTAAGAGTTTCATCTCAACTCAGCTTTTAAAAATATCACTTGTCTATAAGAACAAAAGATCAAAGTAATAAACTTTTAAGAAAAGAGGAAGAATAACCTTATGAAATTGTACAACCTTGAATCAGCATTTTTAAAACCTTTTTTTACCTCTTGTCCCTTGATTCAACTGCTTGTGTGGGTCTTGGTTTCCTCAAGACATAATTAAATGCACGCATAAGTCCAGTCATTTCTAACACAGCAACTTCTCTTTTTGCCATGTGATTTCATTTCCTATGATCTTTACTTCACATGAAAGAAATCCTAGTGGCAAATAACATATAATTGTTATTTTGAAGATATATATTTTATTATAAACACTGGAGTAAACAATCTCTAAAACTTTTTTCCATAAATATAACAAAGAAATGACTACAAGTAAACAGTTACACTTAATTTTTTTTTCATATTGAAAACAGGCTGATCTTACATCTCCCAAGTCCATAATAAATGTCTGTTTCCACAACCAGCCTCTTTCTCCAATCCCATCCTTTAAACTCCATCTCAAAATCTTCACTTATTTGGGAGATAGAATTGGAAACAATACTCAATCCCCTGTGTATATCAACAGTGTTGTTTTTAATACATAAACATGAATTAAATTTTTAGGCATAAAAAGAAAGCTCTATAATTAGAAGAAAAAAACAGCTTTAAGAGATCTGTTGTGTCAATACATCTTTACTTTTTGATTGGTAAATTTAAAAAAATATATATAATTCTCCCACTCCAGGTAAGGTGAAGTGTAACTTAAGTGACAGATTAGAGGGAAAAAACTGACACTTATTGAGTACTTCATATGTGCCAGTCACCACTCTTGACATTTTCCATGTATTTCTTCTTAACTCTCACTGTGATCCTGTGGAATCAGAGTTATCCCCATTTTACAGATGAGGAAACTGAGACAATGAGGTTAAAATAAATTCCCATGGTTGTTTGGTTAATAAGTGGTGGAGGGGTAGGTTTGAAGGCAGGGTTGACGTAGTGCAACAGCCATGCATACCCTTAAATTTAAGTTACTCTGACTTGACATTGTTCAAAACCAAAGCATTTAGCTGTTTCTGTTCTCTAACTTGTCAAGACTTTGAAAAATGTCTTTTCTTTAAAAGGTAGAACACTTTTAGCAGTATGGACCAACTTTTCTTAGTATTTTTATGAATCATTAACTGGAGACATTTGAATTTGGAGAGGGAACTGAAATGTTCTGTAGCCCTGGAGGAGATTAAGTTATCATATTAACGAAGTACAGATAAATGTTTTTTATCTGTAAAAGGCAAGAAGGTGTTTTGAATCTTTCAACTAACTCTTAGTTTTATTGACTAAAATTTCAGGGGGTAGGTATTTTATGTTTATGATCTTAGTATTAACAATATTATAGGTTAAATTCAGTGATATGTGTTTAGCATAACCTCAGGAATTGTTGAGCTGAGACTAATTTCCTCAAAGGGAGAAGAAATTCCAGGTGCAAGTTAGGAATTTGCTACTGGCTTTGGGAAAGGAGGCTCAAATTTTAGCAGCAGCAGATGCCATGCCAGCATAAAATTGACTTGCTCTCGATCTCTTGGTTAATCAGCAGGGGAAAGATTCAAACCCAAGTTCATCTCACTTTAAAGTCCATGTTTTTCCCACCACATTCTGCTTTATTATGTGAATACAACTTTGTTTCCTAATTCTACAATACCTATTTGAAGTGGGAGTGGGTTGGAGAGGTGGGGATGGGACATAAATTGTTTAATGCACTAAAAAGACATTCAGTTTTCTTGTGAGGAGTTTCAAGGAAGAAGAAGAGTTACTTGGCAAGGTGGAAAAAGTAAATGCCTGTCTTTGTTTTGGCTCTTTCTTCAGCTCTTCCCTTTCTTGGATGATGGACTTGGTCCCATGGCTATGGTGAAGATCTCTGGATGCTCTTTGTTAAGTGCTGGTTGGAACTTAAATAAACAGATTACTGGTCAATAGTCCCATTCATTCCTACAGGGTGACAAAATATCACTTGTATTTATGTGCAGCTTTGCTCTTCATTTAAACTTTTTACTCCAATCTGCTCTATTTTGAAGCAGCATTTCCTCAAACAGGTTAATTAGCCTTTTGTTTGTTTGTTTGTTTTTTACTTAACCCAATTTAGCCCTTTTACTTACTATGCAATGACTCATAGGGTTACCTTTACAGAAGTGGGACAAGGCCAGAATTACTGCCCCCCTCTAGTCACTTTGTCTTTGTCCAACCTTACCTCTGATGAAGAAAGTCTAAGGACATAATGCATCAAGGTTACACTGGGAGAGATCAACAACATTTGCAAAGATGTCCTTTTGCTTTATAAATGACTGCTCCATTCTGAAAAAATTGTGAGCATCTAGGTTAAATGGAACTCATTAGCTCATCCTCTAAGGATGATGTCAGGATGCAGGGAAGAGGAAGGGAAGAGATAAGGAGATGGGATAGACAGGGGAAAGAGGTGCTTAGGTAAGTTGTGAAATTATTAAGGGAACCCTGAGGAAAAAGTAGAGGAATGTTTGCAATTCCTCAGAACTTTGAGTGTCTTAATGGTACCACTAGTATAATTGGGCCCTAGTGATGATGCCCTGAACCAGTCACCTAAGGGTCTTTCCATATGAGAATATGTCTTTGTTGAACAAACCAGCATTACTAAAGCAAAGAGACTGAGAATTTTCTTAAAGATTCAGGTCTTGCTTACATATCTGGTCCCTACTTTTCTCTCCTCACTCCACGCATATTTTCCATATAATGCTCAACAATTTCAGGAACCCAGTTGGGCCATATTCTCTTACATCTTACCACCTTGTACTTGTTTTCCCCTACACTAGCAAAGCAGTACCCCCTTCTCCCCTCTCCACTGGTCTTAGTCCTACTCATCACCAAGACTAAGGCACTATGTCACAGTCTTAAACTTGTTTCTTCAGACAACCCCATTCACCAAAACTTCATCACAGGTCCCATTTGTTTGCTCCCTAAGCTTCCTATAATTATACGTATTATAATACTCATCCACTGTATTGTACTCGCTTGTGTAACTAATTGTCCATATTCTACATTAGACTGCAAACTCCTCGAAGTCAGAGACTATATCGGATTTACAAAGTATTCAGATCTCCTACTACAAGACCTGGCATTAGCAGATAATCAACATATATTAAATAAATAAGTGAACAATCAAGTTCCTAAAATAGATTTTAAAAGAGTAAGAACTGCATTATACATAATAAACATTTACTTTGCTACAGAAGTTGATGTAAGGTTCTAGTTTTTCTTTTACTATTGTAAGCTCACTTCTTTAGTGTTCCCTTTCCAAGGAAGTCCAGACTCATCTCTGAGGACCCACGAGGGACAGAGAAAGAAACTTTATTGAGTCATACAAAAGTGGTTTTGTGTTCCAGTGTCCTGAAGAAAAGTCTTTTCATCTCCATTTTGTAAATGTGCTTTTAGACCAGGACTAAAACTCTCAGCTCCACCACTACTTAGATATATGAACTTAGAGACGTTATTGAGTTTCCTCATCTGTAAAATGAGGACATTATTACTTATCCCATTGTTGTGAGGATTAAAAAACACACACACAGTCCCTGATATCAAGTAAATTGAAGTTATATTTAAGAAGTTAGTTGGGGTCACTACACAAATCTTTCAGCAAAGGAAGTTCTCTCCCCAAACCACAAGTGTTCACATTCTGAAACATCGTTACTCTTGGCCTAATTTTCAATAATGTTTTTGTCAAAGAATTTAATTTAAATCCTATATCAGTATTTAAACTAGGTGCTTCCTCAAGCATTCTAGAATTCCATAGATTTTAAAACTCTGTACTCCAGATTTTCTATCCGAAATGGTAACGAACTCTAATGCAATCAGATTTTGATCTGGAGCTTTAAATTCTAGAAAATCATAATTTACACTGATGTTGTTTCTATTTTATTATATTACTGCATTACTTGCTGAAATTTGGCTCAACTTTGTATTTCAGAAGCCAGTCTTTTATCAAGAATCCTCTAAGGCAAATGAGATTTTTAAGAAATAATTTTTGGTGGAATATCTTTGCAGTTTGGAAGTCAACCATCTGACAAAATTGAGAAATACAAGCCATGGCTCTTGGGGTAGATGGAAATTTACCAGCTTAAAAGTTAAACCAGGAAGTTTACATATATGAACTTCATGAGACCGGTGGATGTTATTAAAACCATTTTATAGATATGGAAACTGGAATTCAGAAAGCTTAAAAGCCACACAAAAATTAGTGGCTGAACAACGGTTTAAACTCAGATGCTCTTTCCACTAAGTATATACTGCTTACTTTTCCATTACACACCACCTCATCCCACCCCAACCAAGTAAGCCCAGGGAACCACATCCTGGAACATAAACAATTCTTCCTTTTACCACTTGAGTGTCTTTGAATAGCATCCCTATCTAGAATGTGCTGTTTCCCTTCACCCTCCTTTATTACAGTCCTCTGTACTTCAATACCCTGCTCAAAATGCTTACGGAAGATTCTGCCCTTGTGCCCTTGTTGGAATAAATATCTTGGTACCACTTGTCTGTTCTGTAACATAGCCTGGTCCTTGTATTGTTTTCTTCTTCTGACAGACCAAACTCTTTAAAAACAAGTACTTAGTCTTATCCATCTATAGATTCCCACATTACTCAGAAGTTACTTGATAATATTTTCGATACTGAACTGAAAGCTATCCCCTTTCACTCTGTCAAGCATGCATTAGAAAACCAAATCTTTTGAAAAGTTGTAACATGCTCCCTGAAAGCTGTAATTGTTCCTGGAAACTTTCCAAAGTGCTTAGAAATGGACTTCTCATAAATTATATCCCCAGTAAAAATGGTTGACTAGATTACCTTCTCTATCATTACAGCATATGTAATTTACCTAAAGAAATGACTGTGTCATAAAAGAACAATAACAAATTACCTTACTCTGACTACTGCAAGATGGGACTATGATAAATTTATTTATAAATAAAAAGAACTATCACGGACAATAATGTATCAAACTGAGAAGTTTGAATATTTTAAAAAATATTTAAAAACATTTTAAAAGAAACATGTTTTCAAAAAGATCAATAAAATTATTTGAAAGATCAAATAAAACTTCAATCACACTGCAAACTTAATAAGAAACAAATCACTGGGGAAGTCAGATGACTCAGGTCTGCTCTCAAAGGGTGGGCAGATGGTTGCATATTGTGGAATTTCCTCTGACATGATGCAAGCATGAGGGTGCACTTGTTCCCTACTCTTACTATAATATAAAAAGCCACAGGAGCTCCCCATCTGACACAGGTCCTCTGGGACAGCAGAGCTCACAACCGTCCAGGACAAGAGCCAGGAAGAAACCAGAAAGACAGCACCTTGTGTAAGCATGACTTCCAAGCTGGCAATTGCTCTCTTAGCAGCCTTCCTGCTTTCTGCAACTCTGTGTAAAGGTAAGCACATCCTTCTGATCTACAGAAGTTTGCTGTGTCTAAATGTGATCCTCAGATAGAAAGATTATTCTTAATGCCTTGATGACAGACATCCTTTTATTCAGCAAGAGAAAACCATCTTTGCAGTCATTTAATGTTAAATTGAAGTGTTTAATTTTTTAGGTTGTATAAATATAATATTTACAAAATTGTAAATTTTGATTTATATAGAGTTCTATTCCTGTCATTCATACCCTGTAGTATACATATATTTAACATAAATCTATAATTTAGAGTATGTTTTATTGGAGGTCACATTTACCTATTTTATCTTGTATTACTGAGTAAAAACTCAGGTAATTTTACTCCATGTACTATTTAATTGACGAGCTTCAAACAACCATCAACTGCTCTTTGGCTTAAAGACAGATTATAAACCTTATTTGGATCCCTCTTATGAAATAAATACAGTTTAGAATGTTTATGGTATATATAAACATTTTATATGGTATATATATACTCTTAAACATCAAAGATTTTGCTAAAATATAGGACAATCTCTGTGCAACTCACATATATTTCTATTAATTCTTCCTGAAGGCAATTTTCCTGTTGGTGGATCTTGCCTACCGTGAATAACATTGTGGTATCACAGAAGATTATGCAATGTCGAGTAGGAGAAAAAGTACCATGAGGATGTCAACATTGCCCAAAGACAAGTCCAAGTGTTTATGTCATTCAATGTTGTCAGGAATGACTGTTTTTAAAACAACGAGAAAAACTGAGGTCAGGGGCTAGGAGAATATCCAGCCATCAGTTTCAGGAATAAGTTTCCTTATGTGTTGTTTCCCAAACACACAGTCACCAAATAATCACACTGGAATTACCAAGGGCGAAGCTCGCTGAGCTATGCCTGTTAATGAAATCAATTCTTAACTGCCTCTTTTTTGTTCACAGCTGCAGTTCTGTCAAGAATGAGTTCAGAACTTCGATGCCAATGCATAAATACACACTCCACACCTTTCCACCCCAAATTTATCAGAGAATTGCGAGTGATTGAGAGTGGACCACACTGTGAAAATTCAGAAATCATGTAAGTAATTTCAAAAGTGATTAGATATTTTACTTTAGTAAACCTAGAACTGAGGAAGGTGGAAGAATCCAGCAAAGTTCTAGGTACTAGGAATACATAGTAAGCAAAACAGAAAGGGAAAATTCTTTGTCTCCATGGCATTTAAATATTGAACCCTCCATGACTCATAGCTAAAAATTAGTTTGGACTTTGATTTTATGCCTGTACTTAAGGAACCATCACTTGAATGCCAAAGGGATGTTGGAAACCCATTAAATACTGATTTTAATCATATCTCTCTTACTTCAGTGTTAAGCTTGCCAATGGAAAAGAAGTCTGCTTAAACCCCAAGGAAAAGTGGGTGCAGAAGGTTGTTCAGATATTTTTGAAGAGGTAAGTTGTTTTTTATTAAATTTAGAGTCTTCATTTATCCTGTGATATACAGTTCAGAAGTCAACCTATACATTTCCTGCTGCTGCTGAAAATTTTCTTTTAAGTATCTGCATCTTTTTTCTTTTTCTTTTTTTTTTTTTTTTTTTTTTTTTTTTTTTTTTTTTTTTTTTTGCGGTACGCGGGCCTCTCACTGCTGTGGCCTCTCCCGTTACGGAGCACAGGCTCCGGACGCGCAGGCTCAGCGGCCATAGCTCACGGGCCTAGCCCTCCGCGGCACATGGGATCTTCCTGGACCGGGGGACGAACCCGTGTCCCCTGCATCAGCAGGTGGACTCTCAACCACTGTGCCACCAGGGAAGCCCCTGCCTCTTTGATTAAAAAAAAATAGCAGCAATAGTGAGTTTGTTGTACTCATGACTGGGAGATCATATATCTCAGTTTGTCCAGGGAAGTGTGGGTATATGCCTATGTCCTGTGTCATTAGTATGACTCTCTCTCAATCTCGGAAGTGTTCTGGTTTACATAACTTACCTGATCTCTCTGTTTATAGATGAAAATATAGAGTATTTCTAACACATAACTATCTAAGACTCTCTTAATTTCTATATTAAATATATTTTCAAGAGCCATACTTTCCTCCTTATTTAGAACATTGTTAATTATTAAACTTTTTATTTTATTTTATTTCTTTTCAGAGCTGAGAACAAAGATCCATGAAAACAACAGCAACAACCAAAAATCCATTTGTCCATGGCTTCCAAGAATTCCTCAGTAAAGATACAATGAAACTTCAAACAAATCTACTCCAAAGCCTCATGTACTGTGTAGGTCTGGTGTAGGGTTGCCAGATAAAATACAGGATGCCCAGTTATAGTTGAATATTAAGTAAAACAATGAATATTGTTTTCAATGTCCCACGTACATCATTCCATGTAGGACACACTTATATTTTAGATATTATTCATTGTGTACGATAAATTCAAATTTAGCTGGAAATCCTGTTTGTCATTTTTGTTTTCTGTTAAATCTTGCAACCCTAGTCTGCTGGCCAGGATTCACGAGTCCTTGTTCAACTAAGCTTGTTTCTTCTTCACTCCCAAACTGGAGAAAAACATCTCAGCCACTAACCTACCTCACAGAGATGTGAGGTCATGTGGAAGCACTTTAACTTTTATTCAGTCATGTAATTATTTTGAAGTGTAACTTATTCACCTATTTATTATATATATATTTATTTAAGTCTAAAATATAGTAATGTTTGGGCATGAATTTGGGGAAATGGGAAAGAAGCATTGTTGATAAGTATAATGATGGTAGTGAATTTATATTTATTTTTTATATTGTGATGAATTACAGAACTACTTTGATCAAGGTTGTTTTATTATGATCATAGTTGCCAGATTTAGCAAATTAATAGAAAATAAACAAAAAACACATCCAGTTGATTTTTCTTTCAGATAAACAATAAATAATTTTTTAGTATAAGTACATCATTATTTATCTGAAGTTTTAATTGTGTTGGCAATCCTACTTTTCATATGCCTGGTCTGGTCTTGTCACTGCAAGCCTTATTATGCAGTGCTGTGTTAAATCACCTGAATCCTGAGTTATGACTATCTTTCTCAAAAGAGCAAAAATTCACCAGGGAATATGAATAAAGTAATTTCTTGTTATTTCTTATTTATTTATTCTGAACAATTAGATTCTCATAATTATATTTAAATTATTGTATATTTTAACACCAACTTTATTTTTTACTTTAAGATGCTTTTATGTGTTCCCAAAGAGACTCTTTCTACTGTTTTTGATAGTATGAAAATATGAATGTAACTGTAAGACATTTAAAATAAAATAAATTGTCAAAGCCATCAGGGGTCTGTCTGTTTTTCTTAGGTAGTTTTAAGATTTATTGTATTATTCATTTATATTAAAAATCATACTTTGATTCAGAAAACATAAGTGCTTTCTCTTAGTATTTTATATATCATGTGAAAAATTACCAACTTTTATTTGTAGAAAAACATAACTCCTTTCCAGAGATGGATTACAATCAGTAGTCTCTTCCATAAATGATGGAAATATTCTCAACTCCCTACTGTATACCATTTTGCTAATAAGGGTGACTTCAGATTTTCACCAGATAGCCTAGGTGTCTGTACAGCTTAACACAGCTGAACACTCAGAGAAAGCGGGAAGAGGGTACACATTAAAAAGCACTTCTCAGCTAATTGAGGAAAACTGTACATCTGAGGCAAAGAAATTTTAAATATGATTAAAGACAGAGCATATTTGAAAATAAATCAAGCAAAACTCTTAAAAGTAAAAACATAGTCTAACAAAAAACTCAGTGGCTGAGTTTTCTGACAGATTTGACACAGCTGAAAAGAAAACTGGAGATTAGAAAATAAACCCAAAGAACTTTATCTGAAATTTAAATCAGAGAGATAAAGAGTCAGTAAATTGGAAAGAATAATAGAAAGAAAGACATAGAGGATGTCCAACTGATTTTTACAAGCAGATGAGAGAGGAAATGGTCAACATTTGAAGGCAATAGCTGAAAATTTCCCAGAAATAATAAAGAATAAAGAATAACAATCCACTGTTTTAAGAAATCCAATTTACCGATTCTTAACTCATTTACTATTGCTGTTGGGTATTTGTTCATTCTCACTGCAATCTACTTTTGCTATGGCATTTAGCTCCTTACAATGACTCTGGGTACCTGCAACTGCCATTTTCTCTCTGAGTCAACTTTATCAGTGGTGTGGAGCAAAGCCTGTTCTCTTCTAATTCCCAGGGCACGTTAACACAAAGGTGTGCAGCATAATAAAATTAATAGAAGATTTGAGAGTTATGCACAAACAGGAACCAACTGAAAATTCAACTCCTGTAGTTTCTGTTCCTAGAAACATTGCTTCCCTCTAGAGTTAATTTCTCCCTGCTTATAGATCTTCTCTGGTCCCACTGTGGGGCCTCTTCTTCCTCAGAGTTCTGCCTAAATTTCATTTCTATATTCTCTTCTTCAAATTCAGGTTCTCTTGTCCTACCCACTTTCGTAACCATCTTGTGGATTTCATACACAGTTAATAAAAAAGATAACAAACAAACAATTTTTTAAAAATGATGATGGGAGAGATACAGGGCTCTTCAGAAGCAGAAAGCAAGGAGTTATCTAACCTAGGAAGTCTAGGCTTCCCTGAGAAAATCTAAACTAGAGTCTGAAGGATGAGTAGGAGTTAGCCACACAAATGGAAGACGGACGTGTGGGGAAGAGAGGTCTAGAAGGCAAGGGAGAAGTAATTTGTGTGACTTGAGAAGTGAAAGAATATCAGTGTGACAGGAGTTTGGCTTGAAACAGAACAAGTACTAACAGAAAAAACTGTGCTAAATGGACTGTGGAAAGCTCTAAAGGGCTTAGATTTGGAACTGAAAAGTTCTATTGGATTCCGATTACCTTCATTTTAAATGGTGAGCATTATAAGCTATTCTTCTTCCTGGGTTTCCTTCCAAAAAGAAATGGGAAGCCATACAAAGCAACCCAAAAGTCTGATCTTGGGGGCTTTTTAATGTCATTTGGGGGTTGAATCATCAAAAAACTCCCAACCTTATACAAAACCTCTTAATGTGTTAAGTACACATCCTTAATATGACCAATGTCCAACACTGAAGGCAAAGTAAAGACATCTGCACCAATTTGGTGAATCTTAATAATGATACTTTAAAAAATCTACCTCTTAATTCCATTTTTATCACTTTTAAAATATGCCAAATGCTTTTCCTCACTCTCATCTATATTAGCACTGTCTATAAGACAACAAAGCATTGCACTGAAAAGACAATTCAGTGGATCAAATTGAAGATTAGGCATCATGTAAACAAGCTAAAAAGGAAAAATGAAAACGTAAAAGAGAGACGATGTGAGAACAAGAGTGAGAGAGAAGGAAAAGCCAGTAAATTTGTGGAATTGACAATTTTGTTTTATTTTGCTTCAATGTTATTAGTAAAATATGTATATAGATAACCCAAGTTTTATTTGTATAGACACAGCCTTAGACACAAAATTGAGCATGCAATTTATTACCCTATACATTTAATCCATTTGTGTGGGTTACAAAATACAAATCAAATTTTTCCAAGTAGAAACATGAATATAAATATATAGAGATACACACAATAAAAAAGTATGGAGAGATAATAAAATGTTCACCTTAAAATTGAATTAAGTGTAAAATACTATAACACATACATTGTACATACAACATACAAATCAAGTAATTTTCATAATTGCCCTTTTTTTGCTAGATAAGCATCAGAAAATAGATTCATAGGTTGAAGTTACCTAAGCAAAATCTTTTATTCTCAAGATTTTAGTAAATAAGTATCAATAGATAATTATTTTTACTGTAATAGATCTATTTTGCCATTTTCTTCTCCAGAGGAAAAACTATTTTGATTTTTGCTTGTGGTAGCAACATAGCTTAAAAAAATTGCTTAAAATTGTATGAACCCTGCAATAACAAAGAAAACTTAGATAATGATTTCTCCATTACCCACTTAAAAAGATGGTCAGACAACAATTGCCTCAAGTTTGGTAACCATCTGCTGAGTTTGCAAGGATCACAGACAACAAATAGGGAATTTTTCCATGTAACAGAGTAAATAGCAGGCTTATTACTTCCCACAAGATTTACAGATGGGACAATCAGAAATTCTCCAAAAGATTACTTAAGGGTCAAAGAACCTAATGCTTAATGAGTAGAGAAAGAGGGCTTTCTATGCTCTTTGCATTCCCATAGATAAAAATCAATTTGGATAAATATCATTGTTACAAGACTTTTAAACATTATTTGGTTAAATGATAGATGGACTTAAAATCATAGCATGGTGAAAAATTAAGGTGGGGAAACATTCATAGATATTTCCACTCAAAGTTTTCTTCAGACTTTATCTAGAGGAATATTCTAATAGCTTTGTGATCTTTTGATCTTTTGATCATTGTGCTGGGGCTGAAGATAAGCTTTTAATGTATCTAGCGATTCTATTTCATAGGGCATGGTTTAGCTCATGTTTTAATCATGTTTTGATGTGATTGTTTCCACTGTCTGCATCCTAAATTAATCTTCCGCCACTCTTCTCATGCTTTTCAAAATGCCTTCACATTTATATTTTCAGTGTTCCTCTGAATAAAACGTTTATGGGAAGACATTCTAAATATAGATACCTCTGCCTAGATTTACTTCTTTATGCTTCCACAGGTATTCACCATGACCCTTTACAGGAAGCCCACGTAGAGACATGTTTTATTAAAGTGACTTGTTTCTTCTCAGGTCTAAGAGGTCTCTTATAAACTTAAAAGCCAAAGTTTATAAGAGCAAAAACCTCAGACAGTTTTCCAAATAGAGAGCCTTGTATTTTCTTCTGCCTAAAGTAAGTTGATTGGCTAAAAGCTATCAAAGAGAGGATGCTCCCCTAGGTAGGCTAACAGAATTATTAGAGAGGACACTTCTACTTCTTCTAGTTTTCTGGGAAACCTTGTTATTTGCAGCATGTGCATGAGACTTGTACCTCTATGGCCTTCGGTCGGCATGTCCACCCTAGTTAAACCAGGTCTGTACTGTTTCCCTCATGATTTCTTTCTCTCCCTCTTTTGACACAGTTTGCTCACCTGGATGTTGGCTCAGGATAATGGCTGTGTAATAACTTTTAAATACTCAGATATCAGAGAGCAGAGGAGGGCAAGAACAATGAAAGCAATCACAAATAGCAAATATTGTTAAAAGTTTAATAAAAAAAATAATATGCCTTATGGATCAATTAAGCTAACCTTAGCTAATTAGGTATCTTTTCTTTTAATTGATTGATTGTTCTATTCTCCCTGAAGGGTTGATCCAGATACAATATATATATTTATTCATTATTGCACAGACTCCACTTGGATAGCCAGTATATAGTTGGCAGTAATTTAATCAACAAACTATGCTGGTCAATTGGGCCTTTAAAACTTGAGCTATTTAATTTTTTATTTGAGCCATAGTGAGGGATACACTACAGCTCACAAATTGTAACATGTAAATTCACAGCCAAGGTAAAAGTCCTCTTTTAAACAATGGAAACCTCACTGATGGATCCTCCTTACCCATTGCCTCTTTCCTCATCCCCTTTAACCTGTTCTATTTTGGGTTTGCTGTAGCATGTATTACGTTCTACTATACTTTATAATTTATACGTTTATCGGTTTATTATTAGTTAACATTATTCCTCACTAGAAAGTATTTGTCTATTTTGTTCACTTTTGTGCCCCTGGTGTCTACCAAAATACAACAGTGCTTAAAACAGTGCAAAGCTTAATAAATATTCTGAGAGCATGAATTAGGGGAGAAAAATGAACTTCTGGTTTTGGAACATGGCAGACCAAGAAAACTTCTTTTCTGAATGCCTAGAAATGTTGGATTAAGTGTAGAAAATTTTGACTGTGCATATGAAATAAAGGGAATCCCCATAAAATTCACATAACAAATGAATCAGCAGTAGTTTATGGGTGGGAGATTCAACTCTGTCTCTACGGAACCATCTCAGACTACGCTGTGTTAGTCACAACAGTGAACTCCTACAATCCTGTGTACAAGTTACAGGGTGATTTGAGCACCAATAGTCTGATACTGTTTGTCTATCTTCTTCCATGCCCTTTCTCCCATTCTCTTCCTTTCTTCTACACTCTCTTTTCCTTTATTCTTCTATTTCCTTTCCTTTCTTTCACCTCCTCTTCCTTCTCATCCTTTTTCTCTTCCTCCTCCTCATTTTCTAAGTGCCTACCATAGTCCGGACATCTACAATCTAGTATCTTGGAGATAGGTAGACAGATAGATATAGATATGTGTGTACGTGTGTGTGTATATACATATATTTCCTGGAAGTAAGGTTTTCATTTTAATCCCGCCTACTCCCCAAAAAACAGATCTGTCAATATATGATTAGAAATGATGGCAGCATGTAATATTTTGTTGATAAAACATGTTTATCCAATTCAAATAGTGTAGGTTTCTATTGTGGCCACCACTTCACTTCTCCAAGTGATAAGTAGGGTTTGGGTGGCTGATGTTAATGCACCTCAAATTAATTCATGCACTCTTTTTAAGGTACTCTTAGTGAGAAGAAGGAAGTGATATTCATTGAGCACCTGATACCTAGCACTGTGTTAGGTACTAGAATACAAAGGTGTACAGTCACTTGTATGAAAGCTCTTCGAGACTTAGAAGGGACAAATAAAAACAAAGCAGCATGACAGAAGCATAGAGAATAGAGCTTCTACCTTTGACTCAGGGGCTTTCCTGGTCTCACACATCACTTGGAAGATGAGTATTCAGGTGTCCTGAGTGACTCCATATGAAATAATGTAAAACACTGACTTCCTAAAAAGTTTTCCCCAGTGATTGATCTATTTGTTAATTTACCACCGTCTTCCTCCACTTTGGAAGAAAATACAATAATTAGTACAATTTTACAAATTTATCTTTACTTGCAAAGCTTCTAAGATGCGATTTACTAGTAGGACAACGTAATGGGTCGAAATGTGGCCATCCCTTCCCAATTTATGTATTGAAGTCCTAACTCCCAGGACCTCAGAATATGAACTTATTTGGATACAGGGTCATTACAGATGTAATTAGTTAAGATAAGGTCATACTGGAGTAAGGTGGCACCTAATCCAATATAACTGGTGTCCCTATTAAAAGGGGAGATTTGGACAATGACACACCCATGCAGGGAAGTGCCACGTGAAGATGAAGGTAGAAATGGAGGTGATGTTTCTACAAGCCAAAAAATCCCAAAGATTGCCAGCAAACTACCAAAAATTAGGCGAGAGGCATGGAATATATTCTCTCTCACAGCCCTCAGAATAAACAAATCCTACAGACACCTTGATCTTGTACTTCTGGCCTCTGGAACTGTGAGATAATAAATTTCTGCCGTTTAAGTCACCCAGCTTATGGTGCTTTGTTACAAAAGTCCTAGCAAACAAATACAGACTGTATTTAAAAATCAGTAGAAAATACTTTAGTGATAAGCAGTGCTGTGTTCTCATGGTGGAGCTAAAGGGGACAGTGCATATGTCTTCTTTCCAGAGAACCTCCTACTGCAACACTTTATAATAAAGGTCTTATCTAGAAGTTCTCACAATATATGGAAAAGGAGTATTGAAAAGTTGTTAAGCGCAGAACTTCAACCAATATTGACATAGTATTAAATCCCTGTTTTGCCACTGTGTAGTCATGTGCTTTGGGACAAACCATCCAAGCTTCAGTGTCTTCATTCTTGAAGATGGTATATATTGCCTACAGCATAGAGTTATAATAAAAATTATATAACATGATAAGCGAATGCCACATAAAAAGCAATGAATAAATGGTAACTATTTTAAATATATAATCCTAAGTGATATAAAAAATTTCAAACCCTAAAGATAGGTCTTCCTCCAATTGACTTATAGGTTTGAAGATGTCTCAGCCAAAGTTTTAATTTTGATTTCCATGGAACTTTACAAGTTGAATCTAAAATTGATATGAAAAAGGGCCTAGGATAGACAAGATCCTTATAAAAAAAAGAAATAAGGAGGGGAGACTTGCCGTACTGAGTCTCAAGAATTATTACAAATCTACAGTAATTAAGACAATGTGGTATTGGCAAATACAGTGAGAGACAAATAGATCAATGGAACGGAGAAAAGAGGTCAGAAATAGACACCTAGAGATATGGGAAACGGACACATTACAAAGGCAACTTTGGAAATCAGTGAGGAAAGGGAGGACTATTCACTATATCAAGATGAAAAAAGACTATTTGTTTTTAAAAAAATGAAAGTGACTCCTCACCTCACAAGCATGCACAAAAAAGAAATCCAAATGTAATCTTTAAAACTCTTAGAAGAAAATATAAGCGAATGTCTTTTGGACCTTGAGATAGGGAAGGATTCTTAAAATAAGCTATAAAAATTACTATCAAATAATGAATCATCAGAATTTTCAGAATGGAGACTTCCCACCTAAAATATAGTTCTCTTGCCCAGAACTACTTCAGTTTCTACATTTTGTAGTGGAATTAGTGGAATCTATTGGGCTCATTAAATTAGATAAACATATGAATGTAGATAGTTAATAAGCAACCTATGCTTTAGAAACAATGTCAGAAGACTTTGTATTTCTGTGAATGAAGATTCTGACCTACAGGTTGTGAAATCATGAAAGAAGATGAGCAACTGTTCTCTCACTATTTTTATCTGTATAGATTAAGGTAACTGAATCAGAGCATTAAATGGTTGTAGAGAGGTTGCATAATGTTTTTTGGGGAATTAATTGACTTACAAGTCATGAACAAGAGAATTCCAAAATAGCTTGCTGACCAAAATTTTATCTTTCAACATCTGTGTTTATCAGATTCTCAAAGTGCACTATACCCCTGAAGAATAAGTTGTCAGATGAAAGATAACAAAGTTATGTTAAGGAGCTGTCCTGCACTAGCTATTCGAATGGGTTTTCTCTTTTGGACTCTGGGTGAAAATAGACACTCAGAAAGGCAAGGGAAGTTGTTGATCTATGACTGGCTTGCCTAAGGTCCTCTTGAGTCCAGACACTTCCTGTTCAGACGCGTGGTTCTGATTAAATATCACCCTCCAGCACACACACACACACACACACACACACACACACCCCACAAGGTTACACTCAATTGCCATGCAATTTATGAGAAAATTTATAAAGTGAAAAAATGCTGTGTATATTGACATTATGAAGCCACATTTCTGAATGTTAATATTCCATGTGGTATCCAACAAATCCCACAGTTTGACTGGAGTAGCTGGTTGTCAGCAACAAATATGCTGAGTGAGGGAAAGCAGCCTTGCAGTCTCTCATTATGTTAAGATTATATTAATATTAAATAATTTGATGCCTTATATGAAAGTGATATTCTTAAGTAGTGTCCCCAAGTGCACTGAAATTCTTAGAAGCACTGCTCATATATGCTTCATGGCCAAGGAAGGGGAGGCCAGGGAATTTTAAGAAAGGACATTTACCCTCCAGGGGTAGTCAAGACATCAACACAGCATTTATATACATTTCTGGTGTTTTATTTTTATTTTTTTAAGTAAATTAAAAGTTTGGTTAACTCACTCTCCTCAGTCTCCTTTGGGTCCTCTGTCAGAGCAGATTTTTTTTCTTAAATATTTATTTATTAATTTGGCTGCGTTGGGTCTTAGTTGTGATACACAGGATCTTTGTTGCCACGTTAGTTGTGACATGCGGTATCTTTAGTTGCGGCATGCAGGATCTAGTTCCCTGTCCAGGGATCAAACTTGGGCCCCCTGCATTGGGAATGTGGAGTCTTAGCCATTGGACCACCAGGGAAGTCTCAGAGCAGATGTTGACTGATTTTGTTCTTAGATGTAAGATGAAGACTTCTGAGAAAGTTGGGCTTTGAGAAATGTGATCTGTGCGACTGCACTACTTGAGTTGAAGCAATTAGTGTTCAGAGAACTTGATCATAAAATGATTTTCTATTAGAAAAGATTCCCTTTGAGGTGAAAGTTAAATATTCTATACAGTTATTACATTTTTGTTTTCTAAAACACATGACATTTAGTGAAGAAAACTAAATGTACCTAAATACAATTATGGAAAACAAACCAGAAACGTTATTATGAATGTGAGCTCTATTTTAAACTATATGTGATCCTGTTTTTCAGTGTAATGCCTTTTCTTGTCTATAGCAGTGTTCTGATGAGGAAAAGTAGGAAAGGATCTGACTTAGAAACAGTAGCTGGTTTAGTGTAAGCTTAGTTAGAGATAAGAAACAAATTTGTTAAGAATAACATCATGACAAAGAAAGTAGTCATTAGTAGGCTTAAAAGTTTTATATATCAAAACTAAAAAGATTTTTCCTTTTGCTTGAAGACATTTCTAGCTACAGATAAGAGAGACTGAAAGAAGCCTGCTCAAGTTGCCACAATTTTAAGAAAAATTAACCTTAAGCTTAAGATTACAAATTGAAAATCTTTTCCATTTGGGAATCTTTTATCACTGGAACTTTTAGACTAAAGAAAAAGTGTGGCTGATTTTTTTCTCTACTGCTTTTAACTAAGACCACATTTGAATATATATGTTTTTATTCCTGTGGTGACTGAATTACAACTATTCAAAATCAGGTTACAAGTATGAAATTTTAATTAGTGAAAAATTTTGGATTTTGTACAAAGATTTAAACTGGTAAAATTTTCTAAATTTCTTATAGTTCCTTATGTAACATCATTATCCGAACTGATACTTGAAAGTATATAAATCTAAGCACAGGTTTGTAACTAAATTATTTGTTTGTAAATAATTAAAGTCTTTTAAAGTTAGTTTCTATGAATCTCAGACAATATTGCTAATTATGTGATCCTATAAAATTATTCTATTTGAAATTTCTAAGTAGATTTAAATTTTTTTTTCTCTGACACATTCTAGTATTGATGTTGACTGTATTGTACTTTGTTGTTAACTTAGATTTTCTGTTCTCCTAATTGAATTTTTTGTCAGTTTGGACCAATACAATCCCAAAGTAACAGTATTACATGTATTCTTATAAACATTTTTGAAGAAATAAAAGTTTCAGCCCCTTAAAAGCCAGGAATAAAAGAAAATTAAAGTAATTAAGTAATTTTAATGTGTGTGAGTCATTTGGGGTCACAGGTAATACTTAAGCAGAATATAGAAAACATTTTTAAAAATCAATTTTCATTTGTCTATATTTGCTCTCTTATCACTTAGAATAAACCTAATGAAATGTTAAGTATCCTCCAAGGGGTACATCTTTCTAGATAATTCATGTTGTGTTAAAGATCACAGCAACATATACCCACTAAATTTAAGTCCAAATATATGGGCCCCCAAACTTAAAGAAAATAAACATATATAACCTCTTCACTTTGTGCTATCTGTATATTTTTGTCTAATTATAAACGGTCTTGGTTCATCATAATGATAGTAAAATAATATATTATGGGCATTCACTTTTTAGACTATTATTTTAAAATAACTTTAGATTTATGGAAGAGTTGCAAAGATTGTACAGTGTTCCCATTTACCCTTCAGTCTGCTTCCTCTAATGTTAACATTTTTTGTAACCATGGTACATTTATCAAAACTAAGAAATTAACATTAACACAATACTATGAACTAAACTACAGTATATTTTTCCACTATTGCCCTTCTTCTGTTCCACGGTCCATCCCAATACCATACTTTATTTAGTTGTCATGTCTCTGTAGGCTCCCCAATCTGTGATTGTTTCTCAGTTTTTGATGACCTAGACACTTCTGACGGGTATCGGTCAGGTATTTTGTAGGAGGTTCTCAGTTTGGGTTTGTTTGATGTTTTCTCATAAATAGACTGAGGTTACAAACTTTAGGGAAAACTATCAAGTGCCCTGCTTATTGCACAATATTGGGACACATGATATCAACATTATTTATTTCTGAGGATGTTAACCTTGATCATCTGGTTAAGGTGGTATCAGCCAGGTTGCTCCACTGAAAAGTGATTATTTTCCTTTGCATACCCTATTTGTTAGAAGAGAGTCCTGGGTTCATCTCATATTTAAGGGGATGGAAATTAAACCCTACCTCCTGGGGGCAAGAGTATAAGAGATTTTGTGGTCATATGTTCAAACCGACACAGTAAATAAATATTTGAGGGAAATACTTTGAGGTTATGGGCATTTACTTTTGATATCCTTATTAAATATAATTCATATTAAAACTACAGTTTTAAAAGTTCTAAATAATATTGTATTTTAAAATATTTTATAGAATAATGATCATAGCTAACATAGAGTGCTTACTCTGTGCCAGGAGCTGCGCTAAGTGTTCCTCTTTATTATAACTCTGTGAGGTATGTACTATTATTTTCTACATTTAACAGATGAAAATACTGAGGCAAAGAGAAGTTATATGATGTGCCCATTGTCATATGGCTGGGAAGCTACAGAGCTGGGATTCAAAGCTAGGAAGTGTCAGTCTGGCCCCGAACCTGCCTTGTTCTCTGAATCATGATGCTCTATGAGATAGATAGGTAGAGATATATAGAGATCAAGATATATTACAATAGGTAAGCAAACGTGTGTAATACTGAGGATTAAGTCTTGAGGGTTAAGTCTTGAGAATCAAGACAGAAGCGGAATAAGTTGTAAAACTTTTCAAGACTCAGTGAAGTTAAAATGATAGTGGCATATCTAAATGGTCCCAATAAACGTCTCACTCTTCTGCAATTGCTATCTGGAATATATTACAAATGCTATATATCAACAAGACAAAGGCAAACAATCCAATAGAAGAATGAACAAGAATAGGTAATGCACAAGAAACAAAACAATCAGTTTCATTAGTTATCAAGGAAAAACAAATTTAAACTACAATGAGATAGCATTTCATATCTATCAGGTGGTCCACAATATGTAAATCTGGAAACACTGACTTCTGGTGAGGATGTAGGGACATGGGAACTCAGACATGGCTGGAGGAAGTATAAATGCATGGAACCACCTTGAAAAGCACTTCGGCAATACTTGGGTGAAGTTGAAGATATCCATTATCATTTCTGTCTGCCCTAGGGAAATTCTCAACCATGTACATAAGAAATGATGTATGAGAATGCTCATGAAACACTGTTCGTAATAGCAAAATGTGGAAACAACTACTGTCCCTCCATAGTTAAATTGATAAACAATGCCATGACACAGAGTTAAAATGTAACAACTCCATCTACTTGCATTAACTCCGGGAAGTCTTTTTTTTTTTTTTTTTTTTTTTTTTTTTTGCGGTATGCGGGCCTCTCGCTGCTGTGGCCTCTCCCGTTGCGGAGCACAGGCTCCGGACGCGCAGGCTCAGCGGCCTGTATATGGCTCATAGGCCCAGCCGCTCCGCGGCACGTGGGTCTTCCCGGACCGGGGCACGAACCCGTGTCCCCTGCACCGGCAGGCGGACTCTCAACCACTGCGCCACCAGGGAAGCCCTCAGGGAAGCCCTCAGGGAAGTCTTTAAACACATACTTTTGAATTTAAAAAAATGGTTCAGTACAATGCCATTCATGTAAGTGTTAAGGTCCCAAATAATGGTATTGTATCTATCATTTGGAAACATGCATTACAGTAAAGTTTCTGAGATGAAAATTTAATAAGTAGTCAATCTAAGAAAGAAATGGAAAATTTTATTCAAGCCAACCTGAGGATTTTCATCCAGGAGACAGTCTTTCAGAAAACTCTGCAGACTGTTCTGAAGAGGTAAGAGGGGTGGCCAGTATATATTGATTTTGATGAAGGTATATGTGCAAACAAGCACACAACTCGGTAGAAGGTTATTGCTGTTTGTGAGGAACAGATACCTTAGTTAATGGTTTTAGTGTCTTTCTAAGTATGGAAAGATGCAAGAAATTGGTTTCATAAAATTTTCTCCTGAAAATATCTACCTATTTGAGGGCCAGTTCTGCCAGTTTTCTTAGAACACGAAGTGCCTCATGCTGATCTTCACCATGAATCCCTTTCAGGGTTACTGTAGGTCAGCAACCACAGTGGCTAGTGACTTGATTCTTGTAGAACTCAATGGTGGGCAACATTCTTTATTTTACAGTCCCCTCCCTTTTGATCTTAATTTCAACCAAGGTTTGGGAGGCATTTTGTGACCAGTTTGTGCCACAGTGCTAGGAATGCTCATTCCTGGGTCAGGCGAGGATTTCATTGATAGGCCACTCAATGTGTTATTACTGGATGAAGGCTTTTTAACCGTAACCAAAAGCCTCTGGACTGCCTGTCTTATCAGTCTGCTGTGGTTCAGGAAATGGTTCCCTCTTGTTTCTTCTTCCCATATCTGGAGTTTCACTATTACAATCATTTATGTTTTAGGATATATATTTGAGCAATCATTTCAAGTCACTTAATCATCATCTTATCTGAGGCTTAGTCACACATTTGGTAATGCAAGAAACAATAATCTTTAAAAACAGGCATGATACTAATAATATAGCTAGTAACATTAATAAGGTCATAAGTAAGTATTTAAGCTAAGAACTTCCGTTATGTGCGGCCCATTATCTCCCCTGGTCGTCTGACCAGACTGTTCACCAATTGCTATCTTTAAAGGAAACGATAAATTGGCTTTGTTCACCAAAGTTCACCAAAGATATCTGCATATAAAGGGCAAGTGGTGGGTCATTGTGACCCCTGGCAGTATTGAGAAAGGAATGTTATCTTCTAAGGAGTTACACAGCTGGCACCAGAAGAAGAAAAATTAATCTTTATGACTAAGCAGGTGTTTCTGTCATTGGGAAAGTCTTGTTAATGCACAATACACAAAGCACACTAGAGGAGAGGGAGGAGGCCGAAACTGGCAGAGAAAAATTTTATGTTAAGTTTTTCTTGTCTTGCCTTAAAATATGAATGTTATATCATCATTTCAGAACATTCATGAGAATGACACTATCATAGGAATTTGGCAGTGAAGAGGGAAAAGGATTGGCCAGTGGGGCTGTAGTATATATATCATTTTTTACTTTAAAAAATACCTGAAGCAAATATAATGAAATGTTAATACTGCTTAATTTCAGAAGTGGATAAATAGGTAATTGTTATATGTATATATATTTTACTTTCATGTTTAAAAGGTTTTATAATTGAATGTGAAAAGGCTGATTCCTTGTGAAATTTTTTTCTTAATGGGGAAAAAGAAGGGAATTTAAACATTTCCTTCATCAAAAATCCCTTTGAGCTTTTATTTGCCAGACTTCCTTCTTCCTTGTTAAGAGGTTTAGTAACCTCAAACTATATTTACTTCTGTGGTTTCACTCTGAAAAAGATTTGGCTTGTTTAGAAAAAGTCTTCTGTGAACCTAGATTCTAAGCTACAGGTTCTCAGGGGAAATTATTTTCTATGGCAGAGCTAAAGGGAAAAGCCAGAATATTTTGATGTTGACACAACTTCTGGTGAAATGCCATAAAGGTCACCAAGTCTGTGATCCTTCATGGGATCCACAATGTGGGCCTAGAAACTAGCCCCGCCCCAACCATCACTTGGAGCAGAATGGAAACATTCTGAGAACGTGCATGATGCTCTCCTGGGATTCATACTTCTTTAATACACTGCTTTTACTTGTTTCCAAAGTTTTCAGAATTGTTTCCAAACTTTTACTTTGAATGGCTATCTCACTGTTTACATGACAAAGGAAGTCAGCCAGCTGAGATTGCTGATAGTACAGTGCATGCTGGCTTATTTTTTCCGGCTTATGTGATAAAGTTATATTTTAAAAATGGGTATTTTCTTAAAGGTATAAGGGTGTCAAAGTGTGCACTTTGGGGTGGGAAACAAAGCCTTTTTCTCCATCTATGAAATCCTATATTCCATACAATGTCTCATGACTTTAATGAGATTAAATAAAGGCTCATCTGTACTTATCATGAGAGTTTTATTAAATAAATGTAAGAAGTTTGACTTTGCAGTTATAAAAAATGACATCTAATCTGTATTATTTGAAGTACTTGTAATCCAAAGAAAACCTTCTTGAAAAGTATTTTTCAGTTTGATATATTTTTGCATAAAGTCTCTAGAAATTGGATGTAGTTGATTTTGTTAACTACTATAGTAAATCATTGAAAAATAAAATATTAGAAATAGAGCAGTGCTTGACAATTTGTTTTAAATCACTAGAGAAACATTAAAAGCATACTACTTTTGCTTTTTGGATATACTTAATTTTAAGTAATACATGTTGAGCCAAAACAAATAAAACTTTTGCTTCTGATTAGTATTTTAAGTTTAAGGGGGAAAAAGTCATAAATGATGACATGTTTTCATTTTTCTCTGTTTTATATTTATAAAACTTTATTTTAATAATGAAACAAGTCAAGAAGTACTTTAGAAAAATTAGTCTTTATTTTCATTTTTTGCTTCCTGCCTGTATATCATGTCATTTATCTTTAAAACATGACAAGTTTAAGAACCCTTAAAAATTATTTTATTCAGATTATGGTTTTCAGAAGAGAGGACTCTGTATTAGTCATCTTTGAAATTTTCATAGCATTTGTTAAGCCTCCCTTGTTGAAATGAAAATTTCAGATAGGCTTGATAGCATCCAGGCCTCACAAAGAGCAAATGATGAAGCAAAGTGGTGGAAATTGCCCCACAGTTTATGGATGACTGAGTGAATGAATCAACTAAGTATACTGCAGCACTCCCTGCAAGAGTCCGTCTGTAAATCTGCTGAAGTTCCAATCAGAGCAACAGATGGTCTGAACATCATTCATGGCTCCAAAAGGGTGTTGGCTTCTTCCCCATACTTAAGACCTGTAATTTTGAGGTGAAGATGATACAATTTCCTGTTTGGGACAAATCCTGGGAGTTGCCATACTGATGTTCCATTTGAATAAGGATATGAAAAAGCAGAAAATCCAGATTATCTTACACACTGTAAAAAGCATCCTTTTTTTTTTTTTTTTTTTTTTTTTGTGGTACGCGGGCCTCTCACTGTTGTGGCCTCTCACATCGCGGAGCACAGGCTCCGGACACGCAGGCTCAGCGGCCATGGCTCACGGGCCCAGCCGCTCCGCGGCATGTGGGATCTTCCTGGATCGGGGCACGAACCCGTGTCCCCTGCATCGGCAGGCGGACTCTCAACCACTGCGCCACCAGGGAAGCCCAAAAGCATCCTTTTAAACTATAGTTTTTGATGAGTTTTAACAAAGATATCGACCTATCTAGCCCCTAATGATCTTGAGCACCTTTTCACGTGCTTATTGGCCAATTACATACTTTCTTCTATGAAGTACATGTTCAAAAATTGTCCCTGTTTATTACTAAATGGTTTGTCTTATTATTGAGCTGTATGAGTTGTTATATATTTCAATTATAAATCTTATCAGATACATGCATCACAAATGTTTTTTCCCTTTTTGTGACTTGACTTTTCATTTTCTTAGAAGTGTTTGAAAAGCAGAAGATTCAAATTTTGATGGGGTCAAATTGAGCAATTTTTTCAAAAGTACTTATTAGTACTTTTACAATCTTGTCTCAAAACCCTTTTCCTACTCCAAGGTCTGAAAATTTTTCTTCTGTGTTTTCCTCTAGAAGTTTGATCCTTTTAGTTTTTATGTTTAGGTGTATGATACATTTTACATTAATTTTTGTGTTTGGTGTAAAGCAAAGACCAGGATTCGTTTTATTCCCTGTGCATATTCAGTTGTTCCAGCACCATTTATTGAAAAGACTGTATTTTCCCCATGGAATTACCTTGATACCTTTGTAGAAGATCAGTTGGCCATATATGTGTGTTCTAAAGGTTATTGATTAAGAACACAGGCTCTGGAATTAGACTTTCTGAGTTTAGGTCCTATCTCAACTCTATAGCATGGTGACCTTGAGTGAGCTTATTCTTCTTATTCCAGGCATAAATATGGAAAAGAGCTAAGGCCAAAAGGCCTTTAGTAATGTGACTTGCCCAAGGTTAGACATGTAAGTTAGTGGCAGAGCTGAGATTTGAACCCAAATCATTTGATCTTCTGTTCATAACTCAATGAACTCTAGTACAATGACTTTCTTATTTTTTTCCAGCTTTATTGAGATATAATTGACATATAACTTTTAAGGTGTAAAGAGTGTTTATTTGATATACTTATATATTGCAAAATGATCGCCACCATAGCATTAGTTAACACCTCCATCCTGTCACATAATGACCATTTCTTTTTGTGGTGAGAAAATTTAAGATCTACACTCTTGGTAATTTTCAAGTGTATAGTACAGTATTATTAACTATAATTACCATACTATACATTAGATCCCCAGAACTTATTCACCTTATAACTAGAAGTTTGTACCCTTTGACCAACATCTTCTCATTCCCCCCACCCCCAGCCCCTGATAACTACCACTCTATTCTCTGATTCTATGAGTTTGGCTTTTTGAGATTCCACATATAAATGATACCATACAATATTTGTATTTCTGTACCTGATTTATTTCACTTATCATAATGCCCCCAAGGTTTAGCCACGTTGTTGTAAATGGCAGGATTTCCTTCTTTCTCATGGCTGAATTCCATTTTATATGTGCCTAATCTTCTTTATTTATTCATCTCTTGACACTTAGATTGTTTCCATATTTTGACTATTGTGAACAATCCTGCAATGAGCATGGGAGGGCAGGTACCTCTTAGAGATCCTGTTCTCATTTCATTTGGATATACACCCAGAAGTAGGATTGTTGGATAATATAGTAGTTCTATTTTTAATTTTTTGAGGAAACTCCAAGTTATATCCCTACCAACAGTGCAAAGAGAATTTCCTTTTCTCCAGACCCTTGCCAACACGTTGTCTCTTGTATTTTTGATGATAACCATATTAATATGTATAAGGTGATATTTCATTCTGGTTTTGATTTGCATTTCCCTGATGATTAATGATGTTGAGAATCTTTTCATGTACCTGTTGGTTATTTGTATGGCCATATGTCTTCTTTGGAAAAATGTCTGTTCAAGTTCTTTGCCCATTTTTTAAAAGGATTGTTTTGTTGTTTTTGTTGTTGAGTTGTATGAGTTCTTTATACATCTTGGATATTAACCCCTTATCAGATATATGATTTGCAAGTATTTTCTCCCATTCCATAGGTTAGTTTTTGGGTTTTGTTTGTTTGTTTTTGTTTTGCTGTGCAGGAACTTTTAAATTTGATGTAGTCTCACTTTTTTGTTTTTGCTTTTGTTGCTTTCAGCATCACACTAAAAAAGAAATCATTGCCAAGACCAATGTCAATGGGTTTTCCCCCTATCTTTTCATAAGTTGTGTTTCTGTTTTCATTTGATTCAAGATTTTGATTTCTCTTTTTATTTCTCCTTTGACCCATTGTTTGTTCAAAAGTGTGTTGTTTAACTTCTCCATACTTGTGAATATTTCAGATTTCTTTCTGTAATTGAATTCCAGTTTCATACCATTGCAGTTGGAAAAGATACTTGGTATGATTTCAATCTTCTTAAAATTTCTAAGACTTGTTTTGTGTCTTATCAATATGATCTATCTTGGAAGATGTTCTGTGTGAGTTTGAAAATAATGTGTATTCTCTTGCTGTTGGATAGAATGTTCTGTATATATCTGTTTGGCTCATTTGGTCTAAAGTATAATTCAAGTCCAATGTTTCTCTGTTGATTTTCTGTCTGGATGACTTATCCATTGTTAAAAGTGGAGTATTACAGTTCACAATATTATTGTATTGTTGTCTATTTCTCCCTTCAGATTTATTTGCTCAATATATTTAGGTGCTCTGATACTAGGTGCATATGTATTTACAATTGTCATATCTTCTTGATGATATCTGCTTTGTCATTATATAATGAACTTCTTTGTCTCTTGATACTATTTTTGGCTTAAAGGTTATTCTGTCTGATACAAGTATGGCTATTCCTGCTCTCTTTTGGTTTCCACTTGAATGGAATATCTTTTTCCATCCCACACTTTTAGTCTGTATGTGTCTCTAGGTCTGAAGTGGGTCTCTTGTAGACAGCATATATATGGGTCTTGTTTTTGTATCCTTTCAGCCATCCTGTGTCTTTTGGTTGGAGCATTTAATCCATTCACGTTTAAGGTAGTTATTGATATGTATGTTCCTATTAGCATCTTCTTAATTGTTTTGGGTTTGTTTTTATAGGTCCTTTTCTTCCCTTGTGTTTCCCACTTAGAAAAGCTCCTTTAGCATTTTTTGTAGAGCTGGTTTGGTGGTACTGAATTCTCTTAGGTTTTACTTGTCTGTAAAGCTTTTGATTTCTCCATCAAACTGAATGAGATCCTTGCTGAGTATTGTAATCTTGTTTGTAAGGTCTTCCCTTTTATCAGTTTAAATATGTCATGCCACTCCCTTCTGGCTTGTAGAGTTTCTGCTGAGAAATCAGCTGTTAACCTTATGGGAGTTCCTTTGTATGTTATTTGTCTTTTTTCCCTTGCTGCTTTCAATTATTTTTCTTCATCTTTAATTTTTACCTATTTTATTACTATGTGTCTTGGCGTGTTTCTCCTTGGGTTTATCCTGTATGGGACTCTGCACTTCCTGGACTTGGGTGGCTATTTCTTTTCCCATGTTAGGGAAGTTTTCAGCTATAATCTCTTCAAATATTTTCTCAGGTCCTTTCTCTCTTCTTCTTCTGGGGCCCCTATAATGTGAATGTTGTTGGGTTTAATGTTGTCCAAGAGGTCTCTTAGGCTGTCTTCATTTCTTTTCATTCATTTTTATTTATTCTGTTCTGCAGCAGTGAATTCCACCATTCTGTCTTCCAGGTCACTTATCCGTTCTTTTGCCTCAGTTATTCTGCTATTGATTCCTTCTAGTGTAGTTTTCATTTCAGTTATTGCATTTTTCATCTTTGATTATTTGTCCTTTAATTCTTCTAGGTCTTTGTTAAACATTTCTTGCATCTTCTCGATCTTTGCCTCCATTCTTTTTCCAATATCCAGGATCTTCTTCCCTATCGTTATTCTGAATTCTTTTTCTGGAAGTTTGCCTATCTCCAATTCATTTAGTTGTTTTTCTGGGGTTTTATCTTGTTCCTTCATCTCATACATAGCCCTCTGCCTTTTCATCTTGTCTATCTTTCTGTGAATGTGGTTTTTGTTCCACAGACTGCAGGATTGTAGTTTTTCTTGCTTCTGCTGTCTGCCCTCTGGTAGATTAGGCTATCACTGAAGTTTCTTAAATGGACTCCAGAGCTCCCCAGAGCTGTTTTTGTTTGTGAATAGCTTCCTAATTGTTAATTTTTGTGGGGAGATAGAGGCTGGGGTTTCCTACGCTGCCTTTTTGGTGATGTCACTTCTACATTGACTTTTTAAAAAAGGCATGACTCTTTTGAATTCTTTCTGTAACTCTGAGAAAATATTCACACTTAATCTAATCTCTTAAGATAATCAGCTCAAAATAGATTCAGATGATCAAGTATTCAGAACAAATAAATAAAATTGTTATTTTAGAAGTAGTAGGGCCTTCAAATACTTTGAATAAGCTAGTCCCTCTCTGACTCTGGGATTATAAGCTTCTAAATCAATGCAGAGAGTTTGGAATATCAAAAGTCATTCCAGAGAATTTCACAGAAAATGAAGAAACTGAGAGACACTTTCCTGCTAGGATTTATCTCTTTTTTCTTTTTTTCTGGAATTTTCAGTTTGAATTTTACAAAAGACTTCTTTCTATGAAATCAGAATGCTGAGTTGTCATATTCTCTCTGATAATAAATTTCACAAACCCTGTGTTGTGAGTGGGCATAATGGGAAATGAAAGTGTACTACAAGCAAATTTGGCCTGACAAAGCATGTAAGAGGCCACAGCATAAAATTTGTTTCATTTGAAGTATCTGTTTCTGTTTGAAATATATGAGTCCAAAAATTTAAACATCAGGCCAGAGCATTTTGAAAGCTTTCCTCTTTCAAAGATAAAGTATTATGTAAGGAAAAAATGCCTCACTTAGAATAAAACACAGGACCTCTCTGGCCAGAGGTTAGGAATGAAAATGTGAAGAGGTGGTTATCTGATTCCAAGTCCCTGACTTTGTCTTCCTGAGTTTCCCTTATTGGGTCTTTCTCATGGTGACTCCCACCTTTATTGCCATACTGGCTCTATCATTTCATGGAGCTCCCTATCTATACATGGACAAGCCCTTTGCTTTGGGTTTTCCTTAATATAATTGAGACCTAATGACACATTTTTTAAAGTTATTGAATAAAAAGAAGAGAAAAAATACACCTAGGAAATAATGTTCTAGAAACACTGTAGTTCACAAAGTTTTATATACATCTGTAGACACCTTGTTTGAATCTCTTACTTTCTAAGTTAGGTCTATCTCTAGGTGAAGGCTAGGTATCACCTGTGACCTAACCTCGACAGCTTCTTTCTGAGGCACTTTGACCTTTCACTGTTAAACGAAAGATTTCTGGTGAGTAGTTCCCAAAATTATTTCCCACTCCTTTACAGTTCTCTGAGAAATGGATGGACACAACAAGTACCAATAGAGATTGGAGCTTTACACAGACACAATTCATACAGCAACTGATCTCCATATGATCATTATTACAGCAATAACATAAGTCAAAGACTCCACATGATAGATAGCCATAATCATGTGCTTAATCATTTATTAAGTTCCACCTTATGCCAGGCAGTGTGCTAGGTGCTTTACCTGCTGAATTCTGTTTAAGACAAGAACTACATAATTTTTAAAATGTTAATTCTTAAATACTTAATAAGGTCTTATTTTGCCTACAAAGAGTTTTCACTCAGTTTTTATAACAAAAATGTTAAAAAAAATTTGTGTGTGTGTGTGGCATAGTATACTAACATAAAATTTACCAATTTAAACATTTTTAAGGGTAAAGTTCAGTGGCATTAGTAAATTCACACTGTTGTGCAACTATCACCACTATCCCTCTCCAGAACTTTTTTATCTTCCCAAACTGAAACTTTGTACCAATTAAATAGTAACTCCCCATTTCCCCTAGTCTCTGGCAACCACCATTTTACTTCCTGTCTCTCTGAACTTGATTAATCTAGATACCTAATATAAGTGGAATCATATAATCTTTATCCTTTTGTGACTACCTTATTTCACTTAGCATAATGCCTTCAAGGTTCACCCATGTTGTAGCATGTGTTAGTATGCTACAGCAGCATGTAGCATGCTTCACCACCCTAAAACATCTCCTGTATTTCACCTACTGAAATCACTCACCTCCCCCACAGAAAACCCCTGCAGCCACTGATCTTTTCTTTCCACTTTTTTTCCCCAGAATATCACACAAGTAGAACAATACAGTATTATTTCAGACTGACTTCTTTCACTTAGCAACATGCAGGTAAAATTCATCCATCTCTTTTCATGGCTCAATAGTCATTCCTTTCTATCGCTGAATAGTATTCTATTGAATGGATTCACCAGTTTATTTATATATTCACCTATTAAAAGCATCTTGGTTGCTTCCACTTCTGGCAGGTATAGATAAAGCTGCTATAAACATTCTTGTGCAGGTTTTTCTGTAGACATAGGTTTTCAAATCAGTTGGGTGAATACCTCAAAGTATGATGGCTGGATAATATGGTAAGACTATGTTCAGCATTGTAAGAAACTACCAAACTGTATTCCAAAGTGCTGTACCATTTTGCATTCCCACCAGCAATAAATGAGAGTTCCTCTTGTTCCATATCCTTGCCAGCATTTTGGGTTTTAGCCATTCTAATAGGGTGTATAGTGGTATTCATTGTTGTTTTAATTTGCAATTCTCTAATGACAAATTATGATGAGCATCTTTTCATAGGGTTATTTGTCATCTGTATATATTTTATAGTAGAATGTCTGTTCAGATTTTTTGTCCACTTTTTAAATTGGGTTACTTGTTTCCTTACTGATGAGTTTTAAGAGTTCTTAGTATATTTGGGATATAAGTCTTATAGAAGTCTCATAATTACTCTTTAATTAATTCAAATTCAGAAAGAATATATTGGGCAACTACAATTTAAGAATTCCTGGGTGCAAGATTTTTAGAAGATAGAGGTGAAATATAGTTCTTTTTCATAAGGAGCTTACAGTAAAGAGGACATGAGCAGAAAAAGAGAAAATAAAAATAGCTCTTTAAGGGAGAATATACAACCACCACATAATGATGTAGCCAAAAAATTATACTAGAGCTCACAGGAAAACAAGAGGGTGAAAGGGAGTTTGATAATGTAGCATTAAAGAAAGACAGAGCTGCTAAGACAGTGGAATAAAAAATAATTGTTTTGAAGGTGGTAGTGATAGGAAAAAATAACGGTTAGATAATCCTACTTCAGAGCTGAGAGAAGAGAAAGAAGTCTATTGCAATCAGAAAAAAATAGGACTTTATGATTTAAATGGTTCCCTGCTTTTCTATGTGAATGACAAATAAATGTGTCATTTGGAAAGTAAAAGCATAAATTAATCATAAACTATGCAGTCAAATTTAATTAAGTATAATGATGCTGGTATACCTATGAGTAGAACAGGAAACTTATTAAGACACAAAGCAGTATAGTTGAAGTTTCAAAGCATCTAACCCAAAGTAGGCTAGGTTTCCTCTCAGTACAGGCACTGCAAGTTTTCTATGAGCAAGATTGTCACAATTTTAGGTTCTGAGTAGAAAGTACCTTTTTTCTCCCTCGAATTCCCCCATCTACTCTCTTATGCCTAAAATTCTTTTGTGGGGATAGCTGTCCTTTATTCTTCATTAGACACTTGGATTAAAATACCAAAAACAATATCTTTGTCACCCAACCAGACATAAACTTTTATAGAACGATGTGTCTGACTGAGATCAGACCTCTTTTTTTCAGAGGAAAAATATTTTGATAATGGGAAAGTGCTAGAAAGAAAATGGAGAGATTTGGAGAAGATAGTTGAAGAGGAAGACAAAGTCCCCTCCTTTACAGCTTGATCATAAACATCCTTGACTGTTAACTTCTGTGGCCACTACTTTGGTTTCATTGTAATGTCCCATGGTTTCACCCTAAGAAGATATGGCCAGTTATCAGTTGACCTATATAGTGTCAAAGGCAAAATCATCAGCATTTCAAACGACAAACAAACTCTACCCATTCATTACCTTGTGTAAAACAAGAAGTAAGCAGATAGAATACACAGGTGTGGCTTTGCATTATATTTTATACTGACTGAACTTACAGGAAATAGTTTCCTTAAGTAATGATGCCTTCTTTTAGGGTAATTCCCAGAATAGAGTTCTGGGAAATATTGTTCTTGGAGAAGCCATTTAATTTTCTCTCTGATTCCACAATAGGGACAAACAATTGGTATTCCTCTAAGTTCATTTCTGCTGCTTTTGGCTGTCTCACTCTTCCATACATTCCATTGCCATTAAGGTAGAGAATTTTGTTTTTATAGTAACCTAGAAGGAAGAGGAAATCTCTTATAGAAATACCTAAACATTTTTATGTACTGCTTATTCATCTGTGTTTTTAAAGAAAACTCCAAACAGTATATTTTCTTTGAAGTCAAGACAGTTTTGTTGCATGATCAAGATAACAAAATGACTATGAAAAACTGAGGAAAATGATGAGGTGTGAGCCAGTAGGAAAAGATCTTTGTGTCCCAGGATGCCAGACTTGCTATAGAAACTCTCATTTTTGTGTGTTCCTTTATTTATTTCCCATTTTTTAGTTTCCTATTGTTTAAAAAAACATAGGATTATTTTTTAAAACAAAGAGATATATGTATATCTGCACAATTTCAGGGCCATTCCTCTGCAACTCCAGTAATAGGATTATCAATTCGATACACAGAAGAGTCAGTTCTGCATTTACCATATCACAAAGAGGCAGTAAAGATGTTTATTAGAACTCCCAGTCCCAAATATATTTAATCTCACATTAGGTATGGCTATGTCCCTAATATATCTTTTGTGTTTTTGAGAATGGATTGAGAATGGAGGTTGTGGCAGTGGTTTTTGTTTATGCTGATGGGTACCATAACGGCCACAATAACACATAGGGTCACATCTCTGTTGTTGAATTCTTAGAAGCCCTTGAGGAAATTTCCAACTTCATAAGAAAGTTAGGCATGGTTTCAGGAAGAATAGAAAGTACACTATAGTATACACCAATATAGTGAGAAAACTCATTTTACAACTAGAAAGAACCAGGCTCCAAAGCTTCTAAGCCATTGAATAACACACGTAAAGGGCATGGACTGATGTTATCTACAAAGACAGAGAGTTATCCTGGCTATGCAACTTACAAATGACTGGGGCTTCCACCCATTCACCTGGTATTGATTCATTACACTTTCATTTTGGAAGAATCTGGGAAGAAGATGACAAATTAAGGGGCATAACTCGTTAGCATAAATTGGTTTGTCAGGTAGCCCCCAAAGTGCACCTGAGCCATCTTCTTAAATTATGTGTTATGTGTTTAAAGCCTTTAGCAATACCCCAGTAACAGGTCACTGCAGCGGGCTACATTTACAGTTTGAGTCAACCTCCTAAGAGGGTTCAGCTCCTAGTCTTTCCCATATCAGCTGGTCCGCTGCTAAGCTGTGTTTTCAATTTGGTTAGGCCAAGTATATGGAAACTGATAATGTACTACTCCCTCTCTAACTTCTCTTGTCCTGTGGCTCACAGATTCCTCCCTTCCTAGCAGAAAAGTGATGCCTCCTGACAGGCTGAGAAGGCATCATGGAGGAAGTGACAATTAAACTGAAGCTTAAGGGGTAAGTAGGAGTTTGTGATGTGAGTACGTTGATGATAGAAGAGATCAACAGAGCCGTGAGAGAACGTAATACATTTTATGAACTGTAAAACAAATCTGGTGTGGCTAGAGTATAATGGACTTAACAGGGACAGTGGAGAATACTAGGAGAAGAGGTTCAGATTATGAGGGACTTTGTGTGCTAAGCTGTGGTTTTCAACCATTTTTTTAGTGATAGATGATGTTCATATGCATAAGACACACTCATGGGTATAAGGAAAGTTATCTATAAGCCCTAGTATTTTGCCTATACATTCTTCTAGTTCTCTTACAGTTAAGGTAGGAAGTTAGGATGCAAATGAGTGAGATTTTTTTAAAAATAAAATTATCATCTTGAGATCAATTTTTTAATTCAAAAATAAAAATGCCAAAAAAAAGAGAAAACTGTAGATATGTTATTGGTAACAAATTACTTTGCCACATCTTACCACTTATCACGATTCACATCCTGCTCTAATGGTAGGGTAGAAAACTGTTTAATCTTGTGGGTTTCAATACAGGTTTTAAACAGAGAGTAAGGTGATTTCATTTAATTCTTTAAATTTAACTGGTGACAGTGGTCAGCTGTACTCAAGGGAGGAGAGGCTGATTGCAAGAAAATCACATAGAAAACTGTTGAAATATTTGAGGAGGGATGATGGAATCCTGAATGGCGGTGGTAGTGGAATTATACAGGAGAGGAAATTTGAAAAACATATGTTGGTCCCTGTTTCTTTTGAGAGGTCAATAGAAAATAAATGAGAGGGACTAAAAGGAGGTATTTAGGGGCCCTTTTAAGGCTACTGGTAATGTTAGCCATAGCAATTTTAATAAAGATGGAAGCCATATTGTCATAAAATTAGGAGCAAATGAAAGAGAAATTAATAGAGAAAAAAACTGTTGAGAAACCTGGTTATAAGGGAAGGAGCAAGATTAGCTGGTAACCTAAAGGAGTTGTAGGGTCAAGAGGCAAACGTTTTAGTAAAGATGGAAAACTTCGAACAGGTTTATGTGTGGAAAAGGAAAGAGTAAATAAACTGGAGAAATAAGATAACTGATGAAGTAAAGTCCCAGAGAAGTTAAGAAAGAACAGGATCCAATCTAATAATCTCCCACACGGATGGTTTCTCAGACACCAAAGCCCTGCTCTGACAGGAAATAAGGTAAGGGTAGGGGCTGGCATAGCTAGATATAGAGATGAGGGAACAACAGTTAACTTTCTGGTCTCTTGAGGTAGAAATGAAGATCATTTGCTAAAAATGAGAGGGAGGGTTCACAGCAGGTGGAGTGCTTAATGGTTGCTATTAGTTCACTTTCCTTCTGGTTCCCAGACCTTGATTTCCCTCTGAGAAACCATCACCTCCCCATTCTCAGTCCATGTACTTTATGAAAATTGAATCCACTCTAGGCACATGACTCAGGTCTGGTCAATCAGAATATCACATTCCCCTGCACAAAATGATTGGCTCAGGGACAGATTTGAACCCTAATGGAACAAAAAAAGAAATTCTGCTAGGAAATACACTGGATGAACTTAGGAGGATAGAGGGACTGAGATCACCTGCCACCAACTTGCAACTACATGGAACCCAAGAATGGAGCCAGCACCGGGAGGATGGGGCCAAGAAAACAGGCTAGGTGACTAACAGTGGTTGAGTTCTGGGTTCAGCTAGACTTGAAACTAATCCTCAACTGAAATATTCAGTTAAATAGCCAATTAATTCCCTTTTCTCGGGAGCCTAGTTTGGTTGAGTTTTTTGACACTTGAAACAGAAAAATTACAACTGACAGAGTTGGAAAGGTTGGAAACAGTGATTATAGGAGTGAGTAAAAGAGCTGCCAAGGGGAAGAAAAAAGTAGTCCCAGGCAGAAAAAAGGCACCCATTCATTAGGTCTGATATCATCTCTAAGTTTTCCATACATTTTCAGAATTAAAAAAGTGAAGATTTTCACTGCAGTTCTCAGAAAAACTTGAGTTTCTAAATCTCCTCTCAAGAAACAATGCAACTAAAGCAATTTCAGATTTCCTGAGCTTACCATTAATCTTGTACATTTAGGTGTTTCACTGTTTATTTAAACATCATCAAAAATAAATAAACATTATGGAAAGCTTTGTGGTTTTCACTTATGAGATCGAGCCCACAGAATCTGCATTGGCGGAGTTAGTTATGGCCGTGCTATAAAGTGTGATGGTACAGGCTTACCCTGCTCCCAGTATAAATTCCCACATCTGTCTTCTTTCCTTCCTCCTTCCCACAAATATGCTTTGATTGCTTAGATAATGGCTAGCCATTTGATCAAGGACTACGGATAAAATGAAATGCAAGCAGACACAGTCCGTTGCCCTCATGGGACTTACAGTTTAGTAAGAGAGTCAGTCAGTAAGCTAGTAATAAAACACACAAAATATTGCAACAGTAAAATTATTATAAGCAGAATATATCTTCTTCTGAGTGCACAGAGAAACAAAAGTTTATTAGATAATACTTATCCTCACTATGGGCAACCCACTCTGACATTTTTAATAATATTCTATTCTATTTCCTTTTTAAAAAAAATGCTGGTCATAACTACCTAAATTTATTTCATAACCTACTACCATGGGGGGATTTAGCTTAGTCAGAAAAGTCAGAGAAGTCTTCCCTAAGGAAATGATGATTGAGCTGAGGTCAAATGATGAATAACAGTTAATTAGGTTAAAGAAGGGAGAAAAGAGTCATCAGAGGATACAGCAAGTGCAAAATCTGGGGACAAGAGGAGGTAGATGTATCCTTGGAACAGAGGAAAGCCAGAGTTTGGTTGCAGTGCAGTGAGCAAGGGGGTGGGAGGTAAGGGACTGGTGCCTGATGACATGGAGAGACAGATGGCCAATACCAGGTAGGATCTTTCAAGCCATGCTAAGGATTGTTGCCTTTGAGAACAACAAGATGGCACTGAAGACTTTTATTCTTTGAAAAGACTGTGTGAGCTAATTGTGCAAAAATAGGGGTAAGGATGGATATAGGTAGAACACTTAGGGTGAGGGAAAAACCACAGCTTGGACTTGAGTAGATGGCAATTTATATGGAGAGAAGTATCTTAACATTAAATATTAATTCCCAATATAACATAAACAGACACTTATGGTACTAATTCTCAAACACATGTCAGTTTCTATATAATCAATCACCTAGGGAAGCTGATTGACAATGTAGATTCCTGGGTTCTACTCACAAAGATTTTGATTTGATGAGTTTGTGGTAGAGCTCTGCTATGTGTATATATTTTAAAGTCCCATGGAAATTCTGATGTACAACTAAGATGTAGAACTATTAAGGGGATGCTTCTCTTTATTCTACACTCACTTCCATGAGTGACCTAATCTAATTCTTTAACTGTAAATGCTATCCTTGTGATAATCACTCCCAAATTTATATAAGTTAAGCCAAACTTCTTTGCTGAACTATGTACTACTATATGCAACTGTTTAATACTTTATATCTTTACTTGGGTGATCTAATAGGAATTTCTAACATTAACAAGACCAATATAAAATTTTGAATCCCAAGCCATTCCCCATTCAGTCTTCTTGAGTTTCCCTATCTCTGTGATGTTAACTTCATGCTTCCACTTGCTCAAGCTAATCTCAGAGCCATCCTTAATACATCATGTATTTCATGCCACACATCCAATTCACTAGCAAGTCCTGTCAGCTCTACCTTTCAAAGACAGTCCCAACCCAACGACTTCTCACCAGCTTCAAGGATCCCACTGCACATGAAAGCATCATTATCTTGTACTTGAACTGTTGTAAAATCCTTTGCACTGGTCTCTTTTGATCTTTGTTTTCCTCCCTATGTTCTATTTCACACAGTGCATGGTAAACCTTGAAAAAGAGAGGTCATTTCATTCTTCTGTTCAAAAATCTTCCAAATGGCTTTATAATTCACTTAGAGGAAATTCAAAGTTCTCCTCATACCCTACCAGGCACAAACCCTTCAACCTTACCACCTCTAACTGCTTTTTACTAGTAACGCTCAGCCACATTCGTCCTTAAATATACCATGCAAACTCCTATCTTGGGATCTTTGCACCTGAGATTCTCTCTGCCTGAAATATTACTTTTCCTAGAACCTGTAAAGTTTGTCCATCACTTCTTTCAGTGCCTTGCTCAAATACAATTATGTTAGAGTCCTTCTTATATCACTCTATATAATATATATACACATACATTATGTATGTATATATATATGCACATATATGTGTATATATATTTTCTATATACATATAATTTTTCAACTATGTGTATATGTGCCTATATAAGTACATCTATATATGTATGTCCATATATATAGTTTATATATATACTATATATATATATGTATATAAAATTTGTCAACTGTCACTCCTAATAGAATGACTGTTCCTTGAGAGGGAAACTTTCGTTTCTTGCTGTATCTTCCATGATGGGAGAATTTCTTGGTAGAAGCTCAATAAATATTTGAGGAATGAATGAATGGCATAGAAAAGGAAAATATGGTGAGACAGACATGGAGAAATGGATGGGGATGGATGGCAAGAGCATGAAAGGTTCACAGTGGCATCTCTGACACACCCGCCTGCCATTGGCAATAGTCAAATCCCATCCTCCTTGGCAGGTACAGTTGTGCATATGCAAACAGAACCTTAGAAGAGGCAAGGAAGACTATCAGGCAGTGTTACCAACTCTGCTATCAGAAAGCCTGATTTTGAACTTCAGTTCCACCACATTCATGTGGGACTTTAGTCAAATCAATCAATCTCTCCAAACCCTTATATACTTACCCCAAAAATGGACTAAATGAGTTTGTTTGGAAGAGGATTAAATGAAGATAATTCATAAAATGCACTTGGCTCAAAGTAGTTATCAAATATTAACTGTTGTTTATTATCATATGGTAGCATGGGGCTAGTTAGTGGTAGGATAATGAAACAGAAAATCAGAGGATCAAAAGAGCCAAGACATTGGGCTTACTCTGCAGCAAATAATTAGATAACTAAGGTCTTTCTCCCCTTTTAAAATGTTTATTGAGGTTAAGTGGTAAATAGAACACCAATAGTCACAATCTTTCTAGTGTTGACCTAGCTAAACCTTTAGATTTTATGAATAGAGGTAAGGCATAATCAGGTCAAATGCCAGATGAAAAGAGGAAGGTAGTTGAGAAAAACAAAAAACTGATTCAGCAGAAGACTTAGTGAGTCATGGTACACCACATCCTGTTATTTTTGTAGGCCCTTAACCAGTATCATGTGTCCCAGCAGCATAAGGTTAAGACTAATTTAAATCAAAATCAGCAACCATTGCCAGAGGCAACCAGCTCCTGCTTTAGTCAATATGGCCATTAAATGGTCTAGAAAAATACAAGTGAGAAATATCTTTATAATCCCAGCATTTGGAGAAATGATCGATGAATTATAATATTATGTAGATATGGAATTTTATTTCTACATTCAATCACAATAATAAAAAGACCAAAAATTTTGTAAGAACATGTTTTTTTTATATTTACTCTACTATTTCTATTTTTTTCCCCATTTCCCCAATATACATACCTTTATGGTATGTATATTGGTTGTATAAATCTCCTAAATATTAGCTCATATTCAACTGTACCATTTAAGGTTTCTATGACTCATAAGCATGATTTGGAGTCAATTCACAATTTTAATATGTATGAACACATTAAATGCTAAGATTCGTATCACAGGTATCAACATGATTAAGGCAACCAGATTGGTGAAAACTCTCTCAGAAATGACTGATCACAGACACGGAAGTGTACAGTTGGGCATTAATATTGTTTTAATTTAATTTTTAATTTAATCTCTGATTTGGCACTGCAATATCTCATGCTGCTAAATCAACAGCTCATTCTTACCTCTGTTATTAGGTAACAGGGGTTTTCCACAAACCCCCAAATTGGAGGTGTTGACCAGTAACAAATGAATCCTTAAGTCAGATATTGAAGCAGAAAAGACTCATTGTTGAACATGAAACAAATGTTTTTGATGTGAAATTCAACATTTAAATCACATCTGCTGTGGGACTCTGGGGAAAGGCATCTGCTCTGAAAATGGGTGGAATGAAGTTCATAAAAAGTATTCCTCTAAGCATGTCCACCATTGAGAAAGAGAGCTATAATACAACCCCATCTTGAGATGGGCAACTGTAGTTTAATTGAAAGAATCATCAACCAACAGGAGCTGCAGCAGGATGAGGTCTGGTCCCAGCCTTGAACTAAGAGGATCAACACCTCAGGAAGGTCTTTCTGAGATAAGAAGAGGACAAAGAAAGAAGTGAATGAGGTTGCCTTGATGATAAGTAAGGAGAAGAAGTCTCTGGTGCTCTTTAACTCCTCATACAAGGCAAAGCGTTGGCCTAGATATTGAGGAAGGACAAGACAAAAGTCAAGCATGAAACATACTGCCACAGCAGATTATCTTTAGGCAGTGCTATTCCAGATCCTGATAAGTTGAATATAACTAAGGCAACTTCTCAACTGCCTGGAAATGAACACACCTGAAAATGATAACGGAGGATGTAAATTCATTCACCATTTCTAGGGAATAAAAGACTTTTTAACTTAATAACATCCAACATGCCAAATGTCCACCTAGCCTGTTATGGCCTTGATGCTTATGTTTAAGGTTTTAAACATTGTGTATTACAGGCTCACATGATGTCTCAGGCATAGAGGAGGAGAGAGGAGTAACATTTCCCCAACTCAGACATTACTATCCCTAGATAGAATTAGTGGGGGCATCCTTCCCATGGTTGCCACACTGTGACCTAAGAGGTTCTATGAACTGAGAGAGCTAAAAGATCCCTCCTATATCTGCTGGTGGTACTGTCTTGACAGTACCACCTAGAGATGATGGGGCAGCTATTAAACCACCTTTTTTCCTATATCAGAGCCCTTAGATGAATACATAATATTTGAAAGAGAGGGAGGCTAGATTTTGTGGGAACTGTCCAAGGTGTCAGGGGAGGAAGATTCCCTGGGACTAACCTATAAGTCTGTACCAACAATCACCAAATTTTAAAAACAAACCAAAAAGAGGAAATTTTTCTCTAGCTAGAAGCCTCAAATTTTTCTTAGCTTTTTAGGCAGGCTTCTATGAAGTTTGTGCTATAGTTCAGGAGCAGTGATTGGATAGGTCTTAATGTTCATGGCAGAATCTCTTATGTGTCAAAAACTGTACTTGTGGGGCTTCCCTGGTGGCGCAGGGGTTGAGAGTCCGCCTGCCCATGCAGGGGACACGGGTTTGTGCCCCGGTCCGGGAAGATCCCACATGCTGCAGAGAGGCTGGGCCCGTGAGCCATGGCCGCTGAGCCTGCACATCCGGAGCCTGTGCTCCGCTACGGGAGAGGCCACAGCAGTGAGAGGCCCTCGTACTGCAAAAAACAAAAAAACAAAAAAATACCCTGTAGTTGTAGTTACGGAACTGTATCTTTCTGGCAGGGGCTCAATCATCCTGGAGAAATATAGACAAAATAATCAAGAAAGAAGGACACTGATGCAAATCTGTTGAAAAAGTCCCCCTATAGAAGTTGTTCAATGACCAAAGATTACCAATACCTCTGAGACTCTGGCCTGAGTATTAAAGAATATTGAATGGATATTTAGAATGTGGAGAAGAGAAGGAAAGAAAATGGAAGAGAAAGGAAATGAACAAAAGAAGATATGTATATTAAATTCTTAAATATCCACCAAATGGCAGGGAGAAATAGAAACTTCTTAGGTGCTGATGCTGAAAAAGCTATTTCTGAGGATAGTGGAGAGAGGAGTAACAGAGCAGATTCTGGCAGATAAAGTTCACTAAGAAAAAATGCGAACAGATGCTAGCAGCTGCTAA
This sequence comes from Kogia breviceps, assembly GCF_026419965.1. Taxonomy (NCBI): domain Eukaryota; kingdom Metazoa; phylum Chordata; class Mammalia; order Artiodactyla; family Physeteridae; genus Kogia; species Kogia breviceps. The sequence goes on from NC_081315.1 coordinate 55,692,600, forward strand.
GTGCTTCTGTGGGGACATATGTAAATTGACAATGTGAGTGACCACCCCTTCACCCTATTTTTTTGGTGGTAGTAATTAGAATTTGGGAGAAGCAAGAGAGGGAAGTTCTATTAGAATCTTAAAATAGGGACAAAAGGAGAAAACCACAAAGGCAGCTCTGGGATCTCAGCTCATAACTTGGTTATAGGTTCTGATATCATGACAGCATGTTGAAGGTATGCCTTCCACATTAAAAGCTTTGAGGGTTGTGGGTAGCCAGGGTTCCTTCCCTAAGTAGAATCTACACACACTCAGTCCTTGAAAGACCAAAGTCCAGTGGCATGCTTGTGTCTCTGCTACCACCACGAGATAACCCAGTTACCTATCAGAGGAACCACTAAAAACATGGTCTCTCAGGACCAGTCAGAGAAGTGCCATAGGGATAGAAATGGTACAGACCTTTAGTCTCCTAATGACAAACTAGACTCTGAGCTACTAAAGTCTATTCTCTAACTGATAAACCTCTATCAGTTAGAAAACAAACCGAGGCTAGAAGGAAGGATCATTTTAAAGATCTTTTCTCATTATTATCTGCCCCTCCTATCACTTAATATTATGAGGGAACAGTCTTGCTTCTCACACAAAGTCAGTAATAAAAAATGTTTGTAGAATAAATGCATTAATAAATTAACAACAATAGGCCTTTGTGGTTTGAGTCCTGGTGCTTTTTCCACCTAGGGTACATTATGGAGAGGTTGAAATTCTTTGAAGAAATTGTGAAATTGTAAAGTTAAAGGAACAGATGGCCCTGGGTGTTGTATTTCATGGGAATTCAATATGAACTATAGTAATAGTGACATTGACAAGACTATTTTTATCTTCTCTAAAGTTCTGGTACATTATCACAAGAGTAGTCCATCTAAAATTAATCACCTTGACTGCTAGAAACTAGAGATGGGGAGAAAAAAAAATTAATAATTCCTTTTTCTCTTGAGTATCTTTATAGAAGACCCTATGAATTGAGTCCAAACAGCTTTTAACTGAAGAAAGTTTCATTACCCATGATTAGTAGGATATATTGAAGGGAAATTCATGGCTAGAGTTACTGTACTTTTGATACATGAAATGAATGTTGGCTATTCACAAGGCAAACAAGATATCAAAATGTTAAATGATTCATGGAAGTGTTGGAATAAATCTTGGATAATTGCTTTATTAGAGATTAGTGATCTAAAGACATCTGTTATGAAGCTGTTGGCTAACAGCTGGCCAGAGATTTACTATAGGATCCCATAATCAAAATGCTTCACCAACAGAAAAAGAAGTCTGGGAAAAATGTATGTGAATGTCTGTTGAGTATGGCTTGTGGGCTCTAGAGCACAGGCTCAGTAGTAGTGACATGCAGGCTCAGTAGTTGTGGCTCATGGGCTTAGTTGCTCCGCGGCATGTGGGATCTGCTGGGACCAGGGCTGGAACCCATGTCCCCTACATTGACAGGTGGATTCTCAACCACTGCACCACCAGGGAAGTCCCCCCGTATCTTTTTAATATATTTATCTTTTGCTTATATTGTTATTTGTTCTTTGTAACTAATGACATCATTGTCTTAAGCAAGATGTTAGGATCACTTGAGAGCCTACTTGAGGTCTCTTTGAAAATATCTCTGGAAAAGACCAGTTTTGTGAGGCTTTTATATACAACATGGGACAGATTGCACCCCATGAGGGAGTGAACAACAGCCAGAAGTGATACCTGACATCACCTGCTAGCTGCATCCCACCAAATATCAGCCTAAAGACTTTCTTTGGGAAGCAATGTGGCAGAGAGGAATCAGAAACTATCATTTATAAGAGTTGTAACAAGTCGGTTAACCTTTCTGGGACGTTTTCTTTTCTTTTCTTTTCTTTTTTGCCTTATATGTATACAAAGAATAATAGCATTTGCTTTGCAGGGCTATTACAAAAATTATAGAAAATTGATATGAAATAATGTGCCAGATCTTAGAGAAGATGAGAAAGGCTGGGTAATGCAGAGAGAAGGAAATAACTTAAACATGAGGACAAGTACTCTGAGACCAGAGACCACTGTATATTGGAGTCCTTAAGGCACTGTTCTAGACTGCGATTTCTTTCTAAATCCCTCACTAGGTAGATTCCATAAGTAATTCTCTATGTTGATGTCTCTCACAATAGCTACAGCACAGACCACTTCCTTGAGTTCCACACTCATATACAATTTCCTCCTTGACAATTCCACTTGGATATTTCACAGGCATTTCAAATCATTTACGTTTAAGAGAGAATTCTTCATCTCACTACCATCTAATCATGTTCTTTCCCCAGTCTTTTATGTCTCAATAAATGTCATCACCATACACTTAGTTGTTTTCATTAAACAACTAGGAATAATTCTTAATTTTCTATTGCCTATATCCAACTCATCAGCATGTTCTGAAGATTATATCTACAAACTATATTCATCATCTTCTGACATCTCTACATTTCCACTGATACCATCATAGTCCATCCATCATAATTTCTTACATAGACCAGGAGTTGACAAAGTTTTTTCTATAAAGGACCAGATAGTAAATATTTTTGCTTTGCAGGTCAAATTGTCCCTGTCACAATTATTCAAATACTGCCATTGTAGCTTGAAAACAGCCATAGGCAATATGCATACAAATCACTGTTGACTGTGTTTCAATAAACCTTTATTTACAAAGACAGGTGACAGGACCATGGATGACAGTTTGCCTACCTTTCACCTAAACTGTTAGAATTGCCTTCTAAATTGTGTTTCTGTGTTCAAATTTTGCACTACTACCATTCCATGCAGAAGTCAGAGGTTTTTAAAAACATAAAACAGATCGTATCTTCTTGCAACTTAAAATCCTTGAAAGATTTTCATTGCCAGTAAAATAAGATATAAGCTCTGTACCTTGGTCAGCTGTATGATCTGGCTCTTGTTTCTCTATCTGACCTCACTCATGGCAATCTCCCTCTTTATAACTAAGTTCCAGCCATCGCCAACTTCTTTTTAAAACACAGCAAGCTCTTTCCTAACTCTGCCCTTATTGCTCTTTGTGCTTAGAGCCCTCTTCTCTAGGTTCTTTGCAAGGCTGTGTCATTTTTATGCTTCTGGTGTCAGCTTAAATGATATTGCCTCAATGCCCAGTACTCTATAATGTAAGCACTCCCAGCCTATGTTCTTTTTATCAAGTTATGAAAATACTCTGTCTTCTTCACAGCATCTATCACTACTCTATCTTGTTCTTTTGCCTGTTTTATTTTGACCTTTCCCACTAGATTATAAGCTGACAGCCCTTTTCATCACTGCATATTGAGCTCCTAGCACAGTGAATATTTTCAACAACTAGAAATTGAGTATATGAATGAATGAATTGGAAGTAGACAAAGCCAGATACAAATATAAATGTCTGAAGACAGGAAGACATGAATTGAGAAAATTTCTACCAGAGACAGAGAGAGATTGAGCAGTTGAAGAGACCAAACCAGGGAAAGTTCAAACTATTGCTGAAAGGAACAGGAGAAAGAGCTGACCAAGAAAAAAATAAAAGCCTTTACACGGCACTGAGTCAGCAGAAAGAACTTGGAGAATGTGAGGTGCTGTACTCTGAATGATTATATGATTTTTAAAAATCTGCATGGCACATATGGTAGCCATTATTGTTATTATTGTTATATAGACTGATATTTTATTATTTATGAAGCTCTATAAAGGTATTCTCTGAATCCTTGTTGAAAGAAACCAGAAAGTCCATTCTAAGCACTAGTTGGCTAGAGTCTTTTTTTTTATTATTTAATGTTTTAAAAGAGTACTTCTCAAACAGTGTGCACAGGAATCTCCTGGAGAACTTGTTAAATACAGTTGCTTAGCAAACAACTCCCCTCCCCTTTCCGATTTAATAGTTCTATGTCAGGGGCCAATAATTTTTTGACTTATTGTTTTTATTGGGATATATTTCACATACCATTACATTCACTCTTTTAAAGTGTACAATTTGGTGGTTTTTAATATGTTCACAAAATTGTGTAACCATCACCACTAATTCCAAAACATTTTCATCACCCCCAAAAGAAACTCCATGTCCATTAGCAAGCGCTCTTCATTCTTCCCTTTGCCTAGCCTCTGGAAACCATTACTATTTCTGTCCTTCGGATTTGCCTATTCTGGGCATTTTATATAAATGGAATCATACAATATACAGCTTTTTTGCGTCTGGCTCCTTTCACTTGGCATGTTCCCCAAGTTCATTTACATTGTAGCATAAATCAGCATTTTTAATGGCTAAATAATATTCCACTGTTTAGATTATATCACATTTTGTTTGTGCATTTGTCAATTGGTGGACATTTGGTTTGTTTCTACTTTCCTGCTATAACAAATAATACTGACATGAACATGCATGGACAAGTTTTTGAGTGGCTATTTATATTTTGTGTGAAAATATTTTTTTTCAATTCTTTTGGTTACATACTTAAGAGTGGGACTGCTGGGTCATATAGTAACTCTATATTGAACATTATAAGGAACTGCTAAACAGTTTTCCAAAGCTGCTGCACTATTTACATTCCCACTAGCAGTGTGTAAAGATTCCCATTTTTTCACATCCTCATAACACCTGATATATCTGACTTTATTATCACCATCCTAGTGGGTATAAAGTGGTATCTCATTGTGATTTTCTATTTGCATTTTCCTAAAGCAATAATGATGTTGAACATTTTTTCATGTGATTACTGGCCATTTGTATATCTTCTTTGAAGAAATGTGTATTCTAATAGTTTATCCATTTTACTTGGATTATTTGTCTCTTTACTGTTGAGTTGTAAGAGTTCTTTATACATTTTGGATACTAGATGCTTATCATCTATACAATTTGCAAATATTTTCTTCCATTATGTGGATTGTCTTGTTACTTTCTTTATAAAGTCCCTTGAAACACAAAAGTCTTTAATTTTAATGAAGTTCAATTAACTTAATTTCTTTGGCTCTTTGTCTTTTTGGTGTCATATCTAAGGGACCATTGCCTAATTCGAAGTCATAAAGACTAACACCTTGGGCATCTACATTTTCTTCTAAGTGTTATATAGTGTTAGCACTTATATTTAGGTCCTCAGTTTATTCAGTCCTGTGTTATTGTTTTTCTGCTTGAATCCAATTTTTCCATTAGTTCTGGAAATTTTTACCCAGTTCAGTTTTATGATTTTAAGTTATCAGAAAAACAGTACTTGTCAAAGTTAACATTATATTAGGACACATCATATTTTCCAGGAATTTTACATAATTTCTGGAACACTTATATACCCATACAGACATAAGAAGACTTAGTATGACTTCTTTTTTTTTTTTTTTTTTTTGGTACACGGGCCTCTCACTGTTGTGGCCTCTCCCGTTGCGGAGCACAGCCTCCGGACGCGTAGGCTCAGCGGCCATTGCTCACGGGCCCAGCCTCTCTGCTGCATGTGGGATCTTCCCAGACCGGGGCACGAACCCGTGTCCCCTGCATCGGCAGGCCGACTCTCAACCACTGCGCCACCAGTGAAGCCCAGTATGACTTCTTATTTGACAATGTTTCTCATGTAATTTATCAAATAATCTTAATTAGTTTAATATCTGCTTTTTTATAAGGAAAAATTGATTTTATGAACTTTGTCAAAAATATCAAAAGGTTTGGTCAAATAAGATCATAAGTCACTATACAAATAATAGTTATTCATTTAACCAAAATGATAATCAAAGACTTTGTAGGCAAATATGGACAGTTACATAGTTTTAAGACCCAGCCTTCTCAAGTAATCAAAGACCTGAAACACAGAAAAATAATTTGGGACAAGACACAAAATCTTTGTTCTAGGCAGATTACTTAAAAGGTAAAGAAAAACCTTGGTTTACCATTTTTTATTGAGAACAGACCAATAATCTAAGAATTTGTTTGAGCCAACAGAGAATTCTGTAGTACATTTGATTAGACTCAAATATTTTGTATCAATGTTTTATATCTCAGGCAGGTTCTCTGAAGTTAGCATAACAACAAATGGTATACCCTACTCAGACATGTAATACAAAAGAAAAAGATACAACTTGACCCTGGATTTTTTTCCCTAGAGTGATTTCTTCCATAAATAAGACTTTACTTTTTACATATAAACTTGTCCTATAACAGGCCTTGGCTCACAGAGAGTGTTAAGGACATAGCTTAAGAAATCTAGACTACTTTTTAATCTATTATCACTACAGACCACAAAAACATTCTCCAAGTGGATACTCAGGTCAGATGAAGATGCTCTTTAAAAAATTTACTGAGGAAACAAACTTTTAAATATCTAAATTCTTATCTATTCTCAAACAAATTTTTATTAATGCGTTTTCACTAGACTTAGAGATCACCTCTTTGTAACTTCCTTTCAGAAATGTACCTTTTCCTTTCTTTGCAACTGTCTGCTTTTTCTACATCCCCACATTTATAAGGCTTAGTATCCACTGTGGTTTTGTTTCTTAAGACCTGTAGATGGTTCCAACAGAGTACAATACTTGTTACAAAATGACACAGCAATTTTTTTTCTTTCACTAGTAAAACCCAACATTTTGTACCCTGGAACAGTTATAGAATTCGAGACTCATAAACAGGCATAAAATAGCTGACTATGGAAAATCTTCACCATTAGTCATGACATGGTGTGACATATTATCTATGTACAATGTGCAAGAAGAAAAAAATGAAATGAGCCTAGTTATACATATAATGCAAATCTCTTGCCAGTGACAGGACTTAAGTTTAAGGCAAGGAAATGAGACATTCCTCCTAGAATTTGGGGCACAGAGTTGAGAAATGAAAAGATTGAAGGGGGCAAAGAAAAAAAGTTAATGCTTAGGTACACCCCCAGAAGAATGAAAATATTAACTTTCTGAATCCATAAAGTTACCCTGTAAGACTCTTCCTTAAATATCACCTTATTTTTTAAATAAATTTTTATTGGAGTACAGTTGATTTACCATGTTGTGTTGTTTCTGTTGTACAGCAAGGTACAGTTATACATATACCTATATCCACTCTTTTAGATTCTTTTTCCATATAGGTCATTACAGAGTACTGAGTAGAGTTCCCTGTGCTATACATACAGTAAGTTCTTATTAGTTAACTGTTATATATATAGTAGTGAATATTACCTTATTTAACTTTACTAACACACAGTAATATTAGCAATAACATTTTACATTACCTAGCTCTTTACACTTTACAAAAATCTTTCCAGGTCTTCCTTTCCTGGCCATGATGGAGCAACTGTTCTTCTGCCAAAAGCAATTAAAAATGAAACAAAATTTATTAGATAATGGTTTTCAGTCATTGTACAATATTCACTACACTATAATCATTGAGGGAAGGGAAACATATGATGTGAGCTCCTCAACCATCCTGACATTCCGCCTTGGGGAATCTTCAACATGGAAGGAGGAGGAACCCAACTAGAACTCAAAAATTGAGTAGACTCCTGAAAGAGCTGAAGTTGGTGGGACAGAGTACTGGAGAAAATGGAGTAGTGCATAGGAATTACTGTAGTTCTTTGGCCAAAGGCTGGCTAAACTCAGTGAGGCTTAGAAAATATGGCCTGCTATGTGACTGAGAACTGGATAGAGATAGCAGAGGGCATAGCATGCTAAGAATGCTGCAGCTCTGGTCTAGAACGGGTAAAAAGACCTTGCTGAATATCTCCAGTGTTTAGATGAGATGCAAAACAAACAAACAAACAAACAAAAAACCCCTGTAATATATGCCCTAAAGTAAAGGACATACACTAGGATTAAATTCAAGACCAAATAAAAAAAAAAGTCATCCTGCAAGTACCAAAATAATCTAACACTAATCTAATACTTTCCAGAATAAAAGCTAATTCCCTTTGAAAGAAAGCATTATTCCAACTCCTGGCAAGATTTCATATACAATGTTCTGCATATAATCACTAGACATATAAAGAAGCAGGAAAATGTAAACTAAACCAAGAGAAAAAAGAGATCATTCAAACTAGACCCAAGGTGAACCAGATATTGTAATCAGCAGTCTAGGAATTTAGAGCACCTATTATTAATATTTTCAAGGCTTTCAAGGTTAATATAGCCATAATGAGTAAATAGATGAGCCATATTAGTAATAAATTGGCAACTATTAAAAATGGAAATGTTAACTGGAAAGTACAACACTGGAAATGAAAAAAATCACTGAATAAGCATGAGAGGTAGAACACAGATACTGTACAAAAAACTGAAAATATAATTAGAAAACAAAAAGCAACATGGTACACTTAAAATTAGCCACATCAATAATTACAATTAAATCAACTAAAAATCTCAGTAGAAAGGCAGATATTGTCAGACTGGGTAAACAGATCAGGACAAAATTCTAAACTGTCCACAAGCTGTGCACTTTAAATACAAAGGTACATATAGACTGAAAGTCACTGGGTGGAAAAAGGCAGACCATGTAATAAGTAAGCATATGAAGCCTAAAGTGACTTTATTGATATTAGACAAATAGACTTCAAGAAAAAGAGGGATTTTTTAAACACAGGAATATCAGAGATAGAGAAAGACATTTCATAAAGATAACGGGTCATTTCATTAAGAAAACATAACAGGGACTTCCCTGGTAGTTCGGTGGTTAAGAATCTGCCTTCCAATGCACAGGACACAGGTTTGATACCTGGTCGGGGAACTAAGATCCCAAATGCCGCAGGGCAACTAAGCCCACGCACCACAACTACGGAGCCCATGCCACAACTAGGGAGCCCATGCACCACAAATAGAGAGAAGCTCACATGCCACAATGAAAGATCCCACATGCTACAACTAACACCTAATGCAGTCAAAAATAAATTAATTAATTTAAAAAAAAAGAAAATGTACAATTCTAAATATGTATGCCCCTAAATAACAGAGCTTTAAATTACATGAAATAAAACTGATTACAGGCATTATCTTCAATCACAGTTAGAGATTTTAATACCACTTACTCAGTAATTGAGAGTAGACAAAAATATCAGTTAATATACAGATTTTTAAACAGCTCTGTTAACCAACTTCACCTACTTGAATAGAAATGAGAAAATTATGTCCATTCTCACCATTTCAATCTTACATTATGCTGGAGGTTTTAGCTAGTGCAACAAGGCAAGAAAAGGAAATAAAGGCATAAATATTGGAAAAGAAGGAGTAAAACTGTTCTTATTTGCAGATTAAATAAACTTTTATGTAGAAAACTCTAAAACAATAAAAAATTAAGAGGCAGCCTATAAAATGGGAGAAAATATTTTCAAACCACATATCAGGTAAGGAGTTAATATTTAAAATATATAAGGAACTCATACAACTCAATAGCAAAATATAAATAATCTGATGCAAAAATGGGAAGGGGACTTGAATAAACATTTTTCCAAAGAAGGCATACAAATAGCCAACAGATACATGAAAAGAGGAACAACATCACTAATCATCAAGGAAATGCAAATCAAAATCACAATGAAATATCACTTCACACCTGTTGGAATGGCTATTACCACAAAGACAAGAGTTAAGTGTTAGTGAGGATCTGGAGAAAACAGAACTCTTTTGCACTATTAGTGGGAATGTAAATTGGTGCAGCCACTATGTAGAACAATATGGAGGCTCCTCAAAAAATTAAAAATACAACTACCATATGATCCAGCAATCCCACTTCTGCCAAAGGAGATGAAATCACTCTCTCAAAGAGATATCTGCATAACCCATGCTCATTGCAGCATTATTCACAATAGCCAAGACATAGAAACAGCCTAAGTCTGTGTCCATTGACAGAAGGATGGATAAAGAAGATGTGATATATTTGCATACACACACACACACACACACACACACACACACACACACACACAGGAATATTATTCAGCCATAAGAAAGGAAGGAAATCCTGCCATCTGTGACAACATGGATGGACCTTGAGAACATTATGCAAAGTGAAATAAGTCAGACAGAGAAAGACAAATACTGTATGATATCACTTATCTGTGGAATCTACAAAAAGCCAAACTCATAGAAACAGAGAGTAGAATGGTGGTTATCATGGTTTGGGAGGGTGGAGGAAGTGGAGAGACATTGGTCAAAGGGTACAAATTTCCAGTTATAAGATAAATATGAGGGAGCTAATATACAGAAAAAAGAAAAGAAAAAATGAGAAAAAGAAACAGAAAACAACAAAATTTACTAGAACTAATAAGTGAATTCAGTAAGATTTCAAGATACAAAGTCAATGTATTAAAAGCTATTTTTCCTGTATTCCAGCAGCAAATAATTATAAATTTAAAATTTAAATATCATTTACAATAATATCAAAATCATAAAATATTTAATAAATTTAATCAAAGAAGTACAAGAATTCTGTACTGTAAATTATAAAACATATCAGAGAGAAAAAAAAGAGAAGATCCAAATAAATGAAAAGATATCTATACCATGTTCACAGATTGGAAGAGTAAATATTGTGTACATAAAAATTCTCCTCAAATTGATATATACAGTCAGAGTAATGTCAAACAAAAATTCCGACAAGCTCCTTCTGGAGAAACTGGCACATCCATTATAATATTTATATAGATAAGTAAAGGAATTATCACTGTCCATACAATTTTGAAAAAGAAGAACAGAGTTGAAGGAATCACACTATTTGATTTCAAGACTTACAAAGCTACATTAATAAGGACACTGTGATACTGGTGTAAGGAAAGAGGAACAGATCCATGAAACCAAACAAAGTACAGAAATAGGCACACATACATACCATTAGTTGAATTTTGATAATGACTCCTAGGAAATTTAATGGGAAAAGCATTTCAAAAAATTTTGCTGAAATAACTGGATATCTATATGGGAACAAAACTGAAGCAATAAATCTCAACCACTACTTTGAACAATTCACAAAAATTTAATTTGACATGGTCCATATACCTAAACATAAAAGCCCATACAAAAGAATGAAATAATGCCATTTGCAGCAACATGGATGGACTTAGAGATTGTCATACTGAGTGAAGTAAGTCAGACAGAGAAGGACAAATATCATATCATATCACTTAATATGTTGAATCAAAAAAAGGGTACAAATTAACTTTATTTACAAAATAGAAACAGAGTCACAGATGTAGAAAACAATCTTATGGTTACCAAGGGGGAAGGGTGAAAGAAAAATTGGGAGACTGGGATTGACATAGATACACTATTATACATAAAATAGATAACTTATAAGGACCTACTGTATAGCACAGGGAACTCTACTCAATACTTTGTAATAACCTATATGGGAATAGAATCTAAAAAGAGTGGATATATGTATAGGTATAACTGATTCACTTTGCTGTACAGCAGAAACTAACACAACATTGCAAATCAACTATACTACAATAAAATTAATTTAAAAAATAATAATCATGATTAATTGCAGCTTACCCTAAGAATACAAGGGAAGTACAATACAGTAGAATTAGACTGGAAACAATAAAATTGATCATATAAATAGTGCAAAGGAGAAAGATCTTGATCATTCCTATGTTTATAATTTATTACTACAAATCAAGCCACCCTAAAACTCAGTGGTTAATAGTAATCACTTATTTATCTGCTCATGATTCTGCAATTTGGGCTACCATATGATCCAGCAATCCCAATCCTGGGCATATATCCAGAGAAAAACATAATTTGAAAAGATACATGCACCCCAGTGTTCATTGCCACACTGTTTACAATAACCAGGACATAGAAGCAACTTAAATGTACATAAGTGGAAGAATGGATAAAGAAAATGTGGTACATGTATACAATAGAATATTACTCAACCATGGAAAAAAAGAAATAATGCCTTTTGCAGCAACATGGATGGACCTGGAGGTTTTCACACTGAGTGAAATAAATCAGAGAAAGGCAAATATCATATATCACTTATATGTGGAATTTAAAAAAATGGTACAAATGAATATATTTACAAAACAGAAAGAGTCACAGATGCAGAAAACAAAATTATGGTTACCAAGGTTACAACACAACATTGTAAATCAACTATACTCCAATTAAAAATAAATAAAAACTAAAAGGGTAAAGCTTCTAGAAGAAAATACAAGAGAATATATTTCAACCTTGGAGTAGACAATGATTTCTTAGAGTGGACATACAAAGAATTAGTAATCATTAAAGAAAAATGTGGTAAATTGAATTCCATCAGAATTTAAAACTTCTCCTCAAAGACACTCTTAAGAAAATTAAAATTTAAGCTATAGACTGGGCAAAATTGTCACAATACATTGAAGTATCAGTCAAAGGACTTGTACTAGAATATATAATTAACTCCTACAAATCAATAATAAAAAGACATGCAAACCAATTTGAAACAAAATAGGCAAAATATTTGAAAATATACTTCACAAATGAAACTTTACAAATAGCAAAGCACATGGGAAGGTGCTTGACATCACTAATAATCATGAAATAGTAATTAAAAGTACAATGATTTATCACTAAATGTCTCCCGCAGAAGCTAAAATTTAAAAAAAAAAAAAAAATGGGGCTTCCATGGTGGCGCAGTGGTTGAGAATCCGCCTGCTGATGCAGGGGACACGGGTTCATGCCCTGGTCTAGGAAGATCCCACATGCTGCAGAGCGGCTGGACCCGTGAGCCATGGCTGCTGAGCCTGTGAGTCCAGAGCCTGTGCTCCGTAATGGGAGAGATCACAACAGTGAGAGGTCCGCGTACCACAAAAAAAAAAAAAAAAAAAGAAAGAAAGAAAGAAAATGGATGTGGAAAAACTGGAACACTCTTACTTTTCTGGTGGGAATATGACAACAATTTAGAAGATTTTTATAAAGTCAGATATATACATATCCTATGACTTAGCAATTCCACTCCCACATACTTATCCAAAAATTAAAAATATTTATTTTATTCATCTATTCCTGTGTAAAAAACATCTCAAAATCTGGCAGCTTCAAACAACTCTTTTTTGTCTCAGGATTATCTGACTTGACTGGGTCAAGAACTCATCTGGGTCGTTCTTTTGCTCCATATAGCTGGAATTACAATCTTTTGAAATTTGGCTGAGCTGGAATGAACAAGATAAGCACTTACATGGATGTAAGTGGTACTTGCTTTTAGGTGGGAGCTCAATTGGGGATATCAGCTGGGGTGCCTGGGTTCTCTTCCATGTGGTCTCTGCACATAGTTTGAGCCTCTCATAGCATAGTGGTTGGGTTCCAAGAGGGAACATTCCAGAAGACAAAGGTGGATGCAGCAGATATACACTCATAAGTTACACAGCATCACTTCTGCCAAATTATATTGATCAAGAGCAATCACAGATCAGAAAATCTACAAACAACAAATGCTGGAGAGGGTGTGGAGAAAAGGGAACCCTCTTGCACTGTTGGTGGGAATGTAAATTGATACGGCCACTATGGAGAACAGTATGGAGGTTCCTTAAAAAACTAAAAATAGAATTACCATATGAACCAGCAATCCCACTACTGGGCCTATGCCCAGAGAAAACTGTAATTCAAAAAGACACATGCACCCCAATGTTCATTGCAGCACTGTTTACAATAGCCACATCATGGAAGCAACCTAAATACCCATCGACAGAAGAATGGATAAAGAAGTAGTGGTACATACATACAATGGAATATTACTCAGCCATAAAAAAATTATGAAACTGAGTCATTTGTTGAGATGCAGATGGATCTAGAGACTGTCATACAGAGTGAAGTAAGTCAGAAAGAGAAAAACAAATATATATTAACGCATGTATGTGGAACCTAGAAAAATGGTACAGATGAATGGGTTTACAGAGCAGAAGTTGAGACACAGATGTAAAGAACAGACGTATGGACACCAAGGGGGGAAAACCACGGTGTGGTGGGGATGGTGGTGTGCTGAATTGGGCGATTGGGATTGACATGTATACACTGATGTGTATAAAATTGTTGACTAATAAGAACCTGCAGTATAAACAAACAAACAACTAATACTAAACTTTCTTTGGGTTATTTGTATAGAAATATGTTAATATAAATGTTTCAGACATTACATGAAATTTCTAAAAATCTATTTCTGGTATAATGTTATAAGTCACAATTCTAGTTATCACTTTAAAATGTGTATCTCAGAAATAACTAAATTTCCTCGTCAATTGCATTATTATGAACTTTCATCAAATCTTTAACCGTGGTCATTTTTAAGTCTTTTGTCATTTACAGACTGTTCTGGGTGTACTCTGATGCTTTCACAAAAATGTTCCTATGAAAGGGTTTCATCTTCGAGGAATTCATGGAAAAGACTCTGACAAGTACAGGTTTCTGGTAACTGACTATACTGCTGAACTGAATGAAGAAGTATTTTCAGAACTCTAATGGAAAACTGATGAATTCATAAAAGTGCTATCAAAAGATCAAGATAAAAAAAATTAACTACATGGGACTGAGTGAACTGATGAGGATGATTATAATTTTTGTGACTTTCTGTTTGAATAAAAAGAAAAAATCCCACAAGGACTCAGAGGCAAAAAATATACAAATCAATTGTCACTGCAAAGTAAAGGAGCTGTTACAGTGGAGGATTACTGGACTGAATGTCAATATTATGACATAGTATGAATGTGTTTCGTGTTGGGTAATTGCAATCATTGTTGCTTTTGTTGTGATCATCCATTTACAATGCTTGGTGTCAGTTTATTTATCTCTTGTAAAAGTAAAATACAGTGTATGTGTGTGTAAAAAAAAAAAAAAAAAAAAGACCTTAAAGAGGAGATGCGGACCCAAATACCTGTGCTTTTTTTTTAAGTAAATAAGTATATTTATTTGTTTTTGGCAGCTTTGGGTCTTTGTTGCTGCATGCAGGCTTTTTCTAGTTGCAGCGAGGGGGGGATACTCTTCGTTGTGGTGCGCAGCCTTCTCAAAAAAAATAAGCAATCACAGAGGGACTTGCCTGGCCGTCCAGGGTTAAGACTCCATGCTTCCACTGCAGGGGGCACAGGTTCGATCCCTGGTGGGGGAACTAAGATCTTACATGCTGTGCAGCTAAATTTAAAAATATAAAAATTAAAAACCAGTCACAGAAACAGTTCAGATACAAGGGTATGAAAAATAGATGCAACATTTCAATGTGAAGAATGGCAATAATTTATGACCATCTTTATTCTGAGAACACACTAAAACATTTATATAATGTTTATGGCCACTTTATTCATAAGAGTCAAATTGTGAACCCAAAACTGAAAATGATCCAAATGTCTGCAGATGAAGAGATGTACAAATTTTGGTATATTTGTGCAACTGAATCTCATTTGAATTATTTAAGGAATATTCAATTGAATAAAAAGGAATATGCTACTGGATGGATCTCATAGACATTAAGTTGAGCCAAGGAAACCAGGCACAAAAGAGTACATATTGAATGATTCCATTTATGTGAAATTCAAGTATAGGAAAACTAAAAACAGGAATAGTGGTTTCCTCAAGAGGAAAGAGATTATATGGAAAAGAGCACAGATTTTCTGAGAAGATGAAATGTTCTATCTTGATTGCTTACATATTTCAAAACTTATTGAACTGTACACTTAAGATGTATGTATTTCACTATCTAAATTTTATCTCAATTTGAAATATAAAAAGTTTTCATAGCTATCCTGTTTGCTCCTCTCAATCGTCATATAGAGAAGAAAATGGTATTGGTATTTTCTTTTAAAGAAGGGATAAGTTAAGATTTCACAGAAGGTTAGTGGCATTGGAACAAATGAAATCTAGATACGCCAGCAATTCACGGCTGAGAAAACATCTTTTTTCTTTTCAATTTTTTTTTAAATTTTAAAAATAAGCTTTATTTTTTAGAACAGTTTTAGGTTCACAGCAAAACTGAAAGTATAGAGATTGCCTGTATATGCCCTGCTTCCACACATGCATAGCCTCCCGCATTATCACATTCTCACATCAGAGTGGTACATATGTTACAACTGATGAACCTACATTGACCCATCATTGTCATTCAGAGTCCTTGGTTTACATTAGGGTTCACTCTGGTGTTGTACATTCTATGGTATGGACTAGTGTATAATGACAGGTATCTATCATTATAATATCATAGAGTATTCTCACTGCCCTGAAAATCCTCTGTGCTATACCTATTTATCTCTCCCCAGCCCCTAAGCCCCTGGCAACCAGTGATCTTTTTACTGTCTTCATGGTTTTGCCTTTTCCAGAATGTTATATAGTTGGAATCATACAGTATGTATGTTTTTTTCAGATTGCCTTCTTTCACTTAATAATATGCATTTAAGTTTCCTCTAGATATTTTCATACATTGATAGCTCATTTCCTTTAAGCACTGAATAATTTTCCATGGTCTGGATATATAATACTTTATCCATTCACCTACTGAAAGGCATCTTGGTTGCTTTCAAGTTTTGGCAATTATGAATAAAGCTGCCATAAACAACTATGTGCAGGTTTTTTGTGTGGACATAGTTTTCAACTCCTTTGGGTAAATCCCAAGGAGCACAATTGACAGAATATATGCTGAGAATATGTTTAGTTTTGTAAGAAACTGCCAAACTGTATTCCAAAGTGGCTATACCATTTTGTATTCCTAAGAGCAATGAATGAGAGTTCCCGTTATTTAACATCCTCATCAGCATTTGGTGGTGTCAGTGTTCTGGATCTTGGTCATTCTAATAAGTCTGTAGTAGTATCTCACTGTGTTGTTTTCGTGGGTTTTTTTTTTAACGTGAATTGCCCTGATGACATATAATGTAGAGCATCTTTTCATAATATTCAGTATTTCATATTATTTGCCATCTGTATATTTTCTTTGGTAAGGTGTTTGCTAAAATCTTTTTCTTATTATTTAATCACGTTATTTGTGCTCTTATTGTTGAGTTTTAAGAGTTCTTTGGGTATTTTGGACAATAATCATTTATCAGGTATATCTTTTGCAAATATTTGCTCCTAGTCTGTGGCTTGACTTTTCATTCTCTTGGTAGTGTCTTTTGCAGAACAGAAAGTTTTAATTTTAATGAAGTCCAGCTTGTCAATTCTTTCCTTCATGGATTTTACTCCCTCAATCTAAGTTATGATTTTATTTTCAAGCCATCATGGAGAGTTAATTGGATATACTTCATATAAAACCTTTACAACTTTCATTTATTATTTTAAAAAACTACTTGTGCATAATCACACTGTGAGCAAAACCAGCTTTGGTCTATTTCTAATACATTAGCCACTATTATTTTTCTCTTTCTATGACATAGTCCTTGGTCATGGCATTCACCAGTCTAGTTCTCAAATTTAAATTAGGAAAAAATAAACGTTGCTCCCAAGGAACATTCTGTTCCAAAGAAGATTACTTCCAGTCTGATTTATTAAAATTGAATTTTTTTTAAACCAAAATGATTCAAAGAAAAACATTTTCTTAATGGCCTAGTCAATTTACTCTCCAGGGGAAGCCATACTTTAAAATCCCAAAGAGTTAGTAAGCTACTATAGTCCATCATTAGCCAGAATTTCTAGGATTTTGTGACTTTTGGTTTGGCATTGCAACACCTCTTATGTCACTGGGATCAATTTCCTGATTCCCAGTTGTTATGAAAATAACATTTCAAAAATACATAAAAGCTGTTATTCATTAGGGATTCATAATTAGATTTATGGAAAAAATTTTGTGGCAGAAAATTCACTATAAGATGTGTTCTGGGCTTCCCTGGTGGTGCAGTGGTTGGGAGTCCGCCTGCCGATGCAGGGGACACGGGTTCATGCCCTGGCCCGGGAAGATCCCACATGCCGCGGAGCGGCTGGGCCCGTGAGCCATGGCCGCTGAGCCTGCGCGTCCGGAGCCTATGCTCCGCAAAGGGAGAGGCCACAGCGGTGAGAGGCCCGCGTACCAAAAACAACAACAAAAAAGATGTGTTCTATTCCTATTTTTCTCTTTTGAACTTTGTTTTGTTGATGTTGTTATTGTTTGTTTTAGTCCATTTAGCCTAAATTTATAAAAGAAATTTATTGCTTACAGTTCTGGACACTGGGAAGTTCAGAATCAAGGTGCTGGCAGATTCAGTGTCTGGTGAGACCTTGTTTCCTGGTTCATAGATGGTGCCTTCTTGCTGTATCCTTACATGATTGAAAGAAGTTAGGGGGCTCTATGGGACCTCTTTTATAAGGACCTTAATCCCATTCATGAGAGATCTTCCCTCATGTCCTAATCACCTCCCAAAGGCCTGGCCTCCTAATACCATCATATTGGGGGTTAGGATTTCATTGTATGAATTTTGGGGGAGACACAAACATTCAGACCATAGCATTGTTGTTGCTGGTGGTGTATGTGTGTTTGATTTTTAAATTCATGAACATTGTCTTAATACTTGTCAAATGCTGAGTCTTTGCTATTTGTTCAAGTAGTGACAAGGGAGGCCAAAGAGAGTTTTGATTCTCTAGGAAATGCATAAATCACACACATATAAATACATCACAATTATTCTTATTAAAACAGCAATCAATTATGTTCTAATATATAGTAAATGAGAATGAAAGACACTGTAAGTTCATGTAGAAGTGGATATTCTCCTAAAAAAGAGTTATGAAGATCACAGTATTCAAAAACAGTACAGTAAATGACCATTATTAAGCACAGTATTATAGGTCTAACTTCCACAAAGGACCTCTGTAGTATCAGGCAAATGACTTCTCAGAAAAAGTTATTTAAAATAGCTAATCCCCTGAAAGGTTTTCTTTTCTTGCTGAGCCAAGGCCAAATTTCTGAAGAGAGTAATGAATACTTCCCATTTCTGAGAAGCCCAAGGCTTTTGGCAACATTTAAAACTTTAATGCTCATCGCTTTTTTTTTTTTTTTCCATCTATCATCTCTTGTCAACGAAAACTTTTTGCAGGCCAGGCTTGCACAGCTGAACAAAAATAACTAGCTACCCCTTACACCCAGAAGGTGGCAAGGAAAAACCTACCTATGGTTACTAGGAACCTAGCTCAGTTTAGACTCAAAGTTCATTAATTTACCTCTTCTCAAGCAGATTTAATCTGAAATGGGTAGCAGGAAAATTAGATAATAAATAAAAGGGAGAAAACATTCCTGACATATCACAGTAAATCTGGGGCAACTTTGAAGCAAAGTTCTTCCCTAAATGATGCCCCTTCTTCATTGGGCTGCCAAACCCAATATGGAAGGAGACAGACTGCATTGATATTGGAAAGTTAAGCCCAAAGTAACTGGCCTTTTCCTTTTCTTTTGCATGAAAGCAAGTAACTCTATTTTCCACTTAAACTCTTATTGATTGATAAACTCTTATACTGATATCTTTGATGTGCTTAACCTGATAATGATATGTCCACATCTTTACTTACTGCAAATATACAGCATTTCTTAAAGGTAATATAAAGAGTAGTGGATATAAGAGAAAATAGAAACTTAGAAAAATATTTGAAAAGGCCTAAGTCATATACTAAATCACATCACTAAAGACCTCTCTGATTTGTTGGGAGAGATCAATTTAGAATAACATTCCCACACTGTTACCATTCAACACAGTATAACCTAATCAGAATTTTCCCTTATCACTTATCTCCAACAATCTCTAAGTCACATAAAACATGTATTTTGGTTGACACTTTAGTCATATATATTTTTTCTTTTAATATCAAATATCTTGCTGGTTTCTGAACATTCTTTTGAATGGTTTAGATTCCAAAGACTGAAACTATCATCTGAACACAGTCCCTAAGAATAGTCAAGAAAAAATTTCCGACATTGCGAAAGCCAATTCAAAATAGATAAGTTGAAATGATTAATAACAGTAAACCACCCTATTCTTTCCCCCTTAACTTTAAGACCCACTTGCAATTTAAAGAACACTACAAAATTTTAAAGTTAACGTTATTTGTCATCAAATGTTCATAGACTGCTTGCTACTGAACTTGGAACTTATGGGAGGTCATGTGAGAAATATAAGACATCAGTGCTGATTTTGTTTATTTTTTTATTTATCTATAAATGTATTAATTTAATTTATTTATTTTTGGCTGAGTTGGGTCTTCATTGCTGTTCACGGGCTTCCTCTAGTTGTGGCGAGTGGGGGCTACTCTTCCTAGCGGTGCGTGGGTTTCTCCTTGCAGTGGCTTCTCTTGTGGAGCATGGGGTCTATGGGAGCGGGCTTCAGTAGTTGTGGCTCACAGGCTGTAGAGTGCAGGCTCAGTAGTTGTGGCGCACGGGCTTAGTTGCTCCACAGCATGTGGGATCTTCCCGGACCAGGGCTCGAACCTGTGTCCCCTGCATTGGCAGGAGGATTCTTAACCACAGCACAACCAGGGAAGTGCCCAGTGCTGATTTTAAAGTTTATGGTTAACTTGGGAGAGACAAAACAAAAATTATGGAGTAATTAATAATCAACTCTGTCTCAGGAGAGAGTTTTTACAAGTACATTGATTGTTAAAGGACTAAAAGTGGAAGGAATTCATTTCAGTTGGCTTTGTCAGAATAAACCTTCTCAGTGAAGACAAGACTTTGGTTTTGAAGAAAGAGAAGGACTTAGAAAGCAGGTGACAGTATTAGGCTGGTTAACCTGAAAGCCTCTTGGATGTTTGACATCATTGTGACCTCAAAGTCCAGGAGTAGATAGACTGTGGATTTCGACATCTTAACATATGATTATTGGGCAATAAAGTGGTAAAATAAAGTTAACCAGATGTGGAGAGCCACGGGGTATTTGCCAGTACTGTGAAGAAAGCGGTTTGTAATCTGGAAACCATTAAAAATTTCTTGGGGTGGATTCTCCAGTGCTTGACTTCCAATCTTGGATTTTCTGCTTCTTAACTCTTTCTCTAGCCTTTCTTTCCCAAGCTGAAAAGTGAGGAGAGGAAAATGTTTCTTACCTGCCTCAAAGAATCAATATGAGGCTCAAAAGGTCATCAACATGAAAGTGTTTTCAGAGCTGCAAACCATCAAGAATGTTTTGATTCTTCTTACATTACTCTGTGGTATTATGACTAAAATTCAGTTGCTTTTGACAGTTAACTTTTCAGGCTATCAGGATGTCATTTTGTGGATTGTTTTGTTGTACCTTGGGACAAAAATAACACAGTGCCTTTCTATACTACCTGTACACAGTGCAGGCAGGGCAAATGGCTTCCCTTTAGACTTGCAATAAAGAAGCAATTACTTTTGAAGAGCTCTGCCTCCTAGTTGGTGTCACTGTCAACTGCAGGGAGTCTTTGGACCATCCACATTCCTATCTGTCTTTGCACAAGGTCTACATCAGGGATGCCTAGACAGGAAACAGACATGGGCAATGCACCTGAATGATTTCAATCAGAACTCAGATTAAGTTACCTGCTGCCTCCTGAATAGGTTGGGCAGCCCAACAGCTAATTTCTAGGGGGGACTTCCTATTACTTGCTTGCCAGCTGTAGAAATATTTATTTTTGCCTTATATTCTGTAAACAACCTATGGCAAATTGGTTCAGGGTACAAACCAGGTGAAGCATGCACATCTGTAAGAAGAGTGTCCAGAAGAACTGGAAATCACATCTCATGACCCTTCTATGATCTTACCATTGGGTGCCAAAACTAATTCGTAAGTTCCTTTATATTTAAAACAGCTTATTTGGAACCTAAATACACATACACACAATCACACACATACATACACATATACACTTATAAAAAGTCAATAACCTACTTGAGTCACTAAACACTTTTTCCCCCACAAAATCTTATACTATGGCTTATTCCCTGTGGTTAAATTGAATTTAATTGCCCACGATAAAGTTACATTTTTGAAATTGTATCTTATCCACATAAGTGAGGCTTTTGTCTTTAGATACAGTTTAATGTCTAAAAAGGCAATATATGATAATAATCTGAAGGCTATTTTCACAGATCACCACTTCCCAGAAGGATGAAGGATTTATTAGTTGAGTCAGATATAATGCTGATGGGACCAGGAAGCTGTGCAGGATAGAGAACGTCCTATTTAACTTCCCACAAAATGAGGCCAAACCTCTCAGCCCTCTTCAACTAGGGGATTTCTAAAGTTTTCTTCTGGACTAAAAGTTCTAAAGATCTATGACACCTCCTTCTTGCTCACCAGTGGAAGTGATGTCCTGCCAAGGAAGATGTGTGAAGGAGTTAAGAAAAGGTTCCAGGGTCACGAGAGACAAGGAAAAGAATTTTGTTCCATGACTGGTTTCTAATTGCCATCATGTTTACCAATTGCCTTGGCTGGCCAACTGTGAGGACAACAGTCTTGAGAACAATCCAGAATGGGATCTAGTTAGATTTCCATGAAAAAAAGCCTACATGCCATTCCAACATCATTGCCATGCCTGCTATGGAGCTAGACATGTGAAAGACCCAGCCATTAAAACTTCAGAGTGCTAACTGCTTCCACAGAGAAGAGAAAGAGAGGAAGCTACCTCACACCTCAGGTTCAGGGCGCAGCTGTGGGCTCACTCTGACTAGAACAGTACTGTGGAAACAGGCTTGGTCACACCACTGATCAAGAAGCTGTATGGTTCCAGAAGCCTGTGTGTGTGTGAGTCACCCTTCCCTCCCATGAAGTTGTTTGAATGAAGCCAGAGTGGGTGCTGTCTTGCTGCCAAATTGATTCAAATCCCTAGAATCAAACTTCCAGATGAGCTGCTTAAACTCATCAGACTCCACAGCTTCTCCAACTTGGGTCAATTACACGTGGAGTTGGGAGGGTCTGGAGCCATAGCTAAGGGGCTGGGCTCTGTGGCATTGCTTTAGTCTGCACTCACCCCTCCGCATCCCACCCCCAAACAAGACCATACATCTTCCACTTCCATAGCGTATTGATCTGCGGAAAACAAGGCATCATTTCCCAGGGCAATTTGCTGGGTGATTTTTGAAGATTTTTGTTAAACCACCTTGACGCTCATGTTTGCAAAACTAAGCATAGAATTTCCAGTAAGTAGACTTGATTTTGGAACCTGTTCCTCCCACTGACTTCAAGTGGGAGTAGAGGTACTTTCATCGTATTATCTTGGCTTCTAATGCTGGCCGAAGACCAGAGAATTATAAACTAATTTGAAGAACGTAGAATGGTCTGCCTGCAAGCAGGAGTGCAAGCTCTTGCAGTTTGGCGCAGTTTGAATCGCGGCTTACATTTTCTGAATAATAACAGTAATCATAATTAGAAAGGAGTTTCAGAAATCTTTCTAAAGCCCAACCTCTGGGCTACTTTGTTCCCAGTCTTCCTGTTTAGATGGAGACGACGGGCATCCCTGAGAAGACTCTGTGCCCCAGGAGAAGCTGGCTTTCGCTAGCCCAGGCTGGCGAGTGCACTCCATCCACCGCGGGGCGAGCTGACTCGTCCATTGCGGAACGGGTGCAGTCAGCAGATGCCAAACGCCCTCCCCAAACCCCACTGCCTAACCCCGCTCCACTCAGCCCTCTTTCCCCCGCCCCACCTCAGTCCAGGGACTTTCCCAAGCATCCCAAAGATTGAATTTCCTGCCAGGGGGGAAGGGGCAAGTGCAGATAAAAGGGATGCGGAGGACCCGGAGAAGTCACGGTGCTCTAGAGTTTCAAATCCCACCCCTTCTCCCTACTTCTGAACCCCTCTCGCTGAGTCTCTTCGCCACTATGAGATTCCTCTCCAGCCGCGCCGCCCGCATCCCCGGCCCTTCGGGCTCGCTGTGCTTGCTGCTCGCGCTGCTGCTGCTGACGCCGCCAGGGCCCCTCGCCAGCGGTGAGAGCTCACAGCCAGCCAGACGCACCGAGCAGGCGGAGCGGCCCCGCCAGCCAGGCGGCCGCGGCGTCCCGGGCGTGGGGAAATGTCCAGGGTGGACTGGCTGGGGAAGAGATCTCCCAGCAACCTGCCCATAACCGTGTCTCTCTTTCTACCCCAGCGGGTCCTGTCTCGGCCATAGTGAGAGAGCTGCGTTGCATGTGCTTAACCACCACACCGGGGATTCATCCCAAAAGTGTCAGTAATCTTCAGGTGATCGCCGCAGGACCGCAGTGCTCCAAGGTGGAAGTGGTGTAAGTCCTCCTGCGCGGCGCTGTCCACTGTGACCTTGGCAAGAGGGATGTCTCCCCAGCCCTGACTTCAGGCCCGCAGCTCATGGGCGCATCCTCCTTTTCTCTCTGCAGAGCCACCTTGAAGAACAGAAAGGAAGTCTGTCTGGACCCAGAAGCTCCTCTGATCAAGAAGGTCATCAAGAAAATGTTGGACAGGTACCTGTCACCTTGATCTTTTTGGTTTCTGAATGTCTCTTGGAGTGCGGACTTCTCAAAGTCCTTATTCTCCGCGTGGGATTTGGCAACCACATTCCAGATCACGCTTAGGAAAAAAAAAAAAAAAAAAAAAAAAAAAAGGATGTTTGGGAGAAGGGGCGAAAGTTGTTCTAGAATGTCCTGGGAAAACCCTTATCACAAATGTCATGTGTAATTGCCTAGGAGGTTACACAGAACTCGTTACTGAGATGTATATGTTGTTGTTGTTGTTACTAGAGACCTTGAGCCCACCCTTTGCTTTTTACTGATCCTCAACTCTGTTTTGAAAACAAGCTGGGGTAGACAGGTGTGTGGAAATTTGGTTAAACTGATGTAATTCTTTTCCCAACAGTGGAAACAAGAAAAATTAAGAGAAAGGACCGCTCATTGGAAAAATTGCCCTGTTCTTCAGCAGAAAAGTTTTCTGGGGATCTCTGGACCCAGTGAAGACAAGAAACAAGGGCTGATTTTCTCCAGTGAGTTAGGTTTCTGTATGAATTCCCCCCTATGAGAGAGATGAGAAGAGCGAAACTATGTTTGTCCCTGCAGCTTTCTGCTCAGTTTATGGTGTGTTAAGTGTAGTATTTGCTGCTCCTTATTTGCTGTTATTTTATTTGCTATGCTACTGAAATCTTTGGCAATTAACTAAATTGTGAATCAAGAATCACTGGTTGTTAATCTTTCAAGGTGACTATTGTATTTATAGAATATAGTTTTTATAGTGCTATGGAAAAAGCTGTGTCTTTAATGTGTGAATGATATTTCATTAGAATGCTGTATATGGGAGATAAACTTATTCTCACTCTTTCATGAAACAGGAACTACTTTAGTATTGTTTCTTGAGGAAGATGTTAGAGAATTTTCTTACTCTTGACCCTGGTTAGCTATTTAAGTTATATTGCATTAGAAATCTGGATGTATTATACAGTTACCTGTGTAGAATGTATTTCCTTATTTAGAATTTCTAAATGTATGAGTTCTATAAGGACTAATATATTATTTTCCTATACATTTAGATATTTGATGTCTTCCTAGTATGGCATAATGTCACGACTTACTCATTAAACGTTTGATTTTTATGGTATTTATTATCTAGTTTATTAGGAGTATTATATCTCTAGTATTATATTTCTAAGTATATGTTTTGGATTGATGAAGAAGCTAGGAACTAGGTAAATTCCTTATTTCTAGTTTTTATAAAAATACATCCTTTTAGTTTCTTAAAAGTAAAGGCACATTGTAAAGCAATTATACTCCAATAAAGATGTTTAAAAAAAAAAAGAGTAAAGGCAAACTTAACAATGATTTATACTTTGAAAGTTCTGAAAACATATTTGAGCTCTTTGAATGTAAACTCATCATGCAGTTAAAAAAAAAAATGTACTGCCCTGCTAAGATTTGCAGGTGCTTATACTGTATCTTTTAAAGGTTTTGACCATTTTGTTACAAAGAATTACATATGCATCACATTTACTATGTTAAAATTGTGCTTGTTAAATGTGGCCTCAATGGTTTATGGTACTTCCTTTGTTCTCTGGGAAAAACAATAAAAGATTTTAAAAACTTACTCAGGTTCTTTCTTCTTTATTGTACTGTTACGAAAATGTCATTCTTCTTCAATTCTACATTATTGTAAAAATTAACCACTCTCCTCTTTGGCTAGCAGAGAGGACCCTCATTTCCTAATGTCCTTGCATTAGTTCAACCTATTTCCAAGCTCACTCCCCTTCCAGATCCTCCTTCACAGCACCAACAATCTTTGGGTTCTTTAGAAAACACAAATAGATAAGCCTTCCTTACCTTAAATCCTTCACTGCTCCCTATTTCCTAGACATGAAATACAAGTTGCAAAGTATGACAAATTAGGTTCTGTTTCATGATTCCTGATTACTACTTCAACTTCATTTTTCCCTAGCATCTTTGCAGTCAAGAATTTAGTTCCCTTACAGGGCGTGTTCTTTCCAGGTCCAGGCTTTTGCATTTGGTAGGGCTTCTACTGGGAAGGCCCTTCCCATTTTCTGTCTATAGGAGGAAGCTTATTCATCCTTCAGAGCTCAGTTCAAATAACACCTCCCTCATGAAGTTTTCCTTGGCACTCCCAGCAGAACTCATGGTTTCCATTTTGATGTTCCCATAGTATCTTCTAAATATTTGAATTTATGTGAATAGCCAACATTGCATTGCTTTTACTTGCTTATAAGGGGTTTTACCCTACTCTGCTTAGAGTTCTCCCAGAGCATCTGCCACATTTCATTCATCTCTGCATCCCCAATACCTGATACAGATTGACTTTAATGAATTAATAAATTATCCTGAAACTCAGGTTGTCAGAGAGTGTCCTAAAATCAGTCACCTGGCTCATTGTGAGGAAGAGCAAGAAAACAAAAGGAAAGAGACTAATCCAATTAGTATACATACACGCATCCTCCAATTGGATTAATATGTTATATATGTTTATATTAACATGTATTTGTATTTATTAATATATGCTAATATATTAACATATCTATATCTAACCTAAGTTATTCTACATCTTTTCATCTCTTTCCATATATACCAAATATCAATTAGATTAATAAATATTCTATTATTACATATTAATATATCTATGTAATAGAGAGAGAATGTATGTGTGAGAGAAACAGAGAGATACAAAGATATGAAGAAACCTATAGTAGATTCAAAGAGATGAGTTTGCTGACAATTTTTTCAACAATATAAAAAATCATAAAATACCTCAAATTTTTTTAAAAAATTGTTAAACTTCTATGGTATTTTATTGCTCTCTCAAACAGCATTTTTCCCCTTTGAATCCATAAGTTACACATTAATCCTAAAAAAACAAACCAGTTATTACAAATGTTTGAATTATAAATTTCAGTGTTTTAAACAATCCCTGAGTTATTGTATCAGCCCCAAAATACTCATTGAGTAAGTGCCTGATAATAACAAATGAAAGCGTATTAAATTCCTTTGGGATGGACAAAACATAAATTATGTGAAGAAATAAACATTACTGATTACTTCTTTATCATAATTCAAGATGTTTGTTTTTCCCAGAAGCAAGATTTATAAGTTTAGTTTGTTTATAGATCATAGAATAAGACCTTATTGTAATATTCTTGAAATCGTATTTGTCATGCTCATGCCATAATTGGCTGTTCTACAAATAAAATAGATCACAGTATATTACCAAAGTATAACCTATACAAGAACCTCAGGGACAGCTACTAATCACCAATCCTGCTGTTACTATTGATCCTGCCACTAGCAAACTCAAAGACTAACATATCCGGGGGAAATTAATGTAATGTACATCTTCTAAGGATATACCTTCTATTTTCCTCCTCTTAATTCCTAAATACTGTATTCACTCTCTTATCCCTCTGAATGTCATTCTCATATATGAAATCACTGGGAATTGAGCAAATGCTCAGCTAAAATTTACTCTATGTTACTCCCCCAATCCAAACAATTTTCAATGTGCAATCAATGCCCTTCATTCTACCAGACTTTCTTGTTTGCCTCTGGGTGTAACACATTCACAAAACCCTTCAGTTCCTGAAGATATGACAGGATCTATGATAAATTATGACTAGTGGCTTTGTTTTTCTACCATAGTTTTCATTCTTGCATGAGAAAAAGAGTTGCTGTGGGTAATTCTCAGGTTGTTCATAACTTCAAAAGTCCTTCCAGGATGTTACAAATTGAGAAATTTACCAGACAGAAGAAGCACCTGGCGATTTCAATTTGCCTCCCTGACCACTGAGGACCATCCGCCAAAATCGGAATCAGTGCACATGATTCTGATTTTGGCGGATGGTCCTCAGTGGCTTTTAGTCAGCAAAATTAATATTATATTCCTGACAAGCATTGCTCATACTTCAAATATGTAAAGTGAAATAATTACATAGAAAGACATAGAGTTTAGGTGTAAAACTTTGTTTCTACAAAATCTAGAGTCCAGTTTCTTAAATATTGAGAAATTGCAAGAACATCCCCTGCCCTCTGAAAAATCCATGTTCTTAATGGATGTGTTTCCACTACCACATAAATGTGTGATGATTATTTCTGACCCACCTCTTGGGTTGAACAAAGAGAAAAATAGTTGATTTGATTCACTTCCAGCAAGAGAGGCCAGTGATATTTCTTTGTAGTTTGTGGTGAAGTGCAAGTCAAAGCAGTTGCATTTCAAGTCTAGTTGTGAGTATTTTTAGCTATGTGACTTTGGCAAGTTATTTAACCTCTCCATCCCTCAGTTTTCTCATCTGTAAAAGCAGTACAATAATATCTATCTCTCAGGCAATAAAGACTAACCTGGAACAAAGTAGTTTCTTGATAAATGTTAGTTCCTTTCTCAAGCCTCCTAATTCAAGCTCCTCTTTAAATGAGAAAACTGAGGGTTCAATCATTTAAGCACCCTTAATTTTTCTCATATTTATTATCATTCTTTATACCTATGTGTTAATGATTAATTTTTAGTGCTTCTAAGAAATCTTTTTTTTTTCCACCAGTCTTTTTCAGGAAGCTTCTGGAAACAATGCATTCATATTCTCTATATATTTTCTGTCAATTATGTGGCAACATTATAAAGATGTATGATGTATTTCCCTTCTTCTAAACATTAATCCATCAAATATCGGTATTGACATTTATTGGTAATCTTGTTTCTTACTCGACCTTGTGCAGGATCCTTATGATATAGCGATTACAAAGATGATAAGATTTCAACCTAAGGTAAGGTCTTTTAGCAGCAAATACATGCAAAGTTTTCTCTGACAAAGCTTTCCTTGAAAGCTGAATGAAAAGGAACTAGATATTTTGAGAGAGAGAGAGAGAGAGAAATAGTGTCTTAGGTGGCATTGCCTAGAATCAGACTCTGAGAGGAGATTTACATGCAGGAAATTTGAGGAATGCTCTCAAAATTAACATCTGTCAGGAAGTAAGCAAGCAGCAGTGGGCAAAGGAAGAGCTGCTGTGTGACAGAAGATCCGAGTGGCCCTGTGAGAAGCTCTGGAGCTGGCATGGCTTTGCAGAGTTATTCTGAATTTTGGCAAGGAGGCAGACCTCTGAATCCGCCCATTGGTCAGCCATTAGATGTGGGCTACCCCTGGGGAGTGGGCATAGCTTTGGGTGAGACAGTGCCCTCAGGCTGTGAGCTATGCCCAGGGCGGACGTTCGTTCTGCGTTATCTGCTGCCATCATTCCCAGCCAAGGAAGAAAGTTGTGGTGCCCCCTCCAGAGGATCCTGAAAGGGCATCCTGGAGGTGCATCATGGTTTCTGGGGCTGGGGAGGGGCGAGGAGGGGAGGAGAGGGACAGAGCAGGAGGAGGAGAAGAAAGGAAACTGGACGGGAAGGGAGGAGAGTGGAAGGCTCTTGTCTTTTATTGTCTTTTTCTCTCTTTCCTACTCTCCTCTTCCTTCTCTCTCTCTTTCTCTCTCTCCTGCTCCCTCCTTCTTCATTTATTCATGAGAAATTTAACGATACTACTTAAAAGAGGAAGAGGAACAGGAGGACCAAGGTGCCCCAGCAAAAATCTCAGCCAGAAGCCAGCACAAAACACCTCCCACGTGAAAGAGGCCAGTTTGGACTTTTCAGCCATTCCAGTTGCCCTCTGACCACACCAACTCAAGTGAGCTCAGGCAGGATGAAAACAGAAGAACCTCTCATCAGCACACAGAGTTATCAGAAATTACAAACCTTTGCCGTAAGCCACTAAGTTTGCAGTTGGCTTGTTATGCGGTAAAAGAGGATCAAAAAAGGATGGTCAGGCATCTGATGTTCAACAAATAGTGGCAATCAATATAATTAAAATAAAAATCCACAGGCTTGCAAAACTTTGCATTGTTCCTGTATAACAGCACCCAGGAAGATATTTCCCCATCAGCTCTTTCACCTTCCCCCCTCTCCCTCCACTCCCCACACCATGCCTCACCCCTGGATAAGATACAGCCTCAATTAAATTAGTGCCAGAGTATTTGAGGTCTGGATCATTCTTGGCCACTCAGAGTTATACAGAAGACATATTAGATTTCAGCACTTATAGGAAAGCTTTTGTTGGCTAGTATTTCAATTTATTGATTAAAGTGCTTTAAAAAAACTGACCCTCCATTTTATCATCTCTAGGATCTTCTGTACCCATTGTGGGTTTTTTGTTTGTTTGTTTTAACATCTTTATTGGAGTATAATGGCTTTACAATGGTGTGTTAGTTTCTGCTGTATAACAAAGTGAATCAGCTATACATATACTAATATCCCCATATCTCCTCCCTCTTGCATCTCCCTCCCACCTTCCCTATCCCACCCCTCTAGGTGGTCACAAAGCACTGAGCTATGTGGCTCAGTGCTATGTGGCTACTTCCCACTAGCTATCTATTTTACATTTGGTAGTGTATATATGTCAATGCCACTCTCTCACTTCGTCCCAGCTTACCCTTCCCCCTTCCCATGTCCTCAAGTCCATTCTCTACATCTGCATCTTTATTCCTGTCCTGCCCCTAGTGTACCCATTATTTTATTACTAATTTGTAGGCAGTGGCTTATCCCCTTCATATTTAGGAGATGTCAGTTCAAAACATTCTAATCGATGCAGAATTAATATACTTTTTAATTTTAAAGGCTAATGTTCCTCCAGTGTCTCTAGATATTTTCTTTTAAAATAGCTAACAGATAGGTTCTGTTCTGAGTCTTAGAAAACTTGCTAGTTTCCTGAATGACGCTGCTATTTATAAGACAATGACTTAAAGGAAAAAGAGATAAAGTAACTTACCACAAAAAAAAAAAAAACACAGTGACAAAGTAAGAGTCATAAAATGCTGTCAAGTTATTTTTAAACCCAAGAACCTCTGACACTAATTTTCTAGCATTCTCTGAAGTTATAACTTTGCATAAAGTATCTTCTTTTGCTTGAATAACTGATTTTAAAATATTTTTTACCCATTTCTGTATAGTCAGGTTATTCGTGTCGGTATTATGTTTCTCTTCATGGAAAGCCAAGAAAATTATGCATGTGACAGTAATAGCAGTTAGCAATAGTAGTAGTAGTAATAGCAAATTAGTATTTATATCCCATTGCTTTGCACAAATATTTGAGATCTCACTTTTAAAAAAGAAGTAGTTAAACGACTAAGTCACATAGCAAAGAGACTTTGTAATGCCTGGCACATAGTAGATACTTAATATATATTGAAGAAATGAAAACTAGCAAAACGTTTTTTTACCTCAAACGCTGACTAATAGGCTTGTGAAATTTTAGTGACTCAAGAAATGTGTTAATACTTCCTCACAAACCTTGCTGTCGATGTGTCTTTTGTGACAAAATACACTTGTTGATTAAGACAATGAGTTGATGATCCTGTGCTACATGCCTACCTCTTTCCTGGTATCAGCTAAGTCAAGTAGCATCATTAGCTCAGAAGACTTTCCATATAGTTTCTCCAAAAGGATTAGGAATTTTTGACTAATCTTACTAAGTGAACCAAGAAGGAAATGTGGATAGTGTTTGTATGGGGGTTGGGGAGGGGCAAGCGTACAGTGAAACTCACAGATACAGTAAACAATACATGTTGCAGAGGGGAGAGGTGGGATGGACAGAAAAAGAACGATATGATGAGTAATGCCAAAAAACTTTATATCTTGCTGTGGAAATGGTTTTGAGCTTATGGTTGATTACAAACACATCTGATTTGTGAATTAGCAGTAGTTTAATCACAATAATGGGGAAAGGCTATACCGTCATCACTCAGGAAGAACCAGCAGGAAGTTTGCTCTCCTGATTCTGTTTCCTGTTGAAATTCTTTCTATAATTCATTTCACATGGTCACTCTTACAAGGATACTAATTTTTTTCAGCTTAAGATTTTCCTTAAGCTTACCTGCTAGACTATGAATTTTGGGGTTGGGAGAGGTGGAAAATCAGGTTAATTTAATATGTTCTACTGCTAGACTGTAAGTTATAAGAAGAAAATAAATGGGGTGGAGAAAAATAAGGAATACATTGTAAAACAGGAAATAAGAACTTAAGTAGGCATAGTCAGTAACTGCTAAACAACGGAAAAATTGGCTTAAAATTTTTTAAAAGTTGGAAATCGTTTACTGTAGTCATTCTTTTGATAAAAAGTAATCTTATACATTGAATGTTTTAAGAGTTGCTTCTAAAATTTTAAAGGTATAAATAAATAAGAAAAAAATAAAATGGGAAGTTTGAATATTGTGTAAGATTTGGACATAGTTGTAAGAGGAAGACAACCTGTGTCTGGGGCCTCATCCTTTTTGCCCAGCCTTGCAAATCACCTTTTTATACCACAGGTACTTTGGGCCATGTGAAGTCTCATTTGAGAATTGTGACTGATTAGAAATGAAAATGAAACTTGCCTTTAGAGATACATACTCATGGATTTATTCACTAACACTGTTTAGCTAAGACCTACTGTATATGGTGTTACCTTACACATTATAGGATACATGAGGCCTTCAAAGAAACCTTGGACATGCCCCTGTATTCAAAAGTGTACAGAGGGGTATTCTGTGCCCATGAGTCTAGACGTTCAGATTGTCTAACCATTGTTCTACTTGTGCATTTCAGTTAATATTGCTGTGCATTCAGCAAAGGATACCATAAACAAGACCAAAAGACAACCCTCAGAATGGGAGAAAATATTTGCAAATGAAGCAACTGACAAAGGATTAATTTCCAAAATTTATAAGCAACTCATGCAGCTCAATAACAAAAAAACAAACAACCCAATCCAAAAATGGGCAGAAGACCTAAACAGACATTTCTCCAAAGAAGATATACAGATTGCTAACAAACACATGAAAGGATGCTCAACCTCATTAATCATTAGAGAAATGCAAATCAAAACTACAATGAGATATCATCTCACACCGGTCAGATTGGCCATCATCAAAAACTCTAGAAACAATAAATGCTGGAGAGGGTGTGGAGAAAAGGGAACCCTCTTGCACTGCTGGTGGGAATGTAAATTGATACAGCCGCTATGGAGAACAGTATGGAGGTTCCTTAAAAAACTAAAAATGGAACTACCATACGACCCAGCAATCCCACTACTGGGCATATACCCTGAGAAAACCATAATTCAGAAAGACCCATGTACCAAAATGTTCATTGCAGCTCTATTTACAATAGCCAGGACATGGAAGCAAACTAAGTGTCCATCAACAGATGAATGGATAAAGAAGATGTGGCACATATATACAATGGAATATTACTCAGCCATAAAAAGAAATGAAACTGAGTTATTTATAATGAGGTGGATGGACCTGGAGTCTGTCATACAGAGTGAAGTAAGTCAGAAGGAGAAAAACAAATACCGTATGCTAACACATATATATGGACTCTAAGGGAAAAAAATGTCATGAAGAGATTAGTGGTAGGACGGGAATAAAACACAGACTTACTCGAGCATGGACTTGAGGATATGGGGAGGGGGAAGGGTGGGCTGTGACGAAGTGAGAGAGTGGCAGGGACATATATACACTATCAAATGTAAATTAGATAGCTAGTGAGAAGCTGCTGCATAGCACAGGGAGATCACCTCTGTGCTTTGTGACCACCTAGAGGGGTGGGATAGGGAGGGTGGGAGAGAGGGGGACGCAAGAGGGAAGAGATATGGGAACATATGTATACGTATAACTGATTCAGTTTGTTGTAAAGGAAAAACTAACACACTATTGTAAAACAATTATACTCCAATAAAGATGTTAAAAAAAATATTGCTGTGCATTAAAGAATAAGCAAATCCTAATGCCCCAAATATATTAAAAGTAGAGGTAGTAAAATAATCCCTTTATAAATGCTCTTTTGTTGTTTTTTAGGAAGGACTGTGTCTTCTGGGAGTGTCTATGTTAATCCACTTCTTAGAGCTAGATGTAGTCCTGTACTTAGTCGTTGAAATGCTGGTGGAAGGGTAAGAGGAAGGGTGAAAGGAAGGGCTCTTGGCTAATATCTCCATGTCTAGAAGACAGTTTTAGGTTATAACCATAGGCCTATATGTGTATTTTTGTAAAGTACCTATGTTTATTGTGGACAAGGTTCATTCTTTACTTTGCAACATCTAAGCTTTTTAGATACCTGAGGTGATGATGTAGGATAAAAAGTAGAGCTAGTGAATTAACCAATTTGTAAATATCTTTGTTATAATTGATTTTTTTTAAAAAGCAGCACCTTGGGCTTCCCTGGTGGCGCAGTGGTTGAGAATCCGCCTGCCGATGCAGGAGACACGGGTTCGTGCCCTGGTCCGGGAAGATCCCACATGCCGCGGAGCAACTAAGCCCGTGAGCCATGGCCGCTAGGCCTGTGCGTCCGGAGCCTGTGCCCCGCAACGGGAGAGGCCACAACAGTGAGAGGTCCGCATACCGCAAAAAAAAAAAAAAAAAAAAAAAAAAAAAAAAAAAAAAAAAAAAAAAAAGCAGCACCTTGGACATGGAATGGTTAAACCGTCTCAGAAATATACATCAGGACTCTTTCATTAAGTTGGCAGCAGAGGGACAGAAGGAAAAATAAAGGGAGGGATGTATGTGGGTGTGTTCGTATTTATATTTTGATGATAACCCTTGATGCGTGTGCATCTCCTGGCTGTGCCATAGGAATATATTGTTAAGTAAGTCAATGGAAACATACCTTCTTGCTAATACTTTAATTGTTTAGATCAGATAATGAATCCTCTTAGAAGCATTATGCTTTGTGTACTCTGTTGTGTTATGTCTCATTTTTAATTTAACATTAAGGGAAAGTAGTATTTTCATCATGAGTCTGCCAATATCTGTCTAGAGGCCTGTTGCCATTTTTGTCTTTTATGAAATTTGTATTGCCAAGAAAGGCAGGATTATATTTTTTTCCTTCCAGATTGAGTTGGTGTAGTGTATTCTTGGTTATCAAAATACTCATATAGCTGTGGGACTTTGAAATGGTAAATATTCATGATGTGTGAAAAAGCATGATACATAACTGTAAAATCTGAATTACATAAAAATGGATGCTTAGTTGTGTAGATACACAAATGAGATTTAGAAGGACGCATCAAACAGTAAACTGCTTGTGATTATGGATGACTGTTTTTTGCTTCTTGTGTTTTTCGGTTTCTGATTATGCACATGTTAACCTTTAAGAAATAATTGTTGTTTTAAAAACCTTAAAAAAAGTGTACAGTCCTGTTGAGGATGCAGCTCTCATAGATGGGGCAGAGATCCAGACAATAGCATATGCAAGCCAGTATGTGATGTTCAGGTCTATCTCTGCATAGCTGCAGGGCTTTGTCATGTGGGGTTTGAGATCAAGACCCTTAATTGGTGTCTGAGACTTAAGGAATAGAGATGTTACTGCAGTTCATATAAAAGTTCAAAAATGGAAACACCTTCAAGGTCACCAATGGGACAGAAGTTGAACAACAGGAGTCCATGCTATAGAATGTTATGAAGGCATTGAAAAGAATGGGGAAAAGTGACACTGAGGTAGCATGCAAGGATACTGAAGACATATTTTCGAAGGGCAAAAGCTATATAATAATCCCATTTATATATAAAAAAAAACTATGTCTACCTCTCTATATGTTTATCTCTATGTATTGGGTTGGCCAAAAAGTTACCCAATATTATGTGTGTGGCTCTATGTATATGTATATGTGTGTATATAAATGTAGAGAGAATAGAAAACTAGTGCCAAACTGTTACCAGTGGTTACCATCGGAGACCGGGAATGTGGAGTAATGATGAAGAGGAACTTGCATGCTCTATCCCACATGCATCTGCAGGTTATGAATCTTTTACAGTGAATTGTATTATGCATTTCTCAGCTAGATTAATAATGAAAAATTAAGCTGCTGGGTCTTGTTCTCTAGGGTATACTCAGATGATAGAAAAAAGTGGTTTATTTCATAACAGACAGGAGGATGAGTTTGTTTCTAGTTTCTGGATAAAATTACAAAAGAGAATATATTTGGAAGACAGAAAGAAGCCCATAAATAATATGCAAAGTGAGACTTTGATGGTAATTGGCTCCTATTTTATCCACATACTCCAAACGAACCTCAATACTAATCAACAACCAAGATAGGAACATCTGCTTTCCTTGGCAACCGGAAAGGGAAGAGAGCTCTCTTTTCCAAGGGCCGCATGCTTATAGACACATAAAGTGTCTATAAGGCCTCTAAATTGCACTATAGGAAAGGCAGGGCATATTACATAATTATACAAAGAAAATATATGTAATATTTCAGTCTAGTTCTTGCCTAAGTAGAGTATTAAATATTGTGTAAGGGAGATGGATATTGAGAAGTGGGCAGTGAGAGTCTGCAGGGATGCTTCAAATGAAATTTAGCAGGAATTTGACTTGCCTGGCATTTATCTGGGTTGGGCACAACTTGACCACTCTTACACATATATTACCACACACCCTCACTTCCCCCATCCCTATCCTTTTTCTCCTTACTGGCCTTGAGGGAGTGTGTATAAAAGACAGCAGGAGACCGTGAAAAGCGACTTAGCTGCAGACTCCCAGGCTCTGGGAACAACTCTAACTCAGTCTTTTCTGCCATGAGCCTTAGAGGCAGCACCACCTCCTCCTGTACCAGGGCCGTCCCAGTTTCTGTCCTGCAGGTGTTGCTGCCAATGTCACTGTTCCTGACCACGCTGGTTCCCTCCACCACTGGAGAACGTAAGAGAAACTTAGGGAAAGCTGAAGGTGGAGCCTCTGTTTCCCTGCACCTGAGGCTGCTTCTGCTGTAGCTGTGTCTGGGGGATGGACTGGTCTGATGCTCCTGGGACTGGAGAAGGGCATTATATGAATAACTCTAAATGGAGGCGCTGCACTCACGTGCCAGGAATTCTGCTAGGGTACTTTACTAAAGGTTTACCGATCAGACTCGCAATGACCTTGTGAGAGAGGTACCCATCAATAGGGCAGATCCTTGAGATAATCGTGACCACTCATAGAATCACACCTTCTACCCTAGCTAAAAGTATGAATAGAATGCTGCACGTTGAACTTCGCTGCTCGTGTGTGAAGACCACTTCTGGCATTCATCCCAGTAACATCCAAAGATTGGAAGTGATCAGGGCAGGACCCCACTGCGCCAAAGTCGAAGTAATGTAAGTCTCTGCTTCTGCAGTATTGCCTCACTAGGGAAGCCCTTCACCTCCATCCCTACTGACACTGTTGGATCCCTTCTGATAGTGTGCCAGGATGCTCTGGGATAAGTCTATTATCTCTTGCAGAGCAGTGTTGAAGAATGAGAAGACAATCTGCCTTGACCCAGAAGCTCCCAGAATCAAGAACGTACTCCAGAAAATATTGGAAGATGGTGGGTCAGCTGCTTAATCTTTTCGCTTTCTGTCAAACCATTTTATCTCCCAAGAAGGATAAAAGTGTGAGGTCTTGGCTTTCTAGAGTTCTTATTTATCCAGGATACCTAGTAATACCGTATGAAGCTTTGGATGTGTTTTCCGTTCTGTCTCAAAAAGTCACATTTTGTTCTGAGATGGCTGATTAATAGATGACAGAGAGAAGATGAAAGTAAGCATGGCTCTGGTGTAAGATAGGCTCAAGGATGCATTGTACAACAGGGGGAATAGAGCCAATATTTTGTAATAACTGTAAATGGAAAGTAACTTTAAAAATTGTATAAAAATCTACAAATTAATAAAAAAAGAAAGGAAGCAAAGTTAGTTTCAAAATACATGGTTTACTTCCTAACTCTTGGCTAAATGTGGTACTGTGTTTTGCATTTCCTTCTTTAAAAATTTCTTTCCAAATACAACCGTGTTAACTTATCTTGCTCCACTGTACTGTTAGACTAGATGTCCCCATGAGGATTCCATAATGGTCAGTGATATTAGGAACCACACACGGCCCAGCATGGAACACTTGCTCAATAAATGTTTGTTAATATTTTTAGTCACTTTATATATTAATAGTGTTTAAATGGTGTTTTTCATTGTCTTACTCCTAGGATGTCTTGTTTCAAAACATTCTCTGAAAGATTTTTCTAATGTTTATTTTAGCCTTCAAATGCTAAAAATAATAAAGCTGTAGAATGTGAGTCTTGTAAGCAGTGGTTATTTACTTTAAAGTGGATATATTTAATACCAGTAGGGCAAAAAATATATGATGATATATGATATCATATATATTTTCAATAATATATGATAGTATTTTCAATAATAATAATACCGACACAGATTCTACATGGTGTTGAATGTTTTACCCTGACATGTTTGTACATATTTGCATTTACTAAATATCTAGATGGTAATCATTTCAGTATGAGAATCAGCCTTGCAAATAAACACAATAGAGAATTTAAGCTTTACCAGGCTACTAATTGTTATTTTACAATCAACAGAACTTTCTTTAATGTCTAATCCCTTAAATTTACACCCATACTATTCTTAAAGAAATATTACTATAAAATCAAATTTATTATTGCTTTGTTGTCATATATGATTACTTTTAACAGAATTATTAGGGAAAAAAGCCTTATCTTTTTATTTTTTTAAACTTTGGTATTTAACAATATGGCCAACAAAAGTCACTAGCTGATGATACGTGCTATTTTTAATGTATTATAGTAATAGCTAAACTTTATTATAACTATTAATATTATGAGTTATATTAATAATAAGATTAATATTCCAGACAAAATAATTGTTCTGCATGCATTACAATTAAATAATTGTAAAGAATTAAATAATTCTTACAAGATAGCTATGATCTGGTTAAGAGCACGTCCTCTAAAGAGAGGGTAACTTAATCCACCACTTGCCAGCTGTGTAAATTTGGGCACGTTGCATAACCTCTCTGTGCCTAAGTTTCTTCATCTCTAAAATGGCATAATAATATTGCTTATCTCATAGAGCTGATGTGAAATTAACAGTTAATAAATTCAAAGTGCTGAAGATAATGAATGTCACACAATAACCCATATGACAATGTTATTTAGTATTTATTATTATTACCATTAGTATTCCCAGTGTTACAGGGAAGAAAAACGAAGTTCAAAGAGATTAGGAAATTTGCCTCAGAATCAGATAACTAAGTAGGAGACAGAGTGGCAATTTGAAACTGTGCTCTTAACCACATACCATATCATTTTGCTTGATTTTTCTTTCTCTAATTAAGAGATTACATTATATATCACATAATGTTATTGACACGGAAAATAGGACTTGATACATAAATAGCACACTGCACATACTATGATGGTTATAGGAGAAGATATCAGTTCATCTATCCCAAACTGCACATGGATCTTGGGGAGCACTCATATATTAAGCATATACTTCACAATCTCTGCATTATTAGGTTTTCTTTTATTAGCTCCTCACTATTATAGGTTTAATGCCTTAGATGCTTTGTCTACAAAATAAATACTTTTATTAAGTAATAGTTAACAAATAACATACATGAAGAAACATGTAATAAATAAAGCAGCAAATGGTGACTACAGTCGTGGTGATCAGTTTTTCTCCAATAATTTAAAATAGCTCAGCATCTCATGCATTTCTCTAGTGGTTTCCTACTGAAATCCAACAGGGCCACCTCTTGAGATATGACACAGTTTTTACACTATGCTAATACCTCCTGCATAATGCATATGTCTCTTACTTTTTTTTTTTGCGTTACGTGGGCCTCTCACTGTTGTGGCCTCTCCCGTTGCGGAGCACAGGCTCCGGACGCGCCGGTTCAGCGGCCATGGCTCACGGGCCCAGCCGCTCCGCGGCACGTGGGATCTTCCCGGACCGGGGCACGAACCCGTGTCCCCTGCATCGGCAGGCGGACTCGCAACCACTGCGCCACCAGGGAAGCCCTGTCTCTTACTTTCGTGTGCACATATTGAATTATTCTATTTAGATGCAGAGAAAGAATGAATGAATTGTCACTACTCCCTAGGTTCCTTTATACTGCAAATAGTGAAATCTGCGGGGTAAGGTTGTACAGATCCAGTATGCTGCCCATCCATATGCCAAACCACCCCTCCTATTTCCTCTGTGCTAACCCAATTTGGGAATCTCAAGTTTCGGTTCCATAAACATGTATGACTTATACATGCTGTACCAGCCATTGCACGGATGCTGGATATTCAAAGACTATAAGTCACAGAAACTTGCCATTGAAGAGAGTATTACTGTCTGGTGGGAGAGGCAAACAGGCTGACAAACCATTACAACCACAAGTTCATATAGACGTATGCTCCAACTACACAAAGAAACAGACACATGAACGTGTCAAAGCCTCATCGTTATCATTTTCAACATTTATCATCTTCACTAGTGTAGTACTTTATACTGAGTTCCTTCCAGGGAGCTAGAATAGCGATAGACAGTACTATCTCTCACCACACGGAGCTTTCCATTTAGGAAGAGAAACCATTTTAGACACATTTAAATATATATGCATGTGTGTGTGTATGTCATATATTTGTGTTCGTATGAGCTGTGAGACATAGGAGAAGAAGTGGGTGTTACAAGACAACAACAGGGAACACGAGTAGCTTTAGCTGTGGGGGAAGGCCCCTGTGGGGAGGTGATATTTAAGCTGAAACCAGAAATATGAATAGAACTATAGCCAGCTGAAAAGACCGGTGGTGGGAGAGTAAGAGAAAGCACATTCCAGGCCCAGGAACCCAATTCCGTATCCCTGCAGAAATCTGGTCCTGCTGAGCATTAAGAGGTCTGCTAGTTCTATGCAATGGGCTCCTGAGGCCCTTCACCACTGTTAATCAGTGTGACAGGGAGCCCCTGGCTTTGATCTATGGACCTTTTCTGTGCAGGATTCTGTTACATCTTTTCCACACTCAACTCCCAGATGTGTCCTCCTGTGTCCTGTGTCCTCCTGAGAGCTTCACAGCTCCCGCCAACGGTGCAGCCCATCTCACCCCGTCACTTGTACTGTCCAGGTGGCAGCAGACACTGGGAGAAATGGCCTGAAAACTCTCTTTGACCTCTCTTCTTCCTGAGCAGAATGGAGAAACATCCAGATAGCAATTTTTATAGAAAGCATGCATCCAAATATTACCATTATAATTTTTCTCAGAATAAGAGGATAGATGAGGCTAACTGAGCTTGCTTCCTAGAGTATATTGGATGATGGTTGGTAGAGCCAGGTGGATCCCATTCAAGAGGAAACTTTCCGGGCTTCCCTGGTGGCGCAGTGGTTGAGAATCCGCCTGCCGATGCAGGGGACACGGGTTCGTGCCCCGGTCCGGGAAGATCCCACATGCCGCGGAGCGGCTGGGCCCGTGAGCCATGGCTGCTGAGCCTGCGTGTCCGGAGCCTGTGCTCCGCAATGGGGGAGGCCACAACAGTGAGAGGCCCACGTACCACACACACACACACACACACACACACACACACACACACACAAAGAGGAAACTTTCCACATTCACGTGAAATTTGGAACCAAATCGTCACCTGGAGACCAAATTCAACTCTTTAGTAGCAGAAAACAATGACAAAAGGCACATCTGGAAGAAATGCACCTGCCAAACTCAACTCAATGGTAATCAACAAGAAAGGCAGAAGTAAAGGAGCAGTTCTATTTTTTTTTTTATTTTTTTAACATCTTTATTGGAGTATAATTGCTTTACAATGGTGTGTGAGTTTCTGCTTTACAACAAAGTGAATCAGTTATACATATACATATGTCCCCATATCTCCTCCCTCTTGCGTCTCCCTCCCACCCTCCCTATCCCATCCCTCTAGGTGGTCACAAAGCACCAAGCTGATCTCCCTGTGCTATGCGGCTGATTCCCACTAGCTATCCACCCTACGTTTGGTAGTGTATATATATCCATGCCACTCTCTCACTTTGTCACGGCTTACCCTTCCCTCTCCCCGTGTCCTCAAGTCCATGCTCTAGTAGGTCTGTGTCTTTATTCCCGTCTTACCCCTAGGATCTTCATGACCTTTTTTTTTTTCTTAGATTCCATATATGTGTGTTAGCATACGGTATTTGTTCTTGATGAGGCAGTTGAGCGTTGAGAAGGAAACAAACTTTACTGCTGTACCAGCTGCAACACGGTGACTACAGAGAACTCTACTGTTGCACGTAACCAAGAAAACATACATTTTTATAAGGTTCAAGTACCGTTTCTAACTGCACAAATGTGCATGTATTATATGCATTCAGGGTGGCCGTTGGATCCTGCTACCAGCTCCCAGCAAGACTGCTGATCCCTGGCTTGTCTTCCTTTTGCCCTAATCTTGGCTGCCCAGTGCCCAACTCTGCAGAAGTGTCTCAGCTTCCTCATCGCAGTTCTCCATCCTCAACCCCAGGCTTCCGATGAAGTTGATCCACCGCGGATATAAAACGGGAAAGTCTTGGGAACCACCGGTCTGCGGAGCGCCAGCCCGGGCTGCCCCTACGCTCGCGGCTCCTGCTGGCATCTCTGCGACATGAGCCTGACAGCGGGCACCCGCGGCCCCGGCCCGCGGCCCAGCCCCGGGCTGTTGCTCCTGCTAGCCGTCGCTCTCGCCCAGGGTGAGAGCTGAAGGAAGCAGGGCCTGGGGGAGGTCGGGGGCGGCGGGGAGCGAGTGCGGGAACCCCCGGGGCTGGGGCGGACTCTGCACCCGTCTCGGTTCCCAGCTGCGATTGACCGAGCGCGGCTCAGAGTGCAGGCGCTGTGCCAGGTACTGCCCGGTGCGCTCTACCACCTGGACAATAAGACACTTTCTGAGGCAGGTCTGGTTTGTGGAGGAGGCAGTGAAGGTCAGACGCCGCGCCACGAGATCCCTAAGGTACCTCTGGCTATTCACAGAGTCGTCACTCCCCACTGTCCCCGCCCCACCCGCAGCGGACTCTGAAGGTGGAGCTGGAGACCTGCGCTGCGTGTGTGTGAAGACCACCTCTGCGGTCCGTCCCCGGGGCATCTCCAGCCTGGAGGTGATTGGGGCTGGACTCCATTGCCCCAGCCCCCAAATGATGTGAGTTCTTGCACTCGCTTCTTTCGTGCCCACCCGCTTCTCCCCTCCCCTTCGCTACCGCCCCTCTCCACCCGCCTCCCGCCAGCCTAATCCCAAATGCAAACCCAAGGGCTGAAAGGCGCGCCTCTTTCCCTGGCAGAGCTACGCTGAAGGACGGGAGGAAAATTTGCCTGGACCCGCAGAATCCTCTGTATAAGAAAATAATCAAGAAACTTTTGAAGAGTTAGCTCTTAAATCTGTACTTTTGAAGAGTCAGCTGCCTAAATCTGTACTTTTGCTATATAAAGTGTTTCTTCTTTTTTTTTTTTCGTTTTCAATCTAACTGTGGAAAAATCATCTGATGATTTTATTATCCTGGAAATTCTACATAAACAAAATAAATGAAGTTGTGGTATAGTCAATATTTATTAATAGAGGAAAGAAATAATGTTGACATATCACAATTTCATATAAAGAAAAATCTCCAGAATTTTAAGCAAAAATATATTTTGAAAGAAGGTTTGGTTTAATAAAGACTGGTTTTACTTGGTGTTGTATGTTGACTGATATATATTTGCATATTTCCAGGATTGTATTACTTAATAACTACTTATTTACATAATAATGTCATGATTAGCTTTGCCAATAAATATTAATTGCACTTAAGTTTTCTGGGCTGCTTTTTTTAAAAAAATTTAAGTAAATAAAGCAGACTCTGCTTTTATCCCCTTAAGATTTATACTTTACCCCAGTATAGAAAATTAATAAAAATGAAACTAGAATTCTCTAATATCAGTATACTGATACTTTCCAGAGCATTACATTAAAATATTGTACTCTTTATTGATCCTTCCATAATGCTGACATTTAACAAAAATGAAATGATAAAAACAGTTCCTGTACTCATGTTACTGCCTGTAATAAATCCCACATTTGGAAAACTTACAGAATTGGTTCCTATTACATTCCATTTATATACCATGAGTTTTGCTCTCAGCACTAAAATGTCTTTAATAGACTTGTTCCTCAGTATTCTCAGGTTCAGAAAAACCTTATTTGCAGTTTACCACTGTTCCATGAATCTCTTAACATTGGAGATATTGAGATTGTGTGTTAAACAGCTGTGAAAATTAGGAGAGATACAGGTTGTATTTTCATTTATGCTTTAAGAAGACACTACTATACTTTAGGAAGAAAAGATGGCATTGAAAGTTGGGTGTGTTAGTTACTTTGCTTCTGTAACAAGGTACCTCAAACTCAATGGCTTTAACAACACAAATTTATTAGCTCACAGTTCTAGACATCACAAGTCCAAAATGGGGCTTATAGGCTAATGTCAATGTGTCCTCAGAGCTGCATTCCTTCTGAAGGTTC
The DNA here is from genome assembly GCF_026419965.1 of Kogia breviceps. Lineage (NCBI taxonomy): Eukaryota > Metazoa > Chordata > Mammalia > Artiodactyla > Physeteridae > Kogia > Kogia breviceps. The sequence continues at coordinate 55,737,196 of NC_081315.1, forward strand.
TAGGGGAGAATCTATGTCCTGTCTTTCTCAGCTTCTAGAGGCCACCTGCATTCTTCAGCTCCTGGTCCCTTTTCCTCTATCTTCAAACTACATCACTCCAACCTTTACTTTTGTGGTCACCTCTGACCCTTCTTCTTATACCCTGCCTGCCTCTTAAAAGGGGCGTGTGATTATGCTGTGCCCACTTGGATAATCCCACTATACCCACTTGGATAATCTAAAATAATCTTCCCATCTCAAGATCGTTTCACATCTGTGAAATCTTTTTTGCCATATAAAGTAACATTTTCACAAAGTTCTAGAGGTTAGGATATGGAAATCTTTATTCAGCCTACCATAGTGGGCAAGAAGGCAGAATCTAGTTGAGGCAGGAGAAAGCTACAGACCTTTACCCATGAGCCAAAGTCATTTCAACCTAAGGTGGCAATATGTGTGTACAGAGAGGATTAGACTGCTAAGAGAAAATGGAGAACGTCCATTTCAGTCTCCTTGGGGTGGGAGAAAGGGAGGAAGCTTTGAGATAACAAACTACTTAAATAGACGCTATTTATAGAGGCTTATGAAGTGCCAGAGTATCATCTAAATTTTCACAACCACTTTGCACGTCAGGTAATATTATTCCCATTGTAGAGTTGCAGTAACAGTCTCAGAAAGGTTAAGGCATCTCCCAAGACCAGTTTGCTAGAGGCTGAGCAGATCAGTCTGACTTTCAATTCCCCGCTCTTGCTTTCATGCCGTGCTGCCTTTCACACAAGCTAGTGGCATGTTAGCTAGTTTTTCAGAGAGGAACTGACCCAAAAACCAGCTCTTGGAGGTGGTGTATGAATTGTAAGAATGAAACTGCCACAAGATGACAAAGTAGAAAGACATAAGATCATTAAGTCCTCAGGATGTTTATTTACTATTCTGCAGAACTGGAATGTCTATGGGGATGGGTCTCCCAACTAGTTTTCACCCATTTGGTGTTTTTCACTTTCGATCCACCTTGTGCACCTTCACCCAAATTATCTTCAAGGTCCAAAGCTCTTATCATGGCACACAAGTTGTGCTATATTCACTTCCCCTTTGTGCCTTAGTTTCTTCATCCATGAAATGTGGATGAGTGTCTACTTCATAGATTATTGTGTAGACTGAGTAGATGATGTATGTGAAACACTTGGCATAGTTCCTCATACATTAACATACATAAGTTAATTTTTCATAGCTGTGCTTAAAAATTAGCAATGATTAATTGTTACTATTGCCTTCTTTTCTTTCTTTTTTTTTTTTTTGCTTTCAATATGGTTCTTAACACACAATTCCAGTCAGTTTGGAGTGTCGAGTAAGGCATTTAACAGAGTGATTCTTGGTGATAAGTAGCAAAAAAAAAAAAAAGTTGCAATAGCAATAAAAGTTTCTCAAACCAAATGAACTTTGGGAAAGAATACATTGAAATTGGCTGTGAATGGTACAATACTTTTTTGCCTATTTTCCTTTTACTGCCTGCATCAAACAACATACTTGGGCTTCACTGGTGGCGCAGTGGTTGAGAGTCCGCCTGCCGATGCAGGGGACACGGGTTCGCGCCCTGGTCCGGGAAGATCCCACATGCCGCGGAGCCGCTAGGCCCTTGAGCCATGGCCGCTGAGCCTGCGCGTCCGGCGCCTGTGCTCCGCAACGGGAGAGGCCACAGAAGTGAGAGGCCCGCGTACCGCAAAAAAAAAAAAAAAAAAGAAAAAAGAAAAAAAAAAAAAAAAAAAAACATACTTAGTTGGATTCAATAACTCCTAGGTATGATTCAAAGGGCCAAAGGACCAAAACAAATTGTGCAAAGTCAACCAATGCTGGTGGCTTGTAAATTCTCCCTTCAGAATTATCTTGGCTAACCAGCCAGAGAATGCTTTCAAGTGGTTGATTTTATCAGCAATGGCACTAGGAGAGGACTCTCCTACCAGACAAAGTCTAAATTAGAGAACAATTTACTGTAGCTGCCTGCTGTTCAAAAATTCATGGAGAGTGATAAAGAGTGAATGTACCTGAACTATTTTTTCTTTCTTTTTCTTCTTTTTTTTTTTTTGGCTGGAAGTAGTCAGCAGAAAATGTCCCCAACAAAGTGCTTACTGCACAGTCACAGGCCCTATCAACAAACAAAACCACCAAAGGGTATTTTGCTCTGGGACATTCTTTAGCATTTTTCTAATTTTTGCTTTTTTTTTTTTTTTTTCCCCTTTTAAGGTCTTTGTGGTAAAAACAGTTTCCTCTTCAATGCATAGAGTATTGAGGTCTTAGTTGGTTATAAAGATATATTCATATTTTTTTCTCATTATAAAAACAATGAATACATGCTCAATACAGATAACTTAGAAATACAGAGGAAATAAGGAGGAAACTTTAAAAAAACCTGTAATTTCACTACTCAAAATGTTCTTTTCATTTTTTAAAATATTAATCATTTGATGTAGTTATGAGGGAGGTGAACTGCTGATTTTCAATAAAATACCATTGTACACAATCATAAAAGGAGCACAGTAATTACTTCATTACATGGAAACTAGTTACAGAGTATTCTTGTTCCAATTTTGGTTAATAAAGTATGTTTTTACTTGGCCAGAGAAATAAAATCAAACCCATGTGACCTGGCATCTATTTATAGATTTATAGGTACTGTGTATGTATGTATTCACTGTGTGTCTATGTATGCATGTATAGACACACAGGCCTACAACAAGTTTAAAATACAATACTTATACTTGCTTTGTCAAGTATTGGGTTTTGATATTTATTTCCTATACTTGTTACAGAACTTAGGTTCGGCTTCTTGCTGCTCAAAAGCCAATATTTGGGAGGCAAGCGTTGGTTGGAAAAGGAAGGGTTGCTTTATTCAGGAGGGTTGCAACCTGGTGAGAAGGTGGACCTCAAGTCCTCTGAAGATTCTGCTTGACCATGAAAGGTTTTAAAGGGAGAAAGAATCATTTGGTGAAGGGGGTCAAAGTCTTCATTATCTTTCACTGTGTGCAGACTTTCTTTTGATTGGTTGGTGGTGAGGTAGCAGGGTGGCATTCCAGGAATCTTGTGCTCAGTCTGAAGTTACCATCCTCCACCTAGGTGAGGGCCTTAGCTCCTGCAGAAGAACTCAAAGGTATTTTGTTACGTATATTCCTTGAGGAGGAACCAGAACCCTGCCCCATGACTGGACTATTGTTTCTTTTTTTTTTTTTTTGTGGTACACGGGCCTCTCACTGTTGTGGCCTCTCCCGTTGCTGAGCACAGGCTCCGGACGCGTAGGCCCAGCGGCCATGGCTCACAGGCCCGGCCGCTCCGCGGCATGTGGGATCTTCCCGGACCGGGGCACGGACGCGTGTTCCCTGCATCGGCAGGCACACTCACAACCACTGCGCCACCAGGAAAGCCCTGGACTATTGTTTTCTTGTCTGGTCCTCCTTTGTTTCTTCATCCCTTCCCTTTCCTGGTAACTCTTTGAATTTGTCCTTTGGAGCTCAGGAAAGGTCTAGGAGGCTGAATGAAGCCTATTTCCTACCAACAAGAATCGAGGGCATGGATGGGACTTCCCTGGTGGTCTAGTGGTAAAGAATCCACCTTCCAACACAGGGGATGTGGGTTCGATTCCTGGTCAGGGAAAGAAGATCCCACATGCTGCAGGGCAACTAAGCCCACGTGCCACCACTACCGACCTGCACCGCTCAACGAGACAGCCCGCGTGCCACAACTAGACAGAGAAAACCCACACTCCACAAGTAGAAAGAAGCCCTCACACTGCAACAAAAGATCCCTCATGCCATAACTAAGACCCGATTCAGCCAAAAAATAAAAAATAAATAAATATTTTTTTTAAAAAAAGAATCGAGGGCATGGAAAGGATTTGTACCTGGGACCCTGCCACAGGGTGCTGCTCTGTTTCATACTAGGCTATCCTATTTATCCACTTAAAAATAAATGTTGGCCACAAGCCTACAATAAAGTGATTTCATAACCCAGTGATGGATCATAACTTGTAGTTTAAAAACATTGTCTAGTTCTTTGATTAAAGAGTCAAGCTTTAACATTTCATGTTGGAGTCCACACTCTAATTAGAGCTTCTCAAGATGCTTGGCTAGTTAGTAGGGGCAGAAAGCTCAGGAACAGCAGGACAGTTAAATCTCCTTACCTCAGTCTCCAGGCCTGACTCAGGGATGGAGTCTTTCTTTGGGAATGCCATAAGGAGCAGCTTTTGAGGGGAAGATGTAACACCAAGTAGAACATTATGTGTATTGTTGAGATTCTACATCCCTTACAGCTGGGTGCCCCTACTTAAATTCACTTCCCATTCTGCTTCAGCTATGTGCATCTCAGTTTGGGGTCTAATGCAAACTGAACTGAGGACCAAAAGTACATTGATTTCTAGGACACCTTGGGAAAGGAGCAAAGACATTTGATGAATTTAATAGTGGTTTTATAATTATTTCTTCTTCCTGTATGGTTCTTCCTTATCCCTGTAGTTGCTGGCTTTAGCCCAACAAGCTTCTGAATAAGACAGTCTGGGTTACATCTTTTGACTCTGTGTGACCCCGAGTTTCCTCAGTTTCCTCATCTGCCAAACAAGGGCAGTAATGCTCACCCCACAGGACTCTGGAAAGGAGTAAATCTCATTTATAATAGGAGCCAGCAAGGGCCTGACTAAAACTTCGAACCTAGTAACTAAAAGTTACTTTTCTTTGGAGTTTTACCCCCAGAGCACATATAATTTCCAAACAGCAGTGGCCACAATCCTTGAGCTAACAAGCAACCCATTAAGAATGTGGCCAACAAGCTATAACTTCCCCTGAACAAAACCACAACTCAACATGTGGATGCAGATAACTAGTTAAGAAAAAAAGTTGAATGTCATAGACACAAGCTGTATTTTCCCTTCATGATTAACAACTAAAAGAAAATCCAATAACAAAACCACAATGTTTATCAGCCAGAATATCTATAAGATTATAAAATCCACAGGACATATGGTGATTGGAAGCCTGGCTTAACTGTGTATCTAAAACAAGGAAAAGAAATAAACTTTGGGTATAACCTTGTCAAATATTTATTTCTTTGCTTAGGCAGACACAACATGGGGATTATGCTACTAGTAGCCTGTGTTGTGGTGAAGGTTAGTAAAACTTGAAAGCAGGGCAGTCAGTGAGCAGCTTGTTGGAACAATCAGCTCTTATGTATGAGCTGTGTTGGAGAAACAGTCTTCTTTTCCTGGTACTTCTAGGGATGATGATAGGATCTCCAGGAAAAAAAAGAGTAAAGCAATTTATACACACCTCCATTAGAATAACAATTAGACTGCACTGTGGTTATTTGTTTATCTTTTTTTTTTTCATTTTTTATTTTTTTGCGGTACGCGGGCCTCTCACTGCTGTGGCCTCTCCCGTTGAGGAGCACAGGCTCCGGACGCACAGGCCCAGCAGCCATGGCTCACGGGCCCAGCCGCTCCGCGGCACGCGGGATCCCCCCGGACCGGGGCACGAACCCGTATCCCCTGCATCGGCAGGCGGACTCCCAATCACTGCGCCACCAGGGAAGCCCTATCTGTTTCTTTAGATCAGGGAATAAGGGTCATGCTTATTAACCTCTCTTCATTCCCGCTTCCATAAAAATGCCTGATGGAGTAGGTGCTAAATAAATGTTTGTCAGATATTAACTACATGAAACAATAACGCAGTTAGTATTCAGATGTAACACTACAGCTGGGTGCTGGATAAGGCACCTTGCCAGCAGAAAATTGGTTGAACATTAAAGAGTCTCTTCCCAACTTTGTTAAGCTCAGAGATTTCACCAAACTATCCACAGACATCGTAACACACTCATGCATTTGCCCAATAAGTGATTTATATGATTTTTTGTTGTTGTTAGAGTCACATTTGTAACTGTTAGGGAATCTGCTTAGAGTTCCCCTCATCTGTCCATCTACACCCTTCAATCACACACAGATGCTATAATATGTGCTCATTAAACATTTGATTGTAGATACTCACATTCAGTACATAATATACACATATGTAAAATACACACAACAAAGCCATACTTTCTCTACCTCCACCATAATTTCCACCATACCTAATTGGTGGAAATTTCTTTAATGTTGTCATATTTCTTTAATGTTGTCAACCACTTCGAAAATGTCAGTCAATGAACTAGCTCAGTCATACACTAGCAGACCCCCTGCTTTGAAATAAGTATCATTCAGAATCCTCTGCCTCCAAGATTATCTGAGTGTATGGACAGAGCCCAGAAGGTAAAAATAAAAACAAAAATATTTCTGGCTAAAAAATTGGGAAATAATGAACATTGGAAAATACTGTGGACATTATGCTCAATATCAAGTTTCTATGATGATTCATAATTTTCCTAGTTGAAATCTGTATGTTTTTGCTATTCATGCTATTTTCTTTTGCAGTTTATACATTCATCTCTCGACTTCCTAAATTTTGTTTCCATAATACCATAATGTCATAATGATGTTTTCATCTCCAAAACAAATTCCTTAAAAACCAATAGTGGCCTGAAATCATTTATTCATGTATTATTTCAACAAACATTTGTCGAATTCTTAGTATGAGTATGAACCCAACCACATGGAAGATGGGGATGGAAAGAGAAATAAGATATGATAGTTTCTTTGCAGAGTACATAATCCAGCATGGGAGCAAGTACACCACAATGTGATCTGTATCCAAGGGCCAAGGTAAACACTTAGATGAGTTATGAGATATCTAATGGAGGTGACATTTGAAATGGCTTCTGAGTGACAAGGGAACCTCTGGTGTCTGAGCCATGTCTATCCTCCTGCTCTCTATACATCCGTGCCTTGTTGTTAAACTCCAGGTTAAAAAAAAAAAAGATGAACTGCTTGTTCTCAGGTCATACTGCACTGCTTTCAGCTTCCATGCCTTTGCTCACTTGGTCCTCTTTGTCAGGAATAGGTACCCTAACCACTCTCCTTAGGTAGTACCCTCCTCTAGCAAGTTTCCTCTGACAGCTCCCACCTTTCCAAGAAGGGGCGTTAGATGCCCACCCTCCTCTGAGTGCCTATAAAGCTCAGTACATTGCTGAGTATCATGGAGCTCCAGACAACTTCATATCTTTCTGTTATACTTCCATAGGCTGTGTTTGGTAGTGGCAGAGTCTGGTTTATTTTTTTCCTCTTTGTAAACTAATTTAGAGCGTAATTTAGTTCCTAGCTTATGAGTGATAGATAAATGTTGAAGAGATAAATGAATACACAGATTAAATAGAATAAATAGAGTTACTTGTGTTGGAAAGTTATCTGGAGCAGAAATGTGAAAGGTGGATGGTATTAAGCCAGACTATTTCACTGGCAAGAGACATAAATCTAATTTAAATTTAAAGAAAAAGAAAATCTGTTGGCCTACATAATGTCCATGAATAAATCAGAGCCACCTGGTAGACATAGGTGCCCAAACAAGGTCCTCAGTAATTTGCCCTATTTCAAGTGCTTTCCTCTGGGCCAACTTCATTATATGGAAATCTCTCCCGAAGCGTTAGCTCATGTCTAAGACCCATTTACCTGTTTAGAACTCTGGGAAGAATTAAGAACTTCTTTTTCAATTGTTTCAACAAAAATTCTAGAGACTGTTTCTTATTTGACCAGGCTTAGGTCACTTGCCCTTCTCTGAGAGTACAGGGGTGGGCCCTGATAGGAAGGAGCTGAGAAATAGGTCATCCCACATGAACCCCATGCACTGAAAACAGAGTAAATCTAGGGTGTGTTACCAGAAGAAAGAAAAAGGGGAGCCAGACATGCAGTCTGTGGGGAGACTGAACAGAGAAGCTGACCCTTGATGTGGTTCAGGGCAGGATTTCCCAAATATGCCACTTAGGCATATTTATTAGTTTGAATTAAAATAACTCAAGAAAAAAAAAAAACCAGCCAGTACAAGGACATTAGGACACTCTTTTGTCTCCCTGAAAGCAGGAAATAAATATCCCATGTAAAATGTACCCTTCCTGCACCAGGTGAAAAAGAGACATCCTTATCTTGAGAGTTGGAGAATCTAGGGCCCAGAAGACTGTACAAACAAAACTCATTCCTTCTTCACTAATTTATTAGCCCAAGCCCAAAGCCCTTTGTCTTGTTCATGCTTCAAAAATGGATTGTTATGTTGTCTAAAAGGTATAAAAGCTGCCTACTTTGGTCACTTTTTTGTCTTATATTTTTATTGGGCTCCTATATGTACAAAATTAAATTTGTTTTCCTCCTGTTATTCTGTCTTATGTCTATTTAATCATTAGGCCAGCCAAAGAACCAAGAAGGGAAGAAGGGAAGTTTTCCGCCCCTACACCTTGATGCTTGTACACATTAATGCCATTTGCCTGTAGAGGTGGAATGGATCCAGGAATTTAATATCATGTTTTGACATCTTTGTTTTTCTCCCCTCAGAGCCAGAGTCATTACATCAGATGAGATCATTCTAGGGTAAATATAGATGGAAGTTGAGAGGGAATAAGTTCTAACAGCAAGCTAGGAGTAGAGTAAAGCAACACTGCCCATATCTTCCTGCCAATCAGCATGGTTAGTTGGTTAGTTTTCAGGATGGAGCAGTGTCCCCTGGAGCTAAGATGTCCCCTCAGAAAGCAGAGCCTGAGTCATCAGCCTACCATGCAGGCAGATTTATTTGGGGGAAATTATCCCTATGTATGGGACTGGGTAACTGGGAAGAGTAAAATAGGAAAAGAGAGTGTGGCAGGGGTTCAATCCTGTTAGGTATCCTTTGAGAAGTCATGTAGACTATCTGCCTAAAACATGAAAGAGGGGGCAATACTTATTGCCTGCTGTTCCCTATTTGCAACTGACTTTTCACTGCAGTGACAAAGGAACTTTGGTGCAGAAAGCAGAGCTGAGGCGAGGAGCTGTAAGTTCACATCTGCTTGTAGCTGGTTGCTGCAGCAATGACAGCGGGCCTACAAGACGTGAGCATCCTGGAGTTTACTAACTGTCAATTCCATAAGATTCATACCGATTGCAGGGAAAATGGAGTTTCACCACCAAAGCTTCCATTTTAAAGCTTATTCCATTTCATTAATAGTCTGCTTGTGTGGGTTTAAAGATTGTGCACAAAAAAAACTAGTCTTCAACTTTTGCAAAAGTAATTGGCTTAAAGAAGGACTTGTTCAGGGGCTTCCCGGGGCTTCCCTGGTGGCGCAGTGGTTGAGAGTCCACCTGCCGATGAAGGGGACACGGGTTCGTGCCCCGGTGCGGGAAGATCCCACATGCCGCAACGCAGCTGGGCCCGTGAGTCATGGCCGCTGAGCCTGCGCGTCCGGAGCCTGTGCTCCGCAACGGGAGAGGCCAGAACAGTGAGAGGCCCGCGTACCACAAAAAAAAAAAAAAAAAAAAAAGCACTTGTTTAAACAGGAACATGAATTTGTGTATTGTATTAGACTAAGCTTTCCTTTGTGTATAAATATTTCTGCACTTTGGTTGATGAGGATCTCATGAATTCAAATGGCATATGAAGGAGAAAATAGCAATGAAAAAAGAAATCTTTCCTTTTTTACTTCATTTCCAAAAACAAGTGATTTTGATTGTCATCTTCAGGAGTCAAATTCTACATGATCTACAGATGTTGGCTACCCCTTGACATGCTTCATTTTTTTTTCTTTTTTTGGTAGCTCCAGTAGATAAACCGGTGAATACTTTCATTTATGTCAGTTTGGGTTTGCATCCGGAGACCATTACAGCAAACACTTTCTGTTTTTCACCAGTTACTAGAAATAGAAGAGAGATTTGCACAGCATGATTAATGCTGAAGACAAACATGATGATGTGTCCGAAATGGGGCAGCAGATACTTTGGATTTTCATATTTAAACAAATATGAACTCAACAAAAACTTAATTCCCTTTCTAGGAAGCTACCAGGTAAAGCATGCATGTTCACTGATTTCATTGTAGTGGTATTCTACTTGATTTAGAAAGGAAAGTTTTTTAAAAACTTCCGTGTACGCTTCACTCAGTTTCCCCTATTGTACTATTTTACATTACATGGTACATTGGCCAAAGCTAAGAAATCGATATCGGCACATTACTACTAATGAAACTCCAGACTTTATGTGAATTTCACCAGTTTTCCCACTTACTATCCTCTTTCTGTTCCAGGATTCAACCCAGGTACCACACTGCACTTAGCTGTCTTGTCTCTGTACTTTCCTCTGGACTGTGACAGTTTCTTAGTCTTTCCCAAGTTTCATGATTTTGACATTTTCAGAGAATGCTGGTCAGCTATTTAATAGTCCCCAGTTTAGGTTTGAAAAATGTTTTTTCTTATAGTTGAACTGGGGTTATGAACTTTTGGAAAGAATACCAAAGAGGTGAAGTGACCTTCTCATCACATCATATCAAGGGTACATGATATCAACCTGACATCACATTGATGATATTAACCTTCATCATCATCATTTGGATAAGGTAATGTTTGCCAGATTTCTCTACGGTAAAGTTACTATTTTTTCAGAATTGGACACTTTAAGAAAATATAACAGGCTATATCAATGCCACAGGAGAGAGTTATGCTGTTAGTGAAACCAAACTATGGAGGTATATGACCATTGTCTGTGTTTGCATTTTAAAATTAAAAAAATTTGAAACATTCAGCTAGTGGAATTATAAACATATTTTTAAAAATCACTCCTCTCTGGAAATTTTTAACCGTATGTCATAGAGCATTTTTATTATAGCACAATGGTTAAAAGCCATTCTGTCTGGGTAAGAGTCCCAAGGTTCAATACCTTAGGGAAGTTCCTTAACCTCTCTGCACCTCAGTTTCCTTATTTGTAACCTTAAAGTACCACAAAGATAATAATAAATACTATCACAGAGATGTTTGGAAGATTGAACGAGTCAATAGTTGTATAACTCTTAGAAGAGAGCCTGGAATTTAGCACAAAATGATTGTGCTGCATCTCGGAGTGGGTACAGAGGTTTAGTAACTTGCCAATGGTATGTGGCAACTAAATAAAGGAAGCAGCCTCTTTCATATTTACTCAGAACCCTGTGTGCTCTTCTAATTGGTCAGCTACCATATTTGTTAAAGAAAAATGCAAATTTTCAGTGACTTGTTAAAGTTTGTTCCATAGACAAAAGTTAAGAAAATAAAATCTCTTCATGCCTTTCTAACTTTTATAAACTTTAGAAACTAAGTCTGCATTATTTATGATTAGAAAACAAAACAACATATCTTAGAACTTTTAAAGACTAACTTTTGTATATCTGGGCCAGTTTCCCATGAAATCCAAAAAAACAATTGATAACAAGGGGAGAGATCACACAAACTGTCAATTATTCCCGAGCTTGTCACCATATTTGATAGCCTTTAGATTATTTTTCATTTCCTACTGCTTAATACAAATGTTAATATCCCTTTAATTTCCCCGGTGTTTCTCACAGGATCATCCCGAAAAACACTAGAGTATTTTTAAAGACAGTCGTTCATTTTAAAAAAGTTTTCCAATAAATAAGGTGGGGAGTCTTTAATTCAAACTATTTTCTAACAGATGAGGTGATTGAAAGACTACAAAATAAATCAATGATAGGTCTCAAAAGTAAAAACAACCACAAAAAAACCAAAACCCAATGTAAGTGCATCTCCTAGTAGAGTGTAGCTGTGCCTTCCTTTCAGAAAGCCTGATTCAGAAATTTTTTAAATATAAAGAGAAAAATTGGGGAGTGAACTTTTCCATTAACTTTTTTTTTTTTTTTGGTTTCTTGGTTATAGAAGGATTCACAACAGTTAGAGTTTCTGCTTAGGCTCTGTTGGAAAAAGCTATTTCTATTTTATTTACTTAATAAACATTTATAAGGCATTTAATCCCTGCCGGCTCTCACACACGTTGACTCATTTCTCAAAACCACCGTGGGGTAGGCAAAGAAACATTTAACAATGTTCAGGTAATAGGCGGCAACTAAAGGCAAGCGGCTCCGCTGCAGGCCGGGTAGCTGGCTTCGGGGTCCAAGTTCTCCCTCACTGAGCTGAGCTGCCCAGAGCCCGGGCCCTAGACACCCATCCCTGGGCCAGAGGCCATTTCTTTCTCCTCTTCCCACTCCCATCATACTCCATGTCTCCAAGGAGTCTGAATCCAATCCTCTAAATTTAATGTTGAGTCAATGCTAGAGCTCTAAAACTTCTGATGAAAAAATAGTAAAGACATCAGGTGAAGAGGCTGAAATTCCTGGTCAGAAAAGAGAGGCATGTCACTGTGTCAAGAAAAAGGAAGACCAACACTGAAGGTCCCCCTTCAGTGAATGGAAGGGTGTTTTATGTGTCATTCGACGTTTCATGTTTTATCCGCGCACGTCCGGAGTAAGCGTGCTGTGCAGCAGGTACCCACTCCCTGGTGTCCATGTGCTACTTTGTCCAAGGACAGAACCTGAAGAGGTGACCCCGACTAGCCCGCCCGCAGCTTCAGCGTGACCACCAGTTCCATATTCTTAGATCAACTCAACCCTCCATAAGTGGAAAAGGAGATCTGCACGGAATTTTGGAATTCCAACATTGCTGAGAGAAGGAATTTGAGCAGGACCCAAAAAACTAGGTCGTGTTACGGCCCTCAGCTTTCACTGAAATTGACCCCGGATTCAACTTTTGACATTGATCGCAGTTCCCACCAAATGGAAAACATAGCCAATATATTCTAAGTGTGATTTGAGAATATATAACATGAGGAATAAGCTGAACATTCTTCTCTGGATTCCGAGATGTCGGCTGTATTTTTGACAGCATTCAGTCCACAGGTATGAAATAAGCAAAATCGAAATTTAGAGAGACAGGATATATAGAGTTAGAGGACAGACAGCTAATCAAAATCTACCCGCTTACTCCTTTTAATTCTCCCAGGTCTGATAACTAAAGAAACAGAAGTCTCCCTAAAACTGTCTCTCCACCCCTGTGAGGGTCTCGCGAATCCGTCCCCAGCGCTTTCCCCACTCTCCGCCCTGAGACCAGGGGTGGCCAGGCGCCCACGGCCGCCCTCGCAGGCGGCAGCCCCGGGGTGGCGGCGACTCACTCCCCCTGCGGGGATTTCGGCGCAGAGACGACACCCTACCCCTTCCTCGAGAGCGCGGATTACGCGGGAGGCCCGCGGGACCGCGCCCTCCTTCCGGACCGGGAACGCCACGTGGGTCGGGGAATTTCCCTGGCCCTGGGCTGCCAGCTCCTGTCCGATCGGGATAAAAGGGCTTCGCCCGGCTCGGGGAGCCACAGACTCCGCTCTGCCAGCCCTCCAGCCCAGCTTCCCACCGCAGGCAGAGACGCTCCGAGCTGAACCCCATGGCCCGCGCCGCGACCCCCGCCGCTCCCCGGCTCCTCCGCGCCGCGCTGCTGCTCCTGCTAGTGGTGGCCGCCGGCCGGCGCGCAGCAGGTGCGACCAGGCGCCCGGCATCCCCAGGGCGGGACGGGGGCGGGTGGGTGCCCATCCCGGGACATCCCCCTGACCGAGTCTGTCCTCCCCTCAGGGGCGCCTGTGGTCACCGAACTGCGTTGCGGGTGCCTGCAGACCTTGCAGGGGATTCACCTCAAGAACATCCAGAACGTGAAGGTGACGCCCCCAGGACCCCACTGCGGCCAAACGGAAGTCGTGTAAGTGCCGCCGCTGTGGCTGTGCTTGTCACCCCCGCCGGCCCGGCGACCCCACCCCGACCCCCAGCCCGACCTCACCTGGATTCTCCCTTCTCTCTGCAGAGCCACTCTCAAGACTGGTCAGGAAGTTTGTCTCAACCCTGAAGCTCCCATGGTTAAAAAAATCATCAACAGGATGCTGAACAAGTGAGTTATGGTTTTTATTCACACGTGTGACTAGAGTCAGGCATCTGCCTCCTGAAAATTATATCAGAGAAACCCAGGATTTAGCTGAAGTACTGAGAAACCATTATTCCACAATTAAATTTGCCATTAAAATCATTAATCTGCTCTGTTTCCAGAAGGATATTTTCAGTGCCTTCCATCCTGGCCCCTGACTCTCCCCATTCAAATGAATGTGGGTTAAGCTGCTTTCATTAACATGGACAGTTATGCTGAAAAGCTTTCCACCTGTTTAAAAAACACAGGCATTTTTTTTCTCCCTGTTTTTTCTGGACCTCACACCTGAAATGCAGAACCCTGGTTTTCTGCAACATAGGCACTAAAGCTTAGCGGTGAAGAGCTGGGACTTTGCAGTGACACAGTACAGGGTACAAATCTGGGTTCCAGCACCTATTAGCCATGTGACTCAAGGACAATTATTTGGTTTATCTAAGACAGTAAAACAAGGAAAACAATAGCAGCTACCAAATCGGTTTGCTCTGTGGCCTAAGTTAGGCCCAGTGGGACAGGTAGAGAGAGTAATCCTGGCCGTTTGTAGCCCATATAGCCAATAATACAGTGGAGAGCACAGGCCCCACTCTCATTCCTAAATAAGAGTCTCCAAGAGCCTAGAGGCCTCTGCCACACAGAATGGTGGGTTACAGGCAGTAGTCACTTGGTGCCAGGCTGGAAAAACTGGACTCAGAAATCTCTGGAAACCAAGGAGCAGGACAGGAGAAGAGTGCTGTGCAGTCAGCTTTCTGGAGCAGCTAGTAAGGAAGACCTTTTCTCCTTACAGGGACAGCTCCAACTGACCAGGGGGAAGGAGGAAGCTCCTGCATGGCTGTTCCTGAAGTAGGCCCTGCTCTTACAGGGATCAAAGAGGAAAAGGAGGAATCGCCAGCTTCTGAGGCCACCTGGATCGGGCTTAATATGTTTGAACATCTCTTAGGAGGGTTCTCCCTCTTATTTATTTACTCATTTATTTATTTATGTGTTGCTTGGTTTTTGAAGACTCTGTTAATATTTACATGTAACATAATTAAGGATGTGAATGACTCTACTTGCACATCATATCATTAATTTTATTATTTATTTTATGAAAAAAAATCAGTTAATTTAGTCCTGATTCTTATCTAGTTTGAAGTAGAAGGGTTGCAAATATTCTCCAGTCATTAAACTAATATTTCTGAGGAGCCCACAGCATGCCAGCCCCTGTGACAGAGACTGGGGCATCCAAACAAATAGTGAGGTCATTGTCAGCATGGGGGGATGTATGTGTACATCTATTTTTGTAAATGTTTAAAAGAATGTTAGTTATTATTTATTGAAATGATTTCACAATATGGTCAGCATTTCTTATGTTGACACATTAAGAGCTACAATGTTCTGAATATCCTTTGGACATTTTATGTCTTTCTTGTAAGGCATAATGCCTTGTTACTGTTAATTATGCAGTGCTTTTCTATATCTTTCAAAAGAGAAGTTTAAATATTCATTGATTTACAAAGAACATGAAAATAAAGTATTTCAAACTAAACAAGTTTTGTTTCATTTTTTGAGGAAAAAAGGCCTGTCTTTACTAGATAATCTGATGATTTACATCAGTGTTTCCCAACTTCTTTTTCTCCTCCTGGGCATTCATTTGCTACACAGATAAATCAAACTACAAGTCATACTTAATTTCATCTGGTGATAGCTGTCACTCCCCTTGGCTCTCACCTTCTCAAGAATGTACTTTTCCAAACTGTGCACTGGCCCCTCCCCCTCCTCTGAGTCACTATGGTAATATATTGCTGTTTTTTATAAGGAGCTCCTTGCTACCTTGTTACTCAAGTCTACCTCTTTAAAAAATTCTTTCTTTTTTTTTTTTTGCTTTGTAATTTTTCTTAACATCTTTATTGGAGTATAATTGCTTTACATTGTTGTGTTAGTTTCTGCTGTATAACAAAGTTAATCAGCTATACGTATACATATATCCCCATATCCCCTCCATCTTGCATCTCCCTCCCAACCTCCCTATCCCACCCCTCTAGGTGGTCACAAAGCACTGAGCTGATCTCCCCGTGTGATGCAGCTGCTTCCCACTAGCTATCTATTTTATATTTGGTAGTGTATATATGTCCATGCCACTCTCTCACTTGGTCCCAGCTTACCCTTCCCCCTCCCCGTGTCCTCAAGCCCATTTTCTACGTCTGCGTCTTTATTCCTGTCCTGCCCCTAGGTTCTTCAGAACCATTTTGTTTTTAGATGCCATATATATGTGTCAGCATATGGTATTTGTTTTTCTCTTTCTGATTTACCTCACTCTGTATGACAGTCTCTAGGTCCATCCACCTCACTACAAATAACTCAATTTCATTTCTTTTTATAGCTGAGTAATATTCCATTGTACATATGTGCCACATCTTCTCTATCCATTCATCTGTCGATGGACACTTAGGTTGCTTCCATGTCCTGGCTATTGTAAATAGAGCTGCAATGAACATTGTGGTGCATGACTCTTTTTGAATTATGGTTTTCTCAGGGTATATGCCCAGTAGTGGGATTGCTGGGTCATATGGTAGTTCTATTTGTAGCTTTTTAAGGAACCTCCATACTGTTCTCCAGAGTGGCTGTATCAATTTACATTCCCACCAACAGTGCAAGAGGGTTCCCTTTTCTCCACACCCTCTCCAGCATTTTTTCTTTGTAGGAGGAATCGCCAGCTCCTGAGGCCACCTGGATCGGGCTTAATATGTTTGAACATCTCTTAGGAGGGTTCTCCCTCTTATTTATTTATTTATGTGTTGCTTGGTGTTCAAAGACTCTATGTTAATATTTACATGTAACATAATTAAGGATGTGATTGAATCTACTTGCACATCATATCATTAATTTTATTATTTATTTTATGAAAAAAACCCAAGTTAATTTAGTCCTGATTCTTATTTAAAAGAAACCACACTCCAAACCTGAAAAGGAACAATGTTTGTGGATGTGTGGGATGTGTGTTGTCTTTGATTCAGGACTCATTCAGGAAATCCTAAGCCCTAGGTAAAGGCCTTCAGCAGAGGCAACAAGGTGAGGCTGGCATCCTGAATACTTGAGATCAAGTTCAGGCTTGCTCCAAGTAGCTGGATAAATAAGGGCTCTAAGTAGCAAAAAACCTCTGTGTGCTTTATTTCACACTTTAAAAAGTTAAAAATGATAATCTCTTCATAATTCCAATGTATTGATTATGATCGAGATGAGAAGGAAGAAACTTTGTGAATTACAGAGTAAATAAATGTAAACTATCTAGACACTCCATAAATGCTAGCATTCACTCACTAACCCCAAGTCAGAGGACATGGGAAAATGTTTACAAGTGAGACCCAGAGGGTTCAGTTAAGACCTCACACCTAAGACCAGTCCTTACCCTCAAACACGGAGTTTGCTATACTGGCCACCTAGCTCTTGTCAATACAGAACATGCAGCTTAAAAAGGAGAAAGATGTTTCTGTTCACATGGTGATTAAAGGCAAGCATTTCAAAGAATCAGATTTACTTTGGAGTAAATTCCAGCTCTATCAGTTGTGGACTGAGTGAGCTTGGGCAAGTTCCTTGACCTAACTTTATTTTCCCTTCTATACAATAAAGGTAATAACAGAATACCCTTTCTGAAGTTGTGCAGGGATTTAAATGTTATCAATGGCTCCAGGAATCTGCCATTGGTCCTCAGGCCAACTCCATGGGTGTTGTCTCAGTCTCAGTCCTGGACCAGGTGGATATGTAGTGTAGTTTTCACACCAAATTTCCCTGAGACTTTCCTAGTACAAGGCATTTCCCGTTGGACATGTTATGGCAGGAAGTGAAAAGGCATGTGAGGTAGTGGTCATAGGATGAAGTAAGTAGGAAAAGAATATTATGTGTCACATCACAACTTTTGAGAGATCATCAGTGGGAAACAGCAATGGCAACAGTGACTGAGATTTCCTGAGCAATGTTACTAAATGAGCTAGAGCTGAAGAGGAGAAAATATGGCTTACCCCATTTTGTCATTGTGAGTCCTTCTTTGTGAGTCATGTTGAGATGTCCTCTTGGGACTTCCAGCAGTAACTGGAGAAACACTGGGAGATGGCAGAGGTGGCAGACCTGCAATAGTACAATGGGGGCAATCCAGAATCACAGATGCTGCTATTTCTCCTTTCTCTGACTACTCATACAAATAACAAGGGGAAGGGCTCATCCTGTCTTCACTGTTGGTGCCCCACTCATATCCCCTGTGCTTACTGATGAGTTCTGAAGTTGCAATGGGCAACATCTATATATGCTAGTGGCTTCTCAACTCAAGCTCCTCTCTCCTGCTTCTTTCCATGGGAGCTTTCTCCATTTGGGGGTATAGAGGTGGGAATGGCAGAGGAGTTTGCTCAGCTCACAAGTGGGATGGCCTGTCATGAGACAACTCTCACTGAAGGTCCAGGAGTTAGCGGATGTGTATTCTATTTTCTAGTTGGACATTTCTAGAAGTTACACTACATATATATACTTTCCACTTCTCTCTTCATTATGTTCATATTTTCTTTTAAATGCTTTAGCATATTTATAATAGTTATTTTAAAATCCTTGTCTATTAATTCTGTAATTCTGTCATTTCTGAGTCTATTTCTATTGCCTGAATTTTCCTCCTGGCTATGGGTTATGATTTTCTACTTCTCTGCATGTGTAGTGATTTTTGATTGCATGAAGGCAAATTGAATATTCTATTGTGGAGCATCAAGATTTTGTTTTCTTCTTTCGGAGCCTTAGTCTCTGTTCTGGTGAGCAGTTAAGTTATTGGAGTATCAGCTTGATCTTTTTGAGGCTTGTTTTTAAGCTTTATCAGTGTGGTGTAGAGAGAGTTCTTTGCTTTAGGGTTCACTTAACTGTACTGCTAAGTCATGCCTCTTCTTTGTCTCTACTGAATGCCCTGAGTGCTAACAAGATCTCTCCACTCTAACAAGTCAGACCTCAAGTATCTCCCCACCCCATAAGGGGTCTGAGAATTGCTCAGCCTAAACATCTCTGGACATCCTTTCCCTGACCATATATATGTGACTTACTGTTGATCAAAGAGATCCAACAGAAGTTCAATGTGGATTTCCAGAGCTCTATTTTCTTTAGCAAACTCGTTAATAACTATCATGATGTCCTGAGCCTATTTTTTAAGTTTTGGAAAACTGAATTATTTTGAGTCTTTCAATATTTGGTTATTTTATCTTTGTATCCTTCCTTATTATCATCATAATATCTAAACATGTTGATAACATAGTATTTCATGATCTCTACTTGGTACAGAAGAAAAATGAGACTCAAAGAAATTAAGGTTGGTTCTGAATAGTGTTTCTAACTTATTTTCAGCATTTTGGTTTGTATAAAGGCCAAGATCTGATGAGTCAATTGAATGCTGTCAAGTTATTGTTACTTATCTCACTTTAAGATTGAAATAATTTTTTCCCACTTTCTTAATATGCCAAGACTCTTGTCTTAGTCCATCTGGGCTGCTTCAACAAAATATCACAGACTGGGTAGCTTATGAACAAAAGATAGTTATTTCACACAGTTCTTGAGCCTGGAAGTCCAAGGTCAGGTAGCCAGCATGGTTGGGTGAAGTCCCTCTTCTGGGTTGTATCCTCACATGACAGAAGGGATGAGACAGCCCTATGGGGTCTCTTTTATGAGGGCACTAATCCCATTCATGAGGGCCCCACACTTAAAACCTAATCACCTCCCAAAGACCCTCACCTCCTAACACCATCACATTAGGGGTTAGGATTCCAACATGTGAATTTTGGGGGAGATACAAACATTCAGACCATAGCAGCCCTTCATGAAGCTATGCCTCTTTGTGCATTTCTCTGTCTTAAATGTTTGTCAGCCTTTTGTTAATATGAGCTTCTTTCATCTTTAACAACTCCAGTGTTGCCTCCCCTGTAAAGTCTTTCCTGGCTCTGCAGGGGAGGTCCTCCTTCCTCTGTCTCCAGGATGCCTATATATTATAACACAGATCACCATCTAGTTTAATCTGCTTACATGTCTGCCTCTCCACACAGACTATGAACTTCTCAAGAGCAGAAACTCAATTTTTATTCTTTAAATACTTAGTGTCCAGCAAAGGCCCTGGCATGTAATGGATGTTCAGTGAGAATTGGCAAATGAGAAGACATTATTTAGAATAAGTTTACCTCAGACTATATCAGCCCTCGGTAATCACTGATTCTTCAGTTAAATGTTGTTATGGGTTGAACTGTGTCCCTCCCACTACCACCCCCCAAATTCATAGGTTAAAATTCTAACCCCCAGTACCTCATTTAGGGATAGTGTCTTTACAGAGGTAATCAAACTAAAGTCAGGTCATTGGGGTGGGTTATCTAATATGACTGGTGTCCTCACAAAAAGGGGAAATTTGGAGTTGGACGTGTGCACAGGGAGAACAGCATGTGAAGATGAAGATGACCATCTACAAGCCAAGAAAAGACACACTTGGAACAGCTCCTGCCCTCATAGATCTAAGATAGAACCACCTTGTCAACACCTTGATTTTAGACTTCTAGACTCCAGAACTGTGAGACAAAAAATGTCTGTTGTTTAAGCCAGCCAGTCTGTGTTATTTTAGTGTTATGACAACCCCAGGAAACTGAAACAAATGCTTTGGTGTTTGGTTTGTTAATGCCAAAAAAAAAAAAAATGTGGTCAGTATAGGATAATTAAGGTCATTTATAAAACTGCTTAAGGGAAAAAAACTGAAGCTCATAATCCACTTTTAGTTAATTCAGCTTCAAGCAAACTGAAGCTGCTACCTTCAAACCAGTAGTAAACTGTAGTTTGCTGTTCTTGACAGGACAAGGGTTGTTGTAATCTGAACTTCATTCAGTATCTTTATATGTTACCTATACTGTAAGTGTAGTTAGAGCTTGGAGGATTCTATTATAACCTTGAGTGGTATTATGCAAATAGGTACAAAAGCCAAAAGCAAATACTTGTTGAGGAAAAGCATCTTCATTTCCTACGTTGTTCACAATTATACAGATTCACCCTCAGGGAATAATGGGTTAATTTCTCTGTTCAAAGAATTCATCTCATCATGCCCCAAACCGCCCCCCCCCCCATTAAAACAAAGCTTGAAAAACAAACCCAGCTTCCTTATTGGCTTGTAAGTGACAAACATGCCACTTGATAAGCTTCTCCTTTTATTTTTCAGTGGAAAAAGAGGGCAAGAACAACAAAAATTACCCAGGTTTACAGAGAGCACATAAAAGAAGGCTGCAGTATTGATTCCACCGTTCAGACAAAGATCAAGATCAAGCACAGACATGGCTACTGAGAGCTCACAAATATTCCTCCTGCTGGCTGTCCTTGTCCTGGGCATCTCTTGTAAGGCAACTATGGCTTTTATCTTTTCCTCCTGGGCACTGGAAAAATTCATAAAAGTTTACAGATCTAATGAGATTGAATCTGGTATTAATGCAAAATGTAGAAACGATAAAATTAAAACCCAAGCAGAACAGAGATTTAGATTATGGAATATCAAAGATTTTCTTGTTGAATTAAATTGTAAAAATCTGTTGAACTTCCTAGAAATATCTGACCATAAGGTCCTTATCTCTTATTAGAGATAATAGCAACAACATTAGTGAAAATACATTTAGGGACTTTAGAAATTTAGGCAGATAGAAATTGCTACCTTCAACTGATAGAATTCACATAAAACCTTGGTGTTTAAAACTTTTTATAGAAGGTAATCAAGTTGATTTTACCATTAAACAAGTTATCTTACTGACCATGCATACTTTTAAGCAATAAATTGTTGGTCAAACATAGTAGATGCTCAGTAAGATTCACTGATCATAATAATAGCAGACTATTAGACTTGTGTGATTGTCTCCCTAACTATTTCTGACAGTATTTGGTGAATTGAGTGTCCTGCTGCATTGATTTCATATTTCAAGTAAAGAATTAAGCCTCAAGACTGTCTTTGTTCCTAGTGTTTCGCTCTTCTTTTCTCACACAGCTGATCCCTGTGAGAGCCAAGAGTTGTGATGCCAGTGTATTCAGACACAATCTGACTTTATTTCTCCCAAATTCATTGCAAAAGTCCAGGTGATACCTGAAGGTGCTTAGTGCAATAGGAAAGAAATCATGTAAGTAGTGAAGATGTGGGGGGAGAATGGAAGCCTCTAGTACTGTTTTTTTTTTAACTTTTCCCCCAGTTTTATTGAAATATAATTGGCATACATCACTGTATAAGTTTAAGGTGTACTGCATAATGGTTTGAATTACATATTTTGTGAAATAATTACTGAATAAGTTTAGTTAGCATCCCTCATCTCATAGATATAATTAAAAAAAGAAAAAAATGTTTTACATTGTGATGACCACTCAAGATCTACTCTCTTAATAACTTTATATATAAAATATATATATAAAATATATGTAAAATACATCAGTGTTAGCTTTAGTCATTATGTTGTACATTATAGCCCTAGTATTTATTTACCTTAAAACTGGAAGTTTGTGTGTTTTGAACACTTTCGTCTAATTCCCCCTTCCCCAATTCCCTGCCTCTGGTAACCACAAATGTGATTTTTTTCTATTATTTTGTTTAGATTTTATATATGAGTGAAATCATACAGTACTTGTCTTTCTTGGACTTATTTCATTTAGTGTAATGCCCTTAAGGTCCATCTCTGTTGTCATAAATGGCAGGACTTTTCCATTATTTATGGCTGAATAATATTCCACTGCGTATATATATGTGTGTATATATCATCCCTGTCTGGACACTGAGGTGGTTTCCATGTCTTGGCTATTGTAAATAATGCTTCTGTGAACATGAAACTTCATTCTGAGTTACTGTTTTCGTTTCCTTTGCATATATTCCCGGAAGAGAAATTGCTGGATCATATGGTGGCTCTATTTTTAATTTTTTGAGGGTCCTTCATATACTGTTTTCCATAGTGCCCACACCAATTTACAAACCCACAAGAAGTGCACAAGAGTTCCCTTTTATCCACATGCTCACTAGCATTTGTTAGCTCTTATCTTTTTCCTTATGGCCATTCTAATAGGTATGAGGTGATATCTCATTGTAGTTTTGATTTGCATTTCCCTAATGACTAGTAATGTTGAGCAGTTTTTCATGTATCTGTTGACCATTTATATATTTTCTTTGGAAAAATGTCTATTCAGGTCTTTTGCAGTACTGAGCTTTTCAAAGCTGCCATTTTCTTACAAAATGTGCTAGAGTGAGAATACAGGAACTGCTGAGCAGAGTATGGGAAGACAATAGCCCAGTGTTTATGCTCTCATTTCTGAAAACATACTTTACTCTTTCCAAAAAAGAAAATGTTCTCAAATGGGAACATGGTTAGGAAATGAATTGTTCTGATTAAACCATGAATTCAATGAATACATACAGTAAACAAAGATATATGGTTCTCAGTAAGGAATCATGGATAATTCTTGATTGTCTGGAAATCTCTCTGTTACATACCTGGATACAAAAGAAGTTCAATATGGCCCAGTGGCAATAGAGGCTGACTTGACAACTTTCTGAAGCAACAGCCTACAAATACAGAGCTTAGAGGCTGTGGAGAACCCTTCTGCATTTTATTGAAACAGCTTGTTGTGAACTATATTATACATACTGTTTTAGCTGTTCATTGCTAAGTAACAAATTTCTGCAATTTAGTGGCTTAAAATAAACCTATTTATTATCTCACAGTTCTATAGGTCAGCAGTCCAGGTGGCTTGACTAGATTATCTGCTTTTCGTATAAGTTTAAGGTGTACAACATGTTTGTTTAATACATTTATATTTTGCAGTATGATTACCACCATGGTATTAGTTAACACTGCTATCACATCACTATTACTATTATTATTATTATAGTGAGAACTGCTTAGGGTTTCAAAGACAAAAGTCCAGGTGTCAGCTGGGCTGAAGTTTCATCAGAGGCTCTGGAGATGAATCCATTCTCAAGAGTATTTATGTTGTTGGCTAAATTCAGTTCTTTGCCATTGTAAGATTGAGGTATCCTAGTCTTACTTGTTGCTGGCTCAGGGTTACTCTCAGTTCCTAGAGGTTGCTTTTGTATATTCCTTGCATTGAGTGGATCTCATGCTTTAAATCTCTCTGATTTCCCCTTCTGCTGCCAGCAGAGAACCTTTAGGAACCACGCAGTTGCTCTAGGCCCACCTGGATAATTATTCTTTGGTTTAATTTAGTTAACTGAGTAGTAACCTTAATTACATCTGCAAAATCCCTTTTGCCATGTAATGTGACATAACCATGAGTGTCATATCTCATCATGTTCTCACTCCTGGGGATTAGGAAGGGAAAGTTGGTGAGCCTTCTTAGGATTCCACCTAGCACACATACAAAAGACTGTATGAATACATATACAAACAGTTCAAAGATCAGGAATAGAATAAAAACCCACTCACTTGCTGCCCAAGCAAAAATCTAGAATATAATCAGTATATCAGGGCCTCCCACATGTGAAATTTCTATTATGGGCTGAATTGTTCTCCCTAAATTCATATGTTGAAGTCCTAACTTTCAATACCTTAGAATGTGACTGTTTGGAGGTAAGACCTTTAAAAAAATAATTAAGGTTGAATGAGGTCATAATGTTGGCCCTAATCCAATATGACTGGTGTCCTTCTAAGAAGAGGGAGAGACATCAAGAATGTGCATGCACAGAGTGAATGTCCTGTGAGGACACAGTGAGAAGGAGGCCATCTGTGAGCCAAGGCAAGAGACCTCAGAAGAAACCAGGTCTGCAAACATTTGATCGCAAACTTCCAGCCTCCATAATCATAAGACAATAAATTTCTGTTGTTTAAGCCACCCAGTCTATGGTATATTGTTATGACCACCCTGACAAACTAATACACCTCCCAAATCATATATTCACCCCCCTCCAGGAAGTAAGTACTATTTTGAACTGTGTTGTTTCTTGATTTTTTTTTTTTTTTTTGCGGTACGCGGGCCTCTCACTGTTGTGACCTCTCCCGTTGCGGAGCACAGGCTCCGGACGCGCAGGCCCAGCGGCCATGGCTCACGGGCCCAGCCGCTCCACGGCATGTGGGATCTTCCCGGACCGGGGCACGAACCCGCGTCCCCTGCATCGGCAGGCGGACTCTCAACCTCTGCGCCACCAGGGAAGCCCTCTTGATTTTTTTTTTAAAAAAAGTTGTATCACCTATGAAGCTTAAAATAATTATTACTTATTTTGCCTGTGTTATGGACTAAATATGTTCCTCCCTGCTAAATTTATATGTTGAAATCCTAATCCCCATTGTGTTGGGACCTTTGGGAGCTGATTAAGTAGAGCCCTCATCAATGGAATTTATGCTCTTATAAAAGAGACCCCAGAGAGCTCTCTCACACTTTTACCATGTGAGGACACAGCAAGAAAATGGCCGTACAAACCAGAAAGTGAGTCCTCACCAGACATCAAATGTGCCAGCACTTTGATCTGGGATTTTCCAGTCTCCAGAACTGTGCAAAGTAAGTCTTTGTTGTTTAAGCCACCCAGCCTATAGTATTTATGCTACAGCAACTGGAATGGACTAAGACAGCCTGCTTTTGAACTCCAGGTCAGTGGAATCTTGCTAAATGTATTCTTCTCTGACTTGCTTCTATTATTCAACATTTTATTCTGCAGTACATGAATTTTGATGTGTTTAGCTGTAGTTCATTCAATTTAAGTGATACTTAGTATTTTATTATAGGAATACTAAATCAATAAATACAATTTATTTACCTAATCCACCATTGGTGTACAGATTTTTTACATTATCAACATTTTTTGTATGTCTCCTGTGTCAGGTATATGAGCGTTTCCCTAGGAGTTGCCTGCTGGATTTAGGATTTGCACATCTTCAACCTTACTAGGTAAATGCCACACTGCATTACAAAGTAATTGTGCCAGCTGACATTCCTTCCCACATAAAATCACCTGTTGCTTCATATACTGGCCAACACCTGGTATTGTTAACCTGCATGGTATGTAATGGTACTTTTAATTGTTCTTTTAATTTCCATTTTTCTATTATTAATGAGGATGAATATTTTTCATATTTTTATGAGCATTTTGGTTCCCTCTTTTGTGAATTCCTATTAATTCTCTTTGCTTTTCCTATGTGAATACTATACCTTCCCTATTGCCTTACAGGTGTTCTTTACACATTCTGGATATTAAACCCTCATCATATTTATGGATAGCAAAGCTCAGTTTCCAATCTGTGGTTCATATTTTCATTCTTTCTGTGGGGTCTTTTCAATTAATATAAATTTATATTTTTAATGTACTTGAGATTAACAGTATTCTCTCTTCTGGTTAGCACTTTTAGTATCTTATTTCAAAAAAACGTCACAGAGTTCCTAAAATATTCTTCTGTGGTGTCTTCTAAAATTTTTTACATTTTTTTCCTTTGTATTTAAGACTTTAACCCAGCTGGAATTGATTTTTGCATATGATGTGAGGGAATTATCCAATTTTATTTTATTTTTCTATATGGTTCATCAAGTGTGTCAGCACTACTTATTAAAATATCATCATTTTCTCACTGATCCGCAATGTTAGTTCTTTTTGATCCTATTGTAAAGGATAGTCTTATAAAATTTCACATTTCAGTTATTATTGGCATTTAGACATAAAATTTTGTATTGATTTTGTAACCATCAACCCTTTACTCGTGTAGTCACATCATTTGGGAATAATGGCAGTTTAGTTTTCTCCTTTGGAGACCTTATGACTCTAGTTTTGCTGAGATGGCTTTGGTGATAGCAGGTACCCTTGTCTTGGGAATACTTTCAAGTTTTCACTGTTATGTTGATGTTTTATGTCTATCCTTGTATTGGTAATTTACTAAGGAATTATTATTATGTTATTATCATTATCATTATAATTTTTATTATGATCTGGTCCTCATGCAATGAACCTCAAAGGCATAAAGCTTTGCTGTCCTGTGAAATACAGTTGAAAACTACAGAATTAATTTAAATAACTAATTGATGCTCTCTGTCTCTCTCCTGATAATAAATGAGGCTTTAATGAGGTCCTAAAAGCTAACCAAATTAGCAGAGGTATAATGATAAAGAGTACATAGTAAGTGGTTGATAACTGGCAGCCTGGAATATACCCTCCATATGCAGATTTTCCAGAGTCTGGCACTATACCTTGTACATCTAAGTCCAATAAATGTTCACTGATTATCAGCTGATATCTCAAAAGACTGTAAGAAGTTTATCTTCTAGTTGATTTTTTTTAAAGTTTGTTATGTACACTGATATGACTAAAAGTCATATTCTAAATAATAATAGATTAATTTAGTTTGAGAAATCTGTGTGTTCATTTTAAGCATATAAATTTCATGTTACAGAAATTGTAATGAATAAATTTAAAGTGTTATAAAATTAAATAGTTATTATTTAACCAGAACACTTTTCTTTTCAGAGTCACATTGAAAGATGGAAAATTAATTTGTTTAGGTCCTGAGGTTGAGTGGGTGATGATTTATCAAAAAGATTATGGTCAGGTATAATTATCTTTTAATTAGAGATATATTTAGAAAAATATGCAGACTCTGCCACAGATCAGAATAAAGTTACAGTAAGATTAGAATAAGTCTATACCAGAAAATCCAAAAGTGTAGTCCCAAGACCAGCAGAATTATTATCACCTGGCAACTTGTTAGAAATCCTAATTCACAGGCCTCATTTCAGAAACTCTGGGGATGGGCCCAAGACTCTATGTTTTAACAAGCCTTCCAAGTAATTCTGATGCACTCCCGAGTTTGAAAACAATTGGTTCAAACCTATTTGACATGATATCCAAGTTGACCTATTTATAAATATCTCCATTGGATATAAAAGTGATTTATTATTGCTAGAAGCTCTCTTACAGAAACCAACCAGGCAAGCAATAGACCCATTTGATGAAAGAAATGTTAAGAAAAAAAAAATTATCCCACTTTGAAAAACACTATTTGGGGCACATTTCTAGAAACTAAACTCCAAATAGAATTTTCAAATTGGTGGATGGAGAAGATACAGGCAGATGATATGGGATAAAGACATGCAGGTGATAATGGGAGTGTATTTGGATTAACTTCTGAATAAAACACCCAAACTAGGTTTTTAAAAAAATTCTTAAGTCATAGCAGTGGGTAAGACCACTTATAATGGAAAAACTTATAATGGTGACCACTTTTAATAGAAAAGCTAAATTCTGTGGCTTTTTAATTTAAAAATAAAAAGGAAAATAAATTAATGGTATGTGGAAGTTGTGATTTACCTGAAAGTCACCTTGGCAGTTGAGTGGTGTAAGGTGGTGAGACGAAGTTGGGTTTTTTAATCCTATAGCTATGGTTTAGTGTTCCACATCCTCAGCTCTAAGTTATGTCATTTTTGATAATTCACTTAACATTGAGATTTACATGCTTTCATTTGTTCTTACTTTGTTCTGTCATTGGAGAAGTAGAGATAAAACATGTAAAGTGTTTAATTATGGCCATTATTAATTTTTAACTTACTAAATACATAGGAGTTTTCTTTACTATTTAGGTACTTTTCTTCTTACAAGGGAACACCAGTGGGTAATACTGCATATGTGTATAGTTACATTTCACTCTCTTTGTATTGTAGAGCCCCTAACTGATGACCACACAAGGAACATTACATTCTATGGGTCTCCAGAGCTCTTGGTATCATCATGAACTTGGACATCCTCCAGAGTTTTCTATGAAAATAGCACCGATTTATGCTAATTTAGGGGTGGATTGAACTGCTTTCTCCCTCTACTCATTCTGGCGACTTAAACATTGTTTTCAGGCAGGTGATTGGCTACTTGTGAGAGGAGTAATGGGAGGAGAGGTAATAAAATTTCCATTACATAGGAAGGATAATCTCCTGAACTCATACAGTACGTGAAAGAGTTCCCTGTTAGGCTCAATATGTCTTAACAGAGTCTACCTTCTCTATGATGTCCCCTACCACCCTTAGTCCACTTAAGTTCCTAGTTGACTCTGGCATTTTATCACTGTTTTTCTCTCTACCTCGCCCTTTTATATCATCTTTAATGACATCAGTATGTTTCTTGATTAACTTATCAACATTGTGGTCTCTCGATGCTCAACCTTTTGCATCCCAAAGGCTGTAAACCTCCTCCCTATTTTAGTCACCTATGACTTTGGATCTCAGCATAACATAAGGTTGTTTACCTACAGTCTTCAAAACGGAAATTCTTCTTTTAGGGGAATTTTCCTTTATTATAAGATCTGAAGTAAGTACGCATTTAAGAAGAAGGAAAGGGGGTGTCATACAGTTGTATAACGGAATTGTCTTAAATTTTAATAATTTATTTTTAAATAAAGCAAACCTAATAGATCATCAGCCTAATTACATTAACCAAGAGTAGAACTGATCCATCCTAGGAAACGGTAAAGTTGTCCTCTGGGATGAAAAGAGGGAGGGAATTTAAGACCATCAAGATCCAGGGAAGGACTTCCCTGGTGGCGCAGTGGTTGAGAGTCCGCCTGCCGATGCAGGGGACACGGGTTCGTGCCCCGGTCCGGGAAGATCCCACATGCCGTGGAGCGGCTGGGCCCGTGAGCCATGGCCGCTGAGCCTCCGCGTCCGGAGCCTGTGCTCCGCAACGGGAGTGGCCACAACAGTGAGAGGCCCATGTACCGCAAAAAAACAAAAAAAAACAAAATAAGATCCAGGGAAGATCGCAAGGATGCTGCCTCAGAAAGAAAAAAAATGTGTCAACGGATGAGTGATGTCCTCATGGAGCCAATGAACAGGAATGCTGCTTCAGAAAGTGTCTTAGTCCGCTGGGGCTGCTATAACAAATTACCATGGACTGGGTATCTTAAACAACATTTATTTCCCACAGTTCAAGGTCAGGGTGCTAATATGGTCAGGTTCTTGGTGAAGACCCTCTTCATGGTTTACAGATGACCATCTTCTTCCTGTGTCTTCACATGGTGGAAAAAGAGAACTAGCTCTCTGGCCTTTTCTTATAAGGGCACTAATTTCATTCATAAAGCCTCCACTCTTATGACCTAATTATGTCTCAAAACCCCCTCCTCCAAGTCGCATCATATTGGAATTAGGGTTTCAACATATGAATTTTTGAGGGACACAAACATTTACTCCATAGCAGAAAGGGACTCTTTATCTGAACTGGAACCCTTAGAACTTTCTTTTGTCATCTGTTGTGTCTTCTTTTTTTTTGGCTGCACCATGAGGCATGTGGCATCTTAGTTCCCCGACCATGGATCGAAACTGCACCCCCTGCATTGGAAGGACAGAGTTTTAACCACTGGACCACCAGGGAAGTCTCTCATCTGCTGTGTCTTTGCCTCTGTCTTCCTGCCTGAAGTTTCTCTCTTTCTCATTCTTTCTCTCTGCTATTCTGTCCTCAATCGCAAGTCATCCACACAAAGCAACTTGCTTTCCCTAAGATTCAATTTCCTGTTCCTGGGAGGGAAGACCATATTGGCCATATTGATTCAGGTCCAACAAACTATGGCCAAGGGCCCGTGGTTACATGGTGCATATAAGGCCACCTGGGACCCACCACTGTGGAATGAAGAAATAGTTCCCAGAGAAGTGAGAGTTTTTATGAATTGAGCGGTTACCTCCAAAGGATTGTATCACTGGATGTGTGTGTCAGCATGTGTGAGAGGGAAAAACAAAGACAGACAGACAGAAAGAAAAAAACACACTTCCTCAGGAGAAACTATTGCTCTTTAGAAAGGTAATATGCACATATTGAAAGAGCCCTAGGCAAAAAGTCCAGCGGTGATTCTGGGCTCTATGATTCTGAGCAAGTGTCTGAACTTCTCTACTCTGTTGTAAGTGTGAAAACACAGCAAAAACAAAACAAAGTATCTCCATCACTGGCAAAATAGTTGAGAGGAAATACTAAAATTAAAGTTGCTTTGAAAGTAAGCATGAGCAATCATAAAGCATTATCCTTATTATTAAAATTGTAAAATCACTTCCCAGTTAGTATTTAATAAAGCCAGTTTCATGGTACCTATTCACATTGTCTTATCCACAATTATACAGATCAAGTCTCTAAACTGTCCAAAGCAGATGGGGAGTTTTACTGCTGCGGATCATGGCAAAAATAATCATTATATTATTAAGCTATATACTAATGACTAGCTCTGAGATTGAGCTTGGAGAAAGAACTATTTCAGGACCATGAGTACAAGACTAAGAGTAGTTTGGAATATAAAATTCCAAATTTCAAGAGAAAAGGATCTAGTCGGCACAATTTGAGACTCGCACCCACTCATTAGTCTAGCCTCCTGTGGACAGGAGTGTAAGAACACACCACAGAGAGGCTGTCAGGAGGCAACCAGGATGACACAGGTAATTTCCAGAGTAGCTGGCAGACAACTCAGTGAGGCTTCTGTACAACTCAGAGAGCACTCTTCTCAAAACTGAGTGTGGCACTTCGGCTTCCAGAACTTTTTTGTTTGTTTGACAGAATAGCCTAAAAACCCTTATTCTACAAATCACTTGGAAATACTGAATAAGATTTGAAAAATCCTTTCAAATGAATAGCTTAATTGGTTAGAGAGTAAACCCCAAGGATCTTCCCCCAGCCCTCTCAAAAAGGAAGCAGAAACTAGGAAAGGAAATTTCCTAGGTAAATACTGTGGATTGTGCAGAGAGAAGCTTAAAGGTGGTTGCTGTATCAATAACCTAGATGCTGACATTTTAATCTCACATTAAGATTGATGACATGATTGTGGATCCTTTTAAGAAAGAGAGTTGTGACAAAGATCCTTGTATAAAATCAGAACCTTCAATGCAACTAAATGTACTTAAAAAACACAGATTTGTGATAAGGAAGCATGTCTGCCTCAACATGGACAGTGGGTGGGAAAATTGGGTTTTTTTCCTCCCTGAAAATTATCTACCAACAGTGTGCCCTCAGGTAGATTTGGGATTCCATTATCGAACTTGTATGGGCTGGGAACTCCCAGGTAGCATAGAAGGAGGTCCTGATCAATATCTGGCAGACATGAAAGTCAATGGCCCTAGTAAGACATATCTTCAACATGGACCCCAAAGGAATCTCAAAGGTAAAGCCATGCTGCAGGTGAGTCTAAAGTCCAAATTTATAAAACTCTGGAGGAACCATCCACACTAAACACGAGTTAAGACCCACTATATATAGAACATCCCTAAAATTGAAAGTGTTAAAATCAACAAGTGAGACCATAATGAATAAGTATGTTTCAAATCATTAGACATCAAAGAAGGCATTGGAACATAAGAAAATAATAAAATATTAGGAAACCAAGCAGATTCAGGGGTGAAGAGGGCAAGCAGGGACAAATAGATAATAGGGAAAGGAATAGCAGATTTTAAAGAAAGGATCTTCTAGAAATAAAAATATGATTACATACAGTAAAATCTCATTGGATAGCTTAAACAGTAGATTAGCTTCAGCTAGAGAGACAATTATTTTATATGCATCTAGGACACAACAGAGAGATAAAAATATAGAATATACAAAAAGGAGGTTAAGAGACTTCAAGCACAGTATGAGAATATCTAACTTATTTCTGAAAGGGATTCCAGACTGTGAGATGAGGGAGAATGGGTAAAAAGTAATATTTGAAAGGATAATGACTGAGAATTTTCTAGGACAGATGAAACCACCATATTCAGGGAGCCCAATAGATTCTAAGCAAGATAGAAGAGTAACATTCACACCCAACTACCTCGTAGTGAACCTGCAAGATCTGAAACACAAAGAAAAGACAGACTAAGTAAGCATGACCTACAATGTCACAAGTGCTCTGGAAGGAAGACACAAGGAAAGTTGAATCTGTGGTGGGTCTCTGGAACTACATGATTTTCTAAAATGGAATTTCTCTGGATAAATCAGTTGTAGAAGAGTATCAAATTGCTGTGTTTTTTTTTCTGCACATTTGTAGTGAAGAATCAAGGTCACCAAATTTGGCTTGTGTTCATTATGACTAAAGGTGAGATGGTTTCTACAGGGTTTGGTGAACTACTAAGGAGAATACAGGGTTAGTGATTCATGTATTCATTTGACAAATATTAATAGAAGTTTTTTGCTTCCTAATGTTTGTGGTTCAAACCCTATCTACCTCGTGACTCACACATTTTACATTTTTTCACTATGATTTTTTTTCTTTAGGTTCAAAGCGTCTTTCAGAATGTAATGCTGGATTATTGAGAAAAGTATGCCTTCATTACTGCTCCCCCCAACCCCATCCATCTTAATGTGTTAATGTGGAGAAGTGGTAAAAATTAATAGTTAAAACAGGATTTGGAGCAGACAGACCCTACTAGTTCTACCATTTACAAGTTATGTGATTTTAGGCAAGAAACTGTTCTAAATTTCAGTGTCTTCTTCCATCAAATGTCAACATTTATATCTACTTTAGAGAGTGATTAAAAGGACCAAAGAAGTAAATGCCTTTCACATATTTATGCTCCAGAAGCCATATCAAATGACTCACAGTCTTTCTGAAGGTAATATTCCATTTCTTGGCTTAAAGCTTTTATTCATACTCTTCCCTCTACTTGGGCCAGTTTCCCTTGTCCTGCCTCCTTACCCTTCATCTGACCTAACAGGTAAAGGAACTAAAATCTGAAGAATGATCTTAGTTTGTATATAACTTCCTCCAGGATTCCTCCTCATATACTCCTCGAGGCTGGCGCTCCTTGTCTCTACAAGTAGTCAAAATTACAATTGCTTTACATTTTACCTTATTTTACAGAGGAAGCTTTTAAATCAGCACAAACTTAAATGACGTGCCAAGGATGAAAAAAACCAGCTAGTGGCAGAGCTAAGGCACGAAGCCAAGAATCCTGGTTTTAATCCCCAATTACCACCATTACTTCTGTTTAACCTAGCAGGGCTAGCTGCACCCTGGTTACACCCAGATTCTGTGGGATGCTGAGACAAAAAAACCTTCAGAAAGAGACCCTCTGTGTATTTCTGGGTGAGGTGCATTTCTTTCCCATGACATGTAATTCATCAGGCTGTCTAAGACATCCTGACTGCTACTCCTTGCCAGCTCTACCAGCCTCCCTTCACTGGATCATCAGATACTATAATCTTGGTCTGGACCGATGGCCTGTCTTTGGCATTTTCTTCTTGGTACCAACAAAAATATGTTATCACTTTAATTTAGCCAAGTCTCCTTCCAGAACTCTTCATCCACATAGAGATTTTTCTCTCTTCTTGAGACTCAATCATTGTTACTACTGAAATGAATTGTCCCCCCATCTCTCACCACCACCCTGCACCCTGAAACACATTTACCCAATGACTGTGCCCAACCTCATAGGTGAGGAAGCTCAAGGAGAAGAAGATGTATTCATTTTCGTCCCCAAATCTGCTGTTTTCCTGTTTTTCCATTTCATTACACTATAGTTCATCCAGCTGCCTAAGCCAGGGACTGAGATTCGTCATATACTGACCTTCTCTCTCTGCCTCACATCTAGCCAGGCACTAGGTGCTGCCATTTCTGCACCCTTTCTAACACTCACTTAGCCCTCCTCTCTCTTTCCTCTGGAACTGCCTTACTTCTGGCTATCTCAAATTTTCACCTGTATCGCTGTAACTGGTCTCCATGACTCCAGGCTGTCCCTGTCCCTATCAGTCTTATTCAGTGCAAAGAGATTGTTCTAAAAGGCAAATCTCACCAGGTGGGAAGGATCCCTAATCTATAAGGCAGATCAATAATTAAGGAAGACCATTAATCAGGTTCTTTATGAAAATTATCTATTATTCTTAATATTTACCTCAAAACACATTAAATGGACACAACTCTGACCCAGTTCTCTTGGAGTCATTCAAATCATGATACTCCTGGGGCCATCTGGTCAAAAGAAAAATATCCACGCTCCTACCGTAACATCATTTTATTCAATTTGCTATTCCTTATCCATGGGCCAAAACTCACACATCAGCAAATAGGTACATGTATTACATTTACTGAAAGAAAACATGTACATGGTAAAAATTCAAGCAGTGTAAGGGTTAAATAGTTTTTTTAAGGGAAAAAAATTAATTTTTTTGAGTTGTCTGGTTACCATCCCTAGAGGTATTGTTTTTAGCAATTTTGGTGAGTATATATTCCCAGAAATGTTCTCTGCATGCACCAGCATATTTTATGACAAAATTGGAAGCTCTGTTTCATTTCAGTGTATCTATTTACTTATTTAGTCAGTGGAGACAGATGTTTTATTGCAGGTACGTACCATGGTTAGTTTACCAGTACATTCTGATGGACATATAGGTTTTTTTTAATATGGTAAATCATGTTGCAGTGAACGTTTATGTATTATGTGTGTGTACAGGTTATACAAGTTAATCTATAGGATAAATTCAGGGAACAGGAATTTCTGAGTCAAAAAGGGTATGTGCGGGAGGAGCTTCAAGATGGCGTAAGAGTAAGACGTGGCGATCACCTTCCTCTCCACAACTACATCAGAAATACATCGACATGTGGAACAACTCCTACAGAACACCTACTGAACGCTGGCAGAAGACCTCAGACCTCCCAAAAGGCAAGAAACTCCCCATGTACCTGGGTAGGTCAAAAGAAAAAAGAATAAACAGACAAAAGAATAGGGACGGGACCTGCACCAGTCCGAGGGAGCTGTGAGGGAGGAAAGGTTTCCACACACTAGAAGCCCCTTCACGGGCGGAGACTGCGGGTGGCGGAGGGGGGAAGCTTCGGAGCCGCAGAGGAGAGCGCATCAACAGGGGTGCAGAGGGCAAAGCAGAGAGATTCCCGCACAGAGGATCGGTGCCGACTGGCACTCACCAGCCCGAAAGGCTTGTCTGATCCCCCGCCAGAAAGGGCGGGGGCTGGGAGCTGAGGCTCGCGCTTCGGTCAGATCCCAGTGAGAGGACTGGGGTTGGCGGTGTGAACACAGCCTGAAGGGGCTAGTGCGCCACGGCTAGCCGGGAGGGAGTCCGGGAGAAGTATGGAGCTGCCAAAGAGGTAAGAGACTTTTTCTTGCCTCTTTGTTTCTTGGTGCACGAGAAGGGATTAAGTGCGCCGCTTAAAGGAGCTCCAGAGACGGGCGCGAGCCGCGGCTATCAGCGCGAACCCCAGAGACGGGCGTGAGACACTAAGGCCGCTGCTGCCACCACCATGAAGCCTGTGTGCGACACTGGTCACTCTCCACACCTCCCCTCCCTGGAGCCTGGGCAGCCCACCACTGCCAGGGCCCCGGGATCCAGGGACAACATACCTGGGAGAACACACGGCGCGCCTCAGGCTGGTGCAACGTCACGCCGGCCTCTGCTGCCGCAGGCTCGCCCTGCATCCGTGCCACTCCCTCCCCGTGGCCTGAGTGAGCCAGAGACCCCGAATCAGCTGCTCCTTTAACCCCATCTGGTCTGAGCGAAGAATAAACGCCCTCAGGTGACCTACACGCAGAGGCGGGGCCAAATCCAAAGCTGAACCCCAGGAGCTGTGCGAACAAAGAAGAGAAAGGGAAATCTCTCCCAGCAGCCTCAGGAGCAGCGGATTAAATCTCCACAATCAACTTGATGTACCCTGCATCTGTGGAATACCTGAATAGACAACGAATCATCCCAAATTAAGGAGGTGGACTTTGGGAGCAAAGATATATATACTTTTTCCCCCTTTTTCTCTTTTTGTGGGTGTGTATGCATATGTTTCCGTGTGTGATTTTGTCTGTATAGCTTTGCTTTTACCATTTGTCCTAGGGTTCTGTCTGTCCGTTTTTTGCGGTTTTTTTTTTTTAAATTTTTCCTTAATAATTTTTTATTTTAATAACTTTATTTTATTTTACTTTATTTTCTTTCTCTTTCTTTCTTTCTTTCTTTCTTTCTTTCTTTCTTTCTTTCTTTCTTTCTTTCTTTCTTTCTTTCTTTCTTTCTTTCTTTCTTTCTCTCTTTCTTCCTTCCTTCCTTCCTTCCTTCCTTCCTTCCTTCCTTCCTTCCTTCCTTTCTTCCTTTCTTTCTTATTTTATCTCCCTTTTATTCTGAGCCGTGTGGATGAAAGAGTCTTGATGCTCCAGCCAGGTGTCAGGGCTGTGCCTCTGAGGTGGCAGAGCCAAGTTCAGGACACTGGTCCACAAGAGACCTCCCAGCTGCAGGTAATATCAAACGGCAAAAATCTCCCAGAGATCTCCATCTCAACACCAAGACCCAGCTTCAGTCAACGACCAGCAAGCTACAGTGCAGGACACCCTATACCAAACAACTAGCAAACAGGAACACAACCCCATCCATTAGCACAGAGGCTGCCTAAAATCATAATACGGCCACAGACACCCCAAAACACACCACCAAATGTGGACCTGCCCACCAGAAAGACAAGATCCACCCTCATCCACAAGAACACAGGCACCAGTCCCCTCCACCAGGAAGCCTACACAACCCACGGAACCAACCTTAGCCCCTGGGGACAGACACCAAAAACAATGGAAGTGCAGCCTGCGAAAAGGAGACCCCAAACATAGTAAGTTAAGCAAAATAAGAAGACAGAAAAACACACAGCATATGAAGGAGCAAGGCAGAAATCCACCAGACCTAACAAATGAAGAGGAAATAGGCAGTCTACCTACCTGAAAAAGAATTCAGAATAATGATAGTAAAGATGATGCAAAATCTTGGAAATAGAGAAAATACAACAAACGTTTAACAAGGACCTAGAACTAAAGGGCAAACAAACAGTGATGAATGACACAATAAATGAAATTTAAAATTCTCTGGAAGGGATCAGTAGTAGCAGAATAACTGAGGCAGAAGAACGGATAAGTGACCTGGACGATAAAATAGTGGAAATAACTACTTCAGAGCAGAATAAAGAAAAGAGAATGAAAAGAATTGAGGACAGTCTCAGAGACCTCTGGGACAACATTAAATGCAGCAACTTTCGAATTATAGGGGTCCCAGAAGAAGAAGAGAAAAAGAAAAGGACTGAGAAAATATTTGAAGAGCTTATAGTTGGAAACTTCCCTAATATGAAAAAGGAAAAGTTAATCAAGTCCAGGAAGCACAGAGAGTACCATACAGGATAAATCCAAGGAAAAACACACCAAGACACATATTAATATCAAAAATTAAATACAAAGAAAAAATATTAAAAGCAGCAAGAGAAAAACAAAAAATAACACAGAAGGGAATCCCCATAAGGTTAACAGCTGATCTTTCAGCAGAAAGTCTGCAAGCCAGAACAGAGTGGCAGGACATATTTAAAGTGATGAAGGAGAAAAACCTACAACCAAGATTACTCTACCCAACAAGGATCTCATTCAGATTTGTTGGAGAAACTAAAACTTTTATAGACAAGCAAAAGCTAAGAGAATTCATCACCACCAAACCAGCTCTACAACAAATGCTAAAGGAACTTCTCTAAGCAGGAAACACAAGAGAAGGAAAAGACCTACAATAACAAACCCAAAACAATTAAGAAAATGGTAATAGAAAAATATATATCGATAATTACCTTAAATGTAAATGGAGTAAGTGCTCCAACCAAAAGACATAGGCTAGCTGGATGGATACAAAAACAAGACCCATATATATGCTGTCTACAAGAGACCCACTTCAGACCTAGGGACACATACAGACTGAAAGTGAGGGGATGGAAAAAGATATTCCATGCAAATGGAAATCAAAAGAAAGCTGGAGTAGCAATTCTCATATCAGACAAAATAGACTTTAAAATAAAGACTATTACAAGAGACAAAGGACACTACCTAATGATCAAGGGATCAATCCAAGAAGAAGATATAACAATTGTAAATATTTATGCACCCAATATAGGAGCACCTCAATACATAAGGCAAATACCAACAGCCATAAAAGGGGAAATTGACAGTAACACAATCATTGTAGGGGATGTGAACACCCCACTTTCACCAATGGATACATCATCCAAAATGAAAATAAATAAAGGAACACAAGCTTTAAATGATACATTAAACAAGATGGACTTAATTGATATTTATAGGACATTCCATCCAAAAACAACAGAATACACATTCTCCTCAACTGCTCATGGAACATTCTCCAGGATATATCATATCTTGGGTCACAAATCAAGCCTTGGTAAATTAGGGAAAATTAAAATCATATCAAGTATCTTTTCCCACCACAACGCTATGACACTAGATATAAATTACTGAAAAAAATCTGTAAAAAATACAAACACAAAATACAAACAAAATACAAACAAAAAATACAAATACAAATAAATATAGAAGGAAACTCTAATTTTTTTTTAGATTTTTAAAATTTGTAGCAGGAACTCTAAATTTAAAGTAACAACAATATTAAGCAACCTAAATGGATCATCAACAGATGAATGGATAAAGAAGATGTGAGATTTTATATATATGTATATGTAATATATGATACACACACAATGGAATACTACTCAGCCATAAAAAGAATGAAATAATGCCATCTGCAGCAACATGGATGGACTTAGAGATTATCACACTAAGTAAGTCAGACAAAGACAAATACCTTATGATGTCACTTATATGTGAAATCTAAAATATGATAAAAATGAACTTATTTACAGAGCAGGAGCAGACTCATAGTTACCAAAGGTGAAAGGGGGTGGGGGAGGGATAAATTAGGAGTTAGGGATTAGGAGATACAAACTACTATGTATAAAATAGATAAACAACAAAGTCCTACTGTATAGCACAAGGAACTATATTTAGTATCTTGTAATAACCTATAATGGAAAAGAATATGAAGAAGAATATATATATATGTATAACTGAATTACTTTGCTGTACACCAGAAACTAACACAACATTCTAAATCAACTATACTTCAATGAAAAAATGATAAAGTAACAGTAATATTAATGGCAATAGATAATACTTATTGAACACTTACTATATGCCGGGTACCTTATAGCATTTTTTGTATCAAGTTATCTAATCTCCACAACAATCTTATGAAGTAGGTGATTATTATCCCCACAAACAGTTACAATGGGGTGAAGAGATTTAATAATCTAGTTATGTGGAATGAACAAAGAACTATTTTATTTAAGTTTAACCAGTATATTTTCATTCATTCATTCATTCAATAAATCAACAGATATGTGTTGAGTGCTTCCATTTACCTGGCCTATTTCGAGAAACTGAGGATATAGAAAAGCTCTGACTTCGTGGAGCTTATGTATAGTGGGAGAGACAAGACCATAGCAAACAAACAAACATGTATCACATAGTATCAGGTTATATTAGGATTATTCTGATATTTACATCAGAAAAATGAAATGGGGCAAGGAAGAAAAATAAACAGTCAAGGAAATTGCTAGGATGTTCCAGAAAGGCTTTTCTGAGGAGGGGACATTTGAACAGAAAAGTGAATAACATGAGGGAGCAAGTCATGTGCATTTCTGGTGGAAGAACATTCCTGACAAATAGAAGAGCAAGAACAAAATTCCTGAAATGAAACTTGAGTAGCAAGTTCTAGAAAGAATAATGAAAAAAGGTTGAAATAGTGGAATAAATGAGAGGAAGGAAGGGTCTCGGAAATGAAGCTGAAGAGGTAGCCAGGGAGTAAAATAAAGGACTTTGCAGCCATGGAAAACTATTTTCCATTTTCCATGTAGTGGAGGCGAGAAGCCATTGAAGGCCTGAGAGCAAGAGAGTGAAATGTTTTGTTTCCTTGTAAAATATCACCCTGGCTAAAGTGTAGGGAATAGGCAGTGAGGATGGGGAGCAAGAATGCAGGCACAGGGACAAGCTTGGTAGTTCATGTGAGAGAGTGATGGTGGCTTGGACCAAGGAGGTAAGAGTAGGGGAAGTGAGAATACTGAACGAATGGTTCATTCTGAAAGTAGAGTTTACAGGATTTGCTGATGGATTTGATGCAGGGTGTAAAGCAAGAAAAGAAAAGAATCCAAACAGGCAGCACAGTTTTGGTCCTAGTAATTAAGTGAATGGTGGTGCCATTTACAAAAGAAAGATGAGGAATAAGTAAGTTTGTGTTGGAGAATAACTCAAGTTCTTTTTTGGACATGCAAGTTTTGCATACAAGTGGTAATAAAAGCCATGGAAGGAGATCAGTTAACGTAAGTCATGATTGTAGATGAAGTTGAGAAGAGGTCACAAAGGAGGGACTTGAGTACATGCCAGCATTTAGGGGTCAGCACATAGAAGATTGGGAATTCCCTGACATTCCAGTGGTCAGGACTCAGCGCTTTCACTTCTGTGGGCCTGGGTTCAATCCCTGGATGGGGAACTAAGATCCCATGCGTGGCATGGCCAAAAAAAAAAGAATATTGAAGACGATCCAACAACGGAGACTGAAAGAAAAAAACTTTATATGTTATACTTGCTTTTCAAATAATGAATGAACCTGGTTCCAACATGAATGCACCAAATATGTGACACCTGATAATATTCCAAATAACTGAAGAAAACTATCTGCCATACACTCTGAGAGAAGTTGCTTTATTGATTACAAATTCTCAAAGGACACTGATCCATGATTAGTGTATTTTGAAGATAGAAATTCTTTGTAATGGCTCAGTACTCAGTACTCTTAGAATAAAAGAAACTATTTCATGGCAGAAAAGATGTGTGATACAGGTAAAACCTTAAATTGGGTATTTTTTACTTAAATATTCACCCAGTATCTTAATTTGAGAAAATTACAAGTGCAGGCAGATTCTTCATCATTCAAGGTACCAGCCTGAAAAAAAAAAAAAAAAAAAAGTGGTAATAGCTACAAGTAAGGTAGTGTCACCAACAGATACACACACACACACACACACACACACACACACACACACACATACTCACAAC
Source organism: Kogia breviceps (assembly GCF_026419965.1). Taxonomy (NCBI): domain Eukaryota; kingdom Metazoa; phylum Chordata; class Mammalia; order Artiodactyla; family Physeteridae; genus Kogia; species Kogia breviceps. The sequence continues at coordinate 55,778,854 of NC_081315.1, forward strand.
TCACACCTTTACAAATTCTCAGTTTCTGCACTAATGTGGTCTTATTCTTACCAGCAGCAAATAAAGTATACTGAACTTGATGGTGCACGCCCGTATCCTGCTCATCTGCCTTTCTCTAAACTGATTTGTGCTCCAAATTTCTACCAGTCCAGAACCACCTTCAGTCTTAAAGTTTGAGGTTATTACCTGGACTTCATCATCCAATGTGAAATATGGTTGAAGGCTGGTTTACACCTGGTTCTTCTTTATCTTGTCTGTGCTGTCTCCTAGGTTATGAACTTATTGAAGGCAGTCTTTTATTAGACTGGACATTATATGTAGGTGATCAAAATAAGTTCAGATTTGGGGGAATTAACAAATCTCCTTAGAGACAAAGGGGTCTTTCATGCTCCATTTATTTATCTGAGTTCCTGATGTTCTTCAAATTTTTATCTAATAATTCTCTCTTTTTTGACTATTCAACTTTTAAAAGATTTTTTTAATGTTTTATCTACCATTTTTATTTGTTTTCTGTGGGACTGTGATCCAAATAACCTAGCCTGCTATTATTGGAAGTCTCACTGCCACAGCTACTAGAGAAAATTTTACCCAAGTTTTCAAAGCTCTGCCATTGCTTCCATAGTGTTCTTCTTGATTGCCTCATACACATGTGATTTCTTCCTCCTTCAAAATCCCATATCATATCTCTGACCCTCCTGTTATTCTTCTATTAGTCATGAGTGCATCCAGCAGTTCCCTTTTCATATCATGCAGATTCTTAATGGCAGGTGGCATGTCTTATCCCCTGAAGCAACTAGTTTATGCTTTGAACAAAGTAAACATTTGATTTATTTAACTGAAAAAGATTTCAAAGTATTGCTTGAGAAACCAACCATAATAAATTCACTTCAGTTATTTCCCACATTTCTCAATTGCAGCAAGGAATAGTCTTGAGCAATAAAAAAAGTTCCCAAGTCTTTTCCCTCATATGCCACTTAAGTAGAGTTTACATAAAGTAATGTGACAGCCCAGTCTATCCTTCTAACAAGAACCAGCTGCTAGAACATTCAATCACCATTAGTTCAATTTTTGATAAAAAACATGTTTCATCAGCCTACTTCACAGACCCACTAAGTAGCCTCAGTTCACAGGGAAAGAAGGAATTGGCTCCCAAGGAGCATAATTCTATACAGACGGGGTCAAGCAAGACTGACTGTCAAACCACATGACAATACATGAAATGATGTGGGGAAAGACTCTGAACCACATGTTGCCTTAATTGCTTGTATATTTCTAAGAAAAATTGTTGTTGCCAGAAAATCATCTAAAATTTGAAATCACACAACCCAGGGGGTAAATTCTAGGCTTGCCCTTTTCTACCTACTTGTTGAATCTGAGATACCATGGATTATAAAACATCATTATTGTATATACCATTTAGAAAGGGAAAAATCAGTCAAATAATCTATGTTTCCCATTAGTGGTAAGCATATTGTGATTTCAGGAATGGTAAAAAGTGGTATAATATGCTTCTTAGAATAATTGGAGTATAGTATAGATCTTAACATCTTTAAAGCTCCATTTTTTAATTCAGTAAACACATGGTTATAAAAATACTTTCTTCAAATTAACTATACTCCAATAAAAAAAAAACCCTGCTGCTTTAGCAACTAAGTTTATGTAATATTCTAAATAAAAAAGTACGTTCTTCATAAATGTTAGTTTCCTTGTTATCCTTTCTTTATCAATCTCAATATTCACCCAGTGGAGTCACAATCAACAGGAACAGAATGAATCATAGTGTGAAGGTAAAGAATATGGCACCAAACCTACCCACAAAAAAACAGATCACAGGAGTTTGTGCTGGTTGAGCTATAAGTTGTACAGCTCAGAAAAAGCAGGTATTTTATCTGTAAACTTGCTTATACCCTCTCATGATGTATCCACCTACGGAGAAGAAGGGGTATTAGAAAGTTAACTAGTCTGATCTGTCTGCTTCCAAGAGGAAAACTGACTTATTTAAATGGGTGAGTTTGCAATAAATTAACAGAGTTTGTATGACATAACATCTCCCTCTCACCTTTCTTAGGAAAGCCACCTGCCCACCTACAGGAAGTGATCTGCTATGCCATGTACTAAAGTTACCCCACAGGGGAAGTCTGAGATTTTCTAACCCAGTTTGTGACTGGGTAGGTACATCTGCCTAGTTCTTTGGATCAGTGTTACAAAATTCATCTACCCACAGAAATAAACCACAATCTCTAACATCAACTTTATTATTAGTAAGGGTGATATTTTGGTCTCTTTTCTACTATACATTTTCTTAATTGGATCAAGACTCATAATTCAGGAAGTTTTAACGAGGTACTATTTGTAAGTTCCCTAAAAGAACAACTATTCTACCTGCCCTTGGCTCTAATGAACAGGCAGTCCTCTGTATTAGAATAAAAAAATGATGATAAATGCTGCCTGTTCAAGATGTCATTGGGAAATTCAGTTTATCCCATAACCGTCCCTTCCTCACCCTGTCTGACACAGTCAGAAAACCAGCCCATATCAAATATTTCCTATCTGCTGAGGAGGAGGACCACTCCTTTCTTTTCCCTCTTCTCTGGCTTCTCTTAGCTTCCTCCCATCAACAGTGCTATCCAAAGCTTTATCTCTGGCCTGTGATGAACTTGGCTGTCCTCTCATTGCCACTAGCCAGCAGAGATGAAACTCAGGCACTGATCCAAACCAACTAAAGGGCAGGCAGCTGCAGTCTATGAGATGACAGAGCATTACCTAAAGGCCCAGCAAAGGCCACATATTGACTTACTGTGAGCCATCAAATTAAGAGGATAAGGAACTTTACCAATAAAACCACAACCTACTTTGCTTGGCCACATTCTCAGAGACCAACAAACTGGGACCAAAGGTAGTTATGCAGGAATATCAAGAAGTTGAGATGTGAGGACAGCCAGGACATTGGACAGGAGGAATCTTGCCCAGCTCCATGCTCATCTTATTTCCTTGTATACATTCTGTATCAAAACAAATAAATTATATTTTTTGCCATAAAAATTCAGTCACAATGCTTACTTTTGTTTTTTTTTGTACCAAGGGAAACTATCCCCATGCATTCCATATACTTGCATATTACTTATACAATTTGTAATTATTTTATTAGGTTGTGTCTTGCCTTACATCCCCTGGCCCACCCACTACCCAGCCATTTATGCAGCAAAAAGCTCTATGCAGGTATAACCTGACAGCACTTGGCCTTGCTATACACCATGTCTCTGGATTTATATCCTGGAACTTCTCTGGCACAGGGATACCCAGAAGTGAAAGGAAGTTGACCCCTTTGGTGCCATGAGTGGATACTGGGGAATACTGGTGGGTAAATTCTCCCCCTTCTGTCCCTAGGGCAGACAGTTCTGAGGCACATCTATACTGGGTACTATCACTGTCTCTGCACCTGCAACAGGTTTTAGAGGTTCCATCCCTAAAGATCAGAAGTATAATAAAACATGAACTTCCTCAAAAGGATAGAATAACATTTTGAGCTAGTGAATTTAGAACAATGCAGACAGAGATGGTCAAACCAGTTGTACCACACTTTGATCTTACATCCTTTCAAGAGAAAGTCACTGGCCCTAAAGGAAGGATGTTGATATAGCTCTCTAACTGAAAGAGAGGTTATGATCATCAACTAGAAAGAGAGCAAGAATGAAGAAGCAAAAGTGAGACTCAATGCTCAATGAATACATAATTTAGCCTAAGGTCAACTCTGCTTACAATGATTTAAAAAATACTACTTTAGGCTTCTTTGGAAGACCTTCAGTACTTCTAGATAGATCTAATCCATTACACATGCTACATAGACATTACGAATTGCAATGATACAATTATTAAATATAGGTAACATTTTACAAAGCCTCTTCTTTTCAAATCAAGAGGATCAAATTACCACATGATGCCAAGCCCAGTGTGTTTCCAACACAATTACAGATCATGTATTTGTGAGATTTTTATCACTGAGACATTTCCAAAGCAAAGCTGGAGAAGCAACTCACTGAGTCCAGATCAATAATGGAATAATTGTACCCATTCCTGTTTTTTTCTAAGGCCAGGCTTACTGTGGAGAAGGAGTCAGACTGTTATGAGTCTGCAGAGGTGACTTCTTTCTCTTTGGGTTATATATGACAAAGGTCCTCCTCATATCACTGCCTTCAGCTGTAGACCTGATTCAAATACTGAAAGAAATTGGAATGAATGAAGATCGATCCAGCAGCCCAGCCAAACAGCATCACTCAGGAATCTTGCTTTGGCGGCCTCAAGGGTCACACTGGCTCAAGATATACACTTGGTTCACCTAGAAAAAAAATTTTTTATGGGTTTGAAGGGTGAACTGATATGATCTAGAAAGAAGAAGGGGAAATAGGACTTTGTCATTCACAGAGTAAAGAGATCATTTGTGAGTTACTTCTCTTGCCAATGACTAGCAAAGAATATTCAGAAGAGAAGAGGCAACAATTTCCTTTGATGAAGTGTTTTACCAAGTTGGGTCTTCCTTTAGCCACTGCAGTGGGAATTCTTCCATGACTATCTCATTCACTATATATCTCAAACATCATGCACCTACCTAAAAAGATACCCTAGCAAGGGGTAAATTGGATCACAGAGAGTAATAAAATCTATGGAATCTTTCTTGACTTTTTGTCATTAAAATCATCCAAATTCAGATAATTACCAGAATGGACATTTACAAATTCCCAGAAAAGAGCCATATTTTTACTAAAGGCATTTTTGAATATTCTATTATGGTTAACCTGTTACAATGTGCTTTATCAACAAATCAATTTTACTTTTAGAAATAGTAGATTGACAGAGAAAGAATCGACTCTGAAGTTCAAGATGTGGTATAGCATTTTGGAATGTTTTCACACTTTTAGGACGAGGTGGAAAGGACCTGTGACTACTTGGTCTAAAATCAAATGTTCTGAAATAATTTTAATGGTGTTTAGGTCAGAGTCAGGACTTTGATGCTTTTTGAACTTACCATTTGTACTGCATAGCAATCTGTTAAATTGAGTAATTTACACATAACATTAGATTCAGGTGTTCAACATAGAAGTTACATAATTGTAAATATTTGCAAAATCATAACTATCTTTTAAGAGACCCTTTCTAACATGATGACACGATGGTGAACACAAAAGATATTGGGAGAATTCGAAGTATAAATATCAAGTTGCTGCCTGAGGCTGTGCAGCCTGAGCCATTGTAATTTTCATACATGTTTGGGAAAATCTATTGGAGCCAAAGCAGAGAAATCACTTCAAACCCCGGCTAATGTATTCATTGGAGTAGACTGTTAGCCTACTCAATTTAGCCAGAAATAGTCTCTGGGTGAGAGGGTCTTCATTTCCTTCCCCTCAAATAAGCCTGGCTTTGACAAAGGATTCAGACTATTTTTATTTTCCTTTGCCAAACATTTACCATTTGGCAGAACACTGGTCTTTGATTGGGCAAAATAAGAACTAGGTAGTGACAGAGCAGGGTCACTAGAGTGAGGTCTAGACCAGTGGTTTTCAAAGTGTGATCTGGGGGCTCTTAGAAGATCTTGAGACACTTCCAGGTCTCAAGGTGAGGTCAAAACATTTCACATTAAGATGTTGCCTGCCTTCCCCCACCCTGCCCTGACTCTCTGAGCGAACAGGGGAGGTTTCAGTGACTGAGTGATGTGTGATGATGTCATTGCTCTGATGGCTAATGGAATATGAGTTTGGTATTTTGAATTTTCTGTCTTAATTTCTAATACAGTAAATATCAATGGTTATAACTCATATTTTAAAGAAAACTCTTTGGGGCCCTCAATAATTTTTAACAGTTCAAAAGTATCTTGAGACCAAAAAAATTACATTTCTAGAACAATGCTGTCCAATAAAATTTATTGTCATGGTGGAAATATTCTATAAAATATTATATTCTAAAAATCTGCACTGCACTGCATGTGACTGATGGCACCTAAAATGTGGCTAGTGGCTAGTGCGACTGAGGAACTGAGTTTTAAATTTTTGTAAATTAAATGTAAATGTAAATAGCCACTGTGGGTGATGGCTACCATATTGGGCAATGCAGACCTAGACCCTCGCCCTGACTCCTGATTTAATATTTTCCCCAGTCTTTTACACAAGTTTTTTTTACAGTTGGAAAGATATTTTTCTTCTGCTAACTATTAAACTCTTGGTTTGGTTTATGTGGTAGGTAAGGGGATATTTAACAACAAACATACAATAAGAGAATTATCATGTGTGGCTCTGAAATATAAATTCCAACTCAAATCTTTGACTCTAAAAAAGAAAAAAAACACAAAAAAATATTGTAGTTGCCCCTTTAAGAGTTATACAGAGTTAGAAAGAATGTTTATACATGCCTCATCTTGAATTAACTACTCAGGGTTTAGATGATAGTTTCTAAATTATAAACAGTGTTTTGGGCTTTGTTTCTGTTGCAGTTACAGAGAGACAAGAATGTAAGTGTTGCGATTACATAAGGTCAGCTTGTGTTCAGACATATTATTGTTAAATTGTCCTGCTTTGGTGTAGTCATCATTCATTAGCATCTGGATCTCAATTAGCAGAAATCCTGGATTTCTCAATTAGTAGAACTGTCTGGATATTGTGCACCCGACTCTTGCTAATCCTACTCCCAAGAGGAGAGTCTCAACTTGAAAATATAAGCTTTGAATTGTGTGACACTGGTATGAGTTACTAAATCTCTCTAAACCTATTTTTTCCCCATGTAACATGGGATAAAGATGTTATTAGTGGCTTCTCTATATATTGTTGAGAGGATTAAATGAAATAATGTATGTAAAACACTTAGTACAACTCCTGAAAATTGAAAATATTCAATACGAGGCAGTTAGTGCCCAAATTATTACCATTAGCTATATTTACATAGCAAATCTATATTGGGAGCCAATCATGTGCTAGACAGTGCGTTAGTACTGGTGAATAAGCAGATGTGGTCCCTGCACTCATGGAGCTTACATCTAGTGAGGGAGAGAGACGAACAATTACATAAATAAATAAGAGTTCTAGCTGGTGCTGAGCTTTCTCCAAGAAAAGCTGAGTCATAAATAGGATGTATAAGGAAAACCATTTAGATTGAGAGGCCCAGAAAGACCTCTTGGAGGAAAGAATATTTAAGCTGAGATCTGAAGTATCAGTAGGTTTTACTACTTGTCGAAAGGTGTTTCAGGGCAGGTCAGTTTGGAGTAATGGTTAATAAATAGAGTAAAATTCAATGACTAAACAAGACAGAAGCTCATTTCTCTTTCCCTTTCCAGTCCAGGGTCTGTAGTCAGGCTCCGCTCTGTAAAGTCATCTGGGGATCCAGGCTAAAAGGGCAGGTCTGTCTTCTCCACTGTGACTTCTAGAGTTGCTCCCCATCATCATTTCCAGCCAGCAGGAAGGAAAGAGAGATAGACATCCAGGAAGGACTTTAAACAGACAATCCAAAATTTACGCTTATACAGGAAGGTCGTCTGGATGTTCAGACAGGCTGGCTGCCTTGGTGTAGCCATCATAACTCACTAGGGCCTGGATCTCAATTATAGAAATCCGAGAACAGTCTGGAATTTGTGTACCTGATTCTTGCAAACCAAACTCACAAGAGATATATGAGCATCAAAGAGTATCCTTAAAAGGATAAACTTTTACTTGACTGAGTTACTCAACTTTTCTAAGCCTATTTCTTCCTAGTGAAGTGGCATAATGATAATATCAGTGCTTTCTCTATATGTTGTTGAGAGGGTTAAATGAGATAATCCCCTGCACTCATATGCTACTGATGTCAGTTGGCTTTGTAATATGGCTACACCTCGATGAAAGGGCAAGTAGGAAATGTAGTCTCTCACTAGACAGTCATATTCCGAGTAAAACGGAAAACTAATTGTGATTTCCCCTAGATGTCTACCACACAGGCAGAAAGAGCTTGGCACACTAAAGGAATGGAATGGAGACTAGAATGGCTTAAGGAAAGTAGTATGACATGAGGCTAAATGCCAGGATCCCCTCCTGCAATCAACTTATAATCCACTAGGAGAGACAGAAGTAAGCAAACATGATTAATGCTATTATAAATGCAAACAAACACAATGTATTGATAGCAGAGAATAAGAGTAGGGTTCCCCCCCCTCAGGAGCTCGTGGAGAATGGGACATTTTAGTCACCTCTGTGACTAAGAATTTGGGTGCAAGGTGACAGGTGGGAGACATAGGAAGGAAGATGAAGGTCATTTGTACAGAGCAAAGGAAAAGGCAAGGAGCCAGGAAATTTCAGGATGAATTCTAAGAGTGGAAAGGGCTGTAGCTTAAAACATCATCAGAAAGAGAGTTTGCCTATGCTACTCTTAAATAGTCCCCAAAGAGAAATTTTGCACTATTAGTAATACAGCTAGGAAGTATTATAACAAATAGATCATGCAGTCAAGATGTAATATCAATTTCTTGAGTTATGTTCAAAAAATGTTTGAAAAACAATGCTCTCCATCTTCATCTAATATCATAGAACCAACTTTATTCATCTCTCCAACTAAGGAACAATTCCTTTGCATCAAAGTCTTGTTGAACAAATTAATATTTCTGATGTGCTAGTTTTATCAAAAACAGAAAATATTGCTGCATACTTATCTGAAACATGCATGCAATACAGAAATAATTTTTATTTACTCTGAAAGTTAATTCATTTCACTAACACTTCGAACTTCTGTTTTTCCCACAAAGCTGAAAACATATTCAGTACTTTCATTCACTTACTCATACACTCATTCATTCAGGAATGTTCGTGAATGTCAACAATCTATACTAAATGCTAGGCACTGGGATGTTAATAAGATGGAGTCCGTGACCTCAAGAGATGCAGGGTTTCATCTGAATGGAAGAGGAACAAACACCACAGTATAATGCAGAGCAGAGCAAAAGACACGATATTATGTCAATATAAATAAGGGCAGAAGAAGGCGGTGGTTACTCTGTGAAGAGAAAACAAGGTAGGCTTTGTGGGAAGAGAACCACTTGAGATAGCTTGAACATTGATCTGGATTTTGAAAGCTAAAGAAGAGTCTTCCAATCTGCAAAAAAAAAATCATGAATTTCTGAGTATGACTGGATAGTTTAGGGGTGGCAATTAGTCCACAGTAGATAGAGCAGCTAGTCAAAATAAGGAGAAATAAGATAGAATGTTATGAGACCCAAATTGTGGAGAGACTTGAATGCTGAGCAAAATATTTTTGAATTTGTTTCATAAATAATGGGAAATTATTGCAGGTCATTAAGAGGGAGATGGTTATGACTGGATCCAAGTTTTAGGAAGAGAGCTCTGGGGACAACATGAAGGGTAAAAGGCAGCTGAGCTCAATGAGCATAGAAGTATGGTCTTCAAAGTGAATCCTTCCCCTTGTTAGCTGTGTGACATTGAGCAAATGATTTACCTGATCAGTGGCTTATTTTCCTCATCTGTAAAACAGGGATGATAATGATAGCTACTTCATAGGGTTGTTATGAGGAATGAATGAAGTAATTCATGTCAAGGGTTTAGAACAATGCCTGATATTTAATAAGCATAACAGTACCTATTTCATAGAGTTGTGTGGGATTAAATTAGGTAACACATGCAAAGTTCTCAGCAAAGAGCCTGGTTCCTAGCAATCACTCACAAAAGGATAGTTTGGGGATATTTTGGACATCTTTATTGGAGTATGATTGCTTTACAATGGTGTGTTAGTTTCTGCTGTATAACAAAGCTATATGTATACATGTATCCACTTATCCCCTCCCTTTTGCGTCTCCCTCCCAAACTCCCTATCCCACCCCTCTAGGTGGTCACAGAGCACCCAGATGATCTCCCTGTACTATGCAGCTGCTTCCCACTAGCTATCTATACATTTAGTAGTGTATATATGTCACTGCTACTCTCTTACTTTGTCCCAGCTTACCCTTCCCCCTCCCGGTGTCCTCAAGTGCATTCTCTACATCTGCATTGTTATTCCTGTCCTGCCCTTAGGATCCTCAGAACTTTTTTTTTTTTTTTAGATTCCATATATATGTGTTAGCATATGATATTTGTTTTTCTCTTTCTGACTTACTTCACTCTGTAGATCAGACACAAGGTCCACCCACCTCACTACAAATAACTCAGTTTTGTTTCTTTTTATGGCTGAGTAATATTCCATTGTATATATCTGCCACATCTTCTTTATCCATTCATCTGTTGATGGACACTTAAGTTGCTTCCTTGTCCTGGCTATAGTAAATAGAGCTGCAGTGAACATCATGGTACATGATTCTTTTTAAATTATGGTTTTCTCAGGGTATATGTTTAGTAGTGTGATTGCTGGGTCGTATGGTAGTTCTACTTTAGTTTTTTAAGCAACCTCCATACTGTTCTCCATAGTGGCTGTATCAATTTACATTCCCACCAACAGTGCAAGAGGGTTCCCTTTTCTCCATACCCTCACCAGCATTTGTTCTTTATATATTTTCTGATGATGCCCATTCTAACCAGTGTGAGGTGATACCTCATTGTGATACCTCTTTTTTTTTTTTTTCCTCCAGTACGCAGGCCTCTCACTGTTGTGGCCTCTCCCGTTGTGGAGTATAGGCTCTGGATGCGCAGGCTCAGCGGCCATGGCTCACAGGTCTAGCCGCTCCATGGCATGTGGGATCCTCCCAGACCAGGGCACAAACCCATGTCCCCTGCATCGGCAGGTGGACTGTCAACCACTGTGCCACCAGGGAAGCCCTGTGGTTTTGTTTATTGGTTTGGTTGCTCTCTTCTTTATTTAAAAAAAATTTTTTTCCTCTTTTTGTGACTATGTGTGTGTATGTTTCTTTGTATGATTTTGTTGGTTTAGTTTTGTTTTTACCATTTGTTTGGGGGTTCTGCCTGTTCATTTTTTTGTAGTTTGTTTGTTTTCTTCCTTTTCTTCTGTGACATGCGGCTGGCAGGGTCTTGGTACTCTGGCCAGGTGTTGGGCCTGAGCCTCTGAGGTGGGAAAGCTGAGTCCAAGACATTGGATCACCAGAGACCTCCTGGTCCCAAGTAATATTAATTGGTGAGAGCTCTCCCAGAGATCTCCATCTCAACACTAAGTCCCAGCTTAACCCAATGGCCAGCAAGCTCCAGTGCTGGACACCTAAGACCAAACAAGAAAGGAATACACCACTACCCATTAGCAGACAGGCTGCCTAAAGTCATACTAAGTTCACAGACACCCTAAAACTCACCACCAGATATGGCTCTGCCCACCCGAGGGACAACATCCAGCCCCACCCACTAGAACACAGGCACTAGTGCCCCTCAACAGGAAGCCTACGCAAGCCACTGAACCAACCTCACTCACTGGGGGCAGACACCAGACATAGAGGAACTACAAACCTGCAGCCTGTGAAAAGGAGACCCCAAACACAGTAGGTTCAAGAAAGTAAGAAGACAGAGAACTATGAAACAGGTGAAGGAGCAAGGTAAAAACCCACTACACCAAACAAGTGAAGAGGAAATAGGCAGTCTATCTGAAAAAGAATTCAGAGTAATGATAGTAAAGATGATCCAAAATCTCGGAAATAGAATGTAGAAAATACAAAAAACGTTTAACAAGGACCTAGAAGAACTAAAGAGCAAACAATGATGAACAACACAATAAATGAAATTATAAATATTCTAGAAGGAATCAGTAGCAGAATAACTGAGGCAGAAGAATGGGTAAGTGACCTGGAAGATAGAATAGTGGAAATAAGTACCACAGAGCAGAAAAGAAAAAAGAATAAAAAGAACTGAGGACAGTTTCAGAGACTTCTGAGACAAAATTAAATGCAACAACATTCGAATTATAGGGGTCCCAGAAGAAGAAGAGAAAAAGAAAAGTCTGATAAAATACTTGAAGAGATTATAGTGGAAAACTTCCCTAACATGGGAAAGGAAATAGTCACCCAAGCCCAGGAAGCACAGAGAGTCCCATACAGGATAAACCCAAGGAGAAACACAAGACACATATTAATAAAACTATCAAAAATTGAATACAAAGAAAACCTATTAAAAGCAGCAAGGGAAAAGCAACAAATAACATACAAGGGAATCCCAAAAAGGTTAACAGCTGATCTTTCAGATGAAACTCTGCAAGTCAGAAGGGAATGGCAGGACATATTTAAAGTGATGAAAGGGAAACACCTACAACCAAGGTTATTCTACCCAGCAAGGATCTCATTCAGATTCGATGGAGAAATTGAAAACTTTATAGAGAAGCAAAGTTAAGAGAATTCATCACCACCAAACCAGCTTTACAACAAATGCTAAAGGAACATCTCTAGGCCAGAAACACAGGAGAAGGAAAAGACCTACAAAAACAAACCCAAAACAATTAAGAAAATGGTAATAGGAACATACATGTCAATAATAACCTTGAATGTAAATGGATTAAATGCTCCAACCAAAAGACACAGACTGGCTGAATGGATACAGAAACAAGACCCATATATATGCTGTCTACAAGAGACCCACTTCAGACTTAGGGACACATACAGACTGAAAGTCAGTGGATGGAAAAAGATGTTTCATGCTAATAGAAATCAAAAGAAAGCTGGAGTAACAATACTCATATCAGACAAAATAGACTTTAAGTTAGACTAGAACAGAGACAAAGGAGGACACTACATAATGATCAAGGGATCGATCCAAGAAGAAGATATAACAATTGTAAAAATTTATGCACCCAACATAGGAGCAACTCAATACATTAGGCAAATGCTAACAGCCATAAAAGGGGAAATCGACAGTAACACAATCATAGTGTGGGATTTTAACTCCCCTCTTACACCAATGGACAGATCATGCAAAGTGAAAATAAATAAGGAAACACAAGCTTTAAATGACACTTTAGAGCAGATGGACTTAATTGATATTTATAGGACATTCCATTGAAAAACAACAGAATACACTTTCTTCTCAAGTGCTCGTGGAACATTCTCCAGGATAGATCATACCTTGGGTCACAAATCAAGCCTCAGTAAATTTTAAAAAATTGAAACAACATCAAGTATCTTTTCCAACCACAATGCTATGAGACTAGATATCAACTACAGGAACAAAATGTAAAAAATACAAACACATGGAGGCTAAACAATACACTACTAAATAACCAAGATATCACTGAGGAAATCAAAATATACCTAGAAATAAATGATAAGGGAAACACAACAACCCAAAACCTATGGGATGCAGCAAAAGCAGTTCTAAGAGGGAAGTTTATAGCAATACAATCCTACCTCAAGAAACAAGAAACATCTCAAATAAACAACCTAACCTTACACCTAAAGCAACTAAAGAAGAACAAAAAACCCAAAGGTACCAGAAAGAAAGAAATCATAAAGATCAGATCAGAAATAAATGAAAAAGAAATGAAGTAAACAATAGCAAAGATCAGTAAAACTAAAAGCTGGTTCCTTGAGAAGATAAACAAAATTGATAAACCATTAGCCAGACTCCTCAGGAAAAAAAGGGAGAAGACTCAAATCAACAGAATTAGAAATGAAAAAGGAGAAGTAACAACTGCAGAAATACAAAGGATCATGAGAGATTACTACAAGCAAGTGCATGCCAATAAAATGGACAACCTGAAAGAGATGGACAAATTCACAACCTTCCAAGACTGAACTCGGAAGAAACAGAAAATATGAACAGACCAATCACAAGCACTGAAATTGAAAATGTGATTCCAAATCTTCCAACAAACAAAAGAGAGAGGCCACAGCAGTGAGAGGCCCACGTACTGCAAAAATAAATAAATAAATAAACAAAAGCACAAATGAAAACAAAAACTAAACTAAGAGAAACATAAAACCAAAAACAAATAAGCACAGAAAGCAAACCCTAAGTCCACAGTTGCCCCCAAAGTCCACCACCTCAATTTTGGGAACACCCTTTGTCTATTCAGGTATTCCACAGATGCAGGGTTTACCAAGCCAGTTTGGGGGATTTAATCCACTGCTCCTGAGGCTGCTCAGAGAGATTCTCCTTTCTCTTCTTTGTGTACACAGCTCCTGGGGTTCAGCTTTGGTGTTGGTGCCACCTCTGCATGTAGGCTGCCCTCAGGCATCTGTTCCCTGCCCAGACAGGAGGGCATCGAAGCAGTGGCTGATTACAGCTCTCTTGCTCACTCAGGCTGGGGATAGGGAGGGGTACAGTAGTCATAACTGCATGTGGGGAGTGCCTGAAGCGGCAGAGGCCAGCGGGTAGTTGCAACAGCCTGAGATGCATCATGCGTTCTCCCAAGGAAGTTGGCCCTGGATCATGTGATCCTAGCAGTGGCATGCTGCACAGGCTCCCGGGAGGGTGTGGGTATTGACCTGTGTTTGCACACAGGACCCTTGGTGGCAGTGGCAGCAGTGGTAGCAGTCCTCTGGGTCCAAGATGATAGCTGCAGCTCACCCCCGTCTCTGGAGCTCGCTTAGGCAGTGCTGTGCTGTCTGTGGGTACATGGAGCAGGAAGCCCCTCTCTTCACTCACCCTGAAACAATGGTCTCTTGCCTCTCTGGCAGGTCCAGATTTTTTCCCGGACTCCCTCCCGGCTAGCTGTGTCACACTAGCCCCCTTCAGGCTGTGTTCATGCAGCCAACCCCAGTCTTCTCCCTGGGGTCTGACCTCCGAAGCCCGAGCCTCAGCTCCCAGCCCCCACCGGCCTGGCAGGTGAGCAGACAAGCGTCTCGGTCTGGTGAGTTCTGGTCGCACCAATCCTCTGTGTGGGAATCTCTTCACTTTCCCTCCGCACCCCTGTTGCTGTGCTCTCCTCTGTGGCTCTGTAGCTCCCCACCCCCTGTCCCCACCAGTGAGGGGACTTCCTACTGTGTGGAAACTTTTCCTCCTTCACAGCTCCCTCCCAGAAGCACAGGACCCATTCCTATTCCTTTGACTCTTTTTTTTTTTTTTTCTTTTTTCTCTTGCCCTACCCAGGTACATGGGGATTTTCTTGCCTTTTTGGAAGTCTGAGGTCTTCTGCCAGAGTTCAGTAGGCGTTCTGTAGGAGTCATTCCACAAGTAGATGTATTTTTGATGTATTTGTGGGGAGGAAGGTGATCTCCACGTCTTACTCCTCCGCCATCTTGAAGGTCTCCCAAAAGGATAGTTTTTATTATCAAGAAGTATTCATGCAGGGAGCTGGTAATCCCATAACACTTTACTCTTGGATAACTCCCAGCCCCTGGGATGCAAAGAGCACAGGCTTTGGAATCAGGTAAACCTGATGCTTGTTCTGTCGTTTAAAGTGGTGTGAATGTGGGCATTTTTCTAAAACTAGGACCACCCTTTTTCCTCCTGAAATAATTAGAGTACTTGCCCCCTCCAAAGGTTGTTGTGAAGATCATAGGAAATAATTTACATAGAGTAGCTAGACTGGTGCAGAGTAAGCACATAGTAGAAGTTGCATTCCCCATCATTTTTGAGCTTCTTCTTACATCTGCTGCGAGAGATGAAAAAATCACACACCCTGACCTCAACCTAGGTATGTCTAGCCTCAAAACCAGTCTTGGTGAGAAGCCAGAAAGAAGATAGGCACTGTTTTGGATCATGAGTTATGGATTTCAGAGAATGAAACCAACCCAACCCCTTCACTTGCTAGCCCTCTTGCTGCCTGTCTCCCACTAACACATAACCAAAATTAGCCACAGACCACCAATGGGTGGGTTAGCCATTGTGCAGTGTTTTCAACTGGATAAAGTGTGGAAAATAAGGAAAAAAGGAAGGGCCAACAGACAGGGCAGTTGGGGATTGAAAGTATAAGTGATGATTATAATGGATCTAGAGCAGAGAACAGCATATACATTAATTTAGAGGGAGGTGGGGTTTTTTTTTTCACATCAAAACACAGATTTAGACCATCTACGTGAATAAGCTTTCTTCATATTTGGAAGGTGTTATGGCATAGTGGTTGAGAAATGTGGTTTAGAAATAATTGTTGAGTTCCAACACTGGCTCCACCACTCGTGAGAGCAGTACAGCCTTGGCAAGGTAATTAAAATTTCCGAGCAGCAGTTTCCTCAGTGATTCCTAAATCATCACATTAATGCAATGATTAAATGTTGTAATCCATACAAAGCAGGTGAAATAGTCTTTGCATATAGTGAGTATTTAAAATGTTAACTACTGTAATTGTGATTTCAGCTTTTAGCTAAGTCAACACAGCTCAAAATAAGGAAATAGGTAATTACCTACCTACTGTAGGTAGTGCAGATGACAAGGAAGATGAGTTAGACATCTACCTTGCAGCCTGAATGATATAATTTCTTAGATTTACTCAGTATAGCATTAACCTAAATTTACTCTCCTGAAAATGACTTTCCTAATAGATGCCATCTTCTTTTCCCATTAAAAAATTATTTTTCTAGGGACTTCCCTGGTGGCGCAGTGGCTAAGACTCCACGTTCCCATTGCAGGGGGCCAGGGTTCCATCCCTGGTCAGGGAACTAGATCCCACATGCATGCAGCAACTAAGAGTTTGCATGCCCCAACTAAGGAGCCCGCATGCAGCAACTAAGACCCAGCACAACCAAATAAATAAATAAATAAAATTATTTTTCTAAACTTCTGATATACAGAACTTCTCTATTTCTTGAGAAACTGCTTTTATTAAACATTTTAATCAAGTGATTTGCTTCTCAAATATCTTCAGGCTTGGCCATGGCTCATAAATCTTTTATGTAGTCATTACCACTCTTCCATGTAGTTTGGATCTTACTGCCTTTCCTTCAATCTATATAATACTTCTTGGAGGCAACAGGGCTATTTTCACCTTCTAGCTTTGTAATAGCATTAACTTTACCTGGAAAGTGCCCTCCTGTTCTCTACTTAGCATTTGTCAAGTGCCGATTTTGTGCCTATTGTTGTGCTACATACCCTGAGTCTACAGGTGCAAAATATGGGTCTGGCTTCCCAACAGTTTAGAATCTAATAAAAGAAACAAATCTCATATGCATGAAACAAGTAGAGAATAGAGGCAAGCCAATTATGAAAAAAGGGAGGATAATGTGGTAAACACAGGATATGGGCCCACCAGAGGAATGAGAATAGCTGTACGTTGCTTTCTGGGAAATAGCCATCACTACAGCTGGGAAAGGGAGGGGAAGCAGTGAAGAAATATTTCTGTTGGCTAGATGGCTGGCTGGCAGCACCACAGCTAGGGACTCCATATTTCTTTTTGTTTTTGTTTTTTTGTGTGTGTGTGGTTTTTTTTTTTTGTGGTACACGAGCCTCTCACTGTTGTGGCCTCTCCTGTTGCGGAGCACAGGCTCCGGATGTCCAGGCTCAGCGGCCATGGCTCATGGGCCTAGCTTCTCTGCAGCATGTGGGATCTTCCCGGACGGGGGCACGAACCCGTTTCCCCTGCATCGGCAGGCGGACTCTCAACCACTGTGCCACCAGGGAAGCCCATGGGACTCCATATTTCTTGATCTGCTGCAGCCTCTTCTTGACACACAATGCACTTTCCTCTATAGAAACATTATAAATAGCTTTAGTTATTGACCTTGTTTACAAAGGGTGATTTAATCCAAAGAGAAGCTAAACCATATAGTACTAGAGTACATTAATAATTAATATTTTGTAGGAGATTGCAATGTAAAAAGAGTTTTAGCTTACCTTACCTTACTTAAGGCTAACAACAAACCACCCTATGAGGAAGTTATTATTTCCATCTTCAAATGAGTAAAATGAAATTGATAGAAGTGTGTGTGTGTGTGTGTGTGTGTGTGTGTGTGTGTGTGTGTGTTGAGAGTGTGTCAGGACCAGGGTAATTCTGTGAAGTAATCCATCATCCAGAACATTATTTCTAGAGGAAAAACGTTTCAAATACTAACCAACTAACTTGGATTAAAAATTTTAGAATATAACCCACTTATAAATTTTAAACTGATGACAGAAAATGCAAATCTGGGCCTGCCACCTAATATTTTACTACCTTGTTTTTCTGCCAAGCAAAAAGATGTAGATTTCCTTTTCCATATAGTTTTTCAAGTACTGATTTACTAGATCCCTGGAAATCTATTAACATAGGTCTATTTTTCTCTCTCACATTAGAATAAATAATTGATTACCATGCTAGAAGTGAACAGATCCCCTCTATCAATAATAACAAGTTTCTTTGGCAAGTTGTATAATGCCATAGTTTCCAAGGAACTTCCTGCTATCAAATCTCATTACAAAATGGGGTTTATATTTTACTTAGCCTGTTTGGCTTTAAAACACATTCTACACTTTATTCCATTTTATTTTCTAGTTTTTCTTATCTAAGTTCAAGTTTTTAGTCATAGACAATCAAGTCATATTTGTTTCAGTGAATTTGTAAATCTTCTAAGCTCTTGGCTGTCTGTCCCTAGAATACCCCATTACTTCTCTGCTGTGTTCCCTGACCACTTGTGCCTCAGCCAGTATACTTTCTTTGTTAAGAAATGTCACTCAGGATTAGAGATAAATGTTTAAAAGTGTTTTGAATAAGACTGACTATTCCCTTTCCTATGGTTCCAAAAATCTGTCAACATGTGATTAACAAAATGAGTCTGTATTTTCCTTCTTTTGGGAAATGAATAATCTAAAAGATGCAATCTGGCCAATTAATATCTTTTTGAGGTTTTGATCTCTGTAAATGCCTCCACCAGTTGGCCAACATTTTAGAATGATTTCAACTGTTATATGCTGGAATATAGCAACTATTTTTCCATTATTTCATAAAAATTTGTAAATATTAATACTAAAACACACACACACTTAAAAGATGATATGACTGCAAGGTGAACAGTGACTTCTAGTCCCACATCTTCTTCAGATAAAGAATTTTACCTGAATGCATTGCTTTGTAATTTTTCTTGTAGTTAGTATTTGTTATTGCAATGTAAGTTCCCTCATAGTTAGCACTTGCTATTAAGAAACAAAAGTTAAAGTAACTTGTCCAAATATATAAAGTCACTGTCAAGGCTAGGATTAGATCCCAGGTTTTCTGGTTCTTATCTCCTAGTCCTCAGCTTGATTCACAGGATTCTACTCCTTCTGATCTCTATTTCTGTAAGGCTGGTACTAATATCTCATCTAAACAGAAAGCTGTCATGGACAGTACAATTGGTCGCTAACGATCTTCTGCAGGCTCCTATGGCCATCATCTTTGCAACTCATTGCAAAGCTCTTCCCAGTCCTTTCATTAAAAGTTGAAATTTATTTGCCCGCTAACTAATTTGTGTTATTCTACCTTTTGTTTGCAATGTGGAGTTAGCACTAAGTGTGCAATTGAAAAGCTTCTCTCTTCATGGTGAATTTTTTAAGTGTTGAGTTATGGTGTTGAGAATAATTACAGTCCCACTTATCTCCAGGATTTTAAATTATTATCAGGTCATGTTTATGAGACATATTGTCAGTTGAAAAATGTTTTCCTTTCCCTCCCTCCTAGACATGTTATGTTCCACAACAACTCCAAGTAAAAACCTGGCTATAGAGCCCAACCTCCAGGGGAAGTCGGGGGACTTGGGAGGACAAGCAGGTATCTTCAGATGCAAGGTCTGTTTGCCCAGAACCCCCAACCCCCCCAAAAAGCAGGCCTTCAGCCACCAAAGAAGCTAGGAAAGCAGTAGATCTAGCTTGAACCTGGAGGTTGAAGCCACATTTCAATAATATTGTGAGACAGGCAGGATGTGAAAGCCTGGAAGGAGGGAGTCTCCTGGAGGGAGACTGGAAAGTATTCAAGAAGAGCCAGACTTTCTGGGGTAAGTGGCAGCACTGACAGTACTTGATCCAGAAGCACTCAAGAATCTAAAGCCTGGGGGCTTCCCTGGTGGCGCAGTGGTTGAGAGTCCGCCTGCTGATGAAGGGGACGCGGGCTCGTGCCCTGGTCCGGGAAGATCCCACATGCCACGGAGCGGGTGGGCCCATGAGCCATGGCCGCTGAGCCTGTGCGTCCGGAGCCTGCGCTCCGCAACAGTGAGAGGCCCGTGTACTGCAAAAAAAAAAAAAGAATCTAAAGCCTGCATTAAAGGAGCAAAATAACTTGGGAGAAAGCACAGTGGGAGAATTGCAAACACTAACTTGTTATACTAATATTAGCTAAAGTAAATAGTGACCTCCATTTAAAAATTAACTTGTCCTCTAACTCTAAATGATTGGAAATTCGGAATTCTTTGGGAGTTGAAGCCATTACAAAGGGGCAAATAAGGGGTCGACAGAAAGTCTCATGGGAAGTTCTAAATAAATTTTTATTCAAAAGGAATCTGGAGCATTAAAATAAAATTGTGTGTTTGGAATAGGAATTAGACTTCTAGGAATGTATACTAAAAGATAATCTTAAATAATTACATAAAAAACTTTAAACACAAAGATGTCAATGTAATACTTTTATGATTTAAAATGAGCCACATAAATTTTTAAAAACATGGAAATTGTTAAATAAATAATGATATACCATGGAAAATAAAAAAGTCATAATGTTCAAACAATTTAAAATATCTTAAATTGTGCATTATGATATAGCAAGTGAAAATACGAAACGTTTGGCATAATATTTTTATGTGCACAAAACTGTAAAAATATAGATAATGGCTATCTTTTGGAAATGCAATTATGAGTGACATTTATTTCTCAATTATTTTCCAAATTTTCTAAGGAACATGGAAAGCAGTCTAACATAACACATACAAACTCAAGGTCTGCATTTGGCTGTCTGGCTTCTCATTTTTACCAGCTTTATGATCTCATATATTCTACCAGCCTTGTTATCTTGGGTCTCAGTTTCCGCATCTGTGAAAATGGGTTAATAATAATACCTAACTCATAGCACTGTTTTAAGGATTAAATGAAATAGTGTAAAGTGCATAGAACAGTCCAGGCACATAGTTAACCATCTAATAAATTTTAACCATTTATTACCTTAAAAAAAAGAGTATGTCCATAGGCACACACACATATTTAAGTTTTAAAACAAAGAAAATAATCAAGATGCCCATTCAATAAGACAATTGAGTACTGTTAAAAACCCAATTTAAGCACACTTAGTTACCTTGCTTACTTAGTTTACTTTGAGAAGGACATAAGGAGGAACCAGGCAAAGAGTAGGCTGGTCAGGGCCATAGGTGTAGGTCCTGCTAAAGCAAAGCATGCCTCTTCACTATAGCTTCATTCATCCCCGTTCCTCATGGATCATATTTGTCCAGTTCTCTCCTGATTGCTCACTGCTTTGGGATGATTTGAAATTATTAATAATGTTGTATGAATATGACATGATAGACCTCGAAATATAGATTTTCCATCTTCTCTACAGGCCAGCTGTAAAAAGGGAGGAAACGTTAGAAAAATGCATTGGATTGACTTTGTATATTTTTCCAGTTCCCTATAAGTTATAATAGTTCTCTCAGTGTCTGTCTTTGCTCCAAAAGGGAACAAAGGGTGGACTGAAAGAGCCAATCTCTCAGAGAACTAAGCAGTTTAATACCAATTCTTCATTAATGATCTCTATCCATGGGGCTGTGTGGTTTAGTAGAAAATTAGAGACTGAATTTTAGCTCTGGACTTACTAGAGCTGAAATTGGGAAAATTATTTAATTTCTGAATGTTGAATTTCCATTTATAAATGAGAAGCTATAGCAGTTAATTCAGAGAGTTATTGAAAGGATTAACAAAATATTACTTGGGGTAAGATATGTGGTATATAGTAGGCATGCATTAAATGGTAGCTACTACTGTACAGGAACTGAAGAACAAAAGGAAATTTGGAGTTTCCATAATGACAACAAGTGCAAATAATTGCCAATATTTAACAGGTGCCAAGCACTATTTTGAGCACTTTACCTATAATAACACAGTTAATCCTCACAACAGCCTTTAGAGTTGGATAATATTATTTTACCCAAAATTAATTTACACAATATTAACTTTTCTCTGTTTTAGATACTGAGGTTACTAAGTATAAAATGTAGTTTGAAGTATGAAATATTCTTTGGAGCTCCATGCAACTCTGTTAGTCTTATAAAGTGTGTCTCTTGCTCTAGACTGTGAACTCTTCAAGGACAAAAACCAGATCTTTGTGTTCCCAGTTTTTGCCTGGTTTATAGAAAACATAACATATGTATATTCTAAAGTGAATCTATCTGCCTCCGTGGATGAAAATCAGTACCGTGTTCAGTGCAGAAATTAATTCTATTTAAGATTTCAGTGGCTACAAAAGAATGAACTAAGTGTATCTTTGTCATCCACAATACATATTTTCACACTTGAAGATCACAGTTTTATAGTAATTACCAAGATCATTCATCAGTTTGTATTGAGTAACAACTCAGTAGAGATAGTTACATGGTGTGCTGTAGATTGCTGTTTTTGGATCTCTGCTGCCATTTCAGTGTTTTCATCACCTTCTGCTGAGTCCACCAAATCAACCACAACATAGTCCATTCTTTTCATCTGGTGTTGCTCTTCACTCAAGCCCTCTGTCCACGGAATTAACAGAATCAAATGTATAAAAATTTGGACCAGATATTAGACCATAGAAATAACCAGGGACCAGGCCACAATATTCAGAGACTTGTTAAGTGGCCACTAACATGGCTGAAGTGAGATATGCTAGGATTTGCTCATCAGAGAACTGCAAGCAATGTAACAGAATACATACTAGCAAAAAGTCCTTATATATAATTCTTTTCTGCATTAAGACATCAAAGAAAGTGAACCCCAAAGAACGTTTAAATTCATTATAATAAATCTGTCTGAAATCTAAAAATCTCCTCTAGAACAGTATTTCATGAAATCAATGAATTGCCTTCAGACATTTCAGGGAAGAGTCAGGGGTTAAATGACTTTTGCACAATACATTTATTTTCTTGATTATATGAATGCTTTTAAAATAGGACTTTTACATAATTTTAAAATATTCATATGTAAGTGGTTTGTGGTCTAGAGTATTTCACCTTCTGAGTCATCATTTTATTGGCTTATGGAAATGCTATGGTTGTTCAGGAATGTATTTTTATATTCCTACAGGGGCATGGAGTAGTTTGAAAAGCCCATCATTTCCTTTAAATTTTACTCTCCAGTAATACAAGATGACACTTATTTAAAGATGCAACTATCTATGCTAATGGTTACCAATAAACATCTCCTTGGAAATAATCATGCAACCTTTTTTAGACAGAAATTTTGATTGCTATTTGCAGGAACTGTTAATGTTTTTATCTCTTTAACTGTTTTAAGGACCTTACATAACTTTTAAATAAATGTTAGTCAAATATTGATTTCAGCACTATAATAAAAAGATTGAGAATGCTGGGAGTGATATTATATAACATATCTGTTACACAGTTTATGTTAGAATGCTCCCAAATTAATGCATCACCCTCCTGAGAACTTCAAAAGAAGAAGCTAAGTAGGTAGGAAGGAATATTACACATTATAGAGCATCAGTTTCACTTTCTAAAGTGAATGCTCAGAGATAATGGAATTAGACAGTCCTACACATTTGAGAAAAGGATTATGATTTATAGGACATGACTGGAGGCAAGTCAAATTGACTGTTAAGTTTATAAGTTTATTAATAAAGACAATATCATATTGAATATAAACACCAGTTTCCTGGCAGTCTAAAAATACAAATCCAACTACTAGTAAATAAGGAGAAGAAAAAAGTAAAATACCAAGGGTAAGCCAAAGGTAGGTTAATGACCTACTCTGGAAGGGAGATGTGTACATCTGTTCTGTGAAGAAAAATATGGTGTAGCGTCTTAGCCAGGCAGAGGCTTAAAGAGAGGTCATATATTCTGCAAAGGCTTCTTTTGGAAGAATATTCATCACCTGTTCTCCATCATGTAGTTATTCTTTCCTGTTAAGTAAATGAACAAAAGAACTTGCATGAAATCTCTGCAAGAACTATTGTATCATTTTGCTGATTACCATTTATAGGTGGATGTAGAGCTAATAAGACATTCTCAGTATTGACAGGTAAATAACCATGAAGAAGTATATAATCCTTTTTTTTAAGTGAGTAGCTTAAAAATTGTTATTGTAAAATATTTTGGAAATTAAGAACAGTGTAAAAATAATCTAGTAAATAGTTGTTCCCCTTTGGGAACTAAAAAATTACTACTGTAGTTGAAGCCCCTGTGGACTTGCCCTGATTGCACCTCCAGAGGTAGCCCTTATTTGAATTTGATGATGAGAGGTATGCAATCACATGGAAGTTCTTTCTGTTGCACAAACATGGTGACCTATAGAGCTACTCCAATATTCAATGCTTTGAACCTGGCTATTGACAGTAGAAATTTGCAAAACAGAAAAAATGTTCAGAGAGAAGTAGGATAATGAGATTCGGCTCGTTCAAAGTGAAAATCTAGTAATGTTCTGATAAAACAGAGAATAACAAATTAAAATAGCCGCTCAAATAGCCAGACGTTTCTTTGAGATCAAGTCAGTCTCAGTCCCGTTCTCCTGATCTTGTTTACAACCTCTTTCCCCCATTATTCCAGGGGCTCCTCAAAAGGAACAAAACATCTTAGGTGGAGAGCCGCCGAGGGGCACATACCTTCAAATCTGTGTCTACTTTCTCCCTTCCCACTGCTTTCCCACAATATCAATCACTTTGTTCTTTGTAATAAAATACAAAAACTTCTTCATATTGTGGCTTTAAACTAAGCTTAAATGTGCTGTCTATAAATTTATAAATAGTCAGTCCCATACATGTTTTTATAAGATAAGAAATACTGTCAAATAACAATTACATGTTTTTATCTGCTGTCAGTAAAGTGATAACAGTTTCTGAGGAATATAAATGCATAGAATCTGCACTAGCGTAGCCCAAGTTTTCTGAGACATGAAAGAGATCAAATAGTAACCCTAACTAATGCTTTGAGGGGATGTTTAATGGTAACCCACAGAAAGAATGTGACACTGTGAAATGAAGATGTGCTTCCAGCTTGTACTCCAAATAGGAATTGACACTTACTGCTGGCATTCCTACATTGTCACACAATGCTGAGGAGTCTTCCTGTGGCAGAGGCCTCCTTCCCCAAAGAGAACATAGACAGTTTGTGTTAGAGAAAGAGATGCAAAATCACAGCTGTTTTCCAAGATAATAGGCATTGTGCAATATTTTGCATATCATATTGAAGGACAGCAAAACCTTCAAAGGATATGGAATAAAGACAATTCAATAATTGAAGTTTGATTTTTAAAAAATAAATGTGTAACTCTAGTATAAAAATTATCATGGTTTAATAATATGGGACCCCAAACAGGAAACAAACATTTCTGCAAAGACATTGTGGGACAGAAGCAACTCAGAACGTTCAGAAAAGGATCAAATAGTGGCCATTATAAATGGTGCTAGAATATATATGCAGATCTGGGAAACAAAGTGTAGCAGTAGTACCGATCTCTCTAACCACCATGCTCAGCTACCCAGTTGCGGGTTTTGTGCTTCCAGAACTCATGATGCTAAACTCTGACAACTCAAAGATTCTGGTTCCAAGGAGAAGAACGGTACCAAGGCACAAAAATTGTGTTCCACTGAATCTAAAACTACAACTGCTGCCTGGTCACTTTGGGCTTGTGGACCAGCAGATAAATAAAGGGGTTACCTCCCTGATTGAAATAATTGACCCTGATTATCATGAGGAGTTAGGACACTTATGGGGACTTGTGTTGTCTCTATGCCATGTGAAAATGGGAAATGGGCAATTTCAAAAACTGGCCAGATAAGGCAAAGACAGCCAAAAGTTCAAACCCCTCAGGGATTAAGGTCTAGTTTCCTCCACCAGGTAAGCAAATGAAATCAGCTCAATTTCAGACCAAGGATAATGAAAATCTAGAATGAATGTGAAGGAAGGAGATGGCAAATATCAATAATTGCCTAGGACCAGGGGCAGTCATGGGGAGTGTAGCTTATTCCAATAAGACTCAGTTGACCAAGTGAACTCAGTTTGGAGCGCCAGTGCGTCTGAGTAGTACAAGAGGCAGCCTTCAACATGCATTTATTGTTTTCCATATCACATACCCCTCAAAGTTTTTCTGATTTCAGTCACAACAGTGGGGAAGAGTTCTATACAATAATCTCAGCTGCACCTTGCACTGGTAGCTTCCCACCTCAAGAGCAGGCATCTTTCTGCATTCTGCTTTCACAGCTTTCCCCAAGGTAGTGGGAATGTGCCTGACTAGTGCACAAGAAGAGCTACAAGCAGGGGGTAAGAGTTAATGCCCCTGAGGGCCATCCTCAACCACTGGGTGAGGAGAACTGATGTTATATACTCCAGACTCCACGCTTTTAAGGGAGAATATTCTAGTAGGCATTCTGTCTACTTCCTGGAAGTTCCAGGGGAATGGAGACCCTCCCTGTTTCCCATAGCAGCAATTCAGTGAGGCATACTTCTTACGCTGGCTTTCCACTGTTCCCTGTTCCATTTCTCTACCTCCTTATTCTGATGTCCTGGATCCCTTCACAGATGAACTACCAGCACCCAAGGCCTCGTCTCAGATTCTGATTTTAGGCAAGCAAAAATTATGGCAATTCTTTTTTTTTTTTTTTTTTTTAATTTCTTTTTTTGCAGTACGTGGGCCTCTCACTGTTGCGGCCCCTCCCGTTGCGGAGCACAGGCTCCGGACGCGCAGGCTCAGCGGCCATGGCTCACGGGCCCAGCCGCTCCGCGGCATGTGGGATCTTCCCGGACCGGGGCACGAACCCGTGTCCCCTGCATCGGCAGGCGGACTCTCAACCACTGCGCCACCAGGGAAGCCCGGCAATCCTTCTTTTTTTAAAAAAAAAAAAGAGAGAGAGAGAGAGAGACGCAAAAAAAATTTTTTTGTCTACAGAAATACATCTCTTTTTGGGAGTTCTATGGATTGTAAAACTATTTAGCTTTCCATTATCCAGTTATCCACATTAAAGTTCTTTGGTTTGCCTTTCTTTGATCCTATGTTGTCTTCTCTTTTTGTAAATAGCCAGTTACCCCCAGACACTGATCCTAGTTTGGTCACAGGATGGTGATAGTGCAGTCCCCGATGTTCTGTCCCTCACCTCCCCTAATTTTATGTTACAGTGAACAAAGCTGAGACACCACCATACTTCTGGGGTATGTTTTACACTTGCTCAAGAGGTTACAGTGCTTATGTATTTTTCCCAAGTGGCCTGATCTCACAGTCCCTGTGGTTAGTTGTGTTTGTAGGTATTTGGCAATGAATCTAAACATCTAAGTGTGGTCTGCCTTTAGAAAACACTGGACTGTTGAGTCAGAGGCCCTTGATTCCTTTTTAGGATTCTACTTATTATGTTGAGAAACCTCCTACCCTCTCTGGGCAGTTTTTCCATCTGTAATGGAGCTACCCAGCTCTTACCTGTATCTCAGGCTAAAAGAAACAGAGTTAATAATAGTTCTAGGAGCCTCTTAGAAGCTTAAATTAGAAATGGCCCTAATTCCACTGCACTTTCCTGTGTTTAAAATCTAAAGTGTTTTCTATTAGTTGTTTTATCTTGATGTGGTTGGAAATATACTTTGACTACAAAAGAAGTAAGAGTGATCTTTCATCCTGCCATTTAACAGTTGAATTCTGATGCAGGGAGATTAAATTATTTATAACTGAGAGAAACAAAATCATTTAAAATACTGAAAAGCGTGTTAGTTCTTTACATCGCTTTCTGAACCTCATCCTGACCAAATCAATAACAGATTGCTTTCTAACAGCAAGGATGCATTCCTTTGGATAAAACAATGCATCAATCTACAGGACATTTCTAGGAAGTGAAGCATGGCATTTAAGAGTGCACTGTTAGAACATACATATAAACCTCTCCAGCACTAAAGCTCTGCGTATGAAAATATAGAGTGGGCAAGAGAGGAGACGTGTGGAAGCAAAGGATTGTACGTGTTGGAAAATTTCCTTTCCTGTCATTTTACTTTCAGCATGGGAGTGTGCGTGTGGGGTGTGAGGCGGCTTCTGTTTGTGCATTGTTAAGTTGTTCTTAAGAGGTAGTCTGCAGGGACTTCCCTGGTGGCGCAGTGGTTAAGAATCCGCCTGCCAATTCAGGGGACACAGGTTTGAGCCTTGGTCGGGGAAGATCCCACATGCCGTGGAGCAGCTAAGCCTGTGCGCCACAACAGCTGAGCCCACGTGCTACAACTACTGAAGCTCATTCTAGAGCCCGTGCTCCACAACGAGAAAAGCCACCATATGAGAAGCCAGTGCACCACTATTAAGAGTAGACCCCGCTCGCCGCTACTGGAGAAAGACCGTGCGCAGCAATGAAGACCCACCGTAGACAAAAATTTAAAAAAAAAAAAAATTTAAAAAGAGGTAGTCTGCAATGAAAATTAACCCTCATATATTTTTCTATTAGAGATGGCTTTTAGTTCTGCAGATTCTCTTTAAAGTTCGTTGATAAAAGTTACGGCCCGTTCAGTTATCTTAGCATCAAGCACTATAACCAGATCAGTGACTTATTTTATCTGCAACACTGAGGCGGGGGTGGAAATGCGGAGGGGTGGTGGCAGGGGTCATCTTTATTTGGAAGGAGAGGCAGAGGCTCTGGAGAGCAGGCTCTGGTTTGCCGGAGAGCTCTGACAAAGTTCTAGGTGCCAAGATGCAAGGACAAGAAGGAAGCAAAAAGGCTTGGGAATGAAGGTAGGAAGGTGACAAAAAGAAAAACTGTTTAACAATCATGCCTTGGTAATTTTGCCTAGTGAACTCACAATACGTCCAGGTTAGTGCGAAGGCGACAAAACTCCTCCCTATGAACTCATCCCAGTTTTCCCCATCGAGTTTGGTCTCCACCTGGAAAAAGAGAGAAAGAGGTTAATTAAAAACAGCTGTAGGGGTCTTCACTGGTGGTGCAGCGGTTGAGAGTCCGCCTGCTGATGCGGGGGACACGGGTTCGTGCCCCGGTCTGGGAAGATCCCACATGTCGCGGAACGGCTGGGCCCGTGAGCCATGGCCTCTGAGCCTGTGCGTCCGGAGCCTGTGCTCCGCAGCGGGAGAGGCCACAACAGTGAGAGGCCCGCGTACCGCAAAAAAATTTAAAAATAAAATAAAAAAGAGCTGTAAAAGTAAAACTCTCTATATTATCACACACACACACACACGAGTGTTTAAGCATATCCCTCTCCCATCCTTAATTACCAGTATATTAAAAACATTAGGGGCTTCCCTGGTGGCGCAGTGGTTGAGAATCCGCCTGCCGATGCAGGGGATACGGGTTCGTGCCCCGGTCCGGGAAGATCCCACATGCCGCGGAGCGGCTGGGCCCGTGAGCCATGGCCGCTGAGCCTGCGCGTCCGGAGCCTGTGCCCCGCAATGGGAGAGGCCACAACAGTGAGAGGCCCGCGTACCACAAAAAAAAAAAAAAAAAAAAAAATTAGGATACATATCCCCAAATATTAATCTTTTGTAATTATCATGCAATACATTAAGAAATGCACAGAAGAAACTGATGGTTCAGAACAAATGGGGATAATACTTATAAAATTGTTGTTAAAATTGGATGAAATATGCAACAGAGCGCCTGGTGTGTGTGTATAATTTATATAGCTAGTTATGCTAATCTTTGTTCCAATTTTAAAATTGGTCTTTACAAGTGTAATTTAATTTTTGGTAAGTTTCAAAAGATTATGTATGAATATTGCGTTTGAACCATCTTGAAATGGTTTAGGGGTACATTTTTTTTTTCTTGATTTGCTTTTAATTTAATACAATGCACAATGAAGAATAAATTTGCATTTTTTTCTTTTATTGGGGTATAGTTGTTTTACAATGTTGTGTTAGTTTCTACTGTACAGTGAAGTAGAGTTCCCTGTGCTATACAGCAGGATCTTATTAGTTATCTATTACAGGTACATTCTTGATGAAAGTGGCCATGTCTTAACACATTTATCTTGGGAAACAAGCGCTGAACAGCTTTCTCTAAAGTGTAGGGAGAATATCAAACGTGTGTCCTCCATCTAGTGTTACAAATGCTGTCTAAGGTGTTGGTATTGATGGCTACCTGCAAGCCCTTGCCATAAGGCAAGTAGAAATAGAATTTTAACAATTCACATAAAACATTTAGTTGGAAATCCTGGGCATACAGTGAGTCACATTTGATTATGAATTGTAATTTATCTACACTACAATTAGACTGTCTAAATTATCTTCTTACTTACAAAGACAGATGCAGGAAAGATGTCTGTAGATTACTAAGTTCAACAATTTTATCTTATTTCTGCTTCTTTTCCTGAGATAAAAATCAAATACGTAGTAGAGTGTGCACATCAAGTCAGGTCTCTCTCAATTACTTTGAAAAGTCTATGAGCTCACTCAAAAAATATAATTTTCTGTATTTTTGGCTAACGTGTATACTCAGACCACCTTACTAAATTCCATGCTGCACTCTTCCAAGCAATGCTGGGCTGTCCATACTGCTGACCCCTTCCTGCTCTGCAAAAACAAACCAACCAACATGGAAGATGGTGTGTCCGTTAGAGCTGGGTTTTGAAGCTCAATTCAGAATCAGTTGAAAAATGTCAGCAGGGGTGTGTTTGGATCTTTCCATTGAAGATTAAATTAATTCTTTCTTTTACCCCATGGTATCATGAGTGAAAGCAGTGATGGTAATAAAAGGTACTATTATGTCCTTACTGTGTTCCAAGCAGAATATTCAGCAATTTACACACACATTCAATTCTCACAAAAACCTCCATGAAGAAAGTTTGATAATCTTGAAGTGACTTATCCAAGCTACTCCACTATTAATTTAAATTGGAATACCAAACTTCTGACTCTTATGCTAAGACTCGTAACTACTATACTACAATATGGTAGTTCTTAAATGCTCAGTCCCACGGTATTAATTCTTTTACCATTTATTCAAGTATTATCTACCAGTTGCAATCAATTGCCAAGCATTTCTTCTAGAATTACATTACCTAGCCTGGAAAGCATTTTTCACTGTCTGGAAGGAAGGTTTTGAGACTTCAAGGATTTGGAAATAAGAGGAAGAAGTAATGAATTAGTCATGATCTTATAAAATGTTTAATCTGAGGCTTTCCTGACAGGATCTTACATGATTTATAATTTATAGATTTTCTGTTTCAGGTAGAAGTAAATAAGGAGGAAATGGTTCTGAAAGTGCTATACAAGTGTTCAGATAAAAACCAAAAAATAACTAATTGCTAACTAACCAATTTATAAAAGAGGAAAAAGGTAAAGATTAGAGATTTTTCTCAGCCAAGCATACTAGGCCATATACTACTTGAAGTGTTCAATGTCAAGGATGATATAGTAACCATTTTAATTGAGACTAACCTTGAAAAAAATCATCTAGACACATTTAACAACCTTCTTGCCCATTTCAAACATATAAGGCTTGCCTTTCTATCTTCTTCCAGACAATGGACAATTGATTATTAGGTGGACCACCTACACTTTGGATTATAATTACCATGGATTTTTGCTGCAATATCTTCTTGCTGTTTGATTCATTTTCCATGAATGCAGAGCCATGAAGGATATGGATTTGGGGCCACCTTGTGACAGATTTAGAAAAGTCCTGAGACTGAACCCTGGGATCGGAATTTTGGTTTCAATTACTAAATTGTTACCTTTCAACAAATATATTTTGCAAAAGGGTTTCATATGGTAATGGCTGATTTTTACTAATGAAAGGATGATTACCAGTGGTAATGGCTGATTTTTACTAATGAAAGGATGATTACCAGTGTTATGCTATAGTCAGTTACACATATTGACTTGTTTCTTATGTGCCAGCCACTGCCATAAGCCATCTACATATATCATATCATTTTAAGCTCACAACCATCCTATGAAGTAAGTGCCATCATATCTCCATTTTACAGCTGATGCAAATGAGGTTTAGAGAGAATAAATAAGTTGTGTAAGTTCTTGCAGAGAGCAAGAGAGATCTTAGGAAGCCTCAAATACTCTGACTGAAGATGTGGGAAAAAAAGTTGTTCTATATGAAAGTGCAAAAATGTCATAAAAATATTAAGAATTAAATCAACATATTACCCTTTAGTAACATTTTAAAGCTTCAAATTGCATTTAATTAGCATATTTTGGATTACAGGCTCTGTATTTAAAAATGCACAAAATAACAGAAAAATGCAAAAATCCTGGAAGAAAACCAAAGAACTGATATTATGAATAAACTCAACAGAATAGAAATTAAAAAGCATAAATAATTACATGCCCTATCCTTATACCCCTATGATCCTATTTTTGACCTTTCTGTCATGCTAAAAGATGGTTTGTGTGTGTGTGTGTGTGTGCGTGTGTGTGTGTGTGTGTATGAAACAAAGGAGCACATATTTTCTAGTTAAAATTAGTACTAAATACTCTTGAATTCTATTTTCAGTGTACTGGAATTGTCATTGAATCATGTGTCCTATATTTTTTATTCAGGAATTGCAGACATCTTCAAAAGTAGAATTATTAATTTCCCCCTATGTTGTCTGAATTTCCTATCTCCAGTGATGGCAGTAGACATGGAGTTCTACTGCTCAGATTCCCCTCCATAAAAGAACTTGCTGTTTCTGCTGCAGGGAGCTGCTTTGACCAAGGTCGTGGCCTTCCTGGAGCAGCCTGCATCCAGTAGCTCAGTGAGAGTGCAAAGGTGGGTCTTTTCAGTTCTAGGTGGCATGACAATATTTGCTCTGGGGCTTGCCCTGCTGGGTTGTCTAAGTCTATGTAAGGTCTGCAAAGCAATTCGACTGTTCTCCTCTGCCCAATTCCACTTCCTCACACTTCTCTTCTTAGGTTTTGATCCTTAATAAATGTCTTGAATTCCAAAATCATCTCAGAATTTGCCTCCTGGTTTTTTTTTATTGTGATAAAAAGCAGATGACTTCAAATTTACTACCTTAACCACGTTTCAGTGTACCTTACAGTAGTGTTAACTGTATGCACTTTGCTGTTCAATAGCTCTCCAAAACATTTTCATCAGAATCTGCTTCCTGAAAAGTCAGTCTTGTGATCATACTTTCTCTAATGATCTAAATCTTTTTCGGATGTTTTCAAGTGCAGCTCTTCTTTTTTGGTAATACCCTGAACAGTTTTGCAATATGAAATTATGAGAATGAAAGATGGCAGAAACCACATAATGCAGAGTATTTGCAATGATCAGACCCTCTTTTTTTTTTTTAATGGGGTCGGTGAATGTTTTTCATGCACCTTGAAGATTTAGGTTTTTCTTTTTTCTAGCCCACATGAGAAGTAGATAGGAATTGGAAGGCTCTCTCCTGAGAAGCTGTAAGCAGACAGCTAAAGGTATTTTTTATTGAGAGGCCAAAAGCAATGTGGCAGGTATCTAACAAAGTTTTTACATAAAGTTTTCAGTCCTGAGAATCACATTTGGAGTTTTAGAGTTAATTGTGTTCACTCAAAATTAGAGTTTTAGAGTTAATTGTGTTTACTCAAAATTGATGTCACATCAAAACTCCATGCTTCGGTATCTCTATCTATAAAATGAGAAGGCCAGGCTATTAACAGTGGTTTTCAATCCTATTGTGATAATTTAAAGATGGCTGAGAATTTTTTGCTACTCCTTCCATTGAAAGGTAGAATCTAATAACCCTCCTCTGAAACTGAGTTGATGTTAGTGACTTGCTTAACAAATAGGATGTGGTACAAGTGATATGAAATGACTTTTGAGCTAGAACAGATAAAGGCTTGCAGCTTCACCTTAATCCCTAGGACCACTCTTCTTGGGAGTCTCTGAGCAGACCAGTGTTTTCCCAGGGACTTGAGAGGTAGGGTTGGAGGGAAAGATAACAAGTGGCAGGAGGGTGATGAAACTTTTGAGGGTAATGGATATATTAATTACCAAGATGAATGGTTTCTGGTAATGCAACAATCTGGTGATGGTTTCGTAGACATATATGTATATCAAGGATCATCAAGTTATATGTTTTAAATATGTGCAGTTTTTGTAGGAAAAGTATGCCTCATCAAAGCTGGAGAAAGAGAGAGAGAGAGAGATTGATTAGCTCAGAGAATTTCCTCAGGTGACAGAAAGTCTGGCCCAGAGGACCCATAGCTGGAAAAAAATTCACCTGAATTTCACAACAGAATGAGGCTGACAAAGGCAATACAACTCTTCCTTATTGGACAGGGACACCACAGATTGCATCATTGACCCCTGGACTCCTAAAAAGTGATTGCTTTCATGAAAGTGTTTGTTTCTGGTGCTGCATCTGAAAAGAAAGGCATCAGCTGCCTCTGCTACCACCCAATGCCAGAGTTAAGCTAGCTCTTCCAGGTGAGTTTCAACACAGACCATTTTCTCTTTAGGTACTGAATCCTACTGGGACTTCTCAGATAAGCCCAGAAGCATCTATTAAAATTCATAAAAATCTTTTTGAAAGGGAAAAAGTGGTTTCTTTCTTATTTTTAACAGCTTTTGGTACCTGGTATTATCATCTCACAATCTAACTATGAAACCCTGGCTTCACAACAAGCTGAACAGTTCATAACAGGGTATGGAAACTAAGTATTTGTCAGCCAGCCTTAGTTGACCAATAGAAGTATGGAAACCCACAGTCAGCCACATTTTCCCCAGGATTCTTTTGCACTATGACAACTTGAAAGGTATTCTCATGATGAGATACCATAATAATTATATTGGTCAACTGTTCATTAATAGATGTTCTTAGACCACTGGTCTCTACCAAAAATAATTCTCCAAGATTGTTTAATAGCCTTCAGTTACTCAAAGTTATGATTTCTTGTTTCCCTTATATATATATATCCAGTATTCTTTCCATCTAGAGAATATACCTCAACCCTAGCACAAATCTTCCCCTCTAGTTTATCCTTCTATTTCCCAATTACTTGAGCTTCTCTTAAATAAAAGCTATTTAGATCCAACTCTTGGGGTTTTCTATAATGATGCCCAGGAGAGGAAAGGAGTATGCTTTATTTTTTTCCCCATCTCTATATTCTATGAGGTAATTAAATTTCATTGGCATGCTGTGGCGCTAATATACCCGGACTTTAAAGAGAATAAAAATAGTCTTGTCAATGCCCCTTCTTCCTACTATAAATTTTAGATCTATATGACCAGAGTAACCAGGTCTATCTCTTTCTTTAATCCTACAACTTATTCAAGGAATTTTATCTTCTCCAAAGTATATCTTGTTTTGGAGACCTCAAAACTTCTACCAGGGACGTTATCACACTCCCAATTGCAAGTTCTAGCTTCTAGCCTCAGGATAATACAACCTTTTAAAAAGTGCTTTGAAAGTAGGTATTCATAGGCGCTTACTTACAGGTTAGCTCCGATGATCCTCCTTCTTACCGCCTTGGACAGTTCCTCTGAAACCCAGTACACCTCACTCTCCATCAGCTATATCCTGTCTATATATCCAGATGCTCTGTTGCAGATAGAAAGTAATTTAGAAAGCTACTTCATCATCTCCAAAGTGGTAATATAAAGTTACATTCCCCTTTGGGCAATGTATGAGTTCCCATGTCTCCGTATACTAATGCTCAGAGTTATTCGATATATTATTTTTTAGTGCTTCATTGTGGTTTAATTTGCATTTCCCTGATGGTCAATGAGCATTAACATCTTCTCACATGCATATTGGCTTACATTAAGTTTTACTTCCCTGTGAATTGCCAATATTTGTTCTCCCACATTTTGTAGTATTGTCTTTTTCTTCTTGCTTTGTTATCATTAATTAACCGAATAGGCTGAAAACTCATTGTGGAAAAATGAAATTTTCATCGTGTTTTAAATGAACCTGTTGGAGACACATTTCAGATGTAACCCAAAGTATCTCTGACTGAACTAAGTCTTAACAGGAATACTTTTCAATCTGCTTTACCTTTATTCACAGTTTCCAGTCTTTCTCCTAACTATTGCACCAAACTACTCCCATCAACTCTAATATGCCTTGATATACATGTAGTTCTATATATCTGTATGTCTGTAGATATATAAGAATACTTAAATTTTCATCCAACTTTGAACCCTCTAGCTGTATAGCCATTAGCATATCGCTTAACTTCTCTGTGCCTCGGTCCCTTCATCTGTTAAATTTAGAAATGATACTACCTACTTTGGGTTGTTATGAGGACTACAAATATGCAGATAAGATATAGAATAATGATAATTAGACAAAAGTATATAACACACAGAAAGCATTCCAACTTCTACTCATTCCCTTGCTTAAGTTTTCCTTATATTTTTAACAGTTTATTGATGGATTCAAAGATAGCTTAAGATAATATTTAATATAGCTTTGAAAGTTATCTTCAGGAGTAAATCTAGCTACTTGTTCCATTTGCTAGAAACAGAAGTCTATAGAGTTATGTTTCAAGCCCATAATTCTATGCCTTATTTCCTTATAAGAGTGACTATATCCACTCTTATAACCCTTGAAAAAGTTCATTTCTCATTAGGATATGTAAAGCATTTAGGAAGAAAAGCATTTTGGTTTCTGAAAATGGTTACTAACATAGATATTCATCCTATTGTCTACTGTCAACTCACTTGTCAGGCCAGTCTCTTATCTGGGAGAAAGTGGATAATCATCAGACCCTCTCCTAAGGCTAATAATCTGCCCCAACTGGACAGCATGTATAGCTTTGGATAGACTGTAGATTCAAAATGAAGAGAAATTGGGTCTAAGGAAGAAGAAGCCATCTGTTTGAAGATGAATTGTTAGTGGAAGTAACCACATGGTCATATTTTTAAACCTCAGTTAACTATAGATGTAATCTCACAAAGCTGTCTTGAAACAAACAACAGCAGGAAGCAGCAAATGGAAAAACAAATTCTTCAAGTGCTATGGATCCAAGATAATCAGAACTTCTAACACAATCAATATCCTGGCTAAGTCCAAACCTTATAATATCTACATATGCCTTATGATCTGTACAACATAATTTAGTCTGGGTGTCCTGAAGGTAGCATGATAACAGAGCATAATAGCTAGAATTAAACATCCTGACTAGATCTAACCAGGTTATCTTTCATTTGAGCATCTGCCTGGCTTTACTATCCTGTTACTATTCAGATTAACTCTACAAGTTATTTAACCTCTTTGAGCCTCAATTTTCTCATTGATAAAATGGGGATTCCATCTACTTCATGGCATTGTTGTGAACAGTTAATAAGATGTGAACTGTATGGCACAATTTAGATACACAATAAAAGCTAGTAAATTTACCCTCAGGATCATATAATCAGAAGATTTTCCTTCATATGTGTAAATTTCATTTCCTTAACTGACTGATAATCTCAGCATCAATTGTGTTTCCTCACCCCTTCCACTGGGAGCCTAGGAGGGCTAGCCTTGCTAGGCATAGCCACTGGTTGATGGATAGTCTGAAGTCAGCCTTGAGAACAAGTATCTAAACTGTGAGGACTTTTTCTAATAACTCATTATGAGGACTTGAGAGAAAATTCCCAAACTAAGAGGCTCACGTATATAAACCCTCTCTGGAATTAGTTCTGTATTTTGAAAATAAAGGTATAACAGTTTCCATAGAAGATTTTAAATTTTCTAAGTCAAAATGTGATTCATAAAAGAAAAAGCTTTCAAGAAAAGTTTACATCTACAAAGAGGGAAGGGAAGGATGAAGGAAAGGAGGAAAAGAAGGAAAGAAAGGAGAGAGGAAGAAAGGGAAGAAGGAAGTAGAGAGAATGGAGCAAACATATATATTTCCAAACACCAAAATGGTAGGAGAAAAAGAATCTGTCTTTGGGAACATATGAATAAATATGTTTTAAAAAGTTTAAAAAATAAAACTTGATGTTGACAAATGACATTTATCGGAATAAAATAATGACAACCTATGGTAGAGAATAAATAATTTTGACCGGGGCTTCCCTGGTGGTGCAGTGGTTGAGAGTCCGCCTGCCGATGCCGGGGACACGAGTTCGTGCCCTGGTCCGGGAAGATGCCACGTGCCGCGGAGCGGATGGGCCCGTGAGCCATGGCTGCTGAGCCTGCGCGTCTGGAGCCTGAACCCTACAATCTAAGTACATATGTTATATTATATTCGAACTAAGTTACATTTGAAAATAATATTTTATATGACTATTTAAAAACTTAAAGAATTTTTACATGTCCTCACAATTCTCTTGTGTGATACAAAGTGGCATATTTTTATCCCACTTTAGAAATTCAGGAGAAACTAAACACAGTGGTTGGTTTCCAGCCCTGCACAGCCTTCAAAGCTACTGTCTCAGTCTGGTTATCCCTAAAAGCTGTCACTCAGGTATGGATACAAGTGTCAATAGTTTATTTTGGAAGTGATCCCAGTAAACAAGAGCGGTGGGTGAGGGGGATAATAGCAAAGGAAAGAGAAGGCAACCAATAAAGTGTCAGTTACTACTATGGGTTAATTGGAACTTCACTGGAAACCACGTACAGCATGTTTCAGAGTTATCCCACCTGAGGGATGAGGGAGCTGGGCTATTTACACACTACTCTAGTGAGTCATTAGTTAAAGGCTGCTTCTAGGGGCATTAATTTCCCAGTATTTCCAGCCTTTGGTTCTGCTGTTATAGTGGACTCCAGTGGCCAGAGAAAACCCTGAAAGACTAAATACAGTGAGTACTGAAGTAGTGAGGATAGGGTGATATGGGTGGGGATAGAACAGAATTGGCTAGAGCTCTGATTTTATTTACTTGAATTTCATGAGCATATTCACTGAGAAATTTTTGGAAACCATGGAAGAATTATCCTTTAATTTTTTTTAATCATTTTTTTTCTCATTCCTCAAAGCTATCAATAGCAAACAATGAATTAAGAGTAAAGGAACTTGGACTTCCCTGGTGGCGCAGTGGTTAAGAATCCTTCTGCCAATGCAAGGGACAGGAGTTTGAGCCCTGGTCCAGGAAGATCCCAGATGCCTCAGGGCAACTAAGCCTGTGCGCCACAACTACTGAGTCCGCGTGCCACAACTACTGAAGCCCGTGCGCCTAGAGCCCGTGCTCCACAACAGAGAAGCCACTGCAATGAGAAGCCTGCGCACTGCAACGAGAGTAGCCCCCGCTCCCTGTAACTAGAGAAAGAAGACCCAACACAGCCAAAAATATATAAATAAATTAATTAATTTTTTTAAAAAGGGCAAAGGAATTTTTTGTTGTGCTGCTTTCTTTATTTTGAGAAATTAATAGTTTTAGGTTTACTGATTTGCTTTACATTTTCAGTTATTAAAAAAGCAAAATTGCTATTGCTGCTATTTTTTTCTATTATTGAAGAGGCAAATACATGAAAGAAAACTTTAAAGCAGCAGCAAAAAGGGGGGGGCGGGTGGAGTTAGTAAGATTCCATCAGGTAATTGAGCTGAGTTTTCTGAATTTTCCTTATTTGTTGCATGATAAAGAATTTTAATTGAGAAAAATCAGCTCACCTCCTCAAAACTATCTGTATAACTGTCTGCACCCACTTTTGCTGAAGGTCTAGGCAGAGATACAGGTCTTTGTGAATTAACTTAAAAAAAAAAGATTTGGAGGATGAATTATTTACCTGTTTTAGATATTCCTTTGTTATTGAAATCACAGTCCTTTGAGTTCAGCGGTGAACTGAAATGGTGCCAACAGGATTTCTTCACAATTTTCTGGAAGCCACGGCAGCACTTCACTTAACATTGCCAAAGGCCATTGGACCGAGCAGTCACAGGGAAAGGAATTCCCAGATTACTTGAAGTCAGATTGCTAGGGTTAGCCAGCATGCACCTAGAGTTGCTTTGATCACGCTAATTCCCAATTCAAGCTTAATAATTATTTCAGAAATTTTGTCCTGCTTCTCCAATTACTTTAACTCTACAGGATAGAGGTTAACCCGCTCCCCAGGCTGTGTTTTGGAATCTGCTTATATCAAATAAATGAAACTACTGCTCTAGGATTCAGAAGTAAGGCAACACTGGAGCCAAAACTAAACAGACATCAGTACCACATTAAGTTTCACCAAGACAGAGATATTTCTCGTTTTTGTTTACCACTGAACACCTAGCACCTAGATATTCTACATTTGCAGATGCAAAATAACTCAGCACTTTTAAATACATGATTTCTCACCTTTTATAGTGTGATCTGTTCTGAATCATTCTTCATTCTTTGATACATTTTGGATAGAAAGGAGTGGAATGTGTCATCACCCACTGGCATTGAAACACTGCACTCATACTTGACACAATGGAAGCAGTGAAAACGACAAGGGAACAGGTACCGGTTTCATTAAAAGTCATAACTCTGCTACATACTCTAAACTTTAATATGATGATTTGGAGGTCCACAAAAAAAGTATTAATTTTAAGAAACAGATTGCTACAAATAAAAGATTACTTTTTGGCCAGGCCTTGACATCCATTTCCTTTTTTAAAAAATGATTTTCACTGACTACTTTGAATAACTTTCTATATGAAGATTCTTATTTGTGGTTTTCAAAATTAATGTTGAACCTCCATATGACAATTTTTCTTCTACTTGATTTTGCAGAATCCTCTGTGACACCATAATGGTATTTACAGGAGGTCAGCTATGATCTCATCAACAAAGAAATCACCTGTAGAAAGAATTAATAGAAATATATACTATTTCACAGAGATGTGTTATGTTTAAGAAAAATTCTTTAATGCTAATAAAAGAAAAAAATTCAAGTGCAGAAACCACATGTTAGAAACAAGATATTGGCCTTCCCTGGTGGCACAGTGGTTGAGAATCCGCCTGCCAATGCAGGGCACACGGGTTCGAGCCCTGGTCTGGGAAGATCCCACATGTCATGGAGCAACTGGGCCCGTGAGCCACAGCTACTGAGCCTGCGCGTCTGGAGCCTGTGCTTCACAGCAAGAGAGGCCGTGATAATGAGAGGCCCGCACACCGTGATGAAGTGTGGCCCCCGCTTGCCGCAACTAGAGAAAGCCCTCACACAGAAACGAAGACCCAACGCAGCCAAAAATAAATAAATTAATTTAAAAAAAAAAAGACAAGATATTATTTGTTGTAGAGCAGGATCTCAGAAGGGTCTAGGATTCATCATGGGGTCTTCAAAACATATAGGAAATGATAGTTGTCTCAACCTTTGTTAACAGAATGCTAAGTAAAAATATATGGGTTACCTGGTTTGATGTTAATGGACAATACTTATCAACTGTGGCTCCCAGTGTGATACATAGGTCTATAAAATTCAACTAATATTCAGACATATAAATATATTTTAAGCAACCAAATGCTTATATCAATTCAAATATTACACCTTCCTTAGAAGAATAGAGATACAGCCTAAATATTTCAAAATCTAATTCAATCAGAGCTAACTTGTACATCAAGCATAGTAGACACAGTGCCTAAGGCCCACAATAATTTTTGGGGCCTTTGAAAATATTTTGATTTCTTTTAAAATCAAAAAAGAAATAAAGATTTAGAGACAAAAAAAGTGTTATTTGTTTCTCACAAGAGAAAAAGGTGAAATTTTTTGGACCCACAAAAATCTACTAAATTTTCCCTGAAGCAGAAAAAAAGGTGAAGTATTTAAAGTTATATCAAAAACTATTTTTAATATTGATATCATTATGATGGGAGAACCTCACAAAGGTAAAATTGTCTAGGGTCCATGGAAGTCATTTTGCAGCCCTGTCAACGTTAAATGAATTTTTTTGTTTGTTTGAATAAAAATAAATGTTTGTTCTTAAAGCAGTTTTGATCAGATTTAAAGCCCCTAGCTTTCTGAGGATCATAGTTATACAAAAGAAAGCTCTGGTGATCAGAAGGATGTGCCTACCTTCACACGGTGCTACGGAAAGCATGGAACTGCCAAGAAAGCAACAGAGCTATGGTCAGCTTGGAAGTCATGTTTACCCTTTCTTTCCAGTGTCCTGCAGCCCCAGACACTGGTGTGCTTGGCTGTTTCTGAGGAATTGTGTTGGCTGGAGTGCTCCTGAGGCTTTTTATATTATTGCAACCCTAAAGGTGTGTGGGACCTCATCTTTGCACTATGTCACTGGAAATTACACAAAATCCAGTATGTCCCCCTGCAC
This sequence comes from Kogia breviceps, assembly GCF_026419965.1. Lineage (NCBI taxonomy): Eukaryota > Metazoa > Chordata > Mammalia > Artiodactyla > Physeteridae > Kogia > Kogia breviceps. Next base: position 55,820,862 of record NC_081315.1, read on the forward strand.
TTTGAAACTAACCCAAACAAACACTCCTAGGTCTCAAAAAGTTTTCAGCATGCTTAAAGTTTAACTGATTTGGTATAAAACTATTTTGTTTAATGTACATGTCTTAATCTGTTAGGGCTGCTGTAACAGAAATACCATAGGCTGGGTGGCTTACACAAGAAACATTTATTTCTCAGAGTTCTGGAGGCTGGGAAGTCCGAGACCAAGGTGCCAGCAGATTGGGTGTCTGGTGAGAACCCACTTCCTGGTTATAGGCAGGCTTCTTCTCACTGTGTCCTCATATGGCAGAACAGAATGGGTTAGAGAGGTCTCTAGGGTCTGTTTTATAAGGGCTTTACAGGCATACCTCATTTTATTGTGTTTTGCTTTATTGCGTTTTGCAGACATTGCATTTTTTTATAAATCAAAGGTCTGGGGCAACCCTGTATCGAGCAAGTCTTCTGACGCCATTTTTCCAACAGCATTTGCTCACTTTGTGTCTCTGTACCATATTTTGGTAATTCTGGTAATATTTCCAACTTTTTCGTTATTATTTGATTTGTTATGGTGATCTGTGATCAGTGATCTTTGATGTAATTATTGTAGTTGTTTTGGGGCACCACAATCCATGTACATATAAAATGGTGAACTTAATCAATAAATGTGTGTGTTCTGACTGCTCTACTAACCAGCTATTCCCCCATCTCTCTCCCTCTCCTGGGCCTCCCTATTCCCTGAGACACAAAAACTTTGAAATTAGGTCAATTAATAATCCTGCAATGACCTCTAAGCCTTCAAGTGAAGAGTCTCACATTTCTTACTTTAAATCATAAACTAGGCATGATTAAGCTTAGTGAAGAAGGCAGGTTGAAAGCCAAGGTAGCTTGAAAGCTGGGCCTCTTGTGCCAAACACTTAGCCCAATTGTGAACGTAAAGAAAAAGTTCTTGAAGGAAATTAAAAGTGCTCCTCCAGTGAACACACAAATGATGAGAAAGCGAAACAGCTTTATTGCTGAAATGGAGAAAGTTTTAGTTGTCTGGATAGATGATCAAACCAGCCACAACATTCCCTTAAGCCAAAGCCTATCCAGAGCAAGGCTCTAACTCTCCTCACTTCTGTGAAAGTTGAGAGAGGTGAAGAAGCTGCAGAGGAAAGGTCTGAAGCTAGCAGAGGTTTGTTCATGAAATTTAACAAAAGAAGCCATCTCCACAGGATAAAATTGCAAAGTAAAGCAGCAAGTGCTGACGTAGAAGCTGCAGCAACTTATCCAGAAGATCCATCTAAGATATTTAATGAAGGTGGTTACACTAAACAACAGATTTTTCAAAGTAGATGAGACAGTCTTCTATTGGAAGAAGATGCCATGTAAGACCTTTACAGCTAGAGAGAAGTCAATGCCTGGCTTCAAAGTTTCAAAGGACAGGCTGACTCTTTTGACTCTCAGGGCTAATCAGCTGGTGACTCTAAGTTGAAGCCAATGCTCATGTACCATTCTGAAAATCCTAGGGCCCTTAAGAATTATGCTAAATCTACTCTGCCTATGCTCTATAAATGGAACAAGAAAGCCTGGATGACAACACATCCATTTACCAACATGGTTTACTGAATATTTTAAGCCCACTGTTGAGACCCACTGCTCAGGAAAAAAAAAATTCTTTTCAAAATATTAATGCTCATCGACAATGCACCCAGTCACCTGAGAGCTCTGATGGACATGTATGATTATGATTAATGTTGTTTTCCATGCCTGCTAACACAATATATATTCTGCAGCCCATGGATCAAGGAGTTATTTCAACTGTCAAGTCTTATTCTATAAGAAATATATTTCATAAGGCTATAGCTGTCATAGACCACTAGTGATTCCTCTGGTGGATTTGGGCAAAGTCAATTGAAAACCTTCTGGAAAAAATTCACCATTCTAGATGCCATTAAGAATTTTCACGATTCATGGGAAGAGATCAAACTATCAACATTAACAGGAGTTTAGAAGGAGTTGATTCCAACCCTCATGGATGACTTCGAGGAGCTCAAGACTGCGGTGGAGATGCGGTGGAGATAGCAAGAGAACTAGAATAAGAAGCAAAGCCTGAGGATGTGACTAAATCACTGCAATTGCATGATACAATTTTAATGAATGAGGAGTTGCTTCTTATGAAAGAGCAAAGAAAATGGCTTCTTGAGATGGAATCTACTCCTGCTGAAGATGCATTGAAAATTGTTGAAATGATAACTAAGGATTTAGAATATTATGTAAACTCAGTTGATAAAGCAGCGGCAGGGTTTGAAAAGACTGACCTCTATTTTGAAAAGAAGTTCTACTGTGGGTAAAATGCTGTCAGCTAGCATTGTATGCTACAGAGAAATTGTCTGTTAAAGGAAGAGTCAATTCATGATGCAGACTTCATTGTTATTTTATGAAGCTGTCATGGCCACCCCAACCTTCAGCAACCACCACCCTCATCAGTGAGCAGCTGTCAGCATTGAGGCAAGACCCTCCACCAGCAAAAAGCCTCACTGAAGGCTCAGATTAGCATTTTTAGCAATAAAGTGTTTTTAATATAAGGTATGTACATTGTTTTTTTAGACATAATGCTGTTCCACACTTAATAGACTACAGTACAGTGTGAACATACTTTTTATATGCACTAGGAAACCAAAAATAATGTGTGACTTGCTCTGTTGAGATATTCACTTTTTGGGGGGTTTCTAGAACAGAACTCACATATCTCCAAGGTATGCCTGTAATCCCATTCATGAAGGCTCTATCCTCATGACCTACTCACCTCTCAAAGGCCCCACCTCCAAATACGATTACATCGGGGGATTAGGTTTCATCATATGAATTTTGGGGGGAGAACACAAGCATTCAGTCCATCACAGTATGTATCTCTCAATCTGATTATTTGTATTTATAACCCTAATTTTTATAATATTTTTATTTTGAAATAACTTTTTTTAATGGAACAGAGTATGAAAAATTTATTTGTATGGTTTATATAGGCACAAATTTTAAGAAACTACCACTTGTTTTTTTAATTTCTCTTTCCATTCTTGAAAACTTTTTCAGTCTTGAAAATTTCATTCAAGTTTCTTTTTAGAAATATGTTCACACATTAATCAAATGCTGCAGCTCGTGGAACCCACGCAGGATTTTTTTAAAATTAATTCATTTATCTTTTAATTGAAGTATAGTTGATTTACAACGTTGTGTTAGTTTCGGGTGTACAGCTAAGTGATTCGGTTTTACATATATATATGAGTATGTGTGTGTGTGTGTGTGTGTTTTCTTTTTCAGATTCCTTTCCCTTATAGGTTATTACAAAATACTGAATATAGTTCCTTGTGCTACACAGTAGGTCCTTGGTTATCTATTTTATATATGAAATAACTTTAAACTTACAGAAAAGTTGTAAGAAGAGTATAAAGAATTCTAGAATACACTTCACTCAGATTTCCCAGTATTTCCTAAGAACAAGAAAATTCTCCTCTAACCCATTACAATGATCAAAACTAGGAAAATTAAGAGTGATACAATACTATTATTTAATCTCCAAACTTAATCCAATTTATGACAATTGTCCCAATGATATTCTTTACATAGATGAATAGTTGGATAGATAGATGGATACATGGATGGATAGATAGATGAAAGATGAATGGATTGGTGGGCAGAGACAGAGAAAGATACTACTATTCTAGGATCCAAATCTAGGATTACATATTGCATTTAGTTGTCACATGTCTTTAGTTTTCTTTATTCTGAAACAAAATTTCCTCAACTTGGATTTGGCTCATATTTCTTCATGATTAGATTCATTTGGGGCAGCAATATCCAAGGTGATGTTTTGTACTTCTTGCTGCCTCATATAAGAATATATATCCCTATTTCCATAAGCACAAATGAGTTAAAATAATTTTGCACCCTCCCAAAATAGACAATAAAGTATCAGTCTGTGCCCTAGAAAAAAGACTTGCTTAGTGAAACTCCCTTGCTCTGTTCCCATTGTTCTTCGTCTTGTTTTGTAAGAATAGTTTCAGTTTCTGACTATAACGAGCACCTTCCAAGAGTCTTGCAGTAGTTACAATTAGTAAATATTTTGATCTAGCACCTTTCCTCTTTTCAGGAGCTTAAAGCAACAGTAAGGCATATGTGTGTGTCTTGGGGGAGGGAGAGGTCAAATCGACATGAAAGTGCTCGGCTAGTGAAGGGGAGCAAATGTTAGAAGTATTTGGGTCTTCTTGTTTATAACTTTTGTATTTTTTCTGAACTTACTCCTTTGTTAATTAATTTAACAATGTCACTTAACAAAACCTGTGTTATTAATTATTTAGCAAAACCTCTTCAGCATGTTCTGTGCCAGGCTTTTGTGGTGGTGTTGTGAATACAACAGTGAATAAGATATAATTTCTTTATAGATGTTAAAATCTAGTGAGAGTACAGACAGGCAAGTAAAATGCAATGGGTGGAGTGTCATAATATAGATAAGTGCAGAAGCCATGGGAGCACATGGATAGGACCTTTTAGTCATTTTGGGGGAATGTATTTATGAACTGAACTCTGCATTTGAGCATAGAGTTCTTACGGCCAAGGTGGTACGCAGAGAGAGAAGGGGCACTCCTAGGAAGAAAGGAACACCTACATCCACATGGTCTCTCCTTCAGAAATACTGAGCTTGCTCATAGAGACAGCTCTAATAAGGGAAGATATTGCACAGAGTTTCAGGCCACTTGCTGACTCTTCTTGGAAAAAAATACCCCCCCCCAAATTTGAACCTTTGAACACTCAGTGAAGCTGCTGATGTTATTCCTAAGTCTTTTGGCAAATATATTGTATTGTCCCTATTTTTTAATCATCATTGTGACTACTGTTATTAATATAGTATGAGTATTATGGTTCATTTTCCAAGGGCTCAGAAAAGTAAAAGCAGCTGCCAGGGCAGATAACGACTGGGTATTTACCACAATATTTTACTCCAACACATTCAAATTCTCAATATATACAAACAACCAAGGCAACAAATGCTCTGAGTCAGGAAAGTAGAGCCTAGAGCTGGACAGGGACGGGGCAGAGTTGCGTAGCCTGTCAGGGATCCGGCTTCAGCAGGGCAGCCTCTGTTCAAGAAACCAGATTCAAAGTCTGCTGCTTTCCTACAAAACACATTACACATTCCCCTCCAGTTACCTCAGCAGCCATAGCTAAGCTAATGGACAGTCAGAAGAACACAACTTAAGTACTTTCCCACCCTGGCTCCAATCTCATGTTTACTCCTCAACCTACTATATATCCAACCTGGGTCCTATAGCCCATAATGCTTGCTTTGTAATAGGTTAAGTTAAAGAGGTCTCTGTAAGAATCATAAGTCTCTTCTCTCTTTATGAAACCATTTCCACTTCCCATACACCACTGAGTGTATCTCCTTAACATCTCTGAAATGCCTCCTTTTGGCCTTCCTCCTTTTTTTCACTTATTTTCATCCTTCTTTTCTTCTTAACTTTTGTCATAGTTCTGCATTACTAATATGATTCATTCTGAGTATATAAAAATATAAAAAAAGAAAATAAAAGTTTTCTGTCATCTCACTATCCAGAGATTATGGCTATTAAGGTTTTGATATATTTCATTTCAATCTTGTGTGTTGTGTGTATGCCACAACTTTAGGTCTTGGTTATTTCACCTGCTATTGTGTTGTTAGCATTTCTTAATATCAGTCAGTACTTCTATTTCACAATTGTCTGGCCAGCATTTCTACTTCTACTTGCATCTGTGAAGTATTCCAACACGTAACACTACCTAGTCTTTTAAAATTTTTAAATAATTTCTTAGTGAATTTCTTCCCCCTTCCTAGCTCCACTACACTGGACTGAGCCCCCCTTTCTCTCCCCCAGACCACCACAGAATATCTCCTAAATGGTCTAAACCCAAGCTTTCACCCTCCACCGTTCACTAACTTCTGCCAAGTGAACTCTCTAAAATAGGAACCTGGCCATGTCTTTTCCTAGACTTAATCATCAGTGTCTACCCCCTTGCCATGGTCTTCAGGATAGTTTACATTCTTGCCCTGATAAAAGTTTTTCTCTGCTTGGCCCCTTCGGTTCTCTCTAACCTCCTTTCTAGATGTCTCTCTCCTCCCACCCTCAGCTTTAGTCTTTTACATTCTTGCACCTCTGAATTTTTGCTCATGCTATTTTCTCTGTCTGGACTATCTTTCCCCCTTTTTACATGACAAAACCAATGCAACTTTTAAAATTCAACCCAGGTCGCAACACGGTGTGGGCACTTCCTGAAAGTTCATTCTTTCAGCCTCCACCTCACCATACGAGTGAGGATCTCAAAGTTTGCCCTCTCCTGTCTGTGAGCCTTCCTATAGCCCACTGTACCCTTTCCTAAATGACTTCTTGGTTTCTTTTCCCTTAACAACAGGAGTTGAATTTGAATCCCTAGCACATCACACAGAGCGAACATTCAAGAAAAATCTGCTAAAAAGAAGACATCTTTCAAAGTTATTCTGGCTCAGCAGCTGTGAGTCCCTGTGTCTGAGGCCAGCTTCCTTCTGTTGACTCTATTCCAATATCAGCATGCCTGACGCATGAATCATGGATCCTGGATGAGATCATTTGTTGACATGGCTATGAAGAACAGTTGTGGAATTTCCCAACAATTTCAGAATCTCCCTCTAAAGTCCCTTTCCCCCAACATTTCTATCATAGGTGCCTCCAGAGAAAAAGAATAACAGGGCATTGTTACCCTGAGGATAAATCAACCACTGAAAAAATCTCCCACATTAACTTTGCTTTTAGGAGTTACAAAAGAGGAAACCATGTGAGAGTTAGTTTCTAAATTTGATGAATTAAAATTTAACGTGCAAACTTTATTTTTTTTTGTACGCGGGCCTCTCACTGTTGTGGCCCCTCCCGTTGCGGAGCACAGGCTCCGGACGCGCAGGCTCAGCGGCCATGGCTCACGGGCCCAGCCGCTCCGCGGCATGTGGCATCTTCCCGGACCAGGGCACGAACCCGTGTCCCTGCATCGGCAGGCGGACTCTCAACCACTGCGCCACCAGGGAAGCCCACAAATTTTAATATAGCAGATGTGAGAGTGGTTTGGGTGGACATCAGAAAGGCAGAAAGAAATCTTTGTGGCTAGTTCAAAATACCAAACCAAGGAAAGAAAAATCTCTTTGAACCTACCCTAATGTAAGTTTTTCATAAAAATATTTCAGTGACCTAGATCTGATTCACCGTTTTGACCATACAACAGAATCCTCTTATATTTGTCACTGCTACCAGTTACTAGGGTCATAGTTACTAACCTAAACATAAGGATGAACATTTTTACATGTTTTAAACAAAGATGCCATTCAGATAGATGAAAACTTCATCACAGCCATAGGTGGATGTATCACGAAGCTAATTAGTTTAAGCTCCAGGACCCTCACTAGTTTACTAACGAGTCATATATTTTTATAAAATTTGCTGAACTCACATACTTCAACCAAATTTGTTATAACTTCTTATTTTTCTCACTCTGTTTCCTTCCTTACACTTCTGCTTATACTGGATGATGTCCATCTAGCTGTGCTTTTGAGATCTGGTTGAGGAGAAGTTGAGTTGAAGACATTTAAATGTAGATTTAATGATATATATTTTACTGGTTCACGGTCATGTTATGAATGGTTCTGTTTTTACTAGCCATCCTGGTGTGAGACTAGCTGCTAGGAATATCCCTCTACTTACTCTGCCTACTCACCCACCTTCCTGATACGAGGATTAGAATGGGTCTTAAGGTGGACAACAATAAAATGATGTAGGTATGGGAGAAACAAGATTGAAATATACAGAGCCAGAAGCTAGTCTGGGGAAAACCCTTTCAGTTATCCAAATGTGAAGTCAAGAGCAGAGGATTCAGTTCACATCAACCCTCAACAAAACAAACCCTCTCATTTCAGGAATATAGTTAATAATTCAGGGAATACAGCTACAATTGTTTCATTTTTCTTTTCCTATTTGACTGGAATCCTATGTTTGTGGAGCATGCACCTGCAATAGCACAACAAATAAGTACATCTGTATATGAACTTTCATGCTTTATGCATCCAGCTATCTATAATAAAAACAAATTTTGATCAACCATCCTAACAGAAAGAATAAACTATCTTTCTAGGCATAGAAGATCATCTTAAAAAATCATTGTTATGTGAAGAGATCAACAGTATGTAACCAAAACCAAAGAGTAAGAGTATTTTAGAGATATTGCAAGCAGTTATTTAATAAGCACATACTATTTTTTTTCTGTTTATGGTGTTTTTCAGCTTTATAATTTGTAATTTGCTATAAACGTTTTCTTATTTAAAATTAATGTTCATTTTTTCATTGTAATTTGTATTATTTCATTTAGAGTGGCTCCATAATTGTATGACCCTACAAAACCAGGATATGCATAATTTAAGATTTTTTAAAAGTTTCATGTGTATACTGCTCTCTTGGTGTCTTCAGCAGAGGGGCCCTTGTCCCCTCACTTGGATTCATAACGCATTCAAGAGCAGTATCTGTAAAAGGCGGTCCACCCTGGGTTTGAATCCACCACTACAATTTACTTACTCGCTGTGTGACTTTACTGCTCTCACTCTCTCAGTCTCCATTTCCTTACCTCTAATACAAGGGTGATCCAAGGAACTCAGAAGGGGGTGAGAGCCAATTAAGTTACACTTCTGTCAACCAGTGTCTAACACAGAATATATACTCAATAAGTGATAGGTATCATTATCAAGGTGTCACAGAAATTCAATTCTATTTCTTACATGAGTTATTATTTTTGAAAGACTTAAATCTATTTAAAGTAATACTCTAAACTCAATCTCAGATCCACTAATGAAATTGCTACTGTAGTCTCTCTTAATGTTAGAAAATAATTCAACTAACTGAACCCGATAAATATCAGACATTTCATACCAGATACATATTTAAAGAAAAAAATGGTCCAGAGAATCTAATGTATAACATGGTGACTATAGCTGATAACACTGTTTTGTGTAACTGAAATTTGCTAGGAGAGTAGAACTTAAATGTTCTCACACACAAAAAAAGGGAAAAGTGTGTAAAGTTATGGATGTGTTAATTAACTAGGTGGGAGGAATCCTTTCACAATGTATACATATATCAAATCATCACCATGTATACTTTAAATATCTTACAATTTTATTTGTCAATTATACCTCAATAAAGCTGAAAAAACAAGCAAAAATGTCATTATACTCATAATCCAATAAATTGTTTTAAAATTTTTTTAAAGAAAAGAAGTGGTCCTCATATATTTAAATATGCTCAAAATGTCTTCCTGGGCCAAAAAAAATTTAACAGCCATTATTTCTTTGTTTCAGGGAAATGGTATTTTAATCAAACACTGTGATAGTACCACTCACTGGGAAAAGGCAACTGTCTGGTCCAGTCATATTGCTCCAACCTAGAATCCCAGCTCTCCCACTTGCTGCCTGTGTGACTAAGGACAACCTCTGAGTTCCAGTCAACTCGTGGGTGAAAGGTTGATAATCCTTCCTGGTGAGGCTAATGCCAAGCAGGAGGGGCTCCTGGGCACAAAAACCTTTCTGTGCCCCCCATTTCTTGATTACAGGAAATAGGCTTCATTCAGCCTCCAGGACCTTCCTTGAGTTCCAAGGGAAGGGATCAAACAGTTGCTAATTAGGGAAGGGAGGGGATGCTGAGAGGAGGGAGGAACAGTCAAGAGAAACAATAGTGCAGCCTTGGGGCACGGTCCTGGTTCCCCCTGAAGGCATATACACAACAATGTCTTTGAGCTGTTTTGCAGATGCTGAAACCCCCAGCAGGTGGGAGAAGTTAAGGTATGTTACCCACAAACACATAGACCCCAGACCTGCTGGAACCAGAAGGTTGATGATGCAGGCTCCCACTTACCTCTCCACCAACCAATTGAAGAATTTTCACGAGCTGATCACACCCTCTTTGAACCATTATTATAAAACTACTCACTACCCACTCCAGGTTGGGTCACCCACTCTTGAGGGCATTATCCTGCTGTGGCCCCCTTTGCCTGGCAAAGCAATAAAGCTATTCTTTTCTACCTCACCCAAAACTCTGTCTCCAAGATTTAATTCGGTGTTGGGGTAGAGAGGCCGATTCGGCTTCAAGGCTGGTGTGAGAATCAAACTAATCCAACGAATAAACCAGCACCCTGGGGCACACTATATTGAGCAGATACTTAACATATATTTTAATCGTAGTTCTCTTGGAAGCAGTTGACCAGCTGTTGTTCTTTATTGTGACCTCTACGATAGCCTCAAGCCCCATAAACCTAGACATTAACATGTCTACTAATGAGCTCATGCATTTGTGAAATACTTTGGAGTTTTCGGAATGATCTGTCATGGGTAACAGAGATGATAACCCACTTCCTGTGCCTACACAGCTAATTAGTTATAGAGCGGAGACTGTGGAACCAGTTTTCCAGACTCCAGGTCCAGCAGAACCCCTCATTCTCCACTCTCCCCACAGAGGGTCTTACACAGCTTTCAGGCTGGTACGTCCAATAGGCAGGACTTTATAGAAAGGGAAAGTGTGCTGGGTCCATGAATTATTACTTTGGGCTGGAAATGTTCAAAGACATGCTTAAAGCAAAGTTTAAAATTACAAGAGGAAGTCATTTCTGCTTCCTTGTTCTGTTCCTTACTTTCTCAGAATGGGTTCTGGTGACTCATCTTGTTAACTTCAACCATCCTGCTTATATTGAGTGCTGCAAAGCATCATGGGACATGGTCATGCATGGGAAAACAAACCCAGTGCAGAAGCAGATAAACCATTCCTACCAGAATGAAAGCTCCATGAGGGCAGGAATTTTTGTCCATTTTATTCACTCACAGGTCCAAACTTCCTATAATACTACCTGGAACGTAGTAGATGCTCAATATATATTTGTTGAATGAGTGAATTCTACTCAACAAGAATGAGATTCTGACTTCTGACCTCACAAGGGAATTTGGGGCAGCTGTAAGGTGGCCCTTAGTCTGAATTCTTAAAGCACTTAAGGCAGTTTACCTGGAATTGCTGTCAGGTGTCAGGTGAGGTGTCAGGTGGTCTCCCACCTACACTGTAAACTCTTCTGGAAGAAAAGCTGGACCTTGTGTCTGAGGACAAGAGTACATAGCACAGTGATAAATCTCAGCAGGCGCATAATAAATAAATAAGCAAACAAATAAATAATTCCTCTTTGAGAAATTGATATTTCTACAAATTGTAATCTTAGTCTTAACCTAACCTGTACGTTGCTATCCTCTAACCGGAAGGTTCTTTCTGCTAAATGCCTGAATAATCAAAGACTGGATGGGATTAAAGGCAAAGGAGGTAGTTTGAGGCCTGTGCCATCCAGGCCATGATGAGGCCTCCCAGAGCTCACCTCCTTGTGACCAGTTTAGGGTCCCCCCAGTCCCTCCCTTGTCATTTAGGTGCTTGTGGTTACTGTATTTCATGTTGTATAGTATTTCCAATGGGGCAGGGGGTGGAGAAATTTACACAAAAGGCTAATTAGAGAAAACAGTGACTTAAACCCTAAGCAAAATAAATAAAAACAATAATGTTTAAAATTACATTAAATCAAAAACTTTCCCATCTAGTTTGGGATAATGTTCTGTGGCTTCCTGGAGTTGCTCCTCCCATGACTGCCTTTCTTTTACTTGTATTCAGTCACCCACTCCTGCATTCTCCTATAAATTTTGGCACCAAACTTCCAGAATCAGAGAGCAGAATTTCCAATCCTAAATATGCACTGAAGAGTAGAACTTTTTAAATTGGAATTTCACAGAAAACCTCTGGGTACTTACCAAGTTTGTAAAGCAATATGCAGCCAGACATTTCCAGGGCAAATTACCTTGCTACAGAATGTGGCAAGTGAAGGTCCTACTACATCCAGACAGGTCATGATAAATATATATTCCTCATTCTTACATCCAGTTCTCCCGTAGAAGGTATCCACTGTTATCTCTTCAGAAATACCAAAAACAAAAATCTTTTGATCAGGAGAAGGTAGGTGTTACATTAATTTAACATGGAGAAGAGTATTTTTGACATAGTTTCTCAGAAGAGAGGATATTAGGGGGACTGGGATCAAAAATTTAAAACAGGACATTCGTGGCAGGAAATTGTCTGTAATTGGGCAAAGTTAGCTGACATGATAATTTTGGATTGGTCAACAAGTGAGGTGAGGAATGACAAGTGTCTAACTCCTAGTACAGTGCCTAGGATAAGTAAGTGCACATAGATATAAATCTGATAGTCAAAAAAAGTATTTGTTGATTTGAATGAACATTATCTTGGCCCCAATTATATTTTTTTTTAAAATAGACATTGTTGCAAATTTGAAAGTTCCCAGAAGTAGGAGTCAGGGTTCTGAATCCGTCTTGGTTCTACCACTATCTCTACCACTACCTCTCTGTGCCTCTCCTCTGTTTACTCACCAGATTAAAAAGCAAGTTGGACAAGATTATTTCTAAGGTTCCTTCAGTTCTAAAACACTATCTCTTTCCACATTCATTTAGGAATATTTAAACCATCCACAAATACACACTTCATTCCTAGGGCATACAGACTTCAGTCGTTGCTTAGAAAAAAACAGTATGTTCTGAGATAGAGGCTGATTAGGGGAGCTGGTCATTGAGAATTGCCACTTGGTGTCTATTAATAGTAATTTGGGGATAACAGAATGCCTCACCAGCCCCAGGACATGTAGGCAGGGGTGCCCGGGTTTATGATCTCAGTGGAATAAATCCTTCATCTTCTAGAATTTCACTTCTAGAGTTTTGCTTGTGCCACCAACCCACCTCCACTCAAACAAAGTTGTTTTCTCTGATCAGTCCAAGAAGAACAAACTCCCAAGCATCTTCCATGCATGAAAGCTGCCTGAATGATAAACCCCAGGAAAAAAAATTAAAAATGAAAGAGAAAAGGACAGCTAAGGGAAATAAAAAATGTCCAAGGGATCTGAGCAGAGGACAGTGGGGCAGAGGACAGAGGCTATAGAAGGGAGAGGGAATAGGGGATCATGTTCATGCAGATCTGAGAGGGATTATATGTATTAGTAGCATGTTGGTAAAGCAACTCTCAAGAAAAAAAAAAAGGAAAAGCCCAGATTTATAGCATTTGCTGATTCCCATGGTATAAGCATTCTCGCCGTGGCCAAATTTATGCTGCCGAGAATTACTAACTGGCTAATAGAATTATTAACCTAACACTCAGCTCTTGCAGTGGGATGAGCTGGCTTGAGCTCAGCAATGACTTTAAGCAATGTCAGGAAACACTCACTGACCGAAGCATAAGCTCCTACACTCTCCAAGGGGTGATAACTTTCCAGTCACAAAAAAGTTACTTCTTCTGAGTTTGTCTTTTAATGAAACTATGACCATATTTTACTCTAGAGTGTCAGTGTGCATATCCTGTTCTTCAAGAGGAGATTTTTGAGCAGGGGCTTGTATAAAGTAAAGTGGTTTTACAAATGACAGGCATCTCTGTTCCCCAGTTTAGATGACAGTCACTATTCCTTGAGTGAACTCTAGCCACTCTGAGATGATAGGAGGAGTGTGAGAAAGGAATGGAGTATTAGGGAAATGGCCCTGTGTTCTCACCCTGCCCTCTGGCCTCTCTCACTCCTAGCCCTGCATGTAAGGCCCTGATCTTTCTCTGAGATAAACACCGTTGGCCCTAGCTTGGAGGAAAACTGGAAGGGCTAAACTCTAAAATAAGCTGATTATCATTCATAGTCTAGGCCAAAGAAAACCAGGGAAACATTTGGCACAAAGAAGTCATCTTCGAGAAAGTATCTTCCATGTTACATTTGCATACATTTGTCATGGGCCTGCTATTGATGTTGAAACTCAGCCTCTGTGTACCAGTGCCCAATTGAATCTTGGAGACAGAGTAGAAAAAATAGCTTTATTGCTTTGTCAGGCAAAGAGGGACACAGTGGGCTAATGCCCTCAAAACTGTGTGTCCAACCCAGGGGGGATTTGGTGAGGAGTTTTATAGCAATGGTTCAAGGGCAGGGCTTCTGATAAGATTAGGATGTGTGCAGGGCCTGCATTCCTTTAATCTGGCCTCAAGGGTCTCTTGATGAACTTCTGTGGTTCTTGAGCTTATCAAATTGTGACCTTCTCTCTGGAATGAAGAATGCTTCATCAAGTAGTTAACATCTTCCATTTGTTGGGGGTTTTAGTTTTGCAGAAGAGCTCAGAGATATTGTTTTGTGTATCTCTTGAGGCAGAACCAGGATCCTGTCCCAAGGCTGCACTAATGATTTTTTTGTTTGTTTTTTCTGGCCACACCTCACAGCTTGTGGGATCTTAGTTCCCTGACCAGGGACTGAACCTAGGCCCTCCGTAGTGAAAGCACAGAGTTCTAACTGCTGGACCTCTAGGGAATTCTGCACTATAGTTTCTTGACTGCTTCTCCCTTACCTCTGCATCTCCTCTGCCTTCCCTGATCAGCAACTGTTTGAACCTGCCCTTTGGAATTCAGGGAAGGTCATGGAGGCTGAAGTCTATTTCAGCCTCCATGGGGGACACAGAAAGGCTTCCAGGCCCAGGGGCCCCACAGTGTCATGCTTGGTTTCACCATTACAATAGAAGAGGGAAAACAACAAGACCTTGAGTCTGCTGGCATCCTGTTGCCTTTCCCACCACGATCAGACTGTTCCTCCTCTTGTTTCATTTCTGCTCCTTTTAGTGGACTCAAGTTTGGCAGATCTGAGGCTGCAGGCCAAGTCCTGCTGATTTTTTTCCCCCCAATATTGTGTGCTCTAAGTAATGCATATTGCACAATACTATTTCATTTTGCTGATATTTTAGTTTGTTGAGCCATGAATCCAACAAGTTCTTTGAACCACAAAGCAGAATTTCCTGTGGCAATGCCAGTCTGTAAGAAGCTGTAGCCAAAGGTTAAGCTCCAAAGATGAACTTGGCAAGGCCGTCTGACTTTACCATTCTTGCTCTAAGATCTGGATTCCCCTCTATTTAATATAGTCACATTGTTTGTATAAACTGAACATGAGGCTTAGCCATCTGAGAACATATCCCAAGACACATGATGACCGGGTCAGACTTCTGCCTTAACTGTGATAGCCTCACATCAGGAAATGACAATTGCTGTCCTGCTGTTAATTCATGAGCAGTTTGATACCTCTTGTGTAATAAGTGCAAGTTGAGAAATAAACTTCCTTCCTGCTGTTGAAATTTCTACATCTTGGAATACTTCAATAAATGGAACAAATTAGCATGTTAAATTTAATTATGAAAGAAATTTGCTTAAAACCAGACCAAATTAGCTTAGAATAAGTGTGTAGAGAAGGTTAGATTCTAAACCACTAAAAAACAGGCCTGTCTCCCGTTGCACAAGTTTTCAAGGATACTTTGAGGAATCATTGAAAGTAAGACAATAATTCTGTTTTTCCTAATAATGCCTTATTGCATTATATTATCAAGAATTGGTTATAGTTAAAATAGCATTTGTTAATTGGCCAAGAAACTATACTTGAAAGAAAAACACTTATTATATCCCTTAGTATAGCTTTCCCATCTGAGGTCTTAACCATTAAAACTTATTATCTATGCTCCATTCCTCTTCCTTCCGAAGAACGTCATATTTCAAGTCATTAAGCACTGTTGCATTCCAAGCACTGTAAAATGAACCCTGTGTATAGATAAAAACATAAGTAGAAAATAAATAATTATTGTTTCCAAAAAGCAATATGTTCTCTGAGGGGGTATCAAAATGAGCAGAAATTTAAATATATTATTATATTACTCAACTTTTTTCCAAAATTCATCTCCTCAGTCATCTGTACTAGGATGCTTTCCAGAAATCCTTCCTCAAATACACTTCTCCAATATCTATGCCCTCAGGCCCATATCTAATAATGGTGGGGTCTTAGGGGAAGGTTCAAAGGGAGGCCCACATTCCCCTGCCTAAATATTTGAAACTTTCTAAAGCTAACAGAATGTTAAATGAAATAGTTCTATCCTCCTACCTTGACAAATATACTTTGACAAATATATATCAAAAACATTTTAAAAATAAATAAAGCTTATGGATTTTATATGATGAGAGTCAGTAAAATAGCAAAGATAACAGATTTAATTATTTCACAAATCTGGGTGTTCTGTTGTTGTGCAGCAAAGTAAAGAGGTACATAATTTATGAGTTATGCTACATTAATGGATTAAAATTTATTTCTCTTGGCTACATTTCAGCAAAATTAATTCTTAAGTTTTTATAATTGAAATTTTCACATAGTTTGTGTTCCCAGACAGTCATGCCAAATTAGATGTTACTTGAATTAATAATCCTTAGGTAGCTTTGTTATTAATTTTAATTAGAGGTTTCACTCTGCTAATGTAGTGACTTGAATGGTCAATTAGATTTCTAAAGTATTACTTGGATTCAAAAATGAACCATGAATTTTATATCATGTTCACACATTGTAATGGGTTGCTAACAATAAATTACCTAGACACTGAGCTTCCAGAATAAATGAGAAAACACAATGAACAGATTCCTTCAGGTTGTGTTTATTGAGAGTATGGGGAAATTGTTGGTCATAAGGGTACGTGGCCCTTTTGAGTTCCCCCCAAATTTTTAGGTCAAGTCCTCTGTGAAAATTCTGTCTTTTCAAACGTACCTCCAGCTCTTCATGGGCATTCCAAGGCAGAAGAAAATGGAAGGGAGTCTGACCCTCATCTTCTTTATTCATTAGCTTCCCCACTGTGTTATCCTGGGACAACACAGCCTTGGAACTGAACTCTGTTAGTCAAAAGAGTGGACATTTAAGGTTAAGGATTTTTAGGATGTTAAAGGTAATTCAGGGGGCTTCCCTGGTGGCGCAGTGGTTGAGAGTCCGCCTGCCGAGGCAGGGGACATGGGTTCGTGCCCCGGTCCGGGAAGATCCCACATGCCGCGGAGCGGCTGGGCCCGTGAGCCATGGCCGCTGAGCCTGCGCGTCCGGAGCCTGTGCTCCGCAACGGGAGAGACGACAACAGTGAGAGGCCCGCGTACCGCAAAAAAAAAAAAAAAAAAAAAAAAAAAAAGTGATTCAATGCCCACGCTGGGCTCTGGTTCCTTATGTGGCAGAGTTGCCCATGTGTTCTGTGGTACGTTGCTTTTTCCTGCTTCTGAGAGGAAGGCCTTCTGAGCCTTTGGTTAAGAACAGGGGGCCATTCTTTTCTGAGACTAAGGTCAGTACTGGACTCCATGTGAAATTGGCCATAACACGATACACTTTTCCCCCCCTTTATTTGTCTATTCTATCTTTTAGAATTTAAGCCCTGCAAGAACAGGCACACTTTTTTTGCTATTTTTATTCCCAGTTCCTTACATAGATAAAGTCTGGCATAAATACTGTGTTAGGATTAGCTGTTGACAACACTGTCTGCTCAACCAAATTGTGACTCTTGTGGAGGAAGGAATAGATATTTTGGTTTGTGGATCTCAGTGCCTCGCCCAATCTTGGAAGCATGGTCATTGTTTCATCAATGAGTTCACTGGTTAATGTATGTGTATCCTTAGAACCCTCCTCCTACTGTGGAAAAGAAGAAACGCTGTAATCCATGTCCCACACGGTCCTAATGTTAGTTTGGTAAACATCCAAAAGAAGCAAGAAGAAAATAATAGAACAAGAATGGCATTAGAACACAGAAGTGGCTCCTGTCTCCATTGTGTCCTTTTGACTACCCTTAATTTTACATTCTGTTTCAAAGATTCCTGAATCTTGGACCACCATTTGGCCAAAGCCTCAAGGTTGACTAAAGAACTTCATACCCCTTGGACTTACTTCTCTTTTCCCTCTCTCAAGGATCTTTCATTCTTTCATTCCCTTTTTCGCACGGCTCTCTTGGTCTCCCCCCCCTTTTTTTTTTAACTCATGATGAACCCTTTATCTTCACCTAGTTCCCTGCTGGATACCACAGAGATGGAAGAGTAGGAAGGGAAAGGGGGCTGTCACAGAGTTATACATACTGCCAAGATTAACCATTTTCTTTTTTTCCTCAGCTCTCTCCTTACAGGGAAGTAACAAGAAAGCCTGCATTCTGTACTTAGAAGACTCGTAAGCACTGGTATTACCAACAATAGAAATTATTTCTGTGCTACAGAATGGGAAAATCTGCACAGTGCTGCACTTCAGATGACCGTTGAAATGTTTATCCTTTTAACGAAAACAAGCTTAAGCCAAAGTCCAGAGGGACATTCTTGGATGTTTCTCTCTGCATAAATCTCTTGGGACCTTTGCAGTACCAAGGGGTGTGATCAGGGAACCACAATAATGACTGAGATTGAATAATTTTCTTTTTGGTGAAATAGGAGCAAACTTTAATTAGTTTTAAAGAAAACAGATAAATTTAAAATGTCCTGCACACTCAAGTTTATGGAGCAAATTCAGACTCACCACCCAATGTTGGAAGACTCAAAAATGTGATTTGGAGGACAGTAGAGATTGAACTTTTATAAGGGCAGGTTAAAAGCTCAGAATTTAAAATATAGCCACTGACTTTGCTTTTGTTTTAACTGTAACTATTAGAAGGCATACAACAGAGCTGACTGCCTCTTTCATAAAGCTCTGCCTATTTTTATCTATTTTTATAATGGATATCTATGCAAGATAGAAAAAAAAAGACTATAAAGATGTGACAAAAAGATTATACCCTAGATAAACATATTACTATACAAATTTCTTTGCAATTTAAAGATTTTTCAATTTGATTAATGATCAGCTAATGTATAATTATATTGGATTTAACCAAATTCTATTACAAAAATAACGAGTATCAACAATCTGTTATGGGATTGAAAATTGTCCTGATTCAAAGCACACTTCAAGCTAAAAGGTAGAATTCTCAGAAGGGTATTGCGTCAGTAGTGGGGTCAAATTAATCCTTGCCTAAAGGGGATTTTATTTTTGTGTTTTGTGTTTTTTGTTTGTTTGTTTTTGGCTGAACCGCACGGCTTGCCAGGTCTTAGTTCCCCTACCAGGGATTGAACCCAGGCCCACTGCAGTGAAAGCAGAGTCCTAACCACTGGACCGCCAGAGAATTCCCCTAAAGGGTATTTTGAACGCACACTAAGAAAGTTTAAAATCAAGCCTCGAAAGTCAAATTGATTCCAAATAACCTAATTGCATTCCAGAACAAAATGAAAAAATATTTAAAGTGATATAAAATATATAATTACATTTATAACCAACATAAAATTCATAATATTTGACATCCAATCAAAAATTACTAAATATAGGCACTCCACTTCAGTACTGTGTCTCATCAGTTTGATTTTCATTCTAAGCATCAGATTACTACTGCTGATTAGATAATGAGTGTTGCAATCAACTCCCATAGTTCTCCCTGTATAACTTTCAGTTATATATTCTCTCTATCATTACCCCCAGGATAGGCCCACATAATTCATGTCAACAAATATTCTATGAAGGACATCTTGTTTTGGGCCAGAAATTGTGTTATTTATTGGGATTCAAAAATGAGTCTCTGCCCTTGCTCACAAACTAAGATAATTCCAATCTAATGTAGCAAATGTTTATACAGATTAAATGAAGTGCCATAAGAAGATGTAGAAAAGAATGTCTGGGGGACTGTGGAAAAAATATAATTATAAATGGTACCATCTCATAGGTCCCTATTAATTGTCAAGGATCATTTCTAATCCTCCCAATAACTCTTCAAGGCAGGTAATATTCCCATTTTACTATTGAAACAATCTCAAAAACCTTAAGGAACTTGCTCAAGGTTAAGAGGCAGAGAAAACCTGGCTGATTCCCAACCCCTTGATTTTTCTACCATATCATGCTATTTGCAAAGGGAAATAACATGTAAGTAATTGCTTCCTGGAGGTACCAATAGATGAGCTTGATCTTGAAAAATAAAAAAGAGTTAGAATTTACTAATAATCAAGGGAAGAACTAAACTGAAAAAAGAAGGAAAAATGTGTACAAAAACATTAAAACCTGAATGATCACTGCACATTTAGAGAAAAGTTTATTGTTCTAAACAAGTAGAATACAGAAGGGTGGGGCATGGATACATTGGACAGAGAGTAGATAGTCATTTCTCAAAGAGTTTTGCTCCCTTTTTGAATTTCGCCCTCATATTTCACCTTCAATGCCAGAAGAATGATTCTGCTAAAATAGAATGATGTCAGTCATCTATGTATAAGCATTCAAGGTTTCTCTTTTTTTCTCCTGCTTAAGGTCCATATTTCTTAGCACTGATGGCACATGTGCCTTGTTTTTCTAATCTTTGAAATGGGTATATTTTGAATATCTATTTCCTCTGTTACTAGAAGAAGATTTTATGCATACACACATACAGACTTAGCCCTGTTTTTTATAACATATAAAATGGTATGTTTTTACTAAATGTTAGTGATTATTAATAATAACTATTATTATTATTGCTATTCTTTGTGCTATCATAGTATAGTGAGTCAAATCAGACATTTAGCAGAGATGTTTTAGTGAAAATAAAGAATGCTGAAACTGAAATACAAGTACGTCAACTGATTTTTTGAAAAATTAACACATTAGGGAGGGGAGTGCAGGTGGTAAGACCTTATGGTTTTACTTTTTTCTTTATTTCCCTTTTTATGGCAGCCACAAACAATTTCCTTAGTTGGATATAATAATTAGCAAATATGACCCAACAGGCCAAAGAACCAAAACAAATTTTGCTCCATGTTAACCTTTATTTAAGGTTAACTTTGCTGAGAACATTGTGAAGCTGTCACCCTTATCTGCAAGAACATTAGAAGCAGGCATTCCTGTCAGGAAAAGCACAGGTTGTACAGTAACTTACTGTGGTTACCTATTGCGCAAAGTTTCAGGGAGTGATGAAATTGAAATGGCATTACTTCAAGTTTTTTTTCTGACTGGAAATTCTCAGCAGGTAATGTCTACATACAAACGAGGAACTTATAGTCACAACTTTGATCAATGAAACAAAATCATTGAAAGAATATTTTTGCCCATGGAAATTCATTTTCTACATTTTGTGCATCAAGGGCTTAATTTCACACAGTTACTCATGTTTATAAGAAAATTTTTTTTCACAAGACAACTAATTATATGTGATGTATTATAGTATTTTCCTTTTTTTATTCTATCCTATTGTATTCGATTCTGTTATATAATAAAATAATAGTTACAACCCACAAAATTGATTTTATGACCTACTAATGCATCACAACTTGTAGTCTAAAAGCATTGCTCTAGTCTGTCATGACAGAGCCAAGCTTTTACAGTCCATGGTAGAGTCTATGTCCTTATTAGTGCCTTCCAAGGTACTTGGAGAGTTGATAGAGGTAGAATGCTTAGACCAGCTAGGCCCTTCACACAGCCTGCCTATCATCCACCTTCAATCTGATTATCAGATCCTGACCTATCGTTGGAAGTCTCTGAGAATTCCATGGGATGAAGTGTTTGGAGCTCAGCTGGCACAAGTAGGAGGGTCTCTGGGCTATTGATACTCTGGGGGCTAATAGCTGTTATCATTTCTCATATATTTTCATTTTATTCCTAGGACAAACTAGATTGAAGTTTTTAAATAATGCATTGTTTCCCAAGAGGGCTTAAAAAAATGAAATGCTCTCATTAGGCTTAAGATATACATGGTGTCTTTCTTCCCTATCTTTCTTTCCTTGTCCAGAGAAAGACTGGCTTTGAGGCAATGGGCTTCTGAATTAGACATTCCTGGGTTTGAATTTTAACTCTACCTTTAGGATTCTCTACTCCACTTTTCTCATCCATAAAGTGAGAATAATGATATCAACTTCATAGTATTCTTGAAATTATTAACATGATTACTATGAAAAACTCAGGCACTGCATCTCACCTAGAGTTGGGACCTAACAAATATTACTCTCCTCCCCTTCCCTTGATTCTTTACCCCCAGAACACATATTATTTTCAAACAGCAGTGGGCACAACCCCTGAGCTAAAAAGCAACCCACTAAGGACACCACAGATAATCAAGAATTTTTCTTTGGCAGAACCAGAACCCAAAGCTGGGGTGTTACAGTCAATTAAGAAAAATTTAACACAATGAATATAAACTACATTCCCCCCTAAATCAAATTAAAAAGCCTGTAAAGCCAGTCAACCACCATGTTTATAAGACTATGGTAATTGAGAGGCTATCTTAACTTTCTCTTTAGTGAAAAAAATAAGAAGAAATAAGCGTATTATGTAACCAACCATGTCAATTCTTTCTTCTCTGAGTCAGACACAACAAAGAGATTGTACCAGTGTCCAGTTTTGTATGGCGGACAGCAAAGTTTGAAAACAAAGGGGTCACCAAGCATAAACAGAGTAAGGACTCTCAAGTCTTAATTACCAACAGCATCAGCTACTCTATTTTCTACTTTGTAATTTTAAAGCACGGTATCCCAACCTCCATCAGATGTCAATCTAAAATCTATTGTCATTATTTCTTTGTCCTTCTGATCTCTTCCTCTAGAGGAGCAAACTTTATCCTTCCTAGTATATCTATATTCCAAGGAAATGCCAACCACAGTAGATACTTAAAAATGTGGTTGGGCTTCCCTGGTGGCGCAGTGGTTGAGAGTCCGCCTGCCGATGCAGGAGACACGGGTTCGTGCCCTGGTCCGGGAAGATCCCACATGCCGCGGAGCAACTAAGCCCGTGAGCCATGGCCGCTAGGCCTGTGCGTCCGGAGCCTGGGCTCCGCAACGGGAGAGGCCACAACAGTGAGAGGCCCGCATACCGCAAAAAAAAAAAAAAAAAAAAAAAAAAAAAATGTGGTTAATATTTTTGGTAAGTTGCTAGGATAAGGAACTCAACTAAGCAAGAATTAATTAAGAAGAGTAATGACAATAATTACCTAATCTGGTTTTCAACTGTCATAAAATACTTTACAGATATGATAATCCCCCACCAAGTCATTACCATCACAGTGTTTCTAGTCTTTTTTCAGCATGAAGTATATCTGAGAACTTTCAGAGTCATGCCAACATTTCCCCTCATCTGTCCATCCACACCCTCCAGCCACAATCACACGATATCACAAAATGTTCTCAGTAAATAATATTTAATTGTATACATATATATGTATATATTTAAGGTAGATTATATCATATGTGACACATAACCAAGTCATCCTCCCTCCATGTTCCTCCATATTTTCCATCCACCTGTCCTAACTGGATATAATGGTTCTTTAACCTCCTCTACTTCAGAACCTTCAAATGACACACTAGCTCAGTCACCCACAAGCAGAACCTCACCTTTGACACCGCTATCGTCAGAATGGTGCTCAAGAGTAAAGACTCTGAAAGGCCTTTCCAAGACTATAACTTTTTGTCCTAACTCTTCTACTCTCAAACTTACACTGAACATACCCAACATCTTATAGGGACCTGAAAGTCCCTCACAGATACCCCCCACCACCATTTTTTGAGTTTATCATACCTTCTCCTGCTTCCTGCAACTTCTAGCTCAGCCTGGACTCTGTGGTAAGTTATTTCTGCAAATTATGGTCTTTATGATTTACACCAGGCTAATCCCATGGTCTTGCTCACTCTCACAGTCTTTGTTTTTGCCTTTGAGCTACAAAACATTGCGGAAGAAATGAAATCATGTGAATTGGTATCAGTGGACTTTAATGCTTTCTAGTCCTAGGTGACCATTTCCTGATATTTTACCATCCTTTTGTTCATTAAGATCAACTATCTTAGAGACCTTCAAGAGGGCGGAGGAGTAAGACGTGGAGATCACCTTCCTCCCCACAAATACCTCAGAAATACATCTGCATGTGGAACAACTCCTACGGAATACCCACTGAATGCTGGTGGAAGACCTCAGACCCCCCAAAAGGCAAGAAACTCCCCATGTACCTGGGTAGGGCAAAAGAAAAAAAAAACAGAGAAAAAGAATAGGGACAGGACCTGCACCAGTGGGAGGGAGCTGTGAAGGAGGAAAGGTTTCCACACGCTAGGAAGGCCCTTCGTGGGCGGAGACTGCGGGTGGCGAAGGGGGGGAACCTTCAGAGCCGCGGAGGAGAGCGCAGTAACAGGGTGCGGAGGGCAAAGTGGAGAGATTCCCGCACAGAGGATCGGGGCCGACCAGCACTCACCAGCACGAGAGGCTTGTCTGCTCACCCGCCGGGGCGGGTGGGGGTTGGGAGCTGAGGCTTGGGCTTCTGAGGTCCGATCTCAGGGAGAGGACTGGGGTTGGCGGCATGAACACAGCCTGAAGGGGTTAGTGCACCACGGCTAGCCAGGAGGGAGTCTGGGAAAAAGTCTGGAACTGCCTAAGAGGCAAGAGACCACTGTTTCTGGGTGCACAAGGAGAGGGGATTAAGAGCACCACCTAAACGAGCTCCAGAGACGGGAGTGAGCCAAGGCTACCAGCGTGGACCCTAAAGACGGGCATGAGGCGCTAAGGCTGCTACTGCCGCCACCAAGAAGCCTGAATGGAAGCACAGGTCACTATCCACACCTCCCCTCCCAGGAGCCTGTGCAGCCCGCCACTGCCAGGGTCCCATGATCCAGGGACAACTTCACTGGGAGAACACACAGTGCACCTCAGGCTGTTGCAACATCACGCACTCCAGCCTCTGCCGCTGCAGGCTCGTCCCGCATTCCGTACCCCTCCTTCCCCCTGGCCTGAGTGAGCCAGAGCCCCCGAATCAGTCCTTTAACCCCGTCCTGTCTGAGCGAAAAACAGACGCCCTCAGGCGACCTACATGCAGAGGTGGGGCCACATTCAAAGCTGAACCCCCGGAGTTGTGAGAACAAAGAAGAGAAAGGGAAACCTCTGCCAGCAGCCTCAGGAGCAATGGATTAAATCTCCACAGTCAACTTGATGTACTCTGCATCTCTGGAATAACTGAATAGACAATGAATCATCCCAAAATTGAGGTGGTTGACTATGTGTGATTTTGTCTGTATAACTTGGCTTTTACCATTTGTCCTAGGGTTCTGTCTGTTGGTTTTTTGTTTTGTTTTGTTTTTGTTCTTGTTTTTAGTAGAGATTTTCAGTGCTTGTTATCATTGGTGGATTTGTTTTTTGGTTTGGTTGCTCTCTTCTTTCTATCTTTTTTTTTAATTACTTAAAAAAATTTTTTTTTAATTATTTTTTATTTTAGTAACTTTATTTTATTTTATTTATTTATTTACCTACTTAGTTTTTTTCTCCCTTTTCTTCTGAGCCGTATGGCTGACAGGGTCTTGGTGTTCCGGCCAGGTTTCAGGCCTGTACCTCTGAGGTGGGAGAGCTGAATTCAGGTCTCTGGTCCACCAGAGACCTCCTGGCTCCATGTAACAACAAATGGAGAAAGTTCTCCCAGAGATCTCCATCTCAACGTTGAGAACCAGCTCCACTTAATGACCAGCAAACTACAGTGCTGGACACCCTATGAAAAACAGCTAGCAAGACAGGAATACAACCCCACCCACTAGCAGAGAGGCTGCCTAAAATCATAATAAGGTCACAGACACCCCAAAACACACCACCAGACGCGGTCCTGCCCACCAAAAAGACAACATCCAGCCTCATCCACCAGAACACAGGCACCAGTCCCCTCCACCAGGAAGCTAACATAACCCACTGAACAAACCTTACCTACTGGGGGCAGACACCAAAAACAAAAGGAACTACGAACCTGCAGTCTGCAAAAAGGAGATCACAAACAGTAAGTTCAACAAAATGAGAGACAGAGAAACACTGCACATGAAGGAGCAAGGTAAAAACCCAGCAGACCAAACAAATGAAGAGGAAATAGGCAGTCTTGATAGTCAAGATGATCCAAAATCTTGGAAATAGAATGGAGAAAATTCAAGAAATGTTTAACAAGGACCTAGAAGAAGTAAAGAGCAAACAAACAATGATGAACAACACAATAAATGTAATTAAAAATACTCTACAAGGAATCAATAGTAGAATAACTGAGGCAGAAGAAGGGAAAAGTGACCTGGAAGATAAAATAGTGGAAATAATTACTGCAGAGCCGAATAAAGAAAAAGAATGAAAAGAATTGAGGACAGTCTCAGAGACCTCTGGGACAACATTAAATGTACCACCATTCAAATTACAGGGATCCCAGAAGAGGAAGAGAAAAAGAAAGGGACTGAGAAAATATTTGAAGAGATTATAGTTGAAAAATTCGCTAATAAGGGAAAGAAAATAGTCAATCAAGTCCAGGAAGCACAGAGAGTCCCATACAGGATAAATCCAAGGAGAAACATGCCAAGACACATATTAATCAAACTATCAAAAATTAAATACAAAGAAAAAATATTAAAAGCAGCAAGGAAAAACAACAAATAACATACAAGGGAATCCCCATAAGGTTAACAGCTGATTTTTCAGCAGAAACTCTGCAAGCCAGGAGTAGCAGGACATATTTAAGTGATGAAAGGGGAAAACCTACAACCAAGATTACTCTACCCATCCAGGATATCATTCAGATTCGACGGAGAAGTCAAAATCTTTACAGACAAGCAAAAGGTAAGAGAATTCAGCACCATCAAACCAGCTTTACAACAAATGCTAAAGGAACTTCTCTAGGCAGGAGACACAAGAGAAGGAAAAGACCTAAAATAACAAACCTAAAACAATTAAGAAAATGGTATTCAGAAAATACATATCGATAACTACTCTAAGTGTAAATGGATAAAATGCTCCAACCAAAAGACATAGACTGGCTGAATAGATACAAAAACAAGACCCATATATATACTGTCTACAAGAGACCCACTTCAGACCTAGGGACACATACAGACTGAAAGTAAGGGGATGGAAGAAGATACTCCATGCAAATGGAAATCAAGAGAAAGCTGGAATAGCAATTCTCAGGAAAAAAAAGCTTTAAAATAAAGACTATTACAAGACATAAAGGAGGACACTACCTAATGATCAAGGGATCAATCCAAGAAGAAGATATAACAATTGTAAATATTTATGCACCAACATAGGAGCACCTCAATACATAAGGCAAATGCTAACAGCCATAAAAGGGGAAATCGACAGTAACACATTCATAGTAGGGGACGTTAATACCCCACTTTCACCAATGCACACTTCATTCAAAATGAAAATAAATAAGGAAAAACAAGCTTTAAATGATACGTTAAACAAGATGGACTTAACTGATATTTATAGGACATTCCATCCATAAAAACAGGATACACTTTCTTTTCGAGTGCTCATGGAACATTCTCCAGGATAGATCATATCTTGGGTCACAAATCAAGCCTTGGTAAACTTAGGAAAATTGAAATCATATCAAGTATCTTTTCTGACCACAATGCTATGAGACTAGGTATCAATTACAGGAAAAAATCTGTAAAAAAGACAAAAACATGGAGGCTAAACAATACAGTACTAAATAACAAGAGATCACTGAAGAAATCAAAGAGGAAATAACAAAATACCTAGAAACAAATGACAATGAAAACCTATGGGATGCAGCAAAAGCAGTTCTAAGAGGGAAGTTTATAGTAGTACAATCCTACCTCAAGAAACAAGAAACATAGCAAATAAACAACCTAACCAACGAATTTGGTAAAGTAGCAGGATACAAAATTAATGCACAGAAATCTCTGGCATTCTTATATACTAATGATGAAAAATCTGAAAGTGAAATTAAGGAAACACTCCCATTTACCATTGCAACAAAAAGAATAAAATATCTAGGAATAAACCTACCTAAGGAGACAAAAGACCTGTATGCAGAAAATTATAAGACACTGATGAAAGAAATTAAAGATGATACAAATAGATGGAGAGATATACCATGTTCTTGGATTGGAAGAATCAACATTGTGAAAATGACTCTACTACCCAAAGCAATCTACAGATTCAGTGCAATCCCTATCAAACTATCAATGGCATTTTTCACAGAACTAGAACAAAAAATTTCACAATTTGTATGGAAACACAAAAGATCCCGAATAGCCAAAGCAATCTTGAGAATGAAAAATGGAGCTGGAAGAATCAAGCTCCCTGACTTCAGGCTATACTACAAAACTACAGTAATCAAGACAGTATGGTACTGGCACAAAAACAGAAATATAGATCAATGGAACAGGATAGAAAGCCCAGAGATAAGCCCACGCATATATGGTCACCTTATCTTTGATAAAGGAGGCAAGAATATACAGTGGAGAAAAGACGGCCTCTTCAATAGTGGTGTGGGGAAAACTGGACAGCTACATGTAAAAGAAGGAAATTAGAACACTACCTAACACCATACACAAAAATAAACTCAAAATTGATTAAAGACCTAAGTGGAAGGCCAGACACTATAAAATTCTTAGAGGAAAACATAGGCAGAACACTCTATGACATAAGTCACAGCAAGATCCTTTTTGACCCACCTCCTACAGAAATGGAAATGAAAACAAAAATAAGCAAATGGGACCTAATGAAACTTAAAAGCTTTTGCACAGCAAAGGAAAACATAAACAAGATGAAAAGACAACCCTCAGAATGGGACAAAATATTTGCAAATGAAGCAAGTGACAAAGAATTCATCTCCAAAATTTACAAGCAGCTCATGCAGCTCAATATCAAAAAAACAAACAACTCAATCCAAAAATAGGCAGAAGACCTAAATAGACATTTCTCCAAAGAAGATATACAGACAGCCAACAAACACATGAAAGAATGCTCAACATCATTAGAGAAATGCAAATCAAAACTACAAAGAGGTATCACCTCACACCAGTCAGAATGGCCATGATCAAAAAATCTACAAACAATAAATACTGGAGAGGGTGTGGAGAAAAGGGAGCACTCTTGCACGGTTGGTGGGAATGTAAATTGATACAGCCACTATGGAGAACAGTACGGAGGTTCCTTTAAAAACTACAAATAGAACTACCATACGACCCAGTATATGCCCACTACTGGGCATATACCCTGGGAAAACCATAATTCAAAAGGAGTCATGTACCAAAATGTTCATTGCAGCTCTGTTTACAATAGCCATGACATGGAAGCAACCTAAGTGTCCATCAGCAGATGAATGGTTAAAGAAGATGTGGCACATATATAAAATGGAATATTACTCAGCCATCAAAAGAAACAAAACTGAGTTATTTGTAGTGACATGGATGGGCCTGGAGTCTGTCATATAGAGTGAAGTAAGTCAGAAGGAGAAAAACAAATACCGTATGCTAACACATATATATGGAATCTAAGGGGAAAAAAATGTCATGAAGAGCCTAGGGGTAGGACGGGAATAAAGACACAGACCTACTAGAGCATGGACTTGAGAATATGGGGAGGGGGAAGGGTAAGTTGTGACAAAGTGAGAGAGTGGCATGGACATATATACACTACCAAATGTAGGTTGGATAGCTAGTGGGAAGCAGCCGCATAGCACAGGGAGATCCACTCGGTGGTTTGTGACCACCTAGAGGGGTGGGATAGGGAGGGTGAGAGGGAGACGCAAGAGGGAGGAGATAGGGGGACATATGTATATGTATAGCTGATGCACTTTGTTATAAAGCAGAAACTAACACACCATTGTAAAGCAATTATGCTCCAATAAAGATGTTAAAGAAAAAAATAAACATAAAATGGTGGTAAAAAATGGAAAAAAATTAAAAGATCAACTACCTTTACACTTTCAGAAACTGTTGTTCCAAATCCTAACAATTTCCCTCAAACACCCAGCTCTCTTGTTAGCCCTGATCACTCAGCCTGCTCTGTCCTCCTACTTTACTGTGATGACAGCTAAACTCATCTCCTTTCATCCTCAAAATCTCTGTATCTTCCCCTTTTTCTCCTTTTACTTTGTTGATATTGAGAAATAATTACCCCAGCCTGATCCCATTTGCTAAATTTAAGCAATCAATAAAACTGATTATTTAACCTCAACTATGGAAGTATGAATTCATGCACGACTTATTTTCCTTTTGCTTTCAAAAGCTATTCTTAATTTTTGTTATTTTATTATTTTCATTTATTTAACAATATTTTACATAGAATTTACTTTCAAGCACATTTTGCAAATGTGAACTTACTTGATTTTCATATTAATCATATGAGAACTGTTTTCAGGACTTTAAAAGAAGTGAAAATGTTTCCATTGGTGATAAGCTGGTGGAATGCAGAATGGATAAAAATGAAGCAGATACAATGAGTAAAGCTGTAAAAAGAGATCACATGGTACAGGAAAAACAGAGAATAAGCTCTATTCCTGATTTTCTATTTATCCATTTCAGCCCCAAGTAATAAGTGTTGCTATTTCTTGCCCTGGCCATGTATTGACTTCTTTCCTGGGCTTCTGCAAGTACCAAATAAATGCTAATACCATTGCCATCCCCTCACACAGAGCTTTTATTTTGCTTATGTTTGTTTTATAAGACTTCAGTTACTTGTGACATATGTTCTGTGTGTCTCTTTAAAAACAATGCATGTACAAATGGACAGAGTCAAGAAGAGTAAAAACAAAAATAAAAGTATTTCTGATAAAAAATATGTGGAATGTAGTAAAAAATCATTGGAAAGTATACTATTGACAACATTTAAAAATCAAGTTTTTGATTCTTTATTCATAATTCTGCGAGCTAAAACCCATATTGTGACACCACGTGTGTGATACTTTTATTTGTGATTTATACACTCATCTATTGATTTCCTAAATTTTGCTTCCATAAAACCACAGTCGTCATGATTTTATTCTCCAAAAAGATCTTATAACATAAACTATGTACTTCCATGGAAAAGTTTCCCTTTTCTCTGTGCTGAGTTCCCTTTTTTAAAGTTGTCATAGCACCGTTTCCTCATGTTACGTTATCTGAACATGGCAGAATTTATTTAATCAGGACTATTTCCATAAATATTTAGGAAACAATTTTAAGAAAATAAAGATGAAAACCTAATATGAAGCAATTTTTAAAAATCTTTAAAAAATTGCCCAAAGCCAATATTTTTGAAGGGTACGCAGTGTAACTTGAAATGATTTTAAATTGTTGCAAATTGCTCAAACCATCCAAATCTTTACTATAGATATAACAACAACAGAAGTTACCTAACATGCAGAGGGGAGTATATTGGATAGATATTAATGAATGTCAAGTTAAGAGTTTGAAGTCTATCCAATTTTGCATCTCTTATAAATCCTGTCCTAGCACCTTATAGACAGTAGGTGGTTAATAAAGGTCTACTGAATTGAATATCCACTATCTCCTCATTTTCTGTCTTATCCTGAACCTTTTATTTACTCTGACCTTCCCACACACCACTTAGTACTGGGTGAATTTGTGCACACAGGGCATGGAAACACCTTGAGATGGATTCAAGAGCATTCTAATGGAGGTAACATCTGAACTGGTTTCTGAACAACAGATAGGGGCTACACACAGCCTTCAGTGACCAGGTCTTGCCTCCATCTCTCCCCACTCTCCCTGCCTCACAGGTTTAGCTCAAGATACAAGAATTGCTGGCTGCTCCCAGTAGACATGATACTCATTCTAGCCTTGATGCCTTTGTTCATCTGGTCATCTCTTTCTGGAATGTATCCTCTATCCTTTGATCTCCCAGTTCACCTGGAAAAAATTCATCCATCCTTTAAGACTCAACTCAAGAGGCACCTTCCCTCCAGAGAAGCTTCTCTGAAGTTCTTCTCTGAGAGTTTGGCCCACCCCCTTCAGAAATAAGGTTAGGTATCCCACCGCTATGCTCCTATCATATCCTGGGCTTACTCTTCGTGGGATTTACCAGGCTGCTTCATAATTTTCTGTATGTATGTCTGCTTCTGCTGTTAGACTAAAAGTTTTGTGATAATGGAATGAATCTTAAACTTTTTGTATTCCTTGAACATAGCATGTTTCCAAACTCATAAGTGCTAACTTTAAAATGAATAGATGGAGAAAAGAAGGGAAGGAAGGATTTAAATTGTGAAGAAATCAGTCTGTTAGAAAGATAACTTTAGAAGCAATATGAAAGACAGAGGTATTTTTCCGAACTCTTTCACTGCGAGTGATGGAATTACAACTCACACTGGCTGAACAAGAGAAGAGAATCTATTGCTATATAACAGTGAATGTCAAAGGATTACATAGGACAATGCTAGACTCAGGTGCTCAAGCATCTTCAACAATCTTGTCTGTGCAGGCCAGGTCTGTGCTTTCCTCTGTGGCAGTCTACTCTCAGGCAAGCTTTTCCCAAGTCATGGCAAGACCTTGAGTTTCCATTTTACCAGTTTAGCAATTCTAGCAAGAAGCAACAGCAACTCAATTCCCTTTGTTCCTGCACAACTGGCATTGTCTCACTGGTCAATCTTAACTCATTGGCTCCATTGTGAACCCATATTGGCTTGGGCAAGGGCATAGGTAGGCAGCAGGGAACAATATTGCCATAGGGTCACAAGCTCCCTGTCTTCAGCTCAGAATTGAAGTCACGGCACCTTAATCACATGGACTGACAAGGGCAGAGGTGAGGATTTCCAAAGGAAAACCAAGGCTCTGTTTTAAGAAGGAAGGGGAATTCCCTGACGGTCCACTGATTAGGACTATGCTTTCACTCCCTAGGGTGCCAGTTGGACCCTTGGTCAGTGAAATAAGATACACACTGCTCCGGAGCAACCGAAAAAAAAAAAAAAGGAAGGTTGGTGCCAGGCAGGAGACATACAGAAATAGCAGTTGTAGTAGAGCTTGGAAGGGGAGGTTAACAATTATGTTCAACTGAGGGCTCTTAGTGGGATGGGAAATCTTGGGATCTATCAATAGTAGCATGTTCAGTCATCTTCTTTTTCTCTCTTCAGTGTAGAACCAGAAACATTATACACAAACTATAGCTGTTAGGAAATGGGAGGGGTGGCAGTGTCAATGGCAAAGCTCTCAAGGCAAGCTAGGATAAAGCAGAGCCACAACACTCATTCTTGCTGACCAATTAGCAAGGTCAGTTTTCAGCATGGAACAACGACCCCAGATTTTGCAGGCATAGCACATTGTATTAGTCAAATCTCAAAGATACAATAAAAAATACAGGGTAGAATGGAACTTAGGAAGCTGAGCTCCTATTTTAGAGATGACTTCATTGAGTTACTGACTGCATTGGTTTATAGCTTGTACCTATAAAAGAGGCATTCGGGACATGTTAACACAAGAAGAAATTTGCTTATCATGATAGACTTCATAACACTGGTGCTCTTAAAATTCTGAAACTTACTATGGGGCTGTCATGAATTAAATAATGGAAAGAGGTACATTATAAAAGAAAAAAAAAGTCTTTATTCCTTCCTGAAAGCAAATGATTTTAATTTAACAAGTTCTAGGAGTTACATTATAGATAATTCTACAGATAGTGAGTTGATTCTTGAAGTATCTCATCATTTTGGCTGCTACTGTAAATAAGCTGAAATTCTACTCAAAATTCCTGGGTGTTTACTCACATCTTTGGGTTAGGTCTGGGAATCATCACAGCTAATACTTTTCATTGTTTGAGGAGCTAGCTATTAATGCCCAAGGCAGAGAGTCATTTCTTAAATATTTTCCCATAAATGAATTGGGAAGAATTTTACTCTTATTCCTATTTTATGTGGAAAGTGATTGAAAACAAAATTTCAAACAATGGATTTTAAAAATCTATTCCAAGATTCCCAAAGAATACAGATGCATCCCTCTTACAAAATTTCTAATGCTGAACAATTTTAAACATAAATTAACAGATGTTTCTTTGAAAAAAATATATATTTTTCCTGCTTACATAAGGATTCACCATAGACCGTTGCTGTTCATGTAAGTATCTTAATCAGGTCACGTGCTATAACAAAATATCATACACTAGGTGACTGAAATAACAAGCACTTATTTCTCACAGTTCTGGAGGCTGGGAAGCAAGATCAAAGTGTCTGCAGATTCAGTATATGGCGAGAATCCTCTTCCTGTTTGCAAATAGTGATAGTTGCCTTCTTGCTGTATCCTCACATTGCAGGGAGAAAGAGAGGATAAGCTCTCCGGGTGTCTTTTCTTATAAAGGCACTAATCCCGTCATAAGAACCCCACCCTGATGGCCTCATATAAACTGAATTACCTCCCAAAGGCCCCATCTTCCTGTACCATCACAATGAAATATAGTGCTTCAGCATATGAATTTTGGAGGCCCCAAACATCTAGTCTATAACATTAAGGTTGTAAAACACTTCTACTTTGTTTATTTAATAAATATTTATACAGCATTTAGTATGTGCTACTCTTCTACAAATGTTAACATATTTAATACTCATAACAACTTTGTGAGGCAGGCACTATCATTAGCTCTCTTAAACAGAGGGAAAGCAAGAGCAGAGAGAGATTAAATAATTCCTCGTGGTCCCATGGCCATGTGGCAAGTAAGTGTGCAGCTCAGACTTCAGCCCTGACTGCCTGACAAACTCTCAGCTGTTCCTGAGGCAGACCCACTCCCTCAGCTCCCCAATCCTTTTCAAAGCAACCACAGAATATCACACACATCCCCGAGGTCCTCATCGATCCAGGAGGATCAACTTAAACCATCTGCTGTTTAATCCAAAAGGGATATTGGAACTGATGGTGAAAGTGAGAAGGCCTCAGTTACATAGAATCTGAAATGTAAGTACATTGATAGCTGATACTCAAGAGAGAATCAATCCCAGGAAACAGGAAAATTCAGACAACCTGGAGTGTAATATACTAGTAAGCTAGTGCTTATATATGTCGAAAACCATATCTGTTTGCTGCTTGTATCAATAGTAAAGTCAGGAATCACTAGGTACTAGCTTTCTGATGTTTATGATCTTTTCTGTACACGGACAATCCTAGAAAAGGGGAATGGATCTACTGAGCCCGGCACGGCCCCTTTCAACACCCGAGTAACTGTCATGAGTGAAAACACAGCCTCCTATAGAACAAAAAGTGGTGCTCCTGTAATGACTAATTTCCAGAAATTCAAAGAGGGCAGATAAGAGATTACAACACTGTATCTTTTTTTTTTTTTTCCTTTACAACTGTGTCTTTTTTTTTTAACATCTATATTGGAGTATAACTGTTTTACAATAGTGTGTTAGTTTTTCCTTTACAACAAAGTGAATCAGTTACATATATATATGTTCCCATATCTCTTCCCTCTTGCGTCACCCTTTCTCCCACCCTCCCTATCCCACCCCTCTAGGTGGTCACAAAGCACAGAGGTGATCTCCCTGTGCTATGCGGCTGCTTCCCACTAGCTATCTAATTTACATTTGGTAGTAACACTGTATCTTAAAATAAACAGTGAATTAACCTGTTCAATGGCCTACCCCCAGGCCCAACCTCGGAAAAACAATGGCACTAAGTGTGATTTATTTGAGATCCTAACACACCGATAGACAAACGTTCTTACACACAAACTGATGTAAACTGAGATGACAGATGTAATTTTAAAGAGTGCGTTTATTCCAGGGATAAATAAAATCTACAAAACCCAACTTAAAGAGAATGGAGAGAGACAGACAAAAAGAAGGCTGCCAGGGCTTCCCTGGTGGCGCGGTGGTCGGGAGTCCGCCTGCCGATGCAGGGGACACGGGTTCGTGCCCCGGTCCGGGAAGATCCCACATGCCGCGGAGCGGCTGGGCCCGTGAGCCATGGCCGCTGAGCTGGTGCGTCCGGAGCCTGTGCTCCGCAGCGGGAGAGGCCACAACAGTGAGAGGCCCGCGTATCGCAAAAAAAAAAAAAAAAAAAAAAAAAGAAGGCTGCCATTCCAGCCTCAACTCTTCCAATCTCCAAAACAGAAGTGTCTTTAGAAGAGATTAAGTCTTGGACTTCCCTGGTGGCACAGTGGTTAAGAATCTGCCTGCGAATGCAGGGACCACAGGTTCAAGCCCTGGTCCAGGAAGATCCCACATGCCGCAGAGCAAATAAGCCCGTGAGCCACAACTACTTGGGCCCGTGCGCCACAATTACTGAAGCCCGCGCACCTAGAGTCCATGCTCCTCAACAAGAGAAGCCACAGCAATGAGAAACCCACGCACCGCAACAGAGTAGCCCCCGCTCCCCACAACTAGGGAAAGCCCGTGCACAGCAACCAAGACCCAACACAGCCATAAATAAATAAATTTATTTAAAAAAAAAAAAAAAAAGTTAACTCTCACCCTAAAGTTGTGATACAGTCCCTATATTGGTCTAACCAGTCGGACACTCACCGCCCGCGACCAGGGGTGGCCAGGCGCCCACGGCCGCCCTTGCAGGTGGTAGCCCCGGGGCGGCGACTCACTCCCCCTGAGGGGATTTCGGCGCAGAGACGACACCCTACCCCCTCCCCGAGAGCGCGGATTACGCGGGAGGCCCGCGGGACCGCGCCCTCCTTCCGGACCGGGAACGCCACGTGGGTCGGGGAATTTCCCTGGCCCTGGGCTGCCAGATCCTGTCCGATCGGGATAAAAGGGCTTCGCCCGGCTCGGGGAGCCACAGACTCCGCTCTGCCAGCCCTCCAGCCCAGCTTCCCACCGCAGGCAGAGACGCTCCGAGCTGAACCCCATGGCCCGCGCCGCGACCCCCGCCGCCCCCCGGCTCCTCCGCGTCGCGCTGCTGCTCCTGCTAGTGGTGGCCGCCGGCCGGCGCGCAGCAGGTGCGACCCGGCTCCCGGCATCCCCAGGGCGGGACGGGGGCGGGTGGGTGCCCATCCCGGGACAGCCCCCTGACCGAGTCTGTCCTCCCCGCAGGGGCGCCTGTGGTCACCGAACTGCGCTGCTGGTGCCTGCAGACCTTGCAGGGGATTCACCTCAAGAACATCCAGAACGTGAAGGTGACGCCTCCAGGACCCCACTGCGGCCAAACGGAAGTCGTGTAAGTGCCGCCGCTGTGGCTGTGCTTGTCACCCCCGCCGTCCCGGCGACCCCACCCCGACCCCCAGCCCGACCTCACGTGGATTCTCCCTTCTCTCTGCAGAGCCACTCTCAAGACTGGTCAGGAAGTTTGTCTCAACCCTGAAGCTCCCATGGTTAAAAAAATCATCAACAGGATGCTAAAACAAGTAAGTCATGGATTTTATTCCCACTTGCAACTAGAGTTGCAAATACTGGCATCTACCTCCTGAAAATATTATTAGAGAAACCTATGGTTTAGTTGCAGGACTGAAAATCATTATTATTTCCCCATTATATTTGATCTGGTCTGTGTCAGAAGGGTATTTCCGGGGCCCTCTGTCCTGATCCTCCTCTCCACTATTCAAATGAGTGTGGGTATGTTCCTAAAAGATAAAGTAGATTTAGCCAGGGATGGTAAAATGCTTCTGACCTGTTAAGGAACAAACATTGTTTACCTCCATTCCTCAATGGTTTCTACCTGAAATGTGGAACCCCTGGTTTTGGGCAACATGAGCCTCTGAAGCTTAGTAGTGAAGAGCAGGGACTTTTCAGTGAGACCTCCCTGAGGTCAAGTCTAGGATACCTGTGAAAGGTTTTTAACCCCTTTGAGCAGGAACCTTTTCTGAGTGCAGAGCTGGGCCAGGGTCTACATGCAGAAGTCCCTCCAGCCTCAAGGGCCTGAAAGAGAATAGCAGCTTTCTTCAGCACCTGTAACACTAACCCTTTTCTCATCACAGGGGCAGCACCAACTGACCTAGAGAGAAGTAAGAAGCTCATAGGGCATTTCCTGAAGAGCAGTCTCTGCTCTTGGAGGAACTGAAAATGAAGAAGAGAACAGCTGGCTTCTGGGGACACCTAGAAAGGACTTGATGTGCTGGACTATTTTTTATGAGTTCTATTTATTTATACATGTATTTATTTATTTTTATAGCTCATATTTTAATATTTTACATGTTAGTATTTAAAGATGTCAGTGTGTTTAATCAAACTTAACTCAGTACTGATTGTTATTTAATATGAGGATGATGGGTTCTAAATGTCTCATTAAACTGATATTTATTGGGAGACCATAAAGTGCCAGGCACTGTGATAGAGGTGGAGGGGGTGGGTGGGAGAGAGGATCCACGCAGTTGGATAGTGAGATCACTATTAGAATCAGGGAAAGTGTGTGCACATCTATGTTTGTACTTGTTTAAAACAATGTCAGTTATTATTTATTGAAATTATCTCACTTTATGTGGTCAACATTTTTATGTTGAAGCTTCCCTTGGACATTTTGTGTCTTTCTTGTAGGGCATAATGCCTTGTTTGATGTTCATTATGTAGTGTTTCTCTTTGTTTTGGAACAGAGAAGTTAAAACTATTGTTACATTTTTTTAATGACATGAAAATAAAGGTTTTGCAAAAAAATAACATGCTTAGGTTTTGTTTTATTCATCTTGATCTTTGGTTCCTCCTGGGTGCCCCCAAGGTATTATACAGTTAGACTTAGGTTGTACCTAACTTTATGCCTGCTTCTGGCTGTTACGTCCCTTACTTTTCTGTTACTCAAGAAAGAGTATTTGGCACTCTACCCTCCCCAACCACCTTGAGAATCCTAGTTTTATATAAAGTATTGCTGTTTTTCACACTGTCCAATTTGTTATTCAAAACTAGTTCTTCATAAACTGTTGAATTTTTATCAATATTTCAACAAGAGCTCCTATTAAATCGTTTTGGTAAGTGGTTTTTCAAACAATTATGCAATTCTTTTCCTTTTAATGAAGCTGGGAGCAAAGGATAGAAAAATAGATTCTTCCTAAGAACTCAAACAATTTGTGCTATTTAACAATAATAATGACCAATGGAGATAAATACATACTGTACAGTAAAATACATGACAAAAATAACAAATGATAGGTAGGGAGATAAATGGATTTAGAATATGATACATCTCTTCAATTGTAGAGAAAGTATTAAGGAAAATTATACTGTGGCAAGCATATAGTAATTTTTAGGGCAACCATTAAAAAGGAAATGCAAAATTTTGGATTAAAAATCTGAAAAGGGAATAAAATGGAATAAAAGAAAATACCTGAATGATACAAAAGTAAACAAAAATTAAGGAATAAAGGAACAAAACAACAGATGGCACAGAGAGAGATGGCTTCCTTTCAGAAGAATGCCTAATAATATAAGTAAAGCCTCTTGAAGGTGGGGTTTAATTCCCCTCCCCACGTGAGTTTGGGCTGGACTTTGTGACTTACCTCCAAAAAAGAGATAAGGAAAAAGGAAAAACAATAACCTTTCAGTGGAGAATCTGGCAGATACACCTTAACCAAGAGCTCAAGGTTATTATGACCGCTTAGGTCATGTGAATATCATGTTACCCCTCCCTCATATGATTTGATGAGAAGGGCACTTCATCTCCATGATATTCTCACCCCAAACCCACAACCCCAGTATAATCATGAAAAAAATCATCCTAAAAATCCAAATTGAGGAACATTCTACAAAATAACTAATGAGTATTCTTCAAAACCGTCAAAGTCATGAAAGACAAGACAAGACTGAGAATCTGCCACAGGTCAGAGGAGAAAAAAGAGACATGATGACTAAATGCAATGTGGTGTGCTGGACTGGATCCAGGAATAGAAAAAAGACCCTAATGGAAATTGATGAGATTTGAAGGAAGACTGGAGTTTAGTCAACAGTAATGTACCAATGTCAATTTCTTAGTTTTGACAAGTGTACTATAATCATGTAAGATATCAACATTAGGAAATACTGGGCAGAAGGTCCACAGGAACTCCTTGTACTATCTATACAAATATTTTGTAAATCTAAAATTATTCCATATTGAAAGTTTATTTTTAAAAAGATAGGACAACTAGAATAGCAAGATAGTAGACTTAAATCCAACTATATTAAGAATTATAGTAAATTTAAATGGAATAAACACTCCAGTTAAAAGTCAAAAATTACCAGGCTGTGTAATTGACAAAAAAATGTATGTTGCTTAAAAGAGGCACACTTTAAGTATCAAGACCCGGATTGCTTGAAATGAAAATAATTGAAAGTATTATATCATGTAAAAACCTACTGAAAGAAATTTGGCATGAATACATTGATATATTAATTACTTATTAATAATTATTAATTTATTATTAATATAAATTATTGATATATCTGTTAATGATTGATATATTACTTAAGACCAAATTAATATGTTAAGACTTAAGGAAAGAAGTAGTCAGAGACAAAGAAGGCTGATTTAAAATAAAAAGATGATGGGACTTCTCTGGTGGTCCAATGGTTAAGACTGTGTGCTTCCAAAGCAGGGGATGCAGGTTTGATCCCTGGTTGGGGAAGTAAGATCCCACATGCCTTGTGGCATGGCCAAAAATATAAAATAAAAAGGTAGAAATTTTACAAGGGACAAAAATAATTCTAAAATTTTATGAACTTAATATTATCAAAATATATAAAGCGGGCTTCCCTGGTGGTACAGTGGTTGAGAGTCCACCTGCCAATGCAGGGGACGTAGGTTCGCGCCCCGGTCCAGGAAGATCCCACATGCCACAGAGTGGCTGGGCCCACGAGCCATGGCCAGTGAGCCTGTGCATCTGGAGCCTGTGCTCCGCAACGTGAGAGGCCACAACAGTGAGAGGTGCGCGTACCACACACACACACACACACAAATATATATATATATATATATATATACATATAAAGCAAAATGGAGAAACACTAAAAGAAGCAGTAGACGAAACCACAGTCATAGTTAAAAATTCTAACAAACCTCTGTCAATACTTAATAGACAAAGCAGTAAAGAATCAGTAACAGTATAGAAGAGTTAAACAACATGACCAACCAATTTGGCCTGAAGAAAACACATAGGAATGCTTCACCTAACAATTGCATAAATCACATTTGTTTTTCCAACACACAGATAACATTTTCTAAAAGAGAGCATATATGAGCAATAAAGGATGTATCAACAGATTTTTAAATTCTGAAAGGCTACAGAAGATATTCTCTGATCATCAAGATTTTTATGAAGATTGTAACTTTCCTAGCTGAAATATGTAACATATCACTGTACTTGATGTGTGTGCTCTGGTTTATAACTAATTTCTCAACTTCCTAAATTTTGCTTCCACAATACAGGAAGCATCAAAGCAGGGACATCATGCTGTTTCATGCACATCACAGCCAAGTGTGATAAAAAACATTTCCACAGAGACATTTCCTCATTTCCTATATCTATTTCTTGACATATTCTTTGGTAATTTTGGCATTTCTGTTTTTCTTTGGCTTATACTATATGTAATGTAATTTAATTACTTCTGTAAAAGTTTAAAAAACAATCTTAAGAAAATGTATATACAAAGCTTATATTGAAATTTATTCTTTAGAAGCCTTGGAATAATGCCCAAATCTAATATATTAGTTGGCATTCAGAGTTAGTTGAAATGAATTTAAATAATCATAGACTTTGAAACCACCAGGCTGTCTTTACTATAGGAACAGGAGATAAGACTAGCTCTATTGCAGAAGAAAGTATGTGTGAAGAAGAACTTCATATTTCAGCTTTACCCACTACATGCCTTTTGCAAAACTGACCACAGTCTCTTGTATATTGTGTGTGCTTCATAAATGTTTTTTGATTTAATATGTTTGATGTCAAACAAATAGACTGTCAGATATTTCTTCCACTAAGATGGGTTTACTTGAGATTAGCAGATAACTGCGGTTTGGGGATATGTAACCACGGCAAGCTGCGTGCAAGTCCCCACGTGGCAAAAGAAGAACACTTTTATAGATAGGAGAAGGAAGTTGGAGGGCTATGGTAAACAAAGAGTCCATGGATTGTCATTAATCATGTCCTTGCCAGGAAAGGAGTCTTTCTTCTTCCTCTTGGGCTCTGCTCTTGTCCCAGGGTGTGAGAGCTCCCCCTCCTGGTCTCTCAACTCTATTTAACTGAGGTTTCTGCTTATTAATTTTTTACAGTATCTACCACCCTTCATTTTCCGCACACTCTGTGAAGCTTTAAGTTACCCTAGCCTTTCCCCCTCCCCGTGGTAGATAGCTGATAAAGGTCATGGTGTAGTCCGTGCAAGAGGGCTATGGAAACACCTTGAGGTGCATGTAGAGACTTCCCAATGGAGGCAACACCCAAACTGGGTCTTGATGGACAAGCAGGGTCCTATGGGCACATGGCCTCCAGTGTCTGAGTCCTCCCACCTGCTCCTGCCTCAGTCTCTCCCCTCTCCTTGCTCACAGAGTGAGCTCCAGCTCATGAGCCACTTGCTCTCCCAGTATTCCCATGCTCTTTTTAATAGCCATGCCTTTGCCCATTTGGCCCTCTCCTGGAATGTTTTCCACCCCTCGGTGTTCCCCCTTTACCTGGAAAACTCCTTATCCTTAAGACTAATGTGAGTGAGCACTTCTTTCAGGAAAACTTGTCTGACATCTCTCATGAAGCTACTCTATATAAGAGTTGCACTGGGTGTCCCTCCTCACTCCTAATACCTTGGCAATGGTTTGCCATGGTATTTATCAAGGTTTCCTAAAAATTTTCTATCTGTTGGAACTTCCCTGGAGGTCCAGTGGTTAGGACTCTGCACTTCCACTGCAGGGGGCAAGGATTCAATCCCTGGCCCGGGGAACTAAAATGTGGGGAAAAAAAAAATTCTATTTGTACATTCATTTCCCTTATTGCATTGACAGAGAGTGGTAGAGTCTCCTATTCCTCTTTATATCCCCAGCACCAAATTCATTCCCACCTTATAAATGCTGAGAAAATGATCACTGAAAATGCTGAAACAACTGGAGAAAGTAAGACATTAAATGTGAGTTGAAACACCCTCCTAGGTGTAAGATGAGAAAGATAACCAGCCTAAGTGGAGTCAGTTACAAAAACCTAATTCAAACTAGCTTAATGAAGAGGAGAAGCATTTGACCTATGAAACTAAAAGACTGATGAGTAGATGCGATAAAGCTTGGTGTTGCAGTTCAAAAATTCCCTTCAGTAACAATCTCACTCCAGATCAGGCTGTTTTTCTCTATGCTGGCTTCATTTTAGGCAACATGTTCTCAAACACTGGCAAAGCTTTAAGCTTCTGTTCTACCAGATATAACCCAACAGGAAGCAAGGGCTTTTTTAAAAAAAAGAACAATTTCTTGGCAAAAAGGACCCCAGGGATTTTTCTAATTTATTTATTTATGGCTGCGTTGAGTTTTCGTTACTGCACACGGACTTTCTCTAGTTGCAGAGAGCAGGTGCTACTCTTCGTCGCGGTGCGCGGGCTTCTCATTGCGTTGGCTTCTCTTTGTTGCGGAGCACGGGGCTCTAGGTGCGCGGGCTTCAGTAGTTGTAGCTCGCAGGCTCTAGAGCGCAGGCTCAGTAGTTGTGGTGTGCGGGCTTAGTTGCTCTGTGGCATGTGGGATCTTTCCAGACCAGGGCTCGAACCCGTGTCCCCTGCATTGGCAGGCAGATTCTTAACCACTGCGTCACCAAGGAAGTCCCCCAGGGATTTTTCTGACTTGGCCAGGCTTAGGTCACTCACCCACCCCTGCACCTATGGAGTGGCTGGGGGTTGGACCCAGACTGGAAGGACTGACCAATACTACTTTCAGT
The DNA here is from genome assembly GCF_026419965.1 of Kogia breviceps. Classification (NCBI taxonomy): domain Eukaryota; kingdom Metazoa; phylum Chordata; class Mammalia; order Artiodactyla; family Physeteridae; genus Kogia; species Kogia breviceps. Next base: position 55,864,310 of record NC_081315.1, read on the forward strand.
CATCAGCTCACTTCTGGAGCTTTGGAGCAGGGTCACCCTACCTGAGCTACCCAGATTGGGAGGAAGAAAAGATGGTTCCCACAGGAAAACCAAGGTGTTGTAACCAGGAGCAGGAGGAAGGGGCTCAAGGCAGGCAGAAGTGACAAATGCACTAGAGACTGGACCAGATGGATGACATTGACATTGGATGAAACGCTCTGGACTGAAGAAGTGGATGGATCCAGGGATTTAATGCTTCCAACATCTTCCTTCTTTTCCCCTCGGAGCCAGACTCATTCTACTCAAAGTAGTAATTGTGACAAAATAGGGTTAGCAGTTGTAGGCACAACTTCCCAAGGCCAGCATGGGGAGAGCAGGACGGAACTGCCCATTCCTGCTGCTCCGTCATCTCGGGATACAGCAGCAACTGGATTTTAAAGGTAGATTATATACTGCCAGTCAAATCTGTAAGATGCGGTAAATACAGTAGCTCAAAATAAAATTTAGCAACCTGTGTTTTTATTTTAGGGTTGGCTCTATATTTTTTAAATTGGTGACTGTATTAGTTGAAAGTTTGGGCATATACATCTGCCATTCAGCTTATAAAATGAGTAGTTAGGGAAGATGCTTGTTAAAATAAGAAAGAACTGGATTATTTTAGTAGGTTTCAGATCACTATTGCTTTTTATTTTTTAATTTTTAAATTTTGTTTTGTTTTGTTTTGGCCACACCCTGCTGTTTGTGGGATCTTAATTCCCCAAGCAGAGATCAAACCCGCGCTCTTGGCAGTGAAAGTGCAGAAAGAGTGTAACAGTCAATTAACACATATTTTGTATATGTATAATATACTGTATTATTAAAATAAAGTAAGCTACAGTAAAGAAAATATTACTAGGAAAATCGTAATGAAGAGAAAATACATTTACATTATTGTACTGTATTTATTGATACTGTAAGTTTAAGTCATCTGATTATAAGATGAATCAACTGTCAGTACCTCCATTAATGTTGTCTTATTTAATACAAAACACTATAGATGTTATACGTATTACTAACATGATTCATCAAAAATGAAAGATAATGTAAACAAGACATTCATATTTATTTCAGATATAATAATTAATTCACTGATAATGAAGAAGCAATATGATTGCTTTGTGGTAGCCTAGTATAATTGTTACAATTGCTTCACAGTTGCCTAGCCTATATCTAATGAATGAATCATCATAACAATCTTATGGCCTACAGTATTACAGTCATATTCATTACATAGTATTAGAAATATTGTTAAATTAAAAAAAAATTTACCTGTGATGATAGCCTTATACACAGTTTCCCCAATTACGAAAGAGAAAGACATACTGTATGGTGATGCAATGAAGGTAATGTAATGAAAGCAAAGTTATAAAACAGGAAGAAAACTAACACATTAACTTTATATTAAATATCACTCACCTTATGCCTATGTAAGAACAGACTAACATGTACATATATTCTATACATTCTTGACATACCAATCTTTTTCTTAATTTTTTTGACATTTCTAGGCTACGCGGTTAGCCTGAAAGTTTTTTTCAAATTGTCACAAATCTCCAAAAATGTTTCCAATATATTTATTGAAAAAAATCTGCATATAAGTGGACCTGTGCAGTTCAAGCCCATGTTGTTCAAGCGTCAACTGTATTCCAATTAAGAATCCCAGAAGGGCTTCCCTGGTGGGGCAGTGGTTAAGAGTCCGCCTGCCGATGCAGGGGACATGGGTTCGTGCCCCGGTCCGGGAGGATCCCACATGCCGCGGAGCGGCTGGGCCCGTGAGCCATGGCCGCTGAGCCTGCGCGCCTGGCGCCTGTGCTCCGCAGTGGGAGAGGCCACAACAGTGAGAGGCCCAAGTACCGAAAAAAAAAAAAAAAAAAAAGAATCCCAGAAAAATAAAAAATAACAATAATATCTAAACAAATTCTCAATTATTGTTGAGTTACTCATATTTTATAAACTTTAGATCATCTTTCATTCCCTACTCTTTAAAAAAAAATATTTTTTAATTTCCTGTCCTTTTTCTCAGGACTGTACAGATGATTAGTGACAAAAAAATAAATGTAACGACAAATCTTTATTTATAATCTAGTCATTCATATTCTTTTCTAATAATCAACATGGGACATCTTTACTTTTATTCATATTTTGTAGTTGAAATTACTAAAACTAGAATTATAAAATTACACAGCAATTAAACTAGATGACATAAAAAAAAATCATTCTAAGTTTTCTCTTAAGAAAAACAAAAAACCAAAAAACAACGTTTTATATTGGAGGAGTTTTTGTTTTGCTATTTTTCAAAAATTCTTTTCTCTTTGTACAAAGATTTTACCCCCAGGTTAGTTTCAGCTTAGTGATACAGAAAAAGCAATTTCTATTTTATTTATTTAAAAATTTTTTATAGCATTTAATATGTACTGGTGTGTTCAAATGCTAACACATTTATTCATCATAACAACCTGCTGAAGTAGATACTACCCTTAATCTCCATTTTACAGATGAGAAACTGAGGTACAGGCAGGTCATGCACCAGGCAGTCTGGAGCAGAGTTCTGCTCTGTGCCTCTACCCACCCCTGGAGCATCCCCTCCCTGCTCTTGCTTCCCACTGGGTATCCCCACACCTCTCACAGATCTGCATCCAGAATCACACCTAAACCGTCTGAAACCTACCTGAGTATAATCCAACAAAGGACATTAAAACTAAGAGTGAAAAATAAACTACATGATAATAAAGTCTCCAGTTAACAGGTTGAAATGTCTTATTAGAAATTAGAAAAACAAAATATGACAGCAATTACGAAAATGAAATGAGATTTGTGATCATAAAACAAGCAAATGGTATTAAATTCACGATCTAGCTCTTAGATACTTCACAGGAACATATGTTTTTGGGTGCTTAGATGAGCAAAGGGCGCTACTCACACTAGGCATCCCCTCCTGATTCCTATGACCTATTTTGTTCTTGGATAAAACTAGAAACTGTGTACCTGTGAGCCCAACGCAGCTTTCTCTCCCTGCAACAGCTCCAAATGACCACCCGCTCCTTATTTCATGGATTAATTCAACACCCTATACACACAAAAAAGGATTTACTCGAGCTCTGGAAGTTCCAGAATTTTACAGAGGAAAGCAGCTTTGTAGCATTGTGACACTTTGTTCTAATTTAAACACTGAATTAAACTTTTGATCCTGGTCATCCCCTCACCACTGCGGAATGATATGACACCAAGTTTGACTGATTTGTGCTTGGAAATAAGGGAACATTCTTATGCATAATTTGAGATGACGTGTTTTAACAGAGCATATTTTTGCAGACGTCAATAAAATCACCAAGCCCCAAGATACATATGCGTAACACATGAAAAACCAGTTCTTACTTTAAAATGTATATCTCTGAAATAACTAAAAAAAGAAAAATCTCTGCCTCCCTCCTCCCTCGCCTTAATTCCCTCAGGAATTAAGGGAATTAATTCGCTTCGTTAATTAATCACCATTCGTCACAATGCCTGTTCTCTAAGATGTGACACCACCTCCTGCAAGGCGACTCACTCCCCCTGCGGGGATTTCAGCGCAGAGACGACACCCTACCCCCTCCCCGAGAGCGCGGATTACGCGGGAGGCCCGCGGGACCGCGCCCTCCTTCCTGACCGGGAACGCCACGTGGGTCGGGGAATTTCCCTGGCCCTGGGCTGCCAGCTCCTGTCCGATCGGGATAAAAGGGCTTCGCCCGGCTCGGGGAGCCACAGACTCCGCTCTGCCAGCCCTCCAGCCCAGCTTCCCACCGCAGGCAGAGACGCTCCGAGCTGAACCCCATGGCCCGCGCCGCGACCCCCGCCGCCCCCCGGCTCCTCCGCGCCGCGCTGCTGCTCCTGCTAGTGGTGGCCGCCGGCCGGCGCGCAACAGGTGCGACCCGGCTCCCGGCATCCCCAGGGCGGGACGGGGGCGGGTGGGTGCCCATCCCGGGACAGCCCCCTGACCGAGTCTGTCCTCCCCGCAGGGGCGCCTGTGGTCACCGAACTGCGCTGCCGGTGCCTGCAGACCTTGCAGGGGATTCACCTCAAGAACATCCAGAACGTGAAGGTGACGCCCCCAGGACCCCACTGCGGCCAAACGGAAGTCGTGTAAGTGCCGCCGCTGTGGCTGTGCTTGTCACCCCCGCCGTCCCGGCGACCCCACCCCGACCCCCAGCCCGACCTCACAGGGATTCTCCCTTCTCTCTGCAGAGCCACTCTCAAGACTGGTCAGGAAGTTTGTCTCAACCCTGAAGCTCCCATGGTTAAAAAAATCATCAACAAGATGCTGAACAAGTGAGTTATGGTTTTTATTCACACGTGTGACTAGAGTCAGGCATCTGCCTCCTGAAAATTATATCAGAGAAACCCACGATTTAGCTGCAGGACTGAAAGTCATTATAATTTCACCATTAAATGTGCTGTTAAGGTCATTAATCTGCTTTGGTGTCAGAAGGATATTTCTAGTGCCTTCCATCCTCATCCGCCTCTCATGAGTGTGGGTAAACGTATGTTCCTTAAAAGATGAAGTAGATTTAGCCAACGATGTGAAAAAGCTTCCTTCCCATTAAGGAACAAGTATTGTTTACCTCAGTCTCTCATGGGCTTCAGCCCTGAAAACAGAACCTTTGGTTTTGGACAATGCGGGCCTCTGAGGCTTAGTGGTGAAGAGCAGGGAATTTGCAGTGAGACCAACCCCTTCCACCCCAATGCGAGTCTAGATTCCACCCTTTATATTTCTATAACCCCAGAGAAAGTACTTAATCTCTTTAAGTCTCAATAACATGGGGAAAATAATAATAGCTACTTCCTGGAGTTTGCTATGAGGCTTCAGCCCAGTGTGGCATTATGTTGTGGCTTTTTGAAGATAATAATAAGATTGTGACCACAGGCTCCTTATTCCTAATTAAACAGCATCTAAGAGCTTGGCATTTTCTGCCACACAGGGCAACAGTGGTTTAGGTAGCAACCACTTGGTGCAAGGCTGTGAGGTCAATGTTTTGGGTCCTACTAACTACCCATTTTCTCATCACAGGGACAGTGCCAACTGATCTGGAGAGCTGGAGAGAGCTTACTGGCTACTACTGCAGCCTTAGTGGAATCAAAGTGAAAGAAGAGAAACAAATAGCTCCTGGGGCCACCTGGACTGTGTCTAATGTTTTTGCTTGTTTCTTATGAGAGTTCTTCTATTTATTTACATATGTATTTATTTATTTATTTTTCAAAGCCTGTATATTACTATTCTATCTAATATTTAAAGGTATGAATGTGTTTGGCAATTCTCTGTACTGTTATTTTAAAAGGTCATTTTTACATTAAATCAAAGTTAGTTCAGTGCTGACTGTTATTTATTTGAAAGTGATGTGTTTTAAATGTTTTTCATTCATAAAGCTATTGTGGTTTATTTTTGGCTGGATACCACACTGTACCATCCGTGGTGATAAAACCTGGAGACAATAGTGGGGGATCCAAACAAATAGATTACTGTTAAGGTAGGGGAATGTATGTGTACATTTACATTGTGTATTGATGAGAAGATCGTCAGTTGCTGACGATCTATTTATGGAAATAGTTTCACCATCTGTGGTCAACATTTTTGATGCTGAAACTTTAAAAATGACAATGTTCTAAATACCCCTTGGACATTTTATGTCTTCCTTGTTAGGCATAATGCCTTGTTTCATGTTAATTATGAAGTATTTTTCTCTGTCTTGGAATAGAGAAGTTTAAATATTTATTGATGTATTTTTATAAATATCATGAAAATAAAGCCCTTTACAAAAATTGCTTAGGTTTCTTTTGTACTTCTTGACCCTTTTTTTCCCCTCCTGCGTACCCAGCACTTGGATTTTCTATTGCTGCTGTAACAAATTATTACAAATTCAGTGATTTTTTTTTTTTTTTTTTTTTTTTTGTGGTACACGGGCCTCTCACTGTTGTGGCCTCTCCCACTGCGGAGCACAGGCTCTGAACGCGCAGGCTCAGCGGCCATGGCTCACGGGCCCGGCTGCTCCGCGGCATGTGGGATCTTCCCGGACCGGGGCAAGAACCTGTGTCCCCTGCATCGGCAGGCGGATTCTCAACCACTGCACCACCAGGGAAGCCCTTCAGTGATTTAAAAGCATACGAACTTATTCTCTCACAGTTCTGCAAGTCAGAAGACCAAAATTAGTTCCACTGGACTAAAGTCAAGGTGTCCGCAGCACTGTCTCCTTCTGGACGCCCTAGGAGGTCCTTCTGGAGTCAATGGAGAAGCCATTGCCTTGATCCTTTTAGCTTCCGGAGGGCATCTGTATATCATAGCTCATGGCCATCTTCCTGTGTCTTCAGAGCCATCAACATAGCAAAGCCATCAACCTAACCTCTTCAGATCTCTTTCTAGGGCAGCAAATTTTGTTCCTACCCCAACAAGTGTGTCTCTTTGCTGATTATTTTTAAAAGACAGAAGATTCAAAAAGTTTTTCTTGTAACCTCCCTCTTAACTGCCTGAAAGAATTTAGATAAAGGACCTGCTCCTAGAATAGAGGTATCACCAGAGATATCTACAAACAATGTGAGCCAGGAGTGGTGAGGGAAACTCTTTAAGTAAGGCCTAAAAATCAGAGTCTACTTTGTGCCCCATTGTCTCTGTCTGAGCCAGCAAATATTGTTTACCAAACATTTGCTTTTCCATCTCCAGGTAAATTGCTTTCCTCCCCTTTGAAGTCCCATTACCATTATCCCCAACATCCTCTCTTGTCCTTAGCTGAAGGTGGTATTTAAGGTGAGGGCTTTGGCTATTTTGGTGAAATAATTCAGTTTTCCTGGGTCTCTCCCATGTAGACATGCTATTAAACTTTTGTTTGACTTTCTGCTGTTAATCTATTTCATGTCAATTTAATTATTAGACCAGCCAAAAGAATTTAGAAGGGCAGAGGAAAATTTCTTCCTCCCTGACATTTTCTTTCTGTCCATTTGCTCTGTCACATTATCTTCTGTCTGATTCTGACTCTTCCTACATCCTTTTTATAAGAATCTTTGTGATTATATCAGGCCACCCAGGATAATACAAGATAATTTTTCCATTGCAAGATCCTTAATTTAATCCCATCTGCAAAGTTGCTTTAATAATGTAAGGTAACATATTCACAGTTTCTGCGGATTAGGACAAGGATATCCTTGGGGAATTATTATTCAGCCTTCTGAATTCAGGGTGCTTGAATTTCAGGGTTAAAAGTATTTTTGATTTGTTTAATTAAATGTATTTATACATATTATAGGAGCGGTGTTGGAGATTGTGGGAGAAACCAGAATGGTATCAGCACTGGCTAATGTTCAATAAATGCAACAATTGTTAATGTCTATAAGTTAAGGAGAAGCAGATATAGGTATTTTCTCCAGGCTGCTACTGGAAAGCTTCAGAGTGAACCAAAATATATTTATCATATATCTGGAGGGAAGATGTGAATGACTAGAAGAGCAGGAGGAAATTCTGGGTCTGCATTTATCCTTGGTCTTCTGGCTTGCTCTCGCAGATATCAATACATATCCTAGAGCAAGCAGAAATGGCAAGAGTGGGTATCCCATTAAATTGTCTGGGAGAGTTTGGAGTACAAGGCAGCCCTCCACTGGGAACATCAAGGTAGGAAGTGGAGGACAGGGGTATTTGAGAGGATGGGCAAAGATTGATGAGCTCAGGAAAGAAATGTTCGCTGCATAAGCATATCAGTCTTAGAACAGTATGACACAGTAGGACCCTGTAACCTTGAGAAGCCACCAGAAAACAGTAATGGCAGCACTGCTTGAGGTTTCCTGGGCAAAGAAGGCAGAGCAGAAGAAGAGGAATGTTGGGTGATCCTGCTCACTGATTATGACTACTTATTTGAGAGTTCTCTTGAGATATCCTCAGGAGACTTTCAAAAATTGACAGGATGTGAGAGATAGGAGAGAAAGAGCTTTTGTAATAGCAAGATGGGGCCATGTTTTCTATGCTGTAACAGGAAAATTAGAAGGTAAGGGTCTTGTTTTATTCTAAGTTTCCCATAAAGCAGTTGGAGGTAAAGGCCCTTGTGCTAGTGCCTTGTTAAGTCCACCAGCTCACATCTGGGACTAATCTTCATCTATGTGTGTGGGACCCCAGGGAAACATTTTATCCTCTGCTTTCAGACGAATAGCAGCAGGACTCTTGAATCGTGCCTTCGACTTTTAGCAGTCCCATGAAAAGAAAATGAGATGGTCTGGGCAACTGGGAACAGATGAGGTGGACCTGCACCCCTAGCAGTGGGTTAGAGCTCAGAGAAATCTGCTCAATGGGCCACAAAACCTGCAAGGAGTGCTGAGAACCACCCAGCCAGTGCCCTCTTAGAGCTGCTTAAACACCAAACAAGAGAGAGAACCAAGGCTTTTGAACGTTAGCCCAGTTCACACACCTTCAAAGTCCTGTGGTTTGACCTCTGACCCTAGCATTGTCTGGAACCAGTTGTGGGACCACCGTTTCCCTCTGCTTCTCAAGCTTCTTCTCAGACCCTCACTATGGGACCAAAAGAAAGTTATGGGCATTGTGGCCAAACACACTTGAAAGAAAAAAAAAAGATCTTCTTCTTTTTGTGACCTTGCCAAATTATTTACCTTCTCTGAGTTTCAATTTCCTCATCCATAAAATAAGAACAAGCCTTGTAACATCGTTGTAAGGTTTCAAGAATATACACCAGGGCTTCCCTGGTGGCGCGGTGGTTGAGAGTCCTCCTGCCGATGCAGGGGACACAGGTTCGTGCCCCGGTCCGGGAAGATCCCACGTGCCGCGGAGCGGCTGGGCCATGGCCGCTGAGCCTGCGCATCCGGAGCCTGTGCTCCACAACGGGAGAGGCCGCGGCGATGAGAGGCCCGCGTACCACAACAACAACAACAACAACAAAAATATATATATATATATACACCAAAAGCATGTAGAGTAGTACTGGCATAAAACAATACTCAACTAATGGTTGTTATTTTTAGTACAGTATATGGTATCTGTGTCAGAATAAACAATTATTTTTGAGGAGAGAAATACAGGATACAGTTCAAATTGGAGTATTTAATGTGACTTACGAATTTATACATACAGACCTCAGAGCAGCTGGAAGATCATGGTATTATAATAGATTATCTTAGAAACCTGAGAATTTGATCATCTTAGAATATTAAGAATTTAGAAATTACTACAAATTAAATATGCTATCAATCTGGCATTGAGTCAAAACTCTCAAATTACAGACCCATATTTGAAAGTGAAGCTCCCTGAAGACCTAAACACAATTGCTTTGACAAATTCCATAATAACTAATTTAAATTCCATTAAATCCTAAACTGTAATTCCAAGTTAGAAGCTGCTCCTTTATTTTGATTCTTCAAATATTTTCATCTTATGTTTGTATATGTATTTCTTTAATATCATCGTTGGCTACAAACACTGATATACTTAGTTTGATCACCTCCAGTTGGAACATAGAGAATTGAGACTCAAGGAATTTAAGATTGTGTCTGAATAGGGTTTCTGATTCATTGCGGAAGCTTTTTCCCTGGCATGAAGGCCAAGAACCCATCAATCAGTTGAATGTTACAGTCATTCAATATTCTTGCATGTGGAACTTAATTCCTAATATGCCATTCCCTGTCACAAGGCTGTGCCTCTTGGAGCATGATTCTATCTACAATGTTTATCGGTGCTTTCTCTGTATGCTGAGCTTTTATTCATCTTTATAGACACGATTCAACGACTTCTCCGCTGGTGAAGGCAAATGAGATACTCTGTTAAGGTCATGTGTAAAGTGACAGTGTATCAATAATTATATTAATTATTCATAGTTAAATGGTTTGATTTATTGATGCAGAAAAAATGTGTTAAATATGATATAACCAAGGCCATTTAATAGAACAGTTAACAGAACTTGAGCTCATAGTTCACTGTTAGTAAGTCATTTTTTGGAGCTTTGAACCTTAGCATACTCTTTTTTTTTTTTTTTTTTTGCGGTATGCGGGCCTCTCACTGTTGTGGCCTCTCCCGTTGCGGAGCGCAGGCTCTGGACGCGCAGGCCTAGCGGCCATGGCTCACGGGCTTAGTTGCTCCGCGGCATGTGGGATCTTCCCGGACCAGGGCACGAACCCGTGTCTCCTGCATCGGCAGGCGGATTCTCAACCACTGCGCCACCAGGGAAGCCCCTTAGCATACTCTTGACAGCACAAGAATTATTAATTTATCAATAGATGACAGATTTAATTAAGATTTTAAATATGATCATGCACACAGACATAAAAGGCAAAGACACATTAAAACAATTTAATTTTATGCTTTGTACAAACATGGTTTTTAAAAAGATGCACAGATTTTCTCATGGCAATATTCTTTAAATCATCATTAACCGAAAACGGCATTGGATCCTTCAAAGTAACATAGTTCCACCTCCAGGAAATAACAAGGCAAAAAGTTCGTATCTCTTTTAACAAATCTACTATATTCTGAACTCCCCATCCCTCCCAAATAAAATAAACTGGAAAAATAAATTTCACTTCCTTATTGGCTTGTAACCGACAAATACCCCTTTGATAAGCTTCTCCTTTCATTCTTCAACAAGGAAAGAGAAAGCAATAAAAATTAATCTCAATACCGTGGTGCATAAAGAACACTATAGTGTTAAGTCCACCAAGGTTTGAAATCAGAGGTGTCTACTGTGATCTCATAAACATTTTTATCTTTTCCTTTGATCCATTGGAAAGTTTCACAAAAGAGAAACTAGATCTAAAGAGATTTTTCTTTTGGCTTTCAGCAAAGCAAAAACTGTGACATATCTAAAATTAAACTAGACGTACCTTCAGGTTGTCATGTCAAAGAAGTCCATGTAGAGGCAGAACAAAATCTGTTAATTACCTTGACATACTGACTACAATGGTCTGTACTTCTCTTATAAGGGGTGATAGTAGTAATAGTACTGCAAATCAATCTAGGATGTTTATTTTAATGTTGGTTAGCAAATGGAGTTACTACATTCAACTATCTCACATCTAATTATCACATTAATAAATTTTCATTGAGTGAAAAAGTTCATTTTCTGCTTATATTGGTTATCGTGATGACAATACAGGCCTAAGGAATGGATTTTTAATCTATTCTGCCGAACACAGTTCCATAGTAGCTGCTCAATAATGCAATGTTTATTATGATATTGGCAAATGATTGCTTTTTAAAATTTCTCCTTAATTATTTCTATCAATGTTGAATTGTTAATCCAATATTGTGGCCTGTTACATTGATTTAAAATATTAAACCAAGAGTTAGGAAGCATGACTGCCTTTATCTTCACTCAGAGTTTTGCTATACTTATCTCACATAGCTAATGCCTATGAAAGCCAAGTTGCAATGTCATATATTGACATTCAGGAATTTCTCCTGAAGTTGTTGAACATGTCCAGTTTATACCTGAAGCTTCTTGCTGTAGCTGAAAAGAAATCATATAAGTAGGAATTGTGAGGGGGAAAATAAGAACCTCCGAGAGTGGGATTTTCAGAGGTGAAATGCTTACAAAATGAGCTAGACTGAGAATATAGGCGATCAAAGCTTTGGGCATTATCCATATAAGGTGCAGGAAGAAACTGCTCAGTCTTTAAGGTCCCATTCTAGAAATTGCCATGTACCTTCTCCAAAAAACCTCAAATATCTAACATGGGAACGTGAGTAAGGTATGAACTGGGGTGTGTAGATTAATTTTGAAAGGGAAGAATATCCTCATTAAGCAAAGATACATGGTTAGTAGTAAGGATACATGGATAATTCTAGATAATTTAGAAGTGCCTTACATACTTGGACATTCAAAAGATGCAGTATGACTTAACAGGTTTTAAAAGTTTTTAAAAAATATAATATATTGTAGATATAAAAGATTATATAAAAACATTTTATAAAACATATCTATACATTTTTATATATACAATATAAAAGATTATATAAAATAATATATGTGTATGCATATGTATAAGTGTGTGTGTATACATACATACATGTACAGCTTTAGGAAGAGTAACAAAATGAACAACTGTGCTCATTTCCAAGTCCGAGACATGAAACTTTACCAGGATACTGGAAGCCCTCTGTGTACCCATCTCAAATCTCATCCCTCTCCTTCTGTGTTTGCTCTGTCCCTCACACACACCGTAACCCTCATCTTGAACTCAGCGTCAATAATTCGTCACTTATTTTTATAAGTTTACCAACTATGAGTGAAATCCTAAACAATTCTTTAGATTTGTTGGTTTTTGAACTTTTAATAAATGAGATAATGTGTAAATATGACTTAATTCTCTCACTCGGCAATATGTTTGTGAGTTTAATCCAGGCTAATTTATTTTTACAGATGACTGCTGTTGCACTTCATGACAATACCAAATTTGGGTTGCTTACACTTTTGTTATTATGAATAACACAGCTCTCAACATTTTGTGCTGGTCTCTAGCTAAACATGTGTAAGGGGTTCTCTAGGATATATATGTAGGAGGGGGATTACTGACCCAGAAAGTATACACATCTTCAGCTTCACCAAATAATACTATTGGGTTGGTCAAAATGTCCGTTTGGATTTTTCTGTAAGATGTTACAGAAAAACCCGAACGGACTTTTGGGCCAACCCTCAAACCATTTTTCCTAATGGTTGTACTGATTTATTCCACCCACAAGCAATTCATGAAAGCTCCTCTTCCTCCACCTACTGGCCAGCACTTGGAATTGTCACACTTCTTAAACTACTGACAATCAAATTATTATATAATGGTATCTTATTGTGGTTTTAATTTGCAGTTCTCTTATCACAAATGAAATTGAATATCTTTTCTCATGTTTACAAGCTATTTGCATTTGATCTTCTGTGAAATTTTATTTCTTTTCCCCATTTTTTCTGTTATTCCCTTTGCTATTTCATACATTTTGAAAAAGCATACATTTTGTATATTAACCATTTGTCCCTCATATGTGTGGCAAAAGGTGTATCTGTGGGGTTTTTTTAATAATTTTTATAATGTAACTTTTTTTCTTATGGCTAGTCTCTTCTTAAAATCATTAAAATATTCTTTTGTGTTACCTTCTAAAAATTGGGTAGTTTTGTCTTTTATATTTAGAACTCAGAATTGATTATCCTCTACAATGTGAAATAGAAATTCAATTTTATTTTTCACATATAACCAATTGTCCCAGCATCATTTATAGAAAAGTCCACCATTTTCCAGTCTCTGTCATAAATCAAGATAAGTACATATAAGTGTTTGTTTCTAGACCCTGTTGTTTTCCTCATGGTCAATATGTTTATACGTACACAAATGCCATACCCTTGTAATGACTATAGCATTATAAAAATTCTTGGTAAGTGGAAAGGCAAGCCCCCAACATTACTGTTCTTCTTTAGGAATTTCTTAGCTCCTCTTAGTTCTTTCATATACATCTTAGAGTCAGCTTGTCAATATGGGAATTTTGAATAAAAGTGCATTGAATTAATAGATCAGTTTGGGTAGGGGTAATTGATGCATATTTAAAACAGTAAATCTTACGTTTGTGACCTTAATATGGTCCATAAAATAAGGTTTTTAAATAACATTTAAATTTTTTTCTTCTTGCACATTATTTGTTAAACTTCTTTCTAGAGACTTTTTTTTATCTAGGTGCTATTGTAAATGGTGTCTTTAAAACTGCATTTGCTGATGTTTGTTTATTATTTTTGTATCCATCAGCCTTCTACTTACGTATCTGTAAATTATTTTGCATTTTCTACATAGACAATTATGTCATCTGCTACTAATGGCAGTTTTGTCTTTTTCTAGCCTTCCTGCACAGGTTAAAATTTTCCACACAAGCTTGAATGTAAGTGATTATAGCAGGTTCTCATGTTTTGTTCTCAGTAAACCTCTTACATCACTAAGTATAATATTTATTATAGATGTTTTATAGCTTTATGAGGTAAAGAAGTAACCTGCTATTAATGATCTAATGATAGATCTAATGATTTCTTAAGAGTTTATTTTTAAACCACAAGTTAATATTGAATTATATTATTATTGAATTATATTATTATATTATTTTTAAATCCTGGAATTTCCACTCTGAGTTCAAACTATGGTGACATGATCACATCTGAACCTAATGAACTCTGAGGATACCTAGAGATGCAGGTAGAGACCTGTGGTCTATGAACTGCAGTTGACAACTTCAGAATTAATTTAATGGGAACTTAAATAGGACACAGAATACTTTCTTGTGATTTGGGCAACGTATACTCTCCCTTCCCAATAATAAGTGAGATCTTAGATTTTAAAAGCAGAACAAACAAACAAAAATAGACCAGAGAGACTGCCAGAAATACAATGCTAAATTATATATGGTAAATATTCTATGGTGGCAGCTTGGAAGATTCATGTGTAGATTACCAAACCTAACACAGAACCTTGTACATAGAATTACTTGTATTATGTACATATTACCTACATAATAATAAATGCTTTCTGACTTGCTTATTGTTGAAAAAGTCTACATTACATTTTCACTGACATTATTTCTAGTCGGTGGTAGAAAACTGTGGTAGTACATACAGAACACTGTATCCTAAATATGTGGTTAGTGTGATATCTGAGACAAATTTGTTTTGAAATACATGTATTTTGTAGTTGTTTTTGAAAGCTCAATAAATAACATTAATATACCTTAGAATTTTAAATAAACCATTTTTAAAGGCAGTGCTCCCAGTTTTAGCAATCCAAATAGTCTCCTTTTAGAGTCACAGTGAAAGATAGAAAATTTGCTTGGTTCCTGAGGGTGTATGGGTGATGATCATTACCAAAAAGAGAAAGACAGGTACAGTACATGCCAAGGTGTCTTGAGGCAAAATTTTTTCTTCTTAAATAGATAGATATTTAAACAAAAGTTCTGCTATAGATTTGAATTACAACTCTACCTTTTATGGAGTGTGGGACCTGTTATCCCTGCTAAGTGATTACAATGACTATAAGTTGTCTTATGCAGATCGAAACATAGGTATATTGACTAGGAAAAATTTTGAGCAAACCTTCCTCCCTTCTCTTCTCCCTTTGGAGGAAACCCTTGAACTCCAACACAGTGTTGCTAAAGGTTCAACTTCCAGCACATTTGACAAATCACTGGGTAGAAATGGAATAATGAGAACAAATTTTGAGACAAGGACTGAAGAGCAAGTATGCATTGGGGAGGTGCAGGGAAGGCCAGCAGAGAAGTGTACAGAAACAATATCCAAATGGGAACAACACCAGTAAAGGGGGCAGTGTTAAGCCAGCTGCCACACTGAGGCATCAGCTGAGCCCCTGCAGCAGGTTCTATTGGAGGAGGATCTGAGTGATTTACCTCCATGGCCATCAGAGACAACAAGCCTCAGATTCAGGAACCCAACAAACTACATGCAGGATGAACAGAAATAATTCCACACCTTGTCACCTCACAGTAAAACAATAGAACGCAGAGGACAAAAAGAAGATTTTATAATAAATCAGTGTAATCTTCATGGGTCAGTGCTCCAGGGAAGAGGCATAGACAGACCAGGTTATCCAGTTTCTGGGTAGTATATAACACAGTTCACCCTGCTGCTAAGTCCATATGAAACTGAATTGATCTGGATCTGGGTTTCATTTTGTTTGTAAAATAAATGCAATTACCATCGATTTTAAGAGTTTAGTGAATGTTTAGTGAGTAGTAAGCAAGTTTACAATAGAAAACTAATTATGAAAATTTTTTGTGGGGGAGGGATGGATTGGGAGTTTGAAGTTAGCAGATGCAAACTATTATATATAGAATGGATAAGCAACAAGGTTGTACTGTATAGCACAGGGAACTATATTCAATATCCCGTGATTAACCACAATACAAAAGAATTTTTTAAAGAATGTATATATATATAACTGAATCACTTTGCTGTACAGCAGAAATTAACACAACATTGTAAATCAAAAATTAAAAATAAATAAAATAAAATAAAAATAAAATTTCAATTTCGTCACAAAATTCGCTTTGAGATGGTTTCTCTAACATTCTCACCTTTATTTTTCTATTTAATCTCATGTGACTATTCACTCTATAATCTCTTAGACACACTGGGAAATATTAGGCCTGTATTACCCTCAGTTGTGGTCTTCTCCTGTTTGTATGGTGCTGTAGGGAGATTGTACACAATTCATAGTTTAAATGCAAGTCCTGGTGCAGACATGCTCAATTCAGAGATCAGACTCTTAACTAGCTATGTGACCTTGAACAAATTATTAACTGCTTACAGTTTAGGTTTTCTCACTTCATCCCTTTGAAACTCTGTGCTCTAGTGTATCAGATCACTTCTTGGTTCTCTGAAAACACCATTTCTGTTTGGGCTCAGGGTCTTAAAAATGTTCTCTCTAACTGAAACATCTTTCATCTCCTCCCCACCTCCTAGCTCGTTCATCCAGTTAAGTTTTACTTATTTTTCAGCTCTTAGTTTATAAATCACCTTCTGGAGGAGGCTCTTCCTGAGCCCTTCAAGTGTTAATTAGCTAGTGAAGTTGCCAATCACTTTATTTTCACCCTGATTGCTAGTGAAAGGAAGTGAGGCAAAGGAAAGTCAACTGACTTGCTCAAGGTTTTAAAGTCTGTTAAGGGCAAAGGCAAAACATTACTTCTGCCTTAGGGAGGCCAGCTTCACCATGGTTGCACCCAGATTCTATGGAATGTTGAGAAAAAACTTCCAGAAAGAGACTCTCTGTGTATTTCTGGGTGAGGCACATTTCTTTCCCATGAGATGGTAATTCATCAGACCATCTAAGACATCCTGACTGCTACTCCTTGCCAGCTCTACCAGCCTCCCTTCACTGGATCATCAGGTGCTATGATCTTAATCTGGACTGAGGCCTATCTCCTGCATTTTCTCCTTGCTGCCAGTGTTAACATGTAACCACGGCAATTTACTTAGCTCTTCTGAGATTTTACATGGGGAATCCACTGCTCCTCTGTTTGTCGATTTTGCTTTATAAACAATTCACTCAGTTGTCGAAACCAGGGGCCCTGGTTTCGTCACAGACTGACTCTCTGCTTTTGCTTTGCATCCGACTGAGCTCTAGGTCCTGCCATTTCCATCCCCTTAACAGCTCTTATATGAAACTCCTCCTCTCCCTTCCTTGTGAAATTGCCTTAATTATGCCTTCCATCCGCTTTCACTGGACCATTGACGTAACTTCCTAACTGGTATCCCAGGCTGGCCTGTCCAGTCAGTCTTATTGACTGCAAAGTGATTGTTCAAAAGAGCAGGTCTCTTCTGGTCATTCTTTTATCTGAAATTCTTCAGTGGCTGCCTATCACCTGCAACCAATGTCACTGGGCTTAGCTGTATATGAATTTCCTCAGGCTGCCATAACAAAGTACCATACCATAGACTGAGTGGCTTAAACAACAGAAATATATTTTCTCATAGTTTTGGAGGCTAGAAGTATAAGATCAAAGTGTCATTAGGACTGGTTTCCTCTAAAGCCTTTCTCCTTAGCTTGCAGACTCTCATCTTCTCCTTCTATGTTCACATGGTCTTCTCTCTATATGCATCTGTGTCCTAATCTCCTTTTCTTATAAGAACACCAGTCACAGTGGATCAAGGCCCACCCTAATGACCTCATTTTTTCTTAATTACCTTTTAAAATAGGCTATCTTCAAATAAGGTCATATTCTGAGGTTATGAGGATTAGGATTTCAACATCTGAATTTTCGGGGAGAAAACTTCAGTATATAAATAAGTGGCTTACTCATCTTATTCTTTATAAAAATTCTTATTATTTGCCCACATGATAAGTCTCAAAACATACAAAACTATTAGCTGGCCCAAGAACTGACTCAGTCTTCTTTGGGCCTTTCAAAATTTAATATCCCTCTAACAGAAAGAGATCCAAATTCCTAACTATCTTTATGATCATTCCATAACACTTTACTCAACATGCTGTTGATCATTCAGAATCTAAAACTTGTACAATTTACTAGGTAAACTGGTTATATTTATTTATTGAAGAAAAAAAATGTGTACTTCATAAAAATTCAAATGGTAAAAAAGGTTATACAGTAAAAAAACAACAATAACAAAACACCCAAATCTGTCCCTCTCATTCAAGATCTTTGTTTCTCTTTCCCAGAAAATGTTAGGATTATTAATTTTCCATGTGTAGGTATCTTGGAAAAAATATTCTATACATAAATTAGCACATGTGTTTATGCATTGTGTCTGTTCATGTTTCTTTTTACAGTCACATGGGGAGATACCATGCATGCTGTTCTGCACTTTGCTTGCTTTGTGTAAAGATATGTTTTGGTGACTGTTCAATTTCAGAAAGTATTTTCAAATGTTTCCCTAGAGGTAGAGAGATGTGAGGCATAATATTTTATTGTTGGAGTGTGTCATTATTTAGCTAAGAAGTTCTATATAGATATAGCTAAGTTTCCTCTAGTCTTTTGCATCTTTTGCTCTAATTACAGTATGTAATTTCTTTCCCTTGTCTAATTACATTGTCTAATTCCCAAATTCTCTTATATAATAATGGTGGTTCCAAACATCCTTGTCTCAAGTTCAGCCTTTCAAGCTACTCCTTCTATTTTTCCACCATTAGACTTGATGCTGAGTTTGACTCTTGTTATACATACAGGTTGTTACTATTGTTATTTTTAATATTTTAGAAATATCTGTTGGAACACTTTTCCACTCCTCATGTTTCTTTTTAAACTGAAGTAGCTCAATTTGCATAACATTCCTATTCTCTACTCATTCCTTTTGATTCTGTTCAGTGGAGAAATAACTTGCCTTATTTGGAAAGAATGAATTGGGAATGCTCAGTTCCGTACTTCCCATTTTACTCTTGGAAGCAGACCCTCCATGTGGATGAGCTCCCTCTTGTTCAGCATTTGCAATGACTTGATGGCTGTCTCCTTATTTGTAGTATTCAGTTGGCAGCCTATTTGACACATACTAAGCTGTCTTCCAATTTTTTTTAATCAATATTAAATACTGTTTTTTATTCTATTTGTCTTTCTTTTGACTTTTTTTTGCATATTTTTAGTGCTGAGATGGTTTCTAGAGCTCTTTAGATACCCCAACAGTAAATGTGCAATTGTATTTTTTTAAGAGCTTTAAAAATCTAGAATGGGTGTTTAATCCATCTTTAATAATGACAGATAATTTAATTCATTGTCAGTTTGTTAATATAGGCACATAGTATGTGCTGAATAGTTATTAAATAAAATTTTTAAATCACTGTATTTGTATATTCATAAATAAATACAACACAGCCTTCACAGTTTTGTGCTTTAAGGTATGATTCCTAAATTTACTCCTTTTCACACCATATCAGTTAAAAACCATCAATAAAGAACACCATGTGGATGTGTTTTATTCTCTTCTAATTTTAGAGGCTAAGAAAGTTTCATTTCCACTTAGATATGGTACCAGAAAGGTGCCTTATAGAACAAATTAATATACTACAATTATCTGTGTATATAAATAATGTTATAGCTACCAAAATATAATCATTTCTGGACAATGGAGACAATAGCAATCATAATTACAAGAGTAAATCATTCCCTATATTGTTATTTGACAAAGTAGTAGATTTAAACCAAGATGCTCATCTTTCTTTTGTGTTAGGAAAGAATTTGTACTTTTGGTTTGTTTTCAGGGACTGAAGTAAATATCAATTATTTTAAATTATTTCTTTAGGTTTCTTTAAATACAACATGTTGATGGTGATACACATTAAAGTGGCAAAAAGTTCTGTTTTGAAAGGGCTTTATGTGTAAAGTTCCTGGAACTAGGAATGTGTAGGTTAAAGGTATTTCTGTTATAGCCAGACCTGACTTATGTGTGAACCCCAACTTTAGTACATACTAGTTGTGACTTTGAAAAAGTTACTTACCCTCTCAGAACCTCAGATTCTATATTTGTAAAATGAGAAGGAAAATAGGAGTTCCACTTTAAACCCTTATAGAGCTGTTGTAAGTATTAAATGAAGAAAAGGTAATGCATGTAACACAGTACCTAACATACCAGGAATATATTAAGTTTACAATAAACATTAGTAGATACTGTTTATTTTAATATAATTGTTAACATTCATATTAACTCTCTTCCCTTTATCCCCTCCATCACTTAAAATCTACATAAAATTCTTTTGTGATAAATGCATCTTAATAAAATTACAGGTAGTTCCAACAAGGCTCAAAACCTATTGTTTATCATCCATTTCATTGTCCCCTCTACTTAAGCATGAATAAATTATTGTTATGTGGCAAGGTAAAGCGGAGTTGGAATGCATGTACAGTTTCCTTTTCTTTGGAAATGCACCATATGACCAATATGTAAATATGTCAAAAAATTTGCTTTTTATCCGAGACTTTTTCTTGTTCATAAATTACATTTTTTTTCCTCTAACAAGTTAAGTGGAGATTATTTAGCATAAGGAAAAAGGATTTTGTCATCCACTCCCTGCCCCTTTCACATTGTAATGACTCAGATTTCCTGCATAAGAAAGTTAGAGCAACCAAGGGACATTTTAATGTGACTACTAAATATTTATAAGCCTTTATTATGACTTTTTGAATTGAGTACTGTTTAAAAATACTTCAAAGAACATTAGTTAATGTAATTATGAGCATTCTACATTCTGTACAATTATTTAATTTATACTTCATTTTCATGGTTAAGATACCAAATAGTGGTTAAATTTTAACTTTGTGTTATTTGTGATTACAATCAAGTAAAAATAATCTGTACACTAAAATCTCTGAGGCAATACACTCAAATTTTGATAGCATTCTTATTTTCAGATTGTGACTATAGTGACAACTGTACTTTTTTTCTCTTCCTCTTTTTCTTCTTTCATTCAGATTTTCTGTAACTTTCAAATTTTCTGTAATGAACAGGTATAACTTCATGACCTTTATTTTAAAAAAAATTCCAAGGTTATGTTTAAACGACCCACAACATCTAGATGAAAGTCAAGATCAAGCCTACTATTTAAACATACTAGCGAAAGAAGCTTCATCTCTTCCACAAGTAACATATTAATTTTTTTTATTATTATGGCCAGAAAAGGTTTTACCAAGTTTTATTAAAATTTCTTACAAATATGCTCATGAAAACTTTTTATATTCATTATTCTTTTCTACGCATTTATATCCAGTGCTTTTAAAAATCATTGCCAAACTTTTGTGCTCATGAAATATGGGCTCCCTCTAGTGGCCAAATTAATTATGGACAATCAACGTGAGCCGGCTGGATAGATAGATATAGATAGATAGACAGGTATAGATAGACTATACTATGGGTCTATCTAGTAGATCTATCTATTTATCCATATCTAGCTAGCTAGCTATCTAGAAGAGAGGCTTCTTATTGAGGTCTCTTTTCTAGATATCTAGAAAAGATGCTTCTTTTCTAGATATCTAGAAAAGATATATAAACTCTTACATGTGTGGATTACTTCTGAGGAGAATCAACAAATGTTTAAGTCCTGTATTTAATCAATTTTAATTGAGGTAAAATTTATATGCAATAAAATTTTCCATTTTAAGTGTGTAACTTGTTGAGATTTGACAAATGTATAGACCACGTACAATACCACAAGCAAAATATAGAAAATTTTCATCACCCTCAAAAGTTCTTTTGTACCCTTTTGGAGTCAGCCCCAGACAAGCACGATGGAATAGTAATGGTGGAAACAGACATCCTTGTCTTCTGTTAATCTTAGGTATCTTTCATCACGAAGTGAACCCATCGTTAGCTGTGGGTTTTCATAGTCGTCCTTTATAAGCTTGATGAAAATTCCTCTATTTATAGTTTTCTGCAAGTTTTAAATTTTTTTCATGGATGAATGTTGAATTATGTCAAATACTTTTTCTACATCTATTGAGATCATCATTGGTTTTTTAGTCTTCGATCTCTTGCTATGGTGAGTTACATTGATTGATTTTTGAATGTTGAACCAGATTTACATTCCCAGGATAAACCTCAGTTGATCATGATATATTGCCCTTTTTATATATTGTTTTATTAAATTTGCTAGTTTTTTTGAAGATTTCTGTTACTTTGTTGTTGAAGGATATTGGTCTATAGTGTCTTTTCTTGTAATGCTTTTGTATCAGGGCGATAGTGGCCTTATAAATGAGTTTGGAAGGTTAGTGCCTCTTCTATTTTCTGAGAAATTCACATAATATTGTTATTATTGCTTTATTAAATGTTTGAGAGAAATCATCTATGAAGCCCACTAAGCCTGGAGATTCTTGGTCAGAAGATAATTAATTGGTAATTTGATTTTTAAAACTTTCATGGAATTATTCAATTTTTAAATTTCTTTTTGGGTCAACTTTTTTTTTTTTTTTTTTTTGCGGTAAGCGGGCGTCTCACTGTTGTGGCCTCTCCCGTTGCGGAGCACAGGCTCAGCGGCCATGGCTCACGGGCCCAGCCTCTCCACGGCATGTGGGATCTTCCCGGACCGGGACACGAACCCGTGTCCCCCACATCGGCAGGCGGACTCTCAACCACTGCGCCACCAGGGAAGCCCTTGGGTCAACTTTTGATGATTTGTGTTTTTAAGTAAATTTTTCTGTTTTATTTAGGTTGCCAAATATATTTTATTAAATTTTTTCTCACTGTACTGTTTCATTTTTTATTTTTTAAATTTAATTTTTTTGTTTAATTTTTATACAATGTCTAAAGGTTACTTTCCATTTACAGTTATTACAAAATATTGGCTATATTCCCTGTGTTGTGCAATACATCTCTGAGCCTATCTTAATAGTTGGTGCCTCCCACCCCCTCCCACTACATTGTTTTAAAATGAACTAAGTAGTGGGTAACAAAGCCTCTAAGTGCAAAGGGCAGCAAGAACTAAAACATGTTCTCCCCAGAGTGACACATCCCTTTCTCCTCGTTACAATACCTGACACGCTTTTGGAGTTTCCAGGCTTTCTACTCAAAAGGCTACCTGCTTCCTCTTGAACAGTGTTCCTGTACTACAGCCCTGCTCACCTCATGTGGAGTGCATGCCCCTGGAGGAGGATGGCTGATGGCTGCCCTGGGCATATGGTTGGCCTGTGTCTCCATCCCGCTTTTGTTTTTTTTTTTTTAATAGCTCTTTTTTGGAGTATAATTACTTCACAATATTGTGTTAGTTTCTGTTGCACAACAAAGTGAATCAGCCATATGCATACACAAGTCCCCATATCCCCTCTCTCTCTCTCTCTTTTTTTAATCCCCTCTCTCTTGAGCATCCCTCCTATCCTAGCTATCCCACTGCTCTAGGACATCAGAAAGCACTAAGCCGATCTCCCTGTGCCATGCTGCTGCTTCCCACCAGCCAACTATTTTACATTTGGTAGTGTATATATGTCGATGCTACTCTCACTTCACCCTGGCTTCTCCTCCCACTCCATGTCATCAAGTCCATTCTCTATGTCTACCTCCTTATTCCTGCCCTGCAACTAAGTTCATCAGTACCATTTTTTTTAAGATTCCATATATATGCATTAGTAAACAGTATTTGTTTTTCTCTTTCTGACTTACTTCACTCTGTATGACAGACTCTAGGTCCATCCACCTTACTTTAAATAACTCAATTTCATTTCTTTTTATGGCTGAGTAATATTCCACTGTATATACGTGCCACATCTTCTTTATCCATTCATCTGTCAATGGACACTTAGGTTGGTTCCATGTGCTGGCTACTTAAATAGAGCTGCAATGAACATTGTGGTGCATGTCTCTTTTTGAATTATGGTTTTCTCAGGGTATATGCGCAGTAGTGGGATTGCTGGGTGATATGGTAATTCTATTTTTAGTTTTTTAAGGAACCTCCATACTTTTTTCCATAGTGCTTGTATCAATTTACATTCCCACCAAAAGTGTAGGAGGGTTCCCTTTTCACCACACCGTTTTCAGCATTTATTGTTTCTAGCTTTTTTGATAATGGCCATTCTGACCAGCGTGAGGTGATACCTCATTGTAGTTTTGATGTACATTTCTCTAATAATTAGTGATGTTGAGCATCTTTTCATGTGCCTCTTGGCCATCTGTATGTCTTCTTTGGTGAAATGTCTATTTAGGTCTTCTGCCCATTTTTTAACTGGATTGTTTGTTTTTATGATATGAGCTTCATGAGCTGTTTGTATATTTTGGAGATTGATCCTTTGTCTGTTGTTTCATTGGTAAATATTTTCTCCCATTCTGAGGGTTGTCTCTTTGTCTTGTTTATGTTTTCCTTTGCTGTGAAAAAGCTTTTAAGTCCCATTTGTTTATTTTTGTTTTTATTTCTGTTACTCTAGGAGGTGGGTCAAAAAAGATATTGCTGTGGTTTATGACAGAGTGTTTTTTCTATATTTTCCTCTGAAAGTTTTATAGAGTCTGTTCTTACATTTAAGTCTATAATCCATTTGGAGTTTATTTCTGTGTATGGTGTTAGGGAGTGTTCTAATTTCATTCTTTGACATGTAGCTGTCCTGTTTTCCCAGTACCACTTGTTGAAGAGGCTGTCTTTTCTCCATTGTATGTTCTTGTTCTTGCCTCCTTTGTTGTAAATTAGGTGCTCATATGTGCGTGGGTTTTGCCCTGGACATTCTATCCTGTACCATTGATCTATATTTCTGTTTTTGTGCCAGTACCATACTGTCTTGATTACTGTAGCTTGTGGTATAGTTTGAAGTCAGGGAGCCTGATTCCTCCAACTCCGTTTTTCTTTCTCAAGATTGCTTTGGCTATTTGGAGTCTTTTTTGTTTCCATACAAATTATAAGATTTTTTGTTCTAATTCTGTGAAGAATGCCATTGGTAGTTTGAAAGGGATTGCACTGAATCTGTAGAGTGCTTTGGGTAGGATAGTCATTTTCACAATATTGATTCTTCCAATCCAAGAACTTGGTATATTTCTCCATTTGTTTATGTCATCTTTGATTTCATTTATCAGTGTTTTATAGTTTTCTGAGTCTTTCGCCTCCTTAGGCCAGTATTTTATTCTTTTTATTGCAATGGTAAATGGGAGTGTTTCCTTAATTTCTTTCTGATTTCTTGTTGTCAGTGTCTAGGAATGCCAGAGATTTCTGTGCATTAATTTTGTATCCTGCAACCTTACCAAATTCATTGATTAGTTCTAGTAGTTTTCTGGTGGCATCTTTAGGATTTTCTATGTATAATATCATGTCATCAGCAAATAGTGACAGTTTTACTTCTTCTTTTCCAATTTATATTCCTTTTATTTCTTTTTCTTCTACTATTGCTGTGGCTAGGACTTCCAAAACTCTGTTGAATAAGAGTGGTGAGAGTGAACATCTTTGTCTTGTTCCTGACCTTAGCGGAAATGCTTTCAGTTTTTCACCAATGAGTATGATGCTTGCTGGGTTTGTCATATATGGCCTTTATTTATGTTGAGGCAGGTTCACTCTATGCCCATTTTCTGGAAATTTTTATCATAAAATTGGTGTTGAATTTTGATGAAAGCTTTTTCTGCCTTTATTGAGACGATCATATGGTTTTTATTCCTTAATTTGTTAATGTGGTGTATCACACTGATTGATTTGCATATATTGAAGAATCCTTGCATCCCTGGGATAAATCCCACTTGATCATGGTATATGATCCTTTTAATGTGCTGTTGGATTCTGTTTGCTAGTATTTTGTTCAGGATTTTTGCATCTATGTTGATCAGTGATATTGGTCTATAATATTCTTTTTTTGTGATATCTTTTTCTGATTTTGGTATCAGGGTGATGGTGGCTTCATAGAATGAATTTGGGAGTGTTTCTCCCTAGCAATTTTTTGGAAGAATTTGAGGAGGATCAGTGTTAGCTCTTCTCTAAACGTTTGATAGAATTTGCCTGTGAAACCATCTGGTCCTGGACTTCTGTTTGTTGGAAGACTTTTAATTACGGTTTCAACTTCATTACTTGTGATAGATCTATTTATATTTTCTAATTCTTACTGGTCAATCTTGGAAAATTGTACCTTTCCAAAAATTCGTCCATTTCTTCATGGTTGTCCATTTTATTGGAATATAGTTGTTTGTAGTAGTCTCTTATAATCCTTTGTATTTCTGTGGTGTCAGTTGTGATTTCTCCTTTTTCATTTCTAATTGTATTGATTTGCGTCCTCTCCCTTTTTTTCTTGATGAGTGTGGTTTATCAATTTTGTTTATCTTCTTAAAGAACCAGCTTCTAGTTTTATTGATCTTTGCAATTGTTTTCTTTGTTTCTATTTCATTTATTTCTGCTCTGATATTTATGATTTCTTTCCTTCTACTGATTTTGGGTTTTCTTTGTTCTTTCTCTAGTTGTTCTAAGTATAGGGTTAGATTGTTTATTTGAGATTTTTGTTTCTTGCGGTGAGATTGAATTGCTATAAACTTCCCTCTTAGAACTGCTTTTGCTGTGTCCCATAGGTTTTGGGTGGTCATTGTGTTTTCGTTGTCATTTGTTTCTATGTAATTTTTAATTTCTTCTTTGATTTCTTCAGTGATCTCTTGGTTATTTAGTAGCACACTGTTTAGGCTCTATGTATTTGTGCTTTTTACAGTTTTTTTCCTGTAATTGATTTCCAGTCTCATAGCATTGTGGTCAGAAAAGATGCTTGATACGACTTCAATTTTCTTAAATTTTCTGAGGCTTGATTTGTGACCCAAGATGTGATCTATCCTGGAGAATGTTCCATGTGCACTTGAGAAGGAAGTGTATTCTGCCACTTTGGGGTGGAATGTTCTATAAATATCAATTAGATATATCTGGTCTATTGTATCATTTAAAGCTTGTGTTTCCTTATTTACTTTCTGTTTGGATGATCTGTCCATTGGTGTAAGTGGGATGTTAAAGTCCCCTACTATTATTGTGTTATTGTCGATTTCTCCTTTCATGGTTGTTAGCATTTGCCTTATGTATTGAGGTGTTCCTATGTTGAATGAATAAACATTTATAATTGTTATATCTTCCTGGATTGATCCTTTGATCACTATGTAGTGTCCCTCCTTATCTCTTATAACGGTTGTTATTTTAAAATCTATTTTATCTGATATGAGTATTGCTACTCCAGCTTTCTTTTGATTTCCATTTGCATGGAATATCTTTTTCCATCCCTTCACTTTCAGTTTGTATGTGTCCCTAGGTCTGAAGTGTGTCTCTTGTAGACAGCATATATATGGGGCTTGTTTTTGTATCCATTCAGCCAGTCTGTGTCCTTTGGTTGGAGCATTTAATCCATTTACATTCAAGGTTATTATTGACATGTATGTTCCTATTACCATTTTCTTAATTGTTTTGGGTTTGTTTTTGTGGGTCTTTTTCTTCTCTTGTGTGTCCCACCTAGAGAAGTTTCTCTAGCATTTGTTGTAAAGCTGGTTTGGTGGTGCTGAATTCTCTTAGCTTTTGCTTGTCTGAAAAGCTTTTGACTTCTCCATCGAATCTGAAGGAGATCCTTGCTGGGTAGAATAATCTTGGTTGTAGGTTTTTGTCTTTCATCACTTTAAGTATATCCTGCCACTCCCTTCTGGCCTGCAGAGTTTCCACTGAAAAATCACCTCATAACATTATGGGGATTCCTTTGTATGTTATTTTTTGTTTTTTCCTTGCTGCTTTTAATATTTTTTCTTTGAATTTAATTTTTGTTAGTTTGATTAATATGTGTCTTGGTGTTTTTTTCCTAGGGTTTATCCTGTATGGGACTCTCTGTGCTTCCTGGGCTTGGGTGACTATTTCCTTTCCCATGTTAGGAAGGTTTCCACTATAATCTCTTTAAATATTTTCTCAGACCCTTTCTTTTTCTCTTCTTCTTCTGGGACACCTATAATTCAAATATTGGTGCATTTAGTGTTGTCCCAGAGGTCTCTGAGATTGTCTTAAATTCTTTTCATTCTTTTTTCTTTATTCTGCTCCTCGGCAGTTATTTCCACCATTTTGTCTTCCAGCTCACTTATTCGTTCTTCTGCCTCAGTTATTCTGTTATTGATTCCTTCTAGTGTATTTTTCATTTCAGTGATTGTGTTGTTCATCTCTGTTTGTTTGTTCTTTAGTTCTTCTAGATCTTTGTTAAACATTTTTTGTGTTTGCTCAATCCATGCTTCCATTCTATTTCTAAGATTCTGGATCATCTTTACTATCATTACTCTGAATTCTTTTTCAGGTAGATTGCCTATTTCCTCTTCATTTATTTGGTCTTGTAGGTTTTTACCTTGCTCTTTCATCTGTGACATGTTCTTTTGCTGGTTCTTTTTTTTTTTTTTTTTTTTTTTTTTTTATGAGTGAGATCATGTTCCTGTTTTACTGGTTGTTTGGCCTGAGGCTTCCAACACTGGAGTTTGTTGGCTATTGGGCAGAGCTGGGCCTTGGTGCTGAGATGAGGAGCTCTGTGAGACCTCATTCCAATGAATATTTCCTGGGGTCTGAGGTTCTCTCTTAGTCCACTGGGTTGGACTCAGAGCTCTCACCACAGGAGCTTCTGCCCAACCCCAGGCTCGTGAATTAAGATTCCACAAGCTGCTGGGGGCAGAAAAAAAAAGAGAGAGGACAATAACAAAGTAAAAAATAAAATTAGACTAGGAAACTAACAGATATGTTAGAAAGAATGTAAAAATAAAAATATAGATGAATCAACCACTGGAAGGT
Source organism: Kogia breviceps (assembly GCF_026419965.1). Lineage (NCBI taxonomy): Eukaryota > Metazoa > Chordata > Mammalia > Artiodactyla > Physeteridae > Kogia > Kogia breviceps. The sequence goes on from NC_081315.1 coordinate 55,892,984, forward strand.
ACATCAGTACCACAATAGTAAAAAAAATGGAGGGAAGAGAAAAAAAAAAGATAGGGGGGAAGGCCTTGGCTGTGGATAGTGGGGCCTAAGCAAGGGTGAGTTTTGGGCAGTGGGTGGGGCCAATGTTCAAGACCCACAGGGCTGAAAAGGACCCTGGGGGCTGTGGAGGGTGGGGCTTAGGCTCAAGGAACAGAAGGGGCCAAGGTGTGCCCCCACCGCTGTCTCAGAAAGCAGGGGACTTCACCTGGGAGCCCAGTAGGCTTCCTGGGCTCGAGTGGGTGGGGCGAACGCCCTCCTCTCCTCTCCTGCTTCTGGGGTCTGGGAGGGCCCCCTTCCACCTGCCTCTCCTGATCTCCCCGGCCTCCCTCCTATGCCCTCAGAACCAATGTGGGCAGAGGAGAGGAAGAGGAGGCTTGGAGGGCTGGGGACCCACCCGGGAGCTCAGCAGTCTCCCCAGCCCAAGTGGTCCAGGCAATTGTCCGCCACTCCTTTCCCTCTCTTCCCAGAGAGTCCCTCCCACCTGCCTCTCCTGATCTCCCCACCTCAGGGGCACCAATCTTGTCTGGGATCCACTTCTCCTACCCCCTCGGTCCCCCTACATCCTACTGGTTCACTCTGGGGTTCCTCCCATCTCCTTGGGGGTCAGAGTTCCCCACCAGTGGCCGGCAGGCGCCCTAGTTGTGGGGAAACACTAACTCCGTGTCTTCCCACACTGCCGTCTCATTAAATATTTTTATATTATTACTTTATTAACATTTTAATGCCTTTATATCTGCAGTGATGTCTCCTCTTTCATTCCCTATGTTGATAATTTGTGTCTTTATGAGGGAATTAACTGTGCCCTATCTACAGTCTAATAAGTTAGCCCTCTACAGTTTTATGAAGACTTACAGAAGACATGAGACTGCTGGATGGAGACAAAGAAATTTGTTACAGCAAAATTGGTTGCCAAAAATGACCAGTCCAAAAAGAAAATGAAGAAAATATTTCCATTTACAATAGCACCAAAAAGTATAAAATACTTAAAAATAAACCTAACCAAGGAGGACTTTTACACTGAGATTTGAAAAACGTTGTTGAAAGAAATCAGAGGAGACATAAATAGATGAAAAGATATTCTGTGATCATGGATTGGTTGACGTATTATTGCTAAAATGCCAATATAACTCAAAGCAAGCTACAGATTTAATGAAATACCTATCAAAGTCCCAATGCCATTTTTGGAAGAAGTAGAAAAATCCATTCTAAAATTAATATGGAATCTTAAGAGGCCTCAAATACCCAAGACAATCTTGAAAAAAAAGAACAAAGTTGGAGGTCTCACACTCTCTGATTTAAAAATTTATTACAGAGCCACATTTATCAAAAGATGTGGTGCTGGCAAAAAGCAGACATATAGAACAACGGAATAGAATAGAGATCTCAGGAATAAACCCTTACATGTGTGATCAAATGATATTGACCAAAAAACATAGTTGCTGGAGTATTAACATCATCGTTCCATTTTCCCAGACCCCACATACCACAGAGTGATGTGAAAGACAAGATGAAGCCTGCATGTGTAGTGGGTTGCACCACAGAAGAGGAACTCTGAGCTTAAGGAGCCCATTAGTTTTTTTGGCAAGCAGTAAGCAAATATTCTCTTTGTACACAGGGAGAATTTACCTCATCTCTCAGAATTACCTTGAAGACCCCTGAGAAATGGCCCAGGTAAAAAGTGGTCAGGGTCCAGTCTTAACACTCAGCAAGACAAGTAGGAATATGAATACATGTAGGAATGCATTGCCTCCCTACAGTCTCTTTTACTCTAATTAGTCTAAATGAAAGTTTATCAATTGTATTGATCTTTTACAAAAATTTGCTTTTTATTTCATTAACTTCCTCTGCTGTTTTTCTGTTTTCTATAATTTTGCTCTTATCTTTAGCTCAACTGTTCTTATTTTTCTAATTTGTTAAGATAGAAGCTTAGGCCATTGATTTTATTTTTTTTATTTTTAATGTAATTTTTATTTTATATTGGAGTATAGTTGATTTACAATATTGTGTTAGTTTCAGTTGTACAGCAAAGTTATACATATATCCATTCTTTATCAGATTCTTTTCCATATAGATTATTACAGAATATTGAGTAGAGTTCCCTGTGCTATACATAGGTCCTTGTTGATTATCTATTTTATATACAGTAGTGTTTATATATTAATCCCAAACTCCTAATTTGTCTTCCCCCACCACCTTTCCCCTTTGGTAATCATAAGTTTGTTTTCGGAGTCTGTGAGTCTAGGTATCTCCTCACACCAGTCAGAATGGCCATCATTAAAAAGTCTACAAACAATTAATGCTGGAGAGGGTGTGGAGAAAATGGAACCCTCCTACACTGTTGGTGGGAATGTAGATTGGTACAACCCCTATGGAGAACAGGTTCCTTAAAAAACTAGAAGTAGGACTACCATATGATCCATCAATCCCACTCCTGGACATATATCCAGAGAAAACCATAATTGGAAAAGATACATGCACCCCAACGTTCATTGCAGCGCTGTTTACAATAGCCAAGATATGGAAGCAACCTAAATGTCCATCGACAGGTGAATGGATAAAGAAGATGTGGTACGTATATATAATGGAATATTACTCGGCCATAAAAAAGAATGAAATAATGCCATTTGCAGCAACATGGATGGACCTAGAGATTATTAGACCATTGATTTTAGACCTTTACTCTTTTCTAAAATAAGCATTTAAGGCTTCCAGTTTCTCCAAAAGTACTGCTTTAGCTGCATTGCTCAATTTTGATGTTTTCTTTTTATTTTCCTTTTCATGTTTTCTTTGTCCCATAGATTATTAGAAGTTTGTTATTTTTTTACCTACAGAATCAAAGTGATTTTCTTTGATTCCTGAATGTACCACTTACTAGACTTGTAGCTTTGTGCAAGTTCCTTAATTTCTTTGAAGTTCAAATTTATAACATGTAAAATGGGAATAAAAAGAGACTCTACCTCCCAGAACTATTGTGAAGATCAGATGAAGCAATCTATGTAAAGGACATAGAAGAGTGCCTGGAACTGAATAGGCCTGTAGAAACTGCTAGCTATTACTACTGATATTTTTATGACTTTTAATTTAATGAACAGAACAGTTCACAAAAATAATCCTGTATTTTTTTAAAGATTTTTTTTATGTGGACCATTTTTAGAGTCTTTATTGAATTTGTTACAATATTGTTTCTGTTTTGTTTTGGCGTTTTGGCCATGAGGCATGTGGGATCTTAGCTCCCTGACTAGGGATCGAACCCACACCCACTGCATTGGAAGGCAAAGTCTTAACCACTGGACAGCCAGGGAAGTCCCAATAATCCTGTATTTTTAACATGTAAATTATTTTTAATTTTCTCAATTATGTATTTTTCATTTTGTGCACACTTTTTTCTATATTTTGCCTTATCCCTTTAGGCCGGACTACAGGAAAAATTTAAAAAACAATACTTAATTCAAGGGCATAAAGATACTTCTGTCTGCTTCCTTCTTCATTATTATCACTAGTTAGATAAGATGTCTGATTGACCCCTGTCATCCCGTAAAGGAAAGTAACCTTGCAATGACCAAACTGCTTATTTGTCTAGTATAACTTCCTTGTTCCTGCTCCCTTCTGCCTACAAGTCTTTCATTTCGTGAAAGACATGCTCCTTACAACTCCTTACTATCTGCTAGGTTGGATGCTGCCTGATTCAAATTGATTTTCGCTCATATAAACTCTTAAAATTTAAAAGGACGCCTCACTTCATCTCTTAACATATCCCAGCATAATGAATGGCCATTCTGATTTTTACTTTTTCAAAGGGAGCTGATGTTTTGTTTTCTCACTACAAATTCACCACATAACAGGTTCCTAGGTTGTGTAACCTTGATCATAGACTCTAGAAAATAATAGACATTGGCCAATTTTTCCCCTCCAAAGTGGAAATGATAAGGTAGAGCTATAGAAATCCTTAGGTGCAGGCCTTGCTCAGCCAGGTCCTCCTCCTCCCTCCACACACACACTTTTCTTTCTTTCTCCTGCTCTCAAGGTATCCCAAGGTCTCACCAAGGGAAACAGAGAACCTGTAACACCCTTCTTGCTTTTAATGAAATTCCAGGTAGCCTATTGTGCGGCGGAGCTCTGGTTTGGGAGAAATGGGGAGTGCTGCTTGAACTGATTAGACGCTTTCCCTGTGTCCTTGCTATGGGCACATCAGCAGCGTGCCCAGTGGGTGAGAAGCCAAGTCACCGCCAGGCCACATCGCAAGCCAACAGTCTCTAGACGCACCTGCCAGTACTCTTCTCAGCTTAGGGTTTGGGTCCCGGCCCCGCCCCCTGACGCTCCAGGGGTTCCTTCGGCCCCGCCTCCAGCCTTCACTCGGCTCCTGGCCCCGCCCGTGCGTGGTGCCCTCGGGAACCCTCGGCTGGAGGGACTGTCTCTCCTGCCGAGCCCGGTCGGGGCAGAGCCCGGCCTGCAGCTGCGAGGACCGCAGCGGCGGAAGGTGGCGCCTCTGTCCTGGAGCCGGGATTCGCGGCCATGACACTGTCGGCCCGCGCCTTCTGGCTGCTCCGCGGCCGCCTGGGCCGAGTGTCGGCGCTGGGCCGGAGCGCGGTGTCGCTCTTGGCGGCGCCGGGAACGGCCGGGCGCGCGTTCCGGGGCTTTCGGAGCAGCAGCTTGAGGTACGAGCGCTCGAGCGTCCGCTTGACCTCCTCGGGTCAGGGCGCTCCCGGGTGCGAAGCTGCTGGCTGTGGGAGGGGCGGCGGCCGCTGGTGCGGGCGAGGCCCTAACGCGTGAGGCCGGGGGCTCCGGGCAACCGTGCGGGGCGGCGGGGCTGGGGCTAGGCCGGCCTTGGCCCCGAACTTGGCCTTGAGGGCCGGGCGGGCGGGTAGCGTCGGCCTCAAGTCAGGCAACTTGGACGTGCTCTGCGCTCCCTGGAACTGCAGCAGGTGCAGTTGAGTGACTGAGGAAGACCTTTGAGGCCCAGAGGAGAGAGGCCCTAAAAACACGTGGTCTGCTTGTTTGAAGCATTTGTTTTGGTTTGGGTTATTGTTGTGTTTCGTAAACAAAGGAGTGGGCGATGGCCAGTTGGTTTAGTAGTGTTTGAGTTTGAGACTTTATTTGTTGGTGGTAATACTGAGGTCTTTTCCAGCTCTAAAATTCTTAATGATTTCACAAAATAAGGCATTAATCTTGACTTCTCAGTCTTTTTCTGTATGGCGCTTCTCGAATCTCTGTAGTCTTAGATTGACGTGCTCAGTCTTAGATTCACTGCATCTCTTTGGACCTTGTTGCTGGCTGGCAGATTGTGAGTATGGGTTTAACTCTTCTGCACAAATAGTGCTCAGGAACACTTCACCCGTCCATCATCTACTTGTAGCTACAAACTCAGATCTAAGAAGCTAAAAATATATTCCCTTGACCCAGAGCCAGTGAGTCCAGAAGAGATTCTGTTTTCAGAGTTTAAGGGCTTCCAGTAACATGCTTTCACTGCGGTTTCATGTGACCAGAGATTGTGTCTTACTCGTCTTTTTGTATCCCCAATGCCCAGCACTGTACCTGGAAGAAAGTAAAGATCGGCAATGTGGAAACATAGCTACTGCTGTTTTAACTTAAATTGATTAACACTTCATTGTATATATTTGGACCTTAGTCTTGAGTGAATGAAATTTAAAAAAATATTCCCTATCGGGTTTACTTTGGACGAGGTTTCTATGGACTACTTGTCCTCCAAGAGGATATGTGAAAAAATAACAGTGAGTTCTGATTGTGGAAGCTCTCATGGTGTCTGAAAAAACTTGCCAGTTGGTTTGGAATTATCGATTCTACAACCTAGGAAAAGCAGATTCTGTAGAATCCTATTTGTATTACAGGTTTGAAGGAATTATGCACTCTAGTCACCTTTTTCAGATAATTATTTTTGGAATTTCAGTTATTTTACGGCTTCTTTCCAGTGTGAAGGTAACCTTTTTCGAATTGTATAAGTTAGTTAATTTCCCTTTCTTTGCCAGCTGATGTAAATAGACAACCTCATCACCCTATCTTCTCCAAGGACATTGAATGAGAGCCGCGACAGTTAAAACCCCAGCATCTTATTGAAGCCACTTGCTACACACATGTGCCACACATACGGATAATTGAGATCTTTTTAAATTGCATTAATGACCTCTATAACTTAAAGTAATTGAGTGCAGTAATTTTGGAAAGCTATTTTAATATAAAGAAGCATTGCTTTCAACCCAGCTGCTTTCAGCTCCATTTGATGCAGATTATGTCTGTATAAAAATAAATAATACCTTTGATAGGTTTTAATTTTTTCAAGGCAGTACTAATTAGGTTAGGATAGGGTGGTGTTTTTGACATCCTCTTGGCACTGAGTACCATGTATGAAGGTGAGGTTGGCTGTAAGATTGAGAAACACCTGGACTGGTGGGTCTCGGGTGGGGAGGAATGCAGACAGTGTGTCGATGCTCATTGGTGTCTCTTTTCTCTTCTAGGGCCAGCAGAGAGAAGAGATTCCATCTTCCAGAGGTCGCCACTGTCTGCCTCCCCACTTGTCCCCATCCTCAGTCTTCTCTTTTAATATGTAGTGACTCATTAGTTGTCTAGTTCTTCATAGTGAATGTGGTTTAAGTCTGACATCATCCTATTGACTTAAAATTTGAGCCTCAGTGTTATTCTTTCTGAAAAGTGTCTTTGAGTTTGATAAACTCTTTCCACAATGATATTGACTGTTCTCAATTAACAGATTTATTACCAGTTTCTGGTACAGAGCCTTAAATGAAAAAGTATTTCTGATTATTTTTTATATTTTTGGCTAATTAGATACCTGTAGTAATGTAATATATAAATACTTTTTTAGTGGTGAAGTTTTTTTTTTAAATAAGCAGAATTTCAAGAAATAATGTTTGACAGAATTTGAAAGTTACAAAACCTTGAGATATCATTTAATATTTATGGTTTCCCTTTAAAATTTGCCGTGAGTTTTTTTCCCGTTTACTCATGAAAAAATAGATTAATTAATTAGAAGAAAATATATTTAATGTCAAAGAAATAAATAAATAGCATTTCTATTTGTTGTAGCTTATTGTTTCTTAAAATGAATTACCTAAACAGCCAAAAAGTTACAAATAAAAAATTCTTGGTGATTAAATTTTCCAATTTTGCCTGACTGTGTGAGGAGTTTACAAATCAAAATGTACTTGGGTTGTAAACATCGCATGAGTCCGGCCCAGTGTTTTTCAGTGTTTGGAGCTGGGCAGCAGTCTATCCCGTTCGGATGCAAGGTTAACAGACTTTGTACACTAATGCCGTGCTCAAATCAGATTTGCAGGTGTTCTACAGCGGGAACTTCCCTAAACGCTGCTTTACTGCCTGAACTCATTTTTAGTAACTAAATGGATATCCCAAGCTTTTGTTCCATATTTATACTGTTGCTCAGTATTCCAAAAGAAAGTTAACCTGGCAGATTTCTCCTTTTTTCCCCGTCTTACTATGATTCCTTTCAGCATTTGCAAAATTTTGTGTACTGACCTACAGCTGTTTTTGGAAGCCTCACCTTTTCTTTGTGTCTCGCTGCCAATGGCTTTATCATTTTTGCAGCTAGGCCAGCATTTTAAAAAACTACATTTTTGGAGCTAGTAAGAGATAAGCGATTTATGTTATTTAAATAGTAATGTCTTGTAGAGTGGATAGTTTAATAATTTTAAAAAGACAAATTTTATTTATAAGGCTGTTCATTTTTCTTCAGACTCTCTCTAGTACTTACTCAGTTTCTCTCTCTGCTATAAAATTATTTGATTTAAAGATCCTTTTATCCTCATGTGAAGCTTGAAGGACCCAGGCTCCAGTTAGGACCATTAGTAAAGCTGATTTTCTATAGCATTATATGCACGAAGATAGAGTTAGTCCCAGTGACTAGCAAAGGCGTTTCTCAAAGGCATATTTTATTTTTCTGGCAAATATAGTGTGATTTTCCTATCTTAATGCCTTACCTATTCTAATGAAAATGAGATATGATAGTTTTTATTTCTAAGCAGTTCTTTCGTCATTTTAAATTTAGAACTAAAAGTTTCACCATTTAGTGTCTTATATATTAGTTTTATGTCTGCGTCCCAGCTGTTCAGAGATAATGTGTTCTAACGTAATGTCTCCAAAATCAAGTTTTCTGATTAAAATGGATCAATAGATGAACAAAGGAGACTAATACTAATCTCTGATCTTGTTACTCAGTCATGGTTTTAGTAATAATCTAGCAGTTTCTTTAATGACCCATATCTTTGTTTTTCAGATGTTTTGAAGTTATATTATCCTTTCATGTTAATACCCTGATGGGATGATAAAAATAGCAGGAAAGAAACCCACCAGATTATCTTCCATGGTTACATACTCTTCATGGAATTCAATGGAGCTCAATGAAGAGTTTTTAAAATAGTTTGGCTTAGGGGTGATTAAGTTGCGAAAGGATGCTTAAAGACATAGGAGCTTGGGTGAAATCTGAACTGTCAATGAGTGGGATAAATTAATGATTAGTAATAAGTGAGATTTACTATTAAGAAGTGCAATTTGGACCAGAAAAAAACCCACCTAATTTGTGTATGGAATATAATCCAAACCTAAATTAGTGTCAAAGGAGAACACAGGGTTGGATAGTATCCAAGAAGGCTTACCCAGCTCTTCCACTTAATATTACATCATATGCATTTTCTGTGTTGCCATTGTTTTTGTTAACATTTTATTGACCGCATCATATTAAGTCAGGTGGCCATTAACTTACCTAACCATCTTGCTATTGTTTAATGTCTAGTCCTTGAAACATGAAATAATTTACTCTCAGATTCAGGTCATGTTCTTGTCAACATCATACCAGCCAGGTTTGTTCACTTAATGATCTGAACTCTACTTGGGTTTCTATAATTACCTTCATTAAAGAATGTGTCTAGAGCCAAGAGACTATTCAAAGATTCGTAATTCTAAAATGAGGTCATATTATAGTTTAAAATATATGTTTCCTCTTCCCACTTCAGCTCTTTATCATTAACTCTGCAATGAATATCATCTTGCCTTTGAATAATCCAGTTGTATTGTTGAAAAATAAATCCTTATTGATATTTAAGGGAACATTAAATAACTTGTCCAAGGTTACACAATTAATAAATGGTGAAGACAGGATTTGAACCTGCATGATCTATCCAATGCTTTACTCTACAAGCAATTTATAATTGTTGACATATCTCCCTCTTGCTTTTCCTCTTTCTGAAAACTCTTATTAGATCCTGTAGAACTTTTGTGAATCAAGAAAACTGATTTTGCATATAAATCTTAAAAATTGTCTAGTTAGATTTCCTTAATACAGGGTGTCTCTTAGCCTGGGACTTAATGGATAGAATTTAGGGGAACCCTAAACTTAGATGGGAGGTCACTAACCTCTAATAAACTTAGCATTTTCTTCAATGTTGAATGTTGGCCTCAAACCACAGTAATATTAGTAGTACTTATGATATTGCCAGTGAAAACATAGATATTTTAATAACAGTTGATGCAGAGATCTCAAAACATCATATACACTCACCACTACTTTGATATTATTGTAGTAATTAGACTTGCCACTAGATCCTTTTATTTCACGCTTTTTTAAAAAGTGTTAATATTTCAATAAAATTGGTTTCCTTGTAAACCTGTGTATTTTATGTTAAACATTTGAAAAAGATTGTTCTGAGAAAATGTACATAGGATTCAACAGACTGCCCAAGGGTCCTCATGTTACAAACTTTAGCATCTAAGATTTTTTTTCTGCAAAAATTATGGATCTTTAGGTTGCTACTGATGTTCTAAGTTACAGGTTAGGGTCCTGAAAGAGTTAAGTTACAAAATTGAATAACAGAATCACACATCATGAAAAGAACTTGCTTTACTTTTTTTGACTTATAAAAGTATAATTTCTGATAAAATTACTTCACAGTGTAAGATAGTATCTAGGATGTGAAATGAAATGTTTTTAAAAGGCCATAAACTTAACATTTCTAAGTATTAATTTACTTTAAAAAAAATTCACTTACTTCAAATAGCTCCCTAGTACTACTGATTGGTTGGTTTTATTCCATATGTAATTTTGCCCTGGTTCCCTTGAGTTTGTTTCATTTCTATTGTATAGTTAATTTGAACTCAAAATCTTTAAATTATGCTCTAAGATACAAAGCGATTAAACTATGCTAAGGACTTGCAGAGATTATTTGAATTGCTAATGACCGTATTTGGCTTTTTCACCTTTATAGATCATAAAACAGTTTATTGCATCTCTAATTAAAGTTGTGGTTGAAAATGAGATTGGAACATAGATGCAGAAGCAAGATGTGAAGTATACAAATTAAATACACTGTTGATCTTGAGCAGATTTTGTTATTTTACTGTTTTGTGAAGGAGTATTTAGATACACAAGAAAAGTAGTGATTTTTTCCCTCCTGTTTACTACATTGTTTTAGTTAGTTAAACTAAATTAACTTCATTTAATTCTAGGAATTATAAATTTAATTTAATTAATTCTAGGAACTGTAGATTAGGATGGTTGCAGTTTATTTTCTAGAAAGTAAATAGGTAAATAAGCTCATAGAAACAACACTAAATGTTGATGGCTTTTTAGTCGCATATTACTTCTGGTTCTCTGAATACTCTCCATCTGTTACTTAACAGAAACTAGGAGAGCCATTTTTACAAATCAGCCAATCAACTCTTAGCCAAATCCTCTTATGTAAGGTCAACGGAGACCATTCCCATTATATAGATGAGGAAATAGCATGCCTTTGAAAGTAGTTACGTGACTTGTCCAACATCATTATAGCTACTAAGGGTGAACCAGGGCTGACACTCGGTACTACTGGCTTTGGGTGAGTAATTTGTACTGCATTGTGCTGCCCTACTGCTAACTCTCCTTCCTAGCCCCTTCATTATGATTTATTCTTTCCTAATGAAGCCATATTTAGTGCTAGCCCAGAAATTGAGGGGAGAATAAAGTGCTGAAAGGGAGAGCTCCTTGTTCTGCCTTCTTTGGGGGTGACTTGCAACATTTCTGCCTTTGCAGGAGATGTCACCTGAGCAAGTAATGACAGGGTGCATAGTGTGAAAGATATCTAAGGGGTCAAATTGACTTCACTTTTGATGTGTATTATTGGCAGTGTCAGTATATAATTTTTTGACGAAACTACATTTTTAAGAGTAGAAAAACCCCATTAAAGTAATGAAAATTACATATTTAGAATACTTATTGACTTACATTAGTCGACCTATAAGAGTTCTGTTGAAAACTATTTTCAAAATTAACATTTTACAATATAATTTATACCCTTATACATTAAAACAATTTAAATTTTTAATATTAATTTTATATTAACACTTTTACACTTTTATGTTAATTATGCGACTGTTAACTTTTAACATATGACACATTCTTGGTACATATACATACAATTGACCCTTGAACAATGCAGGGGTTCAGGATGCTGACCCTCCAGAGAGTCAAAAATCTTCACAGGTGGCCCTCTGTATTTGCAGTTCTGCCTTCTCAGTTTCAGCCAACTGAGAATCGTGTTGTACTACGGTACCTAGTTAATAAGAAAAACTTATGTATAAGTGGACCCATGCAGTTCAAACCCATGTTGTTCAAGGGCAGCTGAACTTGAATCAGTTTCTTAGCCATATCTTCATTTAATGCCTTGATACTGATAATTTTCTGGAAAAAAAAACCAAACTTATGCTTAATTTAAAAATTAAATTTGCTGTGTTTTCTTATGAGTTGCAAATTACTCTTTTCTTTAGATAGTAGTACTTTTAGTTTTAAAAATACTTTCTCTACAGATGCTAAAGCCCCTGGTAAACTCAGCAAACTCTTCTAAATTGAACATAGTCTCAGTTCTAGTTTTTTTCATGAAGATGTTTCAGCCTAAATATTTTCACAAGTGCTATTTTCATGTCTCATTTCAAACTACCTTTCTTTGACAAATATTTAAGATAAAAGTCATCAAATAAGTTGTATCTATTTATGATTTTTAAAATATTTTGCCATATTTAGATGCAGTAAAATGATAGGTCTTCTCAATTATGTTCCATTACATTACAAAATATAAATTTATTCAATGAAAAATAGGAGAGTCATCAAAAGTTCTTCCCACAAATTGGGATATTTTAAATTGGGATTATAGGTGTATTTGTTTACTAAGTCTGTCATAAACAAAATACCACAAACTAGATGGCTTTGTGAAGGAGGGGATACTCCCCTTTTTTTCCTCTTAGTTCTTTTAGCTGGCAATTAAAATGACATAAGCAGATTAACCAGAGAAAACCAAATTTATTAAGTACATAAGGGAATTCACATAAACATGAAGAATTCCAAAGATAGTAAGGCAAGATGAGGTATATATGTTATTCTGGACTAAGGAGAAGAAGGTAAGGGTCTGGGACTTAAAAGAAAAGTAAGGTAATTCACAGGAAGATGAAAAGAGTTAATGTTTGGTGAACAAACGTTTGCTGGGCCATCCAGAGACAGTGGGACATAGAGAGGACTTTGATCAAAAGTAGGCCTTGCTAGGTTCCTGCTTGTCTACCACACCTAGTTTATACTTTAGAATGGTTGTCTGTTGTGATAGCTCCTTCCTGGAACCGGCCTTCTATCTTAAGTTCTTTTAGGCATTTGGGGGGAAGTTCAGAGGTTTCTTCTGGAGTCTATTAGGCCTTGGTTATTTTCAGCTGGAAATAATCTGCATGCCACAGTGGCACAACTTGGGGCAGCCTGCCCTGAACCCCATCAGTTTATTTTATTTATTTATTTGTTTAATTTTTTGGCTGCATTGGGTCTTAGTTGCTGTGCACGGGCTTTCTCTAGTTGCTGTGAGTGGGGGTTACTCTTCGTTGCGGTACGCTGGCTTCTCATTGTGGTGGCTTTTGTGGTGGAACACGGGCTCTAGGAGCCATGGGCTCAGTAGTTGTGGCTCGCGACCCCATCAGTTTAAAGCAACAGAAACTTATCCTCACACTTGTGGAGGCTAGAAGTCTGAAATCAAGGAATCTGCAGAGCCATGCTCTCCTAGCCTCTTGTTGCTGGCAATCCTTGGTTTTCCTTCACTTATAGCTGCATAACCCCACCTCTGCCTCTGTGGTCATATGGTCATCTTGCCTCTGTGTCTTCACGTGGAGTTCTGTCTTCTCGTGGAGTTCTGTCTTCTCTTCTTCTAAGGACAGCAGTCATATTGGATTTATGGTCCACTCCACTCCACTATGACTTCATCCTACATCATAATTACATCTGCAAATACCTTATTTCCAAATAAGGTCACAGCCACAGGTACCAGGGATTAGGATTTGAACATATCTTTTGGGGGACACAATTCAACCCACAACAATAGAATTTCAAAATTGCTTGTATATTGTTTGAGGCATCATTGTTTAATTAGCTTAGTAGTTCCCTTGCTTTTGAAGGGGTACATTTCTGTTTGTAAGCTTTGGTTTCGGTATTTGCAATTCATTAAAAGTTTCAAATGTGAAGCCCCCCCCCCTTCCCCGATGTCTTGGCCTATTTTTTGAATATGTTAACAATTTGCAACAGATTATGAACAAAATGCAACACTTTTAGGTCTTTTTGGCTCATTTACAAAATAGATTTTTAAACACTTATTTCTAAAATCTGATGTAGGCAGTGAAGAGAGAGTACATTCAAGTTTTTGTATTCAATATAAACTTCACAATAGCTTTGTAATTTAGTTACAATAAGTGAGTTTATATGTACAATATTTGTTAATTTATCAATTTATACTTTAGTTGGTAGATTATAGCTTGTATGCATACAATAATGATATCTTGCTCCATGACCAGTTTCAAGCACATATGCTTCATAGGTTTCTTTATATTGAAAGTAGCTGACCACCTATCAAGAATACTCGAGTGGGGATTCCTGCTTTGAGAATGATGGGGACATAAATCAGGGGTTCTTAACAGGCTTGGCAGAACCACTTTCTAGATGTTTTTGTTACACCCTGTGAAATTTTTAGATCTAGCCTGTAGAGAGCCTCAAAAAGTTCCTGGCAACTCCTTAGCCAATCTGTCTCATCAACTGTGAGTACTGTTGTGTTCTGTAAAAGAAATTTTGTCAGAGAGGAAGATTTTGTTAAGAAACAAAAGTACAAACTCTAGAGGCAACGATGGTTTACACATTAGAGTTAAAAACTTTTCATCAAAAGTAACCATATAATAAGTGAAAACACAAGCCAAATACAGGTGATACTTGATACGTAGGTGTACTTGATACAAGTTTAGTGCTCAGAATGCATAAATAACTACTACAAATTAGTCACAAGTTAATAATCCATTAAAAAAATGGTCAATGAAGAGGAACAGGCATCCCATAGAAGAGGAACTCCAAATGGCCAATAAACCTATAAGACATCCAACCTCTAGTAATTAGGGAAATGCATAGTAAAACCACAACAAAATGCCATTTAGTTAATTGGTTAACTTAAAAACTTTGACAATATCAAGGAAGTAGAGCAATAGAAATTCTTTAACACTACTGGTGGTCTTATAAATTACTGCAACCACTTTGGAAACAGGTTGGCATAAATTGAACACACATAAATGTATCTTATAGCAATTCTGTCCCTGGGTGTAAAGCTTAGAGAAATATTATAATATTGCATGTTATTTTATATTTATATCATATGTAAATGTGATATATATCATATATTATACATTATCATATAGAATACATATGTATATTATATTATATTATAAATAATGTATATTATTATATTTTAATATTTATAGATATAAACATTAGGTTAAATGATAAAAGAAAGGAATGGAAAGGAAAGCAATGCAATTATAAACCCAAATTTCAGGATTGTGTTTAACTCTATGGGAGAGGATCAGGTTTTGGTAGAGGAGGACTACAAAGACAATTTCAATGACAATGGTAATATCTTTCTTAAACTGGGTGGTAAGTTTTTAAATTTTACTATTATTTTTTCTTTTCATGTGTTTTATAGATATTTTGCATCTATTAACTTTTAATATAATTCAAGATCTGTTTTGATAGCACTTTAAAATATTCTAAGATAGAAAGACAAATATCCAGAATACTACCTATCTCACCATTTTATTTTGCATATTTCTTTTTAATCTTTAGCCATATGCATGCACATTTTAAGTTATAAGTATGTACCTACAATTTTTCATTTAATTTCTTCACTTAATTTTATGCAATGAGCATTTTCACATATTGCTGTTTTTATAATTATTATTTTCAGTGGCTGCATAGTAACTCCAACAAATTATAATACAATAAACAATTTAACTCTGATAATTCCACTAATATTTGATAAACACAATGTGCAAAATACTCTTAGGTATTAAGGATGTCATAGTAAATATAAGCTTCCTGTCCTACACAGCTTAGAGTATATTTGGGGAGACAGTAATTTTAACAAGGACAAGATACTACATGAGGGTAAAAGCTGGGTGCTGTGGGCACTCATATAAGAGGCAGATCCCCAGGTTGAAGGGGTCAGAGAACATTTCCCAGAGTCCTTTCCAAACTGAGACTTGAGGGCTGTGTGGGAGTGAAGGAGGAACAGATTTGATAGCGATGTTAGAGAAGTGAGAAGGAGGATGAATAGTGTTTCAGGTCCAGGGAATAGTGTATGTGGAGGCCCAGAAGTGAGAACCTAGCACAGGTGATAAATTTAAATGCAGCTATGTGTAGTGTGGGGCTTGGTGAGCACAGGGGAGAGCTAAAGAAAGCTCATGCAGGGGTGTGTAAGCTACGGGCCGTTTGCATTTGAGTTAAAACTCCTTTTCCTCAGTTTTTCATGTCAAAAATTTTGGAGTCAGATTTGACTTCTTTTTCTCACACCCTATACCCAATCTCAGTAAATTCCAGTGGCTCCACCCTCCAAATAGATTCAGAATCAGACTACTAAGACTCTCCACTGCTACCCCCCTTGCCCAAGCCACCCTCATCTCTTGCCTGGGATACCACACTAGCCTCTTAACTGCTGTCCCCACTTGCCCCTTCCTCCCATAGAGTCTTTCCTCCAGATTTTAACCAGTTATCACTGAATCATGAAAATCAGGTCATGAAAATCAGATCAAAATTTCTAAATGGCTTTCTTTCTCATAATAAAAGCCAATGTCCTTCTGAATGCCTGTAGGACCCTATGTGATCTGATGTCACACTACTTCTCTGACTTCATGTCCTGTTCTGGTCCATTTGTTCTTTCTACTGTAGCCGCTGGCCTTCTTTCTATTCATCAGACATACCAGGCACATTCTTGCCTAACGTCCTTTGTACTTGCGGTGTATTTTCCTCAGCCTAAATTCTTTTCTCCAGATAACCACATAACATATTCCTTCATTTCCTTCATTTATGCTCAGATGTTACCCGATTAATCAGAGAAGTGACACCTTAACCAACCTATGTAAAATGGTAACTCTGGCCTCCAGATGTGCCTTTTTTTCCCCATGTTTCACACATGATATATTAAATATTTGTTTTTAAAAAAATTTGCTTATGTCTTCTTAAACTAGAATATAGTTTCCATGAAAGTGAGCAATTTGTTTTGTGCATTATTATTTATATTCCTGATGCCTAGAATAGTGCCTGGCACATAAATGGTTTTCAATATGTATTTATTAAATTAATAAAAACTGGACATGTAGTGCAGTTTTAACAAGGGAACTGATATGATTCCATTTGGAAAATCACTCTGGCTGCAGTGGAGAACATGGACTGGCAGAGATCAAGACTTGAGCCAGGGTGAATTCTTAGGAGTTCTGTGCTTCTGTGGCTGAACATTTGAGTGGTTGCTGATATGTAACACTTTTCAACAATATGCATGTTGAAAAAAACCTCAATTTCTTTATTCACCACAGCCTATATGAGCCATTAACGTGTGTGTTTACCATTTCTTCCAGCATATGGACTGATACAGGCATTCTGCTATGGGGCCTCAACTAAGTCCGAGTTGCTTCATTTATTCTTATATTGGTGTCTCCCATAGAGCCAGGCTTGCTGAGGCTCTGCAGTGACTGAGGGAATCAGTGGGATGGGCCAGCTGCTACTGAATATGCTCTAAGTCCGTATTCACAATTGGGTGAAGTCTTTTGGGTGTTTACCCATAAACACCAACTAGGCCAGGCCATGTCATGTCAGCTATAATTAGCAAGCTGAATTAGCACATCGGTACTATAAAGTAAGACCTGTCACCTCAGACCCCAACAAAAAAATGTGCAGTCAGGTTTAATCTGTAGGTAGATTGTCTTTTTGGAAGTCAGGAATCAGTTTATGCCATTGTCATCGGACATTCTCAGGGTCACACAGCTTTGTAGTGTCTAGGCCATAATTATCCTGGATTATGTTCAGTTGTTGCCAGTTTCACAATAACCTATGACTAAATCATTGTGTTTAACAGAGAATCATCTAATAAAACATGTAAGCAGCTGCATTGCTATTCATATGCTATAGGATGCAACATGGAGCTCAGATGATTCTATATTTTAAAATACAAATGTATGTTCTTTACTATATGAGTGACTTCTAGTCTATTAGCAGATAACCTTGCTTCTATAGCAGAGCATTTTACCTATCTGAATATTGCTGACACAATTTAATTTTTGGAAAGTATTTTTTTTTTTTTTTACCACCTGAAATTGTTTGCCATATCTGCAGCGCTTAGTACTTGTTAACATAGGAGGTCCTTGTTTTCTTAGTATTAAAAGTCCTTAAATGAATCAATAACACATGAGCAACAGGAATTCAAAGTAGATAGTGAAAAAAGTTCATTACTTAATCCTGAAAAATAAAATTTAAACTCAAAAGTGAATGTATTTTATCTTTATTTAGTCTAATAATTATGTACTGATTATTAAAATTTACAAAGACACAAATTACAAAAGCTCACTCAAGAAATGCTAGATAACCTGAAGAGCCCTCTGTATTAAAAAATTTAAATTTGGAGTTTTTTTTTTTTTTTTTTTTTTTTTTTTTTTTTTTGCGGTATGCGGGCCTCTCACTGTTGTGGCCTCTCCCGTTGCGGAGCACAGGCTCCGGACGCACAGGCTCAGCGGCCATGGCTCACGGGCTTAGTTGCTCCGCGGCATGTGGGATCTTCCCGGACCAGGGCACGAACCCGTGTCTCCTGCATCGGCAGGCGGATTCTCAACCACTGCGCCACCAGGGAAGCCCAAATTTGGAGTTTTAAACCTCACCACAAAGAAAGCTCCAGGACCAGATGGCTTCACAAGTGAATTCTACCAAACATTTAAGGAAGAAATAATACCTATTCTATACAAACTCTTCTGGAAGTGTGAAGAGGATGGGATACTTCCTAACTCATTCTATGAGGGCAGTAACCATATACCAAAACCATACAAAAACAGTACAAGAAAAGAAAACTACAAATATCTGCCGTGTACATAGCTGCAAAATTTTTATTTTTTAAATTGATGAAATCGGGCTTCCCTGGTGGCGCAGTGGTTGAGAGTCCGCCTGCCAATGCAGGGGACGCGGGTTCGTGCACCGGTCCGAGAAGATCCCACATGCCGCGTAGCGCCTGGGCCCGTGAGCCATGGCCACTGAGCCTGTGCGTCCGGAGCCTGTGCTCTGCAACGGGAGAGGTCACAACAGTGAGAGGCCCGCGTACCGCAAAAAAAAAAAAAAAAAAAATTTGATGAAATCCACAGTATCTGGAAAGGGTATGTGGGAGGTTTATCCCAGGGATGCAAGGTTGGTTTAACATTTGAAAATTAATGTTATTTACCATATTAAGAGACTAAAACCAAAAAAACCATTTGACCGTATGATCATCTCAGTAGACACAGAAAAAGCATTCAGCAGTATCCTGATATAAAGTCTCTTCAAACTAAGATAGAACTAAGCCATAAAACTAAATGTATAACCTAAACCCATAAAACTTCTAGAAGGAAACATGGGAGAAAACCTTTGTTACCTTGAGTTAAGCAAATATTTCTTATGCACAATACCACAGGCATGATCCATAAAAGGAAAGTTGATTAAAATACATCAAAATTGAGAACTTATACAAAGACACAGTTAAGAGAATGAAAAGGCGAAGCATAGACTTGGAGAAAGTATTTCAAATTATATATCCGATAAAGGACTTGAATCTAGGATATATGAAGAACTCTCAAAACTCAATAAGGAAATGACCTATTAAACAAAGGGCAAAAAATTAAATTACACAATTCACCAAAGAAGATAGGCATATGAAAAAAATATGCACATGAAAAAAAAATGCTCAACATCATCATTCATTAGGGGAATGCAAATTAAAAGCACAGTCAGATACTATCATATATCCAGTAGAATATCTAAAATTTAAAAGACCGACCATATCAAGTGATAGCAAGTATGTGGAACAACTGGAACTCACATATACTTCTTGCAGAAATGTAGAATGGTACAACCACTTTGGAAAGCAGATTGACAGTTTTTTACATATTTAAACATATATGATCCAGCCATTCTAGTCCTAGATGTTTGCTCGAGACATGAAAGTATATGTGCATACAATGACTTGTATATGAATGATTGTAGCAGCTTTATTTGTCATGACTAAAAACTGGAAACAACACGTATATCCATCAACAATTAAATGGATATACACAATTTGATATATCCTTACAATGGAAAACTTCTCAGCAATAAAAGGAGATGCACTATTGATACATACAACAACATGAATGAATTTTAATTATGCTAAGTGAAAGTAGCTAGATGAAAAGGAGCATGTAGTGCGTGATTCCATTTTTATAAAACTCGTGATAATACAAACTAATATATAGTGACAGAAAGCAGATCAGTGTTGCTGGAGGCATGTCAGGGACAGATAGAATGGTGAGATTACAAAGGGTTACCAGGAAACTTTTGAGGGTGATGGATATGTTCATTTTCTTGATTGTGGTGATGGTTTCTCAGATATACACATATACTAAAACATCAAACTTTATGCTTTAAATATATGCAGTTTATTGTATATCAATTATACTGTAATAAAACTATTACAAAATTAAGACAGTGGAGCAAGATTGATACACTGCATTTACCATGACCTTCCATGTCTTGAAAGTGGAAAGTAGACAAAATTAGAATCAAAAGTAGAGTTTACTTATAATTGTATTATCTAACCAATGTATATTTGCTCAGTTAATTGTTTACCCATGGTTATGATTATTATTGAAATATACTTTTGTGTTGAACTGAAGAAGTGGTTTTCAAACACGATCATGCGCAAGAATACCTGTGGGGGCCTGTTAGATGTGCAGATTCCCAGGCTCTCTCCCCTCTCCCAGGTATTCTGAATCATGGGTGTGGTCATGTGGTCTAGGAGTATGCAAGTTCAGTAAGGTTCCCAGGCAATTTTGACGTATGTATCCATAGACCATATTTCAGAATCACTTCTTAGCAGAACTGTTTACATCAGAATTGTTTGAATCTGGATGAACTCTGTGGACCACTGGTGCCAGGTTGATATGCAATATTCTTGATCTGGTCTATGTATGTGTACATCAACCTATTAGAGAGGGGTGTTGACTTATTTGGAAGGGGCAGCAAGTTTGCATTTTGTTTGTGCTGGCTGATATTCATGATGACTGCTTTCACTAGAACATAGAAAAAGTACAGGTGCTTGAAAAAATTAAGTTGCTATAAGGTATTTGATATTTTGTGTAATATTCATGCGTTATAGATCATGCTTTCACCAGGCCTTTCAATAGTGAAAGGACAGGGACCCCAGCATCTTTTACTTTATCAGGTACCTTTAAAAACTAAACATGCAGTAGGAGCAACATTAATTCACCACTTTTAAGTCTGAGGTCATGGAGAGCAGGAAAGCCTTCCCATAAGGCATTTTTTGTGCCTTTCCAGAGATAGATTTATGTCATCTATCAAAATACAGTATTTCTTACCTACTTAAGCACTTAAAAACTGCCAGGAAGTAATGTTTTGTGCAGTTTTTCTATTAGAAATGATGCCATGGTGTGGGTGTTTGGGTAGGGGGGCAACTGAGCCTTACTGGCCTGGTCCCCACAGTAATCAATGACAAGCATGGCAAGACTGGCAGCTGTCATCACAGTTGTCCTTGTCCTGGAGCTGTGGGATAAAATTTTTCCTTGAGTAAGTGAGAAGAGTTGTGTAGTACGGAGCTCATGACTTCAGGGTCTTGTACAGGATATTCTATTAAGAGTGAACTGACTTTGCCTTTGGGTCAAAAGACTATGGGGCCACGTATATACACCATGGCCTGGAGCTTTGAAGATGGCTGCTGGTTTTAACTAGACTGTGCTGATCTGTCTCTTCTGAAAAAAATATCAGAGCTTTTAATACAGCCAATATTATAGAGCCAATATTCTAGAACTTTAGTATGTGGTTTGATAATTGAAATATATATATGTAAAAGTTATATATACTATAGATTGTAATGCAGAACTAAAAAGCAGAGTTGGACTCCTTTAAAAAATTATAAATATATTTTTGAACCTGAAGGATGAGTGTCAAATATACCTGAAAGAAATCAAATTTTGGTTGCTCACTTGGGGAATCATAAATGTTTTGCTCACTCTTGTACCTTAAATTTATGTGGTTGAATATTCCTTATTGCCTTTTTAGTACTATGTTTATTCCTTTGTTTTCCACAGACATGACGCAATTATTATCTCAGGAACTGAAATGGCCAAACAAATCCAGAAAGAAATACAGCGAGGTGTGGAATCTTGGATTTCTCTTGGGAATGGAAGACCTCACCTCAGTATCATTTTAGTGGGTGATAACCCAGCAAGCCACACATACGTCAGGAAGAAGATCAAAGCCGCTGCTGCTGTAGGTGGGGACGTGTTTTAGTTGTACTTGTTACTAGATAACGTTTTCTGTTTTTACTTCAAAGTGTGATAATTATGAATGATAATTGTCAGCTAAGTGCTATTTGAGTGACATGTATTATTATTATTATTTATTATTATAGATTATTTAGGTACCGAAGTTTATATTCATTTCTTACTCTTTTTCTTCCAATTTCTTATTGAATCAATTCAGTGTGATTTTGGATCCTGTGGTGAGATGTGAGAGCAACATGTTACATTTAAAGGACCTGTTTTTGATTTAATCACATGATAAACCTGGCTAGTTCACTCTGCTGAACTTGGCCTAATAGTGGTGGTGGTGGTATTGGTATTCTTACTCTCTTCAAATCCACTAATAGTAGCTTATCACAGATGAGCGCGATTTGCTAAATGGGTTACTGGGCCAAAGAATGCATGCGAATCACGAGAAAGCATCTGTACTATTTGAAAATTCCCTCCTGATGGTGCTTTGAACATCACTTTTGTAGAAGGGCCTCTTCTTCCAGTGGGATAGGAGCAGAGGGAACCAGTCACACACCGTGTAAGACACCATCAATGAAAAAACACATCTTTGTTAAAGTGACTTTCTGTACTTGTTCTTCTTCCAGGTATCTGTAGTGAGATCATTCTAAAACCTAAGGATGTTTCTCAGGAAGAACTTTTGGATATAACCAATCAATTGAACATGGACCCAAGAGTCAGTGGTATATTAGTTCAGTTGCCACTGCCAGGTACATAATGCTCTTCTATATGTCTGGTTTGGTTAGGAGCAAGGACAGCTTTCAACATTATATCATGACACTGCGAATAATTTATAAAATATGTTCAGAAGGGGACTAGCTATTATATTAGCATGCAGTAGGTGGCAATTTCTGAATGATGTTTACAATGACTGAAAGTTGTGAAAGAAAAATGTAGGCTTTGGTAATACATCCAGTTCTTGTTTTGCACAACAGTGCAAAACCATGAAAATGACTAAGTTGAAACTGGACAAAGCAATCTTAGTAAATCAATAGGAGAATAACAATTGTTCTGTGACCTTTAAAATGTTTTCTCAAAACACTAAAAACTCTCTTACTGTGGTTTATAAATGTATAAGGAAATGAAAAATAGTAAAATTAATATTTATTCAGTACACTGTAATTTAAAACATTAGAAACATTGAGAATTAAAGTATTTTATTTCATTGCCAAAATCGTGCCAAGAGGAGTTTGAATAGTTATTTGCCGCGTTCTTATCATATGACTTATAATATGGAGCAAGCATCTTTTCTATGCCTTGGTGAATTGAACTGTCAAATTCTTTTTAAGTTTGGATCAACTTCCATTTTGTCCTTTGTCCTTTCAAAGTCATCAGATATCTCTGAGAGTTTCTTTAATGTGAAGTTTTGTTCTGGTGTCACTTCCTCTGGGGCATTGTCATCCTTTTTGTCACAATCACGTTCCTCATTTATTTTGATCAGTTTGCCTTCACTAAGTTCTTATGGCTGCATAGCTACATTGCTCCAAAGGGCAAGGTGTCAACATTCCAGGGTCATCCCCTATTTCTCATACAACCCATTTACATTGAAGCGACTTTATCTTGTTTTTACATTCATGGCTCTTACCTTCTTGCTGGCCTAGGTCTCTTCTATCCTTGCTTTGCTGTCACCATCTTCAGATCTTCTCTTCACATCCAATTTCATTTCCAGCATCATCACGTTTTATTTCTTTGTTGCACTTTCATCTTTATGGGCTAATAGCCTCTTTTGATTACTCACTTTTGTGAAATATCAAGTGAGTTATCACTGGAACACAAGGAAGCAACATGATTTGCTGTCTGTGTTTGAACTGAATAACAGATGTGCAGTGACCAAGCACTGACAGACTTTGAAAGAAGTGACATGTTAGTCACTGATCATGATGCTCATCTGTTATTTACATAGTGATTTTTGGACCAAAGAGCTAGCAGCTCTTATATAATTAGTCACAGTTAATATACCATGATAACTGAAATTTGAACTGTGTTGTTGGAAGGCTGCTGTTATTTGACTAAATTGTGGCTCTGAAATTTGTACATATTTCAATGAGCAAGGCAAGGACTGCCTGAATATTATAGATTACAGTAGTTTTGTGTAGTTTTGAGTTCTTCTGTAAGTTCTGACTCACAGAAAGTAAAGCTGTATGATGCTATCACCTGGGATCTTTGTATAGTATTAATTTTTAATTTATCCAATGATATAACTTAATATCTTAGTATATGTTATAACATTTATGCTGTTTAAATTACACCCAAAATTCACATTTCTAATTCTTTTCCTCCAATATGGCTGCATTAAAGAAAATCAGAAAGTTGGAAAGGATGTTAGAAGTTATCAAGGTTCCCCCCAAAATGCTTCTGACAGATAATACTGTAGGTTCATCCTGTTAAAATCAGCATAGTGATTTATCCCTTACTTTTATAACTACAAAACGAATTCAACACGTATAGCACACTCATTTGATATCATAGGAAATTAAGCTCTAGGAAATATCAAGGGTATATTAACATCACAAATCTGTCCAAAAATTTCTGAAATTGAGTTTAAACCCAGTTGTTTGGCTCATGCAAAGCAAGAATCTTTTTTTTTTTTTTGTACTGTGTTTGCCAAGCAATCTTCTTGTGGTTTGCAGTTTTTAACTTTCCCCCACTTATATTTGTATTACATTCAAATCATTATAGAAAACATATCACATTTCCAAATATCTAGTTTGTCTTCAGAAATTAAATTCATGTCTGTAGAAATTTTACCCCTTTATGGGCAATATTCCTTTTTGTTAAATGTATTAGCAGTTTGCCACTAGATGACACTAGTGATCTGTCTGTACTAAAATAAATTAAGTCCTGTGTTCATTTTAGAAGGTGAGAAGCCTAGAGCCAAAGGAATGATAACAAATATTTGGATGCTTTGAGAAAGGGCAATTCAAGGGCAATTTTCTATCTGGCTGAAAAGCCAATAATATACAAAATAACAGTGACTAAAATGTGTTATGTTAAGCATGTATTATGTCTTAGGCACTTCACATTTATTGATTCATTGGATCCTCACAATAACCCAATGGTGGTGGAGCTATTATTATGTACATTTTACTGATGATGGATTTAAGGTACAGAGAGGTTAGGTAACTTCCCCTAAGATCACAGAGCTGGTAATTGAGCTGGGATGTGAATCCAGGCAGACTGGTCCCTCATGCCATTACCATTATGTTACCACCCTCACCAGCATGCCGTGTTAGCTAGTGAGTAATGTGTGCTTACTAGGTGACAGGTGTTCTTTTATATGGATGATTTTATTTAATCCTCAAAACAGCCTTATAAGTAAGAATTATCTTCTTCATTTTACAGATCAGGAGACTCTATATTACTTAACCTAGACATATAGTTTGTTGGTTACTAGAAAAAGTTGGATAAAGTAGGAAATCATAAAACAATGCATTTTACCTTAAACATTGTATTATGACATAAGGTATTTATATATTAATTCATCAATCTTTTGATGTAGGTTGTCGAGGAGGAAAGTTTCCTCTTCCCTTCTAGGTTCTTCTGGCTGGTGACCTGAGATAGATTCACAGGAGAAAAATAAACAAAAGTTTAATAACATGTGTACTTGGGAGAAACGCAGGAAAACTGAGTAACTCGCCAAAATGGCTGAAGCTTTCACCTTAAATACGATCTTCAGCTAAAGACAAAAGAAGATGTTGGGCGTAGTGGTTTGGGACTTCAAAGGGGAGGAAAGCAATTCACCTGGAGATGCAAAAGCAGATGTTTGCTGGGCCATGCAGGGGCAATGGGACACAGAGTGGACTTTGATGTCTAGGCGCTGCTGAGTTTCCCCCAAC
Organism: Kogia breviceps; assembly: GCF_026419965.1. Taxonomy (NCBI): domain Eukaryota; kingdom Metazoa; phylum Chordata; class Mammalia; order Artiodactyla; family Physeteridae; genus Kogia; species Kogia breviceps. The sequence goes on from NC_081315.1 coordinate 55,918,750, forward strand.
ACAACTAGTCCATTTTCTTTGCAGATATTTCTGGAGATACCACTATTCTGGGAATAGGTCCTTTATCTAAATTCTTTAGGCAGCTAATGGGGAGGTAAAAACACAGACTTACTGAGTCTTCTGTTTCTTAAAAATAATCAGCCTACATTAATCCTCATGCCAAAGAGACTTTTGGGGTGGCAAATTGTGCTTCCCTACAAGACCCAAGTCTCTATGGAACCTACTGTTTGGAATTTTGTGTTATCTTCTGGCATTAATAATACCTGTGAATCACTGCCTATAATTTTCAGTTTGAGATAAAACTAAGTGAAAATTCTTCTATATTTTTAAAGTGTCTCCCAGTGTTCGTGGTTGTCTTGTCCTTATCTAAGTCATTACTAATTCTTTTTAATTCTCGAGTCTTTTGAGGACATTCAACTTAGTCTTCATAGACATAACAACTCCTTGTTTGTACTGTTTTAATTAAATCACATAATTTACTGTGAAAGAACTGGCAAAAACAGGTTGAGAAATACACACACTTGTCTCTTGATTATCATGAAACTCTACTGGTAGGTGCAGGAGTAGTTTATTAATCACATTCTGATATTCTTTCAGCAAGCCCTGGGCATCAACCTGCATGCTTTAAGAAGACGTGGAACTCATTAGTCATTTTGATAGGTTGTGTTGGGGAAGGGCAAATTTCCCCTCTATCTCTGTTAAGTTTTGTGGCTGGACTACTACACAAGGCAGATTAACAGGAGAAAAAGAAACAAACTTTAACTTACGCACATGGAGGTCCCACAGTCATGTGACCTAGGAAGTGGCCAAAGCAGGCAGCTTTTATAGTTTTAAGACAAACAAACAATAAATTTGTGAGGAATTCACAGGACAAAGAAAATTAGGCTTTGGGTGCTTAATTAGTGAAGAATCTAAGCAGAGTTTGAGTTTGGGATGGTAAACTAAAGGAGTAACAAGTTTTGTCTATATGTTTCTTGCCCCCAATTCCCAATCTCTGGAAATCAGGGTGTCCTTCTACCTTCAGATGCAAGGAGTCACCTTTCATGAGAGATTTATTTCCTACTTTCAAGGAGACAGAGAGGAGGGTCAGAGTGTCCCTCTTACAATGGCTCTTTCTTAAGTAATTAATTCAAAATAATTAATATGCCATTGAGACGTATTTTGGGATGGCCTGCCCTGATCCTCAACAGTTGGCTATGTGTAAGTGGATTGACATAGCCTCTCTCCGGTACATGTCTTATAAGATTGTTATAATGAACCAATGAAACAATGAGCAAATGAACAAATGAAATGATTCTAGTCAATTACATCTCCAATTTTCCATCATTTCGTTAATAATCTGGATTCCAAGTTATTTCTTCATTAGAAGTCCGAAATTATTTTTCACAATTAGGGCACTATCTTGAGCAAAAGAAATTCTAAATTAGAATTATAATTCTGGTATTGGAATATAAACTTGCATAAGGATTAAACAGAATGTGCAAGCAGTTTTCATGCATCTCATTTGGGTAAGAAAGCAAAGAAATGAGAGAGAATTCTGTCCTATTTGATGGTAATGAATCTATCACAGGCTTAAGCCCATGCTTTGTTCAGGAGCTGTGTGACTTTGGTCCCGGATTGAAAGTACTCAGGATAAAATTGTGTGTCCACATTCAACATGGTCTGGCTGTTTGTCCTGTAGCTGGTCCTACATCTAGGGAGAGATGAAACAATCATATGTGGATGCTTCCCTACTCCTTTCCTAACTGTGCATAGATTCTATCAGTATCAATAAGTGATCATTTTGTCAGGGCCAGAATGATGTCTGCTATTCATGTTGTATATATTTTTCTTCTAATTACATATTATTTGCTTTTAACTTTTATTGAGTTACATCTATTAAACTTATATTAAATATCATTTGTAGAGTATGTCAACTGAAGAAAAATGCACACCCTAAAAGTTGAGAGTTAAGTTTTATTTGGGGACATTACTGAGGACTGTAGCCTGGGAGACAGCCTCTCAGGTAGCTCTGAGAAACTACTCCAAAGAAGTAAGGAAGGAGCTAGGATATCTAGGAGTTTTTGCTGGAAAAAAAAAAAAAAGGTAGTTGAACATCAAAAGATTACTGGTAATCACAAAAAGCAGACATCTCAAGTTAATGATTTTAGTGATTTTCTATGTATGGGAAGATGCAAGAGTCTGGGCTCATTGACATTATTCCTTAGATATGCATCTTAACTATCTAAGGGTCAGTATCCAGAGTACAGAATGTTTCCTGTTTTTCTCCATCCTGAATTACCCTCAGGGTGCACTGTTAAGCAGGGGGTGGGGTGACTACAGTGGTTGATGGCTTGATGATGGGCAAGCAACATTTGTTGTTGACTGGAATGGCAGGCAACATTCCCTTTCCACAAGTATGTGTCAGTTTGTAGTGTTAAAAATAAGGTGGAATAAAGGTCTTTAAAACTTGGGAACCAGTGACATTCTTTCTGGACTAAAGCAATAAAGGGAAATGATAGTGACCACAAGCTTGAAGCACACTGGAAATTTGCTATAAATGTTTGTTGTAGGGTGGTATTTGCTACAGGGTGAATTTGGTTTAAAAGGGTTTAAATTATATGAATTATATGAAAGCATTCAGATGTAAGTCTGCAAAACAGCAATCACTCAATTAAATTTTAATGTGTTTTTTTACAACTACTGCTCCATGATAACTATTACTAGTATTAGTAATGGTGGTTTTTATCATTTATTATTGCCAGACATTGTTATAAAGTGCTTTATATATAAGAAATCATTTAACACTCAGAACAACCCTTAACAGTAGGTACATTTTTTTTTGATCTGTGGTTTATAGTTAAGGAAACTGAATTGAGAAACTTGTGTAAGGTCACAACAAGTGAGTAGCAGAGAAGTACCAGGAGACCCAATTATAGTATTCTTTCAATCATAATCACAGTCCCACAACTGAGACTGCAAATCAAGCACCAAGAGAGATGCTTACTCACCTTTTTGTATTTTCTTGCTTTCTAAGAAATCTACCTCTCGTCTATTTCTGGGAAAAAAAATTATTAGGTAGAATGGGAAAACTTATTCTATCTTATCTATCTTTTTCTAAAATAGTTTTTCAAATATTTCCCTTCATTTATCTAGTTTGAAGCCTTTGAGGATTAACATCTTCCAATTTATGTAAGAGGACTGAACAGTGAAATCAGAATGAATAGGATTAAAGGATTAAATATAGAGAGGGCAAGTAAGAAAAGGGAGAATTCGCGGTGTAGATATAACAAAGACAAAATTTTCTAGAATTTAGTAGGCATAAAAGTATGGATATTGACCTAATTAGTGCATGTAGATATGTATATTTGTCTAAAACTTGATTCTTCATTTAGAGAAACAAGATCTTGCTATAACTGCTCTTCTTGAGAGCTTGTGGAATTTATGTATGCAGAATACTTTTTACTCTATTTTTAATGTTCTTGACCAGAGTGGGAAATTTTCATCACTCTGGACTCCTCAGTTTTTGTAGAGCTTCTTTTCTGTTTATTTCTAAATAATTTCTAAATTAGACTTGACCTTTGTTATAGCTCCCCCCATTTCTTTATGGAGAAAAATGATTCCACATAGAGTATTTCATTGCTTTTTAGTAATATGTTTCTTCCGCTAGACTATTAGTTCCATCAAAGCAGGGGCAATTGGAGTCAACGTTTTTATTCCACCTTGCATCATGGTAGACTCTTAGTGAATGTTATTGCTGGAATGAATGAACCCTGTAGTTTCACAGCTATTGCTTTGTGTGTATGTGTGTCATTGAAGGTTCATCCTTCTACCTATTCTTCTACACCTAAGAGAGTAGTGTGTAAGTTCTGTCACTGATCAGGATTTGATGAGGATCTTATACCCCCATACCCTTGAAGGCTTCCTAAGTGATAGTATTTATTATATAAAGGACATGCTAGGATAATGTACATTTTATTACTTGAATAGGACTTTAGCCTCTGACCTCTTAACTACATTGATTATCTTTCAAACATACTGAGACTGACTTCTTTCCAACTTTTAGGCCTTAGCTTAAATGCCACTGGCTCAGAGAGCCCTTCCCAGCCCATACCTTCTAAAATTACTTTAATTCTGTCAATTCCTATGCTAGATCTGCTTTTTTCTATGGCAGACAAATAAAGTACTCCAAATATCCACATGTTCCCTTACCTTTCCCAACTTCTCCTAGGTTGGGGCCATGTGACTTCTGGTTACTGGACTGTTAGGGAAAGTGACTTTTTTGAGCCACTTCTGGACTGAGATGGTTAAAAGCTACGTGGCCCCCATCCCCTCTCCCCCTTTTGTTACAGTTATCATGAAAGCTATGTGTTATAGATGATTGCCAGTTATGAGAAGAAAGGAAGTGGGATTCTTAACAGAGGCTTACGTGAGTAAGAAATAAGTATCCTTTCATAAGTGATTGGGATTTCATATTAAAACACACACACACACAAACACAAATGTGATGAAAACTATAAACACACAGATCTAAGAAGCTCAACGAACTCCAAGCCCATAAAATATGAAAAAACTATACCCAAAACACAAAAATCACATTGTTCAAATGCAGTGTGATAGAAAAAATTTTGAAAGCAGCAAGAGGGAGGAAAATGTCACATTATATACGGAGAAACAAAAAGAAGGAAATAGCAGATTTCTTGTCAAAAACACTGTAAGCAAGAAGACAGTGGAACACCTTGATTTTTAAAAGAAAGAAAAAAACCCTATTGATCATGAATTCTATACTCAGTGAAAATATCTTTAAAAACCAAAGGCAAAAGAGCATTTTTTAGACATTTAGGAAGAGTAGAATTCAGACAGAGCTGAAAACAATCAACAGCAAACCCACACTATAAAAAATGGAAGTCCTGGGCTTCCCTGGTGGTGCAGTGGTTGGGGGTCTGCCTGCCGATGAGGGGGCGTGGTTTTGTGCCCTGGTCCAGGAGGATCCCACATGCTGCGGAGCGGCTGGGCCCATGGGCCATGGCCGCTGGGCCTGCACGTCTGGAGCCAGTGCTCCACGACAGGAGAGGCCACAGCAGTGAGAGGCCCGCGTAAAGCAAAAAAAAAAAAAATTAAAAAAGTCCTTCAGGCAGAAAGAAATGATACCAAATGAAAATATGTATCTACCCAGAGGAATGAAGAACAATGGAAATGGTAGCTACATGAGTAAGTATATCTGATATTTTTCTTATTAGTCAAATAATTTTAGAATATAATTGGTATTTATCCCAAAATAAAAACAATTTAATGTGTGGTTTGTAACATGTACAACAATAGCACAAAAGTCAGAAAGGAAGAAATGATAGGACATTGTTGTTAGATTCTTATGCTATATGTGAAGTGATATATCACTTGAGGGTAGACTGAAATAAGTTAAAGCTGCATACTATAAAATCACAAGCAACTGCTAAAAAAAACCACACAGCAAAGAGTTATAGCTAATAATCCAGTAAAAGAGATAACATCCAATAATTTAAAATGTTCAAATTATTCTAAAGGAGGAAAGAAAATGGGGGAATGATAGATTTAATCACATAACTGTAATGTTGTATATAATCCAATTAGATGTCAGAGGTTGTCAGATTGAATAAAAAACAAGACCCAACTATATGGTGCCTACAGAAAATACATTTTAAGTATAAGGATCCAGAGAGGTTAAAAGAAAAGGGATGTAAAAGACACACTATATTAACATAAATCAAAAGAAAACTGGAGTGGTTATGTTAATAGCAGGCAAAGTATATTTCAGAGCAATGGATACTACCAAGAATAAAGAAGGTCATTCCACAGTAATAAAGGAGTTAGTTTATCAAACAGAAATAGCAACCTCAATTGTTTATATACCTAAGAAGAAAGCATTAACAAAAATTAATAGAATTGTAAGGAAAATAGACAAATCCAAAATTATAATCATAGATTTTAGTACCTCTCTCTCAATAACTGAGAGAACAAGTGGAGAGAAAATCAGTAAGAACAAAGATTTGAAGTAGAATATCATCCAATTTGATCTAATTGACATTTACAGAACACTCTCCCTGCAAACAACAGAATACACATTTTTTTTCAAGTTCACATAGATTATTTACCAAGAGATAACATATTCTAGGCTATAAAGCAAATCTCAAATGTAGAAGGATTTACATTACCTAAAGCATTTTCCTTCACCACAATGGAGTTAGACTAAAAATCACTAGCAGAAAAATATCTGGAAAATTCCCAAATATTTGGAAACTAAATAACCCATGTGTCAAGTAAGAAAATAAAATGGAAGTTAGAAATCACTTTTAACTTTTCAATGAAAATACCACATATCAAAATTTATGGTATGCTGCTAAAAAATTACTTAGGAGGAAATATATAGCACTAAACACCTATCTTAGGAAAGAAGAAAGGTCCCACATCAACAACCTCAGCTCCCACCTTAAGATACTAGAGGGCTTCCCTGGTGGCGCAGTGGTTGAGAATCCGCCTGCTGATGCAGGGGACATGGGTTCGTGCCCCGGTCCGGGAAGATCCCACATGCCGCGGAGCGGCTGAGCCCGTGAGCCATGACCGCTGAGCCTGCGTGTCCAGAGCCTGCGCTCCGCAACGGGAGAGGCCACAGCAGTGAGAGGCCCACGTACCGCAAAAAAAAAAAAAAAAAAGATACTAGAAAAAAAGAAGAGCAAGTTTAAGACAAAGTAAGGACAAGAAAGGAAATAATAAAGATCAGGGAAGAAATTAATGAATTAGAAAACAAAAAAATAATGACGAAAATAATGAAATGAAAGCTAGACTATCAGGGAAAAAGGAAGATACAAATTACCAATATCAGGAATGAGAAAGATAACATCACTATAGATTTTACAGATATTTAAAGGATAAAAGGGAATATGTAAGACAACTTTATGCCAGTTAATTTGGCAAATTAGAGGAAATGGACTACTTTCTTGAAAGATACACACTGCCAAAGCACACTCAAGAAGAAATAGAGAACCTGAATAACTCTTATTAAAAAATTGACTTTGTAGTGAAAATCCATTCCACAAAGAAAGCTCCATGTTCAGATGGCTTTACTGGTGAAGTCTACCAAATATTTAGAGAAAAAATAATATTAAAGAGGAGGAAATACTTCCTAAGTCATTATATGAGGCCACCATTACTCTGATACCAAAAAACAGGCAAAGACATTACAAGAAAGGTAAACCACAGAACAGTATCTTTCATGAACATAAATGAAAAAGGTATTAACAAAATTTAACAAATAAAATCCAACAATATATAAAAAGTATCATTCATCATGACAAAAATTCATCATGACTTTTATTACAGGAATGCAATATTGGTTTAACATTAGAAAATCAAACAATGTATTTCACCACATTAACAAACTAAAAATGGAAAGTCATATGATTATCTCAATAAATAGATTAATGTTTTGGTAAATTCATTGATTCCTGATAAAAAACTGTCATATAACTAATAATAATAAAAGGGAACTTCCTCAAGCTGATAAAGGACACATATTTAAAAATTCACAGCTAACATCATAGTTCTTTATGAAAGATAATATTTTCCTCTTATGATCAGGAAGAAATCAAGAATGTCCATTCTTATCATGTCTATTCATGGAGATTCTAACCAACACAGAAGGTAAGGCAAGGAAAATAAAAAGCAGATAACATGATTGTCTATGTAGAAAATCCAATGGAATCTAGAAAAAAAAAGCTACTAATACTAATAAATGAGTTTAACAAGGTTGGAAGATACAAGATTGATATGCAAATATCAATCTCCATTCTATGTATTAGCATCAAATATCAGATACTGAAATGAAAAGAGACATTTAAAGTAGCATCAAAAATGTGAAATCTTCAGGCATAAATTTGACAAAAGATGTGAGAACCTGTACATTGAAAACTCCAAAACATTCCTGAGAGAAAGAAGACCTAAATAAATCAATATATTATGTTCATGGGTTGGAAGACTAAATATTGTTAAGTTATCTTCAAATTAATTTGTAGATTCGAGGCAGTCCCAATTAAAATCCCAGCATACTTTTTTGTAGCAGTTGATAAACTGATTGTCAAATTCATATAGAAATGCAAAGTACCTAGAATAGTTAAAACAGCTTTGAAAATGAGTAATATTATTGAAAGAGTAATACTTCCTGATTTTAAGACTAATCAAACATCTTAAAGTCAAAGGATACAAACTTCCAGTTATCAAATAAATGTCATGGCGGTGTAATGCACAGCACAGTGACTAAGATTAATAATACTGTATGGCATATTTGAAAGTTCTTAAGAAAGTACATCTTAAAAGTCCTCATCATAAGAAAAAAAAATTTTTGACTATATGTAGTAAGGGATGTTAACTAGACTTATTGTGGTGATTATTTTGTAATATATGTAAATATTGAATCATGTTGTACATCTAAAACTAATATAATGTTATATGTCATTTATACCTCAATTAAAATTTGTTAAAAAGACTAATTATAAAGCTACAGTAATCAAGACAGAGTGCTATTGAAATCAGGGTAGAGAAACATCAATGGGCAAAAATTGGAAGTCCACAAATAGATCCACACCTATATTAACAACTAATTTTTGACAAAGGTGGAAAGACAAATTAGTGCAGAAAGGATGTGCTTTTCAATAATGGTGGTGGAACAGTTGGGTTGCATATGGATATAAAACAAGAACTTGATAAATTAGATTTCATCAAAATTTAAAGCCATATGACACAGGAATCCCACTAATGGGCATATACGCTGAGAAAATGATAACTCAAAAAGAGTCATGTACCAAAATGTTCATTGCAGCACTATTTACAATAGCCAGGACATGGAAGCAACCTAAGCATCCATTGACAGATGAATGGCTAAAGAAGATATGGCACATGTATACAATGGAATATTACTCAACCATAAAAAGAATAAAATTGAGTTATTTGTAGTGAGGTGGATGGACCTAGAAACTGTTATACAGAGTGAAGTAAGTCAGAAGGAGAAAAACAAATACCGTATGCTAACACATATATATGGAATCTAAAAAAAAACAAAAAATGGTTCTGAAGAACCTAGGGGCAGGACAAGAATAAAGACACAGACATAGAGAACGGACTTGAGGACACGGGGAGGGGGAAGGGTAAGCTGGGAAGAAGTGAGAGAGTGGCATGGACATATGTACACTACCAAATGTAAAATAGCTAATGGGAAGCAGCCGCATAGCACAGGAAGATCAGCTTGGTGCTTTGTGACCACCTAGAGGGGTGGGATAGGGAGGGTGGGAGGGAGATGCAAGAGGGAGGGGATATGGGGATATATGTATATATATAGCTGATTCACTTTGTTATAAAGCAGAAATTAACACACCATTGTAAAGCAATTATACTCCAATAAAGATGTTAAAAAATAAAATAAAATAAAACTTATGCTCTTCAAAAGATACTATTAAAAGAATGAGAAGATAAGGCAGATGAGAAGAAAATATTCGCAGAGCATATATTTGATAACATATGTATATGTGGATTATATGAAGTGCTCTCAAACATCAATATCAAGAAAATGAAAACAACCCAGTTAAACCAAGCCCACCTCTAGCCAGAATAACATAAATCCTTTTGTCCTTAAAACGAGAAAAAACTGAACAAACTGAAAATCAATACTTTTCTTGACCCATCAGATAACTGAGGTTTCAGGGCAAACCACCATCCCAAAATCTGGAGAGATTAAAAAAATCCAGAAAGTTGCAACCAAGATCTGTTGACCTGTACAGAAGCTACTGGAGCCATAAACTGATGGAAACAATGTAATTGGGAATTTTGATGAATTTCTGGAAGTAAAGTGTGTACTAGCATAAGAATGAGAAACTCCTGGGGGCCCTAGTCTTGGATGTAGCTTTCAAAAAAAAAATGACAAGACATGCCAAAAGGCAAAGAAAAACAGTCTGAAGAAACCAAAAAGCATCAGAACAAGATTCATATCTGACACAGATTTTGGAGTAATTAGGAAATTTAAGATAACTATGATTAATATATTAAGGGCTCTGGTGGAAAAAGTAGACAATATACAAGAACAGATGGGTAATGAAAGCAGAGAGGTGGAAACTCTAAGAAAGATTCAAAAAGGAATGCTGAAATAAAAAACACTTTAACAAAAATGGAAAATGCATTATGGTCTCAATTGTAGACTGGACATGGCCAAGAAAAGAAGCAGTAAGCTTGAGAATATATAAGTAGACACTTCTCAAATTGAAATGCAGAGAGGAAAACAAAAAAGACAGAAGAGAACATCCAAAAACTATAGGACATTTTCAAAAGGTATAACATACACACAGTTGGAATACCAGGAGAAGAGAGAACAGGGCAGAAGAGATATTTGAAGTAATAATGGCTAAAACTTTTCAAAATTAATAACAGATACCAAACCATAAAGAACACCAAACAGGATAAATACCAAAAATCGTCAAAATATTTGAACAGATACTTCACCAAAGAAGAAATACAAATGATAAATAAGGACATAAGTAGATACTCAACATCTGTAGTCGTTAGAGAAACTCGAATGGAAACTATAATAAGATACTACTACACACCTATTAGAATGGCTGATATTAGAACTACAACTGACAATACCATATATTGGTGAGGATGTGTTGCCAGTGGGAATGCAAAATGGTACACTTTGAAAAATAGTTTGTCAGTGTCCTAAAAATTTACATGTATATATTTATTATACGGTCCATCCATTCCACAACTATGTATTTACTTAAAGAAAAAGATATGTGTCAATATAAAGACTTGTATATGCAAGTTCATATAAGTATGATTTGCAATAGCCAAAAGCTATAAACAACTCAAATATGCATCAACAGGTGAATAGATATTAACTGTGGTTTATCTATACAATGGACTATTACCTAGCAGTAAAAAAAAGGAATGAAATATTGATGCGCACTCCAGCTTGGGTGAATATCAAGATAATTATGCTGAGTGAAATTATCCATACAAATAAGAGTACATACGCTGTGGCTCTATTTATGTAAAACTTTATGTAATACAAACTGATGTATAGTGACAGAAAGCAGATCAGTGGTTATTAGTCTGCTGGGGCTGCTATACCAAAATAGCATAGACTGGGTGCCTTAAATAACAAAAATTTATTTTCTCACAGTTCTGGAGCCTGTCTGAGATCAGGGTGCCAGCATGGTCGGGTTGGTGAGAGCTCTCTTCCTGGCTTTCAGACAGACAACCCCTTCTTTCTGTGTCTGCACATGGCAAAGAGAGCAAGCTCTCTGGTGTCTCTTCTTATAAGGGCAGTAATCCCATCATGAGGGCCCCACCCTGATGACTTCATGTAAACCTAATTACATGTCATTATATTAGGGGTTGGGGAATTCAACATATGAATTTTGGGGGGACACAATTCAGCCCATAGCAAGTGGTTAAAAGTAGTTGGAGGTGAGGGGACAGGAAAGGGAGGGAGGAAGGGATGAGGAAAAGGAGCCTGTGGAAACTTTTAAGGGTGGTGTATATGTTCATTATCTTGATTGTGGTGATGGTTTCACAAGTATATACATATGTCAAAGCCTATCAAATTGTACACTTTAAATACATGCAGTGCATTATATTCAAATATTCTTAAATAAAGCTGTTTTTAAAAATCTATTAGGAATACAAATAAATGCAATAAAACTATATGGAAAGGAAGTCAAGGGAATGATAAGCACAGGATACAGGATGAAGTTTACCTAAGGCTGGAGCAGGAAATGAGGTGGGTTCATGGGCGAAATATATGATTAAATATAGACTACTGTCAAGTCCATAACTTTTGTTTGGGGTGGTGGATTTGCATATATCTAACTTATTATGAAAAATAACTAATTAATAATTTAAAATTCGATTGTGCTTGGACCAATATTGAAATTGTGTCACAATCCATTCAACCAATTTATTCATTTAAGGTTTATGCAGAGAAAAAGGTCCAGATTTTAAACAATATTTTATTCAAATCCTTTCTAAAATGATTTTAGTGTTAACATAGAAACAAAGGCATCCCCACAATACCATTTATCTACTTAAAAACATTTTCTCATAGGTAACATTTCTATCAGAGAATTTATGTGGGGATGTGTGGGAACAATATGGAAAATTCTCCTGCTGTGGTTTATGAAAACCACATGATGGCAGCATCAGGCAAGCAGTGACTTAAAAAAAAAAAGTTTAATGGTTTATACTGAAAGCTGAGTAAATCATTTTGATATGATTTACCTATCAGTGGGATTGGTAGGTCCCTGTAGCCATATGTGTCTCTTCCTATTCATTTCCAGATGGAAGCCATCCCAAGAGTTAGTCACTCAGATCTATATAATTACATCTTTTTGAGCAGTTGCTATCATAAACATACTATATCATGTAACTTGAGATTATTTACTTTTCAAAGTATCTTCAAAATCTGGAATTTCTTGGATCAACAATAGTTACTTCTTTTCTTTTTCATATTTTTCTCTTTTCTTTATCATGATATCTTCATGTATTTTTAAGTGCATTCAGCTTTGATAAAGAATTTACCAAAATCAAAAGGCCCTTTGAAACATGTGGGTATTTCTTTGTAGAAAGTCTTTCAAGAGAAGTATTTGTATGATTGTTCTCTGACGCTCTTTGTTCATTTACTGGTTCCAAAAATATTTACCTAGAATCCAACCTATTCATATGTATGTGTCTGTGATAGTCACTAGGGGAAAGGGGTAGTTAGAAAACAGTTTGAGACTCACTGTCCTTGAGAAGTTTGCAAGCAAGTCCCTAAAACACAGCATCTCTTCTTTTCCCTTTTGTGTAAAAGAAGCTCATCAGAATACACATGCTCACTTATCCAACTTTTTCCTCTGTGGAATAGACACTGTTTCAAGTTTACTACAATGTATTTGACAGAAGTCACCGTGTATAGTGTCTAGGAATCCAAGGGCTTAATAAACCAGGGTGTCTTCAACACTGCTTCTGAAAAATAAGGCAATTTTTGGATCTCCATGTACTTTTCATATGACTCAAGAAACTCTTAAGGGTCGAAGGTAGCAACCTTCGCGTGACGTGTAGGTTCCCACTTCATTAACTTTTTTTAATAGCCTATGAAGTAAGCCTGCCTAGGAATGTCCTCGTTTCGTGGCTATAGGAGAAAGAGGCTAAGGAAGATCCACCGCTTTCTGACCTAGAGAACACCTCCCACTCCACCTCCAAGCTCTATTGTTTTCTCAGATTTGGGGGTAGAGTAATACAGTGAGATAATAGTCACTTCGCATTCCCATTTTGTCCTCTTACCCCTTGATGATGAAACAGTTCTAAAATGATATTGGGTAAGTGGTAAGACCTGGTAAGTATTTTCTATCTTGAAACATTGATGTAGAACCCAGAGGGTGTAACATGTATTGGGTTGAGAACAGTGAACACAGCTTCCAAAAGTATATCTCTCATTTACTCCCAGAAAATAATTAACTCATTAAGAGGCTGCAGCTAAATAATTTGATTAGGCAGATCTTTATTCCTTTAGAATATAAGCTCCAGAGATTAAGAGTTTTGTTTGTTTGGTTAGCTTATATATCCTAAACCCTTAGAACAGTGCCAGGCACATGGTAGACAATACATATTTAAATATTATAAATACATAAATATTTATTGAGTGAATAAATGAGTGAATTTTCAGAGGCCTTGTCTACACTTGTTCAGAGTGTGGACTTTAATGTATCAGCATAAAGCTTTGCCTGAGATTTCTTATTTTTCAAGTCCTGAAAGGAAAAAAAAATGAAAAACAAACAGACATGAATCTTTTACATTAAATTTATATCTGAGGATATAAAAGTGCCAAATATCTAATAATGTAGATGCAGCTATTGACAAATCAAAATTTTAATGAAAGCCATTTTGGTTTTAATTGTATTTGAAAAAGATGGATGTCAGAGGTTGTAGAAGGATCAGACAACTTTTTCTTCTATTAGTCATTCTAATTGTCTGCAGGTTTCCACTTATTTGTCTCAGCTTCTTCATTTATAAATCAAGGGTAATTGTAGTCATTTATTCAACAAATTTCCAAGCACTGTGCTTTGTGCTAGGAATACATCAATGAAAAAAATAAGAAGACAGAAAGTTCTGTCCTTGCTGAGTAGTAGGAAAGACAGACAACAAAAAATAAACACAATAAATAAGTAATTACTGTATATCTATTAGAAGTTGATATGCTATGGGAAAAAAGAAAAAGTAGAGAATGGTAAAGAGGATTGGGATGTTCGGGAGATGTTCAGGGATGTTATATTTTTATTTTATAGTATTTATTATACAAAAGACATGCTAGAATAATGCACATTTTATTACTTGAATAGGGTTTAGCCTTTGACCTCTTAACTACATTGGTTATCTTTCAAACATACGGGGGCTGACTTCTTCCCAACTTTCAGGTCTTAGCTGAAATGCCACTGGCTCAGAGGGCCCTTCCCAGCCCTTCTGAAATTTTTAAAATTCTGTTAATCCCTATTTTAGATATGCTTTTTTCTGTGGCAGACAAATAAAGTACTCCAAACATGCACATTTTTCCTTACATTCCCCATCTTCTCTTAGCAACTAGGCTTCAGACTTCAAAGGGGAGGCAGGCAATTCACCTGGAGATGGAAAAGCAAATGTTTAGTAGACAAATATTTGCTGGGCCATGAAGAGATAGTGGGGCACAGAGTGGATTCTGATTTCTGGGTCGTGCCTAGTTTCCCCCAGCAACCTAGCCCATATTCTTTGCAGATTATCCCTGGTGATACCTCTATTCTGGGAACAGGTCTTTTATTTAAATTCTTTAGGCAGCTAAGGGGGAGGTAAAATGAAATCCTCATGCCAAAGAGACACATTTTGTTGTGGCAAATTTTCTCCTTCACAGTATGAAGTAGGGATTGTGGCTCAGTTTGGTTTTTTTCTATATGGCTGTCAAATTGTTCAAGTATTATTTGTTGAAAGGACTTTCTTTTTCCCATTGAATTGCTTTTGGCAACTTTGTAAAAAGTCAAATAACTGTATAAGTGTTAGTCTAAAGTTGGGCTTTCTATTCTGTTTCATTGATCTATTTGTCTATCCCTACACTAGCACCACACTGTCTTGATTACTGTAGCTTTGTAGCAAATCTTGCAGTCAGGTATTGTAAGTCCTTTTTGCTCATTTTCAAGATTTTTTTGGATATTCTAAGTCCTTTGCATAGCCATATAAATTTTAGAATCAGTTTGTCAACTTCTACCAAAAAATCTTCATAGGATTGTGATTGAGATTACATTGAATCTATAGATCAAATTGGAAGAATTGACATCTTAATATTATTGAGTCTTCCAATCCATGAATATGGTACACCCTCCATTTATTTAGGTCATCTGTCAGCAACATTTTGTAGTTTTCATTTTAAAAATCATGCCCCCAATTTTAAAATATATTCCTAAGAATTTTCTGATCTGTGAGTTTTTATAAATAGAATTATTTAAATTTCATTTTTTAGTATTTGCTTTTTCTATACAGAAATACAATTGATTTTTTTTATATATTGACTTGGTATTCTATGATCTTGCTAAATTCACTTTATTTTTTGTTTCATTGTTTTATATATTCTTTAGAATATTCTGCATAAACAACCTTTGGAGTGGCTAGAGAGTTTTACTTCTTTCTTTCTGATCTTTAGAACTCTTTTTTATTTTCCTTATCTTATTACACCAGCTAGGATCTCCAATAAAATGCTGCATAGAAATGGTGGGGGTGGACACCCTTTCCACCTTCTGATCTTGGGAAAAAGGTTCAGTATTCCATTATGAAGTATAATGTTAACTGTAAATTTTTTATTTTTATTTTTTGTGAATGCCTGTCATATTGAGGACTTCTAGCTTTGCTTTGCCCTTGGTGAGCCACAGCTGCATTCTGTTTAGTTCTCTTAGTGTTAGATGGGCTGCTTGGAGTTTGCCTCTTGTGTGTGTTGTTCAGGGGTCAGTCAGAGATTTGGGAAGAATTTATAGACACAAGTTGAGTCTCCCCTCTGTGGTTTTCTCTTTTCCTGGGTATATCCCTTCAATTTCCAGTTTCTGTAGTAGCCCAAACTTTGTCCTTTGATTCCTCAAGCAAGTAAGACTGCAGATTTCTATCCAAATTCTAACTGTCCTTTGTCTAGAAAAACCTCCAAAATGGAAACACTTTCACTGATATTCCTTTTAGATGTCCATTCTCTTCCAAATCTGTCTGCTTCTAGTAACTCTCCAGTGTCAGATAGCAGTGTTTTTTTCATTTAAAAATTTTACATTTTACATTCCATTTCCAGTTATTATAAAATATTGGCTATATTCTCTGTATTGTATGATACATCCTTGATACTTCTATTTTAATATAATTTTTCCAATGTTTACAGTTGTTTCCTGTGAGAAGTTTGGTCCAATGTAAACAACTTCAACATTATCAGACATGGAACTTACATTTTAAAATAATGTGGTTGAAATAGTTCTTACAGAGAATGTGGAAATTAAGCAAAGATTTTAAAGAAGAGAGGGATTTAGCCAAAGTAGCAGGTTTTTTTGAAAAGCCTCCAGGCAGACACAAGAGCAATATCCAAGGTGGGAAATACCTGATATGTTAGAGGAATAGCAAGAAGAGCAGGGTTTTGAGGAAAAGAGTGGTGTAAGCAGACATGCATTTGAGAACAGTATGGAGGTTCCTTAAAAAACTAAAAATAGAACTACCATATGACCCAGCAATCCCACTACTGGGCATATACCCTGAGAAAACCATAATTCAAAAAGAGACATGTACCCCAATGTTCATTGCAGCACTATTTACAATAGCCAGGACATGGAATCAACCTAAATGTCCATCAACAGATGTATGGATAAAGAAGATGTGGTACACATATTCAATGGAATATTATTCAGCCATAAAAAGGAACGAAATTGAGTTATTTGTAGTGAGTTGGATGGACCTAGATTATGTCATACATAGTGAAGTAAGTCAGAAAGAGAAAAACAAATACCGTATGCTAATGCATATATATGGAATCTAAAAAAGTGGTACTGATGAACCTAGTGGCAGGACAGGAATAAAGATGCAGATGTAGAGAACACAGACTTGAATACACGGGTGGGGGGTAAGGGGAAGCTGGGATGAAGTGAGAGGGTGGCATGGACATATATACACTACCAGCTGTAAAATGGATGGCTAGTGGGAAGCTGCTGCAGAGCACAGGGAGATCAGCTCAGTGCTTTGTGACAACCCAGAGGGACGGAATAGGGAAAGTGGGAGGGAGGTTCAAGAGGGAGGAGATATGGGGATATGTGTATACATATAGCTGATTCACTTTGTTGTACAGCTGAAATTAACACAACATTGTAAAGCAATTATACTCCAGTAAAGATGTGGAAAAAAAATAACCTCTGCTATTTTGTGAATAGATTATATGGATGCAAATATAGAAGCAAATAATTAGCTAGGAGAATTAGTTGTTGCAGGAGTTCACAGGAGAGATAATGGTCACTCAAACTAGAGTGGACATGGTGAGGCTAGTGAAGGGCTAGATAGTGAAGGAAGAACCAACAGATTTTTCAATAGATTAGATGTTGTGTGTGAAAGTGAGGTGTTCAGAATGTCTGCAGGTTTTTCTGGCAAGTAAGGACGGTTTCTGTATAACACAGAAGGATGGAATTGCCATCAGCTGAGTTGCAGAAGGCTATGGGTGAATCAGTTTAATAAGACAAAATCTGTGCCCTAAAAGGCTCACACTCATAAGTAAGAGAGATACTTAAACAACCAACGTGATCAACTAACTGAAGTAATGTGGTAAGTGCTTTTTATAGTAGTTCTATGGGGACCAGAAGAGATAAAAAGTATCATTTCACTTTGTGATGAGGGAACAGCTGAGAAGGGATCAATATATTGAAGAATAAATAGGAAACAACAGGGAGGAAGGAATTAGTAATGGAAAAATTAGTAATGGAAAAATAATCATGAGCAAGAACGTAGAAATGCAAAAATTAATGTTAAGGGCTTGGGAATGGGACACAGATTGGTGTGACTTGAGGTAAGGATGTGTTATAATGATGGTACGAAAAGAGATAGGACACTTGGAGGGAGGGAGTATAGGACAAAAGATATAATCAAGCTAAAGAACATATTGACTCTGCTTATGAGCTTGCCCTTATCCAACAGGCATTGGGGAAGTGGAAAGAGGTACTTTTGAACAGTAACGTGAAAATCCTTGGATGGAAAATAAACCAGTAATTTGTTTGTTTTCTTTTTGTTGTTGTTGTTACTTCTCCAAAGACAATTAAACATATAAATAAATCACAGAAATATATATTCAATATCGTAGTTCTAAAGTGTGGCCCCTAAAGACATTCCCTGAGCTGTTCTATTGTGGTATTATGAATTCAATTTAATGACTTTTTTTTCCTGGCATGATTTAATGACTTCTCATAATATTACATAGATGGGAAAAACACACACTCACAAAGTGAATAATGCCAGTTTTCCCGTTCATTTGGGTAAGATATTACTAAGTGGTTAGTTGTTTGCCAATGTATTCTATGAATTAAAAATGTTTTATAACCATTGTAAAAAAATTAATGCTATTGAGGCTCATGATTGTTTCTTTTCAAGTCATGGGCCTCGGGGATGAGACGTCAGGGGACTTTCAGTAGCAGTCAGTTAAAAGCATGAGATGTATTTATTTCTCTTACTCATTTAACAAAAGGTGCTATAAAATGTTTGATGCTTTTTTGCATGTATTTAGATACATGTTAGTTAATCCAAAACTACTGTTGTTTTTGGAGGTCTAGAAGAAGCAATGCATTCCTTGGGATATTTTAGGATTATGAAAATGTCTTGATTAGAAGGGACAGGGGCCCTTGCTGATATTAATTGTTGAGTGGTATTTAAGATTGATTAATATTTCTGATTTCTGTATAACACAGAAAGAAAAACTGGTTTTAGGACAAACAGATGTGGATTTTAATTCTGGACCCCTCTTCTTAGTAGTAGTTTGAGATTGGCTGAGTCTCAAAATCTTTGTTTCATCTTTAAAATGAAGATAATACCTTTTCTATCTTAGCCCTCAGTAACTATGAAGACCAAAGGGGAAACCTATGTGATGGTAACACGAACATTATAAAGCACTGTTTGAATGTAAGATATACTAACTCATATTATTTCCATACACTGTAGATTACATAATGAAAGGTACATCTTTCCTAGCAAAGGATGTATGTGAGATTTAATCCACTCCTGAGATAACATAGAGTTACATAAAAATGATGTATGAATTGGTGTCCTTGATTTTTATGATCTTAACATTTTTAATCTACTCACATAGGTTTTTTCCTTTTAGATTAAAGAGTAAGAACATTAATAATCAGTTTTCATGTGTTCACTATATCACACCTTTTATATGTCCGCACATCTGTCTTTTAAACAAAAATTACTTAATTAACTTAAGATAAAATTGTTCTGAAATGAAGATCTGAGTTGAAGTTTTAAGAAATACTTTAGAGGACAGGTCTATAGTTGTCAGTTTCTAGTGCTTGCCCCCAAATATTCAGATGCTTACATTTCTTCCTGAGTATTTCAGCTATTGTGTGAGATGAATTGTTCATTACAAGTTAATGTTATTTTTAGTGAGTAAAACACAGACCATTAGACTGCAAACTTCAGTATAGTTCAGACTTATTTGGTAAGAGGATGGCTCTCAAAATCTACAAAAGAACCTTTGTTGAATTCTTTCAATACATTATTGACCCATACATACAGTAGCCAATTTTGAGTTTAGAAATGAACTAATTTAAACCATAACTCAATAATGGAGGGTTCAATTACAGTTATTTCTTTTTTTTATTTACAAAGCTTTTGATTTTGTTGTAAGAAATATCCATGGCATGAAGCTTCTGCATGAGTGGTAGGTGTCTAAAAACTGAATCATCACCATCATCATCATCATCATCATCATCATCATAATCAACCAGATTTTAAAAGGAACCACTATTTTTGTCCTCAAATAGTAAGTTAAATATGTAATTCTAAAAAAAAAAAATTTTGCTAGAACTTGTATATTCATCTTCTATCTTGAGAGAAAACAGATGGAGGCTTACTCAGCTAGGACATTATAGAATGAATACAATTATTGAAAGTGACAAACTAGTCATTGGAGAGATATTCCAAAGACCCAATTTCTAATTGAATATGATTTATATTATGACTTTTATATATGTAAATGATTTGGTAGCCTAGTAATGGCAAATTGGATCTATTTAAAGTAAGATGGCAGTAGTGTCACTTTTAGGATATAAAAGATCTGAGACATAAGGCATGTCTCTTTGAAAACTGAACTTGGGCATTGATAATGTTTTGAAAAATTATTTCTAAATGGCATTCATTGTGTAATACATGAGGAAACTTTTCTGTAGCAAATATACCTTTATTTTAGTATTTTAGGAGTGTGGGTTAATTGTTGAATTTAGGGTAACCTAAACTACTCTGCATAGAGTAGTATTAAGAGCCTATTTTATATTTCTATACTTATTACTTTTCAAAATGAGATGATTGGCATCTCATATCTCATTTGATTAGTTAATTACTCAAGTTATGTTCTTTTCCTTTCATAAAGGAAACCATAATGATATTTTGGATTTCAATGTAATAATGCTTCAGGGAAATGATGTGTGTGGAGTGTGTGTGTGTGTGTGTGTGCGTGTGTGTGTGTGTGTGTGTGTGTATGTTTGCTTTTCTATTATGTCATTTGGGAGGAAGCTAGGCATTAATGATGTCGTGGCTATTTTTAACACTAACAAAGCCCTTTTAATCTGTAATGCTAACAATATTCAACAGAAGCCTATTTGTGGAACTATCTTGTATAGGAAAATTATACATTTAAATATGCAAACTTATAGAGGCAAAGCCTTATCATCTGACTGTTCCCAGATCTCATTGGTATTGTTTGATTTCACAGATTTTTCCCTTTTACCAGGCCAGCCACTTCTGGCCCTGTACTTGCATATACTCTTACAGCAGTTAATTACAGCCATTGATCAAGAGCAGTTTGGCTTACTAGTTTCATGGCAATAAAAGGAATAGAGTAATGATTTTGTATCTTAACTAAAGCTGAACCATAAGTGATCTGGCTGTAGGCCCTCCGATTTAATTTTCCAGACTTGCAAACAGATAACAATTGTAAAATTAAATCAATTTTATTTACTTTTCAGACCATGTGGATGAGCGGACAGTATGCAATGGAATTGCCCCGGAAAAAGACGTAGATGGATTTCATATTATTAACATTGGAAGACTATGCCTGGATCAGCATTCTCTCATACCTGCCACTGCTAGTGCTGTTTGGGAAATTATCAAACGAACAGGTTGGTCTATGGGACATGGGTGCTAAGTGCCAAAATGAGCATTTGCACATTGCCTTGAAAGAGAGTGAAAGAAAATAAGCATTAAACTTCAATCTGCAGGAATATACAAAGTTACAGAAGTCAAAGAATAATCTGAAATAAGATAAAATGAAGAACACATGCCAGGTTACAAGAAACTGCTGTTTCACCTTTCAGGGAGTGAATTTTCCAAATAGAAAGTTTATCTCCCTTACTCTAAAACTATAAGCTGAAGGTATTTTGATGTACATTTTTCAAAATGTATTATGTTTTTCCTTACCTTTAAAAACAAAATGTGCTGGACTTCCCTGGTGGTGCAATGGTTAAGAATCCGCCTGCCAATGCAGGCGACTTGGGTTCGAGCCCTGGTCCGGGAAGATCCCACATGCCGTGGAGCAACTAAGCCCGTGAGCCACAACTATTGAGCCTGTGCTCTAGAGCCCATGAGCCACAGCTACTGAAGCCTGCGCTCTTAGAGCCTGTGCTCCGCAACAAGAGAAGCCACCACAATGAGAAGCCCGCGCACCGCAACGAAGAACCAACACAACCAAAAATAAATAAATAAAATAAATTTAGTTTTAAAAAATGTGCCGAACATTTTGCACCATCTCTAATGAGCTAGGTTTTCATTATAAACACTTGCCCTTGAATTGTGCTCTAAATACAATAATGCTCTCAAAGACCCTCGATAGTTCTCCTGCCTTCATCCCTGTCTCTTACATTTTTGGCAGCATCTCCTCCTGCTAATCTCTTTTCTAACTGAGGGAGAGAACTTCCAAGGGAAAGCAGATCCTAGAATTATACATATCTTAGAAGGTTAGTACTTAGAAAAACCTTAATTCTAATTTTTTCATTTTACTTATGAAGATACTATGCCCCAAAGAGGTTAAGTGTGTTAAATCTGTAAGCTTTATCTTTGAGACTTTTCTAAGTCCATAAAGTGAGTGCTTCTCTCCTATAGAATAAAGTGCATGAGTTTTGTGAAAAATACTTTATTTCCCCCGCTTCATTTTGTCCTAGATTTGCTCAAAGTTTGATTGCCAATTAATCTTGACCTTGCACTTTGCTTGCTTTGTGATTAGTAGTTAATAATTTTGTTTCCACACTTCTAACACTTCATATGAATTTTAATGTCTAAAACTAATTTAATGGAAGCTTGAAAATGTCTGTGGTTTTTTAATGAGGCCATAATGAGAGGGAACATGACGGATCCAAGAATTATAAAAAGAAATATTTATAAACAGTGAATGTGGGAACATTATAGACAAGCCACAAAATAATTCAAATTAAATTAGAAGTTTTTAAAGAATATTGCAGTTGGCTGTTGAGATGTTTACTTTGCTTTTTGTTGCTTATTCTTCATTTAAACCAAACTCTGTGTTTTAAGGAATTGAAACATTCGGAAAAAATGTGGTTGTGGCTGGAAGATCCAAGAATGCAGGGATGCCCATCGCCATGCTCTTACACACTGATGGAGAGCACGAACGGCCAGGAGGTAGGGGCAACCTGGAGATTCTATGTACTCTTTCAATTTTCTCACTTCTTACAGTCATCAAATAAATATGTTTGAAAATGTGACATAGAATATTTATGGGCTTCTGCAAATAAAGGTTTCCCTTTATTTCCCTATCTAATGACATGAGTACCTTGACAATGAATAAAAGAATTACTGGAAAAATGTGGCCCCTTTGTCCCTACTTTTTCCTTTGGCTATATATACTTCCTTTATATTATTAAAGATATAGACATTAAGAAGACATTAAGTAGGGTAGAAAGGCTAGATACATACTAGATACATAAAAATCACATGTTGATAGATATCTGTATACCCATACACACTACCCCCCTAAATCACACCACCAATGTATAGGTATAAGTTTGGTGTGTGTGTTTTTTACCATTATTAACCTTGGTGAACTCCAGTTTCCTGATCTCAAATTTTCAAATACACTTGACTGTTGAACAACACGGGTTTGAACTGCGCAAGTCCACATATACTTAGATTTTTTTTTCACTAAATACATACTATAGTACTATATAATCTGTGATTAGTTGAATCAATGGATGTGGAATCATAAATCCAGGGGCTGACTGTAAAGTTACAGGTGGATTTTCGACTGTGCAGAGGGTGGGTGTCCCAAACCTCCGCGTTGTTCAAGGGTCAACTGTACTAATTTTATGATCTTGGTTGATGTAATGCATATGAAATATTTTTTTAAGCCACGAAGCCCTAAGGAAAAAGAAGCCCAATGATAACATATCACTCATCTAAAATTATAAATTATTAGAGTTTGAATTGTTTTTGCCTGCCTGGACTTAAGGACTTAAATATTGCAACAAATCAAAATGTGTATGTGGATCATAGTAAACTAGGGCCTGATAGTGACTCAAAGTAACTTTTAAAAGCCTTAGTTTTGAAGAGCTCTTTGAAAGGCCAAATCTGGTAGTATCAACATAGTTTTCATGGTAGCCATCTACAAAGTTGCATCTCTAGCTTAACTATTCACTTCTAACTTAATCTGTTAATGCTCATCTATCTCTTAGGGTATAATAAAGATATTGATTCATATTTACCTTTATTTAATAGTTTCTGTTAAGCAAGGTAAAACAACCAGGAAAGTTTACCTAGGTATACCACTTTTGTTGGAAGATTTTGACCAAGAGCCAAAATAGGCAGTTTTTTCTTCATTTTCAACATATTATTTTCTTATCAATAACATAACAAGCAGCATTATGCAGCTCTATTAATTGCACAGCACTTTCTCATGAACTATCTTATTTCATTCTCAATAATTCTGGAATATATTCATATTCACATTTTGCAGCTAAAGTAAATGAGCTTTAGAGACTTCAGTGACTTACCCAAGGCCATTCAAGGAAGTGGTGTACAAAGCTGGGAGCTGGGTGCTGACTGTCTGGTTAGGAGGATAGACTTGAAGTCAGACCCCTCCCTTGCCAAGCCCTGTATCCTTGGATAAGTCATTTAATCTGTGTAAGTCTCCACTTCCCTCATTTGTAAAGTGCAGATAATATTAATATCTCCTTCTTTGGGTTATTATGAAAATTGAATGAGACTTGAATGTAAAGCACTCTTCACAGTGCCTGACACAGTAAGTTAAGTAAGCCCTTGGTACATGTGAACTGTGACTATTACTATTATTTCCATTATTATGCTTAAAGAATAATCTGTGGCCATACTAACTAAAAAGTTTAGAGTAACATAATCCAAGGTCAATGATGTATTTTTCACCTTCATTTGAAATTTTATTTTCTTTTTCTGTAGGTTTTATATTTGCTTTTATTTGGATCAAATCTAGTCTTTGTTGTAATAATTGCATAAACATAGAATTTATAAAGTTAATAAAATATTAGATTATAAATATGACATCGTAATATTCCAAATTTTACTTTACATTGCACTTTTTCTTGTGGATATTAATATATTGTATGCTAATTTCTTGATAAATTTCAATTTTGAATTATTTGTCTATAAAATACCTAAGTCTAAGAAAGTTAATTTACCTCTTATTTATGCAATTTTAAATTAGATAGTCCTATGTCATAAAACACATTTACTTTATAAATATTTTATACTTTGTGTTACAAAGTATTTTCACTTGAATGCATGTTAGAAATTGAATAAAATTGGAATTAGATATAGTACTGGTTACTTAAATGCCAGGTGGTTAAATTTACAGTTATAGTGGCATACAGGTGCCGTTATAATTACAGTATCTAAAAGGTAATAAATTATATTAAAAATGATGTTGGATGGTTCGCAACATGGGTGGTGTTTATTAATCTCATGCATATTTAATAGGAGTATGGTGACATATATGATTAATATAATGAATTGTTGAGAGCTGCTTACTGAAGATTTTCAGTCTGTGGGAAAGTTCATATTTCAAATGTCCATGTCTGCTAGAGCAGTAATGATGTGCAGTGACTACATGTGCATTGTTAGCTTATAGAGATAATGAAGGAGGATTAACTGGGCAAATTCATATCTATAGAACTTGTTCTGATGACACTCAGAATGTTGAGCATTCAGCTCTCACTGTACTTCTTTGCCAGAAAAGATTCAGAGCCCTAATGATTCATTTGCGTCTTAAAGCCAAAGATAACTACACTAGAAGAAAAATGGCGATACTGTAATTTAGCTTGATTAATGTCTGTCTACACAGGGCTGGCTTTTAGTCTTGACTATTTAGGACATGGATCCTGGCTGTTTTGTGAGAAAGAGCTTCTTTTAATTCTTCAAGGGCTTGAAATATTTAGAGGACTGAGAATGTGCTAAAATCTTGAGGTAAACAATTAGTGCTGATACTCAACACAGCAGGATGCTGCAGGGAGATAACCTTCTGCTGAGGACATGTCATCACAGGAGGCTTTAAAGATGACATGACTTTCAAGCCACTGTGTACTTTATAGAGAGTGAGAGATAGTTCCTGTCTTCCAAGAGCTTATAGTCTTGGTGGTGGTAGGGTGCGGGGACAGGGTACAGAGGGGGCATGATATGCAAGTATGGGTGATTTAAATGATAAATATTTAGTGGCAAAAAATAAAATTCAGCATCCCTAAGAAAGCATTCAATTTGCTAAGGGAAGCCCTTGGTTAATTGAGGAAATGTAAAGAGATTGACAGTGGAGTCTCTTCTCATGAGCCCCACTACTTGTTAGGATGTTTTAATATCATTGTGAACACCTATAATTCACTGGTATTCTTTTAACGTCTTTGTATGTAGTAACCTACCCAGGTAACTTAACCTTTCAGTATTCAGAATGAAAACTGAATACTATTGGCTTTAGCAAAATAAATCTCTTTATGTTTAGCTTACCCTGATGGAATAAAACAGAGTTCTCCAATTTCTCTGAAACAGTTTTTTTTTTCCCTTTAAGATAACAAAGTGTCATAATGACCAGGCATTATGTGTATTAATTATAACCAAAGGAATACATAGTCTAATTTTATTTCAAATTCTTTTAGAGTAAATTCATTTCTGCCTATTTTATATTCTTACATAGGGCATGTCATCTCGATAGATCCCCCTAAATGGCCACAACATGCTCCTCCTTTTAACTAAAAGGTTGGGGTACTATTGCAGTGGCATTAGTTGCTGGGGCTTTAAAAGAGCATTTTGGAAGAGTCAGCAACTAGCTGATTTTGCTTAGAGTCCTTTGGGATATTCTTGACTTCATTTAGGTAATAGGCATTCGGTACGTATCCTCTGTGAAACACTGGGGTGGGGGTGTGGAACAGGGGTGAAAAAGACTTGGCCCCCTGTTTGCAGAAGATGACAGACTGCATCTTCAGGACACTGTGTTTCTCAGAGCACAGCTTCCACATTGGTGTTCAGCTTTTGCAGTCAAGCTGCCCACCTGCTGCAACTTCTATATATCAGGTATTTTTCATTCAAGGGGACATCCTATCTAAATGGAAAACCACAAGATATTTTGTCAATGTGATGCCTTTCCTTTGTGGAAAGGCAGGAATGGATGTTCCAGGCAGTGCAGTGTGATATGAGTGGTTATGTGTGATTAAGCCCAACCCAGTGCCAGGTTGGACCAGGTGCTCTCAAGTTTCAAAGAGAGGAGACAAAAAGGAACACCTAGGAGAGAGGAGTCATGCAAAGCAATCATGCCTCCTGGATGGAGATTCTTAGTCTTGTTGCCAGTGGAATGGAGTGGGACTTTTGCTGCCGCTGTGGAATGAACCATTGTCAAATGGGGGCAGGGGGACGGGCAGGCATTTATAGTCTTTGCTCCTCCCATTCCACTATTCCTAAGTTAGATGTGCTCATGTAAGATATTGGGGGTATTATGTTTTATGATGCCTCTGTCTTGACTAAACTTTACTGAATTACAGCTTTGAGTTTGCATAGTGGAAAGCAATAGAAAAGAACAAATGCTTGTTGTAGTCTCATTTTCTAAGTTGAATAGTACATCTCTGAAATTCAGCCAGCTAGTATCTGGAAAGCACTGTACTTGGAAAAATGTCACATATTCTCACATCAGGCAGCTGGAACTATTAGTTGCCGTGTTGAAAATAACAGTAAACTCTATTTAAAATATAAAGTGAAGTCCAAATCTTTTCTTTTCCCTTTCATTTTCCCTCTTTCCTCATGATCTCAAAGTACCAGGCATTTTTTTCCATAATTATCAGCACAAACATCCCTTTTCTGATGTCTATAAGCCCGATTATTCAAAGCATCACTTGTAAGGATATTCATTTCTGCTCCACCAGCCTTTTCAGCCATTCATCCCATCGAGTTCCCCCTGGTACCTTATGCTGAAGCTTCATAGAACTGCACATTGTTCCCCAAACACACCATCTCTTCCAGGCCTCCTTTCCATTACATACCCTGTTCCCTCTGCAGGGAATGCTGTTTCCCATCACTCGCCTGCTTTCCTCTCACCTCCAGCCCATCTTTCAAGATGTGCACCAAATCTAACTTTTACATGTTATATGTGCTGCCATCACAATACTAATCCTGTTGCATATCGATTGTCTACCTGGTCCCCTTTTCTACACACACATAGTAAATATGAACTGCTCAATGACAAATATTTTGTCTTAGGCTTTTTGTATCTGTGAAATTTAGCACAGGGCTTGGCATGTAATAATGCAACTAGTCAGTGAATCAATAACAGTTTATTTAGTGTTTCCTGTATTGTAGAAAATAAGACTGCATGCTAGGGATTTAAAATAAAATACTGCCATTTATGGGAAAAAAAAAATCCCTACATAGTGGGGAGAAGGGAACAGAAGTAGCTAGGTACTTACTATAAACTAACTCCTTCATATTTTAACATTATAGGCATTTATATAAAAGTATAACTTATGACTCCCCTTCGCCCAAGAATCAGATCACAGGAGAGGAGAATGCCTCGTGACCATCAGGAAGGGGAGAGGAGACCTAAGGATACTGGGAAGGGAAGGAAAGTTATTGCTGACAGCATTAATTGAAAAAGGTCATAGCATTTTTCCAGTAAAACATTTAAAATCTATCATTTTGTTTAGACTTTTTTTTTTTCTCCCTTGAGCTGCTGACATGTAGTGCTGCCTTCTTACAGAGGAGCTGATTTCTTTGTCACTAAGCATGGAAATATGATAGTGAATAAATCAGATATTGCCCTGTCCTCTTGAGCTTACAGTTTAGTAGGAAAGACGGTGATCAAACAATTAGGTATGAATGATTAATCATTATAATAGTGCAAAATGCTGCAAAGAAGGAGAGCTTTCTATAATAAAAAGCTTGGTTGTAGGAAGGAATGGATGATTTCTAGCTACAGTTATACATGAATGTTATACCTTTTTATGCCTATCTTGTACTGTTGCAATGGAATGTTTTTATTGTCTACCTTCTGTCACTACTCTTCACTTCAAACTAAAAAATCCCACCTCACAGACAAAACTAAAAATTTATTCTACTTGAAGTTATTAAAAATTTCTAAAATCTCTAGAAGAAAAAAAGTTCACTCTGTACAAAATAAATAATTCATACCATAATGGTAAATGATGGTTTGATGATTAAAAAAATTCAAGTCAGTGCCAAGCAGTGTTATTATACATATATAGTAAGTACATCAGATAGAACTTCCTCAAGTAGGCTTCTCTGAAAATCTCTCCCACCCCCTCACACACACCACCACAGACACATTGAAGAACTTTTCCTTCACAACATTTATCAGTTTGTGATTGTCATTTATTTGTGTCATTATCTGATTATTTTCATCATACTCACTGGACTATTAACTCCACAAGAGCAAAAACCATATCTCTTTTTTTTTTTTTTTTTTTTTTTTTTTTGGTGGTACGCGGGCCTCTCACTACTGTGGCCTCTCCCCTTGTGGAGCACAGGCTCCGGACGCGCAGGCTCAGCGGCCATGGCTCATGGGCCCAGCCGCTCCGCGGCACGTGGGATCTTCCCAGACCGGGGCATGAACCCGTGTCCCCTAACTCGGCAGGCGGACTCTCAACCACTGCGCCACCAGGGAAGCCCAACCATATCTCTTTATCTTCCCATTTTATTTCCAGCATCTAGCATAATAGCTCTCCAAAAAGTCTTTGTTCAATAAATGAATGAATAAATTCTCTTTATTTGTAGACCAAGAGTATCATGAAAGTTTTAATACAGCTATTCATAAGCTGTATTCTTAGGAGCACGGATGTACCATAAGATTTCATTTTTATTTATTTATTTATTTTAACATCTTTATTGGAGTATAATTGCTTTACAATGGTGTGTTAGTTTCTGCTTTATAACAAAGTGAATCAGCTATACATACACATATGTTCCCATATCTCTTCCCTCTTACATCTCCCTCCCTCCCACCCTCCCTATGCCACTCCTCTAGGTGGTCACAAACAACCGAGCTGATCTCCCTGTGCTATGTGGCTGCTTCCCACTAGCTATCTGCTTTACGTTTGGTAGTGTATATATGTCCATGCCACTCTCTCACTTTGTCACAGCTTACCCTTCCCCCTCCCCATATCCTCAAGCCCATTCTCTAGTAGGTCTGTGTCTTTATTCCCGTCTTACCCCTAGGTTCTTCATGACATTTTTTTTTCTAAGATTCCATATATATGTGTTAGCATATGGTATTTGGCTTTCTCTTTCTGACTTACTTCACTCTGTATGACAGACTCTAAGTCCATCCACCTCACTACAAATAACTCAGTTTTGTTTCTTTTTATGGCTGAGTAATATTCCATTGTATATATGTGCCACATCTTCTTTATCCATTCATCCAAGACACTTAAGTTGCTTCCATCTCCTGGCTATTGTAAATAGAGCTGCAATGAACATTTTGGTACATGACTCTTTTTGAATTATGGTTTTCTTAGGGTATATGCCCAGTAGTGGGATTGCTGGGTCATATGGTAATTCTATTTGTAGTTTTTTAATGAACCTCCATACTGTTCTCCATAGTGGCTGTACCAATTCGCATTCCCACCAGCAGTGCAAGAGTGTTCCCTTTTCTCCACACCCTCTCCAGCATTTATTGTTTCTAGATTTTTTGATGATGGTCATTCTGACTGGTGTGAGATGATATCTCATTGTAGTTTTGTTTTGCATTTCTCTAATGATTAATGATGTTGAGCTGTTTAGGTCTTCTGCCCATTTTTGGATTGGGTTGTTTGTTTTTTTGTTATTGAGCTGCATGAGCTGCTTGTAAATTTTGGAGATTAATCCTTTGTCAGTTGCTTCATTTGCAAATATTTTCTCCCATTCTGAGG
This sequence comes from Kogia breviceps, assembly GCF_026419965.1. Taxonomy (NCBI): domain Eukaryota; kingdom Metazoa; phylum Chordata; class Mammalia; order Artiodactyla; family Physeteridae; genus Kogia; species Kogia breviceps. The sequence continues at coordinate 55,949,409 of NC_081315.1, forward strand.
GTTGTCTTTTGGTCTTGTTTATGGTTTCCTTTGCTGTGCAAAAGCTTTTAAATTTCATTAGGTCCCATTTGTTTATTTTTGTTTTTATTTCCATTACTCTAGGAGGTGGATCATAAAGGATCTTGCTGTGATTTATGTCATAGAGTGTTCTGCCTATCTTTTCCTCTAAGAGTTTGATAGTTTCTGGCCTGACATTTAGGTCTTTAATCCATTTTGAGCTTATTTTTGTGTATGGTGTTAGGGAGTGTTCTAATCTCATACTTTTACATGTACCTGTCCAGTTTACCCAGCACCACTTATTGAAGAGGCTGTCCTTTCTCCACTGTACATTCCTGCCTCCTTTATCAAAGATAAGGTGACCATATGTGTGTGGGATTATCTCTGGGCTTTCTGTCCTGTTCCATTGATCTATATTTCTGTTTTTGTGCCAGTACCATACTGTCTTGATTATTGTAGCTTTGTAGTATAGTGTGAAGTGAGGGAGCCTGATTCCTCCAGTTCTGTTTTACATTCTCAAGACTGCTTTGGCTATTCGGGGTCTTTTGTGTTTCCATACAAATTGTGAAATTTTTTGTTCTAGTTATGTGAAGAATGCCAGTGGTAGTTTAATAGGGATTGCATTGAATCTGTAGATTGCTTTGGGTAGTAGAGTCATTTTTCACAATGTTGATTCTTCCAATCCAAGAACATGGTATATCTCTCCATCTATATGTATTGTCTTTCATTTCTTTCATCAGTGTCTTATAATTTTCTGCATATAGGTCTTTTGTCTCCTAGGTAGGTTTATTCCTAGATATTTTATTCTTTTTGTTGCAGTGGTAAATGGGAGGTTTCCTTAATTTCACTTTCAAATTTTTCATCATTAGTGTATAGGAATGCCAGAGATTTCTGTGCATGTACCACAAGATTTGAAATGGTCCTGAGGCCAGCCAAAAAGGCCAAAAAGTGGGAGGTGGCCCAATTTCTGGAAATCTCCGCCCCTTCCCCTAAATAGTTGGAATAATCCTCCCAGTCATCAGCCTATGAAATTACCCAGCCCATAAAAACTAACCACCCCATATTTCGGGGCCTCTCACCTCTTGAGATGGCCCACACCCTGTGGAGTGTGTTTCTCTAAATGGGTTTAGTTTTTCTTTTAAAGGGATAAAAATTAGTCAAATAAGTCTGGGATATCTGGGTTAAACAAAGTCAAACATATATCTTGACTGTGAATATAGTAATATAATATAACCTTTAATATAGTAAGTACTGTGAATCTCTGAGAGAGGAAAAGTCTTTAGTATTTGACCCTGGAAGGTTTTTTTATCCCCCCTAAAACTATTTTATATATATATATATATATATATATATATATATATATATATATATTTGTATTTATAGTTGCCATATTTGTATCTATATATTTGCTAAATTTGTACTAATATACCCCAGAGGTCTAGCCTTTTTCCACACAGAGAATGGATTCAGAACCTTGAGAATACTTATTTAGCCTTAATCTATCGTCTTTTAAGCAAGTTTGCAGAATAAGACTTTGTAATAAGACTCCTGAGTTTCTTTTCATCTGTTAATCTTGGAAAGAAGAAAATAAATGTAAAAATTATCTAAAGCTTTAACAAATAGACCTCATACATACATCTCCCAGCCAAAACAACTGGAAAGGAAAGGGCAATACTTTGGCTCATGCCCCTTATCCCATGACTGAACAGACTACCTCATTTTGGCTAAGATTTGGGAGGGTCTGATTGCTTTAAAATTTAGTTATATATATATATAGCATAAAATCTGTTTCACAGTCAGGAATACTACCATCAACCCTGACCTGGCAGTTTGGTACCATGAGGAATTTGGTCACCTGGGAATTGATTCATGTGGATGATTTAACACATTTTATCCCTATTAATAGGAGAATAATCCTAAAAATATAAGACTCCAAAGCCAATGTTTTCATTTATAACTGGCAGCTTGTTTACACCATAGTTGCAGTCTTGATGGGTGAAGTTTGACTGCTGGAGCAGGAGAGCCTAGTGTTAATGAGAATAGGCTCTTTATCATATTGCCCGAGGCACACTGTGTTCCTGCATTTCCCTAGAACTCAGTGTTCAGTTCATATAAGCTGTTATACTGCATTTATTCTAAAAAGTATTTAAGGTGGTCCACAACAATATATGAAGCACAATGCAAATGAGAAATAGTTAAGAAAAAGGGGAAGCAAGGCCTGGAACTAAAATGGAGCCAAAAATAAAGCTACTATTAAAATAGGCATATCATTAAATCTTCATGGATATTTTCCCCTGCCAGGCACACTGAATATGTGTTTGGTGCATTTATTTAATTGAGTCTAAACTATACTTTCTGTGATAGGGTTACTAATTTCATCCTGTGAGCTTTTAGGCAGGAGAAAAAGATGACTAGTTACCCAAGTAGGTATCTTTAGGATTAAAAATAAATACATGCTACAAAACAGAAATAGAGTCATGCATGTAGAAAACAAACTTATGGTTACCAGGGGATAAGTTGGGGAGGGATAAATTGGGAGATTGGGACTGACATATATACACTACTATATATAAAATAGATAACTAGTAAGAACCTGCTAGCACAGGGAACTCTACTCAGTACTCTGTAATGGCCTATATGGGAAAAGAATCTAAAAAAAAAAGAGTAGGTATATGTATATGTATAATTGATTCACTTTGCTGTACACCTGAAACTATAACTACAACGTTGTAAATCAACTACACTCCAATAAAGATTTTTTAAAAAGAAACACATACTCAGGATAAATAAAACATTTTCTGATATTAAGACCAAAAAATATTTTCTCCTAAAATTACTTATAAGCAGGGAACTATGTAATGGACTGAGTAATATTTATAACATGTTTTTTAATTTAATGAAACGGCCATATTTTATAGGGTTGTTTCTCTTATTGTTTAGCATAGATCAAAGCTACCATTGGTATGCAGTTTCTCTGATCTCACTTAGATGTTTCTTCTCATTCTCAGTTTTTGAGTCACTCTCTTCTTCCCAAATTCTAAACCAGTGTTTCTCAAACTTAGCTGTCCACTGTAATCATCTGGGGGCTTTTAAAAATGTAGCCACCTCAGCCCAACACAGGACAATCATATCAGAGTCTTTATGAGTTGGATCTGAGTATCAGAATTTTTTAGGAAGCTCCATAGAAGAATGTAATACAGTGAGGGTAACTGAGGAAGACTACTCAAAGCATGGGAATGAGCTCAGTGCTTCACTTCCTGTTCCAGAGTCATTCCCTAGTCAATCTTTTCCGGCCTCATAGCTTTAAATACCGCCTATGTCTCCTCTTACTCTGGACCCATATAACCACTGTCCACTTGACAACTCCACTTGGATGGTGGAGGCATCTCAAAATTACCATATACAAACCTTCACACTTAATTTTACTCCCTTAGTCTTCCCTGTCTTAGTAAATGGCGCCATCAATTCACCCAGTTGCTCAGGCCATCCTTGACTTCTCTCTCTCACACCCCATGTTTTATCAGTCTGTGTCAAATATACCCATGATCTCACCATCTTCACTAATAACACCTTAGTTCAGACAGCCATTATCTCACACTATAAAATTTACAAACCAGTTTCCCGCCTCCACCCTTGTCCCATCTCCCACACGCAGTCTGTTTTCTAACTGGTGTATCTCAGTCATCTGTGGCTTCCCATAACACTCAAAACAATAAAACACCAGAATAACATACAAATTCCTTACTACGATATGCAAGATCTTACGTGATACTACCTGGGCTGCCTCTCCTTACTCATTTTTTACCATTCTTACCTTCATCACTGCCCTCTAAGCCACACCTGCATTTTGCTTTCCTAGAACATGTCATACATGTTCACGTGTCAGAATCTTTGCCCTTGGTTTTCCTTCGGCCTAGAAATGCTTTTTTTGGAAGTTATTTACATAATTATTTCCTCACTTCCTTTGGGTTTCTGTCCAAATGTTGCCTCCCTAGGCTGTCCCTGACCTCACCTTATCAAAGTAGCACCTATGCTATTACTCTGTTTACTTACTCTGTGCTTTTTTCTTCATAGCACTTATTTCTATGCAAACTTTTTATTATATATGTATTTGCTCATTTATATATTGTCATATGTTAAATGAATGAATCCATGATTTTGATTCAGTAATTTTTGGCTGAAACCAGGGGCATATCTTTTAACTATCTAGAGACAATGGTGGTCAAGATTCAGTAAGTCCTTCCTAATACTGTTTCTCACAGAGGAGATAGATGTTTAAAAGGAGTGAAATTGAAACGGTATTTAAGTAACTAAACGTGAAACCCTATTCCTTAGTTGTCATCCACCTAGTGACCCAAGGTGTTTGGAAGATAACTGAAAGACTGATAAACAGCATGTCAAACCAGCCAGGTCTTGACCAGATACCAGATTAAAGTCTGGCCCATTTTAAGCATGAAAAGAAAGCTTAGATCTGAGTACTCTATAACTATATCTAAAGTTATTTAAACAAAGAAAAAACAGCTGAAGTTGAAACAGAAAACTTATAGTAGATGGAATTCAGGAGCCAAGAGAATACAGTATTGTTTTAAGATCTAGGGAAATTAGCTCTTGATTATTTTACAAGTGGTAAAAATTAAAGCTGAAAGTGTCCTTTTTGTGTTAGAGACACATGTGTTTTCTGTCAGATGCTGTCATATTAGAACTACCAGTGTGTTCCAGGTGAGATCTAAAGGCAGATTTTATCCCTAAGGAAAAAGAAGTGTCATCCAAGATCCCACACTGGCCTCCTGAAAGAGTCAGGATGATAATCCTAGAAATGCTATTCTGCTGACCAAAGTGAAAATACAGTGTTTCTCAGCTCTGATTTTACAACTGTGAACTTCAGTGGTTCCTTTCTGCTCAGGGCGGAGGTTGTGTAGTGAAGTGACTAGGAGCTTGGCCACTAGAGCTGAACTAAATAAATTTGAATTCTGACTCATATAATTTTATGACCTTGGACAAATTATGGGCTTTTTGTATTTTCTCGGTTTTCTCATTTATAAAAATGTATAATATTAGTTTCTACCTCATAAAAAATATGCTTACAGTGTTTGGTGAAGATTGTATGAGTTAATACGTGTAAAGTACTAGAACAGTGCTAGATATGTAGTAAGTTCTTATATAAGAGCTATTTTCATCACATGTGTTTTGACTCTGTGCATTTTGTTTTGTGTTTGCCTGTTTTATGCTTAAAGATGTTATTGCAGCTTATGGAGAGAGAAAGAAATACATGTTCAAATTCAGAATCTTTAGGCCTCTGGAGGCATTTGTCCAAAAACAGAACTCAGGCTTCTATTATCCATCTAGTGCTATTCTGTTGACAAATACTGAGTTTTCCTTCTTGCAATTTCCCTGGTGATTTTCCCTTTAAAACAGACCATTGTATGAGTTAATATATTGGGAATGACTCATTTTTCCCTTAAAAAGTGACAAAGCAAAACCCTACATGTAAGATTCTAGCTCCTGTTGGATCTTCCATTTGGTTTCATCTGCTGATACAGGCACAAGCAAGTATGTATTTGAAGATTTGCCTCATGGAAAAGGAAGATGAGACTTATCCTGCATTGCTGTGGAAGATAGATCTAGGATCCTGGTAAAATTTGCAAAAAGGGAGACTTTAGCTCTTGTAAGAAAGAACTTTCTAACAGTCTGGGAGAAATAATATGCCTATAATTATTTTTATGGAAAATGATTTATCAGTTGGAAAGGATTGGAAAAGCATAAGGGAATTGAAGCAGAAGCAAACCAAATTCCTACTCACATCAAGAATCTCTCTCTTAGACCTTTAAGTGCCCCTGTGCTGTTCTTAGCTAGAGTAGATAATGGTTCTCTGTGCCAACACTGTAACTTATGCCTCCTTTTAGTGTGGAGTTATCCCACTGTAGTATAATTCTGATTCACAGATCTGTTTTCCATATGAGAGGAGAGAATTGTGTATCTCCATCACTTAGCATGGTCCTGGGATTATTTCTTGATTGTCGAATAAATGAATGTAGGGAATGGCTGGAAATGTCTGACAAAAGTAAATTCCTCATTTAGGTAATTTTAACAAAAAAAATGATACTCTAAAATGAATCATATTGTGTTGTCTTAACATTTTTAAATAGAAAATATTAATTTCCTCAAATTTTAATTGCCAACAACTCTTTGCTACAATCTGCAATTTTGCATAAATTACAGAGGTAATGATAGCCTAGAAAAGTGTGCAGGTGGATCCCAGTGAACAAGTCTTGATTGACTGTGGACTTTTATATAGTAAGAAGCATATCTTGCCCAGCAGGTAATTATTAAGTTCTAACAGAACTCTGGGAGATAGGTTCTAAGTCTTTTATTCTTATTATATCTTACAAACATGATGTAAAGCACTGGGCACAATGAAGTTGCTTAATACTTCTTATAAAATATTTTTTTAACATCAGAGTATAATTGCTTTACAGTGGTGTGTTAGTTTCTGTTTTATAACAAAGTGAATCAGCTATACATATATCCCCATATCTCCTTCCTCTTGCATCTCCTTCCCATCCTCCCTATCCCACCCCTGTAGGTGGTCACAAAGCATTTTTATCTGGGTTTGTGTGATAGAAAAATTAAGCCTGAGCCCAGGTTCTTATCATACTGACAATATGAGGATAAAACTGAGTGAGGGGAAAAGTCGTCTGAGGGTCAGAGATATACATCATTTTATGGAGTAGCTGCTATAACCTGTTGGTTCTGATTACCCTAGGGAAGAATTTGAGGCACTAGAAACGACTAGGTGCAGCAAGCCATAGGATTCATTGAACAAAAGTAATGGGGCACCAGAATTGAAAACAGAAATTACAAGAATTTTCACAAAGCCAAGTAAGACAGGTTAAATAAGAGTATAGTTAGGATATCTAGTTCTCAGAACCAGGAACAGGTATCAAGGGGCAAAGGCAGAAGCATCTGAGGCATTATTTGAACACATTTGCTCTTAACTCCCTTGGCTCAACTCTCTTTTGCTATCATCATCCAGTGTAATGAATAGCAGGCTAAAAACCTTCCCGTTGTTTGATAGCACAATAGTCAGAAACTGATCAATCAAGTCTAAATAAGACGTTGATATTTCCATGGGTATTCCTAGCCAAACTCACTTAGGAGTAAAAACAATTTAACTAGATATTATTATTGAAGGAGTGGAGTTATCTAAAAGATCTTTCCATGCTGATTGAAATTCATCTCAATATTTTTTGTTTTGCTTGAAGCTTTACAGATTGTTAATTATATGTGTATATAACTCACTGGATTATGTATCGCTCAGTTCCTTGATGAAATCATCAGTAATGATGAAGTGGGAAGTTTTGGTTTTAATTTTGGTTTTTGCAGGGATTTGGGAGGCTCTCATTTGGAACAAGAGAATGCTTGAGTAGGCCGCTAATGTATAAGGGGAACCTTCTAAATATAGGAGAACTGTATTAAGATAGAAATGGGAGGATGCTTCATAATTTTGGTGGCTTGGGATGGTTCTAAACATATACTCTACATTTGTTGATTGTTTATAGCAAGTGAAAGAAAGAGAAAAAACAAGGGGAACTCATAGACTTTTACTCTAAGTAACTGGGCAGAAGGTGGTACCATTACCTGAAATGAAAAAGACTGCTGTATCAAGTACAAAGAGTTCCCTCTCATTGTTCTTCCTATTCAAAGATTTCCTGGTTTTCTCTTTTATTTTTCCATATTAACTTTAGAATAAAATTATATTCATCTAGAAAAAAATACCATTTTTTATCATAGTTATATTAAATGTATAATGAATATAGGGGGAACTGTCATCTTTATGATGTTGAATCCTACTCAAGAATATGGTTTGTCTTAAAACCATGACTAGTTCCTCAGTCTTACTTAAATCTTTTGGTGTTGTTCTAGAGATTTTCTTTTACCATATAGATTTTACACATTTCTTGTTAAGTTTACTTTTGAGTATTTTATTTTTGTATTGATATTATAATAGGGTCTTTTCTTTCATTATATCATCTTACATGTTGTTGTATATGATAGTATTTATATCAACTTTAAAAATAAAATAGCCAGTTACCAAACCTGCAAGATGAGTTTATTTGGGAATAACCAGAGGAATTACAATTTGGGAAATGCAAGCGATGGTGGACCATAGGCAAATCCAGAGAACAAAGGAGGGGAGCTTACTTTTATAGAGAAAGGGGTGGGGGTAGATTGGAGGGACTGTTCTAAACAAAAGTTTACTGGAGGAAAGTAAGAGTTCAGGGTGGCAATCGCTTCTCATTGGCTGGGCTGTTGCTGGGCAAGGAAAATCTTCCTTCCTGAAATAGAAGACTTCCTCTTGTTTGGTAAAGCAAGATACAGTTCTTCCCACGGGGCATTAAAATAGAGGTGAGTGCATGCAAACGATGCAAAGTGATAGTAGTGAGGGCACCTTCTACAGGCCCTCTCAACTCTAATTTTAGTTGAGGTTTTCTTTAATTTTCACATTTATTTCTATATATTCATTTTTACTTGGCTAATTTATTTAATTCTCTCCTTGCTTATAATGTTAGTTTTTAGGCTTAGTTATTATTAACATTTTAACATTTATGTTTATTAATTTTTTTCTAATATCTTTTGTTTATTTTATTGTTCTTTAACATTTTAAGTTAAATGATTGATTCACTCATTTAAAAATTTCTATTTTATTTATATAATAATTTAAGTCTGTGAATTTTCCTCTAAGCTTTGCTTTATTTATATTTTATAGGATCTAATCTATAGTACTTTTATTATAAATGTTTCTAGAAATTCTGCAGTGTTGTTTTGTATTTTCCTTTTGACTCAAGGATTGTTCAAAATAGTATTAAAATTTTTTTCCAATGGAAGGGTTTTTCAATTTCTGATTTTGTCAATACTTATAACTTTATTGATTTGTGATCAGAGAAAATATAGTTTATCTAGCTATCTACTTTTTGGTATTAATTACTTTTTTTGTTGTTGCCAAAGTCATATCATTAAAAATATATTCTTTGGGCGCCTGAAAGGAAAATATATGATCTACTTTCAGAGTTTAATATATTGTAATCAGATATATATCATTATGTTGCTTATAGTTTCTATACCTTTGATATGTAATGGATTGAGAAAGGTTAATTGAATTCAACAAATTCAATGTGTTTCTATTTTTCCGTGTATCTCCTGTAATTTCTGTTTTATGAACTGATTTCTTTTTTATTACTTATATATTTATCATTGTCGTGTCTTCATTTAAATCATACTTTTGCATTATAATATGTACCTTTTTATCCTATTTGATAAATTTGCTGAATTTCTCCTTATTTGATAATAAGAGCATCATTTTTTTTTGATTAGTCATTTTCCTGTTATATGTTTGCCCACGTTTTATTTTCAACATTTCTGAACAGCTTTGTTTTAGATGTGTTTTATATAAAGTATAGAACTAGACTTTACTTTGTGAGTCCATTTTAATATATTATTCTTTTAATAGATAACAGAAAATTTTATATTTATTATTATGGTAAATATATACAGTCTGAAATGTCATATTATCTTCTGTTCTGTTGTTTTTATGTTTTTTCTTTTCTTTTTATATTTTTTCTTTTTTGTATATAGTTGTTCTACTATTTAGGAAGATTTAGGAAGTTAATAATTGTAACTTTATACAGTACTCTTATTTCTCTATTTCTTTATATGGTATCTATTGATACTCTATTAGAAGAAATGATAAAATGTTTCCTTTTCCTTCTGTGATTCCATTTCTTTTGTCTCCTACCTGATATTTGCCAATAAAAATTATCTTTGTAGTGTGTTTACCTTATACTTTTAAATATTCTCATATTTCTATTATTTGATTGGTCAGCTTTAAATTATATCTGTTCATTCTAGTCATTAAATATAAGGCAATCAGCAAACTTTCTCAATTTAGTCCTTCCTATTCTAATTTCGTTAGTTGCACCAATTCTACCTAATCAGAGCAAGTAGCATTTAACATTTTGTCTATCACCCCAATCTCACACTTTTTTGCCTTAATTTTGTTATTAAATATATTCAAAACATTCCAATAGTCTTTTTGCCAGTTTCCTCAGATATATTTTGATTCATTAAAGTTCATCTTTTAGCACATTCCTCCGGAAAAACTCATGGGAACAATATTTCCTGTGTTCTTACAATTTCAAAATTGTTTGCAAACTTTAATCATGGAAGACAATTTGACTGGATATGAAATCCTTGCTCCCAGTTTGTTTACATGGCTTTCTTGTAGGTATTGCTCTGCTGTTTTCCGGAATTGAATGTAAGAATCTGAATTTTTGCCTGGTTGCTCATAGGATTCTTTTTTTAGTCTTTAAAATACAGCAACTTTACTGATATGTGTCTCACTGTTGACTATTATAGGTCAATTTGTATGGGCTCAAGTCTTTTTTCCCCATTTTTGTGACTCTAAGTTCCTATTTTTAAAGTGTTTGGCATAGTGTTTGGCCATAATGTTCAACTTTTCCATAACAGCATTTTTCTGTTGGGTTTATTACTTTGTTGTTAAATTTAAAATTTTCTTTGTTTTTTTTTTCCTTGGGTCTGCCACTTTTAAAATCTATCCTTTTATTTACTTAAAAATTTGCATATAGTAAAATTTACTCTTTTTTGGTGTATAGTTCCATGACTTTAGACAAATGCATATAGTCATGTAACTACCACTAGAATGAAAATTCCCCTGAGCTGATTCTTATATAGTATCCTTTTATTGATGCTGTGTAAAATCCTTTTAAAAATTACTTATCATGGAATGAGCTGGATTTTCTTGGATCTTCTCTTTGCAGGGTGCTTCTGTTATGGTTTGGGGAGGATGTGCTGAGCAGCCTTCAGATTCTTCCTTCACCACTTTCACAGAGTCAAACTACTTCCTGTTTGAATGGCTCCTCTGAGTCTTTGTGTTACTACCCACTGTGAACTATGCTAGGTCCAAGAGGGCTTCTTCTGCCCTTATTCCCACATTTTCTGGTACAAATAAGAGAGATATATATTGCATTTTATGTGATCCCTTCACCTTCAGGAAGTATATTTTTGTAGTCATTTCCAGAGATCTGCCACTGCTGGCCATCTTGTTATTCTCTGAACTTCTTTCTGCCTTTCTCCCTATGTGATATCTACTAACTCTGCTGATCCTGGGTAGCTCTTCCATGTCTTTGGAGTCTGTGTACAATATGTCTTCTAGTTTTGCTAAAAATTGTGCAGTTTTTGTTGTTGTCATTAACTGTGTAGCATTTGCATGTTATCTGAGAGGAGAAGAGAGACAATACTGTCTCACACGGCCCTGTTCTTACTGGAAGTCCTTCCTTTGACTTCCCTCATCACTGCCTTTCCCTCATTCCCCTTCCTTGGCTTACACATTAAGCACTGGAATCCCTCATACTGCTAACCTCTCTTTTTCCTATATCTCTTAATTAAAGCATGTATGAATACTTCCTGTTATATCCTAGACCTCGTCATCATTTTCTAAACATATAATTTCAAAGTTGGTCCATTTTTTCCTGCTATCCTTTTGGCTTGGAATGCTCTTTTATTCTTTCCCTGATTAGTATACTCTTGTTCATACTTTATGACCTAAAAATGTATATTAACTCCTTCAGGAAACCTTCCTTGACACCTCCTCAGGATGAGGCAGAATTAATCTCTCACCTATGCTTCCACAGTACATTGTGCCATTTTTAGCGCACTTATTTTGTTGTTTTCAATATTTACATATTATCAAGCCAGTAAGTATTTCCTGCATCTATGTATTGACCTGTCAATACAGAACTTTCAAATCCTGGGTTTCTAGGACTCTACTTACAACTCTCCTATGATGGTCAGCACATACCTTCATTTATCTCATGATTTTCCACTGTTCAGTTGAGGGGTACAATATTTTGAGTCATCTAGATTTCCTTATCTAGCTTTTGCTTGCTAAGTGATTTGATAATTTCAAAGCAATTTTCCTGTTCTTAGGATGTAACTGGAACTCCTCTAGAATTGGAGCATTCACAAATTAAAAAAAAAAAAAAAACTCAGTAATCATTAATGGAAGTTATTCTGCATTCCAGGTGATGCAACTGTGACAATAGCTCACAGATATACTCCCAAAGAACAACTGAAGATCCATACTCTGCTGGCAGATGTTATTGTAGTAGCTGCAGGTAAGTCTTTAGTGGCTCTTATTTGGTGAAATGTCATCAGCAGACTAATTCCTACCCTAATTGCTGACTTGTCTATAAGAACAGCTTCTTGGGAGGCTTAGGTATATGTAGGACTGACTTCCATTCTGTCTCTTGGCAATCATCATATTGGTCCATTATGCCTATGTTAGCATTCATCACTTCATTGTGGAAAACCAAAACAGCCTTTGGAATGACAGATTAAGCATAAGAATAAATGTGTACTTTGACAATTACTTTCAAAGACATGATTGGTTCTAAACATGAATAAGTTATGGGGAGACTGATAGGAATGCTGTTGAAAGAATAGCCAGGGCTAGCTCACACAGGACCTTGTAGACCCTGTAAAGACTTTCATATAAGCCAAAGATGGCTGTGAGCAGGAGATTGACATGATCTGGCTTATGTTTTTAAAATATTATTCATACTGTGTCAAGGGGAATTGAGTCTAGAAAAGCAGGAGTAAAAACAGAGGGAATAGTTATTGCACTTCTACTTAATGGATCTAGTTTTTTCCTTAATTTGTTTTATAATCAAACATACAAAGTAATTCTACCCTTCATTTCGATCTTTACTCTTGCCACATAGCATTTCTACATTGCAGAAAATTGTGACTCTTGTTTTATCCAAGACTTGAATGGGAGCATTTTTCATTTTGTTTATCAATTACATGTTATTGGTAACTTCTAGGCTTTACACTTAACTTGCTGAGTATTTACAAACTATGAAGGGGAGGGTAAAAGTTCAGAAGAAATTGTTTGATGAAGAGAATAATAATAGTTTAAATTAGTTTCAACCAAGTTTAATTCACTTTTTATTATAATATAGGCCCTTCTCTGAAAGTCAGAATATATATGTGATGATTCCAGGTGGAGTAATTTGCCTCTTCATAAAGTAAAAATAGAAATATTCCCTTTTCAAGAAGTCACCAGTAAGCTGGTAAAGCTAAGCACATTCCCCGTTTTTCTGAGAAATTATATTCAGATGATATCAAGTGCAAATTTTTGAACTGGGTTGACATAAGTAAGACATCAGATGTTTAGAGAGGCAATACAATTTTTCAGACCACAGGTCAACATTAAGTAAAATACCGCTGCAGCAGCTGATATATTCACAGAAGACAAATATTGGGTTGGCCCAAAAGTTCATTACAGCAAAGCGTAACAAACTTTTTGGCAAACCCAATGTTATATTCACTTCTTTTTATTTATTTATTATTATTATTTTTTAATGCTTATTTATTTATTTTCTTATTAGTCATCCATTTTACACACATCAGTGTATACATATCAATCACAATTCCCCAATTCATCACATCCCCACCCCCACCCCCCTCCGCTTTCCCCCCTTGGTGTCCATACGTTTCTTCTCTACATCTGTGTATCAATTTCTGCCCTGCAAACTGGTTCATCTGTACCATTTTCTAGGTTCCACATATATATGTTAATATACGATATTTGTTTTTCCCTTTCTGAATTACTTCACTCTGTATGACAGTCTCTAGATGCATCCACGTCTCTACAAATGACCTGACTTCGTTCCTTTTTAGGGTGGAGTAATATTCCATTGTATATATATACCACATCTTCTTCATCCATTCGTCTCTTGATTGGGCATTTAGGTTGCTTCCATGACCTGGCTATTGTAAATAGTGCTGCAGTGAACATTGGGGTGCATGTGTCTTTTTGAATTATGGTTTTCTCTGGGTATATGCCCAGTAGTGGGATTGCTGGGTCATATGGTAATTCTATTTTTAGTTTTTTAAGGAACCTCCATACTGTTCTCCATAATGGCTGTATCAATTTACATTCCCACCAACAGTGCAGGAGGGTTCCCTTTTCTCCACAACCTCCCCGGCATTTGTTGTTTGTAGACTTTCTGATGATGCCCATTCTAACTGGTGTGAGGTGATACCTCATTGTAGTTTTGATTTGTATTTTTCTAATAATTAGTGATGTTGAGCAGCTTTTCATGTGCTTCTTGGCCATCTGTATGTCTTCTTTGGAGAAATGTCTATTTAGGTCTTCTGCCCATTTTTGGATTGGGTTGTTTGTTTCTTTAATATTGAGCTGCATGGGCTGTTTATATATTTTGGAGATTAATACTTGGTCCGTTGATTCGTTTGCAAATATTTTCTCCCATTCTGAGGGTTGTCTTTTCATCTTGTTTATTGTTTCCTTTGCTTCGCAAAAGCTTTGAAGTTTCATTAGGTCCCATTTGTTTATTTTTGTTTTTATTTCCATTACTCTAGGAGGTGGATCAAAAAAGATCTTGCTGTGATTTATGTCAAAGAGTGTTCTTCCTATGTTTTCCTCTAAGAGTTTTATAGTGTCCGGTCGTACATTTAGGTCTCAAATCCATTTTGAGTTTATTTTTGTGTATGGTGTTAGGGGGTGTTCTAATTTCATTCTTTTACATGTAGCCATCCAGTTTTCCCAGCACCACTTATTGAAGAGACTGTCTTTTCTCCACTGTATATCCTTGCCTCCTCTGTCATAGATGAGTTGACCATAGGTGCATGGGTTTATCTGTGGGCTTTCTATCTTGTTCCATTGATCTATGTTTCTGTTTTTGTGCCAGTACCATATTGTCTTGATTACTGTAGCTTTGTAGTCTAGTCTGAGGTCAGGGAGTCTGATTCCTCCAGCTCCGTTTTTTCCCCTCAAGACTGCTTTGGCTATTCGGGGTCTTTTTTGTCTCCATAGAAAGTTTGAGATGATTTGTTCTAGTTCTTTAAAAAATGCCATTGGTAATTTGATAGGGATTGCATTGAATCTGTAGATTGCTTTGGGTAGTATAGTATTTTCACAATATTGATTCTTCCAATCTAAGAACATGTTATATCTCTCCATCTGTTTGTATCATCTTTAATTTCTTTCATCAGTGTCTTATAGTTTTCTGCATACAAGTCTTTTGTCTCCCTAGGTAGGTTTATTCCTAGGTATTTTTTTCTTTTTGTTGCAATTGTAAATGGGAATGTTTCCTTTATTTCTCTTTCAGATTTTTCATCATTAGTGTATAGGAATGCAAGAGATTTCTGTGCATTAATTTTGTATCCTGCAACTTTACCAAATTCATTGATTAGCTCTAGTAGTTTTCTGGTGGTATTTTTAGGATTCTCTATAGTATCATGTCATCTGTAAACAGTGACATTTTTACTTCTTTTCCAATTTGTATTACTTTTATTTCTTTTTCTTCTCTGATTTCTGTGGCTAGGACTTCCAAAACTATGTTGAATAATAGTGGTGAGAGTGGACATCCTTGTCTTGTTCCTGATCTTAGAGGAAATGCTTTCAGTTTTTCACAATTGAGAATGATGTTTGCTGTGGGCTTGTCGTATATGGCCTTTATTATGTTGAGGTAGGTTCCCTCTATACCCACTTTCTGGAGAGTTTTATCATAATTGGGTGTTGAATTTTGTCAGAAGCTCTCTGTGCATCTATTGAGATGATCATATGGTTTTTATTCTTCACTTTGTCAGTATGGTGTATCACATTGATTGATTTGCATATATTGAAGAATCCTTGCATCCCTGGGATGATGATCTTGGTGTATGATCCTTTTAATGTGTTGTTGGATTCTGTTTGCTAGTATTTTGTTGAGGATTTTTGCATCTATATTCATCAGTTATATTGGTCTGTAATTTTCTTTTTTTATAGTATCTTTGTCTGGTTTTGGTGTCAGGGTGATGGTGGCCTCATAGAATGAGTTTGGGAGTGTTCCTTCCTCTGCAATTTTTTGAAAGAGTTTGAGATGGATGGGTGTTATCTCTTCACTACATTTCTGATAGAATTCACCTGTGTAGCCATAGGTCCTGGACTTTTGTTTGTTGGAAGATTTTTAATCACAGTTTCAATTTTATTACTTGTGATTATTCTGTTCATATTCCCTATTTCTTCCTGGTTCAGTCTTGGAAGGTTATACTTTTCTAAGAAGTTGTACATTTCTTCCAGGTTGTCCATTTTATTTCCATAGAGTGCTTGTAGTAGTCTCTTAGGATGCTTTGTATTTCTGCGGTGTCCGTTGTAATTTTCTCCTTTTTCACTTCTAATTTTATTGATTTGAGTCCTCTCCCTCTTTTTCTTGATGAGTCTGGCTAATGGTTTATCAATTTTGTTTATCTTGTCAGAGAACCAGCTTTTAGTTTTATTGATCTTTGCTATCGTTTTCTTTGTTTCTATTTCATTTATTTCTGCTCTGATCTGTATGATATCTTTCCTTCTCCTAACTTTGGGTTTTGTTTGTTCTTCTTTCTCTAGATCCTTTAGGTGTAACGTTAGATTGTTTATTTGAGATTTTTCTTGTTTCTTGAGTAGGCTTGTATAGCTATAAACTTCCCTCTTAGAACTGCTTTTGCTGCATCCCACAGGTTTTAAATCATCATGTTTTCATTGTCATTTGTCTCTAGGTATTTTTTGATTTCCTGTTTGATTTCTTTAGTGATCTCTTGGTTATTTAGTAATGTATTGTTTAGCCTCCATTTGTTTGTGTTTTTTACATTTTTTTTCCCTGTAATTGATTTCTAATCTCATAGTGTAGTGGTCAGAAAAGATGCTCGATATGGTTTCAATTTTCTTAAATTTACTGAGGCTTGATTTGTGACCCAAGATGTGATCTATCCTGGAGAATATTCCGTGTGCACTTGAGAGAAAGTGTAATCTGCTGTTTTTGGATGGAATGTCCTATAAATATCAATTGAATCTATCTGGTCTGTTGTGTCATTTAAAGCTTGTGTTTCCTTATTAATTCTCTGTTTGGATGATCTGTCCATTGGTGTAAGTGAGGTGTTAAAGTCCCCCACTATTATTGTGTTACTGTCGATTTCCTCTTTTAGAGCTATTAGCAGTTGCCTTATGTATTGAGGTGCTCCTATGTTGGGTGCATATATATTTATAATTTTTATATCTTCTTCTTGGATTTATCCCTTGATCATTATGTGGTCTCCTTCCTTGTCTCTTCTAACATTCTTTATTTGAAAGTCTATTTTATCTGATATGAGTATTGCTACTCCAGCTTTCTTTTGATTTCCATTTGTATGGAATATCCTTTTCCATCCCCTCACTTTCAGTCTGTATGTGTCCCTAGGTCTGAAGTGGGTCTCTTGTAGACAGCATATATATGGGTCTTGTTTTTGTATCCATTCAACAAGCCTGTGTCTTTTGGTTGCATCATTTAATCCATTCACATTTAACATAATCATTGATATGTATGTTCCTATGACCAT
The DNA here is from genome assembly GCF_026419965.1 of Kogia breviceps. Classification (NCBI taxonomy): domain Eukaryota; kingdom Metazoa; phylum Chordata; class Mammalia; order Artiodactyla; family Physeteridae; genus Kogia; species Kogia breviceps. Next base: position 55,966,839 of record NC_081315.1, read on the forward strand.
TTTCTTAATTGTTTTGGGTTTGTTTTTGTAGGTCCTTCTCTTGTCCTGTGTTTCCCACTTAGAGAAGTTCCTTTAACATTTGTTGTAGAGCTGGTTTGGTGGTGCTGAATTCTCTTAGCTTTTGCTTGTCTCTTAAGCTTTTGATTTCTCCATCGAATGTGAATGAGATCCTTGCTGGATACAGTAATCTTGGTTGTAAGTTCTCCACTTTCATCACTTTAAGTATATCATGCCACTCCCTTCTGGCTTATAGAGTTTCTGCTGAGAAATCAGCTGTTAACCTTATGGGAGTTCCCTTGTATATTATTTTTCATTTTTCCTTTGCTTCTTTCATTAATTTTTCTTTGTCTTTAATTTTTACCAATTTGATTATTATGTGTCTCAGCATGTTTCTCCTTGGGCTTATCCTGTATGGGACTCTCTTCTTTTTTTTTTTTTTTTTTTTTTTGGTATTTTTAATGACTGAAACAAGACAGACCTAGAACCGCAGCTTCTGAAAGAACCATTTGTTCTTGCCGGTCTTGTATCTCTCCTCAAACTTGACCTTGGCCTCTCGTCGGGCCTTGCATTTGAGAGCAGGGTCTCTGAAGACATCCTTGTTGACAACAGTTTTGTCCAAGGGGTATCCACAGAGTAATCTCTTCAGATATTTTCTCGGGTCCTTCCTCTCTCTCTTCTCCTTCTGGAACCCCTATAATGTGAATGTGGTTGCATTTAATGTTGTCCCAGAGGTCTCTTAGGCTGTCTTCATTTCTTTTCATTCTTTTTTCTTTATTCTGCTCCGCAGCAGTGAATTCCGCCATTCTGTCTTCCAGGTTACTTATCCGTTCCTCTGCCTCAGTTATTCTTCTGTCGATTCCTTCTAGTGTCATTTGCATTTCAGTTATTGTATTGTTCTTCTCTGTTTGTTCTTTAATTCTTCTAGATCTTTGTTAAACATTTCTTGCATCTTCTCGATCTTTGCTTCCATTCTTTTTCCAAAGTGCTGGTTCATCTTCACTGTCGTTATTCTGAATTCTTTTTCTGGAAGATTGCCTATGTCCTTTTTCATTTAGTTGTTTTTCTGGGGTTCTGTCTTATTCCTTCATCTGATACATAGCCCTCTGCCTTTTTTTTCATCTTGTCTATCTTTCTGTGAATGTGGTTTTTGTTCAACAGGCTGCAGGATTGTAGTTCTTCTTGCTTCTGTTGTCTTCCCTTTGCTGACTTCTTTTTAGAAACACTTGGATTCACACACCAGTCTCAGGATTTGGTGAGTAGAGAGAAATTTGAGTGGTCGTCCTTGTTCATCTCTACCTTTAGACAGATGAAATTTACACTGTCTTTAAAAGGTGCTACTTGGGCTTCCCTGGTGGCGCAGTGGTTGGGAGTCCGCCTGCCGATGCGGGGGACACGGGTTCGTGCCCCAGTCCGGGAGGATCCCACATGCTGCTGAGCGGCTGGGCCCGTGAGCCATGGCCGCTGAGCCTGGGCGTCCGGAGCCTGTGCTCCGCAGTGGGAGAGGCCACAACAGTGAGAGGCCTGCAAAAAAAAAAAAAAGGTGCTACTTGACTTCAGTGTTACCACCTTGTAAAGACTATTTCACAATTGACCTTAGTTCCCATTTATCAATTATAACATTGAATGAATATTTTCTTTTAGTGGGGAAAAATCCCTCAGTGTACATTCATGCTCATGTTATTTTCTTTGACAAGAAATGACAAATGGGTGATTAAAATCCTCTTTCAAGAGCCAATGACATTTTTTTTTGTGACTAAATCAAACCTTAGGTCCCAAGTATGCATGCGAATACTGTCATCATCCTTGAGTTCCTCCTATAGACTCATTGTATGCTCCTTTGTAAAGGCCTAAATCAGCACTGAATACAAGGTGCTAAAAATAAGACAGGGAAAAGAAAAAGGAAAATAAAGGAAGAGAAGGGGAAGGAAGGACCAAGCCTATATAAAATGAACAGAAAATGAGTCAGGAGGTACTCAGGCCCCTACCCCTAGTGGTAGAGACAGCATGGAGGCTCTGTACAGCAGCCATCCTGCTCAGAGTATCCTCTTACCACCAGGGTGTGCCAGTCAGGTGTGTAGCTACTTCAGACAGCCAGTTGGCCGCACACCATCCTAATCCTGACCTGGAAGACATTTTGAACAAAAGCAGTGCAAACAGGTCTTGCTCCCATCTTGTATTCTAGCTCTAATGCCTCTAACTAGATATAAAGGTATTCTGAATGCTAGAAGACAGCCCTGCACAAAGCCCTGCAGTCATGCTGAAGAAATACATATTTGGATAACGGGAAATTTCAGGGTAGAAAATTAAGAATTTATAAGAAATAACTAAAGATTGCTACATTTCCGCTTCCTTAATAATCACCTGGAGAATTTAAGGGTAAAATACATAAAGGTAAATTACAGTGAAATTATATAGAAAACAGGAGTTAATGTAAAAAAGAAATTCTATATAACCGGACAACAGGAATGAAATATTACTAAAATGATCACATCGTGCATTATGTGTGGGAAATAAATACAGTTAGCAGTGGGTATTAAAGAAGGAGATAGCAATCTAATGGCAGAGGTAGCTGGAACAGGGAGGGCTGGATCATTGTCATAACTAGGATGTCAGCATATATGGAAGCAGTCCCATCTAGAAGTCTGGAAGAGTAGAGGAGGAGCAGTGCGTGATGTATCAGAAAGATTAATGATGTCTGATAGAACAGTACAGAATGTAATGACAAAATCTCAGAATGGGCTTGAAGAAGAAAAATGTAAAAGAGGAAATCATTGTGTGAAGATCCTGGGGCATTAATAAAATTAACTTATATTAATATTAATCTCACCCCTTCAGTTTCTCAAATTCCCATAGTCCTATGCTTATAGATTTAACTACGTTATCACTTACTTTTTAAGCATCTACTTTCAAAAGTCAAAAATTGGGCTAATTTAGAAGCTTGAATCTGAAAATCAGATTGTCAAACTGTATTTAGAAATAAGGAACTTCAAGTTTCTACTTATAGCTACCTCTAAGTTCACAGAGAGCATGAATCTGTTTCTAGGACATTTTCCTGTATTATGGTTATAGCACTTAACACCTGTTTATGGTTGTCAGTCACCTTCACTAGACTATAGCAGGAACAGGACTGTTTGTTTTGTTTTCGCTTTTTTTCTAAGCCAAGTGCTTAGAACAATATCTGAAACACAGTGGGTACTCAATAAATGTGCGCTATATTCATTTTGAGATTACAACTGGAGCAAGGATTTCTTCAAATTGATATAAACTTAGATGATAAATTTTTATGAATAATTTTATAAAGATGGAATCATTCATCTGAGATATTGATTGATTCACTTAGTGATAGCGTTATTTTTATGACTACTAAGCATACCTGCTTTGTCATTGTAAAGTAAATTGATAAAGCCATAAAAGTGAAAGATTTATTTATAAAAGCATAGTTCTTATCATTAAGTGGATGAATGGACTGATTTGATTTGAAAGATTAAGATTAAGAAATTATGAGCAGGATAAAGAAAGTAAAGAGACTATTATAGACATCTAAAATATAGTAAGAAAGGGGAAAGGTGAGGAGGAGGGATAAATTAGGAGGTTGGAATTAACATATACACACTACTACATATAAAATAGGTAATCAACAAGGACCTACTGTATAGCACAGAGAACTCTACTCAATACTCTGTAATAACCTATATGGGAAAAGAATCTGAAAAAGAATATATATATATATATATATATATATATATATATATATATAACTGAATCACTTTGCTGTACACCTGGAACTAACACAACATGGTAAATCAACTATACTCCAATATAAATTAAACATTCAAAAAATAAAATAAAATATAGTAAGAGTATTAAACAATTGAATGGAAGTAGTTTAGGGGAAGGCTAAATTGGCTTTGTGTAAGGCTAGTGATACAGCAGGGCAAACTAGCCAGAATAAGGCACTAATTCTGAGAGTGTGGTAGAAGACCTTTGGTTGGCCTATATCTCATGCTTCCAGGAAACAGGGGGAAATCTTCAGTTTGTAAAACTTCTAGGAATCTTGATTATCCAGGCAGGATAGGCACTTTCTCCCCAGACATTGTCCAAAGGACCCTCCACACATCTGCATAAACTCTGTGGAACTGGCTTCATTCAGAAGATAAGCTGCTGAGTCAATGCCACTAGCATATTAACTTCTGAATGCAGAATGTCATAGTGATAGCTGATGTTTTGTCCACTAAGCTCTCCCCACCAGCATGATGAATGAACCTTCACAATCATAACTGAAGCGTCTCTATTGCAACACTTTTAATGATAGCCATTGTAATATAAAACAGGATAAATGGGTAATTCAGTAATTTGGAATATTCATACTTACTCGTCATAAAATGCAAGGTGACCAACCAACTTCTTTTCACTGCTTCTCCCATCATATTATCATGTTTTAGACACACTCCCATTACACATCATCCTACTTGGAGTTTTCCCTCTGTTAAATTTCCTCCTCTTGGAGCCAAGTTAGTAATTTTCAGGATGCTGGGACACTAAGAAGTTCCAAGGGGTGGGGCGTGGAAATACCCAACTCCACCATAGGCAGCTCATGCAACTCGGGAGTGGAACTTGCTCACTTACAGCCCTGGGTGCTTCCTGAGTGGATGCCAGCACACTTCATGGTCTCACTAAAGCTATTGTTCCTCCCATATCCTATTTCTCATTCTCCATCTTCTCACCTTTTGCCTCTGCTTCTCCATTTAGAATTCCTTCCTGCCTTCCCAAATTTGTCGTTTATCTTAGCTTTGTCAGTTATTTTCAATGGTATAGAGTAGTGTGAAAGCACAGGCCTTGCTAGAGTAAGACTTCCAGAATTTAACTCCCAGTTTTGCCACTTGCTAATCATATAACTTTGTCAAGTTATCCCATCTCTCTGAGCCTCAGTCTCTTCAGTGTGAAAAATATGATAACCTCTAACAATAGTGTTGTTAAGGCAGCCAGTCCGTGTAAAGAACATAGCACAGTGACTCGCAAATTACAAATACTCAGTAAATGTTATATGCTAATTTTTATATGCTAGTCCTTCTCAGGCCATTACATATATATATATATAAACAATAATTTAGAAATAATAAATCAGTTGATTATTAAGCTACAACTTTTATATAACTAAATCAATATACCTTTTGGTTACTTTGGATACTAACATAGTATCAATGTTTACTAGTCATAAATGTAAATAAATTAATCTAAGATGTGACTTATGCATGAGATCAACTTCATAAAAGCTTTATTTTCACTTAAGATTTGTGGCTTCTCATGAGGCCATGAGCCTTTGCTCATAGCTGTGTACTCTGTGGTCCCTGGATGAGTCCCTTGTTGCCTCTCTCTCTTTTGGAAGTCTGACTTTGCGAGGAGCTGGGGGAGGTGGAGGCACTTGGGCTAAGGGATTTGTTATCTCAGGCCTTTACCCACCCTCCCAGTCTCCCTCTCTCTCTTTCTGCCTCCTCCCTGTCCCCACTCCAGTCCCCACAATCCATCCCCAAATGAGATACCACATAGGCAAAGCCTCCCTGGTCTACAATAAGTAAGCTTCATCAATGTATAAGAGGGCGCTTGCTTATTGATTTTTTTCCTTGATGTCAGTAATATATCCCTAAGGTAAAAACCTAGGAAGCATGGACAATAAGAGGGGAAAAACCCATAATCCCAGCCAAAGACAACCACAGCTAACAATTTGCTGTTTGGCCTTCCACTGTTTTGTATTTGTATGGAAATCTAAATATTTACAATAGTTCTTTCACCTGGTGTGTACAGTTTGTATTTTAGGGCTCCACACTGTGTTTTCTCATAAACTGCATTATTCTAAAACATGATTTCTTTCTTTCTTTCTTTCTTTCTTTTTGGCTGTGTTGGGTCTTCGTTGTTGCAAACGGGTTTTCTGTAGTTGCGGCGAGCAGAGGCTACTCCTCATTGTGTGCGGGCTTCTCATTGTGGTGGCTTGTCTTATTGCGGAGCGTGGGCTCTAGGCGCGCAGGCTCAGTAGTTGTGGCTCACAGGCTCTAGAGCGCAGGCTCAGTAGTTGTGGTGCACGGGCTTAGCTGCTCTGCGGCATGTGGGATCTTCCCGGACGAGGGCTCAAACCCATGTCCCCTGCATTGGCAGGCAGATTCTTAACCACTGCATCACCAGGGAAGTCCCCAAAACATGATTTCTAATGACTCCATAGTATTCTATATGATGAGCATACTGTAATTTATTTATTCAGTTCTTGATTGTTGGACTTTTAGGTTGTTCCCAGTTTTTTACTATTATGAATATTGCAGTAAACAACTGTGACCATCTTTGTAAATACCTAAGATTATTTGCAAAAGGGACCTTTAATATTTATTATATTGGTGTTTTTTCTTTGCTTATAAATGGTTACTTGTATTCTCAAAACCAAAATTAACATTTAAACCTTTGTGTATAACAAAAGCTGTATATGTGTATATAGTATTCATATATGTGTATATAATATTTCATGCCTTACATGTGTGTAATTAAACAGCTTTAACACCTACAAAGTTGATATATGAGTATCATTTGTAACCCATTCTCTAGGCCTGTTATTATTACAAATAGGTACACTACGAGGCTTTAGGGATACATATACAAGAAGATGGTATTCTGTGGGGTAAAGAGAAAGGGACTAGAATATGAGGCAGGGTATTGCAGTAAAAGAAGCTTGCCTTTAAAGTAAGGAGGATCTAGGTTCAATTTCAGTTTTAACCTTAAAAATCAGATTTAACTCTCTGGACTTCATTTTCAACTGTTATAAAATGGAGGTAGTAATACTAGTGGTACAGTCTGCTATAAGAATTAAGTGCCTAGCACATGATTGGTACTAAATGAATGTAGTTTCTCTTCCCTTCAATTTGTCATGTTATGACTCTATGACTAATACTACAGTATGCTTTAAATGAAAATATACAAAAATTTATCATCTAGCACTAAAGGGCTTATTTAAGTTGCTGGTACTTTGATATATATGCTGTGAAAGGTGTATATAAACTTTTACTCTTACATTTTTCCTTGACCCATGTTATCCTAAGCAAAAACATTCCCCCCAGAATGAGCATCTGGAAGCATCCCAAGGTTTAATTTCTTCATTTACTTGAGACCCATATATATATATATATATATATATATATATATTTCAGCTTGTTATAATTGCATGGACTTATGCAATCTTTCATCTCCAAATGTTTTCATTTGATGGTATCAGTACATGATAATCAGAGACTGATTTTTTTCCTTTGGAGATTCTTTTCTTACACATATATATACTTCCTAATTTTCATGAATAAAGCAAGTGTCCATAGCAGTATCCAAAAGAACTTCTTTGGTAAAGAGCAATTAAATCAAAGACCTTTCTTTATTATGAAGAAATACAGATTTCCTTTGAACTGTGTTTTATATTGTTAAATGATATGTTGTTTATACTTAATTTTACTTGGTTACATATATGTATATCACAAAGGGGAAAGGCCCTTTCAAGAAATGTCTCTGGCCATTGTTATTATTACTCTGTTATGTTTTTATGGCCAAGTCTATAAGAAATTTATATTGTGAAATATTTAAAATATGCATAAAAATAACAAGAAAACAATGTTAACACCTATACAACCATCAACTGGATTTGTTAGATCTGAATATTATGTATGTTTTCAATTCTACATGCTGTACATTTCTGCAACTTGTTCTGATTAGCATTACGTTTTGGAGATTTGCTCATGTAAATACATGTAGCACTAGTTGTATAATACTCACTTGACTAAGTATCCATTTTCTGTTGATGGATATGAATGTTATTTCCAATTTATTGCTATTATAAACAGTGCTGTAGTGTAGAAGTCTGTACACATTTCCTTGGGTTCATACATTTTTTGAACAGATACTAATTTTGCCACTACATATATTAGGGCCTACATCAGTTTCTGGAAAACAAAGATACATAAATTATAGTTTCAACTCTTGGGAAATTCAGAGCCTAGCAGAGGAGAAAGAAGTACAAACAAATTAGGGTAATATGGTTCACTGACATAGTATTAGAGGTGTGTGTAGATATGTATATGTCTGGCTATCTATCATCTAGGAAGAGAGAAACAGAGAGAAAGAGAGACAATACAGAGAGAAGAGAGAGAGACAGAGTCCAAGAGAGACAGAGACACAGAGACAGAAAGACAGAGACAGAGAGAAAGAGCCACTGAGGAGGAGTGACAGCTGTGTTTCACTGACTCTGAAGATGAAATGATTGAGTGGGTCCCATCCCACAGAATGAACAGAAACTCCCTGGGAAAAATGAAAGGAAAGAGGACTTTTGGTAGATTAAAGCTATAAAACACTATGCATATATCAAAAACATTTTAACTATTTCAAAATGATAGATGCCTGTCTGTGAGTGGTGAAAAATGAAATTAAGCATCTGGGAAGGACCAGACAGCAAAATAAATGAAAAGATTTGGAATTTATCCTGTAGGTTATGGGTAACCTTTAAATAGTTGTAAGTGTTGGAATAACATGATAATATTTAAATTTTAGAATGGCTACTCTGGTAGCCCCTGGGAAAGGATGAGACTGGAAATAGCATTGATGTGGTTCTAAACTAATACAGGAATAGTTGAAAAATCAGAGAAACAGAAAGTAGACTAGAAAGACTTTCTGGCTTTGGATCCTGGGCCTATGGTGTTACCAGTATCGAGGAAGAGCATACAGAAAGGAAGCAAGGTTTGGGGGTGGGGGAAGAAGATGAGAGGGTGGGAGGTGATGATGAATCCCATTTAAACTTGTTAAATTTGAAACACTCTTGGTATATTCAGGTGGAGAAGTCCAGTAGAGGATTGAGATATATGGATTTGGAGTGAGGGAGAAAGCTCTAATCTGGATAGGTTTGGAAGTCATTAGCATCAATGGTATCAGACACTGAAGCACGGATAAAACCATAAGAGTGAGTTTGTTTATACAAAACAATTATTTATACAATCAATGCCATTCACCTTCTCTTTTATTATTTTGTTACACTTCAAAATTCACAATGTGGTGCTTGAGAGGACTTTTCTACTTTAAATAAAGATACCCAATATTATCCCATGTAAGCATGATGTATTTAAATTTTACATAATATTAGGTATATTTTATGCCTTACATGAGTGTTGTTAAATAGCTTTTTTAAGAACGAAGGTGTGTGGATTGAGCAGTCCTGTCATATCTGACGCTTATTGGTTGGTATAAGTTCCATATGTTTCCTTTTTGCCTCTGCATAACCAGTGCTAATGAAGGATGGCCTATTCTGTTTTTAAAAAATAAATTTTTTTATTTATTTTTGGCTGTGTTGGGTCTTCGTTTCTGTGCGAGGGCTTTTTCCAGTTGCGGCAAGCAGGGGCCACTCTTCATCGCGGTGCGCGGGCCGCTCACTATCACGGCCTCTCTTGTTGCGGAGCACAGGCTCCAGAAGCACAGGCTCAGTAGTTGTGGCTCATGGGCTTAGTTGCTCCGCAGCATGTGGGATCTTCCCAGACCAGGGCTCGAACCCGTGTCCCCTGCATTGGCAGGCAGATTCTTAACCACTGCGCCACCAGGGAAGCCCAAGGATGGCCTATTCTTGCTGCGGCATTCACTTTGAATAATTGTGTAGGAAAAATATTGTGGTTTTTTTTTCCTGAAGCTTTGCTGTTTCATACTTGTTATTCCCTTATAACTCCACTCTTTATCATCTTTGAAAGTACTTTTTGAGTAACATGAGAAAACATCTTTGGGAAAACAAAATACACCATATAGTAGAGGCAAAATTATGCTCTAAAAATAGAATGATTGTCTTAACTTCATAAATGTTGAATTTTTCCACATATAAACTTATAAACATCATTAATAAATGTTTCTCACGGCTTGTATTTTCTGTTTGAGCTTGTGTTTCTGGTATGTGCCTAGTGGACTTGTCATGATCATCCTTTATCCTTCAATGCATTTGATTTCCATTATATGATTTGGCTAGGTTTCCCAGTTGACTTGCTTTTTCCAGCCTCAATTCTCACAGACTATTGTATCTTCATATAATTTCTTTCACCAGGGAGCCTGGGTTCAGTAACCATGTATTTCTCATCCTTATTATTTAATTATTTTAATACTTTGTAAAACAAGAACAAATTATTTTTTCAGTTCTTTATGGTCTGATTATCTGATTTCTGAGGCTGGGCTGCTTAATTTTTGCTTGAACCATCTATTGACTTAAATTCATTCTTATTTTTTAAAAACTAGGACCTGAAACAAAAGTTCTACATACTTTGGATATGCTCTATAGTTTTCCCTGGCCATTTAGGCTATTTTTTTCCTGGTCATCCAGTCTATTTTTTTTTTCTATTTATTATTACACCCCTATGCTGTCTATTCAACTCTCTGGAGGGTCTGGTCAAGGCAGACATGGGTGTGACATTCAGAGTCTACATGGTAGTAGAGATTAAAAATCCTCTACCCCTCTGTTAGCAAATTATTCTCTCTGCATTGAAAACCAATAGGTTGTAGGGTATCTAATCCATATTGAATAAAGAGTGGTGCGTAAAGCCATGATATTTTCCCTGGTTATCAGTAGATGATTTAAAATCTACTCTACAGCTTCTGTGCCCTTTTGAATATGCCCCTTGAATATTATGACGCACTTCAACAGGTGACTCCAATAAATGCTATCTGGACTACACTGAAGAGGAGGTTTAAGGCATTTTCTTTTTACCATGCCTTCAGTGGACTTACCTCTTTCTAGTTTATTAATTTTTTAGTAGCCCTTACTTTATATGAGGCTGTATCAAGTCATTGTTTATAGCTGTAACAAAGCTGTTTAACAAGACCCATGTAAGGCATAAAATATGCCTTAATATTATGTAAAATTTAAATACATGATGCTAACATGGGGTGACAGTGGGTGCCTTCATTTAAAGTAGAAAAGTCTTCTTTCAAGCATCACATCGCAAATTTTGAAGTGTAACAAGATAGTGACAGAGGAAAAGGAGAATGGCAATACAGAGGACCTAGATGAGATATGTGATGAATAAAGAACAGTACGGATTACAAGTGGGACAGCACTGAAGGTGACCACAATAGGGGATAGTATTGATGTTCCTCCTATGCATTGTGACCTCCAGTGGCCAGGACCATTTCTCATGTATCATTGTATTTCTTGTACCTCCTGAAGAACCTTACATTGGAAACTAGAAAACTCACTGTTAAATGAATAAAACTTCCTTCTTTAGAAGTCAGGTGCTTATCTTGGTTTAAGGTTTTTTCCTAAAACTTGAAAAAAGCCTTCATCCGGGCAGATGACCTCTTCAGGATCCATTCAAACTTAGATCCTCCTTAAAACCTTGTTTAGGGCTGAAAAGCTTAATATAGCATTGCAATATTAATATGCTTAATATAGCATTGCATCAACAACATTGGCTCAGAGCTTACAGGTGCAGAATTCAAAGGTAAAGTAGGGAGAAGGCAGAGAAACGGCTGAGAGGTGATGACTGTCCTCAGTGAAAGAACGAGAAAACACCATTGCTTTACTTTCTCGTGTGGGTAACAGTATGAGCCCTTCTTTGGTGAAGTCATCATTCCTGCGGTACATTCGGATTTGTGGTATTGATGAATGTCTCTCCCAAATGTGTGATGACTGGCAGAAAGTGAAATGATTTCATTAGATCTAGAGTCAGTCATTACTAGTTGTGGCTTTGCAATAACACTGCACATCTGAAGCTACTTTTTTAAAAAAATTCTGGGATGAAATATCAGACATCGATGCTTGTGTAATAATCTATACAGAGGTGGTGTTTGAAATAGGCTATGGAGAATCTGACTGCACCTAGCTACCTTCTTTAGGTGTGGCTTTGGTTCTGAAGGAGGGCAGCAAGAAGGAAGAAATCACTGTGTTGCCATAGATCTTCTCAGGCAGGTTTCTGTGAAAGTCCTTTCTTCTCACCCATGTATATATTCAGAGAAATGTTTCTGGCTCTGGCTCTCCATCTTTCACCTAAGTGCATTTCCTCCGTTTCCTCTCTAATGTATTTCTGATTTGGTTACTTAATAATTGATTATTTTAGAATGACTTACCTTTGTTACAAAACTTGAACATTAATGAGTAACTATGCATGGGTCTGGGCTTTATGACTGTGGTTGGAATACATTTAAATAAGTCATAGTTCTTCTCTGAGTGTGCAGATTGCAGCCAATCTGCTCTTAGTATCTTCCTAATGTGTGCCTTTTCAATCAAGATAGAAATCAATATCAGGGATCGCACATTACATTGCAAAAAAAGGGCAGTTGTATTTCCATCATGTTTCTGTTGTATGTGTCTCATAATTCATACTTACACTTATTTTAAAGATAGGCAGGAAGATTCCTTGTCTCTGTAAAACACACACACACACAAAAACAAAGGACACATAACATACATCTTTCACAGGATACTTAGGATAGTCATAAAAATAATGTGAGCTTCCCTGGTGGCGCTGTGCTTGAGAATCTGCCTGCCAATGCAGGGGACATGGGTTCGAGCCGTGGTCTGGGAAGATCCCACATGCCGCGGAGCAACTGGGCCCATGAGCCACAATTACTGAGCCTGCGCTTCTGGAGCCTATGCTCTGCAACAAGAGAGGCCGCGATAGTGAGAGGCCCGCACACCGCGATGAAGAGTGGCCCCCGCTTGCCACAACTAGAGAAAACCCTCACACAGAAACGAAGACCCAACACAGCCATAAATAAATAAATAAATAAAAAATAATGTGATACACCATGTCAGAATGAATGAGAATTCCTCTTTGTACATTAAGAGTAACATAAGTTCTTTTAGGTCATTAAAATGTCACCCCAAATTTACTTTTTTTTTTTTAATAAAAAACAACTTCAAAGGAGTTTCCCCCTCCTCTGCTTTATGATACAATTTCTGACTTTTTAGTGGAAGCTCTGTATGGCTTGAAAAGAACTTAGTAAATGGCATTAGTTTACTGTGGGCATTAGATGAGATTGTAAACCTGAGTAAATTTCTTCAAACACAAATAAATAGACTTTAAAACTTGTTTCAGATATAAGCTTGTGAACAGACATTATCTTAGGTCTCAAAATACTACATCCAGGAGTTTATCCTAAAGAGCAATACAAGGAGGTTTTCAGAGAAATATTCAAAGATATCCATCACAGATTTATTTATCATAGCAAAAAGTTGGAAACAGCCTAAACATCCAACAACATGGGAATATTTAATTAATGATGGTGTAGCTATAAGAAGGAATGCTTAAGACCAATTATATTTTGAAAAAATAATTATATTAGGTTACAGACATGCTAGAAATCTAAATAAAACCACACACACACACACACACACACATTGACAACAGAAAATAAAGATGAAAAAATACAACTTGAGAAGAGTTGTTACCTCAGGCTAATGGTTAATAGGTGATAGATAAATATTGATTATTTATCTTTCTCTGATTTCTCCAAGTAAATTCTTCAAGATGTACTGATTTCACAATTGTAAAATGAAATAAATATTAAGATTATCCATTCCCAGTCTGTGGCAAGATTCTGCCTGTGGTCCGTGTTGTCTTCTGGGACTGTTAACCTTTTAAGGTAGAAGAGCGTGGGAGTGGTGTACTAAGCTGAAATGGCTTGTGTCCTGCAAAGTACCAAGCGTGCTAATTAAATGACTCTTCTTGGGAGAAAAGAAGAAATGAAAAGACATGTGAATTAAATGGATAAACTATATGGGATATAAATTATATCTCAATGAAACTTATAAAAACAGATGGGAAACTGAAAGGCCTAGTGATGCTGAAATTGAGGGTAATTTTGGCTTTTAAATTAATTTAGTAGAAAGAAGTCATCTAGTTTTCAATTAGCACCAAGAGGAAGGAGTGGGGCAAGAATATGAGTGAAAGAGGTAGGAAAGGAAAACCTATACCTGCTCTCATTTGGGTTCCTTTTTTCTACCTTTGCCATTCTGTCTTGAATGTTCCTTGCTGCTGAAGGTCTTTCCTCTTGCCTCAAGCCCCTAGAGCTATCCAGATGTCATTAATACCTCATTCTACTATAGTCAGTCGCAGACAAATCCAGATTTTAACTGAAGCAAGCTTTGTAATGAATAGAGGCAGTCATTTTTTGCCCCTGTGTTAATTATTTTAAACCTTAGAAAAACCTGTTTAGTTTCAAATTTATCTGATTCATCTCCAGCACTAGCTAGTCCTTGACATTTCTAAAAAAGCATGTATAGGGACTTTAAGTTTTTTTTAATATGATTAAATAATTAATACCTTCTTATATTTGAGTATCATGGGACATTATCATTATTATTTATTTTGCAGAATACAAAAATCAATATACATTACCAATTTTATTTCTATGTATTAGCATGGACAATCTGAAATAAAATCAGAAAGCAATTTAATTTCCAGTAATACCAACAAAGAATAAAATGCTTATGAATAAATCTAACAAAATAATGATATAACTTGTATTAAATTAAAGAAGACCAACATAAATGGAAAAATATCGTATAGTCATAAATCAGAAGACTTAACATTGTTAAGATGGAAACACTATCCAAATTGTTATACAGATTCAATGCAATTCTTATCAATATTGCAGTTGCCTTTTTTGTAGACCTTGACAAGTTTATCTTAAAATTCATACAGAAATGCAGCAAACCCAGAATTGCCAAAACTATCTTAGAACAAAAAGAAAGTTGGAGGACTTACAACTCATGATTTCAAAACTTACTACAGAACTATGGTATCCATAGTACTATACTTTATGTGGTACAAGCATAAGATAGGTGTGTGTATGTGTGTGTGTGTATTTCCCTCAGTGGAATAGAATTGAGAGTTTAGAAATGAGCCTTTACATTTATAATCAATTGATTTTGAAGAAATGTACTAAGATAATTCAATAGGGAAAGAACAGTGTTTTTGAAAAATTTTACTTGGACAAGCAGATATCCACATACAAGTAATTAAAATTGGATCCCTTCCTCACATCATATAGAAAAACTAAATTAAAATGCATTAAACACCTAAATGTATTAGCTGAAACAATAACTCTTAGAAGAAAAGAGAGGTATTAAATAATTAAATAATTATTACCCTCTTATATTTGAGTATCATGGGACATTATTTTTATGTTTTACCATTTTATTTTATTTTTTTGTTTTCATACACACACTGTATTTTATTTTTACAAGAGATAAATAAACTGATACCAAGCATTGTAAATGGATGATCACAACAAAAGCAACAATGATTGCAATTACCAGACATGAAGCACACTCATACTATGTCATAATATTGACATTCAGTCCAGTAATCCTCCACTGTAACAGCTTCTTTACTTTGCAGTGAAAATTGATTTGTATATTTTTTGCCTCTGAGTCCTTGTGAGACTTTTTGTATTCAAACAGAAAGTCACAAAAATTATAATCATCCTCATCAGTTCACTCAGTCCCATGTAATTAATTTTTTATCTTGATCTTTTGTTAGCACTTTTATGAATTCATCAGTTTTCCATTAGAGTTCTGAAAATGCTTATTCATTCAGTTCAGCAGTATAGTCAGTTACCAGAAACCTGTACTTGTCAGAGTCTTTTCCATGAATTCCTTGAAGATGAAACCCTTTTATAGGAACATTTTTGCAAAAGCATCAGAGTACACCCAGAACTGTCTGTAAATGACAAAAGACTTAAAAATGACCACGGTTAAAGATATGATGAAAGTTCATAATAATGCAATTGACAAGGAAATTTAGTTATTTCTGAGATATACATTTTAAAGTAATAACTAGAATTATGACTTATAACATTATACCAGAACATATAAGATTTTTAGAAATTTCATGTAATGTCTGAAACATTTATATTAACATATTTCCATACAAATAACCCAAAGAAAGTTTAGTATTAGTTGTTTTTTTGTTTTTTTGTTTGGTTTTTTGTACTGCAGGTTCTTACCAGCCATCAATTTTATACACATCAGTGTATACATGTCAATCCCAATCACGCAATTCAGCACACCACCATCCCCACCCCACCGCGGTTTTATGGGACATTATTTTTTAAAACATAGTGGTTGTTATCAAGCAGATTTGGAAATAATCTTTGAATAGAGAGTTTCAGTATAGGATTTTCATCATTTTATTTAAATATTAGTGTTCATAATGTTTATCTATTATGGTAATAAGGGCTAATATTTGTTGAGCATTTCTGAAACATCATCTTATTTAAATCTCACAACACCCTTATGAGGTTAGTAAGTTTATTATCCTTATATTATAGATGCAAAAAGTTGAGGCTTATAGTGAATTGATTTGCCATGGTCATATAATGAAGTAGCTGAACCAGCACTTGGAACCCCGTCTTATTCTAAAGCCCCTGATCTTGATTCTTCATTCTGCTTTCGGTTATAGTTGCCATAATTTTGGAACGTGGGGATGTGCTTTTATTTTCCTTGTTTATTTGTTTTTTCTTAAGTGCCGGTGTTATAATAATTGAAGGAGCAGGCATCAAGCGTGAATAACTGTTTCTCAAGAATTTACAGCTATGTTGGTCACGCTCCACATTTTATTAGTAACACTTTTTAATAGAACCCAAGGGGCATATTTAAGGAAGACAAAAAACAAGCATGAGTTTAAATTTGCAAAGCCTCCAGAGTTATATCTACACTTCTGTAACTCTCTGCCAATTAAGAACATTTCACATTCATATATTCAAATAGCAAAAACTTGGCATTTTCCTTATTTAAGTAGAGTATTGCTACATCTTTATTCCAGTTCTGCTTTTACAAAACAGCCTGCCATATGTGTCCCATTCATAATGCATGGCAGTGCTAAAGAGCATAATCTCACAGAGTGAGGCTGACATTCTTTAGGAATCAGTAATCTGTTGAAAGGGGCAAAAATTATCCCTTCATCTCTGTTTCTTTTTGTCATAGACCCATATTTGTTTCTAGCAAACTACATGCTCCAACTGTACATGCTCCAACTGTAACTCCTTGTACATTTTTTGTGTGTTTTCATGGCCAATGAATTAATTTAGAACTCAAATCAACATCTTTTTTTACCTATTGTTTATTCTTATATATTCATCAAATGTTCTCTCATCATCCAATGTGCCTCATTAGGGATTCTGGCCTGTAAACTCTAGATGGAAAATGGTTGGTGCACCACTAATCCTAGAATAATTATGTAAGGGAAAGGCCCCCCTCCCCTCCCCTGACCAAAGAAACAAAAATAATGGCCTACTGATTATGACATTGCTTTCCTGGAATCAGCTGGAGATCATAGTCACATAACAATAGTGGCTAAAACAGGTAAAACTGGCGCAGTTTTGATCCTTTAAGCCATATTTGTTTTTTACCCTAAACAAATAACTAGGGATATTCACAAAATAAATTAAATTGCTAAAATTGCCAAAAGGAAGTTAACAATGACATTTATTTAAAGATATTTAATTATACCTTGACTTTTTTGAAAAAAAAGTTTGAAGTAACTTATAAAGAAAGCAACTTATATAAAGAAAGACATTTTAATTACCTAGAAATAAGGTCACTTACGGTAACTTAATGTCATTAAAGCTGTATACAACACAATATTCATATTGTGTCTGAGATTTCAGTTAGAAAACTAAGAAAACAAAGACAATTGTCATTCATCAAATGCTGCTGTATGCCAAGCACCATGCTCTGTGCTTTCATCTACTTAATTTTATTTTTACAAGAAATTTAGGGCTTTGGGAAGTGTCATTGTGTTTATTTTTATAAATGTGGAATATAATCTTACTATTATTATAAGAACACACAATTTATAATTGTCAAGGTGGAGATCTGTTTGCCTCCAAAGCCCAGGTTCTTTCCAGTGACTCAGACTGCATGCTGGTACAGACCAAGTGGCAAACCTGATTACCCTACTGTGTAACTACTAGTTCCTAATGGAGAAGCTTTCTCAAATCCCTTTGTGTGGATTTTCTTCATTTTTTAAAACAAGCATTGGATTTTTTTTTTTGGTATTTAGTTTTATTATTTAGTTTCATTTGTTTGTTTTTAATAGGTTTTTTTTTTTAACCTCAAAAAATTATTCCCTTGATTTCCTGCCTTTCATCTCAAGCTTCTTCAGAGTTCCATGCTCTGGATAGTTTTAATGTTTCCAAATGAATATGAATGTGTTGCCCTTAATTTTGTGGTCCTTGCATCACAGACAATGATATAAGCAACTAGTTATTCTCTCAAAACAAAGCTTGTAGGCAAGGTAACAGACCCACCCATTAAATCCCTAAGAGAACAGAGAGTATTTCTTGTTCTTTCAAGGTGCCCATTCTTTCTTGACTTTGGCTTGCATACTGACCCCATCTATGGTAGTGGACTCCATAAGGTTTGGCTCCAAATATTGTTTAATAACATTGTTGTTATGCTTTATGGAGGACCAAACTTAGAATTAACACCGTTTCAGTTTGTTGATAGGTGTGACAGAACAATCCTCTTGTTACTATTTGTCCCAACTGTTGTTATGGGATGATTATATGCTAAGGTTGTGACACTCTCTGTTTGTGGAGGGTGGGGTCTCAAGTGAAGAATGAAATCATTCATTATATTCATCACCACAGTCTTTCCAATGTGCTGGAAAGTGGCATGACCCTCAGATCAGAAAGGTGAATGGGGTGGGGAAATCTTTGCTTGGTGCTAAAGACAGATCCTTCTATTGGGCTTGAAGGAAATGGATCAGAGTGCTCACTGGTCTGTTTTTGTCAGTGGGAAGGAAGATATGAAAGCAAAGACTGGTAGCAGGTACAAAAGGCACCCAGGCGAGTTGTGGTGGACTTGTACTAGCTGTGTGATCTAGGCTATTGTTTGATTTCAAGCAAACTTAGAATTTTGCAAAAGCAGTGTCCCCACTGTGAGCTTGACAGTTTCCAAATACTTAATGTTTTTTCTCATGAGAGCAGTGGTGATATTAATGAATAGGATTTTTTAATACTGTAAAATGATATGTCACGACATTTGGAAGATCTGTCCTCCCCACAGGTACTTCTTTCATGCTCATCACGCCACATCATCGGGTACACCCAGCCATAGTTTTTCCCAGAATTGAATGTAATATAAAACTAGATGTTTCTGACCTTTTCAGTGGAGAAACCAAGTTTCAAAATTCAGGATACACCTGAACTGGAATGTTGGTCAATTGAAATTGAATCAGCCTTTCTCTTCTCCTCAGTGAAGAGTGGGAAATAAAATGTTTTGTATATCATTTGACAATATGGCAAAACATTTTTAAAATTAATAAACATATTTATTCTAGAAAATAAGAAAGGTAGGTCTCTGTAGAATAGAATAAGGATATTCCATTAAAAGAGAAAAGCAATGAGGAACAAATAAAATTCAGAACAGTCTGAAGCTGTGAAGTTAGCCCATGGGTAGGAGAGGGCTGAATGCTTGGAAAAAAGTGCTGGCATCTTTATGCACACACAAGTTGTGCACATAGCTCAGGATCACATCTGCACAGCTTGAGTGAAACTGGGTTCTGGGAAAGGTGCCACCTGCTTTCTACTCTCTTGGCTGAACTTAGAACAGCAGTACCACCTGCCATATAGCTTGGGGCTCCTGCAGCACAGCTTGTATAGTTATGGGAGTCTGGATCTGCGCCCTAGCAGGAACAAATCTGGAAGTGGATCTGTGAAGAGTGTAACCCTGAGTGCCAGGCCTGCTCTGGAGCCAGACCACCAGCAGAGCCTGTGTTGAGGCCACCACAAACTTGCTGTAAGAGACCAGGATGCCCTAAGAGGAGATATCTTGTGGAAGATGACTATACAAGCACTTAACAAAGATAACAAAAGACAAACAACAAACTTGGTAAACAGAAAAGCTGACTAAGGAAAATAAGCATACTAGTACAACCAGAAAGGACTTTTAAAAAAGTTATTTTGATTTCATTAGCAAGATGAAGAAGGGATTACAACCGCAAGAGAAGAATGAAATTTTAAAAACAAGAAAAAGGGGGTTATGCAGCAAGAACAGATAATTATGAAAAATAATTAATTAGAAACATTGTAGATGAAGAACTGTTATTGAAATTAAAAGAAAACTTTAAAGCAGGCTGAATACAATTAACACAGAGGAAAAGTAAATCCACTGGAATAATAAAATGAACTCATCCTAGAATTAAACACAAAGAGATAAAGTGCTAGAATATATGGCTTGAGATATGGATGATAAATTAAGAAATTTCTCCAGAAGGAGATATTAAAGATAAATGTAAACAAAACATTTTAAGGGAAGATCACTGATAATTTTATGAAGCTAAAGAGGGATATGAGTCCTGAGTTTGAAAAAATTTACCATGTGCTGAAAAATGTTACAATAAAATAATTATACTTAGGTACATAAGATGAAAACTTCAGGGCATTGACAATCCTAAAATATACAATGGAAAAAGAGAGTATCTACACACAAATAAGAATCTGCAGTGAAGATTAATTACTTATCAATGGTTTTGGTGCCAGAAGACAATGGAGTCTTATCATCAAGATTTTGAGGAAAAACATTTTAATTTAGAAATTTGTACCTGGCTGAACTATCACTCAGAAGTGATGATGAAACAAAGAAATTTCCAGATACATAAGGACTCAGAAAGTTTATCTCCTTTAAAATGAGTCCCAAAAACAGAAGTAGAAGACAAGATGTAAAGGTAAGTCCCCCACCAAAAAAATTATACATCATCTGAGCGCTGACTATATAAAATATTAATAATTCAATTTAACATGTTTGATAAGTTGGGAATAAAATTTCCAGTCAATAATAGTATTGGATTTGTGGGGAGGAAGACCCTGGAGAGTGAGTAAAAGTGTGGGACCAAAAAAACCTCATCAGTTGAAATTTTTAGGAGTTCTGGCTCTTCTCTGAAACTCATTAAAGAGGACCCAAATAAACAGAGAAAGATACCATGTGAATATGTCACTTTTTAATCAAATCAATACATGGAGAGTATTGTCTGTATGTTCCAATTTTTCCAGAATAGTTCCAGCTTATTCCATATCTGGGATTCCATTTAGTTTAGTGTTGGAATATATACACACACACACACACACACACACATATATGTGTGTGTGTATATATATATATATATATATATATATATATATATATATATATATATACATATATATATATACAATGTTACATATATAATGTATATTCTTATTTTTAGTAGTAGTAGTGTGCATTGTTATTATTGTATTGAAAATCCAGAATGGATGCAGTGACTTCCATATTGTAATTCCAGACTTTACCATCATCTCATCTAGTATAATGTGACACATCTTTGCAGTGAAAAGAGTTGTTATTTTAATTCATGATTAAATTTGAAAGACAGAGATAAGCCATCTTTCTTTCCCTCTTCTTTCCTGACACAAAGACACCTCTCTTTGAACAGCATGCATGGTACCTGCTGAGTAAAATAAAAGTGTGCTTAAAAATATCAGACACTGCAGAGAAACTCAATTAATTTTAATAATGGTTTGATTTTTTTATTGAATTCATGGAGTCAACGTAAAGCTTTTAGAGTTTTATTCTATAAAATATTAAACAACTGACATTATAGTGAATATTATAGTAAATTTGGTTTAAAAGTTCATCATTGAAATGAAATAGTTTTTGTAATGATAATATGAACATAAATATCAGTGCAGAATAATGATCTAGAGAGGTTGCTCAGAGTTCTTACCCAGGGGGACAGGCAGGCTGCAAGAATAGAAAGCTCCATAACTCTTCCTAAGGGAAATGATTTTATTTGGAGAGAGTATAGGGAAGTTCGAGCCTAAAGACACTGTCAAATACAATGAAGATTTTGGTGGCAGACAATTAAGAGGCTGGTAGTCCATGAAAGCTACAAGCTAAATCACAGATCAGCTATATGTTTAACAGAGAGAAACAGGGAAAGATAAAGCAAGAAAACACCTCATGTGGTTGGAACAAAAGATTGGCCTCGAAAACTACCCCTGTAAAGAAGTTTAACTCTAACTGAATCAGATTGTAGAACAGTCTATTCCCCAAGGTATTGTTGAAATACTAGAGCAATCAATAGACAATTAGTGGAGTCTAAAGGCTGGGTGTGATACCAATAGAGGAAGACTAGCTTACCAGAGGGATCAGAGAAATATATAGTTAAAGAGAACTTTTTTAAAACCACTGTCATCCCATGGTGACTGTGTTTATGCCCAAGGCTGTGCTCTTTGAAGAGTGATATCAAAGGATGCACACTACAGGTAAAATAGATTTCACTGAAGTAGTATAGCCAAGCCACTAAACAAATAAAGAATAAAAACAACAAAAGAAATTCAAGTAGGGTAGATCAATATCCAGAGTTGCTATAATATGTATTTAAATGTCTAGTTTTCAACAAAATTTTGAGACATGCAAAGAAACAGTAAAGTGTGAGAGCAATATATATATATATATATAGGGAAAAAAAGCAGGCAAAAGAAAATACCTTTGAGAGGGCCCAGATGTCAAATTTAGCAGACAAAGACTTCAAAGCAGCGATTGTAAGTATATACAAAGAAGTAAAGGAAACCATGCTTAGAGAAGTAAAGGAAGCCATGATAACAGTGTCTTAGTAAAAAAGAATATCATTAAGAGATAGAAATTATTTAGAAGAACCAAACGAAAATTCTGAAGTTGAAAAGTGAAATAACTAAATGAAAAAATTTTCTAGAGAGGTTCAATAGTAGATTTGAGCTGTTAGAAGAAACAATTAGGGAACTTGAAAACAGATCAATAAACTTGTGCCATCTGAAGAATAGATAATAAAAATAATAAAGAAAAATGAATGGGCCTCAGAGAAATGTGGAAAACTATTAAGCACACCAACATATGTGTGATGGAGTTACCAGAACGAGAGGAGAGAAAGAAATGAGTAGAAAAAAATGTTTGAAGAAATAATGGCTGAAAACTCCCCAAATTTGATGAAAAACATTGATGTACAAATGCAAGGAGTTCACCAAGCTCCAACTAGGATAAACCCAAATAGATACACCCTCCAACATATACTTAAAATGTTGAAAAGCAAAGAGAAAACCTTACAGCAAGAGAAAAATGACTCACTACATATAAGGGAACCTCAATAAAATTAACAGTTCATTTATCATCAGAAACAATGGAGGCCAGATGACAGTGAGATAACATATTTACAGTGCTGAAAGAAGAACTGTCAAACAAGGATCTTACATTTAGTAAAACTATCTCTCAAAAATGAAGGCAAAAAACATTTCTAGATAAATAAAAACTAAGAGAATTGCCACCTGACCTGCCTTACAGGAAATACTAAAGAAGCCTCTTTAGGTTGAAAGCAAATGACCCCAGACAATAATTCAAATGCACACATGCCAAAAAAACCAAAGAGCTCCAATAAGGTAATTACATAGGTAATTATAAAAGACATATAACTGTATATTTCTTTTTTCTTCTCTTATTTAAATAGTAAATACATACAAAATACATATATAATTGTATTGATGGGCTTATAACATATACAAATGTAATATATTTGATAATAGCATACAAAGGAGGCAGATGAGAACAAAACTGTAATGAAATGACTCCAGGTGGTAAGTTTAATCCACAGGAACAGATGAATAGAAACAGAAGTGACATTTAGTTCTTGCTCTAATATATTCTCTCATATATTCTAAAAGACATAATGTTATATAAAATAATATTTATGACAATATATTGTTGAGTTTGTAACATATAAAGATGTAATAAGATATAATATGTATAATAATAATAAACTAAAAAAGGGAGGAAGGAATAGAGATATTAGGATTAATATTTCTATATCTCATTGGCACTAAATTAAGATAAATCTAGAGTCAATTCTGATAAGTTAGTATGTATACTGTAAACTTTAGGGTAACCACTAAGAAAATAAATAAAGAATAAAGTGAAAAAAATTAGAGAAATTAAAATGTTACACTAGAAAATATTCTCAATTAAAAAGTAAAGCAGTAAAGGAGAAACAGGAAGACAAAATACGTGAAATATATACAAGAAATAATGTAAAATGACAAACATAAATCCAGCCCTACCAATATAACACTACATATGAATTGATTAAGCAATCCAGTCAAAAGGCAGGGATTGTCAGACTGGTATAAAAGCAAGATTTAACTATATATTGTCTATAGGAGACACTTTAGATTCAAAAATACGAATAGTTTAATGGGCTTCCCTGGTGGCGCGGTGGTTGGGAGTCCGCCTGCCGATGCAGGGGACACGGGTTCGTGCCCCGGTCAGGGAAGATCCCACATGCCGCGGAGTGGCTGGGCCCATGAGCCATGGCCGCTGAGCCTACGCGTCTGGAGCCTCTGCTCTGTAACGGGAGAGGCCACAGCAGTGAGAGGCCCGTGTACTGTAAAAAAAGTTTAAAAAGTTAAAAGGATGCAAAAAGATACATGCAAAAAGCAACCATAAAAAAAAGAGTGTCTATACTAACAGACAAAATAGACTTTAAAACTAAGAAACAAAAAAGTTACTAGAGATAAAGAGGGACATTTTATAATGAAAAAACTGTCAACCTATCTAGATGATACAGCAATTATAAACATTTATGTACCTAAAAACAGAACCGCAAAATCTATAAAGCAAAACCAGATGGAATTGTAATGAGAAATAGACAATTCAACAACAATAGTTGAAGACTTCAATATCCCACTTTCAACAATGGATAGCAGAACTAGTTAGAAGAGCAACAAGAAAATATAAGAATTGAACAACACTACAAACTAATTAGTCTTAACAGACATCTTTAGAACACTCCACTCAACAATAGAATAAACATTATTCTCAAGAACACATGGAAAATTCTCCAGGATAAACTATATACTAGGATTTAGAGCAAGCCTCAACACATTTTAAAGGATTGAGATTACATAAAGTATGTTCTCCAATGACAATGGAATGAAATTAGAAAGCAGTTAATGGAAAGGAATTTGGGAAGTTCACATATGTGTGGAAATTAAGCAGCACACTCAATAACTAATGGGTCAAAAAATAAATCACAAGGAAAATTAGCAATTACTTTAAACTGAATGGAAATGAAAACATAACACAGCACAACTTATGGAATGCAGTTAAGGCAGTGCTTAGATAGAAATTTATAGCTGCAAATGTCTGTATTTAAAAAGGAAAAAATGGGGCTTCCCTGGTGGCGCAGTGGTTGAGAATCCCCCTGCCGATGCAGGGGATGCGGGTTCGTGTCCCGGTCTGGGAAGATCCCACATGCCGCGGAGCAGCTGGGCCCGTGAGCCATGGCCACTGAGCCTGTGCATCCAGAACCTGTGCTCTGCAATGGGAAATTTTCTTAATCTAATGTAAGTTATCAATTGAAAATAAATAGAAAAAATATAATCAATTTTTAAATACTAGAATTATTCCCTTTAAGGATGAAACATAGAAAACAACTATTTCTTCTATTTTTCCTGGCACTCTGTCATTTTTGCCCTGTTCTATTGGTTAGATTGATTTCCATGGCCAGGCTCAGATTCAAAGCACTGGAAAAAAGACTCCACCTCTTAAATAAAGGAACTACAAGGTCATGTTGACCTAAAACAAATAGACTGACAGTTATTTCTCCAGCAAAAATGGATTTATTCCAGGTCAGCAAAGAATTGCAATTCAGGGTCTGCAACCATGGTGAGCCATGTGCAAATCCCAGCAAAAAAATAGAGAGGAGAACTCTTTTATAGAGGGGAAAAGGAAGTTGGGAAGACTGTAGTAAACAAAGCATCTGTGGCTTTATATTGACTGAGTTGTGACAGTCTCTCATTGGTTGAGCTCTTGCCGGGAAAGAAGAGGACGTCTTTCTTCTTCCTGTTGGGCTCTGCTATCAGCATAGGGCATGGGAACTCCCCTTTCTGGTCTTCTGACTCTATTTATTTAATATTTCTGTTTATTAATTTTTTATAGTCAAATGGTAAGGGATTTGAATATAGGGGAATGGGGATAAAAATTAGCCTTTAATGCATTATATAACATTTCATAATGCTATATATACTTACATATATGTTCATAAAATAAGAGAAAATTTTTAAAAAAATATTTTATATTGGACTGTAGTCAACTTACAGTATTGTGTTAGTTTCAGTTGTACCACAAAGTGATTCAGTTATTCATATACTTATATCTATTCTTTCTCAAGTTCTTTTCCCATTTAGGTTATTACAGAATATTGAGCAGAGTTCCCTGTGCTATACAGTAGGTCCTTGTTAGTTATCTCTTTTAAAAATTATAGTGTATATGTCAATACCAAACTCCCAATTTACTCCTTCCCCCCACCTTTCCTCTTTGATAACCATAAGTTTGTTTTCTAAGTCTGAGAGTCTGTTTCTGTTTTGTAAATAAGTTCATTTTATAATTTTTTTAGATTCTGTATATGAGGATATCATACAATATTTGTCTTTCTCTGTCAGACTTACTTCACTTGGTATGATAATCTCCAGGTTCATCCATGTTGCTGCAAATGGAATTATTTCATTCTTTTTAATGGCTGAGTAATATTCCATTGTATAGATGTACCATATTTTCTTTATCCATTCATCTGTTGATAGACATTTAGATTGCTTCCATGTCTTGGCTATTGTAAACAGCACTGCAGTGAACATAGAGGTGCATGTATCCTTTTGAGCCATGTTTTTCTCCAGATATATGCCCATGAGTGGGATTGCTGGATCATATAATAGCTCTATTTTTAGTTTTTTAAGGAATCTCCATAGTGGCTGTAACAATTTATATTCCCACCAACACAGTAGGAGGGTTCCCTTTTCTCCACACCCTCTCCAGCATTTATTTTTTGTAGACTTTCTGATGATGGCCATTGTGACTGGTGTGAGGAGATACCTCAATGTAGGTTTGATTTGCATTTCTCTAATAATTAGCGCTGTTGAGCATCTTTTCATGTTTGCCTCTTGGCCACCTCTATGTCTTCTTTGGAGAAATGTCTGTTTAGGTATTCTGCCCATTTTTTGATTGGGTTGTTTGTGTTTTAGATATTAAGCTGCATGAGCTGTTTGTAAACTTTGGAGATTAGTCTCTTTTCAGTTGCATCATTTGCAAATATTTTCTCCCATTCTGTGGGCTGTCTTTTAGTTTTGTTTGTTTGTTTGTTTTTTTGGCTATGCCATGTAGCTTGTGGGATCTCAGTTCTCCGACCAGGGATTGAATGCAGGCCACGGTAGTGGAAGCGCTGAATCCTAACCAGTAGACCACCAGGGAACTCCCTGTCTTTTCGTTTTGTTTATGGTTTCCTTTGCTGTGCAAAAGCTTTTGAGTTTAATTAGGACAAATTTTTACAGGAATACTTACCTTTACCATATGTCTTGCTCTTTGATTTATGCCATGGACATTATGCTGTGCTATTCCTTTGAAAAAAATGCTGATTGGCACTGGATTGTTTCAAACCCACACAGTTTGAAAAATAGTAGATTATAACATAATATATGCATGTACAGGAACTTTCTCTTTTTCCAAATGTTTTGTCCAGGATAATATATGAATAACTGGTATATCCTCAGTATGTATTGGATATTTTCTATGCGGCAGGCAATGTGCTAAGCACTTTATATACATTATTTCATTCACATCTCTAGCCATTCTTAGGAAGTAACTATTATAATTATTCTAAATATATAGGTAAGAAAGCTAAGGCTTAGGCACGTAATTCTTCAAGGTAACCCAGGCACTAAACTATAAAGCCTGAGTCTGAATCCGAGTCTTAGATATTGGCCAGGGAACAGAGGAAGCTAGACAAGCACTTAAAATTTGCCATGGCTAGTATTTTTGTTACGGATAATTCTAAATATATAAGTTAGTAAAATAGTAATTTGGTGTATCATACAATCTGCTAAGTTTAATGTTCTCTATATCCAGATTTGTACAGCAAGATTTCTAGAGCAATACATTGTGTGGTAGATGAAGAAATACAGTTTGCCTAATTTGCACATATGTAGCCTTCATTATTTGTTTTTCTTTTAGCAAGCAAAGCACTGTTAAATTGTCCTTCCAAAGTACTTAAACATGTTAGATTAAAGTCAGTTTTTTATGCTTGAGATTCTGGTATTTGTAGACCTGATTTAATTCTAAAAACATTTCTGTTATTTGGTGGCCAGGTATCCAAACCACTGTATACTTAAGCATCTATTAAACACTTCCCTCTTTCCTGAGGTTGCCATGTAAGTACCAAGGCATGGTGGGGGTATTTAGTTCTCACTATTATGTTTCTAAATTGGTATCCAATAAGATGTCTTTCACCTTATTTGGTTCTTGCCAACTATCTGCACAGACACTGGTCAATTTCTTTCTAGTGGCTTTATCACTCTGCTACAGGAAACTCTAAATAAGTGTCTAAAGCATCTTCCTAGGCCCTCCTTGCATCCATTTAATTATTTGGGGCCATGACACTTCCTCAACTTCTACACAGGCTATGAGGAAAATGTCCCTTTGTTTTTGGATATCTCAAACCAATGCTGGATTTTTTGCCAGTTCTCCAAGACACAGCTCTAGGCAATTTGACTAGCAACCTGTCCCTGGGAACCTCTTAAGTCTAAGTTCTCATCACTTCTTCCAAATTTCCTGACTCTTCATATTTAGCACTCCCATTTTTCTAGTTTGAGTCTCTCTACTCTTTTGCAGGGGAGCAAAATTTGCCACCCCAGAATGTGTTTCTTTGGCATGAGGATTAATTTAGGTTGATTATTTTTAAGAAACAGAAGATTCAAGAAGTTTTTCTTGTTACCTTCTATTTAACTGCCTAAAAGAATTTAGTTGAAGGGCCTGTTCCCAGAATAGAGCTATCACCAGCAAAAAATAATGCGCTAGGTGTGATGAGGGAAACGTGGCAGGGCCTAGAGATCAGAGTCCACTCTGTCCCATCATCTGTGCATGGTCCAGCAAACATTTGTTTACCAAACATTTGTTTTTCCATCTCCCTGTGAATTGCCTTTCTTTTCTTTGAAGTCCCAAACTCCCAGCATCCACTTTTGTCTTTAGCTGAAGATGGTATTTAAGTGAGGGTTTTTGCCATTTTGGTGAATTACTCAGTTTTCCTGGGTCTCTCCCATGTATACAAGTTATTAAACTTTTATGTGATTTACTTCTGCTAATCTGTCTCATATAAATTTAATCCATAGACCAGCCAGATGAACTTAGAAGGGTAAAAGAAAATTTCCTCCTCCCCACCACTTCTAAAGTGCTAGTCTTTTGAAATCCAGGAGCCAGGGAGCAAATTTTTTCTTCTCTGCTTCTCTTTCTTGTCTGTGTCACTTCTCTGAGTCAATAAACACAGGTTATCATAGCTGATGCTTGAATACTTAAAGGAGGTGCATAGTGCAAGCCCTGACAGTTGGCTTTTCTTTTTATAATGCAAGTGCCTAAATTGTGGAACCATCCACTTCAAAGAAGCATCCACTTCAAAGATGGCTATCTTGAATTAACACATTGTCAGCCAGTAAAGACCCCAGCTACCCATCCCCCCTTTAGACTTTAGAGAAGTCTAAACAGACTTCTCTGTTTTAGAGATCTTGGTTGATTTTGAAAACTGATGATTTGGGCTGCTTGTTTTCTCTCTTCCTGTGCTGTTAATTCCCATTCTTATGTTTTAAATTCACCAGTAAGGAGTGAGCCTTTGAAACCCTAGACACCCCTTAACCCCAATAAGAAGCAGAACCCCAGTCCCATGCTCTCTCTCTCTCTCTCTCTCTCTCTCTCTCTCTTTCTCTCTACCTGTGACCTTGCTCTGTGGCCCCGGGTGTGCCATGTAATTTCCAGGTCCTGTAAACAATAAGGATTTTTTTTTTAAGTTTCTTGATGGTTATTGCTGAGAGCATCTTGCAATCATAATAAGAACCACCAGGGCAGGTCCAGCCACAACACTGGTTATTAATAGGCTGAGACCAGCAGAAAACAAGGTGGAAGAAGAGAAGGTCTAAGAATAAGTACAAAGGAAATAAGAGAATTGTGAAAAAATAGTTTGTATTTCCTAAATATCAGCCTTATTTGCATATATTATTTAGACTCTCTGGCCTTCAGGAGCTATATTTTTAAGCAAAAGGAATTAGACTCACTGGTTTTCACACTGGACTCTTGGGAACCTAAGGAGCCGTTGACTGCCTGCAGAGCTCCCCCAACCCTACCTTCTCTTTTCAACTAGTACATCTGTCCTTGCTTTGATCATTTTACATACTGAGCTTGGTAAACATTTTTCCTTTAAAGAAAGGGTGAAAAAAATGTTTCAATCCCATTCCATCTGTATGCTGTATATATATGCTCTGTATATAACATGGTGATTGATGATGTAGACCCTTACCTATTGCCCCCACTGGCCTCCAACCTCCACCGATGCCCCCAATGCACCAGTGCCTATTTGAAGGGAACATAGTTTTGTTAATGGGAGAAAGAAAAGAGAAACATGCATCTTGCCCCAAAGGTCCACTGGACTTTGCAGAGAAAAGGTTCAAGGCAGAAGCTGAAAGAACTACTCAAGAGTGATTCTATGAATTTCTGAAAACAAAGGATTCCATACCTCTAAATGATGAAGTAGGGCACAGAGCAGGGCCCTGCTGGCCCTCAGCTCTGTCAGGAACTTAGTACTGGTCTGGCACCCCAAGGATTAGAAGCTTTGGAAACAGCTAGAAATTGTCCTAGGTATAGACATTACTCTCATGACAGGCATCATAGTCAAACATGTATCAGATAGGAATCAAGGAAGCCAGAGAAAAAGAGAAAAAAGAGGGTATGTTCTGTGGTCATTGCCACGGACTCACTGGTGTATAAACATTTCTTCAGGATTCCTAGAAGTAACAGGAGGACACTTTGGGGAAGACACTGAAGTACTCTTACTACTAATGTTGGTTCTATTTAGCTAGGATGCATTTAGCCATCATATGACTGTCTCCAAAGTACATACTGTTGAAGAAAGTTTTTCTAATCTAGACAGAAACATATACATTCATACAAATTCCATTGCAATTACTCGTTATTTATGTAGTAGGACAACTTCCAGCTGAAGGAGTGATCCACCTGAAAAAGCATTTCCATGGTGTTACTTTTATATCTGAGCAAGAGTTCTGGTTTTGTTCCCAGCCTCACCTCTGACTCATCATTGTGAAACCAAGAAATCATTTAGCCTCTCAGCACCTCAGAATCTCCCTTCTGTGAATGAGGATAATGGGTAAACCTTCTCTTGCTTCATTGAATTGTTGTGAAGTTTAATTAGATAATGTTTGTGCAGCCCTTTGAACTCTACTAATTAAATTGTTGTGTAAATATGGTGCTTCCTTTTATCAGGATGCCTTGACTGAGCCATTTCATAAAGAAAAATGACTATGATAGGAGGATTCATAGGGAAAGGATTACTTTAAAAAAGAATTCATGTGAACTGAGTTCTGAGATTGTCAAAGAAGCATATGAAAATACCTAGTTGGCGTTCTAATTGATAAGAATAAGGATATAGCCTCTGTGTGCTCAAGGGGTATTGGTTATACCTTCATATAAAAGTAAACTTAGCTCCTAAGGTCTAGAATAATGTTCTGTTTGTACTTTAAGTATTGATATTGTTTTTTAAATGTTATGTTTATTCAATATATTTTGCTAAGACAGCATTGGTGATTTATTTCATATTTGTCATATAAGTAATCATAAAATAACAGATTTGCATCCACTTAATAAGAAAGTCATAACCTTTGAAGTAATGTGATTCTGTGTAGATCATCCATTGGTTAGTTTACTTATCAGTCAAAGAGATTTCACCCACAACAGAGAAATCTTAGATGAATCATAAATCTTCTTACTAAATTTTCTGATGAGAATATTTCACTCTAAAATAGTTATCCCAATTATTTTTGAAAATCTGCATTAATAAAGACCTTTTTCTTCTGATAGAAATAACTTCATAGATGGATTAATTGGCTTGGGGGAAAAAAAAAACCACAAGCTACCTCCATAAACCTGCCTTGGGCTTTAGTATATAATTTTATTTGTAAGCTAGAAGTTTTTAAAAAGTATACTCCATTTATTGTTATTGTAAAATATTGGCTATATTCCCTGTGTTGTACAGTATCCTTGTAGTTTGTTTTCTACCTAATAGTTTGTACCTCTTAATCCCCTATCCTTATATTGCCCCTCCCCTCTTTCCTTTCCCCACTGGTAACCACTGGTTTGTTCTCTACATCTGTGACTTTGCTTCTTTTCTGTTACATTTGCTAGTTTGTTGTCTCTTTTAGATTCCACATATAAATACAATATCATACAGAATTTGCCTCTCTCTTGACATATTTCACTTAGCATAATACCTGCCAAGTCCATCCATGTTGCTGCAGATGGCAAAATTTCATTCTTTTTTATGGCTGAGTATTATTCAATTGTATGTATGTGTGTGTGTGTGTGTGTGTGTGTGTGTGTATATATATATATATATATATATATATATATATATATATATATATGTATCTTCTTTACCCATTCATCTGTTGATGGACACATGTTGCCTTCATATCCTGACAATTGTAAATGATGCTGCTATGAACATTGGGGTTTGTGTATCTTTTCAAATTGGTGTTTGGGGTTTTATTGGATATATGCCCTGGAGTGAAATTACTGAGTCATATGGTATTTCTATTTTTAGTTTTTTGAGAAACTTCCATTATGTTTTCCACAGTGGCTGCACCAATTTACATTCCCACCAACAGTGTACAAGCATTCCCTTTTCTCCATATCCTCACCAACATTTGTTATTTGTGTTCTTTTTGATGACAGCCATTCTGACAGGTGTGAGGTGATATCTCACTGTGGTTTTGATTTGCATTTCCCTGATGTTGAGCATCTTTTCATGTGCCTGTTGGCCATCTACATGCCCTTTTTGGAAAAATGTGTATTCAGGTATTCTGCCCATTTTTTTAACTCGGTTTGTTTTTTATTTTGATGTTGAGCTGTATGAACTGTTTATGTATGTTGGATATTAACCCCTTGTCAGTCATATCATTTGCAAATATTTTCTCCCATTCAGTAGGTTGTCTTTTGTTTTGTCAGTGGTTTCCTTTACTGTGCAAAAGTTTTTAAGTTTAAAATTAGGTCCCATTTTTAAATTTTTGCTTATATTTTCTTTGCTTTAGGAGACAGCTCAAAAAATATTGCTATGATTTATGTCAAAGAGTGTACTGCCTGTGTCCTCTAGGAGTTTTATGGTTTCTGGTCTTACATTTAGATCTTTAGTCCATTTTTAAATTGAAGTCTTTAATCCATTTTGAGTTTATTTTTGTATACAATGTTAGAGAATGTTCTAATTTCATTCTTTTACATGTAGCTGTCCAGTTTTTCCAGCATCACTTATTGAAGAGACTGGGCTCTCTATTCTGTTCATTGATCTATGTGTCTGTTTTTGTGCCAACACTATGCTGTTTTGATTACTGTAGCTTTGTAGTGTAGTCTGAAATCTGGGAGGGTGATTACTCCAGCTCTGTTCTTTCTCAAGATTGTTTTTGCTATTTGAGGTAAAGCTAGAAATTTTTAATGATGATATTACAAGTGTCACAACTAAATTTCATATGTTACTGAATACTCTAGAATATAGAGTTTTGAAAATTACTAAATATCAAGGTGGGAGTTTGCAACAGCAAATGTTTCTATAAAATCTAATAGCTATTTTGTTGTAATATTTTTTGTTACCTATGTATTTGAGGACTATATCTGCTGATGGACCAGCATAACATTAAATTACTTTGAACTGTTAGAAACTTCAAATTCAGTTTTGATTCACATCTTCTGAAATGTGTGTTCTGCCTCAAATCTTCATCTGAATGATAAGAATATAATTACAGGGAAATTTCAGATTCTTTAGGTCCTGGCAGAGGATTTGGAAAAAGCATGAAGGTGCCTTAGTAAACTCCTGGGTATAACAGCCCAGGTATGTATATTGTAATTTCCAGAAGGCAAATAAGTATTGATTATTATGATCTAAAGGGACACTAAAGAAAACAAAATACAGATTGAAAGCTGAAACACATTGTCTCAGGAGGCACAAAGATAAAATAGAATTTGAGGTTGCTACTACAGGGAACCAGGGAATGAATATTCTATTTATGGCTCTAAAATTCTGAATGATTCTATATCCTCAACGCATTGGTGTTTTTAACTAGGAGGACAAAAGTTTTAAGAACTAGTCCATTTCGTATTAGTTTTAGTCTATCTTTAGCTTGTGCTTTAGGAGAGTATTATGTATGTTTAGATAGAGGTTCAGCCCTATTAATGCTGCTGATATCATAGAATTGTTACCCACAAAAACTCTGACACCTCTTTGAGATCTTCAATTTGAGTTTGATTTACACACAGTAAATCTAAGTCAGTATTCAAATTAGCTGTGACCTCATTATCAATAAGGGAGTCCTTGGGGATTTTCAGGAAAGAGACCATCTAGAAATCATTTAATCTGCTGATTATTCCATTTTCAGTGTACATCTCTCCCTATCAAGTTAGCAATTTGGGGTCACAGAGGAGGCAATATTGCACCTCTGCTCTGGGCCAGGACATGCGGGATGTCTGACGATTCTTAGACACCCACCACCCAAGTGGTTTGTTTACTCCAAGGGAAATGTTGATTTAAATAGCAAAGTTTAAGACTAATAAAGTAGCGCCCAGGTCATGCAAAAGGTTGTCCTTTAACACTGAGAAATTTCTCCTTGTGAATTTTTAGGGATAAAATGAGGGATTGGGCATTTGATTCCTTTTCCTCCTCCTCCACTTCCTCAAAGAATGAAGTGCATTGTTCACTTCCTTTTTTTTTTTTCCCCAATGTTCTATTTACACTATCTACAAATGACTTTACCAAATGACTTCTCTTTCTGTTTAATGATTGGGAGTGTCTAATTGTTTTATCTGTAAGGCCAAAACTTTATTCTGAGTCTCACTCTGTTTTTGTTCTTCAGTTCTTTCAAAAATGCTCAGCAAAGTGCTGGACGTCTGGCAATGGAGCTATTATCCTGTTCTATTTTTTCTTGTGTATTAAACTTTCTATTTCAGGCTTTAGTTTATTCACAGAAAGTTAGCAGAGAGCTCACTACATCTGCATCAGGAGTTACTTCTGAAGGCTGTCTAAAGGTATTAAAGAGCTTGTCTCTGAATTTCCCAGTGGATGGCTCCTTTTTTTTGCTTACAGGAATGAATCAGAGTTCAGTCTATGTTCACAGGAATTTTGGGGGATAGCTTCCAAAAGACCTTGTCTAATATATACAGCTTTTCTAAATCCCTTTGATTTCTTATGCAATTTGTGGGTCTTTGAATTCTTTCTATCCAATTCTTTTGTATCTGAACATATATATTATTTGGTATATATTTGGGGGTGCTGGCTTATACATTCCTAAAACTATTCCTAATTCCTCTGCAAATTTTATCTTTCTAGGCTTTGAAAAAAAAATCTAACACTTAGTTTTCGGCTCAGTATGAGACTAGATCTTAAAACCAATTCAACTTTCCATGTTTCTGGTGGGAGGGGGGAGTGGTTAATTTTATGAAGTAATTGCACTTTGGGGATTTTTCTAGCCAGCCAGGAGGTAAAAGGAACAAGTCAGAGGAAATGGAGAAACATAGGCTAGGGGAAGAGAAATGATAGGATAAAAGCTATTAGATTTGTACTGAGATTTGTAGGAATCTAAAAGAGAGATCATTTTTAGTTTTTCACCTTTTGCTTGCCTTGGCCAAGATATCTTTTAAGGGAACAATTTTAGAATCTAAATGCCTTTGGCTACTTCCTCAAAAATATAAAAAATGCAGACCATTAGATGTTTGGAATAATATCCCATTATGTTCTATGGCACCTCTCAAAAGAACACTTGTTCACATCAGAAGTTCCTCAAAATGTCTATTATAATTCTAAATTATCCTTGGTCAAATGATGCCATTTACAAAGGTAAGTAAAAGAATTTGGGATATTGTGCAAATACATGTAAGAAGCAGGAGTCTGCATCAGAGGTGGAATGCTCTTAGTTTTAGACTGAGGCAGATCTAGGAAAGTCTAGAACTCTTCAGTTGAAAGTGCCGCTTGTTTCCCTGGTCCCTCAGCACCCTGCCCCCACCTTAGCCTAATGGCTGGCCAGTTTCCAGCTGCAAACTTGACTAATTTACAGTTCCCTGCAGATGGAAAGATTTGGAGAGATTTCACCAACAAAACAAGACTGAGGCAAGTTCTCATAAAATGTTGCTAAGTGACCTGAGGCAAAAACTTTCCACAGGATTTTCCAAAATTCAGGAGACACTTTCTGAATTTTTTAGTCCTCAGGGTCAGTTTGAGGAATGGATTTATCCAGCTTACTCCTATCCCCTCCCTGTGAACTCTTCCCTTATAGATATACAGAAAAAGATGACAGCGACAGAGACAAATTGTGCTGTAAGTAATAACCCTGATTTCCACCAAGGACAAAAGTTATTTAACTGAACAGATAATCAAAGGATTCCTAAAATGAATTTCTTATTTAAAGAAGACAAAATAAACTCAGCATTTGAGGAGCTTTAATGAAAAGAAATCAGAGTTTGGACTCAATGCAAAACATACCTCATCATCCCAGTCACAGAGGCCAGCAGCTCCCTTTACCAGCAAGATGCTTAAGGGGCCACAGAGGCAACCGTGGTTTCCAAGTTAAGGTCCTGGACCATGGCCAAGAGAAGTTCTTGACTAGATTTTCACAGGTCCCCAGTATTGTTGAATACTGGCTTCTCCCAAATATCACCCAAACAATCCATTGATAAGACAAATCTGAGTTTAGGTTACAGAAGCATGGGAGAACACTGTCTTGACAGTCACATAGGAGCAGTGGTGTGCTGGAGCTAGCTCCTATCAGCCTGTGAAGGATCCTGAACATCTCTTTCCAATTTCATGTTCAGTGATGTCACCTCGGTAGCTTGAAGTCAGCCATGGTAGGAGTATGTATACTATACCACAGAAATCATCAAATTCCACAAATCAGGGATTTCCCCCCCGCCCAGGGAGCCACTTTAACTTAGTAACATCTCGGGGTGTGGAAGCAAAGTTGGGATATTTAAGAGATGTTTAAGTTTGTTTTAAGGCAAGTCTCTTAATGTGAAAGTTTGATTAGGATTAGATAAGGATCATAATATAAAAGTTTAGGATTGGCAGACACAACAAGGAGAGAATTTAAAGCAAGGATTTCCAAGAGTCTTGAAAATTTTGATACTATCTGTTGAAAAGTCAAACAGTTTGATGTTAATTAAAATGAGCCTTTCAATATGTTCTTGAGACAATAAAATTACTTGAAACTTTTATCTTTCTGAGCAAGAGTTTCCTGGAATAATAAAGTCATGTTGATGAAGACAGTGAAATAGTAAAATCATATTAATGTATACAGTAAGCTATGTGGGTGTGGATGGTTTCAGTTCTCACGTATAATGCTTGAGCCTTCAAATTATATAAGAATTAAGGATAGGTTTCTATGGAATTATCACATCAAAAAAAAACTCATAGGAAATGTTCGCTTGAAGGTACTATTCATTTTCAACTTTAACAAAAAGCAAAAAATTTTTTTTCTGACTTCACATTCTACTGGTATCTAATGTCTTTTCTTTTCCAAATATTTAAGTAGTTTTTAATGATATTTCACTTTTATCAAATGATAATTAAATACGTTGCATTTGTATATTGGGGGAAATAAATACATCATGTCTAAGAAATTTCTTTTCAGTGTCCTCAAAGACACAATTAATGAGCAACTTTACGCGTCCAAGCATTTGTCTCTAGAAGACAACAGTGTAAGTGGACAAGTTAGAGTATTTTACATATCTGAAGTAGACATCATACACGCCTATTTGTTATCATTTCAACTAAGTACAATTTTCATTCTTTCTTTTCTTTAGTAGAATAAAAGGGTCAGAAGTCTACAAGGGTTCAGAAATGAATGTTAAGGAAGAAAGAAAAAATTTTAATTTTGCTAGACAAAAGAGAGTGTTTAAATCGTAGAACTGGAAAGCCTTATTAACCTTACCAATTCAATCTCTTCCTTACCCTATTATGCATATTTCTAATGAGGAATAAGGACAGTATTTCTCTTTGTGGCTTATTTTATTACTCTTAAAATTCTCTATATTGAGCTAAAATCTATTCCCTTCCTTTGTCCCTTCATTCTTCCTTCTGAAAATATATACAGTAAATCTACTCCCTATTCAGTTTAACATATTGGAGACACTGCCACAATTATTGGGTTTTGATTGTTTTTAGTTTTTTCGGTTTTTTTCCCCTGAGATAGGCAGCCTGAGTTTATTCAACCATTCCTCTATTTCAGAGATTTTCGGCGTGTGGACTAGTACTGACCCATGACTGTTTCTTACCCTCTGGGAACTATAATTATAGGTCCACAACAAGATAAGGAACTGTGGCAGAATATAAGTCAACATACTGCATTCTTCATTGAAAAAGTCTTGCTATGAAAAAATAAAGCTCGCTGAATTCAACAGCTTGTTTAGTGATAAAGTTGCTTTACATTGTGGCACAAGCGTTTTCATCTTACCGAAGACTGACGGTAAACAGTTGCACCAGTTAATCTGATAGCACTGGCTCCATATGACATGATTTCTAGATCCATTCTAATCGTTCTTCTCTAGATCAGCCGCTAGAATACAACCAACATTTCCAGAGAGAATCTGCCGAAAATATAGTGGAAAACATTACATCCCTGTATCTGGACACTATTTGTCTTAGCATAGCCTAATAGTTTTTAATGAGTTTTTAATCAAGTAAAGCAACTGATCAGAATTATACATGTAACCCCTTTCTAATTCTTATTGCTGTTTATCGTCCATTATTCCAAAGTGGCTACTTACTAGCTATTCTATCCAATTTTGTGTCATTTGCTAATATGGGCTATGCAGCTTTAGCTGTGTAAAAAACAAAAACAAAAAACAAAAAACCCCAAACTCAGTCACTTTAAACAACCAACTTTAAAAAAAAATTTCTCATGAGTCTGGTTCAGCTGGTCAATTATGGTGACCTTGGCTCATTTCTTCTGACCATGACTTGGCTTGTTTAAGCATCTGCCTTCAGCTGGTGGTTGGCTAGTTGACTGGTCAAAAATGGCCTCCACTGAAACAACTCAGCTCTCTTCATGGGATTTGAATCTGCCAGTTGGCTAGCTTGTACTTGTTCTCAAGGCTGTGACAGGGTTCCAAAAAAGATAGGAAGCACACAAGACCTCTGTTAAGGATCAGTCCCATCTCGGCCATAAAGTAGAGCAGGGAAGGGTGGATAATGGACCTGGAGGAAGACAAAGATAAAGCAAACATTATAATCCCAGTGTGTTCTTCGAAGTTCTTCATACAAAATTTAAAAATGGCACTGAAAAATAGTTTTCATGGAAGACCTCAATAGACCTTTTTAACGGATGCATTGATAAACCATTTCAGAATATGTTATTTAAACAATCATGACTGTACCAATGAGAGCTTTTTTTTTTTTTTTTTTTCTGTGCGGTACACGGGCCTCTCACTGTTGGGGCCTCTCCCGTTGCGGAGCACAGGCTCCGGACGCGCAAGCTCAGCGGCCATGGCTCACGGGCCCAGCCGCTCCGCGGCATGTGGGATCCTCCCTGACCAAGGCACGAACCTGTGTCCCCTGCACCGGCAGGCGGACTCCCAACCACTGCGCCACCAGGGAAGCCCACCAATGAGAGCTTTTATATAGCCCACAGTTTTCTATCATGTTAATATGGGTTCAGTGAAAAATTCTGTCAAATGTGATGCTGCAATTCAGAAATCATCATAGTTTTGTGAACATAAATGATCATCACTGCATTATTTATAATAGCAAAATATTGGAAAGAATGCAGGAATGAATGACTTATGGTAATTCATATAATAAATTATTTCATGTAGTTTTAAAATTTCAAATAATTGATAAAATAGGAAAAAGCTCACAATTTAATTTTAATGCAGAGTGGTAAGATATACAATGAAGCATGGTGCAAACAAAATTACAGGCTTGTATATCTAATGTAGAAATAGTTTGAAATCCTAGAAAGAAATACAATAAAAACATACTTCTTATCTTTGGATGGCAAGATTATAGTGATTTTTGTTTTACTCTTAAACTTTTAAATATTTTTCAGATTTTCTGCAATGGACATATGTAACATCATCATCAGAAAAAAACGCATTCAGGTTTTTTCCATTTTGTAATTTTCCTGGGAATTAAATTCAAGCTCACATTTCCCTCTTTTCTGAAAATTGTGCATTTGACCATTCCCAGTTGATATTTTCTGAGATATTGTATTGAACAATTCTAATTAGGAGGGAGATTTGGATCTTTCTCAAAAGCATAGTAGCTGGATTTTAATAACTATTTCATCAACATTTTGATCTTAAAAATATTTCCTGCAGTCATAATCAATTATGGTTTCTTTTTCTATTGAATGCCAAGAAGAAACAGGATTTTATGACTATCTTTAGAGCAATACTCCATATCGATGCTAGAACTGGTAAAAAGGAAGAAGTTCTATGGGACAGGATAGGAAAGCAAGAGAAAAAATATATCTCAAACAGTGATGCCTTCTTGGTTGTATCATTATGTGGCTGAGGAACCTATCAGCTAGCTACATCTATTTTGGCACTGTTTCTTTATAGCCTTTCAATTCTTACTAGCAGTAAAAATCATATGCCACAAGGTGACATTTAAACCATCTGGAATGCTTAAATGAATATTCAGATGCTAGAAGAAAGCGTCTGCTGACACAACAACAGGTAACCCTTTTCCAGCAAGGGATGTAGCAAGTGAAAGTGAGTAAATCACCTACAAGACACAATGTCCACCAGAGGCATTCTGCTGGAGTAAAGATGGACACTCAAGTTCTTTGATTCTCCTCCCACTGAGAAATGCCATCTCCATCCCTCCTTTTAAATCTAAGTGGATTCTGTCACTGCCTGCCCAATAGAATATGACAGAAGTGACATTGTGCCAGTTTCCAGGTTCCAGTCTTAAGTGACGGGCGCCTTCTATTTCCTGTCACTTGGAACACTCACTCTTGGAAGCCAGCTGCCAGGTTGTGAGAAGCCCAAGCTGCATGGAGAGGCCACACCTATGTGCTCCATTTGACAGCCCCAGCTGAGCTCAGCCGCCATGAGCATCAGCTGTAGCCCTGTGAGTGCGTCACCTCGGACAACCAGCTGCATCACAGCTGCAGCCACTATCTGACTCCATTTATATGAAAGAACCCCAAGAAGATCCATCCAGCTGAGCTCAGTCAACTCACACAACTGTGGAACATAATAATTAGTTGTTGTTTTAAGACACTAAGTTTGGGAATGGTTTGTTAATTTATAACAAAAAAATTGGAACACTAGCCATTGTTAGCTGGTACTGTTGTGCCTGAAATAAAATTTGAAAAGAGTTATAAGCTATAGATGGTGACATAACATCTCTGTAGAGATATCTTTCAAACTTGAATGGAGCAATAGTGAGTAGAACTGTTTCTTACACCATTCCAAGTCATATACAGACATAATGAATCAAAGAAACCAAGAAAAAAACAAATGTAAAGCTCAAGATAGCCTTTCATGTTTGGAGTGGATGAGATAATACTTTGATTCAGCACTTTACAGTTTACCACAACTCTGAGGAATATGAATTATTACCATTTTCACTTTTTTCCTTTTTATCCTCCCTCCCTCCCTCTCTTCTCTCCACCTCCATCTTCCAATTTTTTCACTCCACTCACCCTCAGCAGGAGCCTGTTTTATCTCCATAATCTTCCCATGCTATTTATAGTACATGAAATACAAAAGGATGCTGCTCAAGTGGGTGTCCATTTGGAGAAATGCTTTGGTAAGCAATCTCTAAGGTGAAAGGGTAAATCCTGGCAGGATGTCACCCAGAGATGCCCCCATGTGCTACCTTTCCATGACAAGAAAAACATTAGAGGTATAAACTAATGTATAAACTGTGTTATACTCAAGGACAAAGCTTAAGTATTTTCCAGTATTTTACAACTCTGTTTTGCTTTCAGGTATTCCAAAGTTGATTACATCTGATATGGTTAAAGAAGGTGCTGCTGTAATTGATGTGGGTATCAACTATGTCCATGACCCAATGACAGGAAAGACAAAATTAGTTGGAGACGTGGACTTTGAAGGTAGTAAACTATATCTTTTGATAAGTGAAGAAAAACAAAGATTCTATGTTACATGTTTTGATAGTAGAAAGAGAAACTTTCTATTTGATTGGGGCATTATTATCAACCATTACACTAATCTTTCCTCTGAGGGAAAAGAGTTTAATGACAATTACATACTTCCTTCCTTCCTTCTGCCTGACTTCCTTCCTTCACTCCTGTCTTCCTATCTTCCTTCCCCCTTTCTTTCAGCCTTTCCTTCTATCCTTCCTTTCCTCCTCCTTTCCCTCCTTGGGAGAAAAATATAATTGTACCATTATTATTTAGTTTTAAGATGAAATTCCTTATAGTGCATTTTTTTAATGAAAGAATTCAGCCGGCCTTTTATAGTGAGCATTATTGTGACTTTTGGGAGTGTGTCTCTATACTTCATCATCCATGCTCTATACTCAGCCATTCACTCTCGAATCGAGAAGGCATCTTAGGGTGTGTTTGCTAACTCTATATTTCAGATGTAGATAGTTAGCTGGATAATTCAAGTCAACATTCTTCACTTGTGTTTTAAAGAGGATGAGAAAAAGGAGCTAGGCTAACATTTCCATGGCCAATGAAGGAGATAAAGCACCCATTGTGTAGTAATAAAAAAATTTCCAATCCAATGCTGTATCTTTACAGATGAGGAAACCAACCACAAGATAAGATATATTTTTAGATGCCTGACCCCCCAATCCAATTTTACTTCCAATATCTTTGTCAGATACTTTCCTGCATTCAGGTTTTCAGTATAGTCTAGGAATCTTAGATGTTTAATACTACAGGCATGTAATAAAGTAGAGATATTTTCATATTAGAAAGATTTTATATATTCGATTGATCATTCTGGCCAAAAAAATCAGGGCCATGTGAGAACTTCCTTAAGTGTGTCTTTATAGACAAATTGAAAGGAAAAATGGTGCTCTTTCTAAAATAATTCAAATTTTACATTTTCTCTTGGAATCTAGTCATCAGCTGATGGTTTGCCCGAGTCCTAGCATGGTGTGGAATACAAATGAATATGCAGGGACTCAGAAGTGTCCTTCTGAGTAAGGTTTTGGCCCCATGTATGTGAGATTCTGGGGTACATCAGGGACCAGGTCCAGGTAGGCAAGGTGAGCCTGGTGCTACAAAGAAAAGAAAAAAACAAGAAAACCTGAGAACAAAATACTCTGGGGACAGAATGGTGAAGAGAGCAAAATACAGATGGACCTTATCATCTACTGCCCTCATAGGCTGTCATTCACAGGGCCCTGCCAGCCTAGCAGGGTGGCTCTCCAAGTGAGCATGTGTGTCTGTATGTATGTGTGTGTGTTATGTGTACATGTTGACCTCTTCAGGAAATGACCTTTTTTCTTTATTTCATTTTTCATGTTCAATCACTAATGTCAGATATCAATAATATATTTGAATTTCTCAACTTGAAAGAGTAAGGGTACATTTCATTTTTAAATGTATTTTATTTCTGACCTTATTTCTTATTCTTTTGCACTGTCATTTCTGCTTCATGATTACATTTTCGTTACCAGGTTTATTGCAAAATCGCCACACACTTATGATGCACCCAGATGGCACAGACAGCACATAATAACCAGCTCGAGGCAAGAAAAGCAGGGATGTTAACAGCTCACAACCTTGTCAGCTTGTGGGGCAAGCTCACTCAGCAGTTGGCAATGTTTTATAAGACCCTTCTCTTATATGATGTTTCATTGGTCTCAGATCATTTCCATGCATTCTATGTTTAGCTAAGAATTTTTTTTTGCTTGTAAGGGTATTATGAAAACATTAAAAAATGAGCATTTTGGAGTGGGTGCATATGCTAAGTCACACATGGATATGCAATCTCTTGGTAGTATCTATTCAATTAAATTGCAGTTATGTGTATCTAAGTATATAATGAAACAAAAAAGGAAATGACCCTGAGAGACAAAGATATAAGATGAGCAGGAAAGAGCACTGGGCTGGGAGACTGAAGAGATGCTCTTAGACCTAGTATGGCAACCTGATAACTCTGCAACCTTTCTGGCCATCAGTGTTGTTATTGGGTAAATGATAACAATGTTGGCAACGGCTCTTTCCGGCACTAACACTTGGTGCATCTTGGACATTCAGCTACCACATGATTGTGTAAAAACACCGAAACTTTCGGAAAGTCAGGTTTTTCTGACCCTATCATAAATTACGCCCATGTGACTGATAATATTACCCTTGTTGCCCTGCTGGTTTATGGAACCAGAGCCCTAAGGACGACCTGGACTTGGTAAAGAAAGCCTTGTCGGTGAGGCCATGACTCAGCCACCCAGAGGAGCACACAAGTGATAGGTTTTGACATGCTGCTCTTCAGGTTGTTGATCAGGACTTAACTTGAGGTGAGGGATGATCCTGCAGCTGAGAGGGAGGAGCTTTCACGTGGGTTCTGATGCAAAACTTACAGATAGTGTTTGGCTGTAAATTGCCACAGGGAGTGTGGATGCTTTGTGAGTATCAGTGAAAGTTTCACTATAACCATAGCCAAGATAGATAAAACAGACACAGGTAAAATCCAGTGCTGAAGTAAATTTTCCTTGCAGAAATCTTTAGCTCACTAACAAAGGAAACAAATGGCCTATTTCAAGTAGATTACTTTGATGGGAATGATTTTTAAAGAAAAAATTCATTCAT
Source organism: Kogia breviceps (assembly GCF_026419965.1). Classification (NCBI taxonomy): domain Eukaryota; kingdom Metazoa; phylum Chordata; class Mammalia; order Artiodactyla; family Physeteridae; genus Kogia; species Kogia breviceps. Next base: position 56,011,710 of record NC_081315.1, read on the forward strand.
AACCTCATTTGGGCACTGTTGGAAATATGTAAATAACTGCAAATTATTTTACAAATTCAATGACTTATAAAACCCGGAGTCATTTAATCTATATTATTTCTAAGAAAATATAGATACCTATTTGTATTCTTCTTCATTATTAGATATTTTAGCTTCAATTTTATTTATTTATTTATTTTTTTCGGTACACGGGCCTCTCACTGTTGTGGCCTCTCCCCTTGCGGAGCACAGGCTCAGCGGCCACTGCTCACGGGCCCAGCCGCTCCGCGGCATGTGGGATCCTCCCAGACCGGGGCACGAACCCGTGTCCCCTGCATCGGCAGGCGGACTCTCAACCGCCGCGCCACCAGGGAAGCCCTTAGCTTCCATTTTAAATCAGGCATCTCTCTAAGAAGAGTGATATTTTATATCAAATACAACATGAAGATTGCATCACCCTTACTATAGTTCTTGACAAAAGGAAAAATAAAAATACCCTAAATATTTCCTTTTGACTTGAAGGACAGGTTTTCTGTTTTGCTTTACATATAACTTCCTCTAGACCGCATCTTCCTTCATCTACTAGGGTTTCCTGCTCTTATTTCCTGCTCTCATTAGCTAGTGTTTGCATAGTGCTCACAGTGTGCTAGGTATTGTTCTCAGGCTTTTACATATGATAACCCTATAACCCTATGATAACCCTATCATTTTACATATGATAACCCTATAATTGTTTAATTTTGATTCACTTATTATGATAACCCTATAAGGTAGGTATTGGCACTTGCCATCTGCCTCTACAAGGATTAAATCAAGAGCCGCGGGGGCTTCCCTGGTGGCGCAGTGGTTGAGAATCCGCCTGCCGATCCAGGGGACACGGGTTCGTGCCCCGATCCGGGAAAATCCCACATGCCGTGGAGCGGCTGGGCCCGTGAGCCATGGTCGCTGAGCCTGCGCGTCCGGAGCCTGTGCTCCGCAACGGGAGAGGCCACAACAGTGAGAGGCCCGCGTACCACGAAAAAAAAAAAAAAAAAAAGGAGCCACTGTAGTTGCTGACCTTCAATACCCCCTGAGAGGAGTTCAGGGTGGAGATCAGGAATGAGGCACTCTGTACTCTGGGAAAAACTGGCAGAACAGGTCTTCAGATAGAGATTTTCAGGAGAAGATTTTATGAGCCCAATTCTTGCATCTCCTCGTTTCTAGAGAAGCACTAAAATCCTTCATGGTGATGCCTGCTCGTGACTAGCAGTAACCTTCACGAGACTAGCAGCAACCTTCTGCAAAAAATATGTGCTTGGGGCTTCCCTGGTGGCGCAGTGTTTGAGAGTCTGCCTGCCGATGCAGGGAACACGGGTTCGTGCCCCGGTCTGGGAAGATCCCACATGCCGCGGAGCGGCTGGGCCCGTGAGCCATGGCCGCTGAGCCTGCGCGTCTGGAGCCTGTGCTCCGCAACGGGAGAGGCCACAACAGTGAGAGGCCCGCGTACCGAGGAAAAAAAAAAAAATTCTGAGGAGGACAGTGGGAAGAGGAGGGGCTGCTCAGGGTCCTCTCAGGAATTCCTGGAAGCCAGAGAGGAACTGCGGGATGGGATGCAGGAGGGGGTGGGAGATGCTTTGTGTCAGGCATTGTCATAGGCACTTGGGATGCAACAGTGACAGAAATACACCAAGTCCTTCCCCAAAAGTAACTTACATTCTGGTTGGAGAAGACAGATAATAAACAAATATATACATATACTATATTAGGCAGTATTTAATGTTACAAAAATAAAACAGGAAAAGGAGGGCTATAGATTTATGGAGTGAAGTTTTTATAAAGGGTGGTCAGAGAAAGCTACCTGCTGACCTGAATGAAGTGAGGGAGAGAGCCATGTGGATATATGGGGGAGGAACATCCAGACACATGGAACAGCACATGTAAAAACCTTGAGGTGCAGTGTGGCTGCTGGTTTTGATAAGCTGAAGAAGGCCACTGTAACTGGGACAGAATAAATAGGGGGAAGAATGCTCGGATATAAACTCAACGAGGTAGCAGTAGGGGTGCCACATCATGACCGGCCTTACAGACCATGGAAAGGAATTTGAATTTTACTCTAAGTGCAATGGAAAGCCATTGGAGGATTTGGGCCAAAGACGTGGTATTTTTGCATTTTAACAGGATAACCCTGGTTTTCTGAATGGCAAATAGACCTTAGAGAGGTGAGGATATAAATTGGGTGCCTGTTAAGAGCCCACTGTAATTATCCAGGTAAGAAATTATCCAAGATGGGGTGTGGCCCAGGGTGGTAATGGGTGAAAGTATTAAGAGGTAGTTAGATGGTAGATACAATTTAAAAGGAGAGTTAGAATGGTTGGCTAAATGATTAGATATAAAAGGAAGACAAGAATTATTTATGACTCTAAGAGTTTTCAAACAGGCAAGAGTGAAGGTACCTGTTCTAGAATCCTTTTGAGATGAGTCTGAAAGGATCAATGAATTTCATCTATTTATGTGTATATAGGGCAGAAAGTGGGAGAAGAAAAAGGGGCTCTTTCCATGAGGAGGGAACAGAGATCAAAGGCAAGGAAGAAAAATTACAAAAGGCCTTATGTACTCAATAATAGGTCCAACATTGTTGAATGAAGAAAGTATGATATTCTAAATAATCGTGATTTAGCCCCAAATAGCTGTAGCTTTACCATGATTTCTTCAAAAGAATCTCCACTGGACAAATCTCTCATAGAGCAAAAAGAACCCTATAATTTGGGACTCCATCTGGTCAGAATTATTCCTCAAAATTCCAACCCAATAGTCAAAATATGAGGACAGAAGAGGATCTAGAATTACATAGAAGGTACCATTCTTCTGAGAAACTACTATAAAGGAAACTAGTATAAAACTCCCAGAGTGCTTTTAAAGCAGCTTCTCGTCTGTATTTTCTCTTCTTTTACTACAGTTGCTTGCAGATGTCTTATTTATGCATAGTACCGTACATTCAAAACCTGAGAGTTACCTTTTACTCCATGCTGTTTTTATATTATATACAACCTTTCATAAAAGATTAGGAAATGGAGTTAGGGTGATTTAGGTTTGAATTCTAGCTCTGTTGCTTAAAACAATTATGATCTTGGCAAATCACTTCACCTCTCTGAGACTTGATTTTATCATCTGAAAAACTGAGATAAATAATACCTATCTTTCAGAGTTGTTATGAAGATTAGATGAAATAATCACCTCACCTGAGCTAATGTATGTGACTTGCTGAGCGTAATACCTGGCAGAAAACAGTGTACGTTTGTGTTTGTGTACATGCACGTTGTTCAGCCTTTCTCTCCATTCCCACTAGAGCAGCAGCCCCAGCTTTTTTAGGCACCAGGGACCAGTTCCAGTTTCGTGGAAGACAGTTTTTCCATGGACAAGGGAGGAAGATGGTTCAGGCGGTAACTCGAGCAATGGGGAGCAGTGGGGAGCGGCAGACGAAGCTTCGCGCACGCACCCACCGCTCACCTCCTGCTGTGCGTCCTGGTTCCTAACAGGCCGCGGACAGGTCTGTGGCCCAGGGATCGGGGACCCCTTCACTAGAGTACTAATCCGGGAAATATGTAACTTCACATTTCAATTACCACCCAGCTCCTCATTACTTTTCTGGCCTCCGCTCTCTTCTGATCAGGTGTGTTTTCACCCAACAGTCATATGAATAACATTAAAGCACTCATGCTTATCCCCATCTTCTCCAAACTCCTGTAGTGGGCCTCTCACTGTCGTGGCCTCTCCCGTTGCGGAGCACAGGCTCCGGACGCGCCGGTTCAGCGGCCATGGCTCACGGGCCCAGCCGCTCCACGGCATGCGGGATCCTCCCGGACCGGGGCACGAACCCGTGTCCCCTGCATCGGCAGGCGGACTCTCAACCACTGCGCCACCAGGGAAGCCCTTCTTTTTGCTCTTAATCCTATACTACCTTGCACTTTTGTTTAGTTGTTCCCTACTAAATTGTACGCCTCTGTAATGTAAGCTTCTTGCCCTACATTTCTTTTGTCTCTCCATCCCATACCAGGTCACAACCTTCTTAGTCATATCATTGGTCATTTGTATGATCATCCTCGATACTTATAAATCTCTTGTGTCACTCTTACATTACAGAAGCAATTCCTTATAGCTGCCCTAATGGGAACAAAATCTCCCACTCAAGGTGGCATCCAACACATTATTAATCTACAGCAACCCAGATTCAGTAGTGATACATCCATTGAGTCATACATTGATTTGCTCAGCACATATTTCTCACTCAACACACCTTCCAGGTACTAGGGATATAGCCACGCACAGAAAGACAAAGTCCCTGCTCTCACGGAACTTATATTCTCTAGATTATATGTCAAAGTCAGCTTCTTTTGGAAGTGGTTTTGGTACTACTTATTCCAAATGTGTGTTCTACAACAGGGATCCCAATCCTTGGGCTGTGGACTGGTAGCAGTCCTCCGGCCTGTTAGGAACCAGGCCTCACAGCAGGAGGTGAGCGGCGGGCGGGACAGCAAAGCTTCACCTGCCGCTCCCCATCGCTCCGCATTGCTCACATTACCGCCTGAATCATTACCCCCATTACCACCTGAACCATTCCCCACCCCCCGACACATCCCCCACCCTGTGGAAAAATCGTCTTCCACAAAAGCGGTCCCTGGTGCCAAAAAGATTGGGGACCACTGTTCTACAAGATGGGAAAGTAAGAGCATGTTACCAGTTTCTAAGGAAATAAGTTGGAATGATATCACTTTTAGAGAACTATTAATCTGTAATGACATTGTAAAGAACCAGAATTAGACTGGCCCTCTCTACCAGCTCAGCTTCCGTGTTAATCATTTTAATTTGATGATATGTGTCTTAGTCAGTTTGGGCTGCTATAACAAATTACCATAGACTGGGTGGCATAACCACAAGCATTTATTTCTTACACTTCTGGACACTGGAAGTCCAAGATCAGAGTGCCATCATAGTCAGGTTCTGGTGAGAACCCCTCTGAATTACAGACAGCTAATTTCTCATTGTATCTTCACATGGCACAAAAAGCGAGAGAGTTCTCTGGGGTCTTTTTTTTTTAGAGTATTAATTCCATTCATGAGGTTGGAACCCTCATGACCCCTAATCATCTCCCAAAGGCCTCACCTCCTAATACCATCACACTGGAGGGTAGGATTTCAACATATGAATTTCGAGGAACACAAATATTCAGTCAATAACAATATGGTTGATCAGTCCAACTCAATATCAACTTTTCGTGGTAAATGATTACAAGGTAGCTCAAAAGTTCAGCTTTAGTATAAAAGAAGATCTAACACTGTAGCCCAGAGGTGATCTCTTCCAGTCATTTTTTAAAAAGCTGATGGAAATTGGCAAAAGGCTCTGTTAGAGAGACTGTTACTAATACCGTGGTGATTGTGCTACTTATGTCATTTCAGAAAGCAGGTAGAACCACTGATGGTCACTATGAAATCCCCACCAGTGAGCCAATTGCCACCTTGTTACTTACAACATGGACGAGATGCTTACTGTGAAGTCTATGTCTTTGAAATCAGGTCAACCTTTAGAGACATACATTTTAGCAGAACGTATTTGACATTGAATGGTCTATCTTTATAGAGAAGAGTGAAAGTTGAAGCACAAAAAGGCCATCTACCAGAACAGGAGAAGTGCCTGATGCCTCTGCAAGTCTTTCTTCTTCTTTTATACTGAAGGATGAGATTTCTTTTTTTTTTTTTTTTTTTTTGTAGTTGTTTCTCTAGTGTCTTGGGTTGATTACAACAGACTACTGTGATCAAGACCCTGCCAAGAGATTTTGAGAAGACTCCAAACAGCCTATCTAGTTTACAGATTTGCCACTCTATTGTACAAATGTTCAGAAGCTTGAGGAAACAGATTGGGTAGGAAAGTAAAAGGATTGGGGAGAATGACAGGAGTAAATGATAATTTTTTGTAAAGGAAGTCATGAAAGGAAGATATTTTTAGTCATGTTGATAGAGTACTAGAAATATCCTAGCAGTGATTCCCTACTCCTGCCCACCAAAATAGAAACTGGCAATGATGGCTGATACCATTCATGGTCAGAAAGGAGGTTCCTCTGGTGGGTCATAGACAGAGTTTGTAGAAAACAATTTCAAAATTTCATCGGGTGATTGATTTGCTATTTGGCTCCATTGAAAGCCTTCCGAGTTGTATGAGTGGCAGTTTTGGATATTCATATCTATGATACAGTAGCTGGATATACATAGATTTGATTTAACATAAGGAGAAAAGTAACTAAAGCAAAAACAAAAAAGGAGGAAAAGGCTTAGCCACCTTACCCATTCAGGTAATACAGTAAACAGGTGAAGGAAGTCCTTGTAAGTACAACTATAGAAATGTGACCAGAGTCTCATATTCTTGTCCCCAGTAGGGCATTAATCCTGTCTGTCCCATTAATACCCCACTGGGTGCCATGATAATGAATATCTTAATATATGTTAAAAAAAACCACAAAACCTTGTAGAAACCCCAGGAATCAGGCAGCTAGGTAAATGCAAGAGAAAGCAGAGTAAATTGTCTCTGGGGCACCTGATTTCTCGCTGCCTTGCAAGAATTCAGTGGCAAGCCATTCACTTCTCAAGGAGCCCTTTACTCTGTCTGGCTCATCATGCTCTCAAGTGCCATTTTTTTAATCAACCATATGAGAAAGTAGAGTGTTTTCCATACTATCTCCTGAGTCATACTATTTCTCCAGTCTTATGCCAGTCAAGTTTTTCTGGTTGTTATTCATGCACTTCATTTTCCTGAAGCGTGTCTCCCCTTCATTATAGTGGATATGTTTGAGACGTCATGCCTAAATGGACTGCATTTAGAAGCAAGGGGAAATCTCCAAGCATTTAACTTAGGCAATTGCACATGTATAGGAGGAGGCTGAAACTCACATGAAAGGAATGAGGAGTTTTTCTTTCGCCGCTCATTGCCACAGATAAGGAATCATCCCTTTTTCCTTTTGGAGAAGGGGGTTGGTTTTAAAAATTAGTTGTAGCGTTGTTGGAAATCTGACATGGGCTATAGAGTACTTCCTTGAAAGAGACAGAGAATTGGACAAAATATAAAGGGAAATAAAACAATACCACAGAAACTTGAGATATCAATTCCTCCTCTTCCACCCCAAAATAGATTTATAAAGCACAAATATATTCTTTGACTTTGCCAGAATATACAATTTCCAAACTGTATTAGCAAAATTAAATTCTGTTTAGGTACATATGGAGATTCCATTATTTGGGAACGTTGGAGTAGTATATCATGTACTGTAGCAGAAATTCACTATCTGCCTAAGAATTAGTGAGTCTTCCTAACAAAGTATTTTAGATGAGAGTTATTAAGCTCAGCCCCTGGGAACGCAAATTTTCCAGAGGAAATAATGACACAACACACAAGCCAGAGACACCCTGTGGTGAAGCAGGGGTTGCTGGTGCCAAAAGGTTAATGATCACATACTTCTTCCTTTATTCCTACCTTAATTGTTAAAAGGCATTTTAATGTCCCTTATGTTGTTATAAGTATCCTTCATTAGTAATATTTCCACACCTTGTGTCACCCCTGGATTTTGTTGAGGCACACACATAAGCTGAACACCTAGTTTCTTTCATCATCCCTCTCATCACCTCAAATTTTAAACATGAATATCTTCTGCTCCGTACCTATTCTTCTTATCATGACATTGAAAGATGGTTGACTTCAAGTAAGAAATGTTGGAAATTATGTCAAGCGAAACCAGTGTTAATTCTTTCCTTTAGAAATCTGAAGCCAATAACATGATAAAAAGTAGATGTCTCTATAGTGGAGAAAAGGGAGCACAGCAGATTAGATATGTATTCCAGGCTGAAAAAGGATTTCTTGAATGATAATTTAATAGCATTCAAGAACCTGAAACTTTATGAAAATACAACATGAATTTCTCCTTTAAATTTTCTTCTGAAAATTATTTAGTAGCATACATTTTTCTCTCCGATTTCTCATCTTGCAAAACTGGTTATTCTTAAATATATAAATGCCAAGGTTCATTCACAAAAGATATTTTTTTTAAAAGCTCATTCACCCTGAACACAGTAACTACAGCTGCCATCACCCAATCTAAGTTTCCTGACCCCTCACTTCGGGGTTATGCAGCCCCTGACCACCTTCGTAGCCTCATCTCTTTCTACTCTCTGTTTCCACCATGTGCTTTGGTCATAATGAACTTCTTTGAGCTCCTCCATTGCATCAGCTTCATTGTCAAATCCAAAGTTCCTTCGCTTTTATTATTCCCAATGCTTGCATTGCATTCTCTCCTTCTTTCTTACCTCCTCAGACATCCATAAAATCTTGAAGATTTTCTGTCACTTTACAAATATTTCTCTGAGCCCCATTTGATTTGGGGTGCTCCTACAAGAACCAGAATTTATTCCCATCTTAGCACGTCTCACTTTATGTTGCTATTGATACTTCTGTGTTCTCCCTTCTCTGTCCCAGATGATAAACTGATCTCATTAGAAAAATGTACACAGAATAGGTAGTTTCCCCATTTGACTTATCCTGCCTCAGAATATTCTTTTTCCAAATTTTAATAATACTTTATAAACAACAAGGTCCTACTGTAAAGCACAGAGAACTATATTCAGTATCCTATGATAAACCATAATAGAAAAGAATATATTTTTTAAAAGTATGTATATATGTATAACTGAATCACTTTTGTACTGCTGTATAGCAGTAGTTAATACAACATTGTAAATCAACTATACTTCAATAAATAAAAATAATAATACTTTAACCATTGCTCTTAGGTTAATGCCCCAAATTTTTAGCGTTGTCTGCTGGGCTCTACATGAGCTAGACTCTTTCACGTCATCTTCTGCACTCTTGACTTCTACATGTCAGCCCTGCTGGCCTTCTTGCAGTGTTTCCAGGAGTTCATGCCATTTTCTGCCTGGGGAAAAGGTTATTTCCACCTCATCACAAACATTGTTCCCCGACCAAGAACACTGTCTGCTCCTCACCTCTCCATTTCACGCGGAAAAGTTTGGTTCATCCTCTGATTTCTGGTCTTGGCAGAGATACACCACATGTGCTCAGGCTCAGTTAGGTCCTCCCAACATGTTCACAGTGCAGTAAGCATTTTGTTTGTAGGACATTTCATAGCCTTAGCTCAATTACTACTTAGGTAATTATATTTGTAATATATAGCCCCCAACTAGACTGTAAGTTCCAAAGGACAGTGACTATGGCTGTCTTTCTTATGAAACTTTTGCTGTAAACTTAGCTGGGGCAGTTTTTAGCATGTGTGGGAACAGTGAATAATGAGGTTACGAAAATATGCCAGGGTTAGGAAATAATGCAAACATGGATGTAGGGCCATATCATAAAAATCCTAATTGTCATGACAAAGAATTTATTATATTTTATCCTAGAGACAGTCAAGATTCATCAAATGTTTATAAGCTGAAATGATCTAATGTGTGTTTTAAAGAGTAAATCTGGCAGCAGGTTATATGGCTAATAAGGTAGAGACTGAAATCCAAGAGACGATTATAGTAGATTATAAAAAATGACTCTACTATCTTCTGTCCTCATAAGCACATCCTCTTGGCAATGTGACCTTGCCATTCTTCCTATTCCAGGCCTTTAAATTTGAGCTTGACCATGTGACTTGCTTTGACCTATGGGGCATTCAAGTATTGCACACTGGGGTTTGCCTGGGACCTGACTGGGAAACCTGAGGCCACCATGTGAAGTAGCCTTCACTGAAGCAGTGAATTTTAACCTTGTTTTAAATCTACTCTACACTGTTTATATGTATAATACTCCCCCCTACCCCCACCAGTTAGAAGCATCTCTCATTTCAGCAGTGATTCTCAGTGGTGTGTACTGGAATCATGTAGTGGGAGGGGGCATATCTAGTTTGACTACAGTTCTCAGGAGATTCCAACATACTCTATGACTACAAACTGAAAATCACTTTACTAAGTTTCATGGATCAATGAATGAACAGTTAACGCAGCCTGGGGAGCTAACAAGTACCACTAAGAAAGTGACATTTAGCCAGATCTGAAAAGGAAGATTAAGTATTCATCAGATGGAGAAGTGCAGGAAGTATATGTCAAAGAAAATAGTATGTACAAGGCAAATCTTGTGTCCAAAATGACTGATTTAAAATGGTAATTTCTTTCCTTTCTATACAACTGAACATACACTCTCTAGTGTCTAAATCTGGCTGGCAGAGCATTATTTTTAAGGAAATCTATAGAATATACTTTGCAGGGTCAAGAGTTTACAGAGAGGTCATTCAGATAAATTATCATAATTGTCACCTTTCCTCAAAATATTCTTACTTTCAGATCACTGCTTTAAACATTATCAAGTCATTTCCATCTAAATCTCATTCCCTAGAGTAAGTTCCACACAGGTAACAGTAGGATTTGGTGATTATTTTACTTGCCTCCACTGTCAGTTTCAGTAACTCTAAAATCATGTTGACTTTATGAAATTTAATCTAACTCTGGTTTTGAGATACCTGTTCATGAGCCTCTCTTGAAAGCATTGATATCAATCAAGATCTAATACGTGATTCTCATATATACAGAATTGTTAGTATTTTCCTTAAAACCCGCACATACTCCCACAGTAAATGAATTTCTGAATGAAACTATTGCCTAAAAATTCTTCTGTAATTGTTTTCAATGGAGCATATAGTACACCTTTTCCCCACACATAATAGGTTTAATCTTTAATAGCATCATCTTCTACAAACAGGTGCAAACCCTTGTCTGCCCTCGGGAAAGACCAGCCAACGAGAAGTTATTCTGGTGACGTAATGCTTGTTAACTTAACTATCTCTCGGACATGATTGGGGAAAATGCTCTTCGGAGCATCAAGCATGTATTGAATTGAACTCTTTCTCACATGACTGAGTTTAGCTCATAAGCCACTCTGGTACTTCATAAACATGTCACTTAGGACAGCCTTGAAATAGTTATGCAAAATCATTAGACTAGAGAATTTCTTTTAAGCATTGGCATCTGTACCCATTGGTACTGGCCAATGATAATTTCTCATCTCTGTTGAGAAGTCACTTCCATATCTTGGTCCTTATGTAAATAGACAAAGAATATATTAACACAGCAGAAGAAAAATTTAACATTTCTTTCTCAGATGTGGAACCTAATGGAAATAAAATTAAAAGGAATAGAGATCTTATATTTTTAAAAGCAGATTCATCACAATCTGCTTCTCATGACTGTGTACAAACTTCATCTTCACATCTGCCCAGTTAATTTCAAAGATAAAAATATTTGAAACAAGTTTTTGTATAACCAAGTGTGTTCACATTGATGTCATAAACTTCTGCCTAGTGAGTAATTTCCAGGGCTCTGTTGATGCAACTAAATGCTTATGAATGTCCAGAGAAGTCCTCGCCCAGGTCAGGTAAAGACCCATTACCTATCACATAGTCTAATTCTATGAAGTGATAGGACAGGATAAATGTTATGTTAGCTTCCACAGTAAAGTATGCAAAACTACAGACACAGAGCTACAAATTTCAGGCAGGTATTATTTCATGCAACAGCTTATTCTCATTCCCTATTCCTCCACCTCAAACCTCACTTTTTGAGCAAAAGAATGCAGTAGTAAGCATGTTGTGAAAAACATAATTTGAAAGAGGAGGGTATAATACCAGATCAGTGGTTTATCTGATCTGAATCTCACCCAAAAAAGAAAGCAATTCAAACTGCTAAGCCAGCTGAAATGTGAAGTGCTGGATATAATTCAAAGATGATGAGCTATGAGTACTCACAGGAAAATTGCAGGAAAATTATTATATTAGAACTTTCCCCCCCTTTGTTTATTTTTTCAAAATATCCTCTTAACCCTTTGAGAAAACTGAGTTAATTTGGGGCACATGAGCCCTTCTTGGGGCTTTTCAACTTGTTCAGGTCATGGTAATACAGTTGCACTGGGATGAGATAGAATTATGGAATCATAGAATGATTCAAACCTAGCTGTGAATAATGTCTCTACCATATTAGAAAATGGTAAGTCACTTTAACTTCAGTGAGCCACACTTTCTTCAGCTATTAAAATGAAATAATAAATATTAATTATTAAAATGATGTGTATAAAGTTCTTGGCAAGTAGTAAGTACTCAACAGATAGTGGCTATGGTTATTACTATTTTTCCATATATACATAATTCCAAGCCACTTCATTTTTCAAAGTTGAAAACCAAATTATATAAAAAATTATTGTATACCCAGAATGGATTCCCAATTTTATCTAACTTTTGATTGTGAAATAAACCATTTTATTTTCCATTGAAGATTTAGTTTGTACTTGATTCTTAATTTGCCATATTATTCAGTAGTATTCAATTTTTATCTATTAATATTTCTAAGTTAGTGCTCTACAAATATATGATTTTACATACTATCAGTGTAAATAATAGTAGTACAGTACATTTCTTCTAGAGATCTGCTGAAATTTTTAAAGGCATTACTTCTCTAATCCTATAGAAAAGGTTCTGGAAGGCATTGTTCATGCCATCAAGTCAGCTTATTGGAAAATGAAAAATGCAGTTTGTCACCATAATGCAAAATATGTAGTTTGAGAATTTCAGTACATTAACTTGGACTAAATTGTTTTGATGTTGCTTGTATCTAGTCAAAAGCACTGACACATTCCTGCAAATTGATTTTAGATTTTAAATTTCAAGGGCTATTTAGTTCACATTATCATAATTTACTGAATCCCTCACCTGTGTATGGAGAAGTTCTCAGATTAAAAATGACAACAGTAATCACCACTAGACTTAGTTTCTGCCTTCTTGGTGCCGGTGTCTAATTAAAGGAACAGCACAGTGTGGTAAATTCCATAACAGAGTTTGGTATAAAGTGACTAGAAACATAGATGGTGGTGCTTTTAATTCAACGCTGGAGGGGTGAATTTTTGAAAAAAATGATGGACAGGTAACATTTTATTGGCTTTTAAAGAATCATAAGGAATTTCTTATTTGGATGAGGTAGCAGCGTATTCCAGGTGGAAGGAATAACGAGAGCAAAGGAAGAAAGGAATGATAATTTGTAGCTATTTATAAAATAGCTCTTGACCTAGCCTAGTGTTTCTACAGCATAGAGTACATTGGATAGAAGTATGGCAGGAAAAGGACATGCTTCATGTATAGAGGCACATTTTGGAAAACTAACATATTACCTTCTAAATCACAGCATTCTTATCTTTTCTTTGTTATATGCCATGAGAAGATTCGTGATATATCTAGCTGGATTTTGTGTGTGTGTGATGCCTTCAAGCTTATCTGGACTTTTCTTCAAGTAAAAGAATATTATTCCTTTGCGTTTCCTATTATTAAAAAATATTGCATTATACCAATACACTTAAAATAAGGTAAATGTAAATTTTACAAACCATATTTCAAGAAGGCAATATAAATTGTACAAAAGTAATGCTTAATTAAGATTTAGGGAACATCTACTGATTTTATGTAGAAGCATATACGAGCAAACTTGTAAAGGCAATACATCTAAATAGCATGTGATTGATAAGGTCAGAGTATGCATTAAAGAAGTATTGTCTATGCTAACTTTGTACTAAAAGAGTTATCTGGGAAAAGTTCATTGTTCTTATTCACACGGTGAAACACTAAACCAGTAGTAGGTCAATTCATGAAACCATTCACCTGTAATACTGTGGGTGTGAGAACATTCTTAAATAAAACTTGATGAAAATTCTCTGCCATTTTCTTTGAGTATATTCACTGACTAAGAAGTCTTCATTCATACCTTAGAACAGGACTATGTGTATTTGCTCAATTAATTTTAATATGTTTAATGATTTTTATTATACTTGCAGTGGAATGTATTATCCACATATACGTGATGCTGCTTTTATAACGGGACTATTCTAATTTAACGGATGACGTGTGCTGAACTATCTATATCCTGTATCCCCTTTGTGACCAATATCATGTATTTTAGAAGTAGTTAACTGGAATTACATGTGGTTGGATCAATCATGGGTTAAAGATTTTCATTATGTAAAACTAACTGAGCTGCGTAGAGATTCATCCTACAGTGTTGGCCTCGTTGTGTTCTTTCTATACACATTAGATATCATACACAGAAGTGTGTGTGTGTGTGTGTGTGTGTGTGTGTGTGTGTGTGTGTGTGTGTGTGTTATAGTCTACCTCATTCTAAAAATGATTTGAGGATGTTCGGGTTATATGTGTAATGCAGAAAAATCCACTGATGGCTCTAATGCCCTGGCTACCTAAGTAAGCAAACCAAAATCTGGCTTGTAGATTTTGCCTCAAGGCTACAAAATCAAAACCCAAGGACAACCAATCACAAACAGCCAACTAGGCTTAAAGCTATAACCAATCAATGATTTCCTTGCTTTGCTTCCACCTTTTCTCGGTAAGTCTCTCCTGTTGGTGGAAGCTTTCCTAGCTATACTTCAGGTTTGGCACTGCCCGATTAGACTCCATTTTTTTCTCAGATAAACTCTTAAATTTTTAAAATGCTTCAGTTTTAACAGTTCAGTATGTTTAAAAATATGAAATTCTCAGAAAAAATAAAAAATAAAGAATCCTTTCTGTTTCCTCCACCAGCTGTTAAGAAGAAGGCTAGCTTTATCACTCCAGTTCCAGGAGGCGTGGGACCCATGACAGTGGCAATGCTTCTCAAGAACACCCTTCTGGCAGCTAAAAAAATCATTTACTAGATCACATGAAAGAATAAAGCAAACTGAAGTCATGCTACGTATCTATTTGACAAAAGGCAAAAACCTTTATATTTTACTACAAAGCTATTTCTACATTGTATTTATTTTTTCACAGATGGAATCATTGTGGATCAGATGATTCACACAATCTTATGCATTTCCTGCTAATAATTACTGAATATTTTGAGTGGATGTTGAGTTTTAGGAAAAGAAAACAAAACAACTGCAATGAAAACTTTGGTAACAGTTGTTTGTTTTGTGATTAATATTTGTTCATAACGTTAAAACTAATAAAGGGCTCATAATAAATGCACATATTTTTGACACAAATATCACAAATAGTGTGTTCTCAACAAACATTTTGTCAGACAAGTAAGCTCCCTTGTAAAATGTAATTTAGGTTTTGCCATAATTATGCCCAATTTTTATATATTTTATGTACTATATCATATGATGAAAAAGAGTTTATTTGCTAAAGAGTTTATTTGCTAAAAAGAGTTTATTTTCCTTGCTAAAGGAAAGATAAAATATTAAAAATAAAATTTTGATCTCATATACTTCCCAAATGCATCCTACAAGGCATACTAATGAGAAATGATGCTCCATTCGAGGAAAGAAAAATATGCAAGGAAGGCAAAAAATGCAGTGCTACTTGGAAAGGTATTGATTATTTCAAATGGTGAATTACTACTTGCCAAGTAAAAATGCAATAAGAATGTGTTAGGTTTACATGTAATTTCTTTGTTCTTCTAGAAAAATATTTGGATAATACCTTCCTTGAAGAATAATGGAAACTCCAAAACCAAACAAATATACAAAACTAAGGTTGTATTTTCCCACAAATATCAGGAAAATACAATATAGTATGAATGAGGACTTCATTAAAGAATAGAAGTTATGTTTGTTCACAAATCTAGAAATCTAATAGAAAAATATGACACAATGTGCCCAAGCTAAGCCTTAGGATATGACTAAAAATTGATTGCTTTCTTACTCACAGTTCTTCCTTCGTCTCCTATAGCATTTGGTTCTCAAAGAAGATGCCATGTTTCTAACACAATTTAAATTAGAAAAAACATGTGACTGTCCGTTGAAGGCTATTTTGAGACTACCCTGGGCATATAATTGTATTGCTTTCAGGCTCAAATCACAGTCTGTTTATGTACCAGTAATTATTCTTACCCAGTGCATGTCTTTATTAGTGTATACTCTTGATCATTTGTGTGAAAATAGACTAGATGTTTATAATTAATATTTCAACTGTATAATAAAACAAATTTGGAAAGGAATACCTGTCTTCTTTTTCTTTAAGCTATCTATAAGTTTCTTTGTTCATATATTTGTTATCTGTTTCTTCAGAGCATGCTGGGGAAATGTACAAGTTCCTCAAACATGAAAGAAAAGGTTCTATAGCCCATTCCAGATCAATCTTTGGCTAATTACCCTGATAAAAGTTTAAATTCAAAGCTCCCAAGCAAACATTTCAGAAAGACCCTCTCTTTAGTATTTAAGTGCCCCAGGTTCCCAGAACAAACATAATGACCCGAAATACATTTACATGGAAAAGGTGAAGTCTGTGATTTTGAGCTTCCTCCTCCCCAACCCCCAAATGCAGGAGGAGTTATTTTTTGGAAATATTTTTCCCCTTTGGTGAGGCTAAAATTCGGGAGTGAGCCTTTCCAGAGACCAATTAAAACACTATAAAGGAAAAATTATCTAACATTTGTTAAAAATATAAGGACGACTTTATTCAGGACTATTGCAATGGGGTCGAGACTATCACAATAGAAGAGATTGAAAACTCCAAATATAGCTGAGACAGCAGTGGATTTATAGGCAATGAAGAGAGTGAGGGGATCAGTAGATGGAAAATTACTAAGAGGAACTTGATTAGATAACAAGGCTGGAGGGATTCTTGTTAAACTAGCTAACCAGGATTCTTGTTACAGGGAGGCCAGATATCAAGGGTGGGAGATAGGGAACTTGAGCAGATATGGCAGGGACAAGGGTGCAAGGAGCAGGGTAGGGGGATGCTCCATAAACTAACTTAGCAGATTGCTTTGCTAAAACTGGGCTCAAAAGGCTAATTTGATGCCTAGTTGAGAAAAGGACTAGGAGTTGTCTAACTAAAGTTTGGTCAAGAAGGAAGCCTTTGTCAACACATAAAAGAAATAAAGTTGGTTCACTGGTATCATGACTTTACTTACGCATATTTGGGGTCTGTAAAAGACATATGATTGTCTTGTGGAGGAGGTTTGGAGAAGTAAGTTCTCTTCTACACGTATCTGTAAAAAGGACCCTGAAGAATTCATGAGGATTCAACAATAACATGAAGATATGGAGGTGAGAATGAGCTTAGCACATATATATGAAAGCAAGGGCTACAGTCAGACTGAAATGAAAAGTGTGTGTTGCAGAGTGGTGGAAATAACAGCTGGATAACAGCAGAAATAGATTAGAGAAAGCCTGGATAAATCAGAATTTAGACTATATTTAGTCAGTGATGAGAGTTGTAGTTAAAGCCTAGAAGATGTTATCACTGATTATCATGAGGAAGTTGTAAAGAAGAGCTTATTTTGGAGAAGAGATAATATGTTCAGTTTGACATGTTGAGTGTGAGGTGATGACATAATACATAAATAAAAGTTCTGACATAGTATCAGTCTGGTATGAGAATAATTCATGGCTAATGATGAAAACTTAAGATGCATCAACATGTGTTAACCGCTAAATTCTTAACCTTGATTGACCACTATACACACCCTGCATCTTTCTACACTTGTTTGATAGTAACAGCTATCTTTAATTGAGCACCTATCATGTGCTAAATGCTTTATTTTTTGTTATTGTTGTTACTGACAATCCACATTTGATATATGAGGAAATCAACCCTTGAGGTTATTAAAAAGTCTCAGCAAAGGCCAAATGGATAGGAAAGGTAGAACTGGAATTCAAAGAAAGGTCTGTGAGGATGATGTGAGCCGGAACCCACTCCCTTTTCATTCTATCACTCTACCTCCCCTCGGTGCCCACCTCCCCTGCCACCTAGAATCCTTTCTCTTATCACTATATGTCTAAATTCTACTTGCTATTTAAGATTCACTTCAAATGAAACTCATCCATGAGAACTGTGAGAGTTTGACCAAGTCCCATCCCTGAACTCTTATACCCTTTATGTACACCTTCATGGCAGTCATCTCTCTCTACCCAGCACTGCAGTTATGTATGTACTTTCCTTAGCCCCGTCTAGTTCTTTGAGGTCAGAGTCCATGCAGGATTTTTCTATTTGTTTTACAAACATTACATGTTACAGGCATAAAATGGTTTATGAATGGATGAATGTCAACTGAATTCATGAGAATTACAGAATAAGTTTAGAGAGAGATAAGCAATGGGCTGATGACCATTTCCTTCCAATGTCCAGCAACAAATTTTGTCTGTTAGTGAAAGAGCAAGAAAGAAAAAGGGGGCTTCCCTGGTGGCGCAGTGGTTAAGAATCCACCTGCCAATGCAGGGGACATGGGTTCAAGCCCTGGTCCGGGAGGATCCCACACGCCGCGGAGCAACCAGGCCCGTGAGCCACAACTACTGACCCTGCGCTCTAGAGCCCATGAGCCACAACTACTGAAGCCCACGTGCCACAACTACTGAAGCCCATGCGCCCTAGAGCCCATGCTCTGCAACGAGAAGCCACCGCAATGAGAAGCCTGCGCACTGCAATGAAGAGTAGCCCCCGCTCGCTGCAACTAGAGAAAGCCCGCGCTCAGCAACAAAGACCCAATGCAGTCAAAAATAAAATAAATAAATAAAATAAATAAGTTTTTTAAAAAAGAAAGAATAAAAAAGGAAGGAAAAGAGAGGAGAGATGAAGAAAGGAGGGGAAAGAAAGGGAAAGTAGGAGAAGGGAAGGAAAAGATAAACTTAACGGCGAGGGAAGGGGAGAGAAGACACTTCCAGAGATGCTTATGACTAGAGAGAGATGAATAAATTAAAAAGATAAAAAATGGTCGGAGGGAAAAATGATAGTGGGGTGCTGCAGCCTTCTTTCTCACTCTAACATGTATCAGGAATTAATACAAGTATCCGTGAGGCAGTGTTACAGTACCCACCTCTCCCATTATTCAGGATTGCCGAAGGACTCCCTGATGAAAGGATTGAAGATGTGAAGATAGGAGGTTTTCCTATAGAAAGTAAGGGGGATCCATCATGATGAGTCCCAGAGGAAAAGAAACATATGGGATGACTTGGAGCTATTTTCTTAAGCTCAAGTGGTAGATGAGTTTCTATATTATACGGCTTAATTCACCAGAGTGGAGAAACATCTAGAGAGACAGTGATCCACTTCTCTCAGCCCGAACATGTGTAAAAGCCATAATTCATTTGTTTAGATTCTTATGGTAAGGTAATTTACTTAAATCTTGATCTTAGGAGATAATTTGAATTTCTCTAAGGTCAGTATACTGACTCCTACCAGAGGACACAGCTGGGGAACTGGAGAGGGCGTATGATCTGGAATCTGAACATGGGCTCAAGTCCTGACTCTAGAGTGTGTCCTTTGGCAAGTCAATTCTTTTGAGTCTTCATTCTTTATCTGTCATATGGGAATAAAAATAAGGCCTGTTGTTTATTTCTTTATTCACTCAAGACAGATTGACTGAGTATACTCTACACTATATATTAGGCACCGGATTTGTTGGGGCCGGGATTAATGAAGACAGAATTGAGATATGCAATTTTGCTTCTGCAAAATGCAAAGCACTGTCAAGTGCCAGTTAACAGTTACTATAAAGATGGTTGTGGTACTATGTTCCAGTCTTAGAAATAAACATATTTAACATTAGACCTAGCATCTTCCTCCTGCAACTGCAATTGGTTGTGGTTTATTTAATCCTTTGTAAATGATTTTTTCCTTAAATTCTTACCAGTGATACAGAGATGATTATTTGACTTATAATTCAAATATGATTTGCTTGGGAAAAACAATATCCAGAACTTGTCTTAATATTAAATAGTTTTTTAAAACTCCACAAAAGTAGGAATATGAACTGCAGGCACATTTAAAGCAAGCCAAGTATAGTCTTTTAACTTTAAAAGGATGACTCTGGCAAGTGATTGCCCAAGGTATAATGAGTTCAGCAAGCTCATTCTTGTGTGATTTCTAAAGCCAAATTCATATTTGAATAGTGAAAGGGATCCTTTCCGGTAAACTGAATTTGCTGGGTGGACGTGACGCAAATGACAACCTATCTTGACTTAAACAGGTTTTTAAGGTACAGAAAATATGAGCAATTGAAATTCCTGGTAGAAAGTCGCAATACCTCAGAAAAACATATTTATAAATTATTTATAATAATTTGGGGCAAGTGAAAAATTTATGGAAGTTCCTATAGTCACAAAAAGGAATAGCAATAATTACATATTTTGCCCTTAAAAATGGTACTTTAATAATCATAAGTAGATTAATAGTAAGAAAATATTGAATGTTGTATTAAACTAAAAGCTTTCTATTCATTAGATGCACCAAACATAAATATTTTAAATATTTTAATTTTATCTTAATGGAGATGACATTATTATTATTATTACTATTATTATCATTATCATCATTATTTTAGTGCTTTACTGGTTCTCTCTAGAGCCTAATCATTGGGGCACATACTTAAGAACTGTAGTTCCTAGAACTCGGTAGCCTATTCCATTTGCTCAGAAAAAGAATAAATGGCAGAATGACATAAATGTAAATCTTATGCTTTTAAAAACAATTATTTTAACAGAAATTGAAATAGTAAAACTAAGTAGCAAAAACCAAAATGGAATATTAAACCTTTATTTTTACACACATTCAATTGTTCCCATAAATTACAAAATATCTTGATTTGCAGTGGAACCCAATCTGTACTGAAAAGTAGTGCAACTGACTGCAGCTTCAGGGATATTTCTTTTACGAACAGGTTAAGATGTTTCCTACTTTGGAAATATCAAAACTCCCCTTTCTTGGAATCTTTTACAGGTCACTATCAACTTTGGAGCTGGGATAATTCTGTTCACACCAAGGGGGCTTTTCCTGAATTCAGATTTTTTGTTGTTGTTTTCAGTACGTTTACAGACACGATTATGCCCACAGGTAACAGGAAACCAGTGTTTCAAAAGAAAATTTGATCACACTGCTAGATAACACAGGTATCCTAAACAAGTACACGAATGCCTCAAGGCTTCAAGCTGCTGCCAGAAAGACATATTTTTTTGATTGCTAAGAACTGCCAGATGACGCTTCATGAAATATAAATGCAAGAAAGCCTCTGAGAGCTCAATAAAAACCTTCCACCCGTCATTCTAGGAGGATAAGAGCAAGATACTGTTAACAAGTGCAGGAAATGGCTTTCGGAGTTTCAATATCAGTCTATATCTTATTCAATGGTAGGTCATTTCTTTTTGCTGTGTTAATTTTGTGTCACTGTAAAATGTGAATAGGATTTGTTTTATCTGAATTAGTGAGGAGTTGGCTTTTAGCAGCTGTTCTTCATGACAAAGATCCAAGCAAGGAATTTGTGAATTAATTTAGTTTCTTATGTAATGTATGTTCCTCTTTTAACATATTTTGACACCTCTTTTTCTGAGATCTTTATATTGTTTGTTCTATACAATTGAAAAGTAGTTGATACATATGATATGATAGTGTCCTTGTGATTGAATGCGTTTATAAAATGTATTTATTTCCTCTTAATGATTAATGTTTCTACTTTCTCTAACTATAATGTAGTGAGTGGAATTGATATTCATGAGAAACTATCAGGAAACTGCCCTTGTCAGGTTATGGATTTCAAATGTAAATGAATTAAAAATAGAACAGATGTGGGACTAGATAGAATAACTTTTGATCTATAGCTTGTACATAGAAGGAGGCTCACCTGCTAAAGATGCCTTCCCCCCCCCCCCCGACTTTCACACAGCTGTGACAGCATTGACTGAAGAGGCAGCCAAGACTGTAACACCCCCAATCACAACCCAGCAAAGTAACTGGACCGTTAACAAAACAGAAGGTATTTTCTTCACACTTTTGTATTTCAAGTGACTTTTTTTCTTAATGTTTGAGAGAAATTTGGATTGTGGTAAAAGCAACACTGGAAATTTTTAAATATATATTTTATTATTAGACAATCTTTTATCCGGATGGTGTTAAATGGGAGTGACAGGTATATGTGTCAGCAAAGAATTGTCTTTTTAAAAGGAGGAAGTGAAGCAAATGAGAAGTTGTTTTCAGTTACTGTTCTGGATGTGAAACATGCCACACTTTCTGCTTGATTCCTGCTGGGTTTCCAATAACCCATGTGTTTCCAGAGGCAGTTTGTCCCTATTTTGGCATTCTTGATGAGTGACTTTATATTTTCATCTGTGATTGTGAGCTTTGCAGCCAAATAAATTATGGCTACCAGATGAAGCCTTAATCCACTTTCCCTCATCTTTGGAAAGATCTTTTTTCTTGTCTTTGGGAGCTTTTGATGTTGCTTTAGTATATGCTATACCTCCCAACCACTTGTATCCAATTTTTGTTGTTGATGGTGATGACATATTTTATATTGTTATTAAAATAGCTTCTGGCCACTGTTGAGCATCAGCATTTTTTCAAACTCTTTGAACTCTTAGAGGTGAACTTGGGAAACTTGTTACCTGCCAAGACCTGTGTATCAGGTGGTTGTGATTTTCACACAAATCATCACCCCGTGATGTGAAGATGGGCTTTGTGACTTAGGACCAAAGAAACACCATATCTTGCTCTCAGAGCCAGGCAAGTAAAAGAAGATCAAGTTAAATATTTTGTTTCTGAATATGAAAGATAGTAATATTTAAGTATTCTTCATTTCACCAATAATTTTAAATTTAAAAAATTTGCTTAAAATATTTTGCTCATTTGAGTTTTTGAATAGATATCAATTTGCAAAATAAAATTAGGATGGCTTTTAGAATAACTTTTAGCCAAATTCTTCATGTCTTTTGAGCCTTTAAACAAAGAGAAAACATCTTTGTTGAGAGATAATACTGTAGAGAATTAAAGAAGTACAGTTGCCCATCACCACCTTTTTTCTTCCCTAATAGTGAACTGCAAGTCAAATTCTCCAAGTTACAGGTAATAATTATGGACAAAAGGGGTTGAATATATCACTTCAGTAGTTTTTCTTTGCTTTCTTTTTTTTATTTTTATTTTTTGCGGTACGCGGGCCTCTCACTGCTGTGGCCTCTCCCGTTGCGGAGCACAGGCTCCGGATGCGCAGGCTCAGCGGCCATGGCTCACGGGCCCAGCCGCTCCGCGGCACGTGGGATCCTCCCGGACCGGGGCACGAACCCGTGTCTCCTGCATCGGCAGGCGGACTCTCAACCACTGCGCCACCGGGGAAGCCCTTCTTTGCTTTCTTGATGCGTGAATTTTAGCTCCCTGCTTTTCATTTAGCTTAAAAATCTGAATCCAGTATCTCAGGAAAGTTTCATGAAGTTATAACTAACATTCTTCTCCTTAGAGGAAAGATGAGTCTCTAGTATATTCTTTCTTTGGAAATGTCTTCTTTCAATTCTCACATTTTCTAGTAAGTCCTGGTTCAGGCTTGGTTAATTGAACTTATTTAATCTTGAAGTAGGAAGAACCTAGCACAGTTTATAATGAGAAATTCCCACTGCCTTAGAATTAATTATCAAGATGAGAAATTAGATTTACTATACCACATTTAACAAAATGAATATGAATTTTAAGGTAATGTTGTTCTCAACCAAAATGAAGTTATATAACAGTATCTTGTTGGTGACTTAGTACCTAAAGATTTAATATTTTCAATATAAGTATGCCTTTTTAGATCTTTTTCTCCCGAAAACAAATAAGTATGATTCTCTTAATCTACTTAGCAAGGTGAATATAATATAACATGATAACTAAGGTTGAGGAGATATGTTTATTCATAACAGTGACAAAAATAAAATGCCACTAATTCTTCTTGAGAAGAATTTAAGAATCAGTAATTAAAGTATACTAAAAAGGACTCATTTATGCTGTTTTGTCATTCCCACTGCATAAACCTCAAGGATAGTATAGGTATATGTCTTTAGTACATCAAGGAATGAAGGATAAGCATCCTGAAATCTATGTATTTTGCCACAGTACAGCTTCCCAAAGGGAAGTTTCCCATAAAGAGGCTTCTGGACACTTGACCACAAAGGTTTCGCCAAGTGTGGTCATTTGCATAGTGTTAAAGCTAGAAATCAAAACCCAGATTTTCTAATTCCAACTCCATGGCTTTTCCCACAATCTCATAATGCCTCTTAACTGAGTAAATTTTCAACATCTGAAGGTATTGTCTTAGGTATGTTAAGCCTGAGCCATAAATTGTTTCTGGCTCCATGTATAGGTCATAACAATACCTCTTCTGAAATCAGTTAGGGAAAACAATCCCTTTTCCATTAGCTACTTAAGGTAGTCTGCATAAGAAGGGGGGATTCTCATCTCACTCTTCTCTGGAGAATGAAAAGAAATCAAGTTCATTATCT
This sequence comes from Kogia breviceps, assembly GCF_026419965.1. Classification (NCBI taxonomy): domain Eukaryota; kingdom Metazoa; phylum Chordata; class Mammalia; order Artiodactyla; family Physeteridae; genus Kogia; species Kogia breviceps. Next base: position 56,035,974 of record NC_081315.1, read on the forward strand.
CCCAACCATACATCCAAATCTTCCTAAGTGCTTACTTTTCAGGTGTAAAGGGGAGAATGAAAAAAACTGTATTATTTCATTTGTATCCAGGCATATATTTGTATCCAGGCATATATTTGGGAAGGCTTGCCCAGGATAGCATGCGAAGACGAGAATCAATGCTGCCACCTTTTGGCAAACTTGTATCTATATCTTATTACATAGTTTCCGAAGAATGGAATGATCATCAATCCACCTCCAGCCCCTTATTCATTAATATGTCTTAGATGATATTAACCCAACCTCTGTAAATATAAACTGTCAAAGGAATCAATCAATAGTTCAAATGACAGAGCACTCAAAGAATATTCCTAAAATTAAAAGCCTTTTTGTATATGTGTTACAAATCTGTGGAAGTGTGACCCACCTCATCTGTTAATACTGTATCTCCCTTTTCTAGCTGGCTACACAGAAGGACCCATAGCACTGAGGCTCTCACATCCTTGCCTGGAAGACCACCATAGTTACTGCATCAATGGTGTTTGTGCATTCCACCATGAGCTGGAGAAAGCCATCTGCAGGTAATCGCAAAGAACTTCCCAAGCCCTAGAGATGGGAGAAGGAGAATGTATGCCTCCTTTCACATGGTGTTTCACATAGTACATTTCCACACACCTCCATCTTATCTAGTAAAAAAAATACATGATCTGAACGTGATTCACCAATTCTCTTTGTATTTGAATATCTAAAGAGTCTTTTTCCAATCTACCCAGTTCTCATTACTCAAAAATATGGTTCCTAGATTAGCAGCATCTGTATAACCTGGGAGCTTGTTGAAAATGAAGAAGCTCACACCGTACCTCAAAACTATTGAGTCCAAGTCAACTTTTAACAACATGCAAAGATGTTTCCAAGTTTTTATGGATAGATTATAGGATAAAATGAAACAGACTATGGCAAAAACACTCTAGGAATATAAGTTCTAGATCAACTGAGATACCATTTTTATGATCGATTTGCTCAGCATCCTCCTGCGAAAGAGTAGGTTAACAATTTTCTAGATCAACTCATGCAAGGGTCCTACCTTTCCCTCCTACCAATGAGGGAAGTTGCATTAATATGGGGTCTTAATCAAATGATTATTGTAAAATACATGGCTTCTTCAATACATTTAATAGATTGGCTTTCATTTGGTATTGGCCTCTTTAATTTAAATCACTTTTTATTAAATTTTTTTCATTCTTCGAAATTTGTCATTTATGTTTCTATCATGAGTTTTAAAATTATACATTCTTTTCTTTTTTTAAAGGTGTTTTACTGGTTATACTGGAGAAAGGTGTGAGCACTTGACCTTAACATCATATGCTGTGGATTCTTATGAAAAATACATTGCAATTGGGATTGGCGTTGGATTATTATTAAGTGGTTTTCTTGTTATTTTTTACTGCTACATAAGAAAGAGGTATGAAGAAAAACAAATTATGAAGTCACTAGATACTCATTCATTTGAGAAATATTCACTGAGCCCCTACAATGTACCAGGCACTGACATATATAATTTTTTAGTGAAAATATGGCTGTAAATCTGGCAAGTTTCTGCATATTTGTTTTGATGCCTTTTCTCATAAACCCAGACAAGAGGTAAAAATTTACCCACAGTTGCAACAGGATAGTTCCAATTTACAGTTACCCTTCATCCCCAACTCTGTCTGCCTACATCAAAGTTATAAATGTGTAGTACAGTCGGCCCACAAGGGTAAATATTAATGTGTTTTGTGCACAATTATATGAAGTGTCAAATACCATGTCTGGCACACCATAGACGCTCAGTAAATATTTGTTGAATGGACAAATGAAAACATGAGTATTAAATGAATGAAAATGTGTGATAAATGTGGGCCATTTTCTTCCCAGACATTAGTTGAGGGTATATTCAGGAGATACTGTCTACTGCTAAAAGTTAAATAAGATAAATTTGATCCACTAAGTATAAATTACTCATGCATTAATTATTAATCATTATTTCTGGCTTTTCCACACTGGTAATTTTTCCTTTAATCCATGTCATAGGGAAAAGTCAAGAAATAATGTGATATACGTTAAAGAAAAGGTATAAGTACATTTCCCTTGCTGTAGTCTATTAACTAAGTTGTCATTTTTTAAATGATCAAAAATTACTGTAAAACATTAAAAAAATTGTTTGCTTAATAACTGTATCTTAGAGAGAATAAAATCTGTTATATCAATTGTGGATCAATTGATATAAAATGTTATATCAGTTGCCTAAGAGACCAAGAAAGAAAATAAAAAAGGAAGTAAGACCTTTTAATATTAACAAGATAGCTGTCTGGGATCAGGTTCCCTAGAAGCTGAATAGAGATTCCTGACTGAGTGATGGCTGGTCAAGGGAATGCTCAAAGGTGAAATCTGTAATGAAGTAGGAAAGCTAGAACAGAGGAAGAAGGTCAGCAAAGATGTAGTTTAGCTGAAGTCTACCCTCAACCTGATTCCAAAGGGAGACCTGGAACATGACTGGCATCGCTAACCCATCCCAAGAAGGTGAGGGATCTTGGCTGTAGCACCCAGCATCATCAGGCATGGGTGTCAGAGTGCTCCTGGCAGGGTAAGGGGCAGGGGCTTGGAATCTCCTAGGAATCTTCAGGCAAAGTCCTCTCTTGGCTGAGGACAATCTTCTAGAGAAGGATGGTGCTGTGAGCCTTATTAACACCCACAACTGCTGGGGGATGGGTATACCAGTGGGTAAAGAGGATATGGGTGGGATACCAAGAGCAGTTGCTACACCAGAGCATTTATATAATCCTCAATAAGCTATACAAACAGCAGTCAAATTCATATGAAAACCAATACTCTGTTTTAGGTGTCTAAAATTGAAATCACCTTACAACGTCTGTTCCGGAGGAAGACCACTATGAGGCCTTTGTAAGAAATTTTCATGAGTCGTTGGTGAAAAGCATTGGGCCCAAAACTGAAATTTTCAAGTGAAACAACAAAACTTCATAAGCTGACTAGAAAGTTGGGATCATGATGAAACAAGATAATAAATTTCAACATTGGTCCTTAGACTTTGCCATTTTTAAAGTGCCATGGGTACACTGAACAAGGTACAGTGACAGAAGTCAAGTTCACAGTTCTACTCTGGGTTTGTTGCTGTTGTGTAATTATTGTTCTCACTGCGGAGAGACTGAGTTTTATGCTTCTGACTATGTCAGATGTGAATTTTCATGGGAATAATTATCAACCTTGCAGCCAGCCAAAGCAATGCCAAGCTTGGATTCTTCACTACACTTGCTACCAGGATTCTGGACCACTGCTCTACGGACCAAATCCCAAACATGATGCTTTCATGGTGTCTAAAAGAATGTGATGTCAGCTATTCAGATGAGATTAGTATTATGGCACCTCCAATGAACCAAACTTATGATTGAAGTCTAAGCTAGAGAAAAGAAATGGAATGTCCAAGGCAAACATAATGATACCCAACTTTGTGACAACACTGTGAAATATGGAATAAGCTAAAGAGTTTCTGATGACTGAAAGCTATCTGGATATTGAGCCCTGAGGAGACAAAACGTTTTTGTTTCTGCACGGATTATAAAATTTTGTGTTGGACTCACTGGTCCCCGAATGCTTATGTTCATCCTTTCTCCTATTGTTAGTGGAATTACCTGGCGATTATCTATTTGGACTGAAATTCTAAAATTCTACTAACAAACAAAATTCTACAATTGGCTCTGAAATAGAAACTGAAGAACTTGACATAAGAATTTTTCACCAGCCCACAGCGGGTGGAAATTTTCTTTACCATTTCTGGGTACCGGAGAGAAGATTTGCACAGAGGGAGAGAAAACAAAATATTGGTAGAAATAACGATTTAAGAATTAGGGTCCTTCCTCTCTAATCATATTTCTTCCACCTAATTGAAATAGTCTTGTTCAGGTCCCTTAATTTCTTTGGGCTTTGATCAGTTTCTCCAAGGTCCTTCTAGCTCTAAAATTTGATTGTGACAGAAGAGAGAAAATTTTCCACCTCTCAACTCCATCTCTGTCCCTGACCTCACCTCTCACCCCACTGGATATCATCTTAGGTGTATATTTTATTATTTAGTTTGTAAAATAATAATTTAAGAATTTGTTTTTAAAGGAAGTAAAACATGAAATTAAAAATAATATCTACCATTTTTCTTTTATATTCGATCTAAGACTATGGACTTTTTTCTATTGTGGTGTAGATAAGCAAAATAATTTTGATAATGAGATGGGTTAAAAAAAGATCAAACATGAATATTCTTACAATGGTAGCGTAGTAGCAAGCCTTTCTCTTATATCAAGTTGTGACTTTTCATTCACTTCTAAACAAAACTACATTCTGCTTTCCTTTGAATAGGAGGCATTTCACTTGCTTTGTTTTCCCTTCAGAAGGAATTTAATGCAGATGAATTGCATGTCAGCACTTTCTGCATGACCTCACAAAGTATGCAGAGGTTACATCATACCAAGGAGTGGGGAGATGAAGGTTCCTCCCAGTGACTCCAGTGACCGCACCCAGAAAGCTAGGCTTTTCCTGAGCATTTCAAAAAGGTGTTAAAGAGCTGGGTAGAGTCCAGGAAGAAACACTAAAGCTTAATTAAGGACTGCCTCCAGAAGAAAAGAAGAGGATGTAAGGGTAGAGTCTGGGGAGGTGATAACCTAAAAAGTTATAAATATTTGCTGTCTATAAATATTTCTAAAATGTAAACATAATTGAATTGATATTAATCAACAAATTAAAATTCCCAGAATGCCAAACCAAAAAGTAAACCAAAACATAAAACCAATAGAAGTTCAATTTTTTTCACCTGTGGGAGAGTATACATTAACATTATAAAATCCACCCAGTGAGACTACATATATGGAAATTTATTTATTTATCTATTTATTATTTATAAATTTATTTATTTATTTATTTTTGGCTGCGTTGGGTCTTCGTTGCTGCCCACGGGCTTTCTCTAGTTGCAGCAAGCAGGGGCTACTCTTCATTGTGGTGCACAGGCTTCTCATTGCAGTGGCTTCTCTTGTTGTGGAGCACAGGCTCTAGGCGGGCAGGCTTCAGTGGTTGTGGCACGTGGGCTCAGCAGTTGTGGCTCATAGGCTCTAGAGTGCAGGCTCAGTAGTTGTGACTCAGGGGCTTAGTTGCTCCACAGCATGTGGGGATCTTCCCGGGCCAGGGCTCGAACCGGTGTCCCCTGCATTGGCAGGTGGATTCTTAACCACTGCGCCACCAGGGAAGTCCCTACGTATATGGAAATTTAGAGTGTAGCTTATTAGAAGCCATCTGTTTATGGTCCGTCATACAAAAGAATCTTGTGATAAACTCCTAGAGTTCATTTTCTGGGAAGGAATCCCTGGCATTCCTATGGCAATATTTACATATGTAAGCAGGCCTTAAGTAGGAAAATGCATAAGTATAAGATGTTCTGCAAATTTTTCATTTTCTATTTTTTCCTATATGCAATAAGACCCTGAAAAAAAGCCTACCAGTGAAGCCCTGGCATCAGAACTACATTTTCAGCTATTAGGTGAGGTGGGTCATTTAGGAAAGAAATGAGAACATGTTTCTGGCATCTTTGACTAAATCAAACAGGCCAAGGGGTTCATCAATTTCTTTTATTTCCCATTTTATCTCCTTCCTGTGTCTGCCCTTCAGTTCTTGAGAACACATTCTTAGGTCATCAATATTCATGAGTGAGTCATTAGTTAGCCTTTTGGAGCATAATGGCTGTAGGAGCAAACACTATAACTTGTCATGCTTGAGTGAGTAAATTTACAAAAAGGGAATTATAACTGCTTGTTACTGTATCTTCTTTCTCCAAATTACTTTTTTGTATAATTACGTTTTTATAATGTTGGAAAGTAGATGAAATCATAACACTGTCCATCTTTTAGTGTTTCCTGGCACAATACAACCCTTAATTGTGAAACATCTATTTTGATGACGTCAAGAAGATTTCTATTCATTATATGTAATTTTTAAAAATGTCTGAAGGAAATAACAAGGCAAACATGAGTAATTTAACCTTTTGATGTTGAACATAGGATGATTTGCCACAGAGGACATGAGTAAACCATTTAACTTCTCTGTCTTACAAACTGCAACACATTCTGTGGTATGATGTAAATATTGATATCCTACAACTCATACTCATGGGAAGGGTTACCAGAATCTCTCTGTTGCAAAATACCACTCTTTCTGGCTTACATCATGACTGTATGACATCAGGATATTAGCAGTTGCCAAGATGAGCTGGAAGTGTTGAAATTTAATTTGTGAGCCTGGCACTGCTAATCTGCATGAGTCCACATTTCTGTCCAACCTTTTGGCACAGCTCTAGTCAGTAGCATATTCAGAAGCATATCTTCCAAATTCAACTCCAAATTTCTGTGAGATGTTCAATTAACGCACAACTCAGAGTACAAGGGCTTAAGTAGTTAATATCCTAAGAATTCAAAGGCTAGACTCCTTGAGAATACCCACATGAATAAATGTGTCCCATCTGGACATTTCACTCCTCTGCCAAAACTAAACACGAGGGCTGTTATAGATTGTGGACAACACCCACAGCTTCCAGAGAAGCATCTCCGAAAGATTAGGAATGCAATGATATGGTAACAAGAAGAATTGAATTGTTTAATCGGGTCTTATCTCTATACTTCATGGCCTTTCTTGGTAATTTTTATGTCTCAGATAATATTGGAGCATAAGTCACTTAGATTGAAATTCCATTAAGACCATAGCCAAGCAGGTATCAAACTAGCCATGTTAAGAGAATGTTAATTAGGCTTCCCATCTTTCTGGAAGAAAATGGCATATATAGATTTTTTAAATTGCACAAAAATATTGATTCAATATTAAGTCCCTTCACAAAGCAAGTTGAAGTAATAGCGTAATATAGCTATCATTTATAAGCACTTATAATATCTGAAAAGCATTGTTAGCTTTGTTTTAATTAATCCACACCTATATGTAATTGAGGCTTAGAGAAAACAATTCACTTTTTCAAGGTCACATAGCCTTTAAGTGGCAGATCCGAGACATGAACCAGATAGATCTAATGCCAAAGTCCCTCATCTAAACTCTAGATGATAATGCTTCCCAATATTTTATGAGGAATACTAGTGTTGGGGGTTGGTTTCTTGATGAGCTTGGAGATATACCCAAGAGATTTGTATACAAATGAAAAAAAAGTTCTTTTCTTTAAAATATATAAAATAATGACCTTTGTCATGGATCAACCACAAAAATTCCCTGCTGTCATCTGCAGATTATTAAAATATGCATATCTTCCTTAGGGTGGGGCCAGAACAAGCTTCAAGTGCCTGTTGACAGTTGAATGTACAGTCTGGGGAGAGACTTTAGACTGTAAATGAACCCTGGTTTATCCTCAGGACATAGAGAATGAGGTGGTCATTTGGGAACACTTGATCCCTGTTTGTGGACAAGGGTTCGCTGGCACCAGTGTTATCCTAACTGGGACACTTTAGTTTAGTTTGGTAATGAGATGAGGAGTGAGTGTTTTTCATATCTATAGGAAAATCTCATCAACCTCCTTCCAACACATCACTCTCAACCCTACCCTAGTGCCATATCTACCTTAGAGAAAAACAGTCAATGGTAGTGGCCCAGCTTGGGGCAAAAACTGGAAGCAACATTAAAAAAAATCTGCAATGGATGGATACTTCAAGGACCTGTGATCTAGTCTGGCTGTATGATTATCTAACTTTGCTGGGGCCCTTTGGACAGGCTATCCTTGTCTGTTAAATGAAGAAGTTATACTCTAGAAATGACCTCCACACTCCCTTCCTAGTCGAAAGTCATATGCTGAAAATGTGCAGCCTAAAAGGCAGATCCAGTCCGCAGGCATATTTCCTTTGGCTTTCAAGATGTTTGTTTTAAATCAAGCCTATATTTAGAAATCAAGATGTTTTAGTATAAAAATCCAGCTTTTCTAGATTCTAGAAAAATAGGAGATATAGGGGATGTCCTAGAAAAATAGGAGATAGAACTCTGACCCTGTATTCTTACATAGCTTTGATCAGAAGGAGTGCGCCCTTGACACCCAGCCTGCTTCTGTCACTATGCTTCCCATTCAGGGTTCCTATAGGCCTTAAAGTCTGCCTCCATGGTTCTTCGATTGGATTAATTTTAAGATCCTGCCTCATCTAAATTCCTCTGAGTCTAGTCATCAGAGTACCTGCAGAGGGCCTTGTTGTATTGCAAACCACTCAAGCCATAAAAGAATCTCAGATTCTTTAGAACCCACACTCACCTGGAAGCTGGCAGGGGCAGCATCCAGTGACTCAGACTCTCTGCCCTGCCCATGCCCTCAGTCACTCTCTGCTACAGTCTTTGACAGATTTGTTTTCTCAGTGTTCAACCCTGCTTATGTTAACTCCCTGCTCAAAAGCAAAACTGACTCCCCATTGCACACCATGTTTAACAAAGGCTACCCTCCCAGTAGTGTGAGGCCTTCCACAGGGAAGCTCTGGTGGTCTCTCTTTCTCATCTACCCTCCAAGGGCTCCCTACTCAGACCATCAGCTGCAGCCACCAGCTGCCCTCTGCTCTCTGAACAGACCTCACAGTTCCTATCTCTGTGTTAGGGTCTCTGCTTTTCCCTCCACATGTATTACCCTCCTCCATCTCTGTCTGCCAAGATCCTATGCAATTTTTTTCAAATCCTGCCTTCTCCTTGAAGAATTATGTTATTTACAAATATCACCTCTCCTTTCCTTTGAACTCCTTGATTATTATTTTCTTTAACCTCTCAAATAGTGCTTACATTCTGCCTTCTGTTATAATGATTTTTGTTCTTGGCTAAGTTCCAGTGGTGGTAATAATAATAATAATAGACTTCATTCATTAAGTTCATACCATAGACTGGGCACAGTGCTAAGTTATTTCTACACAGCATCTCTTTCAGTCCTCAAAGACAGCCTGGAGGAAGGTTTTATTGGGAACTGTGATGAATAGCAGTTAAAAATACCAGTCTTTGGAGTTGAAAAGTCTGTGGCTTAAATCCCAGCTCCACCCCCTACCAGCTGTGCTGTCTTGACCAAGTTTCTTAACTTTTCTAAGCCTGAGTTTTGTCATTTGTAGAAAAAGGATAATATTTATCTGCTAGAGTTGTTTGGAGGGTAATAGTGAGTGTTCAATGAATATTAGCTATTTTATGATTGTCTCCCATTTTTCCCATCAGGAAACTGAAATTTAGAAAGTTTAAGTAACTTGTTCAGTGATATGCAGCTAGTAGGTGGTGGAACCTGGATTTTACCACAAGGCTGTCCAGTTCTGAGGCCTACTTCACTTAGCACAGTACCTTGACCATGGCTGTCACTTGGTTAATGTTGTCTAAAGCAGGATCTGAAATCTCAGAGGGCTGGGTTTTGAGTCCCAACTGTTTGTTAGCTATGTGATGGAGAATAAATTATTTAACCCCTCTAAATCTCAGTTGCCTCCCTTATAAAATGGGGATAATAATTATACCTAACCCATATGGTCATTTTAGGATTAAGTTAAATTTGATAGCTAAGTATGTAAAATATTTAGAACACAGTACTTATTCAATAAATTTTACTTACAATTATTAAACATTTGAAACTCCTGTTGAAATTCTTATCGATACTTAATACAGTCAGTTTTCTTTTTTATAACATGACATATGCCTTCCTAAAAAAGTTATCACACTGCAAATTTAAGCAATAAAAACCACAAGTCTTATGGGATGACTAAGGCTAAGGGTATAATACTCAAAAACTTTGTCAGTGACTCATTAAAAAAAAGAAACCCTAAAGAAAATCATCAAGCCACAAGGGAAGAGACAAAGAAGAAGAAGGAATAGAGAAAAACTATAAAGCACTCAGAAAGCAATTAACAAAATGGCAATAAGAACATACCTATTAATGATCACTTTAAATATAAATGTACTAAATTCTTCAATCAAAAAACTTAGAGTGGCTGAGTGTATAAAAAAAGAGAGAAAGAAAAGAAAGAAAGAATGAAAGAAGGAAGGAAAAAGAAAGAAAGAAAAAGAGAAAGAAAGAACATTACAGGCTGGTGGGGTGGTGGTGGTGGGATGAATTGGGTGATTGGGATTGACATATATACACTAATATATATAAAATAGATAACTAATAAGAACCTGCTGTATAAAAAATAAGTAAATAAAATTCAAAAGAAAAATTACAGGCCAATATCCCTGGTGAACATAGATGCAAAAACCCTCAACAAAATATCAGCAAACCAAATTCAACAATATATAAAAAGGATCATACACCATGATCAAGTGGAATTTATTCCAGGGATGCAAGGATGAATCAATATCTGCATATCAGTTATTGTGAAACACCACATTAACAAAACAAAGGATAAAAATGATATGATCATGTCCATAGATGCAGAAAAAGCATTTGATGAAAGTCAACATCAAGATGTGATAAAAACTCTCAACAAAGTTGGTAAAGAGGGAACACAACTAAACATAATAACGACTGTATATGACAAGCCCACAACTAACATCATACTCAATGGTAAAATGCTGAAACCTTTTCCTCTGAGATCAGGAACAAGACAAGGATGCCCACTCTCACCACTTTTCACATGGTACTGGATGTCCTAGCCATAACAATCAGACAAGAAAAAGAAATAAATCCATCTGAAATGGAAGGGAAGAAGTAAAACTGTCACTATTTGCAGATGGCATGATATTCTATATAGAAAAAGCTAAAAACTCCACCAAAAAAACAATTAAAACTAATAAATGAATTCATTAAAGTTGTAGGATACAAAATTAATATGAAGAAATCTGTTGCATTTCTATACACTAATAACAAACTATCAGAAAGAGAAATTAGGAAAACAATCCTACTTACAACTGCCTCCAGAAGAACAAAATACCTAGGAAGAAATTTAACCAAGGAGTTGAAAGACTTGTACTCTGAAAACTATAAGACACTAATGAAAAAACATTGAATAAGATACCAACAAATGGAAAGATATTCTTTGCTCATTGGTTAGAAGAATTATTGTTAAAATGTCCATACTACCCAAAGCAATTTACAGATTCAATGCAAACCCTATCAAAATACCCATGGCATTTTTCACAGAACTAGAACAATTAATCCTAAAATTTGTATGAACCACAAAAGACCCCAAATAGCCAAAGTGTTCTTGAGAAAGAAGAACAAGACTTGAAGCATCACATTCTCTGGTTTCAAACTATACTACAAAGCTATAGTGATCACTATAGTGATCAAAATAGTATAGTACTGGCACAAAAACAAACACATAGATCAGTGGAACACAATAGAGCACCCAGAAATAAACCCACATTTATGTGGTCAGTTAATCTATGACAAAGGAGGCAAGAGTACACTATGGGGAAAAGTCAGTCTCTTCAATAAATGGTGTTGAGAAAACTAGACTGTTACCTGAAAAAGAATGAAACGATTTTTCTTACACCATAAACAAAAATAAACTAAAAATGGATTAAATACTTTAATGTAAGACCTAAAATCATAAAACTCCTAGACGAAAATATAGGCACTCTTTGACATCAATCTTGGCAGTATTTTTTTTGGATCTGTCTCTTCAGGCAAAGCAACAAAAGAAAAAATAAACAAATGGGACTACATCAAACTAAAAGGCTTTTGCACAGGGAAGGAAACCATTAACAAAAGGAAAAGGTAATCTGCTGAATGGGAGAAGATACTTGCAAATGATATGTCTGATAAGGGGTTGATATCCAACATATATAAAGAACACATACAGCTCAATAGCAAAAAAAAAAAGAATTAGATTAAAAATGGGCAGAGGATCTAAACAGGCATTTTTCCAAAGAAGACAAACAGATGGCCAAACAGGCACATGAAAAGATGCTCAACATCATTAATCTTCAGGGAAAAGCAAATCAAAACCACAATGAGATATCACCTCACAGCTGTCAGAATAGCTACCACCAAAAAGAAAACAAATAACAAGTGTTGGCGAGGAAGTGGAGAAAAGGGTACCCTTGTGCACTGTTGGTGGGAATGTAAATTGTGTAGCCACTATTGAAAACAGTACAGAGGTTCCTCAAAATTTTACAGTAGAACTACGATGTGGTCCAGAAATTCCACTTCTGGGTATTTATCCAAAGAAAATGAAAACAATAATTGGAAATCATATATGAACTCTGATGTTCACTGCAGCATTATGTACAAGAGCCAAGATATGGAAGTAACCTAAATGATCATGGATAGATGAATGGATAAAAAAGATGTGGTATATATATACATATACAATGGAATATTACTCAGCCATAAATAAGAATGAAATTTTTCCATCTGTGACAGTATGAATGGACCTAGAGGGTATTATGCTAAGTGAAATAAGCCAGATAGAGAAAGACAAATACCATATGATTTCACTTTTATGTGGAATCTTAAAAACAAAACAAATCAACAAACATAACAAAACAGAAACAGAGTCACAGATACAGAGAACAAATGAGTGGTTGCCAGAGGAGAGGTGGGTGGGGGAATGGGCATTGTGGGGGGAAGGGAACTAAGAGGTACAAACCTCCAGTTACAAAATAAATGTCACAGGGATGTAATGTGCATAGGGAATATAGTTAATAATATTGTAATTAGTTTTTATGGTGACAAATGGTAAGTAGACTTATCACAGTGATCATTTCATAATGTACAAAAATATCAAATGACTGTGTTGCACACCTGAAGCCAATATAATATTGTAAGTTAATTATACTTCAATAAAAAAGAAACAATAAAAACAGTAGCATAATCTTATTGTACATTTTAAATGATTAAAAATACATAAAGAAATAATAAAATATGTAAATAGTTCAGTATGTAGGGTACTTTTATCTAAAAAAACACCTGAAGTTTGCTTGTGAAACGATAGGGGAAGGATTATAGAAACTAGATAGAAAGTTGTAACAGCAGATGCTCTTAACACCAACCTGAACCAATGTAGCTGGCATACATTTGTGATTTGGGAATGTGTGTGTGTTTGGTGTAGTCTACTAAGCTCAGCTCAACAGCTTTGTGCATTCATCTAGTGCTTCTCTCAAGTGAAATCATGTGTAAGCAAACACAGAATTCCTATTATGCTCAAACTGTTTCTTTATGTTGGAATAAATGCACATTTTCAAAAGAAGCATTCAAATAAAACTGACTGTGTCTTGAAATGATCATAACCCTTGTATCTCAACCTAAACCTTAATTATTATTATTAGGCACTTGAAGTATTCTGATTATATTAGACACTCAAGACCTTGAGGGCTGGGGGTTATGATGACACTTATTTCTCAGTCTAAATTTTAACAGGGGTGTCAAGGACATATTTCCAAGGACCCACGATACTGGGCTTTCGAGTTCTCTCAGGCAGACTTGTTATCATCGTGTTTGTTCTTTTCTTTATCAAACTATAAATGGACAGAAAATCTCACGATTATATTTTCCTTCTTAAATCATAATCACTCTAAAATGGATTTCTTCCAAATTTTATCGACTTACCGTCCTAATGTGAAGAGTCCCAATTCTTCTTTCTTTCATCATGATTTATTCCCTTCCTCTTATTTTTACTCTCTGAGGGTCAGAAGTCTTTAAGTGGTGCAGCAGAAAAAAAGTTTGGCTTCCTTCAGCAGTCTATATTAGGCAATAAATTATGCCAAACTGCAGACCTTTGAGCAGCAAGAACTTACTTAGGAATTAACAAAGCATTTAATAGAAAAAAGGGGCCATTAAGCAAAAGGAAGTCAATAAGAAAGATGAGTCAAACTTGGTATATACTAGAGTCCCCAGCTTGAGCCTAACACATGTTACCATCAGTGTTCAGGCCTGTCTAGGTGGACTGGACAAAAACGTGTGTCTACAGATTGGTGCCTTGGACAGATTGAAGTCCATTTGCTTGAGGGACTAAGGAGCCTTCTCTGAGTGAGCACACATTCAGGTGCTTCTCACACCTGATCAAAATTGATTTATCCTTCAGACGGTTTGTGTTTGCATGGCTAGGGAAATATATGGTGTGTAGTAAAATACAGTAACAATTCATTTGTTTGGCTTGCCAGCATCCATGCCCCTTCTGAAAATAGCACCTCAATTTTGCTTTGGAATATCATCCTCCTTCACCTTCATTGTACCTGGTTTAGGTGTATGTACCTCACCTCTAACCCCAGGGGCAATCAAAGCATTCCATCATCCAATACGAGCTATTAACTGAGAGGCAGGCATGCTATCTAATCCAGACCAATAAAAATCAGCCCTGGGATTTTTACGGGAATTGTCTGGGAGAAAAAGTTCTCTTTTTCAGATTGCATTGCTAAATTAGCACAATGAAATCTTAGATTTTTCTGAAGGTCATCAATGCCACCACAAGACAATAGCCTGCCTGAGAATGAAATTACAACAAAGAGAAAAAATGAGAAGTATGGAAGAGAGTCTAACTCCTGATGACAGTTTTTGAGGCCCTGATTTTAGCCATGATTGGAGTTCCAACTCTGTCCCTAGACTTTTTAAAATAAAGCTAATCAATACATGTCATTGTTAGCTTAAGCATTATTGACCATCTTCCTAAACTATGAAATTTACTCCAAGATTAAAGTAGAAAGTTCTGAATTTTTTCTTTAGAGTTTCTATAAGACATTATGTTGTCTCACTTTTCCATACAATACCAACTCATTCTTTAAGAAATGAAAGTTCAAAGACAAAAATTTGTACATGCAGAAAGTGACAGAAAAATATGACTTTTTTTTTAAAGCTCGGGAGGATCTGGATTTTAACATTACAGCCAGTAACCCATATGGCTATGCTGGAAAGTGTGTTTCCTAGATGTATTCAGGAGTCCTGCACAGAGAGCTTTTCTGAAAAATTAGTTTATAACTTCATAAATTCGTGGCAATTTAAATCTTTTGATTACATAAACCACTGGCTTCCATAAATCAGTTTCACTGTCTGCCAGAGTTGAGCTATACCAAATGTTTTCTCCTATTCTATATACACAGCTCCACTGTTCTGTAATAAGTTCCCAAATAACACAAATAACTGAAAATTCCATTTTTTAAAATATTGTTCTTCATTTACTTAAAATAAGAAATCTTACTCATATTCTTACAGAGAAAACGTTCATGGTGAGATAAATTCAGAACAACCTAAAATCATGAAGCGTGTTGAAATAAAGTAATTGTCCTTTAGGTCCCCTGAACTGAACTTGAAAGCAAAGCAGTTGAGAGCAGGCTCTCAACCACACATAGTGGACCAGTAGTGGCAAACAGGAGCAGCAGATCTACAAATTTTCAGAGATACTTAGATACTTAATTAAAAATCAGTTTTATTGTTGTGAAGCTGCAAGTGATCCAAAATAGTGGTGTTTCATTGATGAGAAACCACCAAGATATAAAGCATAAAATCATCAGTGTTAAAGTATATTTTAAAACTATCTTACACATTTGAAAGAAAATCATCAGACTATTTTGCAGCTTCAAAGAGAGATGTCTTAAGTAGGTAGAATGGAGAATCCAATCACAGGACCAAATTAAAATTGTTCAAAGTTTCCTTCAAAGTCAATTTTAGAATCATCTTAGAGGGTAAACTGGATATAACTAGAGAATATTTTATGAAGCCCTGAATTGCTCATGCAACCACAAGCTGAAGCCAAGCTGAAATAGGTGTCTTTATAAAACAAGTTACATTTTAATATTAAACAAATGATTGAAAGATTGAACTCAATTCAATTTTGTTTAACCTTAAAATTGGAAGAAAGCAGAGAATTTTGTAGTTGAATATTCTGTTTTTATTGAATTTATGGACAATGTTTGTGATAACATAAATTTGTGAACTGCTTTACAGTAAAACGACTGAAGACATTTTAAAGAGTTTTTGGTATCCTTGGTACTGATTTTTTTTTAAGTGTAATGTTTACATATATGTGTAAAATTTATGACACAAAATTTCTGATGGGTGTAGCCCACATCAGAGCTACTGTGCACTGTATTTGGGTTCTCCTTACCTCAAAAATTTGCTTCATATTTTCTTAGTCTGATATATGGGTTGGTACAAATATAAACATTTATTAAAAGAAAACAAAATAAAAATTACAGTAGTTTGAAATGTTTTGTTTTAGACAAATCTGTGATAAAATAACAAGCAATTAAGAAGTAAAAAATAAGAAGACTTTTTAAAAACTTGTTTTACCGATATGGTAGTACAGAGGTGCTCATCAAGCTTCAAACCGAGAATTGGATAACTGTTTTCTATATGAAAAATAATTATTAAAAAGTAATAATATTGCAACATTTTTTTCAATTAAAAAGTGAAAATGAGTCCATGGCTTATCTTAATAACATAAAGTTTAAAAGTTGGCTTACTTAACAAGTAATATTTTTAAGACTGCTCAACCAACTAATATAAATGCTGCCATGAATAATAAATTTGATTTTGTGTAATTTTAGCCATTTATTTTATGGCTTATTTCTACCAATGATATTCTGTGATCAGTTTACTTGAATTACAAATTCTAGTAATTTGTGTATTTCTTATCTAATCCATCAGAAAATTGTAAATTATTTCCATCAGATATATTAGAGTTGCTCCATTATCGAAATCCCTATGGGTTGAAAATTCTTCTTTATATTTGTTCACATTTTAATCACTTCTCTGGTCCCATTTCTTTTTGAAAACTCTTCTTGGTCTTTTCTTAATTTAATCCAGCAGATCTAGTGTATGAATTCCAAACCGCAGGAAGATATATTTTAAATTCCACTTGCCTTTGCTATATGTAGCTTGGATGAACTGTTTACAGAGTTGTTAGTATCAGTAGTTCTTCTATAAATTAGCATGGCCTGGCAGTGATCAAAGAAAATGACCAACTTCCACAGAAATCCAGTACTCTGAATACCAGTCTTGGTGTATTTACTAGCATGCCCTTAATTTAGCCTCTGTATCAATGGTTCTCAAAATTTAGTATGCATAGGAATCATGTGGAGGGGGTGTTTATTAAAATGCAGATTACTGGACTCCAACACAGATCAAGAGAATCAGAATTCCAGGAGTCAGTGCATAGGAATTGATATTTTAAATAGTAATATATACCTCCTCCAATCCCAAAGTCATAGAAACACACCACTGGAGATCTTTGTTGGCAGAGATGAAAATTAACAATACAATAATTTCTTTGCAAGGAGAATATTGCTCCTAATTCTGCTGTTTGTTTGGTTTTTTTCTTTATGTTTTTAAAAGATGGGAAAAAATACCCTGAAATATTCAGCACCGGAGATATTCAAACAGATTGCTTTTAAAACCTCTTATTTAGAGTACATGGATAGAGATGCTGATGTAGAATTTAGCCACAAGATTTTTTTTGGCTTCAAAATTATGTGAGTACATTTGTTCTAGCTTGTTCAGCAGCAGCAGGAATAAAACAGGAAACACAAATCTAATTGCTGCTAAATCATGTGTCATGGCTTTTCTTATGTGTCATCCATGTAAAGTTTTTCTATGTTAATTCTTGTTAACGTGAAACTGTCAAGCAAAAGTAAAAATGTGATTAGAGTCACTCTCACCAGAATAAATATGGAAAACAAAGTCCATTTCAGTATAGGTCTAAAATGTTTTGACATGTCCATTGATGCCAAATCCTGTTGTGCTGGCACTAGGAATGTTCTACACTTTCATTCATGCTGCATTAGTACCTTTTCAACAGTTATTTCTGTAATTTGCCTTTCATTGCCTATCATGCTATCTAAGCTGTATCTTCAATAGTACAGATGACTATTCAACTATCAGTTCTATTTTGAAATACTTTGAAAACTTTGAAGTTCAAAGTGAGACAGACTGAACTTCAATTATATCACATCAGTGAGAATGTTCACTTACCACTAACACAACTCTGTCACAGAAAAACTATGTACTATAGATTTGCTTAGCACAGCAGCACAATCAGATGCGATCATTGGGGTTCAAAACATAGCTTTGCAAAATTCTTTTCCTATGGTTTCTGATGTCATCATAATTGCATCATTTAATGCGTACAATTTAACTTGGAAAATGATTTTTGTGTCACAAATTGCTACTGCATGACTAAACTCAGAAGAAAGAAATGGATCTCACGAGGTATCAAAAAGAGCGATCCCAGAGTCATAGAGCAGAAGGTGAAGGTATAATGCGAAGAAAGGGATAGGTGGTTGGATGTATAATAGATGTATGTCTTAGGGCTTAGGATGTTAAGATCTCATGGGCACATGTTTAGAGCCCTGAACTAGGAAAGCTCTACTCTATTTATGCACAAGGACTAGAAAATCTCCACCAGATAGTCAAGATCTCAGTAGATGGAAAAATACCCACCCCAGGCTGTGAATAGAAACAGAATCAACTTCAAGAAAGCAGAGCTTGAAGATATATACCAAGCAAAGATGTAGGGGCCTGAAATCACATTATTCATATTGCACAAGCATCTCAAGCTGGCAAATTGAGTGTAAGACAAAAGAAAGATTCAGAACCTATGGTCCTCATTGCACGTAAGCAGAGTTCATCATAACGCCTTATAGAGAGGTCTCCATAACCAATGGCATGTGATAGCTTTCCAGAGAACATATTTCCCACTGAAGATGGTCTCATAAACAAAAATTATAAAACACATAAAGAATTTCAGATAGGAGAGAGTCCACAGACCCAAGAAATGTGGAATTGACACCTAAGTAATTAGAGGTGTGATCTAAAACACTTTTAAAAATATGTAGCTTAAAATGTTCAAAGTGATGAGAAAAGGAATCCTAAAATAAGAGCAGTGAATTGGAAAATAGACTTCAGGCTTTAGGATAAAATAAATCCTCTAGATAGATTAAACAGTAGCTTAGGCACAACAAAGAGAAAATTAGAAAAATGAAAGGAAGATCTGAAGAAATCATATAGAATGTAGCTCAGAGAAATAAAGAGATGTAAGGTATGAAAACTTCCAAAATAAGTCTAATATGAGTTCCAGAAGGAAAGAATAGGTTACAGGAAATACTCAAGAAATATTAGCTAAGAACTTTCAGAACTGAAGTAAGACATGAATCTTCAAATTGAAGATATATACTTAGTCTTGAGAAAGAGAGTGAAAAGGAGTCTACACCTAATGACACTGAAGAACATGAAGGATTAAAAACGTTTAAGATTTGTCAAGAAAAAAAGATATATCTTCTAAAAAAATCAGTCAGAATGACGGCATATTTCCTCTCAGGAAAAACATTATTATTATACAAACGAATAATTTTCAAAATATTTAGGTAAAGTCAATGTTACTATAGAATTCTACCCCCATTTTTTAAAAAATTAATTTATTTATTTTTGCTGTGTTGGGTCTTCGTTTCTGTGTGAGGGCTTTCTCTAGTTGTGGCAAGTGGGGACCACTCTTCATCAAGGTGCGTGGGCCTCTCACTATCGCGGCCTCTCTTGTTGTGGAGCACAGGCTCCAGACGCACAGGCTCAGTAGTTGTGTCTCACGGGCCTAGTTGCTCTGCGGCATGTGGGATCTTCCCAGACCAGGGCTCGAACTCATGTCCCCTGCATTAGCAGGCAGATTCTCAACCACTGTGCCACCAGGGAAGCCCCCTCTACCCCCACTTAAGAATAAAACAAAATAAAGACATTCAGCCAAAAAGGATATTAATACTTTCCAACAAAAGTACTCAAACCACTGCTATATAATTGAGATTACAAAAATTCAGTGAAATCCTACATAATCGTTTCATTTCACATTTTTTTCCTATTACAAACATAGTTTACAACTTCAGGTGAACAGTTTGATGAAGCAAATACTTTTAACAAACACAGTTTTTAAAAACAAACCTGGGCTTCCCTGGTGGCGCAGTGGTTGAGAATCCGCCTGCCGATGCAGGAGACACGGGTTCGTGCCCTGGTCCGGGAAGATCCCACATGCCGCGGAGCGACTAAGCCCGTGAGCCATGGCCGCTGGGCCTGTGCGTCCGGAGCCTGTGCTCCGCAACGGGAGAGGCCACAACAGTGAGAGGCCCGCATACCGCAAAAAAAAAAAAAAATTAAAATAAAAAAAAAATAAAAAAATAAAAACAAACCTGTTTGGTCTCTAGGTTACAAGTCAAGCTACAAGTTTCTTTGTCTTTAGCCAACAAACTTAAAGAGATACTCAACTTTATGATGATAAGATAAAAATAACTAAAAAGTTTAATGCAATTTTGTAGTAACTCACCAGTTAATATTTGCTAACCTGTTATTTCTGTGATCTATGATTTAATCAGAGATCTACTGTTCCAAAGACCATGGTAACTATCTTCTCATCCTTAAGATTTCTAATTAAACTCAATAAAGGCTTAAAACCTATGACCATTCTTTTAAGGAAAGTCTAAATTAAAGAAATTGGGCTTAGAATTTTCTATTTCTGCAAAAGACTAAGAGTTTCCTATCTCTAAATTATCTGAAAGAACTGCCAATGAATATATTTTAACAAGATGAAAAAAGATCACAGAGGAAAAAAATGTCAGGCAAGTAGCAATGATGAGCAAGAAAATCAGAGATATGTTTTGGTAGAGAGATAAATGTTGAGTTATGGTTACAATTAACCTGGGGCAACAGTTAGAAAATGATGTAAAACTTAAACACTAGAGCACAACAAGGATATTGGAGAAGGAATTTAGAAAGAAGTTAAACTGTACTAAGGTCCTCATCTGTTGAAACAAGGATAGAAATATTGACTAAAAAGAGACTATGTTATAAAATTATAAAAATTAAGAATAAGTGGAAAAAATAAAATGAAATTTTTAAAAAGGAAAAATATAAAACAATTCAGTGCAAATAGTGGGGGGAACGGATAAAACAATACTGGCAAAATGTTGATAATGGTGGTAATTTTTGTAGCTGAATGATGGGTATATATGGAATCATTATACTATCCAAAAAAATGAGTGGAAAAGAATATGGTAAACCATTAATAATACTAAATATTTATAGCTTAAGAATGAACACTATGTATTACTCTTAAAATAGGAGAATAAATAAAAATATACCAGAGAAAACTTTCACCAATAAAAGTCAGAAAGGTAAAAGTAAAAGATGGAAAAAATCATACTAAATAGAAAACAAAATGAGATAGTAATGATAAGGTGGAATATATTATGAATTATACTAATTGTAAACAGTTGGAGACTTTGAAACTGGGATAAAAAATGAAACGCAGGCATTCAGTTACTTTCAAAAGATACACGTAAAACCAAATGACAGAAGCCTAGAGAGCTGACGTAAAATATTAATTGGAATAGAGTTTAAGGCAAAAAGCTTGAATTGAGATATAGATACAAATAATGATGTATTTAAAGCTGTAATAATCCTGAACAGATATCTACATAATAACCTGAAATCTATAAAACTAAAGGTGGCAGAATTACCAGGAGAAATGGACAAATATATGCTCATAGGTGGAGAATTTAAAATGTCTCTCAAGAACTGCTTGTATAAGCAAATGAAAATTTAATATGAATAAGAAGAATTGAATAGCACAATTAATAAATTCAATCTAAACGATATGCACACTATCCCATAAAGAAGGTCCAGACATTCTTTTCAAACACATGAGGAATGTTTATAAGAGTCCACCACAACAGGACCCCTCAATGAGCATCTTAAAAGGGAAATTATATAAATGTTCTTTGATTAAAAAGCAATGAATGAGAAATTAATAGCAAAAAGCTGAGAATGAAACAAAGCATAAGGCTTTGGGGGTAAGAGCATGAACCCCAGTGCCAGGCAGCCTGAGTTACTTAGCTAACCAGCTGTGGAACCCTAGGCAGGCTACACAATCCCTCTACACCTCAGTTTCTTCATCTGTAAAACAGGAGTGATAGTACAAGCTAACTCATAGGATTGTTGTGAGGATTAGTTAACAGATGAGTTCATATTAGTTAACAAAAGAAATTCTGAGTTAATATACAGAAAGCACATTGAACAGCATCTAACACAAAAGAAATGCTATACAAGGTCAGCTATTTTTATCTATCATACCTTATTAATTTTAGTAAGAATAGTTGGTAGCAAATATTAAAAATGTGCAATTCCAGACTAGAGGGCAGACAGCAGAAGCAAGAAGAACTACAATCCTGCAGCCTGTGGAACAAAAACCACATTCACAGAAAGACAGACAAGATGAAAAGACAGAGGGCTATGTACCAGATGAAGGAACAAGATAAAACCACAGAAAAACAACTAAATGAAATGGAGATAGGCAACCTTCCAGAAAAAGTATTCAGAATAATGATAGTGAAGATGATCCAGGACCTCAGAAAAAGAATGGAGGCAAAGATCGAGAAGATGCAAGAAATGTGTAACAAAGACCTAGAAGAATTAAAGAACAAACAAACAGAGATGAACAATACAATAACTGAAATGAAGGAATCAATAGCAGAGTAACTGAGGCAGAAGAACAGTTAAGTGACCTAGAAGACAGAATGGTGGAATTCACTGCTGTGGAACAGAATAAAGAAAAAAGAATGAAAAGAAATGAAGACAGCCTAAGAGACCTCTGGGACAACAATAAATGCAACAACATTCACATTATAGGGGTCCCAGAAGGAGAAGAGAGAGAGAAAGGGCCCAAGAAAATATTTGAAGAGATTATAGTTGAAAACTTCCCTAACATGAGAAAGGAAATGGCCACCCAAGTAAAGGAAGTGCAGAGAGTCCATACAGGATAAACCCAAGGAGAAACATGCTTAGACAGATAGTAATCAAATAGGCAAAAATGAAAGACAAAGAACATTTATTGAAAGAAGAAAGGGAAAAATGACAAATAACATACAAGGGAATTCCCATAAGGTTAACAGCTGATTTCTCAGCAGAAACTCTACAAGTCAGAAGGGAGTGGCATGATATACTTAAAGTGATGAAACGGAAGAACCTACAACCAAGATTACTCTACCCAGGAAGGATCTCATTCACATTCGATGGAGAAATCAAAAGCTTTAGAGACAAGCAAAAGCTAAGAGAACTCAGCACCACCAAACCATCTCTACAACAAATGCTAAAGGAACTTCTCTAAGTGGGAAACACAAGAGAAGAAAAGGACCTACAAAAACAAACCCAAAACATTTAAGAAAATGGTCATAGAAACATACATATCGATAATTACCTTAAAAGTGAATGGATTAAATGCTCCAACCAAAAGACACAGGCTTGCTGAATGGATACAAAAACAAGACCCATATATATGCTGTCTACAAGAGACCCACTTCAAACCTAGGGACACATACAAACTGAAAGTGAGTGTATGGAAAAAGATATTCCATGCAAATGGAAATCAAAAGAAAGCTGGAGTAGCTACACTCATATCAGAAAAAATAGACTTTAAAATAAAGAATGTTACAAGACACAACAAAGGACACTACATAATGATCCCGGGATCAATCCAAGAAGCAGATATAACTATTATAAATATATATGCACCCAACATAGGAGCACCTCAATACATAAGAAACTGCTAACAGCTCTAAAAGAGGAAATTGACAGTAACACAATAATAGTGGGGGACTTTAACACCTCACTTACACCAATGGACAGATCATCCAAAATGAAAATAAATAAGAAAACAGAAGCTTTAAATGATACAATAGATGAGATAGATTTAATTGATATTTCTAGGATATTCCATCCAGAAACAGCAGATTACACTTTCTTCTCAAGTGCGCAAGGAACATTCTCCAGGATAGATCACATCTTGTGTCACAAATCAAGCATCAGTAAACTTAAGAAAATTGAAAACATATCAAGCATCTTTTCTGACAACGTTATAAGATTAGAAATGAATTACAGGGAAACACACGTAAAAACCACAAACACATGGAGGCTAAACAATATGTTACTAAATAACCAAGAGATCACTGAAGAAATCAAAGAGGAAATCAAAAAATACCTACAGACAAATGACAATGAAAGCACGACGATCCAAAACATATGGGATGCAGCAAAAGCAGTCCTAAGAGGGAAGTTTATAGCTATACAAGCCTACCTCAAGAAACAAGAAAAATCTCAAATAAACAACCTAACCTTACACCTAAAGGATCTAGAGAAAGAAGAACAAACAAAATCCAAAGTTAGCAGAAGGAAAGAAATCATAAAGATCAGAGCAGAAATAAATGAAATAGAAACAAAGAAAATAACAGCAAAGATAAATAAAACTAAAAGCAGGTTCTTTGAGAAGATAAACAAAATTGATAAACCATTAGCCAGACACATCAAGAAAAAGAGGGAGAGGACTCAAATCAATAAAATTAGAAATGAAAAAGGAAAAGTTACAACAGGCACTGTAGAAATACAAAGCATCCTAAGCGACTACTACAAGCAACCCAATGCCAATAAAATGGACAACCTGGAAGAAATGGACAAATTCATAGAAAGGTATAACCTTCCAAGACTGAACCAGGAAGAAATAGAAAATATGAACAGACCAATCACAAGCAATGAAATTGAAACTGTGATTAAAAATCTTCCAACAAACAAAAGTCCAGGAGTAGATGCCTTCACAGGTGAATTCTATCAGACATTTAGAGAAGAGCTAACACCCATCCTTCTCAAACTCTTCCAAACAATTGCAGAGGAAAAACCACTCTGAAACTCATTCTATGAGGCCACCATCACCCTGATACCAAAACCAGACAAAGATACTACAAAAAAAGAAAATTACAGACCAATATCACTGATGAATATAGATGCAAAAATCCTCAGCAAAATACTAGCAAACAGAATGCAACAACACATTAAAAGGATCATACACCATGATCAAGTGGGATTTATCCCAGGGATGCAAGGATTCTTCAATATACGCAAATCAATGTGATACACCATATTAACAAATTGAAGAATAAAAACCATATGATCAGCTCAATAGATGCAGAAAAGGGTTTTGACAAAATTCAACACCCATTTATGATAAAAACTCTCCAGAAAGTGGGCATGGAGGGAACCTACCTCAACATAATACAGGCCATATATGACAAACTCACAGCCAACATCATTCTCAATGGTAAAAAAACTGAAACCATTTCCTCTAAGATCAGGAATAAGACAAGGAGGTCCACTCTCACCACTATCATTCAACATAGTTTTGGAAGTCCTAGCTCCACAATCAGAGAAGAAAAAGAAATAAAAAGGAATACAAATTGGAAAAGAAGAAGTAAAACTGTCACTCTTTGCAGATGACATGATGCTATACATAGAGAATCCTAAAAATGCCACCAGAAAACTACAAGAGGCAATCAATGAACTTGGCAAAGTTGCAGGATACAAAATTAATGCACAGAAATCTCTTGCATTCCTATACACTAATGATGAAAAATCTGGAAGTGAAATTAAGAAAACACTCCCATTTACCACTGCGACAAAAAGAATAAAATACCTAGGAATAAACCTACCTAGAGAGACAAAAGACCTGTATGCAGAAAACTGTAAGACAGTGATGAAAGAAATTAAAGATGATAATAACAGATGGAGAGATATAACATGTTCCTGGATTGGAAGAATCAATATTGTGAAAATGACTATACTACCCAAAGCAATCTACAGATTCAATGCAATCCTTATCAAATTACCAATCGCATTTTTTACGGAACTAGAACAAAAAAACCGTAAAATTTATATGGAGACACAGAAGACCCCGAACAGCCAAAGCAGTCTTGAGGGAAAAAAACGGAGTGGGAGGAATCAGACTCCATGACTTTAGACTATACTACAAAGGTACAGTAATCAAGACAATATGGTATTGGCACAAAAACAGAAATACAGATCAATGGAACAGTGTAGAAAGCCCAGAGATAAACCAACACACATATGGTCACCTTATCTTTGATTAAGGAGGCAAGAATATACAGTGGAGAAAAGACAGCCTCTGGTGCTGGGAAAAATGGACAGCTACGTGTGAAAGAATGAAATTAGAACACTCCCTAACACCATACACAAAAATAAACTCAAAATGGATTAAAGACCTAAATATAAGGCCAGACATCATCAAACTCTTACAGGAAAACATAGGCAAAACACTCTATGACATAAATCACAGCAAGATCCTTTTTGACCCATCTCCTTGAGAAATGGAAATAAAAACAAAAATAAATATATGGGACCTAATGAAACTTAAAAGCTTTTGCACAGCAAAGGAAACCATAAACAAGATGAAAGACAACCCTCAGAATGGAAGAAAATATTTGCAGATGAAGCAAGTGACAAAGGATTAATCTCCAAAACATACAAACAACTCATGCAGCTCCATATCTAAAAAACAAACAACCCAATACAAAAATGGGCAGAAGACCTAAATAGACATTTCTCCAAAGAAGATATACAGATTGCCAACAAACACATGAAAGAATACTCAACATCATTAATCATTAGAGAAATGCAAATCAAAACTACAATGAGATATCATCTCACACCGGTCAGAATGTCCATCATCAAAAAATCTACCAACAATAAATGCTGGAGAGAGTGTGGAGAAAAGGGAACCCTCTTGCACTGTTGGTGGGAATGTAAATTGACAGCCCCTATGGAGAACAGTATGGAGGTTCCTTAAAAAACTAAAAATAGAATTACCATATGACCCAGCAATCCCACTACTGGGCATATACCCTGAGAAAACCATAATTCAAAAAGAGTCATGTACCAAAATGTTCATTGCAGCTCTATTTACAATAGCCAGGACATGGAAGCAACCTAAGTGTCCATCAACAGATGAATGAATAAAGAAGATGTGGCACATATATACAGTGGAATATTACTCAGCCATAAAAAGGAACGAAAGTGAGTTATTTGTAGTGAGGTGGATGGACCTAGAGTCTGTCATACAGAGTGAAGTAAGTCAGAAACAGAAAAACAAATATCGTGTGCTAAGACATATATAGAGAATCTAAAAAAAAGAAAATGGTCAGAAGAACCTAGGGGCCAGACCGGAATAAAGATACAGACCTACTAGAGAATGGACTTGAGGATACGGGCAGTCAGTAGGGTAAGCTGGGACCAAGTGAGAGAGTGGCATGGACATATATACACTACCAGACGTAAAATAGATAGCTAGTGGGAAGCAGCCACATAGCACAGGGAGATCAGCTCCGTGCTTTGTGACCACCTAGAGGTGTGGGATAGGGAGGGTGGGAGGGAGGGAGACACAAGAGGGAAGAGATATGGGAACATATGTATATGTATAACTGATTCAATTTGTTATACAGCAGAAACTAACACACCATTGTAAAGCAATTATACTCCAATAAAGATGTTTAAAAAATGGAAAAAAATAAATTTTTAAGATTTATTTTAAAAAATTGTAGAAAGGAAGGAAGGGAGGAAGGGAAGTGTGAAGGGAGAAAGAGTAAGGAAGGAAGAAAGAAGGAAAACAGGAGTAGGAAAAATGGGAAAGGAAAACTTCAGGTGGCAAGGCGGAAGGAGCAAAAGACAGGAGATAATCTTTTCCCTATAGCCCCAAATCTGTTGAGGCCTAGTAAAATACAGATTATGTTTAAATAAAATAGAAATATATTAACCTAATTAAGTAACAGTTGTAAGGAGAATATTGCAAAATGGAGAATAATCACCTAGGAATGTCCAATTATAGTTACCTGTCTCTTAAAATTTTTGCTCTTAAATTGAATGAAAGTATCAGGCCATCCACTTTGTTCAGAGGAAGTTATGCAACAACACACTTCAAATTCATAAAATTCAACCCATGTCTTCACTGTCTATCACCCTTACTCTGTATCATATATTTTATTTTTCCATAGTGTTTATAACACTCAAACATACTATACAATTTAATTGTTTATGATGTCTATTGTTTATCTTTCCCTCTGCAAGACTGTAAATTCAGAGGGTATGTTTTTTTGTCTATTTTTTCACTGATTCTTCTCAACACCTAGAACAGTGCCTAGTACAAATAGTAGGACCTCAATAAATACTTGTGAATGAAGGAATGAATGAACAAGGGCTTCAAAGCAAATGCACTGTATTTGTTTCCCTTTTACAAGTATAGCATAAGTAACATAGTTCTAATGGAGACAATTTTCAAATTTTTATAAGGAAAACTTGAAACAAATCATCATGGGTTACTTTTTAATATCAGAAAGTATCACAGGGTTATTATTTCTTGAAGAAATCTAGAGTTAGTTTTTAAGAATTTATTTAAACTGTACCTTGTTTCAGAAAAGATTTCAGGTAGCTGATTATCTGAGTCAGATGAAGCTAAAATTATTTTAAATTAAAATTAAGGGGACTTCCCTGGTGGTAAAGAATCTGCCTTACAATGCAAGGGACACGGGTTTGATCCCTGGTCAGGAAACTAAGATCCCACAATGCCACGGGCAACTAAGCCCATGCGCCGCAACTACTGAGCTCTCACGCCTCAACTAGAGCCCACGTGCTGCAAACTACAGAGCCCATGCACCCTGGAGCCTGTGCACCAGAATTAAAGAGAAAAAACCCGCACGCCACAACTAGAGAGAAGCCTGCATGCCTCAACAAAGATCCCTTGTGCCGCAACTAAGACCTGACTCATCCAAAAATAAATAAAATTAATAAATCTTTAAAAAAATTAAAATTAAGAAGAATTTATATATATATATTTTCAAACATTAAAAAGGTATTTTCTTTTAGTGTTATTATGAATGCAGGTACAATTCGTATTTAATCAATATTATTGCTACTTATCAATAATTTTGAAAAATAGAAAAACATATCTAAAGTTAGATTTTGTGGTATATTATTTTAGTCATTCATACCTGCAGACAGACATGTTGTGAGCTTATTGCTATGAAAGATATTCATAGAGTACAATTGCAACTGTAGGAAAAAAAGACTTGATGTAGAACATGCTTGCTAAAATGCATATTGCACGAAATTACAACATATAATATTTATTGAGCATTCAATCTGTGCTAGGTTCTGTTCTAAGTGATTTACATATATTAATCATTTAATTCTTACAATAATAGTATGAGTTATTACCCCATTTTACAAGATGAGGTCTTAGAGGCCCAGAGAAGTGAAGTAATTTGACTACAATGGACAATTAGTAAGTGTTGTAGCCAAGTTCACTTGGATCCCTGGACTCTGTCTCTCTTCAGACACTTATCCTGCAGACTCAAAGTATTTCAGTCCCCATTACAGGAGAACTTTACTGTAAAAGTAAAGAATACATTAAAATAATCAGCCAATTTCCCTGACAGAGAGGTAAAGGTTACAAATAATAAAAGAAAACACACAGGAAAAACAGAATCTCACAAAAACTGGTGTGGTGGTTTTGCAAGTAAGAATCTCATTAAATCTACTCAAGTGGTAAAATGTGTGAAAGACATTACAGTGAGAGGCTGTATAAAAGGTTAACTCTGAGGTATACCAGGCTATGTATGTGATGTGCTGGGTTACCAAAATCAGTATATAAGAAGAGATAAACAATTCCAAACCAGGAACCGGACTGGGGCAGGCAAACCCTGACCCATCTGAGTGATTTCCTCCTCAGATTATGTGACCATGGATGTGCCCAGTTTCCTTTCCCTGCCTACCCTAAATTGCTGATATGTGACATAAATTCACTGCTTGAGAGCAGCCCTGAGCCCAAGCTGTTCAGAGAGGAAATGGGTTCAGAGGGATTGATTCACATCAAGGCATGCACTGGGCATAATAACTAGCTAATTTACCACGAAAAATATTGGTCATAAAATCGAAACTCATGAGAATTGTTTCTTCATATCTATGTTGCAAGATTATAGACTGGAAAAAAAAGAAGTGAAATTGCCATCTCAGGCTGGAACAAAATTAGTTTTTTTCATTACTAGTAAGACTGAATATTTGTATATGTTTACTGATCATTTGTAATTCTACTTTTGTGAAATTCCTATTCATCTTCATAACCCATTTTTTTATTAGGCTGTTTCAGTTTCTTATTGACATATAGAAAATGTAAAAAAGTTCAAATACTAACCATTTATCATTTGGGTTGCAAACGTTTATTCCAAGTTGTTTTCCATTTTTATTTTGTCTATATTTCTCTTTGACATATGGAACTTGAAAAGTGATATTTTCATATCTAAATATCTTCTCTACATTAAAGTTTTCACTTGAGAAAGTTTCTCATTCACACAAGAAGTAACTTTTTATTTTTAGAGATTCTTTGTACAGAATGCTGAAAATCTTAGTTGTTCTTTTTCTAATTTGTGATGAGTCTTTCATCATTTATCAAGTTATTGTATATAATACAAGTTATATATATTACATACATATATATTTAATTAATATTTATTTATATTTCCAAACTACAGTTCTATTTCATTGATCTCTTTTCCTCTTCTAGCACCAGTATAACACATATATTTAATAATTGTAGCTATATAATATGCTTAAAGATCATGTAAAGTTAGAACCTCATTATTAAGCTGATTTTTCAAAATTGTATTGGCTATTCTTGCTTATTTCTCCAGATTAAGCTTCTGAAAAAACAACTTTTAATATGTTTTATATAAACACGATATAGAGAATTTAAAAAAATTCAGAGACTAGTAATTATTTTTTCCGTTATTGTTTCTCAACCACCACTTACAGTTTTCAGAGGTAACAATTATTTTGTACCACTTCAGAGATATTCTATACATAAACTAATATAATCATTTATAAGCTTGCTTGCCCCAAAACTTTACCATACTGTATACACTAGCTTTTGTTTTTTACCTAATGTTATATTTTTGTAGGTTTTTTTAATGCAAGTGCATCCAGGCTGCATCATTTATTTCAGACTTGCATAGTATTGCCTTGCTCCATGCACCATATGAATTGATTGGTCTTTACTTGGTAGATTTACATTGCTTCCAGTCTCTAATTACAACGAACAAGACTGTCAGGAGTATCCTGTTACATGCACATCACGTTGCAGATATGAAAACATAGCTATAAGGATAAGTTCTTAGAAATGGTACTGCTGGTTCCTAAACATGGGGTTGCTGTTTCAAAGACACATCTCTTTTCTGTATTTAAAATGTTAATATTTCCATTTCTTTATTAACCCAAGGGCCCATGCCATTAGTTAGAAATAAGGCACCATTTATATAAAGAAAAGAATGCTCTGTGCTTTAGAGAGGTTTTGCAAATATTGTCTTTTGAATTATTTATGCTGCTTTTTGATGCCTACAACATTTCATGTAGTTGAATACATCCATCTTTTTATTTTATGGTTTATTTTCCATAATACTTTTAAACTTTTATAGCTTCATTTTAAAATGTAAATGCTTGATCCATCTAAAACTTGTTTCAGTGTAAAGAGTAAGCAAATAAAGTTGTTTATTTTTTAAATGCCTATTCCAATTTTTCAACAATATTTATTGAATAATACCTGTTCTTACACACGGATCTGCAATACTACCTTAATATGATATACTACTCCCATATTGCTCTCTGTGTTTGGAGTCTGTTTCGTTTCATCAATTTACCTAGTCTATTTCAAAAATTGACATGCTGTTATTTTGTTATTATTATAATAAGTACATACCCTTACCTTAGAGAGAATTTACATTATCATGATGTTCAGTGTTTCTGTCCAAGTGAGGGTATTTAGTCAAGTCTTCTTTTACCTCTCACAATAGCATTTTAATATTTTGTTTATAGAACTCTTCTATATTTCTTTTTTTATTTTATTTATTTTTTTGCTGTACACGGGCCTCTCACTGCTGTGGCCTATCCCTTTGCGGAGCACAGGCTCCGGACGCACAGGCTCAGTGACCATGGCCCGTGGGCCCAGCCGCTCTGCGGCATGTGGGATCCTCCCGAACCGGGGCACGAACCCGTGTCCCCTGCATTGGCAGGCGGACTCTCAACCACTGTGCCACCAGGGAAGCCCCTATATTTCTTGTTAAATTTATTCATAGCTATTAAAATTCATTCTGGTACTACTGTAAGATGGATCAACTTCTACTTTAAATTCTAACTGGTGGTTAATTCTATATAGGAAGGCCATCAATTTTGTATATAAATATTTCAGCATCTTACTGAAATATCTATTTGATTGTAATAGTTTATAAGGTAATTTCCTTGTTTTTTAAAGATATAAAATCATTTCTTCTATTAAGAATGATCATTTACCTCCTACTATTCAAATATTTTGCCTCTTTTTTCTCTCATCTAATGCTGACAATTATACTAGTTAATAATAATTTATCTCATTCCCAGCTTTATTATGAATATATCTAGTGTTTTCCATTAACATGATATGGACTCTTGACTCCATCTATGTATAATAAAAATAAATCCTATTATTAATATTTTAGTAAAAGTATTTTTAAAGTCAAGAATGGATATTGAATTTTATCAAAAGAATTTCATCATCTATGCAGACTGTTATGATTTGCCCTTGTTCTCTTAATATGTTGAATTAAATTAATAATTTTCTTCATGGTAAGTCCTATTTACACTGTTGGTATGAATCACACCTGCTCTTATTTTTTCTATTTTTTTAATTTGCTGCTGAATTTTATTTTCTCTTTTTTTCAAGATTATTATTATGTCAAAATTAATATGTGAAATTGTTTTAAAGTTTTTATTTGTGCTTTGTTGGATTTGGGTGTCAGTATCATGGAGGCTGAATACTGAACTGTGATGATAAAAAGCATGAACCCTGAAGCCAGACTAGCCAGGTTCAAATCAGCTCTGCTGTTAGTGACTGTATGACTTTGGGCAAACTATCCAACCTCTCTGTATGTCTAGTTCTTTCTTACTATTAGGATGTAACTCTTCAAGTCCCAAATGAAAGGCTAAGTATGTGGTAACAAGGACCCTCCTTTTTAAAAAATAACTATGTAAACTTTGTTCACTGTCCATCCATTACATTTTCATTTCTACTATGCCCTTGATATCAAAGTTTACACTTTATTTGCAGCTTAGCATCATCCTACATTTTAGTTTCCTTCAACATAGGGTAATGAATGACATTCTTGTATAACGTTTTATTTGCCAGCAAGGTTTTTTTTTGCCCTTTTTAAAAAAATTGCAGTATAGTTAATTTACAATATTGTGTTAGTTTCAGGTATACAGCACAATGATTCAGTTATACGTGTATATATATATATATATATATATATATATATATATATATGATTTCTTTTTCACTAATTTCACCACTACTTTCTTTGTTGAGAATCATCCAAAGTCCAAATTGTGGGGCTCACCACACTCTCTCCCAGATATGGACCCCTCAATACCTACTGCTACCTATCTGATGCCTTCAGATCAATGCTTTCTTTTGCTTTGCTCCATCTTTTCTAGGTATTCTCAGAGGAAAGGTTAATCCAAAATACCATAGTCTCCCCACTTTTTATAATCAGTCTAAAACCTAAACAAACTAAGATTTTCGGCTATAGTAATTATTTTACTTTTGTTTATATCTATTATTTTACTTGCTTTTCTCACTTCTGTCCTCTATGTCCCCTCTTGTGTGTTAAACAATGTCTATTGTCTTGTTTTGCTATTTCAAAGAGGTGTTTATTTATACAAAATTTTACTTTTCTTCTATATTTTTCTTGAAATCTGACAATGTGTGCCTCTGGTCATTCTATTGTCTCATCACAAGGCCCTGAGATCTTCAATGATATCTAAGACAACTTTGATTAATACTCTGAGCCATGCAAGTTTATGGCAATGTACTGTCATGGTTTGTATCTGCTTAGTGGAAATATTTTTCTTGTAAGTGTTCTAAACGTGCCATGCTTTCTCTTTTTCTTTTCTCATTTTTTCTGGTCATAATTTATAAGTGGTGTTGGGAAAGTTGGACAGCCACATGTAAACCAATGACTTTAGAACATACCCCAACACCATACACAAAAATAAACTCAAAAAGGCTGAAAGACTTAAACATATGACACCATAAAACTGTTAGAAGAGAACATAGGCAAACCATTCTCTGATATAAATCTATGAATGTTTTCTTAGGTCACTCTCCCAAGATAATAAAAATAAAAAACAAAAATAAACAAATGGTACTGAATCAAACTTACAAGTCTTTCACAGCAAAAGAAACTGTAAACAAAATGAAAAGAAAATGTACAGAATGGGAGAAAATATTTGCAAATGATGAGATTGACAAGGGCTTAATTTCCTAAATATACAAACAGCTCATACAACCCAACAGCAAAAAAACAAACAACCCAATCAAAAAATGGTCAGAAGACCTAAATAGACATTTCTCCAAAAAAGACATAAGATGGCTAATAGGAACATGAAAATATGCTCAACATCGCTAATTATTAGAGAAATGCAAATGAAAGCTACAATGAGGCACCATCTCACACTGGTTAGAATGGCCATCATTAAAATGTCTACAAATAACAAATGCTGAAGAGAGTGTGCAGAAAAGGGAACCCTCCTACACTGTTGGTGGGAGTGTAGGTTGGTGCAGCCACTATGGAAAACAGTATGGAGATTCCTCAGAAAACTAAAAATGGAATTATCATATGATCTATCAATCCCACTCCTGGGCATATATCCAGACAAAACTATAATTCAAAAAGATACATGTACCCATATGTTCATAGTAGCACTATTCACAACAGCCAAGACATGGAAACTACCTAAATGACCATTGACAGATGAATGGATAAAGAAGTGGTACATATATACAATGGAATACTACTCAGCCATAAAAAAGAACAAAATAACGCCATTTGCAGCAACATGGATGCAACTAGAGATTATCATACTAAGTGAAGTAAGTCAGAAAGACAAATATCATATGATATCACTTACATGTGGAATCTAAAATATGATACAAATGAACCTATCTATGAAATAGAAACAGACTCATGGACATAGTGAACAGCCTTGTGGCTGCCAAGGGAGAGATGGAGTGGGAGGTTGGGGTTAGCAGATGTAAGCTATTATATATAGGATGGATAAACAACAAGGTCCTACTGTACAGCACAGAGAACTATATTCAATATCCTGTGATAAACCATGATGAGAAGAATATTTTTAAAAGAATGTATATATATGTATAACTGAATCACTTTGCTATACAGCAGAAATTGACACATTGTAAATCAACTATACTTCAATTAAAAAAAAAAAGTTTGTTTTCACTAAAAATATACTCAATTAGACAGTAAAAGAAATATGTATAATATAAATATAGTTTTAATAGCATTGCATATAATATACAATAAGGGAAGCATAAAAGCTTGGAGGTTGAAAGCAAAGCTCTGATTCTTTTTTTTTTTTTTTTTTTTTGCGGTATGCAGGCCTCTCACTGTTGTGGCCTCTCCCGTTGCGGAGCACAGGCTCCGGACGCGCAGGCCCAGCGGCCATGGCTCACGGGCTTAGTCGCTCCGCGGCATGTGGGATCTTCCCGGACCAGGGCACGAACCCGTGTCTCCTGCATCGGCAGGCGGATTCTCAACCACTGCGCCACCAGGGAAGCCCCAAAGCTCTGATTCTTTACTGCTGGGTTCAAACCCTGGTTCCTTGTGCTTTAGTTTTTTTCTTTTTGCTTTTGTATAAAATAATAAATGAAAAGGGACTAATAGTCATACCTTCTTCATAGGGGTTTGTAAGAATCAAATCTGTATAGTTTCCTAGGGCTACCACAACAAAATACACAGATTGGGTAGTTAAAATAACAGAGTTCTGGAGGCTGGAATGTCCAAGATCAAGGTGTTAGCAGGTATGGTTTCTTCTGAGGCCTCTCTCCTCAGCTTGCAGATCCTGCAAGGCTGTATCCTCACATGTTCTTTTCTTTGTGCACGTGTATATATCCAATGTCTCTGCCTGTGTCCAACGTTCCTCTTCTTATAAGGACTCCAGTCAGGTTGGATTAAGGCCTAGCTTAATGGACTCATTTTAACTTATTCACTTCTTTAAAGACGCTATCTTCAAATAGTCACATTCTGAGGTACTGAGGGTTAGGACTACAACATATGAGTTTTGGAGGGACATAATTCAATCCATAACACAAATCATTGTCCATTCTATTTCAAATGATAATTTTTTACCTTGATAGTGCAAAATTATTCTCACTCAGACTGGTGAAATCAACATAATTAGTTTAAAGGACTGGTAAAAGAATGAAAAAAATAGTGATTCTGTAAATAGAAAAAATTGTTTGTAAAATTTGTTATATTTTAATGCCAGCAATAAAATCATGTGGTCCATGACTAAGGTTTAAATGAATAAATAATGTTATGAGTATTTGTAGCAAATTTCAGTTAACCTGTACTTTTATACATAACCACAGAATTTATACATTACTGAATCTTTCAGATTTCCTACAATGTCACTATTGTTTATGATGATTATTTGTAACTTTAGATCAATAAAATGTATGCTTTCAAGAGTCCTCAAGTTATTTAACAAGACTAGATAAACTTTGGATAGAGGAACAGTCAAGAGAAACAATAGTGCAGCCTTAGGGCAGGGTCCTGGTTCCCCTCAAGGGATATACACAACAATATCTTTGAGCTGTTTTGCAGATACTGAAACCCCCAGCAGTTTAGAGAAATTAAGGGAACCCAGCCAGTTGGAACCAGAAGGTTGATGATGTTGACTCCCACTTACCTCACCACCAACCAATCAGAAGAATGTCCAGGAGCTGATCACACCGTCTTTGAACTATTACTGTAAAACTTCTCACTACCCCCTCCAGGTTGGGACACACAGTTCAGAGGGCATTAGCCCACTGTGGCCCCCTTTGCCTGGCAAAGCAATAAAGCTATTCTTTTCTACTTCACCCAAAACTCTGTCTCTGAGATTTAATTCAGTGTCGGGGTACAGAGGCTGGATTCGGCTTCACTGTCTCAGCTAAAGGAGAGAAAGTCTGTTCACCACCAGTCAAAACTGAAAGATTTTCTTTCTACCCAACACACCCCATTCTTGTGGCTGTTCTCAGTTGTCTGCTCAGCCCAGAGATTCCAGCATAGACACTGATCTGAGTCTGTTCTCATGTTTCACCCTGGGTTCCCAGGGCAATCCTGCCACCAAATCACAAGTTCAAGTAAACTCCTGGAGCCCATTTGGTAACTTACAGGAAGAAACTAATCACCAACATTAAGCCATGTTTTCATTTCAAACCGGAATGGCTCTAAGTTGGGCTAGATCTCCTAGGGCTTACCTGGGGGATCTTAAGCACCTGTATGACTGCATATTCAACAAGGAGATCAACAGGAGTAATGGGATAAATTTAAATACATCCAAGTTTCCCAAATAGATAAACAAAAGAAATCTAATGAGTTTTACCTATATTTTTACCAGTACATTTCTATGACCATATCTATGCCATAATTATTACTCATTCTTAAATGAATATAATAATAATAGTTACCACATAGGTTCTTTTTGTACCCAATGTTGTCTTTGTTTCCAGTAACAAACAGTAGATTCATAGGCACCTCTTTGCTAGATACTGTCTTTATCAGGTCTCTGATGTTACTATACAATTCTATAAGCCAAATAAATTCATAGGTTCTGTATTGGGTATGAGAGAAACTCCAAGGGGAAAATGAGTTCACAGATAGAGGTTGACTAAACCTCTGCTTTTCAATGGCAAAGTTGTTTCATCTCATGATAATTTTTATGGATTTTTTTAAAATAAATTATAAAATACATATGTTGATCTTATTTGAGGAATGCTGTTAAGAATGAGGTTAATCTATTCGAAGTAAGAATGTAATTTCTGACTGACATCTTTCCTACTTAAAAAATTGTAACAGGAAAGAGCCAATTTTGACTCCATGTTGGATCTGTTTCTTTGACTTTAGCCTTTGTTTTTCGTTGCTTTTGTTATTATAACCATACAAAATGGCTTGCCTCAGGGAACCCTACCCACCTGTGAATGGCTGCAATGAAAGAAGATATTAACACATCCCCTCCTGGAGGCTGGCCATTCCAGGAAATGTTTTGCAAGACCCAGGGCCCTTTTTACTTTACTTCCTCCCTGCCTCTCCCTCTATTCTGCCTTTTTACTTTACTTCCCTCTCTGATTCTATAAAAGAAACTGGCATCCAGACCCTGATAATATGGTTATTTTGAGACACTAGTCTGCCATCTTCTCCCTCTGCTGGCTTTCCGAATAAAGTCGTGTTCCTTGCCTCAACACCTCGTCTCCTATTTATTGCCCTGTTGTAAGGAGAGCAGAGAGACCTTGGACTTCATAACAAAATGTAACAAAATGATTTGATATCCAGTTCCAGTTCTGACACGCTAAGAACTTAGAAGATATCACTCCCATCCTTAGAATAAAAAAAAAGCTGACAAACTGAAAATCAACAGATTTCCTTGTACCTATCACAGAACTGAGGTTACAGGACAAACTGTCACCCAAAAATCTAGAGGACAGATGAATTCAGAGTCACTGCTGAAACCTGCTTATCTAATGCAGAATCCGCTAGAGCTATAAACTGGTAGGCACACTTAAATGATAATTTTGATGAATTGTTAGGGGCTGAATGTGGAGTAGTATGGAAGTAAGAAACCCCTGGGGGTTGTTGTCTTAGGGAATCCCCCATACTTTAATGGGTTTTATCTCCAGGAATCCATTAGTTTCTCATGGAGAAGAGCCAAGAAAAAGAACCTCCTGGCTCGGGCAGAAGGAGGGGAAGCATAACCCTATAAAATATGCACAGAGCATTCTCCATAACAGAAGCCTATTCTCCATAGGAAATACTTTACCAGAGCCTTATCCCATCTAGGAGAAGGGCATTTATCCAACTCCAGCCCCTTCTATTCTTCTTAGTTCATATAAGGGAGTCGAAAACAAGCTAAGGCACACTTTAGAAGCTCACATCCCTGGGACACAGACTGATGAAAAGGTAGATTTAATCGTAAGATTATAGAACACTTCCCTTCCCACACCTAATCACCATGACATGGGGGTCTGGTATAATGAGTAGATTATAGCTGAAAGAGCTGTAAGATGTACAGACTCTTTGAGGAGGAGTACTTAGAGAAGCCCTAAGTAATGAGGGAAGACTGAAAACAAGGACTCTAGAGGAATTTTAAGCCTCTCACACCTACAACTGCAGCAAACATTGAATACAGCCCAACTCATAGCCAGATTAACATAAAACCTCACACTAAAAGCCTATGTACCTCGTTTCTGTTACCTGATACATCATGTCCAATTTTCAACCAAAAATCACAAGGCATGTTAAAAGGCAAGAAAAAACACAGACATATCAAGTGACAGAACTCAGATAGGACACAGATGTTGGAATTATCAGATAAAGAATTAAAAATAACTATGATTAATATACTTGGGACACTAATAGGAAAAGTAGACAACACACAAGAACAGATGTGTTAAAGAGAAAACCACAGGCACAAAATGTCACATGTGCTAAAGGCCATGATACCAAACTTAGATTTAACACTTGACTTAATTGCAGTTTTGACCTTCCCCAGGAATGCAATCTTAATTGGCCAGTCTAGAATTTTCTGATCAGCACCAATGAGGTAATCTGTCACCTGAGTCCTCTCCATTCCCCAAAGAAAGAAGAGGTAATCCGAATGATTGATCCTCCCACTTCCCCCAAAAGAAATGACCTGGCCTGAAATAATCCTTTCTTTTCTTTTACTAATAACTTCCTTGGGCCACCATCTTTCCGTCTTTGAAAGCCTTCCTTTTGTACAACTCCTTGGAGTGCCCTTCTAATTTATTAGATGGGATGCTGCCCAGTTCATGAATCATTGGTTACAGCCAATTAGATCTTCAAATTTACTTGGTTGAATTTTGTTTTTTAACAGATGGGTAATATAAACATAGAGATGGAAATTCTAAGAAAGAATCAAAGGGAATGCTAAAGATCATAATACTGTAACACAAGGGAAGAATGCTTTTGATGGGCTCAACAACAGAGGGTACACAGCTGAAGAATGAATCACTAGACTTGAAGATAAATCAACTGAAACTTTTCAAAACTGAAATGTAATGAGAAAAATGATTATAAAAGTAGAACAATGTACCCAAGAATGTGGAAAAATTTTTAAAGGTGTAACACACACACACACACACACACACACACACACACACACACACAGAGTTGGAATACCAGAAGGAAAAGAAACGGGATAGGATGGAAGAAATATTTGAAATAATAGTGTCTGAGAATTTTCTGAAATTAATTATAGATACCAAAGCACAGATCCTGGG
Organism: Kogia breviceps; assembly: GCF_026419965.1. Classification (NCBI taxonomy): domain Eukaryota; kingdom Metazoa; phylum Chordata; class Mammalia; order Artiodactyla; family Physeteridae; genus Kogia; species Kogia breviceps. The sequence continues at coordinate 56,076,161 of NC_081315.1, forward strand.
AGGTCAGAGAATATTAAGCAGGATAAATAACAAAAAATCTACAACTAGGCAAATTACATTCAAACTGCAGAAAACCAAAGACAAAAGGAAAAACTTGAAAGAAGCTGGAGAAGCATGTTCTTGCACAAGAAAAAGGGTAAGAATTATAGTAAACTTCACATCTGAAACCATGCAAATAATAGAATAGAGTGACATAATTAAAGTGATGGAAGAAAAAACGACCACCTAGAATTCTATATCAAGCAATATTACCCTTCAAAAGTAAATGAGAAATAAAGACTTCTCAGAAAAACAAAAACAGAGAAGTCGTTGCCAGCAGACTTGCCCTGTAAAGAATGTTAAAAGCAGTTCTTCAGGAAGAAGGAAAACAGTATAAATCAAAAACATGGGTTTACATACAGAAAAGAAAAAGCACTGAAGAAGGAATAATAAAATATTTTTTATTGTTAACTGACCTAAAAGATAGCTGCTTAAATTAATAACAGTAATAGCAATGCACTGGATGACTGTAACATGTGGATAAATGAAATAAATGACAGTAATGTGATAAGGGATGGGAGGAAAAAATTGGAAATACTCTGTCATAGGATACTTGCCCTACATATGCAGCAGTATGTTATTTGAAGATGGCTTAAGATTAGTTTAAAATGTGTACTTCAAACTCTAGAGCAAGCATTACAACTTTTAAAAAAGTATTATAATTGATACACTAAAAGGAGAGGTGGAAGGAAATCATATAAAACAATCAATTAAAACCAGAGAAGGCAGAAAAATAGCTGAAGCCAAAAATGGAAACAAAGAACAAATGCAATGAATAGAAAACAGTTACAAATATGGTAGGTATTGATCCAATTATATGAAAAACACCACTTTAAGTGAGAATTGTTCTAAATATAGCAGTTAAAAGAGAGATTGTCAGAGGGCAGAGATAAGAAGACCCAACTATATGATGCCCATAAGAAACCCACTTTAAATACAAAAACTCAGGAAGTTAGAAGTAAAAGGATGGAGAAAGGCATACCATGCTAATGCTAATGAAAATAAAACTGGAGGAGCTGTTTTGATTTCCAAAAGAACATACTTCTGAATAAGGACAATTACCAAGGATAAGGAGGGGCATTACATAATGAATAGGGCTCAATTCTCCAAGAAGACAGAACAGTCCTAAATGTGTATGTGCCTAGTAACAGAGCATTAAAAAAAAAAAAAAAAAAAAAAGTGAGGTAAAACTGAAAGAAGTGAAAGGAGAAATAGACAAAACCATTATTACAGTTGGAGACTTCAACTCCTCTCTTTCTATAGTTAATAGATCAAGAAGGCAGAAAATAAGTAAAAATATAGTTGAACTGAAGTATGCTATAAATCAACATGCCCTAATTGACATTTATAGAATACTCCATCCAACAACAGCAGAAAACACATTATTCTGAAGCTCCCATGGAACATTCACCAAGATAGAACATATTTTAAGCCTCAAAAAATTTAAAAGAATAGAAATCATAGAAAGTCTGATTTCAGAGCACAGTGGAATTAAACTTGAAATCAACAACAGAAAAATAGCTGGAAAAATCCCCAAATATTTTGTAATAAGACAACACACTTCTAAACAACACCTGAGTCAAAGAAGTCTCAAGTGAAATTTTAAAATATTTTCAATTAAATGAAAATTAAAATACACCTTATTAAAGTCTGTAGGATACAGATGAAGCAGTGCCTAGAAGGAGCTGGGAAGCTCTGCTGATTTTGGACGGGCTTCCTCATGAGTCTGGAATTTGGCTGGTGGTGGGCTGATCTTGACTGGTTTTGGCTAAGGGCTTAGCTCTGCTCCACATGTTTCTCATCTTTTTTCTGGAACCAGTGGCTAGTCCAGGCAGTGTTTTTCATGATGATGGCAGAGATGCAAGAAAGCAAGCCCATCCATGCATGTACTTCTTAAACCTTAGCTTGCACTACATCTGCTTATGTCCCATGGGCCCAAGCAAGTCAGGTGGCAGAAACCAGAATCAAGAGGTAGGGGAGTGGCAGTAGGAGGGTGCATATTTATGAATAATAATCTATTTGAATAATTTATTACAATGATTGTGCCAATTTCAAAGTGTTGTGAGTATTGAATGAGATATTAATTGATGCAAGTTATGTCAGCTTTTAGCCTAGTAGCTAACACATAGTAAGTGTACCATATGTGTTAGCTATATTATTGTGTTAGGCTCTGAAAATAAGACTGGCATAGTCCTTGTGCACATAGTGCTTATTAAGAAAATAGATAATGAATATGTGATTACAAGAAGTGTCAGGTGCAATATTTTGGGGCACACTCTTCAGAGATAAGATTCATCAGAGATAAGATTCATCGTGCATATAAGTCTAACAGTATTGACAATTTAAATTCATGCATAAGTAAAATTACAAATTACTCCAAGTTACAACCATTAGGGCTGAGAATAAACAAACTTAAAATATTATACACTTGAATTCCATGGGTTTACTGTATTGCATTAGCCTTTTATCAAATCTTGGTCATTTAAAAAACAATAAAAACCTGGTATGGTTTGTAATTTCCAAGGTGCTAAGTTACTGAACTCTTACTATGGACCAGGTACAGTTCTAAATACTTTATGCTTATTTAAGACCCACAACACCCTTAAGGGATAGTAATACTATCATTTCTGCTCTATCAATGGCAAAAAAACTGAGGCACAGAAAGCTTAAGTGACTTGTCCCAAGTCACACAATTAGTAAATTGGGTTGTATGGATTTGAAACCAGGCAATCTAGCTCCAAGCACACTCTTTTTACCTTCCACTCTCTTCAGTACTTCTGCATATATCATCCTGTTTGATGCCAAACCCATTCATTCACCTAAAGAACATTAATGGAGCACTGTTTATGTTCCAGGTACAGAGCCAGGAGCTGGAGGATAAGAAAAAAGTGTGACACATGGTGCCTGGTTTACCATGAGGAAAAGGAAAGAAACTTAAAAAGTGTTCCTCAAGCCTTTACAGTGTTGTCTGGAGAAATTCAATCCTTCGCCCACGTCCATCTCTGACCTACACAAGAGGAGGGTCTTTTGTGAATCTACACCAGAGTTCTCCAGATTGTCAATAGGCTCCCACGTGCAAGAAACTTCTATTCCTAAGGATCTATAAGTCACCTGAGAAAAAGCTCTTGATTGTTTTCTACTACTCAGGCTTAACAGTAAGGAGAAATCCCCTTTTCCTCAACAGCATTACATTCTGTTGTTATGTCACACATACACAAAAACAAAAACAAAAAAGAAACAAACAAAAAAAAACTACGTCTCTCTACTGTTCATTTTCTACAAAACCAGATGGCACAGCTTCATGCTTGACTTACTCATAATTCCAGCCTTTTTGTTCAGCCTTTGGCTAGAAAACATTCTGAGTTTTATGCCTTCCATGCACCCAGTCACTTCTCGTCCCCAACCACTACTGCTTTTCTACTTCAAGTTTATGACCCTCAACTGTCTTCCCCTCTGAGTGACCCTCTTCCTTATCTGATGAGCTGTTTGTGCTGGGGAAAGGGTTGACTCTTGGCTCTGCATGCCTCCAATGGCTTCATCTGGGAGCAAGTTGCTGACCTCCCAATAGTTTACTCCTTTGGGGCTCTCAATTCTCCAGCTCCTCTAATTCTCATGTAAATAGGCCTTCAGATCCTGAACTTAAAGGCTTTCTCTCCAAAGCCTGAGTTACTGTGAGGCAAAGTGTCTGTATATGTGTTAATCTTATACTTTGGGAATACATACTATGCTGAGGAGATGTGCCTTTCTTGCAAGAAAGAAAAGTGGGGCTCTGGTATTGCTTTAAACCAAGGGGCTTATTAACCTAAGGTAGCCTAATGTTGCATCGTTAAAAGTTAAAGCTAACCTGGGGTCAAGTGGAAGCCAAGGAACAAGTGAAGCAAAGAGTGCTGCATCTGAAGGGTGAGATGGGCCCCCAAATGGGAGGAGGAGCCACAAAGGGATTGGCTTTTAGAGGACTCAGGAGATGGAGAACAGGATGGAATGTGGCTGGGGATTCATACCTGATCAGTGAGAACCAGGTGCTTGGGCAGGATTGAGAAGGGCAATTTACAGGAACCATGCCAAAACAGACCAGTCTCGGGAGCCAAAGGAACACTGGGAAAGACCAAGGATTCAAAATCTAACAAACCGAGCTTCAAACCCCAGCTCCATTTATTTAACCTTCAGGTTCTTATCAGTAAATTGGGAATCATTACATCTACTCAATGGATTGTTGTGAGAATTAAAAGGAGGAATATGTGTAATAGACTTAGCTTAATGTTTCACACATAGCAAATATTCAATAAACATAAGTTCTCTCCCTTCTTTTGCTTCCTATTCCTCTCCCCCTCCACCATCCACATCCCAATTTGAGTCATATTTATAAACTGGGTTTGTGTCCCCATCTTACACAAATGTGATTTTAGGAAGTTCTAATAACCATTTTTAAGTCTTCTTAATTAGTTTAAAACTATGGAATGTCACCTTTGTGCTTGAAATACCACTTATCTTTCTGAGAATAATCTGTTCCCATTCCTGACAGACTGATAAAATCTAAAAAAATATTCTATTTTTTCTTTTGACTGAAATGAAATGGTCTTTATCTAAACAGACACGAAGAGTAAAAGCAATAAATAAACTATCCTGATCCTTAAAGAAGAGAATGTCTTCACTTACCAGAAACAAAAACAGCAATCCCTCAAAACTTAGCACTGAATTCTGAGCAAAGGGGTTAAAATTCGTGTAAATTATCTAACCAAATTAACACAAGCCCGTAATATAAATTCCAAACTTCTGATGTCACTTTTAAAGGATGTAAGAAAAACTGCATTCTAAGAAAATATAAGGACCCGAACAAATACTTTAGTTTTACTGCAACTTTGTGCCTAAAGTATTGCTTGAAATACACAGAACAACATATAAGAAAGTTTTTAGTTTATATAGTGATTTCAGAAGTAGTCGTTTTTGTCATAACAGGATTTGACCTATAAGTTAAGGAAATTATTATGTGCAGAGACAGTTGTCAAACTTTTTACCCAATGACATGTTTCCTTAAATGAAATTTTCTATGGAAGACCTGTATATAGAGCAAAACGTAGCAAAAGTGGGAGTAAGAACCTGGAATCCATCTACTCCAAGAACACACATTCTGACCATGACAGAAACTCTGAGCCCCCCATCCACTTATATAGCCCCTATGATTTTAGGTCCCACAGGACTCACCACTGCTCTAAAGCATCATTGATCTATGTGTTTCTTTTTTCTAAATTGCATATCACAACCAATTAGTGTGTAATTAAATACATTTTTAATGATTCTCACCTATTCCATCTTTCATATGAGATAAAACAGAAGAGATCACAGCACATTTCAAGATAAAATATTGCTTTTAAGACACTTATTTCAGAAAGATATAATTATATATTCCTGGGTATGCTGCATCAGAATGTAAAATGGTTTTAAGCTTCAGCCAAGAAAAGTCTGACAGACCCCACACTACTTCATGAGGTTGAGAAAACCTCATGAAAATTATAACATTTTGCTAAAATAACTTTGAAACGACAAACTGCCAACTCTAATATACATAATGGAACTGTGTTCAGAAAAAAAGTTACAACTGAACACACATACAGGCCAATCAATGAAGAATCTGGAGGCATGAATTTTTTTAGTAATAAAAAGAAGTAATTTGGTCTTCTTAGCTGTTTATTTGTATTTATGTATTTATAATTTATTCATTATAAGTACCATGCTATTTTTTCCTGTCTATCAAAAACTGTTTAGTTAAACCTAAGATTGTTGAATAACTTGGGCTGTCTTATGCCTTCTATCATAATTGCTAAGTTCTTCATACATCAGGGATATAGATGTAAAGGTATTTCAAATACTTCAAATGTAAAAAGTGATAATAGCAGTAACTTGGTTAATCCATGAAACTGGGTGACGCCACTTCTCTTAATAACACTGCAGATGTGTTTATCTTTCAGGCCTCAGTATCATTCCTGTATTAATTTTCACAATGATGGGCATCCAAATATGATAAGCATATTTGTCTTTTTCATGTAGAACACAAGAGTCTTGTGTCGGTTGGGCTCCTAATTGCTGGCTTACCAACAGAAGGAGTCCCTTGGCTCCTTAAGCTGTAGGATTTCCCCCAAATTATTCATCTCATCTCTGACCAGTTCTCAGCATGATTCAAGATGTTATAGTCTTTAACAAGCAGCATTTTCTGGAGATTGCTTCAAGTATTTCTGCTCAACAGGCTTTTGGCTGTCCACACCAAACCCATCCTGGGACACTGTGACTTGTGAGTGGTACTGATCAGTGCAGACAAGTATTGTTAAATTGACCGGGGGATTTTTGCAGAAACTAACGCCTATGGCCATAATACGTCTCTGGGCAAAAATGTGTTAAGTGCCTGCTTAATGGGCAAGTTTTCCTTACCATTGGCCCTGAATTTGATTCATAGATATCTAACAAAACTGGTCCAGGAGCTTGTTGAGATAAAATGCACACCATTAATGTAATAGGATTATACTGGCAATAATTATTAACATTGTCATGTTGGATCACTGCCAGATATAGGACAACTGAGTCCCAATGTAATTTCCTTCTCTTCTTATAATTTATGATATGGAGTTCAGCTTTGTTAATCAACAAATTCATTCAACAATGTATTTAGTGCCTACTATGTGCAAGACACTAAACTAGGTACTGCAGTGTATCCAAACACAAGTAAGGCATCGCTTTGGCTTCAAGAATATTAGAATCTGGTATTCAGGATACAACTTTTAAATCATGCCTAACAATAATAAAAGTCAATATTTATTGTGCAACTTATTATGTGCCAGGCAATGTTCTAAAATTTTTAACTTCAGGTTACTCAAAAGCATAGTTATGGATCCTTTCCTCATTGAGCTTATTTTTCCATGAGAGAGGCAAAGAAGCAAATACATGAAGAACTGATAAGTTTTATGATGAAGAAAGTTCAGGATGTAATGAAGGCCATCACTGGCAGTCCTTAATTTGGTCTAGAAAGATGAGGGAAGTTTCCCAGAGGAAGTAATAATAAAGTTGACACTCATTTGAATGTGAACTAGGACAAAAATTAAACAAAATTGCCAGGAACCTGTGGCTCAAGTGTCATAAAACTATTTTGAACTCAAAAGTCACAAAAGCAGAAATGTATAAACATCAATGCTTCCATCCCCAAATTTATCCTCTAACATCAAAAGCTATCCCTAGCCTATCCCAGTCTATCCTTATCCATTGTTGAGCTTGATTTTGAATATCTTTTATTGACTTGTGATTTTGGAGAGTGAAGGACTTATCAGAGCCACCAGAGACCTTGGTACAACAGACACCAGAACAAAGAGCGGAAGGTATCCTGTTAGGATGCCATGATATCCATTACAAGACTTGGCAGCACAGGGTAACTGCAAAGGGAAGGGCAGTTTACAACCATTCTTTGTGGAGCCCCACAGCTACCTGGGCAGTCTTCTTTCCAAATCCAGAGACACACTCTGTCATCTAGGTAGGGTACAGGAGGCCTCTAGGAAATTGGTTGAAGATTCATGTAAAACTCAGGTTTCCTTTTGGTGAGATTTTGGGTTTCCTTTATTTTTCTTATATTCTTAGGAATGCAGTTACACTAACCCAGGACTGATAGATCTGAAGAACTATTTCCTCTGGTACAAAGCTAGAAAGATAACTAGATTTTACAAATAGGTATGTATTAAGAGGCGTCTTTAGAGGAAGGAAAATTAATGCTGTTACAGGGAGTTTGGGGAGTTGATTGGTGAGATGATGGGAGTTTTGAAGAATCTTGAGTCTGAATTTACAGTCCAAGAGCCACAGTAACTTGAGAGGAGACTCTAGGAGTTGTAGGACTGGTATTCCTTTCACGTCGTTTTTTTAAAAAGTACATTTATTTTTTATTTATTTTTGGCTGTGTTGGGTGTTCATTGCTGCGTGCAGGCTTTCTCTAGTTGTGGCGAGCGGGGGCTACTCTTCATTGTGGAGCTTCTCATTGCGGTGGTTTCTCTTGTTGCGGAGCACGGGCTCTAGAGCACAGGCTCAGTAGTTGTGGTGCACGGGCTTAGTTGCTCCACAGCATGTGGGATCTTCCCAGACAAGGGCTCAAACCCATGCCTCCTGCATTGGCAGGTGGATTCTTAACCATTGCACCACCAGGGAAGCCCCTTATTTTTTTGATCTTATGCTATTCTGAAGTCCAAATCAGTTTAAGTTCTACAGCACCATACAAAGATTGAAGATGATGATTCATGTCTGTTTCTCTAGAGTCAGCTATTTTCCCTCAATGCAGATACAACAGATACTATATGTGTGTGTGTGTGTGTGTGTGTGTGTGTATGTATGTATACTCTTTATAGAGTACCTCTTATATGTATTGGGTTGGCCAAAAAGTTCATTTGGGTTTTCCCACAACATCTTACAGAAAAACCTTAACAAACATTTTGGCCAACCCACTATCTCCCAGTACCCCCTCACCCTCTCACACAAATAGTGGAATAGGGATAGGTAGGAAAGGAATAAGAGGAGAGACCAATACACTTAAATAAGGAGTGAGTGAGATAGTATGTATAGAATCTCAATATGTATGTATAGATCACTTTGTCCCTAATCCATCTGTTAAAATATATAAGGATACCTTCTTAGAGCTATGTAGAAGTGAAGAAAATTATTTTTGATACTTCCCTCCAAATTAAATAAGCAAAAGATAAGAAAAGCATATTACAGTAAAGCCCACCATAAGCAGCTTCCTTATCTTGTTCATTTGAATACTATATGAGTTAAACAGAGGCCTGCCTGGAAGAATGACTCATCTCTACTACATGAGTTTTACACTTAGTTTTGATGACTTATTGGGAGGCCTGTGCTATGAATGTTCCCATGCTGAGGCTCACTGACGACTCCTCTGACAGTAATATTCAGTATTAGAATAAATACAGGATATTATGTGCCTGTAATCTGACTTCTGTCCTCTCCATTCCACTGAACTTTCTCCTGAAAGGTTACCAGTGACCTCATTCTTGCCAAACCTCTTCCTCCATTCCTATTGTCTTGACCTCATTGTTCAACCAGCTACTGGGACCTATGCCTCCTCTTTGGAACGCCCACCTTTTGCTTTGGGAATCCAGCACTATCATGGTTGCCCTTTAAAATTTTTGACCCTCTTATATATCTTGGCACTAAATAAATATCTGAGATGAATGAAAGGAACACTTACTTCCAGGTTTTACAGATGAGGCTACTGCAGTATAAACAAGCTCATAAGGTCAAAAGACTCACGAATGATAGGAGTCAGGATTGCAGATTCGTGCTTCTAACTATTCTTGATTTAGTGTCTTTCTTTCTTTTTCTTTCTTCCTTTCTTTCTCTTTCTTTTTCTTTCTTTCTCTTCCTTCCTTCTTTCCTTCCTTCCCTTTCTTTTTCTCTTTCTTTCTTTCCTTCTTTCTTTCCATACTTTTTTTTTTCTGATTTTTGGCACATTTATCATATACACTTTTTTTCTCTTAGAAAAAGTGAAATTTTGGTCATAAATGTGATTTGGTTTATACTACAATACAGTCCTCTTTATCTGCAACAGGATCAAGATTTTCAAGTTACTAAACCCCACATAGTTTTCGTGGAGTTTATGATTTATAAGTTGTAAGCAAGGGGAAGAAAATGACCAAAACACCTAAGCAAAAATACTACAGGAGATGAAGGCAAGATTTAGAGAACTGGAGTAGCCCATTTAGAAGATAAACTACTTTTTCAAATCCTGAGGACATTATCTGTGCTATCACTCTAGGATATTTTAGCCATTGCCTAAAATTGCTCAATGCTTAAAGCACATACAGTCAACATATAAAAAGCTGTGGTTCCATCTTCTCAGTACCAGATTCAGAAGTCATAGAAAGCTATACCATTGGAAATCATGTGGTTCAAACCTGCATTTTAAGAATGAAAAAAATCTAGCCTAGAGCTGTTAAATGACCTCTACAAGATCACCCAAGAGTTATGTTCGGTCAGGACTAGAACTTGGATCTAAACTATGTGGCTCCATATTCTTTCTTTTTTTCCATTTTTAGTTAAAACATCAAGCTTTCTGCTTATAAGAATACATTCATTTGAAGCCCTTCCCAAACCAAATGAATCACAACCTTTGGGAAAGTAAGACCCAGACTTCAGGAATTTTTTCTGAAACTGACTAAGTGAGTTTAAAGTGCAGCCATGGGTGAGAACTGGTGTCTAGCCAGCCATACAATAAATTATTAGCAATTACACAAATCATTCCTTACAGAGTAAGATGCATTGCAAGACAGAATACAATCTCATTTGTGTGTAATTTTATTGGGGGATAATTTCTAAGTCAAATAGATATTACCAGCAATATCCAATGCAATAAAAATGAAGGCTTTCATAGCTATTGTTTTATTGCCCTCACTAGCAGGTTTTTAACCTGTCAGTGGTAGTGCTAAACTGAGAAAAAATATTAATCATAAAACGATTCCTAGGATTTTTGTGGCACTCTATCTTCAAGATATTTTTACCCCCAGGGTCTGCATAAATTAAGCAATCCCAGGTAATGTTTATTGAGACATAGATTTAGAAAGTAATTCAGATATCTTTGAAGAGACTGACAGACAAGAAAGTTTCAAGCTTAAGTATCTATGGTGTATGTTTTGTCCTTTTTCCACACCTGATAATGACATTAACATTAAATATTTATGAAACTACATAAATCCATAAGCAATCAGACAATAATTATGCAGATGATTTAGAAATAAATTGCAAAGTTTCTCAAAGGCTGATGTGCGGTTGTATGAGACATAAAATGTTTATTGAATGATTGTTGAATCAATGACTCTGAAAGTTATCCTTTTAACTGTAAAATGTTGCTTAAGGAGTAAAAGCACCAACTTAGGCAATGTATGATCACATCCTACTAGGCGTTAGCTAAACATGAAATAGCAGTGCTTTAAATAGGGATAGCTGCATTCCTAATTCATCATCACTCCGTGTGTAATTAATGCTCTGTGGGTATAAGCGACGGAAGAGGAGGCTCTTCTATTACTAGGGCACAGTTCACGGCAAGTACAAGAAGCAGCAGCGTCAGATATCAGGTTCCTAATATCATGTAGTATCTGTCTTTTTCTTACATTTTGTGATTACTGAATGCTTTTTTCAGAGGATTCTGTTGATGAAATTCACAGGTGACATTTCTGATGGGACATTTGTAGAATAAAATGTTTTACATAAGCACAATGAAGCATAAAAAAGTAAGATTAACAAATGCTTTGGCAATGGAAGCTTGAAGGCTGGCACACCTGACTTTCTTCTTAATAGGATAACAACATAGGACATTCGTCGTAAGGAAGGAGTATAAAAACTATCTGCAAAGGGATGTGAATGCTCTTTGCAAATAATTTGAGACTAGAAAACTCCAGAAACGAGGATTTTAATGAAAATATCAGTGAACCAGGTGTCGCTATGGGTCAAAGCAATACAGTGTGATGGTGAAAGAGTCTGGTACCACCTGGAGTCAGGTTGCCTGGTTTGAATCCCGTCTCTGTTGTTTATGAGCTGAAGGACCTTGAATAAATTCCTTACTATTTTGCCTTAGTCTCATCTGTAAAATGGAAATAAAAATGTACTGACCTCAGAGGGTTATTTAGAGTAATAAGTAAGCCATTATATTTTAAAATACCTAGTGAGTTAAAAATGTTAGGTATAAATAGTAGTTGTCATTATTATTATTATTATTATTATTAGGCATATCCATCCACATTTAGATTTAAGAACAAATATCCACTACTCTCATGTTCCTTTCCACTTATGGTTCTGAATCTAAACAGAACCACAAACAGAAGATAGTGTCTTTGAGTGAATTCACTGATCTAATCAGTTAATCAGCCATCCACACCATTCAGACAACATTCAAATGGTATGTAAATTTTTAAATGTTTTGGAATCATTTTTGCTTTCAGAAAACTCCTCAAATTATCAGGTCAATCAATAAGAAATAATAATTTACTATTTATTAGACTTTAAAGCTTTCTAAATTTTTACTTTCCTCTACCTCTGTATATACTGAAAGAAAAACAAGGAAATTTTCCTTTTTGAATTCTTACACTAATTCTCAATTAAGAATGGATTAGTCCACAGGAAAATGACTTTTTAAAAAAAGGTCTATGATAAAGGCTATTTTTAAAAAGGGAGGATCACTACATTCAATATATGTTCCTCCCTTCTCTATTTTTGTCTCTAACTGTTTATGATATGAATAAATAAATCACTGAGGGGTGGCATGGCAGTCTGTTGATTTTTGGTCAAGGAGAAAAGCAAAGCAGTCACTTTCCCATAAAGGTGATTTATGGGGATATAGAGAGCCCAGAATTTTGCTTGGAAATCTGTGTTTTATTTGTAGTTTATAAGACCCTATTTAACACACATTTAAAAAATTATCCTGAAGGACATAAATACTTCATTCAAGTGGAACTTGCTAAAAAGTTCCCATATGGTTAATATTTGGCTAAATTTAGAATAAAATTAGGGTTTTTTTTCAGAAGTTAGCATCTGATAGAACAGAATTCACGTTCTAGGACTTATATTTTGAATATCAAATTTAACAACTTGATCTTGAACACTTTCCTATTCCTATTTTGCAACACCTTCATTGTAAAAAGAAGCAATCCAGCACCACTCCATTGTAGCAGTTCTTGCTAAGGATTAGTTAATAAAAGACTTTAAACATTTTGTGTTATAAAAAAGCTAATTCACCAAAGCAGGTATTATCTGTTACTAGTTTGAAAAGCAGTAATTTCATAATAAACAAGCGCCCGTTGCAGTCCCAAGGAGCACTGACTTGAGGAAAAAAGCAAGAGATGGAAGAAGAATTGTGAGGTTTTATCCATTCTTGTCTGAGGCTAGATGCTAGTTTTTTAGGTGTGGCCCAGGGCTGGATTTGGCTATGGTCTGTAATAGGTTTATTGCTGATACCCATTTAGGCCTGTATGTGGATGCTGCCAGCCCAGGGTTTCCTAATTCCCCTAAGAAGACCCATTTTAATGTAAAAAGATTATTTTGCCACATCTCCCCACCTGACAGAGGTTACATGTTTGTTATGTATCAATTAAACTACAGGTGCCACCAAGCCACCTTGAATTCATTATCAATGTAAAATGAATACATTTTAATAATCACAATATTCAATGTATTAGATAGATATTTAGACTATAAATATTATTTTTATTTACTAACCATTTGACAAAGAAAATCCCCAAACCTCTCAGATTGGGAATTGCTTATCTGGTTGATGTCTTTAAGTCACTTCCTAGTCGGAAAATTCTCTATGACTTGATTATTTTCTTCCCAAACTGTCCTATCTTCAAATATATTTTGGGCCTTTAAGAGGAATTATGATTGTATTTCATACTATGATACATTTAAATGAAAGATTATTGAAAATTGTTTCCAATTATTAAAAAAAAAAAAGAAGACTATGGCTATTTCGCAGAGGCAGTGGCCAACCTTCCCTGATGTATCATGATGGAATCATTCTCGAAAAATAATAGCTAGAAAATTGAGTAAACACAGAACCAATAAAGAAAAGATTTCTTCACACCATGTGAACTTAATGAGGAGTTCCTTGCTGTGGAAAATTTTGGGACAAAGCACAAGGATTTTTTTCACGATGATGATATCTCATGCTTTGCAGTCATTATAACTACAAAGCGCCAAAAAATTCCTCTTCACATATCAATACCAAAGAGTTGACTGCTGCTACATGACCCCATTTTCCCCAATGTGTTCCCACCCCATCCTTCTTTGGAGCACAAACCACAACACTGTTATTTGTTGAAATAAGACATTAATTAGGACTAAGACATTCTTCTTCCTGTCACTCCTCGTAGGTAAATGACAGGCCATTGTGCAAAATAAGGAAATGCTCCCAGTTGATCCCTCATTCTTTCCAATGAATTCTGCTTTAATTTTTCAGACACTAGAGTTATTTCTTTTCCAGATCCAATTTGTAAAACAAAAACTATTACGAGCCAGCCGTCCCTTTTCCTAATTCTAATTTACCAAATTTGTGATCCCTGTCAATGTTCCATAAAACTAACCCATTGCCAGGATCATCTTTCTTGGTTCCATTTATTCTTTTACAAAAGAGCAATTAAGTGACAAGTTACTTACTGCTTGTTTTCCCTCTGGATTCAGAAGTTAAGACTTAGGAACCCATAATCCTACCTCTACCTTACCATGCATTCATTCATTTAGCTCATGAATACTGCCAACCTATTAAGTACCATCATCCTAACATGTGTTTACATATCATAACAGGTATTTTTAACGAGTGCCAACTCTGTACTAGGCATTACAGGAAGCACCTTTATTATCTTCCGATGAGTTAGATACTATTATTATCCCTATTTACATAGGAGGAAACGGAGAGAGGTTAAATAACTTGTCCAAGGATTCACGTGCAGACAGTCTAAATCCAGAACCCATGATCTTAACCACTGAGGGAAAGACGAAGTGTTTGTTTCCAACATGAGAGTTCTGGTGAAGGAGAAAGAGGGAGAAAGAAAGAAAGAAAGAAAGGAAGAAAGAAAGAAAGAAAGGAAGGAAGGAAGGAAGGAAGGAAGGAAGGAAGGAAGGAAGGAAGGAAGGAAGAAAGAAAGAAAGAAAGAAAGAAAGAAAGAAAGGGAAAGAAAGAAAGAAAGAGAAAGAAGAAAGAAAGAAGGAAAGAAAGGAAGGAAGAAGAGAGAGAGAGGGAGGGAGGAAAAGGAAAGGAATAATAAGAAGAAAACAAAAAGTAGAAAGGTAAGGAGTTAACCAACATCCATTAGATTCCATTTTCTATTCAACTATGCTGTCAGTACTGCTATATTGACACACTGTTTTCAGGCCCTACAGGGGAAATACAATAACAAGTAAGGCAATTTATGTATTCATACAGATCTGAACATATGACTGACAAACAAGAAAAGTTAAACAATTCAAAGTAGTTTCATCAGGTATGAAGTACCAGATCTAGAATTCTGAGTCTAGGGGAAACATAAACAATACAAGCTGTAAGAGATCAGAATGTAGAGAGAGATCCCTGTAGGGTCAAGAAATCCAGGCCCTTGAGGAGAACCAGGAAAGTGAGTAGGATTTGACCAGCTCCAGTAAAAGGCAGCCATTTCCCCAAACTGTGACTCCACCAGCACAGGGAGGAAAGTGGGAATAAGCAAAGGCAGAGTTGGGGTGCGAAAATTTGTCCGGTCAACTAGTGGGAGCTGAGGTTGAAAAGACTGTTGTCTTTACATTTGTGTCTGGCCTTGTCCAAAAGGCAACGGGAAGTTACTGAAAGATTCTGTACAGCGGAGTGACAGGATTAAGGCAAAGTTCAGGGAAGTTAAATCAAAAGCAGCAGGCTGATGGATGGGGGAAAACATCATTTAGGGGAAGAAATGATGATTATGAAGAAATAATTATGATTATTTCTTCATAATCACTAGATTTTGAAGCCATAAATGCCTGTACCATGTAGGAAACCGAGGGGCTTCGAAAGAAGGTGTAGACACGAAAAGCAACTCTGGGCAGTGGTGGGTGTAAACACAAAGAAACTCCTTGAGCCACTGACAAGTTTCAAGAACGTCCGTAAGTCACTTACACACACACAGCTCTCCAAATGCACGTACTGGGAACTCCAGCCCTGGCTGGAAGACTGGCTGACTCAAGTTACGCCTGTCACCCAGAGCAACTAAAACCGCCCACTACCCAGCAGGTGGTCCCACAGGGCAAACCAACCCTTCTGGTCCACGCTCCCTACCTCCGCCCGCATGAGCCCAAGAAGGAGCTGCAAAAGTTTGGGGAGGAGTCCCCGGCTCACCCGAAGAGCATTGTTCATTCCTCAGCCACTCGCAGGTGTTCAGAGAGGGAGGATGACATCCGGACAGTCCTCCGGCCACTCCTCCCCCGGGGGCGATTATGAAACTCCGGACACGCTAGTTAGTCCTCAGTCCCCAGGCCCCTCCCCGTACTTATAAAGGTCTCGGCGCGGGGCTGTGGAGCTCACTTACCCTACAGGCCGGGTGTCGGAGGGAAAAGCTGCCGACGCGTGGTCCCCGCAGCTCCCGCAGCGCCCGCCGCCGCCGCCGCAGCCCCGCCGCTTAGGCCACGCCTGCCCCCGCACACGCTGACGCGGGGAGGAGGATGGAGCCGCGCCGTGCCGGCTGGGTCCCCGCGCCGCTGCTCTGCCTGGGTGAGTCCCCCGCCCCTTCCCGCCGCGGAAGACGAGACTGAGGCGGCCCCGGGGCAGCTGTCCTTTGACAAGTACCGCGCTTTCCACCAGACTCAAGTGTACTCCGTTTCGAACGACGTCTCTCGTTAGGCGAGCCCGTCTTTCCCTCCAGCGGGTGATGGAGGAGGGTGGGGTAGGGGAAGGGGCTGGTGTTAAAAATACCTTGCACGGATAGATGAACGTGGTCTGTGTGTTCTGCATGAAGTAATATAGCTCCGTATTAGGCGAAATAAAAAGTTGAAAAGATTTCGGGTTTGTTAGTTTGTTTCCTTTTGAAAACCTGACAGTTCTAGAAATCCAAAAGACAGGAGAAAGCCGGGCTGGGGGCGGGGAAAGGAGGCGGGAGTAGGGACAAGACCCGCGCCTAGGAAAGACCTTTTGGAAAGAAACGCTGTTCCTCCTGTCTTGGCTTCAGTTTTCTAAATCAAGCTGGGTTAAGCGTCTGGGGGCGTCGGCGTGCGGCGGTGCCAGCTTCGCTGAAGCTCCAGAGAATGAAAAGGCTGTTTGCGTACCCGGAGCGGGAGGGACACGTGCAGGTCCGGGTGCTCCTGGAGGCCCTTGGACGCCAACACCTGCTGCTTTCGGTTCCCCCCGCCCTTGGGCTGGTCGGGCTCTTTTCGCTCGCTGCGACTTGCACCCTTGTACTCTGTAATGGCTGAGCGTCCTTTAATGCTTGTCTTCTTATTTGAGATAATTTAGTTCTTGTGGACAGGGAAAAAAAGTCTTTAGCTTTCCTGGTTTAAAAATATATATTGCGAATTCCTAAACTTAGAGAGGAATTTGGAGCTGTATATGAAAATTTTAATAAGGAAATAAAGGTTGCCAATCTCGCTTTTTTTCTGGAGTTGCAATGAGGCGAATTCCCCTAACTCACTCTACCTGTGCAGGATGACAGTTCAATTATTATTTCGACACGCCTTATCTTACGGGTTGGGAAACCTAATGAAATGCATACTCTGCATAGTTGTAATAACTTACTTGTCCAACTTCAAGGACATAGGTGGAAACTGGATCTGTGGTTTCTACCAAAACTGTACTAAGAACGACGTGCTAGAAGGTTCTCAGTAAATAATGTGGCTTTGCTATCTTTGTTTTGAAGTCTCCGTGAAAAGAATGAATTTACAAAGGTGACAGTCTTCCTAAAGTTAGAAATAAACCTAGAGATCAGAATAGCTTAGCACTTATTTTTCCACCTGTAAGTTTGCTCTGAACAATGCAGGTGTCTGTTCTGGGCCACTCATTGAATATGCTAATTTGAGACAGCAAGAGCCTCTGAATAACCTGGTTACTACCTACCTAGCATATGTGTTTTTTGTTGCCATAAAAGTGCTTAACTCCTTTGTTGCATTACTTAATTATAGCTCACCTATTTCATCAGCTGCCAAGCCCATTTCCAAATGAGCTAAGTCAGTTTCTGTTTTCCCAGTTTGTTTAGATATTTCCCTGCCACTAGGAAAGTTCCTGTTTGAAGTTCTATATCATATCTCTGTACTCTATTCAGGTATGCAAGTTCAATAGTCTTATTCCAAAGCTCATGGAAAAAAGGCAAGGCCACCTGTTACTTCTGAAATTGCCATTTTCCCCCCAAACAAAAGATTACCTAGAAATACTTTTCCCAAATGTCTAGCCTTCAAAAGAAGAAAACAGTTATTTTAGATTTCAGCAAACATTTTATTATCGCTTTTTTTGTGGAATTCACATGTATTTATATCTGTGGAAAAAATACAGACACTTTCATTTCCATCCTCTGTCTCCAACACATGCAGATTTAAATCGCTACACACACCCCACAATCATTTGGTTACCTTTATATTTTATAAATATTTGATATTGATGTTCTTGCTTTATATATGGGGAAACTATTACCCGGTGTCCCACAGAAAAGCAAAGCTACACTGAAAAAGTTCGCACCCAGGTTTGCTGGCACTTTTAGCTTACTCAGTGTTAAGTAAAAGGGTTGAGATACCTCA
Source organism: Kogia breviceps (assembly GCF_026419965.1). Taxonomy (NCBI): domain Eukaryota; kingdom Metazoa; phylum Chordata; class Mammalia; order Artiodactyla; family Physeteridae; genus Kogia; species Kogia breviceps. The sequence goes on from NC_081315.1 coordinate 56,094,449, forward strand.
AACTAGATAATGCATTCTAAATAATATATAATTTTAGAGTTAAATTATCATTTCTAATCTTTGATTGTTGCAGGATGAAGAGGAGAAATTTTTCTCTTGAGTTCTGCAATTAATGTTTAGGGGCTCTTGATCTAAAAGTCAGACATGTTCATTGATACCCAAATGGGCTTTTGAGCGTGTGCCTGAATGACAGATCCAAGAAAATTGATGTCCACTTCATTGCACAATGACAGAGAATTGAGCAGAATAAAACATTCTTTCTTGAAACCTGAGAGGCGCGGATCTCAATGAGGCAATGGCTCACCTCAGATCTTTTTCTTTTGACCCTGAGAGTTTACGAGCTGCCTGGTGCTGGCACAACCTGAGATGACACATCATAGGTTTTGGTCTGGGTTTTGGTCCAGGTATTCTAGCTGCCTTCTGCATCATCTTGCCACATAAACAACGTGGGCAATTGGGGTGTGTGGTTCAGCACTGAGGCCCAAATCCAGGAGCCGGGAAGGGAGCTAACAGTTACCAAATGTCTCCTGTGAGCCCACCATGTCGTGTGTTAGGTGTTCTCCACGTATCATCTCCTTTGCTCCTTAAAACACTATAGGAGGTAGGTATGTTTAGACCAGTTTGACAAATGAAGAAACTGAGGCTCAGTGAAGTCAGGTACCTTACAAGGATTTAGAGATGGCAAATGTCAAGGTCATTCTGGAGCAATGTGTAAAGAGCCAGAGGTTCTCAGAGTTATAAGAAGCATAATAAAAGTAACAGGTTCTAATAGAGAAGTTCCAGAGTAGTCTGGGGAATACCCCAGGGCTTAGAATCTGTTATGGGGACTGGTATTTATGCAAAAATGGTACTGTATGGTATCACTCAAAATCAGGCACAGAAAAGATACAATTATTTCCTTAAGCTCGGCTGAAATATGTTAAATTTTTGCTTAACCTATATTCAGCATTTTTAATACCCAGGAAATGACTTTTATTATGAAGCCATCATTGACATCAGTTGACTGAGGCCTTTGTTTTTATTTTTATACTTTCCTAGATGTACAGGAAGTAAAGCAATCAAGGAGAAGGAAACCCACATCCTTTTTGTTCCCTGGATCATTCACAATATTGTGAATTGAATGTAGTATTGATAAGGGATCAAGTTAGAATCTACAGCACACTTCTATTAACAGTGCGGAAATAGACATACTTCTCTGGTTTAAAAAAAGTGCAATATTCACATAATCACTTTGGAAAAATTGAATTTGAATGTCTTCTGTTCATTTTTGCCCAAGAATCTCCCATTTCCTGGTTAATAATCACCCAGGAGATGCAAATGTCAAGTAAGAAATCCTTTTTAAAGAGACTATAAGTTAAGGCCTCTGAATATAGGCCTATACAAATTGTCTAATGCATACGGCTGTAACTACTGTTGAGCACATTCCTTCAGAAGACAATGGGAAGACTCCCTAGAGCTGTAATAGGAGAGGTCCTCAGGGAGGAGCACCCTGACAACCATTGCCTTGGTATGGCAATTCTGGAACCTTTGGAAAAATGAAGTAATGCGACAGACTCAGTGTCCTCTGGCAATGCCGTTTATGTAAGAGTCTGGTTATAACCATGGTTATAACCTATAACCATGTCTGGTTATAGGGCAAATAAAGGTTCAGTGACATTCTAGGTTAAAGTAATGATTTAATTAACTAGAATACTATTTATAACACACAAGACAACTTGATAATTGTCCAGAAAAAAAATGTTAACCCTTAATTACTTAGGTCAAAAATCCTGAATTTTAAATTTGAGGCATGAAAGTGAGTTAAATACAAATCCTCTTGAAAGTCCTCAGGATAAGGGGAAAAACCTCTGTTCCTCATATATATGTATAAATATATGTGTGTGTATATATATATATATACACATATATATGTATATGTTTATGTATACACACACGTATGTGTCAAACTATATTTTTTTAAACGTTTTTATTGGAGTATAATTGCTTTACAATGGTATGTTAGTCAAACTGTATAGTTTTGAATCACGAGACATAGTATATAGAATATAGGTTTCTCTTGCACTGCTGATGGGAATGTAAATTGATACAGCCTCTATGGAGAACAGTATGGAGGTTCCTTAAAAAACTACAAATAGAACTACCATACGACCCAGCAATCCCACTACTGGGCATATACCCTGAGAAAACCATAATTCAAAGAGTCATGTACCAAAATGTTCATTGCAGCTCTATTTACGATAGCCAGGACATGGAAGCAACCTAAGTGTCCATCAACAGATGAATGGATAAAGAAGATGTGGCACATATATACAATGGAATATTACTCAGCCATAAAAAGAAATGAAACTGAGTTATTTGTAATGAGGTGGATAGACCTAGAGTCTGTCATACAGAGTGAAGTAAGTCAGAAGGAGAAAAACAAATACCGTATGCTAACACATATATATGGAATCTAAGAAAAAAAATGTCATGAAGAGATTAGTGATAGGATGGGGATAAAACAGAGACCTACTAGAACATGGACCTGAGGATATGGGGAGGGGGAAGGGTAAGCTGTGACCAACTGAGAGAGTGGCAGGGACATATATACACTACCAAATGTAAATTAGATAGCTAGTGGGTAGCTGCTGCATAGCACAGGGAGATCAGCTCTGTGCTTTGTGACCACCTTGAGGGGTGGGATAGGGAGGGTGATGCAAGAGGGAAGAGATATGGGAACATATGTATATGTATAACTGATTCACTTTGTGATAAAGCAGAAACTAACACACTATTGTAAAACAGTTATACTCCAATAAAGATGTTTTAAAAAAAAAATAGAGTATAGGTTTCACACCCCAGTTCTTTTATTTCATACTTTTGGAAGGATTTATTCGTCTTTGAGCCTCAGTTTTGTCATCTGTAAAATGGAGATCATAATAACTATGTTGTCAGGTTATTATATACAGACATTATAAATATCATATTAAAATAATAAAAAACCCTTTTGAAATTAGAGCTGTTATCAGTAGCAGCAAGTGCTCTTTTAGAAAAATGCCTCATTTGATCTTTATAACAACTCCCTTTTAGCCAGGAAAAGTGTTCCTATTCCCAGTTTACAAATGAGAAAACAGACTGAAAAAGAAGTGAGTTACCCAGAGTGTAAGTCTCCATTTATGAATATGCTGTATCGTCTGCTGTGTATGCGCCCAACTCACTCTTCACGTTCGGTGAAAGTTCCCCTCATCCTTTAAGACTGAAGAAAAGATCAAGCCTTCTCTGATAGCCCCTTTCATCTTTCCCTCACCACTGGAAAATAAATGTGCAATCTTCCCCCCACCCCTTTGCATACCTCTGAATCCTTCGGTCCTACCCTTTTCACATCACACTGTAAGTGTGTACCTGGCCCTGTCTCTCCTAACTGGTACTGTACTTATCTTTTATCGTTCACATTGTAACCGACTTACGTTAATCGCTCAATAAATGTTGTTGGATGGGTGATTAGAATGGTACTTTATTTAGAGTTCTCAGCACTATGTTTTGACTCAATCGGCTGCTCTTTGAAAATGTACTTGAGAAGCAAAATATTATGGCTGAGCAATAGTTTTTGAAAATTCAGTTATATTTAATAATAAAGTGGAATACCTTTTCTTCCCTATTTTTCCTATTTCTATCTCTTAATGTAGTCTGTATTCACTGATGGTATGCCTAACAAAATTTAAGTATATCACAGTGTGTGTGTGCATGTGTGTGTGAGAGAGAAAGAGAGAGGTCGGGCAGTGATATGACTGAATGATGGATAGTCAGTGAGAAAAACAAAAGTATTGTTTTATAAAGGAATGGAAACTTAGAGTAATCTAAATTCCATCTCCGCTTCCACTCCACCCCAAGCCTAGGTGCTATTTTCAGAGACAAGGAAACCTAGCTTCAGAGGGATAAACTTAGTATCTGAGCTAGAACTAGACTCCATACCTCACGGGTCTACTGCAGGGTTTTTCAGCCTTGGGTCTATTTACGTTATAGACTGGATAATTCTTTGTTGTGGACTGTCCTATGCATTGCAGGGTGTTTAGCAGCAATCCTGGTCTCTACCCACTAGATGTCAGTAGCACCCCACCCACCCTGAGTTGTGACAACCAAAAATGTCTCCAGACATTGCTCAGTGTCCCTGGTTGACAAAATTACTCCAGGGTGAGAAGCATTAGCTAATGTGTTTTCCATTGCTATAACACATTGCCACTCATAATTCACAGTTTGAGTAATCAGTGCTTGAGTTACCAAGACAAATAAAATTCATATTAATGGTAAGCTGGATGCAAATATAAAACCAATTCTAGTGTTAAAAAAATCAACTTAGCAATTTTTATTGCTGATTTTAACACTATTTTCCCTGAATAATGATGAATCTTATTTATGATGGAGTCACTCATACTTTCTTCAATCATTGCATTGCTGACCACCCAATGCCTCCTTTTGTAACTCTGCTCTCTTGACTCCCGCAAGACTGAACTTCCTTTTTTCCCCAAATTCCTTGGCCATTTCTATCCACTCCTTATCACCTATTTCCCAAAGTTCTATTATTTTCCATTGCATACTGTTTCCCTTGGAACATTTGAATGACTCCTATGCCTTTAAAGGTGATATTTCCTCATATGATTTTCAAATAGACTCCATCAACTCCATTCTTACTGTTTTACTCAAGATGTGTTTTCCCAAGTGCCTCATAAATATAAATAGATGATATATGAACTAAAAACTCAAATTCCTTCTCTCACTATGTCCTCCTTCATGTCTACTAGCTGCAGATGCCACCACAAACCTGCTGTCCTGCCTATGTTATCGACTCTTTTAATGGCACCACCTTCCTTGGTATTTTCTGGCCAGAAACTTGGTATCATCTATGAATTCTCTCTTTCTCTCGCCACCACCTAGAGTCTAGCCTCATTAACTCTAGTTAGAACAGGAGCAATGTCCTTTGCATCAGTTTTCCTTTCAGCAGCTCGTTCAGTATCTTGCATATAGAAAAATCTCAGTAGATATTTATTGAACAAACATTCTTAGAGACATGTAGTTACTAAAAGTAAGTATAAGAGAGCTAAGCTGCTCTTCTTTCCCATTTATCAAGTATAATTAAGCCATTCCCACCCTACCATCATACTACAGATGAGCTTGTGCTTCTCACGAAAGTTGAAGTCTCCAGTGTTAACCAAAAAAATATATTTTCACAAAATAAAATTTCTTAGCACCTTCCATTATGCTAGGTGCATTACACAGATTCTCGGAATGAAGTGTAATTAACTTTAAGGCTTTTAAAATTATCTTTTATGTACTCATTTTCTCCTCTTTCTTTTTGATGCTTACTGATTAAAACTCTGCCTTTTTCAAATTCGTTTTTGGCAATAGGCTTCTATAAAGAATGAATGAAATGATAGACAATATGCTTCTAAAAATGTCGTTAAGTTTTCAAAGCTGTAGTACACAATATGACCATAATGAAAAAAGGCAAATGACAAACACTTATAATCCAAACTGTTGCTCCTTTAGAAGATTTTTTGGAGACAATAATGTGATGGTAATTTAAATTTCTGAATTGGATCAATAGGGATAGTGTGAGAAGCATGATGGAAGGGAGTGAAGACAGAAAAGGTTCTAAAAAGACCCTCCTGTGTAACATTATCTTAAAGAAAAAAAAATACAGTTTCAGTAGATCATTTGAAATGATCTACTATAGAGATGAATATTTGGTTTTAAGAGGGGCAATTTCCATATTTAGAGCTTTTAGTCACAAAATTCCAAAACACCCAGATTAGTACAAATTGTATCCTTTATACAATAGTTGATACAATTTCTCCTGCATTATGAGAGCATTAAGTATAGTATTGTATGATCACTAAAATATATGAGCACTTTGAAATATGATTTAGAAATTACTACCAAAATTGAAGAGTTTAATGTCTCTGAACTGAAAAACATGGCGTATTAAATCTTTTCTTGACACTTGACAAGGAAAATCTTATGGCTATATTTGAAACTCAAACTTAAAGACTTATTTGTAACCCATTATTATATCAACCTCTGGTTTCACCCTGTTATCCTGTTTTTATCTCAAATCGTTGTTGGCTTTTACTTTAATGAAGCTTAGTGATAAGGTTAATGTTGAAAAACTGTAGGAAGAAAATGATTGCTGGCAGGAAGCAAGATTTATGATATATAGATATATATTATGATATATATATTCTATTTTCTAAAAACATAGGCTGTTACTAGAAAGTACTGACAATAGTTATTTTCAGTGTCTGATGTGATAGTTTACAGTTATTTTAACGAAGTGGAGCAGGACTTTAATAGTGGATTTGAGGCAGAAAGGCATCTGGAAGTGGTAAAGGCATATTCACTCCTTGAAAGTATACAAGACCTAACAAGCCTACTATGTTACAGACAAATCCTAAAATTACAGACTGCCCTGGAAGAAGGTAGAAAACTAACAGTCCATAAATAGGTAGGCATGTGACCACAGCAAAAGTGTGAACAAAGCAGATTTTGCTGCCTGTTTTGGGGTTGGGCAAATACTATGATTCATTATGAATTTGCTGTTCCAGTCTAAATAGCCTAAAAGGTGAAATTGGGAAAATAAGGTGCATTCTTTTCATTCTGTAACCTATCTCATTTTATTTTGGGTCGTTTTTATTTGCTTGATTGTTATTCAGGAAAACCATTTTAGCTCTGAGAATTGCAATTGATTATTGAGGAATAGGCTTGGTCAGCCAGTCACCAAATCTCAGCCTCCTTCAAAATGGCCCACAGTGTGGCCATAAGGAAGCAAGGACAAAAGAAACCATATACAATAAAAAGGGTGCTTTCTACATCTGGCATTCCTCCTGACTATCAGACAAGCACTTCTTACTTAGTGCCCCAAGGACCATGACATTTAGTGCTCCCCCCACTGGGGTGATGGTACTCAACCGCTCCCATGAGCTGTCCCCAGTATCGTGTAAGGTGTAGGCTCGGCCCTGACTCACGGAGTAGAGGTGATATATATCCTGTGAGTCACCGGTGTCACTTCCTGCTGGCACATTTGAGGTTTCACGGAAACCTCTGAAAGATGAAGGTAGAGACATGAACAGGTGAGCTTTAGATTACTGAAATCCATCTGGAAATTTGACAGAAATAATGGCCTCCAAAGGGAGTTTTGTTTTCATAACATTATTGAAACAGAAGTTCCAATGGCCAGTTTTGAGTTTACAGATTATCATTTAGTGAGGAATTCCTCTGTATCTTAAGTTACCAATGCAGAGCTTGCTACCAGATGTTTTCTGACACACTGACCCTATCTAAAATCTTTAATATCACAGGGAATTATTTTCTGAGCAGGAACCCATGGTCAAGATTGAAAACTCAAATATAAGATTTGCATTTGAATTACAGAGAGATCATTATGTTCAAATAACACTAAAGTCATGAACAACGGAAAGATTAAGGAAATATATGGATAGGACTTTAGCATCTATTCCTTCCCTGTATGACTTTAATGAGTAGTGATTTATAAGGGTGACAGGGTGCTAGATATCAAAATTCTCCATGGGTGGACTTTTTCAATCTTTTGATCATTCCCACTTACTCCTCTACCCCATTTTGCAAAGCCCTGGGCCAGAGGTGAGGTTGAGAAAAACTTGAGAACCACTGCTTTTAGGCAATAGAGCTGTGTAGCTGAACGCACAGTTGAGAAACAGTTTTGATAGTTTATTGGCTACATGCATCTATGATGGAACTGTAGTGTAAACACTTTCATTTGAGAATAGCATTTAAAATTATTTACAATTCCATCTGTAAAATACCCAAATGTTGGATTAATGTACCAAGTCTCACAGAAACCATCCTGAGCGATGGACTATGTCCAAGACAGTGTCATAGGTTAGGACAGCCCAGTTTTTGTGGAGGCATGCCCTGCCCTGAATATTCTTTAATTCACAAAGGCAAATATTTCACTTGTGGCCTAACTGCAACAACGTTTCCAACAGTGGAAAAACTAACAATACAAAAAATCTTTGAGAGAAAAGAAAAAGACTAATAAACAACACCTCAAAGCAATTAGCTGGATTCTATAATAGTCGCAGGTTGCATTTGTAAGCAATTCTGAACAGGAAAGGCTAGTATCTGATTTCTGCAAAGGATGAAGAAACGATCCCTTGCAAAGAGAGAAATGTGCAGCACAATGGCCCTTTTGCAGTGGGAGAATCGGTAATATCTCCTCCCTTTAGTTGAAGAAGCATGTAGACATAGCAGTGTCAGGGATATAAAAACACACATCTAGAACTCCACTTTGTGTTGAGCAGACTGTATAAATTAAAGGGGGGTAATTCTTCAATAGTAGAAGGGTATGGCAAAATTATATTGAGAAGTAGAACAAAATTGGCTTGGATGAGAATCTAGCTAATTCACCCTAGAAAGCTACGTGGACAAAGTTATCCTTTTCCATCTCTGTTCAACTGACAATGGAATCCAAACTTTAGCCATTTTTTTGTCATTTAAGAAAGAAGCTTTTTTTTTCCCCAATAAGAGCAATTAAACATCATTTATATTGTAGGAGAACTATGGAGTGGGGAGGAGATAGTTCTAAACTTTACAAAAGATATTTCCAAATCACTGAGAGGTTATGAGGCTTGATGTCCAAAGATGGACTCCTAACTCTTATCTTCTATGGTCACTAGATAATTGGTCTTGGACCAGACATGTAATTTAACACTGAGGTTTGGGGCTAATAACTACTTCACAGGATTGTTATGTGTCAAGTTTGAAACATTAAGAAATTGCAAATTCCGATGCTTATGTGTAGTTTAGTTTTTAATTTTAGTTTTACCCAAATCATATGCAATTTGCTTAACATATACATACCTCCTCTGATTGTGAAAAAATAAAATTATTTATTACATGGATTAATTATCCTTTAAAATACCAAAGTACAGAGAGATTTATAACATTGTTATAGACCAGTAGAGGGCACTACCCACATATACAACTGCTAAAACCAGAGGCTAGATGTTGAGTGGCATGGAACATTCATGAGTCTCTGGTATGTTAGATGTTTCCGAAAAATATAATTTCATTTAATTCTCCCCAAAACTCTATAAACTAGGGAAAATGGAGATCCAGAGAATTTAATTAATTTGTCCAAAATTACATAGCTCACGTTTTCTCCCAGATTGCCTTTCCACATACCTTGTTGCCTCCTTATGGGGTTGAATACTGTGCTTCAGTTACATTTATCTGCGTTTGTTCCCTGTGATGTCCATTATACTCTAGTATTATTGCCTGTTGCCAGATTCTGTAATGCAGCCCATTAACAACATTGTTATGTACTCTTGGGAAAGTTACTTAACTCAGTTCTCTCATATGTCTAATGGGGAGAACAGTAGTATCTTCTTCAAAGAGTCACTGAGCGGATTAAATTAGATAGTATAGGTAAGGAGGGTAGAACCATGCCCACCATGGGCAAGAAATGTTAACTGCTACCTACTACTATCACCATCACGAGTAATGTTTCTTATATAACAGTTACTCATATAGCCTGGAAGAGTGAAGAGCAACTACATGACTCCTAAGAAGAGTAAAACTCTCTTCAGTCAGCATCCGTGCAATTAAAAGGATTCTCTTATTCTTTCTATGCAATTCAGAAAACTACTTGAATCATTCTGGTGCCTATTTCCCAACATTTATCTTTTCAGTGAAGAAACACCATGAAACGCCTTGTTTAAACTCTTACTGGGCTGACAGAAACTGGATTCTTGGGCACAGTGTGGTTCATCTAGCATGTGTGCTCCTTTCCATATTAGATAAGATATATTTTGACTTTACTTAGATTACATTTTATTCATTAAAGTGGATTTTAATGTGTAATGCAAAGAGTAACTTAGATACTTAAATCAACAACTGATGTATCTTAGGTTGAGAGTCCTGTTTAGTTGTGACCATACATAGAAGCCGAGTTTTATTTGAAGCCTTCTTTGTAATAGTTTCTACCTTGGAGCATTGCTCTGAACACATCATGAAGTAAAACTGTGGAAATTTTCCAATTTTCCAATTGCTAAGCTTCTTAAGAAATCAATCTTTAAAATCAGGTCTTTGAAAAGGTTACTGTGAAATGTTGAGAGTCGGTCAAATCTGTAACTCTGAATGTAATGCCAGGGCTTTTACCCTTGGACAGAAGAGCTGGGGGTTCATTTGTGTTCAATGATATGCCTGTTTCCATGAATTATTTTTTTTATGGTTTTGAAGGATCAAATTCTTGAAATAATTAAAAGAATTTTATAAATACTGTAATTATGTGGAAATCTGGTTAAGGTTTCTTTCCTTGAAGCATTAGTTAGATATTTGATTTTTCTCCATAAATAGGTTTCCATCTTCTACAAGCAGTTCTCAGTACAACTGTGATTCCTTCATGTATCCCAGGAGAGTCGGAAGATAACTGCACAGCTTTAGGTAAGCCCAGTTTTGTCAGTGTTGCATCAAAGAATTACACATTCTTTTTTTTTTTTTTTTTTTTCGGTACGCGGGCCTCTCACTGTTGTGGCCTCTCCCGTTGCGGAGCACAGGCTCCGGATGCGCAGGCTCAGCGGCCATGGCTCACGGTCCCAGCTGCTCCGCGGCATGTGGGATCTTCCCGGACCGGGGCACGAACCCGTGTCCCCTGCATCGGCAGGCGGACTCTCAACCACTGTGCCACCAGGGAAGCCCAGAATTACACATTCTTAAATGTAGCTCAAAGACTATAATTATGTGATAGTGGGGAAAAAGGGGGGGGAAATAGCTGTTGTATTAACAAAAGAACCCAGTGAACTAGCGATCTGGAAAAATTATATAAAGGAATAACTGGAGTCAGAGGGACTGAGCACCTAGTTATATATATAAAGATTTGATCTTAAAGAGATAGAGAACAAAGGAAATCAAGTTCCCTTTGGCCATTTCAGAGCATCGCTGAGAAACTATTGTGAGGAGTTAGATCCCAGGCAAAACAGGAAAATTTAAACTTTGTACACAGTAGACAGTCAATATATTTTGTTGTTATTTTTTGTAAAAGGAGCAAATGATGTCTTTTATTTTGAGTTACAGCATTCATTCAGAAAAATCTACAGATTACTTAATACATGCTAAACACCGTGCTTAGGCATAGGGTTACAAAGATAAGTGGTGCATGGTCTTTTCTTTGGGGCCCAGAGTACTCTGAATGTCGTTCAAGAGAGATCTAGGGGCTTCCCTGGTGGCGCAGTGGTTGAGAGTCCGCCTGACGATGCAGGGGACACGAGTTCGTGCCTGGGTCCTGGAAGATCCCACATGCCGCGGAGCGGCTGGGCCCGTGAGCCATGGCCGCTGAGCCTGTGCGTCCGGAGCCTGTGCTCCGCAACGGGAGAGGCCACAGCAGCGAGAGCCCCGAGTACCTCAAAAAAAAAAAAGAGAGATCTGCTTTATAGCTGATTCACTTCGTTGTACAGCAGAAACTAACACAACACTGTAAAGCAACTATACTCCAGTTAAAAAAAAAAATTTAAATTTAAAAAATAAAAGTAATAGCGCCCAGGCACCAAAAAAAAGAGAGAGAGAGAGATGCTTTATATTCACTCTGAGTTATTAAGTCCAGAGTTTTTCTGAGGAACCAGAGTATTTCCTGAAACAACTTCACCTCCTTTCTTGTCCTTCCTCTTTATGCTCTCTAGAGGTTTGGTGTGCTTCACGCCCTATTTTTGGCTATTTGAACAAGAGTATCAACAATCAAGATGATTTGTTTGGTTATTTCATAAAGATCCTTCACATTTTAGTAATTAAAACGTTCTAAAGTGAATTTTATGTGTAGATTGCAGCACTATTCTAAAGAGGCTACTATTTTCATTGTTGTATTTGTGTAACCGAGGCATTTATAACTCAAGGTTTGTCTAGTTCATGTCCAGGTCTCATCGTTAGAGACTGTGATTGATTTCCCGAACCTGAAAGTTTGGGAATGCACACCAAAACAAACCTTGCTGGCTTAAAACCCACTATAAATTTAAGTTCTCTTAAATTAATTAATGGATTCAGTTTGCAATTGCTTTGGGAGTAATGAATGTCAGAATTATTTTGAGATTTGAAAAAATTATACACACTTTGTTTGGATAAGTGAATAACTGTGAAGGATCATGATTTGTGTGTGTGTGTGTGTCTTCAGCTTACCTTTTCTATCCTTAAACATTGTCGTTTGAGAATTTTACCCCCAGGTTTTATTTTGTTTTGTTTAGCCTGTTGGCCATATTCCTTTGGGGGTCCAGTGTTTGTTTATTGGGCTAGAGAGCGTGACACCTAGAGTGGCATTTTGTCCTGAAAATACCTGCGCTGCTTTGTTCCAGTAGCTTAGTGGTTACTATTATGAAAGGGTGATTAATTCTTCAAAGAAAGCAACAGACTATATTCCACTTTCTATTTCTTTCACAGTTCAGACAGAAGATAATCCACGTGTGGCTCAAGTGTCAATATCAAAGTGTAGCTCTGACATGAACGGCTACTGTTTTCATGGACAGTGCATCTACCTGGTAGACATGAGTGAACATCACTGCAGGTAATATGCCAAATACAAGCAAACAAAAACAGTTTTTTAAAAACCCCTCATTCTCTCTCTTTTTAATTTTTGTAATAATTACTCTATTGTTTCCATGGGCTGCCGTTTATAATTAGCATGCAGTTTATATGTACTATTAGAAACTTTATTGAGTGAGTTTTTTTTTTAAGTTAGGGAACAAATAGTAGAACAAACAGCAGTTATCAAATTGTACGGATGCTTCAGGGCTGCAGAATGGGGAGGGCTTCACATGCCTTCGTCTCACACTTACCACAGTAGTAGCTTAGCCTTTAATCTGGACTTATATATCAGCCATTGTTATAAGAATCGATTCCACTGACTTAGACAAAAAGCAATTCAAACTTACAAACCACCATTGTCGGCCACCCTGGCAGTTGAACCAGACTATCATTCTAATACAGCAGTTGAGCTTGAGAGCAGTGTGGGCCTCTTTTATCCAAGTTGGGCCAGCTTTAAGGTCAGTCTTTGAATTCATCTTTACAACTTTTGGCAAACCTTGTCACCATCTTGCATTACATTGTAAGATTAGCTCTTACAAAACTAATTCAGAACCATGATTTCTTTCTTAAATAACTTATCTTTCTCTTGCATTGTCCTTTAGGTGTGAAGTGGGTTACACTGGTGTCCGATGTGAGCACTTCTTTTTAACTGTCCAAAAACCTCTGAGCAAAGAATATGTGGCTTTGACTGTGATTCTTGTTATCTTGTTCCTCGTCACAGTTGCTGGCTCTGTATACTATTTCTGCAGATGGTAAGCCAGTGTTTTTGTTTTGTTTTTTTAAACACTCTGCTTTTGTAAATTACCTGTATACAATCCACACTTACAAACTGGGTAAAAATATGGCAAAGTATTATTTAGTGGGATAAGATAGACTCTGCACTAACAATATTTATAAAGAAGTTTTAGCAGCGGAACATCTGGACTAGTAGAAACGAGTGTCCAGATAATTATAAGAGCTAACTTTTAAATATTGGTTCATGTCAGTCCCCCAAAATTCCATCTTCAACCCTCCATCTTCATGTACAACGCTGTACTGATATATGCTGATAACTGAGAAAATATAGAGTGGGCACTGAGCTACTGACAGTATATCAGATTGGCCATTTTTTAGGCTTCGGACCAGGGTATAGGAATAGAATGACTTAGTTAATAATAGCTGCCTTTAAAATGCCTCCATGAAATCCTTCTTATTTTGGAAGTAGTGCAGATTTTTCAGTGTAGATTTGAGTGAATTTTATTTTATTTTTGCTGACAGTAATGCAGTCCTACTTTTGAAGCTCCAAAAGTGTTAATTTTATAAGATTAAATTTATTTGGTCCATGCTTGAGTCTAAGTATTCACCAAGTTATAATGCCTTTTAAATAGGTTATGATCACATAACTGAATATTATTAAAACTGAAATGCACCTGAAAGGTCTTTGACTACAATCCTTTCTTTTATAAAGATGGGAAAGTAAGATCCAGAGAAGTAAATTGACATGTCCTGGCTCATCTAGTTGACAAGTAGCTAAATCAAGGCTAAACAAAGGTTTTTCTAATCATGTTCTTCCACTAAGCAAAAACATTATGCAGTTTCCTTAAGGCTACATGCTTCATCTTCAAAATGGGTAGAAAATGAACTCAAAATATTAGGAAGATAGCTTTAATGAATGAGTGAATGAAGATTCTGAATCGCGATAGATTTATGAATCCTAGCTGGGAGAACTTGACCAGGTTATGTAACCCATTTGTACTTCATTTTCTTCATCTGTAAAATGAGGATGATAATGGTAAGTGTGAGGATAAAATAAATAATGGATATATAGCATTTAGAACATTGTCAGTCACTTAATAAATGCCCGATTTATTTTCTTTGTTATTGATGATAGCATTATATCAATGTGATGGGTAGAATGAAGGAAAGAAAGAAAGAAAGAAAGAAAAAGAAAGAAAGAAAGAGGAAAGAAGGAAGGAAGGAAGAAAGAAAAAGAGAGAGAAAGAAAGAGAGAGAGAGAGAGAAAGAAAGAAAAGAAAGAAACAAAGAAAGAAAGAAAGAAAAAGGAAAGGAAAGGAAAGAAAGAAAAAACAGGAAAGGAAAGGAAAGAAAGAACAGAGGGGGAAAAAAAGGATAAAACAGACCAGGATTAAACATGGTCACATGCTCTCCTGGAATTTTACAATTTTCATGATCATGTGAAAGCCTTTGAGAAGTCCTTTAACAGCATTTCACCATTTCCTTCCAAAATTATTTGTTCAGAGAAACTACCCCTTCCTCTCTCCTTCTTCTCTAGCATCCAGCCTAAACCTATGCACCTCTGTCATTTTGGAAACACTATGCTAATGTACCTTTAGCGTCCATATATTTGTTTCTTTTGTTAACATACTTTCATACTATTACTGTTAACTTCAGTGTTAACGGTTTATTTTCTGAATATTTCTAGGTACAGAAATCGAAAAAGTAAAGAACCAAAGACGGAATATGAAAGAGTGACCTCAGGGGATCCAGCATTGCCACAAGTCTGAATGGTGCCATTAAGCTTACGGGCAGGGATGCACTGCATACCTGGTTATGTTAATATTTCTATTTTATTAATAATATTTATGTGAGGTCATGTGTTAAGTCAACAATGATGTATTTTAATATACTAAGAAGAGTTTTTATTTTTGTTTTATTTTTGACAGACTGTTTGCTAATGTATAATGTACACAAATATTTACTATAGAAAGAAAATGGATATTTTTGTAAGAAAGCATTTCCTGGGCTAAATGCTTTATTGAAAGCTTTTTTGCCTGCTGTACAATGCATAAGTGAGCAATGCCCAGTTCATTGTTCAGGACGTGTCAGCAAGTGACAGGTTTCTGTAAGCCTAAATACATGGTCAGATCAATTTAATAAGTATATATTTCTACTCCTCAAATCAATGATAGTTGGTTTGACTATATCATAGTCTGATGTATGAGTTAGTACCACTGTGCCATGTGTCAAAACACTAATGCTGTGGGTATCGGGGAGAAGCAAATATAGATCACGTGCTAAACACTACTTATTTGAAACAAACTAAACCCTGGAGGGCTCTGCTCCCTCCACACACATCCTTAGCTATAACTCACTGTTTGTCTGCCTGGGGAGAAGGTGCACAATTCCCTATTCTCAACCACAACTCCTACGTATACTAGTCATCCATCTAACAGATTCTCCTTAAGAAAATGAACTGAGAACTTAATTTTATACCATCTTTTATGTAAATAGTAGATAATTTATAGCTTCACAATGTTCTTTTTTTTAGTATGACATTTATGCTAGGTAACTTCTCATGAGGCAATTACAGAAATCCACACATGAAGCCAAAATCTGTGCTTCTTTTCAAGAGTATTTATTTCTGTAGGGACTTGGCTGAAGAATTCTAAGATTAAATCATAGTCCAAAATTTGATGGACTAATTATTATTTTAAAGTGTGATATAAGACAATAATTCTATATACGGTCTAAAGAGATCTAAAAGGATATTTCTGTTTCCCACTAATACAGCTGAAGTCAAATGTGCTGTGTAAAAATACATTTTAAATCCTACACATACTTATTGACATCTACTGTATGTAAAGGAGGTCTGCATATTTTGAGTGACCTTGATTGCTTCAAAGAAAATTTATTGACTAACCAAGAAATCAGCTGCAATCCATTTATTTTGTTACAAAATGGAGTCATATTGGTTTATCTTATGCATCTCAATTCATATTACATAACTAATTGTAAATAATAGTTTGGGGTGTTTTTAAATCTTTATTTAAAAACTAACCCCTGTAAAAGTTAAATTTTTATTTATAAATGCATATTAAATTATAAAAGTATGACAGATTGCTTTTATGGGAGAATATTAGTAAAAAAATAATTGTTTTAATGAGGTTGATGCTGAACAAACATAAAAAAATGATTGCTAAAAAAAAAAAGATTGCTAGCAACTCATGTTTCCTACAAACAATGGAAACATTTTGGCTCACTCACATTTAGTCTATCTTCTTATTTTACAGATTTCTCACTGTATATATTTCTAGAAAGCGCTATCTATACCCACCATACTGAGAATAAATGCAAATCCAATGCATAAATCCATAGTTTGTGGCTTCCCACCAAGGCCACAAAGTAACCAAGTAGACATACTCTATAACCAAAGAAGTAAAGTTCTAAGATTGGTACTAAAGATATAACCTCATAATTAAGATTTGTGTAATATATTAAATATTTAAAATACAATCAAATGCTACTTTTTTTTTAACTATTGTTTTGGACATTCTTTTGCTCTTATCTCTCTGCCAAAGTCAATGCAAGGGGAGAAATGGTGCACTGGTAGGACAGATTTTTATTTTTGAGTCCTTGAGAGGAGAATTAGCTAAATTCAACTGCCGTGAGGTATCAAATCAATTTTTATGTAGCAAATACATGATACTAGCTTCTAATTTCTGTTGAATTCAATAATGCAGTCTTAAAAAACTTATGTCTGATCCATTTTGCCGTTTTTGCTGCAATAGTCATCAGTAGACTTTTGGAAAAAATGTGTTTAATTTGCTGCCCAATACTTTCTGATTTTTTTCTACTAAAACATTTTAATGTTTTGACTGAAGAATAATTTTATCTAAAACATACCTGTTATTCAAACTGGATGAGATTAAATGTAAGATAGTGAGTTTCTCTCTGCTTTTTTTGCACTCTGTAATTGCACTTTTTAAGTTTGAAGAGCCATTTTGGTATACAGTTTATATTAAAGATGCCATGGAACATAAAGTTGTATCGCATGCAGTTTAAAGTAACTTATTTGACAATGAATTTTATCAGAGTACTGAATTGTATCAATTTGTTTGTGTTCAATATCAGCTTTGATAATAGTGTACCTTAAGATATTGAAGGACAATATAGATACTTTACAAGATATTATTAATTTTTATTTATTTTTGTTGGAAACTGGAAAAAACAAAATTGAAAGATAAAAATGAAACACCTTGCATTAAAAATGTCACTGATAAGTTTAGTCTCTTTCTTTCTTTTTGTTTTGTTTTTCTTTTATTCCATACTACATTAAAGGGCTTAAAAGCAGTGACAGGACTATAATGTGTTTAGACATAAAGACATATGGCTTTAGTTTGGGAAAGCATTATATAAATTTATCACATTTTATGGCCTACCATAGTGAAGAATCTCTTTGAAATATAAGGAATCACATTAATTATAAAATTCTGGGGGTTAGTATTTTTTTAAAAGAATATTTTTAAAGAGTATTTAAAAAAATATTTCTGAAAAGAATAAATATCCTATTGAGAAATAACTTTTGGAAGGACACATCAGCCAGAAGCATATCCTATGATTCCCTCAGCATCTGCCAACCAAGAGGCTTGGCTTTCCCAAGCCTTCAGAGCAGGAAACAGCATTCCTCTGAGCCTCCATCACAGTAATGGCTTCTGAAGTACATGCTTCAAAAGCTGTAGAGTACTTTGCCCATTTATTAGCTCCTTGGACCACTTCACTAGCCTGTGGATAGGGCAGGGAGGCATAGCTATGACCATTTTCCAAGGAGGTAAACCAATTTGTCCAGGGTCACAGTGGTAGTAAAAGATGAAGCTGGCATGAGAAACAAGGTCTTCTGATCCCCGATTCTACCATGGCCCTGGCCATGTCAGGGCAGCAGAACAAACCATCATGTGGAGTTAGTCTGAGATTTTGTTTGGAATTTTGTGAGGGAGAAACAGAAATTCCTGTAAAATGAAATTCTTGGGATCTCACAGAACCATCAGACCGACTCTATTTGAAAGTCTGAGAACCCAGAGGGTTAATTAAGGAAAAGAACTCCTTGAAACACTTCTCACTCAGCTTACAGGATGTCACACTCATCTGGTTTTCCACCTGTTTTCAGTCTCATGCTGGATCTTCCTTAATATCTTCCATCCCCCACCACTGATTTGTAAATGCTGGAGTGCCCCCAGATCTCAATTTCAGAACTTTTTCTCTGTGTATCCACTCCCTTCTTTATTTCATAGTCTTCTGCCTTTAATAGCCATCTATATACTGATTATTCCTAGGCTAGATACTTTCCCTGATTTCCAAACTTCATTATCCAATGACCTATCAAACTACCCATCCACTTGGATATACACTGGACATTAAAACATAGCATGTTCAATAACTGACAGTCCCCTAAAAAGTCCTTCCTTCCACAATGTTTCCATTCAATTAAATTCAACTCCATCCTTGTATCTCAGGCCAAAAATCTGGTATCATCCTCTGGAAGGTGCAGAATGGCTCACTTTCAAGTGATTTCAGAGAGGATTACCCTAAACTTTTTACAACAGTGACAGAATTGGCCATTTTGAAGGCATTATGCAGAAGGAAAAAAAATTCCAGAAAACCAGACTTCGAATATCACAATTTTTTTAAAAGAAGAAACTGTAGGCCCTGTATTTGGTCAATTCTAGAACATGTTTCTCCCCAAATGGTCACAGACATTATAAAACATAAGTGCTGTTCATTAGGATCCAAACATGGATTCATTAAGGAGGAGACATAAAATATGGATCTTTTTAAAAAATCCTGTCTGATAACCAGCTAATGGTAAATACCCATCATATAAAACCAAACACAGGTACGACATTCAGTTTATTTAATTCAGAGAAATATTTGGGAAAAGTCTTCCAAAAATTTTGTATGAGCCTGCAGTGCCATGTGCCTATTAAGAAATAAGCACAGCCGAAGCTAATATAATGCAGGTATTGTTAATGGATCCAACACATGCGAAATGGAGGCCATGTGACAGGATGATACAAAGCTTTGGGTAAGGGTGTGGTTAGACTCATTGGAAATATAGAAAATATACATTAAAATATCAGTGGAATGGTGACTTTTCCAGTCAATCTATCAGAAGGGAGCAATGATTTTCTATTTACTCTCTTTTTCTCTGGATGGAAGGATAGATAGCAAGGAAATACATGTCATATTCCTGGCCCTCAACTTGCCATCAGGAATAATTCACATTCTGGGAAAAAATGATAAAAATTAATAGTTTATGAATCAGTCAATCAATATTTATTGAAAATCCTTTTTTTGTATCTAGTAATATATAAAGGGTATAGAGTATTCAAAAGAAGTATAAAATGTACTGTGGTTTTCAAGAAACTTAGAAGAGGAATTTGAAGTTATGGGGACATATAAAGAATAATGCAAGGCTTTAGTAGTTAGAGTTCTTTGGTTTTTAGGGAACAAAAATGACTCTCGCTTAACCAAGAAGAAATTTGTGAGAAAGATATAGGGGGTTCGATAGAATTAAAATAAAAGCCAAAGAATCAGAGAAGTTCTAGTGATTTAGTTAGCAGTGCACTGCTTCTAGAAGGTGTGAACTCCAACTATTTTTAGTTCTTGGCTGCATGTGCTCAAGGGAGACAGCTTCTGATTACTTAGCTGGGATCACAGGCTCACCTCTTGGCCAGGCGACCAGTACATTGTAGCTGAAAAGCCACCAAATTTGTATCTAATGGGAGAAATTTTTACCACAGAGGAAAATCAGAGAGCTATTACTAGAGGAAGAATAAATGAATTCTGAACAAGCAAACAACAGAAGTCCACCATAGATACTAAATAGTAACAGATCAAACAATTTAGAGAAAGGTGATGTCAATGGGGAAGCTTTTATTGAGGAAGTGAGACTTTAACTTGACTTGGAAGATTGACAGGACTTTGATAAGCAAAGGAGGGTCTGTAGGACATTTCAAATGGAAGAATAATCAGGAATAATCTTAGCTTTTGCTTGTCTCTAATGGTTTTAATTTCTTCTTTAATGTGCCATTAAATATTATTTGATAGCATTTTAATGACTGTAATCTCAAAGCAAAGCTATATTACTGGATGTGTAAATTGTTTCTAATTTTCCAAATTTGTACAAATTTTGATGAATATACCTGTAACATAACCATTGTTTCCTAGAATAAACACCAGAAAGTAAAATTACTGGAACAAAGTTAAAGATATATAAAATTTTACTTTTGATACAACTTGCAGCAATCATTCTCTAAGTTCCAGATGATAAAATAAAAGATACATTTTAGTACCAATAAAACACTCTGGCAAATTAGTTGATCATGAGTACCTATGGGGTTTTCATCCCGTTCCTCCATCATTCCTTCCTTCTCTCTCTGCACAATTTGGGAAAAGTTCCAGATATCTGGAACTCTGCTTCTAAATACATCAGTATTTATTTCCTAAGAATATGGATACTCTCTTACAGAACCACAGCAGGTTATTTTTGTTTTTTTGTTTTTTTTTGTGGTACGAGGGCCTCTCACTGCTGTGGCCCCTCCCGTTGCGGAGCACAGGCTCCGGACGTGCAGGCCCAGCGGCCATGGCTCACGGGCCCAGCCGCCCCGCGGCACGCGGGATCCTCCCGGACCGGGACACGAACCGGTGTCTCCTGCATCGGCAGGTGGACTCTCAACCACTGCACCACCAGGGAAGCCCCACAGCAGGTTATTAAAATCAAGAAATTTAACATTGATATACTACTGTCTGATATTCATATCCAAATTTCATCAACTGTCCTAATATGTCCCCATGTTATCTCTCTCTTTTTTTTTTTTTTTTTGGTTGAGAATTCAATCCAGGATCACACTTTGCACTTAGTTGTCAACTTTATTTAATTTGCTTTAATCTGGAACAGTTTCTCAGCATCTTGATCTCCTAAACCATAAATGTTCTTCCCAGAATTAACATCAACCCTTTAGATTAAGACAAATGACTCCCTTTAAAAGACCAGTGTCAGGGAGGAGGGATAACTCATTAATTCATTAACACTTTTAACTACATTAGCATATTTTCATGTGTCATCTTAGCAGTAAAGTGTGCCACACCAGGAGAGGGATTTTAATAAGAGGAGAGTGAAGGAAAATTGCAGAATATGGCAAGTTATTGAAGATGATGATCCTGGCTAAAAAGTTAGAGTGATTTTGTGAGAATTGAGACAACAGAAGGAAGGTTTTGAATGCTGGAATCGTGATGATATGGAAAGAAAGGAATGTTACACAGAGATATGGAGGACATCAACACATAGTTTCGATCGTTTTACCAATTTTCCCAAAGATAAGAAAATTCTGTAACTAATGCAATGGAGTTTATAAAGTAAGCTAACTATATCATTCTCTTCTATCTGTAATTCACCTTTCTCCTCCTGGTAACTAATAATACTTTCTCAAAGAGTAACAATATGATCTGGGACTGATTATTTGTTTGTTTGCTTTTTAAGTCAGTTCTCAAGTACATTGGTTAAAAGGGGAGAATTCCCACTTGGTCAATTAAATCCATAAATATCTCATTGAACTAGTTAGGACTAAAATTATTCAGTATAGTAAAATTCACAGCATAAGCAACTAATAAGAATTGTAGCAGTTTTATGGGTACAAGTCCTAACTTTCTGAGGTTAAATTCATTTCACCACAACTTTGCTAAATAACTCTCATTTGCTCTGTCCATGGTCACCTGTGAATGTCCCCTGGGAACATGCATGCAGTCAGACAAAGCCATGTTTTTCTTAGTCTGCTGGGAGAATACATTTCTTCTAAGGAGGAACTTTGTATAGGGTTTGGATCTGGGCTGGATGCTTTTGGGGAAAATATGAGGAAGCCAAGGTATTTTCTGGATTGGGCGCCATCAGAAAGCTTGGGTAATTCAATTTAGGTACCTTAAATGTTTTTATTTAAGAGGCAGAAGGAAGTATATGAGGCTAGATTTGCCAGTGGTGAGAAAATAATAGCCACTCAGGTTAGTGGGGATAGAAGGGCATTTGAATATTTTTGTGATTGCGTTGCACCCTGTCTCTGTTCACACACAGTTGGGATGTGGTCTTACTTTTGCTATGTTCACCATGGTCACGGTGTGGCCCTGTCTGACTCTTGATATTTGGTGGATGTAGTTTATATTTAGTGGAGGACACCATGGCCTAGCTGTGAGATGCAAGCTGCCAGGGCCTTTTATTTTATTTTATTTTATTTTATTTATTTTATTTTATTTTATTTTATTTTATTCTTACTCTTTTCTCAGCTCATTTATTCCTACATTCAACAAATATGTATGAGTTGCGAGATGTGCCTGGCACTGTGCAAGGTACAAGGTATGTATGGATGGGAAAAGAAGACAATCAGGTGGAACTCAGGTAACAATAAAGTGCTCAAGGGTACGGCTTTGAGTTAAAGTCCCAGGTTTAAATCCTGGCTTTATCACTTACTGTCTCCTTGGGTAAGTTATTCAATATCACTAATTCTCAGTTACCTCATTTGTAAATAGGAATAATAATAGCTCCCTAAGGAAGTTGTTATTGATATTAAATAAATGTTATCATCATCATCATCATTAAGGAAGACAGCTATTAAGTAAAAATTCGTAAAGTCATTAAGCGATACAGAAGAGGAACCAGAGATGCTGTGACTGTATATATACCAGAAGGACCTCAACTCTGGGGAATCGGGGAAGTGCCCCTGAGGAGGAAATGCTTAAATGGAGTTCTGAGCACCTTTTAGTTAAGTGGAAGGAGTGAGGAGAAGGGTTTCCTATATAAATAGAAGCAGGAATTTGAGCAATGACTGAGATGGAAGAGACGTGTCACATTTGAAGCCCTGGAAGAATGTCTATGTGGTCAGTTTAGCACAGAGGAGGTGCGTAGTGGGAGATGAGACTGTGAAGAGGGCAGTTAGGTAGGGCCTTAAGGCTGTATTAAAGATTTGGGATCGTTCTAGAAACAATGACACCCCGCCACCGACTGTGTCCTGCCTCACCTTTTACAGGAACTGCTGTTAACAGCTACAATAAGGAACTTGAGTTTTAATTTCTTTATTCCCCTCTCTGGCTCCCAGACTTACTCCAAATGAAGGGCTTTGGATTGTCAGCTCAGACAACTAGCAAAGCCTTACTTATGCCCACCTCTGGGAAGAAGAAGAAAAACAAAAGATCTATTTAAAAAGAAGAGGAAAGAGGAATATCAATGGGCAAGTTTGCTTCTATAAGTTCCAGATAGTAGAATATATGACACATGCTTTTTTTAAAATCCCTTTATCCAAGTACGTTTGACATTACATGTCGTATTTGAGAGTCCAGTATTTCACAGATTTTCTTTTTTCGTATGTCTGTAATTTTTTTTTAATGCCTGTAATTCACTTAGCTGCCAAGTCTTTAATTGTATGGAATCACTTGAGTACAAACAAATAGTCTAAAATATAGATGTAGATTTTTTTCAAATTATATATTTACATCTACAAAAATTAACATGATGAAAAATTTAAAGACATAAATATTAGTTATTTCTAATAATTTTTGTTTTCTCCACTTTAAAATTAGTATAATAATCTCCCCTAACTTCTAGGATTGTGATGTGAATTACATGGGATAAAATATCCAATAGATATACAGTATGTGCTTGTTACCTTCCCTTGTACTGAAAGAAGGACTCTCCTTAGCAGAAGCAGAGGATAACCAGGAGGAGCTGACCCACTAAGTCTGTCTTTCATTTTCCCCAGTCTGATTTGGAAAGTGTCACAGCCAGGGTAACAGTGGGGTTGATTTGAGGCCATGATCAATTAGAGGATGTGTAATAGAGTTGAACAAAATCATCAGTGAATGCAATGCTGTCTTGCATTCCTTTTATCATCAAAATTGCTTTCCCCAAAGAAGATCTTTGCAGCACGAATCCAGAATAACTTGTCAGACTTTGCCCAGGTGGAGCTGAACTTAAAAAAGAAAATAAAATCTAGCAAAATAAACTGCCCTAGGCTATAATCCATATGATTCATTTGAACGGAAATGTGAAATTATTTGAAGGCATAAGGAAAACTGTATATTAAGTGATCTAAATAAAATGAATTAAATGTTGAGAGATGAGTCAGTTCTTTTCTCCAGAAATGCTAGAATTACTGCTGACATCATTTAGAATCATTAGTTTTCCTGTAATTATTCCACCTTTTCCTTCACCTTGTATTCACCCCTCTGTTCTTCTATATTTAAATCACATAGACTCTCTCAAGATTGTAAAAGCAGCATGCTATTACTTAAATTTTGAAATTAAGGTTGATAATTTTGCCTTTGATGGAAGGTACCTGAGTTTTTCCATAAACTTTCAAAACTTTCAATACTTTCTTTTTAAAAAAGAAATGCATCAGAAGGAGACACTTATATCAATGGTTCTGAGAAACTGGTAATTCAAGAAATTTCCAAACTGTGTCGTGGATTATACAATAGAAGTATTTACAAACTAAGGATAGTTGAAATAACACAATGTTTTGTTTTATCCATGTAAGATGTGCAAGGGGTAAACACATTTCCTTCCCACATGGTAGTTTGTATAGGTGGTGACATCTGTGTTGAAATGATCACACAGGCTTGCACGCTATTCATGCCCAGGCTTTTTCTGTCAAAGAGAAATGACTAAGAGTGACCACACCAGCTCACAGGCCAAGAATTCCAGGGCAGTCTTTTCGCCTGCCCAGACCCAACCTGGCATAGGTTCAGGGATAGAAACCATTTCTGATCATCCTCATAATCACTTATGCGTGGGAAAAATTAGTTAAACAGGGTAGTCCTTTAAACTGGATATCACTTCATTATTACAGATGATCAGAGACAATAGCCAGTGATAAAAACATATTTTTCCCACAATTAGATATAATTTTTTTGTTATTCCCTAACTCTGTGTTTATCAACCCTGGTAGCACAGTACTAAAGAATTTAAGAGATTTAAAAAAAAATATCTATGCCTAGGTCCTACTCCAAACAAATTAATCAGAATATCGTGTTTTTAAGGCTTGGTTCTTAGAAGCTGCTTGTAATGCTTGCTTACGTGCAGAAATGATTAAAAATAATGGTTTCAACCAATGGGATCAGTTGACATCCTACCTGTAGAGAATCAGACTTAATTGGTCTGGGCTGAGCCTGAACATTGGAAGTTTTGAGAATTCCAAAGGTGATTCTAATGGGCAACCAGGCCAAGATGATGATCTTATAAACTGCCTTCATCTTTTGTTTAGAGATGTGTAGAAATCCACAAAGAAGAAGGCTTCTAAAGCAGCAGCACCAACATTGGATCTCTTCAGAGACAAAAGACATTTATAATTATAATAATTTTTCACATTTATTTAGCATGCAGTACATTTCAGAGTGTTTCCCAAAGCATTAGATCATATTAAATTGGTATGGAAATATTTTGCAAATAACTTAAAAATATAAAAGTGATACCTGTCTAATATTGCCTATCTACTTTGTATTATCAGTTATTTTAACTCATACTTAGCTCCTCTGATAAACTAAAAATTCCTTAAGGTTCACTCTGTATCTTATTTATCTTGTGTTCCACACAAGTGTTCAATAAATATTTATACTTGGTAAGTATTCAACAAATTTATCTTGAATAAATGATTGGATAATTCCATTTGCTTGGATGAGTACTAATAGATAATCCGTGCTCGCCTCTACCTAGGCCTTCCAGATACAGTGAAATTTATGCTCACAGCTCCTGTTTTCATGGTGCTTACATTCCAGGGAATGAATGAAATCTTAAGACTTCAACTTCCAGAACTATTCCATAAGCCTGGCATCAATACTGACATGCCACAGCAGAGTTCCAGACTGGCACAAGCCAAAAACTCAGGAGACACATGCCTTTTCCTTTGCCAACAGTCATGAATCAGCCTGTCTGGAATTGTTGCAATAGTTCTATCATTTTAAATGAACAATTTCCTATTACTTTGAGCTTCCTCACACAGGGGTCTTGAAAAGCACAACCAAAGGAGGATATTGGCAATGTTTAGAACAGAAACCTGAAAGCTTAACACACGATGCACATGCCTCAGGTTACCGAGTAATCTACGTTTAATTTCCCCATTGGAAGGACTGTACCTGAGGCTTCTCTTTGAACTGGTGATTTACACCTGCAATGTATAAAATGGATATATGTGCTAAGGAGAAGTCTTGGCATGGAGAGAACATTTAATATCCAATTAAAAATTATAAATATACATGTGTAATGATCCCATTGACAATACTGAAGAGAATAAGGGTGGCTTTTCCTTGGGAAATTGAAGAAGTGACTAAGAGCCTCCAAAAGCCTGCTGATAATATAAACATTCCCTCTCCCAAATGGCTCCAGAGTCAGATGCTAGTTTATCATCCTTTTAAGCAAAGACTAAGCTCTATACTCCCCTTTCAAGAGAAATGGGGCATCACCAACATCACGAGATGGGGATTATAACATGATCTGAAAACAGGAGACTGTCTCATTGGCCCTTCTGATTCCATAACTGCCTCTGAGAAGGAAGAGGAGTAGAAATTCACTCCTGATTCACCGGCACCTTGACTCTGGGGTGGGCTAGATGAGGTTTGGCCTCAAATAAATTTGCCTTTAGCTATTAAAATTCTGCTTTGGATTTTAAAATTCAGGCTTGTTGGACTTATAATCAAATATATTTTAGGAGTACTGGCAGGTCTAATGGAGCAATGGCAGTAATTCCGTTAAAAAAAACCCCAAAAATCCAAAACCCCTAGGCTTAACTTGGAGCCTAGCAAACAACTGACTAAAGAATTTCCATTTTACTGGGAACTGAATTGTGGAGCTAGAGGTGGGGAGAAAAGTTATTTTGAGTTTTGAGGCCAAATATACAAGTGATATATTGTATATAAAAATCCCGGATATTTTGAAAATAACTTCTATTTTAAGAATTCCCTCCTAAGTTACATTGGTAGAAAAAGATTTGTCATTGAGGCCAATCAGAAAAGTGAGTTACATTGGAAAAACATATTAATAAGTGTCATCAGTCTCATACTTCAAGTGACAATGAATTTGAACTCATCAGTTTCCCTTCTCCATCAGTTTTCAGATAGTAGATTGTTTCTCATTAAGGTTGGTTCTTCTTGACTTGCCTGTCAGTTTTATAATGGTTTAGGCCCCCATTAGTTCAAGCACAGATGATCAGTGGTGACAGTGATTACAAATTGTAAGAGTTGTGAGATCTCAATCACTAAAAGGGGTTAAATGGCATTTTTCAAGGCACAGTCCTTGGACCACTTGTAGCAAGAAACCATCTGGGATGTTTGTTGCCCATGTGATAAGTAACTCAATTTATTCTTACTCATATGAAGACTGAAAATATTTGCCTTAAAAAGACTTCTTTTCCTAATTTTTAAGACCAAAGTGTTATAAAATCTGGGAGTACTTAAACATTTAAACTTTTGCTGAGCCTTAAGCTCTGCCTAATGTAAGACTGTTTCTGATGGAGCTCATCAACAGCAAGACTTATGAAGCCTCTGGGAAGCGCTTCCAAAGTTACATGATTATGATGGTGATGGTGATGATGATGGAATCACATTAATTTTTGACCAAAATTCCAGGCTGTTTCTTGAAAATTTTAAGCACAATGCTCATCTCAGGACCTTTGCATTTAATCATGCTGTCTTTGCCTGAAATATCATCCTCTAGATTTTAAGTGGCCTACTTTACATTTGTGCTCAAAAATCACCATATCTGAGAGATCTTCCCTGACGACCCTAAACTGTACCGCCTTCCCTTACTCTCTGTCCTCTCACTTCGATTTATTTCTCTTTATAAAAGTATTATCATGCTATATATATTTATTTGTTTACTTGCTTAATTTCTTCTGCACTAGAATATAAGACTGATGAGAGCAATGTCTTCATGTGTTTTGTTCATTGCTCTGTTCCTAGTGCCTAGGACAGTAACTGGCACATGAGAAATCTTAATAAATATTTGTTGGAAGTGCATGAGCCCACATACACAGTTGTTGGTTAATCCCTCAGGAAACACATGTTTTAAAGTCATTTAAAGGGGAACTGGAATGTGAGCTTGTAAAACCCTAACTTGCCCCATGCTTTTTTTTTCTCTTTCTTTTTTTTTTTTTTTGCGGTACCAGGGCCTCTCACCGTTGCCGCCTCTCTTGTTGCCGAGCACAGGCTCCGGACGCACAGACTCAGCGGCCATGGCTCACGGGCCCTGCCGCTCCGCGGCATGTAGGATCCTCCCTGACCGGAGCACGAACCCGTGTCCCCGGCATCGGCAGGCAGACTCTCAACCACTGCGCCACCAGGGAAGCCCTTGCCCCATGCTTTTCATGCTCCAGCAGTTGCTTACACAAAGAGTGTGCTAAACGTAAATTTGTGTTCCAGTGTTTTAAGACACTCCCCTAATAAACTAGTCTCCTTGTTTCCAATATAGTCACATTCTATTTTATGCTCCACGTGGAAGCCAGGGCAATCAGACCACATCATTCATCAGCTTAAACCCACCCTGCCCCTACTCCTTGACTTGGCCAGCTCCTACTCATTCTTCATGTTTCAGGGGAACTGCCATTTTGTCTCAGAAACATTTCCTGACCTTGTCATTTAAGTTAGTTCTTCTTGATGTATTTTCTGCTAGCATCCTATAATTTTCTTCCTTGATATGGATCACAATTCATATAGTTTTTCATGGTATAATTATTATTAAAAAAATACTTATCACTACTAAAATCTAAGTGTCATTTCACAAGATCTTTGGGTTCTTTTTATATCCCAACTACAGGCACAAATGCAGTGTGGACTCTCAATCAATATATGCTGAATGAATGAATGAATGAATGAATGAATGAATTGTCCCAAGCTAACCTCTGTGAAGAATGGAGTTAAAATATAGCTATCTTACACAATTGTGAGTGCTTTGAAGTTCCCGGAAAGCTGACTTTTTTGTTAATAGTTTTATTTTAATTCTAGGGTCCTCTTTTATTGTTAATAGTAACCCTTGAATTCTCTGATGATTCATTTTAATCCTTTAAAATCTTTCCGAGGTGATTATTATTGTTTACTCAGAGATGAAGCTCAGAACAAATGATGGACACGAGTATTTGAGCCCGGTCCTATTGATTCCAAAGCCTGTGCCTTAGCCCCTCCACTGTACTGCCTTGGCAATATTAGAGCCTTCCACAGCTTTCTGGTTCCTTCCTGAAGCCTTAGACACTTCTATACTTGGGGAGTGCCCTGAGTTCACATTAGTGAAACTTAGTCCTTCTCTGTTTATTTGGGTATTTACAGAATCTAATAGAAGTATGCTAAAACATCCTACTTCATCAATAGATCCTGTAACCAAATACTCAACTGAGTAACCCATTTATGGCCTTGTGTTTTTAGGTTCTGGGTTTGGGGCCTTGGAAGGCAAATTTGTACCTTACTTTATTTTTCAATACTATAGTCAAAAAATTATAATGAATACAATGACAATTATATGTATTCAGGTTTGCCTAATGTGCAAGATTTGTATCTGGCAGCTACCTGGCATGCTAAACACTGAGCGTAAACATGCCTTGCCATGTAAGAATGAGTTTGCTTTCCCTGCCCTCTTTCTGGCATTCTAGCTGATAAAGGAGGCCTTGGAGTCAATGAGAATGCCAGATCAACTATGGAATTTGTAACATTATTTGCTTTGAATCAAAATTCATTTGATCACCTCTGGCATTCCGGATACTGACTTGGGTCCTCCTAAATTGTCTTTGTTTATTCTCAGTTGATGTTTTAAAATCTTGATTAACAGGAAATCAATGGACTCTGGTGAAGTAAGTAAAAGGCAAAAATTCTTTTTGTGTGAAAGTTCACTGGGTCTTTGAACACGTGCATAAATGACATGTGAGTCACCAATATGAATGAGTTTATTATGCATTACTATGATTTTACCTTTAATGTGAGACAATTGTACTTAATTTAAAACCATTGCAGATTTTCAGTACTCTATATATCTTTATGTTTATTTTAGATTAGACCCCCAAATCTGACTATTCTTGCTTAGATTAGGGCAACATGCCAAGAAAGGAAATCAGAAACCTAATGGAACTATCTATTTTGTTATATGATTTACAAGAAAGACCGAGGATAGCATTTAAGAAGTTTAGAATAACTGGCAAAATTTTCACCAACTTTTAAAATAGGAACTAGCCCATTTGATAGGCCATGAAGGTTGCTTAAAAGTGAAATGAGTATGAGTAGTCATTTAGCTTCTTGTTCTTCCAGGCTTATTACATAAATGTACACCAAGTTAGTGCATTTGGACTTTCATGTACAATTGGGATCACCTGGGTATCTTGTTAAAATAGCAGACTGTGATTCAGCAGGTTTGGACCTGAGATTCAGCCTTTCTATCAAGTACCAGTTATTGCTGATGCTGAAGGTTCTTGAGCCACTCCGTTCATGCCTTACATAGAGTTAGAGTTCAATAGAGACTGATTTTAATTGAATTCTTGAAAATTGATTTCATGAGGTCATGCCATGACTTTGTCATTCTTTTATTTATTGAACAAATGCATTGAGAGCCTACTATGTTCTAGGCACTGTGATGGGCATGGGGTATCCATGGTGAAAAGACTAGATTCATAGCAACCTTTTAAAGGCCATTGCAGAGAAACAACTGAGAACCAATCCTGTCCCTGCCTCAGAGTCCTGTGGAGAAGATAAATACTAAAGAAATAAGTACATATGCAAATATAACATTATAAATCTTAACATTGCAATAAAGAGTGTAATAAAAAGACTAACAGATTTATACTGGGGTGTGTAGATGTGAATTTCAGCAGACTTGAACGATGCCTAAATGTTAACCATAAAAAGGAGAAATGTGTTCCAGGCAGAAGTGTGTCTTGGGTGGGGACCCTAAGACATGAAAGAAACTTTATCTTTAGACATTTTTGCTTCCTCATGAAACTTTATCTTTAGACATTTTTAGATGACCAGTGTAGCTCAAATGTAGTTAAAAAGTAGAAGGGGCAAAAAAAATGGTATTGGAGTTGAGTGACCACCTACCTAATTTATTATCAAACAGTATTTTGGAGAGTGACAGAATGCATTCTTAATAATGACTTTATGACAATTAGTTATGCACCAAGATGTATGGTGACCACCCTAGTGTGGACAGGCAGGCAGAGGTCAAATCACACAGGTGCTTTTGGCTATGAAACTGTTAGAGTTTTTTGTTTGTCTTTTCCTCTTATGAGAAGAACTTCTAGTTATAAGAGTAACATAATCTCATTTATGGTTTAATAGATCATTCTGGAAGTTGTAGGAGTATGATGGTAAAGTCAAAGTCTTTATATTTTATTTCCAAATATTTTTTTAGTTTACTTCAGAAAAAACAGTGTAAAAAGTTAGAACATTAATTTGGGAAAGACCAAGGTCATGTTTTTATTTTGTCCATTTATTAGTTTCATGTGGGTACATAATATTTAGTTACTATATATAGCATATGAATTTACATAGCATTTCCATTTGTTTAATTAAAAGTGAATAAGGACTAAGTAAGAAAGCCCTATAAAGAATTTTAAGAAATATCAAGTGTTAACACAAATGTAAAGAATTTTTAGATGCTTGGAATGTAAAGATAGTGAACAGTGGTTTACCATATCTTTAAGTAAGGTTAGGAAGAAGTTGGAGTATGGAATGTGGTAAGAATACATTAGGAGGAAAGAATTAGCAGGTGAAACTTAGTTTGGTTTTTTGTGTGTGTGTGGTACACGGGCCTCTCACTGCTGTGGCCTCTCCCGTTGCGGAGCACAGGCTCCGGACGCGCAGGCTCAGCGGCCATGGCTCACGGGCCCAACCGCTCCGCGGCACACGGGATCCTCCCGGACCGGGGCACGAACCCGTGTCCCCTGCATCGGCAGGAGGACTCTCAACCAGTGCGCCAGCAGGGAAGCCCTGAAACTTAGTTTTAAATGGAAAAATTTGTACATTAGATTCCCACAACTTATTCATCTTATAACTGGCAGTTTGTACCCTTTGATCAACATCTTCCCATTTCTCCCATCCCTCAACCCCTGGCAACCACCATTCTACCCTCTGCTTCTAAGAAGTACACTTCTTTTGTATAATTACATATATTTTATAAGTATGCTTTTGCTTATATAGCATATTTGATGATAAAAATGGAAAAAATGCATTATAACACATTTCCCATTTAAAGACACATGGAGAAACTTTAATGCTCTCCTGCATTTCATCATCTGCATTATTAAGCTTTTTTATTTGTTGCACTAACATTTCAGTTAAAATTATTTACAGCTGGAAAACTTGTTTACTTACACATGAAAGCGTTAACAATTCTTATTAAAAGAGAATGATAATCTTCTTTTTGATTTAAAACCAATATCTAAAATCCATAACCATATGTCCTAAGAGAAAAATCCTAAAAGCTTTCACAGAGACAAATGAAAAGTGTCCTGAAAAGAGTGAGAGTCAGACTGATGATGGTGAACCTCTTGGCAGCAGCACGGAGCACTAGAAGGCAAAGAGCAGTGACTAAAATGTTCAGAATAGAATTATTTTGAAACTAGAATTTGATACACAGCTAACTATCAATCAAATGTAAAAGAAAAATACATTTTAAGATGTATAAGAATATGACCCAGCAATCTCACTACTGGGTATATACCCTGAGAAAACCATAATTCAAAAAGAGTCATGTACCACAATGTTCATTGCAGCTCTATTTACAATAGCCAGGACATGGAAGCAACCTAAGTGTCCATCAACAGATGAATGGATAAAGAAGATGTGGCACATATATACAATGGAATATTACTCGGCCATAAAAAGCAATGAAACTGAGTTATTTGTAGTGAGGTGGATGGACCTAGAGTCTGTCATACACAGTGAAGTAAGTCAGAAGGAGAAAAACAAAATACCATATGCTAACACATATATATGGAATCTAAGAAAAAAATGTCATGAAGAGATTAGTCATAGGATGGGAATAAAACACAGACCTACTAGAGCATGGACTTGAGGATATGGGGAGGGGGAAGGGTAAGCTGGGACAAAGTGAGAGAGTGCCATGGACATATATACACTACCAAACGTAGGGTGGATAGCTAGTGGGAAGCAGCCGCATAGCACAGGGAGATCAGCTCGGTGCTTTGTGACCACCTAGAGGGGTGGGATAGGGAGGGTGGGAGGGAGGGAGACACAAGAGGGAAGACATATGGGAACATATGTATATGTGTAACTAATTCACTTTGTTATAAAGCAGAAACTAACACACCATTGTGAAGCAATTATACTCCAATAAAGATGTTAAAAAAAAAGATGTATAAGAATGTGGACAACTAACAGTTCACAAATCCTATGTCAGAAAGTTTATTGGAGGAGACATTCCAAGGAAAGAAGGAACTAAATAGAGAGAACATTAAAGAGGATGACACATGGTTCACGAAAGAGTAACTGCTGATTGCAACGTATAAGAAGAGAAGGAAGCTAAACAAAAGACACTTTGAGACAGATGGACAGATGGAAATGCTAGGAAGGTCCTCCTTTGAGCAGCAAAATTTAAGTGACATCTCTTTCTCTACAGATGCAATATATGCTCAGTTCTGTAATGTCCCAAAGGTTATTCATTTATTTTCAGTTTTAAAATCATCTATATAAATATGCAAAATGACACTAATTATAGTAATAGAAAAGGACCTCAAAGTTATAAAATAGGGTAAGCTTAAGAAGAAGCTAAGAAGTGAAAAAGAAGAAGACTAAGGAGTGAAAAAGAGTAAAGTGAACTCATTTCAATTTTTTATTTGAAGGCAGTCAATATTCTTTATGTAAGGTCAATAAATCCAAAGCAGTATTTTAAGTTTGTTGTTTAAAATAATAAAGGCAACTGATAAAAATACAACTACAATATAATTTAAAAATTGAGGGCCAAATGTGATTGGGTGACAGTGTTAAGTATTATAATTCTTTTCCTTCAATGGGGGAATTAAATAATACCTAAAACTGATAAGTCAAAAATAGAGCTATCACTGTATTATATAAAGTTATAAAAAAATCAGAAGAGCCAAAAACAAATGGACACCAGTGATAACATCTGAGAAATGGCACTGGGGAAGTGGTAGTGGAGGTGAATTATTTTATTCACACTTTGACTCTTGATCTATTCACATCTAGTAATTACTTTGAAAATTTAACAATGAGGTGAATAAAACAACTTGTTTTAAATTGTCATAAAGTGTCATAAAGTCAGTTATTTTTAATTCATTGACATTTCAGAAAGAAATTTATTAAAAGTTTTTTGTGTCATAAACAAAGCATTTTAAATTTGTTTTTTTCCAAGATACACTTTGGACATCTTGAGTATATAAGAAGTTGAAGGAAATGTTCTTAAAACAAATCCATGGTTGCTGCAAGGAGACATGTTAATGATTTAGGAGGCGTCAGAGAATCTCATCCTCATTATCCAACACTGACGTTTCTTGTGTCCTTGTGTTGAGAAGAGTGCAGATCAACGTTAGATGACACACAAGTAAGCTTTCTTTTTCTTTTCTTTTCTTTTCTTTTTTTTTTTTTTTTTGCTGCGCCACAAGCCTTGTGGCATCTTAGTTCTGACCAGGGATCAAGCCCATGCCCCCTGCAATGGAAGCACGGAATCCTAACCACTGGACCTCCAGGGAATTCCCCCAGTAAGCTTTCATATGTAGGATATGTCAATATTCCCTGTTATTCTATACTATTCCCAATATTATTCTATATTAAAATTCACCTTTATCATGTTGAAATCTTGAAGAACATTCCCTTCAGCTTGCACTGTGAAAGCCATTCTTTGATTCCTCCTATATTTTATAGAACTATAATATACTAGAGGCTTCTAAGGGCAGGCTCCAAATCCCTGAACTCTGTGTCATTTGCAAACAGTGCACATATTGAGAACTCCTGAATGCGTGAAGGGTTCTACATATATTATTAAAGTGTCCAGGATGACTCATGTTTAATAGAACTGCCACAGCAACTGTTCCACAGTCTTTCTCAAAACATGAGGAAACAAATCAAGATGATGTCATAGAGGATCAAGTCCAGAGGTGTGTCACTGACTGCCTGAGCTTTGGCTTCCTGTCTGTTTATGCAGCTTGTGTAAAAGAAAAGCGGTCAGAGAAGAAGACTATTTGTTGTTACAAGGACGAAACATCAAATATGTCTTAGGTGATCTATTTCATCGTAACGTTGTAAGGCTGCTGACACGGCCCCAGACAGCTAATAGACAGAGCTGTCAGCAGCTAGTCCCTGGGTGCTGATGAGACACAGGCCTTTGCAAATGCTGTTAGCTTTGACTGGAATGCTAGCATTCCCCTCACTCTCACCCCTACTCCCACAATAAACTTATATACACAATCATCTACTCTTCAGCTAACTAGGCCAAGTTATCCTTGCCAGATATCATTTCTCCTAGGAAGCCTTGCTGAATCTCCTAAGTCAAGGCTACATTCCCACACTCTGTAAATCTCAAGGTACCATGTCTTTTCCTTAGTACTATGCTACTTATCACAATGCATTGTAATCGTCTGCTTCTCATCTGTATCTATCTATCTATCTATCGTCTGCTTCTTACTGTAAACTGTTTAGAAGAATTGTCTTTTTTGTTTTTGCATTCCTAAGGCCTATCATAGTTCTTGGGATATAATAGGTAACAGATAGCAATACATAATAGGTAATAGGTGTTGAATGAATGAATGAATGAATGATTTACACATTCAGAACCCCATCATGGCCATTGTTGAAGAATAAAGATGACTTTCAGAGGTGGTCTAAGCAAACTTGCACAGAGTGAAGTAGAAATCCAGATGTCAATTTAGTAATTTGCAGTGAGAAATATGACTGCTGATATGACTGGTTATAGGACTCTTTCTGGCCTGTACTGACCTTGGACAACTAAAGAAAACAAATTCTAATTAGAAAGTGGCAATGGCATTAGATTGAATGAAATAGACATATCTTTTTTTTCAATAATGATGTGTCAGCTACCAGAATAAAAGAGATGGACTCCTTGGGCCAGAGAAAATCTTTCCTGGAAATGTGTTCCAATGGACAGAGCCAACTTTAGCCTTCTTAAACCACGCTTCTGAAAGGTATGTTGGTCTTTCAGTTTATTGAAACAGTCAATGTTTGTAGACCTATGAGTCATTTGAACTTTTAGAGTTATTTCACATCTACTCTGCTCTTAATTATAAACTTAGAGGTCAATTTATTTCTAAGTTCTCTTACACTATGATATCATTAGTATTTCAGTTTATCAAGCAATTAATTTCCATTTAAAAAGCACTTGTTTAGCATCTACTGTATGCCTAGTTCTATGCTAGCCATGATATATAATAGTGATTAAATTCAAGGGCTTTAAGTCAAAGAGACCAAGGTTTGGATCCTACTTCTATCAAATAAAAATATTACCTTCTAACAAGTAATCTGAACCTTTGACTTCCTCATCTGTTACGTGGGGATGATAACACTCACTTTACAGCATTTCATGAAGATGAAATGACATGAAATCTAATAAGTACTTAGAGTATAAACTCTCAATACATGTTATTTAAAATATATGATAATATTTACAGCTCAAAGGTACTCTTTCCAATGAGAGGCACTTCTTACTGTAAAGGAAATGGAAACCTAGCCTAATAGTTTCAGTTTTTTAGCATGGGAAATACTTAATGGATTTCTAATCTTATCTCAGGACCTATATAAATGATAAATAATATTGTTTACTGAGAACATCCAATGAATATAAAATTGTTCTAGGAATTAAGGGTGATGATCCCATAGAGAGAATACATTCCTGCCCCTGTTCTCACAAATTACCCATGTTGGTTATGGTTAATTCTCATTCCTGGTATCTTTTCAAGTATCTCTTTCACTTAGCTTTGGTAATCATATTAACCTAGTCACTATACAGGATTCTTATGAGAAAAAAATATTCTAAAAAATGATGTAAGTCAGAGGGCAGACAGCAGAAGCAAGAAGAACTACAACCCTGCAGCCTGTGGGAAAAAAATCACATTCACAGAAAGATGGACAAGACGAAAAGGCAGAGAGCTATGTACCAGATGAAGGAACAAGATAAAACCGCAGAAAAACAACTAAATGAAATGGAGATAGGCAATCTTCCAGAAAAAGAATTCAGAATAATGATAGTGAAGATGATCCAGGACATTGGAAAAAGAATGGAGACAAAGATCAAGAAGATGCAAGAAATGTTTAACAAAGATCTAGAAGAATTAAAGAACAAATAAACAGAGATGAACAATACAATAAGTGAAATGAAAAATACACTAGAAGGAATCAATAGCAGAATAACTGAGGCAGAAGAATGGATAAGTCACCTGGAAGACAGAATGGTGGAATTCACTGCTGTGGAACAGAATAAAGAAAAAAGAATGAAAAGAAATGAAGACAGCCTAAGAGACCTCTGGGACAACATTAAACGCAACAACATCCACATGATAGGGGCCCCAGAAGGAGAAGAAAGAGAGGAAGAACCCGAGAAAATATTTGAAGAGTTTATAGTCGAAACTTTCCCTAACATGGGAAAGGAAATAGCCATCCAAGTCCAGGAAGAGCAGACGGTCCCATATAGGATAAACCCAAGGAGAAACACACCAAGACACATAGTAATTAAACTGGCAAAAATTAAAGACAAAGAAAAATTATTGAATGCACCAAGGGAAAAATGACAAATAATATACAAGGGAACTTCCATAAGGTTAACAGCTGATTTCTCAGAAGAAAGTCTACAAGCCAGAAGGGAATGGCATGATATACTTAGTGATGAAACGGAAGAACCTACAACCAAGATTACTCTACCTGGTAAGGATTTCATTAATATTTGATGGAGAAATCAAAAGCTTTACAGACAAGCAAAAGCTAATAGAATTCAGCACCACTAAACCAGCTCTACAACAAATGCTAAAGGAACTTTTCTAAGTGGGAAACACAAGATAAGAAAAGGACCTACAAAAACAAACACAAAACATTTAAGAAAATGGTCATAGAAACATACATATCGATAATTACCTTAAAAGTGAATGGATTAAATGCTCCAACCAAAAAACACAGGCTTGCTGAATGGATACAAAAACAAGACCCATCTATATGCTGTCTACAACAGATCCACTTCAGACCTAGGGACACATACTGACTGAAAGTGAGGGGATGGAAAAAGATATTCCATGCAAATGGAAATCAAAAGAAAGCTGGAGTAGCGATACTCATATCCGAAAAAATAGACTTTAAAATAAAGAATGTTAGAAGAGACAAGGAAGGACACTACATAATGACCAAGGGATCAATCCAATAAGAAGATATAGCAGTTATAAATATATATACACACAACATAGGAGCACCTCAATACATAAGGCAACTGCTAACAGCTATAAAAGAGGAAATCGACAGTAACACAATAATAGTGGGGGACTTAAACACCCCACTTACACCAATGGACAGATCATCCAAACAGAAAATTAATAAGGAAACACAAGCTTTAAATGACACAATAGACGAGATAGATTTAATTGATATTTATAGGACATTCCATCCAAAAACAGCAGATTACACTTTCTTCTCAAGTGCACACAGAACATTCTCCAGGATAGATCACATCTTGGGTCACAAATCAAACCTCAGTAAATTTAAGAAAATTGAAATCATATCAAGCATCTCTTCTGACCACAACGCTATGAGATTAGAAATCAATTACAGGGAAAGAAACGTAAAAAACACACAAACATAGAAGCTAAACTATACATTATTAAATAATCGAGATCACTGAAGAAATCAAAGAGGAAATCAAACAATACCTAGAGACAAATGACAATGAAAACACGACAACCAAAACCAATGGGATGCAGCAAAAGCAGTTCTAAGAGGGAAGTTTATAGCTATACAAGCCTACCTCAAGAAACAAGAAAAATCTCAAATAAACCACCTAACTTTACACCTAAAGGAACTAGAGAAAGAAAAACAAACAAAACCCAAAGTTAGCAGAAGGAAAGAAATCAGAAAGATCAGAGCAGAAATAAATGAAATAGAAACAAAGAAAACAATAGCATAGATGAATAAAACTAAAAGCAGGTTCTTTGAGAAGATAAACAAAATTGATAAACCATTAGCCAGACTCATCAAGAAAAAGAGGGAGAGGACTCAAATCAATGAAATTAGAAATGAAAAAGGAGAAGTTACAATGGACACCGCAGAAATACAAAGCATCCTAAGAGACTACTACAAGCAATTCTATACCAATAAAATGGACAACCTGGAAGAAATGTACAAATTCTTAGAAAAGTATAACCTTCCAAGACTGAACCAGGAAATAATAGAAAATATGAGCAGAGCAATCACAAGCAATGAAATTGAAACTGTGATTAAAAATCTTCCAACAAACAAACGTCCAGGAGCAGATGGCTTCACAGGTGAATTCTATCAAACATTTCAATACGAGCTAACACCTATCCTTCTCAAACTCTTCCAAAAAATTGCAG
Organism: Kogia breviceps; assembly: GCF_026419965.1. Lineage (NCBI taxonomy): Eukaryota > Metazoa > Chordata > Mammalia > Artiodactyla > Physeteridae > Kogia > Kogia breviceps. The sequence goes on from NC_081315.1 coordinate 56,134,336, forward strand.
AGGAAGGAACACTCCCAAACTCATTCTATGAGGCCACCATCACCCTGATACCAAAAACCAGACAAAGAAACTACAAAAAAAGAAAATTACAGACCAATATCACTGATGAATATAGATGCAAAAATCCTCAACAAAATACTAGCAAACAGAATCCAACAACACATTAAAAGGATCATACACCATGATCAAGTGAGATTTATCCCAGGGATGCAAGGAGTCTTCAATATATGCAAATCAATCAATGTGATACACCATATTAACAAAGTGAAGAATAATAACCATATGATCATCTCAATAGATGCAGAAAAAGCTTTTGACAAAATTCAATACCCATTTATGATAAAAACTCTCCAGAAAGTGGGCATAGAGGCAACCTTCCTCAACATAATAAAGGCCATATATGACAAACCCACAGCAAACATCATTCTCAATGGTGAAAAACTGAAAGCATTTCCTCTAAGATCAGGAACAAGACAAGGATGTCCACTCTCATCACTCTTATTCAACATAGTTTTGGAAGTCCTAGCCAAGGCAATCAGAGAAGGAAAAGAAATAAAGGAATCCAAATCGGAAAAGAAGAAGTAAAACTGTTACTGTTGGGGGATCACATGGTACTATACATAGAGAATCCTAAAAATGCCACCAGAATACTACTAGAGCTAATCAATGAATTTGGTAAAGTTGCAGGATACAAAATTAATGCACAGAAATCTCTTGCATTCCTATACACTAAAGATGAAAAATCTGAGAGAGAATTAAGGAAACACTCCCGTTTACCATTGCAACAAAAAGAATAAAATACTTAGGAATAAACCTACCTAAGGCGACAAAAGACCTGTATGCAGAATACTATAAGACACTGATGAAAGAAATTAAAGATGATACCAACAGATGGAGAGATATACCATGTTCTTGGATTGGAAGAATCAATATTGTGAAAATGACTATACTACCAAAGCAATCTACAGCAATCCCTATCAAATTACCAATGGCAGTTTTTACGGAACTAGAACAAAAAATTTTATAATTTGTATGGAGACACAAAAGATCCCAAATATCCAAAGCATTCTGAGGGAAAAAAACGGAGCTGGAGGAATCAGACTCCCTGACTTCAGACTATACTACAAAGCTATAGTAATCAAGACAGTGATTGGCACAAAAACAGAAATATAGATTAATAGAACAGGATAGAAAGCACGGAGATAAACCCACGCACATATGGTCACCTTATCTTTGATAAAGGAGGCAAGAATATACAGTGGAGAAAAGACAGTCTCTTCAATAAGTGATGCTGGGAAAACTAGACAGGTACATGTAAAAGTGTGAGATTAGAACACTCCCTAACACCATATACGAAAATAAACTCAGTATGGATTAAAGGCCTAAATATAAGGCCAGAAACTATCAAACTCTTAGAGGAAAACAAAGGCAGAACACTCTATGACATAAAGCACAGCAAGATCCTTTTTGGCCCACCTCTTAGAGAAATGGAAATAAAAACAAAAATAAACAAATAGGACCTAATGAATCTTAAAAGCTTCTATACAACAAAGGAAACCATAAAAATTACAAAAAGACAACCCTCAGAATGGGAGAAATATTTGCAAACGAAGCAACTGACAATGGATCAATCTCCACAATTACAAGCAGCTCATGCAGCTCAATATCAAAAAAACAAGCAACTGAATCCCAAAATGGGCAGAAAACTTAAATAGACATTACTCCAAAGAAGATATACAGATTGCCAACAAACACATGAAAGGATGCTCAACTGCCCTAATCATTTGAGAAATACAAATCAAAACTACAACGAGATATCACCTCACACCAGTCAGAATGGCCATCATCAAAAAATCTACAAAGAATAAATCTGGAGAGTGTGTGGAGAAAAGGGAACCCTCTTGCACTGTTGGTGGGAATGTAAATTGATACAGCCACTATGGAGAACAGTATGGAGGTTCCTTAAAAAACTAAAAATAGAACTACCATACGACCCAGCAATCTCACTACTGGGCATATATCCTGAGAAAACCATAATTCAAAAAGAGACACATACCACAATGTTCATTGCAGCTCTATTTACAATAGCCAGAACATGGAAGTAACCTAAGTGTCCATCGACAGATGAATTGATAAAGAAGATGTGGCACATATATACAATGGAATATTACTCAGCCATAAAAGGAAACGAAATTGCTTTATTTGTAGTGAGGAGGATGGACCTAGAGTCTGTCATACTGAGTGAAATAAGTCAGAAAGAGAAAAACAAATACTGTGTGCTAACACATACCTTAGGGGCAGGACAGGAATAAAGATGCAGACGTAGAGAATGGACTTGAGGACCTGGGAGGGGAAAGTGTAAGTTGGGAGTAAGTGAGAGAGTGGCATGGACACATATATACTACCAAATGTAAAACAGATAGCTAGTGGGAAGCAACTGCATAGCACAGGTCAGTGCTTTGCAACCACCTAGAGGGGTGGGATAGGGAGGGTTGGAGGGAGACACAAGAGAGAGGAGATATGGGGATATATGTATATGTATAGCTAATTCACTTCGTTATAAAGCAGAAACTAACACACCATTTTAAAGCAATTATACTCCAATAAATATGTTAAAAAAAGAATTAATAGCATACTAAAATTTGACATGCTTCCTAACTCAGTGTATGATGATGGTTGCAGACATCCTGTTTTCTGATCTTACATTCAGAATTGAGTTAGTGAGAACTTGTAATCATTTGGTGTAGATATGATTCCATTTATGTGACAAACTGGGTCCTGAAGAAATATATGCAAAGTGGATTTTTTCTTTTTCATATATTCAGACATTTTTTATTACATTAAAGTAGTACTCTATTAAATGAATAGTCTAAATCAGTTTGTAACATGAGTTTCTTAGCGGTAAATTAAACGTCTTCATCGCACTTACTCACATGCTTCCTCTTAAAATTCATTTCTCCATCCTTCACATTTCCAACAAAACTTCCATCTGTATAAATATGCAGCCCCACCAGTTTATAACCTCTTTGAATGTTTCTTGATTTTTTTCACCTATGTGTCCCCTAGTGGAGTAGTTCTTAATCAGAGGTGCACATCAGAATTTTCTTGAAAGTTGTTAAAAAATACACAGGCCAGGACCCCACACCAAACCTACTGAATCAAGAGAGGAGGATGGAGAGTACATTTTGTAATGGTTCTCAGGTGATTTTTGATCAGCTGACCTTTGGTTAAGAGCTAAAGAGAGCTCTTGTCTAGCACTGTTAAGAGGGGTGTTTAAGAAATGCTTAGTGGAATGAACTCTTCTCAACAATGCCCTAAATTCCTCTATACATTTGAGGCCCAATGTAAGGTCTCTCTCTGTTCAGCATCCCTCATTCTTCTTGTATGTACCTGTCTCTATTGCTCCTTCCTGCCCATGCCTATCTCTGCTCTTCTATATTGTTATTATTGTCCTATAGGACAATGCTCTCCCTTTTATCCTGCCATCTGTTTCCTCTAGAGAGAAAATGTGAACTACTTAAGTGTAGAAGTTATCTTGTATTTCTTTTTATCATCTTCCTCTAACACCCCAAGTCCTCTATATCACACATTTTATTTCCTTTCTAGCACTTCTAAATACCTAAATTGATTATGTGTATTGTTTCCTCAGTTATTATGTGTTTCCCTTTAATAGAATGTAAAGTCCTTAAAAACAAGCACACTATGACTTATTCAAAGTTCTAGCCCAGTGCCTAAACCTAAAAGATTATCTAGTCCTCAAAATATATTTGATGAGTAAATGAACTACCTAGAGGATTGATTTTTTGTGTGTATAAATGTAGTTAATTGTATATTACATTTATTTAGTTTCCACTGTGCCAAATCATTCACTGCTTTCAGTCCCATCTGCCAGTCCTTGCTCTGCAAAAGCCATCATGTGAAAGATATAAAGGGCAAGTAAATTTATTTTATTCTGTCAGGATAAATCAAGTTCATTTAAGGTCTCTTTTTGAATGAACTAGATATTATATATTCTTTAGAATGGATAAATTCCAAGGTGAAAAGTAGAAAATGATAGACCTCTAAATGGAGCTAATGTATTTATTAATAAATGAAATGTTGCTTATATTTTAGAGAATTTCTTAATTTTAGTTTGGGAGTTCATTTGTTGACTCATAACAATGACCATGATGTAATATTTACTCAGACCCTGGTGCTATCTGTAAAAACTCAAGATCAGCTATATGAACAAACACATAAGTCTACTCTGGGTTCTATAGCACACATTTTAGCAGAGTCAAAGTGAGTTTGTTTCCACTACACATATTAAATATTATCAGGATCCAGATACTAGGCACCAAAATGAGTGCGGTTGGCTAGGAATATTTGCCTTTAGGGCTGCCCTTAACCTTATACTAGATGAGGGAACCATCAATTTATCAGGGTAAAGAAGAGTTGCTTCTCTACTTGAATTTCTTGCAATTGTTCCTCCTTGTCTCAGCTTAACATGCAGAATGTAAAGAATCCCACACTTACATGGGGTTGGTTTCCTTCTCATGCATATATTCCAGAATGCCATGAGTCATCAAGGGGTGCTGCCATTGTGATGCAACTATGATGACACCCATGATACCCTGTGATGAACCATAAATGTTCAAAATGTTTAATCTTAATGTGAAGTAGGTATAAAGTTCATGGCTTGAAAATATTGGAGATTATTCACTTACTCTGTGAATAGCTGCATTTATAAGAGTCACTTAGTTCTTCAATGTGATTAATATAATGTAACTATCATAATGTCAAGGTTAAAAATAGTTACCATCTATTGTGCACTCACCATATGCTAGGATCTGTGCTAATGTTTATGTATCTTATTTCATTTAATCTGCTTAACAGCAGGCGGGGATCTTTATTCCTATTTTTATTTATTTATTTATTTATTCCTATTTTTAGATGAGGAATCCGAATTTTTCAAATATTAAGTAACTTACTATATGGTGGAATTTGTATATGAAAACCCAACTTGTTTGAATCTAAGCACTCTGTCCCTATGATGCCATGTTATATTCCACACCAATGTAAATTATCACCCTCTAAATTTCCAACTGGAAAAAGGCAGAACAATTTCCATTGTAAAGAGCCCCTTTCACTTCAAAGTAAAACACTTTTCATGACAGATATGCACAACTTGCATTCACCTCAATAAGAAGAAAGAGTAATAAAAAGGGAAGAAGAGGACTAGAACAAAATCAAAACCTATGAGAGTAGAGAGATGCACAAGTATAGGCTGACAGCGTGCAAGCGAAACAAAATCTCCACCATCTTTTGAAATCTGTGGGTAAGACTGTGAATCTCTCTGAATCACAATTGCCTCATTCACCAAAACAGATGACCAGGCAGGCCCCTGCTTCACTCTGGAATGGGCAGTGTCATCTTTCTAGTCTGGTTTTCTGCTCTCAGTCACACCTTGACTTCAGGTATTCTTTCCATTTACACTTTCTGCTGGGAAGGCCCCTGAGTGGCCTCGCCATCTTTCCACAGAACTTTCCATGATACACATGGCAAAACTAAACTGCATCCTGGTTTTTCATGGCACCCAATCCTTCTTTTCATCTGATGTAACAGAATTACTTTCCTATGCATCTGTCTCTCACCTCATTGAGCTACTGGGATCAGGTCATCATTTAATCTCCCTCTTTACTACCTCCCTGCATAAAACATAAAACAAGTGGATTACACAAAATATGTTCTCCACAAGTGTCCAGTAGGAGAGAAGACATGATTCATGACTGTTTATTTTATCCAACTAAACATATGGTACTATTTAGCCTACTTTACTATGATGTGTCATTAAAAAATAAGTAACTTTTAAAAAGTTTCCCAGAATTAGGACAGATGCACTGTGGCCCACATTCCTAAAAGAGCTGTTTTACTGGAACAGTCACCGAAGAGATACATATCTTCAGGACAAAGAAACACTAAGAGAGAACAGTGCTTTTTTCGATTCCTCAAGTCAAGAGAAATCCAGTTCTGGAGTTGTCTCTACGTCAAAGTTAGTCAAATTAAGCAGCTTTCTCTCTCTCTCTCCCTTCATATTATCTACTTGTCATGATTAAAATGCCTTACTAGCTTCTTAAATGGGCCCTAAAAGCTGGCCCTTTTTATCTTGGGATTCCAGAGGCAAAATCTTGGGACCACCCTTCATCCAAATGCCAACATGCTACCAGTAGAGATTATTCCTTTATGTTAAATATTATTCTCTCCCAGAAATTCTCTTTTCAAAGAGAAGTTTAGGCTAAATCCCTTTATCAGAAAGGAAAGAGATTTTAAGAGTCAGATGAACTTGAAGTTAAATCTGACTTCTGCCATGACCAGCTGTGTAAAGTCCTCCTTGCTTTGTAAAGCTGACATTAGTCCCTGTTGTAAAACAGGGAAAATGATACTTAGCAAGGTTTTTGAATGAGATGGTACTGGTAATATTTTTAGTGTACTGTTCTGCAAAATAAATGATCAATAAATAATGACTTTGACGAGGGCCCTGGGACACATAAAGAAACCAGAAGGGAGGTGGTTGGAAATTCTGGCCACTTAGTAGTGGGTGGGAAAGAGCCCCGGTTGAGATATGGTAAATAAAGCAGCTTCTCATTAGGAGATGTGCTCTCGCATTTCAGTATTCTTGTTAAAGACATCGGGCTATTGTTAAGTCATTCTTGGTCTTAAAGTACTTTTACATCTTAATATGGAACTTTTCTAGTTAATCCCTGTCTGTTGTAATACTAGATCAACCAAAGTATATTCGGAGGGTTTTCAGAGAGTTGGAAACTTCGGGATTTTTGAATGTCAGATACTAGCTCCCAAACTCCACTGCTTCCCTTGAACAGAGAGATCTGGTATCTTTTTTCCATCTTGCAGCGAGGGGTTTAATTTTCACTTCCTCCCAGCGGCTCTCTACGGTCCCAGAAGGTGGGGCGCCTGGCATCCGTGTGTGGTTTGGGGGTAGTAACCTCTCCCGGGGCTGCCGCCCGCCTCCACCCACCGCGGCGGCTGTGACGTCACAGGCGATGCCCGGGTCCCCGCCCGGCCTATAAAGCTGCAGGTGCGCGCCGCGCCTCCGGAACGTTCGCACACTTTGCACGCGAGCCGGAACCCAGGGATCCCGAGGCGAGCTTCAGGAGCTGCCTCCAGCGCCCGAGCCCGGCCGGGCCTGCGAGCACAGCCGCAAGACTGCCGGTGTCCCGCCTCTCCCCACCGCCTCCTCCTCCCTCCCGCAGCTCCCGGCCGAGTTGCCCCAGAGACCGCGACGCCGCCGCTCCGAGGGACCAATGAGAGCTCCGCTGCTGCCGCCGGCGCCTGTGGTGCTGTCGGTCTTGATCTTCGGCTCAGGTGAGGACATCCCGGCTCTGAGCTGCTGCCCAGCGCTTCTCCCACCGCGGGCACCTCTTGAATTTTGCTGCTGCTTCTCCAAAGAAACCGCCCCTCGGCGCCCACGGCTCTGTCCTGTGGGAGGTGATCGAGGTCCCTTCCTCCCCATGGTTACTCCCTGGGAGGAAGAAAAAAGTGGGTGGGTGTCTTAGATGTTCCAGGCTAGCAAGAGGGAGCCTGAGAATCCTTGCACTCTTACTTTAGTCCAGCTGAAGGAGAACTTACAGATCCTGTGATCCAAATAAAGATAAAGATAAGATAAAGAAACCGAGGTACAGAGAGGTGAAGTGATTTCCGCAGATCTTGGCGAAGAGTGGTGAAGTCTCGAGGAGTGCTACCTCCTGCCTAAATTCTCCATCTCCTCTGTCAAGTGATTTTGCTTTTACTTTTCTAGAGGGCCCCGCATCGTCCCAGGGAGAAGTTAAAAGTACCACTCTGACGCAGTTTTATTGAGACCTAAAAGATATAGCAGGGCCTTAACTCTGGCCCCCAAATCTTACTTAGTCCCTAGTTTCTACTCTACTTGAGAACAATAATAAGAAACAATGGCAATAGGAATAATTATTATCAACTACTGTTTACATTTTATTTACATATTCTTGTTAAAAATGTGAGCACGTGTTAGGAAAATCTGGTATTTATCTCTAGAACCTGTTTATTAAAAAGGGACAGGTAACATTCTAGAAACTACAAATGCATTTGGTATGTGAAGTTATGACAATATTTAGATATTACTTCTTAAATAATTATATTACATTGATTTGCCTACTTGGTAGGGTGTGGAAATTAATGTAGGCTATCTGTGGAAAAGAAAACAACGAAAGAAGCTCTATAACTGGCACAACAAACAGCCATTTGTTGGCAAAATGTGAAGTTGCTTTCGTAAGTGACTCAATCACAAGCAATAGCACACGTGCAATAACCGTTTTGAAGATAAACCTGTCTCCCGAATGCAACTGACTGGTGAGAAAAGGCATTCTGCTTTACTTTCTCTTTTCTTCCCTTTTTCTTGCTCCCATAGCCCATTATACTGCTGGATTACATGTCAATGACACCTACTCTGGGAAAGGGGAACCATTTTCTGGGGACCACACTGCTGATGGAGTTGAGGTGACCTCAAGAAATCAGATGTCCTCGGGAAGTAAGATTTCTCCTGAGAGTGAAATGCCTTCTAGTAGCGAATCGGGGATCGATTCTGACTATGCAGAAGAGTACGATAACGATCCACAAATATCTGGCTACATTGTAGATGATTTAGTCAGAGGTGAGTAGAGGATAAGGTGACAGTGTAGCCTATAAGATGTGTGGTTTGGATGAGCAAAGCTGCTTCCAAAGAAAAGCTCCTCCCCAGATCTCCCAGGGGCTTTCTTGCGTGTATGACTGTTGTATACCCCACTAGGTAAGCTAGCAACTGAGATGGAAAGAGCTATTTGTTTGCACATCCTACGTGTCTGGAACTCTAACAAACGTTTTATGTCTGGTGAGTCTAATCGTCACAACTCTGTGAAGTAGAATTTGTTATCATTTTACAGATGTGATAACTAAAGCTCAAGAAGGTTAAGCATTCTGCCCCAAATTCCACAGCCAGAATGAGAAACTCCAATCTGTTTGGTCCCAGATACTCTGTCACACGACCCCCCCCCCCAATCTGAGAAACAGATTAAACATCAACCAGTCCTATATACTTAGTATCTCAGCTTTTATAGCCACTCCCCACCACCACTTTCCTCTAAATAACTGCATTTTGACACAAATAAGGGAACAGAAAGAAGTAATGGGAGAGGAACGATTGGATCTTAGCCTTTGTGAATTAGATGTTGAGAAATTGGTAATAATAATAGTAATACCACCTTATGGAAATATTAAAGGACAAATACGCATGGATTTTATATTGCTAAAATCACTATTTAACCCCAAATCTCATTTGTCAGTTAAATAATAGTGACCTATAATTTTCTTCTCTTTTGCTGTTATCTGATCTTGTAAAAAGAGCATTTGCTTAAAATGAGGGTACCGAAGTAAGAGGTCAGTGTTGTTCATTACCCTCATATTACTTTGGAGTTTGAGGGCAGATCATCAAAAAATCAGATCTAAATATCCTAGGAGCATCCACTATGGAGGCAGGACTTAAGGACCCTTCTTTCCTGACTGTAGTTTCCCTGAATCCTCCCCATCTGTCTAGCTCCCAGAACTGGTGAAGGAATAGCAGGTGACACCACGAGGACACTGACTGGGTTAAGTGGCAGGTGGGAAAAGCTTTATCAAAGACTCCACTTTCCTCCTTTCTTCAGAATTTGTGCTTTTTTAATACATAAGGTGAAGGGGTCCATCTATAATTCTTATTTTTGCGGGGGATGAGATTAGACCATTAAGACTCTAGAAACTATTGTCTTAAAGATGCTTCAAGTTAACATTTCATAAGGCCAAATGAATTGTTGGTGATGAAAATGGCTAGGGGATAAAATTTCAATGCATTGTAAAATAGAGAGAAAATTGATCCATGGAGTTAATGTCTATTGAAGCACTTCAGCATAGTGACCATTTGTCTCTGTCTAAAATTTGTAATATATCTGATAAAGTACATCATATAGATTTGAAATATTTCTGTTAGAGGAATTATCCTAATCTGTGTGCTTTTCTTATCACCAGAGGAACGTTTCAATATAAAAATTGCATAGCCACCTATTAAACATTGCTCCTAATTTGACTACTGATAATATTGATATAGTAACTGCTAAAATATTCATAATATTTATTGGTCATTACCTTAATCATAGGGTTCTATCTTTGATACCCTTCCCTATGTTTCCAGAGTTTTCTATTTAATGGGTACTGCAGGACCATTATGACTAATTTTATTATGACATTATGATATTTTCCTCTTTCCACTGGACTCTGCTAAATACTGGCTCAGATAAACCTATTCAAGAATTAGTATAACAAAATGCACAGCTCTAACATGGAAACTCTTTCTTCTTATATTTAGCATATGGGTATACTATACCCTGCATAACTGAAACACTGAACAAAGGTTTCTGTGGATCTGAAGAGTTAGGATAAATCTATGAAGTAGCAAGTACAAATATTTCTGGACTCCCCTTTTTCAAATAGATTGATCACAGAAATAAGCCCCCAGAAGGTATAGATTAATTATAATCTGTTGTAATCTGGGAGTTGGAAAAAATTGATCAACTCTAATGTATAATTCTGTTTTCTTCATTTCAAGTATTACACACTAATTCCCAATTATGATAGTGAACACAAAACCAATATGAGTAAAGAAAATCATCAGATATACTGGAATCCCGCTTTAATTAATGGAACCAAACTTTTTCCAAGAGAAAACATAATATGGTGGGGAAATAATAGGCTTTAACATTCCAAGACTACCATTTTCTAGCTACGTGTCCTAGTGCAACTGACTTGTCTTTACTCAGCTTCATTTTTCTCATCTGTATCATCTGGATAGTAACAATACGTTCAACAGTGATTTGGGTTTAATTAAATTAATGCTCATTACCAAGAACTTGGTATGTATTACAAGTGAAAAAAATGTTTAAAATAGTTCATGGATTTTCTTAGACAAGTAACTCCTATTATCAATAATAATAATATTACTGACACAAATAAATTCAAGATATGTTTCTAAGCTAATAAAATAACAAAGGGGTTCAGATCTTTAAGTGCCACACAATATAGGTATTCTCTTTGTTCAATTATTGTGTATGAGTTGTGTTAAATAATGAGAGAAATATGACTGTTATCCCTGTGAGCTCTCACTGCTAGGACTTCTTTCTCTCATGTCTCCAAAATGGTATTCCAGGTGAAGAGAGACTGTTATCAATAAATCTTTTTTTTTTTTTTTTAGTTGAACAGGTAGTTAAGCCCAAGAAAGACAAAATTGAAAGTGAAAAGACTTCAGATAAACCCAAAAGAAAGAAAAAGGGTGGCAAAAATGGAAAAAATAGAAGAAATAGAAAGAAGAAAAATCCATGTGATGCAGAATTCCAAAATTTCTGCATTCATGGAGAATGCAAATTTATAGAGCACCTGGAAACAGTATCATGCCAGTAAGTTTTCCTAAATTATGCAGAATTTTATATTTCTAACACTGTGTCTGAAACCCCTAACTGCAGAAAACCATTTTTTTTAAATGTATAAAACAGAGGTTTGCAAACTTTTTTTTAAAGAACCAGGTAGGAAATATTTTGGGCTTCGTGGGTCAAGATGAAGTATGTACTCATATAACCAATTAAAATATAGCCATTTGAAAATAGAAAAATCATTCTTGGCTTGCATGCTGTAAAAGACCTGGCAAATGGCCAGATTTAACCCAGATTTAACCCATGGGCGATAGTTTTCTAAACCCTGGTGAAAACCATCATTTTACAATATATATTTACAAAACCTCTTGATAAAAAAGGAACTAAAGGTAGTTTTCACAGAATGTTGTTCTAGCTTCCTTCCCCCCAAAAGCCACTAGCACATTAAATGATAGTGGAATGTATTAGCTCCGTAACAAGTCACTGACCTCATCAGTTGGTCATACATGGAGCACAAAGAATGAAAATGTGTGTCTTCTTGGAATATCACACCCAAACGAATCTCAACTTTTTCTTATACTAATAGATCTTTGGCTCAAATGCATTCTGTGTCTCATCATTTTGAAATACAAATAAATGTATGACGTGACTTTTTTAAATGTTAGAATTAGTGGTTGTTTATGATATGGAAAGCAAACATAAAATTTATTGGAATTTTTTCAGTGATTATAATTTTTAAATATGGGTGTTTGCAGATGTCATCAGGATTACTTTGGTGAACGATGTGGGGAAAAGTCCATGAAGATTCACAGCATGGCTGACAGCGATTTATCAAAAACTGCTTTAGCAGCTACAGCTGCTTTCATCTCCGCCATGAGCTTCACAGCTATTGCTGTTGTTATTATACTCCTGTAAGTAAGGCATATCTTAAAAATCCCTAATAAAATAATGCCAGGTAAATTTTTTTCAGTATTTCTAACACAATGTGGTATCATATTTTAGGTGAGTTATTCTATTGGTGGCATATGATCTTTGGTTATATCTTTATACTTCATTGACAACTCATAGAATATGGTCAAATGGATATTACTTGGGCCACCATTGAAACTTAATACATGAAACCCTTTTCTTGAACTTAAATTGATAGTTTGGTTTCATGTTATATGGCTACTCATGGTTACTTCCAAATCTCAGTGTTGATATCATCTATGACTATATTAAGGTAAAACAAGCCTCCCAAAAGCTAATTAAGGCCTGGTTCATAGTAGGTTGTCACAGATATTGCCTTGGTACTAAAAAATCAGAAAGAGCTTCAAACCAGGAGCCAAGAAAATATGTCTTCTGCTCCTATTAGAATGCAAAATTCTGAGTTAGGACTTTTATAGCATGGTGTACTGACATACTTAGAGCTTATGCCTATTATAGTCAAGTGCAATATGGGAACTCAATTATTAAAATAAATTTCCTCCATATGGCATGGCATAGGAAGCAGGGACAATTCTATTACTGTCTCACTCCTGCAGTATCTTCCCTGTGCTTGTAATAACAGACCACATACTTCATTGCATGACCAGTGAATGTTAGAACTAGACTGTCCCAGGTAGTAGACACTGGTGGGTATGTAAAAATGTCATTGCTTGTCAAACAAAAGTTAGTGAATTAAGGAAGTTGGGGGAGGGTGTGAATGGCTCTATAATGACTCATGCTTCTAGAGCTCCTAGAGCTTGGGGGAAAGCAAGACTCATTATTTTAATTTTAGGTCTTGGTGAATTACTTTAACAGCTGGACTGTGTACATGATCTCCTACTCCTGCCATTCAGGAAACAAGGGATTATCTTCTGCCATTGTTTGCTATCATTTTAAACTCAGATCATATAATGATAAAATGACACATAGAATACTGTTTTATGATGCAGTAAAGTTTTCTGTGTGGTTTAAATTTGTTTTGCACACCCTAGAAATTATTTCGGTCTGTTAGTAACTCAAGTCAAATATGCAAATGTATTTAGCAAAGATTCCCTCAGACAAACCATTACTATTTGACATAGAAGGATAGAAGAAGAAATTGCCAGATAGGGAAGATGTTTTGAAAGAATTATTTAAGCTTGTAATTATTCAAGTTGAGATATTTAATAATCCTTTGGAAAAGTATGGAAAAACTTTGTAATGTTGTCCTTTTCTCTGGTATTCTCCCTGTATTTGAAACACGTAGCAAATACTTGCCTAAGACATAGTTGCTGCTTTTTCATAACTGAACTTGATTTTTTCCCCAAACATCACAACAAAAGTTCTTAAGATTTTAATAGTAACATTTTGTAGATAAAGACCTACTAAAAATAGAATTGCTTGTACAACACTAAGACATTTCAGACCATTGAGTTTTTAGGTAGTAAGCAATAATAAATAAAACTAAAAGTATTTATTATATTTAGAAATAAATGAAGCTCAATTTGTTTTGTAAGCCTGTTTTTTTTTTTTAAAAAAAAACTAAGCATTCAGATTAATTTGTACAAGCATACAGTCCTCCTCTGGTAAAACTATACTATCTTCATCTCCCAATTGTGCATGGCAATTGTGCTAAGTTGGTGGTGGGGGGAGCAGGATATGGATGTGTTTCATGCCTTCTGAAAGTTTGCATCTCAAGGCACACTTATTTAAATCTCAGTACTTTGGAAGTATGTTTATGTAAAGTCAACATAAAGATCCCCTTGAAAAGAATATTCGTGATACTTTTAGCTGGGTTTAGGTTTTGTTTTGGTGGAGTGGTCCATAAGTGTGCAATGGTCTATAACAACTTTTGAAAGGAATTCCCTATATTCATGAAACCCCAGTCAATATATAGATGAATAGAACTTTGATAACAGCAGAATATCTTGTTCTCTGAAGGCTTCGAAAACAATACTTCAGGGAATATGAAGGTGCAGCTGAAGAACAAAAGAAACTTCAACAAGAAAATGGAAATGCACATGCCATAGCATAACTAAAGAGAATATTACAGGTTTGAGTTTTAAAAGATATCTTTATATAATATCCTACAATTAAAAAATATAACATCTATTATATGAAGAAAAATGAGCAAAGCATGTTTTTTTATTTATACACTGTGAACATTGGCTACATTAAAGTGTTATTCTTTGAGCATGATCTGGAGTTCAGTACTGAGAATGGACTTATGTCCTTACTATTATAAGGTATATAAAGATGAGGGAGACACAAATTCTGTTCTCAAACAACTTAGTGTTTAGTAGATAGAAAAAAAGTGTAAGGAATGAGAATACTAGGGGAAGTAAAATACGTCATAAGAAAGGAACCAGTAGAATATGAGGAGTTTCCAGTGAAGGAGAAATAAAATCCAGTGGGATGCATTTAGGGAGCAGAAAAGGATGTGCATACAGATGGCACTGGAAGTGAGCCTCAAAGAACGGGTGACACGGGGACAGGCGATTATAAAGGGAAAGGAAGATAAGTAGTGTGATATGGGCTAGATTATTTTAGAAATGTTTGAGAAATGGCCTAGTTCAAATGGCGTTGGGGAAGATAAGGTTGAACTGATAGGCTGAGCTCACATGGTGAAGAGCCAGCATCCAGGAGCTTGCACTACAAATGGGAGGAAGTGGAGACAGCAGGTGGAATACCCTTATACAGAAAAGAAATAGGAGGGCAGAAGGGGTTCAGATCTGAGAGGCAGCTTGGTCAGAGTATATATTTTAGTTCTTATTAAATTTTTTTTTTTTTTTTGTAAAGAGGGAGAGCTGAGCATGTTGTAGGGAGAAGGTATAGAGAGGAATATTTCACTGATAACTAAAGTGAACAGCTAATGACACAAACTTCCAGAGGAAGAAGGAGGCAAGGTCAAGGACACACTTAAAGTCAGTCAGAAGAAGGAACTCCATTCCCTCAGACATGTGGGAAAGACGTCACATCCTTAAGTTATTATTTTCTGCCTTCAGTGGACTTAAGAACTACTTGAGATGGTTGTTAAATATGCATATTCCTAAGCCAAATCCTAAATCTACTAAGTCAGTAGTACCATTTTAAATCAACACTCCAGATGCTTGAAGAACCAGTATATTTAGCATTGGTTAAGTACAGGCACTGTGTTCTGAGTCTGTTACAGAATTAGCTCAGTAAGTCATGAAATAGATCATTATCCATGACAATTCTATACTCAGTACTTATTTATCAAAATTTATTAATGAATTGGCTTAATGATCTGAAGCTAAAACTACCAGCATGAATAAGGGTTGATTTCTGGTTATTTAGTGCAATTGAAATTTCTCAAAGGAGGTCCAGAATGACTTTAGGAAAAGGACTTATGCTGAGCTAGCACATAGTGGCTGCCTATAACTGGTATCTACTATTATTGTGCCCTTTGTACTAATTATCCTAAATTAACTGTATATCATAAATACACTGAGCCACTTCATCTTCATTTTAAATTATATCCACTGTATAGATTGGTTAGGAAAACTATTTCTCATGACTAATGCTGCAGTTTTATTAAGCAGAATTTGATGAAACAGGTTTGAGCATATGCAGTCTTTACCTAAGTAGGCATATAACCAAAGCTGATGTGAAAGAAAGATTCAAGTCAAAGGGATAGTTTGTCTCTGAAAAGCTCTTAGCATTTTTCACAAGACATCCTAGACAAAAAATTGACAGAAATTCTGATTCCTGATTATTCTTTGACATTTTCTTAAAGGTATGTTGGAATTGAGCTTATCTCTAACACTTTGTTTTATTTTCTAACAGAGTATCAGATCCGAGTCTCTGCCAAGTCACGACCCTGAGTGATGCACTGGTTCCTCTTTTCAGTGGATCCAGAGAAAACAGAACCTTGCCATTCTGATGGTTTTAAACTTTCAATTGTCACTTTTTAACCCTAAGTCTTATATTTCTGTATATAAAGATGCATGGAGATAAAAAATATTTTTTCAATTGTAAATAATTTATTTAATATTTAATGGAAATGTATTTATTTTACAGCTCAATAAACTTTTTTAATCAAACAGATTGAGAGTTTGAATATTAGTTTTGACATTGTGAGACTTTAGGGTATTTTTCTCCTAACATTTAAATGATCATTTTAAAAGGAGTTCCTTCCCTTTTTTTTTTTTTTTTTTTTTTTTTTTTACTGTTTTTGTGTTCATTTTCAAAACTTACTGCTTTTCTTACAAAGCACTCTTAATGGGAAAATTATAAACCAGAATCACTTATTCCTCCCACAAATACTAATATCCCAAACTGGTCTTTCTTATTCTGTGTAGAATTTATTCCAAGTCCTGTTAATTATAAAAGCTTCTAAAATCAACACATGGCATGGCCTCTCTGTTACAGTAAACACAGATATTATAAAAGAAGGAAAATATATTGTCCATCATTATCATCACCGTAAACAAGGGGGAGACAAGGTTTGAATACGACATTTCAAGAGAACCAGGAAGTATTTAGATTTGAGACATCTTTCCCTAATATCATGACATAAATGTAAAAGTATCTAAAACCCACTCTTCTTTTTCTCCACTTGCTACTCTTTTCTTACTCTTTTCTCATTTTAAACAAATACATGTGTATTTGTGATGAGTGTTCTTTCAAGAACATTAACGTTGTGGAATGACCCATTCTGGTTCCTGGTCGGTCAGTTGAGTTATCTGCACGAAAAAGAAAACAACTGTTATATTGTGCAGGGAATATTTTGAGAAAATGAACCAATAATAAGAATAATTCCAAAAATCATCTCATAGAATTTCATGAATGAAAGATACCTCAAGCATCAATACTTACATCTGTCTCTAGCATACCATTCACCAAATCCATGCCCAGTGATCATCTAACCAATTGGCTCCCAGCCTCACCTATACCTTATCACTTCAGTTTCAAATGTCAGTGTCGAGCCCCCCACCCCCCGCAGAGCTTCTTACTTAAATGGACAGGTGTGGGTCATTGATACCTGCATTGTTTTTTAAAGATTCCTAGATGTTTCTTATTTACATCCAGTGTTGAGAACCTGTGATTCACCTCTGCTTACACATCTACAGTACACATTTTCCTCAGCTTCATTTACTGAATATTTATTGTGGATGATTCACATAGAGTGCTAGGAATACAAGACATTTACCACCAAGTTGGCGTGAGAGAGTATGTCTTGTCAGTACAGTGCAGTAAATAACTGAATGAGGTGTGTTACCAGGAATCCATGGGATTTAGGGGAGTACTCACCCAGCCCAGGCTGAGTCAGGGAGGGCTTCCTGGAGAGGTGTCACCTAACATTATCCTTGAATGAAGAGTAGGAGTTATATAGAGAAAACCATTATAGGCACAAGCAAAATTAAAAAGTCATCAAAATGTATGTGCTAAAAAGGAACATACATAAAATAGTTCAGTATTACTCAAACAGAGAGGGGTAAAGTCAATAGAGGCTGTAACAGAAGCTGGAGTGGTAAGGACAGGGTCACACAGGGCATTTAACTTGTACTGTAAGTTAAATGAGGAATCATTCAAGCCAGCTGGTCAAGGGTAGAAACTTGATCAAATTTGTGTTCCAAGTAGGTCATCAGGCAACCATATGGTGAGGGGACGTGAGCCAAAGCCAGAGGTAGGAAGATTAGCTTGGAAGCAGTTGAAATATTCCAAGTGTGAAAAGAAAAACACTTGAAGTTGGGAATTTAAGGCAGGGAAAGAGACTCAGCATGTATTTGGAGATGTTTTTATAGATTAAAAAACAAAAACAAGGTGATTTATTATTGAAAACAAGGCTGAGGGTAATAAGACAGTGAGAGAAGAGAAGAAATCTGGGGTGGCCCTCAGGTTCCTGGCTTCGGTGGCTAGGGAGATGGTGACATAATTTTAAGTAGGGAATCTCTTGAACTAGCTTATTGAATATTCTAGGAGGGAAGCATGTCTTTTTATTTATCCTTGAATGAAGAATGTGTCTTCTCTACTTTGTAAAATCATCCTTTCTCATTTTTAATGGATTTATGAGGAAATAAGTACCAGCCCAGTCAGTCAACTGAATCAACCCTGTCCCTCACCTCACATCTGAGACTGAGTAGATGAGAGGAAAAAAACAGTTCTACAAGTGTGATAATATATTCAGCTTTGGGTCTGTTACTTTGAGATATCAGGAGACATCTACTAAGCAGTTAGATATACAAGTCTGAAATGCAGTGATGGAAAGAATTATAGATTGGGAGTTGTCAAAATATATATGGTAACTGAAGCCACATAAGTGCTCAAGATTACTAAAGGAAGCTATAATGAGTTTGCAGAAAAATATATTTGAATTGACAAATCTTCCCTGTTGTCACCAAACCCTTGGAGGGAGGACCCAGACTACCATAGTCACTGGTCACTGTGAAGGTTCTAGGCACTTGCCTGCTATCCCATTTACTTTCTTAGTCCTTAAAACAAAAGTTCAGTAAAACAATTACAGTGGAGATGGGGAAAAAACCCCTATTACCTTCATAATAAAAATAATAATCTTCAATTTATTGAGTACTCAGATATTTTAATCGCTATTTTATACATAGAAACTCATCTAATCCTCATAACTTCCTTAGGAGGTAAATATATTTTATAAGTAAGAAAAGTAAGGCCTAGCAAGTTTAAGTAACTTGTCATACAGCTAGTAAATGAGAGAATTAGGCTCTGTGGCTCCAGAGCTGCTTCACTCAGACTCCTCTCTCCTACTTTTCCTGTAGTCAAGGTGTTTCTTTTTGGTTTGGAGGATGCTATCTGCATACCAATTTAACATGGCTTAAAACCACCACTCGTAAGGTAGCTGGTTTATTTCTTCAAGACTCAGATAAGTTGACCCTTTTTATCTACCTATTCTGTCTTCCCCAAACTACCCAAACTATACAATTTCCCTCACAGTACAGAATGTATATCTCAGAGTTAGCCCACCCAAAATGTAAGAAAGCTAAAATATTTGTCTATAAATTTTATTCATAAATTTTCAAATAATTGGTTAAGAGCTACTCCTGGGGTGTAGCTTGATATAGTTGCCTGGAAATTCCAGCCTGCCTTATGTGTAGGCAAAGTGAACTCCAGTAGCCAGAGAAAGTCCTCAGGAAATGAAATACAGGTGGGCTGTAGGTACGGTCAATGTGCTTAGAAACAGAAACAACTTAGGGGGTATGGGTGGTGCACAAAGTGGCTAAAGCGGCTTACTGCTGAACAACGTAACTCTTACTTCTTGGCTAATTTTCAGTTCATTCAATAAATAATTACAAATAATTATTAAACTCCAACTAGGTACCAGGCAAGCATAGGTTACTGAAATGTAACATCTCATAAATCCTAAGAAGTATCTATAAGGTTAATAACAGAAGGAAATGGCAAGTAAAAGATTCAGAAAGTGTCAAACTAGATAGTTATCCTCTCAGTAATTAATAATTCACTTTGTTAGATGGATTTGACCTTTATGAGGTATGACTAAAGTAATGACACGTGTTTTCTTCTGTGGCTTAGAAATCAACCTAATTCCTTAGCAATACTTTGTGTGAATATATTCACCTTAACCTCCAATCTTCCAATCTCTCAAATCACATATATATACTATACTATATATACATAGTATATATATACATATATATTATATTCATTTAATCATTAATGTAATAAATATTTATTGAGCATTTACTATAAGCATAGCGGTGCTTTGCACAGTGCAATCCAACCTTCTTCCAGGTCTCTCTAGGGAGACCAAGTGTGTCATAAACAGCTTCAGATATATATGTGTGCGTGTGCTGGTGGTGAGGCGGTTGGCAGCTTAGATCACAAAGCAGTACAATTAGAATATTTTTTAAAGGATTTAGAAAAAAAAACTGGTATATGCCTGGACACTAACATAATATAAAAGCCCCTGAGTTAAATATTATCCTAAAGAAGATTTCAAAATACTTAGAACTGAGAGAAAATGTTTTATTTGTCAAAATTTGTGAGGCACAGCTAAAATAGTACTTAATAGACAATTTGTAGATTTAAATATATTTATAAGAAAATAAAATCTTAAAAGGGAAACAAGTTACTCATTTAACTCAAAATTTAGATAAAGATCAATAGAATAAACCCAAGGAACATAAGAATAAAAATATTTAAATAAGGGGAGAAACAAACGATAAATATAATTAAAAAACAAAGCCCAAATCTTACTCTTTGGAAAAATTAATAGGATAGACCTCTGTTAAAACTGATCAAAATAAAGAGAGGATATAAAAAATGAAAGGCAGAAAGAAAAAGAAGAAATAACTACAGGAACAACAATTTTTAAAAATTATACATGTTTATTGCAGATATATTTTTTTAAGTACAAAGTAAAAATAGCTCAAATGCTATGACCCAGGAAAAACTATTTTGTTAATACCTTTCCAGACATCTCTATATGAACACATGCAATTTTATACAAATGGGGCCATGCCCTTCATACTGTTGTCTAACTGGGAGACATATACTCTTTTTTTTTTTTAACTTTATTGGAGTATAATTGCTTTACAATGGTGTGTTAGTTTCTGCTTTATAAAAAGGGATTCAGCTATATATATATACATATATCCCCATGCCTCCTCCTTCTTGCAACAAATTTTAAAAAAGAAAAAAAAGAGTATTAGGATTCATATCCATAAATAAATTTTACTGGCTTAAAGAGATGTTATTATGTCTAATAAATGATGTATAGAGGTAGGATACTCTAAGTTTGCTTTATACAATGGTATAATAATAATAGAAAATATCTTGGTCTTGGTCCTTTTCCTCATTAGGATAGGTTCTATCCTCATGTTTACAATATGGCACTAACATATAAAAATCCCAGATGTAATCGGTAAATTTCTACAAAAATACCAAAAAATATACAAAATGTCTAATAGGAAAAAACCAGAAAACTTAAACCAATATGCAATAAAAAAATGGAAAGAGTGATCAGAGTTCATGCCCTCAAGCCCCCCAAAAGAAAACCAACCCATATGGCTTTATATGTTCAGAATATAAAGAGAGAGTAAAATATGCTCAGCTTATTGTATGATGACAGTTCCAATCTGTACAAGGGCATATAAGAAAAAAAAAGGCATATTTTACTTATAAGCATAGATGTGAAAATTTACAAGTATATTTTTAAAATTACATCATGAAAGTAGAGATTTCTACCAGGAATGTAAGGATTGTTCAACATAAGAAAATATATCATTGTTATATAAAATAGAGTAAAAAAATTAGAATTTTCTGTTATACAAAATAGAGTTCAAAAGCATTTTCTTATTAAAGGCAGAGAAAACATTTAAGTGCAAAATTTACTTATAATTTAAAATAATTTAAAAACCAGGAATAGGGCACTTCCTGAGCTTGATAAAAGCTATATACTAGAACATACAGAAGAATTTATACTTTGTAGCAAATCTGTAGATGCTTTTCCTTTAAGATTAGGAATGAGGCAGGGATGCCCATTATCACTACTACTGTTTAATGTGGTACAAAAATTCTAACTGAAGTTGAAAGAAAAGGAACAAACATAAGAGATATCAGAATTTATAATAAAGAAGTAAATCTGTTCTTATTTGCAGATAATGTGATAGTCTACCAAGAATAACCAATATAATCAGTATGCCAAGTATTAGAATTTATAAGATAATTTCATGTGATTACTAGATATAAAATAAAATTCCAAAATTAATAGTAGTTTTCAATGACAAATTGTCTCAATCTTAAAAGATAAAACGGCATTCACATTTGCTAGCAAACTATAAGATATATGTGTATTAACAATGAGTCCATAAGATTTCATTTAAGAAAAATTTAGATACCAGTTAAAAGAAAACAAAGAAATCTGTCATGTTTAGGCATTTCTTTCTTTTAGATGTCAGACTGTAAATAAGTTAATTCCCTTCCCAAATAATCTTTAAATTCAACAAAATGCTAATCAAAATTCCAACTAGATATTCTGAGGAACTTCATATATCATATTCTAAAATTTGCATGGGAAAATACATTCATGAAAATCTTCCATATTGAAAAAAAAAGGAAAAAAGGAGCCTTATATATAAAAACATTTACTAATTACAGTAGTAAAACAGTGTGGCTCTAGGATAAGTATGGACAAGTAGACCAGTGGAACATCACAGAGAGCTCAGAGATATTTTATTACATGATAAAGGTAGCACTGTAAAGTAATAGGGAAAAATTGACTGCTTAGAAAATATTGTTGAGAAAAGGATCTCTGAATGTGAAGAAAAATAAAATAAGATTACAGCACAGTCAAAGGTGACTCCCACAAAGATTTAATATCTAAATGAAAAATGTAACACTATAAAGTTAATATAAAATAATGCAGGAAAATACCCTTGTGAATTAAGGTTGGGGAAGGATTTAAGCAAAACCTCATGATTAAAATACATGAAGAGAAAAATAGACTATTTTTGATTATGTCAAAATTGAGAAATTTGGTTAAAAAAAGAATGTCATGGACAAATCTGACAGACACTTGACATAATGCAGAAGATATGTGAAATGTCTGAAGCCAAAAAGGGATTATAATATGCAAGGAATGACTAAAAATCAATGAGAAAATACAGGACTTTTGGCTTAAAGAGGGGAAAGGATATGGCAATGAAATCCTAGAATTTGAAACCTAAGTGACTAATAAATGTGTTATCTGGACTAGTGCTAACCCAGATACTGCTTTGATCAGAATTAATGGAAGTCAGCCCTTCCTCTAGATAGCTATAGTCCCATGCCAGAGCTCACAGAGCATTGGCTGGAACTCAGCTCCCACTCACATTCTTGGCTGGACACTTTTGTAAGTACATAACACACGTCTATATATACAACATGGTCCTGCATATAAAGAAATGTTCAAATTTATTGGAAATGGCAGAAATAGAAAGCAAAAAAGCAAAACAGAACTGGATATCACTTTATGCCCATCAAATTTGCAAAAATAGAAAGATGTATAATGTTGGCAGAAGCTTGTGGACATAGAGATCCTTAAACATTACTGGTTGGAGTTTAGCCTGGGACTACCATTATAATAGTACTTGATCAAATTAAAAAGAAATATACCCTGTTACCCAGAGTAAACATATTCCTGAGACATGTAGGCCCATGAAGGAACCAGTGTGAGAAGAGAAGTGTAGGGGCACCTAGTAAGAATGTGGGAAGGTGTTTGGCCCCTTTGAGGAGCTATGATGAGGACAGAATGAGGGAGGGGCAGTGGGCCAAATCTTCCACAGGGCATTGACGTTTAGATTCTTGTGTGAGTGCAGTGGGGAGTTTGACTTAAAAGTGGAAAGTCTCATGATCGGATTAACAAACTACATTGTTTGGAGAATGAACTAGAGGAGGCCAGGGAGGAAGCAGATCAATTGTTGAGGTGACTCAAGACTTTCAATGGGTCAAGTAAGAGATAAAAGTAGATTGAACTAGGGTGGTGGCACTGCCAACTGAGAGAGGTAAGAAATTTGGAAGAACACAAAAGGCTTAGCCTGGAGGAGAGTGAACTGGTGGGTGGGGGGGGAATTGAAACTCTCGTTAAGCATTTAAAGCTTATCCATTCGAAAATATAATTACCCTGGTACAGTAGAGAAAATAAAACGTTTCTATTGTTTCAATCCTTTAAGGGTTGATTTTGTTTAATGCAAGTAAGAAATATCCAAGAGCAATCTAACAGTAGACTTTGATGCCCCTGCATTTCTGAATGAAAACATGTAAGCCGAGAATATGTCTGAGTCTGCGGCAAGAGAGAATAGGTAGCAGCAGTGAAATCTATGTAGTATGGAGAGGTTAGGCTAAGTGACGATTATGGTCTCTTTCAACGTTAAGTCGCGTTCTTCCAAATACTTTATCAACATATATCTGTTATTTAAGAAAAAAATTGTTGTACTTTTCACACCGTTTTAAAACTTCTATTTCATTTAAAATATCTCTCCTATATCATTAAATATTATTCTATAATATAACTTTTAATGCTGTAGAGCATCCCATTATTTTGGCAATCCTTGGACATTTTGTGGATAATTTTGAAAGTGGGATGAATGGACACAGTATGGATAAGACTTTCTGAATAAAATTTATGACACATAAAATTGTATTGATAGGAAAACAATGTCTGAAGGACTTTCTTACTGGACAAACTGCAAAGCTTTAGCAAGTAACAACTAGCTTTAATTGAGTGTTTACCATGGCTAAATGAGGTTTAAGCACTTTGCATGTATAAATTCATTTATTCCTTACAACAATCCTATTAAATATTAAGTGCCCATATCACACGTGAGGAAACTAAGGCACAGAGTTTTAATAACTCGCTCAAGGCCACACAAATGATGGATTTAAGAATGGGATGTAGGTGTCATGCTCTGGTCTTGCTCTCATAACCTCCATGCTGAGCTCTATTAGGCACAATATTGGAAGGGGTAGAGGACAGACATTATCAGCCTTTCCTTCTGGTTAATGCCCAAGCTGTATTTCTGAGGTTACTAAATTTACTTCCACAGGGCTCAACGAAAAGTAGATTGTGAGTGATGTACATCTCATTTCCTGTTAGCCGGGAACCCTAACTCTCATACCACATTTGCACAGAGGCAAAGTGACTTCCTCCTGGTATTATAATATTTCCACTTTCTCCTTTTCCTTCTTACTTGATTCTCCCTCACATAAGGCGAATGACTTACTTACCTCACATAAGGTGAATTCGTAATAGGTAAAAATCCATTGGCCCTTGGTTATCAGAAGGGTTGTCATTGACTTGCAAAGGCAAGGCTCTTGGACCTGCCGACTTTTACTCTCTTCCTTCTCCCTGGATAACTGTGAGCAAGCAGGCTGAACTTCATTCAGTTTCTCTGCCTGTAACTTGGTGGGTAGGTCAGGCGAGTCCACATCTTTAGTCCTACTTGTCTTTAATTCAGAAAGGAGGAAGTAGGAAACCCCATTTGAGGCTCAGATCCTACTATCCTTGTTCAGTCTAGGTTTACCATTAATTCTCTGGGCTCAGTTTGGCTACCTTTTTCAATTCTCAGTTGTTTAGAGACTGAAGGGAGCAGGAGAGAATGTTTGAAATCCCGAATTCCCAGCCATTCTGGTTTGCTGAATTTTTTACTATAGGGCTAACTGTGGGACTCTTTGGGATCACAAAATCTTGTCAAAATAAATGAAAGCTTTCCCCACCCATTCATACTTTTTTGTTGTTTCCAATTATAAGGGACACACACACTTCTTCAAATTCATTCTTAACCATGCAAGAGTCCATGGGCCAGGATTAAGAAACTCTGGATTTAAATGTTTTAACAGTCCTATGTGCCTTGATTTTTTTTTAACTCTCTAATGCACTCAAAAGTTGTTTGGTGGGCTTCCCTGGTGGCGCAGTGGTTGAGAGTCTGCCTGCAGATGCAGGGGACACGGGTTCGTGCCCCGGTCCGGGAAGATCCCACATGCCGCGGAGCGGCTGGTTCTGTGAGCCATGGCTGCTGAGCCTGCACGTCCGGAGCCTGTGCTCCGCAACGGGAGAGGCCACAGCAGTGAGAGGCCCGCGTACTGCAAAAAAAAAAAAAAAGTTGTTTGGTATTCTCAAAAACTCAGCTCCAATTCTAGAGGTTTGTAAGCACATAAAAACTCCTTTAATCCTAATCTTAACCCTTCTGTAGAATATAAGGATGCTTGGTGGAAGCATAAGAAGTAGGTTTCTTCATTTATGCGGAGAAAGTTGGAGGAAATTTCCAAGACTAGGAAAAAAAAATAAATGAGTTTAGCGGGTTAAGATTACCAAGAAAGGAATGAAGTGGAGGAGGAAATAAATGCAGAAAGATGGGCAGGATAAGGATGGCGCTGGACTCGGGAGCCATGAAGAAGCTCTTCCCTGTACTATTGAAAATGTGCAAAGTACCTTGTTGTGAAAACTAACAGGGATGGGCAAGCAACCAATGATCAGGAGGGTCGACTTGAAACCTTACTTAGGCCACAAACAAAGGCCCTTTGAGGTTCTGTATGAATCTGTGAGTTACATTCTTGCTTCTCCTTTCCAATTCATTTGGTGCATATTCTTTTCAGGTAGGGAGAATTCCTGAACTCCTTTTTTTTTTTTCTTGCAAGATTCTCATTTTGCAGGCTGAAGATTTGATGGAAATCATACTTCTCTGTTAAGAGAATAATTGAATATACATCCAAAATGAACTTAAGAATAAGCATATTGCTTATACAGATATGGTACTACTTAAAAGGTATTTTATATTATATGAGTTTAGCATCATAAACACACGTGAATATAGCATGAACATTCATTCACATACCAATTAGTGGGAATATATACTCATTTTATTTCAGAAATATTAATGTGTGCTGTAGAATAAGACACTGTATACCACTGTGATCCTTACCCTTAAAAGAGGAGGACACAATCGGAAAGGCCTTATGCCAGGACACTGGCTCCTAAGGGCTCTACCATACCATCCATGTGAACATAGATCCCTTAATAACCCAAGCGCTTAGCTATTAACCATTTAATTAATTAATTAATTAAAACAGGTAATTAATTAAAATATTCTGGGATTCCAAGAATGGCCTGAAATCAGTGAGGCATTAATTTTCAGGTACTTCTCTTAGTCAAAGACCACCTGCAAGTGACTTGGCAGCTTGCCTGTTGGGTTCCCCCAGGATCATTTCAAGCACATGACTCATTCCATGGAGGCTTTTAGAGCCAATAGCCTCAGTGCTAGAAACAAGGGCTGGAGATGTGACCCATTCAGTAGCCTTCAATGAAAAGTTAGCAGAGAGGATCTGAATTGCTCAGGATTTCATTAGAGACAAATCATGGGTGAGGAAAACAGAGTGCCACCTAAGTCAATCCCAGTCAGCTGATCTGTCACTCCAGTCCCCAAAGGACTTCACGGAGTTCAAGCAGCTGACCATGTTGACAACCACAGGCATAGCGGCACGTGTGCTCACTGAAAGGGTCAATGTGGTGAGAAGGGTCTTTAGGGAGCTTGTGTCCTTTCCTGTTCAAGCCTGGACCTGCTGTTTACTTTGCATTTCCCCTTTCTGCATGCCGTTTTCCCTCATTTATGAAAGTTCAGGCCCGTCCACTGAGAGAAGATAAGCTATCCTTAAAAATACTATGAACTGAAAGGAATGCTGGAAAGAACACGGAACTCCAAGTCAGGGACTTTGGTCTGGTAAACAGACTCTTTGGCTTTTCATGAGCTACCTTGGTCTCATCTGAAAACAAGGCTCTTAGAAAAGCTGTTGGTGACCTCTCTTCTAGTACTGAAATGGTTCCTTGGGCATAAGCCTAGTTTGATTATTATTCACAAAGGAGGCTTATAAAAATTTTAGGAATTTTATTTTATTTATTTTAGTCTTCCCACTTAGTTGATCAAGTTCCTCTGCTTCTTTCCAAAAGGCAATTCCTAAAGCTAAGTAAGTTAGAATTCTTTTTTCTATGGAGTTGGTGTTGTGCCTAGAACTCATGGCAACACAGTACACTTTATTTTTAACATATGAGTAAATGAACAAATGAACACTTCTTAACCCGTATAGAGGGAACAAATGACTTCTTTACAATGAGAAATATATTACAATAAAATTTTGCTGCAGCTGTACTGTGAGAGAAATATAGTGAAATGAGTGCTCGATTTGCCATCACATTCCTGTGAAAATCCTCAGTGATGGCAAATCTTGATGTTTTTGCATGGATTACATTCTTGGAAGCAACCCAAACAATTAAAGAGAAAATCTGATGAATAAAGTGAGCATTTAGGCTGAGCAATATGTTGTCATTTTTATCATTATTGTTGTAAAAATATGTATATATACATATATGTGTGTATACATATATGTGGGTATAGAAACATTGACAAGGTGGAAGCCAATAAAATAGGTTGTAATTAAACACAACACAATTTTCCACAACTCACAGACTCTTTTAGAGTGTTTATAATCTCTATTTTATAAGACTAAGTGACTATTAGTTTTTATGGAATAAATTCTCCATAAGCAATAGGATTATGGAAAAATAAACATGAAACATTATTACTTGGATATGATAGGTTTTGTGTTTTGGAATGGCAGGATTTTCCATGGCAAAATTTATCTATTTGCTCCTGATCTATAGCAAAAATTTAACTTTCAGTTATGATTTAGTAACTAAGGCTGAACTTTCCCTCGTGCTGTTAACAACTAAAAAACAAGAAATAAAAAATCAAACAACTCTTCAGACTATGGACAACAGACAGTGCAGGACTGTGAACCTTGAGAAAAGGAGAGCAAACTAGGTGGGCTTTACTATTATCCTGAATTTCTGCCTGGAGGTACTTAATGTGTCCCAGTATAGGGAGAGGAATCCTAAGCA
The DNA here is from genome assembly GCF_026419965.1 of Kogia breviceps. Classification (NCBI taxonomy): domain Eukaryota; kingdom Metazoa; phylum Chordata; class Mammalia; order Artiodactyla; family Physeteridae; genus Kogia; species Kogia breviceps. The sequence goes on from NC_081315.1 coordinate 56,163,109, forward strand.
GAGGATGGAAATCTCACTAAGCTGAGAAAACACAGATTTGAGTACAAGGTGGCTGAGGCAGCTGAAATTTATGGGGCAGAATACAATAGAGATAAAACATATGCAAAGAAAGAGGTGCAGAAATCTGCACAGAGGTCTCAAACTTTTGATTAAATATTAAACTTTGCATAATTAGGGTAAAATTCCACAAGGCCATGCAAAGAACAGCTATTGGATATTTGTGAATGGAAAATTCCCAGGGCTCCAACAGGATTAAAAGATGTTCAACTTCATACCATCTATTGTGGAAAAACCTCACTGAACACATGAGAGTGTCAATAGAGACTTTGGTAGAGTCGTGTCTTATCACTAGACTAGAGGTTACTCTGAAAAACCAAATAAAGCTTAAGAACCAGTATAAAAAAGCATCAAATTGATCTGAACTAATGTACCTCTATACTAAAAAAAAAAAAAATTAAAGGAAGACAACAAAGTCCAGACACTCAACAACATAGTATTAAAATGTCCAACATCCAATCAAAACCTTCTGGACATACAAAACAGCATTATTTTGCTCAATTTCCAATAAAAAAAAAGAACAAGTGTCATGTTTTCTGAAGTTCTGTTTATTATTTATATATAGACTTTTCCTTCTGGTCAAGAATAAGTTTTTGTCTTAAACTAAAATGAGTTCTTTAGCTGTCTTGTCATAGTCAATGGTCCATTTGAGAGGTTAATACCTTGACAATTTTACAATTTTTCTAGATTATCAGCTGCCAGAAAGTAAGGTACAACTGCACATGAACAGGCTTGTGTGGCCATGGTCGTCAGATCACTTAAATATACAATGTGGTTCCCCCAAACTCTTATTCTTGATAGTACTTTCTTCCAAAGGGTTTGACTTACATACTGCAAAGATTTGTTTGACCCCACTCAAAGCTAATGAAAACGTTGTGCTCTAAATAATATACATTTCTACCAGATCATGAAGTACCATGCCCTCTTTTTTCTTTACCATTACTTCAAGCTTGCAGGCTTCCCTTGAAGCATAGCGGGACTACAGGTTGAAGTATAATTCAAGATGTCACTGTTGTGGTCATTCATCCTCTACCATACAAAAGGCTGGCGAAATTAGCCTCCATTTTTTTGTTTTCTAGTCTCACCTTAAATAAAGTGACAATAGATGAAACCTATTCTCCATTAATACAATATGTCAAGAATAAATTATATATCAGCCCTATAAAAATGCATAAAAGTAATCTTATTCAACTCATTTTAAAAAACATGTACTGATTATAATAATTTTACTGAGAGTAAAATTATACAAAAGCAATAAAGAGCTTAATTTTCCATTTTATAAAGGCAGTCCTAAGCTTGCATGCATTTAATTTCAACCTCTACTTTCATGCATTATAAACTTACATCCTTAAACTAGATTTTAATAAACTTCTTTGAACATTTATTCATCAATTTGCACACATTTCAAGTCATGGTGTAGCAGACTTTCTCTCAGCCAAGAATTCAGTTTGGGGTTTATTGGCCCTGTTGTTAGTATGACAATATTCATTTGTGTCATTATTTAAACATTTTGTTGTAGTGTTATTCAAACATAAAAGTTGCATGTGCCTCAGAATTATCTTCTGGGGGCTATTCCATAAGGTTCTATGTCCTCTGCTTCCATGTTGATCAGGAATCTCTGCTTCCATTTCTGTGTTGAATGGCCTTCGAAGGAGGTCCTCATTTGAATAAACTCTTCTGCAACTTAAAAAATGTTAAAATTACTCATATCATTTTACATTTTTATCAGTATCTCATAAAATGAATGGAAAATACAAAGATCAAAGTGCCAATAACTTAATATAATTGAGTGAAAGATATATACAGTTTAGATGGCCAAAGTGACAAATTTTTAACCCTGGTCAGAAACTTACTGTGATAAACCAGTATATTGCCTTCATTTGGGAAGAGAAAGAATAAAATTAATAAGTGTTATCAAAAATATTTGAAAGAAGAGGCATAATTATGAATTTTGAGATGTATTTTCATTTTCCAGGGACAAAAACCCATCCCATATAGCATATAAGTCTCTGTTTAATTTTGGCTCCTTCGAACTCATTATATATTTCCTTTAAAGAAAAAATAGAGAATACTTGCAGCAGGAAATTTTAAAAATGAATTAAAACTATCCTTACTGAAAGTGTGTCTTCTTCTCCATTAGAAAAAAAATAAATCACCTTTTCCAAGGAATACTGCTCCAAGAGGACTTCTTTTGGGAGTTCATCCAGTTGTGACCACTTTGAGATCTTTAAGACAATCACACACCTCCAATGGGAGGAAGAGCTGCAGGAGACAGGTGAGAGGAAAAAGCTCAGAGATCTAGCAAGACATTTCAGGGAAAGGTACTGTTTGAACTTGTTCTGGGAAGGCCCAGATGATGAATTAGATTACCTTTCCAAACACAACAAAAGCTCTTCAGGGTAGAACTGCCATCCCTGGGTAAAGCTTCCTATGTAAAAGCAAAGATTGGGGATTTCCCTGGTGGTACAGTGGTTAAGAATCTGGCTGCCAATGCAGGGGACATGGGTTTTACCCTGGTCTGGGAAGATCCCACATGGCATGGAGCAACTAAGCCTGTGCACCACAACTACTGAAGCCCGTGCGTCTAGAGCCTGTGTTCTGCAACAAGAGAAGCCACCGTAATGAGAAGCCTGCACACCGCAAAGAAGAGTAGCCCCTGCTCGCCGCAACTAGAGAAAGCCTGCGCACAGCAACGAAGACACCCCACAGCCAGAAATAAATAAATAAATTTATGTAAAAAAAAAGACTCCCTCAAATCTGGGCAACTTGACAGCTTAGGTTGATCTCTTTGCCTTGCCAACTAAAATGTTCTATAAGTCTCCTCAAGTTGTTGACAAGTTGTTAAAACAAGGCACCATGACCTCGTCTAACCCGCCTCAACTCCAGTTTTGCTCATGGCCCTGAATACTCGGCCTTGCCAGGGGAAGGTGTGGCTTTGGGAGAGTGCACCAAGTTCACAGTCTTGAAGTCATAGACTACAAAGCATCAAAGGGGCCAGGCTGCTGGGATGGGCACAAGAAGCAGGGCCTGGCACCCATAGATAAGAGACATGCCACTTATAAACAGCTGCAAAAGAAGGATGTCAAAGAGGGGGAAAAAAGTGGGACAGAGGTTCTGAAAGCTTGGATTTCTATATTTGGATATATTTACATATGTTTGTACAGTGAAGGCCACTCTGGGCCAAGAGCCATTCAGCTCTAGCAGGCTTTGCTATGGTTCAGGCATCATTTAATTTGAGGGGAACTTATAGTCCTGACTTGATGAGCTTTGTTGGTAGAGTGGTGATAGGTTTGCTGCAGTAAGGTTGGGATCAATGTGATAACCTTTTGAACATAAACATGACAGCAAGGAAGAGAAAAACAAAACAACAATTAGGTTTCTGTTTTTTCTAAACAACAACAAAAAACTAAACAAGAACCATATTTCAAATCCCCTTTCTGCTGGAACCAGGAAGATGTAGATGCAAATATGTTTCAAGGCTTTACCCTAAACCCTTGTACAGTCATGTAAGTTAACTTCATAAGAATCAGAGTATAAAATGCATATATAATCTAAATATTCTCAAGCCCCAAGTGAAATTGCATTAATATTAATATTCATCAGCTACATACATTGTGGAGTCCAGTGCAAAGTGAAAATGTGGGGTTGCTTGTTCAAAAAGCAGGAAAGTTGTGCCATTAAATGAACTGATATACAAAGCTTTTTCATTTCTTCTGCAGACTTTCTTCTGACCTATCATGGTGTTTTTAAATGTCTGAGTAAAACAAACTTTAAAATTGTATATTATTAGCTTGAATTTTACCACTCATGTTTATATTGTGCAATGTCGATTTTTGAAAGCAAATATAATAGCACTTCATTGTTTGCAGAATCACTGAAATTACACAATTCTTCCTTTACACATGCATATGTAATTCTTTGTTTCTGGAATAGGGGAAACACTGGGCAAAACTAACTCAACTGTTTTTATTTCACTTCTTGATGTGTACACATTCTGCCAATACTTTAACTTCAGCTCACAGTTGAGTAAGGAGGGACTGAGACAAAGAACTATGGCTGGGCCTATCTTTCCTTTTCCTTTCATGTCAGTATTTTCAGTGTGAACAGTTGGCTAATACAAGGAATTACACAAGAACAAAAGGATGCTGTACATTGTGCTGGGTTCCTTGGGATTCAAATGTCTCCCATGTATCAGCCATCCAGTTACAATTAAAAAACAAATTAAAAACAAGAGTTAAGGAAATACAGTGATGGGACAGGTTTCACAAGTTAGTATGATATGTTAAGAAGGCAGGAGAGAGAACTGAAGAATTTCAGAGGAGTGACAGAAAATGGAGAGTGGGAACAATCAGCATCATCAATAAGATCGTCCTCATCAAATTTGCAACAAGAACAAATAATAGTCTCTTGGATGAAAAAAAGTGAATCATGTTTGGGATTTAGGAAAGTAAAGATGGAAACAAAAGCTAATAGTGGGGTCAAGGTGTTGAAAAATTAAGATAGAAGGATAGTCCTGGAGCAGAGTGGAAAACTCTAGCTAAAGTGTTTCAGCTTTACTACTATAACCATTGTCATTAATCAGAAAAGAGCTACCATTTGGTGATTCCCTACAACTGTGACCAGCTTTATATGAATTAATTCACTCCTTTAATCTTCATGACAAGACATGAGTTAGGTAGTATTAATCAGACTCATTTTTACAGAAGAGGAAGCTATGTTAAGTAACTTGCCCATGGCCTCACAGCTGGCAAACAGAGGTGCCAAAGTGTTTGAGGATAAATAATTGGAGTTTTTGGAGGGGGGTAGTGACAGGATGAGACACAGCAAAATCTGCCAATAAGGTGCAGCACCCATCAGGGTGGGCTGTCTGGAGGCTGTTGTTAAAGACAATATTGAAATAGGTAGATGTGAAATTTTACTGTTATGGACTAGGGAGGAGCAATGGAAGCGGAAAAGGAAAAGAAAGGTGTATGAAACAATGCAATAGAAAAATCAACAGGTTTGAGGGCTGGATGTATCATAGGATGAAAGAGAGCTGAAAATCAAAGATTATCACTTTATATACCAGAGGTATAGTAAATCCAAACCTGTCATACTTTGTGAACAAAAGGATTGACCAGCAATTTGGTGAAGTAAGAAATTTATGCTGAAGCATAACATTTAGTCTAACACTTGTTCATGTATTCGTTTATTTAAAAAGTATTTATTAAGTGCCGTATAAAACACTGAAACAACCTATATATATATATATATATATATATATATATATATATATATATTAACATCTTTAGTGGAGTATAATTGCTTTACAATGGTGTGTTAATTTCTGCTTTATAACAAAGTGAATCAGTTATACATATACATATGTTCCCATATCTCTTCCCTCTTGCGTCTCCCTCCCTGCAACCAATATTTACATCAACTTTTTTTACAAACCACCTAAAATCTTCTAGGTACTAGAGTTGCAGTGATGAATGACGTAGATAGTCCCCATTTTCTAGACGTTTACAGACTATTGTAGAAGAAATAAAATAGAAACAAATAAGAAAGCAAAGAAATGAAGATAGCCACCACTTCCCCCCAAAATGACATCGGAATGACAAAAAATAAATAATACGAAATAAAAAAAATAGATGATGTCAGAAAATATAGGTGCTATGAAGAAAATCAAACAGTTATAAAACAGAGTAATATGACTGAGACTGATTAGGAAGTAACACATTTAGCTAAGAATGGTCAGGGTCATCTGAAGGAGGTGACAGCTGAGTTGAAATTTGGATGTTGAGAAGGCAGCCATGGTGGTAAGCAACTTCGGTGCTAAAGGCCCAACAGATGAAAGAAGCTTGATGTGTCTGAGAAATAGAAAGACTGGTTTGGCTGGAGGTGGTGAGGGAGAGGGAAAGCTGTGTGAGCTAAACTTGGAGAGTTGGGCAGTAGCCAGGTCATGCAAAGCTGCAAGACACAATTTCTCTGTCCAAGTAACTCATAGTCTAGTGGGGAGGCAGAATCATAAACAGATGTTGACTGTACACTACAGCATGATAAATGTTCTGATGGCAACCTACACAGGTGATAGTGAGCACAGAAGATCAGCTTTACCTCCTGGAACTTGGCAGGGGTCTGTAATCTTCCTGAACACGGACCATCACAATACCCACAGTGTCCTCCTTCAGTTTCGCTCCAAGGCACCCACCCCCCAATTATTCTGAGTGCCCCTCTGGACTGGCAAGCAAAGAATTGGACTTGTTCCCTATAAATCACTTTGAGCCCTTGGGAAGAGAAGCACTCAGTAAACAAGGCGAGGGATTATCTCACTGCTTTATGAGATCAAAGCACTTTACAAACATTAACTAACTGGACATATCATGTTGCAGAGTGTAGGTGTTGTAATGAGTCTCTGTTTAAGCTCTTTATTCTTTCTAAAATGCCTGTGTACTCTTGGAAGGTATGAGTTCCACATTGACTTCATGGACAGAAAGACGTTATTTGTCCCTCCTTCTACATTGCTAGAGAATTTTGTCTCAGCTTGAGGGGCAGGGGAGTTTGGTGAGAATGGCACTTGACAGAACATTAAATTCCTTACCCCACAGCCCATTTGAGAAGGCTTAAATTAGAGATCTCTGTTAGTGAAATTAAGACTATAGGATCCAACATTGTGTAGACCTGTAATCTTTGTCATGTTCCGGGGACTCAGTGACACTTCTAATCTTGGCCAAATATCTCAAAATTATATTTGTTACAAGAGAGACTTGGAAAGAAAGCACAGATAGATCTATGCTTCAGAATCACTTGTTGGCTTATTGAAAATGAAGGTTCCTGGGACCCTCTCAAGAGCTCTTGAATCAGAATTCCAGGAATCTCCATTTTAATAAGCTCCTGAGTTGCTTCTCATGCATGTGCAAGTGACAACTACTGCAGAACAATGAACTCAAATCTCAGGTCAATTCAATTCCATTCAATCCATTTTTATTAAACACATACCAAGTACAAGGCAGCAACAGAGAAAAGGAAGACCCAATTTTAGCTCAAGAAATATATATTCCAGGAGGAGGAATAAAACAGAATAAGAAGACAGGTGATTTTAATACAAGACAGAGCATGATAAGAAAATGCAGAATATTATGATGGTTCAGAGTAGGCAGGAATGATATCCATTTGAGGTCCAAGGAATGACAGGTGCAGCTTCTCCAGTTCGACATTGAGGGATGATAAAGATTTCAACTGACTACAATCTAATGATTACAAACATCAGCTCTGAAGTGAGAAAGCCCTGGATTCTGATTGTGGCTCTGCTACTCCCTGTGTGATCTTGGGCACATCACCTAACATTTCTGTGCTAGTTTATTCAGCTATAAAAATGACTGGCAAGATCATTTGAAGTCCTTTCAAGTCAAAAACGTTATTACTCTGGCTTTATCTCCCTCAGTGATCTGCGGGAAGGCATGTTGGCTTTTCAGACTGACTGGATGAGATGTGGAATGCTGTTGGCAGTGAGAGCCGTGTGTCAGGTGGAGAGGTGTGTTGAAGCCACCACACCCTTAGGCCGGGCTCCCAGACAGGTTGGGTGAGAAGGAGAAGTACTGCTTGTGCAGTGTCTGTCACTGCTGGTCTTTAGTTGTTTACTTCTTTTTAAATGCTCACAGTAAGGAAAACAATGCCGTGTTCTATTGCTGCCTCACGCTTTGTTCTTCTCTCCTTCATTCTTATCTAGTGTCTATGCTCCTTGTCTAGAGGCAGAAACAAGGCACTAGTCGTTCAGGATGACTTTGCTAGCACATCTGTATCACATACACGCAGGTAGAGGCCATAGCACTGAGCTGCCTCAGACAGGAGTAACTTGGTACCACCTCCCTCCCCAAAGAGCAGACTGTGTTCTCCCAGGCACTCTTTGCCAAGGCAGATTGGCCAGGTTATAACTGTCACTCATCATACCTTCCACACGTGTAACTTTTCACTTCTATTTTGTAAAGTGGTAGCTGAAGCGTGGGGAGTGAGAAGGAACTGTATTTCCCAGCATCTGCCTCAGAGTATAAACTATGTTCACAGATCTAATCCCATGAGGCAGTGGTGCATTCCAATGCTTTTTAGAAATCCGAGATCACCCGAGAAAGGAGACCATGTTCTGTTGAGATCAAGGTATTGTTTGCAAAGTAAATGTGATCCTTTGCCAAACAGTATAATCTCCTTACGCATAGGAATGTGGCAATCTCATTCTGGATAATATAGTGCCTTACTTGGTACATAAGAAATCAGCAAACTCTGATCTTGAACAACTTATGTAGAGACCAGCTGTCATAACTGTCAGAATAGAAAGGGAGAAGGTGAAATTTGTTGACTTCTGGTCAAATAAAGCGATATATTTTGCTGGACGCATCACCAGTTCACCTAATTACATATGCTGTTAGAGATTGGATTGGAGCTACCCCAGCATATGTATATTTGCAAAGAAGCCCATAATCCCAGCTGTAAGCAAGCACATCTCATTGAAATGGAGATCTTGTAATTACCCCCAAATAGTGTAGACAATCTGTAGGATACAGCTACAGACAAAAATAAATATATTCTCTTTGTGGTTGAGATTATCTGTTAAATACTAGAACTAGCTGGATAAAAAATCTGCACTTCACTTTTACACCAATAGCATCTGCATGAGACTGGCCACATGAGAGCATATAATCAGGATAATGCTCCATTTCACACATTCCAGAACACAAAAAGGAGATGATTGTTCCTTTTGTTCCCATATTTTCCCCCAATTAATAACTGGACTCAATGTCTATTAAAAGTCATTGACTTTTTCATAGGCATACAAGGATTGTCTCTATTTTTAACATTACTCTATATGTTCAGTGGTAGTTAAAAGTAAGACAAGAGGGCTTCCCTGGTGGCGCAGTGGTTGAGAATCCGCCTGCCGATGCAGGGGACACGGGTTCGTGCCCCGGTCCAGGAAGATCCCACATGCTGCGGAGCGGCTGGGCCCGTGAGCCGTGGCCGCTGAGCCTGCGCGTCCGGAGCCTGTGCTCCGCAACGGGAGAAGCCACAACAGTGAGAGGCCCGCCTAGTGCAAAAAAAAAAAAAAAGTAAGACAAGAGCAGATACATCATTTAAAATTAAAGGAATGCTCTTGCTCTGAGTTGGGAAAATTTATTTCCTTAGAGATGACAGAAAAGGATACTTTATTGATATTACAGAATGACTCAAAGTCAGATTCTGTGTAAAAATGCACAGAGAATTTTATTTGTAGGAAAAATTTGAGGAAATTTCTTTTTACAACATAAGGCATCCAATTATCTCGTGCTTTCCCAGCAAGCTGTATTTATTTATTTATTTTTGTGGTACGCGGGCCTCTCACTGTTGTGGCCTCTCCTGTTGCAGAGCACAGGCTCCGCACGCGCAGGCTCAGCGGCCATGGCTCACGGGCCCAGCAGCTCCACGGCATGTGGGATCTTCCCAGACTGGGGCACGAACCCGCGTCCCCTGCATTGGCACATTGGCAGGCGGATTCTCAACCACTGCGCCACCAGGGAAGCCCTGTATTTTTTTTTTTTTTTTTTTTTTTTTTTGCAGTACGTGGGCCTCTCATTGTTGTGGCCTCTCCGTCGTGGAGCACAGGCTCCGGACGCGCAGGCTCAGTGGCCATGGCTCACGGGCCCAGCCGCTCCGCGGCATGTGGGATCTTCCCGGACCGGGGCACGAACCCGCGACCCCTGCATCGGCAGGCGGACTCCCAACCACTGCGCCACCAGGGAAGCCCAGCCCTGTATTTATTTTTTATTCAAAGTCACCTTTGAAGTCAATTGTGACCCAGCACAAATAACAGACAAAGTGAGGGGATAAGGATCTAGATGAAGATGAATGGCAGGCTCTGCCCCAGCCTCAGGTGTCAGGCAACCAGAAAAAGATAAAACTTTTCTATGATCTATCAAAACCCAACAACAAAAATGTAGGAAATGCCTGAAAAGAAACAGAGACTGAGCAGAGATTTCTTCAATGGTATGAGGTGTTCAACAATGGTAAACACATCCCGTTGCTACTTTAAATGTTTATCTTCCTCTGGAGTCACTAAACCTTTAGACAGTGGGGACTAGATTTCTTTCCAGTCTGTATGTGTATGATTCTAAGTCAGCAGCAGTGAAAGAAGCTTGTATTTCTCCCAAGCAAGTGGAAAGCATCATCCTCTTGTATGCAGAATCTGAAAGGCATATGAACTCTCTGACTCTCTAAAAAGTAACTGAGAGAAATATTCAAATGAATCCAGCTAATTTCTTTATCTTGTAAGGGTATCTGAAAAGCAAATCAAAACAAAACAAAACATTTTTATTTCCTACCCATACCTGCCTGTAATTGTAACCTGTTGTACTGAGAACTCCTCTGCTTATGTGTAACTTTATCTCACATGTGAACACTGAGCTCCTAATCCATGGAAAACTAAAGCTTGGAGAATTCAAAGATATGCACAGATTCAATTTCAGGGAAGGTTCAAAGATCTCCCAGGAGTTCCAGGCATAATCCTGAATGCTGGGAATGGAAAAATGCATAAGATACTTTCTTATTATAGAGGGTCTACCAGTAGAAACAGACTCAAATAATTACAATTCAATGCAAGGTGCAGTAAAAGAATGCTAATTACGGGCTTCCCTGGTGGCGCAGTGGTTGAGAATCCGCCTGCCGATGCAGGGGACACGGGTTCGTGCCCTGGTCCGGGAAGATCCCACATGCCGCGGAGCGGCTGGGCCCGTGAGCCGTGGCCGCTGAGCCTGCGCGTCCGGAGCTTGTGCTCCGCAACGGGAGAGGCCACAACAGTGAGAGGCCCGCGTATCGCAAAAAAAAAAAAAAAAAAAAGCTAATTAATATCAATGTTTATGAGCTATGAAGTTAAAAATAAAGACTAGTGCCCACTGGAAGAAGGTTTTGTCTTCCTTTTCTGAAGCTAGAACCCCCAATTTCCATGGTTCTGAATAGCCTTAATTGTCAGAGACTCTGATTGTAAGAGACACACTAATTGTTTGAAAAATCAAGGACATAGGATGGAAACATAACAGCATTCCCAGTTAAATCTTTGGCACTGCCCACAATCAGAATGTTAGGTTTAACAGAGTTTACCATTTGGGTGGCATTAGCCACAAATATGGAACAAAGAGGTATTTCTAATGCAGAGCCCAGAGAATATTGCTCTATGCTTATGCGATATTTAGTTGCAGGTACTTATTTTCACCTAGAAGGTCTGTTTTGCCTTTAAATCCCTGAGAAGTACAATATCTGGAAATGGCTTCCCCTTCCTGGTCCTGCTTACTGCTCCAGGCCAGTGGGTCTCTGATGGCAGTGTGTGGAGTCGTGGCAAACAATCTGGGTAGATAAAAGCGTTATCTACGGTCAGAGTGTTCAGTAATTGTTAGCCTGGATACGTGTTAAAAAAATGCACATCACTCTTCATACCTTTGGAAACGAGGAAATAACACAAGAAATAAAGATCCTTACAGTATTTCCACTTAAAGCAATAAAACTGTCTTTAATAAAAACTTTTATTTTTCTTGTTAAAACCCCAATATGACATCCCTGCATTCCCCTCACTTTGTCTCTGCATTTATGTCTCTGTTTTAATAGAAAATCTTAAATGACATCCACAATTTGGCAAACACTCACTGGGCACCTACTAAGTGCCAGAGATGGCTCAGATACAGGGGCCATTTGTAATTCATTGAGAAGGGTCTTAAGTGGCTTGAGACTGAGAAGGACTCTGACATCTAGTCTAGGATCAGTAGTTTGGGGCTTGGGAGGGGGTAATCCCTGTATATCTTCTGAGATTGTTTTTTTGTTTCAGGAAATTTTTTGTTTTTTGGGGTTTTGGCCACTCTTGTCATGATACAATAGGCAAAGTTGAGACAACTTTCCTACCTTCAAGGAGGTTATAGTCTAGCAGTTTAAAAACATGTTTGTGCATTCATTCATTTACTCATTTATTTATGCATTCATCCACAAATATTTCATGTTGATTTTTATAAAATAAATGAAGTAGGAAGTGTTGAAAGAATAGAGAAGAAAAATTTTGTGCAAAAGGAATAGAAGCAACACTGTTTGCCCAGGAAGAATATATAATCTACTTAACATCAAGTATGTATGTGTGTATATATATATATATATATATATATATATATATATATATATATATATATATATATATGTAGCTAGAGGAGAAAATATCCATGAGTTCCAGCAAATGTAGAATGAAGGAGAAATTGATGTCGGGCAGACTGGTCTTTTATTGCTGTTATTGTTTCATAGTAGTATTCTCTTCCCCATAATAGCTACTTCAGTGTTCATGCTTCTTATGTAGGACAGAAGTGTCAAGGTGATGAACATTGTAGAATTATAAAGATAAATGCCCACAGGTACACTGGTAAATTGTGTGTATTGTCAAAAGTATTCTTTGAAATGAGTTATTAATCACCGTAATTCTTCTTTTCCTTTTGTGCTTAATACACTATTTTTTACCTGTTTTCCCTGGTCTTTACATTCTTCACTAATATAAACAAAAACATTCATTGTTAACATACATGTGGATAAATGCTGACTACTGTACCTAAGTCAACAAAGGATTATGTGCAAAGGGCCCACATCCAGCTTGTGTTCACTGTTAATAAATGTATCCAAGTTTAATCTCTACAGTTCAATCTTACTGTGTTGCAGTAAGCCAACTTTTTTTTTTTTAAATTCTATTATTGGCTGCATTGGGTCTTCGTTGCTGCACACGGGCTTTCTCCAGTTGCAGCGGGCGAGGGCTACTCTTCGTTGTGGTGTGCGGGCTTCTCATTGCGGTGGCTTCTCTTGTTGCGGAGCACGGGCTCTAGGCGCACGGGCTTCAGTAGTTGTGGCACGCAGGCTTCAGTAGTTGTGGCTTGAGGGCTCTAGAGCGCAGGCTCAGTAGTTGTGGCACACGGTCTTAGCTGCTCCATGGCATGTGGGATCTTCCCGGACCAGGGCTCGAACCCGTGTCCCCTGCATTGGCAGGCGGATTCTTAACCACTGCACCACCAGGGAAGCCCCTAAGCCAACTTTTTAATGAATGCTTTCCATAACTTTCTTGACAAAGACAGAATGGAAAATTATTGAGCCATGGAAAGACAATTCTCCTAAACAGTCTAACCTTGTTCCCAGCCCTCTGCAGGTGTAATAAACTAAATTCTGCCCTTAATGGCCAATTGCTGGATTCCCTCCGTTTATACAGACATATCAGATCTCGAGTACACAATGCTTTATTTATATATATATATATATATATATATATATATATATATATATTCATAAGAAGAAAATTCTGTAAATAGCACTCTTGACTTAATGTGACTTTTCTTGAACATTAATTAAAATTCTGCTGACAACATATAACATACACACTCTGCCACCTTTGTCAATCTCTGTTTGCATTAATTAATTCATCTGCAATACATTTTGATTTGATTCCCTAAATAACCAAGCATTTGCCTCTGATTTGTTTTGTCTCAAAAATTAGATACATGATATTTTCTGGGGAAACAATGCAATATTTAAAACTCTTAGCTTGGACAGCAGGAGTTTATACTGGAAAACTACCTATGACTGACTGAGTGGCATATATGAATTGAAGGACAGACAAATACCCTATGTCTTGGAAATGTTTATTTCTGAGCATAAACTTTGAAACTGAATCTGAGGGTGTGCATTGTAAGCATCGGTGCCTTTGAATGCAAAGCTGTCCCTTCTGCAAGATCATTTAGGTTACAACTATGTCCATAAAACTAAAATTAAACAATGATTTTCTTAAAGCATATCTCTATAGCCAGGAAGGATAGGACTAGGAAGGCTTCATCATTTTTTCTTGCTGATCCTGATGGCATTTCTATTTTTTAACCTTACTTTCTGGCTATCTTCCAAGTAAGTAGGTTCACATTGCTCTCTCTTTGCTAGACTCAGTTTGGAGTCACACGTGCATCTGACAGTCACTGAATTTACGTTTGCACACCTCAACAAATGAAGCTGTAGTCACTGAATTTACGTTTGCACACCTCAACAAATGAAGCTGTAGTCATCCATTTATTCCTTCCTTCCTTCCTTCCTTCCTTCCTTCTTTCCTTCCTTCCTTCCTTTATTATTTGCCCATTCATTACACAAACATTTATTGAGGGACTTGTGTTTCCTAGCATTGAACTAAATGCTGAGCTTATAAAGAAAAATAAAACATTTTTAGAGAAATGACCTTGGGATTTTTTAATTTGTTTTTTCTTTCAAGGGTTTTGTTATTTTAGATGTGTTATGCAGTTTTACTATTTGGCATTTTATGTCTCATTTGGCTATATAATTCAAAGCATTATACTTCAGGTTGACTATTTTTGTGACTGCCCCAAGATTTGAACCCATACGGTATTCAATGTCTCCAAAAGATGGATTGATAATAGCTGGCTACCAATTACTGAGCTTGGAATATATATTATCTCCTTTAATCCTTACAACACTCAGGCGAGGTAGGTACTATTATTATCTTTATTTATTATCTGTATTATCCCTATTTCACAGATGAGAAGCAGAGATTCAGGGAGGTTAATTAATCTGCTGAGATCACAAAAACAAAATAGTTTTGGACTCTAAAACTATCTTTTGGAGCATATCACTAGATTCCAGAGTGGGTTCCATTAGAGTCTTCAATGTATTGAGGAAATTTATCAAAATGTTATTTTTCAACTTTAACCAGCTCAGGAAGAATAAATTGTTCTCACCTAGACTATTAGGTATTTTAGTGGAACCAGCACAAGGAATGCATAGTCTATAGATCCTAAATCTCCCTACTCATCTGTCCCAAATGCCATGCAAAAAATCTCTACCAATCAAGAAGCAAGGGAATTCTCGTTTGGGTTTGCTAGACAGAATCATGTGAGGAAGGGAGGGAGGTATCTTTTGATAAGCCTTGCCTAAGGAGAAAATGAAAACAATGCTTGCCTTGAAAAAACACTTTGAAACAACAATTACAGCTAATTCATATGGAAGGGAGTTCACTTAAATATTGTATAAGACAATATTCAGGGTAGAACTCTGGTAAAAATACAGAATCTAGAATTAGAAAACCCTGCTTTCCAATCCTGGCTTTGTCACTTATTAGCCATGTCAACTTGCTAATACCCGTATCCTATCAATATAATGGAACATAGTAAATAACCACCTAATAGGTTGTTGTGAAGATTAAGTACAATATTAAGTTTAAAACTCCCAGAACAGGGCACAACACAGAGTAAACCCTCAGCAGTGCTATTTCCATTGCTACTGCTGTGGTTAGTGTTGTTGAGCATGGGTCTGCATTTTATTACTTGTCTCACCAGAAAGGATAGTAATGCAATATCAGACCCTGTGTGACTGGTCTCCAGCTACTTTGTCTTGTTAGCCTCATCTTCTTCTCACTGTGCTCCAGCCAACTGGCCTTCTTACAGCTCTTCAAAGGTACCAGAGTCTCTCCATTCTTAGTTACCTCCCATAGGCCTATCACTTCCCATTTTCCATCTCCTGTCCAGGCCTCACTGATTCTTGAAGCCTCGGCTGAAATGTCACTTTCTCAGAGACGTCTTCCCTGATCATGGCCCTCCAGGCTCTCTTAGGTATCCCTGTTACACACCCTTTGTGCCTTCGATTATGGAAGGCATCTCAGCCTCCTTCAATGTGTCAGCCAATTCTTCAAAATAAATCTCCTTTTGTATAATATACATTTATTTATCATATAAGAGATTATTTATATATCATATTATATATACAAGGAAAACTAGTTTTATGGCAGTATGTGCTATTGTGCTTCTCAGATACTGTGTTTTTTTCAAATTAAAGTTTTGTGGCAGCCCTGCATCAAACAAGTCTATCAGCGCCATTTTTCCAACAACATTTGCTAATTTCGTGTCTCTGTCACATTTCTTTCATGTTACTAGGAATGAATATTTGTGTTCTTGTTCAGCATACAATTAACTAAACCACTGTATATTTTGTTCTCTGAATTTATAGTTTCTGTACCTATCAATGGTCATTTCCTGTGTAATTCAAATGGTACATTTTGGTATCTGATACAAATTTATAATTGATGGCATCTTAAAAAGCAACTGGAAAATTTCTATAGAATTTCCTTTGTCAGTTACTCTTACACCCACATGAAGAACATTCAGCTGACGACTACATAAACCAGATGAAGTGTTTGTGGATTGTTCATCATTTGTGGTTTAAGAGAAATACAGATGCAACATCTCATGTGTTTAGGCAAGAAAATGCATTAGACATTTTCCAGCTACGTTGTTTACCTGGCTTTAAAGAGAAGCTGATTGATATTAACCAGAAAGCCATAATGTTGATAAACACTTCAAGAAAGGACACAAACATGAAATTAGATGACTTCAGGAGAATAATAATTTATCTACATTGAGGCAAGGTTTTAGAGTAGTATTGTCAAGTCAAAACATAATGAGAGCTACATACATAACTTTGAATTTAAATTTTATAGTCACACTATAAAAAGTATAAAGAAAACACATAAAATTACTTTGGATAATGAAGTTTATTTAACCCAATATCTAAATTAGCATTTAACATACAATCAATATCAAATTATTCATGAGTATTTTACATTCTTTTTTCATACTGAGTCTTTCCAATCTTTTTTTTCTAACATCTTTATTGGAATATAATTGCTTTACATTGGTGTGTTAGTTTGCTTTATAACAAAGTGAATCAGTTATACATATACATATATTCTCATATCTCTTCCCTCTTGCATCTCCCTCCCTCCCACCTTCCCTATCCCACCCCTCTAGGTGGTCACAAAGCACGGAGCTGATCTCCCTGTGCTATGCGGCTGCTTCCCACTAGCTATCTATTTTACATTTGGTAATGTACATATGTCCATGCCACTCACTCACTTTGTCCCAGTTTATTCTTCCCCCTCCCTGTGTCCTCAAGTCCATTCTCTAGTAGGTGTGCATCTTTATTCCCGTCTTGCCCTTAGGTTCTTCTGATCATTTTCTTTTCTTTTCTTTTTTTTTTTTTTAGATTCCATATATATGTGTTACCATACGGTATTTGTTTTTCTCTTTCTGACTTACTTCACTCTGCATGACAGTTTCTAGGTCCATCACCTCACTACAAATAACTCAGTTTCGTTCCTTTTTATGGCTGAGTACTATTCCATCATATATATATGTGCCACATCTTATTTATCCATTCTTCTGTTGATGGACACTTAGGTTGCTTCCATGTCCTGGCTATTGTAAATAGAGCTATAATGAACATTGTGGTACATGACTCTTTTTGAATTATGGTTTTCTCAGGGTATATGCCCATTAGTGGGATTGCTGGGTCATATGGTAGTTCTATTTTTAGTTTTTTACAGAACCTCCATACTGTTCTCCCTAGTGGCTGTATCAATTTACATTCCCACCAACAGTGCAAGAGGGTTCCCTTTTCTCCACACCCTCTCCAGCATTTATTGTTTGTAGATTTTTTGATGATGGCCATTCTAAATGGTGTGAGATGATATCTCATTGTAGTTTTGATTTGCATTTCTCTAATGATTAATGATGTTGAGCATTCTTTCATGTGTTTGTTGGCAATCTGTATATCTTCTTTGGAGAAATGTCTATTTAGGTCTTCTGCCCATTTTTGGATTGGGTTGTTTGGTCTTTTTGATATTGAGCTGCATGAGTTGCTTGTATGTTTTGGAGATTAATCCTTTGTCAGTTGCTTAATTTGCAAATATTTTCTCCCATTCTGAGGGTTGTCTTTTCGTCTTGTTTATGGTTTCCTTTGCTGCGCAAAAGCTTTCAAGTTTCATTAGGTCTCATTTGTTTATTTTTGCTTATATTTCCATTTCTCTAGGAGGTGATCAAAAAGGATCTTGCTGTGATTTATGTCATAGAGTGTTCTGCCTTTGTTTTCCTCTAAGAGTTTGATGGTGTCTGGCCTTACATTTAGGTCTTTAATCCATTTTGAGTTTATTTTTGTGTATGGTATTAGGGAGTGTTCTACTTTCATTCTTTTACAAGTAGCTGTTCAGTTTTCCAAGCACCACTTATTCAAGAGGCTGTGTTTTCTCCACTGTATATTCTTGCCTCCTTTATCAAAGATAAGGTGACCATATGTGTGTGGGTTTATCTCTGGGCTGTCTATCCTGTTCCATTGATCTATATTTCTGTTTTTGTGCCAGTACCATACTGTCTTGATTAATGTAGCTTTGTAATATAGTCTGAAGTCAAGGAGCCTGCTTCATCCAGCTCCATTTATCTTTCTCAAGATTGCTTTGGCTATTCAGGGTCTTTTGTGTTTCCATACAAATTGTGAAATTTTTTGTTCTAGTTCTGTGTAGTTTGATAGGGATCGCATTGAATCTGTAGATTGCTTTGGGTAGTATAGTCATTTTCTCAATGTTGATTCTTCCAATCCAAGAATATTGTATATCTCTCCATCTATTTGTATATCTTTAATTTCTTTCATCAGTGTCTTATAATTTTCTGCATACAGGTCTTTTGTCTCCTTAGGTAGGTTTATTCCTAGATATTTTATTCTTTTTGTTGCAATGGTAAATGGAAGTGTTTTCTTAATTTCGCTTTCAGATTTCTCATTATTAGTGTATAGGAATGCAAGAGATTTCTGTTCATTAATTTTGTATCCTTTACCAAATTTATTGATTAGCTCTAGTAGTTTTCTGGTAGCATCTTTAGGATTCTCTATGTATAGTATCATGTCATCTGCAAACAGTGACAGCTTACTTCTTCTTTTCCAATTTTGATTCCTTTTATTTCTTTTTCTTCTCTGATTGCTGTGGCTAAAACTTCCAAAACTATGTTGAATAATAGTGGTGAGATTGGGCAATCTTGTCTTGTTCCTGATGTTAGAGGAAATGGTTTCAGTTTTTCACTATTGAGGACAATGTTGGCTGTGGGTTTTTCATATATGGCTTTTATTATGTTGAGGAAAGTTCCCTCTATGCCTACTTTCTGCAGGGTTTTTATCATAAATGGGTGTTGAATTTTGTTGAAAGCTTTCTCTGGATCTATTGAGATGATCATATGGTTTTTCTCCTTCAATTTGTTAATATGGTGTATCACACTGACTGATTACCATATATTGAAGAATCCTTGCATTCCTGGGATAAACTCCACTTGATCATAGTGTATGATCCTTTTAATGTGCTGTCAGATTCTGCTGGCTAGTATTTTGTTGAGGATTTTTGCATCTATGTGCATCAGTGATATTGGCCTGTAGTTTTCTTTCTCTGTGACATCTTTCTCTGGTTTTGGTATCAGAGTGATGGTAGCCTCGTAGAATGTGTTTGGGAGTGTTCTTCCCTCTGCTATATTTTGGAAGAGTTTGAGAAGGTTAGGTGTTAGCTCTTCTCTAAATGTTTGATAGAATTCACCTGTGAAGCCATCTGGTCCTGGGCTTTTGTTTGTTGGAAGATTTTTAATCGCAGTTTCAATTTCAGTGCTTATGATTGGTCTGTTCATATTTTCTATTTCTTCCTGGTTCAGTCTCGGAAGGTAGTGCATTTAGAAGAATGTGTCCATTTCCTCCAGGTTGTCCCTTTTATTGGCATAGAATTGCTTGTAGTAATCTCTCATGATCCTTTGTGTTTCTGCAGTGTCAGTTGTTACTTCTCCTTTTTCATTTCTAATTCTATTGATTTGAGTCTTCTCCCTTTTTTTCTTGATGAGTCTGGCTAATGGTTTATCAATTTTCTTTATCTTTGCAAAGAACCAGCTTTTAGTTTTATTGAACTTTGCTATTTTTTCCTTTATTTCTTTTTCATTTATCTCTGATCTGGTCTTTATGATTTCTTTCCTTCTGCTACCTTTGAGGTTTTTTTGTTCTTTCTCTGATTGCTTTAGATGTAAGGTTAGGTTGTTTATTTGAGACGTTTTTTGTTTCTTAAGGTGGGATTGTATTGCTATAAACTTCCCTCTTAGAACTGCTTTTGCTGCATCCCATAGGTTTTGGGTCATTGTGTTTTCATTGTCATTTGTTTCTAGGTATTTTTTAATTTCCTCTTTGATTCCTTCAGTGATTTCTGGGTTATTAAATAGTGTGTTGTTTAGCCTCCATGTGTTTGTATTTCTTACAGATTTTTTCCTGTAATTGATATCTAGTCTCATAGGATTGTGGTCAGAAAAGATACCTGATATGATTTCAATTTTCTTAAATTTACCAAGTCTTGATTTGTGACCCAAGATATGCTCTAACCTGGAGAACGTTCCATGAGCACTTGAGTAGAATATGTATTCTGTTGTTTTTGGATGGAATGTCCTATAAATATCAATTAAGTCCATCTTATTTATCATTTAAAGCTTGTGTTGCCTTATTTATTTTCATTTTGGATGATCTGTCTGTTGGTGAAAGTGGGGTGTTAAAGCCTCCTACTATGAATGTGTTACTGTCAATTTCCCCTTTTATGGCTGTTAGTATTTGCCTTATGTATTGAGGTGCTCCTATGTTGGGTGCATAAATATTTATAATTGTTATATCTTCTTCTTGGATTGATCACTTGATAATTATGTAGTGTCCTTCTTTGTCTCTTGTAATAATCTTTGTTTTAAAGTCTATTTTGTATGATATGAGAATTGCTACTCCAGCTTTCTTTTGATTTCCATTTGCATGGAATATCTTTTTCCATCCCCTCACTTTCAGTCTGTATGTGTCCCTAGGTCTGAAATGGGTCTCTTGTACACAGCATACATACAGGTCTTGTTTTTGTATCCATTCAGCCAGTCTCTGTCTTTTGGTTGGAGCATTTAATCCATTTACATTTAAAGTAATTATCAATATGCATGCTCCTATTACCATTTTATTAACTGTTTTGGGTTTATTATTGTAGGTCTTTTACTTCTCTTGTGTCTCCTGCCTAGATAAGTTCCTTTAGCATTTGTTGTAAAGCTGGTTTGGTGGTGCTGAATTCTCTTAGCTTTTGATTGTCTGTAAAGCTTTTAATTTCTCTGTCAAATCTGAATGAGATCCTTGCTGGGTAGAGTAATCTTAGTTGTAGGTTTTTCTCTTTCCTCACTTTAAATATGTCCTGCCACACCCTTCTGACTTGCAGAGTTTCTTCTGAAAGATCAGCTGTTAACCTTATGGGGATTCCCTTATGTGTTATTTTTCCCTTGCTGCTTTTAATATTTGTTATTTGTTTTTAATTTTTGATAGTTTGATTAATATGTGTCTTGGCATGTTTCTCTTCGGATTTATCCTGTATGGGACTCTCTGTGCTTCCTGGACTTGATTAACTATTTCCTTTCCCATATTCAGGAAGTTTTCAACTATAATCTCTTCAAATATTTTCTCAGTCCCTTTCTTTATTCTTCTTCTTCTGGGACCCCTATAATTAGAATGTTGGTGCATTTAATATTGTCCCAGAGGTCTCTGAGACTGTCCTCAGTTCTTTTCATTCTTTTTTCTTTATTCTGCTCTGCAGTAGTTATTTCCACTATTTTATCTTCCAGGTCACTTATCCGTTCTTCTGCCTCAGTTATTCTGCTATTGATCCCATCTAGAGTATTTTTAATTTCATTTATTGTGTTGCTCATCATTGCTTGCTTCCTCTTTATTTCTTCTAGGTCCTTGTTAACTGTTTCTTGCAATTTGTCTATTCTGTTTCCAAGATTTTGGATCATTTTTACTATCAATATTCTGAATTCTTTTCCAGGTAGACTGCCTCTTTCCTCTTCATTTGTTAGGTCTGGTGGTTTTTGCCTAGCTCTTTCATCTGCTGTGTGGTTCTCTATCTTCTCATTTTGCTTAGCTTACTGTGTTTGGGATCTCCTTTTCACAGGCTGCAGGTTCGTAGTTTCTGTTGTTTTTGGTGTCTGTCCCCAGTGGCTAACGTTGGTTCAGTGGGTTGTGTAGGCATCCTGGTGGAGGGGACTCTTGCCTGTGTTCTTGTGGATGAGGCTGGATCTTGTCTTTCTGGTGGGGAGGTCCACATCTGGTGGTGTTTTTTGCTGTGTCTGTGGCCTTATTATGATTTTAGGCAGCCTCTGTGCTAATGGATGGGGCTGTGTTCCTGTCTTGCTAGTTGTTTGGCATAGGGTGTCCTGCACTGTAACTTGCTGGTCGTTGAGTGGATCTGGGTCTTGGTGTTGAGATGGAGATCTCTGGGAGATTTTCACCATTTGATATTAGGTGGAGCTGGGAGGTCTTTTTTGGACCAGTGTCCTGAACTTGGCTCTCCCACCTCAGTGGCACAGCCCTGACACCTGGCTGTGGCACCAAAAGCCTGTCCTCCACATAGCTCAGAATTAAAGAGAGAAGAAGAAAGAAAGAAAGAAGATAAAATAAAATAAAGTTATTAAAATAAAAATAAATAATAATTAAGAAAAGACCATTTTTTAAAGTAATAAAAACAAACAAAAAAACGGACAGACAGAACCCTAAGACAAATGGTAAAAGCAGAGCTATATAGACAAAAATCACACATAGAATCATACACATACACACTGAGAAAAAAGAGAAAAAGTGAAAAAATATATACATATATCATTGCTCCCAAAGTCCACCTCTTCAATTTGTGATGATTCGTTGTCTATTCTGTTATTCCACAGATGCAGTGTACATCCAGTTGATTATGGAGATTTAATCTGCTGCTCCTGAGGCTGCTGGGAGAGATTTCCCTTTCTATTCTTTGTTCACACAGCTCCCGGGGGCTCAGTTTTGGATTTGGACCCGCCTCTGCGTGTAGGTCGCCTGAGGGCGTCTTTTCTTCGCTCAGACAGGATGGGGTTAAAGGAGCCGCTGATTCGAGGGCTCTGGCTCACTCAGGGCGTGGGGGGAGGGAGGAGTACGGATGCGAGGCGAGCCTGCGGTGGCAGAGGCCGCTGTGACGTTGCACCAACGTGAGGCGCGCCGTGCGTTCTCCCGGGGAAGTTGTTCCCGGATCCCGGGACCCTGGCAGTGGCGGGCTGCACAGGCTCCCGCGAGGGGAGGTGTGGAGAGTGACCTGTGTCGCACACAGGCTTCATGGTGGCGGCAGCAGCAGCCTTAGTGTCTCATGCCCGTCTCTGGGGTTCGCGCTGATAGCCGCGGCTCGCGCCCGTCTCTGGAGCTCCTTTAAGTGGCACGCTTAATCTGCTCTCCTCGCACACCAGGAAACAAAGAGGCAAGAAAAAGTCTCGTACCTCTTCGGCAGCTCCAGACTTTTTCCCGGACTCCCTCCCGTCTAGCCGTGGTGCACTAGCCCCCTTCAGGCTGTGTTCAAGCCGCCAACCCCAGTCCTCTCCGGCTCTGACCGAAGCCTGAGCCTCAGCTCCCAGCCCCTGCCCGTCCCGGCGGGTGAGCAGACAAGCCTCTTGGGCAGGTGAGTGCTGGTCGGCACCGAATCTCTGTGCGGGAATCTCTCCGCTTTGCCCTCTGCACCCCTGTTACTGCGCTCTCCTCCGCGGCTCCGAAGCTCCCCCCTCCGCCACCCGCAGTTTCCGCCCGTGAAGGGGCTTCTAGTGTGTGGAAACCTTTCCTCCCTCACAGCTCCCTCCCACTGGGGCAGGTCCCATCCCTATTCTTTTGGCTCTGTTTTTTCTTTTGCCTTACCCAGGTACGTGGGGAGTTTCTTGCCTTTTGGGAGGTCTGAGGTCTTCTGCCAGCGTTCAGTGAGTGTTCTTTAGGAGCAGTTCCACGTGTAGACGTATTTCTGATGTATCTGTGGGGAGGAAGGTGATCTCCGTGTCTTACTCTTCCGCCATCTTGAAGCTCCCTGTGGTGTGTATTTCATACTTCCTGGACATGTCAACTCTGACTAGCCACATTCCAAGCGTTCCACAGTCACATGTGGCCAGTGACTAATTTCAAAACTGCTTGATAACAAAGGAACGAATGTACTAGATTGTATTCTTTCCTCATGCCCAGAAGAATGGCTGCCTTCATCTCTGAGCTTTGCTTCAACCCTTCTCTTCAGCTTTGGGTCTCTGTGGAATTGCACCAGGATCTAGAAGTCACACAATCAGTAGCTTCACTCAGAGACCAAGTAGCATGAAAATCTGATATATCTGGTGATCAAATCCATTTGGGGACCAATTTCACATTTTTATTAAAATAATAAATATTGTCACATATGCTTCCTGATAGGAGTTTCTAAATGCTAGAAGAACTATTAACCCAGACCTCTGTTCCATCCCAGCATTACCTACATATGATTAGTCAAAACCTGACGAAGTCTGCCACCAGCACATGCAAAACAAGTGAATAATTTTCTTACAGCAAAATGGGTTGTGGGTTTGATCCTATTCATCACCCATAAATCTAACATGCTTTTTGTATGTAGGGGAGTGGCTCATGACTGCCCTTCACATAATAGTTGTACACCCCTAAAAGCATTATTGGTTTATATTATGTTTCACCCTAATATAATCATTGATATAAATAAGGCAAGGAGTCTCAAAATCACAAGGTCTAAGATTCTTATGTGAATCTTACTTTTATCCTCTAGAAAAAAAAGTGGTGAGAATATCTCTCTTGTGATAATTCAAAAGCAGCAAAAAGGCAAAAGGAAGAGATGACCCACTATAACCCTGTTTTGGTGAAGAAAATAACATCAGGGGCATCCGTACTCCGTGGGGAGAGCAGACTATACTTAACTGCCCCATCCAAACTGGAGAGCCTTAAAGGACTCTCTGCATTAAAGACTTCCTAGGGCTAAATAAGTAGGGGTCACACAGCTACAGTGAACTTGGACACAAAGCATACACACGCTCGCTAGAGATTCTAGTGTCAATGGGAGACTGAAAAGAAGCCCATTTATCATCCAGCGTAATGAATGAAAATGGAAAGAAATGTAAATATTATTCCTCCATATGAGATACTTGTGATCCATTTCAAAGCCTGAAATTTGGCTATAGCACAGCTGACAGCCTCTCTCCTCCTCCTTTCCAACACTTGAGCCTGTCTTCCATTCCCCTCTTTATATCAGCCCCCACACTATCTTGTGGGAAGGCATGAAGCATGTTGCCTCATCTTCTCTTTTTCCTCCTCCTCCTTATTATCATAATTTTTCTTAACGCCATGGGGTCCTGAGCACTTACTCTGTTGAAAGCCCAGTGCTAGGCTCTGCACATGCAGCATCTTATCTAAACCATATAACATTTGGTGGTGAACATTTATAGCTCCAGCTGAGGGATGAGGAAATGGAGACCCTGAGACACAACCTCCTCCAAGTCACACAGCTAGGAAGTGGCAGATCTGGGATTTAAACTGAGTGATGTTTGACTTCAAAGCCTGGATTGGTAGCTTTTGTACTACATTACCAGTAGCCTCTCCCTCCACTCGATCAGTGCCTGCTAAATACATAAAAGCACAATATACATAAATAAATAAATAAATAAATAAACAAACAAACAAACTCACAAATTAAATATATTTACATTCAGATTTGTTAACCTGCTCTCCTTGTTACCCTACAGCTTTCTGGAGTGGCCTCTTTGGGACGGTACAAACAGTATGGGGACTAACAGGGATCTCAGTCTCAGTCCTAAGAGATGTGTCAGTTGGCAAGGAGCAGGAACCTTAGGGTATTCAGCTCATCTGGACCCTGGAGATCCAAAGCATTAGGAAGAAGCAAGGATACCCTCTAATCAGATGAGGACTATTAGAACCAACGATGCCACTGCTTTTGTCTACTCCTTCAGCCGTAGGTCCTTGACCTTTCTACATGTCATAAATAGGAGGGAAGAATGAGTGCAGAAAGTTGTCACTGAGCAGTTTTTAGTAGCCTAATGCTGTTACCCTGTTTTCTCAACTTTCCAAATAGGACACTGACTGACCTAGTCCGACCACCACTTTTTCCACCTATTCTGCTTCTCATCTTAAACCACTCCCATCATGTGTCTACCCTCCCTATTTAATCTCACTTCAGACCTTAGTTGATGGTTCTGCTCTGGTGAAAGTCCCCTACCTAGATTTCTGTCCTTGCCAACATGACTAAAGCTATCTCAAGGCTTCTAATTACATAATCTTATCACTGCCTGCCCTTGCATCTCCCAAACGATGCCTCTGCTCACTTCCACTTCTTGTCCACAACATTTTCTATCCTATTTGTGGTCCTTTTCATTGGATGAGATGATACTTTGGGGAAAGTGTGAGACCATTCATTGTAATGCATCAAGACCTTAGATGGTGGGTAGAAAGACTCCTCCAGGGGTGCTGACTGAGGTCCATCTCTTTCTCTTCCTGCTAACCCTGGAAGAATAGCCCTCTTTATGTTTATTATTTCATTGTTAGTCATGGCATGCACAAGAGTACCTACAATGAACAATGGGAAATGATTCATTTACTTGTTTCATTTAGGGACTTTTACCTTTCTAGTCCCACTTCATGTCATGCCTAATAAAATCAAATAGCCTGTATTTCCTCAGAAATGCTACACTGTTGCACCTCCATTCACCTATGCATGCAGTTTCCTATATCTGAAGTGCCACCCTTCCTCTATTTTCATTCATTTGATTCATTTCTTTTCACGCTTCAAGTCATCTCAGCTACCCTCTCAACCAGGTAGCTTTCCCTGGGTTAAGTGACCATGATAAGTTAACCAGTACATACTTCTTTCCTTATAGTTGCCATATTGAAAATTAACTTTGGGTACATCTACATTTGTCTTTAGACTGTAAGTTTCTAGATGACATAGAAAATGTCTATTTTTGTACTACTAGAAACTAGAAAAGTACCTAAGACATCGTTTGTGCTCAACAAATACTTTTTTTGTGTGTGTGTGTGTGTGGTATGCCGGCCTCTTACTGTCGTGGCCTCTCCCGTTGCGGAGCACAGGCTCCGGACGTGCAAGCTCAGCGGCCATGGCTCACGGGCCCAGCCACTCCACAGCATGTGGGATCTTCCCAGACCGGGGCACGAACCCGTGTCCCCTGCATCGGCAGGCGGACTCTCAACCACTGTGCCACCAGGGAAGCCCAACAAATACTTTTTTTGTATGAACTGAACCACTTGCCCTGATCTCAACATCAAATTTCGAAATGAAACTTGCAACCTTTAAGAGGCATAAATGGCACTGTCCAGTAGCTGTCTCAGGGCCATCCAAACGGAAGATTTAATTCCATGGTTAAGTGTAATGCTGATAACACAACACATAATTTATATCAGCTTTTTTCCTTATTCATTCTTTTGAAAAATGTATATTGAATCCCTTTTATTTGTGCTACAAGCTAGATAGACAACAATGAAAAGGTAGATGCCATCTTAGCATTCCCAGACCCTAATTGGAGGCAAAGAATTAAACAAGCAATTGCAATACAGTATAGAAAGTTCTAGGTGTTGAGGAACCATCCTACTGGGCACCTAAATCAAAATAAGGTAACATCTGGTATAAAAATTGGCAACTTGGCATAGAAAATGCCCTGTTTGTGATGTAGTCAAGCTGTTTGACCAGGGTTATAATTGTGGCTCATTCACTTATTAACTGTGAGCTTAGGAAAGTTTCTTAATCACTCTGAGCATCAATTTCCAACTTTGTAAAGTCCATTTTATAAGTTGGTTGTTAAGATGAAATAAAATAATTTATGACATTTATAATTGGGAAGGAAAATACCAATTTTGGTTCATAAATAGGTATTTCCAATCTTATAAATACGGAAGTCTTGGCATTCATGTTTGCTTAAAATGAAATCTAGGAATTTGGGAAGTAGATATCCTGAAAGTATCTAGAATAGCTGTTCCCCTGACCCTTGGATGAAAACCAAGGAAGAGTCAATGACTTTTCTTACTGTTCTCACATAGTAAAAATTCTTATATACATTTCCAATAAGAAAAATAGTTTTAGTTCAGTGAGTAACAGATCCAGTCTCATTTATAATCAAATTACATCTAAAATTAAAACATTTTCCCTCCCTCAACTTAAGCTTATTGCCACATGCATTGTAAAAAGAAGTGCAGTCAGCTGCTTCTCTCTTTGCTCTCATAGCAACAATGCTCCTCTGCTGCCAGACGTCTGACCTCTTGGTTGGTATGGTGAGTCTAGCATTGGTGCTCTCTGGACATGAGAGGTGTTTAAAGCTGGCACGTTTTTCTCATGAGGTGCCTTGAAGAGCAGCTCCATGTTACTATGTATCTATAACTGCAATTCCCTTGAGCTTGCAAAGGCATCTCTTTCCAGCTCATTGCCTATGACTCACTCTTAACTCCTAAGCATCCAGTGCCTATACTTCCTGATTCTTTTTGTTAAGACTCCCTGTTTTACTAGGTGGTTCTCTTGAGCAGGATCTAAGTAATCCCATCTCAGTCTTGCACCTCACCACATCATGCCTATGATGAATACTCACATATCCTTTGTTTCAACACCCTGCTCTTTCCCTCCACTTTGGATTTATAAGTATGACATAAGTCCATTCTGTTAGGATTTAGTTGAGGGAAAAGATCTTTCCCTCCTTCCACAGGGCAGGGAGTGACTCATAACACATCAATACTCTCTTAAAAACTCTCTCTTTTTATCTAGCTCCCAACCTTATATACTCAGTGTGTGGAAGGGGTTTAAACCAGTTACACCCACCTCCTTTACAGATACTCAAAGGTAGTTTCACATCTTATTATTTTTTAAAACATCTTTATTGGAGTATAATTGCTTTACAATGGTGTGTTAGTTTCTGCTGTATAACAAAGTGAATCAGCTATATGTATACATATATCCTCATACCCCCTCCCTCTTGTGTCTCCCTCCCACCAGCCCTATCCCATCCCTCTAGGTGGAAAAGACATCATCATTTTTTAAAAAGGGAAAAGTAAAACCTTAGTCTGAAATATCATTTGAAACATATTTAATCATCAAAGCGTTAATATTCAGAATATATAAAGAACATAAAAATCAATAAGCAAAAGAAAAAAACCTAAGAAATAGGTAAAAAATATGAACAGACACCTCAGAAGAAGGGAGAATCAAGTAGCTAATAAACACACGAAAATATATCTGGCCTCACTAGCAATCAGAAACATTTAAATAAAAATATTATGCCTTTTTACATCTATGACACACAAAAAATAGAAGATCTGAGAAATGTTGATGAGAATTGTTTTTTATTTTTTTAATTTTATTTATTTTTTTATTGAAGTATGTTGATATACAATGTTTCAGGTGTACAGCAAAGTAATCCAGTTTTATATATATATATATATATATATATATATATACATATATTCTTTTTCAGATTCTTTTCCATTATAGGTTATTACAAGATAATAAATATAGTTTTCCTGTGCAATATAGTAGGTCTTTGTTGCTTATCACTTTTATATATAGTAGTATACATCTGTTAATCCCAAATTCCCAATTTATCCCTCCCTTTCCACTTTGGTAACCATAAGTTTGTTTTCTATATCTGTAAGTCTATTTCTGTTTTGTAAATAAGTTCATTTGTATCATTTTTTAAACTCCACATGTAAGTGATATCATGATATTTTTCTTTCTCTGTTTGGTTTACTTCACTTAGTATGATAATATCTAGGTCCATTCATGTTGTTGCAAGTGACATTATTTCATTCTTTTTTATGGCTGAGCAAATATATATATATATATATATATATATATATATATATATATACTGCATCTTCTTTTTCCATTCATCTGTCAATAGACATTCAGGTTGCTTCCATATCCTGGCTATTGTAAATAGTGCTGCTATGAACATTGGGTGTATGTATCTTTTCAAATTGGAGTTTTTGCTTTTTTCTAGATATATGCCCAGGATTGGGATTGCTGGATCATATGATAACTCTATTTTTACCATTTTACACCTATAACATTCACAAAAAATAGAAGAACTGAGAAATATTAATGAGAGTTAGTTTGGTTTGGGGTTTTGGGGTTTTTTTTTGGTTTTTAGAAGATCCCATAAATGACCCTTGTGTTCTCCATTATTTTAGCTGATACACTTAGTATTTAGGAAGATGGAAAGAAAAATATTTCCTTCATAGGTAATTGTGGAAAATGGAAGTATAATTTCCCAATTATTTTCTTCTTCCCTATGACAGTGTTGTATGTTCCCACTCATTGTCATGTAAGTTTTTGTTGCATCATTTGGGAAGAGTTTATGTCCCTCTCTTATTGACTTTGGGCTGGGTCCTGGGGTATTCTTTGGCTAATGGGATGTAATCAGATGTGATATGTGCCATTTTTTAGTAGAAGCTTCAAGTTGGATTTGAGAGGTTTGCCCTCATGTATTAGAATAGCATGCCTCAGATAAGGGATAATACAAGTGCCTGAATCTCTATACTGAAAAGACATATGACACCAGGCCAGGCTGAGTCAAGCTACAGCCAGGTTCTGCCAAACACAGCAGAGCTGAGCAAAGGTCAGCTGGCCTGCAGCTCCTATGTAACATGAGCAAGAAACAAATATTTGTGGTTGTTTTCCACTGATGTATTGGCATTGTTTATCTGTTGCCACAGATAAAGCTAGCTAAGACACTGATAAAGCTGAACAGTATTCTACAATGTGACCTAGTGTTAGAGCTGTCATTCACGAACCAGATAACTCAGTCCACCTTCTTGGGGAGGAACAAAGCGTGGGACAACTGGTCACCTGTGTTTAGGCAAATTCTTTCTCCTGGAAACTAGACAAATGGGGAACAAATATTAATCTATAACATACCCAAGTCATGTCTAGTCCACCTGGAGTAAGAAGTGAGCAGTCTGTTAGGACAATTCTCTTCCAATCTTTATGGGGTCCCTTCCTCAATACCAAACTCAATCTGATGGAAATAAAGAGAACTCTAAACCTAGAAATTATTCTTCTTAAATACATATTGCTAATGTTTAAAAGTTGACCATGTTGCTAGCTATAAAGCCACTTAAAATAAATATCAAAGAATCAAAAACATACAAAATACATTTTAGGAGTTGCAATATTATGTTGAATAAAAGTGGCAAGAATGGGCATCCTGTCTTGTTCCTGATCTTAGAAGAAATGCTTTCAGCTTTTCACCATTGAAAAGCTGTTGACTGTAGGTTTTTCAAACATGACCTTTATTATGCTGAAATATGAACACTCTCTTCCCACGTAATTGAGAGTTTTAACATAAATGGATGCTGAATTTGATCAAATGCTTTTCCTGCGTTTATTGATATGATCATGTGATTTTTATTCTTTGTTTTGTTAATGTGGTGGATCATGTTGGTTAATCTGTGGATACTGAACCATTCTAGCATCCCTGGAATAAGTCTCATTTGATCACGATATATCATCCGTTTAACGTATTGTTGAATTTGGTTTGCTAATATTTGATTGAGGAGTTTTGCACCTGTGCTCGTAAGAAATATTGGCCTGTAATTTTTTTTGTAGTGTCTCTGTCTGGTTTGGGTATCAGGGTAATAATGCTGGTTTCATAAAATGATTTAGAAAGCATTCCTTTCATCTTCAATATTTTGGGAATAGTTTGAGAAGGTTATGTATTAACTCTTCTTTAAATGTGTGATAGAATTCACCTGTGAATTCATCTGGTCCTGGATTTTTGTTTAATGGAAGTTTTTTGATTACTGATTCAATTTCATTACCAATAACTTGTCCGTTCAGATTTTCTATTTCTTCCTGATTCAGTCTTGGAATATTATGTTTCTAATCTTGGAAGATTACCTATTGCTTCTAGGTTGTACAATTTGTTGGCATACACTTGTTCATAGAAGTCTCTTAGACTTCTCTTAAAGTCTCCTAGAAGTCTCTTTGTACTTCTGTAGTATTATTTGTAACTACTCCTCCTTCATTTCTGATTTTGTTTATTTGGAAACTTTTTCTTGATGAGTCTGGCTAAAGGTTTATCAATTTTTTATATCTTTCCAAAGAATTAGCTCTTAATTTTACTGATTTTTTTCCATTTTTTTGGTCTCAATTGTATTTATTTCTGCTCGATCTTTATTATTTCCTTCCTTCTACTAACGTTTGGCTTTGTATGTTATTCTTTTCCTAGTTCATTTAGATGTAAAGTTAAGATTGTTTATTTGAAATTTTTCTTGTTCGTGAGGTAAGTCTGTATTACTATACTATTTATTCTCTCTTAGAACTGCTTCTGCTGCATCCAATAGATTTTGGAAAGTTGCATTTCCATTTTCATTTATCTCAAGGTGTCTTTTGATTTTCTCTTTGATTTTTTCTTTGACCAATTGGTTGTTTGGTATCATGTTGTTTAGTTTCCATGTGTTTGTGTATTATCCAGTTTTCTTCCTGTAATTGAGTTCTAGTTTCTTATCATTGTGGTCAGAAAAGATGTTTGATATCACTTTAATATTTTAAAACTTATTGAGACTAGTTTTGTGGCCTAGCATGCTATCTATCTAGGAAAAACTTTCATATGCACTTGAAAAGAATTAATATTCTGCAGTTTTTTGATGGAATGTTCTATAGATTTCTCTTCAGTCAATCTGGTCTACTGTGTCTTTAAAGACCAATGTTTCCTTACTGATTTTCTGTCTGGATGATCTATATATTGATATAAGTGAGGTGTTATTTAAAGTTTCCTACTCTTACCATTAGTTTATCCCTTTTGTCTGTTAATATTTACTTCATATATTTTGGTGCTTTTATATTGGGTGCATAAACATTTACAAATATTATATCCTTTTCTGGGATTAACCCCTTTGTGATTATGTAATGCCATTCTTTGCCTTTCATTTCAGCCTTTGCCTTAAAGTCAATTTTGTCTGATATGAGTATTGCTACCCCAGCTTTATTTTCAAGTCATTTTTCATGGAATATCATTTTTCATCCTTTTACTTTCAGTCTGTGTGTGTGTTTATATATGAAGTGAATCTCTTATAGGCAGCATGTAGATGGGTCTTGTTTTATTTTTCCATTCAGCCCCCCTAGGATGTTGATTAGAGCATTTAGCTTATTGACATTTAAAGTGATTATTGAAAGGTATGCACTTATTGCCATTCTGTGAATTGTTTTCTGGCTTTTTTTGTACTTCTTCTCTGTTCCTTTCTTTTAGTCTTTTCCCTTGTGGTTTGATTATTTTCTTTAGTGTTATGTTTTGGTTCCTTTCTCTTTATTTTTTGTGTATCTATTATAGGTTTTTGGTTTGTGGTTACCATGGGGTTCATATATATCAATCTATATATACAGAAATGTGTATTAAGCTGATAGTCACTTAAGTTCAAATGCACTCTAAAAACACATAAGATTTTTTACTCCCCCATCACATTTTATGTTTTTGATATCATATTTTACTTCTTTTAATTTTGTGTATCCATTAACTACTTATTGTAGTTAAAGTTGATTTTACAACTTTTGTCTTTTAACCTTCATACTTGCTTTTTATGTGGTTCTCATTCTTCTCCTGAGTTTAGTGAGACATTAATTTGATCTCTTTATCAGGTAAATTACTTATTTCCATTTCATTAGGGTTTTTTTCTGGGGTTTTATCTTGTTCTGCCATTTGGAACATATTCCTCTGTCTCCTGATTTTGTTTGACTTTCCATGTTTGTTTCTATGAATTAGGCAAAACAGTTACCTTTCCTGGTTTTGAAGCCATGGCCTTGTGTAGGAGCGTCACTTTTATAGACTATGTGTGCCAAGGGCTAGAGAAGGCATGGGTCAGGGAGGTCCTGGAGTGCAATAGGCCATGGTTACCTTGGTGAGATGGCTGGAGCTTGAGTGAGTATGTTTGAGAGCTGTCATAGCAGGCTGGCTAGAGCTGGCTAGGTGCTTTTCAAACTATTGCCTCTATGATGTCTCAGAGTGAATGAGTTTGTACATGAATTCTTTAAGAGCTGAGTCTGGGCTTCCTATAGCCCTTTGGCTCTCCCAGACATAAGCACCGCTGGTTTACAAAGACTGATGTTATGAAAGCTCTTCTAACGATTGCCTGTCCCCAGGGCTTAGATGCCTGATGTGGGGCTAAAACCTTTTGCTTCCTAGGGACAACCTCTGTGCTTGTGATATCTCCTCCCATATGTGGGTCACCATGCCAGGGATGTGGGTCCTGACTATATTGTGTCTCAACCCCTCCTATCTATCGCAATGTGTCTTTTTCTTTATATCCTTAACTGTACAAGAGTTGTTCTGCTAGTCTTCAGGTCATTCTCAGAGAATGGTACTATATGTAGTTGTAGTTTGGTGGGTTCATGGGAGGATGTAAGCTCAGCATCTTCCTACTCTACCATCTTGATCCTGTCCTTCCTCCTATAAAGTTTTAATAGTGCCTGGAGTGTCTATACTCAGTGGCTACCTTGGAAATGCAAATATAGTTGAGGACCCAATCTGTCTGCTACCTGGCATAAGCCTTGGCACATAGATTTTTAGAAACACCACAGAATTCCAGAAACTTTAATTTTAATTTCACCTCTCATATGCTGGGGGAATTGGGCTACCTCTTAAACCAGGTGATTTCTATGCTTCAGTTGCCTGAAATTAATTTTGTGAGCCACACTCTTTGTATGCTAGAAATTCCATCAAACAGCTGAAGAACCATTCTGCAGAGATCTTGTGCAATTTCAGTATTTATAGGAGTACGAGGCGTCCATAGATTTTCCCAACCACCCATAGGCATTTCCTTGAAGATCTCATGAGGTATACCTATTGTTCCTTTAGATTCTTAGGCCCCAGTCCTCATTCAGATAAAAACAGATTCTCTGCTTTATCCTTCACTCATTTATTGAAGGGATTATTCTTTTTATTTGCTCTCCATTCACCATATTTGATTGAAGTATTATGTATTAAAGGTGAGATATTTCTGTTAGAACACATACCTGTCTCATAAAGTCTTCTAAAGACTAGCCTGTCCTCTGAATGACCTTGGAGATTCACAGTTTTCAAAGTAGATATTTGATACTTCGTTGGGAAAACTATTTGTACTGTGAGTCATCAAAATCATCACTTATTGCTAAAATAAAATACAGTCCTTGGTCACTCCTTGTCATTTGTCCTCAGAGCCCTCTGATTTCTTATAAGTTCTGTTCTTCCTAGTTTGGGTGGGGTTGCAAAAGATACATGCTACTCCTACAGAATCATTTAGTGTTTCCTTTTAGTTAGTCTAGTATACCAGACCATTGTTACAACTAGATTTTGTTCTCAGGTACTTCCTCCATATCTGTATGCTCAGATTAGGCACATGACCCAGCATATGTTAGGAGTATCTCTTTCCTATATTCCATCAATTTCTTTTTGATAGAAATTTTAACCAGTGTGATCAAACTATATTTATCAGGTTTCTCTATAGAAATAGAACTAATTATAAACTATATATATTAGTATATATATATATTATATATATATATATATATAAAATTCCTATATATGTATATAAAATAGGAATTGGTTCACCCAGGTATGGAAGCTGAGAAGTCCCATAATCTTCCATCTGCAAAGTGGAGAACCAGGTAAGCCAGTGATGTAATTCAGTCTGAATCTGAAGGCCTGATAATTAGGGGTCCAATGGTGTAAGTTCTGACCTGAGTCTGAAAGCTTGAGAACTGGGAGCACCAAAGGCAGGAGAAGATGGTTGTTTGGTTGTTTCAGTTCAAGCAGAGAGAGCAAATTTGCTCTTCTTCCATCTTTTTGTTTTATTTAGACCCTCAACAGATTATATGATGCCTATCCACGATGGTAAAGATCTTTACTCAGTCTACTGACTTAAATGCTAAGTGGCACCAGCCTCCTAGACACACTCAAAAATAATATTTGCCAGCTCTCTGGGTATCTCTTAGCCCAATCAAGTTGACATAAAAAATTAGCCATTACATAAACATTACACATTTTATGGGATTCTAACTTGGTTATAGACCTAGTGTTACCCTGACCTTTGTGTGGAGGTCATCTATCAACATCCTATGCCCTTTTAAGTGCCTGACTCCAAAGCAAATTATGTGGGTTCATCAGCAAGATAACATCTCTGGACTTATGGTCCCTTCCTAAATTTCACTATTATTACTGCTGGTGGTAAAACCCATCTGAAATGATTACTAGAAGAGCTCAAGGGCCTTCTTATACTCCTCAATACATTGTCAGGATTGGTTTCAAAAATGATGCCCAATTCCCTTTTTTTCTCTAACTATGCTGTTTTAAAGTTAACTATCTCTGATTCCTGAGCATCTTCTAGGGCCCTTGGTATTGCCAGGTACTACTTTCCACACAGCCTCCCCCACCCATGTATATTACCAACCTTAATTATTAAAACACTTGTATTTCTAACAAATGTTGAACAATCATTATTATAACATACAGTATCTCCTTAAATCTGTTGAATTACTTTTCCTAATGGATGCGTTGTTGAGGTTTTATGAGGACCCACCTGAAGGCCTGAATATAGTCTTGCCCAGACTGTTAAGTTCTCATAGTTGTTTCAAAGTCTGTGTAGAGTCTAAAGATAGAATATACCAGGAAATGTGGTTGTTACTGAACATCCTTATAGCATTTACTTCTATGAAAATAAAAGGAAGGGGTTTTGGTAGAACAAGATCTGGATATGTTGTACCCATATCCTCAACCACCAACTTCTAACTTGTCCCAAATAATGTACAAATAGGACTTTTCACAACACCAATATTTCATCTCAACACAACTAAGCACCTATGAGGCATAAACCACAGGTCTTTTTTCTTATGATATATTTGCATTAGGACTATGGCTACTGTATAATATGAAATTATGGTAGCTTTTACCTAGTGAACCATTGTTAAACTATTATAAACTATGACTATGAATACATAGCTGCAATTTATAAAATGCTTCTGATTTATTTTTAAATGTAGAAAAAAATATTTGCCAAATTATACATACACAGTGACTATATGTGGACAAGGATTTGAATGAAATATAAAGAAAAATAGTTTAGTTCGTAACAGAATTTTGGGTGAACATTTTAGATTTAAAAATGTTTTAGTTCCTACCATAATTACAAATTATGATAAGAATAAACAAAGAAAACCAAACAACATCTTGTTCAAGGAATTCTATTTAATTATAGTTAAACCTGAAGAGCAAATTCATTAAGTTTAGAATTTGGCTGGATGAATAAAATTTCACAAAGCAAGATCTTGGATTTATATAAATGGGGAAGTATTTTAAAGCACAAGAGCAGATAAATGACATTAGCACTCACGTCATGTAGTGATCAAGGCAAAATACCCTTATGTAGCTTGTTGGAATGGAACCATATCCATCTAGCTACTAATTCTATCTCAAAGAGAAAATCCAAGGTGAAGGTGAACCAAAGACCCGAACCCTTCTCTGCACAGCAAGCACGTTACTTACATTCATGAAAGAGACATAGATTCAGGCTCTCATTTTACCATTTACACTTTACTGCTCTCCACCAATTGTTCTATATAAGAAGATTTAAAAAACAAATTTGTTTTCTTGATAGCCAAGCAGCAGAAAGAGGTAAAAACCCCTGAGCAGGGACATGATTGTTTGATCTTTGAAAATTGCATCACATATCCCTTTGAGAGTCTTTCAAGCTAGCAGAGTGCTAGCTGAAGAAGTACACTGTAACATAATCTTCTCAAGGTCTCTTATTTCAGAGAACAAGAAAGACATTTCTTATGACAATACTTTTTCTAATCCTATTACTATAAATTTGCAAAGAGAAGCCTTATTATTCATGAAACATAATATCTAGAATCATCTTCAGCCTCTCTCGCACATTACCATCATTTTCTGGCAAGACAAATCCATCTTAGCCCTAACCTCAACATTACACAGCATCATCTCTAGGAGATCACACCATCTGTAATCATAAACATTTGTGCCAATCAAAAATTGTTTCCCGAGGCCTTAAATGTAATGTAGTAAATAAAGTGTGAAAAGATGCCTTTGTAAAGAAACCATTCTCTGGAATCTGTTTAAATTAATGTAAATTACTTGGAAACACATGATGAATGAAATAATATTACAAATTCCCTGTTAATATTTCTGATGTCCTATGTGTACAGCCCTAGTTTATGCTCACAATTTCTTATTAAAGAATGTGTAAAGCAGTGTGAATAATACAAATCAGGCCTTCTAAACCCAAGTAGCTAACAATTCCAACTCTGGCACTCTTTCCATAATAATTAATTTGGCTTGTGCTACTGGTGATATTGGTAACTCAGATATGTAGAATAGCTGTGTTACACTGCTACAGAGTTAATCTGGTTAATACATTAATAATAAAACTTTAAAACATAAGATTCAGTGCTTTTTGATGGATTCAGTCAATGTACATGGGCAGTACCTTCTAAATGTGTTCTAAGATGGATTATACCAAATATCACAACCATAATATTTTTACCTATGAAGTTTCATTAGAATCTATTGTGAAATTCCATGGGATAAACTGTGGATGGAGTTATGAACAACAAGCTTTTGTCTTGGTTGCTTAGCTCAGCTGGTTAGGACACAGCACAGAGGAGGATAAGAATGTGGTAATGATTACAGGCAGGATTTTATCTACATAAAATAATGACACTAGGCTTTTGGAATACTTTAGCAATTAAAGTTAATGTGGATATGTAAGTCTGGGGATTAATTTCAAATCAAACAAAGGTATACCATGAAACCTTAAAACAAAAGATGTGACAATATTGTTATGTTCTCCCTACCACACTTCAAATATTTCCCCTGCATAAGACTCCCCCATTCATTGGGGAGGGAGCAATACTTATCAAAATATTAAATCTCCTTTGGTCCTTCCAGCTCAAACTTTCTCAGTGGGATAATAAAAATAAATTAATAATAATGACAATAATAATACCAGTTTACATCCATTAAGTACTTACTATATGGCAGCATTACAGCAAGAGTTTTAGCTACTCTCTCTCACTTGGATCTAACCAAACTTTCTTGAGGTAGGTACTTATTGTCAGCCCATGTTCAGATGAAGAGACTGAGACCCCAGAGAGGTTAAATAACTTGCTGGAATCACTTAATAAATGAGAACACAAAGGTTCAAACCCTTTCTGACTCACTTAAACAACCTTTTTGTATTTACTAGCCTTTTATGGTGCTGAGTAAGCTCTAGAAAGAGAAACTTTTAAAATGACATTAATTCAGGAAAACTTTGGAGTCTCACTCTATCCCCGACTCATGTACAGTCAATTGATTCTTACCACTGATCATTTAAATATTTGTTTCAGATAAACTGTACTATATACTGGTGACTAACAGTGTTGATAATGACCTTTCGGTTAATGAGAGTAATGTACTGTTCTTTGAGAAGATGATGCTACTGAGATGATCCACCCACAAAAGGACCATGAACTTTATGTTGATTTCTTAATTGTGATGATGCAATAGCTTTGATTTCCCCTGAAACATTCACTTTATTTTAGGAGGGTATAATCTTTTCTGTTTCCATTGTTGATACAACTGTGCAAGGTTAAAGTAAATGAACTGGCCCACCTAGATTCTACCCACATCCTTCCCTTCCTCTGAACCATGTTTTGACCAACTGAATTGAGCAAAGCAAACCAAAGAATTCTAGTTAATAATTCCACCCACTGCCCACACTCAGCCTGGGACTTTTGCAAGAGAGTTTCTAGTAAAATTTCAGAGATACAATGTTATAGTTATAAAACTTAACATTGTTTCAGTCCATCCTAGGATTTAGAGTTTACTGTCAATGTGCATTCTCTGTATCTATCAAATACTAATCAATTTATTTTAGAGTCTTATGATGAATAATGATGCAACAGTAATCCATTTCAGCCACTGAACTTATCTCAAATGCCAAATGGTGATATTACCAATAGCAAAAGGCAAATTTCTTCCTTAGAAAAGGTATTGGAATTGAAGTTGAGTTGACCACACAAATCTAGAAGGTGCCATTTTGCCTTTTACTAGCTGTGTTATTTTGAATAGAACATAAGACAGATGTCTCTGTAACTCTTCATCTATAAAATGGGTGTGATAACTACCTCTTAGGATAATAATAAGGAACAGATGGATAAAAAACAGAGAAGTGCATTAAGCATTGTGAATAATTAAAGGAGATTATTATAATATTGGCTTAGTCTAATAGATATTTAATTATACTGCAGCTCTGGGAATTCCAAATGAGTTTTGGGGTTTTTGAAAAATAGACCAAGAAGGGCACCTGAGAGTCAATGATGATTTCTTATTGGTAGGAATTCCAAACACGTGTATTTTAAATCCTTTAAATCAGAGTTCTTTTAGCTCAACATTATTTTCAGATTTTTAAAAAAATCCCCAAGAAAGGCCAATAATTTGGTGATGGTATTTGTGTATACAAACAATGAATACTCCTGTTCAATAAATTCTACTTTCCATGGAATGATATAGGTGGAAAATGTTGAAATTTTTATATTTTAATCTAAGTCTGATCCAGCACTTCCAATTTCCTATATTAAATTTCTATAATTATTTGACTCTATTTTTGGATAGATTTTGGAACTGCTGGTAGAGGTTGAGAATATAGTGATGTGTGAGAAAAAATATACAGAGAGTAATATGCTTAACTAGAGGTAAATTTTTTACTTTATTGGTCTATTTTCTAATTCAATTTTTCCAAAATTGCACCTTTGGAAATATCTTTATTTGAAATGGTTAACTAAATTAACTGAAAGGATTTTGGTGTGATTTAAGGGCAGATATCTAGATAATAAAGGCTGAGATTTTTCTAGAAAAGAGTTTCAAAGAAAGTTGTGCTATCTTTAAAAATAGCCTCTATTCAGACCCACTTAAAACTGTGAGAGAATAACCGCCAGCTATTTACCTCGCGGGCCTCTCACTGCTGTGGCCTCTCCCGTTGCGGAGCACAGGTTCCGGACGCGCAGGCTCAGCGGCCATGGCTCACGGGCCCAGCTGCTCCGCAGCATGTCGGATCTTCCCGGACCGGGGCACGAACCCGTGTCCCCTGCATCGGCAGGTGGACTCTCAACCACTGCACCACCAGGGAAGCCCTACCTCGTCTTTTGATAATCCCTTGATGCTTCATGTACTCCATTCAAATTAAATTACCTGTTCTCTACACAATCTGGTGAATCTTTTTATCTGATGTTCCTTCTGTAAGAAGTGTCCCTCCTCACTTTTTCATCCCAGCAACCTCTTTCTTCAAATCGGTGCACCAAAGGATTCCTGTTTCTCCCAGACAGTGTTAGATGCTCACACTTCCATACTTCTACTTGCAATTAATGCATCAATCCATCCATTCGTTCATTCATCAAGCCTTTTTTGAGTACCTATTATTCAATAGGCACTGCATCAGTAACAGAGGATAAAAAACAAATAATACGCAGTCTCTATTATAAAATGTTTAAAGTGTATGCAGGGC
This sequence comes from Kogia breviceps, assembly GCF_026419965.1. Lineage (NCBI taxonomy): Eukaryota > Metazoa > Chordata > Mammalia > Artiodactyla > Physeteridae > Kogia > Kogia breviceps. Next base: position 56,204,398 of record NC_081315.1, read on the forward strand.
TTTTTAACGTGGGAACTTCTGAACCTGAATGAGCTTTTAGGGTTCCATTTAGCCTGCTGAAATTTAATGCACAAATTTGTGTGTATGTGCATGTGTGAACTTCTTAGCAAAAGTGGTTTTTAGATGTCAGAAGATTCTTAAAAATATCAGAAATCCCAAGAAGTTTAAGACCATTGATTTATTGGAAAAGACAAATAATCAGTCAATTATAATAGAGTGTGTAATCAATGATAATATGGAGGTATGCGTGGGACCAAATGTGTTGTGTATGTGATAGAAACCAAAAAGTGGTGACATTATCTGAGAAAGATTTGGGGAGGAGGTGCTATCTGATTGAGTTTTAAAGGATGTGTAAGAAGAGTTAGCTCTCTCTACTTTTCTTCACTCTCAAATTTCTGGAACTCTTCTTTATTTTCTTGTCACTCATTTATCTCTTAATCTACGGAAGCCTGGCTTCCAGACCTACCACCATGCTGAAACCACTCTGGTGAATGTCTTTAATAATGCCTTTATTTCTAAAATTAATGGAAGTTTTTCTGTTCTTATCTTGCTTGACTCTATGCAACATTTGAGTCTCCCTCCTTTTGAAAATTTCTCCTTTTTTCCATTGTTCCTCACTCTTGTAGCTTTCCTTTCATTTCTCTGAGTGCTGTCTCTAAGAATTTCATCAATATTTTTCCTCCTCTCTCCTCCTGGCATTCCATTTCCAGATGTCTTACCTTTTTAATCTACCCTCTCTTTCTAGCTGATCTCATGCACATTCATGGCTTTAGCACTTCTATGCTGCTCTATGTCTCCATCCCAGATTTCTCTCCTAAGGTCCAGAACCATCTACCCAATTACTTACTATACATCTTCACTTCATTTCCATTCAAGGTGTTCAAAACTAAACTCATCATCTTCTCTATGAATATATATCAATAGAAAGGATTGTCAATAAATTAGAGAAAAAGAGAAAAATAATACATGAGAATTATACTCTAAGAAACAGTAAATAATAGCAAGAGTACTGGAGTTGTAATAGTAAACTATATAGACAATATTTTGGCCTTCATAGAATTTAGAGTTTACTGAGAAATAGTGACAATCACAATATTGTATGTAAAGTGTTATGAGAGAGAGAGTACATAGGCTGCTATCAGAGCACATAGGGAGACCCTTAACCTAGACATGAGTAGTTAAGACACAGGAGGTGATATGCAAACTAAACTTTTTGTTTGGGTAAGCTGAACTCATTGATGATCTCAAGATTCTGTCTTTATTCAGAAAAGGTGGAGTGCCTGGTATTTTCTTACTCAGAGTCCTTAAGAGCTTTCCTGGAAGCTATCTCAAAATCCTGAACTGAAATTTAGTCATGCGTTGTCTTTTAGGAAAGCAGGTGAGAAAACTGGACTGTGAAATTTCAGAGAGGAGAGAAGAGAAGTGTCCTAATTTTTTTGTATCTGTCATGACAGCTGGCTCAAACAATATATGATGAAATAAATGTTGATTTCTATAGGGGCTTCCTGTAAAATAAAATTAACATATTCTGTGTGTTAGGACGTCAGTAGTGATTATAATATTCGATTTATTAGTCAGATCATTAAAGATCATAAAGCTTTTAAGAGTCACACATTAAATCTCAGTGAAGTAACACAACAAAAGTTTATTTCATGTTATGCCACAGTTCCATGTAGGTCAGGCAATTTTATTGCACTATCTTTTACTTGCCCAGGAGCTCCCGTCTTTCAACTCCATCATTTTGGCTTCTTCATTTGCCACTACAGAAGATTGCCCTAATCTTAACTACCTTCAACCAAAAGTGACACACTTCATTTGCATGCATAGTTCACTGACCAGAATTAGCCACCTAACCCCAACTCAACTGTAATAAAAGCCGGGAAGTAGAGAAGACCCATGAAATACTTGCTGAACACTAGCAGGCTCTGTCACAGTCTGCTCTTCTAGTTTCCAAATACACTTAACTGCTTCCAGGGGAGAAAACCAAAGTCTTAGCAGTTACCACACTGAGCTTAAGCTCAGGATCTCTGGATAATTCCTGCAGGTTGGTCCTTCCATGAGTTACAAATATGACTCCTCATAGGTTGAGAAAACTGTGAAGTTATCTGTCCCTCCTCCAGCAGAAGCACATCCACACTTGTTATACAACAAGGACACAACAACTGCAATAAGCATTCTCATTCAGAAAGGAGGACTGTGGGGTGACCTCCTTCAATCACTGGTCCATAGCAGTTCTGAAATCCTACAGGACAGACTTTATGAAGATTTTATTTTAGGGTGAGGAATATTCCTTGATTTGATCTTGATACTGTTCTATAGAAAGAGTTTTCTTAACCAGTGTCCTTTATGGTTATTTATTCTTTATTCTCTTTGGCCATATCTAATTTTGTGTTAAGAGATTATCCTCATGGATGAACAACTTTCTTTTCTCCTTTTACTATGAAACTAAAGATTCTCATTAAAAATTTTCATATGCAGTAAAACCATGTAATTTCACAATGGGGATTCTAGTTTAACCTAAGTTAATTGAAGAGCCTTGGTCAAAGCCACCCTGAAAGACTTAGTGCATACTGCCAACACATATCAACTAAACCCATTAAAATTTCAAAATCTAATGTTTTACAGTTTTCCTGTTAATATAATGACAAGATTGACTATGTAGCAGTATGGTTCACCATTTAAATTCTCCAAAATGTCAAATTGTTGTAAGACTAGCACTAGAAGGAAAATTTATTACTTTAGAAAGAGTGCTAGAATAGGTTTTCTAATATCGGGTGACAAAATCAGTTCCAATTTCAAAGCTTTAATCTCAATTGCTTAACATAGCCTAGTTGGTCTCTTGCTCATGTGATAGCCCAGTGGGGCTGGGCAACTCTCCTGCACAGCTCTCCTTCAAACAATGACTCAGAGAACCAGGCTGTGCCCGTCATGCAATATCTCTCCCTTGAAGTCCTTCACTTCCAGCCACAGAAGGTAAAGAGAATGTAGATTTTTTAAAGCATGGATAGAATCACACATTATTAACTTATGAGACTGAGAAATGTGGGAAGTGGAACCACTGAGTCCTCCCTACCACTGCCATAATATTTAATATTCTGTACCATGTCAGTCGTTGTGTCTATATTTTCCTCTATAATTTAATAATATTCTGGGCACTCTTAAACTGGACTAGTTGCAACTTTAACAGGGATTTATGCTTCTTTTGTAACCCCCCCATGTAAAAAAAGGAGAATCTAGGGGCTATGTGTGTTTATGGCTGGGAAGCCATGATCATAAATGGGAAATATACGTCATTAGAGATTTAATGCCAAGGCAAACAAAATTTCTCATGTTGAGGTCGATCAGCTTCCTTTGATTAGACAATGAGAACTATATAACCCATTATCTTTCCACTTATCCTCAATAGCTAGTAAGCTCCATTACATCTATAAGCATAAATAGATTGGACTTGAATTTGAAAAAGACGTATGCTTTTCATGTTATGTTTTTGCAGTACTCACAGTTACATAAAATCTAAGAGATACATCAATTGTTTTACTACCAGTTATGTCTGGGTGTCTTTTATTTTTTCATTAAAACTGTGCCTACTAATACATAGTGACAAGCTTACGAGGTAATGTCTAGAAACCCTTAAAAATTAATTGTTTGACCAAATATCCCCCATACCCTTATGTTGTAAATCAAATTTATCTTCTATTGTTATTTACCAAATTCTCTCAATTTCATAAACAGGTCAGAAGTTGGGTCTCATCATCTGACAAAGATGAGTACATTTATTGAATTGATAGAACAGAAGATTTGAAATCAGAAGTTAAAAGAGAGGTAGCTGTTCTTCCCATGTCTGGCTAACCTTGGCAATTTAATACACGTGCAAATTAAATTTAATAAAAATTCTTCTTTTTTTGTCTCAAAATTTCCATGGTGTTAAAAGACTAGGTTATGAGAAAATTCTATGTAAAATGGTAAGTTAAAGGTGGAAGGTTTTATTATGTATGTGCCTCTGACTGGGGCAGACAAGTTTGCATAGCCTTCGAACTCACATTGATCTTTCACATCCCCAGGGTGGGTACCCTGCTTGTGAAGGTGTCATCCCATCCGCCTTTGCCTTATATCGTTTCTCCTCCCTCCCAAGGAGAGGTGGCAAAGGACTGTCTGGGAACTTCCTGAAATCTACCTCTTCTTCTACAAGAAAACCTGCTCCTCCTGCCCTTGGAGGTAAAAAGGCCACTATCACAATAACAGAACCTCAAACAGGTCATTGGATATCATAGTTTCTGGAAATAACAGGCTTGTATTTGGGACCAGGAAGCTAGAGTTCCCTGCTGCCTCTGTGGCATTGGGACAAAGAAAAGAGCAACCATATTTTATCCCCCAAAATGACACAAAGGAAAACATAAATCTGTTTCCCACATGGCAGCCTGCACAGTGAAAGCCATTGTTCCCTGGGAACTTCAACAGACACACACCCCACTGTGCTGGATCAACTGGCTCATCCTCAGTTTCCAGGCGTGAAGTCACAACAGTGAAGGATCCATCCCTTGGGTGATTTTCCTCTTTGCTTGCAGTGAGCTGTTTCCTGATGTACCTGATGTGCCTCAATTAAAACAGTAAGGAGGAGAGAGAATCTTGCTGATATACTTATTTTATCCTTAGGAGAAATCAGCTCTAGAGAAGTCAAGAAAGGTGCTGTGAACTGTATCACAGGTCATTTATAGATCACCCAGGAAACTGACAGTGTTTTGGCCTGGTTACCGTAAAGCAGTTAAAAATATGTAAAGTAAATCATCACAATATTGATTCATTTATCCATAAAGACAGAACATTCTCTTAAACACTTAGGAAAAGTGTTTACACTACTTAGGAGATGCCTTGGAGGTAAATTAAAACCTCTGCGGGGAATACATCAGACAAAAGCATAACCAATTTTTAAGGAAATGAACTTTTGCTGATGTGCATGCCTGAGTCACATTTATTAGCCAAGTCAAACAAATGAGGTCTCTTCATTGCTAGGGGCAGTGCCCAATGCTATATGGCACCTCCCATGCCCCAGTGGCTTTTTTGTAGTAAGAGCAGAGCTGAGCTTTAGGAACTTACTCCAATCTCCATTTTACTGTCTCATTGTCTAACAAGTCTTTCTTCCTTCTCCAATTCAAAACCAATGTTAAGAAGAATCAAAAGTGGTTACCAAAGGAGAAGTGGGGGGGAGGGATAAATTAGGAGTTTGGGATTAACATATACATACTACTGTATATAAAATAGATAACCAACAAGGATCTACTGTATAGCACAGGGAACTATACTCAATATTTTGTAATAACCTATAAGGGAGACGTATCTAAAAAAAGATATATATGTATGTATAACTGAATCACTTTGCTGTACACTTGAAGCTAACACAACATTGTAAGTCAACTATACTTTGATAAAAAAAATAAAGTAAAAAGAATTTTTAAAAACAAAGTAAAAGCACAATTTCTGTTTCAGTTTTACTGTCATAGGCAGAGGCAGTTCATGGTAGGCAGAGATTTCTCTTTTCCAACGTGGTGATATGATGGGAACAGTGAGAGATCCGAAAATATCATCCCCATCAGCTTGTCTCAATGTCTCATCAATAAAAGCTTAGGCCGAAGTATCTGTTGTATGTCTACCGTGGGCCAGGCATTACACTATGAACTAAAGATACAAAGATGAAAAGGATACTGTTACAGTCCAAAACCTGCTATGCATTGCCATAGTAAACTGCCTTCTTTACTCTGCCTCAGAATTTATCGAACTGAAGCATGATTATTGTTAACTGTTAATTTTCTGTCTCTCCAGCTTTGACCGTGAAGTCATGGCCTCTGTGTAGGTAACCCCCATATGTAGTAGTGACTGATTCATTGCAGGGGCTCCATTTGTGAGTGATGGATAACGAATAAATGACCAGCAATACAGTGTGCTTTAATAGTCATTTGAAAATCATTGATTAGAGTCTTTCCAACAAGGAGACAGCTCTTGAAGAACAGTCTTATTGGAGGGCAGAAAAGAATGAGTTAGAGCCTGAGGCAGCCTTCAGAGGAGGGCACACTGGTGGACAGCCAGCACCTGATTCGGTCTATGCCCCTGACAACAGCAGCCCCAAGAGGAGAAGGAAGATCTAAGGGTAGGAAGAAGGTACCAAGGACAGCCTCACTTCCTCTACACCCATGCCAAAGCTCAGCCTTACTAGTGATGGCTTTGCTGTAAATAATTTTTTTTTTAAAGCTAATGAGGAAGACAAGTATATCCATTTTAACTTCCCATAGAAGAAACTAGTTTTTAGGAGACATACTTTGGCCTATCAGTGAGGGGAGGCAGTAGTTCTCCATGAGGGATCATCAGATGGACTGAGCATAGCATTGACATTTGGAATTTGAATTCAGAAATATTTTTATTTCTGGCATTTAAATAATATCTTTTTTCATTTGTGGCTCAAATTTGTTTGTTCACTGGAATAGAACATACACTTTCTGGAGCTCTTGTCTCCTGAACAAAGGCAGGTAACAAACCCAACAGGCAGGTGCATTTCTCCTGGGGAGCGCAGAGTTTCCACTTCAGATATCCTTCGGAAGCCTGAGATTTTTGCAGGGTTAGGTCGGCCCTTTAGGACCACAGCCAACGACTCAGCCTGCTGGTCAGCTCACTCAGAAAGGCTGTCAGTCTCTATCACACTGCCATCTTTTGGCAGTGAGAAGTATAACCAAAAAGGCAGAAGAAAGGAGGCCTTATTACGTGTTACTTGTACCAGTTTACAGATGAAAGCAATGCTGATGCAACCACCCTCTCCACTGCTAGAAGTTCTTTGGAACCGACAAAACAAAACAAAACAAAATGGAGCAGTGCTTCATGAATTTACTTACAAATAAGTCACCCTGAAACGATTTCAGTCCATATTGGGGAATCCATTCTTTGTTAACACTACAAGACTTTTAAAGTTCTCATTTTGTATAGAATCCTATAATATAAAACATACAGCATAGGTTACCTAAGGACCAGACATTCTGAGAGTCTTGTGACACTTTCCACAATGTTGGACGTTGTAGAGTGATTGTTAGAGCATTGAACTTTGAGGTTTCAGAAACTTGAATTCAAATCCAGTGAGCTCTTCAATGGTAAGCAGCTTGCTTTTCTGAAACTATTTATTTTTAAAATGAGAGCAAGGCTGCCTAGTTTCTGACCAGGTTTAATATGGGTAAATGTATTCAACAGCCTAGCACAGAGTCACACACATGCAGATGCTTCATAAATAGTACATTGTCTTGCTATCTTAACTGCTTTGAGATCATTGAGACTTCCTGTCTTTAGAAAGGTTTATTCAATCACCTTCACGAACATATTGCTCAAAAGACCATTTTGATTATAGTCGTATGATTAGTGTGTAACACATTTGATGTGTCATTAATTCCCTTAAATTTATTATTAATAAAATTGCTGGTATGTACTGTTTCAGCAAGTGATGGACCAAGCTGCTTTTGTCCCTCATGAAACAAAGTCTAAGCAGAATGGTAAGATGGGTTTATCCTTGAATAACTGAACATTTCTTCTTTGGCTATCCAGAATCACTCCATTTCACTTATAATGGTGCCACTAAGTTAGCCTTAACTATGTAGAACTTATTACTTCCCAAATATTCCCCAAGTGTATGTGTGGTGAGGGGAGGGGGCAGGTGCAGAGCTAGTTCTTTTACCTGCATTATGACATCTTAATATGTTTTTAAAGTTTTCCCACTCTTATAGAGTTAAGCACAATTTATCTATCCAAAAATATAGTAATATCATTTTAGAACTTGGTGATAACCCACTGTAACTTATGTGTATTTTATACAGTTTAAATGTCTTCCATAATATCTCCTGTGTTGAGGCATGAATATGTTAAAGCTGGAAGAGCTCTAAACCTCATCTGTTCTAGTCTATGATTCTACAAATCAGAAACCTCAGGTTGAAGACAGTAACTTTCCTAAAGTCAGTGAGTGTCAGAACAAGGATTCTCCTGTGGAAGTTCTGGTTCCCAAATCAATACATTTTATACTTTTATATAAAAAAGCATATAAGCACCCAAATTTCACACAAGTAATCTATGAATGGGCTCTTTCATCTGAAAAAAATGTCATGAAATACATTTGATTAAAACAGATTCTAAAATAGCATTATTATTCTAATTATTAATTAAGAATAATTTAAGTAGTGTTTTTCTGTTTCCAACTAGAATAATTCTTACCAAGTATTCCTTTAAATATCATTGAGAAAAAGATTGTTAAGCATTCATTTATTCAACAAATATTTACTGAGCATATAAAGTTTGCAAGACACTGTATTAGGTAATTGATTCCTATCCTATTTTATTAAGCAAGGTAAATATGGGGGAAGGGGAATGTTTACAGGAACAAATCATCAAAATCTTCCCTCAGTTTCTCCATATTCTGACCTATTATGATAGTGTCCATCTGTGTAGCATTTTACAATTTCAAAGCACTTTCTCGTGACATGAATTTCCATATCATGTTGTTTTAGCCTCTTCTGGCTCTTAACACTTTCAGTTTGTTTTTACTGTTCTGGGTATTGATGGCATTGATCTACTTATTAGATTTTAAGTTCATAAAACCTGAGGCTATTATAAACACTACTGAATCTGCGACAGTGTCTAGCCCACTTTCTTGAATACAGATCTCTTTCTTCCTTAACCTTTAAACAAAATCATGTGATAATTCTCACCCAGAATAGAAACATTTCTTTTTTTTATTACCACAAATACAAAAGCTACTAAATAAGATATGTTGACATTTGTCCAACTATCTTATTTCTTAAGTCTGTGTTCACTTTTTTTTTTTTTTTTTTTTTTTTTTTTCCGGTAACGCGGGCCTCTCACTGCTGTGGCCTCTCCCGCCGCGGAGCACAGGCTCCGGACGCGCAGGCCCAGCGGCCACGGCCCACGGGCCCAGCCGCTCCGCGGCACGTGGGATCCTCCCGGACCGGGGCACGAACCCGCGTCCCCTGCATCGGCAGGCGGACTCTCAACCACTGCGCCACCAGGGAAGCCCTGTGTTCACTTTTATTCCACATATTCATGGAGTAACATCAGTCTGTTTTTTTGGCTATAATTCCCAGTTTTATTGCTAGGAAGGTTATTGTGACAAGGAGAATACTAAGTTCTCTGGTAAAAAGTAAGTGATACAGAAGCTATATTTTATGTGTGTCATTCATTGCTACTTTACTCATGTTTTTTATTTACCACAACAACTGACTTCTTTACTGTGATGAGTTTCAAAAGAATGAGAATATGACACCCCATGTCTTGTTCCTGGAAGTAGCTGAACTCAGAAGGTGAAACAACTCACATGGCTTAACAAGAATATGTGAATTCCAGTAAGACTTCCTTTCAAAAATAAAAACTTGCCAAGAAGACATCTAAATATGTAGATGGCTTAAGTTTACATAGCATTAGCAATAACAAAAGAACATATTCTTTTTTTTCAACATCTTTATTGGAGTATAACTGTTTTACAATGGTGTGTTAGTTTCTGCTTTACAGCAAAGTGAATCAGTTATACATATACATATGTTCCCATATCTCTTCCCTCTTGTGTCTCCCTCCCTCCCACCCTCCCTATCCCACCCCTCTAGGTGGTCACAAAGCACAGAGCTGATCTCCCTGTGCTATGCAGCTGCTTCCCACTAGCTATCTATTTTACATATGGTAGTGTATATATGTCCATGCCACTCTCTCACTTCATCACAGCCTACCCTTCCCCCTCCCCATATCCTCAGGTCCATGCTCTAGTAGGTCTGTGTTTTATTCCCGTCCTACCACTAATCTCTTCATGATTTTTTTTTTCTTAGATTCCATATATATATGTTAGCATACGGTATTTGTTTTTCTCCTTCTGACTTACTTCACTCTGTATGACAGACTCCAGGTCTATCTACCTCATTACAAATAACTCAGTTTCATTTCTTTTTATGGCTGAGTAATATTCCATTGTATATATGTGCCACATCTTCTTTATCCATTCATCTGTTGATGGACACTTAGGTTGCTTCCATGTCCTGGCTATTGTAAATAGAGCTGCAATGAAGATTGTGGTACATGACTCGTTTTGAATTATGGTTTTCTCAGGGTATATGCCCAGTAGTGGGATTGCTGGGTTGTATGGTAGTTCTATTTGTAGTTTTTTAAGGAACCTCCATACTGTTCTCCATAGTGGCTGTATCAATTTACATTCCCACCAGCAGTGCAAGAGTGTTCTCTTTTCTCCACACCCTCTCCAGCATTTATTGTTTCTAGAGTTTTTGATGATGGCCACAGCAAGATCCGTTTTGACCCACCTCCTAGAGAAATGGAAATAAAAACAAAAATAAACAAATGGGACCTAATGAAACTTAAAATCTTTTGCACAGCAAAGGATACCATAAACAAGACCAAAAGACAACCCTCAGAATGGGAGAAAATATTTGCAAATGAAGCAACTTTCAAAGGATTAATATCCAAAATTTATAAGCAACTCATGCAGCTCAATAACAAAAAAGCAAACAACCCAATCCAAAAATGGGCAGAAGAACGTATTCTTTTATGGACCGAGAAATATATTTTCCTTATGTCTCTTTTATATCTATGCTGTAGATAAAAGAATCTCTGAAAGAAAGCTTCAATCATGTGCCCTGAACTTCCTTTTAGTACTGAACTAATTCTAGTCTGCCAAGACAATTGGTAAAAGCAAATTCATGCCTCCAAAGTGGTATAATTAAAATCAGAAGTAGAAATTACTGTTCTTTTTAATATGTAGAGGGGTTTTGTTTTATTGTTACCTTATTTAAAGAAAGTTAACACAGTCCTAAATTTTATACCATTGTTTCTTGGGGAGAAATTTATTGCCTTTGTATGAGCAATCAGATGGTAGGTGACTAACACTTCAAATTGTACTGCACAGTATCAGAAGCACTTTCATACATGTTATCTCACCTGACCCTCCTACCTGTCTTGTGCAGTTGGCAGGGAAGATATTGTTATCTTCACTTTGCAAATGAGAAAAGTGAAACTCACAGAACTTCAGTTGTTTGCCTAAGGTCAAACAACTAGTAGTTGTAAATAGTAAAGTTAGGCCTTGAACTGAAAGTTTCAGTCTTCAAGCTCAGCACACCAAATCATGAGCAGTAAAGAGAAAAGAATTGCAGTGGAAATCCTACTACAACTTTGGTAACTAAAATCCATTTGCACTATATGAATTCAAAATTTTAAACTAAATTACTAGTTCCATGGACAAGGTACTAGATATAAATACACATGTTAAAATATATAATCTTAATAACCAAGCAAAAATATTAATAGCTAACAGCTCAGTCTCAGTTAGAAACCAAAAGTTTCTGATAAACTGAGCAGATACAAATGTCAATCGTTGTTTAGACTGACATAATTGTTGACCTATGTATGTGTTCAATTATTTAGATTGGCTTTGTGAATACAGATATTTAAATCCTATTTACCAGTCCCATTTTTGAACAATCAGCTGAGTTTGACCAATGGATATTAAGTTGATGCTGTTACTATATGCTTGCTTTTCAATATTAGGATTTCATACTGATGTATGTGTAGGATCCTATGATATATTTAATATTATGATGCTGAACAAGATTAGATATAAAATTTCATGGTTAAGACACATGCATCCCAATGTTCATTGCAGCACAATTTACAATAGCCAGTCATGGAAGCAACCTAAATGCCCATTGACAGACGAATGGATAAAGAAGATGTGGTACATATAGACAATGGAATATTACTCAGCCCTAAAAAGGAACGAAATTGAGTCATTTTTTGAGATATGGATGGAACTAGAGACTGTCATACAGAGTGAAGTAAGTAAGAAAGAGAAAAGCAAATATCATATATTAACACATGTATGTGGAACCTAGAAAAATGGTACAGATGAACCGGTTTGCAGGGCAGAAATAGAGACACAGATGTAGAGAACAAATGTCTGGGCACCAAGTGGGGAAAACTGCGGTGGGGTGGTGGTGGTGGTGGTGTGATGAATTGGGCGATTGGGATTGACATGTATACACTGATGAATATAAAATTGATGACTAATAAGAACCTGCAGTATAAAACAAAAGAAAAATTTCATGGTTAAATGTGAGCTCAAGCTGTGTAAACTTGGTTAACTAACCTAACCTAAGTTTTTCAGCTGTAAAATGGAGATAATAATAGTGCACTTCTAATTGGCTTGTCATAGGATTAAGGGAATTGATACTATGTAAGGTACTTAGTTCTAATGTAAGGTAATTATGAAATGAATTTCAGCTATGGTTTTTCTGTAGAATTTATTGTGTCAATGTTTAATTATATATTATTGTCTTGGTGGTGAAGACACTGTACACAAAATTTAAACATTAAAAAAATATCCTAATGTCACAACAGGAAGGAAATTTATCCAAATTATTTAAAGCTGTGTTGAAAGTTCTATAGAAATTAGATCTGACAAATTATTATAACTTAGAAGGCTGGTGTTTTTACTGGATTTTGTGTGCATTAGGCATCAGTCTGATCAGAAAAGCAGTTTTGGCTTTGACAGCTTTCTTGCTGGCTAGCTTCAGAAATATGTTAATTAAATATGTCAACCTTTTCTTTGTAAAGATGGAGATAAAGGCCTAATATATCAAATGTGATTACTTGTAATAAGAGAACTAAAAAAGCATGTCTTTGCAGATAGTAATCTAAAGGAAAATAAAAATTTGGACTGTATGTCATTGACCCTTCTAAAGAATTCCAAACTGTATATTTACTTTTTATCCTGTTATGTGTGTGTGAGGTGGGGTGAGGAGAGAAAGAAGTTGAATATGTATAAAGAGAAAGTAAGTTTTCTAGCATGACTTATTTTGATTTATTTCAGCAAAAATGTTGAAAAGCCACTCTATTCAGAGTGTGATGGGATGAAATTTTAAGCCATAAATTTTAAGTTATTTTAAGTAATAAAATTTTAACTAATGAAAAATGTTTAAAACACCTATTATGATTACTTCAATAGAACATCAAAAACGGATGAAAGAAAGAAATGCTCAGCTTCACAGGGACAACTGAGATGACTGCATGATTTTGTTTTGGACCCTACCCTACTGCTTTAAGATTTTTCCAGGTATGTTTGGGCTATGTCAGAGGGATGAGAAGTGGCTTTCTTCTTGAAATGAAATCTTGGCTTCATAAGGCCAGTTGTTTCCAGAAAGGGAGCGATGAAATTGCAGATGAGGAGGAGGCTGATGATTTAGAGACTTGATGAGGCTCAAGAGTGGTACCGTCGTTCTCAGGAACTGGCAGAGGAGTGAGAAGAAGACTGCGATCAGAGAGAGGAACCTCATGTTGAAACTTACGGGTGGAGCAGTGTTGAATGATGTTGAAGTCAGCATTATGAGGATGTGAGCAGGTGACTGACATGAAGTGGGTTTTGAGATCTCTGAGTGGAAAATGCCGGGGAACTAAGAGACCTCAGTGTCAGACAGGTAGTTAATGTTGAGAACAAACTTTCTAAGCATGTTGACTGGGATTGGAGTGGAGCGAAACACAAAGGCTGGTACCACTGAGAAAAGTGAAAATAATAACACTCTGAAAGTCAATAAAACATATTTATGAGTGCGGCCACCATTTTGCACTAAAGTATATAGTAATGGGGCAGCAGGCCTGTGGAAACCAGAAAGGAGAGAGAGCTGTGTGTGAAAAGCTCTGCCCTTTTGTCACTTGGCGTTATTCTCATAACATCCCTACATTTGGCTCTTTATCTGTGCTTTGGTGCAGGTTTAGAAAGATTTTTCAAGTTCCTATGTGGAGAAGGTGTTAGACAGAGGAAAGACACAAAGTAAGGAGGTAATTTAAGATAAAATAAGGGGTCTTCTAGATAACAGGTAAGGTGCCTTGAGTTATGCTGGTGTCAGTGGAATGGAGAGAAATGTGTATTCTAGAGAGATTTTGAAAATAGAATCTAACAGAGAAGAGATAATCAAGGTAAATTTCCAGGCTTCTGTTGCCCTTTATTAAGATGAGAATGACAGGAGAAGGAATAAATGGGGGAAAGATCAAAAGTTTATTTCTGCACATGTTATGTTAGAAACATGGAACCGGAAATGTCAGTTAGGAAGTAGAATACAATGATTCTTGTGGTCAGAGTAAAGGTCTAAGCTCAACATATAACTATGACATTTATTATTCTCTAGATAGTGTTTAAAACCATAAAAACACATTGAATCATTAGGGGAGAAGAATAGGGAGAGAGAAGAGAACCTAGGACAAAGCCCCAAGGAGTTATGGCATCTAGAGACGAGGAGGAAGGCAGTCAGCAAAGGGCACTGAGATTAGTGGACTAGGGAAGTAAAAAGAAACCCGGGAGAGCATGGCATTATGGAAGTCAAGAGGCGAGAGGGTTTCAAGTCAACTGTGTGGATGAGTCCAGTAAGATGAACTCAGGGAAAGGTAAGTGGACTTGGTGAGCTTGGTGTGAGCAGTTCTGCAAGGAGACTATTTAAATTACACCATTTGTTTCATTGACTGAAACCCTGACGTTATACCTTCAGGGTCCCAGCTAAAGACTGGAGTACTGTTCTTACTGGTGAACCCCTAGAACTACGGAATACTTAGGAAAATTTACCTTTTGTTGCTTATACTGGAGTTGCATATACTGCCCTTAATAGCTATCCCCGAGTTTGCTCATGCACTTTCAGTCGACACCAGATGATTGGGCAGATCAACAGCATATGTGCTCACCAGTCCCTGAAACTCCACAGAGGAGTTTCTGCTTCAAAATTTCCTTCACTTCATTACAAAACTTAAAATATTTCAGGGAATAAGTCAGACAGTGCCCTTTCCACTTAGACATTTTCCCTTCATTGCCCAGTATAATAATACAACCCAACAATATGTATCATGTATGAAGAGTGGAATGCTATATTGATGCAATATACTAAAAATAGCTAACCCTTCTATAGCACTTACATACCAGACAATGTTCCAAGTGCTCTGTATACATTAACTCATTTGATCCTTACAACACATCTATGAGGTAGTGAGTTTCTATTATTATTTCCATTTTACCCTGGAAGACACTGAAGTCCAAAGAGATTAAATAACTTGTGCAACTGTAGCTCCAAAGTAAAGGCCTTTAACCGTTAGGCAACACACACACACACACACACACACACACACACACACACACACACACACACTTCTTATGTGAATTCAAAGCAATCTTATAAAAGAGAACCAATGAACTCAAGAACCAGGGCTTTTAAATCACTCTGAACTGGCATTCACTAACTTCAAACGTTCCAGTGAGGACAAAGTGTGAAAAGATATCATCTGATAAAGACCTGGACTCTGATCACCTCCACATCTAGGGCTCTTTCTGGGAACTCATCTCGACTCATCTACTAAATTCATTGTAGAAATTTCTAACCCTTAAAGTAGCTCTAGCGCTGCAAGCTCTTACGGTGGCAAGGCAAGGAGAAGCACAACATTCAGTCCTAAGGGCAGTATTTAATCTGGCTATGAAAGTCAACCGAGCAGCAGCCCAGGATGATCTTGCTTTAGAAGCAGAGTTTTAATTTCCATTTGATATTTTTGTTACAAAAATAACATGTGCATTCTGCTGTATGTCATCCAGTGCGCCATCTCCGGGTGGAACCAGATATGTTTTAATTGTTAAAATTCTCAATGCACCCAGAGGCCACGAACCAGCAATATTGAAAAGAATGTAGAAAGAAATCCATATGTAGCACAAATCTTTCCGTTGCAACCTCAAAGATTTTTCCTATTCACAGATATCACCTCAGATTTCGCTACTAGCTATATGTGTTTATATATGTGTTTAGCTATATATGTATAGTAGCTATATATACATATAGCTACTAGCTATATGTGTTTAGGCTAAAAAGGGAATAAAAGTTCTTAGTAACATAACTGTAGGATGCTTTGTGGTTATTATGTTTGGGAAAGAAATTTTGGTTCTATGGGTTCTATTCAACAGGTATAAAAAGTAGCTAACAAAACCTAGTTATTTTCATTCTCTTCATTCATTCACTCAATAATCATTTATTAATGACTTACTATATTCCCAAACTTGAATCACAATGATAAATAATATAATCTCTATTTACTAAAACCTCATAGTCTGGGAGAAAGACAAATCATCAGATCACATTAGCATGGTGTGGTGAGGTAGGTATAAACACAAGTTGCTATGGGAGCATGTGGGAAGCCAATGACTTATTTGAAATAGTTGGCAACAGAAAAAAAATTCTCCTCTCTCTTTACCCCTCATAAGTGTGAATTTTCTCCTGAGGAATGTTTGTTTTAGAGAGAGCTCACAGGTAAGAACACTTAAACCTCTCTTCACCTGTGCCAGGCCATCAGCCTTCCAAAGTTTTACCTACTACCTTGGGCTGCAGAAAAGCCATAGGCTTATGAGAACCTGGGGGAAATAAGGAGGGAAGAAGGGAAGTAAAGCTGAGGTGCCTGTGAGGAAATTCAGAACAGCAATTGTATCGTATTCCTTTACAACTGTTTTGTATACAATACCAAACTTAGCTGATTCTTCCTTAAAATCAGAGGTCTTAATGGGAGGTCAGTGGATGAGCTTTAAGAGAACAGATGGACTCCCTGAACTTGTAGGAAAAAACTGCATGTATTTTGCATAAAATTCTTACATGGGTTTTTTATTTTTATAAAACATTAAGGGCATTTCAGTGACAAAATTCAGATTTGTAGAGGGGGATGAAACTTTGGAGGCCTCCTTAAGAAAAAGAATACAAAATTACAAATGTACATTTATTTACGAAAGTGACTATTATTTAGAAAGAGAACATGATATTCCTGTTCATTAACTACCTGATACACATCTAATAATACATTTTCCAAATATTTTTGTCTATATTCCTTTCAATAATTTCTTCATGGGACAGCTGCTGTTTCATCATCTCTAATATCATTGAGTTCAGTTTTCCTAGTTTGTAGAAGTCTTTATATAGAGAGGAGGTTATCATAGGCTCAAAGTGCTGCTTATGACTGACTTTGTTTAGTGACCTCAGAATGCCCCTAGTTGTGAGGCAGTTCCGAGAAAATAACTCTTCTTTCAGTATCAATAAGATTCAGAAGTTTATGATGTGTAAACTAAGGTGTAGAAATAGCTTTGCCCAAGGTCACACAGCTGGTAAATGGATGAGTCACGTGTCAAACCAAGTCAGACCAACTCCAGAGACTGAGGGCCTTAGCTCAATATTTCACTCTATGAAACTGAGTATAATAACAGGGATGAAGATGCTGCCTGCAGTGCCCTGGGCTTCACCCCGACATGAGAGTGAGTAGTGAGGTGATAGAAACTTCATGTACAAGAAGGGGTAGTTTGAAAAAAGCAGAAGCTTATGCCCAGTTCACATTGGAACCTCTAGGAGGGACCATTTCACCTACTTCTCAAGGTGTCCTGCTCCAACCGGCTGGGAGTAGCAGCGAGGAAATGGCACTGCGGCGTGTTCAGTCAGAGAGCACCTTAGACGGCACCTTCTTGGTCCCCCAAGCCTCTATGTGTCTCCTCAACACAAGAAGCTAGCACAGCCATCCTAGACTCCAGCACTGGATGCCTGCGCACCTCCCGAGGGCAAAAGGGACTAGGCATGTTGGAACTAAAAGCAGCAGGAACAGAGAACAAAACCCAAAGACACCTCACGGAAGCCTGAGTGACCAGGACATCAGTCCTATTCTTAGAAAGAGGAAAAGACGGAGTAGAGAAACCAAATTAAATAGCCACATGTTTCAGAAGATATGATAAACCAACACCTCTATCCACGTTTGTGACAAATTTTCTTTTAATACTTTTGGTTCTGAGAGGAACAAAGTTATTTTTGGCTTGGAAAATTTTACCTCTACAAATACCTTTCCTCATGGGAACTGCAAATCTGGTACTTGTATAAATACATTTCCAAGATTAGTGGAAAGAAGCTGCTTTAGAAATGGATACCGTGCTGCATGGCTATTCAGCAAGAGTTGGGTCTTAGGATTTTGTAGAGTGAGTTTAGAATAATTACCCATTCAGACACCTAAGGAAGTAACGCGTTTCCATGAATATTTTGTTGTTGTTTACTAGATTTCTTACGTTAAGCACTTGGGATATTCCTTAGAAGAAAGCAGAAGCGGATATACGTATGAAATTTGGTAAGTCCAAGGGAGCTTTGGCCAGTGTGAATGCCTGAAAGTCAGGTTTATTCACAGTGTGTAAAAGAGAAAAAATTCTTCCACTAATCCTTTGATCTCTTTATGGTTTCCTTGTTCATTGTACAGATTGTACCAGAAACAAGTTTCACTTCAAATATAATAGCTAATGACAGAGAGTAGTAAAGGAAGTGGGTGTGGAGCTGTAGTTCACTATAATGACAAGAGTGTCAGTTGCTATTTATAGCATTTGTTAAACTTTCATCTCTTCAAACTGCTATTTTTTTTCTTTTAAACATTTTTAACATCTTTATTGAAGTATAATTGCTTTACATGGTTGTGCTAGTTTCTGCTGAACAAGAAAGTGAATCAGCCATACCTATACATATATCCCCATATCTCCTCCCTCTTGCATCTCCCTCCCACCCTCCCTATCCCACACCTCTAGGTGGACACAGAGCACCAAGCTGATCTCCCTGTGCTATGCAGCTGCTTCCCACTAGCTATTTATTTTACATTTGGTAGTGTATATATGTCCATGCCACTCTCTCACTTCGCCCCAACTTACCCTTCCCCCTCCCCGTGTCCTCAAGTCCATTACCTATGTCTGCGACTTTATTCCTGTCTTGCCCCTAGGTTCTTCAGAACCTTTTTTTTTTTTTTTAGATTCCACATATATGTGTAAGCATATGGTATTTGTTTTTCTCTTTCTTACTTCACTCTGTATGACAGATTCTAGGTCCATCCACCTCACCACAAAAAACTCAATTTCGTTTCTTTTTATGGCTGAATAATGTTCCATTGTATATATATGTGCCACATCTTCTTTATCCATTCATCTGTTGATGGACATTTAGGTTGCTTCCATGTCCTGGCTATTGTAAATAGAGCTGCAATGAACATTTCGGTACATGACGCTTTCTGAATTATGGTTTTTCTTAGGGTATATGCCCAGTAGTAGGATTGCTGGGTCATATGGTCATTTTATTTTTAGTTTTTTAAGGAACACACATACTGTTCTCCATAGTGGCTGTATCAATTTACATTGCCACCAGCAGTGCAAGGGGTTCCCTTATCTCCACTGTCTCTCCAGCATTTACTGTTTGTAGACATTTTGATGATGGCCATTCTGACCATTGTGAGGTGATACCTAATTGTAGTTTTGATTTGCATTTCTCTAATGATTAATGATGTTGAGCATCCTTTCATGTGTTTGTTGGCAATCTGTATATCTTCTTTGGAGAAGTGTCTGTTTAGACTTCTTTTTTAATTGAAGCAACTTTATTTTAAAAAAAAGGCAGAAAACCACTTTCCCATCTCTAATAAAAAACATAATTGGTGGTGAGACTGGAAAGCAGCTGAATCTGAGATCATAAACTCAGAGCTGTGATTTGCAACCTTGAGATTTGAAAGCTGCTAATTTACTGTATGACTAGGAAAATTGTGTTGCTTTTAACTATCCCAAGTTCCTCTTTTTTAGAGTTCTTGAGATCTATGATGAACTCAGTCCACCAGGATGGAAGGAGAAGTGTAGGATTGGGAACGCTGGGAGGGTTGGGGGCAGGTGAGCTGGGTCTGCTGTCATGTGGACCCTCCCCTTGCCTCCTCTTATGTTACAAAGACTGATGTTCAGGTTTCTTCTTTTTTTTAAATAACAAATTAATTTATTAAATCAGAAAAATGTATACCCCAAAAATTTAAATCATAAGTCATATAATCATTCAGAGATAAGAACTGTCAACATTTTTTTATTGAAGTATAGTTGATTTACAATGTTGTGTTAGCTTCAGTTGTACAGCAAAATTATCCAGTTTTTTATATATATATTCTTTTTCAGATTCTTTTCACTTATAGGTTATTACAAAATATTGAGTACAGTTCCCTGTGCTATACAGTAGGTCCTTGTTGGCTATCTATTTTACACATAGTAGTGTGTATGTGTTAATCCCAAACTCCTAATTTATCCCTCTTCTCTCCCTTTTCCTTTGATAACCATAAGTTTGTTTTCTATGTCTGTGAGTCTACTTCTGTTTTGTAAATACGTTCATTTGTATCACTTTTTTTTAGATTTCACATATAAGCGATATCATATGATATTTGCCTTTCTCCATCTGGCCTACTTCACTTAGTGTGAAGTAAGGTTTCCTTCTCTTGTTAGACCTTAAGCTCTTTGTTGGAAACTTTATTTACAACCTTCTGGACTTACAGTATATGCACGACACCTTTATGTAAATCAGTGTTGTTAGGAAAATCTGGATGATTTGATCCTCATACAGCTGTCTACTGATTTGAGTAAATTTTACAAACTGGTGGCAGGCAGATTGTAGAGTGAGGCTAGTAAAACATGCAGGGCTGAACAAGGCAAAAAGATTACAGTAGCTGAGTGCTCAGGGGAGTAAGGCAGCAATCATCTTTGGTCTTCAGGGAAGCAAGAGTGTGGTCTGTACCGGAAGCTTGGTGATAGTGCTTAAGTGATCTTAAATGTGGTGGCACTGACTCCTGATTGAGTTGTTTAAATAACTAAAATTTATTTCAGTTTTTAGGTTTCAGCTCAACATGCCATTATATCTTGTTTGTGCCCAAGACTCTTACTGATATTGAGAATACTGTGAGTGAAACATGATAAACAGAGAAGATACTGGCCTTCAGTCCCTTATCTATTAGCAATAAAAACGTGTTCACAATATAATATACATGAGTTGAAAATTCTGATACTCTCTATTTGCCCTTCCCTTTACGCCAGATAGTATCATCCTCATAGCTGCAATCCCTGGTAATTGTTTATCTTCCTTATGACTGTGCAACAATGTATTTCATGCAAGGTTTTATTCTGGACTAACAAGTGGATAAGAAATGTACTTGTATACAT
The DNA here is from genome assembly GCF_026419965.1 of Kogia breviceps. Taxonomy (NCBI): domain Eukaryota; kingdom Metazoa; phylum Chordata; class Mammalia; order Artiodactyla; family Physeteridae; genus Kogia; species Kogia breviceps. The sequence goes on from NC_081315.1 coordinate 56,225,462, forward strand.
TTTCATTGCATTTAATTAAAGCCACAGATATATATTGCTCACTTTCTTTCTATAACCTTCTATAGCAAAGGCTGAAGAACATAGAACTTTTTTAAGGACTGGCTTTACCCTTTAGGAAATAAGATTGTCACATGAAAATTTAAAAAAAAGAAACTAACATGACAAGGTCAACAATCCCTGGCAGACAAGGAATAAGAACTAAGAACACTGAGTGATGTAAGAGGTCAAGGGAGTCAAGGAAGGGATTAGGCTGGGATAGTCAAAGAAGACTTCCTGGAAGGGGTGGGGTTTGAGCTGAACCTTGAAAAAGAGCACAAGTTTGAGAAGTAAAGAGAAGGCAAGAAGGTTTTCCAAGCAAAGGGAATAGAGTGTTTTCCAGTATGGCTTATTTAGAGAAACCCTTTCCAACTAGGTTTAGAAAAATCTATCCCCCTCTCTCACCTTCCTCATCCCCCCCAAAAAAAGAATTAGGAATTCATTGGCCTAGATACTGAGAAGTCTAGGGGTAGCTCCAGCTTCAGATATGACTGAAGGCAAATGCCCAAACACCACCGTGATTCTCTGTGTTGGCTTCATTCTCCAGTAGGTTCTCCTTTACAGTAGGGCCTAGAAGCTCCAGATTCATAGCCTGATAACTCATTAAGTGGGCAAACGTATGTCCTGGGATTGAGTCCCATTGTCTTCACCAGGGACAAGCCTGTTTCTGAGCCAATCCTGAGGTCAAAGTGACAGAATGCTCTTATTACCTGATCTAGGTCACGAGCCCCTGTAGTTGGGTTAGACTGGAGATGGGAGATTAGTGCCACCTTAGCCTAACAGGTGATGAGCTATATAGAAGTAATTCTGCAAAGAAAGATCAGAGAGGTACTCCTGGAAGGAGAAATGGATGTTAGGAGTCAGAAACCACAATGGTATAAAAGACTATTCAGAAATGAGAAATAGGTCAAGGTTATACAGACCTAGACTTTCTTAAACAAGAGCACAAATGGTTATCATAAAAATAAATTATGATGTTTTCAGGTATTGTTTTACTTTGTATCTGTTTTTTAAATGTTCTACCAAACCAGGCTTTAAAAATATTTAATCTATAAACCATGTTTCATGCCCATTTGCCTCTCCCAACCCTTGACTATTATTTCATCCTACTACTAAGAACTAAAAATAAAAAATAAGTAAGTTGGGAAATGGAGCAAAGCAATTAAAGTTCTTTGCTCTCTATTGCTGAGGACAGAGTATTAAGAAATCTTTTCTTGGGAATTCCCCATGTTTCAGAAAGGATAGAAATTAAGTGGCTATACTCTGGTTTCTCTTCAAAACGCATAAATCTTTCGCCTTTTACTAAAGAAATTAAGTGGCTGATTCATTTATTCAAAACAATAGAGAGAATGTTCTGAGGTGCCAATCCATCCTAACCCCAGCAGATCCTCCCTAATGCCCGTGCTTGCAAAAGGCCTCTGAAATTTCAGGGGTGTTTATTGGCTTTTGCTCTCACCAAAAGCTAATGTGCTTGTGTCACAGTATTTTGTTTATGCACCATAGATGTTCGCATACTTTGTTTTTAAGCACAATCAATAGCATTTATGTAGCACTGAACAGTCAGTTTAGATGACATATCATTTTTGCCTTTTTGTTGTTATTGTTACTTACAAAATCTACTTCTTTAGAGTTTTACATTTTAAGCAAATAAGCCTGTTAGAAATATCAACAGGTTGAAACTGTAGTTGAGAATGTGTTTGCATAGTGCGTAATTATGATCTCTGGAAACATCTTCCAAGGCCCTAATGAATTGGGGTAAGTGGATCCAGCAAGCTTTAGTGTATCTTGACAGCCATTGTGCAGTGAATGCTCTCCCTGAATGGGTTTTGACCTTGACAGTTGAAAAAATATGTATTTTATTTTCCATCTCAGGTACCTTTTAAAAAAGATCCCTGTGATCACTTCATTTATCTTTTCCTTTGGTTGGCTTGGTCCCTGTCACCACTTGGTCCCAAAAGAAAATACCTCAGAAGAGTACAGTGAATACTTTCTCTTTTCCTGTTAATCTTATTATTGGATAAAGGAATACTTTGGACTCTATTCACTGTGAATCAGAAAAGCCAGTTGGAAAAAAACAACCAGCCATTTGTCCAGTGACACATAAAGAATGCTGGATTGGATATTCAAAGCCTCACCAAATCTTAGGGACACACCAAGAGGCTTGCTTTCCCTTTCATTCATCAAATATTTCTTGGGTGTCTTCTATGACCAAGGTACATTAGTCAGTTTCATCAGTGGTTTGGGCCAATGCCCCACAAATAAAAAGTACTCAATACCTATTTGCTGAAAATGAATAATAACTAACATTTGTTGAGCAATTATTAAGTGCCAGCAGCTTTAATTCTCAAAGCAACTGTGCGAAGTAGGTGTCATTCACTGCATTGTAAAAGTGAGGAAACTGAGGCACGCAGAGGTTCAGTAACTCGACCAAGGTGATGAATCTATTATGAGGATGGATCTGATGCTTTTAGCATCTGATGCATTATACTACTCCAGTTCATTGTGGTAGGTGTGATTGTTTAACCTTTTGTCAGAGATTATGAACTCAAGGTTCAGATCTTGTGAATAATTTTCTCAAAAGAACACAGGACAGCCTGGATTAGACCTGAGTCTGACTGATTCTGCCATCACTGCTGCCTTCTGTGTTATGGTGTGAATCCCATCCATATACCACCTTCTCCCCTAACTTCTGGTCCATCTCCATGCCCATAGCCAATCATCTGAAACCACCACTTTATCACTGGGGAATGAATGCACTAATGGCTATAAACAAAAGGCTCCTATTTTCAGGTCAAAGGTAACCACACAAAGATCCTGCAAAATTTCAGAACTTATTCACTATAATCTCTCGGTTTGTCGGTTACTTGTATATTTTAAACTTTGTGGAGTTTTAGTTCTCTGAAGGATCCATGACAGTTTTGGCACAAATTGGGATTAAGGAGGAGAAAATCAAGCCTCTTAAGTTTTTTTCATTTGATTAATTATTCCTTATAGGTTTTATATTTATTATTGTTTCTGGAGCTTTACCGGTGTGGCCATCCACTTTCCTTCATCTGCAGGGCTGGGTGCCTACAGCTGATGCTTCTATGAAAAGCTTATGTGAGAATATCATCTATTCTATTCTATGTAATCAATTCCCTTCATCCTCTTATTGCCCCCACATCTGCTAATCATGAGTTTGTGTGTCAAAAATCAATCGTTAAAAATTACGACTTCTGGCTGGCTTCATGTTGTATGTGTGTTATATGAAGCCTGAATCTCAAAATAGATTCCAAATCATGATATCAAGCCACACCTGTCCTGGCTTATAGATTTACGTAGGGGTTTGAAGGCACTATTAGATGATACTGAGTACCAGCCCCACCAGTTGGGGGTTAAAAATCTAATCTCACACCCATGTAGACAGAGCCAAACACAAAGGAGCATAAATACAATCAAGCAATAAGTACACTGGGCAGATCCTTATTCACCGGGAAGAACAAATATTTGTTGGGTGAGACAATCTTCCCAGTTCCAGAGAACATGGAAATACCATCATTCCTGTAAACTGCATAGCCCCAGGTATCATGTTTGTTTCACGTCTCCAGGCATCAATATCTTCTCTTATTAAAAGAAGGTTTTCCCAAAATCATGTCTTCTCAGGTGCCAGTCAACACTGGAGGAATATTCAAGGACTAAATCCCAGTGCAAAGGGAAACTTCCTTCTCTCCTGTAGCAACTTTTTTCAAGGAAGGGCAGAAATTCTAAGCACAGAGTAACAAGAAATCTGGGCAGATTATTTTACTGCTGATCTAAAGCTTTCTTTGACATTCAATTCAGCTATACGAGAATTAATACTACACACGATGTGTTCCCCTCTTACCTGTTTAATTTCATTATGATCATTCTTAGAAATGTGAGTACAAGAAGCAGATAGGCGAGTTAACCACTTTTCCAACACGAGTTATGAAGTTCAAACAAACGATTATTTTATTTTATTTTATTTTATTTTAGCTGGTTATTTCCAAAGGAGCACCCTCTTTCTCTGTTAATTAGAATCTACATATTTGCTTTTTTACTAGAAATATATTACAGTTGTCAATTCCAAGCAAAAAATATTAGAATGTAATTTCCTGTTTGGAGTATGTTAACAAATTAAAACAAAGGAAAGGAAAGTATCTTCCATTATTAGTGATGACAACATGCCATCTACTATACACAAATATTATACTGCTGAGCCTTTTGAATTATCTTTCCTGATATGAGGGTACGTTGTGCTGACCTCTTCAAGATCCCTCACTCAGCTTTCCTTATGACCACATTCACAGTTATCTATAAGTTATCTGTAAGCTGACATTAGGGTGTGGACTACAGAAGAGAGTAAAGTCAGAAAAGCATGACCTAACACTCACTCAAATGGGGTCCTAGTCACCTGGATGAAAGACTAGATCTTTCCAGAATTTAAACCCAGGCCCTCTGAAACCATTCACTTAGTGTCTCTTGTGCAAAGTGCTGCCCTGGGTGCCCTGAGCATTTAAGCCTTGGAGCAGTCCTGTGCAGGAGGCTTAGACTGTATCTCACTCACATTCACACATTTAGAGTGAAAAGAGCCAGGCTTTCAATTAGGTTTGTCTCCCTCCATGCTCTTACCACTACTTCACATGCCCAACTCTAAAGAAGCAGAGAGATTAGTAAAATCAGCCCCTGCCAGTGGAACCAGCTTCACATGGCCAGGGTCAGGGTCAGTGTCAGGGTCAGCATTGGAAGGTCCTTATGCTTGGTTTAATGTTCTGCTGCCACTGTCTTGAAATTCTTAATAATTTTTGGAAAAGGGGCCTCACGTTTCATTTTACCCTGATTTTGCCAATTATCTAGCTAGTCCTACCAGTAAGGATAACACACAGCAGAAGGAACAGTCCCATTAAAGCCCCCTTTGGGGACATTGGAATGAAGAGGGCTGTCTTCTATATAGTTAGTTGCCTAGCAGATCAGTCATAAAATTGATCTCAAGGCACTCTAGGTATTTGGGAAAATACTCAGATTTCTGTCTTTCTTCTTATGGGGAGATAGAAATGAGAAGTAGTGTTTGTCCATTTTTCCCCTATAGTTAGCTGTCACACCTAATAATTTGCTTTACATTTTGAAGTGTGTGGCAGTATCTCACACCAAATAAGAGCTCTAAAGGAAGAAATAATCTTGAAAAGTCTTGAGGTTGCATCTTTTTGTGAGTCAATGTACAACACACAGCCATCCCTTTTCATGGTTTGAAGGAATTAGCAACTCTTTGCAACTTTAGAACAGTAAATACAGTGGCCAAGTACACTGGAAGTGCAAGGGAGACACATCTTCCTGGTTTAAAACCCCCCAAAAGTCCTATGCAAAAAAAAAAAAAAAAAAATTAGCTTCTCTTACTGGTTTAAAAATGAACAGTACTCTCACTGTCAACAGATACTGATCTGAAATGCTCAGGACACCACACAATAAATATCCAGTGTTAACAATTACACCAGAAAGAGGAATTCTCTTACAAGGCAGTGACTAGATAAAAAACTATATGGGATTTAGTGACCAATTGTATGCTGGAAGGTTTGGCTTTAGATGTAGGTGTAAACTTGCGTGATAACATTTTAGAGATAGAGAGGTCTCACTTACCCCAAATTCTTACTAACTTAATATGGTATTTGGAATTCTAACACTGGGGTATCATTATTTTGGGTTAAAAATTATTAAACATCATACCTTCATATGTTACAATCACTAATCCCTTTTCTGCATGGTTGGAGGTATGCAGGGATACAAAAGCAAGTGAAGGACATCCTGAAGGAGGAAAATAGGCTGTAGAAAATGACTTTCCCCCATTTTTCTTCCAATTCAGCCCTCATAATTTTGCCTGAAACTAATGCTGAAATCTGACATGAGGAACATTGCAGAAGTAGCAATTTTAACATCAACAACATCAATAATCATTACAATAAATACTTTTGTGAGCTGTGCCAAGCACTCATTTTATGAGTCATCTCATTTAATTTTCAAAACAACTGTGTGGAGGTAACTATTTGTACCTGTTCAAATGCTTTCAGCTGCAAGACCTAGAGTTAGATCAGATTCAAAATGGTGTAAATAATAACAGAAATCTGTTATTTCAAATAACAATTCTCTCATGGTGAATAGTGTTTAACCTAATCAATATTTTCCTCTTAAGACTGAGAAGAGGTCCAGATTGCTCTGTTTGCAAGGATGCCCAAAACTTGAGCGAATTAGTTGCTGTGTTAGCAAGGAAGCAGGAAGGGGGTGGATTTTGCATAGACAACCAAGTATATCTACCACAGACTTCACTGTGCCCTAGGACAAATGAAAACACAAGCTCAGCAAGCCGGGTAACTTGTTGCAGGACACAGAGCTGGTAGGTGATGATGCCAGGACAGAGCCAGCCCCAGTCTGTAGAACCCTGAAGGTCATGCTTTCAACCATTGTGCCTTTCAGCACATTCCCTTTGTGTATCCATCCATAAGCATTCCAAATTTTTGCAAAAATTATTTTAAAAATTAAACACCATTGTTTCACCATGATAAGCTTAAGAAAGAAATCCAGAATGATTTCATTACACCTGCCTGGCCTGTATTAGTAGGTACTCTTCACAGTCTAATACCAAGTCCTACACTCCAGTTAAAACCTACTGGGAATACAGTCACTCTGGAGAACAGTATGGAGGTTCCTTAAAAAACTAAAAATAGAACTACCATACAACCCAGCAATCCCACTACTGGGCATATACCCTGAGAAAATCATAATTCAAAAAGAGTCATGTACCACAATCTTCATTGCAGCTCTATTTACAATAGCCAGGACATGGAAGCAACCTAAGTGTCCATCAACAGATGAATGGATAAAGAAGATGTGGCACATATATACAATGGAATATTACTCAGCCATAAAAAGGACTGAAACTGAGTTATCTGTAGTGAGGTGGATGGACCTAAAGACTGTCATACAGAGTGAAGTAAGTCAGAAAGAGAAAAACAAATACCGTATGCTAACACACATATATGGAATCTTAAAAAAAAAAGAAAATGGTCAGAAGAACCTAAGGGCAAGACGGGAATAAGGATGCAGACCTACTAGAGAATGGACTTGAGGATACAGGGAGGGGGAAGGGTAAGCTGGGACAAAGTGAGAGAGTGGCATGGACATATATACACTACCAAACGTAAAACAGATAGATAGTGGGAAACAGCTGCATAGCACAGGGAGATCAGCTCGGTGCTTTGTGACCACCTAGAGGGGTGGAATATGGAGGGTGGGAGGGAGGGAGACGCAAAAGGGAAGAGATATGGGGACATATGTATATGTATTACTGGTTCACTTTGTTATAAAGCAGAAACTAACACACCATTGTAAAGCAATTATACTCTAAAAAAGATGTTTAAAAAAAAAAACTAGAACTACCATATGACCCAGCAATCCCACTACTGGGCATGTATCCTGAGAAAACCATAATTCAAAAGGACACATGTACCCCAGTGTTCATTGCAGCACTATTTACAGTAGCCAGGACATGGAAACAAACTAAATGTCCAACAATAGATGAATGGATAAAGAAGATGTGGTACATATATACAACAAAATATTACTCAGCCATGAAAAGCAATGAAATTGGGTCATTTGTAGAGATGTGGATGGACCTAGAGTCTGTCATACAGAGTGAAGTAAGTCAGGAAGAGAAAAACAAATATCGTAGAATCTAGAAAAATGGTACAGATGAACCTATTTGCAGGGCAGGAATAGAGACATAGACATAGAGAATGTACATGTGGACACGGGGTGGGGGGGAAGGGGAGGGTGGGACGAATTGGGAGATTATGATTGACATATATACACTATCATGCATAAAATAGATAGCTGGTGGGAACATGCTGTAAAGCACAGGAAGCTCAGCTTGGTGCTCTGTGATGACCTAGATGGGTTGGATGGGGTGTGGGAGGGAGGTCTAAGAGGGAGGGGATATATGTATACCTATAGCTGATTCACTTCATTGAACAGCAGAAACTAACACAACACTGTAAAGCAATTATACTCCAATTAAAAAATAGAAAAACCTACTGGGACATTTTAGCCTAGCAGGACTACTTTGGAAAGGAGTTCCCAAACAATGTTAGCCTTTGAGGATTCTGAGGAATTGAGAAGGACTGTTCCTATCTAAATGCTTACAGTTTGATAATATAGTGAATTCTGCCACAATTGCTGGATGCAGTGTATCTTTAGCCATAACACTCCCCTAAGATACTCTTGTCTCTTACTTACCCGGGAAACCTAGCTATTCTTAAACCACCAAATTTACTACAAAGATAACTTCTGGATTTTCTGCTGCTAGTTTTTATACAAGTTGAAGTTGGATAAAATAAATGACTGGTTCCAGAGGTTATAGAGAAATAATTGTTCGGGGGAAGAAATAGAAAATACACATATATTCTGTATTTGTTTTTCTTGTAATTGATTATTTTCAAAACAAATGGAATGATGATAACTTTACCCAAATCTTATATTTTAATGGAGATAGTTAAAGGCAGGAATATATTACTACATTAAAATGCTTAGGTGACTTATTTCTACCAAATTGAAAAAATTATATATTCTTTTGACTATACAACCTTCAGTGAAAATGAAGAGCTGAAAATTGGATCTGAATTTGACTCTTGGAAGTATTTAACAATATACAAAAATAAAAAGGCTAAAAATCTTCACCTAATGAATTTAAAAGTTGAATGTGCCTATGGGATTAGTGAGAAGAAAACTCAATTTTACTTTTATTTTTCCTTACTTTTGTTGTTTCTTTTCAACTGACCTCCAACCTCATTTTTTCCTCATGTTTAGTTTTAACTATAGAGGCAAAAACTAAGTAGATATGCTTCTTACATTCTTCAAATGGAGACATTTTAAAGGCAGCTAAGCATGACTAGAAAAAAAAAGATGGCAAACTAGAAAAAAAAAAAGATGGCAAAATTAGAGATGACTTTAATGGACCAATTCTTTTTTTTTTTTTTTTTTTTTTTGCGGTACAACCTGTGTCCCCTGCATTGGCAGGCGGACTCTCAACCACTGCACCACCAGGGAAGCCCTGACCCAATTCATTTTTTCTAACAAATTGGCTGGATATTTGATTATCATAGAGACACAGCACGAATTCAGCAGAAATATTCCAACTGTATTCAGTGAAAATAAATCTGTTCTCCAGCTAAGTAATTTATTGTTATCAAGATCATTTTGAATATGAAGAAAAAACCACTTCCTATTATTATAAAATATGTATCACCTTTTGTTGTAGTTTCAAAGGAGAAATCTTAACAACTACTATAAACAATTACTTGTCAGTTCATGATTTTGTGAGATATTTCATATTTAGATCACAAATAAGAAGAAAAAATGATAAGGAAACATAACTGGTTAAGATTTTGTTGGGTGAAGGGAATCCTAAGAATATTGTTTTTTACTACCTTACATAAACTAGAAGTGACAGCTTAGAAATATGGAAAGTCATGGGAAACCAGAAAATGATTTTGAACCCTGAAACCTCTCAAGGAAATAGGAAATGAGATCATAAAACTATTTTTTTTTCCTGTAGGAGATTTGGCATTAGAGTGACATTGACGAAACCTTAGATAGGGAATGAGAGGAAATGGACTTCAACTTTGGCCTTTTATAGTAAGGGTGAAAAACCAAAGAGCCTAAGTTGCTGTCTCTCATTTTAAAATTTCACTGATTCATTATACCCAAGAAGGGATTCTTAGTAAATATAATGCTGAATGAATGAAGGAATCAGTGTATATATATAAATGTTTTATATAAATATAAAAGTATATATATAAATGTCTCTAGAATAACTAAGACTCTTCGAAGGGTCTTTAAGGGAACACTTTAGCATTCTATGGTGGTGAAAGAGAGCCTTCTAGAATAAAACTAGTTTACTAATTAAATTCTTGCACTGAAACATAAATAAAATTATAATCTAAATTCATTCCAAAGAAGGTAATGCAATGAGGTTGTGTCATGGAATTCCAGAGGCAAAAAAAAAATAGTGTTGTTAAAAGCTTGCATGCTTAAGTTCTATTCTCTATCTAGTTTCCATTTACTGATCCAATTTCCTGTTCAGTGGAGTGTGTACCTTGCTATAACCCATGGAATGTGGTCCAGGAGGAATGCACACCTAATCCTCCTAAACCAATGAGTCAAACATGGCAACCACAGTAATCTACAAAGAACCCAAACATAGGAACTACCACTACTGAAATATGACCTACTTTGATGTCTTACCTGTGGCAATGCAGAAGAACCAAGTCAATAAATGTACATATTCTATAAATTTTGGAAAACTTTCTTTTGTACTTTTAACCTATGCTTCTAAATATTAATAAATTTTTGGATATTCTACAAAATATTTGACCATTTAAATATTACTTCTATTTTACAGTTAGAAACCTCAAGATAATATAAATATTGGTTCCATTTCAATAATTATAATTTCCGTGCTACAGTTAGTTGTATAGAAATAAGCGTACAACTGCCCAAGTCACTTGGGCAGTTGTATGCTTATTGTTGCCCAACAACAGTTGCCCAAGCCACTCACTGAAGTGTATATAGCCCCAGATTTTCCTGGCCTTAACCCAGATCCCTATAATTACACAAATAACAGTAACCTCTTTAACTTGCTGCCTCAGACACATGCACACTGATATACCTTTGCAAACCAAAAGTATAGGAAAGCTGTCAAGCTAAGGACACAACGTCAAGAGTTCTAGACCTATACTGGAATCTCACAACAGTGGATTTGCTACCTCTTCAAAGGAGGCCTCAGGCAAATACCTAAGTAAGACCAGAAAGAGGGAAGCTAGATTGATGATTTCTTCAAATGAGAGAAAGGTCAGTCTTCTGCACCTATGACTGGTCTGAAATGGCACAATGTAGAACCTGCTTTGATTTCAATACAGCAAGGACCACTACTCACTCATTCATTTAACAATATTCTGGGGACAGTGTGCTAGGCAGTATTCTAGGAGCTGGCAACACAGTGGTGAATAAGACACACTGAGCTTACAGACAGGCAGAAAGATAAGACATGAACAAATACTTGCATAATTAATTAATACAATTGTAAATTTATGTATAGAAGAAAAGTAAAAGATGCTATAGCAATGTAGTATAGGTAGAAAATGTGTACATCCCAGTAGGTCTTAGAGAATTCCCATGTATGCCTACCATCCTAGATGATAGCCAGTACTACCTCCTTTCACAGTCATGAATGTTTATGGGTGATAAGTAAGTGATTATTGCTCACTTTCATAGAGGAGATCTGACTTTGAGAGCCATAGAACACTTTTTTTCAAAAAGTGACTTTTCAGTTGAGACATAAGGATGTGAGAGCTACCCAGAGAAGGGGTAGGGTACTCTAAAATGAAGGGAGGACAGGGGAAGTTGCAGGTACAAAGACCTAAGGGGTAAAGAAGCCTGATCCATTTCAAGAACTTGTGAACAGGGCATGGTTTGGTAAGACAGGCAGTGGCAGATCATGTAGAGCCTTAGCAGTAAATGTATAGGTTTAAGCCCTAGAGCAATAAGAGGCCATTGAATCAAAATAGTATTTATAACTATGCATAAAATGTAGTGTTTAGGATGTGCCAATATCTATTTGACACATGTAAGAGATATGAACTCAGTGTACAACAATTCAAAGCAGGTGGTATTATGTCCTGTGTTTCAGATTAGGAGACTGAGCCACAAAGGGTTAAGGCAACTTGCCTCAAGCCATATATCAAGAAAGTGAGGGAACGAGGCTTCCAACCAGGCAGACTTGCTCCAGAGTCTTCACTCTGTTAATCAAGGTAGTGACCATATCAGATTTGATGGTTAAAAATTTAATTGAGCTTAAAAAACTTCAAAGTTCTGAGTTTATTCTGAAATGATTAAATGACAATGAAATGTTGAACTTGCTGTTACTTTCTCTTCATCAGGTTAAAGTCCACATTCTCAAGACGGTGAAGTATGACCTGTGTTAAATAAAAAATGAAGTTATGGACATATGCATATATATAAATGGAAAATGGCTGAGTGGCAACATGAAACACTGCTAAGTGGTTACCTCTGAAGATTTGTTGGAATGAGGGAGTGCAAGAGTAAGGGATTTTACACTTCATTCTGAACTGTTACGTTTTTCCCATGAGTGCATATTTTTAAACAGTAAAAGTCAAAAAGTTATCAACACCCACAATGTTCCTGCTCGCTAAGAAACATGCAATGTTTTTGGAGTTGAAGAGCACTATTAGTAAGAAAGGAATCATTGCCTTCACCTGTCCTGTGAGAACAGATAGTCATAAGAAAAGACTTCAAACAAACCACATAGCATGTTTGTTTGAACAAGAAATTAGGGATGTTCATATTACCAAGGTACTGTGCATTCTGACCATGAGTTTAATCATGTTCTTTCCTGGTAATGAGAGTAACCCTTCAAAGAGAATCTAATGCTATCACAGTCAACAGACAATGCAACTCAGCATCGAGACATTTTCCAGGTAGTAGAAACCAGTGCTAAGTAAAGTCTAAGTAAAATTGCTGTGTGGTTAAGCTGAATTTTATTTTGTCCAATTCTATACATCTCATAATTTTCAAGACATTGTTTTAAGTCAAGCAATCAATCAACCAATCAAGGAATATAATTCTGAATGGTCCTCCAACTACCTTATATCAATAACATGGGACTGGGTATGTGTACTGGTGCTTTTACTGAACTATGGTGGTGACTCAGATTACAGTCAATGTCTTTCCTAGAAAAGAAAGAATTGTCCTTTTTCTAAAGTTTCAGATGTCTCACATTCACTTAACTGAGCAACAAACTGAAATTTCCCTTTGATTTACGTATAATCTTGGGTCTATACTTGTGACCATTTCATGTTTAGACATCTCTGTAATATTCATGTGCATGTTATTTTTTTTAGAATAAAATTTCTTAACGTGCTGTGCTGATAAAAGTATATTGATTTTGTTTAATCATGATGGCAATGCTATAAGACTTGAAGTCTATAATAGAAGTTTATTATTTCCTGGGAAATTTCAAAGCCCCAGGGCTTCTCAGATCCCAGGTTGCACTGACCCTTGTGTTTAAAACATGTTCTCTTGTCTATGAAGTTGTTTCTTTCCTGTGTTACTCTGCAAAGGACAAGTGTTAGGATACGGAATATTCCATTTAATTTAAAGTCAGATGCAGTTGACAGTATGGCTATGTTTCTTACTCCTAGTATTGGGTGTATGATCCTACATATTTTAGAAACTTACAAACATCTAGGAACACTTTCCTCTTTCTTTTGTTTAACAGATATTTTGTTTGACTCCATGTTAAACAGAATTAGTCATATTTTACTTCGTTGCATCCATAGCACACTTTTCCTAATGCTATCACAACACTTACAACATTTCTTTTTCTTTATTTTGTTACATTTCTGTTTCCCATTCTAATTATATGTTTTTGAAGGGTTAATATTTATTATTATTATCATCATTATTATTATTACTATTTCTTCTCCAACTCTAAAGAACAGTATCTAACAAATATAGATAGTAGGTTTTCCATATATACAGACTGAAAGAAGAAAGGAAGGAATTAATAAATGCATGAGAAGTTACAGATATATACATGATTTGGGCTAAAAGTCCTTTGATTTCAATAATTACTGAAATAATCAATTTGTGAGCAGGGAAGGATAAAGAGTACATTACCATACATATTATTCTGGATATTCAGATGGCGTGGGTCTTGTTAAGAGAGAAAAAAATGAGCAGTCATCATTGTATCATTTGTGGCAGGTGGATAAAAGAAATGATACACGCAATAATTTAAAAGAAGTAACTAACAGTTACTTTTATTTTCAGAGCAACTGGGAAGTAGAAAGGAGGAAAAGAAAGAAATCTTTGTTAGCTTTAGCCTTAGAAGATAAAGAAACAGTTGAGCACTATTTCTTCAAACAATAAATAGATAACTATAAAACATATGTGGTCTGTCTCATCCTACAGCAGTAGAAGAACTACCACATCCACTCTTCAGGACCTAGGACAGAGATATCAATAGCAAAATTACCAAAACACAAAAGGACTGAACTAGAACTCCTTGCACAGGTCAGCAGCATGAATGTACTCCTAAATATGGCTCCAACCTTCTTCACCATCTAGATAGTCACAATGGGGTCATAGCAACTACAGATGGTGCAGTCTCAGCTCTAACAGCCCTTGGAACAACCTGCCACTGAATATGTCCTAGTTATAAAATGTTTCAGTCCCATGCTTATACACCCTTAATGATCAGGAGGTGAAAAGGGATAGAATTTTAAAATCTTTATGAGAACATATTGAAAGTCTAGCTATTTGAAGATGTATAAAGATCCTAATGTTCATGAGGGGAAGTGGAAAATAGAATGGCTTATCTGTGATTTCCAATGAATAAAATAAGAATCAGATAATTCATCTTAGATAAGCCTACAAAAAGTCAAAGAAAGTATCTGGGTTTTTCTGCAAATCACAGGCATTAATTTCTGTGTTATCTCTCATTTACAAAAGAAGGCCTATAAGATCTGAAATACATGGGATGATCAGCAAGGGAACTTGAAAAAATGGTTTATTCTGAATACCTTTGAATACCACATAGCTTTATATCTGCCAGATGCAGCTGGACATTGAGATATGAGAACCTCATCAGAGAAAAATTTGAGAAATGGTGAAAGCCTGAATACTTTCCCATTAAGTTAAGGAATAGACAATGGTGTCCTCTCACAACTCCTATACAACATTTTCCTGGAAGTCCTAGTCAGTGCCATAAGGAAGAAGGAAGGAAGGAAGGAGGGAAGGAAGGAAGGAAAGAAGGAGAGAGAGAAGGAAGGAAGGAAAGAAGGAGAGGGAAAGAAGGAAGGAAGGAAGGAAGGGAGGGAGGGAGAGAAAGAAAAGGCATGCATATTGGAAAGGAAAAAATAAAATGGTCTCTTCAGTCTCTGTTCTTCCTTCTATGTTAGCTATGATTATCTCAAGGTTTGGCATCAAGCCATTTATTTGTCTGTTGACCATGTCTAATATATTACTTGCTATTTCTATCATTTTTAGACATTTTTCCTTAGTTTGAAATTGATTTTTCCATCTCATTTTTCTATTGTTTCAGATTATAAAAGTTGTTTTATTGAATTATATTCTTGTTACTTTCTTCTACAGCACAAATTTGTAGGACAATCGTTTTTTCTGTAGTTATGTTTTCTTATCTTATAGGACTTATGATATTTTTATACCTAATGGCGCTTCCTTTATTTTGTTTAGTTGCCATGCCATTTCTTTGTATCTGTCTCGTGCTTAAATTAGGCAGTGCTGTACCGTCTCTTGTCTCTCATATAGTTTGAATGACTTCTCCTTGACATTCTACACAACATACCTTCAATTAATTTATCTTTAATGAACTTCAGTATAAGGACAGGGAGTTGATTTCTAGCCAACGTTCAGAGAGAGAGTAAGAGTGGGAAAGGCAAAGAACTCGGCTGTGCCTTGCTACAATCCCTGCTAGAGGACTTGGCCGTATGGTTTTGTCTTTGAGAAGCAGAGGAACATCAAGTACCAGAGCCCGCTCTATCACAAGTGCAATTCTCTCCTGTAGATATTTTTCTCATCTACTCCAATTCAACAGACCTATAGGATGGTAAATTTTGGCATCCATTCATCCCTCTAAGGCTTTTTCCTTAAGTTTTCCCAGATCTTCCCAATTACACCCCAGTTTACTTTTTTACAAGTAGAAAGCATGCATGAGAATTCTCATGAATCTGTCAATTGACTGAGGATAGAGGTGAAGTTGAGGGCCTTCTCCCACTATACCACACTAGAGTTTTCAAGGTTTCTAATTTTCATAGTCACTTTTTATTTATTATTTTTATTATTTTTAATTTTATTGAATCATGGTCACTTTTTTAAAGTTTATGATGTGAGGTTACGATCTTTCTTATGTTTATTGGTACTAGTAATTCTCTTCTCGGAGAACTTTAGTAACAAGTGTTGAAGAAATCAGGTTTTACTTTGTTTTAGACCTGCTAATAACTCTTTATTGGGTCATTATTACAATTGTTGGGGAAAGAGTGGGAAGGGTTAATACAGACAGAGTCTATGCTATAAAAATTGTTCTTTCATCCAAAAGATAGAAAGATTTTAATAGTATAATAATCAAAGATACAACTTTGTTATTTTTCCTTCAGAGATTCAAGTAAATTGTCATTTAATATGTGTCAGTGGCACTTCAGGTTCATTTCTTGGGAAGTCCTCCACCACACATTTTCAATGGCTTTGTTGAAGTATAATTTCCATATCATAAAATATACTCATTTTAAGTACATAATTTAATAAATTTTAGTAGTTGTAAAGCCATCATTGTAATCAAGATATAAAATAACTCTAGCTCCCTAAAAGTGTTTTCATGCCCCTTTGCAATGAATTCTCTCCCTTCCCTACAGCCTCAGGCAACCACTGATCTACTCTCTGACATCATATGGTTTTGCCTTTCCTAGAATTTCAAATAAATGCAATTATGTAGTCTTTTTTTTTTTTACTTCTTGCATTTAGTATAAGATTTTTGAGTTTAATCCTTTTCATTCCCATTTTCATATTATTTATATTTATTTCTTAGCAGTTTCTACAGAATGGCTATATCACAAATTATTTATCCATTCACCAGTCAATGAACATTTGAGTTTTCCCATTATTTGGCTATTATGTATAATGCAGTTATGAACATTTACAAACGAGTCTTTGAATATACAAAGGTTTTTCTTTCTCTTGAGTAAATATCTAGGTTAAATATTTTTTTCTAGAAGTTTTATCATCTTTGCTCTTACATTTAGTTCTATGATCTATTTCAAGTTCCTTTTTTAATATGGTATGAAGTGAAGTTTAAGATTCATTTTATTCATACAGATATACAGTTGTTCTAGTAACATTTGTTGAAAATATTAACTTTTCCCTTATTTGAATGCCTTAGTACCTTTATTAAAAATCAACTGACCATATGCATTTGGGTCTATTTCTGGACTCTTTATTCCATTTCGTTAATAAATATGTCTATCCTTATACCATTACCATACTGTCTTAGATCTATAGGTTGGTAAATCTTGAAATCAGGTAATCTAGCTTGTCTACCCTTGTTTTTCTTTTCAAGATTGTCAAAAGATGACCTTTTTAATCAAAAGAAAACATTGAAAATGCTTTTTATATTAAAATTGTCATAAGGAATTATTTCTTGGTGATGAGCTTTTTAAAAAGTATTAATGGAAACAGTCTGCTTTTCTGTATAAAATTTTAAATGAACTAGTCCATTTCTTCAAAAATACATTTTTTAAATTGAAGTAGAGTTGATTTACAATGTTGTGTTAGTTTCAGGTGTACAGCAAAGTGATTGTTATACATATATATATACATATATATATATTTTTCAGATTCTTTTCCATTACAGATTATTACAAGATACTGAATATAGTTCCCCATGCTATACAGTAGGTCCTTGTTGGTAATCTTTTTTTTTTTTTTTTTTTTTTGCAGTACATGGGCCTCTCACTGTTGTGGCCTCTCCCGTTGCGGAGCACAGGCTCTGGACACACAGGCTCAGCGGCCATGGCTCACGGCCCTAGCTGCTCTGTGGCACGTGGGATCTTCCCGGACCGGGGCACGAACCCGTGTCCCCTGCATCGGCAGATGGACTCTCAACCACTGCGCCACCAGGGAAGCCCGGTAATCTATTTTATATATAGTAGTGTGTATGTGTTAATCCAAAATCTTAATTTATCCTTTCCCCTACCTTTACCCTTTGGTAACCAAAAGTTTGTTTTCTATGTCTGTGAGTCTATTTCTGTTTTATAAATAAGTTCATTTGCATCGTCTTTCTTTAGATTCTGTATATAAGTGATATCATATAATATTTGTCTCTCTCACTTACTTCACTTAATATGATAATCTCTAGGTCCATCCATGTTGCTGCAAATCGCATTATTTCATTCTTTTTTTATGACTGAGTAATATTCCATTGTGTGTGTGTGTGTGTGTGTGTGTGTGTGTGTGTATACCACATGTTCTTTATCCATTCATCTACTGATAGACATTTAGGTTGCTTCCATGTCTTGCCTATTGTCAATGGTGCTGCTATGAACATTGGTGTGCATGTATCTTTTTTTTTTTTTTTTTGTGGTACGTGGGCCTCTCACTGTTGTGGCCTCTTCCATTGCGGAGCACAGGCTCCAGATGCACAGGCTCAGCAGCCACGGCTCACGGGCCCAGCCGCTACGCGGCGTGTGGGATCCTCCCAGACCAGGGCATGAACCTGTGTCCCCTGCATCGGCAGGCGGACTCTCAACCACTGCGCCACCAGGGAAGCCCAAGAAGGTTTTTTTCACTTAACTTATGCAGAACCCAAAAATCAAAGCGATGAACATAACCAAGCTGGTGCAAATGATTTTCAATGCTTGATTTGAACATTTTGAGTATGTTGGCTATCTCCCACGTGGTATAACATTGAGTGTTCTCAAGTAATGTCTCGATTTGATTGCTATCAGAGTGGTCCACCCGACAACCATGGGGCACTGTCCAGCGAGAAATCTCCAGCACAAAACTTCACAAACCACTTTTGACACATTTAGTCAGTCACAGCACCTTCTCCATACACTGCACAAATCTTTTTTTTGCGTTTCACTTGTGTTTTTACCTTTCTTGAAAGGTAATAAAGCATAGTATGCTGAAAATATTGCTATTTCTTCCATCTTCAACACAAAAATTCACCAATTTTGCTGTCTTTTTTTTAAATGGATGCTGATATGACAGCTCTCACAATACAATCTAACAAGGTTGTTTCGAATGAAGTTAAAGACAACTAAGTGCTACTGGAGCCATCTTACAGAAAAAAAATGAAGAAAACTTTTGGCCAACCCAATATATTGATTAATTTGTGTTTGTGTTCAAGGACAAAAATTGGATTCAGTGACAAGTGTGTGCATAACATCCAGAGAAAAGAAAGCTCCGGCAAAGCTGAAGCTTGTGCACAGTAACAAGGAGACACAAGAATGAGACAAATCCATGGAAGGAAGTCCTCCACTGGGCTTGACCTGGAAACTTCCCACTTGACCTTTTCCCTTCCTTTGCTACATCATGATTCCTAGAGAGTCTCCTATTCTCTAGCCTCTGTCTTCTAACCAGACATACCTGGTACATAAATATTGGGTTGGCCAAAAATTTCATTTGGATTTTTCCATAAGATGTTATGGACTTTTTGGCCAACCCAATATTTGTTGACTAAATAAAAGGACTGAAAGGACTCAGGGTAGAAAATTTGGAAAATCTGGAAAATTAAGTTGGAAGGAACTGAAAGTCACTCTAATTCACCAACCATGCTGAGGGGATCAGAGCCATCACGCTGAAGCAGGTTCATCCACATTTCTTTATACAAATACATACACACATGAACACATTCAGAAGATTGAAATTTTATATACTTCCCAACAGTATATAACCATTTCCTGGTTTGCATACACCTCTTCAAGTACCATGCCTTTTTTTAAAAATGATTGAAAACGAAGGGCACTGTTGCTAAATATTTAGAAGTGTGAGGCTACCATCCCAATGATTTTACAGAATAAGCACCCATCAGTGTCATATCCTCAAATACTAATTAGGACAGAAAAATCCCAAATTGATTCTCCACACATACATAGGAGTGGACACATGGACTTTCAGTGTTATAATGCTGTACCCATTCAGTTACAAGGACTCGCTGTCTCGGAGCAGTGTACCTCAAACTTCAATGTGCATGGGGGATCATTTGGGGACCTTGTTCAAAGGAAATCTTTGATTCAGTAGGTCTGAGATGGGCCTGGAATTCTTCATTTCTAACAAGTTCTCATGTAACACAGAAGTTACTATTCCATAAACCATATCATGAATCACAAAACCTTAGATGATAGGAAACTAGATTATTACAAACAATAGTGTGAGCTCACAAATGTGAGAGATCTTGCCAACTGACCCAAAAGTAATGTGCCATAATCTACAACCTGGTTGTTAAAATCTACTTAACTTTCAGCAGATCTGCCCTACACACAAGGTAAGAATGGCCTTAAAGCACAGAGAAAACAACCCACCACTGTGAAAACACTTTCTGCTGATTCATCTACTTAATGGGACCACCTCTACTACTCCTCAGATCCCTGATAAGCCCAACATCGTCACAGACGATTTTAATCAGGTTCAGGCATTGGCCCCCTGGAAATTGAGATTTCTTTCTGATCTAATTGTCCTTCCTATTGGGGAAAATCATCTGTTGACACGAGACAGATAAAGCCTTTTCTCAAGAACTCCCAATGACGTAAACGCAATGTAATTGTACTAGTATCCTGTACTCTGTAAAGAGACTGAAGTAAAAGTCTGAGGTCATCTGTAAATAGCAATAAATAATTACCCTAATAGTTACCATTGACTGTCCTGGGCTTCCTAGAATGTAAGTCTGGGCAGTGAATACAACTTCTAAGATAAAAGAGATATGCCACTATAGACAGGAAATTGGTTACAATAAAGAAAGAGAACTTTATTTAATTACTATATTTGTATACACAAAGAAAATTCAAGGCTTAAAAGCAAACATCTTCCTCTAATTTTTTCTTAATGCCTCCAAATGTTGGATATTCTCTCATGTGCCTCAAGCACTAAGGAAGAAATCTATGTAATACCAGTGCCCTACCTCTAAAATAATAAGAGAAAAACTTGAAAACCAATGGTGAACACCATATTTCATGTTCTAAGTTCCAACCAAACACATTTTTAGTAAAAATGACCTAACATTCCTAGACATTAATAGTAGCAAAGCCACAAGAGACCTAAAATCCTAAACTACTTATGTATTAAGAAAACATGAGAAAATTACATAAGATATCTTAAAATATTAGTAACAGTTTTCTTTCAGTAGTCTAATTTAAGTTATATTATTGAGAAAATAAAAAGAAAGTTTTTAATGCCAAAATAGTAAATAAGTAACACATAAATGTATATAAAAGTGTACATTTTTTGCTTAAGAGAAGGACTTAATTTTTTGCTTAAGAGAAGGACTTCATGATTGTATCTATGAAGATTTAGGTCTTAAAAGGTGAGGCTTTGAGAGAGACCCTCAAGAGTAGTGAACTGTAGAAACCCCTCTTAAAAGAAGGAAGAACAAATCAGAAATGTTTTCTTTTTTCTTCCAAGGTTGATAAATAGCTCCTAAATAATACATTGCTTGCCAGCAAGACTGTAGATTAAAGAGAAAGAAACATTTCAAAGCACACATATGGGACTTCTGCACAAGAAGCAATCTTCCCCAAGCTACTTTTCCAGTTACTATTGTGACATAACAAACCACTGCAAAACTTAATGTCATCAAAGAACCATTTTATTTTATCACCAGTTCTATGGTTTGGAATTTTAAATGACACAGTTCAGATGACTTCTTCCTGTTCCACATTTCTGAAAACCCCAGCTAGGCAAACTCAAAGGCTGAGGACTGAAATCATCTGAAGTCATGTCTGGCAATTCAAATGTCAGCTCAGTCTAGAACTCTCAACTGACACTCTGAGCTGGAATGCCTTTGTGTGGCCTCTCCATGTGGCCTGGGCTTCCTCACAGCAAGGACGGCTCAGGTGAGTCAAACTTCTTATACGGTATCAAAGAGTTCCAAGGCCAAAGTCCCAATTAACAAGGCAGAAGCTGTATCATCTTCCATGATTTAGCCTCAGGATTCACACAGCATCACTTTCATTGCACTTTAATAGTTATGAGCAAGTCAAAATCCCACCTATATTCAAGAGGCAATATTGTTGCATGTGTCATTGGAAAATACAATCTACCACAAGCATTACCAATTTTTTGGAGATTTTTTTTCTTTTCATTGGCATTATACCTTCATATTCTAGTTGTATGAACAATTCACTATATATGAAATGTGAGGATCACATACTTTTCCATCAAAATGATGCAACATTTCCTTGTTGCTTTCTGGAATTCAATGTTAGTGAAAAGATACTTTAGGCCAGCCTAATATTTATTTCTCATTATAAAACCTCCTCTCCATGTCCCATACTGATAGAATTCTTGTCATGTTCAGATTTTGAATTCAAATGTCTGTAGGCCACAGAGAAGGGTTGTGGTACAAAAATCACCCAAGCTTAAGTTCAGCATTATGGCCAGAAGCCATAATGGATTTCCAGTGTCCCAGGACACTGGAAATATTGGCATCACATTGTCTCTAACTGCATTTTCTAGTTCACTAGAAACTCATATTCCTGAAGAGAGCTGGATTTTATGACATTTTTCAGAGGAGCTACGTGACTCTCCTGGCACACTTAAGAGACTCCTGATTTAAAGGGATAGACAAATTGACACTGAGAAGACCAGGAAAACTCTCTCACTCTTTTCAGAAAATGTAGGTGTGAGTCTTTAATTTCAAAAGCATGCTGTATTTGCTGGGGCTGCCACAACAAAGCACTACAAACTCTGAAAGTTCTATTTAAACAACAGAAATGTATTTCCTCACAGTTCTAAAGGCTAGAAATCCAAAATCAAAATGTTGGTAGCGTTGGTTCCTCTGAGGTCTATGAGGGATGTAATCTGTTCCATGCCTCTCTCCTAGCTTCTGGTGGTTCAGTGGAAATTTTTTGACAGTCCTTAGTTTCTGCTTTATGACCCCAGTCTCTGCCTTCACCTTCACATGGCGTTCTACCTATGAGTGTGTCTGCCTCTAAACTTTTCTTTTTTATAAGTCATATTGGATTAGGGACCCACACTACTGTCGTATGACCTCATCCTCATCTGGAATGACCCTATTGCTAAATAAAATCACATTCTGAGGTACTAGGGGTTAAGACTTCAGCATAGGAAGTTGTGGGGAGACACAATTCAACCTGTAACACATGTTTAATTGGTTTTTTTCTCTACATGGGAAATCTTTTAAAGACAAATATGATCTTGCAATGATGGTTTTTGTGTGAGCTCTCTAATCTTGAATTTGTTGTTAATCACCTTCACTGTAATTTCAGCTCACATATTTGATATTTTTCACGTGAACACCCATGCACTTTTTATTTTCTATCAAGTTTTTAAGTATCTGCTAATAGTGTTGCCCATTAAACCCCCAATCATGACCATTAGAACTCATAGTTTAGTTTTATAATGTATTATGGGCACTTTTTTTCCAATAGAATATCTGCATAATTCTGTCTTGCTTGAATGAACATTAAAATTAGCTGAAATTCCCTAAGACTGTATGAACTGGTATTGGAATTTAAGGCCAATAATTGTGGAAATTAGACAGAGATTCAATAGTGACTAGAAAATACATTGAGGTAATTATGCTTTGATTCTATCTGTCAGCTGGAGAATCACAGCACTATGAAAAATTAAAAAAAAAACTTATAATAGCCTTTCATACAACTTAGAAGATTAACAAAATGGAGACTTTTCAAGAGCATGCAATCCAAATACCCAAATAAAGTTCTTTTATTTATGTAGCTTTAATATATACATAATTTATGATTTGGAAGGCTTAGGAATGTCTCCTTTACTGGCCTTCTGGAATTTCCAGAAGGAAATAATAATAAATTTCACAAATTTATTATTTTATAAATAATAAAATTTATTATTATAATAAATAATTTCATCATAATAATAATTATTCATAAATTATTTATAAATTATTTATTATTTATAAAATAATAAATTTTATAAAATTTATTATTTTATAAATAATAAATTTCACAAATTTCCTCCTTTATAATTTGTTCTAAAATACACATTGCCTGGAAGAAAACAAAATCGTTGGATCCTTGTAGACCAGCCACCAAGGCAGTGGAGTGGCCTCTTACTAATCGTATGTGGGAAAAAGGCCACTTGAAAGGAAGGGTTGGAAAAAAATGTCACCCTTAAAATAATTCCTCTTAATGGGGGACATTACTTTTAAGCTGTATCTCATCTTCATTAACAATCATCTGGAGATTGAACACTTCCAGGACACCCTAGAGCTAAGTTGTGGACAGGGAGAAATGACAAACAAGTTTCAGTAGTTACCCACGCTGTCCACTTACCTCTTTGTTCCCCCTTGTTTAATGCCATAATAGTGTTCAATAGAACTAGACTGAGCTTTCTTTTCTCCATTTATACTCTGAGTTAAAGCTTGGGACTTAACCATTATAGCAGTACCTCCTTATCTTCCTTTGTCTTTTGACTTTTGCTCATAACTCAGGCATTGACATTGGGAGTTAGGGGTTCACCAGTGATACTCTGTATATCATTGCCACTTTCTAGAGCAGAAAGGATATCAACTAAAAAGAGGAGAAGAGAATTTTATAAGAGGAGTGATTCAAACGTTCTTTTAAAAAATCCAATGTCAAGTTATATATGCCTTTATTTTCTTATCTCCATACGTTCATATTGAATGTCCGTCTCATTTCCTATTCTATCTGTTTGCACAATGTTTGACACATAGGAATGAATCACCATCAGTTTTCTGAATAACCCCATAAGCTTTACACAAGGAAATTCCACTCTCCAAAAATAAAAGCAAAAGAACTTTTCATGGAATCTTTGTGATTATGGGGCTTATACTAAACTGCATTTTATTAGCCTCATAATAAGAAAATACTCTCTCCTTGGTAACCCATTTTACACACAATATCTGCTGGTATCAGGGACTGGGCTTAAGAAAGGAGAATTAATTTGCCTCCTAAAAGAGATGAGGATAGTAACCAGTCATGTTTCAAATGTGGTTAAACAGGATTGTGGCACTTTAAACATGGCATCCTAGTTAATCACCCACAAGGAGAAATGAAAACACAGGTAATTTATGTGGCTCAGTAAATCTGTCACTGAATTGAGGTGTATTGCTTTTCCAGTACCTTTCCTGTTATATTAGCCTCTGCCAGTATATAATTATGCACCTCTCTTGGTCAGGAAGGGACCTTGCCTCATTTTATGGTAATGAAAAATTGTACGAAATGCTCTATACAGTAGTAGATGGGGCTCACATCTCAAACACTCAGGTGTATTTTACTCCTGTGACTTAAATGAAAGTCATCTTTCCTATCAAGAAAAAGTCCAAACATTTCAGGTTTTATCAATGAGATAAAACTTTAAAAATCTTCCCTGGGTATACACCTCAACAAATCTGTGTGTTAAGATCTGACTACCTGATCTCTGTCCCCAAATGTTCATTTCTCCCATAAAGTTGCTCTCAGTTTTGTACAAGTAAAAAGAAGAGCCTCATGAGAGTAGGGTCCCTCCACGGGATCCCAGTCCTACAGACTATTCAGCTGCACCCCAGCCCAAGCACGTCCCCGTGCAGCATCCTCAGAGGAAGAGCACACCCATGTTCCCTCTTCTGCATGAGCGTTTGAGCTGATGACAGGTGATGCTTGCTGGTCTTCACCTGAGTTTATTGCAGGATGATGTGCTCCATATTGGGATATCTGTCCCTTAACACCCTCAACTCCAGCAAAAATCTGCTCCTCATTCTATTTTCCCTATCTCTGAATGGACTGCAATTCATCAAGTTGAAAGCCCAGAAATAGTTTTATACCTGTTCTTTCTCCCTTGATTTCTTCTATTCCTTCACTTCTAACTTCTAATCTGCAACTAAACCCTGAATATTCAACTTGTCAAGATATTTAACATTTTTCTCTTCTCTATACCTCCATTTTATCTATCAGATTCAGATCCCCATTATCTTTCATTATTCACCATGGGCAATCCTGGTTCCCTGTTTTAACCTTGTTAAATCCACTCTCCATATTAATACTAGAATAATCTTACTAAAGGCCAAATTTTATGATATTTCAGTGCTTAGAGACTCCCTATTACTGACCTAAGAACATCTATAGTCCTTTACCAAGACTTGCAGAGCCCATTCTTATATGGCATCTGTCCATCCATCTTGTTACTCCCCAAAAGGAATCCTGCATTCCAGCCACACCAACCTATTTGCAGCTTCCCCAGGACATTTTGTTTCAAACTTCTATGCCCTTCTTCCATTTACCAGAAATAGCATTCTCCCTCCTTAATCCAAATCATAGATAAAATTCATTCTTAGTCAATGTACTAAAGGCATTGGTGATGAAAACAGAGCTGAGAATTTGACAAACACACCTTCACTCCCTGCACACATTTTCCCACCACCACCAGCACACACAAACACATATGCCACAAACCTGAGAAGCTAGGCAAAAAAAGAAATTCTGGATAAAATCTATTGAATCCCTGAACCAAATGATACCTGAATCTGACTATAAACCTTTTAGTTACATAAGCCAAAAAATTCCTTTTTTAAAGTTTAAGATGTTTTGGACTCGATTTCTGTTAGTTGCAACATGAGCTCTGATTAATATTAAAAGCCTTAGAGAAATAATTTGTGTGCAGGGGTGTGGAAATAATAAATTGATTGTTAATCAAAAGTTTCATATGATTAAAAACTGAACAAAACTCATGAATCATGCATCTGCTGGCATCACTCAATTACAACATAATATTACAAGAAATAAAGTAGTATAATTGGGGGGTGTCATTAGGGTAAGCTTTATATCTTTTTGATTTCTATTGATGTTGTTTTCTAAAAAAATTTTAACAGAAACAAATGATAAGGTGTCCCCAGAGAATTTGAATGATGTTAGCAAAGAGTTAATTAATGTTTCAGCACTGGGTGCTGGCATTCCAAGCATGAGAGTCCAGTTTACATTGGGTAGATAAGCAAAGATAAAGATCTGTTACTGCTGTTCTTCCTATTCAGGAATGTCCAGTGGAATTTAATGATTGTTGACCTTATATATAAAGCACAGCATTTCTCACCAAGCTGGGAGATTATTAATCTCTTCACTAAATCCTGAGATAGAAATCATTTAGATCAATGCCAAATGCCGGGTCCAAGGCAAACATGCTTCCCTGAGGATCAGAGACCGCTGGGAGTGGTATCATTAGAAGAGGACACAATTAAGTCTGGCCATTGCTTTTGGGTTGTGTCTCATTCCCCTTGATGAAACCACAACTTCTAACAGTCTCCCTGCCCATAGATTTCAGTTCTTAAGAAGGAACCAAGGTCGTTCACTAAAGGGAGAATTCTATAGACTACAGAAGGTGGATCATAGGACAGTGAGGCAATCCCAACAAGTGAAGGTGTGACATATTCTATCTCTGAGGCATCCCAGCTTATGAGAAATCTCAGTAAGAGTGAAAAGGTACATACAGGCTGCCACACCTCATGGACCAAGCTGTAAGAACCTACAGGATGCTAACTCACCTGATATTATCACCAGTGGAATTCTTGGTCTGCTAGCACCTGCTACTATGCTTTGAAAGACCTGCTGTGTTATTATGAACGGAGAGATAAAGAATGAGCATCGAATAATACCCTCTTTTGTTTTCAAATCTAATCTATCTAGAAGCAAAAGGGAAAATATAAGATATTTCAAAATCCCTTGTGTCTCTTCAACTCCATTATTCTACTGTTCCCTTAGTAATTCAGGAGAAGCTCTGATATAGGCATGATTTGTAGATGGTTCAATATGTGAGACAAGGAAAAGTCACGAGGAGAAGGTAAAAACCATACAGAGGCAATTTGCCAAGAATCTACACTTCCATTACATTTGATGACCACACTCTCCTGCCCTCTCCCAATGCCCCATGATACTGGGAGCTCTAGTGATCCTCAATACCCCACTGTGCATCCACGCCACACCATTTCTGTCTGCAGCCACATCTGTCTTGCTCTGGGCCCTGAGCCCTGAGCCCTGAAAGCTCTCACTGCCTCTTTTCACCTAGCTATCTTCTATTCACTCTTAAGACTCAGCTGAGATGTCATTCCTGAACCTCTGGGTTAATCTAAGAATGTTTCCTCTGTGGTCCTACAAACCAGTGGATACCAAGCTTCAGGAGCAAGAATCACCTGTGAAACATGGAGACTCCCTCTGTATCAGTGGTAAAAAATGAAAGTAAATATTTGCATTTTAGCAAAGTCCTCAGATGATTCTTAAGCAAGTTTTGATACTTTTGATAAGATGTTCTGCAGAAGGCGCTCTGAGAAACACGAATGAGAAACTCTATGTCTGTCTCTTTTAATAATCTCCATATTATATTAGAATATAATATTAGAATATTCTGGGTATGTGGTTATCTCTCCTTTAAGACCACAATCTTTTTAAAACTAGAGATCACATGTTACTCATCTTTGTACCATTACCAACTAACTCTGGTCTAACAGAGACTAGGTGTCCACCAAATGTTTGTTGATCAGAAGGACTGAGTTTTAAAATATAATCATTATCTTGCCTTTTATGTAAATAAGTTTTGGTACTTTTGATAGTAAAAACAAGTCCAATATACAGACTCAATCTAAGTTATAACATGCAAAAGGGCAACTGATTACAGAGAATCTACTATGTTCCAGGTCCTCTGATAAGTGCTTTCTGTACACTCACTCGATTAATATTTGACCACAATATTATTGCCTCCATTTTAAGACTAATTGAGGCTTAGAGAGGTTAAGTTACTTAACCAACATCACTGAGTTATATACCACCTTGACAAATCCCAAAGGCTGTGCCCTTAACACTAAATATACAGATTTTTTAAATTCCTAAAAGGTAACCCCATGATGTGAACTCTATATGAAACACTGTAGAGAGACCCCAGTGTCTTTGCAGTTACGAAGATGAAACGGTACTCCTATTTACTTCCAATAGACTTACCAATAGACTCAAACTAAAGCCAAAGACTTGTCCTTGGTGCCTACTTACACTTAAAAATGCCATGGTGTTCTCAGTTCAAGTAGTTCAGTTACTGAGGACAAGTGAGCCTAATGTAGCACTTAGGCCTTCACTCGGTGCTTATCTATTTTTGTTTCGGCAAAATTGCAGTCAGCAAGGAAAATATTACTATATGGGGGTCAGGACCACTAGATTATGTTCACAAATAAAGCAATTAATGAATGCTGTATTTTCTAAGATCTTGCATGTTTGAGACTTTATCTGACCTATATATTTTAACACTTATCTGATTGTAAAATCCTTGGCTCACGCTTTCTTTTCCTCATGACTTACCTCCATTGTCTCTGGAAATACATGTCACTATGAAAAAAATCTGAGACCAATATGACTTTCCCCCTTTGTATGTGATGTGCTTTTTCTATGGGGATGCACATATGATTAATTATCACTGAAACAAAGGAACTTCACTAGGATATGTCCTAGTTCTTATCATTCTCTATTAGTATTTCCAACAATGTATAATGGCATTTCAACATGTAGATTCACTAACATTTTTTTTTCCTGGAATGATTTCTCTGTGTTTTCTGATCATTTGTTCTCCTTTTTCCCTCAGGAAATAATTTTATGAATGTTGACTCCCTTTTGCCCATAGTTGTCCTCTTTTCTCTAATCATTTTTATATCATTGTTCTTTTCTGTATCATTTTGTGTGATTTCTTCAAGCATATTTGTCTTTTTCATGATTCCACTTTGTCATGTTAATTAAATTTTTGTTGTTTTATTTAGTTTTTATCTCTATAATGATTTATTTTTCCTTTCCACATTTTTCTTGAGCTACCTTGTTTTACCATCTCCTCTGTTGCTCTAAAGTCACTTCTTTGAACTCTCTGTTCTAAGAATTCTTTTTTGTTCATGGTACCTATAATCTCTGCAAAACTTTGGAGAATTAATATATGAGGACTCCTTGTATTTATATTGTTTTAATATATTTACTTCATCTTTCTTTTGCTTATATTTCCCCTCACTTTTTAATGAACTTATTGATTACAATGTTATGCATGGGCCCCCAGCAGATTTATTTCTGATTAATCTTCACTTCTGAACACATTCACTTTGCTTAAGAATAGAGGGAAAAGAATGGGGTGGAGATATTAGGGTGAGCTCTCAGTGTGTAGACTCCATATAGCTTGTACAGGTAGATGTAAGCACTCTCACATCAAATCTAGTATTTTCTTAATCCTGGGTGAATTTCTCGCCCCTGTAGTTAATGTGGGTCTCAGAAAAGATCTCCTTTATTCCATTTCCCCTAGAGGTATCCCTGGATCAGATTAAGTAGTATACCATGGTTTTGAAACCCAAATGCTTACAGAAGCACAGTAGATGGTTTAAATGGGTGAAATGGGCCAAGTATATAAGACATGAGGTAGTGGTCTGGGGTGAACTGCTATATGTGTTGCATCCTAAAGGAAAAACAACTACTTAGTTTAACAAATTGTTGTAAGGTTGTTACATGAGCTGCTGTGGCCAGATTTCTTTTTCCATACAGTTCAAAAGTGTGGAGTTTTTAAAGTGAAACTTCTGAATTTTAAAAAACACCATACAGGTCAAACAAAATACATCTGCAGGTTCTCATGTTTGTTTGATTTTTCCCCACTGGAATCACACGATTTGATTTGATTTGATTGTTGTTGTTGAGGTAACATTGGCTTATAACATTATATATGTTTTGTGTGTACATCACTATAATTTGACTTTTCCATGAATTATAGTGTGCTCACCACCAGAAGTCTAGTTTCCATTCATCACCATAGATTGACCCCCATACTGAATGACCCCCATGCCCACCCTCCTTCCCCACTGGTAACCATCAATCTGTTCTTTGTATCTATGTGTTTGTTTTTGTTTTGTTTGGTTTTTTTTGTTGTTTTTTTTTATATTCCATATGCGAGTGAGATCACACAGTGTTTGTCTTTCTCTGTCTGACTTATTTTACTTAGTATAATACCCTCAAAGTCTATCTATTCTTCCACAAATAGCAAGATTTTTATCTTTTTGTGGCTGAGTAGTATTCCATTGTACATATATACCACATCTCCTTTATCCAGTCATCTGTTAATGAGCACTTAGGTAGTTTCCGTATCTTGGCTATTATAAATAATGCTGCAGTGAATATAGGGGTGCGTATATTTTTTGAATTAGCATTTTTTTATTCTTCAGATAAATACCCAGAAGTGGAATAGCTGGATCATATTAATTTTTTTAAGGAACCTCCATACTGTTTTCCACAGTGGCTGCTCCAATTGATATTTCCACCATCAGTGCACAAGGGTTCTCTTTTCTCCACATCCTCTCCAACACTTGTTATTTCTTCTTTTTTGATAATAGCCATTCCAATGGGTGAGAGGTGATATCTTATTGTGGTTTTGATTTGTATTTCCCTGTTAATTAGTGATGTTCAGCATCTTTTCATGTGCCTGTTGGCCATCTAGATGTCTTCTTTGGAAAAATGTCTATTCAGATTCTCTGAACATTTTTCAATCTGATGGTTTGGGTTTTTGTTGTAGAGTTGCATGAGTTTTTTATACATTTTGGATATTAACCCCTTATCAGGTAAATAATTTGCAAATATCTTCTCCCATTCATTAGGTTGCCTTTTTGTTTTGCTGATAGTTTCCTTTGCTGTGCAGATGCTCTTTAGTTTGATATAATCCCATATGTTTACTTTTGCTTTTGTGTCCATTGCCTGAGAAGACAGATCCAAAAGGACACTAATTGCTAAGACCAATGTCAAAGAGCATACTGCCCATGTTTTCTCCTGTGAGTTTTATGGCTTCAGGTCTTACATTCAAGTCTTTAATCCATTTTGACTTATTTTTTTGTGTGTATGGTGTAAGATAGTTTCATTCTTTTGCATGCAGCTGTCCAGTTTTTCCAACACCATTTATTGAAGAGACTTTCTCCTCTCCATTGTATGTTCTTGGCTCCTTTGTTGTAAATTAGTTGTATATATAAGTGTGGATTTATTTCTGTTCCATTTATCTGTGTGTCTGTTTTTCTTCCAATACCACGCTGTTTTGATTACTCTAGCTCTGTAGTATAATTTGAAATCCGGGAGTGTGATACCTCCCTTTTTGTTCTTTTTTCTCAGGGCTGCTTTGGCTATTTGGGGTGTTTTGTGGTTCCATATAAATTTTAGAATTTTTGTTCTTTTTCTGTAAAAATATGTCATTGTGATTTTGATAGGATTGCACTGAATGTGTAGATTGCTTTAGGTTATATGAACATTTAAACAATGTTAATTCTTCCATTTCATGAGCATGGGCTATCTTTCCATTTCTTTGTATCTTCTTCAATTTCTTTCAACAGTGTCCTATAGATTTCAGCGTATAGGTTTTTTACCTCCTTGGTTAAATTTGTTCCTAGCTATTTTATTCTTGCCATTGAGATTGTAAATGAGAGTGTTTTCTTAATTTCTGTTTCTGACTAGTTGTTTGGTAGAATATAGGAACACACGGATTTTTGTATATTGACTTTTCACCCTGCAACTTTTTTGTATTAGTTTATAATTTCCAATAGTTTTTTTTAAATAGAGTCTTTAGGGTTTTCTATATAAAATCATGTCATCCACAGTGATAGTTTTACTTTTTCCTTTCCAACAGTATCAAAAAATGAAATGGAGAAAAATAAAAATGCAAGAACATTTTTGGAAATCAATTTAATATAAATGTTAAGGCATGTTATGTATATTAGGCATGTTATTTATTTGTTTGTTCATTTCACTTTTGCTCTTGGGAAAATAAGCTCTTTTGCACTTTAGAATTGAAAACTAGATCAAAAGCCCTTACTAGGTAAGAATAATCATGCTCGGAGAGCTTAAAGAGATCTTGAGTTGGGAACTCGCTATTGATGACTTCAGCAGACTCTCCGCTCTTTCAGGGGCTCAACTTTCAACAGACTCAGAAGTTCTAGAAAAAAATGTTGTCAGGTCATTTTATTGCCCCAATAGCCTGCGAATATGAATGGAGCAAGCCGATGAACTTTTAGGAGCTTTTTTTAAAAGAAACTTGGAAAGAAGCATCACTGTTTTTAGATAGCCTCTTTAGGGACAAAACAGATCAAGCAGTAAATCAAGCTTTCTCTAAGAACTGAACTTACCTCTAGGGAAAGTGTTTCTAGGCAGCTGGACTGTAAATATTTGCTAAATAAATGAATGAATAAATAAATGTATGATTTAATTAATGAATATTGTCTCTGATACTGATGAGTGTCTCTGTGGTTTTGCTCTTTCAATAGCCACTTAGCCAGGAAAGGAGAGACAGAGAGGCAGCCCTTTGAGCTGTTCAGGGTGTGACTAGTTTCCTAAACAGGGCACTCAAACTGAGACTGTCATTGTTTTACTACCTGTTGCCATAGTAATCATGGGTATGGTCACAATAGATGAAGACTAAAGTCAACATTTCCCCCCATTTTTCTGGTTGAATTTTTCCCCCTTAAACTCAAAACTACAGAAAAGCTACTCTTTTCTTTTCTTATCATTCTGACATACTTGTTTGCAGATTTTTGCTGAAAACAGATCTGCTGTGGTTAATGAGAGGTTGTATTAATGTATATGAAAAGGAAGAGTCCTAGAATTCATATCCTTTATGAAAATTTTGTTTCATCTCTCTTTCTTTGAGCTTAACACAATACTTCTTTGTTTAAGACTATCTCTTTTAAAAGCTGAAAGAGGTTGCATAGGCATTCTTCCATTGACCTCTACCCAGGAATGACTTGAATTGAAACTTGATTCCTTAAGACTTCATGTCTTCCTGTGATCTCATGGATCTCCTGGACTGCCTTTAGTAGGACCAATACTAAAGCAAATACAAGAACTCTGCAATACTATTTACTGTAAGTCAAATTCCCTCCTACTTCTTCTAAAGGATTTAGTTACTAAAGGTCCAAAAAAGACCCCCTAACTTGTAGGTCTACTGTCAAGACATTTTTTTTAACACTGACTCTAAGAAAAGAACAATCATAAAACTGACATTTTTTTCCCCTCAGTCCCTGGTGCTAATTTACAGCCTTTATCAAACATGCCTACTTCCTCATTTACAAATTATTGGCAATAATAGTGCTCACCACGTGGGTTATTGTTAGGCAGAAAAAAGTTAATATATGTAAAGTGATTAGAAATGTTAATTATTTTATTTTATAATTATTAAGCCAAATTATATTTTCATTTTTAACATATTTTCATTTTTAACATTTTTAATGTATTTCCCTATTCTGTGGAGAAAAAATGAGTTCATCATTATTTCTGTCCTCAACCCCCAATCCTAATCATGACCAAAATACTTTTCCCTGAACTATGTATTTTTTTGTTGGGTTGGAATTAGCTGCTTTTGAAAGGTTCAAACAAAGAGAGATAGGAGAGGAGAATATAAGTGGAAGGACTGAAACTTAGAAAGATCAAATGTACTAATATTATACTGTAAGCTTGCAGAGGACAGGGACTACATCATCCATGTATTTTATTGTCCACGGCATCTGGAGCACTGCTTTGTGAAAAAATTAATGAATTAATGAAAAAGATAATAGATGTATGAATGAGAGATGCCAAATGACCTTAAAGCCTTGTAAAATGTTTGTTCATGGAAGAGTTAGAAATTAGAGTAAATAGGACTTGATGATTATCTATTAGTTGAATTCATTTAGGTTTTCCTTGTCTTCCAACAGTTATAATGTCTATCGGAAACTATTACATTCATATCTCAGACTTATCAAAATGAAGTCATAGCAGAAGGGAGACTAGAGTCTATGAGAACCAGAGGCTTCTCTGGTAAATTCTGTGACAGATTATCATCAGAGACTTAAACATAGTCTTATACTTCTAAATTTTAAACTTCAGAACCCCTGAAATAAAACTATCATTTAAGTAAAAAAACAACAAAAAAATACTGACCTAATATATTTTAGTGAGCTTAGAATAAATTTTTCACATGAACATTAATTATTTTCCATTTTCTATCCTTTGCCATTTTCATCTTCCAGACTTGTGCAAGGCAGAAGGAAATGAAGTACTCATCTTGGGGGCAAAAGTGTTACAGGATGAAATGGCCCACCCTAGGGAATCATTGATTGTATCCAGTAGTACTTAATTGGAAATAAACCTGTTTTTGTTTTTTTTTTAATACCCAGTTTGAGAGTATCATGGGTGTTGGTTGATTTTAGAATAGAATGCAAATTTTGCATGAGTAAAATTAAACTTTAATCCAAGTTTTTTTCCCACTTTCAATTTAGATCTGATTCCCAGAACCTCCCAGCCCCAGCTCCCTGCAGAGACAGTCACTCTTCTCTCTAAGTGCTGTTCAAGAGCAGAATTTCTCAAACTTTTTTGACCAGGACCCACTTAGCTAAGAGGGAAAAGGAAGAAAATATGACCCACCTACTCCACTGATTCTACCATGGAAAAAACTTTGCAATAAAGAACTGGAGAGGAACAAAAGAACAACAAAATAGTAGCATTTCAGCAACTTACACAGCAACAAAGCCACTGTGAAAAGTGTGTTCTAAGCATAATTCAACAACTAAATTAAACAATACAATAACAGGAACAATTGAAAATTGTGACTAACTTAAAACAACGCTAATACAATGAGATCAGAGAATCTTCTCTGAAAATCTGGGAAATTCCAATGACCTGGGTATGTATTAGAAGTTCTTACCAAGTATAGCTTGCTAGTGAGGCTCCTTAGGAAAATATTAAATTTGCATCCTCTTCCATTTTAGAAGCATAATAATTTTAATTCATAAATCTCAAATTTTCATAATCCCTAATAATTCACTTAGAAGATCTTACTACTCAGTAAGACTTGTTTGAACATAAAAATAAATGTCTGTGGGCTTCCCAAACTTCTTTTACTCCTAAAAAATGAGAAACAGAAATTCAAAACTGCCCTTGAGCTTCAGGCTTTGCTGTGAAAGCGCCAGAGTCCAGTGGCTTAGTTGCTGATTATATGCGCTTTGATGCCACAGGCTGGTATGATGTGAAATAACATGAAAGAAGTTTATAGGCAAAACCACAACAAATATTTATCTAGCGGTATTCTGTGTCAAACACGGTGCTAGGCACAGGAGCTCCAGAGGTCAGCGAAACAGACTACTACCTCCTCTATACCAGAAGAGGTAAACACTAATCAGATAATCACAAGAGAAGGAATGAGGGGAAGGTCCTAGTCTCAGGGGTCAGGAAGTGCAGATGATGAAGGCAGGGCCAGGGTTCTCTAGGCTAAGGGAGGGAACAGAGAGGAAGGGGAGCATGCTGGGAGGGGCGGGGACAGGACGGACCCTGGTGCTTCTGAGGAACTCAGGGAAACCCAGGAACCTAGAGAGCTGGAAGGAAGGGAGCGTTTTAGTGGGAGATGAAACCAAATAGATAACAATAATAGCTAACACTTACACAGCCAGAGTTCCCCACTTTGAATATGCTAGGAGGGACAACAGAGAATTATAAGAGCAGTTACAATGCTTATAGGAGGTTTTTAAAGAGTTTTACAATATTAATTTTTAATTTTTTCCTAAAAAACCTATGAGGGAGGGACCACTATTAGTCCCATCCTAGAGATGAGGAAACTGAGGCATAGAGAAGGTAGGAAACTTCTCAAGATGGCCCAGCTAGTGAGTGTTAAGTTGGGAATTGGTCCCTGCTAGTCTGGGCTCCAGAGTCCATGCCCTTAACTTCTACATTACACTGCGTCTCAGACCATGGATTGCTTGGGCTTTATGGGATGTGTTATCTTCACAACACTGGGCAGTCATTGAAATGCTTTAAGGAAGATAGGACATGATGAGACCTGTGCTTTAAAGACAGCATCCTGGCCACAATATTGGGAAGAGGTGGGAGTGGGAGGGGCTAGGTTGCAATGATTAAACTCCTAGTGAGGAAAGTGCATTCCTCCTGGTTTGGACAAGATGGTGTCTGTGGGGAAAGAGAGAAGTAGACAGATGTGAAAGACATTTAGAAACTGCAATAAACAATACATGGTGGTGGATTGGTTATTGGGAGGAGGTAGTCAAAGAGAAGGAGCATTCAAGGATGATTTCTGAGTTTCTGGATGTAGAAGTGGATGCTATTTCACAGAAACGGGGAACTAAAAAACAAGACCCCATCATCAATCGTTCCATTGCAACTCCTTAAATTCAATAACTTTTAGAAACTCAAAGCACTATCCTTTTTCCTCGGAAGATAAAACACTAATGTTAATTAGCACTCCAAATTTTTTAATGAAAGGAGAGAGGGCCCATCAAATATCTCTACTTCCATCTGCTAGAGCTACTTGGCAATCTTCTATCTCATTCTTCCTTCCAGAGTTCTCCATCTTGAATATGCTAGAAGTGGCAATAGAGCAGAAAGAAATTATTCAAGACAAACACACAAATAGGGCCAGCCCAACACTATCACAAAGCTTCCTTGAATGATATCATCTTGTCTTTCTTGTCAGAGTCACTTGAAGGAATGAGAGGACTTCAGTCTAGCAAGAGAGCAAGTGTATAATGGGAAGAAGTAGGTGGATATACAATGTACTGAATATAATTATTTCCCACAACAACAGGAAAATAATTAAATAAAATAATCATATATTCACACAGTGGAATACTATGGAGCAATTAAAGATGATGTTGTAGGAAAATATGTAATGAGTGGACAAGACAGATCATTAAGTAAAGAAAGGTGACAAAACAGTGTGTTCAATTATAATTTCATTTAAAAGATAGATGTATATGCATGAAAAGAGACTAGAACATATGTCCCAAGATGTCATCATTAGTTATGTTGGAACAGAGGAATTACTGGTGATTTTTATTTTCTTATTTTTGCTTGTATATATTGTGTATAATGACCAGGCATCTATTTTAATCAGAGAAAATGTAATTTTCTGAGAAACTTCAAGAAAAAGATGCTCTTTAATGGATATAATTATCTGGCCTAGATGGCTCTATAATCTGTAATATTCAATTAAATTGTACTGAACAGCTGCCAAAGGACCCCATTATAGAGTTACAATGTTCTTATTTATCCTCAAGGCCATTGAAATATTATCAACATTCAAAGTGTAGCTAAATAAATTGACAAACTCAAGATTCAAAACTGTTTCTAATAACCAGGAATTGGGGCTAAAACAAGCAGCTGAACGTTAAAGGAAATAAAAATAAAACTCTACATTTAAGATAAAAACAAAATTTTACAGAAGGACATGGCAGAAACCTCATGTGTAAAAACAGGTATGGAGACTTTAGATGACCTCAGGTTCAATATATGCCAAAGTGTGAAAACACACAGAATGTGAACTTGCAATGTTTTTAAGTATCCTTTTTGGATCAGCAAAGGTAAGAGAGAAAAAGAGGCTTTGCATTTCTCTGCACTATATTTTAAGGAGTTTGACAAACTAGAGAAGTGACCTGGGTAATGAGGAGTTTAAATGCATGCCAAATGAGATTCTTAGCTGAAGGGGCAAGTGCTGTGGAAGACATGATTCGTTTTTCAAACGTTGGAAAACTTGCAATGTAAAAAGAATTGATTCCTTTGGTGTGAAGGAGAGAATAAAGGCAAATGGATAGATGCTACTGGAGATAGAAATTACAGTGTAAACTTCCTGAAAACAATAGACTTTACAAATATAAGCTGTTTCAGTGATGGTAATGGTGGCAATGGTGGTTATTTTTGAGGCAAGCATGCTGTATCCTCTAAAAGCCCAAACATGAAGAAGAAACTTACTCCTATTTTTCTGCTCTTCATAATGGCACATGGTATAAATGATGCTGTTACTGGTTAATATTCCCTGGCTTCCAAAGTAATAGAATAATGCAGAGAAAAGGAAGAAAACCTGATGGTATAAACTAAAGATAGTTAAGGAAAAGTCAAACATTAACAGAAGACAGACAAAGAAGAGAGGAAGGAAGAAGAGAAGAAATCCTTTCTTTTTTCTTTCCATTATTTACTCTCTCCTGTGCCTTCTTTAACCCACATTCTTATTAATAGTTTTCAACTGTCATCTTCTCCTTCTTCTTAAAGAATGGATACAGTATGGTTCAGTGAATTCTAGAATATTTGGGAGCTAAGCAGGGAACTTTAGAACCTCAATAACCACAGAGTTTGCATATTAATGAACATGCAAAGAGATTGTACAATATGAGAACAAAGTAAAGCTTAGATATACCAATGGAACATGAATTTATAATGAGTCATTAAAGAGAGCTGGGGACATATCCTGTTGAGATGATGTCACTGAGGCCACACTTCCTGCCATATAAGAAGGCCCTTGGTTCTTTTCTAACCATTCAAACAAGTACCTGAATGCTTGGGGTGTCAGACCTAGTGTTAAGATTAAGCCTAGATTTGTCTAGGTGAGCTAGAGTTACCTGTCCTGGTCAACAGAAAGGTTTTAGCCTTGGTTTGTTAGTTTAAACACAATTAAATATAATGAGTGTATAAAACAAGGAGCTGCAATGGGAGATAAAAAGGAACAGAATTGTTGCATCATAGACACAATGTGTCTTAGCTAGTTTTAAGAGATAGAAATAATTGTTGATTCCTGAGAAGAAGCAAATGGTCAGTTGATCAGTATATTATTACTTCTTGATAAATATTAGATGGCATGTCAAATCCTAGATTAAGTCACAAAGATAGTTTTACCTTGGCTCAATCTGATGGTTTTGGAGGAAAGAGGGGGAGTCATATCCTCCAGTTCTCACTCGGAAACATCATTTCTGATATTATCTTGTGTTTGGAAGATGAAACAAGTCTATGCAAAATATTAACTACTCTAAATTATAATTTTCCTTAGCTATATGAATAAAATGACCAGGTATCATCCGCCATGGTCATGGCCCGTATCAGCTAAGACTTGCCTAAAATTGTTAAGCTACTCTATACTGTTGACATCCTGAGGCTGTTTTTCTTTCTGCCCAAGAGAAAAATAAAGTAATTGTTTCAGAGGGGAAAAAATACTTAAAGTAAATAAGAGATGCCTCTGGTTTAACGTAATTTAACTTGCAGAGTGAGGAGGAGTATAAATCTTCACAATTACAAAATGCTTGCAATAGTTTCATCATGTGATGTGCTTTCATATTTGGTGATGTTCTCCATTACTCACTTGTGGGTGCTACATCTGTAACATGTGTTGAAGCATCTTCCCAGTACATTTTTATGTCTTCCTGTAGATAGGAAGGAAGGCATAAAAGAGCTGCTCTCCAACACTCTCCAAAATATTGCTCTCCAAGGGCCAAAAGATAAAAATCAATACATCCTAGGACAGAGAATAGCCGTACACAATTACCCTAAGGAGACAATGGCTCCCAGGTTGTCAGAACTGATTGTTTCACTAGATGTATTAACAGAACATAACAAACATATGTGTCTATCAGAGGGAAATCATTGTACCAGAAGGGTTCAGTGCAGGAAAATGGAAATTACAGTCATGTAGCCCTGCCACCATGGCAACTGGTTCTCAAAGCAAGAGACTGGATGCTGGAGCACTGTTTTATTAGCATAAAACAGCTAAAAGAATCAGAAAATAAAAATGGCTTTCAGCTTCCCATTTCTCTCAAATATTACACAAACATATCTCACTGGAGGAGCCTACTTCACCTCCAGAACCTTAGTTATACAAGAGAAAAGGAATGGTAAGTTTCACCTCTCTAACCTCTGCAGTGCAGGAATGCCCACTACAAGGAGGTAAGAATGGATGTGGAAAGCCAATCCACTATATCTGCCATGGGCCCCAGGTGGTCTCTAGAGGCAAGTGCCACTAGTAAGGAACTGGTGGCACTTGCAGTCTGATCATAGAGATGGATGCATGAAATTAGCTTAATCAAAGAACTCTCTCTGATTGGATCCCATGTTCCCAGGCAACAGCCTGATCACAACTTTACTTCCTATATACTTGTAAACTGGGAGAAAATGTACAGGCCATAGGATCCTAGTCTTCCTGGGGCTTGTATTTCGCATTTTAATTGCCTTATTTTCTCAGTGCTAAGCTGCTGATTATAGCGTATGCCACTTATTTTAAAAGAACATTAAAGAAAAAGAAATGCCACATATTAAATAAATTTTTCCATCACAACAACTGCATTTTAAAAAGGTGGAAGTGTTTTAAAAAGTTGCAATTCAACATGTAGGAAATATAGTAATACATTTCCATCTTGATTTTACAACTTATTCTCTAAGGTTAACTAAATCTGTTCCGAGAACCAGCTCCATTTCTGTTGTGTTTATATACTCTGGTTTCTAAATCGACACAGCTGAAGGCCAAACTCTGGACTGTGGTACTTTGACCAGCCCATCTTGAGTGGAAGACATCTGTGTCTAGCCTTTTCACATCACCTGGTCCATTAAAAGCCATTAACATTTTTAAGTTTATGTCAGTTTATTCATTGACGTTCAGTGAAGGCAAAAAGGCAGGCCAAATCAGATTAACACAACTTTAAAGGCAGAAGTTTCTGTGCCTATGATACAGCACTATTCTTATCTTTGTTACTTTACTGCTTCACAGGTATCTCAAGTAATGATTATCATTAGTATGTGAGGGGCCATTAAAAAAAAAAAAAACCTTCACCAGATAAGGTAGGTAATCAGAACTTTATGACCTAATTAAGTAGGACAGCTTCCACCACCACATCTTTTGCAAATAAGCCAAGAAGCCAGCAAGTTGGAGAGGTCATATAAAAACAAAACATCCAGTCAATTTACAGACTTAACAACCTAGGAAATATACCAGAGGTGATTCCACAACTATCATATGTACACTTTTACATATTCTCTTATTTAAATAAATGAGAAGTTGTGGGTTCAAATCCCAACTTTGCCACTTCCTATTCTTATGGCTTTTGACAAGTTACAAATGTCAATGAATCTGTTTCTCCACTGTAAAATGGAAATAATAATATCTACCTTAGAGAGTTACTGTAAAGATGAAAATGAAGTGATATAGGTAGAATGCTTAGCACAGAGCTTGGCAATAAGATATACTTAATATAGAGTAGTTATTGTTATAATTATTAATAAGCACATAATTGGTTGGGAAAGTAGCTGACACATAGCACAAACGTGAATAAATGATGCAATATTAGTCAGTGGAAGAGCACATGTAACCACAGTGGGAGATTCTTGAGAGGAGTCTAGTCTGACCATGTTTGTGAATGTAATAAAGAATTCCTTTAAGTGGCTTGATATAGCTGGGCATGTGGGCATGAGAAGGTTTTCCAGGCATACAAGAAAGATGTGGAGCATCAAACAAGTTTTGTTAGGGACCTTGAAGTGAACTACCGCTTACACTACAAATGATTGTAATACCTTCCATGAATAAGCTCTCAGAAGAACCAGTGTTGTCCTGATCTTATTTAAACCTGTCTGGCAGAAACCTGGGAATTTCCACTGGCATTTGCATTTGGTTTAGAGTCTCAAACTGGGTTTAAATGCAAACACCAGTTACCTTGAAGAACTTATCCCAGTTTTTTCCTCCAATTCTGACACTAATTGGAAAACCAGCATTCTTGTAGGTATTAGTTTTCAAAGACAAATTCATAACAGGGTTTACAAATTCCTGAAAGTGAGCCAGAAAAAAAAAGAGAAAAGCAAAGGCATGGCTGATTAAAAACTGCAAAACAATCAGAGTCAGGGGTTAATAGAGACTTGTATGGAAGAGAGGACTGATTTCTTATGTTCATCCATCCATCCATCCATCCTCCCTCGGTCCTCTGTTCTGCACT
The DNA here is from genome assembly GCF_026419965.1 of Kogia breviceps. Taxonomy (NCBI): domain Eukaryota; kingdom Metazoa; phylum Chordata; class Mammalia; order Artiodactyla; family Physeteridae; genus Kogia; species Kogia breviceps. Next base: position 56,268,036 of record NC_081315.1, read on the forward strand.
GATTGCTTCCTATGCCTTGGCCAGCTTCAGATGGGGAAAGTGCTGAGCTGGTCCTGAGCAGAAGAGAAGTCATCTCTTCTCTGATAAGTCAGATCTAGGAAGTGTTGTGGCCTGCTAGCCTGTGAGGACATCTCCAAATCACCTCTTTCCTGTTTCATGCCTGCCCACAGCTATTGGTGCCATTGGAATGATTCCGGATTCTATATTGTTAGCTCTGATTCTCAGCTGAGTTGCAGTTTTCTGTGCCCAGCTGCCTACAAAGGTCTCTAATTGGCTGTTCTGTCAATACCTTAACCTAACAAGAGTATAACCAAACCAAGCATTTAACATCACTAGTCTTCCTCCACCAAGAATACATTTTCATTATGGCTTTACCATTTCTGTCCTAAGCCCCAGCATTCCTTCAGTCACACAGACTGACACTCTCCCGATCATCTTTGACTTTCCTAGCCCTTAGCACCCACAATGAATTCACCAAATCTTCCTCTGTGATGTCAAGGTGTCTATTAAATCCATCTTTATCTATTTCCTTTGATGCTACTCTAGGTTAAGCTCTCAAAATTCTTATGTAGACTTTTATAATTGACTCATAATTGGTTCCCTTTTCTCCTGTCTCACCATGATCAAACCCATCCACACTCCACTGTCAGCTTGACCTTTGGATTATATAAAACCCTGATTATGCTTTAAAATATTCACATGCCTCTCACTACTGCCTATCAATAAATGACACACTTAGCCCAGCCACCAAGACCCTCAATTATCCAGCCCTTTATTTACCAGACATTTATCTTCCATGATTCCTGTATCCCAATCTAAATTCCATCCAGACTGAACCGTAAATACTCATCATCTCAGTCTCCCCTTGGCTGGGATATTTCTTCAGTAGGTCTTTTACACTGGCTTCTAGAATTTTGCTAATGGATTGTCTGGTCTCCCATAGTGGGAGCTACCTTGTTGGTACCTCTTCATTGGTTGCTTCTTTTCCTTGTCTCATTCCCCTCATTCCTCTGCTGGTATTTCTTTTGCCTCCTATGGTAGATTGTATTAATGGTCCCAAATCTTTACTCTTCCCTATATACCCATACTCTTTGCCATGTCACCTTGCCATTCCTTTCACTAAAGAGGCAGAATATATTTTCCCACCTTCTGAATCTAGGCTGGACTCATGTGGCAACCATGAGAATGTACGTCACAACCATCCAACCACATGAAGCACAACTGGTCCCAGCCCACAGCTTCTATGCTTCAAAATTCACTGCTACATTTGTACAGAAGAAATGCTTCCCAGACACTGCTCCTAGCCAATGACTGACCATTCTCCGGAAACACAGGATTCCTGGGTCTGATGGCCATTTTTGTCTTGAGGACTCCCCAATGGCATTGCCAAAGCATTTTTAGACTGCAGGACAGTCTAGGACACATCCACCCACTTCCCTTCCCTCTCTCATTCATCAGGGTCAGACCTGCATTGTGGTCCATGGCTATCCCAGTGTTTCCAATCTCCTTCCCCCATTCTCTTTCACAACCGTTTTCCATAACAAAAAGCTAACATGTTTAATCTCATCTTGGTGGTCTTGGCATCTGCTTCCTGGACCTGCTTTGTGACTTTGCTGTGGTGATTTAGCCAACGTGACCAAGGCAGAGGCTCTAAAACATACCTGTGTTTTTCTGCTTGCTCTTGCCTCTGTCATCTTCATGAGAAGGACACGCCCTGTCCCTGGTCCCAGGAAGAAGATGAGAGACTCGCAAAGCACCCCAGTCTTCCCATCTGAGGCCTTCCCAGGTCAACAGGCAGAGAGTTAATCCCCAGACAGGTGAGCAAGTCCAGCCAAGATCAGTTGAGCCAAACTCAAATCAGCTTGATGCTGCAGATCTTTCAGCTAAATATCTGCTTATTGCTGTAGCCCAACATACAGCAATAGTTGCTTGTTACTCAGAATTATTCTGTCAATAGAAAAGTGATAAATTTCTCAAACAAGCTACTTGCCCTCAAATTTTTATCTGAAGAAACCAAAACCAAGACAATGTGTAAGTATATTTAGGATCAGTATTATGTTATGAGATATGCACTCAGTGGTTTAGAGTTGAAAACTTATCTTCAATTTCCAAGAACACTGGGCTGAGGTATAGAACCTGCATAGTACCAAAGACAAAGAGAGCTGGTGTAGAGATTCAACACGGAACTTTCTGTTGCCTTACCTGGGCCTTAGGTGTAGAAGGGAGGCATGGAATATTCCTGATTAGAAAGTCATCCTGTTCTCTCTCCTGGGCTGAACTGAGGGACCCTGCACAAAGCAGCTCTGGATCTACTAAAACATCCTTAAATGAACTGTTCTTCTGGGTCAAACTATTGTCCGGTTCTAACTGGACAGATTTCTGCTGATTGGCATGAAGGAACATTCAGCCAAAATGGTTTTGTTAACAAGATATAGGGAAGAGGAATCTTTCTACAGAGACATCCTGCTTTCCAACAAGTGTAAGAACAAGCAAAGCACAAGGAAACCAGCCTGGCTGAGTCTGTCAGTAGAATGGCTGAAATGGTTGGGAAAAAATTCCTGCTTAACCCTTTCTCCAAGAGTCACCACAGAGTAACAGCTGTCTTAAGAATGTTCATATAGAACCAGAGTATTCATCATCGTACAACTTTAAATGAGGACAGATACCTATGTCATGTTGATAGTTTCAATCCCCAGCAGGGTCCCTGCCATACAATAGACACCTTATACATACTTGAATATGTGAATTGATGTTGTATGACTACTTCCAAGATCCAACAAAGTTTTCAGAAAAAAATTCTCATAAAATATTAAATTTCCGGGCTTCCCTGGTGGCGCAGTGGTTGAGAATCCGCCTGCCGATGCAGGAGACATGGGTTCGTGCCCTGGTCCGGGAAGATCCCACATGCCGCGGAGCAACTAAGCCCGTGAGCCATGGCCGCTAGGCCTGCGTGTCCGGAGCCTGTGCTCCGCAACGGGAGAGGCCACAACAGTGAGAGGCCCGCATACCGCAAAAAAAAAAAAAAAAAAAAAAATTAAATTTCCTATCATTGGAATTCCATGTTATTGTAATAATTCTGACTTGGCCACTTACAAAGAGAACTGCTTAACCTCTCTGTGACTCAATTTCCTCTTCTAAAAATTGGAGATAATAATAACACTAACTCATAGGGTTGATTGGTGGATAAATTGCAGTTAATGTATGTCAAATGCTTAGAACAGTGCCTGGTACCTGTTAAATGTTTTATTCATCTGATCTAGAGGAAGCAGTAATAATAGTAGTAGCAATAGTAGAAGTAGTAGTAGAAGTGGTGGTGATAAGTAGTATCAAGATCAATCTATACCATCCAATGAAACATCATAAAACTCAAAATTTGAGCATTAGAGGCCAATAGTAACAATTTAACTAAAACTTTCCCATGGTTAAGTAAAAATAAGGTCTTAATTATCGACCTACAACCCATACTACACAACATTTTACTGAAACTTGTTTCCAGCAATATAGCTAAGTAAATAACTAAAACTATTAGGGGATTTGGGTCCCTTAAAAATAGTAAAATATTAGACATTTTAGATTTCTAAGTTACAATATCTTTTATGTCTTCACTTTTTCCTAAAATGTTTTTGGATACACTTACTCTTTTTCCCCAGATGTAAGTAAGTTCAGAGGCACTAGTCAGACTCACCAAGGAGAGTTGTCAGTCACTGGGCACATTTGCCTTGTGCTCAGGAGCACCTAACCTCTCCATGCCTGAGTGGGTGGTTTCCTGTCTGTGTTTGGTTTGAACCTGTTCCAGGGCTTGTGGTTTCTGGCCAAGCTCATACTCTGTGTTATCATCCTGCTGCATATTTAATGATAGTGTTGATGTTGCAATTGGGCAGATGACTCCTGCATTTCTCAGAGAAACTTATGGGAAACTGTCATGTTCTGGTTTGCATGTTCTTTTCTCTCTTCACTCTTATACCCTGCAAGCTCCATCAAGCCTAATCTTTAACCTTAAAATTTTTCCTTTATTTCCAGATGAGAAACACATTTTGAATACTGGAATCACAGAATGAAAAATAGGAAATTCAATTAAGCTAAAGCAACTAGGAAAAGATTTCTCTTTTAGAAAATAAAAATTATTTTGCCTTATCAAGATAAAGAGCAAAGCAATAATTAGAGAATGTGGATTGGTCGTGTGACTTGAGCAGAAGCAGACAGGAAGTCATGAATGTAAAAGTGTTAGAGAGGCACAGAGGAGACGCTCTTGTCCTGCTGCTTCCTGCCTTGTTAGAAAAGAATGTCTAAACTGAGTTAATTGTAGTAAGGTGGATGGACCTAGAGTCTGTCCTACAGAGTGAGGTAAGTCAGAAGGAGAAAAACAAATACCATATGCTAACACATATATATGGCATCTAAAAAAAAAAAAAATGGTTCTGAAGAACCTAGGGGCAAGATGGGAATAGAGACGCAGACCTACTAGAGAATGGACTTGAGGACATGGGGAGGGGGAAGGTAAGCAAAGACACTATTGATTGCAAAAGGACTTGGCTGCTTAAATACTTCAAATTGCCATGTACTCGTTGTAGGCTCAGAGAATGTCAACGAAGTTGATTTTACAAAATAATCTCTGCGATATTAAAGATTTAGAATTATCAGTTTGCCCCCAGTTTGACAGTACTCAGATCAGTGAGGTTGACAAAAGGACTATTTATACACACACACACACACACACACACAGAGGAAACGATAGTGATGTTTCAGGTAACAATACCATGTTTGTATAATACATTACTATTTACAGAGCCCTTGAACATTCATTATCCATTTCATACAACCCTTACCACAAACCGTTGATTTTAGTAATATTATCTCCATTTTTCTGATAAGAAGACTGACACTCAGGGAAATAATATAATGTATACATTTCTTTTAGGGTTAAAATGACAGTGGACTATGAATACCTGAGCAGTAAAGGTCTCACGTGAAAAAAATGCATAAGTTCTTATATCAGTGTAAATATGGAGGTTCATGTTTAAGAAAACCTAAAATATAAAAATCTGATCTCAAGGTAAATAAATTAGCTTTACTGCTTTACAAAAAATTGTTTACTTTATAATTTTTTTTGGTTTTATATAAAGAATTACACAGAATTTCTTTAAATAATATTATAAACACCTGGCATGTTAAGTATGGTTTTACTACTCCAGTTTTTATTTATCCACAACAACAGTAGGCAAATGCTTACTGGCTCATTCAAAAAGATACATGCACTACAACGCTCACAGTGGCACTATTTACAATAGCCAAGATATGGAATCATCCCAAATACCTGTCTGGGTGGGTAATCCAGCAGATGACTGGATTAAGATGAAGTGGTATATATACAATGGAATATTACTCAGTCATAAAAAAGAATGAAATCCTGTCATTTGTAGCATTGTGGGTGGACCTAGATAATATTATGCTTAGTGAAATAAGTCAGAGACAGACAAATAATGTATGCTATCACTTACATGTGGAATCTAAAAAATAATACAAATGAATGTTTATGCAAAACAAACAGACACACACATATAGAAAGCAAGCTTGTGATTATTGAACGGGAGAGGGAAGAGGGGAGAAACAAATTAGGGATATGTGATTAACAGATACAAACTTTGTATAAAATAGATAAGCAATAAGGATATATTGTAGATAGCACAGGGAATTGTAACCATCATTTTGTAATAACCTACAATTGAGTATAATCTGCAAAAATACTGAATCACTATGCTGTACACCCAAAACTAAAATAATGTTGCAAATCACCTATAATTTTAAATAATAATAAAATAAAGTAAAATAATGAAAAAAAACGCCTCCTGGGTAAAGTGAGTTACAACTGTTCTCAAAAGAGGTAACTCATATATGAGATTCAAACTTGGAAGGTCATTTAATGAAAAACAATTCCTAGATTTAAAAGAATCAGTTCCCACATTTAAAAAATAAAACCCTGACACAGAAAGCTACCCTGAGATGCTGGACCACGAAACTGATCATTAGCACACGACTGAGTAAACACTCCACAGGGATGGAAATATCAAAGAAAAGATACTGTTAATCCAGAACCTGATATTTTAAATAAGTTTGCCTTAAAGGGACAAGATAAAGTAGCATAATTTATAATGTGAGAGACTGTTCTAATATAGTAAGGGAAGGACTGAGGTGGGAGTGAACTGCCAACCCTGGACACTAAAGGCTCTGACTCATAAATGGCAAATGTACTCACCTGTGGGCCTTGGGTGCCAAGAGGGATCCCTGAGGAGAGGGTGAGGTCAGAGTGTGGATTTTGTGAGCTCACCCTCCCATTTTTTCCAGGAAGACCTCGGCTAATGTCAGGTCACTAACTCTTATGAGTTTTGACAAAACACCAAGACTAAATATATGGCTTGGCTCTGCAGCCCTGTGACTTCATCACCAAACCACTGTCTGGGTGATAAGACCCACCCCCCATTCCCCCCCCACTGACTTTGAGACGCGATCTACTTCTGTGGCCCCCTACCCCCCAACTCTCCATCAACTCATTCCAGGGGCTACTGCAAGATGAGCCAGATACCCTTCCCCCTTGAATACGAATACCTTCATGAGCAACCTCTCTTCTAATTTCATAGTCTTGAGCAACTACATGCCCCTTTTAACAAAACAGGTTCCGTGAAGAAATAGAGGTGCTATGTTGTATAATTCCTACCTCTTTACAATGAGACTATGAGAAATCCAAGGCCACCCCCAAAAAGGCACTTACCACTACAGGTGACAGTAGCAAAGGAAGGAATCTAGTTCTGTCATCTTAAAGCATCAGAAGACTAAACCTAGAAAAAAATTTTCAATGAATTCTTTAAACAGTTTTCAGGTTTCCATTGCATCCTACTATCTTAGCTAAGGGGACGAAACCTATAAGATACGTGCTCTGGTTTCTACATATGTGCTCAATCTCTACTGTCATACTTGTTATTACTTAAGCTAGAGATAGCAAGTTTGTTTAACTGAATATCAGTTCTGACCTTAGAGTTCTGATGCTTAGAATGTCACGCGGAGGTTGCATCTCGGTTTCAAGAAAGTCGCTCTTGCCTCCATGAACACCATGCCACCATGAACGAGAAGGAAGAAATGATGGCATCTTGCCTCTACTTTTCATCTCAGAGCCAAGCAATTAGCTGTTGGTTCTGCAATCATATGGAACGCTAAACTTGTTTCCTAGATGGTGTCTTTAAAGATAAATTAAAAGTAAGGAGAACAGGGCTTCCCTGGTGGCGCAGTGGTTGAGAGTCCGCCTGCCGATGCAGGGGACACGGGTTCGTGCCCCGGTCCAGGAGGATCCCACATGCCGCAGAGCGGCTAGGCCCGTGAGCCATGGCCGCTGAGTCTGCGCGTCCGGAGCCTGTGCTCCACAACAGTGAGAGGCCCGCGTGCCGCAAAAAAAAAAAAAAGAAAGAAAAATAATCTATACACACTCTCCGTATCATTTAGAAATAATATCACAATTCTCCCTATATAAGTTCTGGTATTCTCCTTCCATGAAATATGGTAGAAGTAAAAAAGAAAAACTTTGCAGTTATTAAATTCTGCATTTCAGAGTGTACAATCATAAGTTAATAATTATACTCTAGGTGAACCACGTGAAAGTACAAGAGAAAAAAAAAGGAAAAAAATTCTTTCCCTCCACCCTCTACTACCACACCAAGAAATCTGTGAATTTCTTTTTAATTAATTTTCTTAAGTATAAGTGTCCATAGTAAAAGTAGCTAACATTTATTGACTGCTTACTATGTGCCAGGCACTACTCTATTTTCCCATGCATTTAACTAAATTAATCCCCAAAGTAAGCCATTGAGAGAAGTACTATAATCCCCATTTTACGGATGAGAAAACTGAGGTACAGGGAATTCAAGCAACTTGTGTCTGGTCACCAAGCTAACAAGTGGCAAACCTGGGGTTTTGGATTCAGGCAGTCTGGCCCCCGGTCCTACTACTCTAGGACTTTTCTCAGGATGAGACCACTTCAGAGGGGAGACAACACAACAGAAGTCTCAAATTGGAAGGCAAGATGCATTTATTCCTTCTGAAGGATTCAGCTGTTTTGTTCTGTTCTAAATAGAAAAGGATAACTCTGTATCATTTTTCTCTCTGGATTTCTCTTGATTTCTATTTCTTTATCATCAAATACATTTTTTGAATACCTACTATGTACAAGCCTTGGTTCAGGCATTGAAAGACCTGTGAGGAAAAAGAGAAGTATAATTATAAGCTTTACATTTACTGGTGATTGATAAACATGCTCTTCCCCTTCTGAATAGACTTCAAAAACCAAGGAAAAGAGTTGGCAGGAAAATCTGTTTGCTGTCATAGATTCTTGGAAATAATGGCAATATTACTACCTATCTTGACCTGGAAATGAGCTCAGAAATGTCAAGAGTAAAAAAAGTGGAGATGGAAACTGACTCCTATATTTTTAAAAAGAAGTTTCATGTGAAAATAGTACTTGTTAATTGTCTGGGTAAGTTTTATCCTCTTTCTTAACCTTAGCATTTTCTCTGAAAATGTTTATGCTGTGTCAATGTAATATTATAGATGGCATTAATTTTAACAGATTATTTGATTTTTTAACCATCTTTATTATGATCGGTTCACAAGGCTTTACCTCCTTTTCCATGAAAGAAAATAGTGAAAAGATGCTTGAATTCTTCAGATTCAACAGTTTGTACCTCCAAAAATAAAAGTTAAGAATATATAAACGTAAAATCAGTAAGCAAATTAACTACCATCTGATAAATTGCCCCTTTAAATTTATTACAATAAACCCCTTAATACAATAAAAGGTAACTCCTCCACACTTGGCAGCTATGGAACATTTTTCTCATGGGAAGGGAAAATTGAATCTCATGGCACTCAAACCAATACACATCTACTCCAGAATTCTCTCCCTAATTACTGCTGCTGCCATCACACTGGCTGCTTATGTTATCTGACATAAACATAGATATCTGTCTTTCATTTAATTCATCTGCTAATATCATGTGGAATAAGCTTAGTATCTGCCTTTCACTTTCACAGTTTGAAGAGGTAGATAATAACTGAGAATGTTCAAGTAGTATTAAAAAACACAAACCCCGGGCTTCCCTGGTGGCGCAGTGGTTGAGAGTCCGCCTGCCGATGCAGGAGACGCGGGTTCGTGCCCTGGTCCGGGAAGATCCCACATGCCGCGGAGCGGCTAAGCCCGTGAGCCATGGCCGCTGAGCCTGTGCGTCCGGAGCCTGTGCTCCGCAACGGGAGAGGCCACGGCAGTGAGAGGCCCGCATACCGCAAAAAAAAAAAAAAAAAAAAAAAAAAAAAAAAAAAAAAAAAAAAAAAAACACAAACCCCTAGATAAAATAAGTTTAATGTATTATCCAGTGGGACAAATAAAAATAAATCTACAATTAGACATATTGTGGTGAAACTGATGGACACTGAAGACAGAGATGATATTAAAAATAAGGGGAAAAGCACATATTTCACTTAAAATTGAGTCAGAAGAAATATGGAAAACCCCAATTGAACTTTTTGGCCAACTCAATAGATTGAAAAATCCTAAAATTATTATTTTTTTAACCTTTCCACAGACAACACCAATAACAGATAGTTTTATAGGTGTGTTTTACCCAACTTGGTATGACAGGACATTTACTTTACTTTATATCCCCTTTACTTTTCTAATGAATCGAAAGGAAAAGAGAGAATACTCCCAAACTCATTTAAGAAGGAGTATAACCATGATACTAAAACAAAAAAAAAGAGATAAAGGAACAAACAAACAAAACTACTAGATAACATGATCCATGAACAAAGATGCAAAATTTCTTAGCAAAATAGAATAAAGGCAAATCTAGCAATGCATAAAAAGAATAGTACACCATCAACATGTATAGTTTATCCCTGGAAAGCAATGATGGATGAACATATGAAAATCAATAAATGGAATTTACCATATTAATAGATTAAAGAAGAAAAATTATATGATTGTTTCCATAGAGGCAGAAAAAATTTTGATAACAATAATTACTTATCTTGATAAAAATTAAGGACTCTCTAATGAAATAAGAAGGGAAGTAAACTTCCTTAACCTGTTAAAGAATATCTACCAAAAAATTTCAGCAAATATCATTGTTAATGGTATAACATGATACATCTCATTAAGACAGATGTGTTCAAGGCTGCCACTTCTGTTTAACATTGTAATGGAGGTCCTAGCTAATTAAGTAAGCCAAAATAAAGTTATAAAGTTTGGGAAAAAGAAAACAAAACTGTAAGTATTTGCAAAGAGAGCCAACCAAGTTTCAAAGCAGAACAAGTTGGGAGACTCACTCTATTAGAGATAAGGACTGTAGAGAGCTATAGTTATCAAGACAGTATAATACGGGCTCAGAGATGAACCAGTTGAACAATGGAAAAGAAGAGAGAAACTAGAAAGAGCCCCAACATAAATACAGAAATTTAGTATATGATACAGGTGACATTTCAACCATTAAGGGGAAAGACAGATGTTTCAACAATCCAACTAGAACAATTCATTATCCATATGGAAAAAATAATAATATTAAATTCTCACAATGTGCCATTCTCAAGATTTAGCTTCAGAGGAATTAAAAGATAAATATAAAAGGCAAAATTTTAAAGTGTTTTATAACCTCACAGTAGGGAAGGATTTCTTATACAAAGAAATATTAAGAATTAGGCTGATAATTAAATATAAGAAAAGTATTTTTAAAAATCTGTTCTTTAAAAAACACCATTAAGAAACTGAAAAGACACGTTACAAACTGGTAGAAAATATTTACTATATATATATAAAACGAATGAAATCTTTTAATCGAGAATAGTTTTTTTAAAAGAATATAGATAAAAAAGAAAATAAACATAGAAAAGAAAAACAAGCAAGAGATATTAATATGCATTTAAAGAAAAAGGGGGACTTCCCTGGTGGCACAGTGGTTTAAGAATCTGCCTGCCAATGCAGGCGACACGGGTTTGAGCCCTGGTCCAGGAAGATCCCACATGCCACGGAGCAACTAAGCCCGTGCACCCCAACTACTGAGCCTGTGCTCTAGAGCCCATGAGCCACAACTACTGAGCCCGCGTGCCACAACTACTGAAGCCCGCATGCCTAGAGCCCGAGCTCCCCAACAAGAGAAGCCACTGCAATGAGAAGCCCACGCACCACAACAAAGAGTAGCCCCCATTCGCCGTAACTAGAGAAAAGCCCACACACAGCAACAAAGACCCAACACAGCCAAAAATAAATATTTTTAAAAATAAATAAATAAATAAGAAGAAAAACAATTGATGAACAAATATCTGGAAAGATACTCAACCTCAAAATAATCCAATTTTGAATTTTTCGGACCATATAGTGCCAAAAATCAAGAAATATATTACCAGGTGTCAGTGAAAATGTGAAGCCACATAAACCTTTACAAATTACTAGTGGGTGTGTAACCCTTTGGAAAATAATTTGACATTATATGATAAGTTTAATGTAATGTATGCTTTTTGACCCAGCAACCATCTTAATATCATCAAGGAAAAGCAAAACTATATATATACATTATCAAAAAGCTGACTCGGAAGACCTACAAGTTCAGCCTCTTCTGGAGGGAATTCTATTATTTGCAGCTAAAGGCATCCTAATAGCACAGTCTTTCACTGAAATGCAAAAGAAGAGGCAACAATTTTCTCTTTTTTCATTATTATTTAAAATGGCTCTGGGAGTTCTGTCAAAATAAGATTCTAAATGTTATGTTATAAGTATTGGAAGGAGAAAGTGTATTGTTATTATGTTCAGGCATAATCATCTATGAGGGAAGTTTTTTAAAAATTAGTGGAAAATCTATTGGAAATTATAAACCCATTCAACAAGGTGGCAGTTTTCCAGACACATACAAAAACAGATAGTTTTGCTATAGCTCTTTGATAACCAGTAAGAAAATTCAATGAATATTTGGAAATAAATATAAGAATCAAGTTTTCCAAAAAAGGTGTAAATTTTAGGAACATAAAACAAGGACTGGACAGAGACACACATGGCATGTTGCTGAGTGGAAAGAATTAGCACTGTACAGATGCTACCTTTTCCCAAGCGTAAGACAATTCAAATCAGAATCTCAGTGTCTTAACCCAAGAAACTTACATTCAAGTTCTTCCAGAGAAAAACAGTGAATGAGAATAACAAAGAAAAATTGAAAAATATAGTAATAAAGAAGGACTTGCCCATTCATACTGTGAAATTTACTGTTAAGTCCATTGAATAATAACAATCTGGAAGTGCCACAGCAATAGATCAGTAAGACAGAAGTAAAGGATCCAGAAATAGATCCTACTTACACATGGGAACTTTCCTCTAGTGTTTTGTAAATATCAATCATGAGCTCATGTTCAGCGGATGCTGTTTTGTGATAGAGTTCTTAGGGTTTGTGGACAATAAATGGTGGAGCTGATATTCAAACTAAGGGCATCTAACTCTAAAGCCCAAGTAATTAACAACCACAAAACACAGCCCCCCAGGAAATATGTAAGACTAGCTAGGAGTATTTTAGAAAAGAAAGGTAATTAAGAAAGATTGGTCTACCAGATATTAAAATGCATTACATAGCTACAATAAGTAAAATATCTTAGAACTGAACCTGGCACATTTAAGTACTCAATAAATGTTTGTGAAATGAATGAATTTACCAGCCTCCTCATCTAGAATTCATTTAGCCCCAAGGACCTAGACCAGTATTTGTCAAACATTTTACTGTGATCAGAATTCAGTTGGGGTGGTTGTTAAAAATGCAGATCTCCACCCCTTCCCTCTCTTTCCCACCCCAGAAGGCTCATTCTGAAGGATCAAGGTGAGAATTTTTAATTTTCAACAAATCCTGATGATTTCTGGTATGGATGATCCCAGAAACACACCCTAAAAAAAAAATATCACTCTAGAGGCAGAGAATGGGCAATCCAGAGAGAGTGTCTGGCTGGCTGAGGAGTTTCATTTCCCATTATAAATATATGTGTTGGCATCTGGTTTATAGGACAATCTTGGTTAGTGCTTGGTTAGTGTGAGTATCCTCAAGCAATTGATCAAGTTTAGGGGCCCAACAAAATTAAATTTCCAGTTAGAGAACTAGACCTTAAGCCTGTATTGGGAATGACCAGCTTGGCTTATTCAGGTGATTCCTCACTTTGCTGTATACTTCTTTCAACCTTCAATAGCTAGTAGGTACTCCACGCACATTATTTCCCTTTCCCCTTCTCACTTAAAGTCTTGGTAACAAAATCCATTAATCACTTTCTCTCACTGTCTACTTTAGTTTAAATTTAATGGTGTATTTTTCCCCCATCAGCTGTTTCTTTTCATCTATAAATAACTAGTTTTGGAGAAAGCAGTAAACCACCTTTCATTTCCATTCTCTACTCCTTGAACTTTCCTCTTCCAGATTAGAATTTGTAACGATTGAGAAGAATTACATCATTCTTTTTTACTGATCTACTTACTAAAATCCCATGACTCTCATCTTGCAAAAAATGACATGATTACATGAATGAAATAATATAACTCTTACTCAATAGCATTTATGCTAACTCATTCTGAGTCTCCTTTCCAAATGAAAATTTATTTCACAGTATTTATAAATGGATTTTTACCCTTTAATTGATCATGAGACTAATTTACTGAATCTTGACCAATATTTTTTTCAAATGAAATAAAATAGATTATGATAGAAAATATACCACACTGCGAGTAACGAGGGTAAATTTTTCTTTGAATTATATATGTATGAATGTATATGAGGCAGGGATAGGAAATGTATTTCTTATTTTGAGTCGTTAGAAAATGCATGAAAACTTCTTTTTTTTAAACCTAAACCTCATAATTTATTAAGAGCTTCCCATTTTTAAAAGTACATGATAATGAAAATTATACAGAATGCTACACATTAAGTTACTGTTGATTTACACAGTAATTGTATAGTGAATAAGTTGGCATTAATGGGTTATAAATAAGGAAGGGCAGGGGAAAGTTTGTTCATACACATTTGTGAACATTAAAGAAACAAGACAATTAATGGCAACAGAGCTGCGCCAGAATACCGTTTTTTCTTTTTTTTTTTAACACCTTTATTGGAGTATAATTGCTCTACAATGTTGTGTTAGTTTCTGTTACATAACAAAGTGAATAAGCTATATGTGTACATATATCCCCATATCCCCTCCCTCTTCCGTCTTGCTCCCAACCTCCCTATCCCCCACGTCTAGGTGCTCACAAAACACTGAGCTGATCTCCCTGTGCAATGCAACTGCTTCCCACTAGCTATCTATTTTCCATCTGGTAGGGTATGTCAATGCTATTCTCTCACTTTGTCCCAGTTTACCCTCCCCCCCTCCCCGTGTCCTCAGGTCCATTCTCTACCTCTGTGTCTTTATTACTGTCCTGCGCCTAGGTTCATCAGAAACTTTTTTTTTTTTTTAGATTCCATATATATATGTGTTAGCATACGGTATTTGGTTTTCCCTTTCTGACTTACTTCACTCTGTATGACAGACTCCAGGTCCATCCACCTCATTACAAATAACTCAAATTCATTTGGTTTTATGGCTGAGTAATATTCCATTGTATATATGTGCCACATCTTCTTTATTCATTCATCTGTCAATGGACACTTAGGTTGCTTCCATGTCCTCGCTATTGTAAATAGTGCTGCAATGAACATTGTGGTACATGACTCTTTTTGAATTATGGTTTTCTCAGGATACATGCCCAATAGTGGGATTGCTGCTTTATATGGTAGTTCTATTTTTAGTTTTTTAAGGAACCTCCAACTATTCTCCATAGTAGCTGTAACAATTTACATTCCCACCAACTGTGCGAGAGGGTTCCATTTTGTCCACACCCTTTCCAGAATTTATTGTTTGTAGATTTTTTGATGATGGTCATTCTGACCCGTGTGAGCTGATACATCATTGTAGGGTTGTTTTTTTTTTGGCATTTTCTTTTTTTTTATACAGCAAGTTCTTATTAGTCATCCATTTTATACACATCAGTGTACACATGTCAATTCCAATCTCCGAATTCATCCCACCACCACCCCCACACCCTGCCTCTTTCCCCCCTTGGTGTCCATATGTTTGTTCTCTACATCTGTGTCTCAACTTCTGTCCTGCAAACCGGTTGATCTGTACCATTCTTCTAGGTGCCACATATATGCGTTAATATGTGATATTTGTTTTTCTCTTTCTGACTTACTTCATTCTGTATAACAATCTCTAGATTCAACCACGTCTCAAAAAAATGACCAATTTAGTTCCTTTTTATGGCTGAGTAAAATTCCATTGTATACATGTACCACATCTTCTTTATCCATTCGTCTGTCGATGGGCATTTAGGTTGCTTCCATGACCTGGCTACTATAAATAGTGCTGCAATGAACATTGGGGTGCATGTGTCTTTTTGAAATACGGTTTTCTCTGGATATATGCCCAGTAGTGGTATTGCTGGGTCTTATGGTAATTCTATTTTTAGTTTTTTAAGGAACCTCCATACTGTTCTCCATAGTGGCTGTATCAATTTCCATTCCCACCAGCATTGCAAGAGGGTTCCCTTTTCTTCACACCCTCTCCAGCATTTGTTGTTTGTAGGAATTCTGATGATGCCCATTCTAACTGGTGTGAGGTGATACCTAATTGTAGTTTTCATTTGCATTTCTCTAATAATTAGTGATGTTGAGCAGCTTTTCATGTGCTTCTTGGCCACCTGTATGTCTTCTTTGGAGATGTATCTATTTAGCTCTTCTGCCCATTTTTGGATTGGGTGGTTTGTTTTTTTAATATTGAGCTGCATGAGCTGTTTATATATTTTGGGGATTAATCCTTTGTCCATTGATTCATTTGCAAATATATTTTTCCCATTCTGAGTGTTGTCTTTTCGTCTTGTTTGTAGTTTCCTTTGCTTTGCAAAAGGTTTTAAGTTTCATTGGGTCCCATTTGTTTATTTTTGTTTTTATTTCCATTACTCTAGGAGGTGGATCAAAAAAGATCTTGCTGTGATTTATGTCAAAGAGTGTTCTTCCTATGTTTTCCTCTAAGATTTTGATAGTGCCCAGTCTTACATTTAGCTCTCTAATCCATTTTGAGTTTATTTTTGTGTATGGTGTTAGGGAGTGTTCTAATTTCATTCTTTTATGTGTAGCTGTCCAGTTTTCCCAGCACCACTTATTGAAGAGACTGTCTTTTCTCCCTTATATATCCTTGCCTCCTTTGTGATAGATTAGTTGACCATAGGTGTGTGGGTTTATCTCTGGGCTTTCTATCCTGTTCCACTGATCTATATTTATGTTTTTGTGCCAGTACCATATTTTCTTGATTACTGTAGCTTTGTAGTATAGTCTGAAGTCAGGGAGTCTGATTCCTCCAGCTCCGTTTTTTTCCCTCAAGACTGCTTTGGATATTCGGGGTCTTTTTTGTCTCCATACAAATTTTAAGATTTTTTGTTCTAGTTCCATAAAAAATGCCATTGGTAATTTGATAGAGATTGTATTGAATCTGTAGGTTTCTTTGGGTAGTATAGTCATTTTCACAAATTTGATTCTTCCAATCCAAGAACATGGTATATCTCTCCATCTGTTGGTATCAACTTTAATGTGTTTCAACAGTGTCTTATAGTTTCCTGCATACAGGTCTTTTGTCTCCCTAGGTAAGTTTATTCCTAGGTATTTTATTCTTTTTGTTGCAATGGTAAATGGGAGTGTTTCCTTAATTTCTCTGTCAGATTTTTCATCATCAATGTATAGGAATGCAAGAGATTTCTGTGCATTAATTTTGTATCCTGCAACTTTATCAAATTCATTGATTAGCTCTAGTAGTTGTCGGGTGCCATCCTTAGGAGTCTCTATGTATAGTATCATGTCATCTGCAAACAGTGACAGTTTTACTTCTTCTTTTCCAATTTGGATTCCTTTTATTTCTGTTTCTTCTCTGATTGCCATGACTAGGACTTCCAAAACTACTTTGAATAATAGTTGTGAGAATGGACATCCTTGTCTTGTTCCTGATCTTAGAGGAAATGCTTTCAGTTTTTCACCATTGAGAATGATGTTTGCTGTGGGTTTGTCATATATGGCCTTTATTATGTTGAGGAAGGTTGCCTCTATGCCCACTTTCTGGAGAGTTTTTATCATAAATGGGTGTTGAATTTTGTCAAAAGCTTTTTCTGCATCTATTGAGATGATCATATGGTTATTATTCTTCACTTTGTTAATATGGTGTATCACATTTATTGATTTGCATATATTGAAGACTCCTTGCATCCCTGGGATAAATCTCACTTGATCATGGTGTATGATCCTTTTAATGTGTTGTTGGATTCTGTTTGCTAGTATTTTGTTGAGGATTTTTGCATCTATATTCATCAGTGATATTGGTCTGTAATTTTCTTTTTTTGTAGTTTCTTTGTCTGGTTTTGGTATCAGGGTGATGGTGGCCTCATAGAATGAGTTTCGCAGTGTTCCACCCTCTGAAATTTTTTGGAAGAGTTTGAGAAGGATGGGTGTTAGCTCTTCTCTAAATATTTGATAGAATTCACGTGTGAAGCCATCTGGTCCTGGACTTTTTTTGTTGGAAGATTTTAATCACAGTTTCAATTTCATTACTTGTGATGGGTCTGTTCATGTTTTATATTTCTTCCTGGTTCAGTCTTGGAAGGTCATACCTTTCTAAGAATTTGTCCATTTCTTCCAGGTTGTCCAGTTTGTTGGCATAGAGTTGCTTGTAGTAGTCTCTTAGGATGCTTTGTATTTCTGCAGTGTCTGTTGTTACTTCTGCTTTTTCATTTCTAATTTTATTGATTTGAGTCCTCTTCCTCTTTTTCTTGATGAGTCTGGCTAATGGTTTATCAATTTTGTTTATCTTCTCAAAGGACCAGCTTTTAGTTTTATTGATCTTTATTATTGTTTTCTTTACTTCTATTTCACTTATTTCTGCCCTGATCTTTATGATTTCTTTCCTTCTGCTAACTTTGGGTTTTGTTTGTTCTTCTTTCTCTAGTTCCTTTAGGTGTAAGGTTAGGTTTTTTATTTGAGATTTTTAGGTTTTTTAGTTGAGATTTTTGTTGTTTCTTGAGGTACATTTGTATAGCTATAAACTTCCCTCTTAGAACTACTTTTGCTGCATCCCATAGGTTTTGGATCGTTGTGTTTTCATTGTCATTTGTCTCTAGGTATTTTTTTATTTCCTCTTTGATTTCTTCAGTGATCTCTTGATTTTTTAGTAACGTATGTTTAGCCTCCATGTGTTTGTGATTTTTTACGGTTTTTTCCCTGTAATTGATTTCTAATCTCATAGCATTGTGGTCAGAAAAGATGCTTGGTATGATTTCAATTTTCTTAAACTTACTGAAGCTTTATTTGTGTCCCAAGATATGATCTATCCTGGAGAATATTCCATGAGCACTTGAGAAGAAAGTATATTCTCTTGTTTTTGATGGAATGTGCTATAAATATCAACTAACTCCATCTTGTTTAATGTGTCATTTAAAGCTTGTGTTTCCTTATTTATTTTCATTTTGGATGATCTGTCCATTGATAAAAATGGGGTGTTAAATTTCCCTACTATGATTGTGTTACTGTTGATTTCCCCTTTTATGGCTGTTAGCATTTGCCTTATATATTGAGGTGTTCCTATGTTGGGTGCATAAATATTTATAATTGTTATATCTTCTTCTTGGATTCATCCCTTGATCAGTATGTAGTGTCTTTCCTTGTCTCTTGTAATAGTCTTTATTTTAAAGTCTATTTTGTCTGATATAAGAATTGCTACTCCAGCTTTCTTTTGATTTCCATTTGCATGGAATATCTTTTTCCATCCCTACACTTTCAGTCTCTATGTGTCCCTAGGTCTGAAGTGGGTCTCTTGTAGATAGCATATATATGGGTCTTGTTTTTGTATCCATTCAGCCAGTCTATTTCTTTTGATTGGAGCATTTAGTCCATTTACATTTAAGGTAGTTATGTATGTTGTATGTATGTCCCTATGACCATTTTCTTAATTGTTTTGGGTTTGTTATTCTAGGTCTTTTCCTTTTCTTGTGTTTCCTGCCTAGAAGAGTTCCTTTAGCATTTGCTGTAAAGCTGGTTTGGTGGTGCTGAATTCTCTTATATTTTGTTTATCTGTAAGGTTTTTAATTTCTCTCTTCAATCTGAATGAGATCCTTGCTCGGTAGAGTAACCTTGGTTGTAGGTTTTTCCCTTTCATCACTTTATTTTTTTATTTTTATTTATTTATTTTTTTGCAGTATGCAGGCCTTTCACTGTTGTGGCTGCTCCTGTTGTGGAGCACAGGCTCCGGACGTGCAGGCTCAGCGGCCATGGCTCACGGGCCCAGCCGCTTCGCGGCATGTGGGATCTTCCAGGCCGGGGCACGAACCTTTGTCCCCTGCATTGTCAGGCGGACTCTCAGCCACTGCGCCACCAGGGAAACCCCCTTTCATCACTTTAAATATGTCCTACCACTCCTTTCTGGCTTGCAGTTTCTGCTGAATGATCCATTGTTAACCTTACAGGGATTCTCTTGTATGTTATATTTCCCTTGCTGCTTTTAATATTTTATCTTTGTATTTAATTTTTGATAGTTTGATTATTATGTGTCTTGGCATGTTTCTCCTTGGATTTATTCAGTATGGGACTCTCTTCACTTCCTGGACTTGATTGACTATTTCCTTTCCCATGTTAGAGAAGTTTTCAACTAAAATCTCTTCAAACATTTTCTCAGACCCGTTCTTTATCTCTTCTTCCTCTGGGATCCCTATAATTCAAATGTTGGTGTGTTTCATGTTGTCCCAGAGGTCTCTGAGACTGTCCTGAATTCTTTTCATTCTTTTTTTTTTTTTATTCTGCTCTGTGGTAGTTATTTCCACTATTTTATATTCCAGGTCATTTATCCGTTCTTCTGCCTCAGTTATTCTGCTAGTGATTCCTTCTAGAGAATGTTTTTGTTTTGGTTTTTTGTTTGTTTTGTTTTGGTTTTTTGTTTTTGTTGTTTGTCTGTATGTTTGTTTTTGTGGTACATGGGCCTCTCACTGTTGTGGCCTCTCCCATTGCGGAGCACAGGCTCCAGACGCGCAGGCTCAGTGGCCATGGCTCACGGGCCCAGCCGCTCCGTGGCATGTGGAATCTTCCCGGACCGGGGCACGAACCCATGTCCCCTGCATAGGAAGGCAGATTCTCAACCACTGTGCCACCAGGGAAGCCCTAGAGAATTTTTAATTTCATTTCTTGTGTTGTTCATCATTGTTTGTTTGCTCTTTAGTTCTTCTAGGTTCTTGTTAAATGTTTCTTGTATTTTCTCCATTCTATTTCCAAGATTTTGGATCATCTTTACTATCATTATTCTGAATTCTTTTTCAGTTAGACTGCCTATTTCCTCTTCATTTGTTTGCCTTTGTAGATTTTTGCCTTGCTCCTTCATCTGCTGCATATTTCTCTGTCTTTTCATTTTGTTTAACTTACTGTGTTTGGGGTCTCCTTTGCACACGCTGCAGGTTTGTAGTTCCCATTGTTTTTGGTGTCTGCCCCCAGTGGGTGAGGTTTGTTCTGTTGTTTGTGTAGGGTTCCTTGTGGAGGGGACTGGTGCCTTTGTTCTGGTGTGTGGGCCTAGATCTTGTCTTTCTGGTGGGCAGGGGTATGTCAGGTGGTGTATTTTGGATGTCTGTGAACTTAGTCTGATTTTAGGCAGCCTCCCTGCTAATGGGTGGGGTTGTGTTCCTCTTTTGCTAGTTGTTTGGCATGGGGCGTCCAGCACCGTAGCTTGCTGGATATTGGATGCAGCTAGGTCTTAGCATTGAGACAGAGATCTCTGAGAGAGCTCTTGCCTCTTACAAGAGCTCTGGTGGTCTCTGGTGGTCCTATGTCCTGAATTTGGCTCCCCCACCTCAGAGGCTCAGGCCAGAGTACCAAGACCCCGTCAACCACACGGAATTATCAAGATAGTGGTCATTGACAAGTAAAACCACAGAGAAGAGGCCATGCCTTTTCCTGATGAGCAGTTTTCAGACTTCAGTTCATTTTGGCAACAGGACGACTGGATAGGCAATGCGAGGCAAAACAGAGTCCGTGAGGTGGGTGGTGCTCAGCCGGAGCATGGCCTGAGGGGCCCAGTTGAAGTCCTTCGGGAAGGCTGACAGGGGCCAGGACTCCGGGCTCCTGTGGCCGCAGCCTCCTTGAGGTCTCCCTCCTGGCATCAATTCGCTCTCACTGTTGCTTTGGCAGTCATGCGTTTACCCTGAGCTTCTTCACGAGGTGAGCGCTCCCTGAGGCGATGTGCCCAGGTAAACTTTTTTCTCAGATCTTCAGCAATAAAGACAAGAGTGCCTTAGGAAGTGACAGAATGACTACAGATGTATAGGCACTGAGAGTGAGATCACAAAACAAGTTTGTGCTGGTCCTGGTGGCACCTGATTCACAGGTGCTCAATAAATGGCTGTTACTTTCACTAGTCTGTAAATTCACTAGTGCTCCTTGGTTTCTTTTTTGGGTAGCCACAACAGAGGTCTGTCTGCATGCTCTGCAATCTTTGCACAACCAGGGAAATGGGGTGACCACACCCCATGTGCCACATCCACATGGCAAGCTACATCCTTTACACTACCCTAGTCTCCCCCACCCAGAGACCTCCCACAAGGCTCTAAACCAGGCCTTAGTCAGGCTCTTAGAGATAAGGTTGTGAGGGTGCCCACCTGGAGCTAGTAGCTCCAGATTGGGCACCACCTGTCCCAGAAGATCTTACAGACCAGCTCTAGCAGGTAACCTTTGGTACAGCTCCTTAACTTCTTCATGCTTTGCTTTTCCTTTATCCACACTTTGCTTACACATCTCGGCCATTTTAATACACCACTCCTCAAATTTGGAATTATCCCAATCTACCAGCTCTTGAAGAAAGGCTGGTACTTGAATAGTTATGTTGGGTTTTTCTTGAGTTTGCAGTCTATAAACCAACATGTATGCATTCGAGAACAGTGAGTTCCTTTGCCACACTTGGGTATACATATCTGGGATTTAGAAGGTTCTCCTAGATCTTCCTCAATCCCTAGTTGTAATTTCTTCCCATCCATCTTTTCTGTGTCTTCGTCGTTAAACTTATACCATTCACCAGACTGTGGATCTTTCACATGGGCAATGTAGTGACCAGAATAAGCGCTCACTTCTCTGTGTATGAGGACTGCACTATGTTCATACACATAGGACCCACCTTTGTGTTCCACATGAGGCTCCATATCCAAAATTCCTGAGAAGCCAATGTAGGTATTCAGCTTTATCTTATGTCCAGTTTGCCTGTCAAAGATAAAACGCATTAGCTGTAAGTTCAGAGTACAATGAAGACTAAGGAGTTGGATCTTCCTTGTTGCATTTTATTTGCTTTGACAGTTTTCACAAATGTACCGATTGTTTCCTAATTTTTCTTCCTTCAAAAATTCCGAGATAAAATTTGTCAACTGTGGCCTTGGATATTTAACTCCAGTTCATAAAACTTTGATAAAAGCTTAGATTCTCTGCAGCACTGATTGCAGACAGTTACATAAGCTTATTCCCCACAGAACTGCTGTTGGACAATGTTCCTCACATCGGGATTCTTTTGTTTAGACAAAGTATCTTCCAAAAGAGACATAAAGAGCTTTCAAAATTCTTGGGCATGCTGCTGCTGCCCTGTGTCCAAGCCCAAAGATTTAACAAATCCTGATGGATCAATGTAGCACCTATTACTGATTTGCAACAAGGCAAATAAGTACTGGAGATGCTCACACATTTTTTGAGGCTCATCTTTCTCTTCTTGGATACCAGCTCCCATCATGTAGTCACTATAGGTGCTTGGACATAAGTAGAGCACCTGCAGAAGCTCCAGGTTAAGAAACCACACTTGAAAAAATGTGTTGACATACAAAGTACCTCCCAGGTTAGTGAGGCCCACAGATGAGTTCTTTTTTCTCCTCTCACAGTTGGGGTCGTCAGTGTTATGAAAACTATTTTCATCTATTTCTCCTAACCAAATGTGCTCACCGATTGCAACCAAGCAATTCGGATCTCCTTTGCAGTTTCGTCTGCACACGCCGCGGATACAGGGCTCCGGCCATATGTGCCCCTGCGACACCTCCTCGGCCCCCACCGTCTCCGCCCAGCTCCAGGCCGGCTTCTCCAGCTGCAGCCGCGAGGCCATGGCCTTGGCCCAAGGAGCGCATCCTGAGCCCGGCGCTGATGGGGAAGCGGCGTCTCAGCCCCTGTCCAGGATAGCGTCCTGCACACCACTAGTCTTTCAAGCCGGCCGAAAACTTCTGATTTGATAAAGTTAGATGAATTTTTTGAGCTGCAATAATATCTTTTTTATTTTCCTCTAACGGAATTCATGTTAGATTTACAAGGCCTATATTTATTGCTGGCTGACAACTTTGTCTTGCCAACTCACGGTAACATGAGCATCTGCATTTAAAGCCCGTGTCTACTTGAAGTAGCTCCCAAGTCAAATTCTAGGACCTCTTACTCCCCTGAGGTTTCATTTCTAAGGTGATCTAAGCTTAAGGGGCCTTGGATATTTTCCTGGCATTCTGAGACGGATGCCTTGTCTGCCTAACTTTCTCTGTATTTGCTGATAACTTCTGGGTGTCTGTTGATCTTGACTAGTCCATGTTCTTGTAGGCTGAAACCTTCTTTTGAAAATTGTGATACCCACCATGACTGATTCTCATCCTCTGCACCCTCTGCGCTGTTCAGTGTGACTCTAAGCTGACCGCTCACTCTTAGATATTTTAATACCCGGGGTCTGGGGGGAGGGGGAGGGGGAACGGGGAGCGGGGGAGAAGAGCACACTCTCTTTCAACAAAGCTTGTCTTTTGTAAACCAAAGTCTTTCAGATTCCTGAATTTGCTATTTGCTTACGAAATTTATTCAAAAATGTCTTCTAGGCCAGCACAGTCCAGTTTCTGTGACAATGGAAATGTGCTTTATAAAACTGCACTGTCCTATACAGTAGCCACCGGTCACATGTGGTTGTTCGGCTCTTGAAATGGGGCTGGGGTGACTAAGCAACTAAATTGTAAATTTTATTTAATTTTAATTAATTGAAATTCAAATAGCCACATGTGTCTAGTGGCTCCTAGATCAGACAGCACAATTCTGGACTGTATCTGTGCCCTCCCTGTTATCAGCTTATTAAAAAAAACCCATTCCTGATGCCAAAATCCTAGGGTAAGTGTAACGTGCATAAGAATACAGGAAGGGAAGCCACTTTTTCATGTCTCTTCGTATAATCCTAGCACATTAACTTAGAATTTTTTCATCAGTTTTATTGAAGCAAAACTTATGTATAATAAAAATGTACCCATTTTAAGTGTAGAGTTCAAAAAGTTTTGACAAATGTATCCTGTCATGTAACCACCACCACAATGAAGAAATAGAAGATTTCACTACCCCACAATTCTCCTCCCCCTACTCCCAGCCCCTGCCAATCATTGACCTGCTTTCTGTCACTCTTGTTTTGCCTCTTCCAGAATTTCCTATACCTACAGTCAGACATATGCAGTCTTCTATGCCTGGTTTCTTTCAACCAGTATAATGATTTGAGATTTGTTCATGTCGTCGCTTGTGTAGGAGTCTGTTTCTTTCTTTTTTTTCTTTTTCTTTTTGCTAAGTTATATTCCATCGTACAGATATAATAATACAATACAATTTGTTTATCCATTCACAAGTTGATTTGGGTTTTTTTGGTTTGGGACAATTATTTAAAAGCTAATTTATGAATAAAATACACAACTTTGGTGGATGTATGTTTTCATTGTCACCTGGAAAATTTCTTAAGATTGGGAATGCTGAGTCATATAGTAAGTGTATATCTATATAAGAAATTGCCAAACTGTTTTCTAAAATGGTTGTATTATGCATTCCCACACCAATATATGAGAGTTATAATTGTTCCACATCCTTACCATCAGTTGGCATTGTCACTCTTGGATTTTAGCCATCCTTGTGGGGGTGCAGTGGTATTCCGTGACAGTTTTCTTTTGCATTTCCTTAATGACTAATGACGTTGAACATCTTTTTATGCATTTTTGTGCCATTCATATATCTTTTTTAGCAAAGTGTCTGTTCAAATGATTTTTAAATCAGGTTATCCTTTTCTTACTTAGTTGTAAGAATTATTTATTGATATAACTTTGCAAATATTTTCCCCCAATCTGTGGTTTGCCTTTTTAGTTTCTTAACAGCATCTTTCAAAAACATGATTTTTTTTGGTCTATCTAAGACATATTTGCCTACTCAAGGTTATGAAGATTTTCTAGTAGGATTTCTTCTAGGTTCATAGTTTTAGTTCTTAGCTTAATGTTCAATTTTGAGTTAATGAAGTTTTTTTAAAAAAGTAAATCAAGACTCTAAGTTACTTTAATATTTATTCCAAATCTCAGGTTAATATAGAACCTGCCTCATGGAGTTGTTGTAAGCCTGACACATAATAACAATTGGGTTGTTATTAGCCATGGACATTTATGTTTATTCCTCCAACAAATCCCCTCACAGCACCAAAGGAAATACTGAATATTATCAACTAAAGTAAGGAGCTGAGAGTTTGGAGAATATAAACAAGGGATTTTTTTAAAGACTACAAAGAAAACCTAAATAAAAACTAAAACCAAAGCTCGTTCAATAGGAGAGGATACTTTTAAAATTTGAATGAACTTTTTTGAGTGAAAAAATGGAATGATTTCTTCTCTTTTGTGACACTGACTTGTCTATTCTTAGGACTGAATGTTCATGGGAGACTAAAGATGCTTTGTTGCCTGTTTGGTTGTTGGGCTCATATCCTGTATATACATCTAGAAATTGGCACAAAACAATGTGAGGAGAGCCATGGATGAAGATAAGAATACTTTTTCTATTGCCTTTCCTTACAGATGAATCTACATAATCTCTTACATCTTTAAAAGTTATTAGATTTCAGGTATGAAGTTTAGCTTTTTAATAACTCAGTGGGAAAGTAGAGCATCAGGTTCAGCCAGGTGTCCAGAAAGATGCTTGTAGTACTTTTTCTAGGATCACCTGTTGACTTAGTTCATATTTGTGCAAAAACATGTGGAAGGGCTTCCCTGGTGGCACAGTGGTTGAGAGTCTGCCTGCCGATGCAGGGGACATGGGTTCGTGCCCCGGTCCGGGAAGATCCCACATTCCGCGGAGCAGCTGGGCCCGTGAGCCATGGCTGCTGAGCCTGCACATCCAGAGCCTGTGCTCTGCAACGGGAGAGGCCACAACAGTGAGAGGCCCGCATACCGCCAAAAAAAAAAACATGTGGAAGAGGAGCTAATTCCCACTGGAAATTAATGTTAACTATTTATATGATTTTTTTTTTCCCCTTCGGCCCTCTTCAGGTGACAGTGTGGTTTTCCAGAGTCAAGTCAAAGGTGATTTGACCCATGGATCCTCTGACAGGAACACAATGGAATGCTGCACAGGGTGGGTGGGGTAGCATTGACCCCAGCTTACTCTGACTGACTTGTGATTGCCCTGTGATACTTGAAATGCAGGAAAAATCCTAGAGTATATCCCTTGTTCTCTACACTCACCTACCCATTGCGTGCAAAAGACAACTAGACTCCTCTGTCTGGTAAATGATTTTCTTGCATGTTGCAACCATAGAAGGCTTATCTAGTGGGTTATCTGTTCACCTGGTCTAGTGCACCTGTTGGCCAGCTGACAAGTATTTGTCAGTATATAGGGTCACACTTTCTGTTTCTCAAATTGCTATGTATTTGTAAATGAAAATGATGAGTATCACATGGATCTGAGCCCATTAGAATGGGTTTTTCTCTTTTAATCTGCCCTGAGACCTGATGCAGAGGAATTTCTTTATCAGAGCCAAATGAACTCTGAGACTCTGACAAGCATGACAGAATGTAAGGGCTTCATCAATGCATTGATTCAACTTTTCACTAAATATTCATTGCTCTTTTACCAGGTACTTTACTAGACAACAGTGAAGAAGCTAAAGTCCTTGTCCTCACTGAATGGGTGTCTGACTGCTCATATATATCAATGAAGATAATGAAACTTTTGTGACTTTCTTCATGCTATGAGACATAACACAGAGGTCAATAATTTTATCTTAATTCCTTCCCACAAATTCTACTTCTCTTACCCTCCAATCCTTGGCAGAGAGGGTAGAATTTTAAACAGAGGCAGATTTATACGACGTGATTCCTCAGGCCACAAGTTCTCTCTGGCCAGGGGAATTTAGGAAGGGATTGACCCTGAGATGAATAAAGAGAACAGGTCCTAACACAGGCTTTTCTCTAAAGGAGATTGAACTTACTGGATCATGCTTTCTGCCTTTGTCACAAGGGGAGGCACTATTCAGTTACCTCCTTTGGATAGTCCTCTGAGTTTAAAGTTGAATTTAACTTACCACTTTTGACTCAGACATATCCATTTTGCATCATTATTTCCATTCTGGCACCCACAACTGGAGATATTTGGGCTGGGGCTAAAATGGACCTTTGGCATACCTCACATTTGACATTCTTTTGTCCATACCTGGACCATTCCATATCAACATGAGGCAGCTGGATCCTTGAGCTAAGTCCTGGAATCCAGTACAGACCTCAGAGATCCTGAGGCACAGTCTAAATTAACCTGTGTTCCTGAAATGCAAGTGCAGGAAATAGAGCATAAGAGACTGGGATTTTAACAAGAGTTAGCCATGAAAACACAATTTATGCTGGAAAAGTGAAGAGGTACAGTGAATTAAAAATATGTAGACAAATATATGTATAATATAATTTAATAATCATGAAATGTAAATTTATGTATATAAACTATATATACAAATATGTCAATATAACATATAGGTTATATATAAATGTATAAAGATAATTATATATATAAATATAATCATATATATATATATATATATATATATATATATATATATATATGAGATCTAGAAGAAGAAAATATTTAACTACTCCCTTCCAGGCTTCATGCCCTAAACCTGAAGCTGCTATAAACCTACCCATGGGCTGCCCCAACTCTTGGATGAGGCCCAACTTCTAGGCTTCCTTTTCACATTGTCAAGTATTAAACAAATTCTTTTGTATGTAGAAGAGAAAGAGGAGTATCACCACTGCTACGTATTGGTCCATTTTGTCTAGAACATCAGGTTTCCTTGGAGGGGAGATGGTGAAAGTGAAATGCCCAAATATACTTCTGTCACAGTGATGCAGACTTTGCATGCCTCCATTCAAGACACTGAGATGGACAAAAAGGAAACCTAAAACTGAAATTCAGTTTCAAATAACATTCAACCCTTTTATCAGAGTTACCTTTGAAATATTCAACCTTTCCAACCTGTTTTAAATTAGGTTAAATTAGGGAGTGAAAAGTCAAGTCACAGCCCCAGAGATACTATGTCATTTCCCAGTCATGAGAAGCAGTCCAAATATAAGATCTGAGAATTGATAATGTATTCTGGTTTGTTAGTCCCAAACAAGAGCACACCTGGTCTTTGAGATCTGCACAATACCTTTGTTTTTAAGATGTTTGAGATCCAGACTAAAGGCTGTAGGTCTGTTTCCATGCCAGTCTTTTTTTAATTTATTGAGGTATAGTTGATTTACAATATTACATAAGTTTCAGGTGTACAACATAGTGATTCACAATTTGATAAAACAGGAAATGTGGAATGGGAATTGCTTTTGAACCATGGAAACTCTTTGCAGCCACTGAAATCTATTAGCCTGTGAAATCTCATGAATTTTCTGGACTACAGTGATCGTTCTCAACTTTGTCAAGGTGTGTTGTTAACATGCTCTATTCCTTTTTGTTAGCTGACAACAGGTTGTTAGGAAATGCATCCTCACTTTCATCTATGTGCAAAACTGACATTATACTTTTGGCGTGGCCTCTGAAATAACTGCTGTATATACAAGGTGGTGTTTTTGTTCGGCAGTAATATGATGAGGGGAACAATTCACTCATTCACCAAATACTTGATGAGCTCCTACCAAGTGCATGACTGGGACCTACAGTAGCAAACTGAAGGACAGGCCCACTGGTTTAATAGAACTTTCATGGGAGAAACAAAATAAAGGATAAACAACAAACAAAGCTGTCTGATTATGTAAGAGCTATACAGAGAATAGACCAAATGACCGAGTGACTGGGCGACTGCTTTTGACTAGGTAATCAGGGAAGACCTTTCCAAGGAAATGACATTGCTGCAAATGCTCATATGACAAGAGGACTCAAATACGCAAAGATTCCAGGCAAAGGGAACAGCAAATATACTTTAAATGGGAATCAACTTTGTGTAGCCAATTTTTAAAAAATGAATTAATAAAAGTATAAGCAATCACAACCAAATATCACTATTCCTGGAGCAGAGTGATCAAGGGTATATGAGAGGTAAGAGTGGGCAGGGGCCACATTGTGGAGGCTTTCTAGTCGTTGGGGCATCATAAAGAGTTTGGATTATAGTCTAAGTATAGTGGGAAGTCATCCGAGGAATTTAATCAGGGAGGCAGATGATGGGGCTTACGATGTAACTACCTATGGAAAAATCCTATCATTTTCAAAGGGAGAGGAATAGCTTCCTGCTACAAAATCCCATCCCCCTAGATAACAAAACAAATAAACTAGCCTTTCTAGTTTATCATTTCCTTTAAAGCATTTCTGGCATAAAGCATCCTCCAGCACACTTATATGCACAAACATAAACATATGATGTACCCATGAATGGTCATTCATTACATTCATCAGGGACAAAAAGAAGTAGAGAGTGGTTCTTTCCGAAGCCTAGGATTTCTTTCCTATGAAAGATATTTAAATTATATAACTCTGAATCTCTCTTAACCCCTTTATTCATTCCATATTTAGGGTGGTGACTGACTTATCTGATCAGTAAATAGGATGAATAACTGGATATGCTTGGCTCAGCTCCCATACATTTCTCATGGGAATGAATCTGTCCATAGTCAGCAAAAATTCTGTCTGTGCCCCCACGGCCAAAGCATTACTAAGACAAGCCACATCCTGGTGGCCCACCTCTACCATCATTGTTGTGATTGGGTCAGTGAGTCTACCTAAATCTGAGTTCATTCGTGATTCCACTTAGTTAACAAACCTAAAGCCTAATTCTCCAATCTAGTCTCTATTAGAAATAAAAATGATATTTTGGCCTCCTATTATTGCTCAGCTTGTTTGAAAACAAGATGGAGGAAATGAGGTACCATTTTCAGGAGGGAACGGTGCATAGAAACCCCAACTGCAGATACCTACTGAGAACATAGCACTGGCTTAGATTCTATCGAAGATATAAAGGAAAAAGTAAACATATCATCCGTACTGAGGAAATTTACAATCCTTTGTGTTAAAATATTGTCTTGCTGACAAGAAAAACAGCTTCTTAGACAGAATAGAAAACTTAAACTCCAGATTAAGCAAAAATAATCATCAGTTTTGAGTCCCCCAAGACTCTGCCACATGCTCTATTTACACAGACCTGGGCAACCACACACACAGAGGGAAGGACTTATGGAAAGACTGCTCACCTTTTGCACTCAGCACTCTCCTTGTCTGCTCATTGTCTTTCATTGTCTTCCAGGTATGGATCTGTAAGCTTTGCCTATGAACACTGCTTTCAACTCAGTTATATTAACTCTGTTCTCCACTCTCTCTCCCACACCAGACAGTGGAAGAGCGATGCTGTTCTTGGCTCCTTTTCTCCAATTCCTCCTATCGTCCATTTGGACATAATACATTACAGAAGCTCTACTGATTAACATACAAAGGATGGTCATGTGGCATTTGGGGCCTGCTCCAAGTCTCAACCCAGAGGGAGGAAGCTGTTTGATGTAACTTTCTGTCTAACTCTCATGTGGAAAAGGTGAGAGGTAAGTAGGTGAATTTAAACTCAGGTCTGAGAAAAGCACCCTAGGCATAATGGAGACTAATGTGGTAGAGACAGACTCTTTTGTCATCCTTACAGTGAAACTAAACCTAGATCTATTCATCTTGCCTAGAGGAAACAAAGCTCTGGATCACTTATTGTGTACAATGGCTGAATGAACCAAAGATCAGACTATGCTGGATTTGCCTCCATGTATTTTTAACATATTTTTTACTTTTTTTCAAATGAAATAAAGAACCACCTTACCAAGTTTTAGAATTAGAATGAAGCAAAGGTGTGCATTAAAATATCATATAGGAGCTTTGTGTAACAGGTTTTCTATATTTGCTTGTTTGGTTTTTTTATTTCATAGGTACTTCAAGCTTCACAGAAAGGATATTTCTCTGTCCAAATGTATGAGACAATCACAATACTTATTAGTACACACCTGGGTGTACTTGATCCACATTTTTGGGGACTACACTAGGACCCTTACCCAAGGAATTTGGTACCCTATTGGGCCTGTTCCATGAAAAATGAAATGGAAGTGATCCTAAGTGTTAAGTTGCTGACCATTTTTTCTATTATAAAACTTGTCCAAATAGACTTAGAAAGGATGGTCATAGACTTTTTACCTAGTATGTACCCATACCAAACAGGTAAAGACAGGAGTAGCGTAGGTGTATGAATAAAAATTAAGGTGAATTTCCTGTGGTGTCACAGGTAGTAAGTGAACTTGCATAAACCACTGTATAGGCCATTAACCCCACAACTGAATTTACAACCTTTAATTCTCTAATTGTCCTCCTCTAAGTTCTGGGGACTGAATCAGCCATTTGGCAACCTGCCTCATCTCTGACTGACTCGAAGTATTTCCATAGCAGCTACCACACTGGTTTTTTTTTTGAAAAGAATGGGTGGAGTTGCTGCTATGAGTCATGAAATAATGAGAAATTCAGAGGTAAGGTGAAAGGTGAGGTGGATATCCCAATGCATTTCACAAGGAAGTGTCATGGGATAAAAAAGACCAAGAGTCAAATTTCCTCTAGAAACTTTTGAAGGAATTATTAATTAAACAAAATTGTAATGACTACTCTTTACTTCAGAGAGTCATCCTTTCTTAGCCTTCCCAGAAATAGGCATCCACAAACACTCACACACAGTTGAGAGAGAGAGAGAAAAAACTTTGCTCTCATTTAAAATCTCCCCTGTTGTAAATACACTTTTCCCATGATTTTCTCCATGATTATTCTATCATACAGCTAAATGTAGCATTCTGAATCATTGATTATAGATTATTGAATGAAATCAAGCTTTTCAACTTTATCCTTGGCCATCAAACAATGCATGGTCTTAGAAGAATTCATCTAAACATCAAGAATACAGATAAGAAAAAGTACGTATATTTTAAGTTCAACCAGAATCCCATTCTAAGCAGAGTGTATACAAATTGATTCTTTTAAATTAGCTTACAGCTGGTAATTTAAGATTCCTAAAATAATGTGACAATATATGGGTCCAAGGGTTTAACCCAACAGATCCAATGAGAGTACAGAAATCACTGATTTTGGGCATCAAGGCTCTGAGAACACTAGCTTAGCACTAGCCAGAGCAACAGACTTGGAATTTAGACGGTAAGTCTCCTCATCTTTTGGAAGAGCCTGTTGAGGCCCATGTCAAACTAAAACTTTGTTTATAAATTAGTAATCTTGTTAAAATTTTTAGCTGCCAAGTGAAAGCTTGGCAGCTTTTACTGAAGGGTTAGAAAGAAGGGTTAGAAAGAACTTTCTAACCTAGTATTCAAGGCCTGACTGGACACTGAAAATAAGGGAAAAAAATAAATGGGCTCTTCCAAAGGGATTTCTTCCACTGTACTTACGGGTAAGGATGGTGGTTGGCATGGCAGCATTGCCCAGTGGTCAGTAGCGCCAGCTATCATGATCGCTTGGGTCAGAATCCTGGTTCTGACCCCTCCTTGCTCCATCCCCTTAGATAACTTTTGACCTCTCCATGCTTCTCTTTCCCTAACCTAATGAAGGTAGAGACATTGCTTACCTGATAGCATTGTAGACTTTGAGTATAATGTGCTTAAAACAGTGCCAAGCACATAAAAATCTCCTCAAAAATGTGCAGTACAGAAAACACAGAGGTCTAGGTAGGTTGGTGACCTTTTCCAGGTTACACAGCAGCAGAGCTGAGATTTGAACCCAGGTCTCTGAACCCCTCATCTACAGGCTCAGACGTGGTTTGCTCATTGCCATTTCTCCAGAATTGTGTGAATAATTGTCGTGCTAAGTATCGGGTTGGCCAAAAACGTCGTTCGGGTTTTCTGTAAGATATGGAAAACCCGAACGGCTGTTTAGGCCAACCCAATATCTGGTGAAAATTAATTTAGCACTTCTGCCAAATAGGAAAGTTTTACTTAAAACTTTAAATGAGCTTTTTTTTAATACAAGTGTTGATGGGGTAAGTGACCTTTTCTCAGATATTTTAATTCATTAATACAGGAAACACTGCACATGAGATGAGGTCTGGAGTACAAACTTTAATGTTGTGACTCATGGATTGTTCTTTCAGGGACCCATTTTACTTCCAGGCCTCTGAGATTTGAAGATCTGCTCTGAAGGCCATGGTACAATTTGTAACATAACCATATTTTCTGTCTCAGCAAATTGACAGAGCCAGAAGGCAACAGAACAATGTCATTATCTGTAGTTTAATGTCACAATCCTTTGGGTCTCAACAAAACATTTGCTGATGTGTGACTATTGAAGACCCCATTTATCTTCTCACAGAGTCATCATAACCGTTGCAGGTTCCTACAGTCTTTTTCCTTAAAGGAATGCATATTTGACCCTAAAGGAGGAAATTGACTGTGTCACAAACTCCCAGCCTAACGAGATTGCCTTTTCACTTGCTACAGGATAAGACAAGTAAGTCATAGATGTGATGAAACACAGGTTCCAGAAGCAATGGCAAAATGGAAAATGTCAGTTACTGAAGATTCCTTTTTCACATGACTCACTCAGGTGAGATAAAGGCCGTTAGTTTTCACATAGTGGCCGTCTGGGGGCACAACTCATCATAAAACCTTGCAGGAAATTCTCTGAACTGTTCTATAAATTATCTGCTGACCCTGGAGAATGCCCAGGAGGGTCATTTTGGGCATCTAGTCTGAATGAGACTCATTCTCCCACATGTAAAGAGAATGCATTAATCTATAACAAACATGTTTAATTCCCACTCATCTCGTGCCATCCTAACTTCCCAGAAATTCCAGCCCAACCTTGAGTCTTGTGATGAATTGGCTCTCCAGTTGTGATGACTGTTATGACAGAATCTGAGTAAGAGTTTCTACTGCTAGCTCACTACCTCAAAGGGGATCTCCTTGACACAGAAAACTTAAATAACTGATTACTCCATTTCTTCAAGGACACAACTTCCCTCTAGACAAATGATGACTTGACCTGGAAACCACTTTAAAAAAAAAGTCTGCCCTTCAGTAAAGATAACCCAATTTAACAGTAATTATTCTTATCAGAGACTCAATGACCAGATTCTACATATCTACCATGAGTCTCAAGTTACCTGTATAACTGTTTACTAAGGGTTCTGCCAAGAACAATCACAAGAGGTAAAGTTCATAATTTTTGCTACTTATAGCGTCCAAATAAAAAGAAACAAGCCCATCTCCTTGGAAATATGAGTACTGGAAAAAATACAGGTAGCCTTAAAAAAAAGTAAAGATTGAGAGCTTAAGTTATTTAAAAATGAATCCAAGATTTTTTCAAATGAGACTGTGTTACTTTAAAGACATATGTAATAGAGTGCCCAGAAATAAAGCCATGCGCCTACAGTCAATTAATCTATGACAAAGGAGGAAAGAATATACAATGGAGAAAAGATGGTCTCTGCAACACATGGTGTTGGGAAAAGTGGGCAGCTACATGTAAATCAATGAAATTAGAACATTCCCTCACATCATATACAAAAATAAACTCCAAATGGTTTAAGGACAATATAAGACACGACACCATAAAACTCCTAGAAGAGAATATAGGCAAAACATTCTGTGACATAAATCATAGCAATATTTTCTTAGATCAGTCTCCCAAAGCAAGAGAAATAAAAGCAAAAATAAACAAATGGGACCTAATCAAACTTAATAGCTTTTGCACAGGAAAAGAAACCATAAAAAAACCAAAAAGACAACCTACAGAATGGGAGAAAATATTTGCAACTGATGCAACCAACAAGGGGTTAATATCCAAAATACACAAACAGCTCATACAACTCAAAATTTTAAAAAAATAACCCAATAAAAAAATGGGCAAAATACCTAAATAGACATTTTTCCAAAGAAGACATATAGAAGGCCAACAGGCACATGAAAAGATGTGCAACATCGCTAATTATTAGAGAAATGTGAATCAAAACCACAATGAGATATCACTTCATACTGGTCAGAATGGCTATCATCAAAAAGTCTACAAATAATAAATGCTGGAGAAGAAGTGGAGAAAAGGGAGCCCTTATACACTGCTGGTGGGAATGTAAACTGGTGCAGCCACTATGAAAAACAGTATGGAGATTCCTTTAAAAACTAAAAATAAAGCTACCATATGATCCAGCCATCCCACTCTTGGGTATATATGTGGAAAAAAATGAAAACTATAATTTAAAAAGATACATGCACCCCAATGTTCATATGTTCATAGCAGCATTATTTACAATAGCCAAGACAAGAAAAAAAAGCATTGAGGAGTGTTGAACTGGAGAATGTAGAAGCAGTCTTTACTAGTTCTTCTAGCAGTGCCACAAAAGGAAAATATAGAAGAAAAAAATTCCACAGCCACTGGGGTCAACAGAGAAACACATATGGCTTGAGTGGTGAGATCATGGAAATGAAATAAAAACCAGGACTCAATATCAAAGGCATTTCAAAGAAAAAATTTCTAAAACTCATTTGAGACCACTCTCTGGATAAAGGAAAGAACATGAAAGGCGGGGATGAGTTGAAAATGACTTAAGTAGCTATGAAAATAGTGACTTCAATTGGTGGAAGTAGAAAGTAAAAATGGAGTCAGAGAAACGGTAAGTTTGGTTTTGTTGCCATGGAGCTTAATGATGGGGTATTCAGGTAGAAATATTTATTTAGATGGGTTTTTTTAAAAAGCCTTTATAGCTCAAGTGGGAGGACAGGTTTGGAGTCATAGGAGATACTTTTATATAGGTTTTCTGATGAAAAGGGTAGAACAGTGATTGTTTCATTTACAGCAGAATTCTTACTTCAAACAAATCCTAAACCAAATAGCAAGTCTTTTGCTGTTTTTACAAACAAAAGACAGAGGCACTTTGCAGGAGTGAAGTTCTGGAGCTTCTTTCTTCACCAAATCCTTCACTCCATGGCATCCTAAGGGACTAGGAAATACACGTAGGGGGACATTCATGGGAAGAAGTTGAACCAGCCCAAGGGAATTTCTTCACCAGAAGTAGCCGTGGCTGGCAAGAATGGGAGCAAGGTAGGAACCACCCTGAAAGCCGAACCTGAGCTGAGCGAGCAGCGTAGACAGTCGGTTGTACAGTATCCGGTCAGGCCATCTTCAAATGAAGCTGGCAGTCAAGCATCCCATGAACTGCCAGTCTGGGTCACAATGTGCAGGTAGGTGGGTCAAGTCACCTACTGTCAGACAAGGCAGTGGGTCAAACCAGGTGGGCCGTTCAGAAATCAGAAGCTCAACCTTGGCCAAAGGTCAGAGAGGCAGTGGAGAATCAAACCCAGGCTTAGCCAGCTGGGTACTGTTGGCATTGAGGACTAGTCTCCAGGTCACTAGGGCACATTTATTCATTCACACACACAAAAATATGTGCACTAGGGCCCAGTTGCTCTGCTAGGCCCTGGGATACTACGAGGAGAAAAGAGAAACTCCTTGTCTTCATGTACTATGTGCAAGAAAATTACCCAGATTCTAGAAAATTCTGCTCTCTAGTCCCTGCTACTTCAAAGATGCTGCCTGTGACCAGTGTCTACTCTACTTCACCCTGTGAATTATACACTTTCAAAGAGTAAATTTTATGATATGTGAATTATATCTCAGTAAATCTTTTAAAAAATACAACCCTATCCCTGCCTCTATCTAGCCGTGTGACTTGGGACAAGTTATTTCATCTCTGCGTGCTTCAGTTTCCTCATATGTAAAGTGGGGATAGTAAAACTTACCTTACAGGCTGTTGTAAGAATTCAATAAATTAATACATGTAAAGGGCTTGGAAGAGTTCCTAGCACATAGCAAATACTCGATACCTTTTGGCTTTATTAGCAATATTAGTAGGAGAAGGAAAAGGAGCTTTTAGTTAGTTGATAGCATGCAGCAGACAAAATTATATTATTAACATTACCCATAGGAAACAAATCTTTGTCAATATCACTGTAATGCATCATATTTTCTCAACTATTCCTCTACTGTCTGATCTTCAGGTTGTTTCAAGTTAGTGGCTAGGAAAACTTAACATTTCTTTTCTTTGACCTCTGGGAACTCTTTATACACTGAGTATATATCTTGTTACTTCATAAAGTAGAATTTAAGTAGGGAAAAAAAACCCACAAGGCATAAAACGAAGTACAGAGCAGCTAGTTTTCATTCCTGAACCTTGAAGTTTTGAGGTGTTTAGGTAACTGCAAGTAACATTTTTCCTCTTAAAAATCGAGTTCCAGTTTCTATTTTCCTGTCACTGTTCTTGATTAGAAAGAGGTTCTGGAAATATTAGACAAAGGCTTGTTGGTGAGAAATGCTAACCGATAAGAAGTACATTTAAAGTTGTATCTGATCTAATATTTTAATGAAATGAAAGCACTATGTTTTTAATGTGATACCTATTTGACTTTTACTCTTCTTTCAGAGGGCATTCTGCCTTCACCCTATGATGTCCTGGGCAAGATTCAAGAACTGCTACCCTCAAAGCCATGGCCCCTTGACTCTGACCTCTTTCCCTTTTATTTTTATAGCTGTGCTCCCAGAGATTGTCCTGGAATGTGAGATGAATACCCTCACACTTTAATCTCTCTTCAGATAAAACTCATTGGGCCTGTAGTTTTAGAGAGCTTGCATGTTTTACTGACTGTTTTATCACCGCAAAACTGGGATGCGTGAACAGCAAGCCCTCCTGATATAGCTGCACCCTTTTTATTGAAACACTTCTTTTGTTTTATTAATAGAGGAATGTTTAACAAATCATGAACTTTTATGAATGATGATATATGGTTCAATATCATGTAACATTCCATGGACTTCTAAACACAAAGTCATCTTCAAAGAAGCAGAGGTCTCCAGGTTTGTTTGGAAAGTAGCATAATTAACTCTTAGCACAAGGCCACATTTAATAGGGGACAGGCTTTGGGAACGGGGTGTGTTTTTTTTTACTGGCAGTCCCTTTTGTAAAAGCAAAAATACTTATCTTGTTGGAAATGAATTTCTGCTAATGGATTTTTCACCAAAGTTGCTTTTTGGTTTTGTTTTGTTTGTTTGTTTCAACTTAGTCTGTCCTCATTGAGGATATAGGGTAGAAATGGAGGGTGGATGATGAAAATAGAGGGGACACTGGATGGGGTACATTGTTTGGACAACAAAGGTAGGATTGTTAGAGCAGCTGTATAGACTAAATGAAAATTCAGCATACTCCTTTTTCACAGTTGTTGGAGAGGATGGTTGAACTAAATCTGTAATTACTTAGATGTCGATCATAGCCCTTGATCTAAAGGAATGGATATCATTCATTTTTAAAAAACAGCATGTAGAAACAAAGTCATACATTCATTTATTCATTTGACCTATATATTGTAGTAACTACTACAAACCTGGCACTGCACTACATAAGGAAAATTCAAAGAT
This sequence comes from Kogia breviceps, assembly GCF_026419965.1. NCBI lineage: Eukaryota > Metazoa > Chordata > Mammalia > Artiodactyla > Physeteridae > Kogia > Kogia breviceps. The sequence continues at coordinate 56,306,873 of NC_081315.1, forward strand.
GATGGAGTTCAAGTTCCTGCTTTTACAGTATATTGAAATCTAGTGTTTTGTTTGTTTGTTTTTCATTTTTTGCCCACACAGCACAGTATGTGGGATCTTATTTCCCCTGCCAGGGATCAAACCCGCGCCCCCTGCAGAAGTGTGGAGTCGTAACCACTGGACCGCCAGGGAAGTCCCCAGATCTACTTTTATTTCCTTCCTCCTTCCCTCTCTCCCTTCCTACTTTCCTTCCTTCCCTTCCTCCCTTCACTTTCCATACTAAAAAGGCAGTTATTAGACGATGAACACAGTTAGTTGTCCAGGAGGATGGGAGAAGATAGTTCCATAAAACCTTAAACTCCCTGGACCTTAGTTTTCTTTATGGTGAAATGGAAGTAACAGTGCATAACATATAAGGGGCTGAGAAATAAACTAAATGTCTTCAAAGTGGCCCACACAAAGTAAGCACTCAATAAATAGAGGTTAAAAATGTTGTCTTTCATTAGACAGAAAAGGGGAGACATGTTCTCCAGGTTGAGGTCCTTTGTAAAAGTTAGAGGGGTGGGATAGGGTGGGAGGGAGGGAGATGCAAGAGGGAGGAGATATGGGGATATATGTATATGTATAGCTGATTCACTTTTGTTATACAGCAGAAACTAACACACCATTGTGAAGCAATTATACTCCAAATAAAGATGTTAAAAAAAAAAAGTTACTGAGACAGGAGATTTTGTTCAGAACCATTAATGCTTCATTATAATCCTTGATCAACAGGGAAATGGAACAAGCTAAAAGTGAGGAAGTAGGAGACTCTTACGGGCTTTGTTTTCCCTTCTGGGGAGCTTGGATGTGATCCTGCAGGAGAAGGGATTTAATCAGCGAAGCAGTGTGACTGTATGTATTGGAGACAAATGAGATTGAAGCCAGCAGGATCAGTTAGGCATCTGTCAGAACAGTGAGACCCAATGCGAGACTGTCATGACAGTACAGTAGGGATAGAAATTTGTGGATATCTAAGAGAAAAAGATAAATACGACTTGCATAAACACAGATGTTCAACAAATCTTCTCTCAAAAAACATGCATGGACCAACAATACAGTATTGAGTGTCAGAGTCCCCTCTGATCCTATCCTTCTCGCTTTCACTGTCTCCTTATTCTCAGGAGGATCTGAGAAATGTGATGGGTTATTAGTATTTTTGTTGTTTCACTAGCTCCGTTGAGAAAAGATGGTTCCTGAGATTCCACTTTTATTACAAGCCTGGTATATAATGAATCCCTTATGTTTTCTATAGGAAAGTGTGCCAACCTCTATTGAGCTCAGCCATCCTATAAGGTAGATGTTATTGGTGCCACTTCACAGATGAGGAGTCTGAGGATCAGAGAGGCTTGGTAACTTGGCCAAGGTCACACAGTTAGTATGTGACAGAACCTGAATTTAGAGTCAAATTTGTATGACTTCAACGTTAAAACTTTTCCATCATGAGATACCACTTGAGTATAGTCAAAGAATTTGGTTCTCAACACTGGCTCAAGATCAAAATCATTAGGGTTTTTTTTTTTTTTTTTTTAACGCAGAGATGTCTAGATACCATTGTAGATGTACGAAATCAGAACTTCCTGGGGAAAAGTAGGGGTACCTATGCTTTTCTATACATCCTTGAAAAATTCCAAGTATGAGTGGAGTTGAAAAGTTACTTCGTAGAGGTAAGAAAAAAAGTTCACCCACATTGGAAAGTTAAATGTAATGAAGGGATTTATATCCTTGTTTATTGGTTGGAAGCATTATGGATTATACTTCTGTGTAGGGCTTGTGTTCACCCTTACAAGCAGACCATACAATACCAGAAACAGTGAACAGGGTAGAAAGAATTAAGTCTCACATCTTCCCATCCCAGTTTGACTGATAAGTAAATGTGGTACACAGTACTCCAATAATTCTCAAATCAGATATGAATTGATAGATGGGATGGGAAGTCCACATTCAAAGAGAAATACAAAAAAGAAATATGTTCTTTCTTGGTCCCCTTCAGTAGATGCTACAATAAGCTAATCATAATTATTTGATTAATTTCCTCTATACCAAGGATCGAAACTAAAAGCTCTAAGTTTGGAGTCACAGTCTTTCCCTTCTCTCTGCCCAGCTTCACATGGCCTAACTCCTGTGCAGCCTCTATGAATCAACTCAAAGGAAGCCTTACCTGACCTCCACGCTGACTTAGAAGCCTCTCTTCTCTCTGTTCCCCCATAGTGTCCTGTGTCTACTGCTATCACAGCCTCAAACACACTGAAGTACAGTCATCGCTGGTATTCTCTGTCTCTCTCTAGACTGTAAGGTCCCTGAGGACAAAGGCTGCTTCTTATTCTAGCTTATCGCTTCAGAGCCTAACAAAGAATAAGTGCTCAGTAAAGATTTGTGGAATAAATAAGTAAAAGAAGGAAAGAAGGGAAAGAGGTAGGAAAGGAGGGAGGGGAAAGGGAGGGGGGAGAGGAAGGAAGGGAGGGAGAGGAGAAGTGAAGAAGGAAGATTAGGAAAGAAGGAAGGCAATTGGGATGGAAGAAAACTGGAAATTTCCTTTGGAGATTATTGTCAACACAACTACTCTCCAACCTCAAGTACGATGCAAAATGACTATTCTAATAATTAAAAATAAATAAGAAATGGGAAAATATATGACCTCAGATCCCTAGGAATGTAATAAAGTTAAAATTTCTTACACGTTTCTTTTATTATTGCGTATAAATTACCTTTAATTTCCGCTAAATAATTTACTTACAAACATCAATGGGTAAGAAAGGGCAACAGCGCCCCCCAGAGGCCAAAGGCAGCAGCTTGGGAAGCAGCCGAGGTTCCTTCCTGTGGGCAGAGTGCTCAGGGAGGTCCCCTGGGGAACGACTAAGAGAAAGGGTAGGTGCGTGCACAGAATGGAAATTTGAATGCTGAGTGCAGAGCGCAGGGAATAAAGCAGCATAGGAGAGGCTCTTCTTTTTACATTACTTGTTCACTTCCAGGGTGCTAAAGGCAGTTTAGTAGCAGAAAATACAGTCTCCGTGATTGCAGTAGAGCAGCTGCACCAAAGATACTACGGAAACTTAAATAAAATAAAACAAAAATATTCCACGTGTTCCATAATACAGCTGTAATATTTGATTTTAATATTAGAAATTCACTAGATGTATTGGATACATCCCTGGGTCCACATTCACAGAAATATGAGGACTGAATTTTCTATTGCTGAATCCTCACTCACTGCCGGGTTACCTGGCATAGAGAAGTTGATAAACAAATGTTTACTGAACAAATGAATGAATGAATAAATACACATGCCTATCTGTTTCTTGCAGATGAAACTACAAAGTAGAGATGAGCACACCTGCTTGCCTGACAACTGACTAACGTGCATCCACAGCTTCTCAATTAGGAGACTTTGTGCTGAGCCTCTGTCCTCAGCATCATTGTCTATTGTGTTTCTTATTAAGAGGTTAAACCAGCAAAATAGCATTAACATTAATCAGCCTTGGAAATAAGAGTAGTTCCAAGCACAATTTAGTACTTCCTAATAGCCCATGATGAAGACAGGAATCATCAAAAATAAGTAACCCATTAGGTTGAGAGTATAATTGTCAACAGAAACACAATCTCCTCATCTGCCAGGCATTAGTCAGGCAATGGGCTTCAGCTCTACCCTTCATATATAAGGAATATAAGAATATATCCCAGTGCTTCACAGCCTCGAATCTCCTACCCAACCTCTGTCACTTCAGCTCAGCACATGAACTTGACATTTACTTCACTAAGGTGAGAATTTCCTCACCTCCTAACTGTGCTCTGTGAATACCACTGAGTGTGTGAGTCTTCTTTCTCTCTTCCCCTTTGTCCCAGAAGAAGATGAGCTCCCTCCTTCAGCTGAGCTGTGCTCTGGATCTCCTTCCCCTGGATCCCCTGGATCCCCTCCCTCCTTATGAAAAGTCAGAAGCTTTCACACAGCCTCCTGGTCATTGCCGTCCCAGTGCTTTGAGCTCTACTGGCTCATTCCTCAATGATGCCTAGGCTTCTCTCATCCTTAAAGTCTCTCTTTAACCATTTCCCTGACCTAGTTCTCTCCTCTCCTTCTCAAACTTTCCCAAAGAGAAGCTCACACAACAGATCTCCTCTTCCACTCCTTCCAATCACATTTCACAGCATCCTTGTTTCATACCCACCACCCACCAAAACTACAATGATAAGCACTATCAAGGACTTCCTAACCAACAGGAAGAAGCAGTGGACTCACTGCTCAGCGTTTATCTTCCTTGACCTCATCCTCCACATCCACCACTGTTGCTTTCCCTCCAGCAGTGCAGCGTTCAAAATAAGGCACATCACATAATCGCCCTGCCTCATTCTACTCTGAGCTCCCAGATAGAGTGCATCCCCTTTTATCTTGAAAAAATTTCTGCTTATGCACTTTCAAATTACACTCTAATTCATTTGTTTATATTTCAGCCTTCCTTTTCAGATTATGAGCTTCTTGCAAGCAGAGAAAATGTCTGATTTATGTTTGTCTTACAAGTGCCTGGTATAGTACGTAGAAGGTGACCCACAAATCTTTAATAAAAAAAGAAAGCGGGAGGGAGAGAAGTCTGACAGATATCTAAATATATGCAGAAGAAGCATGTGAATTAATTAATTTATAATGTCTGCATACTTAATGCAAAGAAATCGAAGTACTACCTATATCAGAGATGACTCTGTGTTTTACACATCATGGAATTTCAGGGCATTGGGTTTCCCTAAGATTATCTTCAAGTGAAGAAAGAGAAGGACCGGAAGTTAAAGTTATTTGTCAAAATCCACACAACTAATTAGTGGAAAAACTATATCAGGAATCCACAACTCCAACTCCAGTGCTCTTTTTGTTATACTGCATATTTACTTCCTTAAAATTAATTGATTAATGAACTAATCACTAAATAGTTTTTAAAATATTGGTTGAATGCTTTCTAAGTGTCAGGATTGTTCCAGATGATCAAGGAATAAAACAGTTATTGTCCCTGTTCTCATGGGGTAGACAGACAATATACCAACACAAGAAATAAAATGTCACATAATAACTGTTAAGAAGAAAAATAAAGCAATATAAAGGATAGCTAGTGACCACATTTTTTTTTAGATGAGCGTCTGAGGAGATGATATTTGAACGTAAAATTGAATTATGATTTGATGATTTAAGAAACACATCATGTAAAGATAGAGGGGAAAACAAAAATAGAGTCCCTGAAATGTGAATGATCTTGGTGTGACTGCAAGAAAGTCATGAAAGATAGAAGTAAAACATAATGTCAGATGATTCTGGCAGTGGTCAGGGAGTGGAAGGTCTTGGAGACCACAATAAGGATTTAGATGTTACATTGATATTACAGGTTTGGGATTCGAAATTAATGCGATCTGATTTCTGTTTGAAGATCAGTCTAGCTGTGGGAGGAATAGATTGTAAGGGGACCAGAGAAGAAAAATACAGATCAGCTAGGAGGCTCTTGCTAGAGTCTGTGAGAAAGACTGGGGACTGAATCAGGATGCAGAGTGGGGCAGGCTGGAGAGCCATCAGATGTAATGCATTTTGAAGGCAGAGATGACTGACTACTCTTAGATTGGTTGGCTGGAGGATGTGGGAAAAGGGGGAATCAAGAGAATTTCTAGGGATTTATTCAGAGAAACCAAATCAATGGTTGTGCTATTCTCTGAGATGAAAAAAATGGGGGAACAACGGGTGGGATGGGAACGTAAGGAAATCAGGACTTCTGTCTGGGACGTGTACAGGTTGATGTGTTTTGGGGACATTTAATCAATAGGCCATTGCACTTCTCATATCTGTTGCTGCTGAGAGTGATTCGGTTTTGTGGGTGTTTTGAAAATTTCACTCCACGTTATTGACCCAACGACGGGTGGTCAGAAGATAAAATGCTAGATTTCCAGAAGCACTCTCTCAAACAGCCAGGAAAACAAGGTGCATGCAAAGGCAAGCGTCAGATCAACATTTATGAGTTAGTTTACATCTCACATTATGTAACTGTAACCTCACAGCACAGAACAGATCTTCACTGTGGCCTCTGTTATCCCTTAAACTGTATTCACAGGGGGCATCTTCCTCTCACCCTGGATGGAGAAATGAGTGAATCCATGACTCTTCTTGTTACTCTTAGATAAGATTTCAGATCAGTTTTACTCAGAAAACAGTCTTAATTGAGAACATAAAATGCCTAAATCCATGCTACAGTCAAAATTCTAAACTTACGTGTGTTTATTTACCTTTTTGAGAGTTATATTTTTTCTGGCAGAAATTTTTAGTACTTCAAGCTCAGGAGGCAGCATCTCAAGTAACCAAGGAGGCAAGCGGGGAGCCAGAATATATAGGAGTTTTCCAACGGAGGGCAGGCAGTCTGAACGTCAAAAATATTATTATCAGTTAAAGAAAACCAGACACGTCAAGTTAAGGAATTTAGCGCTTTTGTATGTACGGGAAGAGGCGAGAGTCTGGGCTCACTGAAATCATTCCTTTGATATGCACCTCAGCTATCTAGGGCCAGTATCCTGAGTTTTCCTACCCTGAGTCTCCTCAGGACTCACCGTGAGGAGTGGCTGCAGTGTGATGGCTGCTAGATGGCAGGTATTCTTTTCCTTCCTGAATTAGCTCAGGGTTCCCCAGTTTTATGTCCATGGTGGCTGCAATTGCTGATGACTGTGACATCCTTTGTTTAGTGATATGGCAGGCAATATTCCCTTTTCCAGTTCCTCCTCTTGGTCTGGAATTCGACCAGTATTGGGGAGACAGTCCATGATCAATTTTTGTCCCAAGGTGCTGGGAGGCTCGTCCCAGATTAAGCGAAAATTCTTGTTGCTATGCCACCCCAGGTGCTAATTTCTGAATTAGGTCCTGTTGATAATTAAACATTTTCTATTATGATCCAGGAGCTATTTTCCCTTGTTGCTTCTCCCCATACCTAGAATCATACTATTACAGTTATTTTGTGAGTCATAAATGTGATCTATTTCCTCAAGATGTTTAACCATCATCCATTTTGTTGGTGGCCTGGTTACACATTAGGTACCGTAAGATACAACAATCTTATAAAATAAACAGGATATAAGTAATGCAGCTAGTAACATTGACAAAATCATAGTGTAGTAGGGAGACACAAATCATAAACAATTTGGAAACAGAGAACCAATTAAAACAATGATTAGTGTAACTAGTTGTAATCCAGTTGTAATCCATTTGTAATAAGCCATCAAGTCCACAGGAGAGCGAGGTGGAGAGGCCAAATTCTGGAAGGATCAGGTAAAGAGAAAAAGATAAATGTTTCATCTTTGTTTACCAAGGTATACATTATCAACTCCTTTTAGGTCGTAGCATAAGAGGAAAGGTTTTTCTGGAAGACAAAGATTAAAGCTAGTATATTTCCCCCAAGTTCATAAAGTTCATTCAGTCCCATGTAATTAATTCCTATTGATCTGGATGAAGTCATGAGGTTTTTCATTAGAGTGTTGTCATTTGTTACCCACTGGACTTACTTTCAAATGCCCCCATTCCCCAGCTCAGCCCTGGTTCTGGGTGCTCTGTTGCTCAGCACCCAGGACCGAGCAGGGGAAGGAGGGGACATGTAAGTAGATGGAGAGGCTCTCACTTGCCTGAGAGACTTAACACTCTAAGAAGTAGGAGCTAAGGCTGTGTTTCTCAGCAGGGCAGTCTTCAAACACTTCCTACACGGGCTTCCCTGGTGGCGCAGTGGTTGGGAGTCCGCCTGCCGATGCAGGGGACGCGGGTTCGTGCCCCGGCCTGGGAAGATCCCACGTGCCGTGGAGCGGCTGGGCCCGTGAGCCATGGCCGCTGAGCCTGCGCGTCCGGAGCCTGTGCTCCGCAACGGGAGAGGCCACAGCAGTGAGAGGCCCGCGTACTGCAAAAACAAAAAACAAAAAGCTTCCTACACTTCCCTGGACCAAGGCAAATACTTCTCTAGGTCCCTTGTCCCTCCTTCCTCAGCCCTTGGGCATCCAGTAACCCACCTCTTTCTCTCTTTGGATTTTCTGCTGGGAGGGAGTCAAGCTCTGTCCAGAGTCCCTTTCAGCTTTCCAGGCATAGGTTGGGTATCTGTGCTCTGTGGACCCATTTCCTAGTTTTCTGACTGGCACCCAGAAGTCCATTTCTAGACTAGGGTTTAGATGAAAGAAACCCCATTATCCCGCTACTAAAGAGAAAGAGGATATGGGGCCTCACAGCAGGGCCATACTTTCTAAAAAGAATTACCTTTACCAATCTCATAGCCACAGTCCCTCGCCAACACCCCCTCTTGCCTCTGACCTCATTTTATAACCCTCATTTAACTTACATGGCAGAAGTTTTGGATAATTTCTCTTTGAGGTCATTTTCTTTGTAAATATGCATATAAAGCATGGGAAGTTAGCCTCACACCCAGTTGAATATCTGATACCTAGCTGTACCGATGCTTTCAAGTACCTGTGTATGTGTGAGTTGCTGTAGGAGGGACATCTCCACAGGAAGTAAGGGAGTGGGTTTCTGTCTGATCCTTCAGAGACTGCCTCCTAATCAGAGCTATCTTCTCTCATACCTCTTTTATGATCTGCTTCCCTTTCCCTGTTTTGCCCAGTAATTTTACCAATTTTCATCAAGTGATTTATAGTAGTTTAAAAAATTAGTCACAAATATATCCCTCAGTGTAAGCATTTGGTTAGAAAGGTGGTTTATAAAATAGCATCATTTCCATTTATCTCTATTGTTTCAAGGTTCTCTCTCTGTTCCCTTTTGCTCACGTAATAGCTTGAATAATTGCGCCCTCTTCTGGTGATGTCCAAGTCCTGCAGAGTAGGAGATAGCGCTCCCACTTTTGAAGGGTTTCTCATCTGTATTTTACTCCTAGAGGGTGTTTGCGTCTACCTTCTTCATGACGAGTCTAAACTTGAGTGATATGAATGTTCTCAATGACTTTTAAATCTGTATGCTTCAGGTAGTTTTTATCACGTGGAACATTTTGTTTGAAATTAATGTTAAGATCCCATTTCAATTGCAAAGCCGTTAGACACATGTACAGTTTATCTCGTTGCTGGCACCTAAGACATTAAAAGTAAGCCATCTTCATTTTCACTAACTGCTTTACCTTTTTGTAATTAAAATTTTTATTTTAGATAATTATAAATTAACATGCACTTGTAAGAAATAATACAGAGAGATCCTGTGTATGCTTTACTTAGTTTCTGCCAATGGTAACATCTTACAAAACGATAGGATAATGTCACAACCAGATTATTGAGATTGCTGCAGTAAAGATACAGACAATTCTCATCACCACGAGGACCTCTCATTTTGCCCTTTTATGGCCACAACCTTTGCCCTCCTGCCCTCACTCACTGCCTGGAAGCCACTAACCTTTTCTACATTTCTATAATTTTGTCATTGCAAGAATGTGATTATATGAATGGAATCATACAGTATGTAATCTTTTCGATTTGGCTTTTTTTCACTCAGCATAATGATCTGGAGAATCATCCAGATTGTTGTGTATACCAGTTTGTTTCTTTTCACTACTGAGTAGTAGCCCATAGAATGACTGTTCCACCCTTTCTTTATCTGTTTACCCAATGAAGGACACCTGGTTTTTCCAGTTTGGGGCTACTGAAAATAAAGCTGCTATAAACATCAGTGTACAGATTTTTGTGTGACCAAAGTTTGACCAAAGTTTTTATTTCTCTTTGATAAATGCCCAGGAGTGCAATCGCTGGGTTGAATGGTAGGTACATGTTTAGCTTTTTAAGAAACTACCAAACTGTTTTCCAAAGTGGCTATACTACCCTACACTCCCAAAAGCAGTGTCTGTAGCCATGCTGCATAATTGCCAGCATACCTGCCAGCATACCTGCTAGCATTGTCACTATTCTTTATTTTAGCCATTCTGATAGGTGGATATTAATAACACACTGTGGTTTCAATTTACAATTAATTGATGGCTATAGGTGTCAAACATCTTTCCATATGATTATTTGACATTATCCCCTTTAAAATGGTCTCTTCATGCCTTCGGCCCACTTCCTCTTTGGGTTGTTTGTTTTTAACTATTGTGTTTTGAGAGTTGTTTATATATTCTAGATAGTGGTCCTTTGTCAAATATGTGGTTTGCAAATATTTCCTCTCAGTCTATAGCTTGCCTTTAAGTTTTTTAACGGGGTCTTTACGGAGAAAAAGTTTTAAATTTTGATAAGGTCAAATTTATCAATTTTACCTTTGATGGATCATGCTTTTAGTGTCAAGCCTGAGAACTCTTTGCCTAGTCCTAAATAATTCCTCTTGTTTTTCTTTTTCTCTAAAAGTTTTATAGTTTTATGTTGCACATTTAAGTCTGTGATCCATTTTGAGTTAAGTTTTGTATAAGATCTTAGGTTGAGGTTCATTTTTTGCCTCTGAATGTTGAATTACTCCAGCATCACCTGTTGAAAAGGCTATCCTTCCCTTATTGAATTTTCACCTTTGTCAAAAATCAGTTGTGCAGGATACAATCAACAAAGTGAAAAGGCAACCCAGGGAATGGAAAAAAATACTTGCAAATCATATCTGATAATAGGTTAATAATATCCAAAATATATAAAGAACTCCTACAACTCAATAGCAACAACAACAAAAAAGGTATCTGATTTAAAAATGGGCAAAGGACTTGAGTAAACATTTCTCCAACGAAGATATACAAATGACCAAGAAGCGCATGAAAAGAGGCTTAACATCACTAGTTATTAGGGAGATGCAAAGCAAAACCACAATGAGATGTTACTTTACATTCATTAGTATGGATATTAATTTTTTTAAAAAATTTAAGTGTTGACAATTATGTGAAGAATTTGGAAGGCTTGTGCACTGTTGGCACAAGGTGAGATTGTAAAATGGTGCAGCCACTGTGGAAAACAATATGGAAGTTCCTCAAAAATCTAAAAATACAATTACCATATGATCCAGAAATTGCACTTCTGGATGTACACCGAAAAGGGTTGAAAGCAGGAACTAAAACAGATATATGTGCACCCTAATCACAATACCAACAGGTAGAAACAACCCAAATGCCCCTAAACAAAGAGTATTCATCTCAAATCTTTGGGGATTTCCACCAGTATCTTTTCTCCAGGTTGTTTTTATTGCCACCTGTTATACCTTTTCTAGACTTCCAAGCAAATTGAGTCCCCATCTCTGCTAATGAGTAACCTTAAAAAGAAAAAAGTTTCTGCAAACAATCAGCAAATAATTTTCTGAAATCTATTAGTAGTTAAGAAAAAATAGAGAAGAACGTATATCTTAATTTAATTTATTTATTTATTGCAGTTTTGTTGAGATATAATTGACATACAGCACTGTATAAGTTTAAGGGATAAAGCATAATGACTGACTTATGTACATCATGAAATGATGACCACAATAAGTTAAGTGAATATCCATCATCTCATATAGATACAAAAATTTTAAAAAGGAAAAGTTCTTTTCTGTGTGGTGAAACTTTTAGGATTTTCTCTCTTAACAAATGTCATATACAACATAAAGCAATGTTAATTATATTAATCATGTTATATATTACATCCTTAGTACTTATTTATTTTATAACTGAAAGTTTACACCCTTTGACCACCTTCCACTAGTTCTCCTTTCCCCTGGCCCATGCCTCTGGTAACCACAAATCTAATCACTTTTTCTATGAGTTTGTTTGTTTGTTTCTCTTTGAAGTATAATTGAACTATAACACTATATTAATTCCTGGTGCACAATACACTGATTTAGTACTTCTATACGTTACAAAATGATCACCACTATACTCTAGTTACCATCTGTCACCATACAAAAATATTAGATTATTATTGAATATATTTTCCACGCTGTACATTTTATGCCTGTGACTAATTTATTTTAGTTTTCTTTTAAATGTTTGTTTATTTATTTATTTTTGCGGTACGCGGGCCTCTCACTGCTGTGGCCTCTCCCGTTGCGGAGCACAGGCTCCGGATGCGCAGGCTCAGTGGCCATGGCTCACGGGCCCAGCCGCTCCGCGGCACGTGGGATCTTCCCGGACCGGGGCACGAACCCGCGTCCCCTGCATCGGCAGGCGGACTCTCACCCACTGTGCCACCAGGGAAGCCCTATTTATTTATTTATTCTTATTAGTCATCCATTTTATACACATCAGTGTATACATATCAATCCCAATCTCCCAATTCATCCCACCCACCCCATCCCCGCTGCTCTCCCCACTTGGTGTCCATACGTTTGTTCTCTACATCAGTGTCTCAACTTCTGCCCTGCAAACCAGTTCATCTGTACCATTTTCTAGGTTCCACATACATGCGTTAATATACGATATCTATTTTTCTCTTTCTGACTTACTTCACTCTGTATGACAGTCTCTAGATCCATCCACGTCTCAACAAATGACTCGATTTTGTTTCCTTTTATGGCTGAGTAATATTCCATTGTATATATGTGCCACATCTTCTTTATCCATTGATCTCTCGATGGACATTTAGGTTGCTTCCATGACCTGGCTGTAAATAGTGCTGCAATGAACATCGGGGTGCATGTGTCTTTTTGAATTATGGTTTTCTCTGGGTATATGCCCAGTAGTGGGATTTCTGGATCATATGGTAATTCTATTTTTAGTTCTTTAAGGAACCACCATACTGTTCTCCATAGTAGCTGTATCATTTTACATTCCCACCAACAGTGCAAGAGGGTTCCCTTTTCTCCACACCCTCCCCAGCATTTGTACTTTGTAGATTTTCTGGTGATGCCCATTCTAACTGGTATGAGGTGATACCTCATTGTAGTTTTGATTTGCATTTCTCTAATAATTAGTGACATTGAGCAGCTTTTCATGTGCTTCTTGGTCATCTGTTTGTCTTCATTGGAGAAATGTCTATTTAGGTCTTCTGCCCATTTTTGGATTGGGTTGTTTGTTTTTTTAATATTGAGCTGCATGAGCTGTTTATATATTTTGGAGATTAATCCTTTCTCCGATGATTCATTTGCAAATATTTTCTCCCTTTCTGAGGGTTGTCTTTCCGTCTTGTTTATGGTTTCTTTACTGTGCAAAAGCTTTTAAGTTTCATTGGGTCCCATTTGTTTATTTTTGTTTTTATTTTCATTACTCTAGGAGGTGGATCAAAAAATATCTTGCTGTGATTTATTTCAAATAGTGTTCTTCCTATGTTTTCCTCTAAGAGTTTGATAGTTCCCGGTCTTACGTTTAGGTCTCTAATCCACTTTGAGTTTATTTTTGTGTATGGTATTAGGGAGTGTTCTAATTTCATTCTTTTACATGTAGCTGTCCAGTTTTCCCAGCACCACTTATTGCAGATACTGTCTTTTCTCCATTGTATATCCTTGCCTCCTTTGTCATAGATTAGTTGACCATAGGTGTATGGGATTATCTCTGGGCTTTCTATTCTGTTCCATTGATTTATATTTCTGTTTTTGTGTCAGACCATATTGTCTTGATTACTGTAGCTTTGTAGTATAGTCTGAAGTCAGGGAGTCTGATTCCTCCAGCTCCATTTTTTTTCCCTCAAGACTGCTTTGGCTATTCGGGGTCTTTTTTGTCTCCATACAAATTTTAAGATTTTTTGTTCTAGTTCTGCAAAAAATGCCATTGGTAATTTGATAAGGATTGCATTGAATCTGTAGATGGCTTTGGGTAATAGAGTCATTTTCACAATGGTGATTCTTCCATTCCAAGAACATGCTATATCTCTCCATCTGTTGCTATCATCTTTAATTTCTTTCATCAGTGTCTTATAGTTTTCTGCATACAGGTCTTTTGTCTCCCTAGGCAGGTTTATTCCTAGGTATTTTATTCTTTTTGTTGCCATGGTAAATGGGAGTGTTTCCTTAATTTCTCTTTCAGATTTTTCATCATCAGTGTATAGGAATGCAAGAGATTTCTGTGCATTAATTTTGTATCCTGCGACTTTTCCAAATTCATTGATTAGTTCTAGTAGCTTTCTGGTGGCATCTTTAGGATTCTCTATGTATAGTATCATGTCATCTGCCAACAGTGACAGTTTTACTTCTTTGTTTCCAATTTGTATTCCTTTTATTTCTTTTTCTTCTATGATAGCTGTGGCTAGGGCTTCCAAAACTATGTTGAATAATAGTGGTGAGAGTGGACATCCTTGTCTTGTTCCTGATCTTAGAGGAAATGCTTTCAGTTTTTCACCATTGAGAATGATGTTTGCTGTGGGTTTGTCATATATGGCCTTTATTATGTTGAGGTAGGTTCCCTCTATACCCACTTTCTGGTGGGTTTTTATCATAAATGGGTTTTGAATTTTGTCAAAAGCTTTTTCCTGCATCTATTGAGATGATCATATGGTTATTATTCTTCAATTTGTTAATATGGTGTATCACATTAATTTGCATATATTGAAGAATGCTTGCATCTCTGGGATAAATCCCACTTGATCATGGTGTATGATCCTTTTAATGTGCTGTTGGATTCTGTTTGCTAGTATTTTTTTAAGGATTTTTACATCTATATTCATCAATGATATTGGTCTGTAATTTCTTTTTTTGTAGTATCTTTCTCTGGTTTTGGTATCAGGGTGATGGTGGCCTCACAGAATGAGTTTGGGAGTTTTCCTTCCTCAGCAATTTTTTGGAAGAGTTTGAGAAGGATGGGTGTTAGCTCTTCTCTAAATGTTTGATAAAATTCATGTGTGAAGCCATCTGGTCCTGGACTTTTGTTTGTTGAAAGATTGTTAATCACAGTTTCAATTTCATTACTTCTGATTGGTCTGTTCATATTTTCTATTTCTTCCTGGTTCAATCTTGGAAGGTTATACCTTTGATGAATTTCCCCATTTCTTCCAGGCTGCCCATTTTTATTGGCATAGAGTTGCTTGCAGTAGTCTCTTAGGATGCCTTGTACTTCTGCAGTGTCTTTTGTAACTTCTCCTTTTTCATTTCTAATTTTATTGATTTGAGTCCTCTCCCTCGTTTACTTGATGAGTCTGGCTAATGGTTTGTCAATTTTGTTTATCTTCTCAAAGAACCAGCTTTTAGTTTTATTCATCTTTGCTATCGTTTTCTTTGTTTCTATTTCATTTATTTCTGCTCTGATCTTGATGATTTCTTTCCTTCTGCTAACTTTCAGTTTTGTTTGTTCTTCTTTCTCTAGTTCCTTTAGGTGTAAATTTAGATGGTTTATTTATGATTTTTCTTGTTTCTTGAGGTAGGCTTGTATAGCTATAAACTTCCCTCTTAGAACTGCTTTTCTGCATCCTATAGGTTTTGGATCGTCTTGTTTTCATTGTCATTTGTCTCTAGGTATTTGTTGATTTCCTCTTTGATTTCTTCAGTGATCTCTTGGTTATTTAGTAATGTATGTTTAGCCTCCATGTGTTTGTGTTTTTTATGTTTTTTTCCCTGTAATTCATTTCTAATCTCATAACGTTGTGGTCAGAAAGATGCTTGTTTCAATTTTCTTAAATTTGCTGAGGCTTGATTTGTGACCCAAGATGTGATCTATCCTGGAGAATGTTCCATGCACCCTTGAGAAGAAAGAGTAATCTACTGTTTTTGGATGGAGTGTCCTATAAATATCAATTAAGTCTATCTGGTCTATTGTGTCATTTAAAGCTTGTGTTTCCTTAGTAATTTTCTGTTTGGATATTCTGTCCATTGGTGTAAGTGAGGTGTTAAAGTCCCCCACTATTATTGTGTTACTGTCAATTTCCTCTTTTAGAGCTGTTAGCAGTTGCCTTATGTATTGAGGTGCTCCTATGTTGGGTGTATATATGTTTATAATTGTTATATCTTCTTCTTGGATTGATCCCTTGATCATTATGTAGTGTCCTTCCTTTTCTCTTGTCACAGTCTTTATTTGAAAGTCTGTTTTATCTGATATTAGTCTTGCTACTCCAGCTTTCTTTTGATTTCCATTTGCATGGAATATCTTTTTCCATCTCCTCATTTTCAGTCTGTATGTGTCCCTAGGTCTGAAGTGGGTTTCTTGTAGAAAGCATATATATGGGTCTTTTTATTTGTATCCATTCAGTGAGTCTGTGTCTTTTGCTTGGAGCCCTTAATCCATTGACATTTAAGGTAATTATCGATATGTATGTTCCTATGACCATTTTCTTAATTGTTTTGGGTTTGTCTTTGTAGGTTTTCTCTTCTCTTGTGTTTCCCACTTAGAGAAGTTGCTTTAGCATTTGTTGTAGAGCTGGTTTGGTGGTGCTGAACTCTTTTAGCTTTTGCTTTTCTGTAAAGCTTCTGATTTCTCCATCGAATCTGAATGAGATCCTTCCTGGGTAGAGTAATCTTGGTTGTAGTTTCTTCCCTTTCATCACCAAGTATATCATGCCACTCCCTTCTGGCTTGTAGACTTTCTGTTGAGAAATCAGCTACTAACCTTACAGGAGTTCCCTTGTATGTTATTTGTCATTATTCCCTTGCTGCTTTCAATAAATTTTCTTTGTCTTTAATTTTTGCCAATTTGATTACTATGTGTCTTGGAGTGTTTCTCCTTGGGTTTATCCTGTATGGGACTCTCTGCACTTCCTGGACTTGGGTGGCTATTTTCTTTCCCATGTTAAGGAAGTTTTGGACTATAATTTCTTCACATATTTTCTTGGGTCCTTTCTCTCTTCTCCTTCTGGGACCCCTATAATGCGAATGTTGTTGCATTTAATGTTTTCCCAGAGTTCTCTTAGGCTCTCTTCATTTCTTTTCATTCTTTATTCTTTATTCTGTTCCACAGCAGTGCATTCCACCATTCTGTCTTCCAGGTCACTTATCTGTTCTTCTGCCTCAGTTATTCTGCTATTGATTCCTTCTAGTGTAGTATTCATTTCAGTTATTGTATTGTTCATCTCTGTTTGTTCTTTAATCCTTCTAGGTCTTTGTTAAACATTTCTTGCATCTTCTCCATCTTTGCCTCCATTCTTTTTCTGAGGTCCTGGATCATCTTTACTATCATTATTCTCTATTCTTTTTCTGGAAGATTGCCTATCTCCACTTCATTTAGTTGTTTTTGGGGTTTTATCTTGTTCTTTCATCTGATACATAGCCCTCTGCCTTTTCATCTTGTCTGTCTTTCTGTGAACGTGATTTTTGTTCCACAGGCTGCAGGATTGTAGTTCTTCTTGCTTCTGCTGTCTGCCCTCTGGTGGATGAGGCTATCTAAGAAGTTTGTGCAAGTTTCCTGATGGGAGGGACTGGTGGTGGGTAGAGCTGGCTGTTGCTCTAGTGGGCAGAGCTCAGTAAAACTTTAATACACTTGTCTGCTGATGGGTGGGGCTGGGTTCCCTCCCTGTTGGTTGTTTGGCCTGAGGTGACCCAACACTTCAGCCTACCCGGGCTCTTTGGTGGGGCTAATGGCGAATTCTGGGAGGGCTCATGCCAAGGAGTACTTCTGCTGCCAGTGTCCTTGTCCCTTGGTGAGCCACAACTTCCCCCGCCTCTGCAGGAGACCCTCCAACACTAGCAGGTGGGTCTGGTTCAGTCTCCCCTGGGGTCACTGCTCCTTCCCCTGTGTCCCAATGCGCACACTACTTTGTGTATGCCCTCCAAGAGTGGAGTCTCTGTTTCCCCCAGTCCTGTCGAAGTCCTGCAATCAAATCCCACTAGCCTTCAAAGTCTGATTCTCTAGGAATTCCTCCTCCCATTGCCAGACCCCTAGGTTGGGAAGCCTGATGTGTGGTTCAGAACCTTCACTCCAGTGGGTGGACCTCTGTGGTATAAGTGTTCATCAGTTCGTGAGTTACCCACCCAGTAGTTATGGGATTTGATTTTATTGTGATAGCGCCCCTCCTACCATCTCATTTCAGCTTCTTCTTTGTCTTTGCAGGTGGGGTATCTTTTTTGGTGAGTTGCAGTGTATTCCTGGGGATCATTGTTCAGCAGTTAGTTGTGATTCTGGTGTTCTCAAAAAAGGGAGTGAGAGCATGTCCTTCTACTCCACTGTCTTGAACCAATCTATTTTATAACTGGAATTTTGTACTTCTTAATCTCCCTCACCTGTTCTTTCATGTGTTTTGCTCTTTAGATTCCACATACAAGTGAAATCATATGATATTTGTCTTTCTCTGTCTTACTTATTTCACTTAGCATAATAACCTGTAAGTCCAGTTATGTTGTCAAAATGGCAATATCTCATTCATTTTTGTGGCTGATTAATATTCCATTGTATATACATACCACAACTTCTTTATCCATTCATCTATTGATGGGCTCTTGGCTTGCTACCCATATCTTAGTACCTGTAAATAATGCTGCAGTGAACATCGGGGTGCATGCATCTTTTCGAATTACTGTTTTCATTTTCTTCAGATAAATACCCAAGATTGGGATTGCTGGGTCAAATAATAGTTCTATTTTTAATTTTCTGAGGAAATTTCATACTGTTTTCCATAGCGGCTGTACCAAGTTACAGTCCTACCAACAGTGCATAGGAGTTCCCTTTTCTCCACACCCTTGCCAGCACTAGTTATTTGTTGTCTTTTTGCAATAGTCATTCTGAGAGACATGAGGTGATATCTCATTGTGGTTGTGATTTTCATTTCCCTGATGATTAGTGATGGTGAGCACCTCTTCATGCGCCAGTTGGCCTTCTGTATGTCTTCTTTGGAAAAATGTCTTTTCATGTCCTCTGACAATTTTTTAATCGGGTTGTTTGGTTTTTTGATGTTAAGGTGTATGAGCTCTTTGTATGTCTTGTATGTCTTGGATATGAACCCCTCATCAGATATGTCATTTGCAAATATCTTCTCCCATTCAGTAGGTGAACTTTTGTTTTGATGATAGTCTCCTTTGCTGTGCAAAAGCTTTTTAGTTTGTATGTATGTCTTGGATATGAACCCCTCATCAGATATGTCATTTGCAAATATCTTCTCCCATTCAATAGGTGACCTTTTGTTTTGATGATAGTCTCCTTTGCTGTGCAAAGCTTTTTAGTTTGATATAGTTCCTTTTGTTTATTTGTGCTTTGTTTCCCTTGCCTGAGGAGACATATCCAAGAACATATAGTTAAGAATGATGTCAAAGGACATACTTCCTATGTTTTCTTCTAGGAATGTTATAGTTTCAGATGTTACATTTAAGTCTTTAATCCATTTTGACTTTATCTTTGTAAATGGTGTGAGAAAGTAGTCCAGTTTGATTCTTTTGCATGTAGCTGTCCAGTTTGTTTGTTTTTTTTTTTTTAAGTAAGGAAACTTTAAACCAATTTTTCAGCCATGTGTTATTTGGATAAGGATGGAGATGAACTCGGAAGTTGGAAATGAGTGTTCTTTCTACAGTGGACTCTGAGCCTACCAAGAAACAACCAGAGCTAAGAAGTTCTCCAGCAGACACTTCCTAAGATGGACAAAAATCCACACCCTTTAAAAACATGTTTAACTAAATTATTTATCATTGCAGTGTTTCAGGCCTATTCTTATGACCGACTACACACCAAACCTTTTAGGGAGTAGGGAGGTTCCTGGCAACAGGGAGGCCCAGGATTCAGGCAGCAATCCTGGCAGCAGGGACAGCCTCTGAAAACGGATTCTCCTAAAGAAAGGGACTTTCACAGGAAAGATGTGAGATTTCATATTCAACAAAACCACTCTGCAGCTGTCTCTACTTTTGCTAACCATGATCTAAAAATACCAAGTGAACATCAACAAACCCACACACCTCATCCATCTCTGTCCTCAGAGGAATGCCAGCAAACCTGCAATACCCCCAGGGAAAAATCTGGCCAGGGAGGTCAGAGCTCCAGGGAGCCAAGAGGACAGGAAGGAGGCTTGGAAGTCAGCCCAGACAAAGATCTTCTACAAAGATTTCATCAACAGTTTAAAAAATGCCTTTTTAAGTGGAAATCTGCAAATGTTATTGAAATATGAGTATTTAAAAAGGAATCTCTATAGCATCTCTTCGTCAAAAATAGAAGAAAATTTGTGGGCAATTTCAGAAGCATTTTACAACCAGAGCTCTCCCTTTACCAGGTGGAACAATGGCTTTTTTAGGTACTGACTTACACGTACTGAGAAACAGGAGAAAAAGCTTCACTGCACACGAAGGATTTAGGAGCTCCAAAGACCCACAGTGGACGAATCTCCAGTCATCCATCCTTTCAGTGTTTTTCAGTATTAAATGCTTACCACATGCAATGCACTCTTTCAGTAACTACAGTCTTCTTTCCTGCTCTAGGACAGAGGACTGACTTACATATAAACAATTTGCAGTGATAAGCATTTGTATCCAATGTAATGGAAGAACAGAAGGCATAATTAATTCTGCAGGGAATGGACTTCATCAAGCAAAGCTTTCTTTTTTTTTTGCGGTACGCGGGCCTCTCACTGTTGTGGCCTCTCCCGCTGCGGAGCACAGGCTCCGGACGCGCAGGCCCAGCGGCCATGGCTCACGGGCCCAACCGCTCCCCGGCATGTGGGATCTTCCCGGACCGGGGTACGAACCTGCATCCCCTGCATCGGCAGGCGGACTCTCAAACACTGCGCCACCAGGGAAGCCCATAAAGCTTTCTTTTAAACATTGGTTTCTTTTGCAGAAAACTTCAGGGGACTCTTTAATTCCTTCCTGAATTGCCCTCATCTTTCATTCTCAGCTTATATTCTGTTAAATCCCATCTGCTAGGCCTTGTTACCTCCCCTATCAAAGAGACTAACACCAAGAATGTCCTCAATTTATCATGGCTCCGTTGATTCAACCATACCCTTTCTCCCAGGACTACACCTCTGGTTCATGCAAATGTGGATCTTAATCATTACTCCTGTATTGTTCTTAATGATGTATCCTGAGCGTCAGGAATGCAGATAGCTGCAAAGTACTCCACCCTGCTAGAGTCGGAGCCGTCGTCTTTTTTAAGACATAAATAAAGGAAGCAGAATACCTATTTCATATACGGTGGAAAATCTAGGGTCTCCAAAGATTCAAGGAGAAAGGAACTTAACTTTTTCCCAGCCACTTTTGTGCCTGTCTGCCACTGAATTCTTGGCCTCCTCTGCCTCCCATCTCCTGTTCACATGGCCCTTTCCCTCACCAGTTTACTCACAAGCAGACATTTCCCTGCTTCTTGAAGTTATCAAAGTACCACTGAAAGTGTGACTATAGAAGAAATCTACATCTCCATGTAGCTGATTTTAGCAATTAGCCTAAAATCCACATTAGCCTCATTTGTTCTCAAAAACTTCCTCTGCTGGGCTTCCCTGGTGGCGCAGTGGTTGAGAATCCGCCTGCCAATGCAGGGGACACGGGTTTGTGCCCCAGTCCAGAAAGATCCCACATGCCGCGGAGCGGCTGGGCCCGTGAGCCATGGCCGCTGAGCCTGCGCGTCCGGAGCCTGTGCTCCGCAACGGGAGAGGCCACAGCAGTGAGAGGCCCGCATACCACAAAAAAAAAACCAAAAAAAACTTCCTCTGCGTTCCTGCCACTAGGAACAATTCCTCCCTTTCTTCCTCCTCTGTGCCTCACCATTTCCTGGGAAAGAGCTAAGTTGCAGGGAGCCTGAAGCCTTCACTACTTCAAGAACCCTTTTTAGGACAAGTATTACAAAATTAGGAATACAAAACTAGATACAAGGCCTTAGAAAGTGCTCACACAAATGAACCGAAGCGTCATTACCCCCTGCCTATTTCCACATTGCTCTGACCCTGTTTTTCTTCATCGTAGCTGCCAGCCCCCAACACTTCAATTCATGCTGTTTTTCTTAGGAAGGTCCAAGAGAGATTGATTTCCATAACCTGAAAATGTTAGAATGTATTTTGCTAAATGGCATAATTTTTTCTCCAACTATTTCAAAGCCTACAGCTTTTAAGTGAACATGCTACACTCCATTGTACTTAGCAAGCACATGAACTCTAAGTGCTGGATTCCCTCCTCCTCTGTCTACCTAGAAATCACCCTTCCGCTCCACATGTGCCCACCACCAAGACATATAATTTTAGATTTTACCTAGAATGCAACTCCCCTAGGTTGAAGGAGCTGGAATGTATTGCTAGGTGACATTTGACAGTTCCTGCTCATGGATGTGAGTAAACTGAGTGACAGTTGATGTGTGCTCCAGTCTTTGGTTGAATTGAAGGAAAAGAGGTCCAATCTTCTTTTGTGAAATATGAAATAGGACATCAGGTTGGGGTGAGACATCATGACCTAATCAGTCAATTCTAAAACTGTTTTCCAATAGCCTGTATTTCAGGGCAGAAGCTGAGCTTCAGTGATGGGGAGTGGGGGGGGGGCTATCTGGGAGGCTACGCAGTAAGGAGACTCGAAGGGAAATCTGCACAAAGGCAGGTAAATTGCCCCCAGCAAGGCCAGACCTCATAAAATCTCATGAAGAGGGTTCCCTACCTGGTTTTAGTTTTTGGTTTTTTTGTGGCCACTCCACACAGCATGTGGGATCTTAGTTCCCCAACCAGGGATCAAACCCATGCCCCATGCATTGGAAGCGTGGAGTCTTAACCACTGGACCATCAAGGAAGTCCCCTGATCTGTATCTTATTGCTGATGATAATAAGAGCAATAACAAAAATCGCTGTCAGTTATTAAGAACTTACTTCCAGCAGAAACTAAGTGCTTAGGATAATACAAGTACAGTTGACACTTGAACAACATTGATGTGGGTCCACATACACAGATTTTTTAATTCAATAATAAATACAGCAGGACTGCATGACCCCAGTTTGTTGAATACACGCATAGGTAACCTCAAATTCAAAAGGCTGACTGTAAAGTTATACATGGAGTTTCAACTGTATGGGGGTCAATGCCCCTAACCTCCATGTTGTTCAAAGGTCAACTGTAATTCTCATATCAGTTCTGAAAGGGAGGTGTTACCCTCCTCCATTCTATAGCAAGGAGACAGAGATTTGAGAGAGTTAAATAAATCTTTCAAAGTCATATATTTGGTAAGTAAAGGATGCAAAATTCAAACCCAAGTCTGTTTCACTTGCAACCTACATAATATTAGAGTTAAAAAAAATATATGGAAATTGCCATTTAGTAGGTCAAAATAGTCAGACATTGGCAATTTCATACGGTTCAATAATAATCAGCTTCAAGCTCTATTTAGAGTCTGGGAATCAATGTTCAAGTCAAATGAAGAGTTTCATGGTTTCCACAATTTATATACATCATGGCCATGGGGAGCAACAAAGACCAAGGATAGCCAAGAGGACACCACCTGAAATAATGCCACAGATGGTGTAACTTGCAGAGTTGGAGTCAACTTCCTGAGTCACTTAGAGCGGAGGCCAGCAAACTTTTCCTGTGAAGAGCCAGGTAGGCAATACTTTTTACTTAGCCCTGCAGCTACAGTGTGAAAGTAGCCATAAGCAGATGGGTGTGGCTGTGTTCCATTTGCACTTTCTTTACCAAAGTAAGCTGCATAGTTTGCCAACCTCCAAACTAGAAGAGTGGTTTTCTTAAAGTGAAAATCAGGTTTTTTAAGAGATTACAATAAGACAACCGTCACTTGATCTAACAGAGAAATCCCAATGGATGCTGAGGGCTTAAATAGATGAGGAGACAAGATTGCATAGTGGCTAAGAGTCTCGGCTCTGTGGTCAGACTCCCAAACTTCGAATTTCAGCTCAGACACTTGTTAGCCATGTGACTTTGGGTGAGAACTTCATCTAAGCCTTAATCTTCTCTTCTGTACCGTGGAATAGTAACAGTATCTACGTCATAGGGTTGTAAGAAATACATTTTAAAAATCTATGTCATATCTTAGTGCGATGCCTGGCTTACCATAAACTCTCAATAAATGTTAGTTGGGTGTTCAGTGGTACTTTCCCAGGTGTCTTGGAATTTTTATGGTTAAATTCTCACAGCTAAGAACACAAGTGATGAGATCTGAAGAGATCTGCTTTTTACAACTTCCATGCAGTTTATTCAATGAGAACAAACCCAGTACTGAGACTGTCACTCCATCTTGACGCTATTAGAGCAAATTTGGCCTTCAAAAGGAGGGCTGCCAAGAATGGAATTCATAGCCATAAAGGAGGGGTAGAAGAGGGCGTCCTCTTCCCATTTCCTAAGCCATGTAAGGGAAGGCTTCCAGAACTGCTGGAAGAGGAGATGGGCACCTCACTCTCCATTCACCAAACCGCAGAAATGCAAGTCCAAGTGCTTCCCTGAGAAAGGAGGAAAGCATGCTAAGAGAGTTAATGCGGGAAAATGACATAGATTCCCTTGCATTTAGGGATTACACGAACATAGAGATTGATGCCTGGTTTCCACATGGAGAATGTTAAATAGCAGAAGAAATGCTGGTGTATTAGAGGAAAGGAGGGCAAAAAGAGAGGGGTCAGCAGTTGGACAGAGTGCAGTCCCACCTTCAGTGATGCAGGATGCACGAATATCCCATGGGTCAAATTATGGGCCAGAAAATAGTCAAGCATGAGCTGCTGTGCGTGTGCCCCACTCAGAAGCGCCAGTACTAGAATGGGGGAGGTATACTAGGGGGTCAGGGGGTAAACCTGAGGGGTCACAGTAGTCATCTGGGTGTGCACTGCCTACGTCAGGGAGTGACAGAAAACACCAGCAATACTATCACTACAGCTCCAGGCAGGTATGTCTCTGCATCTCTTTTTAAAATTCTTTCTTCCTCTACCTTAACCCAAAGAAGACAGAGACAGGAAAGTGTACAGGAAATAAAGGGTGAAGAAAAGAGACCATGTCCCCCTTGCCCACAGATATCCCCAAACCAAAGGTCAGTACTCAATTACTGGGGAGGGGGAAGGTTTTTAATTAGATGTAAGAATGAAATTTTGATTGTTCTGCATTTTTAAGGCCTCGAAGACAGAGTCACCAAAAAAGGCCATTTTTTTAAGAGCTGAAGTCAACTGGAAATATGTGGGAGCTGTCAAAAATGTCATCTAAAGTATGGAAGGGAGATCAGAAACAGAATGTTTGAAGAAAGTAGTCAGAGCAAACTAAAACCACTTTTTGTCTGTGAGCCCACTGACTTCAGCACACTTAATAAACTGGTTGCATTTGCTGTTGTTAAGACTGGACATGGGCATATACATGAAAGCAGAGAATAAAATGTTTAGAAACAGCAAAGGGATGTTTTATCCAAGGTGTGTCCAGGGTGTGGGGTAGATATGGGGTAAAGGGGAGGGATGTAAGCTTGAGCAAGGGAAATATTTACTCACTGATGAGTTAAGCAGACCGTGGCCATGCAGGGGCACATGGAAAATGTCAGTCACACCAGTGGAGACCCTTTCCTCCACTGTCTTAAGGCAAAAGCTACATTATCTAAAGGAATGGACGATGGGCAGACCACAGGTGTTTACCACTAGGAGCAAGCTCTTTGGTTGTGATTTTTCATACATGGAATTAACCCAGAGAAAATAGACAAGAGGCCTATTAAATGTTTAAGAAACTTTGGTGACAGAAGACCCCAGGCCTGGTGGACAAGCTTTGTTTCTCAGTGTTTCCCACATAAAGTTAGATCAGGGTCCCTAAATTTGTACCACTGGGAGAGGCTAAAAAAGGTGTATGGTCTCCAAGAAAAGTATCTTTCTTATGTTCATGGCGGACAGTGAATAATGAGAATCCTCACTGGGGCGGAATGGGGGGCTGCCAGTTTGGCTAACTAGGAAGTGGAGTCCCAGGACTTCCCTGATGGTCCAGTGTTTAAGACTCCATGCTTCCGCCGCAGGGGGCTCCAGTTCAATCCCTGGATGGGGAACTAAGATCCCACCTGGGGCTTCCCTGGTGGCGCAGTGGTTGAGAGTCCGCCTGCCGATGCAGGGGACACGGGTTCGTGCCCCGGTCCGGGAAGATCCCACCTGCCGCGGAGCGGCTGGGCCCGTGAGCCATGGCCGCTGAGCCTGCACGTCCAGAGCCTGTGCTCCACAATGGGAGAGGCCACAACAGTGAGAGGCCCGCGTACCACACACACAAAAAAGTTTCAATGGAAAGATAGAAGGAACCCTTATGACATCATTGAGCAGCTGCTCCAGATCCATACTTCTTATACGAGGGGGGAAAACAACAGAAGATGTGGTACATATTACTCAGCCATAAAAAAGAACAAAACTGGGTCATTTGTAGAGACGTGGATGGACCTAGAGACTGTCATACAACATGAAGTAAGTCAGAAAGAGAAAAACAAATATATATTAACACATATATGTGGAATCTGGAAAAATGGTACAGATGAACTAGTTTGCAAGGCAGAAATAGAGACACAGATGTAGAGAACAAACTATGGACACCAAGGGGGAAAAGTGTGGGGTGGGGAGGTGGAGGTAGGATGAACTGGGAGATTGAGGTTGACATAAATACACTAATATGTATAAAATAGATAACTAATAAGAACCTGCCGTATAAAAAATAAATAAATAAAATTCCAAAAAAACCTTTGGTGAAACTACTGTGATTGAATTTTCTACCATTTGGATTTGAATTAATTCCTAACTGATGTAATATGATGAAATGCTCTATAGCCATAAAGCACATGCCATAGAAAGAAGGATATTTATCGAAGTGCTAATAGATTTTTAATGAAAAAGAAACCCCTGTGATCAAATGGTTTGGGAAACACCAAGTTAAACCTGATTAAGCAGCTTACTTTATTTAAGGGGATATAACATACAGTTTTTACCAAACTTAACCACGGGGTACCATTTCATTGTCTATCTCAGTGCACTAGTTTTACTAGAATAAAGTTTGGGAACTTCTGTTTTATAAAACATCAATAATATAGAACATGGTTAATGATATTGCTAAATGAAAAAAAAACAGTTTATAGATCGAATGTATTTCTGTTCACTAAGGTTATGTCTAGTGAATAATTTTAACTATTGATCTACCTGTTTTCCTTTTCCAAACTCTCTAAATAAATTACAACTACTGTACATTATATCTGTAATCAGTAAAACACAATTAATATTTTTTCCCAGTAGCATTCTGTTTACTTGTGTGGAATGCGTAGAAGAGTGTGAAGGTTTTGTGCATTGTAATAAGTAACAGATCTGCATTCCTGTGATTTACTCACCTGTATAGCATGACTATTCTATTGCCTCACAGCTCAGTAAAATACTCTTTTTGCTTAAAAGCCTGCTGACTGAGCACATTTGTGACCAGCTGGGGAGATGGACAAATGAGGAAGTAAGGGGTGGGGCCCAGGTCAGACAATTCTATGGCATCAGTAGAAGGCTTCTGAGAAGACAGAAACTCTTCAGTTTAAGGATAAACTAAAGAAGGTCCTCATAGGAGTTCCAGTTGGATAAGCTCCTAGTGAGTGTGGATGCTTCCAGTTCTATCAAAAGAGTAAACATGTAGTATAGCATGATTTAAAGAAAATTAAAATCACCAGTATATTATTCCTTCTACAAGTATTTAACCATATAAATGAGTTAAAAAATATGTTGCCACACAAAAATAGCAATTACTTGTCATTTATTGGGATTAATTATTGTTTTTCTGGTTTTTGGGGGGTCAGGGAGACAAGTCCAAACAGAATACAAATATCAATTACCAAATCATTTTGCTATGGGGGACATTAGAAACTCGAATGAGATCTGAGAATTATATAGAAATAATGTATGGATATCAATTTCAATTCCCTCATTTTGATAGTTGCCTTGTGGTGATATAGGAAATGTCCTTGTTTGTAGGAACTACACATTAACACATTTGGGGATGACATGACATTGATTTGGAAACCTCCTCTCAAAGATTCAGAGAAAAAAAGTTCTCTTTTTTTCTCTAAAGGTATTTTCCTTGCAACTTTTCTGTAAGTTTGTGATAATTTCAAAATATAAAATATGTATTTTTTTAAATGATGATAAAGGGAAACAAGCATACTAAATTTCACTCTTTTACTCTTTCCTCTAAGGTACATTGCTGTGAAAAGGCATTCTTTCAACACAGTTCTTTCTAATGAGCACCTGGACAGTATCTGTATTTCTACTTGGAAACTAAAAATATTTTGCTATCTAAGTAACTATTTTCACCAATGAAAATATTGTATACTCAAAAAACCAGGAAAGGGCTTCCCTGGTGGCGCAGTGGTTGAGAATCCGCCTGCCGATGCAGGAGACACGGGTTCGTGCCCTGGTCCGGGAAGATCCCACATGCCGCGGAGCAACTAAGCCCGTGAGCCATGGCCGCTGAGCCTGCGCGTCCGGAGCCTGTGCTCCGCAACGGGAGAGCCCACAGCAGTGAGAGGCCCGCATACCGCAAAAAAAAAAAAAAAAACCAGGAAAGATTAGTACTTTTATTTTTATTTTTAAAAAATATCTTTTATATTTCCTTTATGTTTTCCAAGACATTTTCACATACCTTACAATCATCACGGGGTTCTCATCAGATTGGTAGGCAACTTGGAAGACTTGAAAGAACAGGTCCTAGACTAGGGATGATGTCGACTGTGATTCCAGTTCCACAAATCCAAGTCATGTGACCTTGGGAACACTAACTAAACTCTTTTAGCCTCTGCTCCATTATCTGAACCCCCTAAATAGTAAATTTACTATTTACAAAAACTACACTTCCTATTCTGAAGATTTAATGAGGTATAAATCACCGAGTCAAGGTATAAAGCATAATCCAGGACCATCTATCCATAAGGCTGACAGTGATGGTGCACAGGAGACGTAGCTGTGACCTAGAGATATGGTCCCTGCTGTCACAGAGTTCCCAGCCTAGCGGAAGCAGAGACAGAGAGGACAATCAAGTAGTGATGTCGTAGAGTAACTGGGGTAAGGTACAGAGGGACCTTAGGTAAAGGTAGTCACAGGAGGCTTCTCCCAGAAGAGCTGAAACTTCAGTGATGTGAAGACCCCCTGCTAAGATCTACACAAGCAGCTCCTCTGTTGTCACCCACCAAAGACTGCGCTCAGAGGGGCAGGTTTGCTTCCTGGAAATACAATCATGCTTAACAAGGGGCCAGCTTCCTGTAGGTGCCCTGTGATCTCAGTGACAGGCGTCAGAGGTTGTGAACCACCACAATCTGCTTGTCTTAACCAAGGTTGTCCAGAGAAATAGAACCTGTGTATAAAGGTGGCTTATTATGAGGAATTGGCTCCGTTGATTACGGAAGTAAAGAGGTCCCACAGTCTGCTGCCTGCAAGCTGAAGACCCAGGAAAGCAGTGATGTAATTCAGTCCGAGTCTGGGGAGCTGAGAATCAAGGAGGCTTATGAGGTAAATCCCAGTCCAAGATGAGATGAGATGTCCCAGCTCAACCATGAGGCAGGAGAAAAGGGGCAAATTCCCCCTTCCTCCACCTTTTGCTCTATTCAGTCTCTTTAGGAATTGGGTGGTGCCCGCTCACATGGGCGGGTATGGGGGAAGACAATGTCCTGAGTCCACCGACTCAGTGCTGATCCCATCTGGAAACAGCTGCACAGGCACACCCAGAGACAACGTTTAATCTGGGCACTCGATGGCCCACTCAGATTGACACATAAACCATCACAGCCCTCGAAGCCTGTTCTTGTGGTACATGCGTGGAGAAATCATATCCGGGTGAACAGATGTACTGTAGTTTATGTATCCAACCCTCTAACTCACATAGAAGAAACTCAGCTAAAACATAGCCCTAGGCTTCTTCGGGGTATTTTTAAAAGCCACTTCTCTGGGGTGTGTGTGTGTGTGTGTGTGTGTGTGTGTGTGTACTGCTGGATTTTTTTCATATGATATTTTTTGAGAATATATATTACTTGTGAAACCAGTTGTTTCCTGTTCTCCTAACTCAAACATTATACTCCCATTTAAAGACTATATTGGGGCAATCATCCCTAAGTGTGATGAAGGAGCTAAGAAAAGAGCAAATGAAGTCCTTGTGGCAACATATAGGCGGGCTGCATTACCCTTGAATTGCCACAACCCATGTAAGAAACAAAAAGGAAAAAAAGAAGTTATTCCAACTCTAAAACCTCCAGCTGCCTACCCTGACTGTCATGGATTGTCCACAAACATGGACTTTTGGTTTCACTGCCATTTATTTTGAACATTCACATCAGAAGTTTTATCACTTGATTAAAGCTTTCAAATTGCTTAATTAAAAAACATTTCATGACCCCAAAATGGAAAACTCCTGAATTAGAAAGCCTCGTTTGCATTTATGTGTCTGTCTATTGGTGCTGTAAATGATTTCTCAAGTCGGCATTTACATTCCAAGCTAAGATTGCTCTCAGAGAATTCTGAAATGCTTTCTATATTTGGCAGAACTGCATCAGAAACCAAAATATGTCCATTTAATTTTAAGAAAACATACCATGCTTTACATGTAATCCTAGCTGCCTCTTCCCTTTACATTTTTCTTCCACAGAAAAAATGCTCTCAAGCTATTTGGTCTGTGACCAAAAGTCTCCCCCAAACCTGTGGCTTCCTAGGAAAATGAGGAGTCTGCCACAGATGGCCTGGTTCAGAAAGCTGGGCACACAGAGCATCCTCAAAATTCTTATTCTCTCCTTCCCCACCTGATCTTCATTCTTAAGAAGAAGCAGACTTACAGATATAAAGAACAAACTAGTGGTTACCAGTGGGGAGAGGGAAGGGGGGAGGGGCAATGTAGGGGTAGTGAATTAAGAGGTACAAACTATTAGATATAAAATAAGCTACAAGTTATATTGTACAACCTAGGGAATATAGCCAATATTTTATAACTATAAATGGAGTATAACCTTTAAAAATTGTGAATCTCTATAATATATTATATAATATATAATATATTATAAGCTTATATAATATTACTATATATTAACCATAATTCAATAAAAAAAGAAGCACTCAAGCACACAGAGGTGTCAAGTAAATATTCCAGAATTAACTGAACGTGCAAAGACTGCTAATTTTCTCCCAACCTCATCTCCCTTCTTCCTTTTTATTCCTGAGTATTGGCTGAGCAAAAGCCTGCCCGTCTGTGGACGACTTCTCCAATCTAGGTGGGGTCCTGTAGCCAAGTGTTGGCAAGTGAAGTGTAAGTGAAAGCTCTTCCTCCAGTGAACCATCTTGCCCTCAAGAAGCTTAAAAACTAGTAGAAAAAGATATGTACAGAAGGAACTTCGAAGCAAGGGGGGCACTAGCACCTCAGGGAAGGAAGGGAGCCCCATGTCCTACCAACCTCTCACACTGGCAACCCACGACATTTCCTGAGCACCCCAAAATGTGGAATGATAAGCCATTCTTCCAAAAAATAGGAACAGTGAAGCTTATTTTCACTCTTCTTTCCTGCCTGTTTCATATTCTTTCTTCCTGTACCAGCTACCCAGAATCTTCATGCTGCTACAAGCCTTCCTTGCAGAGGTACCCTATGTCCACATTCCCATCAAATTATGTGTGTCCAGCATCCTTGTTCCTCAGGTTCTTACTACCTGGAAGACTTTGAAAAGTCAATTTGAGCCCAAGTGTTAAAGGGGTAGTGAGTCGCTTCTTCTCTAATGATAATAGCTAACACTTATTAAACATTTACTATGTACCAGGTACTATTCTAAGTTCTTTATATGTCCCTCAATTAAGCTTCACTGCACTCTCATGAGAAAGGTACTGTTGGTAAGGAAACTGAGGCTCAGAAAGTTTCAGCAACTTACCTAAACACACAGCAAATAAATGGTCAGTTTTGAACCCAGGTAGTCTGATTCCTGAGCTTCTAGACCTTGAGCTCTTAACCACCACATTGCACAACTTTTAGCATTTTATCTGTCACCTTTGGAAAATAAGAGTTTTGAATGTTAACTGGTGCCATCACAGGAGTTAAAGATGCTTTGGCAGAACCATCAGGAAAGAATTTTGTGTAAAAAAGTCCCCATGTCAGACCTTGTAGCCAAGAACCTATTGATTATGTGTCAGATATGTGTGTGTCAGATATTATGTGTCCTCTTCATGAGGTTAAATGAAGACTCTGAAGGGAATAAAAGATAGCTTCTCTCATCTCAAAGGCTTACTACCTGAAAGAAATCTGCAACATTTCTGTCTGTTCTGTGATGGTCTGGTCATTCTTTCAGGAATGAGTGGGCTCCTATAAATAGGAAGAGAATCTATCTGGGTACTATTCTATAGGATGCTAATATTTCCCAAAGGGAGGACTGTTGTGATCACCTCCTCTTCATTCCACCAGTGAGGGAAGGATTACCTCCCTAGGATTATGGAGATGGTTGGACACACAACATCTAAGACTGGAGAGGAGAGATCACAGCAGTTTATTAGTCATATATTGTCAGCCTGGTGGAGGAGGATGAAGCTCGCCACTCTGGAGTGTTTCACTCGGGGACGGAATGAACAAGCAGGGCTTGTGCAAGGCAGGCTCTGCAGTAGCAAGAGGGTAAGGTGACCCCTGGTTCCTACAGAAAATGTGATTGGCTTGTTTTAATAATCCTACAGGCACTGAAGCCTGCCAGTGAGGCATTAGCAGGCCCTGTGCCTGGCCACTGTAATTAGGAGGTCTGTTTGGCCAGTGGACTTCCTCCAGAGGAGGGAGCGGGGCTTGTGGTTAGACCATTCAATGCCCTCCCAGTTTCAGATGTCAAAGCAGCACAAACATGAAGTCTCAGTTTCAGACCTTAGACCAGGTATGAAAGGGAAGGGAGTCACAGCAGGTAGTAAGGAAGGTTCGGGTCATTCAGAGAATCACATTGAATCACCTGGTAAGAAAGTTACTCCCTTTTCAGGTCTCATTCAATCTGCAGATTTTGTCAAGAAGGAAGTCTGGGGTTAGTGCCAATGTACGTTTACCACCCCTCTAACACGTGCTAATCTCCCCTTCTAACAATGATGAAGCAAGCACCATACCGGTTCCTTGGGCAGCTAACACTGCCTGGCCAGAATTTAGAAACATTTTCTTTTCATTGCATTAATATTTGTTGTTTACCTTCCACTTCTAGTAGGTGATACTGATTTTCCAATGATGTGATAGAGGTGCCTTTTAAAATAAATATAAATTTAAAATGTAAGTATTAAAGAAGTATTGAGTAAATGATACTATAGACAATAGTACAGATAGAAGTAGAATTATTAAACAAACAAATTATTAACATTTAGGAAATACTTCTGTGAGGCTTGTGAGTTTCCTGGTCCATCCACTCTGGGACAGTGCTAATGACCCTAATATTTTTAAAAATTTTTAAAATTGAAGTAAAATGTCGTGTTAGTTTCCATTATACAGCAAAGTGATTCAGTTATATATATATATTTTTTTTTTAAATATTCTTTTCCATTATGGCTTATTACAAGATATTGAATATAGTGCCCTGAGCTAAACAGGAGGACCTTGATGTTTATCTATTTTATATGTAGTAGTTTGTATCTGCTAATCCCAAACTCCTAATTTATCCGCCCCCCACTTTCCCCTTTGGTAACCATAAATGTGTTTTCTATGTTTGTGAGTCTGTTTGTTTTGTAAATAAGCTCATTTGTATCATATTTTAGATTCCACATATAATTGATATATGGTATTTATCTTTGTCTGACTTACTACACTTAATATGATAATCTCTAGGTTCATTCATGTTGCTGCAAATGCCATTATTTCATCCTTTTTATGACTGAGTACTATTCCATCATGTATACATATCACATCCTCTTTATCCATTCATCTGTTGGTGGACATTTAGGTTGCTTCCATGTCTTGGCTATTGTAAATAGTGCTGCAATGAATATTGGGGTGTATGTGTCTTCTTGAATTATGGTTTTCTCTGGGTATATGCCCAGGAGGGGGACTGCTGGATCCTATGGTAGCTCTATTTTCAGTTTTTTAAGGAACCGCCATACTATTCTCCATAGTGCCTCCAATTTACATTCCCACCAACAGTGTAGGAGGGTTCCTTTTTTCCATAGCCTCTCCAGCATTGTTATTTGTAGACTTTTTAATGATGGCCATTTTGATCGGTGTGAGGTGATACTTCATTATAGTTTTGATTTGAATTTCTCTAATAATTTGTTATGTTGAGCATCTTTCACGTGTCTATTGGCCATCAGTATGTAATGACCCTTAATATTAACTGAATCCATCAATGTTGGGCAGTGACACTATGTGAGGGAGCTATTTTTAATTCCAGACACTCAAAGACTAAAAATCACACAAAAGAAGTTTACTTGAAAAGGCTAGCGCCCCTACTATGTGATTAATTACAGCAAATAAACACATACGTGCGTGTGCGCATGTGCACACACATACACACGCTTTTTCTCTCTCCCTCTCACAACACGCAGAAGTAGTTCAAGTACATCCCAGAATAGAAATTAAGACTAATTTGGAGTAACAGAGGTCAAGTCTCTGTCCTGGTTCTAATCCTGTTGCCCTTAAGGCTACACTTTTTACTTCTTTGTCATATGTTTTATGTACTCTTTTCTTTGTTTCTGAAATGCTACAGCACGGTACACAGAAAAGAAATAGAACCTTGCAGCTAGACAGACCTAGGTTAAAATTCTGGCTCTACTAACCACTTGCCAGGTGACGTGGGCAAATTACTTAACCTCTCCGTACCTGATCTCCTCATCTATAAAGTAAAGATTATTTGAAGATATGTTAGAACTAATTCTTGACGAGGGCCTAGCAGGGGGTCTGGCAGCACAGTAAGTCCCTGAGAGCTGGCAAATGCAACCAATTGCTTGAAGTTTAGGCTTTAAAATATATTGCTTCTCTGCCTGGACTTTACATGACAGCAAGTGTTTCACTCCCTGTATTTCTCTTATTTGCTGCTGCAGAAACATGACATCCAAGGGCCCTGTAGAAAGGCATCTCCTCCTTTGTCAGTGCTTCCCAGCAAAATGTCTCCTAGAAAAATGCCTGTTCCAGTTACATGGCAATGAGAGGAGTCCTGTCAACCAACCTGGTTATAGATAAGGAAAAGTCTCTGTCCTGAGCTTTTATCCAGGATGAGCAAAGTGCCCAGAGCTAGAAGTTTCTGAAGGGCCCACAAAAAGTTTGAGACTGGGAAAAATATATTGGTACCAACACAGAAAAATAAAAAGCTTACTAAATCAAAATTGATAAAAGTTTAGTTGAATAGCTACAAAATGTAATACTGTACTGTAGTGGGCTGAATGGTGGCCTCCAAAATATCAGGTCCTAGTCTCTAGAAGTCTATAAATATTAGTGTATTTAGAAAAAGGATCTTTGCTGATATGATTAAGTTAAGGATTTTGAGATGAGGAGATAATCCTGGATTATCTGGATGGGACTTAAATATCATCACTAGTGTCCTTAGAGAGATAGAAGAGTATACACCTAGAGAAGAAAGCAAAATGAAAGTGGGGACAACGATTAGAGTAATACAGCCACAAGCCAAGGAATGCTGGCAGCCTACAGAAGCTGGAAGAGTCCAGGAACGGATTCTTCCCTAGAGTTTCCAGAGGGAGCATGGCCCTGCCAACACCTTGATTGTAACCCAGTGAAACACATTTTGGACTTCTGGCCTTCGCAACTGTGAGATAATATATTTCTATTATCTTAAGCCATCCAGTTTGCTAAGGCAGCTCTAGGAAACTCATACATATGCCAACTTGTCATACACACCTCATTCTCATATAAACAATAATAAAGTTTATATCATAAGACCATAAATTCTTAACAGTACTCAGCTTTAGAAAAATCCTTTTGAGAATTTTATAGCCCAGAACAATATGTCATTTGCAAAGTGGGTGTATTTTAATATATTTGGTATATGGTGAAGAATGGAGTCTCCAAAAATAAGAGCTCCTAAGAATGTGATCATCTGAAAACGCTCCTGGGTTTGTGGATCCTGAGTTGCTCCCTAATTACTCAGAGACACTCCAGTGGCATCTTCCAGGATAAGTAACCCGGATTAAAGTCTAATTTACTGTTCCTCCCTCTCAAATATGAAAATAGGGAGATCAAGCACACGACTAGAGAAAAAATAAAAGTACTTTTGATGAGAATAACTTTTTTGCCAAGGCCTACTGGGGGTTGCTTTTCTGGTTTTTGTTTGTTTGTTTTTGCCACTCCGTGCGGCTTGTGGAATCTTAGTTCCATGACTAGGGATTGAACCTGGGCCCTTGGCAGTGAGAGCACAGAGTCCTAACCACTAGACCACCAGGGAATTACCAAGCCTACTATTAATTCGTATTTTTATAAAGACAGTCCAAGTTATAAGATGCATTTAGATCATTAACATTGGAACAGTCCCGGCTTTGTCTGTAACTCAGAATGTGTGTTTGCTTTCTGCAAGCTGTGGTTCTCTGAGAAATCTTGGGGATTGGAGGACTTAATGATTTCCCTGAAATAGTTAAAAAACAAAATAAAATAACTGAACACAGTAATGTTGGGCAGAACATCCTGCATGAGCAGTCTGTGATCTTGGGTGCACTTGACTGTGTGGGCTCAGCACAGACTCACCTGTCTAAACACTGTCTTCATCTGTAAACCAAGGGGCTGGCAACCTGACCTCTAAAGATACCTTTATCCTTCTAAAAGTCTGATTCTACTGCATCAGAAAAATGTCAAAATCAGTTTGACATCACCTCTGGCTGCTGATAATGGATGATTTTTCCCTGTCTTATACTTTTTTGTGCATCTTGACATTTTCGACGATGAGCAATCTTCCCCTTCAAAATCAGAAAACAGTAAGAATAAAGGGGGTGACTTACACTGCATTCAACTTGTATTTATGTTCTAAAATGGAAATCTGGCCCCTGTTTTCTTCACTTCGGTGCTTACTTACCATCAAAGCCGCCTCCTTTGCCTTGAGTGAGTCCCAGACCTGATCCAAGAGTCACTGGTGAAGAGCCTGGTGGCACAAAGTGAGTTCCCCTAACTCTGCATGACTCCTCTCTGGAGTCATTAGGGCTGCAAAAGCCATTTACATTATGGCTTATTAATGTCTCCATCACAGTGAAACTGAGCAAGCCAGCACTGCAAGACAGCTTCTAATATAACCTGCCATTTATACAGCAGCATCTTTTTTAGCTGAGATTAATTTAATTCTTAGTCTCCTTTGACTTGCGAGATGGCCCAAGGAAACTTGTTTTGACTCGGGATGAATTCTAAGTAACTATAAATCTTTATTATCCTTACCAAGCCCTTGCATGTGGTCCCCTATTCAGGCAGAGACTAGGTTTGGAAGCTTACATATGGAGAAATGGCATTTACCTTTCTAAAGAGTTTCAGTTTTATCATCACAAGCACCATTAGGTTCACCCCTGAATATAATTAAGGTGAGGCTCACCCAGCTGATAATTCAAAATCCACAGACTCAGCTCTGTGTCCTTTCTATTTCTTGTGAAGCACAACCTAGCTAGTTATGAAACACAACCCCCCTAAGCATCTTCAAAAGCTGTCTCAGATCATTGTCTTAAAAGGTACTCTGAAAAGTACTGTTGCCATGGGGATAGATTCCTATCATATCTATCTTTTCAACTAAAGCCTGACTGGAATATTTTTAGCCGTGGAGAGTAAAGTCTGTTTATTAAAAGTTGTTAATAATTTGTGCAAACAAGTTTCTGTGGGTTTAAAGCAACTGTGAATCACACATATCCATGTTGGCTAGAATTTTCTTTTCACATCTGAGCTTCTAGATCTTTTCACTACGTGAGTTACTTCCTTGCAAAGCTAATTACTAAAGGAAGCAAGACAGGGTGAGAAGAGAGAGTCAAGCCAAGTGAGAAAAAAAGGAAAAAAAAAAAAAGACAGGGTAAGCATTTTTCTTGGGATCAGAGAAATTTCAATCCCTGTTTTTTTTCCTCTTCTCTGAGAAAAACTAATTTCACTGACTTAAGAGAGATGCTTAAGAAGAGAACTGGGTTTCTCAGCAAATCATGACTGGTATCCAGTCCTGCAGCTGTAAAGGGGAACTAGGACCAGCTCGTTGGTTTCCCTGATGCACCTGGAAGAGTTTGGAGGGCTCCGAGCACAGGCCTTAGGGGCAACCTGGGGTCTCCACCCCCAGGGTTTTATTTGTTATATGCATTAACCCACATAAGATTTTGCTAGATAGAAGTAGGATTTGGGGCAAGACGTTATTGTTTAAGAAGAATTGAAAAACGGGTCTGGTTAATGGTGGCTCTGATAATAAGGTGTATTGTATTGATGCATTGCCCCATCAATACTTTATATCAACATTTATCACTTCTAGAGTCCTCACAACAGCTTTGCTGGGGAGACAATAGTATTTCCTTCCTATAGAGGAGATCAACGACCATACACACAGTCCCTCTCCCTTCTCATCTTTTAGTCAAAATGTCACAAGCCATAGGTAAGTGAATTACAAGGAAGCCACTTCCATGGCCAGCACTTCTACTTTCCCACATAGTTTCAATATTTTTCTCAATTCCAAACTTCTTACATATTTGCTGCTTCTCTCTCTCAGGAAACTTAGGATACAGAGAACCAGTCCCTCGATGAACTCCCCCCACTAAAGGTAAATCAGTGACCTAAGACAAACCCTGCATACACAGACTCTCCTATTTACTCAACGTTCGTGCTTTCCAAAAAGCCTTCTGCAGAGCAGGAACTGGAGATAACAGCAGCAATCAAAACCGAGGCAAGCCCTGTTCTCGCAGGGTTTCTGATTTGTGCCCCTGGAGTACTAGCCCCAGTCTTTTCAACATCACATCAAGAGCCTTAATGCTGACTTCCAAGAGCGAAAATGGTCACTTCCAAAGGTCTCCACCATGCTCTCCTCAGCAGGCCCTTTGGTTCTCCTTGCAAAGGGTTGAAACTATCGTGACACTTATTGAGCCATTGTTTGTGTGGTTCAGTCACCAAACAGCCTTGCCCTCCAAAACAGAGGTCAGAAGCAAAATGGAGTTTTGAAGTCATTGGATTTGTCAAATCTTGGGAAGGGGACAGATGAACCGTGACAGTGACAACACTTCTTAGAACCTCCCCCCATCTCCCAGCTGCTTCTCTCACTTCCTGTCTGCCACGTTTCTCTTACCAACGCTCCCTGGAAAACTCCTTCCTCTGTTCAAAACTCCTTCCCAACTCATCCCACTTCTCCTGTCCTATGTTCTCTGGATTCTTTATCACAAAAGCCCAAACTACCAGCTTAGCAAGGCAAGAACCTCCCCGGAGACAGGAGAGGCAGGCAAGAGAGAGAGAAATGTCAGGCGCGTCCATGAATTAATCATGTCACCACACCATGATTGTACAGAAGATTCCTGCCCATCTGCCCTAGTGGGACACATTCTGGAGAGAAGCATTTCCATCAGTCTCATCTATAATTTTTTCCTCCTGGGTAATAGACAGATAGATATATAGATATCTATATCTATATCTATATGATATGTATGGATATAATATATATAGATATTGATCTATCTAGTTATATATTCCGGGAGGAGAAATATATGTTTATATTTAATATATTTTATCAAATACATTAATAATAGTAATATAATTATCTATAGTTATATTTAAATACCCAAAATGTTTTTCTATATATCTACATCTAGGTCTATATTGCTCTGTATCTCTATATCTAGATCTCTCTATATATATATATATATAAATATAGATATATAGAAATTTATAAAATATGTAGAAATAGATATATATATAGAAAGAAAGAGAAATATGTATCTATAAACATAGATATATAAAGAATCTGCTTCTAAATATTCAAAGATCACTCCTTACACACACACACACACACAAACACACACACACAGCTCTGGTAAACAACCATGACATGAGATACCACCTCTTGAGATGCCATCTCTTTTCCAGCTTAAAGGCATCATCTGCCAACTCTGCAGTGCTGAGCACTTCATTTATGAAATGGCCTCCAGTAGATCATAAAATAACAGTTAAAACGTGAATGGCCTGAAAACTCTTCCCCAGTTCTAACAACAAAGAATTCTGAAAGCCACGTCAAAGCTCCAGGATGGAAAGAAATCTTTTTTAAAGATAAATTAATTCACTCTGGGCCCTATTTGTTAGAGATGGTCCAGATATGACAGATCCATTGTTGTGGCACCTTTAAACCTGGAAGGGTTATTAACAATATTGAAACCAGTCCCCTCAACTTACAGATAAGGAAACGGAAGACAAGAGAAGTAAAGTGCCTACCTCAAGGTCACACTACTAGTAAGGGGAAAGCCAAGACTCAAGTCTAGTCCAGTGATCTTTAAACAACCATAAAATGCTACCTTGTAGCTCCAGGCTCATCTGGAATTAGTGTCACCTTTAGTGAAAAGGTGGTCTTTCTTTGGCTAGTTGGTTGCATTTTATGAAGCATCCTAAAAAGGATATGAATAGTGTCTCATTATGTATAATAGGAAATATTGCCTAAATTAATTGAACAAAGGTTTTCCCCAGTAATATGCCTATCATGAGACCTTGCCCACCCCCTTCACTTTCCAAGTCTGGATCCTTCTATATCTAGGTGCCTGTATCACAGTAGAAGCCAAATTTACTGATTGTACTCAGATTCAGCTTGGCTAAGCCAAGAGTTAAGTGTCAGTTTTAATATTGGGAGGGAGGTCCAAGAGGGACGGGATATATGTATACATACAGCTGATTCACTTCGTTGTACAGCAGAAACTAACACAATATTGTAGAACAATTATACTCCAACAAAAAAATTGTTTTTAATTTAAAAAAATTTTAAAAATAAATAAATATAGCATAAACAACAGACCTTCTTCAAATGGGAAACATGATATTGTATAGCGTCGACTTTTGTAACTCACAAAAGCTATAATCCTGAAGTTCGAATGCAATTGTACCTTGATGTAAAAAATTAAAAACAGAAAGATTAGTGCAAAATTGTCTATTTCACTAAAATCTACTTAAACCAATTACTTTCAATTGTGTCTGTCTTAATGGAACATAGGAAAACAATTTTTAGACCTAGCTCCACCACCCATAATCATGTGAATTGGGACAATCCAATCCTCTATTGTCCCACTTTCTTTTCTGTACATGAAGGGAAAAGAAGACTAGAGTTGATGGTCTCTCAGTTCCCTTCTAGCCCTAAAATGCTATGTCTTGAGGTCCTTAACCCTCCATACTCTGCAGGGGAAAAAAAGTGAGACTTCGTATGTACTCAAACGCTTAAATTTTAAACCTAACTCTGAGCATAAATCCTGAGGATATGACTGTTTGTCCTATGATAAATGTGTTGTAAATTCCTGAAATCTATACACCTCTTATCACAAACAGTAGGTAAGTTACATGTGTTCAAATAGTAAAAGCCACCAGAAAAGAAGAAATAATGTGTGTAGCGGAACAACTACCTGCCCTCAGGAAAGAGCATGGCAAACACTCTTCCTCCACTGCTAGGCTCACTGATTCTCAAGGAAAAGCCCTCAGAGGCTCCATCAGCATCTCCTGAAGTTCTTGTTAACATGCAGAATCCTTACATCCCCCGTCCTTCACCTAAAAATCAAAATGGTGGCTGTAGTGGGAAGCAGGGGAGGTTGTGTTAGCTCAAGTTGACATAATAAAATACCACATACCAGGTGGCTTAAACAACAGAAATCTATTTTCTCACAGTTCTGAAGGCTGGGAAGTCCAGGATCAAAGCACCAGCCAATTTGGTTTCTGGGGAGAGAGAGCTCTCTTCCCAGCTTGCAGATGGTTGCCTTCTCACTGTGTCCTCACATGACCTTTCCTTGATTTGTGCATGTAGACAGAGATCTCTCCCTCTTTTCCTCTTCTTATAAAACTACCAATCTTATCAGACTAGGAACGCATCTTATGACTGCATTTATCCTTAATTAGTTACCTCCTGAAAACCCTATCTCCAAATACAGTCTCGGTCGAAGTTAAGGCTTCAACGTACGAATTTGTGGAGGTCATAATTAAGTTCAGTTCACAGCGAGGAAGAGTCTGCAGTTTTAACAAATTCTCCAGATTATTCTTTTGCACACTAACATTTGAGAACCACTGGCTAGGCTCCAAGAAGAATTATCTTACCTTCAAACAGCAAAATTTGAGATCACCTACCCTTTCTTATTTTCAGATCATGATGAATAAAGGAAGTGAAACAAGAAAGAAGAGAGACAGTGGCGAAGAGAGACAGAGGCAAAGGCAGGACAGAAAGAGAGAACACACCAAGTTAAAATGAGATTTAGCTAGAGCTTGTCATTCAAAAACTTATGAACAAACTAAAGACCCCACAATGATGAGGATAGGTCAAACGGTCACAGGTGTCAAATGAAAGAGCTCCCACAGCCAAACATAGAACAATTTAAGCAACAAAATAAGCAATAGTGTTAGATTATAACCCAAAGTATGAAATAAATATCCATGAATCCATCCTAATATAAATGATTAAATAATTTTAAAAATGAATTAATTAATAGGGGGAGAATAGACAAATATCTCATGTAGAAGAATTTCAAATAATTTATGTAGATACTCCACCCTCAAGTTAGTGGAGCATAACTTCTCACCCCTTACATGTAAATACACACATAATGACTTCCTTCCAAAGACTATACTATGGAAAACTTGAAAAGAGGAGTAACTTAACATGAGGAAACCTGGGAAAACGTTACCTCAGCCAGATGATCAAGGTCAACATCAGCAGTGATGTTGTATTGATGGTATGTATCATGGATACGATGTGATGAAAATGGTACTTTACTTCTGTGTTTTTCGTCTGACCACACATGATCCCAGTCTAATCACGAGAAAAATATCAGACATATCCCAGCTGAGGGACATTCTACAAAATACCTTATTCCTCAAGACTTCCCAATTCAAAAATAAGGAAAGGCTGAAAGACTGTCACAACCAAGAGAAGCCTAAGGAAACTTGATGATACAATATAATGTGATATCCTGGATGGGAACTTAGGACAAAGAAACAAAAAGAACACTAAGCAAAAGCTAAGGAAATCTGAATCAAACATGGATTTTAGTGTATAGTAATATATTAATATTGGTTCATTAATTATAACAGTCAAACCATACTAATATAAGATGTTAATAATAGGAGAAACTGAGTGTGGAGTAAATGAGAATTCTCTGTTCCATCTTCACAATTTCTCTGTGAATCTTTATTTCATTTTAAAAAATAAAGTTTATTTTTAAAAGTGACTTAAATGAATCAGACTCTAAATGTGAAGAAATTTTAAGAATATTTTAATTTATTAATTTTTACCTAATGCTTAAAGAACTCTTTCAATAAGAATAAAGTAAGAATTCTATATCAAAAGGGAAAATTAAAAAACTTATGAGTAACTGTAATGCCTCTTCAACCTCAAAAGCAGG
Source organism: Kogia breviceps (assembly GCF_026419965.1). Classification (NCBI taxonomy): domain Eukaryota; kingdom Metazoa; phylum Chordata; class Mammalia; order Artiodactyla; family Physeteridae; genus Kogia; species Kogia breviceps. Next base: position 56,350,007 of record NC_081315.1, read on the forward strand.
AAAGGATAATAAATTGCAAAAATCAGATAAAAGTATTTCCTTTATAGTAGATGCCATATTGCAAGTGCATTTAAAATTAGCAAGGCATAACATTTATCTCCTTGACATTTGTCTTCCAAAGAGTTCACAGTTCTTGAGTGTCTATTAAAAAATAATTCATGTGAAATTTTTATCAAACCAAATTTACTGTGAAATTACTGCCCAGATAAGACTTTATTTTGATCTTATTGAGTTATTTCCTTATTATTGAGCCCTTAGTTAGAGCTTCCAAATATAGCAAATGCCTGAGAAAGTAAATTTTTAAATTACTATTACAATACACTAATGGAATTACATATGGTCTTCCTTTGCCCAGTTATGGCACACAATAGGCATCTAGTAAAATATTCATTGAAAGAAAGAAATTACTTCTTATTACTTCATTCAGTACACTAGGTTTGTCTCTTGACTATCTCACAGGTGTGATCATCAGTTGGTTTGTTAGCTTAGATTTCTTCTAAATGCATCATCTCACAGCATAATCCTCACTGGAATACCTGATTATTATAGATAGAGATCTTTGTACATTGTGGATTAGCATAGTTTTGTGTGTGTGTGTGTGTGTGTTCATTAAATCCAGAAGTTGGAGAGAAAAGCTGCTACAGCATGTAAATTTCCCTGCGTTGTCTTACAACTGCTACTCGCTTAATGCTATATTATTACAGATAGAAATGGAACTCCCTCCTCTCTACTGTCTATCCATGCAAATCCAACCAACATCAGTGAGCTTTTGATGCATAGCAAACCAACTCAAAGCTTAATGATTTAATACAACAACCATTTCGTTTAGCTCATGATTCTGTGGGTTATCGGAGCTCAGTGAGGACTTTCTTCACATCAAATTTTATCCTACGGGAAGTTAATCCAGGCCTTTTCACATGGAGGATTCCCAAACAAGAAAGAACAAATTTAATGAACAAGAATTTTCCAAGCCTCTGTTTTCCAGCGCCCCATTGGCCAAAGCAAGTCCCATAGGTAAATCTATATGTAAGGGTGGAGAACAGATTCCATCTCTTGATAGAAGGAACTGCTGAATACTGTGGCCATTTTGTTTTCATCTATCACAGTCCATTCCCAATGCAAAATACACTGAACTCCCCATAACTGTTCCCAAAGTCTGATCCAACACGATATCAGTCTCAGGATCTCATACCTTGCAATTTGTATCCTGTTCAAATGTAGATGAAATTCTGAAGTGTGGCATCTTGGGTGCACATTTCCTTCATTCAGAGACCTTTAAACTTACAAGAAGATAACTGCTTTTGACACACCTAACATGCAATGTAAAAACAGGTACAAAATAACCATAACAGGACTTTCATTCACAAATGGGAGAAACAGGACAACACGGCAGTCACTTTTCCATAGCAATTCTGAAATCCAGCTGAGCATACATCGGTCAGATATCCCTCCTGTGGGCAAAAGGACTGATCCCCGGTTAGAAGGCAACTCTGCTCCCAGGGAGTGGTTACTTTGTCCATTGTTTATGTCTCTTGTTTCCACTCCCTACACCCTTTCCTCCATCTCTTGAGATGTCCCTCATTCTCCATATGAAATTACACATTTGCAACTAAGCAGATTTCTCAGACTGCTTCCTTCCTACTTATAAAAATTTGGGGACTGAGATAATTTTTTTATTTTGAACTATCTCTGTCCATTTTAGTCCAAGTTTGCCTAGTATAGGGTTTCAGCAAAGACTACTAGAAAAAACAATGTTTACATTGAGACTTGAAGAATGATGAGAATTTTATCCAGCAAAGAAGAGGGTGAGCAGTAAAAGGAGAATATTATAAGCAAAAGAAATAATTTGTGCCTGTGAATCATAGGACCACAGGCAAGCTCCTTGAGTTCAGATTCTGAACCTAATTCCTTCTCTGCACCTAGGTAAAAGTACCAATACCATAGAGTTCTTATAGGTATAAGAACAAATAGGAACAAATTAGATTTTATTTGTAAAGTGCTTAATACTGTATCTAAGAAATTAGTAAGTACTAGTAAGTACTTCATAAATATTTTCTAGTGATGATAACAGTCTGGAGCCAGACTTCCTGCATTAGATCCTGGATTTGCCACTTAACTAGGTGTGTAATCTTGGGCAATACATTCACCTTGTGTCCTTGAGCTTCCTCTGCAGGAAAACACTAAGTACTTGTGCGTAAGGGTGTTGGGAGCATTCCATGAGTTCCTATGTGAAGCATTAGAAAAATTCCTGACACATAATATATACTATATGAATGTTAGCTTATATTAGGAATAAAGAAACCCTGCAAGAGTCCAATTAGGCATTTAGAAATTATTCTATGACTTATAAGAAAACTGAGACTAGAAAAGTATACGTACCTGCCCGAGTTCATTTAGCTAACAAATTCCATGGTCTGAAACTCAAATATGCAATTTCTGGTTCCAGCCTCACCCCATGATGCTTCCCTAAGCGCCAATAAAAATTGCCTTCATGGAAACTCAAGAAACAGCCCTTGGCTACTTGACATAGTAATATTACCATTGGTAATATTATCCCTCGGTCTTTTCAGTGAAGATGAATTTCCTGAGAAGTTTCTGAGCTGTGGAGAAATAGGTAGGAATTCTCGTCACTCTGAATGACTTGCGTCAGAATATTTTAACCATAGCACTAAGCAAATTATGCTTATTAACAGGAAAGGAGTCTCAGATTTGAATATGAACGATAAGATGTACAGAGAAAAATGCACTGGTCCTTGAAGCACTCTTCATCTTTTAAAAACAAAATGAGAACATTTTAACTTACAGAATAAATTGTCAAGATACCCTAGGTAATTAGAGTCTCCAGTGTCAAAATGCTGATGGGAAAATATCACCACAAAGCTGAGATGCACACCCAGGTCTATCCGACTCCAAATCTCTCTTCCTGTCCACCACACCACTACCACCAACGCATGCTGCCACCAGAGGTCATTTGCAATTGCTCTTTTATGAGCTCCTGGGAAGGGGAAAAAGGAGGTAGAAGAAGGGCTGGTGAAAAAGCACTAAACTGCACAGAAACGAAAGGTTTAAGGATGGCTTTAGGATTCACCTGGTATTTCTCTGAAAGGGAACAATGGTTCACACTTTCATAGACCAAAGAATTTTTTTTTTTAAAGAAAACAATGTCACTGAGGCCAAACAAATCCTTAATATTCAACCTTATCTCTCTATTCTCTTTTGGTTTGGTTTCCATGGCAACCTATATTTATTGGGTAATTCTGTGTGTATTTACTGAAGGCTGGTGATTGCTTTTGTTCAATTTAGGAGGGGAAACAATCTAGAGAGAGGTCATTTAGAAGAATCTTATTTTATTTTGTGGGAACTCTTAGTCTTTAAAAATAACAGTTGGGCTTCCCTGGTGGCGCAGTGGTTGAGAGTCCGCCCGCCGATGCAGGGAACACGGGTTCGTGCCCCGGTCCGGGAAGATCCCACATGCCGCGGAGCGGCTGGGCCCGTGAGCCATGGCCGCTGAGCCTGCGCGTCCGGAGCCTGTGCTCCACAACGGGAAAGGCCACAGCAGTGAGAGGCCCGCGTACCGCAAAAAAAATAAAATAAATAACAGTTAATTTCTTAAACTTTGTGGTAGGCATTATCTGAAAGATGAGTGAAATGAAAATCGATTATAAGAAGAAGAGGAAAAGGAGGAAGAAGGGGAGAGAGAGAAAAAGAGAGAGTAGATGAGAGGGAGAATGTGAGGGAAGGAGGAAGGGAATAAACACAAGCGTGGTGTGGGGATAGTCTCTGAGGACCCTAGCTAAATTCTAGCCATTTCCACTGCTTGCCTTCGTACTCCGAGGGTGTCTTGTCTCCTCTCTCCATGTCTCTCATCCTTCTGCACCCTGCCTTCTACCCCTGCCACTGCAGTGAAGCAGAAGGGAGAAGCTGGCAGGCTCGCAAGGAAGCTATGGGCCAAAGCCACCACCGCCACCTGGACGTCAGCTCCACGGATCTAGAAACACTACTTTCCTATATCACGTGCCTCCAGTTCTCTGCTTCTCTGTCCGGAGGCTTTCTCCAACATAGCAGGGGATTGCCCTACCTGTGAACAGGACAACCCAAAAGTATAGGGCATTTAACCCTCACCCAATGAGGGGCAGATGTCTGTAAACTGAAAGTCCATCTTGACACAAGCCTTGGTGGGACACTTCTGAGGGGCATCCCACATGGTTCCTCAATGGATCCAAGTGGGATTAATTCCGCTGTCCACAGCAGTAATTCTCTCACTAACATGCCTTTCTGGAGCTTCTCATGCTTCTCTGCCTCATTTTCCCCTCTTGGTCACTGGATATCCTGGAACTATTTCCCAAATAAATAGCTGTTCCCATGTGCTCATCTCAAAGTCTGCTTTCAGGTGAACAGAAAATAGAACACTAGGGTATCCCTGTCTTGACATTAGCTTTCTGTGAAATAGTATTAATAATTCAATTCAATTAATAGTAATAATTATAATATTAATAATTAAAGCCAAAGAAAGTTGATGTTTTTAAGGGTTGCCACTGCCCCGACGCCTCATTCTGAGTTCCATCAGGGAAATGGAACCTCCCTGGGTTTCCGTGTAGAAGAGTTCTTACTAAAACCCAGCATGTGACAAATCATCATCCAGCTGGATCACAGAGCTTCAAAATATTTTATTATTCTGCACGCACCGCACAAGAATAATTACACTTTCTGTAGCAAGCAACACTGAGTTCTGTGTTTGTGAAGAATTCTGTTTCCTTGACTTCTTTTAAATAAGCTGAAGAAAGAGATAAAGGAAAACACCTACTGAAGTACCTCTGTTGTGCTTTTTTTCTGGTAACTTAAACCTGAGTAAGTATAAGAAAAAAAATGGAGGAAAAAGTCTTTAAAAATATGTTTGGCTAACATTTCTTTTATAATACAAGTACTGACTAATTGTTGCTTAAACATTCCTAGGTATCCACATTTTGAAATTTCCAATAGCATAAACATAATTTACCTCTTGGAATTAATTGCTGATACAGTTTTTGGAGTTGTATTGTTTATTTAGTTTCCTAATGTAGAATTTCAGAGTACTTAAGACACCAATAGCCGACAGGTCCTGAGGACGAGTGAGCTTACAGAAGTGTCAACTAGATGTTATTATAAGATACACATTCTCAGGATCCAGTAACACTAGCAAACAGACAAGAATAGACTATTCGCACGTTATGTTTAGCAGCATCAACGCTCAGCTGCCAAAGTTGATCACATGGGAACAGGTTTTCTTTGCAGAAAAAAATGCCTCGAAGCATAGAAAATTCTTTGAAGAAGAACAGATGCCCAAATATAGCACCCATATTCATCAACCATAACCAAAAAATGTATAAACCAAGATTCCTACACCAAAGAAACATAGTTATACTCTTTTTTGCTGACAGTCATTATTAAAATATGTAAATTATTTGGCGGTCAAAAGAAATCTGCTCTTCCTACCATATACTGAGTTCTGTGAATGCTCATCTTGAGTTTCATGCTGCAAGACAGTGGTATAGGTTGAAAGTCTAATGACAATGTCCTCTGGATAACATAAATTCTTGCATAAGCCTTGTTTTAAATTCAATGCTATGAAAGATTATATCCACTACAACATAAGCTGGTGACCATGAGGTCACTATTTGTCCACTGATGAGGTCCCAGAACTAAGGTACTTGGCACTTAGTAGGAACTTAATAAATATTTTTGAATGAATGAACGACAGCAATGCCCCAATATATTTAGGCTCTCATAATATAGTATTGCAACATGTACTAAAACGAAGGTCTCATTAAGGCCATAGTTTGGTCTTAAAACCATGAGCGCTGAAATAAGTCCTGGACTTCCTTCACAGAATTTTGCACAAACCAGGGCCTTATCCAAATAGCAAGTTATTTGACCCAGAACAATTTACTCTACTCTCTATGTAACCTGCCAACTCCATGGGCAATAATAGAGTGGAAAATGTAAAAGCCCAAATAATCCACTTCAGGAAAGAAAATAAAAGCTCTCCTCCAACTCAGCCCATTGCTTAATAATATAACAGTATTGGAATCAGGAACATCTCACCTCACAGCTCACATGCCCATATATTTTACCCTGTCATGCACAGGACATTCTGGAACAAGGTACGAAGCCTTGATTCCATCCCTTCTCACATTCTCTTGTAGCAGCACCCACTAGCCCCTCCACTGCTAGAGCTTTCCAAGAAATTCTGTAGAATTTGACAAGGATCCAAGAAACACCTGGCTTTACCCAGGATTTGGGCAGAGACCTTTATTTTTCAGAGCCAGTTATCGGATGTAATTTCCTTCAGGAGCCTTCCCTGATTCATTCTAAGCTGGCTAAGTCACCCTCCTCTCTGAGATTTTAACATAATGTTTCATAAAGAATGTCATTTCTGCTTTAAGAAACTGTTGTCCACAACCTCATGATGCACCAGAGTTGGTCAGGATCTTGGTTCCAGGTTACAGAAATCCAAATAGAACTAGCTTAAGCCAAATGAGGAATTTATTATAAAGATACCAGCAGGTCTCATGGAGGCTGCACACAGGAATAGAATGAATCTAAACTTTGAGAATGCACGGGATATGAACTCAGACTATTGGGAAACTCACCTCTCATCTCTGTTCTTCTCTCACCAGCTTCTTTTGCTTTTCTGGTGCACACGGAGCAAAATATGACTGCCAAAAGTGTCGAAATGCACGACTGTATACCACACAAACCCAACGAAGAGTAACTTTATTTCAAGTTTCCAGTTTCCCTGGGAATGACTCCAGTTGGCCCAATTTCATCAAGTGCCCGCCTTAGACCAACCAAACGCAGCTGGAGCGGGGAGCTGAGGTCAAAAAATATGGCCAGGCTGTTGGGCAGACAATCTCATAGGTGTCTACCACCCTTCCAAATTCTTTAGTTTTGAAGGAAAACACGTGGTCAGAGTAGACTATTTCAAACGTATTAATGATAGTTGCTCTAATATATGTTTTTTTATGGCAATAATGTTCAAATTTATTTCTATTAATAATTCATGGTAACAATAAAAAATTCCTAAGTAAACATATTTGCTTTGTTTTAAAAATAAATTTAGTTTATTCCATGCTAATACTGACAGTTTACATAAACAAGGTCATTTAACGTATGCAAAACAATTATAAAATACATTTTGAAAAGATACGAAAATCTCTGAAGTACTTTCTTGGTAGTTCGATCTACCAAATTTCAAGAGACACCATTAATATTTTAGCATCAAAAGAAAATTCCCAAGCTTGAATTGTCTTGAGAGAATCCACTGGTCAACCAACCTCTGTGTGTTTGTTTCAAGCACTCTTAGTATCAATGAAGACTGAGAAAGAAAAAGAGCATGAAAGAGCTCAGAGGAGGCTTTTGAAAATAAAGTGTACACAACGTGGATTGGTTGAAACTGATCCTATTTCAAGAATGGTCACTCTCGGGAGAAAAAAATGGATTTAGAAAATTATCAGTTGTTTCAGTTAGCTCTCATTGATATTTGAGCTATTTCTGTGTTATACATAAGCACAGCCTCAGTCTCACTTGAAACATGACATGTGATAAAAGGTAATATACAACTTCACCTTTTCTCTGCATTGTCTGATTCACTTTGGGTGTGGAGTCTACACTGCAAAGTAAAATTTACAAAGTTTCTGGAAAAGCTGCTTTTCTGACAGGCACAACAGCCAAAGTGAAGCAATTTGAGGACATCTCATCAGTTTTTATAAATGATCCACCCAGCCAATGTAGGAAATCCCATAGTCTATGGAATATTGGCTCAATGTGCATTCTGCTTTTTCAGGTTTAAAAAGAATCTTTATTAACTGTAATCTGGAGTTGAAGGAGCATTTGGCAAGATGATCCCAAGTAATAGCTGACTATGGTCATAATTTGATTGCACCAAAATTCACCTGAGAGCAATCACGGGTACTGTTTTCTTAGAAGAACAAATGAGGATACGGTCACAGCCAGTGTCTGCTTGGGCTCTGCTGTACTGTCACTGACCATTTACCCCGGGGAAACATTGCCTCTTCCAGTGCTAGTATCTATCCTTTAGCAAGCATAGACACTTACCTGGGGCTTAAAGACTTCAGGCATTTACTTCCCATCTCTGCTCATTACCCTAGCTATGGGGCAAATCTGTTTGCTTTAGAAATGTAAGAATGTATGCATATCACTGAGAATTTATAAAGGAGCCAAGAAGCATAATGAAAGTCAAGACTACAGAAAGCATGATGGTAACAATAACATATATCCAGGACTCTGCATTCTGAATTTCTGCAGGAAAATGCACCAGTGTCTCAGAGTCATGGCAAAACACAGTTTAGTGTGAAGTCTTGGGTTCTATTGTGAGTTAGGTTGCAACAACTCCAATGAAAAAAAAAAAGATGGTTAAGAGCACAAACTTTGAACTTGGGTAAATCTTAGTTCCAGTTTCAGCTCTACCTATTCCTAACTCTGTAAAACTGGGTTAGATTATTTAACTTCTTAGGGCTTGTTTCTATACATGAGAAATGAGGATCCTAGATTCTTAAAAGAATTAAGGAAATCATGTATTTCAAACTCTTAGAATATAGTAAGTTTTGGATAAATGGTAGCTTTATTATTAATTCAATTCCTCAGATCTAAACTCCTTCCTACTCTTCTTTTTTGTTTGACTAGTAATCCCGGTGACAAAACTTAAGTGGAAGTTTATTAAATTTCCCTTCTTAACTGGGTGCTTTTCCCAAATACTATATAATAATAAAATTATTATTATTATAAAAACCATAGTAAACAACACAAATTAACATTACAAACCAAAAGTAAATACATTATTTAAAATTCGTTTTGCTAGCTGTTTTCCTGAGACACAGTCTGTCCATTTTCAAATGAGTAAGGTGTTTTGTAGCTTGCCACCAGCCTGGAGGTATCGTCATAGACTGCAGGAAAAAGGACAAAAAGAGCGAGCCATTGAAAAGAAATGTACTACGTAATTACAAAAAATATCTAGAGCCAGCATTTTTGTTTTCAATTCATCTGTGTCATTCTGGTAATAAGTTAGGAGAATATTATAATTTCTTGATAAGCATTTACTATAGGCTCTTAATCTGCTGGGCGTTCCTGGGAAAGGAGATTCTTTGCACTGTGGGGCGAGCTATATATAGAAAGTCACCTTTCTCTCTTGCTGGATGGGAACAAGAAAGCATGTGGCCTTGATTGCTGCTGGCCTCTTCTATGACCTAAGAGGAATTAGCCAAAGATGAAGCCAACTCTTCAACTGGTGAACAGAAAGACAGAAATAAATGTTCTCTGCATGGGAACTCTGGTACAAGCAAGTGTGAATACTACCTTCCCTCTGGACTGCCAGTGCATGTGAGCCAGTACACTTCCTTTATTTTAAACCAGTTTGGTTGTGCTTGATGCCTTACAGACAAAACAACCCTGTCTGACTGAGCTAGTTACGCTCCGTGTGCCCCCTCGAGTCTTCCTCTGCTATGCTCCGCGCTCCAGGGGGGCTGACCTACAGATTGCATCACAAGGGCTCCCAGGCCCTCTGGATTCTCATTGAGTTTGGCTAGTGGGAGGCACCTGCCAAAGATCTGAAGGCAAGAGGAGAAAAGGTTTGGGGGCATTTTTCTCCACTTCCTGCCTCCTTCATTGTTTAGGTGCCTGCTGTGGCTATTTCCATCCACAGCTACAGCTGCTGCCTGGTGGGGTCTTCCAGCACAGCCAGATTCTCAATGCCAAGGTAACTCTTCCCCGGCATTTCAGCCTCCTGCAATTGCTAGACTCTGGGAGCCTCAACGTTCCTATGGGTGCCCTCATCCCTGCTCTCCCAGCCCCTTCATCGAAATGTCTTTATTGGATCATCCGAGAGGATTTGTGATTCCTGCTGAAATCCCAAATGATAGAATATTTAAAAGAGCTTAGAACAGTGCTTGGCATGTGGTAAATGCTCAATAAATGCAGTTATTAAAATATTGCTTTTGGGGCTTCCCTGGTGGCGCAGTGGTTGAGAGTCCGCCTGCCGATGTAGGGGACACGGGTTCGTGCCCCGGGCCGGGAAGATCCCACATGCCGCGGAGCGGGTGGGCTCAAGTAAATAAAATAAAACCCAACTATTAAAATATATATATATATATTGCTTTTGTTATTTCCTTTCAGTGTGAGATGTCTAAACTAAAATTCTTCTTTCTTGTGATATATTGGAAAAATATATCAAATATCTTATAATATTTTATAAGAATATAAAATAATGACCACAGCCATGCAGAACTAGAAAGCAGACCGATCTCAGCACATTAGAAAAAGTATATAAAAGTCCACATTCTATCTCTGTGGTAGAGTGACATCCAAAAGAAAGATATGAGAAAGTCTTTTATTTGGCTTCAGATTCTATGAAAAAACAAGTCAATTTATTTTTAGATGTTTTTAAACATAATCAAATTCCAAACAATGATTTACCCGATGCAGTTAAGCCCTACTTCACCAGGTAAATGTCACCTGTTCCCCATCTACCAAGTTTATCACACTTACCATTAAGCAATACTAGTCTCTTGAATGTCATCATTTATAGGAGTTATATCTTTACCCAGAGTTTCCATTTCTTCTTCCTTCTTTATTCTTTCTCGATGTTTCAGAAGAGGACTTGGAAAACAAAGTGTTAGAAATTAGTGTGGTCCTATTAGTTAATGCAATTACAAAATCAATCAAGAGAGCCTATGATCTTATTTCTAGACTGTTAAAAATGTATAGGTTCCTTTTTAAAAAAAAAAAAATTTAGGTTCTCTCTTTATCCATCCCTTTCTCTAGGCTCACATGATAGCTACAATAGCATCAGTGTGGATAGGGTGTAGTTATTGGTACATAGGAAGAATATGGTACCTAATAGTTGATAGATCTTGGTGAGCACAAGAAAATTTTTCAGGCCAAGTCATTTTACAAAATAGACTGATAAGCCTTATTTAATGTATAAATAAGAAATAGTACAAAATGGGAACAGACATAAGAAAACCTAGAGACTGAGTGAGGGTAGCCTCTGGATATGTTAATTAAGTTTCTAGATGTACTAATTAAGAAGTGTGTTAGATATTCTGGGCTGTAGTCCAGTTTTCTTAAAGTAAAATTAATGTAATAAAATAGGGAATTTCCCAGCTCTGCCCCAAACTTGGCCTTATAAAAACTCCTTTTTGCCATAAAGTAGGTAAAATCTTAAAAAAAACACCTTTCAATTTTATAGCTGGGAGGAATCCTACAGATTATTTGGTTTAATCCTCTGTCTTACAGAAAATAAAATTAAAGTTTAAAGAGGTTAAGAAACTTGTCCAAGGTCTCAAAGATGTCTAATGACAGAGCTGGGACAAAAATCACTCTAGGCTGCAGATAGCTATGCTAATGCCTTTCTACCCAGAATGTTGTAAAGAAAGGCATCATGCAACACCCTCCTCTAATAAATACCACAGCCCGAGGGTAAATGTAACAATTTAGGAGGCTTCTCAAGACAAGAAGGTAGCATTTTAGAAAATGCCTTTTTAGCAGGCTATGTGGGAGTCCTGGCCTGATAAAAAATTTGATGAGTTTCCAAAACTAACTTAAGAATTATACCAAGCCATTCTGCCTCAAAGAAAAAACAAGGTTTTTCTTAATTACCAAAGATGAGGTATATAATGAAAAGTAAAGACAGGAGGGACAGTGCAGTCATCTTTCATAAATAAAATTCATCATTTTAATGTGACCAAGAAAAAAATATTTTTGTTTGTTTCCATCTTTCAAAGTTGTTGTGTCATGGTACACTTTAAGAAAATAAAAGTATTGTTTAGCCTATTAATAAACCCACATAAAATATGATGGACTTTAGGACTAAATAACTGACTTCTTAAATTGAGATATAACTGATATATAGCATTGTATTCATTTCAGGTATGACTTGATATTTGTTTATTTACAAAACGATCACCGCAATAAGTTTAGTTAACATCCATCACCACACTTAGTTACAAAAGTTTTCTTTCTTGTGATGAGAATTTTAAGATGTCCTCTCTAAGCAACTCTCAAATATACAATACTGTATTATTAACTATAGTCACCATTAGTACATTACATCCCCAGGACCTATTTATCTTACAACTAGAAGTCTGTACATTTAGGTCACCTTCATTCATTTTGCCCACCTCCTTTTTTTTTAAATTAGGAGATTTATATAAATTTTATTTTAAATTACAATAATTATGCTCAGAAAATGACAAAAATTTTATGTCCTGTGTTTATTATAAATGCTCCTAAATAAATGATGGCAAACTGTGAAAAGTGATTTAAATCAAAGCAAAAAGGAAAGAGGAAAGTTAGGAAGGAGGGAAGAAAGGAAAGAAGAGAGGAAAGATAAAAGTTTTCAGATTCCCTTAAAGTTAAATTTAAAAGTACTTACTGACAGCATGTGCAGACACCGACCACCAAAATGATAAAAATTACCATAACTGCTATCAAACAAATCACCAAAATCTGCCCTCTATCTCCTCTCAGGTAAAACAAGTCAACTCTCTCACATCTGGCCCCAGCGAAGCCTTCATCACAGCTATAAAAGTGAAACAAGAAGAGGGCAACAAGGTCAAATGTGAAAGACTTTCAAAACTCTTTACTGTTTCTTTTTTGAAGAAACTAACACTGTATTCATTACTTGGAATTAATAAAGGGTGTAGTTCCTTAAAAAATGTTAAGTTGTACAACCACTGTGTTCATGAGAAATTTCATTCTCTGCTGAAAACCTGTCATCCCTTGAACATCATTAATAATATGCCCAATATCAGTAAACAGGGATGATAATTTACTAAAATCTGTCTTGAAAGGAAGGGGGTGATAAAATTCCCTACACAGCACTCCCAAGTGTTTAATACCCCCAGGACAGGGAATTCAAAAAGCCCCAGGATTTCCCATTTCATCATAGGACAATACAAAACATTTCAGTGCGCCCAAATTCTCCTATTATAAATTATTTTTAAAGTATATGGTTTTATATGATCAAACATGGAACACATAGAAAGCTCCATAAATGTTATTCTACAGGATTTCTCTCCCCCCAACCCCTAGCCCCCTGGCCTCTCTTTTTAACTTCCATGCATCTGTTCTGGTTCTACTGCTTTCAGGAGTAACAGCTAGGAATGACTCTTCCCTTCACCACCTCCCCAACTGCACCCCCTCAAAATACAATAGGTCTCATCCTCCCTAGTTCCTTTATCTGACCCTCTGAGGCCACATATTCAGAACTGTACACTGTTCCCTCCACTCTACTCTAAATGCCCCTGTTTCCTATGGCCCGAGTAAAGTGCTGTGACCAGAAATCAACAGACTCTCCAAATGGCACTAATCTCCCCCTCTCATTCTTCCAACTTTGTCAACACAGTCCTGAATTCACCTCAACTTTGCAGATGCCCCACGTCTGAAGGCGCAGATACAGAGCCATTTGACCAAGCTGAGATTTGTTCAAGCAACCCTCAACTCCCTAAAGCTCAATGATTTAAGGACCATCCACAGTATTCTCTGAATTGTGTAAGATGCGTAAAAGATGACTAAGAAGTTTGTCTAAGGCTATTTTAAAACCAAAATTATATGTTGTAACATCAACACCTTTGCACTGACAAATATTCTCCCTTTTTCTTCTCCTCAGACTTATTCAAAACACAAAGAGATACTGGTCATATACATAATTATTGAAATCTCAGAAAGATGAAGCTCTACTTCTTACAAAGATTCCTGTGCAACCTCATTTTTTGTTGTGTTTGTTTCTTTGTTTGTTTTACGAAAGGATCTATTGCCAGGCCACTCAAGCGTTTATGTTTGATAAGAGCTAAGGCAGTTAATTCCCACAAAGCTTTATTTCTCAAGTAAGGAGACCCCTTACTGGCAATATTGTAACTGATACAAAAAAAAAAAAAAGCCTCGCTCAGTCACAACCATCAATTGAAAGGTGAGGCTCAATACAAGCAAAGGAGAAAAAACACCTAATGCCATCTATTGCAAAATGACCCCAGGATGTATGAGGGAAAATTGCTTCCTTCAAGATAGCTAGGCTCTTCATTGCAAGGTCAAAATAACAGGAAGAGAGCTTAGAAATCTCTTGAAATATCAAAAATCCTTTGCACATAGGACTGGAACTGGGGGGAAAAAAATCCCTTTTAATTGCATGTGTGGGAGGGAGGTCTTTAGAGGTTTTTTTTTTTTTTAAGTTTACAATTAAAATCTACAAATAGAGTCTCTTCCAATTAGTAGAAATGTTTCTCTAACAAATTTACTAAATACAGCATTTTAAAACAATAACTGTGCCCATAAAGTACATAGCAATTACTTGCTGCTCTTTTAGAATGTTTTTCTAATTATAAGCTCTGGGTTCAGTTGCTCACCCATGCTTTAAATGAATTTCTCAGTAAGCAGTCCTTCCTGTAACTTATAACCCAATGAAGCCATGTAGCTGGTAAGACTCATACACAGCCAGTTACAGTGGCTCTCACGTTGTTTCACTGCTCATCAAATTAATATCATATCAGCTGATGGTCATTCCAATGGGAGAGGAAGAGGCAAAGGGTGAAAGATGCTAGTAGATGTTTAATAAATGCTGAGCAAATGAATAAATGAGTTTTTTATTTAATAAACATCTTATAAATTAAAATTAAAAGATGCTATGACCCTTGAGGACTCTGAAAAATCAGGATTTGGGACTGCTATTCTGAAATAATCACCAGACACGGTTCTAAGAGATGTATAAGTATTAACTCAATTGACCCTTATAACAACCCTTGAAGTAGGTGCTATGATTAACCCCATTTGACAGGTGGAGAAACTGAGGTAAAGAGAAAATAAGTGAGTGGGGTTGGATTCAAATGCAGGAAGTCTGGCTCCCCAGTTCATGTACCCACCCACATGTAACACTACCTAAATGAATTGTGCCATGTAAATAAATCAAAGTTATGTACCTGGAAACAAACCATCTCCATTCCAAGAAAATACTGAGAAGACTAAGAAGGGACTTGAGTTATCTGAAACACACTTTAGTTTTTTATGTAAAGACAGGAGTCCACAAACTCCTATGATCCCAAGCAAAAGGAGATATTTATGGTTTCCCGAGATAGTGTAATCACCAATGACAAGACAGCTTTGCTTGATCTGTGCTACACCAAGTCACCTAAAAGGTCAGGCCTAAGATGTGTACCTCCCATTCACTTGAATGGTACAACTTATGGAACATTTACTCTGTGCTGGGTATCACAATAAGTACTTTTGCCTGATGTATTATTTTGCTTAATTTTCAACACTTGAAAGGAAGATGTTATCTTCTTTTATAGATGATAAAACACTCAGGGGCTTCCCTGGTGGCACAGTGGTTAAGAATCCGCCTGCCAATGCAGGGGACACGGGTTCGAGCCCTGGTCCGGGAAGATCCTACATACCGTGGACCAACTAAGCCTGTGCGTCACAACTACAGAGCCTGTGCTCTACAGTCTGCGAGCCACAACTACTGAGCCTGCGTGCCACAACTCCTGAAGCCCGTGCGCCTAGAGCCCGTGCTCGGCAACAAGAGAAGCCAACGCAATGAGAAGCCCACGCACCACAACGGAGAGTATCCCCTGCTCACAGCAACTAGAGAAGGCCCATATGCAGGAACCAAGACCCAAAGCGACCAAAAATAAATGTAAGTAAAATAAATAAATTTATTTAAAAAAAAAAAACACTCAGGAAAGGTGACTGACCCATTGTTAATGCTGCTTATAACTGGCGGAAACAAAATCTTGACTTAGGTCTGTCTTACTCCAAAACCTGAGTCCTGATTCGTGTGCTCTTCCTCCTCCCCTTGATTTTTGTATCATTCCACCACTAAGAAGGTGTTCCTGGTTCAGATTAAGGTCTTGGTTTTGACATCTAGCACAGAACTAGATGAACCATGACAGAGGGACTTGTTCATTTATTCGTCAGACATTTCTTGCGCATCTAGTAAATTCTAGGCACTGTGCTTAGCACTGGAATATGAAAATGAATAAGCCATCATCCCTGACCTCTAGGAGCCCACAGCCACAGAAGGGATGTCCAGAGAAATCAACAGCGATGCTCCAGGGAAAAAAACTTTCATAGAAATGTGACTGAATCACAGAGGAAGGACATTGAACTCAAATCAACGCAGGGGTCCAGGAGGAGCTGATGTTTGAGCTGTATCTTAAAGTGTCAGTAAGAATAAACTTTCAGACTATGAGAAAAGCTTGTCTAATAAGCCATGCAAAGGAATGTAGGATTATGGAAGAACATTGGGTAATGTGGTGAGAGACGTGGCTAGAAAGTCAAGGCAGGATCAGAGAAGCTAGGGAGAAAATGGGTTTTAACCTCTGACTGAGGGGGACAGGCTGTGTATTGATCTCAGGCAGGTAGATTACACCCTGTGGTTTTCATTCTAGAAGGCAGCAATATTAAAGAACAGTACATCTACAGATATAGGGACCAGTTAAAGAAATGTACTGGGTTAAAGGGCATTAATCTTTTAAAAATTCATTATATTCTCCCAAGTCAGTGAGCAATTAAATGAATTTTTTTAAAAAATCAACTCCTGGACTTCCCTGGTAGTGCAGTGGTTAAGAATCTGCCTGCCAATGAGGGGGACACGGGTTCGAGCCCTGGTCTGGGAAGATCCCACATGCCGTGGAGCAACTAAGCCCTGCACCACAACTACTGGGCCTGTGCTCTACAGCCTTTGAACCACAACTACTGAGCCTGTGCGCCTAGAGCCCGTGCTCTGCAACAAGAGAAGCCATGGCAGTGAGAAGCCCGCACACCACAATGAAGAGCAGCCCCTGCTCGCCACAACTAGACAAAGCCCGCGCACAGCAACAAAGATCCAACGCAGCCAAAGATAAATAAATAATAAAAATAAATAAAAAATAAATAAAAATAAAATAAAAATAAATATAAAATAAAATAAAAATAAAAATAAATAAATAAATAAATAAACAAAAATCATCTTTATTTTTCCCAACACATGCACAAGCACATTTTCCTTATTTCCTTACATTAGCTTTTTTTCTTATTCCCCTCGAAGTATTATCTGTGTATATTGATTTTTAAATTAAATTTAATTATAATCAAACTTTGAAGAAGTCCATGACTCTTCAATGTTCCACTATATCAGGGCTTGGAATCACTGTTCTGAGATAATTGTGAAAAAAAAAAAAAAAAGAATACTGGGGCAACTACACAGAAGAACATCAACATTCTATGACTTTAGGTCAAAAATATGCTTAAGAAATCATATTGCTCCTCTACGAGGTAGGGTCTCAGACAGCACTTTAGAGAGACATCTTTAGAAGAAAGTAAATATTTAAGATATGCAAAAAATTTGTTTGTGCCTGAGTAAAATTAAACTTGGACTCAATCTACCAAGAGTTGGAAAGAGAACTTTCCTCCCAGTTCCCTGCTGTACTAAACAGGCTTTGTGAATCTCTAAAAATAGGACTGATTTCCATGCACTTAATTGACACCTGCAAAACTAGCTTGTAATTTGGCAGAAATTCCTTCATATTTACATTCACCTAACACATGCCAGAAGACTGTGTTTGCATTCGAGTGCAATAAACCCCTGGGAATTCAGTTGAGCTGAAAACCATCCTTAACACTGGACAGAAACAGTTTTGCTTGCGCAAGGCAGCAGAAGACACAGCCCTGCCTGGAAGGCGATCTGGACTCTCGCACGGTCATATTTCAGCAGGAAAGTGTGCGTCAGTTTCTCCATAAGTAGCTGTCCAACGGGGCCCCTAAACAAGTGGTTCAGGGAGGGGAGGGGGTAGGACCAGGGGGAACTGCATCCCGACAGATGGCTGGATTAGCTCAGACTTTCCAGGCCTGTCACCCCACAAACCGGCACCAGTCTGTACCCCTTTGCTTGTCGGCTCAGTGCTTCACTTACACGCAGGAGGGCGTCTGCTCGGCCACCACGAAGCGACATCTCCCTTTAATGCAGTAATGCTTGTACTGCTTGGGGCACCGAGAGAAGTGGCCTCTTCGCTTTGGCTGTGTGGTCGTAGCTGAAGAATGAGAAATGATTCAATAAATCAACTCACTTTAAATATACATTTGTAAGTAGAATCATATTCCTAATTGTGCTGCCAGTTTTTTTTGTGGAATATACTCCAATCTCTCATTTCTCCTTCTCCCCACACTGGCATATGTCGGACTTTTGTGATCCGACACTAGCCCTAGAGATTGGCTAATGGGGATTGTGACAGGAATGTTTCGTATTTTAACTAAGATTTCTGCCCAAACTACCTCTCAGAAACGTTAGTGTTGTTTGAAGGGTAAAGCATAATTGTGGTAAGAGAGAAGGCTCTTCTTCCCATGAAGATTGTCAGAGACATGGGGCTGATGGCACTGAAAAGAGAGAAGGGTTTTTTCCTTTCTTTTTCTTTTTTTAACTTAAACACAGCACTTAGTGCCAGATGCTGGTCTGTATGCTTTATATAGAGCGTCATCCCTCGGTATCTGAGGGGGATTCGTTCCAGGACCCCAGGTGACACCAAAATCCGCAGATGCTCAAGTCCCTTGTATTAAAAGGCATTTACAGTCGGTCCTCGGTATCCCCCAGTTGGGATCCGTGGTTGGTTGAATCTGCGGATGCAGAACCCACGGATTCGGAGAGAGGGCTGTATTTACTCATTTCCTACTCAAAAGAGGTTTGTGAGGGAAGCACTGTTCTAACTGCTATTTATGGATGAGCAAAGCACAACTCAAAGAGGCTAAATCACTTTCCCAGATCATGCAGCTAATATGTGGCAGAACTGGTCCTCAAACCCAGGCAGTCCTGTCGCAGAGTCCATGCTTCTGCCTGCTCCACTATGGTGCTCTGTCAGGCAGGTAGCCGTCATCTGCTCTCAGCCTGCGGCACCCACAAATCCTGCTTCTCTGAATGGGAGATTATCCCTCTCATCTGACCCCTGGAGGGTTTCTCTTGCCCTGAAGGAGGAAAACACTGTAAACTTCATATCCAGGATTTCACTTCTACACTGACTTCCTTGTCTTCCCTTTCAGAATCCTAATTGCCTAATTTTTCAAAGTGGGAGCCAGGGGGTGTAATATGGAGTGATTTCTCCATCGTTTACATGTAGAAAGCTTCAAGAAACAAGGATTGTCAAGAGAAACGGTAAAGAAATACTAACTAGCTGTTCCATGTGTTGATTCACAACAGACACCTGCCCACACCCAGAGAAAACTTCTAACTAGCCAGCTCCAGCCCAGGGTCGGCCTTTCCATAGTCATGGTATGACCGACAGCTTGCAGGACTCAGACACCTGTGGAACCAGGAAGCCTACAGTGGTCACTTCAGAGGGCATTTCACACTAGGCTTGGTATGGCACCTGGCACCCCAATGACATTACACAATCCCTTTATAAATAGCAGTGACTACTAAACTTCTTAATTAATATTATGAAATGAGTATATGTATGTGTATATATATATATATATATATATATATATATATATATATATATATATATATATAAATTGCCCAGGGTCACCAGAGAGGAGAATTGCAAAGGACTCTGGATGATCTATATACAGCAAATTTCTGTGATGCCAGGTCACAGAGTTTCAGAGGGTGACAGAATGTTGTTGAGGCGCTGGCTGACCTGGTTTTGGTTGGTGACTTGATTACCAGACATGCTGACTTCCTGTACATGCCAGATATTTGCTCCCATGCATGCCAATCAATGGGACTCTTATTTTTTTTTTTTATTTATTTTTTTTTTTTTGCGGTACGTGGGCCTCTCACTGTTGTGGCCTCTCCCGTTGCGGAGCACAGGCTCCGGACGCACAGGCTCGGCGGCCATGGCTCACGGGCCCAGCCGCTCCGCTGCACGTGGGATCTTCCCGGACCGGGGCACGAACCCGCGTCCCCTGCATCGGCAGGCGGACTCTCAACCACTGCGCCACCAGAGAAGCCCGAGACTCTTATTGAAATTTCTCCCAGAAATAACTGCGAAATGTCTCAAAGGCAAAGATCTGTGTATTTTGGCAAATAAATCGATCAAATGAAGGTCAGCTTCCATCCATCAAGTACTTCCTCTTTCCATAGCCCTGTAGTAGGCGTTGGAAAACATCAAAGAAATAAGGGATATACTATCTAACTATCTACACTGGTACAATAGAACAAATGTAAGTCAATAAAAAGCAACAAACCAGTAAAAACAACCATAGTAACCATGGAAACATGGAAACAGTGGAAAATATATTAGCTTAGGAGGAAGGAAATTAGTGTTTCATTTTCAGCTCTGCCGTTCATGAGCCCTATGGGTCCAGGCAAGCTAATTAAGCTGTCTGAGCCTCAGTTTCATCATTTGGAAATTGAAGATGATAACATCTACCTTAAAGGACTATTGAGAGGCTCAAATAAAAAATACTTGTGGAAATTCCTAGCAAAGTACCTGGGACAATAAAGTCCTCAGTAAATGAGTTGATTCTAGAATCTTGAAAATCTTGACAATTCTAAGACAAATCTTGTGCCAGTACAAAGAGGGCTTATCTAATTAAAGAAAATTTCTAGGAAATGTAGACTTTTTTAGGAGGAGGTGAGCAAGCAGTTGAGTTGTGGAGAATGTCAAGAGCAAAAGCTTGGGGTCAGGAATATGCCAGCCTTATGCAGGAGGTGGGTGGTAGATTTAATGGATCTGGAAGAGACCTGAAGGAGAGCAGCCAAGGATGGCTGTGAATGGAAGTCAAAGACCACAAATGTCAGTGGGCTGAAGTGTTTACCCTTGAAATACAAGGTGGGAGAGAGCTGAAGAAGGTTCTTATGGATTAAATTACATGAAATATGTAAAAACGAAACTGTGAAGTATTTTAGCAATGTATTAGACAGGAAGGTGCAGAATGGATTAAAGTAGGAAGATGCCAAGGGGGCAAAGAGGAATCCAAGGCATACCCGAGCCATGCAGACATATATGATATAGGCCTGGGGCAGGGAAATGGAGGGCAAGGAGATGAATTTAAGACTAGATAATCAACAAGGACCTACTGTATAGCACAGGGAACTCTACTCAATACTCTGTAATAACCTGTATGGGAAAAGAATCTGAAAAAGAATAGATATATGTATAACTGAATCACTTTGCTGTACAACTGAAACTAACACAACACTGTAAATCAACTATACTCCCATAAAGAAGCAGTAAGACTTACTGATGGATCTCCTTGCTCCAGAAAGGTCTTTTCTACTTTGCAAAGCACACCTGACTCTAAATATAAGCCATATGGCTCTGTATCCTGAACTTTACTAATTCCTCTGGCTGTCACACCCCTTTAAACATAGCCAGTCTTTTAATAAACACCATACAGAGCAAGATACCAGAGAGCGCCTTAATCAGCAGCTGCTGGATGCAGTGATTTGATCAGCCATGGTTCATCCAAGCAACACAAATCCATGCCAGAGAAATGTTTGCCAGGCCCTGTTTTGATTGCTCACAGAGTTCTCTCCTTTGCAAATAAGCATGCCCTTAAATATTCCCAGCATTATTTGGATTTTAAAACCCTTCCATACCACCAAGCAGAAAATGTCCTATGATTTCTCTCTGGAACTTTAAAACCTGGAAGAAACATTAATCACACATACCACGTCCCTGCCCGCCCAAAAACCCAAATGGGATCCTCTCTCTTTCTCATGGTAATGAGAAGGCTTATCAGCATTCCCCCTTTTGAAATGCGCCTAAAATCCCAGTTGCTTTCATCTAATCTTCATCAAGGTCACATCATCTGAAAATTGAACAGCTGTGAAATCTAACATTTTCTGACTATCATGAGACCTGATGACATAGGGCAGGGGATGGCAAAATCTACCCTTCCACTCCAGAGATGTTTACCAAGAAAAAGGTTAATCTTATGACAAAAGAATGATTAGTCCCATATATTGTGTTTCTCGTTTTTTTGTGTGTGTGTTACACCGGCCTCTCACTGCTTTGGCTTCTTCCGTTGCCTCCGGACGCGCAAACTCAGCAGCCATGGTTCACGAGCCCAGCCGCTCCGCGGCATGAGGGATCTTCCAGGACTGGGGCACGAACCGGTGTCTCCTGCGTCGGCAGGCGGACTCTCAACCACTGAGCCACCAGGGAAGGGAAGCCCTGTGTTTCTCTTTTGAGAAGTAAATGGTATGGTCTTGAAAATGTAACAGCCGTGAAGATTTCCCTGATACTGGGGGTGGTGGAACTTAACTGATCTTTTACCCTCCCACCTTCCTCTTTTCCAACCCACATTCCTCAAACCAAAACCTTCCTCTGGGAGTGAGTTTGTCCCACAAAATTGCTGGAGAAAATTACATGTACCAGAGGACCAGATCGCAACACAATCTTATAAGCAGATGGGCACCACAGGTAACATATCGTAAACTCTTCATGAGACACTGTATTTCAAAGATTCTACAACCAATTAAATAAGAAACCACCAGGGCTACTGCAGGTCAGTGATGTCAAAATTTGATTCTAACAGTTAGTGAAAGGGATCAGGAAAAAGAATAGCTTTCACTGATATTATAGGTAGATAGATAGGAAGTGGTCACCTTCTTAGTTAGGGTCATATGAATAATTAGATGACATGTGATGGATTCCCTTGGACCAAACTAAAGTGGAGGAATACAGCAGACACCCAAATAACCTAGTTTAAATATGGAAGTTTCCTCAATTTGATGGATGCTTTGATTAAACAGTGTGATTCCTTAGTCTTTCTGTACATGATTCTTATCCTCAAGACAAAGCAGGCTTTGTAATGTCTTTGTGATTAAAACTCTTCATAATTGATACATTAGGTTTACTTTTCAGAAAACCTTCCCTTATTTATTCTAATAATGCTCATGAAAAATCTATTTAATGATTTTGCAAATGATATTAATATCAGCAACTCTTCTGAAATCAACTTTAAGGGTAATATACAATTACTATGACAACGCTTTTTTGGTAAATCTCATTACAATGTTTATAACCTCTTGTATCTCTAAACCTTTAGTTAGATACATAGTTCAATCTCTGTGTGAGAGATTTAGAAAGGGATACTAAATTTTGAGATAGAAGTCCCACAAGTGTTATCAAGGAGAGAGAGGAAGGAAAACAAATACCTATAAATTCATCTTCTCACACAAATATCTGACCTAAAAAATAGGGGGAACAACCAGTGCACAGAAGAGTTCAAGTGGTCACAGCAGTGTCTGGAGAAACGTTTCCTCCTATTCTATGAAGTACAGCCTGAGGCTTTAATATTCTAAGCATCTTCCCAATAAGGGTTTCTTCATTTTACAACCTTCTTAAGCCAAGAGGGGAGGAAGAAAGTTTTATATTTTTTTAGTTAATTTTCCTTCTTATCTTGCCAACTATCTCTGTGGGACAGGGGAATGTAAATTCATGATGCTCTTGAAAAAGTGCAAAATTGGAAAATTTTTTGTAATTGAGGATTCCCATTTGTCTTACATTTAATGCAGTTTCCTGTAAAAATGTGAATTGGGGCTTCCCTGGTGGCGCAGTGGTTGAGAATCCGCCTGCCGATGCAGGAGACACGGGTTCGTGCCCTGGTCCGGGAAGATCCCACATGCCGCGGAGCAACTAAGCCCGTGAGCCATGGCCGCTAGGCCTGTGTGTCCGGAGCCTATGCCCCGCAACGGGAGAGGCCACAACAGTGAGAGGCCCGCATACCGCAAAAAAAAAAAAAAAAATGTGAATTGGTCTGTTTCTCCAGGAAAAGAAAAATAAATCTCACAGATGTGCTTATTACCCTCCTGGGTTACTAGGATATTCTTACACGGGGGGCCAATCAGGTCTGATCAGCATGTCTTTGAACCAGAAGGACTGTGCCAACCATTTCTGAGCTTACAGGAGTGAACCTTCACTTAGAGCTGCCCTTTTCATTCCAGCCCTTTAAAGGAAGAAAAAAGAATCCAGTGTTGAGATTTGAGTGTATTTCATGTATCTAACATTGTTCATGGCTAGGAGACAAAGAAGAATCGACAGGGAATAAATTGTATTTCCTTTTGTTTTTCAAGAATGCATGTGGAAAAAAAAAAAAAAAAAAGAACTCATGTGATACCTCCTTTGCTTATTCTCCCCTGCTGGTTTGACCTCAGCTCCCCTAACCTCTAAATTTTGCAATGCATTGAGGCTCAATGCTTTCTTATCTCTTCTCCTCTCTCCTCTTAAAGTTTCAGTTCTGTAAGATAAATAATTTCTAGAGATCTACTATACAACATCAGTTGCCATAATTAATAATATTGTACTGTACACTTAAAATTTTGTTAAAAGGGCGGATCCCATGTTAAATGTTTTTACTACAATAAACAATTTTAAAATACATTTAGGAGGATGATGAGGAAAATTTTTTAACACTGTCAATCATCAAATTATGGAATAATCTCCCAAAGGAAATGTGAAAATGCTGTCATTTAAGACATTTGAAACCAGGCTGAAGAAAAGCACACAAACACATAAAGCTGGCTTTGTCCTTCTCACTACATGGGTGACAAGACCTACACAAGCATGACCTAAGACAGCGATGGACTCCACAGACTGGGGCCACTCTCCAGACCACCCACCAGTGGGAGGGAAAAAACGATGAAGATTGGGCTGGAACTGATGACTCACATCAGGATGACTTGCTCAGCGTGTTCCTGGCTCAGTTACAACATTCCCAGGGTGCCAGGAAAGGAGCACTTACACCACATCACCATACTCCCAGCTCAGAGAAGTTTCCAGGGAATACAGGAGGCTCTTCTCCACTCTGCCCTACTTTTGAAATTGGCCTGTGTTGTGTTTTGTTTTGTTTTAAAATAAGAAACAACTCCTGTAGAACACCAGACCATGCAATTTATAAAGGACAGGCAGACCTTAGACCAGAAGTCAGCCAACTATGGCCCAAAAGCCAAATCTGGCCCACAGCCTGTTTCTCTAAATAAAGTTTTATTGGAAGACTTCCAAGGCCATTCATTTGCCTAGGTCTATGGCTGCTTTTATAGTTCAATGGCAGAGCAGAATAGTTGCAACAAAGACCGCATGACCCACAAAACCTAAATTCTTATTATCTGACTCTTTACTAAGGCTGATCCCTGCCTCAGACTACTAACTTTGAGAATACTAATTCAGGAATCTCCAAGGTAAAATATGTTTTAAAATTGTTGCCTTCTTCCCTTCTTTTAAGTTATAAAATAGAAAAAAAAAATTTTTTAATTTGAATAGAATATGCCAGCTTTCTATGAATCTAGTCCAAGACATCACATGCTAGAAGCTGAAGCACACACACATCTACAATGCCCCAAATAGTATAATGATGAAGAATGGAAGCACTAGAATGAGAAAGACCTGAGTGTGAATGCCAGATTTGTGATATATCAGCTGTGTGACCTTTGGCAAGTTATGTATTCTTTCTAGCTTCACCTTGAAATAAAGTAAAAAATATTATCCAGCTCACAGAGTTCTTGCAAGGTGTGAATGAATTACTGTACGTAAAGCCCAGAGCCTGGTACATTAACATGTGCTCAAAAAACTACCTAGTTTTATGATTACTATATTATCAACAACTTAAAATTTAGCGGGGGGGGGGGTCAAGTTTCTGAGGTTGAATGTAAAGCTGATAAAAACAAATGCATCGCTTGTTATGCATTACCTGGGCAGTTTTCTCCACGATCTCCACAGAGAAGGCCATCATTTTCAGGACTCCTGGTTGAATTCCCATCTGCCACAACACAGTGGAGGATCACTAGACCTTCAATTTTAAAACAGAACCAAAACAAACGTGAAAACTTGTTCAATGAAAATGTGTTCAATGTCAAAGTCAATATCAAAGTCATGATGATTTATGAAAATAACAAGCCTGTGACTCCCATTTCCAAGTCATTCTCCCGCAGCAAGGGAGGGCTACACAGGCCAGCGTGTCTCATTTTTTAAGCTCAGGGCTCAAGACAGAATTTTCAAGCCAGCATCACTTATCCTACAAGCGGAAGAATAGAGGGAACTCTCAGCCAGAGGATGAAAACACTGATGAATTTCCAGGGAGAAGGGATTATGAACCTGTGTAGCAATGTATTTTCTCCATGCCCCACGGACCCAGTGTTTTTCAGGTATAAACTGTTGAGTGTGCTTCTTTCTGGGGAGATGCGAACTAGATATTCAATTCATAGGAATTATTTAAAATTGTCAAATTCCTCCAGCAAAGTACCTCTGTCTCTGACAAGGACAGGCTTCATAGAAAGGCATGGGGAAGAGAGGAACACTGTGTGGAGGTTAGGACAGCTTAGAATACAAAGTGTAGTCCTTGCGAGGGTCCTGATTCAAACAAAGCAACAGTAAAAATCACTTATGAGAGAATTAAGGAAATCTGACATTGTCTGGACATTAGAGAGTATTAAGAAATTTTTATAGTTTCAAGTGTGATAGCGATATCGTGGTTTGGATATAAAAAACAGAGTCCCTATCTCTTAGACATATGTATTTAAATACTTATTAAGGAAATTAATGGATCTCTGATTTGCTTTAAAATAATCCAACCAGGGAAGAGGGCTGTGAGGTAGTGAGGGAAAGGCATAGATGAAACAAGATTGGCCACATATTGGTAACTGTTGAAGCCAGGTGGTAGGTATATCAAGGGTCACTCTGCTGTTCTCTCTACTTTTATATATATATATTTTAAATATCTATAATAAGAAGTTGGAGAGGGGAGGGCAGTGGAGGAGAGATAAGATGGCTTGGTAGTTAACTTTTCCTGAGTTCACAACCTGCTTTTGCCACTTCACAGCCATGCACATTGGGCAAGTTTTATAACCTCTCAGTTTCCTCATCAGCAAAGTGGAGATGATTATTATCTCTTCTTCAGAGCATTGTGAGGATTCATCCAGGTAAGTGTGCAAAGCACTTGATACACTGCTGGCACATAATCGATGTTCAATTAAATTATCATTATTATGTAACCGGTAGGAACAGAGTACCTTGCCCACAGGTTTTATTGACATTTAAACATCTAGCTAAGGTTCTAAACTATACATGTCCTCCAGTACAATTCAGTTCAACAAATCTCCACAAGCACCCAGAAACACACAGGTGGATAGGACATGCTCTACCCTCACACTGCTCCAAAGCTACTAAGGCAGGTAAATAGCCAACTAAGTAACCAAAACACAAAGTGATAGTATTGTACCAGAGAACAATAGTATCCAGAAAGGTCAAAGGCCAAAAGGTCTTCAAAAAGAGTCTTTCAAAACAGAAATTCTTTTCTATCTTTATTGAATTAGAAAAAAAAAATTTTTTTTTAAAAAGAGGTGGTAACTAGCATTGGAAACAGTGAAGAGAAATAGAAACTCATATCCATTGGGGATGGGTAAATTAGTATTACTTTTCTGGAGGACAATTTAGCACTATGTGTGCTAAAAGCTAAAATCTTAAAATTGTACACGCACTTAAATCCAGTAATTTCATTTCTCGTAATTTTTCCTAAGGAAATAATTTAACATACATAAAAAGATTTTGCTACAAAATTTCTCCATGTGACATTGGTTATAAAAAATTAGAAATTACCTAAATATCTAACAATAGAGAATTGATTAAATATATGGACTACTTCCATGCAATAAAATGCTATTCAGCCATAAAAAATGATTTTCAAACATTTCAAAATATTCCTCAGTAAGAGAAGCAGGCTACAGAATAGTGATGTAGTGGGATCTGAGTGTTTGCGTCTGTTTGTGATAAGTATAAAAATAACCATACAGATAAATAGTCAAAAATGTTGGGTAAGTTAAGTAGGTAGAGAGTTGCCCACAATGGCTAGAAGAAGATTTTTTCCTTAATTTCCTTTATTTGCACTTTCTTATTTTTCTACCTGAATATTCTGTTTATTGCAACAAGAAAAAAAGGAGTAGCTCAAAATTTAAAAAAAGCAACAACAACAATTTGGCAACCAAATTTCCAGATTTTTCCTATCTTTTATCCCAATACCTGGCCCCCTCCTTTCACACTTAGAACAAACCAGAAACAATCATTTATGATTTCTCAAGCACAGGAATTGTATATTAATCAGTTTGGTAATCCCGGAATCTAACACAGAATACAATGGATATTCAACAAATGTTGAAAAATTGACCAATCTTAGGTCAATCTATAAACAAAGAAACAAACTAAACAATCAATTTCTAGTGGAAAATTTCAACCATCTTCTTTTTTACTATAAAAACAAGTTTAAATCATTTTTTAAATCCCATACATGGGCTTTCTTCATGGGAAGATTCAAGAAGCATTAATTCTGCAGTTGATCTGTTCTGATGATAGAAACTGAAAAATAAACTAAATTTCATAGAGATTCAACATCTGCGAACTGAAGGTGACAATATCTCTGCCTCAGGGGTATTGTAAAAACTAAGTTGAGTAACGTAAGAAAAGGCACACGCAGGGCTTGGCACATAGTATACAATTTTTAGTCTTCTTCTCCTTCCCACTATCACTTATGATTTAATACATCATTCTTTATTTCCACATAACAGAGGAAATCCTGATTCCATTGAAACCCTGCCCGGCCCCCCGAACATTCTGGCAGGCTGAGCCCAGGCTCACTTCCGCTAAGGCTCACTCCACATGCTGGCATCAGCTGTCAAAGGAATTCCACACGGTAGAGTCCCTGCGGAGGACCCCTTGTGGTAGAGACATTCTCAGGCCAGCCAGACACCAAGCTCAAGGCTCTGGCACAGGGTACACAGTTCCTCCTACTCCCACTTAATAATCTTTTGTTTTTTGGCGGTACACAGGCCTCTCACCGCTGTGGCCTCTCCCGTTGCGGAGCACAGGCTCCGCACGCGCAGGCTCAGCGGCCATGGCTCACGGGCCCAGCCGCTCCGCGGCATGTGGGATCTTCCCGGACTGGGGCACGAACCCGCGTCCCCTGCATCGGCAGGCGGACTCTCAACCACTGCGCCACCAGGGAAGCCCCACCACCTAATAATCTTCATCAGCTGGTGGTCATGAACCAAATCGAGCTTGAGCCTGAAGAACCATTTACTTAGTCTGCATAGTTTTTAAAAATTGAATCATGACAGTTCATATCAAGCCTGGATTTTCCTGCTTTTATTTAAAAAGCAGAAGGTCTGGCAACACACGTGACCACTTTAAATGCCACAGACCCCATCAGGCTTTCTGCGTTCATTTATTCTAACTGTGTAGACCCTGACAGGCATTTGAGTGAGTGATCTGTATGCAGTGACTCAGAAATCAGAGAAATGCTCACAAAACCATACACCCAATATTGAAGGCTGCTTCAAAGACAAAGGCCACTCCCGTTCCATTCATAATTCAACAGATATTTATTAAACATTTTGTGTTTGGCACGGGTGCACAACACTGAAGGTTCAAAGATAACATATTATCACGAGCCTCAAGGAGCTCATATTTTGGCAAGGAAGATAGACACACAAATCTATAAGGTATAGTGTGATGAGTACAAAAGAGGTAATACAGGGATAATACAGAGTGGAGAATCAACTCTGCCTGGCAGCAAAGACTCACTGAGAAGGCGGGAATTATGGTGAGTTTTTAATGAGTAATAAATGATTTTTAAAAACATCAATTAATAACTTCTAGAAAATGAAAATTGTGTAAGCAAGATAACATAATTATAGTACATTATTTGTTTCAGCAGTGGACAATATTTATATGGTAATAATAATGTAAATACTGATAATTTAACAAAATTTGTCATAAAATCAGGACCAGTAATTAGCCAACACAGACCATGTGGGGAAAGAGCTTGGGATTAATCATAATCTGTGCTGTGCTAGTTCTTAAGTGTTTTGAGTATCACCCCTAGAGTAACTATACTAGAATTAGAAGAGAATCTCAATAGGTAAAAGTCTAAACTTGACAAGTCAAGAAATAGCATTATAAGCATACTGTTTAGCAATACGGAGATAAACACAGAAGAGGCACCTTAAGGAGTCCAAAGTGTTTGATTCTAGGGAGGTGAAGAGGCAGGAGGGCAGGTACAAAGATCTGCTATTCATCGTTATAAACTTTTTAGTACTATTCGATTTTTTAAAATTTGTGTATATTTATTACTTTATTAACAACAAAATTAATTTTTAAGAAAAGGATAAATAAAATTTTAATGAACCAGGGCATTCTAAATAAAAGGGACAACTTATAAAAAGACACGGCATGAATAACTTGTCTAGTTTGCTTGGAGGGTGATTGGGGCTTGTGATGGAAGAGGAGACTGGAGGGCTGGTAGGTCACAAATGGCCTAAGAGCTATGTTAGTTACTCTGAGTTCTGTTATGTCGCTAAAATGGGGTCATTGACAAGTTTTAAGTGAGAAGCAACCTGACCATCTTCTTTTCTTTCAGTTTGAAAAGTTTGCTTTAATACAAATACAGGTGATTTCAGACATAGCTAAATGAGGTGATGGCACACCAACCTGTATGGAGAAGAATAAATGAATGCGAGAGATATTCACAAAGTGAAATACAAAAAATGGGCTAGAGTGGGAGATAAGGAAAAGGGAGTCTAGGATGACTCCGGAGTTTGTAACTAGAGTGAATGTCTGGATTGTGGTACCAATCACAAATATAAGGTATACAAGAAGACAAACAGGTTGAGGATTGCTGTAGACTGAATTTCTTGCTGAAACCTAATCCCTAATGGGATGTGACGGGCCTTTGGGAGGTGATTAGGTTGTGAGGGTGGAGACCTCGTGTATGGGATCAGGACCCTTGTAAAAGACACCTCACAGAGCTCCCTTGCCCCTTCTGCCATGTGAGGACGCAGCAGAAAGACGGCTGTCTATGAACCAGGAAGCAGGCTCTCCCCAGACACTGAATCTACTAGAGCCTTCATCTGGAACTTACCAGCCTCCAGAAGTGTGAAAAATAAATATTTGTTGTTTACAAGCCATCCAGTGTATGTTATTTTATTATAGCAGACCAAACTGACAAAGACAGGCATGGAAAAGAATTCAGTTTTAGACACTCTGAATTTGAGATGACTGTGTCTCATTTAGAGACAGTAAATGGATATTAGATCTGGAGCTGTGGAGTGAAGTCATAGCTACGGGTTCTACATTTAGGAGTTATGAGAAATAAATGGGTATTTAATGCCACACATGTTGATCTGTTAGAAAGAGCCATGTGAAAAGAGAAAGCTGATTATGGATAGAAAACTGAAAAACATCAATATAATAGAGGGGCAGAAAGAGAAGAGTCCTCAAGGCATCAAGAAGAGCCACAGAACTAAGAAGAGAGGTTTTCTAGAAGCATTTGGTCAACTGTATAAAAACAGATGGAGAATTAAAGATAAGTACTGAAATATAATGAAGCTGTGACAACCAAAAAGCACTAGCAATATCTTGCTAAAGAAATAGTAATGGCATGAAAGCTGTGCAAATAATTGGAGATTACTCTTCACAGATGTTGAACTGAGAAAGGGAGGGGGGTTAAGATTAGTCAATATGTACAGAAAAAAAGAGAGTTATTTTGCTTTTGTTTTATTATGAAAGATAATTGACAGGAAGATGCCAAAGGTACAGGAGAGAG
This sequence comes from Kogia breviceps, assembly GCF_026419965.1. Taxonomy (NCBI): domain Eukaryota; kingdom Metazoa; phylum Chordata; class Mammalia; order Artiodactyla; family Physeteridae; genus Kogia; species Kogia breviceps. The sequence goes on from NC_081315.1 coordinate 56,381,564, forward strand.
GCAAAGGATGAATTAACAACAGAGTAGAGAGGTTGGAAAGTTAAGCCCAAAAGGCAGGGCCATTTCTGCAATTGCGATGTAGTCCTTTGCAGTCAAAGTTAGTAATTCTGGCAAGTATAACTCTATTTTGAGTGAATGGAAAGTCTTTGAAAAATAAGAGCTTAAATGTATTTTATATTCAATACATCTGACCTCATTGCTCAAGGAAATCCAAGTTCTGGTTAAAATGAGTGGGAAACATCTAATGTGTTTCTCAACTTCCACATTACTGGCATTTGGACTGGATAATTCTTTGCTGTGGGATGCTGTGCATTGTACTATGACTAGCAGTATCCCTGGCTTTTACCCACAAAATGCCAGTAGCATCCCCCTCCGTCCCTCCACCTACCACTGAGATGTCACAATCAAAACTGTCCCCAGACCTTGCCAAATGTTTCCTTGGGGGAGAAATTACATTGGTTGAGAACCATTGCAATTCACTCCAAACTTAGATACAGAAAACGTAAGATCTTCATTCAAAAGAGTCACAAATTATATTAAATTTCAGAATTAGTAAGAACCTTAGAGGTATTCAAATCTCCTACCAACCCTCAGATCCCCTAAAAACATTCGCTGGGAGAGTTCACCTTTAAAATTTCAGCACAGAGACTTCACTCCCTTCTAAGGCATCACATTTCAATGAGACCATTCATCCATTCTTTCACTCACAATCATTCATTCATTCAAAAAAAAATTAAGCACCTATTTCTAAAGCTCTATAAATGCTTCTTTATGTTGAACTGGTTTTTTTGCCTTCCCATAATTTTACTCTGCTCATTGGGATCACCTAGAATAAGTCTAATCTCTCTTTCTCATGACTGATCCTCGTATATTTGAAGGCAGAGATCAAGTCTCCTTGAAAGGATTTCTCTTCCTCAGGCTAAACATCCTGGTTCCTCCAACTGTATTTTACCTGACATCATCAAGACCTCTCATAAGCCTTGACATCCTCCTTAAAAACCAGGTTAAAATACAGCGCCATTTTACATGGTTTGGCAAAGACAGAATAGAGTGGGGCTCTCAGCTCTCACGTTGAGGGCACCATATTCCTGATAATTCAGCTCCATAGCATATCAGCCCTTTTTAACTATTCCATTAAATACAGGGGTTTTATTCTGCTTAGAATAAAAAGAAGATCTTAAACCACTTACAGGGCTTCCCTGGTGGCACAGTGGTTGAGAGTCCACCTGCCGATGCGGGGGACGCAGGTTCGTGCCCCAGTCCGGGAAGATCCCACATGCCGCGGAGCGGCTGGGCCCGTGAGCCATGGCCGCTGAGCCTGCGCGTCCGGAGCCTGTGCCCCGCAACGGGAGAGACCACAGCAGTGAGAGGCCCGCGTACCACAAAAAAAACCCCAACAAAACAAAACACTTATACTGCCGGAAAGCAGTGTATTGATGGCTTTTTTGTTCTTTTTGGTTTCTTTTGTTTTCTTTTGGTTCTTTGCTCTGTTTTGTTTCATTTTAATTTTAACCTGAGAAATGATTTTGTACTTGTCCATTTTAAATGTTATCGTGTTAAATTTTACCTGTCATCCAAATATTTCACAATCTCTTTGTTTTCTTATTCTTTCATTCTGTCTATTATCCATGCATCCCTGCTGCACATGACCTGCAGAATTCTCAGATGCATTCAGGCAATAAAAACAAAATAAAACTAAATAATGTTAGATTAGCTGCATTTGCTAAGTGACTGGATATTGAGTTCCTATTTCTGGGGTTGGTTTTTATTTTTTTAGTGGAGCATTTTATTTTATTTTATTTATTTAATAGATCTTTATTGGAGTATAATTGCTTCACAACACTGTGTTAGCTTCTGTTGCACAACAAAGCAAAACAGCCATATGCATACACATGTCCCCATATTCTCTGGGGTTAGTTTTTAAATAGCAACTCCACTCATAAAATTAAAGACAAAAAGGAAAAGAAGCCCAATTCTACTTTAGTGAGTAAAAGCTCCATTTACTTTTATGCACTTTGAGATTCTCAAATTAAAAATTATAGAATGTATTAAAAGTATTATCCCCATCAGCCATCATGGAGAATGAAGTCATTGAGAACAATACAAGCATTCAGAGACACAGCTTGACAAGGAGCATGACCCGCTGTCTCAAAGTTACTGCTAACGCTGAGGTAAGTCACACACCAGCTGGGTCAACTACTTACAAAGATCAAATGTGACCAAACTAAACAGTCATATACGTTGTATTTGCCTCATCTCTGAGCTGAACTTTCCATTTTTAGAGCCAAGTACATTTTATATTTTTAAAATAAACATAACATTATCACAAAATGTCCATACATTATATTCTGATAACTTAGGCTATCTTCTTAGATACCGTAACTTCTACTTGTGTTTACTAAATCCAGTGATTTCCTATGACATCACATCAATCTTATTTTAGGAATCAAACCACACTCCATGTCCCATTAGACAATTCAACTGTAAATCAACAGAGAATGTGTTCCTTTATGAATATAAGCAGAAATTAGAAGAATATTTCACAGTCAGATCTCTGATATTTCATTTATATTAGAGGGAAGCAGTATAGATTAATAGGAAAAAGATATTTGAAGTCAAATGGAGCTGTATTTGAATCCTGAATGTACCTTTTAATCACCAGCTTTGTGATAAGATTAAGTTACTCAGCATTGAACTTCAGGGTCCCCATCTGTAAACTGAGGCCCATAATATATAACTTACATGGTAACGATTTAACTGTCTGTTTAAAGAAAGTGCAAAAAGTAAATTATGAATTATCAACCCCAGTAAAGCCTGGCAACAAGATAGGCACTCAACAAAATAGCAGCTCTAAGAGAACAGAAGTAAAAAAGAATTCTTATTACTCTAGTAAAATATAGATTCTCAATTCTCATTAATGAATATTGACAAATTTCTACATTTATGATGGGACTTGACATGTGTATAAAATATGCTTATGAAACAAACTACAAAAGATAAATACACATACATATTATACTTCTGTAGTGCACTTACACATATGTTCAATGAGGAAAATCTGTATGTTGGTCTTTCCACATGCTGCTTTTTTCCAGTGTTTTTAAAAAGATATTTGACATTAATGCACCTCAACTGATTAACAGAAATATGTCATCTTCTGCATGTGTGGTTCTTTGTATTTTCAGCACAGTTCTGCAAGCACTCAGCATGGTGTTTATGTCAGATGGGAGTTACTGATTCAGTTGGTTAGTTAAGTGATTCAGTGATACAAATATAACAGATAAAATCAGATCTTAGATGATACTATTTAACAGTCAAATGGTTTATATTTGATTAGAAATCTAATTTTAATTTCTGAAAAATAAAGTTAACAAAATTTTAAAATTTAAATCAACGTTAAGAGTAAAAACTATAAGCATCTGGGGAATTTCCCAATGTATCTTGATTGTCAAAAAGAAAAACAGAATCTTGAGTATGCATACTATACACAAAAAGTATTTTCTATGTCCAAAAAGAGGACATGTCTAAAATGGAGTTGAAAAAATATATTAAGGAGGGCTTCCCTGGTGGCGCAGTGGTTGAGAGTCCACCTGCCGATGCAGAGGACATGGGTTCGTGCCCCGGTCCGGGAAGATCCCACATGTTGCGGAGCGGCTGAGCCCGTGAGCCATGGCCGCCGAGCCTGTGCGTCCGGCGCCCGTACCCCACAACGGGAGAGGCCACAGCAGTGAGAGACCCATATACCGCAAAAAAAAAAAATATATATATATATATATATATTAAGGAGTGTAAATGCTGTTTAACATTGAGCTTATGGGTGGCTGAGTAAAAAAGTGTGAAATAGATTAAGTTTGACATTGATGTTCTCCTTCATCTTTTTTAAACTCCTTTTCTGTCTTTTTTGTTGTCTTTTCCCCTCCTATAAACCAGTATCCTCCTACTGCTTTAACATTTCCCCTAATACAACATAATTTCTTCATAGATTTCCCTTTCTAAATGTATTTGCTTTCAAAGCAGACCTGCAAGGAGAGAAATTGCTTAACTCAACAGAAATACTCTAGAATCAAGTGCCTCAACCTGGGTCTTCTGGAAAGCAGAGCCTGAGACACAGATTAAGGGGTTATCACTTAATTGGGGAGGTACAAGCTCTGGGCCATGAGAATGAGAAACAGGGAAGCAAGCAGAGAAGGAGGCAAAGCAATGCAATGTGTGTACCCATCATGCTGGGTGCAGCTCCAGAGTGAGCCACAAAGACACCAAAATGAGTGACACATTCACTCATCCACGGGCTATGTAAAAGGTTCAGAAAGGAACTGTGTCTTGAAGTAGCTCACAGAAGAAAGAATGAAGGAGGAATTTCTCTGCCCCACTCACTTCCATCACCCATTTTGTTTTGGACAAAATTTTCCCCACTGGGTGCTGCCTCGCCCAGTCTCTGGCCCCTTGGTGAGTGAGAGGCCAGGACACATGCCCTGGGACATGGCCTCAAAGTCCCAAAAGAGGGGCAAGCTGGTATGAGTGGAGAGCTGATCAAGGGACAAGGGAGGTAGTTGAAAGACCCTTAAGAAGTGCACGATTTTGTGTCCCAGTACAGTGAGGATTTGGGGCATCAGGACACTTTGGGGAGCCTTGTTCCAGGACAAGGAGGGATTTTTCTAAGGTCTCTCAAATCACACCACCTGGAGGACTGCCTATTCTACAAAACTGAAAGACAGGCTTCCAGATTTTCAGAGCCAGGAGGGGAGACCAAGACAAGGGTAGAGAAAAAATAAGAGAGTCTTCACAAATAGTTTATGTCCATTCAAAATCAGGAGAGTAGAATATGACCTCCTTCCTCCTCCAAAAAAAAAAAAAAATCAATTCCAAATGGTAGAAACAATATCTTGGTGTTTAAGAAGGGCTTAGAATGATGGATAACATTTTTTTCATTCATAAAAGAACTCCACACTCTTATATTTGAAAGCCCGGAGAGGGAAATAATTTAACAACCTGTCATACATAAACTAACTCATATATCTGAAAGCTGTCAACACCACGATAAAGTCTTTGCCAGTAAATCAACCATTTTATTTTTGCCATGACCGTTATTAAATCTGTGGCAACAATGATTAAATTGAATGGGAACCCTATAGCAACCTAGAGCTAGTTTTTTAGAAATCATCAGTTGTCAAAACTTGACGTTTTGAATTCTATCTTTTTATGATAAGGCCGAACCAGACAGTCAGACATTGTAGCGCTTTAAATGAAAAGCTCTGGGATCACTGAATTTCCATAATAGTTCAAAGAGAGGAGGCAAAAGGAACCATGGAAAAAGAACAATTTGTTATCAAGGAGGATTATCTGAGTGCAAAGTGAGGAGGAATAGTGGAGTTGGCTTCTGGATCCAGCGATAACACAGCCTCTGACCCATGAGGAAACAGTCATCAAACTTTAATAATGGTAAAGAAAAGAACATAGGGTGTCAGAGTAGATGCTCTCCCAACCTGAAAAAGCCCCAGAATTTAAGCCCTTAAAATGAGTTAGGATAACTCAAGCCAACTTAACATTAACCCATTATTATCTTTATTGATCAAACCATTTGCAGAGACCAGAAACATCAATCCATCCATCAATCAATATCAGACATTATAATTGCCAGGTATAAAGAAAATAAATTCTAGTAGAATTCCAAAAAGAGGCAATGTTAAGCTGAAGAAATTATAGGGGAAACTTCCACAAAAGAAGTTGGAAACTAAAGTGGACCAAAGGCAATGACGTAGAAATGAGCTGAGTGTGTTTTGGGGGACAATGAGTAAAGATGTCCAGCTGGAGTGAAGAATTATACAGAGACGTATCAAGAAACAAGGGCCTTCTTGATGTGTGTGGTGTGACTGTGAAATAATTCAATTGATTTTCTTGTGTGACCTATGAAAATGACTCATTAGGAAATAGTCACACCATGTTTCCAGTTGAAACTTCAATGTCTATCCACCACATCCTGAATAAAGCAGCTGACTAATCTAGAAATCAAGAAGTTTTTAATAGTGGTGAATGCTGTTGGGTAGAAATCGTTAAGAAAGAATGGGGTGCATTTCTTTTGCTACCCTTCTGCGAAGGCAAATGGAAAGTGTACCGTTTCACCTGGCATCTAAATCACATTTTGTTCTTCTTACCCTCTATTACAGGATAATTATCATTTATCTAAAAATAAGTAGAGAATCTTCTCACAGAAGTTTCCTATCATAGGATGTTAGAAATTTGCAATGTTAGAAATTTGTCTCCTGAAATAATAACCTTTGAAATTTTTCTCAATATAATTTATTATAGTTATGCTAGGGTTTTTCCCCATCACAGCAGGATCCCAGGCCATAATTATTATCTTAGTAGATGGTAAAATATAAAGAGTGCAGCATCTTTAAGGCAAAAGCTGAGCCTGGGGCAAGGGATTGATACTATGTTCCAAGATGTCCTCTCATCACATCATATGAGGGGTACATGATATCTACATGGCATTATTGGTGATGTTAACCTTGATATTTCTATTCAGGAAAAGACATGGTGGAATACAGTTTGGGCTGTGCGGGAGTGAAGTCACTCAAGTGATTTTCTTTTTCAAAATTCTTTACCATTAGCTTCCCAGGTCTCCATCTGTCCTGCGTCTTCTCCTTGCAGAGAAGTCAGCTGACAGTACCAACCTCCATAGTACCCCAAAGTGAAATAACATTATAGTAGCACCTGTAATTCATGGAGTCATAAGAACCTTTGGTGGTCATTTGGTCCAACTCCTACCTCACCTAGGAATCACCTCTACATAGCTTCCCATGAATGCAATCCAGATCACAGACATGCCCAGTCATGGGAAGATCACCACATCCCAAGGCAGCTGATTCCATTTTTTCAGAGCTCTACTTGGGAGAAAACTTCCTAAATTAATGTGAGAGCTGTCTTCCAGGAATGTTAGTTCATTAATCCAAGTTGTATACCCTGAACTACACAGAGGAAACCTTTGTTGGGTCAACTTTTCAACTATTTGAAATTGACTCTTATAATCAAAACATTCTCTTTTCTACCCACCACCCTGACCTCTATCTTTCTATCCTTTCAGTTTTGTGTGTGTGTGTGTTTGTGTGTGTGAGTGTGACTTTGGCTTCCCCATCAATCTCCTGTTTCTTGTCTTTCCAGAGCATCAATGATTTCCTCAGAGCTCACTCACCAGAGACCTCCTCCTGAGCCTCAGCCTCCTCCATCTCCACAGTATTTGATATTGTTGATCTTCCCAAATCTTCCATCTAAAACTTACCCTCCTCTTGGCTTCTTGACTTATCCTTCCCTTCTCACTCAACTCTGCCAGTTACTTTTCTGACTCCTACACCATATATGGGTGCCATCAACACTCTACTTTCAGTCCTCTTTTTCTTCTGATCATTTTTATTGTGGTAAAATATATACAACATAAAACTTACTATCTTAACCATTTTTAAATATACCATTCAATGATATTAAGTACATTTATATTGTTGTACAACCATAACCACCTGATCTCCAGAATTCTTTTTATATCCCAAAACTGAAACTCTATACCCACTAACTCTCCATTTCCTGCTCCCCCAATCCCTGGCAACCACCATTCTACTTTCTATCTATGATTTTGCCTTGGTCCTCTTTATTATAATGCCATTTGATCTCACAAAATCCCCGTAGACTTAGTGTTGGAACAAATATGTACTGAGGGTTTACTGTGTGCTAGGCACTGTGCTAGAGCCTGAAATTATAATCAGCTAAATGATTTATTTATATTTTCAGCCCTATTTTCTAACCAGATGATTGTCCAAACTCGTTGGCCATTAAAATTTCCTGTAGAGCCTTTTGTGTAGTAATATTTTTTTTATTTTGTAATAATTTTAGATTTACAGAAAAGTTGCAAAGTACACAGCCTTCCTGTACACCCCTCACCCACTTTCATTTCCTCTAATATTATCATCTTTCACTACTGTGGTACATTTATCAAAATTAAGAACCAGCATTGGTAGATTACTATTGACTAAACTCAAGACTACATTCTGACTTCATCAATTTTCCATTAATGTCCTTTTTATGTGTCAAAACTCTTAGGAGTTTGGCGTCTTTGATCACATTTACCCAGACCACTTGGTTAAGGTAGTGTTCACCAGATTTTTGCACTGTAAGGTTATTTTTTTTTTCCTTTTCATACTCTATTCTCTGGAAGCAAGTCACCAAATCCAGCCTACACTCAACAAGGTCAAGGAATTAAGCTCTACCTCTTAGAGGGCGGGAGTATCCATCTCTATTATTTGCAGTTATTCCATAAGGAAAATTTGTTTCTTCTCCTGAAAAGTCTTTAAAAATTTAAATTCATAGGGACATGTCAAACAGACTTTAGTAAGTCTGGGGAGAGGCCTAATAATCTGTACTTTTTGCTTTTCTTGGAAGAACAATCAGACCTGGGGTCCACTGCTCTAACTTGAAGTCAACATCCATATTTCCAAATGCTCATAAGACTTTTGAATGTCTCAAAAGCAGTTCACATCCCTACCAGAAAAAGGAAGTTCTCTTTCACATATGGCACCATAAATTCTTGTTCTCTCCCAGGTTAACAGTGTAGGAAACAGCTTTAATACTATTTTTGTTACTTAGACAATCATTATGTCATATAAATTGTTGCTTAGAAATATTTATTGAATTTATTCCTTTCTCTCTCCCTGGTCCAGGCCTTCTGGGCTAGGTAAAACCAATCTTAAAACCACTGCACGCCCTGTATAATTCCCCTCTTGAAAATATCACAGTAGCTACCCATTATCCATTATTATTGCACTCCCGAGAAGGAGTCCTTCTAACATGAGTTAGGGACAAAATGATGCCCTTAATAGTAGAGAATGGAGCTGTCATAGAATAAAGTGAGGTCTTCTGTGAGAAGAATAAAGTTCATTCCCATTGAGTTTCCTCTCTCTCTAAGTGTTATGTGGTCATAAGCCAGTTCCCTGAATCTGTCCTCTTGGATAAGTCTCTTTCTCCAGGTGACACTGCTACTCTAAGATGGGTGTGGGGCTACCCCCTGGTTATGAGCCACCTCCAGCCTTAGAAAACCTAGCAGTACATGGTTAGGAGCCTTGAAGCAAACCACTCAGGTCAGCCTCTGATCTGTACTTAGCTCTTCACCAAGCTATAGGGCCTCCAGTAAAAATGGAGTCTAGACATTTCCACAGAATTAAAACAGGCTCCTCAGGTAGGAGACCATACAATATTTTAAAATAAGGTCTTGACATATAATTAAAAGCATAAATTTATGTAAATTACACAACCTCCTAGCTCCAATTCCTAGGAAATCCTGCAAAGATGTCACTGCATTAAGAATTCAGGATCCTGTGGGAGGGTGTAGGTTACGCTGCCTGTGGGGTAGGGGTGTTGGTGGCCAGGGATGAGGTGCTTTCTCCAGCAAACCCTTCAGGACCAAAGAGCCGAAGGCATGACAACCAGGACACTCACCAGCAAAAAAAAAAAAAATTTAAAAATTCAGGACCCTGCCTAATGTCCTCATTCTGAAAAACAAGTCCTTATCCAGTCAATATTTCCCTCAATACACACAAAATCAACTCTTTGTTCTGTGCTTTGAGTCTGCTCACTCTCTGCTTCACCAAAAAAAGAAAAAAAGTAATTAATTTATCCACCTTCTAATTTTTCTCCCATTTTTTTCCTCTACCACCATCGTGGAAAAACTAACTCAATTCCCTGTTTCCTTGGTGGTATTTTTTTCACAATCACTTCAGCCCATAATAAATTCTCCTTCTCTGAGATGTTTAGTCTGTACTAGGTAATTTAAACTCTGTTAAGTATTGAACTACTTACTATACGATGTTTCATTTCTGATGAAAATTTGTAACCAATATAATACAAACTCTTTTTGGAAAGACAGCGACTTGGACAGCTCTCCTTAATGCTAAACACAGTATTAGACACACTTTATAATGGTATTAGACACACTTTAAAATAGTACAAATACTTAGCTATGTCTTCCTCATTATTACATGTTTTAGAAATAAAGACTGTACTTCCCAACAACCGACCCAACACTATGCCACAGTAGTTCGGGATAAATTCTTGCTTTTGGATAAGTTCCCGTTTTGCCGATGGTAATATCTCGATGTCATGAGCAAATCTCATTCTATCAGGTCAGCCTACTCCGGAATAGAAGGTACAGGCACCATCTCAGTGAGGAACTGTCTAAAATAAGTCATTGTTAGCAAATTCGAAGACATTAAAGATGGAGTATAAACAGATGCTGGAAAACAGTTCTAGTTTCTGATTGTGGCACCTAGGAAAGCATGCGCATGCGCACACGCTGAAATTACAAGGTTTACGTCAAGATCTTTGCGACACGCTATGAGAAGCTACGGGTCTAGGAGAACTTCCTGGGCTGTGTGCATTCAGATTTATTCTTTGAAAATATATATTGAGCACCTACTATGCACAGTAATCCTCTAGGCACTGGGAATATAGCTGTGAACAAATCAGACAAAAATCCCTGCCATCGTGGTACTTACATTCTAATGGAACTGTTTAAAGAACTGTTGAAAGCATGGTTATAATGGGGGCAGATTTCTATTTTTTTTTTCCTTTGCTTGCTTCCAGTGGTGAATATTACAGCAATTTCCTTTGATCAAAGTACAAACACACTCCAGCTGGCTTAAATGAGCACAATGATTCTATTTCTCCTTTTTAGACATACCTATGAAATACTTTAAAAGTTATCTACATATTCACAAAGTTAAGAATATTAATAAATATTGAGCATTTTCTAGCCAACTATTCTACTAAAATCTTTTCCTGCATTATCCCATTTTATCCTCAAAACACTCCTGTGTCCCTAGATGATAGGTACTATTATCATTATTATCATTCTATACATAAGAAAATGCAGCACAGGGAGATTAAGTAACTTTCTCAATGTTACAAGACAATTATTATGGGAAAACTGAATATTTATGCATGGCTGTCTGCTCCTTAAAATCTAAAAAAAATTATTTTGTCATTAGAAAACTTTTCTGAAACAACTTGTTCATTTTCCATTTGTCTGACATTTAGAAATGAATTTTGACATTGCATCATCATTCATTCTTCCAAAATGACAGTTTATTTCTTTTTAGCTAAGGCAATTATTTGTATAACTCCAATAAATGAGACAACCCCATTTTGATGAGATTAAAAGTATTAAAATTATCTTGTAAATATTTCATTTTTCTCTGCTAGTGAAGGCTCACTTTTAATCTGATTCACCTTAAGATGTTGGGTTTTGGTATCAATGCCAGGAAAGTGCTGGAAAGCTTTTCACTGCATAAAACTAGGATCAAAATTGGCAGTTGAAGAAGAATCTATAGACTTTTTTTTTAGAAACAGATAAGCACTTTGCTTTTGCAGTGGCATTTCTTACATTTGTTCCTTCCTATCAAAGCCAGCCAAAATAGAACTCTTGAGAATTTTTATCTATTGCCTATTTCATAACTAGTGGGAGCAGGAATTTGAGAAATAGAGGCAAGGGAAAGTTTTCCACCAGTTGGTAGACCCTGATTACATGTCAGAAGTACCCAGAATTTAAAAATCCAAATTTTTTAAAATTAATGATTTCTTCTGTGCTTTCCAATTATCCATTATAACAGCTCATGTTAATCCAGAACTTAACTATGTTCCAGGCACAGTTTAAGCACTTTATGTAGTAACTCACTTAGTCCACATAATAGTCTTGGTTCTATTGCTGTCAGCTTTTACAGATGAAGAAACTGAGGCCAAGAGGGTTTAAGAGATTTGTCCAAGATTAAGGAGTTGGTAAATCGCAGCAACAGGGGAGCCATGCCTAGATGGTCTGGCTCAGAGTCTACACTCTTGAGTACAACATCACGTTGATGCAGGATATGCTCTTTTTACTCCTCAGGAATAGGCCTACAGGTCCAATCGGGGGAATGTAAAGCAAGGTCACCTCTCTCCATTTGCCCTAAGGAGTGTGCCCTAAGTGTCAAAGTGTTGCAAGCAGTCCAGGAAAGTGCAGGAGTCACCCACAGGTTCAGGTTCATTTAAGGATAGGGTCAGAGTAGGATGGCCAAAGTGATTCTAGGCACAGACCAAAGGAAAACACCTGGTCTGATCAATGCCAACTGTTCACTACCAGCTGGGATGGCCTGGGCCTGGGATTATGAGTAGGCAGGTTTCCTGGCTGCAATGAAGAGCCAGGAGTCCAAGAACATGAGGTATAGCCAGAGCCTGGGGTGCCACAGATGTATGGGTAGGCAGCAGAGAAAGCAAAGATGGTAGGAGACTGCTAGAATGAACTTAGATGCTTTTAAAATAAGTCAGGAGAGGGCTTCCCTGGTGGCGCAGTGGTTGAGAGTCCGCCTGCCGATGCGGGAGACGCGGGTTCGTGCCCTGGTCCGGGAGGATCCCGCGTGCCGCGGAGCGGCTGGGCCCGTGAGCCGTGGCCGCTGGGCCTGCGCGTCCGGAGCCTGTGCTCCGCAACGGGAGAGGCCGCAACGGTGAGAGACCCACATACAGCAAAAAAAAAAAAAAAAAAATAAGTCAGGAGAACTGGGTTCCTCTTAAATACAGTGATATGTCATTGTACTATAATTTAGTGTCCTATCGCCCACTGTCTCCCCCATTCAGCAACAAATATTTATCTACTATGATCCAGGCACTGTCACTTCACCCTCATTGTTCAGGCTCATAAAGCCAGAACCTTAGACAAGTTACTTAATGCCTCTATGCCTCATATCCTTGTCTACAAATGGGAATAATCCATTTTGTCTAGCTTGTGTGTTCAGTGGATAGTGTTATATGGGGGAAACAAGTTATTACACTCCTAGAAGAATGTCCAGCATGCATACTACATAACTGCTCTGCTATTATTTTTGGTGTAAAGATCAATGAGGTAATGGTATGAAAATGCTCTTTCAACTGTGAAGGTCCCCAGAATGTAAAGAGTTATTATGGTGAGATTCCATACCCAGGATTAAACAGATATCTGAATACATAGTAACATCTTGTGTCAGTCACCCTGTGAGACTGGACCAGTCAAGTGTCAGAAACTCAGTAGGAAGGTGGTCATGAACAAGTCGAGTCTGGGTCTCCTAAAACAGCCTCATTCAGCTCTGATGACAATTTCCTGTCCTTATTAGTGGGCTTTCTGCACTAGGGGCAGAGGTAAGCCTTCCTCTCCTACTCTGGACAGGCCTGGACTGTGTGGCTCACAGTACTTAGATCTAACCATCAAGGAATCCAGACAATTGATAGCTATGAAATATTTAGACATAACCTTAGTCAGAGAAGTCCTCAACACTAAGTCAGACTGCACTCAGCCTCCACAGCAAATCTATCTCAACTTCTACAGGCGCCACCAAAGGTTTTTTATATATTTAATACTAAGCAGAAACCCGTGAACATAACAACTTGGTTACTCCCAGCTAATGAAACACATGTGCGTTAGAAGAAATTCTAATCAAATAAGAGAGCAAATCACCTCACACCTCACACAATTCAAAGGGCATTTTTTAATGAACCATTGGAGAATGCCCTGAGTCCAGTGCTTTTCCCTCCCCGCTTGAAACACCTATTTGAAAAGCCTATATTTTGACTGATGAGATCTGCCCTTGAACCAAATCTATGAGAGATAGGTAGCATTACCGAACATGAGAAACAGAAGTAGACTTACTACTTGCCAAACAAAAGTCGATCTGTGAAAGGATCTCTATCAAGACAGGAAGCAAGTCCCAAGGAAGAAGAGATGAAGAAACACGTCCTTCTCCATCATCTCTGAGTTGTGGACATGTTTTGCCAACAAGAAATAGAACTGTTTTCTTTACTGAACCTGCTGTTCCTTTAATGCCTGGGCATTGTCACAAACAGCCACTTGCATTCACTCATTCAATTAACTAATATGCTTTCAGCTCCCACTGTGTGCCAGGAACTCTTTCTACATCTCAAACATAAGGCTAATGGAATGAGTAAATCCATGGTTTTGCAAAGAGAAAAATGCTATATTAGTAACTCATCCTGTTATACAACCAACTGAGACACTTGGAAATAAGAAGGCTGAACACAAACATTGTTATACATTTTGTCACTGTTTCGGAATCAGTGCTTCTGGTCTACAGGTCAGGTAAATAATATACTACATATCCTCAAAAAATGTAAAGAATGAATAAAGTACTTCTTCGCTATTTGACTTGATCTTGCTGATAATCAAAGTAGGTTACTACCTAACTGATGTAAATTAAGATTAAATACCAAATCTCTCTCCAACCATCTAAAAAGTCTCATTTCTTTAAAATCTAGCAATTATAGATTCATTTGGGCTACCAATATTCCTCTTTTAAGACACAGATATGGGACTTCCCTGGTGGCGCAGTGGTTGAGAGTCCACCTGCCGATGCAGGGGACACGGGTTCGTGCCCCAGTCCGGGAGGATCCCACATGCTGCGGAGCGGCTGGGCCCGTGAGCCATGGCCGCTGAGCCTGTGTGTCCGGAGCCTGTACTCCACACGCAACGGGAGAGGCCACAGCAGTGAGAGGCCCGCATACCACAAAAAAAAAAAAAAAAAAAAAAGACGCAGATATGGCTGGGCAAACTGCAGTCATTAGCAGTACAAAGCATAGCCATTTTAATCAGATGACTTTCCTCTTAAATTTTACTTTGGGGGACTCTTGACCAACTGGAATATGGATTCTTTGTGGATCCAGGGGTTTGTCTGCAGTTTTAGAAGGTGTATCAGGATCGTGGCTTAAGCCTAAACTGCATGCAGCCCAGATTCTGGCTTATTTGCACCCTCCTGGGAAGACACTAATTCTAGCGGAGAAGTTGACAAGCATGGTTCATGGATTAGAAGAGTGACTCGGACAACAGCTTGGTGCTGTTTCTCTGACTGTCCCCTCAGCCTCCTAGTGACATTCATGAGTTGATTACTATTAGAAGGTGAGAAAGAAACAAGATGAGCCTTTCCCACTGGGCTCTCCATGGATTTCAGGAGCACAGGGTACTGGGGTGAGCAGTCTCAACAGAGATGGGGCAGTGCCAGGGGCGTGGACAGACACATGGACTCTCTGTCCTGGGCACCTTTGGCCTCAGCACAGATATTTGCAGGCCAAGAATCAGCAGCGCCACCTTCAGTGGGCACAACAAAGCTTGTCTGCATTATTGGGATCTTCCAGAATTATTTGGGAATTTCCACACAACAACTGAGAATGGAGCAATAGCAAAATTTGATTTGTAACACTTGTTAATATGCAAGTGTGTCCTGCGAAACCTGGGATTTCTGAAGAGGAAAAAAATTCCCAATGCTCTTCTAAGCCCAAAAGCATATCTGAAGAGGCAAATTCTAAAATCTTCACTGTGTGGGGCTTCAGCTACTTCCTTTGTACAATGAGAATTTTACCTGCTGCCACCTACTTGCTTTACAACTTGAAACCTAGATATTACATGATGAATACATTCATATTCTCAAGAAGAACTAAAAAAACCAACTTACATATATTAATGGTTTAGATTTTAATAAGGAGAGGAACATATTTTTGACCTTAAAACTCACTCATTTTTTTAAAAAGAAACTTTTTTTCCCTTTTTCCCTAGTTATGATTTTAGCTTTAGTTTGTTATAGCAATTGGATGAGAGGGAGAAATTTAAAAACAGAATAAATAGGGAGTCCAATTTCTTCAAGATTAAAAAAAAAACTTTAAACAAAGTTATTGCCCCTTTACCATATTTATCAAAGAAGCAAGCATCCATGGTTCTCTTTGTTAGGTAAAGTTTACGGGAAACAAAGATCCATTACAAGTAAATGAAAGTTAAATATTATTATTAAAAAATGTTCTCGGGCTTCCCTGGTGGCGCAGTGGTTGAGAGTCCGCCTGCCGATGCAGGGGACACAGGTTCATGCCCCAGTCCGGGAAGATCCCACATGCCGCGGAGCAGCTGGGCCCGTGAGCCATGGCCGCTGGGCCTGCACATCCGGAGCCTGTGCCCCGCAACAGTGAGAGGCCCACGTACAGCAAAAAAAAAAAAAAAAAAATTTCTCTTAAATTCCCAGTAGAAATGTTCATTAAAGATCAGCAGAATGTCAAGTTGGTAAGCACCTTAGTCTCATCTAAAGCAACTCGTTTATTTTATAAATGAGATAAACAATGCCCAGAAAATTGTAACTTACAGACATCTCAGGTCACAGAATGGCAGAAGCTGGAACCAGGTCTCACGTCTGCTCAGTACCAGCTCTCAAGGCACTTTCACTGTGACATACATACACACACATACACGCGCGCAGTTGCACGCACCTAGAACATCGCACAGCCATTGCTCACATTCTTTTCAAGAAGTAAATAAGATAACGTGACTTAAATTAGGAATGAGACTTAAAAGTTAAATAGGACCATTTAATGGAAACACTGATGTCAACAAATTACATCCTTTGGCATTTTGCAAGGAGTGGAGCCTCTCAGGGAGTCTAGAGACTGAATTCAATTCCCTAAACCAAACATTCAACGAGGCAGTTGCACACTTAGGTTACCCTGAATTACAACAGCACTGGATTAGAATTCTCTTTTGGTTTTTTTCATTTCTGCCTTTTGACAAGTTTTGAGAAAAAAATTAAGTACCGTGTGATAGTAAATAGGGAAGAATGTCCATCAACCTGAAATAGTCATTTCTACCATAACACTTCTGCTGGCACATCACCCTAATCTTGTCCTGTATTAGCTTGTGGCTGGATTATACCTGAGACAATCAGGTCCTCTGGCCCTCTCCCCTCCTCCCACACTGCACCCCACTGCCAGGTTTATCTCCTTAAGTCATTGTTTGTATTCTATCACTCTGTATTCAAGACCTATGATGGTGTGTGATTAACTGTGTATTGATTTATATCAAAATATTTTAATCTGGCTTTTTTGGCGCTTCATAATTTGTCTGCCTCTCATCAGCTCTACTTTCTGGCAGTCTGACTGCCTGTCTCTCCAGGAAATTAATCTCATTCCCATCACCAACCCTTTACTAAATGCTTTTACCGCCTTTCGTCCCCCTCTCTCCCCTACTACTGATATTTCAAATCCTACCAAGTTTCAATCGTACCCACTCAGGTCCTCCATGCAATCTCCCCACTGCTCCATCCCTCCCTGTGGAGCTCACCTTTCTCCCGTTTCATGACTTTTTCTCCTATTGTTTCATATCTGTTAGTCCTGCATTCCCAACTTCAACATAACATCTTTTAGGGCAAGAATCATGTCTCAGGACTCTCTTGAGCCCTCCTTCCACCCCCATTCCCATACACTCTAGCATCTTGCTGACTGTAGCAGATTTTCAGCAAACACTTTGACAATAGGACAGACCACATAAAATGGAGGAAGAGAACGCCAGCTTCATGCAAGTGATGCTGGCAAAAGCATAGCACTGTCTCTAGGCCTAACTCTCAGACGCATTGCTCTTCCTCGGGCTCCACATCACTCCATCACTAAATTGTTTCTGACCTCTTCCTCTGCAGGGTTTGTAAATCAGTCCTTTCTCTCTAACCATGATCTAAGTCTGAGCCACTTCTGACCAAGGTCATGACACCTTTAAGGCACCTCTCTTATTCCAAGGACACAGCCAACTGGAGGTTTTCATTTAGATCCCACCTCACCTCTTTTCCTCCATAAGAGAAAGCCTGGCCCTTTCCAGGCTGGAAGGTAGTGTCCACATAGACACTTAGCTGTGGAGACGCTCCTCCTCCCACATTGATGCCCCAAGCCCAGATGTCCCTACCCCTCATCCCAGCTAGGACTACAAAATATTGCCAGTTTCCCTTCCCTCTGCCTGCACCCCGCACAAATGACCATGATGCGGAGGGGATGCCTTGCAATAGTAGGATCTTTCCCACTTAAGTATCTACCTGCTACCTTCCCATACTAGACGGTACTGCTTCCAGCAGTATACACTTGCCCCAGCATCCCAAGTTCCAGCTCTCTCTCTGCCAGCACTGACTCCCAAGGAGGTGAGGAGAGCCCCCGGGAGGGCCAGGCATTCTTCCCTCCACTCTTCCCTCACACCAGGTGACCGACCACACCCAGTAGTCCTTAACCTAACCACCCAAGTTTCACCTTCGAAGTGAAGAAACGTTTGCTCTCCGCAACTTCTCCTTAAAATAGGAAATAATATATTCCAAGTAATGCATCTGTGTGTTTCATCAATAGTGCCCTCAGTAAAATATGTCATCTCCCTTTCCTTTTGCTTCCCTATCAGGAACAGGAGATCCAGGTCTCAGAAGTTGAATCTTTTTTCCCTCCTCCTTCTCCTCCCAACTTCGCCGGCAAGAAAGGCGTGGCATAATTCATTTTCGGGCCTTCCTCAGCTCTCGCCTCTCCCGGGTCATCCCCTTCCTCTCTCTAGCACGCGCCCAGGGTGCCCAGGCAAATTGCTCGCCACCCTGCTCCGCACTCCCGGAGGCCTGCATCTCAAGCCAAGGAGTTCCCTTTCCTCTTCTTCCCAGGGGATGTCTTTTAGGTCTAGTCACCCAGGCTCCCGCTTTGGTGGATTTCCAAAAATCCTCCACCTGCCAGACCTCCTCGCTCGCGGGCAACGCGCCGCAACGCCCAAGAGCACCTAATCCCCGGCCCTCCGCTCTGCGCCCGCCCACGGGATCTCTTCCGCTCTCGGAACGCCCCCTGCGCCCAGGGCCGCCGCAACAGGTTCAGTCCCAGGTGCCCAAGTGCCGGATCCTTAACCTCGTGCTACCCCAGTCCTCCAAGTTCTTCGACCCGCTCCTGCCAACCCCAGGGCCCCGTCGGGTCCAAATGCCAGCGCGGAACGCTCGCCCTCCCTGCGACTCCACCCTAGACTTTCCTCCTGGGTCTCCAGCGCCCAGTGCGGCCACTTACCCAGGGCGAGGGCCAGGAGCAGTGGCAGGGAGCTGGCGCCGCTGCCCGGGGCGGCCCGGGCCATCAACCCCGCTGCCGGGCCGAGCAGCCCCGAGACGAGTCTCCCGCCTCCTCCTGCGCCCCCTTCCCGGGCCACGGGCGCCCGACGGGGTGCCTGAAAACGAATCCCGGAGCTAGCAAGAAGCGAAACTACTCCCCAGGCTGGCACCCGGCTACCGGGCGGGCGAACACCCCGGGCGGGCGGCCGACCGGCTACGCGAGTGTCGCCGGGAACAGGGAGCCTCCTATTTATCCGCGCTCTTTCTGCACACACCCCATCGACGAGGCGCAGGACTTCGTCGTGGTGGCCTCCACGCCGTTCCCACCCAAGTTACCCCACACCCACACTCCGGGACACTTGCGGGTTGCCCTCGGGTCAGCTCACCCACGCCCCCTGCTGGGTCGCACCTGACGGTTCATTTCCCTCCCCTTGGGGAGTCGAGGAGGTGGGGAGGGAGCGGAAAGAGAACACGTGTAGGGGCCCGAGGTGCGGGGCCTGCGGGCCGCCGTGGAGCAAGCCGGCTCTAAACTCCCTCCCCGAGCCCACTGAGCGAGAACCGCAGACCCGGACTGCTCTGGAATTCCAGCTCCCCTTATTTCAGCCAATTGCCGGTGTCAGCCAACACTCACTGTGGTTACCCTCGGGCATTTGACAATTCCCAAGCTTCTCTTTTCCACACATAATTTGTTGAATATCTGGGAGTGTGGGCTCACCAAGAGCTACTTTAAGGATGTCACTGATATTTTTTATTTCTCCATTTACTCGTCTATCCATTGTATTTTTCATTTATTTATTTAATTCATCAACTCCTCTGGATCTATAAGAATAAGGAGAATGCTTTTTGCCTGGGGCTTGCCGAGCACTATCTCTACTACAATACACCACTTCTTTGAGGAGACGTGGAATCTGATGGTTCTGCACCAAGCATTTCCTGGAACACAAAGGCATCCGCCCAGCTTTCAAAGAGAGAAAGCAGCATCCAGTTTTACCTTACATAACTAATATGCTTGTCTCCAAAATAACTAAAAGGTACAGCAGTTTTCGTACTGATCTATATTCCTCTTGCTTGATCAATATGTGTAATCATGCCTCCTCAGTAAAGAAGTTATATTTCTATAGCATCCGAAAGTCCAATAAACATTCATTTACATAAGAAATGCAGTTCAGATGTCTTCCCCTTCCTCCCCATTGTTTAAATGAAACAAATTATCATGTGCTTTTCTTCCACAAGTGACATTTCATTTCGAAACCAATTCACATTATTTTAGCGCGCGAGGCAACCAATATATCCAGAGGAATAAAAATCAGTTAGTAATTTCCAGAATCCCATTCTAGCGCCCACATGACAGCTCATAAAGCATCTATGAGAAGACAGACATGAGGTTTAGAGAATTCAAGGTTGTGAGATAGACGGTTACTGCACCCCAGATAAAAAGGGCAAGAGCACACGAAGCCAAGGGGATTTGACATCATCTCCCTCCTTTCCATCTCCATCCTTCCCTTTTCCTTTCTGATATTGTCTCCTTTCCTCAGGATCAGGGCCCTAGGTGAAGGCATCTTTCACTCTGAGACGGCACCCTAGCCAACAACTGTCCTGGTATCCTCAACAGAACATTACTATTTTAGTTTCCTTCTCCATAAATGTTAATAAAAAATAAAGCAAACCTAAGTAAAAAATACCAGATGTTTGTCGAATATTGTAAAGTGCCAAGACTTGGTGTAAATGTTCACCATTCATGCCATTCAAAGGGTAAATTAACTGTTTCAGGCCACTGGAGTATGAAATAGGGTACTTGAATATATTAAATAAGCCAGATAAATTAATAACCTTCCCTAAGGGCTTTGTTTACTGCCAGAAGTAAAATAAGTACTCCAGAGAATATGGTTTCCAAATTTCCTGGCACTGAAGGTTCAATCTCTTCAAGGTCAAGCAACATTCTCTTTCCTTTCTTTCTTCCTACCCTCCTTACTGCCTGTGTTCCTTCCTTCTTTCTCTCCCTTCTTCTCTTCCTCCTCCTTTTTTCTCACTCTCAATTCATTCACTAAGGGGGAAAGTCAATCTGCATTCCAACCACTAACTTTGCAAGAGTAGGAGGCAAGAACTGACTTTCATGAGGCCTCATTCGTGTAACTGAGGTGTGTCTGATCAATGCTTTAGATTATAAACTGAGCTGTTACTAAGAGATGAATGGGTCAAATCTATAACAGAGTCACAAGGTAGAACTTATATTCCCAGAATCCCCAAGCCAAGGATTGCTTGAATCGTGTCTTTCCTATGCCAGCTTTAGTCTGATATAACCAGCCCTCCTGAACCTGGTATGAGGTTTAAGTGGATGCCTTTGGAGGCCTTTAAGCATCAATGCTTTCTCTTCTCACACAGAGCGGCCTCCAGCAGGGATACTCCTCCCACTCCACTGCACAGGACAAAATAAGCTTGTGGCTATTTGTGAGGCACAACACCTAAACAGACACACATGTGGTGGTAGAAAGGAAAATTCTAGAATGTATCCATTCAAGGTCAGCATGTAATCTCCAAATTATGACTTTAAAGTATTCAGTAGCATAGGAGATTTCCTAGTAGTCAGTAACATTATTTAATTCAATAAGAGTAGATGAATAAAAAGAAATATGAATGGTGAATATAATGTTTTTATAGTAATGATAAACATTATTCATTGTAGATTATTAAAAATTAGTAGTATATATAGAGGGTTTTCAAATGTTCTTAAAACTATTGAATTAGTCTCTGGAAAACCAGTGAAAAATCAATGCTCAAAAGCTGTATTCAGGTGATTTTGCTTTACACCCTAGTTTTTCTGGGGAAAGAGGATTATTAGTGTCTTTTTTTTCTTACATATTTTATCATACCTTCTTCTTCACTCCTTCAGGTATCCATTTTTTATACGTATGCCTCAATCTGTTTGACTTGTTATCTTTTTTCAGCTTAATATTGATACAAGTTTAGTAAATCTCAAATATAATCATCTATGTGATATCTATCAGTTTCAGCTCTCTATTATGACAATTTCCTGTGACCATATTCATACTTACTTGATAAAGAAACTTCTGGGGCTTCCCTGGTGGCGCAGTGGTTGAGAATCCGCCTGCCGATGCAGGGGTCGCAGGTTCGTGCCCCGGTCCGGGAAGATCCCACATGCCGCGGAGCGGCTGGGCTCGTGAGCCATGGCCGCTGAACCTGCGCGTCCGGAGCTTGTGCTCCGCATAAGTAGGCAAGCACTTCAGTGGCATAATTTTAATGTTGTAATATGACCAGGCCTTAGACATCCCTCCCAAACACACCTGGCACAGTGGCTTCAACCCTTCCTACATGGTCATAGTTTCCCATCAGTGTCGACACCCCTCCATGTGGGACCACAGGGTAGTATACTATGTACAATTGGCTCTGGAGGTGTTTTTTTTTTTTTTTTTTTTTTTTTTTTTTGCGGTACGCGGGCCTCTCATTGCCGTGGCCTCTCCCATTGCAGAGCACAGGCTCCGGACACGCAGGCTCAGCAGCCATGGCTCACAGGCCCAGCCGCTCCGCGGCATGTGGGATCTTCCCGGACCGGGGCACGAACCCATGTCCCCTGCATCGGCAGGCGGACTCCCAACCACTGCGCCACCAGGGAAGCCCTGGAGTTTTTTTAGTCTGTTCAAATGGGACTTTGTCACTGAATGCCTGGATCACAAATTACTCATCTCTCTGAGCCTCAGTTTTCTCATCTATAAAATGTGATGGTAATGATTGGCACAGTTTTTATGATTCACAATGATATGTATCTCTAAGGCAAAAATCTGGCATATTAGAAATTATTCAGTGTATTATGGTTATTATATTATTTTACAATCTATTTATAGATTACATAAGGGAAAAAAGTAGGGACTAGCTTCCTTCATTAACCCTCTCTTACTAATATTCTTAGTGGAGGGAAGGAAAGAGCACAGAGCAAATCCCTGATGAGAAGGCTTCCCCAGGGGCGCATTGGTTAAGAATCCGCCTACCAATGCAGGGGACACGGGTTTGAGCCCTGGTCCGGGAAGATCCCACATGCCACGGAGCAACTGAGCCCGTGCGCCACAACTACTGAGCCTGTGCTCTAGAGCCCGCAAGCCACAACTACTGAGCCCTCGTGCCACAACTACTGAAGCTCACGCGCCTAGAGCCTGTGCTTCACAGAGAGAGAAGCCACCACAATGAGAAGGCTGCACACCACAACGAAGAGTAGCCCCCCACTCGCCACAACTAGAGAAAGCCCGCGCGCAGCAACGAAGACCTAATGCAGCCAAAAATCAATAAATAAAATAATACATTTATTTTTAAAAAATTTCTGATTGGAAAGTAACAATGAACCTAAAATTCCATGAATTTGGGCACTGTCTGTGCCTCTGGCAATCCCTTAGACCCCTCTGACCTTCTTTCATCTGGTGGCTTCAAACTTATCCCAGGATTTGGTGCAACTGTAGCAATCATTGGAACAGAACATCAGAAAGAAGCAGAGTTGTTAGAAGCAGAGGTGGCAACACCTCTGAGGGAATCTCAGGTCCTGGGGGCAGACTTTAGGAAGCATAGTAGAAAGCATTAGGGGTAAAAAAAAGGAAGGGGGATAGGGAAGTAGAAGTAATGTTATCACAGGAAAACTTGCAAACGACTTGCCAGATAGAGAATATTCTCCTAACCCATACAATGGCAAAACTGTCACCCCTCAATTTTTTTCTGCTCTTGTCCCTGTATTCTAGTTCATCAAACATACTGAATACCTACCTTGCACCATGAATTGTATTAGGAGGTGCTGGTATTACCCAAATGAACACATCTGAGATGGGAGCATCTTGCCTGTAGCATCTTTCACCCCACTGTGGACACACTTATTGTGGACAAAGTGAGTGTTCCTGTCCCCTCCCCACTATCCCATAAGTCCCCCTCACAGGTAGGGGAGGAATTTTTTCAGTTACTTTTACATGAGTTCCTCAATCCACTGCCAGAATAATAATAACAATGAACACTTACTGATGCTTATTGTGTAGCAGGCACCATTCTCAGCACTTACGTACACTAACTTTTTAAATGCTCACCAAATACAATGTGAATTATGTATCATTGTTATTCTCATTTCACAGCGAGGACATTGAAACATGGAAGTTAAATAAGTTGCCCAAAGTCCCGTAGCTGATATATGGCAGAGCTATGCTGTGTATGCTCAAGTTCTGAATCCTGGGCACATTCTTCAAATCCAATGACCTAGTAGTAAATCGTTGCCATTGACTTTGTGCAGCTCAAATAGTCATAGGGAGTGTAGTCAATCCTCTGGTCACCTGCTAGAAGTCTCATTTGGGAACAACAGTGTATCTAATGAGTTCTTCATTTGACTTCCTGAAAAATTGCTTCCCTTCAAAATATAGAGGAAGAGATGAGGGGATTGCTGCATTGGACTGTAATTCTAACTCACAAGGTGAGATTGGCTGTAAAGTTAAAAACAAAATAAAACATAGGAGACAAATGACGATGCAACCCTAGAATTAGTTCTGGCCATGTAGGGGGAAGACTGGAATCGGCTATGCAGCATCAGCTGAAAGAAAGCATCACAGAGAAAAACAGGCATGCTAAGAGGGCTTGAGAAGCTAAAAAGGGTGAATTTTCAACAGAGTTTAAAACTCTCAAAAAAAACGTGATTAGTGTTATGCAATTATTAACAATCTCAGTTAAAAATTATCTAAAATCTGGAGAGGAAGTCACATATTCATGTGCAGACAAGAGTGACTATAACAGACCTGCGAAAAAAGCCTCTGAAGAGGTTGAGATGTCCGAAAATTACTTGGGACCACAGAGCTCTAATTATGTTCATAATGAAGATATCAAAATGGGGCATGGCCAATTGCTCTGTGCCAATGGTGCAGCAAACGTGAGTCACACATACACGCATTTTTTTCCACTTTTATTGTGATTTAGCTTTTTCTTCCAAGCAGAACAAAAGAGAAAAAAAGAGCATCTGAGGAGGTATCAAAACCCAAGATGAGTGCAGAATTTCCTTGTTTTTTAAGGCTGACCAGTATTTCATTGTATATACACACCACATCTTCTTTATTCATTCATTTGTATATAGATATTTAGGTTGTTCCCATATCTTGGCTGTTGTGAATAGTTACACAGTAGGAGTGCTAATATCTCTTCAAGATCCTGATTTTAATTCTTTGGCATAAATACCTAGAAGTGGGACTGCTGGATCATATGGTAGTTCCATTTTAAACTCTTTGAAGAAACTTTGTACTGTTTCCCATAGTAGCAGCACCATTTTACATTCCCATCTCCAGGGATTCTAACTTCTCCTCATCCTCACTAACAACTGTTGTCTTTTTTTATAATAACCATCTAGCAAGTGAATTCTGCAATATGTTACAACATGGATGAATCTTAAGGACATTATAATAAGTGAAATAAGCCAGTCCCAGAAAGAAAAATATTGCATGATTCCATTTATATGAGGTATCTAAAATAGTCAGATTCATAGACTCAAAGAGTGGAGCAGTGGTTTCCAGGGGCTGGGCAGACAGAGAAAAGAGAAATTACTAATCAAGTGGCATAAAGTTTCAGTTAAGCAAGATGAATAAGCTCAAAGATCTGCTGTCCCTTGCATCCATAGTCAACAATAATGTCATGTACACTAACAATTTTTTTAGGAGGGTAGATCTCACGTGTTTTATTCTTACCACAATAAAACAAAATGTAAAAACAAAAAACCCAAGATGAATATAGACATCTTACGAGAGTTTGCAAATCCTTTGATGAATTCAAGTGTTTTGATTCATATGAGTTATATTCCAAGACACTGGGGAGGAGGTGGAGCTACTAGTAATCGATGTGAATTCAATCCCAAAAGACTGAAGATAAGGAAATACATTTTTAGTGTTCCCCAAAGGGAAGAACGTATAGCTCCTAAATGATAAGTTGCTAAACTTAACCAGACTGGTAAGGGTTCTTGCCTCTGTTTCACAAATAACAGTTCTTTCTGGGTTGTTTAGCCTTAAGCAGAGAGGACAGAGGCAAGGAGTGGGGGAAGGAAGGTGGCTTGCATAGATTTCTTCAAATATTTGAAGAATTGTAACATGGAAAATTAATTATATTCATACCGCTCAGTCCCAGTGGTTGCAACAAGCACCTAAGGGTTAGAGGCAGATGCATTTGGATTCAATATAAAGATCCGTCTAAAATTCTAATGAGAAAATAGATTCCCTGGGGAAATAATACATACCCTGGCACTGGAAATGCACATGCTATGTACTGTAAAGGCAATTCCAATAATTTCATCTCATTCCTAACCTGGAGATGCTGAGATTCCAAGGCTAGATGACTTTAAACAAACTTTTTCAACCATAAAATGCTAATACAACACTGCAAGTTTTCTTCCTTCAATACTGTTTTAAAGTAACCAGAAGATCACTGAGAAACCATTTCTGCTCAAATCTGCCATGAAACTAGACATTTAAAAAATAATTTTGAAAACTAATTAACATACAAATGGCTAAGGATTCTCCATATTCTAAACTATCTTCAAATTGCAACTTAATTTAAAATTTAATTTAAAACCAGTACTTTTAGTTTATGGTCCATTATATTTATGTGCTCACCGGCTCCCACAGAAATGAAAACGAGGTAATAAAATGTACATATTACAAATCATGGTCTATTGGTCTCACAAATGATACAGTTTAACAATTTCTGCATTTTTAGCCTATCGACAAGTACAAGATTATGTCAATTATCAAATCATTTAAATGTGAGTTGCATAAGGTTAAATTTTGACACAGCTCAAATCGCAATCTTTAAGCTATCTAGATTATATTTTTCAATGTACTCCTGAGGGCACAAAATGGAGATTTAACTTAGGGCTATGGACATAAATTGCATTTAAACAGAGTAAATAGTCCCAGGAACAAAGAAATCTAAAGGAAGGATTCTTTTTAACTACAGTTGATGCCCCAAAAGATGAAGGCTGAGACTTGCAATGTAGTCTAGACTGAAAAGCTGTTATTGAGACTTCCAGCTGTGATGACAAATGACGTTTGTAAATCTTAATGACTTCTAACTGCTGTATCCCTTTCTTTGGGCAAACTGTCAAAATGCTAAATTCAACAGAAAAATTCCCTAGAGTGAGTAAATAGCCTTAACCTTCTCCCTTTAAATGTTCATAATTTCAGATTTTAGTTTTTCATGATGTTCTTTTTCATTTGTACTTTCTTCATCCTTAAAAAGCCTTGGAAGCATCCATTCTTATGGCTATCTCTTATCGTCTTTGTTTTATAAATAAGACATAGAGAAGTTTTATAACACAAGTGTCAGCATTAGAGCTAGAATCAAGGACTTTTACAACTGAATCCAATACATAATCTAGCACACTATATCCTTCTGCCACACTAGTGCGGACAACTTCATTAATAAAACTCATTTCAGGTCATTCCAGACTTGCAAATTATCATTGCCTGTCATCCCACAGGTAAGATCGAAATTATGCCCCTCCTTTAGAAATTTACCTAGCAGAAGATGGTGTGGTAAAGAAATTAAAACATTTATTATACAAACCTTCCCTCAACCCTCTCAATTTTTATATTTCCACCATCTCTCTCCCTTTAAGGATATATTTACACTGCAGTTATTTTCAACTATCTCCTTTACTATCATCTGAAATACTTTTCCCCATGAATCAAAATGATAGCTCTGCAAACAATCAATGTCTCTCGTTGCTTTCCCAAAGCACTTCTGCCCAGAGAAGAGTTGCAAGCCACCTGCACCATCTTAATGGCCACTTATGCAATGCCCTGCTCCAGAAGAAGGAAATAAAATAACCGAAGATGGAAAATACTATCTTTTCCCTGCCACTTCACCACCTGCTTTCCTGTTTCATTTCCAATGCTATTGCATTAACTCAGACCCTTATCATCTGGTACCTGGAATGAGCTTCTGATTTCCCCAACTCCAATGTTATTTCTCTGCTTCAGTTACCTCATATGTAAAGTGGAGAATAATAATGAGTCCTCTTTCACTGGATGGTTGTGGAAAATAAATGAGTGGATACATAGAAAATGTTCAGACTAGTATCTGGCACATAGTAAGCACTGAATAAACGTTAAGTAAAATTTTACCCTTTACACTGCAAGACTGGTAATTCCACAATGAAAATCTGAATATATCCAGAATCTACCCTCTCTTATCTCTTCCACTGCTACCATCTTGGTTAAAACCACCATCAGTTCTTGTCTAGATTATTATAAGAGCCTCCTTACCGGCCTTTCTGCTTCTGCCCTGGACCATCTCTGCTTAGCTCAGTAGCTGAATGATCATTTTGATTGTTTTTTTTTAACATCTTTATTAGAGTATAATTGCTTTACAATGGTGTCAGTTTCTGCTTTATAAAAAAGTGAATCAGTTATACATATACATATATCCCCATATCTCCTCCCTCTTGCATCTCCCTCACACCCTCCCTATCCCACACCTCTAGGTGGTCACAAAGCACCGAGCAGATCTCCCTGTGCTATGCGGCTGCTTCCCACTAGCTATCCATTTTACGTTTGGTAGTGTATATATGTCCATGCCACTCTCTCACTTTGTCCCAGCTTACCCTTTCCCCTCCCCATATCCTCAAGTCCATTCTCTAGTAGGTCTGCATCTTTATTCCTGTCTTGCCCTTAGGTTCTCTGACCATTTTCTCTTTTTTAAATTCCATATATATCTGTTAGCATATGGTATTTGTTTTTCTCTTTCTGATTTACTTCACTCTGTATGACACTCTCTAGGTCCATCCACCTCACTACAAAAAACTCAGTTTCCTTCCTTTTTATGGCTGAGTAATATTCTATGGTATATATGTGACATATATTCTTTATCCATGCATCTGTTGATGGACACTTAGGTTGCTTCCCTGTCCTGACTATTGTAAATAGAGCTGCAATGAACATTTTGGTACATGACTCTTATTGAATTACGGTTTTCTCAGGGTATATGCCCAGTAGTAGTATTTCTGGGTCATATGGTCATTTTATTTTTAGTTTTTTAAGGAACCTCCATACTGTCCTCCATAGTGGCTGTATCAATTTACCTTCTTGCACCAACAGTGCAAGAGGTTCCCCTTTTCTCCACACCCTCTCCAGCATTTATTGTTTCTAGAGTTTTTGATGATGGCCATTCTAAATGGTGTGAGATGATATCTCATTGTAGTTTTGATCTGCATTTCTCTAATGATTAACGGTGTTGAGCATTCTTTCATGTGTTTGTTGGCAATCTGTACATCTTCTTTGAATAAATGTCTATTTAGGTATTCTGCCCATTTTTTGATTCAGTTGCTTTTTTGATATTGAGCTGCATGATTTGCTTGTATGTTTTGGAGATTAATCCTTTGTCAGTTGCTTCATTTGCAAATATTTTCTCCCATTCTGAGGGTTGTCTTTTCGTCTTGGTTATGGTTTCCTTTGCTGTGCAAAAGCTTTTAAGTTTCATTAGGTCCCATTTGTTTATTTCTGATTTTATTTCCATGTCTCTAGGAGGTGGGTCAAAAAGGATCTTGCTGTGATTTACATCACAGAGTGTTCTGCCTATGTTTTCCTCTAAGAGTTTGATGGTGTCTGGCCTTACATTTAGGTCTCTAATCCATTTTGAGTTTATTTTTGTGTATGGTGTTAAGGAGTGTTCTAATTTCATTCTTTTACAGCTAGCTGTCCAGTTTTCCCATCACCACTTATTGAAGAGGCTGTCTTTTCTCCACTTTATACTCTTGACTCCTTTATCAAAGATAAGGTAACCATATGTGTGTGGGTTTATCTCTGGGCTTTCTATCCTGTTCCATTGATCTATATTTCTGCTTTTGTGCCAGTACCATACTGTCTTGATTACTGGAGCTTTGTAGTATAGTCTGAAGTCAGGAAGCCTGATTCCTCCAGCTCCGTTTTTCTCTCTCAAGATTGCTTTGGCTATTTGGGGTCTTTTGTGTTTCCATACAAATTGTGAATTTTTTTGTTCTAGTTCTGGGAAAAAATGCCAGTGATAGTTTGAAAGGGATTGCATTGAATCCGTAGATTGCTTTGGCTTATAGAGTCATTTTCACAATGTTGATTCTTCCAATCCAAGAACATGGTATATCTCTCCATCTATTTGTATCATCTTTAATTTCTTTCATCAGTGTCTTATAATTTTCTGCATACAGGTCTTTTGTCTCCTTAGGTAGGTTTATTCCTAGATATTTTATTCTTTTTGTTGCAATGGTAAATGGGAGTGTTTTCTTACTTTCACTTTCAGATTTTTCATCATTAGTGTATAGGAATGCCAGAGATTTCTGTGCATTAATTTTGTATCCTGCTCCTTTACCAAATTCATTGATTAGCTCTAGTAGTTTTCTGGAAGCATCTTTAGGATTCTCTATGTATAGTATGTCATCTGAAAATAGTGACAGCTTTACTTCTTCTTTTCCAATTTGTATTCCTTTTATTTCTTTTTGTTCTCTGATTGCTGTGGCTAAAACTTCCAAAACTATGTTGAATAATAGTGGTGAGAGTGGGCAACCTTGTCTTGTTCCTGATCTTAGTGGAAATGGCTTCAATTTTTCACCATTGAGGACGATGTTGGCTGTGGGTTTGTCATATATGGCCTCTATGACGTAGAGGAAATTTCCCTCTATGACTACTTTCTGGAAGGTTTTTATCATAAATGGGTGTTGAATTTTGTTGAAAGCTATCTCTGCATCTATTGAGATGATCATATGTTTTTTTCTGCTTCAATTTGTTAATATGGTGTATCACGTTGATTGATTTGCATATATTGAAGAATCCTTGCATTCCTGGGATAAACCTCACTTGATCATAGGGTATGATCCTTTTAATGTGCTGTTGGATTCTGTTTGCTAGTATTTTGTTGAGAATTTTTGCATCTATGTTCATCAATGGTATTGCCCTGTACTTTTCTTTCTTTGTGACAACTTTGTCTGGTTTTGGTATCAGAGTGATGGTAGCCTTGTAGAATGAGTTTGAGAGTGTTCCTCCCTCTGCTATATTTTGGAAGAGTTTGAGAAGGATAGGTGTTAGTTTTTCTCTAAATGTTTGATAGAATTCGTCTGTGAAGCCATCTGGTCCTGGGCTTTTGTTTGTTGGAAGATTTTTTAATGACAGTTTCCATTTCAGTGCTTGTGATTGGTCTATTCGTATTTTCTATTTCTTCCTGGTTCAGTCTCTGAAGGTTGTGCATTTCTAAGAATTTGTCCATTTCTTCCAGCTTGTCCATTTTATTGGCATAGAGTTGCTTGTAGTAAACTCTCATGATCCTTTGTATTTCTGCAGTGTCAGTTGTTACTTCTCCTTTTTCATTTCTAATTCTAATGATTTGAGTCTTCTCCCTTTTTTCTTGATGACTCTGACTAATGGTTTATCAGTTTTGTTTATCTTTGCAAAGAACCAGCTTTTAGTTTTATTGATCTTTGCTATCGTTTACTTCATTTCTTTTTCATTTATTTCTGATCTGATCCTTTATGATTTCTTTCCTTCTGCTAACTTTGGGGTTTTTTTGTTCTTCTTTCTCTGATTGCTTTAGGTGTAAGGTTAGGTTGTTTATTTGAGATGTTTCTTATTTCTTGAGGTAGGATTGTATTGTTATAAACTTCCCTCTTAGAACTGCTTTTGCTGCATCCCATAGGTTTTGGATCACCGTGTTTTCATTGTCATGTGTTTCTAGGTAGTTTTTGAATTCCTCTTTGATTTCTTCAGTGATCTCTTGGTTATTTAGTTGTGTATTGTTCAGCCTCCATAGCATGGTGGTAGGAAAAGATACCTGATTCGATTTCAATGTTCTTAAATTTACCAAGGCTTGATTTGTGACCCAAGATATGATCTATCCTGGAGAATGTTCCATGAGCACTTCAGAAGAAAGTCTATTCTGTTGTTTCTGGATGGAATGTCCTAAAAATATCAATTAAGTCCATCTTGTTTAATGTATCATTTAAAGCTTGTGTTTCCTTATTTATGTTCATTTTGGATGATCTGTCCATTGGTGAAAGTGGGGTGTTAAATTCCCCTACTATGATTGTGTTACTGTTAATTTCCCCTTTTATGGCTGTTAGTATTTGCCTTACATATTGAAGTGCTCCTATGTTGGTTGCATAAACATTTACAATTGTTATATCTTCTTCTTGGATTGATCCCTTGATCATTAGGTAGTGTCCTTCTTTGTCTCTTGTAATAGTCTTTGTCTTAAAGTCTATTTTGTCTGATATGAGAATTGCTGCTCCAACTTTCTTTTGATTTTCTTTTGCATGGAATATCTTTTTCCATCCCCTCACTTTCAGTCTGTCTGTATGTGTCCCTAGGTCTGAAGTGGGTCTCTTGTAGACAGCATATATATGGGTCTTGTTTTTGTATCCATTCAGCCAGTCTGTGTCTTTTGGTTGGAGCATTTAATCCATTTACATTTAAGGTAATTATCGATATGTATGTTCCTATTACCCTTTTCTTAATTGTTTTGGGTTTATTATTGTAGGTCGTTTCCTTCTCTTGTGTTTCCTGCCTAGAGATGTTCCTTTAGCATTTGTTGTAAAGCTGGTTTGGTGGTGCTCAATTCTCTTAGCTTTTGCTTGTCTGTAAAGCTTTTAATTTCTCCATCAAATCTGAGTGAGATCCTTGCTGGGTAGAGTAATCTTGGTTGTAGGTTTTTCTCTTCATCACCTTAAATATGTCCTGCTACTCCCTTCTGGCTTGCAGAGTTTCTTCTGAAAGATCAGCTGTTAACCTTATGGGGATTCCCTTATTTGTTACTTGCTGGTTTTCCCTTCTGCTTTTAATACTTGTTCTTTGTATTTAATATTTGATAGTTTGATTAATATGTGTCTTGGTGAGTTTCTCCTTGGATTTATCCTGCATGGGACTCCCTGTTCTTCCTGGACTTGATTAACTATTTCTTTTTCCATATTAGGGAAGTTTTCAACTCTAATCTCTTCAAATATTTTCTCAGCCCCTTCTTTTTCTCTTCTTCTTCTGCGACCCCTATAATTCGAATGTTGGTGCATTTGATGTTGTCCCAGAGGTCTCTGAGACTCTCCTCAATTCTTTTCATTCTTTTTTCTTTATTCTACTCTGTAGCAGTTATTTCCACTATTTTATCTTCCAGGTCCCTTATCCGTTCTTCTGCCTCGTTTATTCTGCTAGTGATTCCTTCTAGAGAATTTTAAATTTCATTTCTTGTGTTGTTCATCATTGTTTGTTTGCTCTTTAGTTCTTCTAGGTCCTTTTTAAATGTTTCTTGTATTTTCTCCATTCTATTTCCAAGATTTTGGATCATCCTTACTATCATTATTCTGAATTCTTTTTCAGGTAGACTGCCTATTTCCTCTTCATTTGTTAGGTCTGGTGGGTTTCTGCCTTGTTCCTTCATCTGCTGTGTGTTTCTCTGTCTTCTCATTTTGCTTAACTTACTATGTTTGGGGTCTCCTTTTCGTAGGCTGCAGGTTCGTACTTTCCGTTGTTTTTGGTATCTGTCCCCAGTGGCTAAAGTTGGTTCAGTGGGTTGTGTAGGCTTCCTGGTGGAGGGGAATAGTGCCTGTGTTCTGGTGCATGAGGCTGGATCTTGCCTTTCTTGTGGGCAGATCCACGTCTGGTGGTGTGTTTTGAGGTGTCTGTGGCCTTATTATGATTTTAGGCAATCTCTGTGCTAATGGGTTGGGTTGTGTTCCTGTCTTGCTAGTTGTTTGACATAGGGTGTCCTGCACTGTAGCTTGCTGGTCGTTGAGTGGAGCTGGGTCTTGGCGTTGAGATGGAGATCTCTGGGAGATTTTTGCCATTTGATATTATGTGGAGCTGGGAGGTCTCTTTTGGAGCAGTGTCCTGAAGTTGGCTCTCCCACCTCAGAGGCACAGCCCTGATGCCTGGCTGGAGCACCAAGAGCCTGTCCTCCACACGGCTCAGAATAAAAGGGAGAAAAAATAGATAGGAAGGAAGGAAGGAAGGAAGGAAGGAAGGAAGGAAGGAAGGAAGGAAGGAAGAAAGAAAGAAAGAAAGAAAGAAAGAAAGAGGATAAAATAAAATAAAGTAAGATTTTAAAAATTATTAAAATAAAAAATAATTATTAAGACAAAAAAAATTTTTAAGTATTAAAAAAAACACAATGAATAGACAGAATGGTAACACAAATGGTAAAAGCAAAGCTTTTTGATTTACCAAATCATACACAGAAGCATACACATACACACTCACAAAAAGAGAAAAAGGGAAAGAAAACATCTATCTTTGCTCCCAAGTCCACCTCCTCAATTTGGGATGATTCGTTGCCTATTCAGGTATTCCACAGGTGCAGGGTACATCAAGTTGATTGTGGAGATTTAATCCGCTGCTCCTGAGGCTGCTGGGAGAGATTTCCCTTTGTCTTCTTCGTTCGCACAGCTCCCGGGGTTCAGCTTTGGATTTGGACCCGCCTCTGCACGTAGGTCGCCTGAGGGCATCTGCTTTTCGCTCAGACAGGACAGGGTTAAAGGAGCAGCTGATTCTGGGGTTCTGGCTCACTCAGGCCGGGGGAAGGGAGGGGCACGGATGTGGAGCAATCCCGCGGCGGCAGAGGCCGGCGTGACGTTGCACCAGCCCGAGGCGTGCCGTGCATTCTCCCAGGGAAGTTGTCCCTGGATCCCGGGACCCAGGCAGTGGCGGGCTGCACACACTCCAGGGAGGGGAGGTGTGGAGAGTGACCTGTGCTCGCACACAGGCTTCTTGGTGGCGTCAGCAGCAGCCTCAGTGTCTCATGCCCATCTCTGGGGTCCGCGCTCATAGCCGCGTCTCACGCCCGTGTCTGGAGCTCGTTTAAGCGGCACTGTTAATCCCCTCTCCTGGCGCACCAGGAAACAAAGAGGCAAAGAAAAGTCTCTTGTCCTCTTCGGCAGCTCCAGACTTCTCCCGGAGTCCCTCTCTGCTAGCTGTGGCGCACTTAGCCCCCTTCAGGCTGTGTTCACGCCGCCAACCCCAGTCCT
Source organism: Kogia breviceps (assembly GCF_026419965.1). Lineage (NCBI taxonomy): Eukaryota > Metazoa > Chordata > Mammalia > Artiodactyla > Physeteridae > Kogia > Kogia breviceps. Next base: position 56,416,463 of record NC_081315.1, read on the forward strand.
CTCCCTGTGATCCGACCGAAGCCCGAGCCTCAGCTCCCAGACCCCGCCCGCCACGGCGGGTGAGCAGACAAGTCTCTCGGGCAGGTTAGTGCTGGTTGGCACTGATCCTCCGTGCAGGAATCTCTCCGCTTTGCCCTCCGCACCCTGTTGCGGCGCTCTCCTCCGCGGCTCCGAAGTTCCCCCAGTCCACCACCCACAGTCTCCACCCGCGAAGGGGCTTCTAGTGCGTGGAAACCTTTCCTCCTTCACAGCTCCCTCCCACTGGGGCAGGTCCCGTCCCTATTCTTTTCTCTCTTTTTTTTTTTTTTTTTTTTTTCTTTTGCCCTACCAAGGTACATGGGGAGTTTCTTGCCTTTTGGAAGGTCTGAGGTCTTCTGCCAGCGTTCAGTAGGTGTTCTGTAGGAGTTGTTCCGCATGTAGTCGTATTTCTGATGTATTTGTGGGGACAAAAGTGATCTCCGCATCTCACTCTTCTGCCATCTTGAAGCTCCTCCCGATCTTTTTGATTTTTAAAATGATGTGTTGGCTCTATTACTCCTCTGCTTCTCTCTCTATCTCTCTTTCTCTTTCTCTCCCTAATGGTTGTTCATCTCACTACAAATATAAACCAAAGTCTTAAAGGATCTATAGGGCCCTGCACAGCACATGGCCCCCTTTCCATTACTTCCCTGACCTCATCCCCTCCTCCTACTTGACTTAACTCCAGCCCTTAGGCTTCTTCAACATTCTGCATACTGGCCACGCCGTCTCCCACCTTCGGGCCTTTGGACCAGAGCTTCCTTCTGCCTGTGACATCTCACTTCTCCCCACATGCTGCATCATTCACCCTTGGCTCCTTCAAATTTCTGGTCAACCTCTTAAACTGTGCTCTTCCTCTCCCAGTGCTGTTGATCCACTGTAACCTGCACTATGTTTTCACATGGCACATATACCTATTAACATACTATATAATTGATAATATATATTGTTTCCCACCAGTAGAAAAAAAACCCCACTGGGGCAGAGATTTTTATCTGTTAGTACATTGATGTGGCCCTAATGCCTGGAAGTGTGTCTGGCATGAAATACCTTATTCTGTAAAACACTGAATGAATAAATGTGTTGCCACCCTGCCGAATACCCTTCAATACTTCCCCATGGCCGGAGGTCAGACTCCTCAGCCAGCATATAAAAGTTCTGACCATCTGGCCTCTTCCAGTTCCTTCAACCCTGCTCTCTGACCGATGCCTCCCCACGCTGCAGTCCCAATGAACTATTTGAACTATATGCAGTTTCCTGGCCATAGGTTGAACATCTTCTGCTGACCTGCATGCCTGTGCTCTCTTGTCTACCTGGAAAATACTTCTCACTTTTCAGGATATCACCTTGACTGTGAAGCTCTTCTTGACTTTCCAGTTCCTGGTAGAATATATTTGCCTCTCTTTTGTGACCCTAGTGTAACCTGAAGAGAGTTCTAACTCAACAAGAAAGTCACCACAATGGCCTCCTTTGTTTCCACACCTGTCCTCCTTGACAACATCATAGGCCACATGAGGACAGAGACCTTATTCAGACACCCAACATCTTACACAGTGCAGACCGGGTCATAGAGGTCATAGACTATCAATATATATTCTTGTGTATTCATAGGAATGAGTGAAAGATGGCAAGTGCATCCTGCTAGTTCCGAGTCTGTCTAACAGCAGTGGCTAGGTTAGAAAGTGAAACCCCTCCAGGTCCAAGATTCTGCCTGTGTCATTCAGAAGAACTCAAGACACGAGCTAAGAGAGAGAGAGGTGAAGCAGAGCCTACTGAATGTGGATAAAGGGTAGAAGTCTGACCAGCAGCACGCAGAGGTCTGGGGCTCTGTCTTCACACCTATTGGAGGCATGGCCATCAAGGGAGAGTCCTATCCAGACCACCTGGATCTCTGGATCTTTGCTGAATTACATTAACTCCAAGGGAGACTCTCTCGAGGTGTGGAGGGCAGGGGAAGGACAGCCACATACGGGAGGATGGCTCTAAGGAGCTTCCAATAGTGGAAGCTGCATAAAATGTCAAGGCAGGAATAAGTAGAGAAGCCAGAGAGAAAAAGGAGAAGAAGAAAGGAGAAAAGGAAGGAGGAAAGGAAAGGAAAAAGGAAAGAAAAGGGAAGGGAAGGGAAGGGAAGGGAAGAGAAGAACTGCTACTTTTTTCTCTACCAAAATTACTCTTACAATGTCCTGCTTGTCATTAGCCCAAATTTCAACCCACATCCTTTCTATGGGGACAGTCCCTGAGTACTAGTCCCATAAAGCTCTTTTCTATCAACGCCCTTTAAGCATGGCTTTCAAGTATCTTCCCCTTTTCCCGTTGATCATAAACTCTCTTCTTGATCCAGGCATTTTTCCTTGTTTTGTTCATCTGTTCTTTGGGCCAGGGTCACATAACATGCTGACTAAGGTTAATTACCTCATTAATTCCTCCACTTTCCTGATGTGCAGTATTATTTTATCACCTTCTGTTCAAAAATGAGTTTAATTCATTACTAGGATTTTGTGTGTGAAGGTCAGTTAAACTTCAAATTGTAGGCCAAGAGACAAGGAATTTTTAAAAAGCCCGCAGTGCTACTGCTGAAAATTGTCTCCCAAATGTACCATCTGTGCCCTCAGGTTGTCTTGTTGGGCATATCAGGACACATTCTGGGCCTCAGCTCTGTTTCCCCCACTTCAACCTTTCCATCAAGGTACACAACTGTAGCATAAAGAGGCCAGAGAGTCTTCTGCCCTTTCTTCCCAAGGTGCCTCTTTCACACTCACATTCCTTCAATTAATTCACTCAATAACCAGGGGAAAAGCACCCCTTCTGTGTCAGGTACATTGCAAGCTTCCGGGCACATCAGGTTAAATAAGACTAGTCTCTGCTCTCAGAATGTGCAGTGTAATTAAAGAACAGAAAACCAAATCAAAGGTTATTGCAAAGTATGATAAATAGAATAATAATAACAATAATAATAATAGTTGCTGAAATTTATTGAATTTGTGCTATGTGCCAGCCACACATTACTTTTCATGTATTAACTCATGTATTTAACTCATTCATGTATTTAGTCAAACAACCCTATGAAGGCAGATAATTTTATTGTTCTCTACTTTGCAGGTGAGAAAAATGAAACACAGAGAGATTAAGTGATTTGTCCAGTGGGCTGATAAAGGGCCAAGCCCTGATTTGACCCCAGATACATACTCTGAAGCATTTAAATCAGACCACGTGACCCAAGACCCCATATCTACCTGTAATCTCTGTTCCTGACTAGTCCTCACTGTTCCTGTGGAGACACTCCCATATGCTAGCATCTGCATACTTGATGTGCTAACCAAGGACATACATACGCCAAGGAAATACAGGAAAAAAGCTGATCAGAATAATATTGTAATTGTCTGGGTTCTCCAGAGAAACAGAACCAATAGTATTTATTATAAGGAATTGGCTCACATGATTATGTAATTGTTCAAATTCCAAATTAGGTTAAGATGTTGAACCAGCCTTCTATACTGGCAGCTGGCTCATTCAGTGACACACTAAGAGAGCAAGCTTCTGTTTTACAGAGATTTTCTGAGTTTGCCCTGGTATTCTTCAGTGTTACTTCACTTCCCATCAGTCAAAACACAAGTTAAGAAAATGGATAAAAGAAAATTATGTTCTTAGCTATCTTCTAAGCCAGTAATTCTCAAACTTCATTGTGTATATGAACCTCCTGTGAAAAAAAAAATTGTTTTTGAAAGCATATCTCCAGGCCCTAATCTCAGAGCTTCTGCTTCAGTAAATCTCAGTTGAGGCCCAGGAATCAAGGGTATGACAAACAACCAGGTGATTCTAATACGAGTGTTTGATTTTCAGATCATATTAGGAGAAAAAAAATCTCAGTTCACTCTCACATCTTCTCCTTTCCTAGGCAGGAACTGCAAATTATGATGTGATTATGGTTTACAGCATAATCATCCCATTATATTTCCTCCAGACCCAGGAATGGTGTCCCCTGGTAAACTAATTAGCTCCTCACCAGAGTCACAACCACTAGGGGGACAATGTAATGAAGCTTCTCCAACCACCTGCTTTGTAGCTTGTCTCTTGATTCTGTTTTTCTCCTGAACTCTTTTTCTCACCTTACTTTATCTCCCTTCTCCCTATTTCCTCTTATGAAGCAAACTGGAACTATAAACTATTAAGGAGAGAGTGTAGGCGTTTCCTTTCATTATTAACTGCCTTTAATTCCTATTGATACATTTCTGAACCCTGAGCCATTGCCCAGAACTGCCTGTTAGGTTTTCATTATCAAAGGACATTTGGACTCATGAGGCAATAGCTACCTTGGCCAATTGATTGAGAGGGTTTCACCTCATTGGGAAGCTTAGCCTGAACTAGACAGAGGAGACGGCCAAATGGGGTCAGCGTTTCATAAAGCAATGTAAAACCCTCTTAATGAATCTGACTAGGCTTTGGCTAAAAAATAAGTAAAATTCTGATTTGTCCATTAAAGGTAATTTGTTCACATTTGCCCTGTAAGCTAAAGAAACTATGACTCTGAATATCTGTAGTTCTAAAAGTGTGCTTCCCATGACTACTAATGAAGAGATGGTTCTCTTTTTTATTATCCTCTGGAGCCTATGCTCGCCATCATTTGTCTCTTTTTGAAATTTGAAGACCAAGACCCATCAGTTATCAGTTTGTACACATGTTCATCTTATTTCCACTTATTCCTTCAAAATATCTCCTCTTCTTCATTTCCCTTTCTTTATTCCTACCATTTTTTTCCATGCTCATCCCCATTTCAGCAGACTTGTGCACACACATGCACACACACGTACACACAGTGGCCCCAACAAAATCCTCTTGGGCCTCAGCCCTTGGAGATGAAGCCTTGCAACTCTGCAGCAGGCAGCAGTGCTCAGAGGGCAAGCATCACCTGACAGAGGAGTGTGGGAAGCTGCCAGAGGTAGAAGAAATAGACCCAGTGCTAGACTTGTCAAAATGGCTTCCTGCTGCCAGATAACCAGAAGGTACTAATAGGAATACAGGGAGATGAAAAGGGAAGAGCTGACACGTATTTGGAGAAACATAAGGGTTGAAACCAGGGGTTCTCTAGAGATGGGAATAGGCTCCAGCTCTGCTGCCCAAGACAACTGTGATGTCTAGGGCAAGAGTAGAAATGGAGGCCTGTATAGCACATGGCTATATACTGTAAAATATACCCCAAGCTAAAAGCCAGTAGAGTATCTTTATCCTCCCTTCTTAATAAATATGCATTCATAACAACAAAATAAAAATGTGTGTGAAGCTATGCTTTGTATCTGACTGAGTATGACTGAATCAAATTGTTATTGCTCAAGTCTAGGTGTTCTGTTCATAGTGTTCCAGTCTGGTGGCCTTGTGATGGGTAGTTGAGTTATAAAATAGACATACATAACTTATAAGATATTAATATCTATTCTTCAAGATTATTTTTCCTTGTTGGCCTTCATTTCAGCAAAACCACTAATAATGTTGTTACTATAAAAAGTACCCACATAATTTAATGGAAAACAATATGGAGCTTCCTCAAGAAATTAAAAAGCTCTACCACATGATCCAGCAATTTCACCTTTGGGTATATACCCAAAGGAAATGAAAACAGAATTTTGAAGAAATATATGCCCTGCCATGTTTATTGAATCATTACTCACAACAGCCCAGATATGGAAACAGCCTATGTGTCCATCAACAGATGAATGGACCTTCTGAAATATATACAATGGAATATTATTCAGCCATGAGAAAGGAGGACATCCCACCATTTGCAACAAAATGGATGGACATTGAAAATGTTATGCTAAGTAAGATAAGTCTTTCTCTGACTTATAAGTCCAGTACTGTATGATATTTTATATGTGGAATCTGAAAAAGAAAAACTCATAAAAACAGAGAGTAGAATGGTGGTTACCAGGGAATGGAGGTGGGAGAACTGGACACATGTTTTTTAATGCACAGTATAGTGAATATAGACAACGATATTGTACTATAATCATCAAACTTGCTAAGAAACTAGAACTTTTATTACAACCAATAAAAAGAAAGGATAATTATGTAACATGATAGAGGTGCTAATTATCAATACAGTGGCAATCATATTAAAATATATAAATGTACCAAATTAACATATTGTATACCTTATATTTAAAGAATGGTATATGTGAAATATATTTTAATTTAGAAAAAGGTTATCCACACAGTTTGGGTTCTATTGACAGTGATGATCTAAAGGCTTAAAAAGTAAAACATAATTGTAAAAAGGCCAGGGATTGGACTTCTACTGACCTGACTTTAGTCCCATGTTTACCCTGAAGCTATCACAGTGGCCCAAGGGGTGGAATGCTCTTGTTGGTCAGTTCCGTTTCATTTCAATAATCATAGAACCAATGAGAATGTCTGCGCTCCCTTTACCCTTTGCCCTTCCCCCTTCAATCTCACACACACAAACTACATAGACTCAAGGAAGAATTATCATAGAAGATAAGCATAGTTAAAAACATGCAGCGTTGCTTTTGCTATTTTTCTTCCAATTTACACTTAATGGAAGCATCAGAGGGCAAAATTTTGGGAAATGAGGTGTCTTTGAAGTATTCTTTTTAAAATTATATCTGTGGCAACATTCTGAAATGGGACATGTAATCATAGTAAAGAGCCAAAGAAAATCTTGCTTTCTATTTATATATAGTTCAAAAAGTGCAAAACTAAAAATATATGACTGTAGGTTATATGCATATGTGGTAAAATCTATAAAGAAAAGCAAGAAGATGGAAAAGAACACAAAAACCCAGCCAGTGGGTACTTTAGGGAGAGCATGGGCAGGGATAGGATGAGAAAAGGCACAGAAGAAGTACTGTTAATATTCCATTTCTCAAGCTGGGGTCAAGTATATGGGTGTTCATTTTATTATTATTATTTATTTATCATATATGTTATAAATATTGTCTTATGTGTCATTAACTTTTAATTTTAATTCTTAAAAAAAGAAAATCTAACCTAAGTTTAATTTGAGACTTTTTAAAGTAGCAGTTACAGAGATTGTGGTTTGTCCAAAATAATTATATCATTTGTAAGAGGTATCTGAGAGGCCTTTCTTTACCTTTTGCCTTCTGCGTAGCTGCTAGAACCTGCCCTGATTCCGTGAATAAAGCTGGAACTGAGTTAGACTGTGATGCCATCACCTCCTGCCCAGCAGTCTTATCACCGTCCATGGCAGTATGACTGCTATGAAATATGAAAGGCCCCCACTAAACCAGGCACAGCTCCAGAGTCTGTGGAACTGTGCAGTTTCTTTGAACTTAGGAACAAGAAAGCTCAGAGTGCATTCTCTTCTGCAGGCTTCTTGCCAATGTCCCTAAGTGTAAAACAGTCCACCATCCCAGATGCTTCATCAGAGATGAGACTATGTGTTATGCACTGAATGTTTGTGTCCCCCCCAAAAATTTATATGTTGAAACCCTAACATGCACTGTGATAGTATTTGGAGATGAAGCCTTTGGGGGTAATTAAGGTTAGATGAAATAGATCATGAGGGTAACCACTAGTGATGGGTGATTACCCATACCCAACTATACTCCACTAAAATGTTTTTAATGAGATGGTATTTCTACTCTCACTCCCTCCTAACTCACTCTCAACCTCAAATAAAAATCAGGTAATTTTGACATATTGGTAAAACCAGTAGGCAGACATCTAAATATTATATGAAATAAGGTGCACGGAAATCCCACTTATAGATTAACTTCAGGAAAATGGTTATATTCACAATATAGATTGTCTAATCCATGAACATCGTTTTTCTCCACATTTTATTTCCTAAGGATTTTCTAGGGATGTTTTAAAATAGCTATATTAAACTGTTATAGTACCTACTATTATATTAAAGAGAAATACACTAGTGTAAATGAAATGCTTTGTGGGGAAGATACAAACAAAAATTGGTCTGTGTAAATTGTTAAGGGGGAATTGTGCCTGTCTGTGGCTTAGAGAGCATAAAGGTGGTGAAATATAGTCTTCTCTTACCCCCAGAATGAGAAAATAAAATTTATTTTGGTCTTAAAAGAAACCAAAGACTGATGTCTTTCCTTCCTTGTCTGGCCCTGAACACAAATGACCGTGATTTGAAGCAGACATGTGTAATATACAAATACAAAAGTCCCTTTCTTCTCCACCACAGAGAGAAGTCTCTGAGTATGCCATAGTCTTAATCATACATGTAATTATATTTCATGTGTCATGTACATTTCAGGTATCCTTTATCACTTTGTTCTGTTTAGTTCTTGCATGTATTTTTCAAGTCACAATTATATATTCATGTCAGTTTATGCATTTGTGTCTCCCTCCTCCACTAGCCTTATTAGCTTATGAAAAAGGGGACTCTAATTGTTTCATTCATCATACTATACCCAGGACCTGCACCCTGCCCAGAGCATATATTCAATAAATGTGGGTTGAATGAATGAATGAGATTTTGATTGATTATCTATGTCTAAGAACCAATTTATTGTCGACCAGATAAAGAATTTTCTTCATTTGCAGACCTTATAAATTGACTTACATTGTTTATGTATATCCACATTACTAAATCAGACCCTTTGTTTTTTTAAGGTAGAGATTTTTAATGATGAAACTGTACCAGGAAACACTAGATGCCACAGTTTCAGTCAAAATTAATTCTTCTCCTCTCATACCATTTTTTCATAAACAAGATCTAACCACAAAGTAAAACTTTATACACAGAATGGGTATTCAGTAATTCTTGTTAAACAAGTCAATTAAATTATCATTAAAGTTTAGACATAAAGTCAAAATTGTTGCAAGGGAGTAACAGTAGAGCATAAATAGAAAGCACTTTGGACTTCTGGTAACTAACTGTATACCAAGGAAACTGTTATGATTTTAGGAAATGTGCATGAGATAGGATGCATGGGTTGTGTTCTGCCTTGTGAGACATTAATACAAATATAAAATTTTCATCACATTTTCATAACACACACACATACACGTATGTGCACACACCTACAAAAGCTCTCCCATTAAAGTTCACATGGTTGTTGCATGTGCATACCAGGGGACAAAATTTTTAGAGATCTTAATTGGTACAACTTGTATTCAAAAGCCTGGGAGTGCCAGGTTACAAGGGCCTGGTGAGAGGAACTGCAGAGTTCCCCTGGGAACCCCTAAATTCCCACACCCTCTGAGTTATGGAGGTCACCATAGCAACATCTGTGTACATCACTGCTTCAGTGTGGATGGGCCACAGCTGCTAAGCCCTACTGGGGATCCATCACACCCTGTCTGGCTGCATATTAAGTCACAGTCTTATTCCAAGATTTCTGAGATTCTCTTAGCCCTTGAGCTCATCCCAAGAGAAATAATTAAAGTCACACTGACTTGAGTAGCATATGGGTTAGCAGTATGCCATTAGCTATTTTATGATTCTAGGATGACAGTCATTTCAGAAGACAGCTGACTGCACCTGAGAGGTGTGGCCCCTCCGAGTGGTTCAGAGAAAAATGCACTCAGCAATGATGTAGCAGACTAAGTTATCTCAACTAAGGAGGCTGGGCAAAAACCATGGTGCCAGGTCCCTAACCACAGTTTTTGTTAGGGGTGATAAGCCTTTTCTGATTGCTGTGACTTCCATTAAGAAATGCAGACTCTTCCGCAGGTGCTGGGGTAAATGCCTCTGGAATTGTTGAATGTGTTGAACGGGTTGAAAAACCAGCCACCGCTTCCAGTACTATGTTTAGTGTGTACTGCACAATTACGCCACATCTAAGGGGCCTCTGTTCACATTATGTACACATATTAACATTTGAGAGCATGTAGGCCAATGTAGAGATACAGCCAATCAAGACCTCTCTACATAAACCCACACCGGAAACCATGGTCATGCACACACTTGGGAGAGCTTGTGTTACCTAGTCCAAGCTCATACTACTCACTGCACAACAGGCCAATAAATTGAGAGACAAGTTGTTGGGGCAAGAAATATCAACTTTATTCAGAAAGCCAGCAGACTGAGAAGATGGTGGACTAGTGTCCCAAAGAACCATCTTGCCCCGGTTTGTATGCTAGCTTCTTTTATAGAACAAAGGGGAGGTGGGGAGGTAAAGTAAAAAGGGATATAAACTGTTGCAAATGTTTCCGGGTTTTAGCCAGACTCCAGAGGGGATGTGTTAATTTCTTTCCTCTGGCAGTTCACATGTGGGCCTGGTCAGGATGTTTCCTGTGAGCTAAACAAAGGTATTTTAGTTTAACACTCAGCCATGGGAGGCAGGTTTGCCAGAGATGGGCCATTATGTATACTTTAAGCTACAGGCAATATCCCTTTAGTATTAACTTGTAACAAAAGCAATAGAATACAAAGGTTAAAGTAAAAGAAGCAGATCCAATATGGAGTAAGATTTGTTCTTCCCTATTACACCTACATGTACACATTCATCAGCACACATATATGTGCCCAGCTGTGACCTATCATGAGCTTATTGTTGGATATTCTCTGAAGTCACCTCTCTTGCCCCTCTTGCCCACTACAGTCAGACCCCTCATTCCCTACCCAACACCATCCCAACCTGACCTGTAGAGAAGAAGAAGCATGCAAACTGCTGGTGTCTACCAGTGCCTAAGACACATGAGCCATCCAGAGAGTGGGAAAGTATGCATGAAGCCAGGACTGCAGGATGCTGGGGTTCTAGAGGGCACATATCAACAAGGTCCAAAAAAATTAAAGAAATGAACAGAGACCAGATATTCTAGAGTGTAGCATCAAAAAGAAACTTATAAAAAATGCTGTTCTAAGCATTTAATTACAAAGTATCCTTATGAAGAAAGAATGGGAAGGCTTGGTAAGAAAGCCATGTGACTCTGACAGCATGTCAGTGAGCCTGGATTTAAAGAGAGAAGAAGTGTGATGGGTGCTCAGGATGGGGGAGAATATGAAACAAGAGCAAGAGCTTGTACCAACACTGTCAGGAATGTAGGTTGAGGCTGGTATAGATCAGGAAAGGGAACAAGGAAAGGATGATCCACTGAGGGATATAAAGGTAAGTTACTTGTCTAAGATCTCATAGACACAGGGAGTAAGTGGCAGAGCCAGGATTTGAACCCAGGTCCATGATACAGTGCCTCGATACTGCTCTTCACATTCAGGCAGCTGGCAAGTTCTCCTGATGGTGTGTTCTCTGCTCTCGCTCAGACTCTCATCCAGATAGTTGCAATTTCTCCCAACCCATCTCTGCTCATCTTACTCGATTGAAATTCACTCCCCAGGATTCTCCTAGATTAAAGCCATCTTCCTAAAATCTGACCATGTCATTCTTCCTCCAAAACACTTCCAGGGCTTTCCTTTCACTCCTGAAATGGCATGCCTGGCTCTGCTTGATTTGACCCCTACAGCCTTGGGAACCCCAACCATTACCCCTCTGCACAACAGAAGGGAAACGCTAATACTGAACATGTAAAAGTTCTTCAGACTCTTTCATGTTTTCTGGACTTTGTTCACATTGTTCCTGCTGCCAGGAATATCCTGTCCCCCACCTCCCATGCCAATGTTCTTCAGACCTTAGCAAAAGCTCCACCTCCCACCCCAGGACCCTTCTCCGACTTCCCAGACTCGGCAAGACCTGCTCTGAGTGCCCGTAGTATCTTGTACTCTCACCACACTTTTACTGTATGGAACCTTCCTCCGCTATTTATGAGCCTGTCTTCACCCCGAGATTTTGAGCTTCTTATAGCAGGGGATATTCCTGACACATTTTTTTTTCTCCCCAACATCTATACACTGCCTGTTCCAGATATATCTGCTGCACTCTAAATTACATCAAGTATAAATTCTTCAGATGGCCTATAGGGCTTTCTGTTATTTGGCCATCAAATCCATGCACGCCTTCTTGCTCTTCCCAGAACTCACCAAGCACATTCACACCACAGGGCTTCTGTTCTCTCTGTTCCTTCTGCCTGGAATGCCCTTTCCCCAGAGAGCTGCAGTACTAGCTCCCTCTACCCCTTCAAGTTTTTCATAAACTCTCTCCTTTTCAGTGAGTCCTGCATTGACCTCTCTGTTTAAAACAGCAACTATCTACAGCGCCCCCATGTCTTCCTCCATCACCTGCTTTATTATTCTCCATAGCATTATCACAATCTGACATTCTATGCAGTCAATCTTTTATTCCTTTTATTGTCCACCTTTGCTCAAAATATAAGTCAATGAAGACAGAGACTTAATTTTGTTCACTGATAAGAACAGTGCTTAGCACAAAGTAGGGGTACAATAAATACTTGTTGCCTGGATAAATGAATACACGAGTGAATGAACAACCCCACTCCCCAAGAATTCAAGTTAGAAAAATCTGTCACATAGCACAGGGTGGCCCTGACCAAGGCCTGCCTACAGATGGAGACCCCAGTGAGATGTATGCAGAATTTGCCAGGAGGGAGGTGTGAGTCTGGCCTGGTGATCCAGCATCAATGTAAGACCCTAAGGCTTTGTGGGAAAAGCTGATTCCAGCACAGTGTGTGGCTGGACCCAGATACCTCTCCAAATCAGGCTCTCTAGCTTTCCTGACAAGCTACTGTAACATAAAGAACCCTGGCTAACTACGTGAGTGTGGACAGAGCCCTATAGAACAAGTATGGGCAAGACCACAGGCTGAACATGCCCTGGGTCAACAAGAGCTCGGCCACAGGATGGATGCCTGCACAAGGGACCATTCAGGACCTGTATTCAACAAAAGAGGCCCATGGGGTTGGAACAAAAACAAGGCTTGGCAATTTTCCCTTTCTGCTTGGTCTATGAGAACAGCACTAGCCTTTTTTAAACTCAGTAAGCCCTCAGGATTCTGGAACAATTTTAAGGGGTGGTAGGCCATGGGGATGGACAGTCAAAGGATCAAAAGTGAGCTTCCTGATGCCTGGGTGCTCCGGTGATTAATTTGGAAAACAAAAAAGAGATTTGACTCATTATTTCTATGAAGCTGGTGGAACAGACCATACTGGCTAAAGTACTGAGGATTTAATGGAATTATGATGAATCTTCCCTGTCCTTTAGACTTTGATTATTCATTATCAAGCACCTGGCAGCATGCAGCACACTTAAGTGCTCAAAAAATGGGTACTAGTGCCATTTCTGGACAAGTAGTAAGGCACCCAAAAAATTGGTTATATTTGAAAGTCCATACTGCTAAAAATTAGGTCAGTACAATTTTCTCAGTTACTCTTCAGTGGCAAATTTAAAAGTTGGACATCTTCCATCTAGGCACCAAAGCTATGTCACTAGCATTATATAGGGGAAAGGTTACCTCAGCTTCAAGGAAATTAATATTCGTCACTTAATTGCTTTGCCTTGCAAAATAATATAGGTTTTTAGTCCAGTGACTTTTTGACTACATTTCTCCCATTTTGATTTCAATTCCCTCCCCTGTAAAAAGGAAGTAACGCCTACCTCACAAGCGTTTTATGAGGATCAAATGATATCATGTTTGTCAGCAGCATATAATTGTAAGGCTTTGTCATTATTGTCATTGTCACCCATTCCCTTCTGAGCACACACTCGCTTTGTGCTTTGAAAAGATACGCTTTCCATAGTCCATGAAAAATGTGCTTGGAAGCCTGTAAGGGGATAGCTTAAGCCAGACATCTATGCTCCCCTTCTGACTCCTTGCACCCTCTGCCATGTGCAGAATGGAAACGATTTATGTGAATGTTCCATTCATATGACACTGGAACGATTTCATATGAAAGACGCTGTGTGGTGGCATTAGGACATTTTACTTATTCTACTTATTCTTGGAATTCCTGGGAGGCATTACTAAATCTAAACTGATTGTACAAGGCAAATGACCACACTGACAATGTAACCACCAATATTTCTACAGTATGCTACTCAGATGTATAGTAACAAAATTTGCTATGTATGTAATTCAATAGGATGAATATGAAGTCTTTGATGGATAATCAAATAATCTTGGGCTCTCTGAGGCTGGAATTTTTGTGATAGATTCGTATGGGGTTTTTTGTTAGTGTGTTTGCTTTTTGTTTTTTAAGAATTCTTCAAGGGTTTCCTTCCTGCTCTTGCCTTCGAGGTAGAGTTGCCAGATTTGACAAACAAAAAATATAGGACACACATGGTTAAATTTGAACTTCAGATAAATAATAAATAAATTTTACGCTTTTTTGAAGTGTTGATTACTGATTTTTGTTTTAATCCAAAGCAAATAATTCTCTAAAGTTGTTTTGGTGAAAGAGGAATGACATATTTTAAAGCAGCAAGAAAACTACATCTTCTACTTAGATTTTTTTCTTAATATAGTCTGCAACTAGAAGAAACTGAATGTTTTTAAACATAGGAGTCAGATAAGCAGAACTTCACTTTAGGACAAGAGTTCCAGCACGTAGTATGTACAACAGACGTGAATCAGCAAAACCAGTCAAGATCTCATTGTTCAGGGAAGGAGACAGGACCGAAACTCAAAGACGGAAATATAAATAGAAAAGGAGGAAACTGCGTGGGAGACACTGGGGTGACACGTCTACACAGCGAGGTATTAATTAAATGAGGAGGAAAAGAGAAAATTAAATGCCAAACATAATTCTAGAGTTCTAGGTATAGAAGAATAGGTCTCACTCAAGGAAAATAGGGAAATCAAGAGAAAAGGCTGATTTTGAGGACAAAGGACTTGTAGGACTTGTAGGACTTGTAGAATTGTAAATGTTCTATTAATTAGAACATTAGAGCTAAGGCATATCTAGAGCTAAGGCATCTAAGTCTATATGGGAATATAGAATGCACTAAAGTAACTTTCCAATAAAATCAGAAAACTAGCGCATGTTCACATGCACACACACACACACACAGCCTCAAACATAACAAAAACATTATATAATCTTCTTGGCATGACAAGTTCTGATTGTAATTTTACCCATTCAATTACTTTTTCTTCTAAGAAAATAAAAGCAATCATTAGTATTATGTAATTTGCTTAATCTAACCACTACTTATCAAGTACTGACAGGTCAGTACCAGTTCACCTACTGGTGATACAGAGATGCACTGGTTCACCTACTGGTGATACAGAGATGGAGCTCAACGAGGCTCCTGACACCACGGAAAAGGGAAGGTACACAGGTAGATCAGTAGATAATACGGTAGATCGGTTCAGGGGGAGGTGAGCGCTAAGAATGAAAATAAAGCAGGATAAGTATTATAGAATGACTGGGTTTCTGGGTTTCTATCTCAGGGGAGATCAAGGAAGATCGCTCTGATGAGGTAACATTTGAACAAAGACCTGGATAAAGTGAAGAAATGAAATCTGGTGGAAAAGTAGCCCAGACAGAAGTTGCATCAGCAGCAAAGTCCCTGAGGCCAACAGGTAAAGAGTTTTATGTGTCACATGTCTCCTTCCCTGCCCAGCCATGCCATGGCCTTGTGCAGTTTCTCCCCTCACTAACCTCAGGCTCTCGTGTGTGTAGTGCTTTGGGCCCAATGGTATGGGAGTGATGTCATCTGTCCAAAAGTTGTGAGTGTCCTTGTATGGTTTTGCTTGGTCTCCAGTGTCCCTGCCATCTTTCATCTGAAGCACATGCCGTGGTGGCCACCACTTCCAGGATGAAAGACCAGTGGGGCACACCGGACCCTGACCCCCGCCTGAAGCAGAGCTGTCCCAACAGTGCACACAGCCATGAGCAAGAGAAAAGTTTTCATTTTAAGCCACTAAGATCTGGGGAGATGGGGGATTGTACAGCATAATTGCAGCAGAAATGTGACTGATGCCATGCAACAGAAAGGAACTTGAATGTTGGTGGAATAAGTAAAAGCAAGAATGGCTAGAGCAGAATAGGTGGCAGGGAGAATACCTGGACACAAGGTGAGAAAAATGTTAAATTATGGAAGCCCCTTGGGGCCCTCCCTGTCCCCCCCGGACCTCTGGTTGATACTAACATTCCCTGTTTTCAAAAAAAAATGTTTTTAACTTTGAGAAGAGGCCACTCAAAGGGATTCAAGTTTGAAATGTCTTCTAAGTGTGATAGATAGGATTTTAAGGTTTATGTTTTTAAAACATCCTTCTGGAAGCTGTGTGAAGAATAGAATTAAAGGTGACAAGGGTGGAGAGGGTTACCAGGAAGAGATGTTTCGAGTAGTCTAGGCAAGAGACAGTGGTGGTTAGACCCTGAGTGCAGCAGTGCAGAGGGAAGATGGGATTCTATTTGCCATGTCTTTGAAGAGTGAGCTGGCCGGACTTGCCGTGTTTTGGAGGTGGAGTTGCCTGTCCAGAGACATGGAGGGGGATTCCCTAGAGCTTGGGCCTGAGTAACTCCCTAGAATATACCCAGCACCTGCCATGTGCTCTATGGTGATACAGAGATGCACTGGTTCACCTACTGGTGATACAGAGATGGAGCTCAACGAGGCTCCTGACGCCACGGAAAAGGGCAGGTACACAGGTAGATCGGCAGATAATATGGTAGATCAGTTCAGGGGGAGGTGAGCGCTAAGGATGAAAATAGAGCAGGATAAGTATTATAGAATGTCTATAAGAAGCATAAGACATACTTTCCATCTACTGAAACCTTACAAAACAACACATAAATTTTGAATTAAAATAGTCTTTGCTTAAGAACCAAAGAAAATTCGAATCATAATAAATATTGAAGATTTCAAGGAGCATGTTGCATAAGAAATAGCACTGCTTATATATACAGTACACACACGGATTATATGCCTGTATTCATACCCCGCACACACACAGGACTTTAACCATGATTTATAATTAGCGGAAGGAATACAGACGCTCTGAGTCCTGTATGAATGGCCAGTGACATTCTAATTTGAATTAGGACATGTAGTAGCAGGAGTTAATAGGAAAGGACTAGTGGAAAAGAGTTTACAGGGAATTTGCTGCTGTATTCAGACAAGCAGGAAGTTAAGCACGGCTTTAAGGTTTTAAGTAAGGCTGCCGGGGAAAAGATGCACTCTAAGGAAAAGAGAGAGAGAGAAGCCAGTTGGTGGAGGGTGGTGAAGTTGGGTTTTAGAAGTGTCATGTCCAAGGTGACAGCAGAGTGTTCTGTGGAAATGAGCAGCAGTGCCTGAGAGGAAAAATTAGAATGATAATAGGAATCACCCGCTAACACTTTCTGAGCACTTACTTGTTGCTTGGCACTGTCTAAGCACTTTACAAGTGTTGTTTTATTTGATCCACATAAAACCCTTAAAAGCCAGATTCCAGTGAGGAAACTGGCTGGGAGAGTCACTCATCTTCCCAGGTTGCAGAACCAGGCTGTGGAGCCAGCCAGTCTGGTTCCAGAGCAGATGCTGTGCTGTGGAGGCCAGAGAGAGGGGACAGGTGTAGAGAGCTTTATGAATTAAATATATCCTCTGCATCTCCTTCAGTCACACTCAGACTGGTTTTCATTAGCACTGCTGCAGGATATCTGCTTCAGGTTTGTCTTTCCTCCCCATCCAGGCTTTTTTTTTTTTTTTTTTTTTTTTTCGGTTCACTGTTCTTTCACTGTTGTGGCCTCTCCCGTTGCGGAGCACAGGCTCCGGACGCGCAGGCTCAGCGGCCATGGCTCACGGGCCCAGCCGCTCCGCGGCATGTGGGATCTTCCCAGACCGGGGCACGAACCCGCGTCGCCCGCATCGGCAGGCGGACTCTCAACCACTGCGCCAGCAGGGAAGCCCCCATCCAGGCTTTTAAACTCTTGGAGAAACCCCATGGTCTTGTTCCTCCCCTTCACTGATTAGTGCAGTGTTGGATATCTTCATTCTTTCATTCATGCAACAGATTTTCACTGGGCATCAGTGACGGACCAGGCACTGTGCTAGGAGAGGGGGCAGATCCAAAGGACCACCAGGATCTTTACCCTTGAAGAGCCACCCCCTAGGAGAAAAGAGAGAGAAGTGAGCTTGTCCTTATAGTGCAGCATGATGACAACTGTAATCCAGGTGAAGTGCTGTGGCTTCCATTAGGAACTCAGAAAAGCAAGACATGCTTTTGTTTCCTTTGACCAGACACTAGAAGAGTCATTAATTTCTGAGGACTGTCATCATGAATTACCACAGATGGGTGGCTTAAAACAACACGAATTCATTCTCTCACATTCAGGAGGCCAGAAGTCTGAAATCAAGATGTCAGCAGGGCCTCCAAAGGCTCTAAGCAGATCCTTCCTTGCTTCTTCCAGCTTCTGGTAGCTTCTGAATTCCCTTGGCTTGTGGTAGCATCACTCCAATCTCCGTCTCCATCTTCACATGGCCTTCTCTGTGTGTCCTCCAAGGAGAGGATGTTTTATAAGGACATCACTCACTGGATTTAGGGTCCACTCAAAATCCTGGATGGTTTCTTCTCCAGGTTCTTAACTAATTACATTTGTAAAGACCCTATTTCCAAACAAGTTCACATCCCAGAAAAGACAGTCTCTTCGATAAGCGGTGCTGGGAAAACTGGAAAGCTACATGTAAAAGAATGAAATTAGAACACCCCCTAACACCATACACAAAAATAAACTCAAAATGATTAGAGACCTAAATGTAAGACCAGACACTATAAAACTCTTAGAGGAAAACATAGGAAGAACACTCTTTGACATAAATCACAGCAAGATATTTTTTGATCCACCTCCTAGAGTAATGGAAATAAAAACAAAAATAAACAAATGGGACCTAACGAAACTTAAGTTTTTGCAAAGCAAAGGAAACTACAAACAAGATGAAAAGACAACCCTCAGAATGGGAGAAAATATTTGCAAATGAATCAACGGACTAAGGATTAATCTCCAAAATATATAAACACCTCATGCAGCTCAATATTAAAAAAACAAACAACCCAATCCAAAAATGGGCAGAAGACCTAAATAGACATTTCTCCTAAGAAGACATACAGAGGGCCAAGAAGCACATGAAAAGCTTCTCAGCATCAGTAATTATTAGAGACATGCAAATCAAAACTAAAATGAGGTATCACCTCACACCAGTTAGAATGGACATCATCGGAAAATCTACAAACAACAAATGCTGGAGAGGGTGTGGAAAAAAGAGAACCCTCTTGCACTGTTGGTGGGAATATAAATTGATATAGCCATTATGGAGAACAGTATGGAGGTTCCTTAAAAAACTAAAAATAGAATTACCATATGATCCAGCAATCCTACTACTGGGCATATTCCCAGAGAAAACCATAAATCAAAAAGACACATGCACCCCAATGTTCATTGCAGCACTATTTACAATAGCCAGGTCATGGAAGCAACCTAAGTGCCCATCAACAGACGAATGGATAAAGAAGATGTGGTACATATATACAATGGATATTACTCAGCCATAAAAAGGAACGAAATTGGGTCATTTGGTGAGTCGTGGATGGACCTAGAGTCTGTCATACATAGTGAAGTAAGTCAGAAAGAGCAAAACAAATATCGTATATTAACGCATATATGTGGAACCTAGAAAAATGGTACAGATGAACCGGTTTGCAGGGCAGAGATAGAGATACAGATGTAGAGAACAAACATATGGACACCAAGGGGGGAGAGTGGCGGGGGTGGTGGTGGTGGTCTGATGAATTGGGCGATTGGGATTGACATGTATACACTGATGTGTATAAAATGGATAACTAATAAGAACCTGCTGTAGAAAAAAAAAAAAAAAAAAAGTCACATCCCGAAGTTCCAAGGTTCACATTCAGAGAAAAATGAATAGTCTTTCCAGGCAAAAAACTCTAGCTACAACCCCATTTGAGCTAACCTGGGCAAAAGGGGGAAATCGGAGCTCACACAAGCAGAAAGGGCAGGAGTATGAAGCAGGGGTCCCAAACTGCAAGCTTGTTTCTCCCTCTTTGTTACAGATTTTTTCTGGCACCTCTATGCCAGCTTCATTCTTTACACCTCCTTGTAAAGCTAGAGACCTATGGACCGCTGACAGCATCAGCACTCATATCCTTATATCTTCATGGTCAGAAAAGAAAGAGGCATGTTGCCCAGCTCCAGAACTGAAAATCCCAGGGCCAGACCAGTTATGTTGGTTTCTCCCAGAAACAGAGATCTGTGCTGTATGAATCATGAAAAAAAGAAAAAATATGTTCTCCTTGGATGGCCAAAAAAGAACATAAAAGACTGAGGCCATCACCAATCTAAATCTAATTGTAAAAATGACTGCCATTCTTCTGATAAAATAGCAATTGAATGCTTTTTAAAGCATTAAAAGCAAAAGGAATGATTAATTTCACTCATGGGAAAATATAAGAGTGTCATCCACCTTGAAGAGAAGGGTGGAGTAGAACTTTTCTTTGGTAACTAAAAATCATCACAAGGATCCCTATTTTAACTTTCTGTGAATAATAGTTTTACAGTAAAAAAAGTTTTACTGTAACGGGCCAGATAGCAGATATTTTAGGCTTTCAACCAAGAGGCAAAATTGAGTAGATTATGTAGGTACTTATATAATCCTTTAAAATATAATTGTTGGAGATCATAAAAAAAACTTTCTCAGCTCACATATCATACAAAAACAGGCGGCAATCCGTATTTGTTCTTCAGCCTGCAGCTTGCTAACCCCTTGTGTAGGCTTTCAGGCAGAAAACCTTCAGCGTCTACCATTTCAGTTTAATATTGGTTTTCTTTAAACTCATAATCAAATACCCATAGAGGGGGTTAGGATGATAGCAGTCAGCTAGTTTGATATTTCCATTTACCCATAAGGGAATGCCCAGAACTACGAAGCAACCTGCTCATCCCTTCAACTCTAGTCTGTAGTAGAACCCGAATGAGAACCCAGCTCTTTAACCTCCTAATCTGAGACCTTTTCCTCTAAACCAAGGTGCCTCTTACAGATTCATTCTTCTCAAATAGCCAACAACAAAGGACTCAAGTTTAAATACTCGAACATTTCTTCCTAAGCTAGGCCTCATCACATATTTGGTCCCAATTTGAAGACTGATGGGAATGACATGGCCAACTTGAGCAACGAAGTGTGACAGCTATGGGCGAGGCTTGTCCCATTTGAGAAGGGCACTTTGTCCAGTCCCCAAGGGATCAGGTGCTACAGCCCAGGCCACCAACCTCCCAACACCTCCATAAATGGCAACAACAAAAACCATGAACGATGACAATTATTAACATTGTTGAATATTTACTCTAAACCAAGTACTTTTGTTAGGTTTTAGAAGCATGCCTTCACTGTTTTAAGATTGCAAAAAGGGAGATAAAATCACCTTTGGAGGTGATTTTATCAGGAGACACAGTCTGAACATGCACATTACATAATGCACATTACACGACCCAATTCGTTTGTCATTATTGAGGCTGGTTTTTAAAGCTCATAATTTATGGCTCTTCCATGCCACTATAAATTAAAACAGGGTGGGTGTCCAATATAGCTCACAGGAATGACATTCCACCCATGAAGCACAAATTCTCCAAGGTGGAAAGCAGCCAGCGTTACATGTTACAACCTTATGTATGATAACTCCGTGTGTTCCTTGGCAGGCCACACACTTAGTTCTCAACACAGACACCTCCACCCCACTTCTCCAGTGGGTAATTCACTCTCTTCTGCTGTGAATTTGCACAGCATTGCATCAAAAACCCACACCTGGTACCAGAGAGGCTAACAGTGAGACCACCATGGAAAAGGAAAGCACTGCTAAAAAAATTTTGAAAATTGGAATCTGTTTACTGCCAGAAAGTAGGAGAACAGAAAAAGTTAATTTTAAACAGTGAATGCAGAAAAGGGCAGTTTAAAGTATCTAAAGAAACAAACAAAAGTATTCTAGTGATAACAAGGTAAGCATACATGGTCCTAAAACTGCCTCTCCAGCCTACCCTTCAGTCAATCCAAACTATTTTCTATTCTCCGTAGGCCCCTTGCATCCCCGGCCTTTGCTTCTTTCTCCAAGCTCCGTCTCAGCACCTAGAACTCCCTTGCCCTATCTAATCTCTCAATCAGTAGTTCTCAGTTTTTTCTATACAGACACAACTAAGGGCCTTAACCCCCTCCTCATGGATGACGATGGCCCCCAATAACTGTGTGAAGCAATGGAGGCATGTCTCCAAAGCACCATTTGCCATTTGAAAACATTCCTCTGATGAAAGGAAGGGGCATGCAAGTTCCCAGCTGAGAGTCATCAGTCTATGTCATTGGTTCTCAGCTTTGGCTGCCCAGTAGTAAAGCCTAGAAAGTTAAAAAAAATCTGATGCTCAGGCCCAAATCCAGATCAATTGAATCGGAATCTCTGGATGCAGCACCAGAGTACTGCTAGGTTTTAAAAGCTCCACAGGTAATTCTATCAGTTTTGAGAACCACTGGCCTAAATTCTAAATTCTACCATAGCCCCCAAGACCTCAGCTTTCTTAAATCCTCAAGTGGAACATCGATAAATACTGCTCTACAATATCTTCCCTGAAGCCCTGGGGTCAGATGTGTTTCACAATTCACAGCTGTTTTTGGATACCGTGTGCATGTGTGTGTGTGTGTGTGTGTGTGTGTGTGTGTGTGTACGCGCGCATTTGTGCACGTGTGCAGCAGTGTATTAAAATATGCAGTGCCCTCAGGTGAGTCTAGGGCAGCACCCCATAATCAAACACATTAACATTCTGCAGTGAAACAAATAAACATCCATAAAGAGACTATAAATAGACAATGTTAGTTGAGGTCAGATTTTGTTCCCAAACAAGTTAAGAAACATTTTTGCATTTGCAGAGCTTTGACATTTTGGAGTCACAGGTAATAACCTGTAGACCTGGGTTAATCAAGTAGCTCCCTTTCCCAAAGTGCATACATTAATCACAAAGATGAGCAAGACTCTGATCCCTCCCTTGACAAGCTTGCCATCTAACTGGGGGAATCGGGTAAGAGGCACATAAACGACCAATTCTAGCCAGGCCAGCTTTTCTCAAAGCGTGCTTAGCACAGTGGCTCTCAATCCTGCCTGCACATAAAAGTCACCCAGGAATTTGTGATTAATGTCGTGGCCATACGTCAGAAAAAATTAAATCAAGATTGGGGGCATATACCTATTTTAAGTGTGAATAGTAAGTTTAAAAATAATCACGAAGAAAAATATACATTAGAAGAAAGTAGCTTCGTTTTCTGTTGCTGAATGTAAGTAAAAGTGATTTTGAAACGTGCTCTTTGGGTTTTGGACAGTTGGGAAAAGACCCAGGGTGCAGGAGGAGGCTGTGGAGAGATGCAGAGCAGTGATGAGTCTTGGAGTCTTGATTCAAAAGGAGTAATTTGACTTTGCTAAGAAAAGAAAAAATAAAAGACTTGATGTGCTCTTCTTTCAAGCAGAGCTTCTCAGGCTGGAGAAGACGACAGGCAGATGAAGAGTTTGGAAGACGCTTCTCAGCTTATTCTCACCTTCTGTCTCCAGCCCCCATCCCAACTCCAGGTGAAAACAACTTCTCCAAATCTTCTGTTCTCATGTGATTCATTATACAGTAGTCTGTGACATATCATCAATTTTTGATCTGTACTTAAGTCTTTTGTTATAAATTAGGTTTTTACATGTTTGTGCCTATCTTCCTAACCAGATTATAAGCTAGAAAACAGAGGTTATTTCTTATAATTTCTTACATTTTCTCACAATAGCTATTGCTATGCCTTACATAATTAAGATTTTCAATCATTTGATTTTATTTTGTACCCAAACCTTGGACTTCCACTGAGGCTGACAGAACTGGAAACAATATAAATCAAAGTGAGAAATATATGAATGATGTTTTTTCCTGGTCTAAAATTACGAATGTTCACCCTTGACCTAAAAAAGTCCTATAAATCACTAAGAAAAGAGAGAATAACAGGTAGATGGATGAGTTTTTTTAATCCTTACTCTGAGTCTACATGACCTATGTTATTCAGTGGTTGCAAAAGTAACTGCCTTACTCAAGCAGTTACTTAAGGAAACTTTAAGTTAGTAACAGAAAACCTTAATTCGACTAATTGCTAACCAAAGGGGAATGATCACTGTCAGCTCAGCAAACAAATCTGCGAACTAGAAGTCTAGTTTGATATCAATAAAATGACACTTCAAGAGAGATGGCATAAGCAGTCTGAGCCTCCATTCTTTTTTCTAAATCACATGGAAGCACCTGGCACAGTGAGACACATGTTGGGTGTGATCTGTGATGTCTAGGTACATGCACAGAAAAAATCTAGGTCATGGCACAGCCTAGCAACAGCAGGTATCTCTGGAGGAAAGCTTAGGATGGGTGTCAAGGAACTGGTCAGGGCTCAATCACAGAAGCAGACAACTAGAAAAAAAAAAAAAAGAAAGAAAAAACATACATAAAATTATATATGAATATTCTTCATATATAATATTATGTATGTACATTCTCCATATGTATAATTATGTGCATATATTCTCCATATGTGTAATTATATATACATGCACACATGGATTGGTCATGAATGTTTAACTAGGCTGTCAGAATGAAAGATGGATGTAAGATGGGGAAAAGCAAGAACAAGCTGGAATCCGCAAGCAGAAGCTGGACAGGCTGAAACCCTTTACCGCTGACCTTTGTGCAAAGGTGTCCTACAGAGCTCAGAGCCTTTTGTCACTCATTTAAACACACACACCTATATGTGTTTGTATACCTAGCCCGAAAGTCTGAAGAGCCGTTGGAGGGTTGGAGGATGGGGGAGCGGTTACAGACTCAGGGCTGCTCCCACCAAGGTGTGCATCAGCAGATCAGCAACACTGTGTATGAGCTGAAAAAAGCCAGGGCTGGGCTTCCCTGGTGGCGCAGTGGTTGAGAGTCTGCCTGCCAATGCAGGGGACACGGGTTCGTGCTCCGGTCCGGGAAGATCTCACATGCCGCGGAGTGGCTGGGCCCGTGAGCCATGGCCGCTGAGCCTGCGTGTCCGGAGCATGTGCTCCACAACGGGAGAGACCACAGCAGCGAGAGGCCCGCCCCAATGCAACATGAAGGAAAGCAAATTGTGGAAAACGCAGTTCAGCATAGTCAAGCTGACAGGTTAGAAAGCCACAAGAGGTCTTTAATTTACATGGTTTAAAAAAAAAAATTTTTTTTTTGGCAAGGGGCGGGGAGAGAGGGAAGGAGAAGGTACTTTAATTACAAATATTTTTTTATTTTTAAAAGATATCAAATCTAAACCATTAAACCATGTCATATGAATGAGAAATCATTTTTTCTTCCTGATATATTGAGCTATAAATTATATACAGCACTATATAAGTTTAAGGTGTTCAGCAAAATGATTTGACTAACATTCATCATGAAATGATTATCACAAGTTCAGGGAACATCTACCATCTCATACAGATACAAAATAAAGGAAAAAAAATTGTTTTCTATTGATGAAAACGCTTAGGATTTACTCTCTTAACTACTCTCATGTATAACATAGAGCAGTGTTAATTATATTTATTATGTTGTGGCTTACAGCCCTAGTACTTATTTATCCTATAATTGGAAGTTGGTACCTTTTGACCACAATTTAAGGCTGTCATGACACTGATAATATTCAAGCCAACGATTTAGGTAAGCAATCAAAAAAGCAGAAAAGATATAAAGGTTGGATATTTTAAATTTCTGAAGAATCAAGTAATTTCCTCAGCTGAGGGACTGGTATAATAAGGACACAACCTTTATAGTTTTTCCACACTCTTACATACTCAGAGGTGGGGTTCTGTGATCTTCCACAGATGCAGAAGTTCTAAAGTTTAATGTCTGACATAACATATCTTTTCCCTTATTCACCACAAAGACTTTTGTCTCCAGCAAACTGCTCATCACATTTTTACATGATTCCTTTCTAATTACTTCGGCCCTTTTAAGTCATGAACTGCCTGAAATAAATGCAAGTGAAAAATGGTACTCATCAAAAAGAAGAGACCCTATGTCTTCACCAACCATTTTTTAAAAAGAATCAGCCTTTTGTAGAACTTGAAATAAAATATTGGCACTTCTGGAAAGCCTCCCTAAGTTCTGACCTTGATAATATGAGTTGTTGTTGCTGTTATTTTTCTGCAGCCTAAATAAGTATGAAGACTGCATCAAAGTGGGGCAGTCAGAAATAACAGGTCCAATTTCTCCAAAGAAGACATACAGATGGCCAAGAAGCACGTGAAAAGCTGCTCAACATCACTAATTATTAGAGAAATGCAAATCAAAACTACACTGAGGTATCACCTCACACCAGTTAGAATGGGCATCATCAGAAAATTTATAAACAACAAATGCTGGGCTTCCCTGGTGGCGCAGTGGTTGAGGGTCCGCCTGCCGATGCAGGGGATGCGGGTTCGTGCCCCGGTCCGGGAGGATCCCACATGCCGCGGAGCGGCTGGGCCCGTGAGCCATGGCTGCTGGGCCTGCACGTCCAGAGCCTGTGCTCCACAACAGGAAAGGCCACAACAGTGAGAGGCCCGCGTACCACAAAAAAAAAAAAAAAAAAAAAAAAAAAAATGCTGGAGAGGGTGTGGAGAAAAGGGAACCCTCTTGCACTGTTGGTGGGAATGTAAATTGATACAGCCACTATGGAGGGAGAACAGTACAGAGGTTCCTTTAAAAACCAAAAATAGAATTACCATGTGACCCAGCAATTCACTTCTATGCATATACCCACAGAAAACCATAATTCCAAAAGACACATGCACCCCTATGTTCATTGCAGCACTATTTACAATAGCCAGGTCATGGAAGCAACCTAAATGCCCATTGACAGATGAATGGATAGAGAAGATGTGGTACATATATACAATGGAATATTACTCAACCATAAAAAGGAACGAAAATGGATCACTTGTATAGACATGGATGGATCTAGTGACTGTCATGCAGAGTGAAGTAAGTCAGAAAGAGAAAAACAAATATCGTATGTTAACGCATATATGTGGAACCTAGAAAAATGGTACAGATGAACCGGTTTGCAGGGCAGAACTAGAGACACAGATGTAGAGAACAAACATATGGACACCAAGGGGGGAAGTAGAGGGGGGTTGGGGTGGTAGTATGATGCATTGGGCGATTGGGATTGACATGTATACAGTGATATGTATAAAATGGATGACTAATAAGAACCTGCTTATAAAAAAATAAAGAATAAAATTAAGCCTTCTGGAAAAAAACTAGAAAGAACAGGTCCAATTATGAGAGGTAATTGCATGCTTAGCAGTCATAAATATCTGATACATTTATATGGCACTGGCATGTTGGCATGAAGAACTTTGAAAATCAGGTTTTCCAAGCCATGGATCAATGTTAAGTGTCGGCTTTTTGCCAAAATCTCAAATGTTGATCTAATCCTTTACATTTAAGCCAGTCCACCCAATGGCCAATAGCCAATGAAATCAGGCTGCAAGCCCTTTGTTTACAGAGCCTGAACCTTGTAACAAGCAGCAAAGTGCTACGCACTTCATATACACTGTTTAATTTCAAATTCACAGCAAACTAATGATGTAGTTAGTATCTCTATCCTACTAATGAAGAGAAGGCTTGAATAACTTGTCCAAGACCTGTCTGATTCCAAAGCACAAGTATAACTACTATAGCATTCTACCCTCATCTAGCTCTGTTCATGATTACAACTCAGGACCTTTCTTGACTTAATAATAACAGCCCATATTTACAGAGCACCAACCTGTAACAGATGTGGGTCTAAATGATTTACAGCATTATAATCATTTAATCCTCACAGTTGTCCCATGAGAAGACTACCATTATCAGCATTATATACAAAAGGAAGTTCCTTTAGTGAGAAAAAGAGAAAGGATAGGAACCCTATTGTGCAAATAGGAGGAAGAATTTGAATTCTGGGTTTGGTTCAAATTCCAATATTGTCACCTTCTGTATCTTTATTTCAGGTTAAAATAAGACACCTCAAGCCCATGTACTTACCCAATGAGCTTCAAGCTTCTTTATTTCTAACCATGCTCTTATTACATTGAATTGCTTCACACTTTTGGTTTTCTCCAATTTGGGGGTCTGCTCTTACCTTTGACCTTATCAAATTTTCCTGGTTTTCCTGGCTTGACCCAACACACACTTTAAGAACTTTGACTGACAGCCATCCTCCAGTTGTAAAGACATTCCTGATGATTTGGGACAATATATTCCACTTTAGAACCCAAGGACCCCAAGCCTGGATCTGGTCCCTGCTGCCTCATAAGGGGGATTAAGACATAGGCCAGGCCAAGCCTCTCTCTCTTACTCTCTGCCAAGTGCCCTCATGCTGCCTCCTTGGCAACCCAGGCCCCCACTGGGAAATGTCACCAAGGCTTGTTCCCTCTTATCAGTACTTGCTAGTCAATTTCCTCTGACTCTCAGTCCAAATAGACTCATTTTGGTTTGAAGAGTCATACTCCCCGAAAAGAGAAAGCTAGCCAAAATACTAATCTGGTTTGCTGAATTCTGAGGTGTTAAAGGACTAAAGTAGTTTCTTAAATGTATTTAACTATAGGGCACTTTAAAACTTTCAGTGTATTGACAAAACACCAAAAGGAGTTTGTAAGATATAATGTACACTTAGATTTAAAAGATTGGCAAAAAGCGGTCAAAGATTTTATTTTTTCCCTCAGGAAACGAGTAAAATTAGTTCCGGTGCATTTCTTTATACTTTGGAACAGCATAAGAAAACAACAATAAAATATAGTGACTGATACTGATTCTCTTAACAAAAAAGACAGCAGCACAGGTCAGGTTAAAACATCATTACTTTTACATTTTGTCATCTTTTTAAATGAAAATAGTATTTTGCGTTGGTTATTGCTTAATATTAAGAGCGCTGTTGCCACGTCAGAGTGTGTTTCAGACCTAGTCTTAAGTCTGTCCATTTATTTTGTTTCCTTACAACATCCTGTGAAAATCTTGTTTGGCACAGCTGTATGGTTGCTAAGATAAGAACATAAAACTGATGCTTCCCAGTATTCAGGTAGTCTTACATTTGGCCACTTGAAAAGCACGCTTCTTGTTTTTTAAGAAAGTGGACGCTACAATGGTTCACTTTCTTTGGAAGAGTTGACTTATTTAAATAAATTTGAACGCTCTTTATTTAAAGCTTCTCTCTTCCAGACACAGACACATAGAAATACATTTGTATAGTATGAGAGTTTAACAAAAAGTAAACAAGATAGTATCACAAGAGTGTCATTGTAAGTTTATCACGTCAGACAACACAGACAGCAGTAATAAGTTGACAGCCTACCGGTTACCCTGAAGATCATTTGTAATAAGTCGTTAGTGTGTATCATGAGCAGGCCAGCCTCTGGGGTTCCTACATGTAGCTTCTTAGGACTTTTGACTACATTTTTCTTAAGCAGATTATCTCAAAACAATAAGTGCAGCTGAGAAAATGTATTTTATTGATCTCTTACATATATATTGTAAAGACATTTTAGGAAAATCACATTTCCAGAAACTTTTCCCCCATATATTAGAGCAATTAATAACATCTCAAAGAGTGTCAGAATTCTTAAGTGGTATGAAACAGTCTGGGAAATTCGAGATTAAAATATTATCCCTCAGTTGTAATATATATACTTCTGGGACAGTGCCTTAACCCAAATGCCTGAAAGTTTCCTGGCCAGAATACCAACCATCAAAGCACATTAGGGACCACTCAGCTTTTTGTGATAATTCAGCCAAAACAGTTTCCATGCCTGGGGCTTGTCTATCAGGAGCCTAAAGTGAAGCCATGATTGGCCAGCTGGCAAAAGGGAAGGATTCTGAGGTTGAGTCAGATAGTCCAGAGTTCAAAAACCTGCCACCTTTCACAAGGTACGTTCCCTCTTTGCTCCTGATCATCTGTAGAGTGTGCATAATAATAACATCCTTGAACATTTTGGATAAATAATTTGAGTACCTACCACATACCATACACTGTTCTCGGTAATAAAGACACAGCTGAGTAAGAGGTAGACCAGGTCTCTCAGGGAGCTTACAACTTAGTGAAGAGAAGATAGACAATGAACAAGGAAATAAATGAAATTTAAAAGGTAATTGCAGTTCGTGCTAAGTACTATGAGGATAATAAAACCAGTTGAGGACTGGAGCTGTGCTATCAGATACAGTCACCCCGTGTGGCTAGTTCAGTTGAAATGGATTAAAATTAAATAAAACTAAAAATTTCATTTCTTGATCACAGCAACCACATTTCAAGTCCTCCAAAGTCACATGAAGCTAGTGGCTACCATATTGGACAGCTCAGATACAAAATTTCAGCATCATCACAGAAAACTCTATGGAATAGCACTGTTAACTCAAGTGATAAGAAGTTGGGGCAAGGGAGTACTTGAGCTGCTATTAATATATATAAACAACCATGCTAGAGATGTGGATGGACCTAGACACTGGCATACAGAGTGAAGTAAGTCAGAAAGAGAAAAACAAATATAGTATATCAGCACATATATGTGGAATCTAGAAAAATGGTACAGATGAACCAGTTTGCAAGGCAGAAATAGAGACACAGATATAGAGAACAAACGTATGGAACAAAGCGGGGAAAGTGGGGTGGGGGGATGAATTGGGAGATTGGGCTTGACATATATACATTAATATGTATAAAATAGATAACTAATAAGAACCTGCTGTATAAAAAAGTAAATAAATAAATAAAATTCAAATATATACATATATATATATATAAACAACCATGCGATGAGAAAAATAAACTGTAACAGGGACTCTATAAAGTAGAACTAATATTATGTTAACATATTTTATGGGTTTGTATCTTCTTCTTCTCTCACTTTATTCCTCAATTTATAAAGCCTAGGAATAGACTCATTGAAATATAGTTTGTTCTTGACTTCTAAATCATGGACTTCTAATATCTGAAATTCTAGGCTAACAATTTAGGCTCAGCACATTGAAGTAAAAGATCAATTTTTTCAGCACAGTTTCCTTGATCAAAAAAAGAAGGGAAGATTTTCTCTAAAGTTTTGATGAGTGATAAACTTCAGAAAGTAGCCAAGTGTATTAAGCAGAAGGAAGAGTGGGAACAATTTCTTAAAGGTTAAAATTTTATTTGAAGTTAGAACACTGCAGAAAGGTCTAACTTTGAAAAGCAAATTCTCTGTCCTTGATTTTCTATAACTCTGGCTCTAAATACTCCATCCACCACACCTTAAAGATCATTATGACAATAGAACATGACCTTGCGTTATATCAAAAGGGTACGTTTAAAGCGAATATTTCTGCATTGAGTCCTATCTCCCAGTGAATGTTATTTTGAGAATCTTTTACTTAGACAAAAGCACCAATACATAAAAACAGCCAATGAGTATTTATTGAATTCCTTCCTAAAACATGACTGACAGAAGAGGAAGAACTGCTTAATAACTTAAAAAAATGTAACATTCACTTAACCATAGTCCGCTATTCACATTCATATTTAAAGTCAGATAAGGTAATAGTCAGATGAATAAGTCAGTTTGTCTTTGCACATGTGTTTAAGAAGCACACACACACAGGTTAATGTATGCCAGTCAGATTTCATTTCTATTTCTCTGAAAATGACTAAGTAGTAATGCTCGTTATGCCCCAGCCAGTAATTTAGCAGAATGTATGGGGTAAAAGATCCATAAGGGGATATATTTCCAACTAGAGCTGGAGGATTAGTTGAATTCCTGTTTGTCAATCTAAGAGCAATGGCGTTAAGACTTGTATGTGTGAAAATCATAAACAACTCCTGTAAGAGCCATCAAAGTTTTGTTGACCAATTGGTTAAATGAGAAAAGAGGTTAACCATCTCATTAAGAGAACTGAAAAGCGTTGATTGAGCCAGCAGGGAGCTCTGAGAACGATTTTCCTCTTCTTGGAGCTGCCACCTGGTGCCCTGAGAATAGACAAATGTGGCACGGTAACCATGTATGTGGAAATTGTGTCCAAATATATTAAGCAAACAACCGTGAAATGTAAAGCCCCATGAAAGGGACACCTAGGTGGTTTGGGCTCACCACACAGCTGCTCTCAGGACCCAAGGGCAGCTGCTCCTAGCTCCATCCTGTGAGATCCCTTTAACCTTCTCTTTCTGGGCAAATCACCCAATGAAGCAAGCAAAGCAGTCTATTTATACCTGTTCAATGCACAAAGAAAAATCTCAAAGCTACGTCTTAAAAACGCTTTAAGAAATGGACTGTGTCCAATTATAAAATAGAACCCTGGTTATGGCACATATTGCACAGAGATTTAAATTGCATCTTCTTTCACTGCCCCACCACCAACTCTTAGAAGTAAAATATAAGCCTTAGAACAAATTAATGAGTCTTTAGGGTCTTGCAAGAAATATCATGCTTTTTGTCTCAGCCATAAGACCCGTTAGCAAACTTGGAGTGGCAGCTGCGTGCTCAAGCTTCCTGGATTATTACTTATCCCAAGAACAGTGAAACAATTGTTCATAACCTTTTGTACCAGTGTTCTATAGGAACATGTTTACTGGACAAAGTTTCAGGAGAGATACCTTAAAGGACTTGTTACTTTGAAAAAAGTTGGATACTCTACTATGCATGTAACCATACTTATATGATATTTATGATGTTGGGGGTTTCTTGCCTTCTGCTTCCAAAAATATTACATGTTCATGCCTTTGAAAGGAGGAAATATACAGAAAACCAAAACCAGGATCATGGAGCTTTACTTGTTTCCTAATTCGTTTTGTTCACTCCGTAAGACATCATAAACATTTTCCCATGTCATTAAATGTTCCTCTAAAGAATGAACGCACCATGGAATGCAACACTCTAATTTTAACAATCCTTGTTTTTGAATATTTGGGTTAGTTCCAAATTTGCTATTATAAATTACACTTTGAGGAACATGCTTATACATAAATCTGTCTGCATGCCTTTATTTGAGATATATTTTTTAAAGTGGTGGTCAAAACACTGTAAGTATTTTTAAAGACTTTGATAAGTGGTCAAATTCAGACAGCCCCTCTGATTTATGTACAAGAGAAAGTGAAAATAAATAATACTGTGGAGTATTTCCTGGCAATAGCTGACCACAAAGTGGCCACGCCTTTGCTTTGATAGAATTCTTCACTGCAAGGGCAATTGGTTGATCCTTCTTGACCACCAGATGTCAGTCTAAAACAGAGCAAACTAAACTAGCCTAAGGAGGGGAAAAGAGGAATCCACTCTTAGGCTTAAATACTTGGTACCATGCTAAAGAGACTGGGCTTTATCAAATAAACAAACAAAAACAATGAATAGCATTCATTAGATCAAGCAAAAAGACATTGGAGGAACAGGTGTCTTTCAATGGACCTCAGGATTAGGACCTCTAATCTGCTTTGCTTTGTATTTCCCTAAAACCCTCTTCACACACTGGCCTCACAGCTGAAGCTTTTTGGAAATATTAGTTTCCTTGGAAGCAGTAAAATGTTTCATGTCAACCCATGAACTTATTCACTAGCTCACAATGAGACACATCTCCTGGGGTAAAATGAAATGCTTTAATTAGATGTTTTGGGGTTTTTATTTAGTAGCTGAACAGGGAGTATCACCAAGCACAGTAGAGTGGCCACTATGAGATGGCCCTCCATGTGGACTCTGGACATCCATTTCAGTGGACGCTTTCTGATTTCCTTTTCCTGTCTCTGAGAAAAGGACATGCCACACTCTAATGCATTTGGAGTTTCCAAAGATATGGTAGAGCTGTTCTCAAGCGCTAGAACTGACACCGTGATGCCACCGCCGGCACCAGCCAGATGCAGTAGGAAATTCTAGTTTGATGGGCGAGTGCAACTATATGAGCAAAAGATACATAAAAAGGAAAATAAACGCAAGGGTACCTCACAGTGTGCCAACACTATGAAAATGAACCGAGGCTTTAGTCTAAATTACGCGAAGGAAACTAAAAGGATTTGTTATTGAGATCGGTGCTAAATTACATAAAAAATATGCATGAAGATGGGATTTCCCTGGCGGTCCAGTGGTTAGGACTGGGCACTTTCACTGCCGTGGCCCTAGTTCAATCCCTGGTGAGGAAGTAAGATCCCGCAAGCCACGCAGTGCAGCCAAAAAACAAAAAAAATACAAAGAAGAACACTAACATCTGTTGAATTATAATAATAAACCCTTCATACAGGCAAAAGAGGTGTTTAAAAAAAAGCAAAGATAAAGGAAAAGTCCAGAATCTATATTCAAACATGTACAAAACGAGATGTGCATTAAGCCCAAGTATTTTAGATGACACTTGGGTAATGCAGCTAGCAGGAAAAAAATAAATGCACCTTCTCTTAGCCTACATTCATAGAAATGCAGTCAATGTGCTGTTAAAGGAAACGTCTACCTCACTAACCAGAATACACACGGAGTGTTTTGCTCAGCTCAGAGGGGAGATAACAACTGGACTCCATCTTCAGGGGAGAGAACAGAATCAGAGTCTCAAAACCATGTCCTTTCAACAAAGAATGAAAGTTTTCCTGAAGAGAAGTCTTAGGTGACAGTGTGATAGCTCTCTTCACATACTGAATGACTGTCATTTTTAAAAGGCAATGGAATTTATCTCATCCTCTCAAATTCACAGAACTAAAATCAATGAGTGAAAGTCACAGGGAGATTGATTTGGAGACACAGCCAGAGCTTACAGATCTACAGTCCATGCACTGCAAATGGATGTTGATTGAGAGGATGACGTGTGGCCATGGTCTCACTCAGTGCACCTTTATCTTCACACAATGATGCCAGCAGGGCAACAGGCCCTGCATCCACCATATGAACTGCCCAGAAGGGACATCGGATAACAGTGCCTCAAGTGGGTGCCTCTAGCCGCTGTACTATCCCGAGCCTCATTGCTTCTAACCTGGACTATAGTAACAGCATCCTTATAAAATGTGTCCATAAATCCTTCACATTTCTCCCTTCAAAAGATGGAACCCGATTCCACTGCCTTCCAATGTAGATGGGACTCAGTGACAGTCTCATTTCTGTTGAATAGAAAACAGAGGCAGTGACGATGTATGACCAGGTCATTAAGTCATCATTACTCTTTAGTAATGATATCTCCTAGATGCCTGGCTCTAGAGTAGGTCAGTTGCCATGCCATGGAAATCCTCAGGCTGATGCTATGGATTGGTCTAAGAGACATGGAACCGATGTCTCTGATAAGTAGTTGGCACCTTCCGACAGAGACCACACGAGTCTTCTTAAAATGGATCCCCCAGCCCCAGTCAACATCTTGACTGCAACCTCATGAGAGACTCTTAACTAGACCCACCCAGCTAAGCTGCTCAGGAATTTCTGACCCACAAAAACCATGGGATAATAAATGTTTGCTGTTTCAAGTTACAGCAAATTTTGGGGGTAATTTGCTGTAAGCAATAAGTGTCTAACACAAGATCTATCTCCCTCTCACACCTCAAGCTCACCCTTTTCTCTAGGTCAAACAACAATCTCCACCAAGGTAGCAGTAAGCCCATCCCCCAACTGGTCTCATCATATATTTACCCCCTCTATCCAATCCATTAATGCCTAAGTGATCATTTTAAAGTAGAACTCTGATCCGACTAATTCCGTATTTACACTGAAAGTGGCCCCCCATTCCTTGTAATATACAGTTTACAAAGTCTATCAAGGGCCCTTATGACCTGGCTCTTACCTTCTCCAGCCGTTCCGTTATCACTCTCCAACCACACATGATGCCAGGTGTGTCCTACTTCCTGGCTATATTAGCTTACTAGGGCTGCTATAACAAAGTACCACAGACAGCATGATTTAAACAGCAGGAATTTATTTGCTCTCAGTTCTGGAGGCTAGACGTCCAAGATCAAGGTGTTGAAAAGTTTGGTTTTTCCTGAGGACTCTCTCCTTGGCTGACAGATGGCCTTCTTCTCCCTGTGTCCTCACACAATCTTCTCAGTGCCTTCATATCACTGGCATCTCTCTGTCCAAATTTTCTCTTCTTATAAAGATTCCCATGACTGGATTCGGACTCACCCTAAGGGCCTCATTTTAATTCAAGCCCTCTTTAAATACCTTATCTCCAAACACAGTCACATTCTGAGGTACTGGAGGTTAGGGCTTCAACATATGAATCTGGGGGGACACAATTCAACTCATAACAATGACTTTCACTCTGTCTCCTCTGTTGGAAATGGCTTTGCTATCGGGGGCAGTGAATACGGATACAGAGTACTCGGTGAGAGAAGAGGAATGGGTGGGGAAAATTAGGAGAGGAAACACCCACAGTAGAAGACATGGAGATTAATAGACCTCAGGTAAATACTGCCTACCTCACAAATTTGCTAAAAAAAATTTATTCAAGCATGGATAGTTTCTACCTTCAATTGCAGAAAAGGGTTTGATATCACAATCTCAAGGGCAAATGAAACAATAGAACATAAAATATGCAGGGAAGCAGCTTCTCCTACCAGAATGGGATTACAGCACAGAGGTCAGAACGTTAGGCCATAAGCCTGAGAAATGAAACACGAAATACCACACAAAATATATAAATACATACTTTCATGGTCAGTGTCAAATTCAAATTGGCTTTGATGAAGTAAGCCTGCTGAAATGACTTAAGAAGACAGAAGGGAGAATTTTGCACACTTCCAAAGAGAAAATTGAAATGCAAGTGGATGTTAACTATTAACAAACAGACAAACACATAAATGTAATTTAGTGTTTCAGGGGTATTTCTCACCTCTTTTAATCAATTGATATTCTGGAAAGAAAACTAATTCAAATATGCCTGCCTGCTCAGGCATAAACAAAAACAAGTCCTTATATTTATTAACCTTGAATTACAAACACTACTCAACTAATGAAAATAAATGCATGTCATTATTCTCACTAATAGCAAATGCATGTTGCTGCCCAAAAGTTACTCATCATTGCTCTTATTTTCATCAATGTTTGCTAATATCTAAGCATTGATCACAGCAATTATACTACACCTGACACTGGAATAAATCTTAACAGCCTACAAGGTGCTTTCACATACATTATGTCTATAAAAGCTCACAATAGATGGGAATAACCCTGTGGCTTAAATGTACACATTAGCACAAGATAAGAGCTCAAAAATATTCATATAAAACTGGGAGTCAGAAAGTTTAAATAACTTGCCCAAAATCACACAGATGATAATCAGTGGAAACAATACTTGAGCCTCACGTTTTAAATTTTAAACTCGGTGTGATTTTCTACTCCTCTAAACAAGAGTTCATTCAGACATTCCTACAACTGCATGCCAGGCTTTGTAGGTGCTGTGGACACACAGATGCACAAGGGTCAGTCCCTGCCCTCAATCTCATTAGAATCTAGAAGGGAAAGGCAGACATGTAAATAAGAAAATGTAACCAAGTGTCTAGAAGCTTTGACATAAGGATACGGAAGGAGCACAAAAGAGAGTAGACATTTTTCCCTGAAGAATGGTGAAGGGGTGAGGAATGTCTTCATTTAAGGAGAGTTTCAGATGAGTAGATAATCATCAAATAATGACAGAGGATATATTACCAAAGGCATATATGTGTGAAAAAGATTGACTATTCTTTTCACTGAACACCGCAAGTAATTTGATACACCTAGAGCATAGGGTATGCAGAGAGATGGGAGGGACAGCAAGAGGTAAGGCCTGAGAAGGAGGCAAGGACTTGGTTATGTGGAGCCTTCACAGCAAAGCAAAAATTGCAGACTGTGTCCTGTTGACAGGCATTATTTCAAGCATTGGAATAATTTGTATTGATAGGTACTGTAACAGTGATTTAGAGGTTGGAGGATGGATCATGGGCTGTAAGACAGGAGGGAGGTACATCAGTTAGGCCTATTTCTCTAGAGAAGGCAAAAGATAATGAGCTAAACAAAGGGAAAAAAGGAAGGAAAGTCAGCTGTAAGAACTCTTTAAAACGTGGTGATCATTCAGTGGTGAGAATAAAAAGAATAGTAGCTAGGATGCAACAGGACCCATTTTCACCAAGGTAGAAAAGTAAGGAGGAAAAGCAGATGATAAATTTAACTTTGAACAAGTTGAGTTTAAGATGCCTGTGGAATGCTAGTAATCAATTTCTGGTAGGCAGTTTAACAGAATAATAAGAACTTAAGGGAGAGATGGGTAAAGATTTGAGTCACGCTGAAAATGTGGGAGTAGATGAGATTGCCCAGAGAGGATGTAGAGAACCAGCAGAGAAGGAGGCTAAGAACAAAGCTCCAGGGAGATGTAACATGCAAAATACATGTAAAGATAGCAGCACTATTTGCAATAGCCAAGGCATGGGACCAACCTAAGTGTCCATCAACAGATGAATGGATACACAAGAGGTGGTATATATCCATATCTGTATATATTGGTATATATACAAATAGATATAGATATAGAATAGATATATATAATGGAATATTAGCTATAAAAAAGAATGAAATAATGCCATTTGCAGCAACACAGATGGACCTGGAGATTATCATGTCAAGCGAAGTAAGTTAGACAGAGAAAGACAAACTGTTATATGTTATCATATCACTTATATGTGGAATCTAAGATATGATACAAATGGGGCTCCCCTGGTGGTGCAGTGGTTGAGAGTCCGCCTGCCAATGTGGGGGACATGGGTTCGTGCCCCGGTCCAGGAAGATCCCACATGCTGCAGGGCGGCTGGGCCCGTGAGCCATGGCCTCTGGGCCTGCGGGTCCGGAGCCTGTGCTCCTCAACGGGAGAGGCCACAACAGTGAGAGGCCCACGTACCGCAAAAAAAATAAAAAAGAAAAGAAAAAAGATACAAATGAACTTATTTACAAAACAGAAACAGACTCACAGGCATAGAAAACAGACTTATGGTTGCCAAAGGGAAAGGGGGTGAGGGAGATTAAACTAGGAGTATGGTATTAACAGATACACACTACCATATACAAAATAGATGAACAACAGGATGTAATGTATAGCACAGGGAACTATATTCAATATCTTGTAATAAACTATAATGGAAAAGAATGTTTTAAAAAAGAATATAGATATATTCTTATCTATCTATCTATCTTATATGTATAACCGAATTATTTTGCTGTACACCTGAAACTAGTACAATGTTGTAAATCAGCTATACTTCAATTTAGAAATATTGTCACAGGGCACCAGGCATGACCCAAAGGATGACCTTGGAGAAGGGTGTTCTGAGCTACGCTAGTTCTAAACTACTTGCAAACTGACTTTGGAAAGATCTTATAACATTTTATTTAAAAAATTATAATTATTCAAAAAATAAAACCATACTTGAATTTAAAAAACTGAACAAAATACATGTAAGGAAGAGAAGTAAAGGGCAGAAAGAAAAAACATCAGAGAGGAGGAGAGTCAAGAAAGACACATCTCAGAAGCCATGGGATTAGAAAATGTCTATGTCAAATGCCTGAAATAAGATGGGAACTTTAAAAAGTAGGTTGGACTCGGCACTTTGGAGGTCACCACAGCAATCTTAGTAGATGAGCAAGGTGCTGACTATAATAAGTTTAAGAGTGATTAAAAGGAGAAGAGATGAAGACAAGTAAAGGCTATTCCTCCAAGAGGTTTATCGTGAAAATAAGAAGACAGAGAAGAGTGGTAGCTAGAGAAGAATGTGTGTGTGCAGGAAATGATGGATTTATTTACTTGTCAGTGGAAGAGACTTGAACATGTTTTTAGCTAAAAAAGAAGATAATAGCAGGGAAAGGGTGTAAATTGGACAACAGAGGGAGTAATCCAAGCAGCGGAGTCCGGGGGAGGCTAGAGGAAGTAAGATAAAGAGCCTATATTAAGGAATCAACTTTGAACAAGCCAAAGGAGATTAGGGAACTCGAAGGAAAGTCGAGACCAGTAGAGTAAGCAAAAAGAAAATTGAGGCTATTCACGATAATAACCACAGTTTTCCTAGGGACAGGGAGTGGGTGGCAGGAGAGTAAATGAAGAAAACCATAGTAGTTTGGAATTTCAACGATGAACAGAGAGGAAGCTGATCAGAGGTGCACACAAGTATTTCTAAATAGTCCTAGAGACTCCTTTGGTTGGAGACCGTGGATTAGCAGTGGTTCCAGGTTAGAGGATGAGAGGTTTCCTCCAGGAGCTCCCACAAGGCCTGAATGTTGTCAGAGAAGGCAGGTGATGGGATCATGAAAGGTTGGAGATTGGCAAAGCAGATGCCACAAACACATATATGCTGAGGATATTAGAGGGTTGGTAAGAAAATGGCTAAAGCTGCTGTGGTGGACAATACAGGGAGGTTTACACAACACCCATTCCCAGTCTTCTTCTCCCTTGTCTTCCTCTCCTTGTGAGACTAGAAAGCTAAATACTTTATTTCCCAGTTTTTATTTCAGCTGAAGTTGACCTCATGACCCAGTTCTGCCTCATGATAAAAACCAAAGGCAGCTCTTGCTTTCTTGATAAAAAGGACCAGATGTGGACAGTGTGGCCCTCTTTCACTTCCTTCCACTTCCTGCCCCGAATGTGGAGCAGTCCTAGAGGTACAGCAGCTATCTGTTAAGTGTGAGGCAACACACACGAGAATCAAAACCAACAAGCTAAGGGTGGTGGGGAGGAAAGAAGTAAAGTGCCTGGACCCATGATGACATTACAGAGCATGTTATAGGTTGAATTGTGTCCCCTCAAATTCATATATTGAAGTCCTAATTCCCAGTACCTCACAAAGTGACTTTATTTAAAGATAGGGATTTTACAGAGTTAAGTCAAAACAAGGTCAGTAGGGTGAGTCTTAATCCAAAATGCCTGGTGTTCTCATAAAAAAGAGAAACAGCATATGAAGATGAAAGGCGAAACCAGGAGATGCTTCTACAAGTCATAGAATGCCAAAGATTGCCAGCAAACCACCAGAAGATAGGAGAGAGACATGGAACAGATTCTTCCTCACAAACCTCAGGAAAAATCCACCCTGCTGTCACCTTGATCTTGGATTTCTGGCCTCCAGAACTGCTAGTCAATAAATTTCTATTAAGTCACTCAGTCTGTGCTACTTTGTTATGGCAGCCCTAGAAAATGAATACAGAGTGCCTAAAATCCCTTTGGTAACCTTCTACCTCTAAATTCTCTATCGCATGAGAAAAGTAAGCACCTACTTATTTAAACTAAACCACTGGTTGAATTTTCTATTTCCTATAGT
Organism: Kogia breviceps; assembly: GCF_026419965.1. Taxonomy (NCBI): domain Eukaryota; kingdom Metazoa; phylum Chordata; class Mammalia; order Artiodactyla; family Physeteridae; genus Kogia; species Kogia breviceps. The sequence goes on from NC_081315.1 coordinate 56,457,534, forward strand.
GGAATGCAATCTTAACTAAGAAATGTAGAAGAGGAAGAAAATTGTCATAAAGGGAGGTGAAAACTGGGATGAAATGCTTGAGTCAAGGATTTCAATGAGATCAAAGACCGAGTGTGCATTTGGAGGTTAGAGTAAAATGGACTTTAGAATTTCAGAAGTGGAACAGTTGCAAAGAGCGAGATCATAGGTGTGCCCATGGGTATAGATTTCTGCAGTCTAGATGATAGTTATGGAAGGTAAGGGCATCAGGGAACAGTGAAGTCACGGTGGTGGATTACTGATGCCATGGATGCTGAAGTCATTCATCATGAGATTTGAGGAGATAACATGGAAAGACAGAGACCACAAAGAAAGACCAGGTGTTGAGTAGACATTAACGACACCAAGGAAGGTGATAAAATCTGAAGATAGGAGCTTCAGGAGAGGGAAAGATTTTGCTCAAAGGATGAAAAGCAATGGTTTAGGAGTTATGATAGTCTGATAACTGGTAGAATTCTAACACCATCTCCAGACTCCATGGTAGATGAAATATGGGAAATAGAATCCATCCAGCACAAGAAAGCTACAAATGAAATATAAGTTTGAACTTGAATGATACATATACCTTAAAATGTTATCACCTGAATTAGTCAAATAATTAATGCCAAATAAAATTTAAGAGCTTAAATTACCTGAGAAAATGAGTTTCAAATTTGGAAGTGGCTTTATAGGTGTTTAGTTCAATCTCATACCAGTGCAAGGGTCCTCATCCTTGAATTTCATCTCAAGTTGAAGGTATATCCATGGCCTGAGAGTTTTCCTTGATTATGTGCCTGTATGTGAGGAAATAGAGAGAAAGAATATTTAATGACACATTGTTCCAAATATGTTGATTCAGCCGATTATTTTTAAATACACCCCATTTAAACTCTTTTTTTCCTTCAGATTCCAGTACAAAGCAGCCTTTTTCCGAAGAAAGAGCACTTGTAACTATAAATATACACTGACAAATTGCATACAGAAAGCCTCAGAAAATACGTTAGAATATCAGAGTGCTAGCATCCCACAATTTGCAAATGACAGTAATAAATATGTTAACTACACTCAATTTTTCAAAATCATTTCACTCAATTTTTTGAACTACTACCATTGTCCCTCAGGAGAAAAATAAAGAAAAAAATTACACCTCCAAAGTGAGGCATATTTCCTTGATGTGCTTTTTCCCTGCTCTTCCAGAAATCTACCAGACCCAGAGCTGTAAAAAGAATAACATTCTCTTTGTATGGGGGAAAGCTATAGACTTATAACTAAATCAGTCTGAGCAAAGTACATTACTATTTTTTCTCGCCTCTCCCTCTTCTATTAAAAACAAGGGGGAAAAATACTTGAAAGCAAAATGATCTGAAAAGTGCTTACTGATGGGAGGAGAGGGCTTCCTGGATTTAGCAATTTGTCAGGCTGACATTTACTGCCTGATGCATACCAGCTCACTAAATTTTGTGGAGAGCTAGACTCTGTGTGACAGACCCCTCTGGCTATTAGTTGGAGAGCTTGTAAACACAGATATGCATTTGGATTGGGTTTGTGAAGAATGAAAAATAAGTACTGATTAAGTGATGCAAATTATATGGTGGAGAAGCATAGCATACCTGAGGCTGTAAATGTCTCAATGTTTGATAAATGAGAAATGCTCACTGTAAAGGACTCCCAGGAACAACTAAGTTTGTGAAGCCCCCCTGACTCCCCTCGAAGTATAGAGAGTTACTGTGAGAAGGCAAATAGCTCTGTACACAGACAGTAATCAGTCTCTACAAAAAGTACATTTTCTTTTTCTGGGGTCGAAAAAATTAAATTATCCTAGAGGTGATATTTTTCAGAAATACGCAGCTCTTAAATGAAATAAAGCTGCTGACATATACAAAGACACACAACTTTCTTTACTTTTCCATACTTGCACTTGGCTTACCAGTCCTAATTTTCATTGCAAATAGAACTGCTTGATGGTACTATTTCAACTTAATTTTTGGGATTTCCTACTCAGGCTCTTTGGGTTCATTTCTCTTCAATTCAGGGTTTACTCCCTCCCTTACTCCCAGCTGGCATCTGGAGTTAGGAAAATTGATGTAGCATCCTGCACTACCTGGTGGGTAGGTGGGATGTATTGAGTCTGCGTGCTGTCCTCTGTTCTATTTTTAAAAACCTGATTCAGACACTTGTTAAAATGATAAGGAAGATTTTATTCGACTGTTGAAGTAGGGGTTTGCAATAGGGAAGAGAAATTGGAGTCTACTGCCAATACAGCCCAGACAAGTGGAGATTTATAGCCAAAGAGCAGAATGAAGGGGTCAGTGGATAGAAATTACTCAGATAAGGTATCAAGCGGAGGGGAATTCTTGCTAAACTAACCTAACAAGATTCTTGCTAAAGGTGGGCCAAGGACTTATCCATAAAGGCAGGGAATGAGGAACTTGATCGGATGTCATAGGTGGGAGATGACTTAGCAGGACTCTTTGCTAAGACTCGGCCGGGCAAGCCAAAGACAGGACAGGACCAAGGTCAAGGCCAACTTTGCGGGCTTGGAGAAGCCTGACTAAATTGTGACTTGTGTTGAAACTGAGGTTTGTTATTCTTGGCACAGTTTTCTGCTTGAAGGTCATATAAGAAGAGGTTAGAGATAGGAAAGCAGATTAGTAAAACTACCTGCATAAAGCTCATTGTGAAGCTATGAAACTGAATGAAATTGTCCTCAAAGAGAGGATAAAAGAAAAACTTTGTGGAACACTTTTATTTAAGGAGTAACTGGCAAAAGACAAGTTAGAAAGAAAATAAAGAGCAGCAGTGAGGTAAAGGTCACAGGAGCTACAGAAACCAGTAGAGAAGATAGTTCGGAGAGAGAAGACCACATTGTAACTGTCCTTATAGTTCATTTCCTATCTTCTTAGGGACAGAGAAGATGAAATCAGGTCATTCGTTGAAATTGAGAGATAGTGTTGCTATGGACATCTAGGGGGAAAAAGTTTAAAAAAGGATAATAGAGGAATGAAAAAATTGCTAGACTGTAGGGAGGATAGAGCAGAAATTAGAGCATGAAGCTACAGGATATCACATGAGAATGCTTCTTGTTGACTCCCCTAAAGATCACCAGGAAAAGGTCTTTATCAAGCCAAGCTAAGTTTATTAGACTTCAGTAAGAGAGAAGAGCACCTTGATAGAGCATTAGTAGCATCCTGGAAGAGGGATGTCAAGTCAGAGGAGGATGCTTGTAGGATTTAGAACCTGACTGAACGAGTTTTAGGCAGGTCTTGCCAACCACGAAGCTGGTTGGGCTTATGCAGAGTTATGACATCATAATTATAGAGTAACGTGCACAGGGAGGCAAGGGTCTTGAAGGGAATCTTGATGATCAACTTGTCAGTCACGTTTCTCAGGAGAAATAGTTTCCTGGAGCAAGAAGTTAAGTTATTTTGTGCTTGCTCTCAGTATTATTTAACGTAGGGACAAGAAAGTCTACCCAGTTATTATTTAGCACAAACACAGGACATCGTTTTAGTTTCAGCTCTCATTTCATAATTTTCTCTGGAGATAGCAAGCAAAGAGACAGAGTAAAGGGGGAAATGTGGGATTATCCAGATCTGAGAACTGACAAGTTGTGCAAGCTCCTGGTGAGGGCGGTGACATAGTCAAGCCTGTTAAAGAGAACATAGTCGAAATAGCAGATCATAGAGTAAGAAAGCAGGTCAAGACAGAAGAGGGTCCAAAGACTAGAAGAGGGTAAGGAGCAGAGGTTGAAATACACAGTAGATGCAATGAGAGTGAAGATTTGAAAAGGTTAAATGATAAGAGGGTGAAATGAGAAAGAATAACAACATAGTTTAAATATGAGGGGTGAAAAAATGATATCACACTTTTACTAATTACAAGGAATAGGTTTCCCTAATTATACTAATATGTATATAGTAACCTGGAATAAATGGTTCTCTTGTCCTTTTCCCCAGTGTTCTGACTGATACATACATTCTCATACTTTAAAAGCAGTTCAAATCTCTGTGAAGCTTTTCTCCTCTCCCAAGTGTCTCCTCTGGACCATCACACCACATTCGGCCTAGGTCTCCGCAGTGATTCCTCTCACAGTATGCTATTTACACAAGTCAGGGAAGGGAAAACTATCTTGCTTTTTAAAACCAAAACTGCCTGCAGCCACTTCTGCCTCTAAGTCAGTGGCAGATTTTAGCTATAGAGAGTCTTCTATTGAATAAAATATGTTCACAGTCCATTGTGGCTGTGACATCCCAAGTATGATTTGGAACGGTCCAGTGAAATTAAGAGAGAATGAAACTGCTTTGCATTTAAAATGAGCAGGAATTCGGGGAGGTTGGAGGCAAACAAGGGAAAAATGTAAGGAGACTAGAGAGAGAGCTAAGGAACAAGCCACCTCCATAAATAGGTGGCTGGCTGGTGGAGTGAAGTTGTAGGGTCCCGGTAGTGAATGTGGCCTAAGAGATTCTAAAAAGGGAGTAGGGTAGCATTCACATTCAATTATATTCTGTTTGGTCCTCTGTCACTCCATCATCCCAAACCTTTAATAAAGTGCATTGCTTGCAAGAATGCCTTATGTTTTTCAGGAAATGAATGGAAAATGGCTAACTCCACATCTGGGTCTGTTCATGGCATAGAAAATAGAATAGCCATGGAAGGCAGGCCACAAGGAAAATCAAGTCATTGGAGACTTCAGGAAATTAGAGTGAGGTGACTGTGAGAATATAAGCCCATGGAATCTAAAACAACAACAAACAACAACAAAACTTTGCCAGAGGTGATGGGCTTCCTCTGGGATGTGCAGTAAGTGTTTGAATATTTTTTCCTAAATATCCAAGGAAAGGGGACCCCAGTTGTCATTTGGGATGCATGTATGATTATACATACATTCTGCTTTTGACACAGAGTAAGCGGTCAATAAGGATTTGTTAAGTACATGGATAAAAATTCATGGATACAAAACCAATTCTAGGGGCTTCCCTGGTGGCGCAGTGGCTGAGAATCCGCCTGACGATGCACGGGACACGGGTTTGTGCCCGGGTCCGTGAGGCTCCCACGTGCCGCGGAGCGGCTGGGCCCGTGAGCCATGGCCGCTGAACATCCGCGTCCGGAGCCTGTGCTCCGCGGCGGGAGAGGCCACAGCGGTGGGAGGCCCGCGTATCGCAAAAAAAAAAAAAAAAAAAGTTCTATTTTATTAGGGCAAGAAGATCAGTTACTGTCTTGCTGGTGTGAGAAGGCATCAAAAAGTAGGAGAGCATATATTAAATTACATATTCAAAGACCAAAGGAAAGTGGCTCATATTTGCATGTCATGTACTACCCTTGAAAAATATGAATAATAAAGCCGGGAGAGTAACATGCAGTTACTAAGAGAAGGTAAAACGTAAGGGGAAATGAAATCCTTATGAAAGATTATAGGAGTGAGCAAAGATTATCAGAAAGAAATAATGACCAGGTTGACAAGCTTAACCTCAAAAGTACAGTGTGTTATTTATTCTTATGTCACCTCGGTAAGGCAGACAACAGCAACACCTATACAAGAGTAAACCAGAGGCACACACACAAAATTGTGTGTGTCGGGCTTCCCTGGTGGCGCAGTGGTTGAGAATCCGCCTGCCGATGCAGGAGACACGGGTTCGTGCCCTGGTCCGGGAAGATCCCACATGCCGCGGAGCGACTGAGCCCGTGAGCCATGGCCGCTGGGCCTGTGCGTCCGGAGCCTGTGCTCCGCAACGGGAGAGGCCACAACAGTGAGAGGCCCGCATACCGCAAAAAAAAAAAAAAAAAAAAATTGTGTGTGTCTATAACATTCCGCCAGTCAGTGATAGTGTCCAAGCCCAGTTTCCTACTCTAACGCTGACAGTGAGAAAAACCAAGAGTGCAAAGGAAAGACCACTTTTAAAAATTGGAAGATCCTCCACCAACCTTCCCGTAAGTGTTAAGCCCTGTTTGTATTTCATTTTACTACCCGTCTCTCTGCAGAAAGAACCACACCTGGCACACACCTGCTGTTGTTTTTAACATTAACCTTTTGGACAATTTCAGATAACACTGGAGGCATTCTAGGGAATTAAGAATCACTATAATAGTAGTAAATTGTGATTTAAAAATAATGTAATAGTGACTTGCATTTCAGACACCTAATCATTTTTTCCATATCATCGTGATAGAGTCTAAAGCAATAAATTGTGCTTCAAAAAATTAGATTTACAGCCACATTTATAATATTAAAGCACTTTTCAGACTAAAGCAGAAAAATGAAGATTAAGGCAAGCGGTTTTTTTTTTCCTTATTTATAGAAGCAAGGCAAGGAGAATAAATTCAAGATGATAGAAATTGTTGTGGATGGAGTTGAGGTGTGAGGATTATTTCAAGCCATAAAATCACTCCACATAAATATGTAACTCTAGTGCCAGCTTTCTTTACATAGTAGAGAGAAACAGACTAGATTTAAAAGTCAAAAGCTGTTAATTGTCTTGTTGTACTGTTAGGAGTGACCTAGCATACATAATACAGTATATAAAAGCTTGCTGTACAGACTACTTTATGGAATAATATGTTAATAATAATAAAAGTGCTTTAATATTATACATGTGGCTGTAAATCTAATTTTTTGAAGCACAATTTATTGCTTTAGACTCTATCACGATGATATGGAAAAAATGATTAGGTGTCTGAAATGCAAGTCACTATTACATTATTTTTTAATCACAATTTACTGCTATTATAGTGATTCTTAATTCCCTAGAATGCCTCCAGTGTTATCTGAAATAATTATTAGAATATTTAATGGCAAAGTACAAAATCTTTATTCTCCTCTCCTACAAAAATCCACAGTGGTCTCACTTCTCTTTTTTGAAAAAGGATTTCTAATACTTGATACCAGATGACTTTTGCCAAGTGCTTTTAGAATCTGGATAAGGTTGTTCTGAGACATAAAGCACTGAACACTTTTTTTCCCCTTTCTTTTCTTATTGTAAAAAATAAGGACTCCATTCAGCCCATCATGTCATTTTACAAAGCCAACCAAATCACTTATTTTATTCCCCTTCATATTTTCCAGAAGATTTCTAGGTAATTTTTCAGAAACCACTTTTCCTTCATTTTAAGAAAAGAACCTTCCCTCACTATCCCTCACGGTTACCTTTCATGTCTGAGACTGACTTTATCATTTTACTATTTTTATGCCCATCATTATAGATATCCTAAAACAAAGCTAAGTCATTGACCAGAAGGCTGCTGAAATCAGGACAAACGAGGCTATTTAGTCACAGTTTATAATGGCAAGGAAGTCAGCCACCATCACTTGCATTTAGCAGAGACTCAAAGATGGACAAGGAAGTGAGAAAGCTTGATCATGGGGGGGGTGGTCAGGGGGAAAGCTTCAAGTATGATCTGATTGGAGGTTGATGGCATTGAGAAGCTGAAGAAGGGAAACCTAAAAGCAGGGCGTCACTGAGCCCCACAGAGAATTTCAGCCATCACGAACTTCAGTTATCGAGGGATAATATTATAAAAGTCTTAACTGTATTTTACACCACAGGGGAAATTCTATGGACGTTGCCATAAATGCTGCTCACATTTTTCAGTCATCACAACAAATAAAATACATGTCCACCATTACAATGAAATAAAATAAAACAAAAGCAGGGCATCAAATGTAATTGGTTTGGGGAGCATATTTGGCTTTTTCTGGCTGGTCTTGAGCTGGAAGCAAAGGCAAAAAATATGGAAGCTGACAGCGACTGACCATGTCCTGCCCACTGTGGTACACTTGCTGCAGAGGCTGTAGTTTGACTTCGTGCAATGGTCGCTGCAGAGAGGTTGTGGGTCAGAGTTCTATTGTCACATATGATATGGTCTGGCCACTGTTGTATATGCAGTCTCTCACCTCCCCTTTTGGTCCATATCTTACTTGTCAGAAGGTAACCAATTTATGGAAGGCTAAAGATTCAACTTCCATTTCTCAGAGGTTGTTTAGCCACCATCACAATCAACTGCAGAGCAAGATTGTCTTGACCTTTTTTTTATATAATCATGGTGATCATATGATGAGAAAGTGGCTCTTTGAGGCAGAATGCAATGGACCGACATAATGAGCATTGTGATAGCAACAAGAATAATTAACAGTTCCTGTAAAATGCTTGAACCAGGAATTCCAATCACTCAACCCAGGCCAAGAACCAATTTCACAAACCATGAGAATCAACCTTAGAGAAACCAGTATCTTTTTCATTATGGTGATGTATAACCTGTTCAACCATGTTCTCTCACTGATACGAGGAGAGCAAGAATTAGCAATGGCAAAGATGCCACCATGACTAGTGAACAAGAAATCTAGAGCAATGCAACTGTTCATCACTATTCATGTGAATGTGTTGAGACTAATGTGTATTCTATCTAAAACAGAGGTGGTAGCATTAATACCTCTGCCAAAGCTAGTGATAAGTTTCTTACAGTCTTTTCCAGTTGTGTGATTCCCACAGGTGGGAATCATACTGCTCTGATGGTTTGCATAAACAATGAGTCAGTAACTCCTCCAGGTAGAGCACCTGAATAATCAAGGGTGGCATCGTTTTAGAGTGTGTGTCTGAATCAGAATTTCCAGCCTTGAGGATTTATAGAATTAAGGTCTCTTTGTACAAACAAGTCTCAGAGTACTACACCTAAGGTTTATGAGGTGTTGCTCTGAGGCAAACAGGACCAGGCATTCTGGACACAAAGGAAGCGGTATCTGGTAGATACCAGGGAAAATATATGTACGGAAAATATATACGTATATATATACGTATATATATATATATATATATATATATATATATATATACACGTATATACGTATATATAATATACGGAAAACCAGGGAAAGAGGAGTAGTTCATGGCAGAAGGTCAGAACCAAGACTTTACATTAGTTGCGTCACATATTTGTATCTGTTAGTCTCTTACAGGTAGCAAGTATTTGGTCCACCACCCTTCATAGGTTATTAAGTTCAAATTTAGAATAACCTTGGTTATCATCAGAAGATTGTGACTTTGCTGTGTCCCTCTCTTCTGGAAAAAAAGAAAAAATTATTACACGTTGATTTGTTTAAGGTCATTTGTCCACCCTTTGCCTCTCCTTCTTATGACAAGTAACAGTATTAGATAAACAAAAAGGAAGCCCCAAGAGAGCAGAAAAGGATGAAAAGGAATGGCTTGATTCTACCAAGGATGCCAAACGAATGGAAACCAATAACAAAACCTGAGTATTAAACTGTGACTGAACAGCCAAGGAATGAAACACAAAGAGAGCATGGTTCAGACCAGGTGCTGACTTTCCATGTCAGCGTGAATCTGACAAGTCATGAGCAGCAAACACAAGGGGCCTCTGTGTGCACCTCACCAGGCTGAAGGCTGGGGTTCACAGCATTGAGCAGTGCACACTGCATCTTGGTGGGATCTCAGAGAAAACACGAGTAAACAAATACCACCCAAATGAGAACCAACATAGGCTATTTGTTAGAAGTTTGCTATAGCAAGGGAGTCAACACCATCACTTGTGTTTGGGAGAGACTGAAAGATGGGTAAGGGAATATGAAAGTTTTAAAGTGGGAAAAAAAGGGATGGCTTCAGGTATGATATGTTTGGAAGCTGCTGGATGGGGAAACCGAAAGGAGGCTACCTAGAAGCAAGGCATCTTATATGATTGGTTTGGGGAGTGCGTTGGCTTTCTTTGGTTGGTCTTGTGTTGGAAAAGAGAAGAAAATAGGGAAGTTGACAGTAATTGACCAAGTCTTGACCATTCTGGACCGGTTCCTACAGAGGTTGTGGGTCAGAGTTCTGTTGTCATATGTGTTCTGGCCATTGGTCATTGGTCCATTCGTTCTCCTGGAGCCAAAGTATCTATTTTCCTTTCATAAAAAAATTTATTGTTCCACAGTGTCTTTGTCTATTCAAGCTGTTATAACAGAATACCATAGACTGGTGGCTTATAAACAGCAGAAATTTCCTTCTCACAGTTCTGGAGGCTGGGAAGTTCAAATTAAAGTACCAGCAGACTTGATATCTGGTGAGGGCTTGTGTCCTGGTTCATAGATGGCCATTGTCTCGCTGTGTCCTCACAGGGAAGAAGAGGGGCCCCTTTTACAAGAGCACAAATCCCAAGCATGAGGGCTCCACCCTCATGGCTTACTCACTTCCAAAAGGCTCCACCTCCAAATACCATAACATTAGGCATTAGGATTGAACATATGATATGGGGGGAACACAAACTTGCAGTTTATAGTACACAGATGTAACATTTAAGCAGGGAGGACATCTTGGTTTTTTTGTTTTTTTTTTTTTTAGGACATCTTGTTAAGAGCATTAGTTAAAGTGAGAATAAGACAGGATTTTTTAAAGAAAGATCTTCATCTTTGAGATGCTCTTTTCTAGTTATTTCAGTAAAAACCAGGCTGGTTGGCTTTTAAGACTATAAGTAATCATGTTCATCTAACAAGATATTCATTAAATAAAGCTCTTGATTTTTAAACCTCTTGTTATCCTTGCCAAAACGTGGGGTAACCAAAGCAAAAATAATTCAAAAATATATAATAAAACCTGATTAATTGATTTCTTCAATTCAGAATGTGTTATACTTCAGATAAGAAAAATACTGAAGTTATTTACTAACAAAGAAGTATTTTGCTAAATAAATTATTATGTATACCTAAAAGTCAAAAATATCTCCTTTTCTCTTTTATATTTTTTCAGTTTTATTGAAATACATAAGTTAAAGGAATACAAAACAATGATGTGATATACGTATATATTGCCAAATGATTACCACAATAAGTCTAGTTAACATCCATCACCTCACATAGTTACATTTTTCTTTCTTGTGAGGAGAACTTTTAGGATCTCCTCTCTTAGCAACTTTCAAATATGCCTATGGTATTAACCATAGTCATCATGCTGTACATTACATCCCCTGAACTTACTTATCGTATAACTGTAAGATTTTACCTTTTGACTACCTTTACCCATATTCCCAACCCTTACCTCACATCTGGCAATCACCACTCTGTTCTCTGTTTCTATTAGTTTGAGGTTTTTAGATACCATGTATAGGAGAGACCATACAGTATTTGTCTTTCTCTGTCTTACTTATTTCACCTCTAATAATGCTCTTAAGATCCATCCATGTTGTCACAACTGGCAGGATTTCCTTCTTCCTCATGGCTGAATAATATTCATTTATTTATTAAATATATTAAATAATATCTAATATATCCATTGTTTATATATATCACATTTTTTGAACACTTAGGTTGTCTCCATATCTTGGCTATTATAAATAATCCTGCAGTAAATACAGGGATGTAGATACTTCTTCAATATAGTACTTTTTAAATAATTAATTAATTAATTAATTAATTTAGTTTTGGCTGCGTTGGGTCTTTGTTGCTGCATGTGGGTTTTTCTCTAGCTGTGGCTAGAGGGGGCTACTCTTCATTGCAGTGCGCGGACTTCTCATTGTGGTGGCTTCTCTCATTGCAGAGCATGGGATCTAGGCGTGGGGCCTTCAGTAGTTGTGGCACGTAGGCTCAGTTGTGGCTCGTGGGCTCTAGAGCGCAGGTTTAGTAGTTGTGGCACACAGGCTTAGTTGCTCCGCGGCATGTGGGATCTTCCAGGACCAGGGCTCGAACCCGTGTCCCCTGCATTGGCAGGCGGATTCTCAACCACTGCGTCACCAGGGAAACCCCAATATAGTACTTTTGTTTTCTTTGGATATATACCCAGAAGGAGAATTGCTGGAACATGTGGTAGTTCTGTCTTCAATTTTTTGAGGAATCTCCACACTATTTTTCACAGTGACTTCCCCAATTTACATTCCCACCAACTCTGCACAAGGGTTTCCTTTTCCCCACATCTTACCCAGCGTTTATCTTTTGTCATTTTGATGATAGCCATCTTAACAGGTTTGAAATGATATCTCATTGTGATTTTGATTTGCATTTCCCCAATGATGAGTGATGTTGAACACATTTTCATGTACATGTTGGTCATTTATAGTCTTTGGAAAAATGTCTATTCAGGTCTTCTGACCATTTTTTAATTGGATTATTTGATATTTTTGCTAATGAGTTGTATGAGTTCTTTTATAAACTTCCCTCTCAGAACTGCTTTTGCTGCATCCCATAGGTTTTGGGTCATCCTGATTTCATTGTCATTTGTTTCTAGGTGTGTTTTTTTTTTTTTTTTTTTTTTTTGCGGTACGCGGGCCTCTCACTGTTGTGGCCTCTCCCGTTGCAGAGCACAGGCTCCGGACGCGCAGGCTCAGCGGCCATGGCTCACGGGCCCAGCCTTTCCGTGGCACGTGGGATCCTCCCGGACTCCACGTCCAGAACTCCTGAACCCGCGTCCCCTGCATCGGCAGGCGGATTCTCAAACACTGCGCCACCAGGGAAGCCCTCTAGGTATTTTTTTATTTCTTCTTCGATTTCTTCAGTGATCTCTTGGTTATTCAGTAGTGTATTGTTTATCCTCCATGTGTTTGTATTTTTTACAGATTTTTTTCCTGCAATTGATATCTAGTCTCATAGCATTGTGGTAGGAAATGATACCTCATATGATTTCAGTTTTCATAAATTTACCAAGGCTTGATTTGTGACCCAAGATATGGTCTATCCTGGAGAATGTTCCATGAGCACATGAGAAGAAAGTCTATTCTGTTGTCTTTGGATGGAATGTCCTCTAAATATCAATTAAATCCATCTTGTTTAATTTATCATTTAAAGCTTGTGTTTCCTTATTTATGTTCATTTTGGATACAACTGTATTTTAGAAGGAAGAAAATGAGGAGAAAGAAAAGTGAAGGGGAAAATTAATAAAGTGGGGTCAACATGACCTGACCAATTTTGGTTCTGATTTGGAGGTGCATTTATGTGAAAAAATAATAGGATGAAATATTTAAAACAGATACTGCCATGGAATCAGAGATGCATCATTGCCCACACCAATAAAAGACAGCTACTAAAAGTCTGTTCATAATTAGCTGGCTTATTCCTAGTCTGATACAACAACAGTACAGCTTACAAAAGAAATACGTAGCCAGGGAATTCTCTGAGCAGAATTCAGGCCGGGTTTTTCCCTGCAGGTTTGGCCTGGGGGCTGGGTGAAGATGGCTTGCGCTGCTGCGAGGTCCCGGGCCGACCAGGACAGGTTCATTTGTATCTATCCTGCTTATTTAAATAACAAGAAGACCATAGCGGAGGGGCAGCAAATCCCCATAAGTAAGGCTGTTGAAAATCCTACAGCTACAGAGATTCAAGATGTATGCTCAGCAGTTGGATTTCATATATTTCTTAAGGTAAGTCAGTAATGTTGTATGCTGCAGAAATGTTCAGCAGGGAGAGGGAAGTAGAAAAGGGAAAGGAAAGAAGAAGAAGTGACCTGGTATGAGAATCAAGGATGTGGTACTACTGTAAGAGACATGAATGGAGGTTTCTCATTTGTATCTGAGAGAAACAGCTTTCTGTTTGCATCATTTAACTGAACTATGAACATTTGTGCCTCCCAGCTTCAGCATCAGAGTTGACAATGAAATAAATATATATCAGAAGTATGCATCCAGCTCTTAGGCAGTATAAAAGAAACTTTTTCTTTTTGCCTTTTAATGCAGAGTTTTTGTGAAAGAATCATATTTTTAAATGGACAGTGGACTCTACCATAAGTTACTTGAAATCCTATATCTGTTTGTCCTCTGTGTAAACATGTTTCAGATAAATGAGTTTAATAAGATTTGAAGTACACATTTTGTTCATCTTTTAAGTTAATGAAATAAATTTCAAACTGACTTTTGTAGCTTTTGCTTATGAACTAATTAATGCCAATAGAGGAGATAAAGAGAATAAAATGGGGAGTGGAAGCATAGTGTGAGCCTAAAACCAGAAGAAAGTGGTTAAATCCTTTTGGAGGTCTATGAACAGGCAGTCTGTAGATCATATTCTTTTTTTTCTTTTTACTTGGAGTATAGTTGCTTTACACTACTGTGTCAGTTTCTGCTGTACAGCAAAGTGAATCAGCCATACATATACATATATCCCCTCATTTTTTGATTCCCTTCCCATTTAGGTCTCCACAGAGCACCAAGTAGAGTTCCCTGTTCTATACAGTAGGTTCTCATTAGTTATCTATTTTATACATAGTAGTGTATGTATGTCAGTCCCAATCTCCCAGTTCATCCCACCCCCGCTTCCCTCGTGGTATCCCTATGTTTGATCTCTATGTCTGTGTCTCTCTTTCTGCTTTGCATATAAGATCATCTATACCATTTTTCTAGATTCCACATATATGCATTAATATATATTTGTTTTTCCCTTTCTGACTTCACTCTGTAGATCATATTCTTCTACTCAATTATTGTAATTGAATTGTTTAATCAATTACTAGTTTGTTAGAATGTGGAAAGTCCTGGAGTTTAAGCTTTAGATTTGCTTTTTCTGTAGACTTAAGAATATTATTTTAATTGGAGTTCTAAAATTACCTATGCTTTAGCACCTTGACATAAACATTATTTCAAGAAAAAAAAAAAAGACATAGCCAATCAGGTCATACTAACTATCCTCATTAGCTTCACACTTCAGACAGTACTGAAACCAATGCTCAACCTCAAAGAGCCATCATGTCAAACCACTCTGAAAATGTTAATACTTTGTTTGTTTACTAAAGAATACTATAAATAAAATAATATATTAGCCATTATCTTCTTTTGGTTACCAAATGCCATATATTTTTCTTAGTCAAGGGGCTTTCACACATGATGTTGTCTTTGCTTTTTTTTTTTCCATTTCTTTAAGTTTGTATCTATACGAGACGATGGATGTTCACTACACTTACTGTGATGCTCATTTCATTATGTACGTAAGTCAGATCATTATGCTGTACACCTTTAACTTATACAGTGCTGTATGTCAATTATATCTCAATAAAACTGGAAGGAAAAGTAAAAAATAAAATAAAATAAAATGTCCCAGTCTGGAAGGGACACAAATCACTTCTGGTCACATTCAGTTCAAAAGACTGATTATTTGCCACCTCTGAAAGCAAGGAGGAGGTCCCCAGATACCTCCTCCAATTGACAATACCACACAAGAAAAAAAGAGTTCAAATTTTTAGTGGACAGCTAACATGTAACCAACCACAAACATATAATTAGCTAATGCAGATAATTCAAGCTAAAAAAATCCTCCCTACCAAAGACATAGAAGCCCAAATTCTCTGGTCTGCACCAGACCAGAGAATTTACTAGTTAATTACACAACCAGCTTCATTTCCAATGCGAAATCATGGCCCTCATAAGACCCTCCTCATACTGATGTTTTGAATTATTAAGAGTAAAATCCACAAAGCTCTCTTTAGTTTCCTCAAAGCTATTGTAGCTTTACTGTGTTATTGTTATGGCTTTATTTAATATGTTGACATATAGTAAAAATGACTTACATGTTTCAATGTTGCCTTTGCTGTCAAAGTTCTCCTCTAATGGTCAAGCCTACCCTTATTTAATTATCAGTATATAACCTAAGGTAGGATGACTGTATGCCCAGAAATAATATTTTAAAGGATAAATAATTTAAAATATGATGTCACTGGGCTTTAAACTATAACTGGGCATATATATTTTTATTAGCATCAAGGAAAAGAAATAATACAAGGATCTCTGACTGACTTAATGAACTCTTGCCACAGCTAAGGACAAGAATTACTAGCTAATCTCTCTGGATGTTTTATAAGCACAAAAATATTACTTAAATAATAGCAACTGTATACCCAATGTCAAGTGGAATAAACAAAAAAAGTTGCAAGTTATAGTCAAAACAAATTTATCAAAGATCATAGTCTTACTTGGATGTAATATTGGAAAATGGATGCCTATTTTAATGCAAATGCCAATAGAATCATACTTTTACAGTGTAATAGTCTTGTGATGTCACACTGAGTTAATAAGAAGAATGTGCCATGCTTACCATCAAAAGTAGGTGATGCTGAATCTGTGATGGTGGCTACTATAATGACTAATTCTTCTTTCCTGAGTAATCAACATGCTCTCATCCAACAGCTGCTGATGCAGTGTAGAAGCAGTTGTTCATTGCACAACTGGTGCAGTGATCACTGGTGACCTATCACACTCTGAATGCCTCAGGGAGTAGACTTATCATGTTTTGCAGCCAAAGGCAATTGGGTTGACCCTATAATTTATGTGGCCTTATTTTCCTTCCAGACAAGTAACTTGTTACTTATGTAAGGATTATGTGATACGAGAGTCAATTTTAGTAGAAAAGTTACACTGCTATAAGTTTGCTTTCTATCATGAGCTCTGTTTAGGATAACAATAATATCAAAATTGGTTAAATAATGAGATTAGGTTTACAACACTACTGGCATTCCAATGATTACCCAAAGGGTTTATTTTCAGTGGCTTGAAAGGACTCGGAGCCATCCAAATAATTTCTGTTCCCAAAGACTGTAGAGCAATCTTCATTAACCTTCTCAGTTTTAGTTCGTTTACTTCTCAGACAGTAGCATCTGTTTTCCTGTGGTGACTTCCCAGACCAAGGGTTAGCATTTGACTCATTCACCTAAGATTTTTAATCTTGTGTAGAGTCTTAACAACTAAAAATGGATAGAGATTATTCTTCTTGAACCTCCTGGGGGTTGGGTAGATAAAGAGTTCTTTAGATCCTGTTACTCGGGGGGCGGGGGGTCGCTGATTTTTGAAGCCTGATGTTGAAATTTTCCTTTTATTTTGAACTAGCTATATCCTTCAAATAAACTCATTTTTTTTGCTTAAGTTAGCTAGAATCAATTTCTGTGGCTTGAAACCCAAGAACCTGGAAATACAAAGACTAAACTGTGTGATCAAATGATCACCCAAAGACAAGAGATTTCCAGGATTTGACTGGGTGTCATTTTTACAGCTTTAAAAGTTGAAGGGTTCTGGGACTTCCCTGGTAGTGCAGTGGTTAAGAATCCGCCTGCCAATGCAAAGGACACAGGTTCGATCCCTGGTCTGGGAAGAGACCACATGCCGTGGAGCAACTAACCCCGTGCACCACAACTGCTGAGCCTGTGCTCTAGAGCCAGCACCACAACTACTGAGCCCACGTGCTGCAACTACTGAAGCCCACGCACCTAGAGCCCATGCTCCGCAACGAGAAGCCACGGCAATGAGAAGCCCACGCACCGCAACAAAGAGTAGCCCCTGCTCACGTATCCCCCGCTCACTAAAACTAGAGAAAGCCTGCTCATAGCAACATAGCCAAAAATAAGTAAATAAATAAATTTATTAAAAAAAAAAAAAAAAAGAGTTGAAGGGTTCTACCAAACAGACATGTATGAATGAAGGTCTGTCAAGTTCAAAGGATTTACAAACTATGTTAACAGCCAAAGAAAAGCCAAATTCAGTCAAGCCACACAGATAGGAATAATGATTTCCATAAGCAGGGCAGGGAAGTGACTACGTGGACTAGGAGAGAAAACTCTTTACATTATGAAGTCCTTCTAATAATTGGCATTGCAAACAAGAATCCAGTCCTCACCTCAGCTAATAACCTGAGCCATTACATATGTGAGAAGTTATCCCTAAAGTGTCTTAGGATTTGACAAATGTTTATGTAGTAGGTAAACCTACCTTAAACCCAGGGAGATTAAAAATTGAGTTTTAAATATTTCAGAGAATTATATCTAAAATAAACTCATGATAATAATAATTGTGGTTTATATCTAAAATAAACTCATGATAATAATAATTGTGGTTTAGGAATCTCTACATATTTTGTATTTTGTGTACTACTATTTTAAAGAACATAACCTATTAGTATAATTCATTTCATAATTCATTTTAAAATGCATAAATATATAATTTAGATTGGTGATTTTAAGTAGAAAATGCCTTAGTTTATGTATTGTCAGAATATTTAAAGGAACTTTAGAGTCACTGGTATTTGCATATTTAATTTATTAGATTTAAAAGAATATTCAAGAATTCAGAGTGGTTTTGTTCATTAAGCCTGACAACAGAAACACCTAAAAAGAAGTAAAAATATTACATTTATAATTGCTGTTTAAAATGTCTTAAGATGTTTAACTTGCTCTGTATATGAGGCTAACTCCTATCCAAACTTTAAAAATGATATATAGGGCTTCCGTGGTGGCGCAGTGGTTGAGAATCTGCCTGCTAACTCATGGGACACGGATTCAAGTCCTGGTCTGGGAAGATCCCACATGCCGTGGAGCAACTAGGCCCGTGAGCCACAACTATTGAGCCTGCGCGTCTGGAGCCTGTGCTCTGCAACAAGAGAGGCCGCGATAGTGAGAGGCCCACACACCACGATGAAGAGTGACCCCCACTTGCCACAACTAGAGAAAGCCCTCGCACAGAAACGAAGAACCAACACAGCCAAAAGTAAATAAATAAATAAAATAAGATAAAAATGATATATAAAATTTAATTAATAAATAGAATAAAATTTGTAAGCTGAATATAAAAGTTTCAGCATTTGTAATTTCAATAAATACAATAATACTTTCATACTCAAAACAATGCCCCCCAAAAGCACATTGACAGAATCCATAAGGATGGATGGTAAAGGGAGAGGCATTAGTTTCTAAGCCAGTTTTGTTAGCCATGTTAACAGTAAGTGTTACACACAATAAAATGTATTATTTACATCCTACATAATACAAATGTATTATTTGATCAAGTCTTTTTTCTCAGCCTTAGAGTTAAACTTCTCCTGTGCTTTCCAAATATGTGATTTTTCCTGTAATCTTATAAAGCAGCTAGAGCTTAAATTTATTCTCCTGAGACAACTGTTCTATGACTTCCTCATGAATTACCTATGTGCATGAAGACAGGAGAAATTACATTCAATTAAAGGGTAGAACGAAAAGAGTAGCAAACTAGAAGTTGTTTGAACTGGGTCTAAGTTTCTCTCTGAACAAAATTAACTACAGTTTGGGACATATCATTTAACTTCTTTGTGGTATAGTTTTCTCATCTGTGAAATGAAGAGAATAGACAATAATATCTCCAAGGTTTTTTCCAAATCTCAATATAATTATTAATTATATTAATTAATTATATCAATAATTATTATAACTATTCTATTATTCAAAAAGAATTTAGAATAAAGGTATGAAATATCACAAATTATGATTAATCTTGGATAGAAGACCTAAATAGACATTTCACCAAAGAAGACATACAAATGGCCAAAAAGCACATGAAAAGATGATCAACATCAGTAATTATTAGAAAAATGAAAATCAAAACTACAATGAGGTAACACCTCACATCAGTCAGAATGGCCATCATCAAAAAATCTAGAAACAATAAATACTGGAGAGGGTGTGGAGAAAAGGGAACCCTCTTGCACTGTTGGTGGGAATGTAAATTGATACAGCCACTATGGAGAACAGTATGTAGGTTCGTTAAAAAACTAAAAGTAGAACTACCATATGACCCAGCAATTCAACTACTGGGCATATACCCTGAGAAAACCATAATTCAAAAGGACACATGTACCCCAATGTTCATTGCAGCACTATTTACAATAGCCAGGACATGGAAACAACCTAAATGTCCAACGATAGATGAATGGATAAAGAAGATGTGGTACATACATACAATGGAATATTACTCAGCCATAAAAAGGAATGAAATTGGGTCATTTGTAGAGATGTGGATGGACCTGGAGTCTGCCACACAGAGTGAAGTAAGCCAGAAAGAGAAAAACAAATATCATATATTAGCACGTATATGTGGAATCTAGAAAAATGGTACAGATGAACCTATTTGTAGGACAGGAATAGAGATGTAGACATAGGAAAAGGACATGTGGACACAGCAGGGGAAGGGGAGGGTGGGAAGAACTGGGAGATTAGGTTTGACATAAATACACTACCATGTGTAAAATAGATAACTAGTGGGAAGCTGCTGTGTAGCACAGGAGCTCAGTTCAGTGCTCTGTGAGGACCTAGATGGGTGGGATAGGGGTGGGGTGGGAGGGAGGTCCAAGAGGGAGGGGATATATGTATACATATAGCTGATTCACTTCATTGTACAGCAGAAACTAACACAACATTGTAAAGCAATTTTACTCCAATAAATAAATAAAATATAAATTATGATTAATCTTTTAAAAATTTTTAAAAGGAAAAATCATGACTCATCAAATGAATACATATCAAAGATTTTAACTCCTTAGTAAAATGAGGGAACCAGTAAGATGTTACAACTGAGTCAAATAATTCAAAATATCATACCTTTTAAGCAAATAAAAAATGATGAGATGAATTTATAAATGGATGCAAAATTGGCAAAACTGGTCAATATCCACAAAGTGATAGTCAATTTCACTCCACTGGACAAGATTTGCAGTTCTATGGCCTAAAATTATTTATATTATTTGAGTTTTCTATAGGTTTTTACAGTTCTACAAAGTTGTAAAATAGTCAAGACAAAATTGTACATCCTGGGGCTCCTCCAATTAAAGTTTATTCAGTAATCCCTTTTATCCATTGCAAAATATTCCTCAGTTCAAACATAAACTGAGTTGTCAAGACAACATTGTGGAGGATTAGAAATGGCAGAAGATAGCAGTGAGGGTTAGTTCTTTACATCTTTATTCATTGTCTTATACAATCTGTAACTTCATTAAATGGAAAAATATTTTCATATTCAAAACAATCCACCCCCAAAAAATCACACTGACAGAATCCATGAGGATGGATTCTATATTCAAGTAGAAAAATGGATATGAGAAAGTTCTCAAAATTCTTTATTTCTTCAGATTTCCACAGCCCAGTAAATGGGACACCAGGTTCGTCCAGCAGAAATCTGGAAGTTGCACTTGATTCCAGCCTCTTCCTTAACCCCACATCGTGATATTAGTTAGTAGCCCTGTTACTTTTATCTCCAAAATGTATCTTACCTCTGTTTTTGTCTTTCCATCTTGACTGTCACTACTCTAGTCCAACCACCAACAGCTTTTATCATAACTACTACCATCACCTTTCAAACACATGGCAGGAAAATATTTTAAACTATTAATCTTTTATTATTATTATTGCTGTATTTCTTTCTTCTCCTATCATTCAAACAAATAGTCAATCCAGTTTTCACTGTCAGCTTGGTAGGAAGGGAAGGACTATAGCAGAGAAAAATCAGAAGTAGCTTTGTAATCTTCCAGGCCTTAGTTTCCAAGAGCTTAATCCCTAAAGCTGGGTGAAGATTAAGGTATACACAAAGCATCCAGGCCACAACTGTAAAAGGAAAATGATTTCCCTAAAACAAGAATGAAATTCCCAGGACTTTAGGGGATAGGTTGCATAGTGAGAACAAAGAGGTCTGAGGGCGTAAATACAGAGGGGACTTTCTAGGCAAAGCCACTGGAGAAGTGGAAAGAATTCAGTAATGAAATGACTAACTTTGTGGGAATCTGGGCAGCCTTGCCAAAATTCCTACACCCCACCCTGGCAGAGAGCCCCTAGATATGAAGAGCCATGTTGAAGAGAATGATTGATTCTCAATTGTAACCTGGGATTGAAAATAGATGGACAATTCAAGAACCAGATGCTTTCACCTCACTCCAAACTTTACCATTCCATAAGATTCTGGAACTATGGGGGAAAAAAAAAAATGCAGGAAGCTGGGGTTAAGTCAGAATGACTAGGGTTAAAATTTTTCACCAGCCTAATGAGTTGGGAGGCTTAAAATAGAAACTGAGTTATAGAAAGTAAAGGGAAGAAAAAGAGGGGAAAAAGACTAAGAAAATACAAGGAACTTTTACATCTGTAAATATGTAGGTCTAGTTATTCTTAAAAACCACCTCCTGATGCAAAATAACTTTAAAATGCTGGGTAAACTACTATAAAATTTGTAAATATATACCTGGACTCACAACAAAGCAAAGGAAATCCCGTCCCTCTTTCCCACAGAGACAGAGAATGAAGCTGTTATTAGAGTGGTCAGCAGTTCTGAAGGTGTAGATGCCCCAGGTTTAATGACCACATAGGGAACAAGAGATAAGGGCTTGATTTGCATAAATAGCAGTAATGGGATTAGGGTTCTTTTGCATAAAGAAAGGGTCCTTGAAGGATGACTACAACCTAAATAAAAAGGTAAACTAGAAAATAAAATACATGTCTGATGGTAAAAGGAGACACAAAATGTGATTTGTCTATCAGGGCCTCAGCTCAGCTCCAGAAGAAAAAGGAAAAAAATAAATAAAAGAAAGAAGAAGAAGGATCTCCCTCATAAGTCAGAACTATAGCCCTAACCTCACATGAATATGGAGTTTGAATATACATGACTCAGTTCAGGAACACCCAGGTTAACAAGCTGAAATTGATATAGGTTTGAACCAATCCAGGATATCTAGCAGAATCAAATGCAAATATTCTCTAGAGCAGGTGTTGCCAAACTATGGCCAAGAGGCCAAATTTGTTTTTGTACTGCCTGTGAGCTCA
Organism: Kogia breviceps; assembly: GCF_026419965.1. NCBI lineage: Eukaryota > Metazoa > Chordata > Mammalia > Artiodactyla > Physeteridae > Kogia > Kogia breviceps. The sequence goes on from NC_081315.1 coordinate 56,480,042, forward strand.
GAATGTTTGAAAAGAATCAAAAGAAGAGTATTTCATGACAAATCAAAATTACATGAAATTCAAATTTCAGTGTCTATAAAGTTTTATTGAAACACAGCTACATGCTACTCTTATTTGTTTTTCATATTGCCTACAACTACTTTCACACTACAGCAGCAGTGTGGTGTTGACTAGCTGTGACAGAGGCTGCATGTGGTACTCTCATGGCCTCACACTGCTGCTCAGTGCACTACAAATCACAGTGATGAGGTCATAGCTTGAAAGCATTTTGAGTATCACACATAGCACCATACCACCATTTTTTTATTGCATACCCATCATGTCAAAAGAAACAAAGAAGAAAAATGAAAAGAAATGTATACTCCAAGTATCACACTTTTAAGGCACAATGGAACGTGAATATTTTACCTAAACTGCAAAGAATTATGCTATTGCTATGCTAAGAGAATAAAATATAGGTCAATATTACCAAACTAAATAATTGTCACACTCTTGCCAATGCACAATTTCCCAAAACAGTCAGAAAAATTAGAAAATTTAAAACAAATATCTCACTAGACCAGAATTTTTCCACAAAAATTAAAAATCAAAATGAAGTTACAATCAACATAACTTTCCAAGTGGCTCATTTGTTAACTAAGCAAGAAAAATGGTTTACCATTGTGAGTTAATTAAATTGTATTTGTTTGCAGTGGCCAAAAAAAAGTTTCCAGAGAAATAAATTTGTTTGGACTATTAGGCTCTCTGTGAGAACAGTTGTTCTGAGTTGAGAACATTAGAAGCAATATTACTAGTCAACTTAAAAACAACAACAACCAAAATGATTTCTAATGGTTTTCCTCACTTCTTAATGAATCAATAGATGTTACCAATAGTGTTCTGTTGTATTTATTTGAGGATTCAATACCAAGTTTGAAATGACTGAAAAATTCACCCAATGAATATTCTGAGTAAAACTAGAGTCAAGAATATTTTTTTAATTAATTAATTTATTTTTGGCTGCATTGGCTCTTCATTGCTGCGCCCAGGCTTTCTCTAGGTGCAGCAAGCAAGGGATATTCTTTGTTGCAGTGTGCAGGCTTCTCATTGCGGTGGCTTCTCTTGTTGCAGAGCATTGGCTTTGGTAGTTGTGGCACACAGGCTCAGTAGTTGTGGCTCGTGGGCACTAGAGTGCAGGGTCAGTAGTTGTGGCGCACGGGCTTAGTTGCTCCATGGCATGTGGAATCTTCCCAGACAAGGGCTCTAACCCATGTCCCTGCATTGGCAGGCAGATTCTTAACTACTGTGCCACCAGGGAAGTCCAAGAATATTTTCAAGGAACCTAAAAAAACCATCAATTCAGTACAACCTGAAATGGAATCTACTAAGATGTATTACAATTGATGGTGGTAAAAATATGTGTAGAGCAGAAGAAAGGCCTTATGGGACAAATTCACAAATATTGTGAAAAAGTAAGGTATTTAAAGCCCAGGTTATTCATTGTATTTTTCATTACAAATATTTGTGGAAATTATTCAAATTTACCATGTATTATTAAATCTTTAGTATCAATGGTGAACCTCACTTGCTTTCATGGACTTAACCATTTTCATTTACATGAATTTTTTTCAGAAATAGAAGCTGAATATCCTGACTTGCTCTACCACACATCAGTTCAATAACGTAGCGGTGGTATGTTTTTATTATGATTATTTTTAGCCCAGAGCTGATAATTTTTTCTGAATGGGAAGAGCTATCCTCAGTCACTACTACTCAACACTGAGTGACTTTGGAAATTAGCTTTTGTTACCCTCTGCATTAGCCAATTGCTTTAGGTTGCAGGTGGCAGAAACCCAGTTTGAACTAGCTGGACGAAAAGGGGAAATTCATGAAAATGCTCACAGAGTGGTGGTGGGGAAGGGCAAGGATGTGGTTGAACCTTAGAGACTAGGGACTAGGGACTAGTGTGACTAGGGACTAGAATGCCACCAGGCATTTTTTCTCCCATTTCTACTTCTCTCCAAGAATCAAGTTTCTGTATCCTAATTCAGACCAGTTCCTTCCACATGCTGGAGTGGTCCACCAGAGTACCAGAACCCCATAACTTCATCTCAGAGAGCAACTATTATTTTCTGGTCCAAAGTTTGAAAATCCTGGCGAAGTGCACTGAGTAGGACAAACAGCCTGATATCCACCCTATACCAATCACTGTGAAAAAAGAGGCAGGCTCCACAGGAAGATGCAACCACCCTTGGAACCACCTGCTTGGAGACGGGAAAAGAGAATTTCTCTGAAGAAAGGGCTGCTCTGGACAGATAAAACAGTTGATGTTTTATCTTCTAAGATGTTTTTGCTAAAACAGCAGTTCTCAAAGTGTGGTCCACAGACTCTTGGGGTCCCCAAGATCCTTTCAGGTCTGCAAAGTCTAGACTATTTTCATAATAATACTAAGATGCTATTTACCCTTTTTATTTTTTAGTCCTTTTTTAAAATTTTTGCATTGATGATGCAAAAGCAATTGTGGGAAAATGTCTGGTGCCTCAGAATAAATGAAGCAGTGGCTCCAAATTATATTCGTAGTCATTGTTTTCTTTAACGCCATGCATGTCGAGTTTAAAGGGTAAAAAAGCATGTTTCACTTAAGAACTCCCTTAAAGAAGAGTAAAAATTGTTAACTTTGTTAAATCTTGATTTTGAATATGTATATTTTTTCATATTTTATGTAAATAAATGGGAAGTATGCATAAAGCATGTTTGCTGCATGCCAAAGGGAGGTGATTGTCTCAAGGAAATGCACTTATGTGATTACTTGAGTCACAAGCTTAACTAACCATTTTTTTGTGGAACACAATTTTTACTTAAAAGAACAACTAAAAGACAAACTATGGTTATTCAGACTTGGATATTTGTCAGGCATTTTTTCTGTGATGTTAGATGTCACTTCAAGGAAAGCAACCAAGCTTTCAAGTGAAAATTAGAATTTTGCCAAACTTGTATTTGTACCACTAACTTGATAGCTTCCCAATATTTAAAGACTTTTTTGATGATATAAGAGGAGATATTAACAAGTATAGTTTTTGATGTTGTATAATAAAATGTGTTAAAACTCGGAAGATCTGTGTAACTCAGTGAACCAATATTTTCTATATGATCAATGCATGATGTTACAAAATCACACATGGGTAAAAGACACATCCAAAGTGCAAAATAGACCAATGGATTTTAATGTAACAGAATATGAAAATTTTATTGAGATGCTTTCAGATTCCACCTTGCTACTAACTTTTAAGAAACTACTGTTTATTGAGTTTTGTTGCAATATAAAAGAACAAAAACCGCAATTACCTGAAAGGGCCCTTAAACAAATAGTTTTCAGAGGTCTAATTTTAGAAGTGCAAAGGGGTCCTGAGACCAAAATGTTTGATAAATGCTGCTCTAAACTACGTAAAAGTAGACTTCTAGGGACAAGCAGTATTATCATCAGTGCCTCTGAGTGGTAAGGAATCGCTAATACTACACTGACAATTGGGAAGGTTTTACTATTAATACTCATTTTGTAATCATCATCATAACCATTCTTACCAAACATAACAAGTAAACATTTATTAAGGTTCTGCTCTGTCTAGGGTCTGTTCTAAATGTTTTCCATGCACTCATTCATTAATTAATAATATAAGGATTATAAATCCTTACAGTAATCCTCTGAAGTAAGGTGTAATTATTATCATGGTCTTCACTTCATAGAGGGAAAAACAGATTTAGAGACGTTAATGCGGGTTAGAGTCCACGCAATCAGCAAGCCTTAGGCTTCCAACTACTCCACTGTCAGTTAAGAAAGTCCCACCAGCACTGCTCTGTACTTTTACAGAAGATATCCATGAGGCAAGGCAAGAGACTGGGCCCAGTGCTCTAGAGCCATACTGCCCGTTATGATAGCTGCTAGCCATGTTTTGTTACTAGCCATGTTAGTACTCAAAATGTGCCTAGTCTGAATTGAGATGTTGTATAAATGTAGAATAAACATTGGATTTTGAAGACTTACAATGAGAAAAAGAATGTAAAATATCCTATTAATATTTTGCTTTTCATTACATGCTGAAATGATAAATGTTTTAGATACATCAAGTTAAATAAATCATAGCATTAAAATGAAATTCACTTGTTTCTTTCTTCTTTTTCAAAATATGACTTTTAGAAATTTTAAAATTACATACATGATTTGTATTTTACTTCTATTGGACAATGCAAATCTACAGTATCAACTCAATCAAGTTTAAAAAGAGGTTTCATTATGTGTATCACCTCCAAGAGGCCAGTTTCTTCCTTCCTGAAATATTTTAAGGGTTTCCTCCTTAATTAAAATAAAAATTAGTGACATGTGGTTTAGTGGCCTCAAAGTGCTCCAAACAAGTTTATTTAAATCAGGGAAACAATCATGTTTCATCATATGCTTTTAAAACTGCCTTTGTTCAAACAAATATTTCTTGGCAAAGTTCCAAATTTCCTCATTTTCTCATATTGCATCACTGCCTTTAATCTTTTTTACCATGAATATTTCTAAAAGGAAATTGGAGTTAAGAGAGAAACAAAGTTATGTAATTAAGTATATAGCAAAAGCCACGGAGATATTTTTGCAGTGCAACTTGGGAAGAGAAATGAAGCCAAGACAAAATATATCAGGGTCTTGAGACTGCTGCACTCCTGCCTTTGGGGCTGAGGGGTTCGGGAAGGAGCTGTCAGAGACAGTTTAGAGCTTTCCCCTGCAGCTCAGATATAGCAGGAGTGGAACTGCCCAGGGGAGAGTCCAAGTTTCGTAACCTTTTATATGAAGAAATAGCTACAGCAGGCATTAATGTTTTCTCCTTGTACTTTAGATCCCCAAATGAGTTTTAAATGTACCTCAAAGTTTCTCCTCTAATAACAGCTAACATTTACTGGCACCTAGAACATGCCAAGCCTTTCACATATGTAATCCATTTAATCTTCCCAATGAAGCCAGGAAGAAACTGAGTCATAGAGATACCAAGTAATAAGTCAGTTAGTAGATGGAAGAGGGGGGATTCGAACCCAGCCTATGGGGACCATGGAATAGACATCAGAACTCAGCCTCTAACCACTGCACAGACTGCCTTACTCACCCAGCTCTCTCAACCGAGTTACTCTGTCTCTCCTAGGCCATGATGAATCCAAGAGTCCAGAGTTAACACTTCCATATTACCTAAAATGTATTACCCGACTTTATCTATAAATTATGATAAATTCAGGATGTCGAAAGCTTAAGTCAACCAAGGGCAATTTTTAAAAAAATATTGAACGTCTACAACCCTAGAAATTCATTTAATCAGTGATCAAAAAAAGAGTGGCAGTCAGTAAAAGGCAGGTCTATCTTAGATTTTATCCCAGTGGAGCATTATGAAAGAACCAAGAAATCTCTGAAGAAACTGGCTTTTGCTATAAGGCATGACCAAAAGGTTACATGCCAATTCCATTCCTGACCCCAGTGAGGAGTGCAAGTCCCCCTGCCATAATATCTTAGCATCTTTTGGTTTCCTTCATACTTAAACTTTTGTTAAGTATCTCTCAGTCTCTTTATTTGCAAAATTGGGATAAACTTACAGAGTGTAAAGTTTACAGATTACACAAAATGCTTGAAACAATCCCTAACAGAACATAGAGCAGAAGCTCAATACATGTTAGTGGGTATTATTATTTATAGCATTTCCCATAATAAAGTATTGCATATATTTTGAACGCTTTTTTATTCAATTTATTTTAACAAACAATTATAAAACAGTTCACCCGTTTCTCCCATCCCCCACCACTTTAACATAATAAATTATTGCATATATTTTTGGGATCATTCAATGTTTGACTCCTCACTACTAGAATATAAGCTTCCTGATGGCTGGGACAATTAACCACTGTGGCATACATAACCACCATGCAGAATGTGCTTCCTTGCTTTCTTTAAGTTAAGCATGGCCACTGACTTCCTTTAACCAGTAAAATATGAGCAGAATCGTCACTTCTGGACTTCCCTGGTGGCACAGTGGTTAACAGTCCGTCTGCCAATGCAGCGGACACGAGTTCAAGCCCTGGTCCGGGAAGATCCCACATGCCGCGGAGAAACTAAGCCCATGCTCCACAACTACTGAGCCTGTGCTCTAGAGCCTGCTAGACACAACTATGGAGCCTGCATGCCACAACTACTGAAGCCCGCGCGCCTAGAGCCCATGCTCTGCAACAAGAGAAGCCACTGCAACGAGAAGCCTGCGCACCGCAACGAAGAGTAGCCCCTACTCGACACAACTAGAGAAAGCCCGAGTGTAGTAACAAAGGCCCAACGCAGCCAAAAATAAAATTAATTAATTAATTAATTTTAAAAAGAAAAGAATCGTCACTTCCAGGTGGAAGACATAAATGCTGTGCATAACTCTCCTCGTCTTTCTTTCCTGAGTATAGAAGCAGTTTCTGATATGGAGTATATAACACCGAATCCTGATATAGAAGATATCTACTCTGGGGAGTAGCCTGGATCCAAAGCAGATGATGATAAGCGAGAAGTAAACGTTTATTGCTTAAGCCTCTGAGACTTTGGGGTGGTTTATTACAGCAGCATAACCTACCTACCTTGACTATTACAACCTCTCTCATTCCCACAGCCTAGTATAAGGTCTGGCACCTAGTAAGTGATCAAATATGTTTTCGCTAAATTAATAAATCAGAAGTTTTAATTGTTAATAAAAATGAATTATTTTAGTTAAAGAAATTATTTTCAACTCCATTCTGTATACAACGAAAAGCTTTGGAGATTTTAACTGATTCATACGTGGGAATCACAATTCTTTGGGTACAAAACTATCATCTTAGATATCAAAGCCTGTCACACATGCTTTATACTACTAAGGGACTCCATTAACGTCTGTTGAATTTCAACTGAACAATTTTTTTCTGTGAAGTGTTTCTGAAAATCTTTATTTCTGTCATAGGGTCACTTACTTCAATGGCCCTACCTAAAGGCATCAGTGCCTTGCAGAACGTGCTTGCAAAATTCCTTTCCTCCATGGCAGTCACCACACAGATGCAGTAATTCTTCATCATCACATAGGTTACCCTAGAAACCAGAAGGACCTGAAGGTCAAAAGCATAAAGAGAGTTTGTTTAATAAAATAAATTTGCAATTCCTTTGGCCAGAGAGGAGGAAAGGGGGTTGGGCATTTGGTTGTAATATCTTTGACTTCTCATTTCAACAAGAATCAATAAATTTACCAAGACAAAAGAGAAAACATGAGCTCAGTTTAATCTGGTTGTGGAAGCATGACAAGCTCTACAAGTGGTGATGGGGGGGTCAGGAAGAGGGACTGACATCATCACAGATAAAGTCATGAGGCCCGAGGGAGTGAGAAAATACAACTTGAGGCTCTGGCTGGTATATGAGAAAGAAGTCACAGAACAAGAAAGCTGTTCTATAGAATGGATAAACAACAAGGTCCTACTGTATAGCACAGGGAACTATATTCAATATCCTGTAATAAACCATAATGGAAAAGAATATGAAAATATATATAGATATACACACATATACACATATATATATAACTGAATCACTTTGCTGTACAGCAGAAATTAACACATTGTAAATCAACTATACTTCAGTAAAATAAATTTTAAAAAAAAAAAAAAAAGAAAGAAAGCTGTTCTCCAGCACTGCTAGGTCCTGAGAAAATCAATTCTTTAGGGAGGCTCCTTAATCCCAGCTCTAGTGACTAGGGGAACACCAGGCTCATAATAACATAGATATTGGAAGATGATCTAGCATCTGGTCTGACAGAGGTGTAGAAAATAAGCAAGTCTAAGGTGGTGGAGAGGATTAAGTGAAAGATCAGCTTCGATCTGTGTGAACACACAGAAACCTTGGGCTTTGAAGAGGCAGTATAGTACAGAGATGACCCCAGGCATCTTATCTGTACCATTAGCTAGTTGTGTGACCTTGGGCAAGTACTTAAACCTCTCCATGCTTTCATTTTCTCCCCTGAAAATGAAGCTATCATAATGCCCACTTCAAAGAATTGTTCTGAGAACGTGACTTGGTTAATACTTGTACAGCAATGTTGCCTAGCACACAGCAATTCTCAGGAAATGTCAGCCTTTGTTTTTATGCCCTGGTACGCAAACTCTTCAGTTATGGGATCCAGCCCTTACCAGCTATGTGACCTTGAGCACATTACCTAACTTCTCTGTGCCTTAGTTTTTTTATCTTTAAAATGAAATGATAATTCTTATGTCATAAGATCGTTAGAAACATCATGATACAACACCCAGTAGGGTGCCTGACTCATAATTATTGCATGATCACTGTTACCTGACATTAGTACTGTTTCTTCTCATAAGAAGCTGAGTAGGATGGCAGACATCCTGGCTCAGGCACCAAGAAATGCAGTGGGGTTGAATGTGTGTGAGGGCTTAATGTACACGCAGGAACGTTTGGATAAATGAAAGAAAAAGAAAAGGTTCTCATACTTGGAGAGGTGTGTTCTCTTCCAGTAGTGGGGTCTTGGCTCTTCCAGGTGACACCTAAGATGGCACACGGTCGCGTGTTTAAAGGTTATTACTCCTGTACGAGAAGCTGAGATAAATTCCTGAGGGCAGAAATCTGCTCCCACTTCTTTGCCTCCCCTTAGTTCCCAGCACAGTGCTAGCCGCCCCAGACATTTGCTGAACCGGGTCAAAACTCGGGTCTCGCGCCCTGACTGTCCAGCAGAGGCCGCCCTGGGCCGCGACTCCCGGGACGCGAGGGCTGGGAGAGGGAAGGCCAGGGCGGGCCTTGTCTTCTCCGCGGGACCCGGGTGGGCGGGGTTTGGCGGCGGCGGTCGCGGCGGCGGAGGCGGCCCGGCGGCTGGGATGGAGCAGAAGCGCGCCGGGCGCCGGAGTACAAGCAGCTGACGCAGCCGCGCGGCGCTCGCCTAGTTTCCCTTAGAGCCGGCCGGTCGCCCGGCTCCCAGCGCAGCCAGCGGACAGAGGAGGAGCTGCCCGCGCTCTGGGCGCCCGGTCAGTCCCGGCAAACTCTCCCGCTGCCCGCGCCGGGTTCGGCACCAAGCACCAGGGTACCATGGTCTACAAGACTCTCTTCGCTCTCTGCATCTTCACGGCAGGTATTTTGGGGCGCCGATCTGGCGGAGGGCTGGCCCAGCGACCAGCGCTGGGGGCGGGAGCTGAACCGGGGAGACCGGGAAATAAGTCGCCGCGCGCTGGGGGCCGGAGGGGTGCGAGCCTCCAGCGTTTCGCAGAGCTGCGTGCGCACTTGGATTTAGAGCGACGTGCGTTTTTTGGAGATCCTGGGCCGAGCCGGACCGAGGGGATGACAGGGTTCTTCCGGCCGCAGCCTGCGCCCGCACAAACTCCGGGCTTTGTGAAACAGGTGGCTGCACGATGCGTTTGAAACCGGGTTGGCGACACTGACTGAGACTAGAGGCTTCTCGGGTCTCCGAGCACAGCCCGCCAGAGTTGGGCACCAGACCTCTTGACGCGGTTGGACTCGGAGGGATAAGAAGGAGAAGCAGGGGGGATCGCATCTGGGAAAGCTTTAAGCCGTGGCCGCGCACCCGGCGGGGCTGGTTTGCGTTCCCCGAGATTTGGTGGTCTCTGGTCTCCGGCGACCCTTCCTAGTTAAGCGTGGGGGTGATGTGGCCTTAACAGTCTCACGGCAGCTGCTCCGACCGGGCTCGAGCTCGTGATCACCCCGGGGATTTGCAATTCTACCCTGTGGCCCGGAAATTCCCCCAAAATATGTGCCCTGGCAGAAACTGTTAACTTGGCCAGAACTAGCATCCTCCCCATTCCACCCACCCCCCCCTACACACACTCACCCTCGGGACGGCTTCCCCACGCGCGCATCGCTGGCCTCAGGACCACGGATGGCAGCGGCCTCCAAGCAGGGCCTGGGGAGAGAGGAGCCGGAGGGCTGAGTTCGGCTTGGTGGGTGCAGAGGAGAGATTCACAACAGCGCTTTCAGTCTGAGGGTGGGGTATCCAGTTTTTCCAGAAAATGTAGGCAGAAAAGGGACAACTGACTACGGATGAGGCCCTGGTGGAAAAAGAAGCCCGAGTGCGGGGACACTGGCGTGTTTAGATAAGAATGTTCCAAAGCCACATACACAAGCCATTTGACTCATGCATGTAGTCCGTGTGTGTATTTTTTTTCCTCCTGAATTGCTTGGGTTCCTGTAATTGTGGACACAAGTCGTTACGATCCCTTGAAAAGAAGCTAGGGGTTTCCAGGCAGCTCACAAAGGATAATGCAGTTTTGAGGAAAAGTTTCCCAACTTGAGGCTAGAGCGGGTCTTTTTCCTCTACTTGCTGAACGCCTGAGAAAGCTCCCTTTTCTCTCTGGTGTCTGCAAGGTTTGGAGCCGCAGCCGCAGAGGGTTCCCGGTCTCCTGCCGCTTTGGTTGCACAGCCTTGGGCCAGGCTGGGAGCGCCTGTATCCCCAAGTGTGACAGCTGACTCCCTAGCCCCGAGACGTTTACGAAATGACAGGAAAGGTGCCTTCCTTTGTCCTCTCTAGAAATCCTTTCATGAGCCTTGAGGCTCAGAAAACCTTCAGTGAGCCAGTGGAGCTGGTAGGTAGGTTTGTTGGCTAATTTTATTTAGTGGCTTGTCTTTAATTTTTATTTTTTTAACAACTCTGGCAGTTGGCAACGCCGAGATTAACCCTACTAAGGCAGTGTATTGTGGGGTTTTTTTTCTCCCTAAGGAGCTCAAGATATATATATATATATATATATATATATATATTATTTTTTTCTTTTTTCTTGGCCAGTTTTAGAGTTTAGCCTCGCTATTGCTGCGGCAAGAATCTTGACCTTGTTCACGGCCCAGACTGAGGAGGCTGGTAGCTGGGGACCCCGCTGCGCAGCCTCACTCATCCCTGCATATATGTGTCGAAGTCAGAACCAAGAGGATCACAGCCTCCCAGTTCTGGGGTTCCCCTGACCCCGGAAGACATAGTTATGTTTCTGAGTACATCTCCCTAACAGAGTGATGAAGCGTCCTTTCCTCTGAGCTTGTGCCCCTGAAGGTATCTCTTCGGGGGGTCAGTCTGTTGTTAGAGCTACTTGCAATAAGTTATCAGGAAAATAATATTAAAATAGGCATAAATACCGTACAAGGTTGTTTACGTCCCAAAGTAAGGTGTTTTGAGAAACTAAAATATAACTTTTCTAGAAAAAGTTGTAAAGGAGAGAGGGACAAGGGTTCTTGAATGAAAGTGGCATGCGTGTTTCAGTGGATCATCCCGGGGCTCCCTTGGCAAAGCTCTAGATAGTTTCATCAGGCAGTTGCTTACCCCCCCCCCCCATCTTTAGAGGATTCTGGAAATTTTCCGTAAAACTCTTGAGGTGATACTTTCTTGAGCCAAGAATGGGGCTTAGCAGGGGACTTTTTTTTTTTTTTTTTTTTTTTTTTTTTGCCGTACGCGGGCCTCTCACTGCTGTGGCCTCTCCCGTTGCGTTGCGGAGCACAGGCTCCGGAAGCGCAGGCTCAGCAGCCATGGCTCACGGGCCCAGCCGCTCCGCAGCATGTGGGATCCTCCCGGACCGGGGCACGAACCCGTGTCCCCTGCATCGGCAGGCGGACTCCCAACCACTTCGCCACCAGGGTAGCCCATGCAGGGGACTTTTTTAGCTTAATAAATCTACTCAATACATATACATAGTGTTTTCCTCAGCCTGTATAATGGACACTTGTAAATACCTGTGCATTGTCAACAACACAGCAAAAGTAGATCTCTACACTTATTCACTTGTATTTTAAAAAGAAGGAAGAGAGAAACCTTGGGCTGTCTTCAGTTCTCTCATAGTTGATTGTGGTAGAAAATTAGCATGGCTATTTTACAAACCGTTCCCAAACACCTCTAAGGCCAATACTCGAGGCATACAGGAGTACTGCCTCTAAATTACAAGCCAGAACCTCCAAGGGCAGGCAGCAGAACCAAGAAGGGAGCGAGGATGGCAGGCCACAGGAAGCTTCCATGTTGAACCCTCTCCCTCTCCTCTCTAGATTCAATTCTTTCATTCCCACCACCATCGTTGCTGCTCTCCAGTGCTCTATGGCTCAGTATATTAAAAAATTCCCTCACTGAGACATCTGAGGTATACTGGAACTTCCCAGAGTCCTTTTCCAATCATTCAAGGAGTTCAAGGGGGAACAAGCATAGGTAAGAGAGGCAAAAGTCCCTTGACCCAGTTTTTCCTGCCTTAGGTTCTGTCCTGTCTGCCCCACCCTAGGGAGAGTACTGCATTCTGCCCCATTACCCAAGCTGACTTATTGGCCCCTTGGTGATCAAGACCAGCAGAGCTAGATTCCAGTCTGCCACCCAGCTAGAGAGCCTATTTGTATCCCAGGCCTGTCGGCTAGCTCTTCTCCAAGTGACTAACTTCTCGTATGTCCTTATCCTCAAAGGAAGACCCCACCCTACACATTTATGGCTCTGTTCTCGGTATAGGTCCTGATATATGGCAGGACTTTATCATAAGCATATTAAAGCCATATGATAAATCTTATCATAAACATGTTAAAAATAAACCAAAAAAACTCACACACATTTATGGGAACGGCAAGGTTGCCTATGGTTGGTTGGGAGTGGAGGTGAAGTGTGGCTTGCATCCCTTTAGCCAGGTTACCTCCTATTCCCCTGAAGTCTGTGTCACAAAGTGACACCTCCTTCTCTGTGAAACCTACCTGAGAAAGTGGAAGTTCTCCATTATTATGGGATAGATTTACTGAGACAGTGTTGCGAAGTGGTGAAGCACAGCTGCAGATTCTGCAGCTAGATTGCCTCAGTACAAAGCGAAGTTTTACTACTTACTAGAAGTTTTACTACTTACTAGAAGTTTTACTAATTACTAATTGTATAATTTAGGACACATAATCTAACCTCTCAAGTTTTCTTATCTACAAAAATGGGGAAATAAAACTTCATCAGACTGTTAAAAGTGGTAAATAACTGAATATACCTATAATGCCTGGGACATAGTAAGCGCTCAATAACTATTAGCAATTGTTGTTGCTATTATTCTTATTAATAAAGTTGACTGTGTTTGGCACCAGTTAGGTCATCCTCTCCAAAGTTTATGTGTTTGTGCTTGGACTATGTGAATTGACGATTTAAACTAATATTCCAGCACAATACCAGCTGTTCTGGCAAACACTCATGTGCAAATTAAGAAAAGATTCAGCTGAGCCCGCTAAATGCCTAATTTGAAAAGGTTAGTAATGTGCTAGCTCAAATTTAGCACAACAGTCCAAAAAACGCTCAGTAACAAACAGAAGTAAAGTCTCATGGAAGATGTTATTTCTTCCACAAAGTCTTTTGCAGACTGGTGTGTTTCAAAAGCCCAACTCAGCTAACCCTTAAGGTCAGGTTCCCAGAGCCACAAATTTTGGATAATTCAGATCAAACAACTTAGGAAAAGGCATTTCATGGCATATGAATGATGCAGAGTGGCTCTCTCCAGAATCCAAAAACATCAATAATGGCCAGATCTCTAATTTAACTTGATCATTTGGTCCTGGTCTAGTGGTGCTTTCATTGTGCTTGTGCTTTTATAAGAAAAATATTGGCCAAATATTTACACTGTTTGAGCAGATTTTCTTAAACTACAATTTTGGGGGGGACAGGGGTGGGGCTGGGGCGTACAGCATACACTGGAAACAACGAAGAGGGACATTTAAAAAATATTTTCAAAGTGGATTGACTGTTTTAACACCCGGTGAAAGGAATCCTGCTGTAACATTTACGATGGTTTTCTCCCTTTTAGAAATTATGTTACTGAAATTGGATACATTAGTTTAGGAATCAAATATAGTCATCCCTAAGTATCCAGAACCTGGCCCCCATACCAAAATCCTCAGATGCTCAAGTTTCTTATATAAAGTGGTATAGTATTTGCATATAACCTACGCACATCCTCCTGTATACTCTAAATCATCTCTAGGTTGCTTATAATACCTAATACAATGTAAATGCTGTATAAATAGTTGCCAGCATGCAGCAAGTTCAAGTTTTACTTTTCGGATTCTGGAATTTTTTTCCCAGTATTTTCGGCCCGAGGTTGATGCAGATTCCACAGATACAGAGAGATGGCCATCTTTGCTTTGCTAGCAAGGTATTGAATAAAACAGTTGCCTAGAAAAAATTAATGTTTCATTTAGAAGACAGCAGTGGTTATGAAAAGAGGTAGGCAAATAGTGGGTACCTGCCTTATGCAGCGATTGCTTTTTAGTTGGAAATGCAGGGCTAATAGGTTATCATCCAGTTAATGTGCAAGTGGGGTTACTATAAAATAAGACAGATTTGTGTATGTAGTTCATGGCATTACATTTCGTAGTCACAGCTTAAATTATTTAAAGGATGGGGATTGATGTAACATCAGATTTTCTGATGTGTGGATCTTTAAATAGTCTTCATGATCCTTTACAGCAGCATAGCCCATTTCTTTTACCTGTTTTAATATCATTTATAAACCTTGAGACTTCTGCCATTTTATAACAGAAACCGTTACAACAAAATAGGCGATTATATAATTGTTTTCGTCTGTGTTTTTCATTGGTGCAAGGTGGTATAATGTCAATTGGAAATGAGTTAAAATAAGTTAATTTTCCTTTGGCTAGTGTTGCCAGATTTAGCAATTAAAAATACAGGTTGCCCAGTCCAATTTGAATTTCAAATAAATAGTGAATTTTAAGTCTATCCCACATAGTACTTGGGACACACTTAAGCTAAATAATTCTTCGTTGTTTATCTTGAATTCAAATGTAACTGATCATCCTGTATTCTAGCAAATCTACCTTTGGCCTTCCATGTGTGGTTCATCGGTGCAATGGGTTTGACATAGGATTGGCTTTATTTTGAACCCTGCCCCATCCGGCTGTAGCCATCCCACTCCATTTCATTCATTCATCACAATCTGTTCATGGGAAGACGACTTGGAGATTTCAAAGCAGCTCTGTCTCTCTGAAAGCAACTTACAACGTTAGGATTCAGAGACAGCTCTCCAATGGAACATTTTGAATGGGATTGCATATTCATTTACTGTGCACTGTTGTGTTTTTTTGAACAATCGGTGGGATTTCTGTAGCCTCCCTGAGGCTACATTACTTTACCCTTTTGTGACCTTTCCTTTAAAAAAAAAAAAAACAGTATACTGTTTGAAATGATAACAGTGTTCTTGCATAGGAGCTGGAACTAAGAACCTTCCAGAATCCAGCTGGCAGCTGATTAAAAAAGAAAGTTAATAGAACAGCTTTGGATTTCAATGCTGTCTTCTGTGCCAGGATCTTAACACATTTCACAATTATTATATAAGGTTTGCATAATTCCTGCAGGATAGGTCTATAGGTATCACGTGAAATCTGTGGCTATATGGAGCCTGAAGCAGCATATTAGACAGAATTTCAAGACAGATTGGGGGGAAAAAAATCCTTTCAGCATTTAGACTGTGGTGGAAATTTGCACCTTTATACTTAAGGCCAAATCTGTGACTAGGTAATTGTTAAGTGGAAAAAAAATTGTGGAAAGTTACCAGGTGTGATATTTAGAAAACACGCCTATTCGAGACAAAATAAGATGAATGATAGAATACAGCTTTGATGATAATATCTTCCAGTTACAGTCCAAATTCTGACACCTGATTTTTTTTTCCATCAAGGAGGAAATAAGGGCACAGAAACTTTAGGGCAGGTGTTGCACATGAGAAGAATCGGAGGAGAGAAGGTTTAATTGATTTTTCATTTTTTTGGCCATGGTTGTAAACTTAAAGCTATCATTCAAGCTTCTCACTGGATAGAACATATTATTTCCCTGTATGGGGTTATTAAAATATATGTTACCTTTAAAATTATGATATTCTTGCCAGCTTGTGTAGTCGAGAAGCATAACTTCATTCCTGAGAGAGTTTTTTCACCCACTGTTTTATCCACAATGGGTTGTTACTGGGGTTGTCTGCCCCTTATAAAATCTTTTCATTTTCCATTGGAAAAGCTTTTGTGATCCACAGATAGGCAACAGGCAGATACCATTATACTGGCATTGAACAGTTATTTCATTGTTAAACCCTCCACACTATATGATTCTTGCTTTGTACTGTAATTTAGATTCTTTAGGAAGAACGTTAATAATTATTGTAAAGATAAAAGGGTGTCCTCTTTATTCACCATGCAAAAGCTATATGTGTTTAGGGAAATGTTTGAGACTCTGGTCATTCTATTGAGCTAAGGTAATGTGTCACATTAGGAGAGGACTAAGTACACCTCAGAATTACATGAGGGAGTCTCAAAGCCCATTTGTCCATGAGAGGGTCCTAAAGATATCTGGTGGACTTGAACACCTCTTTGTTGGTTTGGGAAAAGAAGCAAGTTATTGGTGGATCACACACTCGGCTGGTCGTGGAAATTCTTGGCTGTTGATGGGTCAGCTGCGTAAGAGGTAACATCAAGCTGAATACGGCCATCACCCAACCAAAGGGAACTCAGCATGTTTGGTCTTAAAAATTACAATGTTGTCAGAGATGGCGTTCCAGAGGAGAGAGCCATGGAATTGTCCTTTTTGAAGAACTGTTCAGACAGGTCTGAGCATGAGAAAGAATTATCAGTTTTTGAGGATAAATGATCATTCATTGTTTACCTTCTAGGAAATGTGGGAGGGGAAAGAAGTGTGATATCACATTCCATGTGGAAACTGGATAAGAAATGGACAGAGGTCAGGGGCCATGGCTGTTTCAGAATTTCTGCGTAGGATATGTGGAAGTGGCTGGGAGTGGTCTGTTGCATGAGATGGAGAGAATGTCAGGTGGCTGAACGAGGGGGAAGTGATTTTTGAAATTATTGGGGGCTACTAAAGACCAAACCACCTCCTTGATGCTGCTACTGGGAATGGAAAATTCATCAAGTTTCATTTTTAGGTGAAGGACATAAGAGATTCCTCCTCAAATGTATACGCACATCAAGCCTCTTGTAGTACACCTTTCTAGTTTTGTGAAAGGTTGCAGATTGAGCCTTTCAGAGGAAACGATGTGACAGCTCTTAATGGCAGGTAATTCACGTACCCTCAGCATTGTGAAAGGGGCAGAAGAATAAGAAAATGCCCTGAAATGTCAAGAGGAATTCAGCTGCATGGTTTGGTTGCCTGCTTCCGGGCTGGCCTCCTAGATTGCTCTTCACGAAGAATCCTATTTTGAACAGATTCCCCGTTCAATGCTTATTTGAAGAGAAACACAACCCTGGTGTTTACCCGATGAGGATGGGATTCGTGTTACTTTCTCTGAGAGGCTACATGGTATGGTGGAAGAGGCTTTGGAGGAAGACAGGCTGGTGTGATGCCAACTCTGGGGTCTTGGTCTCCTCCTTGTAGAGTTATGATAATACACATCAAGTGCCATGTGAGTAAACATTCAACAAAAGTTTATTAAACAATGCATAGCAGATTTATTTTATTTTACTTCATTTGCACGTCCACCTCACACTCCTAGAATATAAGATGCATGAGAATTTTAGCTGTTTTGTCCCAGCTATGTCCCCAGCATGGAGAACAGAGCAAGACATGTAATGAGTGCCTAGCAAATATTTGTTAAATTAATTTTTAAATTTATTTATTTATTTATTTACTTATTTGGTTGTGTCTTAGTTGCAGCCTCGGGATCTTCATTGTGGCATGTGGGATCTTAGTTCCCCAGCCAGGGATCAAACCCATTTCCCCTTCATTGGAAGGCAGATTCTTAACCACTGGACCACCAGGGAAGTCCCTGTTAAATTAATTTTTAATGGAGAATCTTCATGTGTTGTCTAAGGCTCTGGAGATACAGCAATGAACAAAATAGAAGTCTACCCTCAGGGAACTCATGTTCTTTGAGGGCGATTAACTTGGTAAGAAGAAAATCAGTAGCTGACCATCTATCTCACAGTCATCTTAAACGCAACACGTCCAAATATGAACTCTTGGACTTTTCTCCCAAAATAGTCCCCAGCAGAAGCCTTCCCCATCCCAGTTAATGGCCACTCCAACTTTCCAGTTGCTTAGGCTGAAAATCATGAGTCATCTTTGAGTCTCTTTTTCTCTCAACACCCCTCATCCAATGCTTCAAAAAAATCTGTTTGCCCTACCTTTAAAATACATAAAGTCAGACACTTTCTGCCACCTCCATTGCTGTCTGTGGTGTGAGCCCCCATCCTCTTTCTGCTGGAATCCTGCAGGGGCCTCCTCTCGGGCCTCTCAGCTCTTACCCTTTCCCTCCTAAGGTCTAGTCTCTACAGAGCAGCTGTGCATCCAGTGGAAATGTATCAGATGATGACATTGCTCTGTTCACAGCTCTGCAATGGCTTTCTGTTGTGCTCAGAGTGAAATCCCAGCCCAAGTCCTTAAAGCAGCCATCCAGACCCACTTGAGCTGCTCCCCCTTCATCTTGGACCAGGGCTTCTACCTCTTCTCTGCTCCCCTGGCGCCAGCCACACTAGTTTCCTTATTGCACGCCATGGCTGGTTCCTCTCTCTGGAAAACATTTTCTCTAAATATACATGTGGTTAATTCCCTCACCTTCCTAAAACCTTTACTCAGATGTCACCTTCTCAGTGAGACTTACCTTACCAACATTTTTTTTTTTTTTTGGTCAGTTACTCTTTTATTTCCCCCACCCCTTGAAATTGTTAAGCATACTTTGAGGAGGTGTTTGATTACTGACTCCAGGCTCTTTGGCTGTAGCGTGCAGTCTGCACTTCCCCTTCAGGTCTCTTTCTTTCCTGGCTGCTCAATGATTATTTCTGCATCATTAGATTTCCTTTCCTGTGTTCCCAAAGGATGAACATATTTACGATCAGTCCTGGAAACCTGATCTTTATCCTGAATTTCTACTCAGAAGCCACCAGAGATTAATCATGTGGACAATCTTATTAAGAAAATGTGTAATACATACTAAAAAGAGCAAGGCTTGCTTTGGTCAATTTCATCAATGCTTCTTAATCTGGGCCTCCTAGAACATGCATTTTTTGCTCTTTGATTTCTTTTCTTCTTCTTGACCAACATTTTAAAATTTGCAGTCTGTTCTGCCTGCCGACACCGTATTTCCATCACCGCTCATCTGCCTCTTGCCTCTACTTTTTCCTTTAATGTCTCTCTTCCTTAATCCCTAGTTCCCCCATCCTGGGATTTTTGTCTCTCTTGTTTGGTGTGGTATCCCCGGTGCTGTGTGGTACTAAGGGGGTTACTCAAAATACTTGTTGAACTGAAGGATTAAAATACATTTTTGAGGGCTGGCACAATTAAGACAATTTAAATTTCACCCCCCCAAAAGGAGACATTGGCAAACTTGCTTACCATCAGGTGCTTGTGTCTAGTGTTTCCAAATAGCTGTTTTTAAAAGAGTCAGGCTTTTCATTTTCATTAAGGGTTACAAAAGCTAAACTTGAAAATCAGCTTTTTAAAAGCCATGCACATATAAAACACTTCTTTTAACAATGTAAGCCTTTTATTTTTTACCATGGTTATCACTTGAAAATAGCTGAAACTTCTTAAACTCTCTGACCAATTAAGAAAATGTCACCTTTGAGCTCAGCTAGAGAAGATAAATATACTTCTACTATTTGAACATTTTTGAGAATTTTCTGAATAGCTAAAAAGAGCCTGGTGATGAAAGTGACTTAAGTCAAAGGGAGGCATGACTGGCAATGTCCCCAGTAAGTCTGAGGAAGTTAAGTCAATTCAAATGCTGAGTATTGAGGGTGTAAGTTAGTCACAAATAAGCTGAAGGACAGAATAGGAGATTCCCTGGCCTTACAGACTCTTTCTCTCTTCATTGGTGATTCTGAAATATGAATTATGTTTTAGTCCAAGCGATAGATAGAAGTGATGGGAAGTCCTGACTAAAATCAGACCTGTATCCTGTATGCACTTGTTCCCCACCCTGCAGGGCTGACACCCCTTGGTGTGGCTGGTGTTAAAGTCACCCAGGCTGGCATATCCCCCAGCTTCATCACCCAACAAAGACTCGCGTTACTTTCTGGCTTAAATAAAAACATCTACTCATTTAGCAGCTGCCAAAAGAACATGATCTTGAAAAAGAACAACATACTGGTCTTGAAGCCTAAGGGATAATAGTAAAATTTAAGATGATATCAGCTTGAAGAGCAACCTATAAACCAACCAAAGAAGGGAAAAGATGATCCTTTATATGAAAAACATGCTCCTTGCTTGTTCAGTGAGGTCACTTGTCCATTCTTGAGGTGGGAAGCTGCTCCACCATCTTGAAGAGCAGGATGGACCGTGAACAGAGAAGGGGCAAGGAGGGGAGGCCGGCCCTTGTGCTGCAGGACCGACCGGGAACTGTGTCTGGGGTCGTGAGTGCCACTGGAAGGAAAAGGAACAGACATTGACAAGAGGAGGCTTGTGACACCCAAAATCTCAAAGCCAAGTGTGGCTGCTAAAAGAGCAAAAACTACTGCATCACCGAGGATAGGGTTTCAGTTTGGAGAGTTATCAGGCAGAGGGGAGATGGGGGTTTTGACATTTCAGAAGTTTACAGCCAAGTCTTTGTTTAAAAAAAGTTGAATGTCCGAAAGTGACAGTTGTCTCTCATTTTATAACAGTTTTTCAAAGTTGCACTCAGCACTGATTTGTTTTTCATTTTTTATTATGGAAACTGTAAAATACACAGAAATTGACAAGAATGTATTCATCCCCCGTCCAGACCTGATTAAGTCTTATTTGTTTGTCTTGGTTGAGAACTTTTTTTTTTTTATTAGTTATCCATGTTATACATATTAGTGTATACATGTCAATCCCCAAAGAACTTTTAAAAAATATTAATAAATTGGGAACAATGTAAATATGTAATTATAAAGTACTAGTCAGATCATAATGAGCAGTTCCATGTTTATTCAACTGGGCAATATTCAGCAATCGCTTAAAAGAATGAGGTGGCTCATTTACGTAATGACAGGTAGAAATGGTGACAATATATTGAACTACTATATTGCAACTTTATATTTCACAACATATCAAAAGAGCGAGCGAAGGAATAAAATGTACCTCATGATAAAATAGTTAAAACATCATGTGTGTGCCTATGGAGGAAAGAGTTTAGAAGTTTACACTGGTTATTTCCGTCAAATGAGTTTTGGGTCAGTCTCACTTTTTATGCTCATTTGTTTGGCCTGAAGTTTATTTTAATGTTTGTATTGCCTTCACAATTTAAAAAGTAACATTGTAATCAATATTTTAATCCCTCTTTATCAACAGTCAGTGTGGCTCTAGTAACTGCTAGATGGCTACTACTGTCCTCAAAATCTTGATTCAAAAATCCTTCCAACAGAGTCCTCAAAAATAAGATCTTAGAAAAACAAATAACTTCAGAGAAGTTTATAGGATATCACTGACTTAATGGGCAAGGAAGGTTCTGGGAAGGAATTGACAAAGTAATATTATATTTTCTAAAGCCAGAGTGCTGCATAAATCATTGATCAGGACAGCCATCTTGGAAAGTATTTTAAGAAGCTCTGAGGTAACGAAGCAATTTTAAATTAAAACATCACTCTAAGTTTTTCTAAAATGAAATTTGTCATCTTTGTTGTCAAGTAAGAAAAACAGCCCTCAGAAGAATATACGATTTATTTTCCTTTTGGCAACATTAAATTTGTTGTATCATCTTTTCAATAAAATGAGGTTTAGGTAAATGCTGGGAGATCCATTATTAATACTCCATGGCATTATCAGAGAACAGTACTAGAGAGAGGGGGCTGGAGCAGACAGGGCTGGAAGAGGCTTTGGTGTGATCTGGGCCAACCCCTTCATTTTGTAGAAAAATCGAGGCCTGTTGGGAAGAGGGGAAATTCACACGTTTAATTTTTAGCTGCCATAGTTATCACACTTTATGCTATGTTCATTTCATCTGCAACTTCATCCCATCCTTCCAACCACCCCGAGAGATAGGCAGTCTATTCCCATTTTGTAGTTCAGGTTTTTAAGTCTCAGAAGTTGAGTAATGAGATGCAGATCTCACAGTCGGTGAGCGACAGAGCTAGGCTTGGAACCCAGGTCTGCTATCCTTTGCCTTGAACTGCCAAGTCAGTTGATAAATCCTCTTGTGGAAATTTAGTCTCTAGAATCTCTCCCAACTCTGATCCTCTTCGCCATCCCCACAGCTACAGCCTTGGTTGAGAACCTTATCATCTTATCCTGGACTGTTACAGTAACTCCACATGGTCACTTGTCACACTTTCTTTTCTCACAGTCTGTGAGGACTCAGTCAAGCCAGGCCACATTGCTTGCTTCCCTCCAAAGAAGGAGAAGCAGACTCAGATCTGCCTAAGAGTCATCCAGGAGCTCAGATGGTGGTTGCTAAATTTTATTTCCAGTACAAGGAATGAAGTCTCCAGGAAAAATGGCTAACTCCAGGTCGGGGTTAGGAAATGTATAAAATGAGCCTGGAGGATCTTGTTATACCAGACAGCAGGGATGTTATCAAAGACTATGAGCCTCCTGTCAAAAGGACTCAGAACCACTTAATGAGGCTCCCACTGGCCAAAGATAGAACAGTTGGAGCATCCATAAGGATAATTTCAATGGACTGAATCACATTGTTTAAGCTCATGAGTTCATAATGGTACCAAAAACAAATCAATGATTACACAAAACTTCACTGATCTCCATTAGAGGATGCTAATTAACCAACACATTATTTTGAAAAATAATAGATAAAAGAATTGTTTCGATTGATTGATTGATCTTATGCATTTATTTTATGAGGTGTACACTGGGTGACCACATATTAGATGATGGGATAACTGTCTCCATACAAGTATTCCAGCTAACGAAGACGGCATAGTGGAAATAGAAGATCACCATATTGCCATGCGCTGGCGTGTAGATGAGCCTGGAGCCTGAGAGAGTGGCCTAGAGGACAGATACCTCGAGATAGTGGAAAGTGGCCTGGAAGCTGAGACATCACCTGGATAAGGAGTTGCACAGTGCGAGGCATGGTGAATGCACTGAACACCGAAAAGCCCCAGGGGTAGCACAGAAGGAGAGGAGATCCAGTTAGCCTGCTTCACGCCATCACACGTCAGCACGGGAAATCTGGAACGGAATGAGAGTCAACTTCCAGACAAGCTTGCTACCTTTGGGGTCCCACCCTTACCTGCACGTCTTTATGAAATAAAATTTCACTCTGACTAAGTGAATCCAGTGAAGATTGTCTTTAAAGGATTCGCAGGTAGAGGAATTTAAAAGGTAGCGTACCTTCCTGGATAGAAAGGGAAACCTTCTCCTGGCTTTTCAGTTACCCAGCAGAGGTTGCTGGTTAGTAAGTGTCTGTCCCCAAACATTACTCGCCCCAGTTTGCTGCAAACTCCTTGCTTCCTTGAACTACGCCAACTTTCCAAGCTTGGGACAAATACAGGTTAGCTATTATTGTCTTAGGGTTGCCATAACAAATTACCACAACCTTGGATGGCTTAAAACAACAGAAATTGATTCTCTCACCGTTTTGGAAACTAGAAGTTAAAAATCAAGGTTTCAGCAGGACCACGCTCCCTTCAAAGCCTCAAGGGGAGGATCCATCTTTGCTTCTACCAGTTTCTGGTAGCCCCGGGCGTTCGCTGGCTTGTGAAAGTGTTAACTCTGGTCTCTGCCTCTTCACATGGCCTCTTTCCCTCTGAGTCTGTTTCGATTCCCTTCTCATAAGGATATTAGTCATTTAGTCTTGATTGAATTAGGGCCCTCATCTTAACTTGATTACATCTGCCAAGACCGGGTTTCCAACTGAGGTCACATTCACAGGTACTAAGTACCCCCTAGTTAGGGGTTCAACATGTTTTTTTTGCAGGAACACAATTCAAACCATTCCGGCTATATTATTTTCACATCTAAGCCATGTTCATGAAAGACCCTCCTCCACTGATAAAAGGAGCAGTTAATAACCTAATCAATTACGAGTTACTTTTATTCAAGATAGCAGCTGCTGTCACCTCGTATTTTTTATTTACTTGTTTACTTATCTATTTATTTATTGCTCTTGATGGTAGAAGGTTGGTTGAGACTGTTTAAATCAGGTATTTCTCAACCAGAGTGTTCTGGGCATTTGGAGGGGATATAACACGTGGATAGCATCCCTTGGCCTTGAATGCTAAATCACAGTAGTACCTTATAGGAATTGTGACAAGTAAAATAAGAGAAAAATAGAGAAAAAAAAAAAAAAAAAGAAGGGAAGAACAGAAGGAGGGAGGGAAATGCCTTCACATATTTCTAAACTTATCAGGCTCACTGAAAACCAAAGGTCTACATTAATGAGATTTTTAATGGCCCTCCTTAGAGACCCACACAGAATGGGTTGTCCTAAGCAATAGCAGTTCTTCTACTCAGAACTTACTCAGCCAGTCTGCCAACTTTGAGAGGCCTCTAGATGCTTCAGGAACATTCTGATTTGGACTTGGCTAGTAGCATGTGTCCTATTTGGAAGGCACTGTGTCACTTTTTCTCTGCCACGCTTAAAACTATATTGTGTGCAACTTGGGGATGAGGTAGACTCAGGAAGAGAATAGAAAGAGCAAAAAGTGCCAGGAGATGAAAATAGTTTCTGCTCTTCGCGGTGGAGCTCATTGCTTATAGATAACATACCTTTCCCCTCTGTGCAGAGAGGGTATGATCCACTCCCTAAAAAGTCTCTTTTCCTCAGTTCTGAGTAATGTATTATTGGATGTGTGGGCCACAGGAGGTCACAGGAATCTTTCGTGGAAAAAAATGTAGAAATTGTGACATTGTAGAACAGTGGATTTCTGTCTGCCAACGTGAAGAGTGTGTAGCGGTGTGTGTTTGTGTGTGTATTTGTGGGTAGCATGTGTGTTTCCCTCCGTTCTTACCTGCTTCCTTCCTTACTAAGATATTTAGAAGAATTTTAAAAGGAGGAGACCAAGTAGCATAGAAAGAATGTCTTTTTCAGGGAAAATTGATGTTCAGTGGATTCATACTTTTTCTGTAATATGCAAAATTCAACACTTCCCATAAAATAGCACGTTATCCTAAACATGGAAGAGCCATAATCATGTGCATCCGTGTCTTCTGATTAGTAACTAGGATATTAATTAGGTAGAATGTGGGCATTTATTTGGTTCTGTAGCTACCTATTCAATGGTTTTTTGGAATTATAGCTTTCCTTATAAATCAGAGTGAAAATCAACACTGGAAAGTCTTTCCCTTGGAAAAAATATAATTTCACTTATAGGAGATTTAATTACTTAGATAGTTTTGCTTATATAGGCAAGAAAAATATTCTAAGAAAACGAAGAGGTCTACTGAAGCCTTTATTGATTTGGGTTATTCTTAAAAGAATAAAAAAAAAATTTTAAAGCTCTGACACTATAAACACAGCTCCTTGATGAGAGCTGAGTTCATGCTGAGATAAAAAGTTACAAAGCAAGAGAACAGCCTCATTATATTTTTAAAATCCCAGGGAGAGCCATTGTTTCACCAAAGCAATGTGGTAAGACAGCCTGGGAGCCAATGTCAGTGCCCAAGAGACTAGGAGTAAAGAGCTTTAGAAGCTTTGAATTTTTTTCTAAAACAATTAAGATTAAAGGAGTTAATCAGGAAATCTGAGGTTATATAATGGTGAGCAGGTCAACCAGCTCGTATATCTGGTTTGGGGCACATGCTTGGAAAGACCAAAGTTTTCCATGGAAGATTGGACTTTAGGATAATTCTTCCAGAATGAAAGAAGTGACAAGAAACATGAAAGTTTGAAAAGTGATTCCCACCGTTACTGACATCTGAGAGCATCCTGGCCTCTCCAGAGACATTTGACTAAGGAAAGCAGATGAGCCAGCTGGGGCTCGAACCCCAAAGGGACCTGACAAGAAGAAGAAGGAAAGTGGGTCACATCTGGTGAAACAGCTTGTTTCCCTTGACAAGTCAAGTTGGCAGATTTGGAGGCCACGAACTGTATGGTAGCTGGCCTGGCCACCTTGAAACCTCCTCTCCGAGGGTAGCATGGCTGCTGCATGAGAATCCATGGCACATGAGGCAGAAACTAGGAGTTGATCTGGAATATACCTTGTGAAGCGCCAAGGCTCAATACCCACAATAAATTCTTCTCAGAATCACTGGGAAGAGATCATTCACTATTTAATCAAGAACTACCCAGGAATACTACTCAGCTATAAAAAAAGAATGAAATAATGCCATTTGCAGCAACATGGCTGCAACTGGAGATTATCATACTAAATGAAGTAAGTCAAAAAGAGAAAGACAAATACCATGTGATATCACTTATATGAGGAATCTAAGATAGGACACAAGTGAACCTATCTATGAAACAGAAACAGATTCACGGACATAGAGAACAGACTGGTGGTTGCCAAGGGGGAGGGGGTTGGGGGGATGGAGTGGGAGGCTGGGGTTAACAGACGGAAGCCTTTATATATGGATGAACAACAAGGTCCTACTGTACAGCTCAGGGAACTATATTCAGTATCCTATGATAAACCATAATGGAAAAGAATATATTAAAAAAGAAAATATATATTTAGATGTATAACTGAATCACTTTGCTGTACAGCAGTAATTAACACAACATTGTAAATCAACTGTACTTCAATTAAAAAAAAAAAAAAAAAACAAGAACTACCCAGGAAAAACGCAAAGCCTTCTGAGATGATGTATGAAGGGACAGGAATTCTAGGGAAAAGACTAAATTTCCCTCTGAATTAATCAGGGTTGGCTTTCTAGGAAGGCACATAAAACTTGAATTAGAGAGATGGGTTCGTTGGCGTGTGCCAGTTGTACTTAGCTTTTCACTAGCCAAAGTGACATCATTTATCTTCCGTACAGCTGTGCCAAGCCATACTGATGAAACTTTACCGCTGGTTGTGAAAAGGCACCTATGTTCTTTGCTGAGCACTTACTGCCGGGTGTTTAACAACCCAAATGTGACCTTGTTTGACTCAAAATGTCCAACAAAAGAAATGCTGCAGTGTTGCAATTACAATGCGCAATGTGGCGCTTGGACCTTGCTGTAAACGCAAGGGTTCTACCTGCCCATTTTCTTTTCACTTGTGATGCTGATGGCCTGTCCCAACATTGTGTTCAGAAGACACAGCCAACCCTGCTGCACCTGCAAAAGAGCCATTCCGGGCTTCTGGTGGCGCAGTGGTTGAGAGTCCGCCTGCCGATGCAGGGGACGCGGGTTCGTGCCCAGGTCCGGGAAGATCCCACTTGCCGCCAAGCGACTGGGCCCGTGAGCCATGGCCACCGAGCCTGCGTGTCCGGAGCCTGTGCTCCGCAACGGGAGAGGCCACAGCGGTGAGAGGCCCACGTACGGCAAAAAAACAAAACAACAACAATAACAAAACAACAACAACCACAAAAAAGAGCCATTCCCACTGGTTGTACTGACAGTGAATAAAAAATAGGCACTAAATCCCAATCTGCAATGGGAATGTTGGCCCTCATTACCCAGGTTCCTAAATGTGCAAATTATATAGTTCACATGTTTTCTTGATTTTATTTTTATAAAAATGCACTTTTCTTAGCATCAGACTTAAGCAACACTTGATTGTTATTTTTGATGAGGGCTCTGGCAGAACACAGGCAATTAGCCAGAAGTGTAAATTCAGGAAACCTGATTAGCAGTTAGATCTGAATTCATCTAAGAATTTAGGTTTAAGCCCTACTGGATAAAGTATCCTTCTAAAAGCATTAGCAGTTTGGCTTTCAGTGGGACATTGGATTAATTCAGTCTGTGCTTCCTTGCTACACGGCATCATTTCAAGGTATAAATTCAATTTATGGTATGGAAAATGGATAAGATATGCATAAGCTGGTCTTGATTTAACAGGAATGATGAAGTAAATATTCTGGTAAATGAAATAGTCCAAATAACTGAGCTTTCTCTGTACTCTTATGTGGGTTGCTGATTTTTTTAATTGGAAAAAACCCAGCATATTTAAAACCATATCTAACATTTATGGTAAGGTCACTGATAAGTTCCATGCCTCCATTTGTCATCTGTTAAATAAGTGGATTAAAGGAGATGAGCTTTAGCATCTACTCTTTATGATCTAAAACAGATTCTTAACCTGAGACCTACCAAATTTAGATGATCCATAAATGAGCTCCAGGAAGTTCACAAAACATCGTATCCAACATTGCATGAATGAACTTATGTGCCTTTTTTTTTCTTGGGAGACGTTCCATAGATTGCATCCAGTACTTGAACTCTGGCTCTCCAATAAATTTAAGAGCATCTAATATTCATTCTGTGATTCATTTAACCCTTAAAGGATTTACTCTTTCTTTGGCAATTCATAAGGTACCTAGGGGTGGTGCGGCGCCTGAGGGTGCCCTTACACTGCAGTAGTGCTGGCTTATGTTTATTTGGGCTGTGGCTTTCAAAGTACAGGTTATTATTACATGCATTCACCTCGCCTTGGGTCACCCGCAAAGGTGGAGATTGTCCTTTCAAATTAAGGCTATAGAAGTGGGGAGGGGAAGAGCAAAGTGGCTCAGAGATGTGTCACTGAGGCAGTCAGTGAGAGCCTGGCGAGTCAGCCATGGGTGTTTTGACTTCCTGGACTGGTTTTCTTTCCATTACAGTGTGTTATATAGAATGTCATAAAAGCTACATATTCCTGCACGGAGCTCAGTATTTTGGAAGCCACTTGTGTTACTTAAGGTCTCCAAACTCTAGGCCCCCCCAAAAAATGATCCAAAATTAATTGGACTAGTGGCAAGTATGAATTTCAATCTAAAAATGGAAAATACTGCCCTGAGCATACAGTTCTTTAGGCTCCTGCTTCTTAAATTCTAATCAAAACATTCACATAGCATCTTATGGTTTCCACAGAGCTTTCAGGCGCATACTGACACTCAGTACTCACAAGCTCTTGGCAGCCAGCCAGCACCCCCATTATATAGATGAGAAAAACTGAGACTCATAGAAGTGAGGTGACACAACCCAAAGCCACAGACAAAGGGGCAGAGTCAGAACTCCAGGCTGGTCTCACGACTCCAACTTTGCACCTGTTCGTGGCAGCACAGCTGTCTGTACAGTGTTCTCAGGGCATTGGGGGTAGGCGACGGGTGCACAGACTGGGAAATATGTTGTCAGGTCCGACCATTTTCATAGACTTGTGCATTGGCGAGAAAGCTGTCTGCGAAATAAATTCTGTGGTAACATAAACAGTGCGTTTCCTGGAGTGCAGATCTGAAGAATTTTCTACAAGTTCAGAATCTTTCTCCATACCAAGCAAAGGACAAATATATCTCTGACCAGCAAGAAAATACCAAGACTGAACTCCTCCCCAGTTCTAAATGCAGCCTACAGCTTTTTACAAGAACTTTTTCTGTGGACTTTTTTTTTTTTAACATCTTTATTGGAGTATAATTGCCTTACAATGGTGTGTTAGTTTCTGCTTTACAACAAAGTGAATCAGTTATACATATATACTTTTTTTTTTTTTTTCCCAGAAGCATACATAGCCTACTTCAAAGTTGGGAGACTACAAGGAAGATTTAGGACAAAAAAAAGCTATTATTTCTCCCTATGTCTTACTGGCTTTTTGCAAATTCCATAGGAACCGAAACCCAATAATTATTCTATTATCTTTTGCCAATGTTAAACCTTTTTTCCTAAGTAGTTATATGACAGTAAGTGGCTGGAAGAGATATTTTTGTGATCAGGTTGTGCCGAAAGGGCATTATAATGCACTGGGAGATACATGATTTATTTGTTTTGATTTTAACTTCTGAAAGATTTACATCTGGGCATAGATATATAAAACAATAGAGAGTGTTTTGCCAGTACAAAGCTAAGAATGGCTCAGCTTCGGCTAGTTCGATTCTGTCACCACAGTGGTAGAGGAGCAGCTCAAAATAGTCCTCATTACAGATGTGCAAAGACCTTGGTTTGGTACCCATGATCCTGCTTTTGAAAGCCAGCTCTGCCATTTAGCAGACAAGCAGGGGGGAAGGGAAATTAACATGAAACCTAGTAAGGTGCCTGCCATCGTGTTTAGGCACGTTACAGGCATTTTCTTTTCCCGCTCTACAACAGCCCTGGAAGGTTGGTGTTATTGGTTTCTACTTCTGAAGGAGAAAATGGGTTTGAGGAGGTCCAGTAATTCCTCCAAAGCCACAGAGCTGATGGATTCCAAATTTGAACCCAGATCTCTGGGCCATTAAACCCGTGCGCTTTCAATGATTCAGCACCTCTTTTCTGGACTTCCATGTCTCCATCTGTAGAATGTGATCATTAAAGATATCTTTTAGGGTTGTTGCATTTTAAGAGATTAATTTACCCAGAACAATCCTGATATACAGAAGGTCTTCGATAAATAGTATTTCTCTTCCCACACTTTGTTCTGGTAATAATTCTGACTTTGTTTGGTCAATTAATTAGGGATTTTTTTTCCTTTTCTTTTCCTTTTGCTTTTTTACTTTAGGTTTTGACCTACCTCAGCTCTTTTTAAAATGCAGAAGCAAAAAGATCACTCTAAATAGAGGTACCTGTATGATTTTAGAGGACAGGAAAGGCAGGAATAACTTTTTTTTTTCTTCCATCTTCTGTCTGGGGTGAATAGCTACAGGGCAGGGAGTGGGCTGGTGCCGTCTGGTCCCAGAGAGAACGTGTGAGGTGACCAGGTGTCTTTTTAACTGTGCATCAAGACCCTTGTGAGTAATTTTAACATCACTTTATAAAGCTGCTGCGGTCCTGTTGCTTTGGGGAAGGGTTGAAGCAAGACAGCAGCCAAGCTACACCCTGTTGGCCTGCAGTACTTCTGAATGGCCTCTGTCGCTATACGCAGGTAGCCCAGTGCACTGCCGAGGCCTGGTATGTGGTAGAAAATGTGAGCAAAACTTCACCAGAATTGGTAGGAAGTGTCGGATTTCCTTGCTTGTAGATGACAGCCTGCTTGCAGAAAGACTCGGGAAGAATTACATGTCTGCAAAATGATTATGTATGTATGTATGCATTTAACTTTGCTCCCTGCCTGAAGGCCCTGAAGCCCTCTGCTTGCAGATAATGAATGCATCTAAACTGCAAATTCCAGGGAAAGTGGAAAGCATCTAGATAAGCTGGAGTGGTTGGAAAAAGTGGTGACCTAATCTTAGAAGGAGATTTTGACATTTTCATTTAGCAAACATTGACTCAGCACCTTTTTAAAACTGTAAGTACTGGGCACACACTTCATCTTGAATGCACTAAGTCTAGTGGCAGACCAGACTTGCAAAAAGATACTATAATGCAGCCTGGTGGGCTCCATGTTTGAGGTATGAATGGAGTGTAATGGAAACCTAAAGCAGACAGGGTAACTATTTTGCCAGATGGAGAAGTAATATTTAGATATTTTAAGAAGGTAAATAGGAAGTTCCCAAGCAAAGGAAAGGAGGAAAGGGAAGGCATCATAGACAAAGCATGTACAAAGACCCAGTGTCCACAATAGGGGGATTGTGAGGAATCCATGAGGCTTGGCCATGAGACATCAAGGCCAGAGACCAAACTTGGGGCCAGGGTGAAACACTGGGGGTCTGGTTTACAACAGCCAAAGGGCTCAAGGCCTAGCTCTGCCACTTCTGAGATGTGGCTCTGAACAACGCACATTGTCATTCCGAATCTTGTTTTCCTCACTGATAAAATGCAGAAAATAATGGTACCTTTCAGAGGGTTGTTGTGAGGATTAAATCAAAATAGACTAATTGCTACAATTCCAGCAATAGTAGAGCGCTGAAGAAATGTCAACTCTTCGTAATGGTTTCGTCATAGCAATCATTAATTTTACAGTAAAATCAATAACTGAAAACATGAATAGTGTTCCTATTAAACTTCTCAAGTGTCTTTTATAAAGAAAAACAGGGTTGTCCAATAAAACTTTCTGTGATAACGGAAATGTTCTCTTTCTTCACCAGCCAGTTCACTTGCCGTTAGCTGTATCTGGCTATTGAGCATTTGAAACGTGACCAGTGCAACTGAGAAGCCGCACTTTTATCTTATTTAATTTTATTAAATTTAAATGACTACACGTGCCTAATGGCTACTCTATTAGACAGTGGAGGTGTCAAGTCGTGGAATCACAAAATGTTTAGAATACAAGGGACCTTAGAGATTGATATAAACTTTCCTCATTCTCCCCTCCCCCCATGCACTACCATTTTACAATTGTGGAAATGGAGGCTCAGAGAGGGAAACTGACTTTCCTAGGGTCACACGGATATGATAGACTTAGCACTAGAACCCAGTGGGTCTTTTGGCTTCCTGGCCTGGGCTCTTATTATCCTGAAGTTTGGTTGGATTATCCTCTCTACTTTAGAAAGCATCTTGCCTAAGCGTCATGGTTTCTGTTGTCACTGTCAGCAACCTCTTTTTTCCCTACCATGTACATTTCTGGTCCTTTTTTTCTAATATAAATGCTGCACCCAATAAATCCCCAATAATCCAAAACTCACTGACAGATATTTTAGTCCCTGATTTTGACAAATGCTAATGGAAAACATTATGTATTGGCAATAGCTCATTGAGTACAAAATGCCCAGAACGCTGTTTTCATAGCTAGTACTTTTTTGTTGTCGTTATACTGGAGTATTTTTGTTGTTGTTTTTGTTACTTTGCCTGGTGGTTAAACCAAAGTGTCAACAAAAATACAGACCTTCTTTTACTATTTACAAAATATGAGCCTGAATTCTTTACCCTTGGACTGTGAGGTGATTGAACGACTCACTTAGCTGGATCATTCGTTAAGGAGGAATGATCAGGTGCAGACACAAGTCTTTGCAACGGCCTGTGTAGTTGGTTATCCTTGAACCCAAAGGCAGATCTGCTGGGAGACTGTTGTGGTACCTGGTCTACAAACATAGCCCTTTCCTTCCTCTGCAAAGAGAAACTTTAGCCCTTCTCTGTAGCAGACCCTGGTTAGGAAGGGCACATGGTGTCGGGGAGCTGACCTGCATGTTTGCTGCCTCGTTCTCCTCCTTCCTGAGCAGTGAGTGTGTGGGGCCTGGGAGGGGCAGGGGGCATAGCTGAGGGAGGCATGGGCAGGTCAGCCAGCATTTATGTATTCTCAGTTGTCACAGTTCTCTTCTGTGAAGTAAGCAAGGTACTTAACTCTTGCCCACCTGAGCGCTTGCCTTCGTGCCCTGTGTGGAGGACGGTGCTCACCAACTTGAACATGGTCTTAACCTGGCCTGGTGTGATTGCTGAGGTCATACGCATCTCTGTGCTCCAGACACACTGTCATCTGCAATTCCTAGAACATTCCTGCAGGCTCTCCTTTCAGCCTGAACTGTGCTTTTCAGTCAGCTTAGCTCATTCTTACCCATCCCTTAGGTCTCCTGCAAAAGCTATTCCTCAGATGAGCATTCCCTGACACCCCACTCTCAGAAAAACAAATCAGCTCCTCCCCACACACCCTGCAAATCTCTCTCTCTCACACACACACACACACACAAAGTAGGTCTCATTGCCTCCTTCCTTGATGTTTTCTTTATGATTCTTGTCATAGCTTGAAATGACAGATCATGTTTATGATTTTTTGTTTAGTATGTATCTTCTTAGACTATAGATTCCATGAGGATAGGGATTGTGTCTATTGTACTTACTACCCACTCCTAGGCTCTAGTCCAAGACACTATGTAGGAGCTTAGAAAATATCTGTTGAATTAAAACATAAATAAATGAAAGAACATTGTAAAGCAACCATCCTCCAATAAAAATTAATTTTAAAAAAATAAATGAAAGAAACATTGCTTTACGGGTAGGCACTAGCTGATTTAGCAACTAAACACAAAGAATAATTGTCTATGTTAGTTTCTCCTTCTCTGGAAGGTTTAGGGGTAGTCTTGCCTCAAAACTAGTTGGGACACAGCCGAGAGTGAGTGACAATGAAAGCAAAGTAACGAGTGAATTTGTGGTTGCCTTGTCAGTGTGACTTTGAAGAAAGGCAATATTGAACATTTAGGCAAAGTAAGCTCCTACTCACTCATCCCATCCCACAGATACCAGGGCCAAGACAATTTGCTCAATTCTCCAGTTCATCTTGCATGAGGGGACATTGTATTGAAGTCATTTCTTGTCTGATAGAGAGTAGGTAGAAAAGTTTTTTTTAAAACTTTCTTTTACGTAAAGGAAAAAAAGCTATTTGTGACTGAAAAAATGTTTTTCTTATTTACTATCTCCAGGTGCCTTCTGTGCAGATGGGTCTTCAGTAGGGCCTTTGCTGAACAAGATGATGGGTATAAAGATGGATGAGATAGGAGCTGGAGGGCTCTGGGGTGTGGATGGGTTGGAGCTGGGGGGCTTCCAGGCAAATAGAGGCCACATGGGCTGAACTTCCTGTGCAAAAAGGGGAAACATTAATATTAGTGGGGATTTTCATTAACTTGTGCTGTGTTACATGCCATGCTACTTTCTCCTTACCTTCTCCCACCTTCCACCATGAAAAAATCTTCAGTAAAATTCCTCACTGATACCTTGGATAGTGGATTTCCCTTTGGATAGATGTGGAATGTGAAGAGTCTTGCTTTAAGGTTAACCAGCAAAAGGGGCCACATTTGCAAAACTCTGAACAAGCAAAACAGTCACAAAAACCTGATCGTGTGATGAAAAGGACACTTCTGTGATATTCTTTCCAAAAACTCCCAGTCTAATGAGAAAAACATCAGACCAGCACAAATTGGGAAATATTCTCCTGGACACCTGATCAATATTCCTCTGGACTGTCAAGGTGATGAAAACAGAGACTGAGAAACTGTCACAGACCAGATGAGACTAGGCAGACAGGAAAACTGAATGCACTGTGGTACCTGGATTGGATCCTGGAACAGAAAGAGGACATGAATGGAAAAATGGGTGAAATCCAAATAAAGTCTAATTAATATTGGTTTTAATTAAATTTAAGACTTTAATCGTAATGTATCAATGACAATTTCTTAGTAGGATATTAACAGTGGGGAAACTGGGTGAAGGGTAAATGGCAATTCTCTAACATTTCTGCAACTTTTCTGTGAAGCTAAAATTACTCCAAAATGAACAATTTATTTAAAGGTAAAGCCTCATAACTAAAATAGCCACTGTTTTCTGTAAATCTAAAATTATTCCAAAATAAGCAGTTTATTTAAAGATAAAGCCTCAAAACTAAAATAGTCAGTATTGGCTCTTTGTTAAACTCGTAGGGGAAGGCAGTAAAATAAACGACTGAAGTTTTAAAAAGAAGTTTATTTAAACAAAGTAATCACAAAAAGGAAAACTCCCTGCTAAGCAGACAGTGACATTTGTTGACACTGTCACTGTCGCCAAAGGTCAAGGTTTCGGCCCCTAATGCAGTACAGTCATCACTGTTAAAGAAAACAAAAAAATTCTGACACTTGTTAAAATGGTGAGGAAGACTTTATTTGAGACCACTGAAATAGGAGTCAAGGCTGTCGCAATAGAGAAGAGAGATGGAGCTCAGCTCTGAACACGACAGTTTCAAGTGGGGATCCCCCAAGGAGCAGGGTGAAACGGTCAGTGGATGGAAAATCACTAAGAGGAGATATCAAGGGGTGGGTGATTCTGGCTAAACCAACTTAGCAGGAAGCTTGCTCAAAGCAGGACAAGAACTTTTACATCAAAGGTGAGGGATGTGGAACTTGGTCAAGTATCAAAGGTGATCAGAAATCAAAGGTGGGGAGATTCTCACTAAACTGACTTAGCAGGATTCTTGCTCAGACTGGGCTAGGCAGGCCAAAGACAGGATGGAGAAGGGTATGAGGGGGCCCCAAGGTTGAGGTCCAGACAAGAGGGCTCAGAGAAACCTGACTAAAGTGGAGAGAGGCTTTGTCAGTCATGCCAATACCATCTGATTCCCATTTGAGTGGCGCCTTTACTACCAGCGTTCACTCTGCTTGACTCCTATCCAGATGATTTGGTTGCATCCATAGTCTTGGCATGGTGCAGCCCGGGAGCAGATTCCACCTGTGATTTCACATGCAGCATTTGGATCTTGGCCTCTGGCATTACCGGGTTAATGCTATATGAACCAATTTCCTCCCAAATTGATTGGCTTGTGTGTCTGGAGACAGCAAACTTTGAGGATTTGGCATCTAATTTTACAGATGGTTTGGTACCTAGAATCCACTAGGCAGTTCTTTCCCAGAGCAGAAGTCGTTTTTCCAGTCAAAAGATCCTTATGCAGATGTAAGAACTTTACTTATAGTGCAAACGCAAATCCCATACATCTGCCAGCTGAGGTCAAGGGATGAACTACAGGAGGGCTTTCTTTCCCTCTGGGCTGGTCCAGCACATTCATTCACATTAACATATCCAGGTCTGCAAAAATTGATAAGCTCAGTCCCCCTTTGCATTATTCTTGGTGGAAAATGTCATGGTGGTTTGTAATTTGGATAAGTTTTAGAGCACTGTGTTTCCATGTAAAGCCAAGTGACGAAATGAGGACAGCCAGGCAATATCAAGCAGAACCAGTTTTGGTTTTTGGCCTGTATTCCGACCTAAAATTATCTTCACATAGCCCCATTTCTCCACCTGACTTTGGCTGCGGGCAGCTTACAGCTCGGTCTGCAGAGAGATAGACTGTGTCATGGGGAGAGCTTGTGGGGAGGGCTGATGGAGGCTGACACTGGCACATGGGCTGAGCTGGTGAAAACTTAAGTTTCAAGTTTTTTTTTTTTTTTTTTTTTTTTGGTTTCAGTTCCAAACTAAATTTCATAAGCTAACACATTCTGACTCTCCTAACTCTTAGATTCTGAAAGGAGATGAAAGAAGTTCATAAAATCCAAGCAAATCCATGTCTACCTGTAAGGTCCTCTTGTTCTGCTGTTATTGAACTTGTGGTTTTTTCCTTAGGGGATATTTCAATATATGGAGAGGGTGAAACAGTGGCTAGAATATTGGGCAAAATGTAACCATTATTAAGCAACACACTGACAGGTTGTCAGGTTTTACCCAACTTTGGTGGTTACTTAAGTATCACACCAGCACAGTGGATAAAGCAGCAAACATAGGATCCTGATGTCTTGGAAGAGGCTGGCAAGGAAATGTAACTGTTTCATTATTTCTGAAGTCTTCAGCAGGGTATTTTTCACCCTCCTGTCATTTTCCTTCTTGCAAAGCTCTTTAATTTTAATGTCATCTCTTAGCCAGCTTTCAAAATAAAATTAATATATGTCTATGACTTCATTGCTTTTCAGCAGTTTATAATATTTAAGGACAAGCCAACCATAATTTATTTATAGAATTTGATCCCATTTCTGTTTCTCTATTTTGTCTCCTAAAAAGCAGAGGAAAACAGCTCTAAATAGATCAGAAAAAATTAGACACTGAACTTTACTTTCCCCCAAATACTACATATAAAATTAGAGCATTTGTCTCACGAAAAATTAAGGAAAAAAGCATTGCATCGTTTGGAAATCAGATTACTAAAATATCAGGTCTGGATAATTTAGTTTGTACAGGTCAGGAAATAAGAAAGTCGATTTATTCTGGTTTTATGCCTCATCCTTTGTGTGGGTACTGTATTCTGTAATTAGACTTCTGTGCTTCCTGAATTCTATACCACCTCAACTTCAAATGAGTTTTGAAATTTTTACATGTCATACCCTGATTATTCGTCAGTGTATATGGAAGAAGAAAAGGTGGGGGGAAATAATACTGGCACTTAAATTAACTGAAACTAATTTAATTGTGGAACCAGCCTCCACCCCCTGCCACGGTCCTGCTGACTACAGAGAGAAAAGGTACTTTAGGCTCAGTTGTCTGCTGTGTTTTCTTTTGCCAATTTTGCATCCAATTTTTTTCCCAGAACAAAAGAAATGTACTTCTTTTCCTCATTACTCATGTACTTCTGTTTCCTCATTACTCAAAGGTAGCAAAGTACATGGTGAAATTTCATTGGAGAGAATTAAACCAAGCTTAAGTTTGGGAAGGTTAAAATGGTATCCTAGAAATACAGGCAATTCTGTAGGAGTTTTGGTTTCTGCTCATTCCAAGAGTCGTGGTGTTTTCCTATGTTTCAGAAAGGCTGTGAGGAATCGAGAATGTCTCCAACTGCATGATTCGTGTCTTGAGGTTTGACACTGTGCCATTCCAGTGTCACTGCCCCACCCCAGAGCATTTAACCTGAAACTGGAGATGAGCTTGAATGCTGGTAATTTTGTAACATCACTGTAATGTACAACTCAGGAGTGAAAACCACAGTTGTAGAAAATATTTCTTTGTAAAAGGAAAGAAAGAGAAAGAAAGGAAAACAGAAGGGAAGGGAGGGAGGAGAGAAAGAAAAAGAAAGAGAGAGAGGAAGGAAGGAAGAGAAAGGAAAAGAAAGAAAGAGAAAGGAGAAAGAAAGGCTGTGAAAGACAATCATAGCCTAGCATGAGCTGGTCTGCAACGCTGTTCATGTTCACAACTAGAAATAACCTCCCAGAGACCCAGACGCGATTGTGCACGCGTATGCAGTAAACTGTGTTTGGGCTGCCCGTCTCTCCTTGCAGGTGGATGTTGTCCAGGTCGCCATGGTGTGTGGACACAGGGCTTCTCCTGCCGACAAGGAAGAGGGTGGGGAGGAACAGCTGACGTTCTCCGGCTGTTCTGTCTCACTTTCAGGAGTTGCCCAGAGAAACCAAGTTCACAGGCCCTGGTGGTCGTGTTGGAGGGTCCAGGGCGCCTTCCTGGCTGTCACTTAAAGAGCATTTGCAGGCAGTCAGAGGGAAAGCCCCAACCAGAACTCTTGCTTAACATACATACAAGAAGGGACTCAGAGGCAGGGCGTACAGCCTGGCACCCAGAAGGCTGTATCGTCCAGGTCGCTGACAAGCAGACACCAGATCTGCGTGCAGTGGCCACCACATCTTCTCCAGTGCCAGCACCCACGTGTCACCTTCCAGAGCCGCACAGTGGTCCTCCAGAGCCGGAAGAGGACAGAGAGGGCAGGCGGCCTCCCATTGCAACACAAGAGCTAAAGTGCCCATCTTGCTTGTGCAAACAGTGTCTCAAGAGCAGTGATAACGTTTTCTCAAGCAGCTTGTTTGAAGGTGCAGTTCTGAGAGTGTTGCCTTTCTTCACAAGGCCGGGAAAGCAAAGAAAATAAAGGCCAAAAGCCTGGGCGGTGGGGCAGTGGAACCAAACACCTCCTGAGAAGGCCATACCTTTGTTCCTTCCCCGGCTCCTTCTCTTTGGGGCACTCCCCAACACCTTGGTACCAGGCCGGCAGCAAGCGTGGTTTGGTTTCCCACTGTTTTTGAGATCACAGTGCACTTGCACCCTCATCTTGAGATAATCTGGGGCCCGAGCTGGCAGGGCACCTTACAGGGGCCAAGTGAGTCCGGATGCAACCTTTTTTATTGTCCAAGTCATTGGAGTACTCAAGGTCCAATATCAATAAGAATCAAAATCGTGGGAGGGAGGGAGACGCAAGAGGG
The DNA here is from genome assembly GCF_026419965.1 of Kogia breviceps. Classification (NCBI taxonomy): domain Eukaryota; kingdom Metazoa; phylum Chordata; class Mammalia; order Artiodactyla; family Physeteridae; genus Kogia; species Kogia breviceps. The sequence goes on from NC_081315.1 coordinate 56,519,455, forward strand.
AAGAGATATGGGAACATATGTATGTGTATAACTGATTCACTTTGTTATAAAGCAGAAACTAATACACCATTGTAAAGCAATTATACTCCAATAAAGATGTTTAAAAAAAAATAAGAATGGGCTTCCCTGGTGGCGCAGTGGTTGAGAGTCCGCCTGCCGATGCAGGGGACGCGGGTTCGTATCCCAGTCCGGGAAGATCCCACATGCCGCGGAGCGGCTGGGCCCGTGAGCCATGGCCGCTGAGCCTGCACGTCCGGAGCCTGTGCTCCGCAACGGGAGAGGCCACAACAGTGAGAGGCCCGCGTACCGCAAAAAAAAAAAAAAAAAAAAAAAAAGAAGAATCAAAATCAAGGCAGTTCACACCAGCCCAGGGACTATGTTCACCTGTAATCCAGATGTTGGAAAACTCTGAGTTAAAGGAATCTTGTCCCTATACGAGGAATCAGAGGCCGTGCCTCCTTAAGCTAAACTTCGAAGTGACCATGTGTGAACAGGAGGTACACAGTATCTGGGGAGCCAGCCAGCTGAGACATTCCACATCATTCTCTTCCAAGCCTAATTCGTGCCTTGATGCCAGCCTGGCCAGAGATGACACCGAGGAGGGAGCTGTCCTCTAGTGTGGCCTTGTCCCTCTCTTCTCAAGTCTGAGGGCGTTCTGGGTCACCCGGGGCTGGGGAGTTCACACATCAGCCCCTGGAGCATTTAGTGACAAGCAGGGTAAGCTTTCGTCATTTACTCATGGGCACGGGAGTTATGGAGGAATCTTAGCACGCTAGCTTTGGGGGTGAAGGGAAGGGCTAGGCCTATGGAAAATAAAATTGTTCTCACCCCTCTCCTGTATTCCAGTAAGACCTAATAAAACATCAACTCTAACTGCCAGAAGTAGCTCTTTCATTACCAGACCTGCGGTTTATCTACTCCATAGATTTTCCTGAGCACCTTGTAAATCCAGAGGCGATGTCCTCCCCACTGGCAAATGCTTACTCTGGTTGCTCTCAACCTGTCTGCATGTGTTCAAGGAAGCAGTTATTAATTTTTATATTATCATATGCAAAACCTAATCCAGAGACAAATGTTCTGCCGAGTAATTCAGTTTAGTTTTCCAGAGCCAGAGATCAATCCCTTGGAGCAAAGGCCACATAGAGTCATGGGAGCCATCTTGAAGGAGTTCCGGCTCCAGTTCGAGTCCTGCCCCTCTCTCTCCTTATTAGCTCAGTGACTTTGCATAAGTCACTTAAGCTCTGAGCTTTGAGTTTTTTGTCGGTGAATGCAGCTACAGAGTGTAGCAGAGGAAAAAAAAAAACCCTAAGGACTGAGCTCTGAGCATTTGGAGGCAAGTGGCTTAGTACATCTCAACCATTCTAAGACACCCACTTGTTTTTCTTTACGTTTACCACCTCTGAAACTGGGATGCATCTCACAGTCGACAGCCTATCTTAGTTTATCGGCAGCATTTCACCTCTCTTAATGGTGCATGAAATAACAGTGCGGCTGAGAATGACTGACTACCTTTGAGGTTGTGTTTCTGTGCTGGGCTTGCTCATCTGACAATGTAGCAGCTGGGCAAGGTGAGCTCTGAGGCTCCGGGGGCTGCTTTCCTGAATTGTCCATTCCGGGGCCTTTCTCCACCAGTGAGGCTAATGAGGACCTGGCTTAACTTTTTAATGACCTTATCCCACCTTCTCCCAGCCTGGTCTAGTCTCCTCTTTCCAGGAGAAAGTCCTGAAGGTTGCTGAGACGTCCAAGGTGTAGGGACACATTCTTTCTGCAGCACCGATGAGCAGGATGGAGCCAGTCCCCACCCCCACCCCCCAGGACCAGAAGACAAGCACAAGAATTTGATATCAGGGATGCTTCTTTATTCACATACAACTCCTCGAGGTCACTGGCAGTGGAGGTCTAGCTGGGGCTGTGCACAGGTGAGCCAGGGCACTGATAACATGCGTGTCCCCGGCTCTGAGCAGGACATGGGGTGAAAACCCTGAAGATCCCGGATCACACCTGGAGGAGCAGTGCTGTCTGCACCAGCTCCCTGAGCATCTCCAGAGATGGAGGGAGAAGGAGCTAGAGGCAGGGCTGCATGGCCCTGGAACCTCCCCATCATGTGCAAGACCTCATTCCACCATTAGGGATCCCTGCTTTTTTGCCCTAAACATTGGATTTGTTTTGTTTTGGTTTTTACAATGTAGAAAAGATTATTTTTAAAGCCTGTGACAACACTTCCTTTCCACCACATTTGCTTACTTGGTTTTGAAACCTCTCAGTGTGTTTCTTTCAGAACGCTCCAGTTAGTCCGTTTAGTATCGAGTTGTGTGTGTGTGTCTGTTTCATAACAACAGGATAACTTCAGAGAGAAACACAAATCTAAGTTAAAATCTCTCTGAAATCTCTGCCTTTGTAAACATCCCAGCTGAATCTGAATGTTCTCAACATGTTTGGAGCGCAGCTTTCTAGTTGCATCGTGTGAGTTCTGACATTCTGCTGTAAATAGATTCTAGAATCAAGAGTTCCATTTAGAGGACTTGTCTTTTACTTTCACACCCTTGTGAAAACTCTTCTGGTAAATACACAAAGTAGTACTCCATGATTTCTTATTCTGATGGGCAGAGACCCTAAGACAGTAACAGATCGATCTGAGCCTATTATCAGCTGACCTCTCTGTGTTCTCTGGATTATTTTATTTCCAGTGGGAAGTCCCTAATGATGTCATCTTTATGTTTCCAGGCAGCGAGATGAAATGAAATTTACAGTTTGGGCATAGGAGGGTTGAGGGCGTCTGGAAGCTGGTCCAGTACAGAGGGGAAGCCATGGGTTTTGTTTCAGGCAGGTGGCAGCTGAAAACATCGGCTCTGCCCCTTTTCTGCTATGTGAATTTTATTTCTCTGAGCCTCATTTTCTCATTTGTAAATGAGGAGACAATAATACCCCACAGTGTTATTCTGAAGATTAAACAAAATAATATACGAATGTACCTTCTACAATCCCCGTTACGCAGTAGTATTTAAACTTACCTCTTCCTCCCACTTCCGCATTGCTTTTAGAAACCTTGTTTATGATTTTGCTGGTTTGAATTTTGATTTTTGTTTTTGTTTTTCAGTCAGCAAAGTGTAAAACCTGGGTGTCTTCAGGGTGGTACACGTTGTATGCAGAGTAAACTTGAAAGAGAAAAATTAGCAAAACCTGCCAATTAGATGATGCTGGAAAAATATATGTGGAAGAGAGTAACATTTTTTTTCCAATAACTATGAACAGATTTTAAAGGGTTTAAAAGAATAAATGACCTCAGCATATAAAATACTTCTATTTCCCCCTAAAGGTCTCAGCATTTTGAAAACTTTAACACTGGGCACTTCTCCAGTGTTAAATCATCATCCCAGGGTAGAGCTGGGGACATGATCTCTTCTGGACCACTGGAGAGTCAGGTCTCCTTACCTGCATCTGAGTCCTGGAAGGGAGTACAAGTTGAAGACCAAATCCTGCCCTGAAGGTCTGGGTAACCTCAGATTCTCCCCCTGGACCCTCTTACAGTGGCACAAGCTTCTAGCTGGCCATTAAGTTAAATATACATTTTTCGGGTGTAAAAAAAACTATACTGTCCATACTTTGTAGATTCTGGCTGTCTCTTCCTTCCTGACACAAGTTCCTGAGGTGTTGGCCAAGGGAACTCAGGCCACCTCCCTCAGATTTCAGGACACTGGGACCCATGGCTCCCTCCTGACATAGTAAAGATATGACGCTGGGAGGATGGGCTACTGGAAATTGTTGAATCACACCAAGAAGACTTGTCCAGATTTTTAGACTTCCATATTTATTTAAGAGGAAGTTGTTATTTTTTCTAAGTTTTCTTGTCTGAATTTTCTAATTTTCTACCATGTATGCATATGTATATATATATATATATATATATATATATATATATATATATATATATATATAAACTGTAATAATGCAAAGCTATAAAAAAAGAAAAAGAAAACTATACACAAGTTATTATGGGAGCATTCATTACACAGAGTCTGGTGTGCAATTTGCTTGCCTCTCCTAACCAGATTAATCTAATTAATTCAATGAATGGAGTCAAAAGTGACTCGGTACCAGTATTTACAAATGTCCTTGTCCTGGCTCGCCAAAACTCCAAGTGGCTGAGAGTCGACAATGAGACTCAGTGAATAAGAGCAAGACGGTTTTTATTTACACCACAGCAAATAGCAGGAGCATCTCATGGCTGGGCCCGTACCTCTGCCACTAAATCCCACATGGCACACTGGGCCCAGATGGCGCCAATTCAGGCAATTGTGCTGCAGCTGAGGCATCCAGGACCTAGGGCTCACCTTTTATAGCAAGTAGTGAACAAGCCAAGAAGCCAGTAGTCAGATGGTAGTCACTCTGTGTCACTTTGACCTACTTAATTAGCCAGGTGACTAGCTACAGAAATGGCTCAGTGTCAGATGGCCGTGATGGCTTGTAGTTTGGCATACTCAGCAGAGAAATGCACAGGTGTTTGGGCCCTTGGCAGGCTGCTTTCTCAACAATGGATTGTCCCTTTCATCCTCATTGCAATCCTGTGAAGGAGACACAACTCTTATCCCATTTTACAGATGAGGAAACTGAGGCTCAGAGGACAGAGAGTAACATATTAACTTGCCCAAGTTCAAAAGTGACTTGCCCCAGGTTGCATAGCTCATAGGTGGTAAGCAGTGACTGAACCCTGGTCTGATTTAAGCCTGATCTGATTGAACCCAATGATTTAACCCTGATCTATCTGAATGCAGAGCCCAAATGACATAAAATTTTCCTCATCTTATTCAGCAGAAAGCCAAGAACCACAAGGACTAGCCTGAAATTACATACCTGAATTCTTCCCTTAATAACAATAATGCTGAAAGTTGGCTTTTTTACAATGCATGGGACCTGCAATACACAACCCATTTGAAGATTTACATATGTTTAGATACCAGCAAAAGTTTACCAGGAACTTTCCTGGAAAAAAATTGATTTGGCTAGGTTTTACCTTTCCCAGTTGTTTTGAAAGGTTTCCTTTGCACTATGAAAGACAAAACACAGATTTATTTACCCTTCTCTCCCTAATGTTCGAACTGCTTAACTACACTAAAAGCATTAATTGCAGATATTACGAACAGCGACTCACAATAAAATATTCCCACATAATTTCACCAGGCCCATCAATTAAACAAAGTGCCAGATATCTTCCTAACCCTTTGCATTATCCTCCCTACATTTCCACAAGCAAGTAACTGATTTGTATGTACAACATAGAAGCAGGTGCAAAGACGTGCTGTGCATGTGTCCCTGTGTGTGGAAAAGGAACACAAACATCAGAGGAGGTTGCTGGAAATAAGAATGTGAGCATAGGCACGTGAACTTCAATGACAGTTACAACGCTGGGTCTGACAATGAATATAAATTAAGGGGGCAGAGCTCTAGTATGAGACTTTGGGATTGTAGGTAACTGAAACCTCTGAAATTGTTCAAGCAAAGGGGGAGAACTTAATGAAAGAAATTGGTCTTCCTTATACCCAAAGGCAGACAATTCAGACAAGTCTCAGGGCAGACCAGTAAACCTCTCGAGAAGGAAGCCAGCTGGCTCTGTTCTCCGGAGTCTCGAGGTCATTCGTCCTACTCTGCAGCTTCAAGGCAGGAGAATGTCACGCTAACCAGCTGTGCTCTGAAGTCAGACTCTTCGATTCACAGCCCAGCTCTGCCACTTTCATTCATCCCTCTTTGCCTCAGTTTCCTCAACTGCAAGCACTTGAGTTTAGTTAAGTTCTGTAAGAATTAAATAAGATAGTACCTGACACATACTAAATGCTCGATGTCATTTGTGTTTCTCTTTCATGTTTGCTACATTATTTTTCATCTGCAAATTGGCACCACCCCCCAGGGCTTCCCTGGTGGCGCAGTGATTGGGAGTCCGCCTGCCGATGCAGGGGACACAGGTTTGTACCCCGGTCCGGGAGGATCCCACATGCCGCGGAGCGGCTGGGCCCGTGAGCCATGGCCGCTGGGCCTGCACGTCCGGAGCCTGTGCTCCGCAACCGGAGAGGCCACAGCGGTGAGAGGCCCGCGAACCACAAAAAAAAAAAAAAAAAAAAAAAATTGACTTCCCCTTCTTCTTTATGCACATGGGAAGATGCCCTCCCAATTTAAACAGTAGTTCTGGCAGACTACCTAATGTGTCAGTCTCAAATACAATTTCCTGGAGGATGGAATCTGCTTGGTCTAACTTGAGTCAAGTTGCAACCCCACTGGGTCAGCTGTGATTAGAAAACAAGACCACGGTGTTGGGGTGAGACTGCAGAGACCACTTCTTTGTTAGGTGGGGGCATTCATTCCTAGAAGAGACATAGCATTTTCATAACACTTTCACATCCACTATAAATACTGAGAGTACCATTGAAAGCCAATGAATGTTCTAGTAGTCCTATCTATAAAAACAGTAATTATAGGGCTTCCCTGGTGGCGCAGTGGTTGAGAATCCACCTGCCGATGCAGGAGACACGGGTTCGTGCCCTGGTTCGGGAAGATCCCACATGCCGCGCAGCGGCTGGGCCCGTGAGCCATGGCCGCTGAGCCTGCGCGTCCGCAGCCTGTGCTCCGCAATGGGAGAGGCCACAACAGTGAGAGGCCCGCATACCGCAAAAAAAAAACAAACAAAAAAAACAGTAATTATATTAAGGAAAAGTGTGTAAATCAAACCTTATCTTAAATGGTACAGAAGAATATCATGCACTAAAATTATTTGTAAAGACTTTTTAAAATTTGAAATAATAGCTACAAGAATATTCATTTTGTATATTAAAAATTAAAACATTTGAGGTGTTATCTAACCAGGTTACATCAAGGTCAGGAGATGAAATGGTAAAGTTTTATTTGCCATTCAATTAGCTTGATCACCTTTTGAAGAAACTGAACTTGACAGATTTTGTGTTTGTGGTTTTCTCTTATGACTGATCAATAAGGACAGACTGTTCCGTTTTGAAAGGAATAAAGTCAAATACAAAGAAGCAAGTCAGCACCTACTTCCTCCTGGGATATTAAATCATCTTTGTCCTCCTTTCAATTATTTGAGACATAAGCAGAATGTCAGCATCTCGACTCTTGTATGAGCTGTGTTTATTCTATTAATTCAGAAGAGAATTCATTTCTTTTCAATTCAGCATTTACTGTGTGTCATACAAGGCCCAGCACTAGGGTGCGTGCATGAAGCCAAGAGGAGTAGGATGTGGTCTGTTCCCTTGGGGATGTCACTGTGGAAGAGACGGCCGTGTGTACAGTGGACAGACTCACACCACCTTGAGAGAGGTGCTCGTGTGTACAGTGGGCATGTTCACACTGCTGTGAAAGAGACCACCATTATTCAGTTAGCTCTGTAGTGTGGAACCTTGCACATCCTGGGTGCTCAGTCATTTCTTTTTGAACGAATGAGCTAGTCAGTGCATCAAGGCAGGATGATAAAAGTGCTATTGAACAAGTACAAAATGTTATTGAAAGTATAAAAGAGAAAGCGTGGTTCACTAATCAAATAAATACTTCTTGTGTGCCCACTGTGTGCCAGGCACTATTCTGAGCATAAGCACATTGCTATTACTTCTGGATACAAACTTTGAGAAAATGACATGAAGGAGTTGGCATGTGTGCTGAACCTTGAAGTTCACATTCATGGGTTTCAGCAGGCATCAATGGGCCTGAGAGAATGCCAAGAGAAGCTACAAGTCCAATTAAACTGGAGTTGACAGCATTGGGTGGGGGGAGGTACAATGGCCAAGATTACAAAGGTAATGTAAGCCAAAATCACTGAGGAGAGGGCCTTCAGTGCTGGAGGATTAGTTTGGGCTTAGCTTTGTAGACAGTGAAGAGCTGTTGAAACTTGAAAAGGAAATTCACATAAGCAAGCTGTCCTTGAAGGGGATTTACCTAGAAATGCTGTTTTGGATGGATTGGTGATGCTAGAGGCAAGGGCATCAGGGATAAGTGAAAATGGGGATGTATAGAAAACAAATGAATAAGAGAAACAAACATACAGGAGACATCATAAATGTAAAACTCTTGGAACTAGAAAACAGGTCAAGTAAAAATATTAAGAGACCAAGATGTCAAAGATGACTCCTGAGCTTAGCCGGTTGGAGGCACCATTAATGACAATGGAAACCACAGTGGAAGGATCAGATTAGCAGGGAAGGGTGGATATACTAGACTTGAGGTGCGAGCAGAGTATCTGCATGGAAATGTGTAGCACATGCACTGGTAGGGTTTTTTTGTTTGTTTGTTTTTGTTTTTTGTGGTATGCGGGCCTCTCACTGTCGTGGCCTCTCCCGTTGCGGAGCACAGGCTCTGGACACGCAGGCTCAGCGGCCATGGCTCACGGGCCCAGCCGCTCTGCGGCATGTGGGATCTTCCCGGACCGGGGCACGAACCCGTGACCCCTGCATTGGCAGGCGGATTCTCAACCTCTGCGCCACCAGGGAAGCCCTGGTAGGGTTTTTAATACAAGGATATAAGGTCTGGAAGTCACTGCAATAGGTCCTTAAGGGAGTGACTTTCACCTGTAAGATAGTAATTTCATTGATTTCTTCATCTACAAAACCAGTTTTTCCTGCTGGAAGGAGGAAGAATTTTGCAACTGCGGTATAAATAGGGATTAGTGAGTGCCTCCGGAATAATGTTGGCCTCAGCACAATACAGATCTAGCCAGAGATGAAACTTAGCTATGCAGGAACAGTACTAGAAACAGCAAGTGGACCTCAGGCTCTGTCTGTGATGCAAGAGACAGGGACTTAGGACCATCCAGGGAAAGTCTTGGAAAGTCACAGGTTACTACCAGCTGAGTTGGGCAGACACTGAAAATCACAGCAGAGAGTGTGAGCTTAGGATCAGAAGGTGAGGAGTTGGCCTAAATAATGGGGGTCAGCCAAGCATAGTAATTAGAATAATTAGACTAATTTTGCCAGATGGCAGTTTTTCACCTCTGTTCACCTTTAAAATATTTGGCACATAAATTCCAGTTTAAAACCCTCTGGTGTTGTAAAGTTGCCACTAAGTATTTGACAAAGATAAGAGCTGAAGCCATCAGATTGGGTGACGTTGTGAAGGAGAGCTCCTGTATTTACAGAGTGGAAAGAGGACTAAATATGGAGAAGACAGAAGTAAGAGAAGGACCACAAGGATGCACTATTATAAAAGCAAAGGGAATATACTTCACAGCCGATCCTTCCAAGAGACTATGTAAAGAGAAATATATATTTTCAACACGTGCACAGCGCTGTTCATGGTGCAAAAGAAGTCAGGTGATATGGGTTCTGACCTCCAGGAGCACGTTTTTTGTGAGCACAGGGGATATATGAAAATTGGGGCTGGGAGGGTAAACTGTGTTATAGGTTACTAAAGGATATGAAACAGATTTCTACTTCTGAACATGATGAAGGAACAGAGACCAGATTTTTTGGGCTAGCCAAAAAGTTCATTCGTTTTTTCCTTATGCTGGCTCTAGTAGTGCTTAGTTGTCTTTAACTTCATCCAATCTTGTTAGATTGTATTGTGACAATTGTCATATCAGCGTGGATTTTTTTAAAAAAACTTAGCAAAATTGGTGAATTTTTGTGTAGCCATTTTAATATTGAAGATGGAAGTAAAACAACATTTTCAGCATATTATGCTTTATTATTTCAAGAAAGGTAAAACGCAACTGAAATGCAAAAAAAAATTTGTGCAATGTATGGAGAAGGTGCTGTGACTGATTGAACATGTCAAAAGTGGTTTGCAAAGTTTCATGCTGGAGATTTCTCGCTGGATGATGTTCCATGGTCGGGTAAACCAGTTGAAGTTGATAGCAATCAAATCGAGACATTAATTGAGAACAATCAACGTTATACCACGCGGGAGATAGCTGACAAACTCGAAATATCCAAATCAAGCATTGAAAATCACTTTCACCAGGTTGGTTATATGAATCACTTTGATGTTTGGGTTCTACATAAATAAAGCAGGGAAAAAAAACTTTCTTGACCGTATTTCGCATAAAATTCTCTACTTAAGTGTAACAAAAACATTCCTTTTTTGAAACAAGTTGTGACAGGTGATGAAAAGTGGATACTGTACAATAATGTGAAATGGAAGAGATCATGGGGCAAGTGAAATGAACCACCACCAACCACACCAAAGGCCAGTCTTCATCCAAAGAAGGTGATGCTGTGTATATGGTGGGATTGGAAGGGAGTCATCTATTATGAGCTCCTTCCAGAAAACCAAACGATTAATTCCAACAAGTACTGTTCCCAGTTGGACCAACTGAAAGCAGCACTAGATGAAAAGCGCCTGGAATTAGTCAAAAAAACGCATAATCTTCCATCAGAATAACTCAAGACCACGTATTTCCTTGACGACCAAGCAAAAACTGTTAGAGTTTGGCTGGGAAGTTCTGATTCATCCACTGTATTCACCAGACATTGCACCTTAGGATTTCCATTTATTTCAGTCTTTACAAAAAATCTCTTAACGGAAAAAATTTCAATTCCCTGCAAGACTGTAAAAGGCACCTGGAGCAGTTCTCTGCTCAAAAAGATTAAAAGTTTTGGGAAGGTGGAATTATGAAGTTGCCTGAAAAATGGCAGAAGGTAGTGGAACAAAAGGGTGAATACGTTGTTCAATAAAGTTCTTGGTGAATATGAAAAATGTGTCTTTTATTTTTACTTAAAAAAACAAAGGAACTTCTTGGCCGGCCCAATAAAAAGACACAGTGTCTGTCATCTAATCAAAACTTATCAGGCATATACAGAAGCAATAAAATACTACTCATAATGAGGAGAAAATGTGATCAATAGATCCAGACCTAGAAATGATACAGGTGATAGAATTAATGGAAAATAACATTAAAATAATTATAATAAATATACTCAGTATGTTCAAGAAGATAGAGGAAAAATGAGCATTTTAAGGAGAGATGTGGAAGATTTTTTAAAAGAGCCAAATCAAACCTATAGAAAAAGATTGCAATGTCTAGTATGAAAAATACACTGAATGGGACCAACAGAACCTAGACACAGCATAAGAAAAATTAGTAAATTTGAAGACAAAGCAATAGAAATTTTCCAAAATGACAGAGTGAGAAAAAAGACTTTAAAAATAAATGAACAAAGCAGTAATGAGTTGTGAGACAAGTTTAGGTGGCCTAATATACATGTTCTTGAAGGAAATGAGGAGTACAGAAAAAAATACTTGAAAACCTAATGGCTGAAATTTTGCCAAATTTGATTAAAACTATACACTTAGAAAATCCAAGAGGTTTAACAAACCCCACACAAAAGAAAAATGAAGAAAACTGTATCAAGAAGAAAACTGTATTAATGAAATGTTTAAGATTAATGAAAAGGAGAATGAATTTAAAGCAGCCAGAAAAAAAGACACAATTAATAAAAAAACAAAGATAAAAATTACAGCAGACTTATCATTGGAAACAACACAAATGAGAAGAAAGTGAAGCAACAGCTTTAAAGTACTGAAAGAAAAAAACGGTCAATCTAGAATTCTGTACCCAGCAAAAATAACTTTCAAAAACAAAGCCAAAGTAAAGATTTCTTCAGACACAAAAGCTTAAAGAATGTGCTGTCAAGAGACAAGCAATGTAAGAAATGTTAAAGGAACTCCTTCAGGCAGAAGGAAAATAATGCCTGATGGAAACTGGATCTAAACAAAGGAATGAAGAGCTCCAGGAATTGTCTTTTTGAAACAAAAATGATAGCAGTATGTTGTGCCCTGTATAATATATATGCCCCCCTGCATGTAGTAGTAGTAAGCTTCTATAGTAGTTCCCAATGATCCCCACTTTCTGGTATAATCTCCCTTCCCTGTGTATGAGATGGACCTAGAGACTTGCTTCTAACGAATGCAAGGCAACAAGAGTGCTAGGACATCACTTCCAAGAAGACTGTAAAAGACTGTGACTTCCCTCTTGCTCACACTCTTCCTCTGTTTCTTCTTGCTCCCTCAGATGGTGTAGTCTAACATGCTGTGTGCTACACTATAGAGAGGCCCATGTGGTAAAGAACTGAGGCTGGCCTCTGGCCAATAGCCATGAAGACATTGAGGTCTTCAGTCCAAAAGCTCACCAGAATCATGCCAACCAGCAAATGCATGAATGTAGAAGTAGAGCCTTCCCCACTTGAGCCTTGTTTTGACTGAAGCTCTGGACACTTTGTAGCTTTGTGAGGTGACACAGAGCACCTGACTAAGCTGCACCCTAATTTCTGACCCCCAGAAACTGTGAAATAATACATGTTGTTTTAAGCTACTTGGTTTGGGGGGTAGTTTGTTATGCAACGATGTGTAGCTGATACATCAGGAGAGAGGAAGTGGCATATATATGGGGATAAATATAAAATACTTTTCCCCTTATTTTTTTTACGTCTTTACAAGATAATTGAGTGTTTAAGGCAAGAATATCTACAATGGATTTTGATTTTATAACAGATAAAAAAATGAACTGTATGGCAATTTTATAGTTCTAGTGGACTGGGGACAAGGCAGGGTATGAAGAAGAATGGGCTTACAGAAGGGTATAAGGAAACTTTGGAGGGTGATGGATATGTTCATTATCTTAATTTGCAGTGATGGTTTCAGAGGAGTATATGTATGTCAAATCTCAGTTTTGTATACTCTAAATATAAACTGTTTACTGTACATTAATTATACATTATTTATATACTCAAAAAAGATATAAATAAAAGTATAAAGAACAGACAACAGAAGTTTAGAGAAGAGAAACATCAATGTGAGTTGTAATTATTACAAGACTTCACAGAGGACAGAGGACCTAGCAATAATCAGGCTTTGGTAAAATGGTAGAAGAAAGATGGGGAGGGGCTGAGGCAGAGGGGAGAGTGCCAGCAGGGCCAGGAAGCAGGAATTGGTATGTGTGTGGAGGAGAAGAAGTCAATGCCCAACATTAAGCAGAGGATGACTTTTGAAGAAAACAGTCTTCCTCTGTCTTTCCAGGGTAATTTCTTCCGGAAAACCTCCATAAGGCAAATTCCTATAAAGTCTAAAACATGATTACTGTTAATTTCAAGAGATGTTGATACTTCCTGAGCCCTGAAATTAAGCCACTTATATTAAAACAACACCACATCCCCTTAAGATGAACACTCTCACTTCAGTAGATGACATTAGTTGTCATGGCATGGCCTTCCAAGGCAATTTCCCTTCATTAATTACCCTGTGATAAGGCTGAATGCCTTTATCCAGTTCATTTATAACTATTCTATACCATACCCTTAAACCTTTACTGTCCTTTTTTAGCCCACAAGAGACAAAATAAATCAATAAAAGCAATGCAAATGGTGCATAAGATTGTCACTGCTATAGACTTGCAAACCAAAAATACTGGAAATACTTCACTGCTGGAAAGATGACCTCATGGGGCTCTTGTTTCCTGGCTCTCAGCTACTTGGGAGGTGCACATCATCCAAAGCAGTTCCCATAAACATAAATAAATGCATCATAAGCCAGAGAACATATTACATGAAATCCCTTGCAAATTTAGATTCTCATAAGCCAAAATGGCATACCCTGGAGTATCACTATAATGGCAAATCAGCTTAGAAAAGAATAAATAAGACCAGGATAAGGAAGAGTTTTAATCATTAGATTAAGGATTTGGGACTTATCTGGGAGGCTTATAAAATCTGGAAAGGGGAATGACATGGTGAAAGATGTCTTGAAGATTAATCTAGAAGTCATGTACAGAGTAGAATTAGGTAAGGGAAGAATGAGGCGAGAAGGCTATTTTAGATGCCATTTTGGAGTAGATTGGGTAAAGTTTGATGAGATTGTGAATAAAGGAAATGACAATACCAAACACATTAATAATAATAATAATTAATATTTGTTGAGTGCTTCATATATTCCTGGCACCATTCTAAATGCTTACATGTATTAACTATGCATTTCATGTTTATTTACTATGGAATATACACTATTAGTATCCCTATTTTACCTTTGAGGCCCCAAGAAGTTAAATAACTTACCCATGGTCACAAAGCTAATGAGGAACAGAGTCAGGGTTTGAACAGAGCCATCTGGCCTGTTCATACACGGGCTTCTGTGTCTGCTCTGCAGATCCTCAAGCACTGACTCTGTGCCGGCCACGTGATGACACTGAGAGGGACATTAAAGGAGCCCAGTCCAAGGCACATTCCAAGTCCCTCCTTTCTCTTTGTCTCCATGGCCACTACCTGAGTCCAGGACAGTGACTCTTCTTCTCTGAAACAGCCTCTGGCTGTTTTCCCTGGCTCCACACTGTTTTCCCTGGATGCAGCCTCCAATCAATGCTGTACCCTCACCCGGGTGATCTACCAAAAGCCCAGAGCTGATCCCATCACACTTCTCTTCAAAATCGCTGGGATAAAGTCCAGAGCTACTATGTGCCTTCTGAGGCCCAACATAATCTGGTCCCGGATCATTTTGCATTCTAGGTTCCAGACATAAGACTTCATACTCTCTCATTCTGGGATTTTGTAGATGATGCTCTCTCCCTTTAAAATGTTTCCCATCCTTTCCACCTTCCTCCCTGTTCTTCACGGACTAACTTCTACTCACCCCTCACATCCAACCTGAGAGGTCACTTCGCTCAGAAGTGCTCCAACACCCTGAACCACGTGTGCCTTAGGCCCTCTCTGACATGCTTGGACATTGCCCTGTACCATCGCTCATTGGCTTACTCCACTGAATATTAAGTTCCGTGAGGTCAATGACCTTGTTCATTCTTTCCTCCCCAACACTTAGCATGGTATCAAATACATAGTGGACTCCAGATAATTTTTTTAATTGAAGGATAAACAAGGAATGAGTTTAATAGGATGTTAAAAATCAAACTCTTTTTTTTTGGAAAAGACTTTTTTTTTTTTTTTTTTTGCGGTACGCGGGCCTCTCACTGTTGTGGCCTCTCCCATTGCGGAGCGCAGGCTCCGCACGCGCAGGCTCAGCGGCCATGGCTCACGGGCCCAGCCGCTCCGCGGCACGTGGGATCCTCCCGGACCGGGGCACGAACCCGCGTCCCCTGCATCGGCAGGCGGACTCTCAACCACTGCGCCACCGGGGAAGCCCTGGAAAAGACTTTTTTATTGAGGTAACATAGATCTATATCATTATATAAGTTGCATGTGTACAACGTCATATTGCTACTTCCGTATACTGCACAGCATGGTCACCACCAAAAACTTAGTTTCCATCTCTCTCCACACAGTTGATCTCCTTTACCCATTTCACCCAGCCCTCCACCCCCATCCCTTTGCCTCTGGTAACCACTACACTGTACCCACTGTATCTATGTCAAGCTTTCTTTTAATACATTAAACATAACTAGTGCCATTGGGAGCATCAAGGGAGCATTTAAGAGAATTATTTTGGAGTTGCTCAGTTTAGATTGGGACCTGTTGAATTTGGTGATAAAATGTTATCCAAGAAGAAACGACCTGTGTGCAGCTGGAATGATGGAATCGGGGCTCATTTGTGAGGCTGGAAGATTCAGACTTGCTAATTTTACCACTTTTTTTAAGAGAATTTTGCTTTCCTCACTTTGCTCAGTAGCATTTAGCTAGACTGATTGTGGCTTTATTCTGGTGGAACCAGAAATCAAAATTAATACCTGGCATATTCCTTTCTAGGTTGTGTATACAGTCATAACATAGAAAGGAGAATTACTTTTCTCTGTACTGTTCAGAAAGTTTGCTTGTATCTTTTTTATTCTGCTGTTGCTTGCTTAGGTTGTGAATGAAAGGGTAGATTTCAGAGAGAGAAGCCAAAGCTGAAGTGCTCTGGATTTAATTACACAGCAAATAGAAATGATATTCCTGATCCTATGAAGAATAAGTTTGGCTTTTCTATATATTATTTGAGAAGGACTTAATAAAAAGTGGATTT
The DNA here is from genome assembly GCF_026419965.1 of Kogia breviceps. Taxonomy (NCBI): domain Eukaryota; kingdom Metazoa; phylum Chordata; class Mammalia; order Artiodactyla; family Physeteridae; genus Kogia; species Kogia breviceps. The sequence continues at coordinate 56,535,388 of NC_081315.1, forward strand.
TCTGGATGAAGACTTGTGAATGCAGTTACAGCCCCATAATCTTACCAAGGTGAAGTGTTTCTGCTCCAGCCTTCAGAGACCTGACTAACAGTTGATAAGTGCTTTTAGGGTGAGATGTGAATCTGTTTGCTAAAAGCAGCCTCTGAGCTAGAGAGAGGTGTCCCCATAGCCCAGCTGGCAGATAGCCCCTGCCGAAGGACATGAGGGCATCTGTCCTATGGACTTAAGGAACGGCCCACTCATTTTCTTTTGGTTAGATATGTGAGGAGTTTGTATGTTTGTCTAGGCAGAAAAAATTCTTCCTTTCTGATGGATCATTTAGAAGGGTGTGGTAGTGGTGCAGGGGTCTGTGTGTGTGTGTCTGTGTGTGTTAATCTGTAGCTTAATGTTTCACCACAGTGCAAACAAAGTGCTTCCCTTAGTAGCCTCCATATCTACAGGAATAAGATCCTCCTTACAAAAGGACCTGAAGGATTACAGGAAAGACATACCCAGGCCCAAACACCAGGTTTGCTTTGTGTGGCTTTGGATGAATGGATAAAGAAAATGTTGCCGTTTACAACCACCTGGATCAACCTCGAGGACATTATGCTAAGTGGAAAAAGCCAGACATAAAAAGAAAAAACTTACATGATCTCACTTATATGTGGAATCTAAAAAAGTAGAAGTAGAGAGTAGAATGGTGGTTACCGGGGTGGGGAGCTGGGGTGTATGGGGATATTGATCAACGGGTACAAAGTTCTATAGGATCCATTCTATAGGATGAATAAGTCTAGACAGCTCATGTACAGCATGATGACTATAGTTAGTAATACTGTATTGAATCTTGGAAATTTGCTAAGAGAGATTTGCTAGAATCTAAAAGGGTAGATTTCAGGTGTTCTCATCACACACAAAATATGGTAACTATGTGAGGAGATGACCTGTCAATTAGCTTAACTGTAGTAATCATGTCATTATGTATATGTCTATCAAATCATCATGTTGTACACCTTAAATATGTGCAATTTTTATTTTAAAAATAAAAAGAACTTGGATAAGGGGAAGAGTGATGACAGAAACAAAACCCAGAGGATCTGGTTGGATGGGGAAAGAAAAACCAGTTGATAGACTTGCTGACTTTGAGGGCAAAACCCAAAAGGCATTTGGAGTCAGAGGACTGGAACACAGGAGGGAACGCCAGGCTGGTTATTTAGACCTGGAAATTACTTTTGAAATAAAGCCATGAGGTAGAGCTGCCTCTGCCTCAAATTCAGCATGTGTACGTTTCGAGGGTCCCTGCCTAATCCCAGCATGGCCAGAGGGAACCTAGGGATAGATGGAAGATGTGGTTCATGGGGTGTAGGATGGGCAACTTTACTTTTTGAATAATTCTTTTCTAAGCAGCAACACTTATAACTTTATTCTAAATAAGTAGACCCAAAGCAAAATCATTCTTAAAGCTGAGCTCCCAGCAGAGCCAATTTTCATCCAGCTTCTGCAATTCACCCAACTCAGCTCGCGTCGCCAGAGTCTGTCCTTCCAGATTGATGTGTGCAATAGCATCTGTCAGCAGTGGCTGTGGAGTAGTATTTTAATGGGTCCCAAAGATTTTCATCAGAAGATGCTGTACGTCAATGACAACGCAGCTCCCCAGTTGGCATTGCTGACACTTTTCCTAGCAGAGGAGGCTGCCCTGCAGGCATTTAAGAGATACTGAGGGTCCAGCATTTGGAGGTTGGTTAACAAGTGAAACCCTGAAGATGATGTTTATGTGGCTGTATGTAGAGTAGTGATTTATGTTATTTTAAGCTGAGATGCAAATTCTGTGAGTAAGGAGAGCAAGCTGCTGCCTTCTGGAGTCGTGAATGTCTTAGGGAACAAGAGCATAAGCGGGTCCAGATTTTTAGGCAACAGAATGCTTTACACAGGTGACAAATTAGGTGGTAATTAATCACATTAAATGAGGATTCACCATGGAATTCCTTCAAACAGCCAGATCCCCTTGTCACTTAATGTACTTGATTAAAAGTCGTTACCCACAACATCTCTTACATAAAGCATGGTTCCTCATATTGATTTCAATGGATTCTGTTCATTATGAGGAACATTTCTGCAGAGAAAATTCACTCCTACAAAGTTACTAGGTTACTCTTATCACACATAAACCAGAAACAAGATTTGTCTGCCCTCAGCTTGTACTGTTCGTATCTTCGTGTGAGCTCTTAGCTTGCACGTGTACCTGGAACTTCCTAATGGCTGATTCCTGTTCTCCTGGCCCCTTCACTTTATTCGGGAACAAATGGGCATCTGATTCCCAGTCTCCAGGGATGGTCCATCTATCTTTGACCGCGTATCAAGACTCGGACCACATTCCGGGAGACAGTAAAACACAAGGTCCCTCCTGCAGTCTCTGGTGATGAGTCGGGTCTTGCTGTGCATGGTTCCATAACTGTCATCTTCCACCCAGTCCTAGTTCTGAAAATGACCCCTCTCAGCGGAGAGGCCAAGCACAGCATTGAGGGTCCCTTATGGGGAAGCGGGTTAATAATCAGGGAAACTGAGTCTTAAAGAGAAGCAGCTTGTCCAAGGAACGAAGGCCTCGACACCCACCAAACCGGGTAGACTTCAGGGCTGCAGATTCTACCTTTGCACTTCCAGCCTAGAACTTGACTCAAGTGAGTAACAACTTCATTCTCATTTCCATGTCTTAGGGGACAGTGATCTTCAAATTCTAGGAATTTTGCCTGACACATGAGTTTGTAAACTTACAATTTTAGTGTAGTTTTTGTTGTTTAGGAGTTAGCTTAAAAAGCAGAAAGAGGATTAAAGGGAAGAGATGATAATTAATGAGTATCTTACTTTAGAGTTTTACTTAATAGCCTACTAATCCCTTTCACCTAATTGTTTATTCCCTTCTGTCTTTAGTCCATTGGGGCTGCTGTAACAAATTCCACAAACTGGGTGGCTTATAAACAACAGAAATTTACTTTTCACAGTTCTGGAGGCTGGAAGTCCAAAAACCAAGGCACCAGCCTGGTCGCATTCCAGAGAAGGCCCTCTTCCTGTTTCCTAGCCGACAACCTCTCTCTGTGTCCTCACATGGTAGAAGAGGCTAGGAGTCCTGTGGGGTCTCTTTCGTAAGGCCACTAATCCCATTCCTGGGGCCTCCACATTTAGGAGCTAAGCACCTCCCAAAGGCCTCACTTCCTAATACCAGTACACTGGGCATTAGGATTTCAACATAGGAAGTTGGGGGGGGACATAAACATTCAGACCACAGCACCAGCCTTTCAGCATACTTGACAAAACAGACAATCTGCGCGGAGAAGAGGTGGTAGAGGAGGAACATGACAGTGCCAGTATCAGAAGTCTTTATCTGGAAAGGTCAGGTGCAAAAGGCCCTAAGCGTCAACATACACGAGGGGAAAACAGAGTCAAATTGCAGCTGTCCATGGAAAGGCTATATGAAATATAAAACAAATTTCTCTCTCTTCCAGTCTGCCTTCCTCCATATTCACTTAGATACCTGGGTGCCTTGGTCAGAGCAGGCACTCAATACGTATTTGTTGAACTGGATCTAGACAAACAAAAGTCTAAGCAAATATTTTAAAAGTAAACTGCTAAGTGATGCTTAAAGTTTAAAAACGAGAGTAGGATGCCATTCTAGTGAGTGTGTCTCATGAATTACACCTCATGGCTCTGACCAAGGCAGGCCAGCTTGTCTAATAGTACCAAGGCCCTGGTCCCTAATTGTTGTTGAGGACTCTTTGCTCTCCTCCCTCAGCCTGCTGCAGCCACCTAGCCCCACGCATGTTCTTAACAAGACTTGTGGTGAAAACTGCCCCACGACGTTTCTGAACATTTTTTTAATAAGGTGGAGAAACACAAATCCTATTTAGCTGTGTGGTGTTTTATTTTTTTCCTTTCTGATGCATTCTGTGGGTGTGGGAGGAGGCTCAGCTTTCGTAGGCATCAGCCTAGAGAATATACCGCCAGGAACACTGACAGGTCCAGCTGCCTGTGGCTTTGTCGGAGGATGTGGGGAGCGCTCCATCCTGGAGGCTCACAGCTGATGCCAGGAGGAGGAATAGTTCCTCTTTAATGATGCCTGAAAAGTGCCTTTTGCAAATCATTAGCAAATTAAAGAAGGTGAAGGCATTTGGGCCCAGGTTTCAATTAGACAGAGATCCACATAATAGCCTAGTATTTATTGAGCTCTTACTTTGTGCCAGGCATTGTGATAAGCATTCTACATGGTCTGTCATCTATACTGCAAGTAATGGAAAACCTGAACAATACCTTAATCCCCAAAGGCATTTGTTGTTGCTTTAATAGGAAGTCTGAAGTCAGGCATTCTAGTCCTGGCTTGGCAAGATCAACAGTATCATCAAGGAGAAAGGTTCTTTCTCTCTCTCACTTCCATCATCCCTAGTGGGTTGACTTTCATCCTTAGCTTCACGAGATGGCTGCCACTGTGCCAGACATCACATCTACATTAAAGGTAGGAAGGAGGAGGGACAAGTAGGCACTAAGAGAATTTCTCTTCCTTATATATTCTTTTTATATGGAAGCAAAATTTTTCCAGAAACCCCTTAGCCTATATCCCATCAACGTCATATTGCAGAACTGGGGCACATAGACACCTCTAAGTGCAAAGGAGGCTAGAAAAGGAGCATTTAGCTTTTGTAGCTTCTGTAGGTAGACTGGCAAGAGGGGATTGGGAATGGCTATTGGGTTAGTCAAGCAACAGTGTCTGCCTTATATGGATTACTTATTTAATCCTCTCAATAACTCTATGAATGGAAGTACTGTTGTTATCCTAAGTTGACCAACAAGGAGATAATAATTAAGAGACTTGCCCAAGGTCATGCAGCAAATAAATGGTCTGGCTAATAGCTTTAACTATACCAGGCAGCTATCTAGCAAGATGGTTAAGAAGACAGGTTATAGAGATAGACTACCTTCTAGAGTTTGAATCCAAGTTGTACTACTTTCTAGTTATATATCCTGGGAAGTTATTTAACCTCTTTCTGCCTCAGTTTGCTCACTTGTCAGATGGGGATAATAATAATAATTATCCTAGGTTTATTGTAAAGATTTAAGTGACCTAATACTTGAAAAGTATTACAGGATTTGGCTTTTAATAAGCATTGAAAAAGTGTTAACTAAGAAGCTATGAAGCAAACAGCTTGATTTATAATAACCCTAAAGTGGAAATAGCCTATGTGTGCACCATTGATAAAATGGGTTAATAAACTGTGGTATATTCATGCAAGTGAATGCTATCCAGCAATGAGAAATGATGAGTTATTAAAATACACAACAACATAAGAGAGTCACAGTGAGTGAGTCTCGTAATCCAGACATGAAAGAGTACACACCATATGACTCCATTGATTTGAAGTTCAAAAACAGGCAAAGCTAATCTGTAGTGATAAAAGTCAGAATGAGTTTCCTTCAGAGGATTACGTCTGTGAGAAGGTATGAGGGAACTTTCCGGGGTGCTGGAAAAGTTCTATATCTTTTTTTTTCTTTATTTTTTTATACAGCAGGTTCTTATTAGTCATCCATTTTATACACGTCAGTGTATACACGTCAATCCCAAAAGTTCTATATCTTGATCTGAGTTCTGGTTATGCAGGTATATACACATGTAAAATTCATTGATTCATTGATTTGTGCACTTAAGATGTATGCATTTTATTATATATGTTATACTCTATCTTAAAAGGACATAAAAATTTTAAAAAGAAACTAGGAAGCGTAACCATAGCCATTCATGCTGACTGACACCTCTGCAGAAAACCCTCAGAAGAAAATGTTGGCAGGAAGGGAAAGGAGGCCCACCAATATCATGGGTCATTCGTCTTCTCTCAGAAAGCCCCCGTGGCCCTCTCCTGCAGCACAGGAAACCTCTGAGTCATATTCCCAGTCTTGGAGATGTGTTTGCACTGGAGCCATCGCTGCCCTCTTGCCTGACTCCTAGGCGATCAGTGGTGGACTTTGGTGGTGAGGCAAACAGGAATACAACATCTCTCAGCATTTCATGGGCTTATCCTGTTAGTAGTCAAATTGCCTACAGATTCACCAGTCAGAATGCCAGGATGCCTCAGCCTGGGAATGCCCCCAAGAACTGTCCTGCCAAAGGCAGATTTCCATGGAGCTGACCACCTAAAGAGCTCCGGCTCTTCGTGGAACGAGGGCATGGATGGTGTACCCACTGAGCTGGAGACAAAATGAGGCAAGAAATGGACAAGGGCATTTAGGCTGACAAGGCAGTGGGGCTGAGAAGGCATCAGGCCCTTTGGGCAATTCTAAGCTTCAAAAAGATCCTCTGAAGGAAACAGTTCAGAGTCAGAGCAGACCGATACTATGGACTTTCTTAAGTTCTGGTACTTTCCAGGGCTGCAGGGTGTAAGAAATGACTTGATTGTGATTTGGGCCTGTGGGAGGTAGAGTGGAAGGAAGGGGTGTGACCTTCGACCGGGCAAGAGACTGCTGCATTTTATGACAGCCGAACACAAAGCCTTTTTTTTCCTTTTCACCCGCATGAGAAACTTTTTGGAAATTTCAGTAACCAATTAAGCAAACAGGAGAGGGATGAGCTGGATTGGGCCTGCGGCCCTCAAACACACCATGAGTGTGAGGAGGAGAGAATCACAGCCTCAGCTGTGGGTCACCAGAGGAGGGGCTGCCTTTGTTTAAAGTCTGTCACCACGAATCACCCAAGGTGCTCTCTGCACTCCTTCCCTCCCCTCTGCTTAGGAATGCCTGAGAATCCTGCCAGAAAACTGAGGCCTGGGGGAGGGGAGCCCGCCCACCGAGTCTGCCTGGGAAACGGGTCGGATCCGTCTCCATCCTGGGTTCAGGTGGTCCCAGGACCGGCTTTGGCCTGCGCCGCCCCAGCACTTCCCTGGTCCCCTTAGTCTCCAGTCACCAGAGGGACTCCTCCTCTTCCGAAGGCTGCAGGGCCCTAGATGGAGCACAGGCTGTGAATCTGTAACAGTTACACATCTTCCGTGTGGGCCTTTGTCTGCACTCCTGCCCTGGACCCCATACACATTGGGACTGGGCCCACTGCAAAACCTAACACTGGTTCAGAAGATCCCCTGCAACGTGAAGGAGGCATTAGGTCATCTTCTTCTCCCATCTCACTACCCATGGCCCCGCCCATATCCGCTTTAACCTCAAAGCAGCCAAAGAGAAGGTACTCACTCTCCCTATATCCTCTTTCTCTTCGCTGCCCCACCCAGAGAAGCTCCAATATGGTTCCTCCAGAATGTCGGGTATCTGCTGGCATCCTTGCTCAGCAAAGCCTCCTCCTGAGGCCAACCACCACAGTCAGCCTCCAACTTAAAGATAATGAGTTTGGGGGGGCATCTGACTGACAAAGACAGATGCTGCTTCTGGCGAAAAGGAAAAAAAATGGTGTATTTCCTTTCCCCAGGAAGTACAACATTCTTCACAAATGTTATTTTCTCATTAGTACTCACAGCCTCCACAGGGAGCCTGATGATATCATGAGTCCTGATTTCACCCACAGAGAAATTGAGCCATACATCAGTTCTGCCCGTTCTGATTTGATGGCTGGAAAACAGAAGGTCTTTTCCTCTTTTTGGACTAGAATTAGATCTCATTTCCATTCAACAAAACACTCAGGAGGATATGGCTCTTCTGCTTTGAACAAGTGTCTTCCTAAACACAGTTTGATGGCTTTGGGGCATGCACATTCAGTCTAGACCTATGAGGGCTTTCAAATTCCATATGGTTGGACCAGACTCTGATTAGTAATGGGTTTACAGATGTTAGATGAACCTTCTGGAGTGCCCTTAGCAGCCCAACCAAACTCAACATGGGGAATTTTGGTAAGTGTGAGGGTCCCAAACAGTGGCTTCACTCAACCTAAACAACATTAAGACCTAGCTTTTATGTTCAACTATACATATCATTTTAAGATTATTTTGTACTCTCTCCCTCTCTTAAATACTTGCTGAAGTTTAAGTCCATTCAGTGCAGGGATGGTAAGTCCCGCCTGTGTTTAGGCCAATTGAGTGATGGCCAGCATTTCTATAGCTGGTGACTCTGGTCTATATCATGCACAGAGAGAAGAAATCCCTGCAGCTTCCATAGTGGAAACAAGCGAGCAAAAATAGCAAAAGTATGTTTAGAGACCGGTCCAAAATATCCTATTAGCTGGTAGTTTTTATGGAACGTTCAGACATACCAAAGGGAAGATGCATTTCTTCCATCATGGCCCAGCATATAAGCCCTGTTTTTCAAAGGGTAGAAAAATCCATGTTTTTACTGAATGAATATTTATGGAGCACTTTCTCTGTGCCAGGCACTAAGACCCAAACAATAAGCTGCAGTCCCTGTTATTAGGGCTCCCAGCCTGATAGGAGACAAGCATGAGGAGAAATGGCTCAGGATAATGTGTGCTACGATTAGTGCTGTGGTCACACAGAGAAGAAGGGCTCTTTCGAGTTGGTGAATCTTCACAGAGGAGGTGAGGCTCCAGAGTTCTCAGGACTGGGCTGGGGAGAGGGGAGCCAGGGTGGGAAAAACAGCAGATGCAAAGGCAGAGAGGGGAAACAGCAGATAATTCAGGAATGCATGCTGATTCAGATTGCTAGAATCGCAAGGCTCATGAAGGGTGGGGTTGGGAAATCATAAAAGGTGTTATGTGCTGAACCAAGGAATTCTGAATTTATCCTGAGGCCATTATGGAGCCTGCAGCAGGATAAAAGGGAATAAAAGCGTTTACATGGTCCGGTCGTTTTTTTTAAAGCCCACTCTATTGGCCCACACTAGAGGAGAGAATATATTATAGGAGACAGAGGAAAACTGGTGCTTGATTGCCTTACAAACATGAGGCCCAGACTTCAAAAACACCCTTGCATTTCCCAGTACAATACAGTGGGATGGTTATAAGGTTAGCCTGGAGCCAGACAGTTTCAGGTTCAAGCTTCAGCTGTGCCAGGTACTAGCTGTGTGACGTTAGGGAGGTTACTTAACTTTTCTGATCCTCTGTCTTGTCATCTGTGAAACCAAGATAACAATGGATATTACTATTGAATGAGATGATGCATAGAAAGTGGTCAGCACAATGCCCTTCCTAGAGTCCCCAGCTCACTCTGTCATTCATATATAGGTATATATTTGAATTCCTACTATGGATCAGACAATGAGGATATGTGGTGAGCAAATCCACTACAGTCCCCGCTCCATGTGAATCTTAGAGTCTAAAGGGGGAGGCATGCATTAAACAAAGCTTCCCATAAGCGATGACATAGCTACGTGCCAATTTCAGTGCTATGAAGTTCAGATACAAGATGCTCCGAGCACATAAAGGGTTGAGGCTGGAGGAGGGGAGTGGATTTAGCAAAAGAATCAGCAAAGGCCCTTAAGCTAACACTGGAAGGATGAATAGGAGTAACTCAGGCAGGCGTAAGAGGGAGAGCTGTTTAGGCGGAAAGACTAGAGTACAATAAAAAGCTGGTTTGTTCTGGGATCTGGTGGGAAGCAAGGCTGAAGAGGCAACACTGGGCTTGGATCCCAAAGAGCCTTCTAGGGCTCAGTGGGGATGTGAAGTTTTATCCTCTGTGCAGGCTTCCTTTCCTCCCCTCCACCCTCAAAGGGGAGTGTGACATGGTGCAGCTGGCCTTGACTGTTAGCGGTTCCTTAGCGTGCAGACCTTCAGCAGCTGTCGGGCCTCTGCGAGGCAGGCCTGGCATGATCCCCTGAGACCACAGGCCAAGGCACCACTCGGGCTGACTTGGCCGCCCAGGGGAGCGCTTGACGGTGTTTTGATCGAATTTCACCGAATTTGCCAAAGCTTTGTCACATGTTTTCTCAGGCACTTGACAAGCCAAGGGCAGGAGAGGACATGCTGTGGGGGATTAGGGGGAGAGAACAGGTGAGGAACACAGGTAATCAGGCCATCTGGGACTCTGGCACTGACGCAGTTTGCTGCTCCCAAAACCCAGGAAGAAGTGACAGTTCAGGGCACTCATTGTCCACCGGCTGCCAACCTTGCAGACCTATCTTCCTGACACCCAGTTGGGCAGGAGGCAAGAGCACATGCACAGAATGCAGACTCTCCACCCTGGGATATCCTGTAACTCCCCTCAGCACTGGGAGAACTCCCTTACCTGTCCCAGCCATCAGCCCCCAAATCTCTCTTCCTAGCAAGGCAAGAAACCCGGGCTCTCAAGCCAGACCTGTTTTTTTTTTTTTTTTTCACATATCAAAGGATAATACACATGGAAACAAATAGTTTTCTATCCACCTAAGGATCTGCTTTGCTTCTGAGCAACAATCTGTCAGCTATTCTTGCAACATAAAAGCTTTAATTTGACCAAACTTCAGGAAAGACTTCCATTTGTAAATTTACAAGGAGGAATTTCAGATTAAGTTGGCCCTTATACCCCTAGATCTCTCATTTGGGCCAAGTCTGAGAGATTTCCTTCTTTGAGTCACTCCATTTCAGGCACGTGAGCCTGTCACTGCCTGGGCAGGGACACCATGTCTGGTAAAGTCACCTCTAATTTAGAGGTTAATGGGTTCAATTTCTTTATTCTATTTACTCTGCCATTTTCTCAAGGAAATATTAGAACTAATTCTTTTCTTCAGAAAGTAGCTCTACTTTGGGTGGGAAGGTACATGGGGCACTACATTATTTGGGGGGGTTGGTTTTATTTATTTTTACTTTTAATGACTTTTGTAAAGTATAGTTGATTTACAATGTTGTGTTAGTTTCAGGTGTACAGCTAAGTGATTCAGTTATACATATACCTATTCTCTTTCAGATGCGTTTCCCTTATAGGTTATTACAAAATGTTGAGTATAGTTCCCTGTGCTCTACAGTAGGTCCTTGTTCGTACATTATTTTAACTTCTTTAGCTGTGCAGTCTCACATGGGCTCCTCCTTGCTTATTCTATAATGGTGGTTGCTAAAGTACGTTCTACCGGCCTTTCTGGGCACAGTGTGCTGATGGGGAATTCTAATTCTGACCCTGTCTCTACATGATTCTTTCCAGGCAACACTGCCCAACTTCTTCTCTTAGATGTGTAAGGTCAATTACATCACTTCCCCTCCCTGTCTGTTCCCTCATTTATCGAATGAGGGGCTGTAATCGTGCATCACTTTGACCCTCTCTAGCTCTAAAAAGTTTTTTGAAATCCTGGGATACATCCTTAGCTGTTTGACTTAATCAATTTGGTAGTCCTGTGGAAACTGGGGTCCTACCTGTGCTAAAGCAGAAATGATATTTCCTCGGGCTATCTCAGTGATTCTCAATGTTGAAGCCAATGGGATGGCATTTGGAGATGGAGCTTTTGGGAAGTAATTACGGTTAGATGAGGGCGGGGCCCACATCATGAGATTAGTGTTCTTATTAGAAGAGACACCAGAGGGCTTTCTTCACCACCCCCTCCCCCAAGCACATACCAAGGAAAAGCCACGTGAGGTCACAGCTAGAAGGTTGCCACTTTACAAGCCAGGAACAGAGAGCTCTCACAAGAACCTTAATTGGCCCACACCTTGATCGGACTTGTCAGCCTCCAAACTGTGAGAAGCAAATTTCTATTGTTAAAGCCACCTAGTCTATGGTAGTTTGTTCTGGCAGCCTGAGCCAACTAGGACAGCAAGCATTCTCTAGGATAGTCATGGTGCCTGAGCCTTGGATATCTTCATGATGAAGGTCATGGCGCCTGAGCCTTGGATATCTTCATGATGAAAGTCATGGTGCCTGAGCCTTGGATATCTTCATGGCGCCTGATCCTTGGATATCTTCAGGAAGACCAACCCTCATGTACTCAGAGCAATATGGAATGTATCATCAAACAGGCAAAGCAGAGGCTTTTAATGCCTTGTTCAAGTGAAGATGAGCAGCGTTGTCCCACAATTTCTATGCATTGCTGTTTGTTAGGAGTCAGAATTATCTGAATGAGACTGCAAAGTACTTTAAATAAGTACTAAATAGGTAGCCACGGGAATGACCACCTCAGTCCTCTTTGGAAGCAGGAAGGGTAGGAGTTATAAAAGTATACGAGTCAGAATTAAACAAGAAAATGGATGTCTCCAGCCACAAAACTAATTCTTGCAGCATGTCATTTTCAGCACTATAATGATTTCCATAGCACAGCTTTTAGCTCCACTGGAAGTGACAATGCAGCTGTCGCCCTGAATATCATACGCTTTAATGGCATCTTGTGTAGTCTCATCCTTTCAGAACCAACTCAAATGTCATCTCTTCTGTGACTTTTCTAAATGTCATTTGAAAGTGACTTTGTATATTTTTGCATTCCACAGGCCCCATACAATATTTATTCATCTTTCCTTGGGGCCCCCATTGCAACTTGCTTGTAATCCATAAGGTGCTTATCACATCATATTACAGAAAGTTGTGTGTCCTTTCTGTCCTGTTAGATAGTGAACTCTTTGAGGGTAAGGCCATAGACATAGAAGTTACTCAATAAAAGCTTGAATGAATGAATGAAGTCTTGCTCCTTTGCATATGACTCATTCTTCATTCATCCCAGAATTCCAAAGACTCTGACTCAGCTGCCAGACTAAGGCTTTCTCTACCTACATCTGCCCACCTATTATATGATACTATAAACAGTAGTTAAACATTGTTTTGTTTTGGTTTTTTTGACCTCAGAATCTTTAATGAGTCATGGGTGCTACCAGGATGCAAAGCCAGTATGCTCTAAGGTCACATATGAAGATTTGATGTTTTCATAACATTTGTCCCAACTGTTGTTTTGTCCATATTTCTAAGACCTCTTGACCTGTATTCATCCTGAAATTGTTGACACTTCACAGCTGCCAAAATTCAACCACAGAAACATGGACTATTACGTGGCCTAATTTGGGAGGTGTGCCCCCAGTTTATTAGGAGAGTAACTTTCCTGTAGTTTACGGTCTTGACCAACACCTTTAAATAAAATTAAACCAATCAGCTTGGCAGGGGTCAGGTGAAAGCTCATCAGAAATGAACACACAACATCACTAAAATGATACTGCCTGGAAAATGGTACTGACTGGAAAATACAGTCAGTACACAGAGAACTTTTCAGGATCCCATGGATGGATGGAAACTGTTGCTTTATACACAGATATCATGAATTAGCTAACAGATGTCACTCTGTCGTGATACTTACTGATTAAAATGTAACTTCCTCTTGGAAAAAAAAAATTAAACCAATCATTTTGATAACAATCCAAGTGTTAAATTCAGTTAACTATTGAGAAAACTCTGTTTTCAGGTTAAATTCTATAGCACAGTTTTCCATCAGCTACTGAGTCTGTCATGCAGCTGAATGAAGAAATGAGCAGATCTTACCCCAAATGCTTACATCCCTCTACATTCCTCTTTTCTCCCTTCCTCTGTGCTAAAATCTAGCCCATTTTTTTTTCCCTTATGAATCTTGATCCTGTTTGGCTGTTACCTATATGCTACCCCCAAGGAAATCTCCTCAGAGTTTGGAGAGTTAAATAGTTGAAGACCTAACAAGACATCAGGCATCAGTGTATCTTGTGGTGGAAGGACAGAGGTTGACATTTTAAGCAAGTTTCCTGCCTTCAAGTAACACCAGGTAGGCAGCCAGCCCCCAGGCAGCTATGATGGATGTGGCCATACTAAGTGATGTGTAGAAGGGAGTAGAGAAATACTGGGGTATTGTTTTAAATAAACTTCTTAAGTTAATTCATTTTTCCACCCTCCCTCTTTACCTCCCTCCTTATCTCCCTTACTCTCTCCTTCCTTCTCTTCCTTCCTTCCTTCCTTCCCCCCTTCCTTCCTCGTTTCCTCAAGTACTTATTGAGCAATTATGATGACCTAGGCACTCTTCTAGGCTTGGAGGAAACAGCAATGAATAAGACCAGGTCCCTGTACCCTCATGGAGCTTACATTCTGGTAGAAGAGAGGTAAAATAGGCAAATAAATAACATGTAATTTCAAGAAGAAACTACTTTATTTTATTAAAAATAAAGATGAGCAAAGGGTGTGACAGTTCCTCAAAAAATTAAACATAAAATTACCATATGAACCACCAATTCCACTTTTGAGTATATAGACCCCAAACAATTGAAAGCGTGGTCTCAGACAGATATCTGTGCACTCATATTCAGAGCAGCATAATTCACAATAGCCCAAAGGTGGAAGAAACCCAAGTGACCATCAGTGGATGAATGGATAAACAAAATGTGGTGTATACATACAATGGAATATTATTTCGCCTTGGAAAGGAAGGAAATTCTGGCATGTGCTATAACATGGATGAACCTTGACAATATTTTGCTAATAAGTGAAGTAAGTCAGAAACAAAAGGACAAATATTGTATGATTTTATTTATATGAGGTACCTAAAGCAGTCAAATTCGTAGAGATAGAAAGTAGAATAGTGCTTTCCAGGAGCTGGGGAAAGGGAAGAATACAGAGTTATTGTTTAATGGGTACAGGATTTCAGTTTGGGAAGATGAAAAAGTTCTGGAGATGATGATGGTGATGGTTGAACAATAGTGAAAATGTACTTAGGGCCAATGAACTGTACACTTAAAAATGGTTAAAATGTTATGTATATTTTAACAATAAAAATCAAAAAAATCTTTTAAAAAATAAGCAAGGGGAAGGAGTAGGAATGACTTTGGTTAGGACTGTCTGGGGAAGGCTCCTGAGGAGGAGCTGACATTTGAGTAGAGATCAACGAGAATGATGAGGAGAACACGGGATGATGACATAGGGGAGTAGTTTTGGATCTTGTTCTAAGCACAACCTTGGGAAGGTTTTGGTCAGTTAATCTGATTTGCCACTTTAAAATATTATACTGGCTGCCATGTGAAAAGTAGACTGAAAGGAAGAAATCTGGAAGCTAGAAGACCAATTAAGAGACTGTGGCAGTTGTCTAGACAAATGACTGGTGGCTCAGGTGATGTTGAGATAATAAGGGAGGTGATGAACAGAGATTGGATTGGGATATCTTTTTAAGGTAGAGTCATCATGATTTGCTGATGGATTGGATGGAGGAGGGGCAGTGAGGGAAAGAGGTGCATTAAGGATGACATCTGGGTTTTTAACTGAGTAACTGATAGGTCTTGCCATCCACTGAGATGGAAATGACTAGAGGAAAAGCTAGTTGGGGAGTGGTAAGGGATGTGGAGAGGCAATCAAGAAGAGATGTGTTACATAAAAAGTAAAATCATAAACTCAGGGTCTAGCAGAGTGCTAGTACATAGAAGCCATTTATTAAATACTTGAATGAATAAATGGATGAATAAATGAATGAATGAATGAATGAAACTGAATGGGTAAATGGAGGTAGGGAGGAATGAAGAAAGGAAACTAACTCTAAATTTTACAAAATATGAAAGAGACTATTTGGCGAAATGACATGATGGTAAAGACACCAGGCTAGAATTTGGGAGAACTAGGTTCGAGTCTAAGAAAATATTTCCAAACTTCAGATTACTTCTTCCTCGTAACTTTTAATCTGGGACCACCCCCTTTACTCCTCCACAGGAAATGTGCTCACAGCTTTATTCACCCCGGTGGAGAAGCCCGTAACCCTTGCAATCCCTGTGCAAGGTTGCGGAGCTCACAACCCTAACAGGGATCAACCAATCAGTGAGCTCCTACGTCAGGGAACAGCCAATCAATGAGCTCCTCTGACAGGGACGAGCCAATCAGTGAGTGGTTGGCTTTGCACTCACCAACCATGCCTTCCTCACACCCATCACACAGGCTGGGCATCCCCGCAAGCGTTGTGCAGCAGCTCCCTCGACTGTCCAGATCAATTCTCATAAAATCAGTGCCGCAGTGTCTCGGTTTTTAAGGGCGTGGCTCTCAGCAAGCAGAAGACAAGGTTAGTTCATGCTGTGTACTGGCTGGACTTGTGTTGGCTGATCCACTAATTGCTCCTGCTGAGCCTTCAGGCTGGTTCCTACTGATAGTCACCAAGGGAGGAGAGAGCAACAGTGGAAGAAAGTATTTTTAAAGTCACCTTCACAATGACAGAGGCACAGTGTACAATGAGAAAGACGTGAAAATACTGTAAAACGGCCTCGCCGCGCAGGTTTTCACACATTAACCACCTTTGTCCTGGCTCCTCTACAGGACTGAGGCTACAGAGCGCGTCTACATCAGCCCTCTCGCCTGTTTCTCTTCCGGCAAAGAGCAGCCCACCAACGGCCTTCTGGACCAGCTCTCCGCAAAGCCCTCCCGCCTCCCCTACCGGTGCAACACCCAGCAACTCGGTCCTCCCAGATACAGCATCGGCCCGGACATCTCCATCCGCCAAGAACGTCTCCACAGAGCCCAGAGAAGAGGAACCCGCCAGCCCAGCCTCCAACTGGGAGGGCACAGACACAGAGGCCTCACCCACAAGCGGTGGGGTCCACTTAACACCCACGCTCGAGGAACACACTTCAGATACTCCCGAGGCCAGGGTGCCAGCTACAGGGTCGCCGCCCCCCGTTGAGTCTCCCACACTCACCTCCCCTCAAGCGCCAGCCTCATCACCTTCACCCCCATCAACCTCACCACCAGCGGAGGTTCCCTCTTCCTCTGTGAGCACCATCCAGAACTCCACTGAGGCCAGCACCAAGCCCACAGGAGCTCTAACCACATCAGAGCCCCCAGCGGAGGAGCACAGCTCTGGCCACATAGCCACTTCACATGCCCCAGCCGAGCCAGTGCCCGCCGAGACCACGGCCCAAGCAACTGTGCCCCCCAGAGTGACCTGTATGCTGATAGACACGGAGACCACCACTGCCTCCACCGGGGTGATCATGCAGGAAGTAGAGCATGCGCTAAGTTCAGGTGAGTCTCTGGCTAGAACACGTGGCCTTGATGACACTGAGGTGCGAAGCATGCCGTTCAGTTAACCAAACACAGTGGATTAAGTTTGAATTTTGGAGTGCAACACCTAGCTGAATTATAATTCCTAAGAATTTCCACAAGTGCAAACTTTACTTTTAGTCTCTTAATAATTTCCCCATGATAGTTCGTTAATTGTGGCCAATCTTTATAATTCGTCTTCACGTATGTCTTCATGTATGTAAACCAATGAGACTGGTTAAGCAAAGGCTTTGGGTTGAGCTTCCTAGGTTTCAGTTCTGGCTCCTGACCTTGGGCAAATTACTTCATCAGGGTGCCCTTATTTTTCCTCATCTGTAAAATAGGGATAAAAGAAAGCTGTATCATACATGGTTCTTGTGGGGATTAAATGAAATGACATATAAAGTGCTTAGAATAGTTCCTGGCAGAGAGTAAGTACTCAGGAAATGTCAGTTGTTATTACGATTTTGCTCGATGTATTAATGCAGTGTTTACCTCATGGAAATCGTCAAAGAAAGTAGGGGGTGTGTGGAGAGAATGTGCTTATTCTTTAGAGTCACTGATATATTTCATGTGAAAGACAATAACTTTTATGGAATGTCACATTTGTTTTTAATACAACCCTGTAAAGTTAGTATTATTTTTATCTTGATTTTGCAGTCTTGGAAATTATGATAGAGAGAGATTTAGGGTCTTTTCTGAGGTCACATGCATCTGACATTGAGGTGAAGTCTGGAGACTTTAGGGCACTGGGCAGGAAAAGGCCTTAGTAGGAACATTTGGCCTCTTGATTAAGAAACAGTGAGGTGAAAGCAGCCAGCAGGTGAAGGGGAAAATGGAGCTTTAGGCCCTCGCCTGCCATGGACTCAGAGGGGAATATTTGGGACTGAGCCACACAGCACCAGCTGGGGTCAAAGAAGTGGCTGTGACTGAGGAGAAATTAACTTCCTTTAACAAATAATTGATAACCATTATGAATGGAAAGTCTGGTAAACAGTGGAGGTGGGGAGAAACAGAGCTCAGATTAACAAAACATAACTCCTCAGATTAACAAAACATAACTCCTCCTTAGTAAACTGTGAAGAGCTCACAGTTTACTAAGGGATAAGGTCCCAAAGAATTGCAAATTCTTATTTCAAAGGCCCAGTGTATATCAGTGAGAGTCCCAACAAGAGAGAGAGATACAATCAAACCTGGATAAAGGCATGAATTACAAAGGTGCAGCTGGTGTATAAGAAAACCACAGGGGATCATAATTGCAGAGCTGTCATGAGTCAGGCCTAGGAGGACAGAATAGTAACCAGAACCCAGAAGGAGGGTCTTGTAGAATAGAACACCTTGGGAGGAGTAGGAACTCTTGGGGGAGGGACACAACTAAAGGTTAACCTCTGGGAGTGAAGGGAATCTATACTCTGCCCTCCCTCTCCCCGCCTCCCCACTCTGATATGCAGCCAGAAGCCGAGGACAAGGAAGCCCATTGTGGCGCATACAGTTCAACCTCCTGGAGGGCAAGTCAGAGAGCAAAGTGGAGAAAGGTGGAGAGTGGATCTGGAGAGGCAAAAGGAGGGAATCCGGCACTCACAGTCCAAACATAGCTTCCTCTGCGTAGCCTTGTCCCCATTTAGCGCCCAGTACTTAGCACGCTGTGTTTAGATGTGTACTTTCTGTCTTTACTTTCTGCCACATCCCCAGTTTCTGTCTGATACTTTCCGTGCTGCCAGCATGCAGGGAATATCTCAAGAATGGACTCAGTACCTGGAGGAGAATGGGTGTTGACTCAGTGTCCTCAGGTCTGTCCCTAACAAAGGTGCCGTCCAAGAACAGGCTTGAGGCAGTGGCCCCATGTCTTCTCTTTCCTAGTTCAGACCTCACCACCACCTGCAATACTTTTTCAGTTTTCTAACTGGTTTCCCTTCCTCCACCCTCTGCCCCCTCCAGGATACCGTAGACATGGTGGATCAATATACTGAGCACAAATTCTGAGCTTGGCATGCAAGAGACTCCCTAATGTGGCGTAACCTACTACTTTTCCAAGTCCCTCAGTTTCATGGGCTAGATTATCCAAGACAGCCCTGTTCCGCTGTTCTGGCTTGTGTTTTAGACCATGTGTCTTGATTTCCTCAACTCAAAGCCAGCAGGGCTAAGAGACACAAAATTAGTGACAGAGCTGGGTCATGAGCCAGAACTTTATAGTTCTAGGGAATATGGCCCCCAGTAAGAACTCCAGGGTAAATGAATGAAGGAAAGATTGATTGACTTGAGAGGAAGGTGTGACAGGTCAGAGGGAGATCACTGAGCATGGCCAGTGTACATTTCATAGACCCAAGGGGATTCATCACTTATGATCTATTAAATCAAAGAATATTTATTGTGCATCCACCAGGCCCCAGTGCTTGAGGCAAAGAAGTATTAATAAGCATAAGACCTGTCCTCTGAGATTTTACAGTTTAAGTAAAAAGAAAGGACACAAATAACTCTTCCTGGCAATACTTTTTTTTTTTTTTTTTTTTTTTGGTGGTATGCAGGCCTCTCACTGTTGTGGCCTCTCCTGTTGCGGAGCACAGGCTCCAGACGCACAGGCTCAGCGGCCATGGCTCACGGGCCCAGCCGCTCCGCGGCATTTGGGATCCTCCCGGACCAGGGCATGAACCCGTGTCCCCTGCATCGGCAGGCGGACTCTCAACCACTGCGCCACCAGGGAAGCCCACAAGTAACTCTTAACACCACTCAGTTTCTGATCTGAGAATGAACCAAGGTGGGTGGAAGGATCTTTGAGCAGATGTGATACAATCTGTTCATTTCAAGGGTGAAGAAATTGCATCCCAGTTGTTTGGAGTGACTCACCCAAGGTCACACAGCCTAATGGTAAAGCTGGGCCCAGAACCCAAATCCTTTAAACCACCATTGGGTCTTCTTTAAGCACCAGCATTGCCGCACTGCTCCTCCATCAGCCCAGCAGACTAGGCAGCACCCTGTGACGCTGTGCTCACAGGTGACTATCTGCAGATGTTTTTGTTTTAGAGACTCTTGTGCTGCCTTAATAGTGGCAGTAGCGGAGTGGCTGGGCCCATGAACCATGGCTGCTGAGCCTGCGCATCCGGAGCCTGTGCTCCGCAACGGGAGAGGCCACAGCAGTGAGAGGCCCGCGTACTGCAAAAAAAAAAAAAAAAAAATAGTGGAAGTAATCATACTGCACTTTTGTTGAGCATATTGTTTTATTCTATATGAGTTCACATAGCATATTTCTATAATCCAAGGACTTATCCATTCAACAAATATCCAGACATAGTCACCAATAAATAATTCAAAAACAAGGTAAATGTTATGGGAGTTAGATTTGACTGGAGGGATTAGGGAAGGTTTCATGATAGAGGGAGCACATGAACTGAGTTGTAGGAAATGAAGGGAATTGCGGCCCGAGGAGAAGACAGGGCAGGGGAGATTCAAGCACCTGTGTGCTGCACATACCTGGGTTCAGAATGCAGCCAGCAGTTGCAAGCATGGAAACTGCTCTGGTCGGGGTATCTGGTACCCTCCACATTGCCAGCTCTGAGGGTTAATTCTTAGTCCTGGCATACCCGACCTAGCAGCAGCATTTGACATGGATGGTCACTGCCCCCATTTTGAAGCACTGTTTCCACTTGACCTCCAAGACACCTCTCTCTTGGTTCGTCACACCACCCCTTCTCAGTGTCTGTCACCTTACTTCACCCCCTCACCTTCCTACACTGGAGCACCCCAGGGCCACCCATTGTCTTCCTCTCCCCCAGCTCTCCACATGCACGCTCTCCGGAGATGACCTCATCACGTCTCGTGACTTAAAATGCCATCCGCATGCTGATAGCCCGGAGATGTAAAATTCTATCCCTGTTTTGTTTCATTTAACTAAAGACATTTCGACACCCAGCTGTCAGCTAACTCATGGTCTCCACTTGGGTGGCTCTTAGGCATTTCAGATGTCATACAGGTCAGATGAATTACTGATTTCCTCACCCCTCCGTCCAGTCCTTCCTCAGAAACTGTGGGATAATCGTAGACTTCTTTCATCTCTCATATATGCTGCATCTGGTCCCTCAGAACCCAATTTCCTCTCACCCCTTGGTCCTCTCTCACATGTGGGACTTTAATACCCCTGTAACTGATCTCACTACTCACCACACCCTTGCCGGAGAGACCTTTTCAAAACCCAGGACAGATCCTGTCCCTGCTCAGCTCTAACACTCCATTTGCTTGCCCTTCTGAATCAGAATAAAAGCTGAAGTCTGTGTCATGCCTGCGGTGCTCAGCACACTCGGAACCCGCCCTGCCTCAATGCTCTCACCTGCTTCCACTTTCACCGGCAAACACACTGCAATCTTACCGCTTCTTGAACAGGCCGCAGACACTCTTGCCCCAGGGCCTTTGCACTTACCATTCCCTCCGCCTGAAACATTTTCCTGCTGGGTCTTCAGTGGCTCGCCCCTTTTCATCAGGAAGGACTTTGTTCATCTGTCATCTCCTCAGGAGCCTTTCCTCATACCCCTCTCTGAAACAGTAATCGCATCACCATGGATCCCTTTATCTTGCTTTACTTTCCTTTTAATCACTTACCACTTTCTGACATTATCTCATTTATTTGGTGAGTAGGTGTCTGCTTTCTGCCGCTAGACTGTCAGCTCCATGAAAGCAAGGACGTTGCTCACAAACGGGAAGATGTAGGTTATATCCCCAACCCCTGAGACAGAGCCTGACACATGGTAGACTTGAAATAACACTTGTTGCATAAATGTATGAAAGAGGCAATCAGCCAGTACCAGGGAAGCTATTTAATCTCTCTGAGCCTTGGTCTTCTCACCAATAAAATGGGATAAGGGTAGTCTCCAAATGATGGGGTTATTAAAAAGTTTAGTTCAGATAAGAAACTAAATACCCCTGTAACGGATCTCACTACTCACCACACCCTCACCGGAGAGACCCGGCAAAGGTCTATGTACAGCATAGTGGCTGTTGAGCAATGACTCTGTTGATGTCTATGCTTGTTATTTTACTATTATTTACCACTATCATCAGCATCATCATTATTGTTATTATTTTGCTATTATGATTGCTGTTATCATCGTTACTGTGTTTATCATAATGAAGACTACCCATCGTCTTCAAGAACTCTTATTGAGCTTTCACTGTGAGTCAGGCATCCGGCTAGACAGTGGGGATTTGGCCACGAATGAGACAGTCGCCACCCTTGTGGAGTTTACAGTGTCGCGTGTACACAGCGTGGCAAGTAGCCTATGGATCCCAGGATGGATCCCAGGATGTGTGGAGGAGGACATTGCAGAAGAAGCCAGAAGGAAGATTTCAGGACAAGTGTCAGAGGACCCTGAGTAGCAGGATGAGACAACTTACTTTACTTGACAAGCCATTGATAGTCACCAAATGCTTTTGATCAGAGGCAGAAAATGTTCAGAATTATACTTAAGAATATTCAACTGGCAGGAATACATGTACATAAACTGCAGGGAGTTCAGACCGGTTTATACCTGGTTTCCGGTTGGCCGTTGTCACTGACAGACCATGTCATTTAGCCACTCTGACTTTAAGTGCTCTTCACTATAAACTGAACACAAGAGAGACAATCTTCCAGGGGTTTTGTTGTTGTTGTTCTTGGCTTATCATACCACAAAAATTGTTTATTAGAAGTAGCCAAGGCAGAAGGAATGAGATTCACATTCATATGAGGCTTTACTGAGACTATACGTGTTCTAAAAACTGGGCTCGTGACTCACACAGGTAGCCCTCCATCTAATCTTCAGAACATTCCAGCGAGGTGAGCTGGGTGGGATCTCTGCTGTAGGTGACAAAACAGGCACAGAGAGGTTTAGTGACTTAAGTCCTCACTTGAGTGACCAGGCCAGGATTCAGATTCAGTTCTCCTGAGTGACCCTAAGTCAGGTCTTCCTTCCACTGTACCCATCCTAGCAGAATTCGTAGAAATGAAAAGTTGGGAAGGACCTACGGCCTCCAGACCTGCTGTGGACATGAGCCGCATGGGATGTTGTCAAATGCCCAGGGCTGCCAGCTGGGCCTGAGGGGTGGAGCTTCCCGATGGGAGGAGAAGCGGGTGGTAGCCGCAGCCATCTGAAAGCAGCTGTGCAGAAGAAACGAGTTTTCATTTTCGTTTTTCAGTTTTTGTTTTGTTTTTAAAGGAAAAGAGAGAGAGGTGTGATGTGTTAAATATGGATCATCTGGGTTATTACATCAGCGCTCTTCAAGGGTGGAAGCTATGACTGCAGTATGTTTGTGACGTCCTGAACTGAACTGAATGGTGCTGTGTGAACGCTTAAGGGATGAACTGATACTGCACACCAAATTAGACTCGAATCGTCCCCAGTTCCTATATATGCAAACTTTAAAATTTTAGTCACTCGGCTTGTTGCAGACTGGGTATTCTCTTTTGTCTGTAAAATCCAAGTGGCCCCTGGTCTTATTCTGTCCTGTGCTTTCCATTACAAAGAGAAGGACTCACAATTGTGAAAATGGGTAAAGGCCTTTGAACTTTAATTTGCTAGTCTGACTCCAGATTTATTCAGTATGAACTGTGCTAATAAATACCCTGAAAGAAAGGACACCAGGCAGGCACAGATATCTAATCCTCTCTGCATCCATACCTGCAAGGGACTTTCACCTGTCAAAACACCTCCTTATTCCAGACCAACTCTTAGGATAAATATAGATTTGAAAAATGAATTAACTCTTAGAAAAGGGGGAAGAATCATTTTTAAAGTATACGTAGAAAAATTTTAAGAGTAAAAAAAAATATGTATTGTAAGTAAAACAATAGTAAGTTATGACCATTATATTTCAATGATATATTCAAAATATGTTAAAGGAGGAAATGAGGATTTAACAAAAAAACGTAAAAGAACATTAAACATTTATTGATCAGATTCTTCCAGATTGCCCAAAGTATATCAGAAAGCAATAATCCTAAACAAATATTGTGGCGCTTCCCTGGTGGCGCAGTGGTTGCGAGTCCGCCTACCGATGCAGGGGACGTGGGTTCGTGCCCCGGTCCGGGAGGATCCCACATGCCGCGGAGCGGCTGGGCCCGCAGGCTGGGCCTGCGCGTCCGGAGCCTGTGCTCCGCAACAGGAGAGGCCACAACAGTGAGAGGCCCGCGTACAGGAAAAAAAAAAAAAAAAAAAATTTAAAAATTGTATCTATCCTAGACTCAGTTTTACAAATATTAAATCATGACATGCCCAGGCCTGGCCTCTAACAGTGAATGGTGCCAACATCTTTTAGTCCAATCCTTCTTCCCTCTCTGTGTTCCTTGCATCACTGAGAACTGTTGGTTTGAACTCTTAGTAGGTCCCAAATTCACCCACTTCTCTTCACTCTCATTCTCATGTCAAAGCTCCCATAATCCGACCATATCTCTCTTTTCCCATCATGCTGGCTCCTATCTTTGGTCCACATGGACTGCAAGGCTGACAAGTGTATGGATTATAAATCCTCACTCAGATTTTTTCTTTTGTGCCCAATTCTATTTTTTTTTTTTTTTTTTTTTTGCGGTACGCGGGCCTCTCTCTGCTGTGGCCTCTCCCATTGCGGAGCACAGGCTCCGGACGCGCAGGCCCAGTGGCCATGGCTCACAGGCCCAGCCGCTCCGCGGCATGTGGGATCCTCCCGGACAGGGACAGTGTCCCCTGCATCGGCAGGCGGGCTCTCAACCACTGCGCCACCAGGGAAGCCCTGTGCCCAATTCTTTAAACTTAAGCTAAACCTCTAATCTTGCTTACACCAAGTAAACTCCCATAAGGAGCTCCAACTGTCAGATAATATTTCAGGTAAAAAAAAATATTCTAAATTCTTGTCTCTACTACTTTTTTTTCTCCTTTGGTTTACTTTTATTGCCTAAATCTTAATCTGGTTTTAAAATATTTCCAAAATATCTTTTGAAAAATATATGGCAAGGTAATAAAATCAGCTAGTTACCGTTGGTATTGTTATCTAGTAGCAATGCAACTCCATCACATACTTTGTCTCACCTTTCATTACATTTAGAGAGTTTGTCTCCATGGAACACTTTCTTTTTTTCTGCTTCAAATATTTTCACTAGTCACATATGACTAAAGTGATTTTGGAAATACTTCACTGAGAAAGTGGAATTTAGCTTGTAAGCACAGCTGCTGATATCATAAATGAATCTATGGCTTGTTGGCTCACTGGGAAAACTGGTTGGAATATTCCCGATTCCATATCCAGACTGAACTTACTGTAATCTTCTGACTCAGAAGAGCATGTCTTTTTTGTTCAAAATAATAACAGGAAAGTGAGACTAGATCAGCACTAACCTATTGTCTTCCTCAGAAAAGGTTCTACAACTCCCCCCACTGAAGTGGGTTGAGTCAGGAGTAGTGCATGAGGAGAACACATAATGGATACTAAGTTGATATTGTCCTCGGTATGCCTTGTTCTCCAGTCCTGGGAAAGAAAGATATCGGCCAGTAAGAGACTCAGTTTTATTTAACAGTATCTTGCTTTTATCATCAGACCCACAGGCCTTCAGGGATAGAACACAGGCCCAAAATTTAAGGTGAACTTAGGTTAAAGTCATAAAATCTCAGTAAGTCCATGGAAGTGGGCCATCAGAAACACTTTGCCATATTTCTGTTTGGTGAAATTAGGGGGTCATTTCAAGGCCAGGCTCTAGGAGGGTAAGACTGTTACCTGGAGTATGAACTTTGGCATCAGACTGCCTGGTTCAGATCTCACCAATGCCATTTACTAGATGGATGACCTGGCAAGTTTAGTCATCACTGAGTGTCACATTTTCCTCATCTGTAAAATGAGGGTAATAATAGTGCTATAATTGCCTTATAGGATTCCTTTTAGAATTAAATGAGACAAGTATATAAAGAGTCCCTTACATAGTTAGCACTAAATAAATGTTGGCTGCTCTTATTATTACAGTTGGGTCCCTAAATCTCAGTGTGGTTACCAACAAGAGTTTGACTCTTCGAGACTTCGGGTTTTTTTAACTTGAAAAAATAAAATGTTTGTGACAACACTTCAAGACTCCCAAAAGGATTATTACTGTAAATATTAGGTAATCAAGATCCATTTTAGCACCTGCCTGTAACACAATACAGAAAAGGATAATCCAAAAGTGTGAAAGAGAAAAGTAACTATGTTCATTCACATTGGAAATAGTAGTACTTTCATGAAACTTGGAAAATCCAAAGATAAGGGTTAAAGAGTGCATACAGCTAGAGATTTCTAGCCGGGAAAAAGTAAATCATGGAGGAGGGAGGATACAAAAGCTGAGCTTACAGGATTTTGCCCAGGCTCCACTTGCACCTGAGGGTGGAGGATTAAGAGCTGGAGGTTGCCTTCTTCACCTAACTGGTATCAAAGTTTGGAAATTATTTTCTTTCCAAAGTTGTTAACTCTAAAACCTTGGGATCCTGAGTCTGGGAGAAATTAAAGTTTGGCAAAATATAGTCTCCAAAAGCAGGTTCCTACCTTGCCTAGGTGATTAATTCCATGGAGGCAAAGCTAAATTAACTAATGATTCCGCAGAGATCCCTGAGTCCTTGGGCTGCAGTAATTATAGTGTCACTGCCCTTTGTCAAGATGTTGAGACAGGTGACCTGAAACTGACTCTCTGCTCCCCGGCCGAGAGTCATTTTTCCATGACAAAAAATGATAAACTTACACACTGCAAGTTTATCATTGCAAACAGGGTTAGGACTCTGTCTTGGGCCCAAAGAAGTTCCTCCTTTCCTTCTTGCCGTGTCCTTGGAACCAAGAAAACGCCAGCATGGAAGGCCTTACTTGCCAAGGCTGATGAACTTCAAAGGGGTCTGAGCCTTCACCTGCAGACTAGATGAGTCTCAAAAAGGGCATATACCAATTTTTCTGGTTTATTTTCCCCTTCCATATTGTTTTATCTGTGGTCATGTCTCATTTTCGTCACTGGAATACTGAAGAGATAGAGGACATACTAAAGAGAGCAACCAAAAAACCTTCTTTTTCTGTCTTCATGGAGATAAATGGCACCTGCAATACATGATTCTCCCCTCTATGTGGGGAATTTGCAAAGGGATGACTTCAGAGTTGAGATCCCCAACTTGGCCCCTTAAGCTGAAAGTCAGAGACTACAAAAGCCTGCTGACTTCTCAGCCTACACATACCTCCTCCTTCCTACTGCCACACAGCTAGTTGTCCCCAACTGGAAAACCCCCAGGTTTTCAGGGTTTCCAGTATCTTTTTTTTTTTTTTTTTTTGTGGTACGCGGGCCTCTCAGTGTTATGGCCTCTCCCGTTGCGGAGCACAAGCTCCGGACGTGCAGGCTCAGCGGCCACGGCTCACGGGCCCAGCCGCTCCGCGGCATGTGGGATCTTCCCGGACCCGGGCACGAACCCGCGTCCCCTGCATCGGCAGGCGGACTCTCAACCACTGCGCCACCAGGGAAGCCCTCCAGTATCTTTTTGATACTCTCAAGGCTAATTGCATTAAAGATACTCCGATAGCAGAGAGATGTCAGGATTTCTTTCCCTCTTTCTGATTTGACTCCTGAATAGAAATATCTTTGTCCTTCAGTCAAAGGATTTGATGACCTAACATCATACTGCTCACCACTCACACTATAGATCAGAATTTTCACAAGAGGAGGAGCAGACTTCTCCTCATCCAGGACACACAGTAGAGGGGATTCTCTGATCTTTTTTAAAAATTATTCCCCAGAAATCTCTCCAACACTGTCCCTCAAGAGGTCTAGGGTAGGTCTGAGTCAGAGCTGAGATCCTCCACTCATGTCAAGGTGTGGTTCTCTCAGCCCAGAACAGGTTATAATTCAGCCCAGGCTGAATTTACATTTATTATATCAGGTAATTTTGAAAGAGTTATGATAGGCTTATAAAGCCAGGCACTGTGAATCTGCCCTGCAGGAAAGAATGAGAAGCAGAAACTGACATGAAGCATGTTTAGGGACAATCATCAGGGCCTAGTTAGCATCATAGTCTTAGAAATACAGTCTCTGGGCTTCCCTGGTGGCGCAGTGGTTGAGAGTCCGCCTGCCGATGCAGGGGACGCGGGTTCGTGCCCCGGTCCGGGAGGATCCCACGTGCCGCTGAGCGGCTGGGCCCGTGAGCCATGGCCGCTGAGCCTGCGCGTCCGGAGCCTGTGCTCCGCAACGGGAGGGGCCACAACAGTGAGAGGCCCACGTACCGCAAAAAAAAAAAAAAATACAGTCTCTGTTCATGTCTGCGTTGCTACCCCGGGGGTTGGGTAAGTCAGGACAGCTGTCCCTTCTGTGCCACATTTCCCCTGTTTTGGCCTCCACCAAGAAGCAGTATTCATGAAGCTGCAACATTCCCTAAAGTAGTGACAGGTGTTGACACGGGCCCTGATGACCCCGACTCTCTGCCCTCCATTCTTCCTGGCCTCCTCCAGGGGATCTGAGGGCTGTGATCTACCCCCAATCCAGCATCTCACCCCGAGTTTCTTTGTGAAAATTTGGTTCGTGGGAGCAGTGTTCGCAAAAGTATGATTTAAGTCCCTACACAGGTAGTATGCAAGAGGATGAAACTTTTTTATTCTAATAAAAACTATGCTTTTGTTTCAATATGAATTTGAAAAAAAAAAACTAAAATAGCACATCAAACTCATGATTTCATAGCTATCATGGCTTAGGGTGTGGTTATATGTAGTCAGTATCTAAAGAAAAATAATTTAATTTAAAGATATATTAAGAAAATAATGGTATCAGTGATGTGGACATGGCAAAAATCATGAGAGTGGTATAGAGATGTTTGAATTTTGAAAACATTGTCGTGACATAGAGGATGGGGTCTTGTCTTTGTTTATTGCCTCAGCTATCAGTGCCTTAAGGCTTTTACTTGGGATAAGACCAAGAGGTAGAAAATTTAAAAGAAGGCAAACCAGGAATTCAAAGGTATCTAGTCCCAGCTTTGCCACTGATGGAGTCTGATCGCAACCAAATCTCTTAATTTCTGTGTTATCATCTGTAAAATGAAGGGGTTAGAAGAAATGAACCTTCTTAATTTCCTTTCAACAGTAAAATTACATTATTCCATTGGCCATGATCAGGCTGGAAGCAAAACTTGAGCTTGAGATCCACAATCATTTCGAATACTAGGGTTGGCTCAGATCTTTTCTGGATTCAAGTTTCTTCCTGGCTTCAGAGTTTTTATGGATAAGAGACGCCCAGAGACTGAGACCTTTGTAATGCACTTCATGATGGACAAAGCATTTTAAATACACTGTTTAATTTGTAAAAGCACTCTGAGAGGAAGCAAGTGATTCATCAAAGTTGGGCACATAGTAAACAATAAACATCAGTCGTGTGAATGATTGAATGAATTCTCACTTTACAGGTAGAGATAGGGACACAAATGAGGCCATAGAGGCGCAAAGGAGTAAAGCCACTTGCCCAAGACTATTCAGCTAGTGCATGTATAAAGCCAGTCTTCACGCCAGGTCTTCTGGTCACAGAAAGTAGAGACGCATAAGTTTGGGGAATCCAGCCTCAAAGGTTGAATCCCATTTCTGCATACTAACCAGTTGAATAGATTTTTGTTAACTGCTTTTGCTAAACTCCTAAGTGGAGATACCTACCCTGCTCTGCCTAGCTCAGTGCCTGGCACAGGGAACCGCAGTAAAGGATGGCTGCTGAGACTTTTATGACCATGATTGTTTTTCTTAATGCTTTTATTACTGTTCTTGGCACAATACTAGAGAGGTCCCCTGAGAAATATTGTTAAGCCAAGACTGAATTCAGTCTTTAAGGAGAGTCTGTTAATAGCATACAGATGTAGGGGTCACCCCTGTTTCAGGAAGAATTCTTACTCCCTGTGGGCTCCTCTTGGTCTGGAGAGCACTGAATGAGAGGAATGCTTCCTGACGTGATGCTGATGGGAAGCTGCTGTGTGGCCATCAGCTTGTCAGGATGCTATAGGAAAAGAGGATGAGAGGCACCGTTTGCTATTCTTAGAAACCCAGCCTAGTTTACATTACAGGTGTCGAAGGAGAGCTAGGGTTGGGTGACCTAAACAGGTAGTTATAAAAAATTCCAGGTGGGAACGAGGCTTCATTTGTGTTGGGAAAGATTGTGATTGTAAGTGAAGTAAGGAAATTTTAAAACTATGGTAACCAGGAACTGTGCCGACTTGTGTGCCCCGTTTGGCATTGATTATAAACCTGTGTTCCCTGCATCCTTAAAGTACAGCTGATGTGCCTGCAGGAGAGAGAAATGAAGAAAAAAAAAACCACACACTTGCTTGGGTGAAAGCAAATCTTTTATTATCTCCACAGAGATTTGTGTTTCTAGTATACGTTTTAAGTTATATGCTACCCAAGTAGGTAAAATGCTTTTAGATAAAAGTAAAGCCAGTCCCCAAACCAGGGCTTCTGATTACAGGAAGTGGAAAAGTATAGATATTAGTGATCCTGCCCAAAGTTTGAATCCCAAGTCTGCGCACTGACCAATCCTGCAAACTAACTAGCTTTTAAGAAATAGTATAAACATGAAGTAAAAGATTCCAATTGTGGTCATATTTGACTAATTTTAATAAAGTTTACCTCTGCCACTGTGTGAAGAAATGATTAAGCAGTTACTTTAATGATTTAAAGATTTGAGGGGATGGGGCAGCAGAGAGAATGACTAACACGAAGACAAACTTGGATTGTGCTAATTAAAAACAGTTCTGTATCATATTTGCATGCAAGCTGTATGCCTTATAAAGGAGTTGTAATTTTGCATTAACTACTTATAAAGTTCATTTTAACAAATAGCTACACTTTCAGAAGAATCAGTTATTTTATTTTTTTTTCTTTTTAATGTCCTTTATTTTTAAATTTCTTTTAACACCTTTACTGGAGTATAATTGCTTTACAATGGTGTGTTAGTTTCTGCTGTATAATAAAGTGAATCAGCTATATGTATACATATATCCCCATATCCCCTCCCTCTTGCATCTCCCTCCATCCCATCCTCCCTATCCCACCCCTCTAGGTGGTCACAAAGCACTGAGCTGATCTCCCTGTGCTATGCAGCTGCTTCCCACTAGCTATCTATTTTACATTTGGTAGTGTATATATATCCATGTCACTCTCTTACTTCGTCCCAGCTTACCCTTCCCCCCAACCTGTGTCCTCAAGTCCATTCTCTACATCTGTGTCTTTATTATTCCTGCCCTGTCCCTAGGTTCTTTTTTTTTTTTTTTTAGATTCCATATACATGTGTTAGGATATAGTATTTGTTTTTCTCTTTCTGACTTACTTTACTCTGTATGACAGTCTCTAGGTCCATCCAGGTCTCTACAAATGGCCCAATTTCATTCTTTTTTATGTAATATTCCATTGTATATATGTACCTCCATCTAGCTGGTTCTTGCCTAAAAATTTCATTGCTCTCTGTCCAAGTTCAGCCCATCCTTTAGAGAACATCTTCACTCCCACCTCTTCCCTACTCTGGCTTTTATAGACACACATCCTCCCACAAGTTAGAGGCAGAAATACAGAGTTTGGTACCACCCACCTCCCACCTTAAATACCCACCTGTCTGTCCATTCAATGTTACACTCCCCTGTGTGGTCCCCAGGCCTGACTCTTGTCTCTGCCACTGGGTAGTGAAACCTCAGAGCCCTGCCTGCTGCTTCTCTCCACCTGCACCATCCTAGCTCAAGAGGAGCCCGGGGAGCTCAGTCAGGAGAGGCTTGTGAGATTGATTTGAGGTCAGAGGGAGATAAACTTAGTTTCCTCTGGTGTGGGCTAGAGTGGGAAGAAAAACAGGAGTAAAATCAAAGCAGCACTCAAGGCCAGAAGTCAAAGCGACCTTCAATAATGGTAAAATTTGGCTTCCCTGGTGGCGCAGTGGTTGAGAGTCCGCCTGCCGATGCAGGGGACACGGGTTCGTGCCCCGGTCTGGGAAGATCCCACATGCCACGGAGCGGCTGGGCCCGTGAGCCATGGCCGCTGAGCCTGCGTGTCCGGAGCCTGTGCTCCGCGACGGGAGAGGCCACAGCAGTGAGAGGCCCGCGTACCACAAAAAATAATAATAATAATAATAATAATAATGGTAAAATTAGGATCCACTTAGGTGACAGTATTCGAAAATGGAGACTTTCATTTTCACTTTTTCTCCCCCATATCACAGCCTACATGCACATGCATGCCTGCACACGCCAACAGACACACGCCCCAAAGCAAATCACAGTCCCCATGTACCCTGTGGTATTGCCTATGCTGCGAGGTAAGCTTTAGGCGACACTCCCAGCAGTGTTTTGGACCACAACACACACTAGAAACCAATGACATGGCCCTTCTTAGGTGGCTGTACTGGCTGTTATCTGCTCCTAACTAGTCCTCCTCCCAGTTAACCAGAATCATTGAGCTTTGACCCACCTTCACCAGCACCCGTATGAGGACCCCAAACCCCACACGGCCACAAGTTGGGCCCTGATTCCTGGACAGCCAGCAGAAGGCAGACGGGATGTGCCAGAGTGGCGGGTTTTATCTGCAAGTGGACTCGGATCTAACACTAGGGTCCAGGCAGCCGGAGAGCCCAGCAGGTACTAGCATGGACTCTGGAGCCAGCCCTTGTGCCCAGGTCCCTCTAATTACCAACTATGGGCTCTGGGTCCTTAGTTTCCCTATGCCTCAGTTTTCTCATCTGTAAAATGGAGATAACAAGAGGACCTACCTAACAGAGCTCTCATGAGGATTACTTGAAATAGGTGAAGTTCATAGAACAGTCTCTGGCACAAGTAAAGTGTCGGTTGCTATCATTTTTATTCTTGTTGTTGTTTGTTACATTGTTGTTTGGAGGAAGGAGTTGTGATGTGAGACTATTGCTGTAAAGAGGGAAGAGCCTTTCCTTAGTGTAATAAAGAGGGATTTAGGGCACATACAGGTGTCAACCCTCTAGCCCCTTTCCTCACCAGTCACCCACTTCCGTCCTCTGGCACATGCGCAGACACATGCTTTTAAAGAGGAAGAATTTCTCTGAGACAGAATGTTCCTTTCCTCTTGGTGACCTTGACTGAAGGAGCCACCACGCTCTCTGAAGTGGCCACCTGCTCCTATTGTCCGTTTCTTACCTATTCTCTAGATGGGAAAGAGGAAAGAAAAGAGCAAGAACATTGAAAAACAGTCCAGAGGTTTTGTTAAAGACTTCTCAAAATAGATAAGACACACACACGCATACTTGGTCAAAGCATTTACACATGCATTCTAAACAAGCCTGATTGATGAATTTCCAAGGAGATGTAGTTCAGAAGTCATCCACAGATAGCAGCAAGACACCTTCTTTTGTCATCCTGAGAACACCCCACCGTCACCTCCCCTGTCCCCAGCTCTCTCAGAGCAATAACAACTTTTTTAAAGAGCCTAGAAAAGCTCTTTCTTTTTGTGGTCGTTCGGGTTCATCCTGTCACATCCTAATATTCTCATTTTTGGATATGATTGGCAACTATCCTGCCAAAGAGGTCAGATGAAACATTTCTTTCATGTTTAAAATGAGGGGGAAATCCCTCAATGAGAAGAGTCCCCAGGGGAACATTTGAGGTCTGGGAACATTGCTAAGCGCAGGAAGACAGGGGGGCACCTTTAGGACAAGTGACAGGGAGGTAGTCTGGACAGGAGCAGAGTCCCCTCTGAGTGTGGAGGACGTCCTGTGTCTGCAAAGGACTAGCCGGAGTGTAGTAAAGAGAGGCAGGTGTTGGGGGCGGGGGAGAGAGCCTGTCAATGATGTCATAGTTTATGCCAGGACTGCACGGGCACAGAACAGAGTCAAAGCAGGGCAAGCGATGCCCTCCAGGGAAACCCTCTCCCTCAGGTAGTCTGACCAGGTCCAACCAGAAGCATGGGCTTCTGGGATTTTGTCCTGGTTACCCTAAGGATATTTTCTGACTTTATTCAGACAGAGAACCCAATAATAACTCTCCTCCAGCTCAGTTGTCCATGGGGACTCACAAGCACATGCTGGGGCGGTTGGACCATAGCTGTAGAGTCATAGGAGTAGATGCTGAGGTAAGACCTGGAGCAGGGGTTCCACGATGGACAGGTGGAGAGACTGCTGCTTGGGGACCTTCTTAGCACAGTGACTGGTCTCAAAAACTGCCAGTTATCTTTTTTATTTTTTTTGTGACTATTACATTTAATCATTCAACATTTTAAAAAATAACTTAAATACCCACTATGGGCTAGAGACTGTGCCCAGTGCGGAGAGTTCAGGGAGAAGGGGAACAAGATGCAAGATGAATATGATTAGAATTTGTCTGGGGAAGCTCATAAATACAACACAGAGTGTTTAAGAGAGAAGCAGACACAAAGAGCTGAGAACACACAGCAACACTACGACTTGCTTGGGGGGTGTCAGGAAAGCTTCCCAGAAGGGTTGATATTTAGTTGTCATAAAGAAAGTGTAGGAGCTGGCCAAGCTGAGAAAAGGGCCAGGGATGTCACCAGTATATTAATGATTAAACATGCAAAACCTAGGAAGTAGTCCTGGGTTCAAATGATAGCTTAATCATTTACCAGCTTATAAAACCTGAATCAAGTTCTTAAATCTCTCTGAGCCTTTACTTGCTCGTCCATCAAATGGGAATCATTCTCTTCATCTCGTAAAGAGAATTCAATGAGATGGGAGCTGTAAAGTTCTTGGCCCAGCACCAGATCGAAGTAACCACCCACAAGCGTAGAACAGATCATTCTTTATCCTGTTCTGTATATTTTTGTTCTGAGTTGTTATGAAAGTGGGGAAATGGCCCCCTGAGAAACCCCATCAGAGAGACACAGACTTCAAGGAGGCTTTGGCTCGTGGCGCTTCAACAGCCCTCTCTGGTCAGGCAGAACGTGTTGGCACGGTTGAATATTCTGGCATCTCGGCTTAGAAAATACATAAATTTCCTCCGGTTCTCTCTGAATTTCTT
Source organism: Kogia breviceps (assembly GCF_026419965.1). Classification (NCBI taxonomy): domain Eukaryota; kingdom Metazoa; phylum Chordata; class Mammalia; order Artiodactyla; family Physeteridae; genus Kogia; species Kogia breviceps. Next base: position 56,570,147 of record NC_081315.1, read on the forward strand.
CTGGTTCCAGGGCTTTACAGCGTGAATCACACCCAGTCTGAAACTCACACGTGCCAGCAGGGAAGATGAGGAAGACAGAAATGCCAGCCACCTCCCCATCACCCATCCCCAGGTCACTGCCCGCGCAGTGTACATACCTTCCTCATAGGGCAGAGCTTCCCTGCCCTGGCCACACCTTTCTCATCTTTCCTCTCCCTGCCCTGCCTCGAAAGAAGGAGGAGTAGGAGGAGAAGGGGAATTCCAGTTTACTTTATTTATTTATTTATTTTTCCTTATAAATGGTATTTTAATTTCTGCTATTATAGTAATAACCCATCCTGTGACTGACACATACAAAATGCAGTCATTAATTAATTCATACATTTTTTGAGTTGACTGAATGCTAATGAAAATATAGATAAAAGCAGTACCGTGTTGTATTTTAATTTTCTTTAAATTTTATTATTTTTTAACATCTTTATTGGAGTATAATTGCTTTACAATGGTGTGTTAGTTTCTGCTTTATAACAAAGTGAATCAGTTATACATATACATATGTTCCCATATCTCTTCCCTCTTGCTCTCCCGCCCTCCCACCCTCCTTATCCCAGAGAAAAACAAATACCATATGCTAACACATATATATGGAATCTAAGAAAAAAAAAAAAAAAGGTCATGAAGTATCCAGTTTACTTTAAACAGAACTCAGGGGGAAATGGCATTTGTTTTCACAAGGAGGAAATCAGGCCTTTTCGGTTCCCGCATAAAGTCGTGCTACCCTCGGCTTCTGAACAGCTCAGCAAACCCCTCAGATGTTCAAACCGCGATGCCCTGAGGCGTGGAACTTCCCAGCATGAACTTCCCGGCTGCTTCGGAGGGGGGCAGCTGCCCTGGAGGTGAAAGCAAGCTTAGGCCACAAGCCCTCCCAGGCTGGGGGCCTGATGAAGCCCTTCTAGTTCCAGAAGACCCTTGCCCCCATGGCGGCACCCTCTGAGAAGAGCTGGTGGGTGGCAGAATAGTTAAGGAGGTGGCCCGAATATTTAAGTACCATCTATTTCACCTCACACGTTTTGGCCTCCTTTTGGGCAATATGAACCCTCAGAAACGCCCCTTCGCTCAGCTGCCCTCAAGGGCCCATGGGGAGAATCACCTGCTAATTCCAGCTCTTGTTGCACGGCTGTCCTTTGTGAACAAGAAGGGTGGCCTGGAAGAGCCCTGTTTGAAGACTGGTCCACACCGAGAGCCAGGCAGCCACCAGACACATGGAGAGGAAGCCGGTCATTCTACTACTTGCTGTTTCACAAAAAAAGCAACAGCACTTGAGTTGGGGAACTGCCTGTTTTATCTTCAGTAGAGGTGGTATTTAAATATATCCAGTAAATCGCAGAGTTGGAGGAGATCCAACTGCCTAGAGTTAGGGAAGAAACTTTGAAGGACAAACCTATGATTTCCTAAATTAAATGTATCCTGGGGCAAGAAAGGAGGGTCTTATAGAGAAATCAACTATACTCTTTCTCTCCTCCCATTTTTTTGAAAGGAGGAAATTAAATTTAAAGGTCAGTTTTCAAAGTTCCTAATTGCAATCAGTGTATCTTTTTGTATCTTGAAATACCCCCATCACCTTACCTTGCAGTAATAATCCTCATTTCACAAGCTCTTAAAAGAGCTTTTAAGAGGCTTCAGTGAACTTTGAATTGTTCTAATTTCAGCGCAGTTTGGAGGCTGAGAAGCTAAGTGCAGAGTAGAGGTTATCCATAAGGGGACTGACCTCAAACTTTCTCTACTTGATCCAGTCTGCATATTTGAGTGTTCGGTGCCATAATTCTACCTTGACAATAGTAAAAAGGGAAAGGGAGCTGTACTGATAATTATACCAATCTGGCCCTAAAGGACTCTGGGAGCAAAGAGATGGGCGTGTGAGTGTCCAGAAGTGTGGAAGCGCTAAAATGGTACATTATGGTCGGTCTGTGTAGATACATCAAGCTCTGGTCTTAGTCTCAATATTAGCAATACCTCTTTGGCCTTTTAGAAATTATAACCAGGGCTTCCCTGGTGGCGCAGTGGTTGAGAGTCTGCCTGCCGGTTCGTGCCCCGGTCCGGGAAGATCCCACATGCCGCGGAGCGGCTGAGCCCGTGAGCCAAGGCCGCTGAGCCTGCGCGTCCGGAGCCCGTGCTCCGCGATGGGAGAGGCCACAACAGTGAGAGCCCCGCGTACAGCCAAAAAAGAAATTATAACCAGCGGGGGCATGCATGTCTCCTATAGCCTTCTTTCACCCAGACCTTTGCGGGAGTTACTAAAGAGTTAACAAGTAGACTCATTTGCTTCTTAGCTCTGCTCTAATTCCTTTGGTGGAAGGGCTAATGAGAAGAACAATATACAAAAGCCATTCATAAGAGAGGGGGAAAAAATAGAAGTGGCAAAATCATCCACAAATAGTAAATCTCCAAAAATGTGGGACAGATCCATCACCTTTGCCATGTAGTTCATGAAATATGGGCACTCTGGTCCAGAAAGGTATATCTGGATAGGACTTTAGCTTGGTGCACAGGGCACCTCATTTAATTTTCTTCAAATTATGTGGGCGGGTAGAACAGCTCTTCTTTCTCTGTCACAGCAGGTGAGTGGTGTATGGGTCCACAGGGTTAAGTAATTAGCCCATAGTGAGACAGCTAAGGATAGAACCACACTTGAATCCGCATATTCAGACTCCAGATCTGATGCTCCTTCCAATGTGTTTAAGAGTCCCATTCATTTGTTGAAGTAGAAAATAATTTCTCAGTGGCCTGAATGAGTAAATGGGGTCCCTAGTACCGACTTTAATGCCAAAAAGTCACTTTATGAGGAGACAAAAGCCCAATTGATTCTTGGTATTTCTGAGGTGAAATAAAACTGAAATATATACATTATTAGCCACCAACTCACACAAAAGGAGCATTGTGCCCCAAAGTACTAATCTCTGGAAGCAGTATGGTTATTCTTACAAGGCTATGTGCTCAAAGGGTTTTTTGTTTGTTTTGTTTTTTTAACTGCCCATTAATAGTTACCTTTGGAAGCAGATTTTAAACTACACAATAAAACATTCATGTTACTTTATAATTGTACCTGGTTATTTCTACAAACAAAACATAGCGTTACCTACCAGACTTGACCTTATTTTATACACCAAATTTGACTTTATCCACTACAAAATCAGATTCACCTTTCAGGGCCGAAAACCGGACACATGACCCAAAGAGGTGTTTTTTTAGAATGCTTTGATTTGATGGCATCATTGAAATTAGTGCATCTCCTACCAAGATGACCCTTTTGAAGTGGACACTACCTACCGACATAGCGCTGTGGTTCTCCTTTATTAAAAAATCAACAGCATTATTTTGTCATGACCCTTGACTAAGCATCCTAGGTCTTCCAATATTTTGCAAATGCTAGAAAGACAAGCTAAAGCATATGGAAGAAGAAAATAGTACTTCAGGAGATTTTAAATCCACGACCCCTGCAGACGGCGGCAGCAGCAGCAACAGATTGGTGGTATTCTTAAAAAAATTATCAAATATTACTGTGAACTGTTTTCTGAATTCAAGGCCAGCCAAAAGGTCTTAATAAATATTGGCCATTTACCGAACTTAGCCTAGCCTGAGAAGCATTTTGATAACAGAATTAAGCTCCTGGGTTTCACATTGCAGAATGATCTGGAATGAACACCCTTCCTTCATCTTCTTTGTGTGCCTTTTCTCCTTCCCAGGCAGCATCGCCGCCATTACGGTGACAGTCATTGCTGTGGTGTTGCTGGTGTTTGGAGTTGCAGCCTATCTAAAGATCAGGTAAGACAGCACCTTCCTCTTCTTTATAAAGAATGGAATTCCTTTTTATCAGGCTCTGGGCTGTGAGCTGTTTTGCTGAGTTCTTGTTTCTTGATAAGTATCTCAGCTCTCAGAAATCTTGGCAGGGAAGTGAAAATGGGCCAGCGTACTGCACCCTGGACAGTAATAGATGGGGCAGTATCTGAAAGTTGGCAAAGCAGAAGAGATCATCCGGACTATACAGCGTGATGATGTAATGGAAGAATGAACCTGGAGTGAGCGGACTGGGGCCTTGGCCCTCTGCCCTTAACTCACATCATCACCCTGAGAAAGCCACATGCCTCCTGAGCCTCACCTTGTCTCACCTGTGAAATGGGCGAGATGGGCAGGCTCAATGGTTCCAAAACACTGGTGTTCTGAACACTGATGTGGGAGTGTGTACCCAGCCTGGAAGGAGATTCTCACCGCTTCTAAAGCAAAATGTTGAAAATACAAGTAAAGTGTAGTGTTTTCTACAAAATTGGGATTTTTGCCCCCGAGATTATATCCTTATAGTTTGGGTTTTTAAATATCCTTTCTCTTATGAAAAGAATGTGATCACAGATGGTCGTTGAGTTTTTACTTTCTTTAGCCAAAGAGAAAGTTGCTATTCTCTGTGAGTCCTCCACTTTTGTCGTCTACCGTCTGTAAAATCAAAACTCTCAAAAACCACGTTACTCATACTGAGTGTCCTTCCAGCTGTAAAATGCCAAAAGGCAAGTGGCTGTCTGGTTCCCCAGTCTGCCCGGTGCCTATAACAGGGACAGGAGACGCATGCCACCGTGTTGAGCACAGCTGGTCCCTGACCCCGCAATGCGTTCTCCTCCCAACCGCCAGGCCCATCTTTGTGGAAGCTCCTTTGACCTGTCACTCCCTCCCTCAAACGCCCCCAGCCCCCAGTGGCTTTCCCCCTGCCCTTAGAATTAAACTGACCCTTCACCTTGGCGTGAGTTCCTTCATGGACCCACCCTGCCGCGTCTTCTTGCTCACCACACATTTTTCTCCCTGTTAACCACTGAGCTGCAGTCACACTGACTTTCCATCCAGTTCTTAGAACACACCAGGTACTTTGTCTCTCCAGGCCCTCGGTTCTTGTTGGTCCCTCTCCCTGAAGTGTTTTTCTTCTAGTTCTTCCTCATACATGGCTTCCAAGTCACATTCTCCAGGAGACTTCCCTTCCAGTTTGGTGCCTTTGTTATTTATTCTCCTAGTGCCTCAATTAGTTTCATCCTGGCTGTTTTCACTGTCTGTGATTATATTTGTTATTTTTTTATATGTTTGTTTGCTTGTCTATTGTCTCTTTTCCCCCACAAGAATGTAAGCTGCCTGAGGACCCAGACTTTATCTGTGAGCACAGGGCTGGCATAAAGAAGATGCTCGATAAATTGAATAAATGCACAACTGAACGTAAGAACACACAATCACACAGGCACCGTTGTGCACACATGCACACTCTTGACTTTTTCTCATCACAGCTGTGCTTCTCCCTCAAGAGGCGTGTCCTGGTTCCCCATGTGGAGCTCATGTATTTAGTTTCTCATCTCTACACACATATCCCCTCTCATCTCCTCCGGTCACCCCAGCCCAGACCAGCGCCCACTGGGGAACCCTCCCCTCCCCCTTCCCTTTTATCTCCCTCCATCTTTTGTTCTACAAATGAACAAAATCAATCTAATGACTGGTGTCAAGTATGAGAGTGCCTTGTAATATCACCTCTATCTAAGGTACAAAGAACAGGAAAGCCAGGTTTCAAAGAGAAATTGGAATTAAAGTGCCGGCATTACCTGTGTCTAAAAGCCTTTATGAAAGGATCCAGAGGTCTTCAAATTAAAAAAAACAATCTTTCTCTTCATTAAGTCTATATTTCCTTGAGCATCAAACAGTTTTATGAATTATAGCTTACTGAATGCTACCCTTTTCCATCTGGCTTAATTACTAGTTTATCATGGTAGATACACTGTATTTTAATTATTAGTTAAATTGGCTTTTATGAACTACTCTGGGTACCTCATTCCCACTTTGTAACAGAGTTTCTCTTTGTGTTTGGGAGATTCTGGGTGGGGCTCAAAGAAAGGAACTTACAGAGAAATTTTAGAGACATTCTGGAATCACCAGTGGTGAGTTCCAAAGGGCTATGTCACCAAAAATGTCTCCATAGAATATGGAACAAAATAGAAACACTTCCCTCTTGCCACACACTTGCCAGAAGTGATGTTAAAATAACCTCAGGACTCTTCTTCTTGACTCCAGGCAAGAATTCAATTTCACCACCTGAAGCCTACCACTGATGATAAACAGGCAGACTAGAACAGTGACTAAGAATTCAGACTCCAAGAGCAGGGAGATCTCAGTTCCAATCTTAGCCCTACCACTTTCTAGCAGGTTCTACCATCACCTGGGCATGTAACAGAGCTTCACTATCCCTCACTTCCCTCCTCTGTAAGATGAGAACCGTAATTTTAACTACTTGGTAGCATCGTTGGAAGGATTAATGGATGCTGCTTCCCAAGTACATAGCACTGCCATCATCATCATCATCATCAAAGTGGTCAGCTGGAAGGAACGCCAGTAGGACAGCTGCTCAATAGATAGTTACTGAGCATTAGCCATGTGCCAGGAACTCTTCTAAGCAGTGGGGTCACATCAGTCATGAGACACAGCTCTGCCATCTCAGGACTTACTGGGTTTAGAAAATTTTGTTAGCATGCCATTAAAATTGGTTCTAATGAGTGCTGATTAAAATTGTATAACATTTTACTTAAAAAATTTTTTAATTTTTTAAATTTAAATTTTAAAAAATTAAATAAAATTTAATTTAAAAATTTTATTTCAATTTTAAACTTTAAATTTTAAATAAAAATTTTTTTAATTTAAATTTTAAAAATTTTAAAAATTATATTTTTTCTCGAAGCATTCTCAACACTAGATAAATTCAGTGAATGATTAAATTGAACTAGTTGTTGTTTCTCTCCCCTGTGATGTAGTTCCTCCCTCTTTATTTTATTTATTTATTTTTTTTTTGCGGGCCTCTCACTGTTGTGGCCTCTCCCATTGCGGAGCACAGGCTCCGGACGCCCAGGCTCAGCGGCCATGGCCCACGGGCCCAGCCGCTCAGCGGCATGTGGGATCTTCCCGGACCGGGGCACGAACCCGTGTCCCCTGCATCGGCAGGCGGACTCTCAACCACTGCACCACCAGGGAAGCCCGTTCCTCCCTCTTAATGTAGAAAGGCCCCCATGGTATAAGTACCAGATTGTTATTTAGCTTTGGCACTACAAGCTTAAGGATGGATAAAGTGATCAGACCCCTGTTTAGAAACCCCCTAAGGAAAACCTCTTTCTGCTGCTCTGTTAATTATTTTGGAAAAATGATAACATAAGGAGGTTAATAGCTCTCATGAATCTTAAGGCTGTGCTAAAACCCCTTCAAGTGTTATTTTGCCAGATTCTTGGAAAGCCCCACTAACCATTCATCAAAAATACACTTGGCTCAATTGACAAATGTTCGTGCGTGTGTGTGTGTGTGTGTGTGTGTGTGTGTGTGTGTGTGTGCGCGTGTGTGTGTATGCCTAAGGTTGAGTTTTGCCTTGGCTGGAAATTTCCTCCATTCCTATTGTCCCACATTTCTGAGAACAACATGACAGAGGTATGTTGTCTGTGGTTTTTTTAGCTCACTTGGCTGGAGCAGCAAGTGACTGAAATCACAGCCTTTGAGGGAACCATTAGCTTCTGACCTGCAACCATGCCCTATCACCCCAGGCCCAGCCAATGTCCCGGCAAAGGCAAAAGAAGATCCGCTTGAAAGGGCAGCCTCACCACCAGAAAAAGGGCACTCCTTGCGAGCTCTGCTAAACAGTGGCTCAGGAGTTTCACCACTTTCCTAAATTCTAGCTCCCTCTGAAGGCGTCAGAAAACCGATCAGCGGGACTTCCCTGGTGGTGTAGTGGTTAGGAATCTGCCTGCCAATGCTGGGGACACAGGTTCGTGCCCTGGTCCGGGAAGATCCCACATGCCGCAGAGCAACTAAGCCCGTGCGCCACAACTACTGAGCCTGTGCTCTAGAGCCCGTGAGCCACGACTACTGAGCCCACGTGCCACAACTACTGAAGCCCTCGCACCTAGAGCCCATGCTCCACAACAAGAGAAGCCACCGCAATGGGAAGCCTGCACACCGCAACGAAGAGTAGCCCCCGCTCGCCGCAACTAGAGAAAAGCCCGCTCACAGAAACAAAGACCCAATGCAGCCAAAAATAAATAATTTTTTTTTTAAAAAAAAGCAAAAAAAAAAAAAAAAAAAAAAAGGAAAACCAATCAGCCATCCATTTTCACACTCCTACTCTTCAGGGATCCATGACCCCTAGTTTTGTCACAGTATCTCCAGCCTGGAGGACCTCATCTCTTTGTAACCTAAGCCACATTTGTATGCAATTTATAAAAATGAACTGCCCAGAACCTTCTTCGAAGGCTCTTTTCTACTATCCACCCCGGCACTGTAGCTGGCAACAATGTGGGGTGGAGGGAGGAACGTGGGCTTTGCAATCAGGTTCGATACTGACCCTTCTACTTACTATTTAGGTGGCTTTGGGCAAATTATAATCTCTCTGATCCTTCATTGCTTCACCTGCAAAAATAGAGCTGATAACACCTATCTTTCAAGGTTGTCTTGAAGATGAAGTAGAGTAATGAATGTAGATGACCTGGAAAGACCATATAACATGGTAGTAAAGAATATGGACTCTAGGGCAAGTTCATTAATCACTCTGCGCTCAGTTTCCTTGTTTGTCAAATAGGACTAGAATACCAATACCTAACTCAGGCTCGTTATGAGGATTAAACTATGATAAACACACAGTTCCGGGGTTGAACTGAGGGCCATGGAAGGGCCAACTGCTGTCCTCGTTGTAATTGTCATCATGCGCTTCCTACTTAGGTGCTCAGTAAACTATAGCCACCAGCAGCCCCCTTCCGTAGGCATCAGGGATTCAAAGGAGAGAGGAGAGGTGGAGGAGGAGGAAGACGGCACAGAAGTTCAGTTTTCTAATTACGTGTTGACGTGCAGACTTCCATGTTCCATCTTGGCAATTTCAATTGTGCTTTTTCTTAACGCCTGTGAAGTGGCATCCACATTATACATTCATTAATAGAAGCTATCTCTGAGAAATCTTTATTCCAGGGCAACTTTGAAAGAAAGCAAAAGCCCTGCCTGCCTCTAGCAGAAGGTTGTCTTTAATTAGTGATGATTGAAGAATGAGGTAAGTCAGTTCTGTTTTGTTTAAGTTGGCTCAAAACTGTTCAGCCACGAGATAATCTCCTGGGCAGGAGACCGTATCTGCTATCGCCAGCAACGTGGATGCTGCTATAATTAGGTGTGCTGGTAACCCAGACAGACAACTCGGCTGTTCCCTTCACAAAAATAAATGTGATCTTGATTTATAGACACAACAGGGCCTGGCCCTTAAGACATCTTTGTAGAAGTCACCTGTTTTGCTTTAAGTCTTTCTAGTGATGACATTTTCTACAACTGGATTCTTCCTGGTTGTTGTTAGGTTGAAAAACTAGGCCCATAAAGAGCCAGCCAGGAAGTCTGAGATCTTCTAGTGTTTGTTAGCTACAGGTTGACCTTTTCCGGTCAGCTTCTGGCGTCCTGTAGGTCTAGTTGACTTGATTCTCTACTTCAGTGATTCTTAAGACTTCAGTGTGCATAAGAACCAATGGGTGAGGGCTTCCCTGGTGGCGCGGTGATTAAGAATCCACCTGCCAATGCAGGGGACATGGGTTCGAGCCCTGGTCCGGGAAGATCCTACATGCTGCGGAGCAACTAAGCCTGTGCGCCACAACTACTGAGCCTGCGCTCTAGAGCCCACGCGCAACAACTACTGAGCCCGCATGCCTAGAGCCTGTGCTCCACAACAATAGAAGCCCTTGCAATAAGAAGCCCATGCACCACACCAAAGATTAGCCCCTGCTCGCCGCAACTAGAGAAAGCCCTGCACAGCAACGAAGAACCAAAGCAGCCAAAAATAAATAAATAAAATAAATAAATTTATTTTAAAAAAAAAAAGAACCAGTGGACAAGCTTGTTAAAAACACAGTTTCCTGGGTCTCAGCCCCATAGGTTCTGACTCAGTGTGTCAGGGTAGGGCCCATGCACTGGCAGCTCTCACCAGCTCACAGGTGATGCCAGTGCTGCTGGTCGAAGGACCAGACTTTAGGTAACCCTACTCTACTCTTTGCTCCCAACACTCCAAACATACTTGGCTCTAAAGTTTCCCAGGTATAATGCTCTGCTGTTTCGTGTCTTTGTTTTTTTTGAACATGCTGATCCCTGGCCAGAGGTGTTTGGTTCACCTCTTTTTTATCTGGCTAATTCCAAGTTGTCTAGCTCAAAAGAGATCTTCTCTGAGAAGCTCCCACCCTCACCCTCTCCACGGTGAGTTTCATGCTGCCCAAGCCTCCTTCGTACCATTCACTTCCCTGTACTGGAATCATTGCGTCCACCGCCAGTCTCCTCCACTGGAAGGACAGAGAGCCCCTGGCAATACCTGACATATAAGAGTTGCTTTATAGATACTTGCTGGCTGAGTGAATGATTCTGGGTAAGAAAGTCTGGGGTGCGGCAGCAGTGTTGGTTTATTCCAGATCAGGAGAAACTAGGTTTAGAGAAGGGGAAGAGATGGGAATCTGTTAAACCATAGACTTCCCCTAGTTATCTCGTGACTCTGAACTTGTTGACAAATAGGCAAGTGTTCCAACGTGCAGGCCTTTTCTGTGATGAGTGTCTACCAGTATGATACTAGCAGATGATTTTAAAATATAAAATAAATTTTACCTGACCCTTCAAAGTAAAGGTGATTATTTAAAGATACTGAATTATGATACTCTAACTGTTGCCACTAACTTGCAGTGGTTAGCTGTGGGCATATAAATTCACCACTAATGGTCACAAATTTCTTAGCTTCAAATTGGTAGTTCACAATGTTAATTTCTTAGTTTTGACTAATGGGCCATGGTTATGTCAGATGTTAATGTCAAGGAAAGTTGGGTGAAGGGCTCATGGGAATTCTTTGTACTATCTTTGCAATTTTTCTATAAATCTAAAACCATCCCAATATAGAAAGTTTTTTTTTAATTATAGTTCAGTAGCTACCACACAGATGTGTTGTTTGCTTCTGCCCCAGAGCCTTTGCACATGCTGTTCTCTCTGTCTGTAGGGTCTGCCTCAGGCATCCCCATGGCTCATCCACATCTCCTTTATGTGTCTGCTCAAATGACATCTTCGTGAGACTTTCCTGATCACCACATTCAAAATTACAATCCCCACTTCCCATATGGAACCCCTCATTCCCCTTCCTTGCTTTATTTTCCTCTATTGTACTTATTACCATCTGCCATATTATTTTTCATGTCTTATTTATTGTGTCTTCCCCCATCAGAATGTAAGCCCCCTTAGGACAGGGATTTCTGTCTCTTACTTCACTGAAGTATTCCCCAAATCCCACAATAAGGACTGATCAATGATAACTTTTCAATGAATAAATGAAAGACGCCAGGCAGGGAAATGACAATCAGAAAAAGAAAGCCACCAACAAAAACAAACAAAGGAGACAGTGACAGCTGCACCAAACTAGCTTCGCTAATGGATGATTAAGAGTCTAAGGCCTAATGGCTAATGACCAAGGAGCTGCAAGTTCAGTTGTGTTTTCCCTGAACTAAGCCATATCTTATTCATCTTTATAACTCTCCTTCTTAGCACATAATAAGCACCAGTGATTGAATGGCAAGACTCACTTTACTAGAGACCAGAGGACTTTGGAAGGAGCAGTAATAAACAAAGTTGGAGACCTGCTGGAGAACTGGGGTTGACCCTTATAAAGGAGAAGGTGTTTTCTAACATATGTTTCTCTCAACATAGAAAAAAGTTAAACACCTCATTCATTTTCGAAGAGCATTGAGTTCCATTAAATATCGATGCTATAACTATCTTAAAATAGGTACATTTTCACAGTTGTGGAGAAGGCCTCAAACCACAAATGTCACCACCACATTTACCAGTTGTCACCAACAAAGCATCACCAATTGTGACTGCAGGGAGTGGGGAGTGTTGCTTTATTAGAGCAAAACCACTTGAGAAGGAAGCAATGAGGCAAGGGCTTCACAGAAATCATTCCCTATTTTGTCCCCTCAGGTTCTGCTTTTAGCTAACTAAATCATAGGACACAGTAGAACAATAGTGACAATAGCACAGTGTCATTGATTTACAGGGCCTGTTAGCCTATAATGAGTGCTTCAAAGCCATGTCATCACACGGGAGAAATTTAGTTGTTCTCTTTCCTCTTCCTATCTTTAAGGTTAAAATGGTGGCTTTGGCCCTTTCTGTTCTTTAATAAGGTATTTTCACTGTGCCATGGTTATATTACACAATGAATTTCCACAGGCCCTACTAATCTCCGCTGGTACTGACAAAGTAAATTCTGTGTATTTACTCTGTGTACAACAGTTAATATGCTACTGGAGGTAAGCAGTTATTATCAAGTATTTATAAAAGTACCATTGCATTAAGAGCAACATATCAGACATTCAGAAAATGAGAAGCAAAGTAAGACGTAGTCTGCCCCCGGAAGGTTTACGGTCTAAGGAAGCCAACGCACAGCAAATGGAAAACTTAGCCGTGCTGGCTGTCTGGGTGCCGGTCTTTATGAAGAAATGGAGTAAATGAAACTGCCTTGACATGATGAGGATGTCATTCATACAGAGTGCTCTTCAGATTGAAATTAGATGCAGCAGCCTTGCAGTACAGAGCCAACAGGCCTTAGTTTTAGTACCACCTCTCCCAGCACGTCACAGTGACAGTCTTCCAGATCACTTGGGCCAAGCCCCACCTTCTTAATCTTGAGAGTGGGAGGGGTTTTTTGTTTATTTATTTATTTGTTTGTTTATTTATTTTTGGCTGCGTTGGGTCTTCGTTGCTGTGTGTGGACTTTTCTCTAGTTGCGGTGAGCGGGGGCTACTCTTTGTTGTGGAGCACAGGCTCTAGGTGCATGGGCTTCAGTAGTTGTGGCATGTGGGCTCAGTAGTTGTGCCTTGCGGGCTCTAGAGCTCAGGCTCAGTAGTTGTGGCACACGGGCTTAGTTGCTCTGCGGCACGTGGGATCTTCCCGGACCAGGGCTCGAACCTGTGTCCCTTGCATTGGCAGGCAGATTCTTAACCACTGTGCCACCAGGGCAGCCCCGAGAGTGGGAGTTTTTTTACCACTTTAGACCTGACAAATGCCAATCTGAAAAATTCCCCCATTTCCATCTAAAACATGCCATGATTTAAGAGGTTCTGACCAAGAGAGAGAGTTTAAAGTGATCATTAATGATTCTCTTCTTATCTCACACACACACACTCACACACAAAATGTGTTTGTCTTCCTCTTTCCACAGTATTACAGGATTTATCCAAACCTGGCCTGAATCCCAGCACACCCAATTCTTCTTGTTTAGGCTCATTATTACATTAAAACATGCCCTACGGGTTCAGTACACTCCCAAACATGGTTTATCTCTATTTCTTGCTTTCCTTCCCTCATTTATCAGTATTTTGCTCAACTCACAGTTCATTCAAATGAGAAGACAAAGAAAAATGAAAGCTCCATCTTTTTCCTTTATTTTGCTAGTGTGTGTGTAGTAGACAGCTCTTATAATACAGCAGATTCAGGTATAGCTCTGATCAAATAGTCTTGCCTACAATAACCACGAGCAGTAAGACCTGATGCCCAGAAGATTTTTAATCCCCTAACCCCACTCTAGCATGATAATAATTTTTTAAAGTTATAATATAAGAAGCTGGTTTTATAACTATGCCTGGGGCATAGTTTCAGGAGTTCCTGGAGAAAGTGAGGGAGGCGCACTTTTCACTCAGTATCCTTTTTCATTTGCAGATCTGCCATGAGCTTGTGTAAGTTTCATTATAATAAAAATTAAAAAGCAATATTGGGCAACATTTATTGTGCATTTACTACATGCCAGGTCTTTTATATGCATTACCTCATTTAATCCACCCACCAATCCTAACGCAATTTTTTTTAAGTTTCTCCGTTTTATAGATGAAGAAACAGGGAGTTAAAAATATATTCAAGGACATACATCTGTAGGCTCAACTGACATTTTATGAGAATCAAATTATATGATAGATATAAAAATGCTGTGAGAAAACATACAAAGGTGAGACAGTATCCTATCAATAAAAGAAGGTGCTTATTGGGTCCCTTTTGGCCAGACTTGTCACAGTAAGTCATGCTGAAACTTAGGCCCAGCTCCAGTCTTGTAATCCCTAGGTTTCTACTTGTTCAGTCTATAACTTCCATTTCTCAACCTTCCTATTAAAGAATTTGACTGGAATTGGAGGTTTTAGGTGTGGGGGAAGTGTTGGCAATGGATGGGCAGGACCTCATTTACCAACACTGCCCTCCCCTATTCCTGCCGATCAGTAGATCAGGGGTGTGTTATTTGTGACCTCTTTCCTTCTCACACCCACAGAAATGAGTGTGGGTCTTCAGGGAAAACAAACTATATTGTGGAAGTTTCCAGGTGTATAGACTGGGTCAACTGAGCCAGGCTTCGGGACTGAAATCAGAATTTTGAAAGCTAAGAGTCTGAAGCCAGTGCATCAAGCATCTCTTTTCAACTACCTGACAGATGTATATAAGCTTAGGAGAGGGACAGCGCTTATTTTAGCAACAGATAGAAGTATATAGCAAATGCTTTTTGTGCCTTTCGGGTTGTAGTTTCATTTTGTTTAATTTTCATATCTAGCTGAGAAAAAAGTTAGGGGGAGTAGGTATGTTCATCTGTACTATAGATAGCCTACCTGATTTCCAGTGGCGAGGTGTCAAAATTCACAAGCTAGCCTGAACCTCAGAGGCACCAGATGCTCATTTTGTGGCGTTCTCCAAATCCTGTCATTGGTTTTCTTCTTAAAACGCCATAATCCTTTCCAGGAAGCTCCCACCTTGTGAACAGATTGGATATTCAGGACGTATATTTTTCCTATCACTGTTTCTGCCACAAACATTTATCCAGGACTTACTCCTCTAGGTGCCGGAGATAGAGGCAAGACAAACAAAACAGGCAAATAATCCCTATGTATAGTCTAATTCGAGGAGAGAGGCCAGAAATAAATACATAAATTGTATTGCATGTTAGAAGGTGATGAGTACCATAAGAAAAAATAAGCAGGGAGTGCTTTGGGCGGGGAGTTGCAAGTTTAAATAGAGCTCCTAAAGAAGGCCTCCCTGAGAAGGTGACATTTGGGCAGATGTAAGGAAATGAGGGAATGAGCTATGTGGAGATCTGGAGGAGAATTGCTCCAAGCTGAGGGAACAGTAAGTGCAAAGACCCTGAGGCAAGAGTGTGTCAGGCATGAGAGGAAAGAGCCAAGAGGCCAGTGTGGTTGGACTGAGCAAAAGGCACGGGCATAGTAGCTGATTTGCTCAGAAAAGTAACAGGAGCCAGACCCTGCAGTGCTTTGCAAACCATCGTAGGGACTTTGGCTTTGACTCCGTGTGGGATGATGGGCCACTCAAAGGCCTCAAACGGAAAAGTGATAAGCATCTGATTTCAGTTTCTTTTTGAAAAATATTAATTGTGAAACAGGTTGCCAGAATGAGCCAGCAAAGCCAGATAAACCCATATTGCCATTGAGCTAAGGTGCTAAGCAGACTCCAGGGAGCTGAGCCCAGAGAACTGGGTTCAGATCCCGGAGGTGAGGGCTCGACTTATAGCTCAGTTGAGTGACTTTGGGCATGTCAGTTAACATCTCTGAGCCCCATTTTCCTCATCGGAGAAATAAGGATGAACAATACCTGGCCCATGGTTTTATTCTGAGGATCAAGTGAACACGGAACATAGAAGAACTTTGTAGATTATAAAACATTATATAGGGCTTCCCTGGTGGCGCAGTGGTTGAGAGTCCGCCTGCCGATGCAGGGGACACGGGTTCGTGCCCCGGTCCGGGAAGATCCCACGTGCTGCGGAGCGGCTGGGCCCGTGAGCCATGGCCGCTGAGCCTGCGCGTCCGGAGCCTGTGCCCCGCAACGGGAGAGGCCCGCGTACTGCCAAAAAAAAAAAAAAAAAACACATTATATAAAGGTCAGGAGGGGTGGTGAGAGCAACAGGGGTTCTGGTTGTGTCATTATCATTTCAGGGAAAATGAAGTCCAGGACCTAAGCCAAAATGCCAGGAATGCAACCTTCCCTTTCCCATTACTTCTTATTAAATAGCCATGGAAAAGGGGCCTCTTCCTCCTCCAGCACTGGAGGTCAAGGAGAGAGACAAGGACCCAGCTGATCTCAACAGAAGGCGCCAGTTGGGCTCCCAGGGGATCAGTCATAACTTACAAGGTGTTTGCAGACTGGGGCCTCCCGGCTTGGTGCGTCCGCTCCCGAGGGGTGTCCTAGTGAAGAATTGTGTCTTCTCTCCCCGGTTCAGGCCCCAGGGCACGGGACTGTCCACAGATGGGCAGCTTCTCCAAATAACCACAGCCCTCTTCTCCTTCCCACCAGGCATTCCTCCTACGGAAGGCTGTTGGATGACCACGACTACGGGTCCTGGGGAAACTACAACAATCCTCTGTACGACGACTCCTAACAAAGGAAGGTGGCCTGGGATGAGGAATAACTAACTGTCTTTATTTATCAGTGCTTATCCAGTAGAATTAATAACAAGTACCTGATGCGCATTGAGCGACAATCCTAAGCCCTGTTTTGTTGGTTTGGTTGTTTTGTTTTCCTCCCTGTCCTCTGGCTGCTACAACTTCCCCTTTCTGGTACCAAAAAAAAAAAAAAAAAAAAAAGAAAAAAGAAGATTATTTAAAAGTGAGTGGAGTCTGACATGCACCTGACATGGGCCAACCCTAAGCCGTCCAGGCCGGACGCCACGGTGGAGGTGTCTGTACCCAGCTCAGGTCCCACTGCAAGAAGAAACAGGAAGAGGGGTCGAGTTGTGTCATCAACGGTTACTTTTAGGGGAACTTTCAGTGTGTGGTATTTCTTAAACTTTTCTTTAGGAGATTCCATTAAGTCTCAATGAGGGTAAAGGCAGTGAGTGCTGAGAGGAGTTCACCCTGCAGGGAAGGAAGCAGGGGTTTCTCAGATTCCTTTTTAATCTCAATTTATCTGGTTGTGTCTGACAGGACACCTGCTCGGCTCTGCTAGCTGGACGCCAGTTTCTTAGATGCCTAATTAAGGAAAGAGGAACCTAGAAGGTGCCCTGGGGGAGGGCAGCTGGCCGAGGGGCAGAATAGCAGGCTGCTGTCAGATCTCAGCCTGCCTGCTACCTTGCCTCCCCTCCAGGATACCTGTCTCTGCTGAGGATGCCTGTTCTAGTCGACTGCAGCTGGGACCCCAGCCCACAAGCTTTCAGCGGTTCCTCAGGAGGAGGCTGTGAGATGAGTTTAGCTGTAGAAAAGAAAGGGAGAGGCGTGTGAAGTGAGAGTGCAATGGGGCCGTGGAGGAGGCTGGGAGGGAAGGGGCGTGTAACATACACCACGAACCTCATTAGGGAAGGTAAGATCAGCCCTCAATAACCATCAGAGACATCCACTGCCTGGAGGAGCCTGTAGACTCCTTGCTTTCTACCCACAAAGCAACTGGTTCCCTGCCTTACTGTCTGTTGGATAAAGGCCGTAAACTGATTGTTGTTGTTGTTCTTGTTGCTTTTATTTTTTTTAAAGGCACTAGTTTGTCTGCAGTTGCTCAGTGAGGCTTTTCCGTACAGACACGGTGATTAATCCGTTTATTTTCCCCCAAACATTTACCTTACTAATTCTGCTGTTTGATAAATGGACACCCCTGGGTACCTAGTTTTAAAATCCTGCACCCCGAATTCTGAGACAGAGCTGATCATCTGTGGGCATCCATTTCCAGCAGTGCTTCTCAGCAGCAGGTCATTTTGCTTCCCCTGCCCCATCCAGGGAACGTTGGAAAATACCTGGTGATATTTTCTGAGTGTCACAATCTGGGGGTGCTACCGCTGGGTAGAGGCCATGGAGGCACTGAACATCCCACGATGTACAGGACAGCCTACCCCAACTAACAGTTATCTGGCCACACAGGCCAAGAGTGCCGAGCATGAGAAACCCTAATTTATTGTGATGCTCGTCGTTGCGACAAAACAAGACGCCCCAGGTTAGTGATAGTTTTTACTTTTTACCTAAATGAAATGATTCGTTCAATTTTTATCTTAAAAGTATTTAGTTTGCTGGCGGATGGGTTGTTTTTGCTATGCATGGTTGCCTTTTTATTTCTGTGTGTTTTCTATATAGCTTTATTTCATGGCTCTAACCCTGTCCTCCTGAAACACCTGTGGATTAGCAGCCGGCATTTTATGTCCCGATTTCATAGAGTAGAAAATATACATTGGGTTCTGTTTCAGAATGTGTCATAGTGTCCTATGCTATCATAAAGAACTTGAAACTGCATCATATTTTATTTCTAAACTTGGACCTGCTGCCATGACTCTGTTTAGTTTCCAGAAACTTGACCCTCAACTCCTCCTGTGGCCCAGCAAAAGCACTGACATGAAAACGGCCGCTGCCGTGCTGGGCTAAACTTCTCTGGTGGCAGAGACATGAGGGCCGGTGACACTTTCCATGATGTGCCAATCCCCCGCTCTGAAAGAAATGATTCCTAAACTCCTGAGGTACCAAAGAAGAATGAGCAACCTCCAGAGGTATTTTACAACAGGAGTGGGGAATAAGAAGTAGGCTTCTAGGAATTCTTACATCTCTGATTATTTAAAAAAAAAAAGTGGACATTCTCAGAAAAATGGCCAGGAATGACCAAGGGTACCCCTTCTGACCATGCTTGGCCGCAATAATTATCCCTCTTTCCTACCCTCACGCCCTTTATAGGCTTTCGGTTCGGCAAAGGACAATTCAGTAACGACAGGACAGTCCATATATCCTTTTCCTCCCTCGGCCACAGACGTGTTGACAAAACGTCCATGAAGCACCTTTGGAGAGGTGGTCTTCTGGGTGTTGCTTCAGTCATAAATACCGGGTGAGAGGGACCAGCCTCTTCCCAGGGAATCCTGACTCAGCTAGCATCTTTCCCTACCAAGGCTGCTGTTGTACAAGAACACTTGATGGGTTGGTTGCTCTTATTAACTGCCAGATCCTTAGGGTAAAGAGAGGGATCTGGACCTACAGCAGATGCATTCAGCAAGGTGACAGCTTCCCATAAACACTCTGACACTCCTTGTTTATGTTAGTGTAAAATACCGACCGGGTGAACCTTATTTTGCCAAGCGCATTTTTCTATTTTTGAGTTGGCCAAAAATGTTAACAACTGCATTCAACAAATATTGCTTAACACACTCACACTCACACACACACACACACACCCCTGAAATATACGCCAATAACTGACGTCCTTTACCTCAGGGAGCGAGTCTGTTCAGGCCTGCTTAAGGGAAATGGCTCCGGTGGATCTAAAACAACCATATACTCTCCAGGGACCGGACTAGTCATAATGCATTAGAGAGAATGTCAGAGCAGGAGAGAGGCCAGCAGCCTCTTCTAGGTCACAGATTGCAAATGATGACAGAGTGGGGTTCAAGTTCGTTTTCTTTTACCGTGGCCCCAATGAAGTCTCCTGCCCTCCCTGGACGTCTGTGTCTTCATTTCTTAGTCGGGCGTGATGCTGTCCTATGGACCTCACCCCATGCTACCTCACAAATGTGTTGTGAGGATTAATGAAATCATGTCTACAGTGTTTTCAATTTCTGGAGAAAAATATTTATAGACATTTTAAGTATTACATAAATGTATAAGTGATCTCAGTTTCTTGTTTGACTGATGTGTTGTTTTTACTTAAATCTATGAAACGACAGCTGTATAGTAACTACATACAGACAGCTGTTACAACTCCAAGCTAACCCCCAATGCCACTGCCTGACTCCTGGGACCATGAAGGATGGTTTCCATCCCTGAATGAAAGGATGGCCCAGGACATAGGTCTCACAGACTATTGAGTTACGGTAACACATACGGATACCTGAACGCTAACAGCAGTAGACCTGGCCTTTACCATCCCAAAGTTTTCTGAGTTCTTTGTGGAGTTGATTTTGGTTTACTGTCATCTGTTTGCCCTTTATCTTGCTTGCAAGGGTGCATGGTTCAATCCCTCGCATCTGGGAAATGAATTTTGCAACTGGGCCAGATGCTAATTTGCACGCTGATTCACCTTCTTTGCCTTTTATCTCTTTTTGGCAAATGAATGTACCATTTCAACCTTGATTTTTAAAGTGCTAGTTGATATTGGTAATAGTGCTAACCAAGAGACCAATGCCAGATTGCTTTTTGGGGGTGAGTTAGCCAACATCATTTCAAGATGGAAAATTGCAACTTCTTTGATATTTGATCTCATTGTATCTACATTTGTTGTAAGACGTATTGCATACTAATGATAATTATATCAATTAAAGTTCTTAAAAGCTTGCACCTGACAGTGTTGATTCACATTTTGATGTGTTTTGTCATTCAAGCCATTCGGTTCCTATGCTCAGTACTGCTCAGATTAAGTAGCCCTGGCTTATTCTTAGAGAAAATTTATCCCACATCAATAAATAATACTTTCTGTAGAGTGGGAAGTTCTCTCTGATCTTGAAACAGAATTGAAGGATGTCAGAAATGAAGACACTTTCCAAGTAATGATTTTACTCTTAACCATATACCATACCTTATAAAATAGTTATAAAAATAAACACTGATTCAATAAACAGGTAGTGATCCATGATAAGTCACATTAGGCAGTAGCAGTACATTTGATACTTGCTTTGTTCTCCTTCAAAAAATTCGGCATACCCATCCATCTGACAGTTAAATAGCAAGCGATTTCAATCATCCAGAATATAATTTCCACCCCCAGAAGCCAACCAAAGACTATTCTGATTCTGAAGAAGGCAGCAATAACAAAGCCCATGTATCTTGCAACATAGGAGAGCAGTGGATCCACCTGCAAACTAGAGCAAGTTGATTTGATGATGGATTTAAAATTGAGGTCAGATTTAATATGTTTAGGTACCTGGCTTCCAGTGGCACAGCATGGAGGATTGCTGGGGAGGACTCACGATGAACAAAGAGGACCAGACGTGAAACAACAGACCCTTTCCCATTGATCATTCGGTCATTTCTTTTTTTTTTTTTTTGGTACGCGGGCCTCTCACTGTTGTGGCCTCTCCCGTTGCGGAGCACAGGCTCCGGACGCGCAGGCTCAGCGGCCATGGCTCACGGGCCCAGCCGCTCCGCGGCACGTGGGATCTTCCCGGACCGGGGCACGAACCCGTGACCCCTGCATCGGCAGGCGGACTCTCAACCACTGCGCCACCGGGGAAGCCCTCGGTCATTTCTTGAAGACCTGCCATGGGCACAAAAGCAAGTAACAGCTCCATTATTCCAAGCTTGCCTGAACAGGATTGGTTGGAAAGCACATTAAGTGTGTATAGAAAGAAAAAGCCTAATAATAATGTGTAGTGTTTACATATTATGAATTATTGGTTCCAGATCAATTTTTTCCCTGTATCATAGCTTTTCCGAGTCAGGTCATAATCTGTTTTAATCACTGAGTAACCTATCTTCAATCTTCTACTCTCCTAATATTCAGTAGTTTGTACCAATAGCTAGTAGCTATATTTTGATTTTTGTCAGAAAGGACTGAGTCACGAATGACACTGAAAAACACTGATCAAATTGGGAAAACACCTGTAAGAGGAGTGACCTCTTCTCTTAAGGATGTAGTCTTTGGCGAGTGTAGAATGGACTACATTTTCTTCACTAAAATAGCATTAATCCGTTCCAGTCAACAAATGTATTGTGTTTCTATTTAAGCAAGACACTGAATATTTACTAAAAAGAAGCAATGTATATTCACTAGGAATTTTAGGTGCCTGTGGGCAATTGTCTAATGTAACCCTTGCATCAGCTTTAGGGGTCATTACACTCTCGCCATCTTACAGATGGGGAAACTGAGGTTCCAGGATATTAAATTCATTCACGCATGGACTGAATCCTTCTGTGTGCTCCACAGTGAATGCGACGCCCCCTGCTATCCAAGCATTTACAGTGTAGTAAGTGACAGAGGTGGGAATCAAACCAGGTCTGTCTGTCAGCAGAGCCATTTCCACCCACGGGACTGGTATCTGATATAACCCAGGTCTTAAGACTCTCAGATCCCTTGCAAAGTCCCCCTCAGCTATTTTGGGCCATCTCGAGGGTGCCTGGTATGCAGCCCAGAGCAAGCCCAGGCAGCTCCTGAGCACATACCCCCTGCCAGGCACTGTCACCTTTCTGCTGACTCCTGCTGCCCTGCTGGGCTGTGTTCTCTGCCAAGGGGGAGACTGCCTCCCCTTCCCCCAGTTCTGCAAGAGCACAGGCCCCCGCTGTCACCCAGCATTTTAGTGAAAACCTCTCTCTCATTGTCCCCTTGCAGCCTCCCTGCTCTCCCCTGGAGTCAGATGTGAGTCCACAGCAGCCTGGACTAGGGACGCTGCCTTTGGTGTCACTGCCCCCTCTTGTCCGAAGGCTCCATCGTTGCACTAACTCGTCTTTCCTTGGTGTCGTCATAATAATGCTTATTCTCACATAGACTAACTGTGTCAAAGATACTGTTCTAAGCATTTTACACGGATTAACATCCCTGTGAAGGAGATATTGTTAATATCCCCATGGGTACAGATGAGAAAACTAAGGGCCAAAAGGTCTAGAAGCTTGCCCCAGGTCGTACAGCTGGTAAGTGGTGGGGCAGAGTTCAAATGTCACCAGTGGACCTCCAGAGTCCATGCTCTTGACCACTTCCAGAGAGCCCTCACTCTGTGCCAGAGGTTCCTGGCACATACACTGGGCCAGCCATCCCAGTGAACCCCGTGGGACAACCCGAGGCCAAGGCTGGGTACCCACTGCAGAAACAAGATCCCTACCTATAGGAAGGTTTCTAGAGTAGCCAGGGGCCCACCCTTAGGGCACCCGGCCGACCAGACTCTAAGCTGCCTCTGTGTAGATTCTGGCATTGCCAGCCAAGGTCACCCACCTGACAACCACTGTCATCAACAGCAGGGGACTCCAGGCTGACCCTTCCCAGGCCCCAGACCACACAGCAGCTACGGTGAGATGGTCCAGACTGCCCTCTTATTCTCCCACTGACCATGTCTCCCTTGGCACTTGGACAGAAGCCACCACAGCAAACACTGCTGGGCAGAGTGTTGAAAAGTTCCAGTCAGTCAGAAGCCAGATGTCGTCGGGTGGTGTGAGACACAAATGCCCACAGCTCAGCCCCTGTGCCAGGACATTCAGCCCTGTGACTAGGGTTCACCAGGGGAGAAAAAAACAGAACAAAAATCACTTTTCCTTGAATTTGTGGGATGTATATTAAAATCTTAATATGAAGTTAAGGATTTCAGATAGAAATGAGAGTCTTACACAAGCTTTGCTAGAGCAGGAAGAGAAGAGGTGAGGGAAGCCGTGCCAGATAACTGCTGACGTTGTGGGTCTCCGGGAGGCTGCAATGTCTCAGGCTGCAGCAGTGAGGCAGGTGGTTCTAAGGAGCTCACGGGAAAGCCGCAGCTGCCCACACACCTGCTGGCAACAGTTTCTGGAGAATGGCCTTGCCTTTTCCACATTGTACCTGAGAACCTCTTATGGACGAGTTCTAGCCAGAACCTTTCAGGAAAGGGAATTGCAAGAAGCGTGGTTCCTGCCCTCTCCTCTGTATTGCAGAAGCACAGGGTGGAAACAATGCTGAGCTGAACACGGGCAGTACAGTCCATTCGTCTTTCCCCAGATTAGAACTTCCCCCAGAAGACATAACATCATGTTATCCCTAATGTGATACAACTGTCCCTTAAACAACTGAGGATGCACTCACCTGCTCCTGAAAAAGAAAGACACTGCCTCCCATATGTCACTTTATCTCCGAGAATATTCACTCGTAGTTCAGATGCACTGTTCCTTTGCTTTCCTGTGACTTAAGTGC
The DNA here is from genome assembly GCF_026419965.1 of Kogia breviceps. Classification (NCBI taxonomy): domain Eukaryota; kingdom Metazoa; phylum Chordata; class Mammalia; order Artiodactyla; family Physeteridae; genus Kogia; species Kogia breviceps. The sequence goes on from NC_081315.1 coordinate 56,593,973, forward strand.
CAGATTATAGGGTTAGCTGCTTTATATTGGCTAGAGGGGACATGAGAAAGGATAGAAAAGGAACTGATTAATATATATACCTATATCCCTATCAAAGCAAGGAGGAGAATATGCCTCGTTAACAAAAAACTTCCTTTCTGCAGCTAGTCACATGACACGTTGCTGTCCATAGCTTTCTTCTCCCACTCGCAGGCTCCTTTTATCCTCAGCCACCATCTATCTCCTCTGGTCGTGGTTCTTTACGTGGCAACGCAGATGTTCTGTCAAAATGTGAGTACAACTTGGGGACTGGAGAAAAGAAAGGGAGCTACTGAACTGGACACTTTTTATAATGCTGTTGCTTTATCTTGCTTATAGTCATTAAATCATTACTTTTATATACATTGCTGTTACTTCTGTTTTCTTTAAAGATATAGTAAATGAAGTTTTATGAACCCACAAAATGCATATAGTTTTATTTTGACCTAAATTTTAAATGAACACGAAAGAGAGAGAGAGAACAGCTCACATTGCATATAATGTACCAAATCCTCTCCCCTCCCACTAGCCCTCCAGCCCATTCATCCACTCCCAACAAACAGAAAAAAAAGGTAGGGGGAGAAGATAGACAAAGGGTTCAAAACCCCTCTCAGCATTTTGCTTGCTGTAGGCAGAGCCATGGCCATCGCTGCCCCCAACCACCCACCGATAGCTCCCAGCTCCCTGCCTCTGCTTGGGGTCTTGTGAGGAGAAGGATGCAGATTTCCAAAAGCTGGAGCATGATAAAAAGACCTGCTGGAATGAGCAGGGTTTCCTTTAATTTATTCACTTTCACCGTGGAAGTTCCAACAGGCACACTGCCCTCCGCATCCCTCCAATCGACCTCCCACCGATGAGGAAACTCCAGGCTGCAGACGGGTTTGCTGAGCCCCGAAAACAAGCTCTGGAGCTGATAAGTGATCAATGAAATACGGGAAAAGTAACCCCCAACGGTGATTAAATCTCAGGTCCTGAGGCCCAGAGGCTATTTGAGCCGTTGTGCTGTCTCCCCCTGAACATCCATTTCTGAAAAGCAGTCAAGCTCACCAAGCAGCCCTCCTCATGCGGGCACAGCTTTGAGACTTTCGTTGCCTTTCAAGGGTTCCCAGCATCACCTGGCTGTTGGCCTCTTCTCCTCCAGAATGGAGAAACTGGGGCTCAGAAAGATTAAATGACCCTCCCATGGTCACAGAGCTAGTAAGAGGCAGTCTCGATTTCAATCCTGTCCTTCTTACTCCAAAGCCCATCTTCTATTTAGTGTAATGCTTCTCAAACTTTAATGTGCATGCAAATCACAGGGGATCTTGTTAAAATGCAGATTTTGAGTCATAGTTTGGGGGTGGGGCATACATTCTGCATTTGTAATAAGCTCCCAGGGGGCGCTGATGCTAAAGTTTCCAGGCTGCCCCCTGACTGTAAGCTGCAAGGCAATATAAAATGAAGCCTCCTACTCTAATCCCAGGTGAACCCCACAGGCCTGACCAGAAGCAGTCCTCAACAGAGGTGATACACCACCTCTTAACGGCAGGGAAGCAATGTGTGGAAGCATAGATTAGTTTTGGTCTTTAGTCATTGCTATGACAGTGGAGTTACTGGCATTTCGTATCTGAGAGTGAAGAGCGCTACAAATCTGACAACGTGTGAAATAATCCAGGTTGGTTTTCTAAGAACAGTCCTGCACGGCACAGAATTGTCCCACCTGGAATTCTTACGGCTTGCTCATCAGGGAACTCTGAACAGTAGCATGGAGCTGTGTGCACTGCTGCGGGCACCATCTCTTTGGCTGCCTTACTTCCATTACTTGTTCTCAGTCATTAGAAACATCAGCTCTGCTCTGCAGCTGTTCTGCTGCAAACTGTCATCGCTGACAGCTGCTCTCCAGGATATCACTGCACACGCATGAGCGCACCTTGATGTCTTTCTTCCTGGTACTCTAACGCGTTAACAGAAAAGATGATCTAAGATGGGCCTAATCTGAGAGAAGTATGCTCACATATTTCTGGGTACCCCCAAAGAGCACAGAGATGTTGCTGTCACACAGGCTTGGACATGTTAGGAAAGCAAGTAGGCCAGCTGATAAATTCACATCATTTTGCATTCCATGAGAATTTCAAAAGGTATTTATTGAGAAGATGGGAGAGGAGCTGATACCTACTAAGCTTCTGCTATGTGTCAGGAACTGGACAGATGCTTTACAAATATTATTTCATTGCATCTGTAGCATTGAGTCATCATTACAAACTCAAACTCTGAGCTGGAGTGTCTGGGTTTGAATCTCAATTCAACTAATTAACCAGTTATATTACCTTGAAAAAAACATTTACCCTCTCAGTGCCTCAGTTTCTTCATCTGTGAAATGGGGATCAGAAGGGTACCTGCCTCTTTAGGCTTCTATAAAAGTTAAGTGAATTAATACCTGCTGAATGCAGACAAAAGCTATGCTTGCTAAATAAAATAGCCATGCAAGACAAATTATTTTTCCATATTTTACAGATGAGGAAACTGAGGCTTACCCAAATTCACGTACCTACAATCTGGCAGAATCTATCTGATCAATCGTGATAAAAACTAAGATTCAGTGAGAACTGATTATGTACCAGACACTATTTAAAGTAATTTAGTAGCATCAACTCAATTAATCCTTACAACAACCCTGAAAGATAAGTATTATTATCCCATTTTGCCATATGAATAAACAGACTTGCCACCGGGTACGTATTTGTTTAGTGGTGAATCCAGGAATTGAGCCCGGGGGTTGGCTCTGGAGCCTGAGAGCTACAGTTCCAATGTCATGCTTTATCCATTTCCTCACCTACCCCTGTTGGTCTTCTACTGTGTATGCAGCACGGAGCTAGGCATACTTTGGATAAAAAGAAGTAAAAGTCACAAAGGTCACTTTCAAATTAATAATGTAATGCCATGTCTTTATCTTCTTATAGGATAGATTATTGGTAAAAGCAGCCTCTAAAAATAAACCTGCAGTTAGGTCTCATTTCTGCCAATTACTAACTTTGATGACCCTGGACACACTGCTTAATCTCCCTGAGCCTCAGATTCCTCACCTAAAAACACGTAGATGATAATACTTACTTGGCAGTGGTGCTTATAAAGTCTAAGTAAGATCCTTTATGCATATTGTCTGCAAACTGAGCACTGCTCAATGTCTGTTAACCCTCATTTCTTCTTTTCCTTTCTCCATGCCTCAGAAGGTATGACAAACTGGAATTAGAAATGCAAATATTATTGACACATGATTTACAATAAAGTTTGTGGATAACAGCTAGAAGAGTCCCAGAGTTGACTCTTGAATTGGACTTTCACTCCATAAAATCCATTCCATGTAATTAAAATATAAAATAATCATGGGAAAAAAACCCTCGCTTTGGATACACACTTTGACAAACATATTTAATATGTAAAAACAAACACAGAATATAAATCTCTGGGCTTCCCTGGTGGCGCAGTGGTTGAGAATCCGCCTGCCGATGCAGGAGACACGGGTTCGTGCCTTGGTCCGGGAAGATCCCACATGCCGCGGAGCAACTAAGCCCGTGAGCCATGGCCGCTAGGCCTGCGCATCTGGAGCCTGTGCTCCGCAACGGGAGAGGCCACAACAGTGAGAGGCCCGCATACCGAAAAAAAAAAAAAAAGAAAAGAAAAGAATATAAATCTCTATTTTAAAATATCTCGAGGGTGAGGGTGGGCATAGGCTGTTTGGTTCCTGAAAATTGGACTGAAGATGTTGTCTTTTCCTGGTAATTTTCTTAGTAATCAGAATCAGCAGCTTGCACTGCTCTAGGGACCCTGGAAATGTTCAATATTTGGTTCTCTTGGGGAAAAATTTTCCACTGATGAGTGAATGAGTGTGAATGGTCAATTCTAAGGGAGGAGTTTCAAAGGTGACTTCTCTTACAGTGATCATCCTGCTCCTTTTTCAAAAGCATGAAGCATCTATCTTAACGGTACCCTTCATCTTTGAAGACAGCTCACTTCTCCAGAGAAGCCTTCCCTGTCTTTATATCAGCCTATTCAGCTTCCCCTGAAATCTGAAATTTGCCAGCCAGGTATCTTTCTGAATGACTAACCCATCCTTTACTCCACTTACCACCTTTTCCTTTTGGTTTCCCAAGCTCTGTTCATAAGATTTTTAAAAAGTGACAACCAATGCCTTATTGATAAGCTAAGAATTTATAGCTTAGTTCAGAGCATGCATGCTCTTTAGCCAATCATGAATTCATATAATCAAAAGCTGTTTTCACCTTTCACATCAGCACACCACATTGTGTTGTCACTGATTATTTGCAATGACTTAAGTCTATTCAAAACACATCAGCTTCAGCTATTAGGTATTCATAAATACAAAGTTTGTTCATTATGGTTAAAGTGCTATTTATGATAAGCCTGTAAAGATTTGAACTTCTCAAGTTAAGCCATCCTAAGTTATGGGGTATCTGTTTCCAAATATTACATTAATCACATATGATGTCTTTGCTCAAAATGGGAATTCAGGTCTGTTAACTAATCCTACTAACAGCGCTTCTCTTGGAGCTAGAAAAAAGATTCCAGGTCTCAACTGAATTATTTTTGGCAGTCAGTAATCCCATGTCCCAGAGACGAAGTTCTTTGCATAATCAAGTTTTTAAATGTCAATATGGTTTGGAGGGTTATTAAAGTATTTCTGACTTTTGGGCTTCCCTGGTGGCGCAGTGGTTGAGAGTCCGCCTGCCGATGCAGGGGACGCGGGTTCGTGCCCCGGTCCGGGAGGATCCAACATGCCGCGGAGCGGCTGGGCCCGTGAGCCATGGCCACTGAGCCTGCGCGTCCGGAGCCTGTGCTCCGCAACGGGAGAGGCCACAACAGTGAGAGGCCCGCATATGACCAAAAAAAAAAAAGTATTTCTGACTTCTGAAAAGGCTTCTAAATATCCTAAGGTTGTTTAATCTTTCCTAATGAAATTAGATAAAAGATGAAGTTTTTGTCAATCTGAAGGGGATCCCAATACAGAGCCATGGATGCTGAGTGACATGTCTGCACATTTAGTCCTAAAATATGTAGCCCTGAATCCAGAGAAAATAGCCTAGCCTTGGAAGAGTTGAAGTCACAAGCTTGAAAAGCTTAAACAAAGAGAAGCCATGAGGTATGCTTACAGCCCTTTAATAAATAACTTATTTATATTGAGCATATTCCCAACCCAATTTCATGAATTGGCCCTTCTAAGAATTTGCAAAGTTGGAGGACAAAGTAGTATCTTATTTAATGGTAAACAAGACCAGCATACGTCAAAATCTTCTGCTGTATGCCACGTGAAAGAAGTAGGAAAGTGACAAAGAAATGGCCATTGACCCAGATGACATATAAAGACCAGGTCCATTAGTAGTCATGCCTACAAACATTTTACAAATGAACATGTAAGAATATTTTCAACCTTGCTAGTGATTTTTAAAATTCTAAATAAAACTAGTGCACCATATTGCATCGTAAGTTTAGATAACCACGAAAAAAAAAAAATCCTCAACTTTAAAAACCAAGGTATCCAATACCAGAAATTCTGCGATGAAACTATCATTTCATGTATTTCTAGTGGGATATAATTTGGCACAATCCTTCTGTCACAGGTCAGAAATCCAATAATCATACTCCCAGATAGAGATTTGTGTGCAGGAGGCTTACTGGGGAGTGATTGGGGACGGGGAGAGGTGAATTGGAATTGCAATACCATGGCAACAAATGTCTCAGTCAATCCCACAGGAAGCTCTGGGGCTGAGATGATCCTCCAAAGTTGTCTCAAATTGGGGTATCATTTACAGGCTCTCCTCTGCATAACTTTGCATGAGGCAGCTCTCTCCATCCTGTAGAAAGTCCCAGAAAGGGAACTCTCTGAGAGCTGCCTGCCACCAACACTCTTACCAGCTGGGGGAATGAATGAAACAAGCTGGAGGGGGATCTGGGTGGCACACCGTGGCATCCTGTGTAGACAACTCCTTGCTCCCCTTGGATCCACTTGCTTCATATAATAAATTCTGGAAGAAAATCTTCCAGTATTCTGTTTGGCTTCTTTTCCTGGGAGAATCTTACGAGAAGAAGGTTAGTAAGAAAAACTGCCATCCCTGCCATTGAACAGGCAGTAACAGACACTCATTCTGCCTGTCCTCCACCACCTATTCTAGAATCTCTCTGCCCTCAACTAGCACCTCTGCTGGTCTAGGTGGCTAGGTTACAGAGATGGCACAGACACTTATCTCTGCATCAGAGTGGCCGTGACCAACAGGCACAGGAAAATATGCTCAACATCACTAATTATTAGAGAAAAGCAAATCAAAACTACAGTGAGGTATCACCTCACACCAGTCAGAATGGCCCCCATTAAAAAATCTACAAATAACAAATGCTGGAGAGGGTGTGGAGAAAAGGGAGTCTTCCTGCACTGTTGGTGGGAATATAAATCGGTGCAGCTACAGTACTATGAAAAACAGTATGGAGGTTCCTCAAAAAACTAAAAATAGAGTTGCCATATGATCCAAAAAATACCACTCTTTGGCATATGTCTGTACAAAACTACAATTCAAAGAGATACATGCACCCCTATATTCATAGCAGCACTATTCACAATAGCCAAGACATGGAAACAACCTAAATGTCCATTGAAAGATGAATGGATAAAGAAGATTTGGTACATATATACAGTGGAGTACTACTCAGCCATAAAAAAGAATGAAATAATGCCATTTGCAGCAACATGGATGGACCTAGAGATTATCATACTAATTGAAGTCAGAAAGAGAAAGACTAATACCATATGATATGACTTATATGTGGAATCTAAAATATGACACAAATGAACTTATCTGCAAATGAAAACAGACTCACAGACATAGAGAACAAACGAGAGAGGCCACGACAGTGAGAGGCCTGCGTACCAAAAAAAAAAAAAAGAATAGATCTGTGGTTGCCGAGGAGGGACGGGGAGAAGGGATGGATTGAGAGTTTGGGATTAGCAGATTCAAACTATTATATATAGGGTGAATAAACAACAAAGTCCTACTGTATAGCACAGGGAACTACATTCAATATCCTATGATAAATCATAATGGAAAAAACTATGAAAAAGAATGTATATATATGTATAACTGAATCACTTTGCTATACAGTAGAAATTGACACAACATTGTAATTCAGCTATACTTCAATAAAATACATTTTTAAAAAAGAGAGTGGCCATGGGCCACTGGTCACCGTGACCTTCCCAGGCTGTGTTTGCTGCTACATTTACCATCAAAACTGGGCAAACAGTTACCAAGAGCATCCCAAGTGGATCACCTGAGTGTCAGATATAGTCTTCCTGCCACTAGCTGCCCTACCTCTGCCTGATGGTCAGCGTCAATTACTCCCGCCAGTATGGTGACTACGCTCTTTTCCTGCTGGCCTCTTGGAGAAAGATCTTTAAAGTAACTGAGCAGGAGCTTAATCCTGTTAATGACCTTAGTAGGATCTTGCTGTGTTCCTTGATGGACCCATTACCCCTTTAAGAACCAAGACGATGAAACGTTAGAATCCAAAGTTGCAGAGAAGGGAAGCACAAACCCCCCAAAGGGGCCACTGGGGCTGATGTTAGCAAAGTCACTACTACTTTCACCTTTTGCTTCCAGGATCCATACCTTCCACATCTTGCAAACACAGCACCAAATAATATGTAATGACTTGAGGCATCTGCTCCATCTTAGAGGATCGCGTCCCATATGCACAGAGTGTTCTCTCCAAGGTGGCACCTCAGCTGGACCTCCAACAGACTGCACCCGTGCGCTGTCGGTCCAGCAGCCTGTGGGGGGGGTGGGGGGGTGTGATAGGACTGTAGACACCTTGTTCACATACCCACCATTCACCTCCTTTGCTGCATAGTGTTAGTCTCTTGAGCCAATGCAATTTTATGTGGGACGCCACGTTTATGGATCAAGCACTTCTCAAGCCTCGGTCAGTGGTGCTGGCCGAGGCCTTGCCAGCAGAAAAGGCAAACCCATGTTTGGAATAGGTGCCAAACCCAGTGTGAAAGGGCCCGTGAGCCTGGACCTACTGTAGATCCCTTGTCTGCTCTGAGACCCACACAGCTGGCCATCTTCCATGTCACCCCGTAAGTGGACTGAATCAACATTCCCAGTGTGCTGCACCCAGATATCAGAGACACCTATCAGGCATTGTCTTCTTTCCTGGTGGTGGGACGTGCAAGAGGCAATAATCTGCCCACAACTAGAGAGAATGTTCCAGAGTGCTTCAGACCATTAGACTAAAAATTACATTGATGCTGTGGGCCCCTGAATCTCCTTAGGGTTTATCTCCAGCCCTCTGGAACAAATTGTATTCATTTGTATTCATTTTCTATTGTTGTAAAAAAATTACCATAAATTTAACAGCTTAAAACACCACCCAGTTCTATAGGTCGGAAGACAGGCAGACCCAGTTGGATTCTCTGCTTGGGGGCCAAAGTCATGGTGTCATCTACGTAGCATCCCAGATCACCACTGTTAACACATTGAACAATTCCACTGCCACCACACGCAACAGGCTCTCTGTGTTCTGCCTGCTGTCAGTAGGTCTTACTTGCTGCACATTTTTTTGCGTAATATTCTGAACTTCATGCACTAAGTAGCCACTATTTGTATTTACGACTTTCACTCTACTTTTTTTTTTTTTTTTTTGCGGTATGCGGACCTCTCACTGCTGTGGCCTCTCCCATTGCGGAGCACAGGCTCCGGACACACAGGCTCAGCGGCCATGGCTCACGGGCCCAGCCACTCCGCGGCATGTGGGATCCTCCCGGCCGGGGCACGAACCCGTGTCTCCTGCATCGGCAGGCGGATTCTCAACCACTGCGCCACCAGGGAAGCCCCACTCTACTTTTTAAAATTAGAACCTGTGGCCTGCTTCACGGCCAGCTATTCCAGGTGAATAAAACAGTAAGTGTTTTCATGTTTCAATGGCATCTCTTTTACTAGCTATAAACATGACTAGTCGTCCTTCAGAACTAATCTCAATGTATATTTTCCTATCTACATCATGACTTACAAAGTTATTACTAACTAAAGGAACAAAATTCTCCCTGGCAAGTTGAATGTTTTTCCCCAACCCCTCTTTACAATTGCATTTTATTTGGTGTTATTGTTCATGTTTGTTATTTTTGATTTTCCAACCTCTCTTTACAATTGCCCACAGCATCAATGTAATTTTTAGGAATAAAGAGAACAAAAACTTGTCAAGCTACTTTCCCTCACTTTTCCCTTAATGTGACAAATGTCAGGAGCTTTTTAAAACTCTGAAATCAGTGGTTTTATAGAGCTGCAAAGCAAGATATTTATTATTATTGTGCACCTGTGATAGTAATTGCCCCTTCACATTACATTTTATTGATATTGAGCAATACACAACAGAAGCATGTCATAAAGGAATTTTACTAATAACCCTCAAACATAATACTTATTAACTTTGTGACTAGTTTTACAAATTCCTGTGATTTGTACAATAAATGCTTATTTTTGTAATGAGTAGTACTACTTTAAATATTCATCTTCCTTTTTGGTCTCTTCTTTGCCTTTATCAACAAAGTTTGTTGATATTATACTAGAAAGCATCATTGTGTGCTTATCCTTGGAAAATGTATTAGTTTGCTTTGGAGGTCATTTGTGGAAGAAACTGCTATACGATGCCAATTTTCCCCTTCCTCCTTAGTATCAGAACCTCACATTTTAGATGGACACTATGCTGCTCAGATGGAGGACTACCTGCCCATGTCCCTTGCAGCTAGGATGGTCATGTGACTACGTTCTAGGATGGTCATGTGACTAAGTTCCACTCAGTGAAATATAAATAGGTGTGTTTGTGTAGGACTTTTGGGAAGTCTCCTTGAAAGAGAACAGGTGTGCCTATCCTTACTTCTTTTTGCTGGCTAGAGTAGGATTGTGATGTCTGGAACTACAGCAGCTATCTTTGACCATGAAGTAACAATAAGAACAGGAGCTAGGCACTCACATGGTAGAATAAAGAGAAAAGAGCCTGGGGCTCTGATGACACCATGTGCTTACTATACCAACCCTAGACTGCTTGCCCTCTGACTTCTTTAAGAAAAAGAAATTAATATCTCTCCAAATAAGCTACTGTTATTTTGGGGTTAATTTCTTAAATCCAGCTGAAATTATTCCTAGTGGATATATTATAATACTTTGTTTTAAAAAGATGCAAAGGCTACTATGTCTTCATGTCTCTATTTGATGTTTTTCAATATATAATACAGTAAGTACTAGAGGAAATTGTCAGTCCATTAGCACTCCAATTTCAGATAATTATTGTTATGCTTTCTAACAATACCTTTTTGTGTGTGTGAAAATTCATTGTTCCCATGGATTTTCTTGTCCCGGTTGATAGAAGTTCACAGTGTATGTTCATGATATTCACTTTCTCTGTTGAGAAGTTCTGTTCATATATTCTGAGTTACAGCATCGACGTGGCTATTGTTATCGTTATATTTATACTTTGATAAGTCCTTTTAAGCCTTTGCACCATTTTGGTCAAATCAAGGTATCACACAACAGTCAAAATCAAAAATAACAAACATGAACGATAACACCATATAAAATGCAATTGTAAAGAGAGGTTGGAAAATCAAAAATAACAAACATGAACAATAACACCAAATAAAACGCAGTTGTAAAGAGGGGTTGGGGAAAAACATTCAACTTGCCAGGTTTTCTATGCATAATAGTTTGTAATGGTCTCCCATCCAGTTTAGGTGTGGGGTGGATAGAGAGCTTGGGAGTGTGACAAGCGTAAAGTAAGAAGTTCTTGGTGTGAGAGCACAAAGGTATGCACATGTGTGTAATATAAGCTCACCTCTGTAAACTACCTAAGATGATGACAAAGAATGACATTAATTAGAACGTTGATCAGAAGTTGATGACTAAGATAATATGTACATACTTTTCAATCTGTAATATTAAGTAAAAACCATTTAAGTGTTCACAGGAATTGAATGTTAGAGTACAGTTCAAAGAAAACAGTTGTGAACAGATAGAGGAGGATGGAATCTCCATTCTGGACAAGGCTATGGCACCTGGGACTACAGGTCAGCCTTCTACAACCACAGACCCTCCTCCCTTCAAACTCTCAAAACCACCCTCAAATCAAGTGGCATTATGGACACTTTCCACTTAAGTATACGTGAGGAGCATCTGCTGTATCCACTTGTTATAAGCTCCTCATAGCTCTATCACATTATCTCTGTGGGTCTCCATGCTTCCAGCCTAGATTAAGAAAAGGTCACATGCCTCTATATACTCTACCTGGGCAAAGAGAGGTGTGGGAAGGAGGGGATGCCTAAATGTTTAAAGAACTCTTGCTTCTGCCATTTATTTTTGGTCCTTATGTGGTCTGGGGCAAGATCTGTCTGTGTGAAGTAGTGCTTGCAAACTTTTTGAAATTCACACTCAGCACAAACACAGTAATGAAGATGAACCAATTGTTAGCAGGGACAGCTGACTCACATGAACTTTTGACACAAGCAATGCTTTTAGAATATTTTGGTTTGCTAGGAATATAAAAGGATCTCTCTGAAGCCTATAATTAATCTTACGTTGCAAATATGTGAAATAGATATGGACAAAATGTTTATTGCCTTTTCCTATAAAGGTGTCACACTTTCTGAAGACTTCTTGATAAACTGCTGGGCCAACCAGTGCTCTGGGGAGTCCATTCAGACCTCCCGGCCCTATGAAGCAGAAACGTCACAGTGAGAAAGTTTATAGCAGAAGAACCAAGAAGCCCTGAAAATACTACTTTGGTGTGAAAGATTGATAAGAAGGGACTCCAACAGCCAGTACATAGCCCTCAAACAAACTAGTTCTAAAGCGCAGGTACCTTCTGAATTCATCAGGAAAATTGAAAATCACAGCAGCCTGTGTGCAGGTCCTTAGCAACATGAGTGTAGTAGCTGGGCTGTAAACAACAGCTACCTAAGAGATGGGATTGTATTTTAAAAGGAAAAAATCATGTTGTGCTTTATATGGATTTATATGTCTGGCCTCTGCTCTAATTGTAACTCCAAGAAGGTTTACTATGAGCATTGAGAGAAAAATGTCTCTGCCAAGCATAGTTTTATGACTGCCCCTGGAAGAAGGGCGTACTATGGGAGCTTTAGTTATTCCATCCTGGGAAGTATAGGGTTAGGATTCCCTCCATCCAGCCCCTTCCTAGTCATTACCGGCTGGTAGGTGTAAGCCAACATTTTTTGGGCACAGGCAGAGGCACCAGGGGAGTGAACTGAAGACCACAAACAGAGCTGCTATGTCTGACTACTCACAGGTAGTGCCCTGCACAGCTGCAAGGGTGCCATCCCAGGGTCAACAGCGTCAATGGCACGCCCTGGGGTTGTGCAATGCGGTGGCTCTGGCCCCAAAGGACCCTCTGCCTTAAGAACCTTCTCTTCCAATCTCCCCAGTGCCCCTTTCCCACTACCCCAGAGCCTTATCAAAAATAGGTTTACAAAGTATAAAAAGCTATGCAAATCTAAGGGACCTGGGAGAGTATAGTACTCTTTCCAATAGCCCCGTGTTAACATATCAATATGTTGCCTAGAGAGACCTATTTGTTAATATATTAATCCATTCAAATCAGTTGATTAAATGATGTAATATACTTAAAAACACTTAGAATACTTTAAGGAACTCTACGAATGTAAGGTATTTGAATGATGATAGTGAGTGCCTGGTAAAGAGGTACTCTAATAAACAGAGCTTCAAAAGAATAAGATGAAGACAGGTAAAGTAAGGTTCTTAATTTTGTTTTTTTTTCACATACACACTGTATTTTACTTTTTTTTTTTTTTTTTTTTTTTTTTTTTCGGTATGCTGGCCTCTCACCATTGTGGCCTCTCCCGTTGTGGAGCACAGGCTCCGGACGCGCAGGCTCAGCGGCCCTGGCTCACGGGCCCAGCCGCTCCGCGGCATGTGGGATCTTCCCGGACCGTGGCACGAACCCGCGTCCCCTGCATCGGCAGGCGGACTCTCAACCACTGCGCCACCAGGGAAGCCCTGTATTTTACTTTTACAAGAGATAAATCAACTGACACCAAGCATTGTAAATGGATGACCACAACAAAAGCAAGAATGATTGCAATTACCCAACACGAAACACACTCATACTATGTCATAATATTGACATTCAGTCCAGTAATCCTCCACTGTAACAGCTCCTTTACTTTGCAGTGACAATTGATTTGTATATTTTTTGCCTCTGAGTCCTTGTGGGATTTTTTTTTTGTTGTTCAAACAGAAAGTCACAAAAATTATAATCATCCTCATCAGTTCACTCAGTCCCATGTAATTATTTTTTTAATCTTGATCTTTTGTTAGCACTTTTATGAATTCATCAGTTTTCCATTAGAGTTCTGAAAATGCTTCTTCATTCAATTCAGCAGTATAGTCAGTTACCAGAAACCTGTACTTGTCAGAGTCTTTTCCATGAATTCCTTGAAGATGAAAGCTTTTATAGGAACATTTTTGCATAAGCATCAGAGTACACCCAGAAGTGTCTGGAAATGACAAAAGACTTTAAAATGACCACGGTTAAAGATTTGATGAAAGTTCATAATAATGCAGTTGACAAGGTAAAGTAAGGTTTAATGGTGGAAAGGGTCCTGGTGAGTCAAAGGAATGTCATCAAAGCAGGGGGAGTGACCAGAGATAGCAGAAGGTCACTGAGACCCTAGTGCAAAGGGAGCTGGGGGCCCCAGAAGATAAATGGTGATGCTAAAAATAAACTTCATTCCCTTAACCATTTACTCATTCTATTTTGCTTTCTCTCTCTCTTTTACCATATCCATGCTTGTCAGACTTTAAGTTGTTAAAATAAGAATGAAACTTCTCAGTTCACTCAACCAGGGCTGTTAAAAGGTTAATTAAATGTTCAGCTCTCCTTAAGTTTCCTCTACTGGGAATAAACACCCTGCCTACTTTCTTTAATGTGCTTAATGCTTAATGAAATCTTAGAGGAATGACAACTGGTTTGCTGCCCCTGGCTTCTGCCCTCTCCTCCCTAAGAATTGGCCATGTGTTTCTCCAGAGTACCTCACTCATAAAGTTTTCTTATCATTTTTGTTCCCCCTCCCTCCAAACACACCAGATTTTAAATCCCTTGAGACAGTGCCAGCATCTTATTCCTCTTTCCAGTCTCCACTGCTTAACAAGGAAGATGATTAATGCTTTAAACTACATTGAACTAAACAGCCTCACAGGTGTGCTATTAGCCTCGAGAAAGGGAAGAAAATTATATTAAGAAAATTTTGAGGACCTAACCTGAAGTACTTAAGAGCCTTAACAATTATTTCTCTTCAACAAATTAGAGGTGGTACTTATTATTTTAGTCTTTACATCCCAGTGTTCTGGGCCCACTGGAGATATAAAAGAACAGGTTTGAAAGAGTCCAGGTTTCTCATGTCACAGTCCCAAGAGGCTCAGAGAAGAGATGGCAAGATAGACAATGAAACTTAAAATCTAGTGGTGAAGACAAATAACAAACAAATGAATAAAATATACAGACCCTAGATATGGTCATTACTAGTGTATATTTGAAATTTAAACCCAAATTATACTCAGTAAAAATCTCCCTTTCCCACCTGTAAGGGAACTAATACAGGTTACATTAAAAATCCTTCTCCTATGTGACATTGCATTTCAAGTGCAAAGTAGAAGGCCTGACCCGATTAGAATATTACTTTATGTATCTCCATAAACTTAAGATCATGGTTAAGGAGTATTTTTAGCATTTCTTGAAAAAAAAAAAAAAAAAGTAATTTACATCAAAGCCAAAAGGAGTTAGCTGTAAAATGGAAAACACTGGTATGGTGGTTTTTCCAGGTCAACTTGGTAAAGCTGAAACTATATTTCCTAGAATTCTGGGTATTATACAGAGTTAGAGTTGGTCAAAATTGGGATTTGCATGAGATTTGGAAGATGGAAGTAGAGCATCAGCCATTATCTCTAAGGTCATCAAGTTTAGACACGAGTGACAGACAGAGGCAGGTGCCAGTGGGCTCCACATTATTGTCACTCTCCTCCGCTCAAGGTCAAGCTCTTCCACCTGACTGCTCACCTCTGTTTAACAGAGATCCCAGGTTCCTCAAAAGGTGCGTGGTTGTGGATCCAGAGAGAATAGTTCCCTACAGCCCTCCCATCAGCAACCCTTTCAGTCTCACTTTGGCGGCTGGCTATGCCTGGCTCTCAGATTGACTGACTGATGTCTCCTGTGATCCTCCAACTCACCCTGCACACCGTCACTTCCCCAGCCTCCTACAATTTATAGGCTCCGCTTCTTGTAATTATTCCTTACCCATAGCTCAGAGAAGTCAGCTTCCTGGTTGAAGCCTGATGTTACAATTGGTTAGAAAGGATTGTTTCAGTTCTATTCACCTTTGCTGAGCATCTATCTGGACCAGCTGTCTTCACGTATACTAATCTCATTCTATCCTCATGACATCTATGTGAGATGGGCATTGTAACTCCCTCTCACAGACAGGAGAACAAAAGCTGAAAGGAATTAACTGGCTCATCTAAGAGAACTCAGCTTGGAAAGAAAGAAGAGTGGAGCAAAACATTTCTCCTTGACTGCCAGTCCTGCCCCACACACCTCACATGCACAAACACAACCAGCAAAGATGCTACACTTTCACCTTTTCAAGGCCAGGTGGAGAAAGAAGTGAATGACATCATGGCTAAGGAAATTAATCTAATCATTAATGAGAAAGGGGGGCTAAGGCTAAATTAGAGGCGGGTAGCGGGAGAGAATTAAGTGTGCTGGCAATACTCCACCAGTTCTCAAAACAACATTCTGACTGAGCCATCACTGCTAGTCTCCTTTTACAGATTAGGAAACAAAGAAAGTACAAAGCCTCAAAGCAACTAAATCAAGCTAAAGCCAGTCTTCAAACACTAGTTCTTCAATGGCAGAATACTTAGTCAGAATTCTGAAGAAGCCACGTGACTTTCCCACACAAATCAAAAGAGAAAGGGAGAGGGGAAGATGAGAGAGACCCAAAGGGAGAAAAAAGAGAGAGAAGAAGAAAGAAAGGGAGAGAGATAAGGAAATGAGGGAAGGAGGAAGGGAGGGAAGGAAGGAAGGAAGGAAGGAAGGAAGGAAGGAAGGAAGGAAGGAAGGAAGAATGATAGAAGAAAATGAGAAGTAAAAAGGCAGAATTGGGAGGGAAGGGGGAAAGTTTGGCAAATGAGCTCCATTTATTCCAAGCACATTTCCTGGTTACCTGCTCTGGGTCTAGAAGTGCACAGGCTCTGGGTATATGATATGAATGTCACCCCCCTCCCCCATGGAACTTATATTCCAGTAAGCAAACCAGACATGAACCTGCAAATTTAACAACTGCTATATTGTCTGCAATTTACTTTGTATTACTTATACTGTGTGATATATAGATGGACATTTTAATTTATATTCTGGGGGTGGTTGGTTAATATCTGAACAACTCTAATCAGAAATACACATTCCAGGGGTGGTATTTGAAAAACTCTAATCAAAATCCACACTCCAAGGACAGCTACCATAAAATTAGTTACCTTAATATTTGATCAACAGCAGAAAATGTTACTTGGTATAACGGATATTGGAGATAACTTTTCTTTGGTGAAATAAATGATCTTCCAGTTTTAGGAAATGGCTAAGAATATTGTATAGACTCTACCACCATTACATTTAAAAATCTAGGAATCTAGCAAATCTAGTAGCCTTATATCTTTGAAATGATGCCCTAGGCCTTGGTATTTCTTCTGGTTCCATATCCTACCATTTAGGCAGTATTTAATACTGAGTAGAAATTTAGCTGAGTCCTGCTGCTAGACTATTTTCACATTTGCCTCAAGTGAACCTTTTAATTAAGAGCTTGTCTGGGTGCATGAAAAGACAGAATGCTAAGATTTCATTGAGCTTACAGAACAGGCTGTGTGATGTGTTTTGTGCCTGCCCGATGATATTTGTTGTGCAGAATCCATTTGAGGACTTGCCTTCAGTGTACTATCCCTGCTGGTTGTGAGTTCTGGAGAAGATATGTTAATTATAAATGACCAAGTTAGCCCAAGTCATTTTACAACAGCAATTAATTTCAAATGTTATAAATGCCCTAAGGGAGAAATACAGGGTAGCATGGAAGCATATGACATCTATTCCTGATCTAATCTAATAAATCAGAATTAGGGGTTACATGAGGGTGGAGGGAAATTAATCCATTATAGGTAAAAAAACAAAGATCAAAGAAGGTTGGAATATTTAAGGCTGAAAGAAGGCCACCTGTAATGAGTGAGCTCTGTCAAAAAGAAGTGACATTGGATAAGACAAGAAGGAGCCAAATGCAGGGGCCTTCGGGTAAACATTTAACTACATGGAACAAAAACAGGCAAAATGAATGAATGAATGCGTGAATGAATGAGACATTCCAAAGCAAAGACCAGAAGAAAGAATACCAGGTCCAAACACACAAATCTTTTCTGCTTGACAACAATGGAAGACCAAACCAAAAAGGAGAGGTGCTAGTTGAAGAAGTGTGATCTTGGACAGCTTGGGAAGCCTTCAGCCTTAGCGAGGAAGAGTAGCTGTTCTGATTAAAGCCCCTGCCCTAGTGTTACCCCAGAACTGGGTTTGCCTCTTGGTGGGTGTCAGGCCAATAGACACAATGAAGCCGAAGATCAGAAGAAGGAAGGGTTTATTATTTGCAGCAAGTAAGAAGAACACCAGGGATCTTCCCCGAAGCAGTGTCTCCCCAAACAGCAAAACTGGGGACGTTTTAAGCTAAGGGAACATGCATATTCGAGAAGGGGATTGAGCAGAGGAGAATTCAACATAGAAGTAGGACAAAGGTCAACAGAGTCCAAGCTTTAGTTGACTGAAGTCAGGAGGGTCAATATCATCATTCCGTTATTGTATATATGAGCTCGGAACTAGGACTCTGCTTTTATCACTGTGCTCCTGTTTGACTGCCTTTTCCCTGTTCCTGCATTCCTTTGCTCCCCAAGGCCATTAATTACTGAGACCTGTTTAAGGGAAGGCGTTGTGGCCAGGCTTAGATCCCAAAATGGCCTAGGCCAAAACAGCTTCTCTTGGGTCGAGAAAGCCATGTCTGGTTCTCTTAGGGGACCCCCTAACCTATCTGAATACACTAGATGAGTTCTTCTGGCATTTCATATTTGTTCTTGGACATTAAGTTTATCTTGTAGGTACTGATGTGCTGAAAGAGATCTCAGAGGTAGAGATTAGTGGGATTATTTCTGGCACTGTGTTTGACAATGGTGTTTTTGCACCAGTGCCCAATTAGCCCACAACTCTACGGTAAACAACAAACCTCATTCATTTGCATAATTGTTTCCTTTGCTGTTTCCTTGATAAAAAATAATGAGCCATTATGCACATAATTAAAGCAAGCTTAACAAATGAGGGCCAGGCTGACAAGAATCACATAAGAAGGTCAAGAGAAATTAGCATCAAGGCCTGTCTGCTAAGCATAAAACCAATGTAATCTGCACTGTCTCCTGGGAGCCTCTGCTTTGGGGTTTTCACTGAGGTCAGGCTTCCTGGAGAAAACATGATTTGATTTCATCCAGCCCTTCTTCTGCTTCTCTCCTTCTCCTCCTGTCCTTCTCAATGACAAGTATCTGTCTTGCTTGTTAGTAGGGCCCTTTGCAACAAATCCTTTGTCTCCTTTCTGAAACTTATTAAAAAAAAAAAAATTAATAGAAATAAGCAACGTTCTTTAACCCTAAAGAACTAAAAAGTCCACTGATAAGCTTTATGGAGACCAGTATTTCCATCTTTAAAATAGCAGTAGTATTGGATCACAGAGTGGCCAGAGCGAGGTGGAGACGATAAGTCCCTTTCTCGCAGCTACATGTGGGTCTCCTGGCCAGGTGACCCCTAAGAAGTTTCTTTCTTCTGGTTCCAGTGGATTGTTTCATCTTACACAGATCTTAGTCAGTTTCCAATCCCTCAGGCTGAATATCTCAGTTCCTAGAAGGTACTATCTGTCATTCCTTGATGTGACAGATTCCCAGATGATTGGAAGGTCATTGATGAGTGATACAGTGAACATTCCAGGTCTCCGTGGCCTGGATTCTCTTTCCCTTGGGGTTTTATTATTCACTGTGTGATCTAAGGGGCAGCTGCATCACCTGGAAGCTTGTTAGAAAGGCAAAATCTCAGGCCCCATGTAAGACCTTCAGTAGACCTACTAAGTCAGAATGGATATTTTAACAAGATCTCCAGGTCATTGTTTCTACATTAAAGTTTGAGATGCAATGATCTAGGGCAATCAGTGGAACTCATTCAGCTTAGTTTCTTCTAGGGTTTTTGACCACCTCCTATTCACTCTGTTGGTGAAAGAGGAATTCTGGTCCTAAGGCTATGGGATTGGCCAACACCCAACCCTGGACAGATGAATCACAGCAGTTTGTTAGTCACATATACTCAGAGCTCCAATGCAGGAAGACATCACATGCCTTACAGACCACATGGGGGTTGTACTCAGTGACAGAGTGAATAACCAGGGGGTCTGGGAGATAAGCTTTGAGTATCAAGAGAGTGATGCACCCTCTGTTTCCCATTGAAAGATGCAATTGGCTGTTTGAACAATTCTGTGGGCTGGCCAGGAACTGAAACCTGCTACTTGGGGATAAATGGGAACTGTACTTGGTCTATTTGCTATTAAAGAGGGTTGTTTGGTTTGGGAAGCTTACCTGAGGAGTAGAGTTGGAAGGGAACTTGTGGTTAGGATATTTGAGGGCCCCCCTTGCATTCTTCTTTCACCAGATGTCAAAGTAGCACATAATATTTGGACCATAATTTTGTACTACATGGGGATGTCATCTTAATAAAAGCACCTACCAATTCCACCATATCAGACTATATGCATATAAACCACCAAGCATAGTGCCTGGACTATGGGAAATGCTCAATAAGTATGATTCACTCCACGTCTCCTCTCTGCTTTTTGCTTGAGCACTATAACTGTAGCCTCTAATGATTCAGACTCTACCAACGTTACTTGAATACCTACCATATGCCAGGCACTATTAATTGCACTCACATACATGATCTTCTAATATGCACCCCAACACTATGAGTCAGTTGTTCTAATCCTTGTTTTATAGACCAGGAAAATTAAAGAGAACTTTAACCCCATCAAAAATGGACTGTGTTTATTGTGTCTCATCATGTGCAGTCTGTGATCAATGCAATCTGTGATCTATTATAATAATACAATGAGAAACTAGCAATGCAATAGAAACTTCATAAATATACAGATGCCAATCCCAATTTGTGAGAAACCTGCCATAGAAAAATATTGAATTTATTTGGCTAACTCAGTGATATGAACAGCAGGGAAGATGGTCAAGTATAAAATGTTTTAGACTTGATTTGCTAGTCTGATGCAGATGAAGTCCGACAGTAACTAGAAGGTTACTTGAGAAACAGATAATTGAAAGAGACAGTCTAGGACATATCATAACCTACCAATTTTTCTAGGTTATCTAAGTTCTACTTGATTAATTTAAATCATCAGGAGCAGTGCACCTGGACTGTATCCTTTTAGTCCCCGAAAGAGATGCCCTCACTCATGGTTAGAGGTAGTGTAGGATAGTTGTTAGGAGTGCAGGCTCTGAGTCCAGACTTCCTAGTCTCAAATCTCAGCTCCTCTGCTTTCAGGCTGTGGGATCTGGTTCCAGTCACTTAACTTTTCTGTATCTCATTTTCCATCTGCAAAACATAGATAATAACAGCTTCTATTCATAGAATTGTTCTGAAGATGAAATGAGTTAATATACATGAAGCACTTAGAACAGTGCCTGGTACAAGCACTATCGAAGTGGAGGGTATTATTATTACGAATCAGTGTTCTGTCCTTGACTCACATAGAGGGTCAATAAAATAAAGTGATCATGTGAGACTTACCCAAATAAATGGAACAAAATAGACAGTCCAGGAACAGTTCTCAGTACACAAAAGAATTTAGTTTATGGTAAAGAAGATGATTTCAATCAATAAGAAAGATAGGGTTATTCAATAAATGGTGTTGGGAGAATTGGATAACTTGGTCTCCCAGTACCTTGCCCTCTATCTGTACTCCATTATATGCTGCTACTGGTGATACTTTGAGTAATCATGTTGGCACCACATACTATGGATTACCAATGTCCCATTACCCCCCAGCAAGGAAAAAGTTTATTCATATATTCATCAAATATGTCAGACTCTCAGTTCCAGAAACCCATTTTAAAAGCTGATTATAGGAGCCCCTCCTGGTACCAATTATGTAATCCATTTAGGGTGCTGGCAGGATACAGATGGCACATTCAAACATGGTAATGGAGAAAAGTTTAGTTAAGACACTATTGACAAAAGTGTGGTAGTAACACACAAGAATGGTGAAGAACCACAGGGCTAGCAACAAGAGGTTGACTATCATATCTAGGTCTAAAGAAATGGAGCAGTTAGCGGAGTGCAGTAAGACCTGTAGTTATTGGGCAGTCACCTGACAGGAACTGTGGCCTTGGTAGGGAACTCGGCCACTACCAACCTAAAGCCTGGCAGGGAGGGAGATATGGGGAAAAAAAACAAAAAACAAAACTTTGCCTCTATCTCCTCTGGCACCCTCTGCACTTCAGAAAGGAAAGGAGCCTGGTTGGTCCAGTTGATAGATCTCAACCTCCTAGAACACAAAGTAAAGTGAATAGAAGAGAAACATGAGCCTCAAGAGTAAACAGGGGGGCTTCCCTGGTGGCGCAGTGGTTGAGAGTCCGCCTGCCAGTGCAGGGGACACGGGTTCGTGCCCCGGTCCAGGAGGATCCCACGTGCCGCGGAGCGGCTGGGCCCGTGAGCCGTGGCCGCTGAGCCTGCGCGTCCGGAGCCTGTGCTCCGCAATGGGAGAGGCCACAACAGTGAGAGGCCCGCGTACCGCAAAAAAAAAAAAAAAAAAAAAAAAAGAGTAAACAGGGAATAAGAGAACATGCCAGCATATCCAGCAATGAAGCAAATGTTTCATTCCAAATAACTGGGGGGAAGGAACATTGATTATCTTCCTAGTTTGCTGAAGTTTCCTAATAACCAGAGGACATCAGACTTAAATAGGACTAAATCTTTGTCTTATACTGATAGGAAGGGTTCTATTTATAGTAAATGCTTTAATGGTGCCAAAATTTAAAAAGAAGGCCACATAACCTACATCCCCTAAATTTGCTCATATTATTATTAATCTTCAAGTTAGCTTAGAGTCTATAACCCCCATCCAGATGACTTCAATCTTTGATTGGATTTTGACATATGTAAATAATAGCAAATTATCAGAAAGAGAAAATTTTTTTTTAATCCCATCTACAATTGCATCAGAAAGAGTAGAATACTTAGGAATAAATGAACCAAGGAGGTGAAAGTTCTGTACACTGAAAACAATGAGATGCTGATGAAAGAAATTGAAAAAGACACAAATAAATGGAAAGATAGCCTGTGCTCATGGTTGAAAGAACAAATATTGTTAAAATGTCCATACTACCCAAAGCAATCTACAGATTCAAAGCAATCTCTATCAAAATTTTAATTGTGTTTTTCATAGAAATAGAACAAACAATTCTAAAATTCATATGGAACCACAAAAGACCCCCAACAGCCAAAATAACCTTGAGAAAGAAGAAGAAAGCTGGAGACATCACACGTCCTGATTTCAAACTATATTACAAAACTATGGTAATCAAAACAGTATGGTATTGGAATAAAACCAGACACATAGATCAGTGGAACATGATAGAGAGCCCATAAATAAACCCATGGATATATAGTCAATTAATTTATGACAAAAGAGCCTAGAATATACAATGAGAAAAAGATACTCTTTTCAATAAATGATATTGGGGAAACTGGATAGCCACATGCAAAAGAATGAAACTGGACTACAATGTTACACCATACTCAAAAATCAACTCAAAATGGACTAAGGGCTTAAATTTAAGATCTGAAACTATAAAACTCCTAGAAGAAAGCACAGGGGGTCAGCTCCTTGACATTGGTCTTTTCAATGACTTTTTTGGACACCCAAAGCAAAAGCAACAAAAACAAAAATAAACAGGAGGGACTACCTCAAACTAAAAAGTTTCTGCACGGGAAAAGAAAAAAAATCAACAAAATAAAAAGGCAGCCTATGAAATGGGAAAAATATTTGCAAATCACATATCTGGTAAGGGGTTAAAATCCAAAATATATAAAGAACTCTTACAACTCAATAGCAAAACTCAAACAATCTGATTAAAAAATGGGCAGTGGGAGCTTCCCAGGTGGCTCAGTGGTTAAGAATCCACCTACCAATTCAGGGGATTCGGGTTCAAGCCCTGGTCTGGGAAGATTCCACATGCCGTGGAACAACTAAGCCTTATGGGCCACAACTACTGAGCCTGCGTTCTAGAGCCCATGGGCCACAACTACTGAGCCTGCATGCAACAACTACTGAAGCCCATGCATCTAGAGCCCGTGCTCTGCAACAAGAGAAGCCACCTCAATGAGAAGCCCACGCACCACAAAAAAGAGTAGTCCCCACTTGCCACAACTAGAGAAAGCCTGTGCTCAGCAATGCAGCCAAAAATAAATAAATTAAATAAATAAATAAATTTATTTTTACAAAAATAGGCAACGGAACTGAATAGACATTTTTCCAAAGAAGACATACAGGTACATGAAAAGGGGTTCAACATCAGTAATCATCAGGGAAATGTAAATAAAAACAGCAGTGAGATATTACCTCACACTCATTAGAATGACTATCATCAAAATGACAAGAGACAGCAAGTAGTAAGGACTTGCCAGCCCCCATGATCACGTGAGCCAATTCCTTAAAATAACTCTCTCTCTCTCTTTTCCTCTCCTTCCCTCCCTCTCTTCCCCTCCCTCTCCATACATACATGTGTATTGCCCACCTCACAGGATATGCATCCAAGAATTCTCAAAAAGGGAAGAGAGAGGGATGGAAAAAGGAGGGATCGAAGCCCAATTTGGGAAAGGAGAGAGAAGGGTGAAACTTCCCCTTCCCTGCCTTCCTGCCTGAAGAAAACTACCAGCCAGGGAAGTGGAAATACTTCATCTTTAAATCGAGCCCAGAGTTTAGATCATTACTTGGAACTGGATGTCTTAATTTCTGAATTGAAACTGAGGCTGTGATTGTACAATTTTTTTTTATTGTTAGTATGTAAAAGTAAACCAGGGCAGGGAAACACTTCCTCCATTGAATATATTTTAAACAGACAAATAAAAAATAAATATACTTTTTGACTATATCCCAAGAGTCCTGCTCTTCATGGTAACAATTACACAAGTATTTCTTTCTATGATTAAAATATAGCCAATATTTAATCTTAATATCAATTTAATGAATATTTCCATATTTCTTATAAATCCAAACTGCATACATTGTCTGTTGTACTATCTAATAATGTCTTTTATATGAAGACTTACATGATAAATTCTTCAAAGATCCCTCTAAAAGTTAGATTTTTCAGGAAAAAATATATTTTTTAATTTATAATAAAAATTATATTACCTTTATTCCAACTAATATTTATTGCCAATCTACCACATGCTAGACATGTGCTAATGATAACAAAGTGGTTACTGCTTCTGCCCTCTGGAGCCACTGGCTGGTAGGGGAGACAGTAATTGCATAAATAAATATGACATTACAAATTTTGATAAGGATTATAAAGAAAAGCATTGTGTGAGGATATAACAGAGGATGATAATTTAGATCAATAAATTTAGGAACTGTCCCTCTGAGAAAGTGACATTTAAGCCTAGCCCTGGAGGAGGAGTGGGAGTTAATTAGCTCTGCAGAGAACAGAAGCTCATCCTGGCAGAGAGAGCAGCACGCCCCCCGCTGGAGGTGGGAAGCCTGTGTGTGTTGAAGAAAACGTGACTGGAGTGTAAAGAGGAAAAGGGAGGGCTCTGGTAAAGGAGTCTGGGAAGCAGTCAGGTTGGGAAGGGCTTTGGGGGACACTCTAAGAATTTTAGATTATATCATAAGTTTAGTGGGGAACCATGAAACGATTTGAAGAAAGAAAAGGACAGTTTGATTTACATTTTTTAAATGTTCACTTTGGCTACAGTTTAAGGAATGGATCAAGGTGGTTGAGAATGAAAGAGGGAAGATGCTCCAGATAGCTACCAAACTATTACAGTGGTCCAGGGAGATCATGGTGGCTGGTGGGATGGGGAAGACTGGTGGGTGTGAGCTTTATTTTGCCAGGTCAAGTGATGGATTGGATGTGGAGAGTGGACTGAGGGGAGGAGGCGTTGCGGATGACTTCTACTGTATAAAGGTTTCCACTTTCCCTTCTTTGCCCTCATTCCTGATCCACTTCCCAACCCATCACCCCTCCAACCTACCATCCACTTATCACTTGAGTTCAGCAAAGATGGCACGAGGCAAAAGGACAGCCTCTGTTCACCACCCTAGAGTTTGGACATCCACACTGAGAGAGTGGAAAACTAAAGAGAAAATCACAGACCTGGCACTAAAACCACTAATAAGGAACATAGCCATTTGGCCTGTGACTGATTCGTAAGCCACAATTACAGGCCCTAATGACAGCCCTTATCAATGTATATTCTTTTTGACAATTGCACTTACAACAAGAATTCATCATCCAAATATTAACATAATATTAAATTCTAAATAATATTTAGAAATTTAAATGGTAATGATTCTATTTTATCACCCAAACATGAAGTAATGATGAGAGCATTTGTCTTAGAAACACAGTGGTCTCTTGCTTTAACTATTTCTAAAGTTATTCCACCCATTTTCATTCCCCAGCTGGGTTGCAGACAACACAAGTTTTGTTGGGCATTTGCTCAAGAAAACAAAGAAGATAAGACCTTAGGGACTACCAGTTGGTCTAAGACAAAGCTCACAGCTTCAAATCACTTCCCTACCCCCAAATTTAACTTTGAAACTTCCTTGAGTGAGGAGTTGGTGCAGGAGAGGAACTAAAAGAGAGATGTTGGAAAGCGAAGAAAAAAAGACAAAGAGAAGGAGAGAGAGAGAGAATTACTTTAGAGAGATGTCTCTTTTACCAGACTCTCATTATTAAAATCTTTAGCCAGGCCTTTCAAATCTTTACATGCTGAATGGCTATTTTGGAAAAGAATGATCTCAATTTGGCCTAAGATCAATCAAATAATTTAAAAGGCCTCTACTTGCCTCAGGGAAATTTATTTTAAAAAGGGGAAATTATCAGTTTGGGATTCCCCCTGCTTTAAAAAGAGAACTGGATCATTCAAATCATTTCCAAACAGGCCTTAAAATTTTTTCAAAGACAAGCAAAATTATTGTGACTTGAATGTTTAAGTGACACTCACTGTGGTTAGTGTTTGGTGATAGGTTGTATTTTTTCTTTTGACATCAAAGATGATCTATTGTTTATTTAATTCTAAATTTTAATTCGGGAATTCAACTCCAGATTATTTTTTTAAGTGCTTAATAACAGACTTTAGAATTAGATCTGTATTTGAGGCTAGCTACTACAACTTACTAATTATACAACCTTGAGCTAGTTACCCAGCCTCTCTAAGCTTGAAAGTCTGCATCTGTAAAATAAGTACCTTCCAGAGCTGTTTTAAGGATTAAATGAGATATAATATATGACACACCCAACTACTTAATTGATGTTCCTAATCTCTGAATAAAATGATCCTCCATGCAGAAGTTATACATTCCCTTGGAGACCTTTCTTTGTACTGGACAAGGAAGTAGGGCTTACATTATTGTCATTGCCGATATCAAATAGTGGTCTGATATTAATCACTGGAGGTTATATTGGAAACATACTAATTATTCAGGAAAGTAAATCCTTCAGATTTCTGAGTAGGAGCATGACCTATTGTATGATGTTGATAGTCACTCTGAAAACCAAAAGAGAATGCCTTCACCTAACCAGCTTTAGATTATATCATAAGTTTAGTAGACACTACATTCCTGGAGAATGTAGACACTACATTCCTGGAGAACAATTCCACTTTCTCCTTTTTTCCATTTTCTTTTTGTCAGTAACGGATCTTTGAAAGGTGATAGAGTCAGTCCTGAGCAGCATAAAAGAGTGGATGTGGGCATAATTACAAGAATTTGATAATAGCAAACATATGGCCATACACACAAAATAGGAAAAAGAAAAAAATGATAATTTAGTTTAAGTCCCAGAAGTTTTACAAACAAAATCTGAACATTTTATTATTTAGTTTTCAAGATGAGTAAATGAAGACTCAGAAAGATTAAGCAACCTCTCTGAGACATTTAATTATAAACAATAGAGCTGAAATTTGTATCCAAGTCTTTCCCTTCTTGACACAATAGGCAGATGGAATTACTATCCCCTGATTCTTCACCACCGTATATCCACTTCCCTATATCCACACCCTTTGCATGTAACTTCCTACTTCCTCCCATTATGTAGATGAAGTATATCCTCCCACCCCTTCACTTGTTGTGGCCAAGAATGAGGGGAAAGTAATGATGTGTCACGGTCCTCAGAGTCCCTGCATGCTTTCTACTTGCCTTGTTGGACCTCTGCCACCACCATGAAAAGCACACGTCCAGGTATTTCCCAAGAGGAGGAAAGTCACATGGAGTAGAACCACCCCAGCCAAGCCTAGCCACCCACCAAACCCAGAGCTAATCTGCAAAAATAAAAGCTATAATATTAAATGAGTGTCATTGTTAGCCACTTAGTTTTGGGTTAGTTTGTTTTGCAGCAATAGCTAACCAATGCACATGCTATCAACAGATTGAGCTTGACATTATTCATATTACTCTCATTAAAAAGACTTGTTTCTGCAGTCATGAGGGTGGTAACACAGAAGATCAGCTTGCCATCTTTGAGAAAGTTCTTAAAGGTATTGCTGGGAAGTCAAAAATGCTCATTGGAATATTTGATATATATGAGCTGGAGAAAATCTATTCCTGATTTTCCTAAACTGAACTTTCGCCTTATTTTCCCCAGCTTCAATCTCAGCTTTCTGTTACCCACTGTGACCTCCTCCATCAGCATTTCCTGAGTCCAGTCAGCCCAGCCACAAATGGCTTTACTGAATGCTCCATCTTTTATTTTCTCTTACTCTGAGCCACTTATGACTTTCAGTTGCAATTTTCTAAAGCAGACTAGGTCTTCATTATTTATGGGAGCCTGTTATTTATGAAGCAGTCTCTTGAACATAGATGTCACCTCCAAAGTATTCAATAATAATTGTGGTGGCTTTCCTTCGGTAGCAACCTGAGGTAGATGCAAAGCTATTCATTCAAAGTGAAGGCTATGTCATTAATCAATAAGTTCCCAAGTAACTGTCTCCTTCTACATTTACTCTTCTTTGTCATCCCTTGTATAGTCTATTTTTTTCAGTTTTTCAATAAAACTGCAATGAAAAATTAGGATGATGATCTCTGGGGAGAATAAAAGCACTGGTGCTCCTCCTAAGAAAAGCTATCACAAGATGATATATAATTAGTCATCACATGTATAATTGTTTTTATTTCTTAATTTAACTTGCTATGCAATGTGTCCACGTGTGTAGATAAATGCATTCGTTTGTTTTGCTACTCTTAATACGCTGTAAACTTCTTAAAGATAAGGACTCTGACTTCTCCATCTCTGCGACTCTAGTGTCCATCAGTGCCATGAGCATAGTAGGCACTCAATAAACATTTGGTAAATGAGTGAATAAATCCTCATTCTGCATTGCTCAATGTTCAATAGAAACAATTTTCTTCAGCTGTGCTTTCCAAGTAAAATAACCTGCAGAAGCACCCAGAGCAGCAGGGGACACTCATGGGGCTACCTTGTTTGTTAAATATGTTTTTCACGCTTGGGGAACTACAACACTTTCAAAGAGGTAGGTGCTAACAGTTGCTTTAAAATGATTAAGCCTCAAGCAAAAGTAACAGAAAACATCCCTCCCTGTGTGTCCCTATTAGTTGCAAAATAAGCAGCACTCCAATGATGCAGAAGCTTCTCCTTTTACCATCTTTTCCTCTTCCTCCTTTGCCCTACCCCCACCTCCAGGCCCACACAAAAACCAAGAGTTGTTTTGATAATGTTTGCATTATGTAATTTTCTCACTCAGTTTGGTTCCTTGGGTGATCCTCAGAAAATAGAGGAAGAAAACAATGTGAGTCCTTTCTGGTTCACTGTTACCTACATCTGTGTTCCTGAGTCCACCCTAAAGAGATGACTCCCTAAGCCCTGTTCAGGTACCTTTGCTGGAATGGCTTCAGTCATCTGCTGCTGTCTCTCTTTCAGGCAAGCCTCACTCTGTTCCATTTCTCATTTTGTACCAGAGTGATCTTTCCAAAACACATGTATTCCCCTATACGAGAACCAAAATAGCTTCCATTGCCAAGAGCAATGGTTATTAATTTTTTTAACATCTTTATTTGAGTATAACTGTTTTATAATAGTGTGTTAGTTTCTCCTTTACAACAAAGTGAATCAGTTATACATATACATATGTTCCCATATCTTTTCCCTCTTGCATCACCCTCCCTCCCACCCTCCCTATCCCACCCCTCTAGGTGATTATTAACTTTTTATGAAGGACTGCTCTTGTCCCACCCAAATATCCATGTGCATAAATCCATTAAACTTCACATATAATTTTAGATGTTCCTTGGATCCCAGGGTTAAGACTTTGTAGCCCAGGGAGAAGTTTCTACTCCTACACCTAGCATCCAAGATCCTCTGCAATTTTCCCAAACTATGTTTCCCAGCTATCTCATCGCCCCAAATTCTCCTAACTAAATTCCAAGTAGATTTGTCACCCAGAATGCTTTTCCCATTTACTTTTCCATGCCTGAGAAAACTGAAGTCAGAAACCCTGGATTCTAATTAGCTAAAGGACTTTATGAAGTCATTTATACTTTCTGAAGCTCCGTTTCCATGTGTACAAATTGACAGAGCTGGTTTAGATCAGTGTTTCCCAAAATATGACATGTGAGCCACTGATTTTAGGTGGCATACAATTCATTATCTTTTATTTTAAGAATAAAATCGTGTGTTTGCAGAGAACAGATTGGTGGCTGCCAGAGGCAGAGGGTTGGGTGAAATGAGTCAAAAGATACAAACTTGCAGTTATAAAATAAGTAAGTCATGGGGATGTGATGTACAGTACGGTGACTATAGTTATCAATACTGTATTGTATATTTGAAAGCTGCTGAGAATAGATCTTATTTTATTTTTTGTTTTTTGGCCGTGCCGCACGGCATGTGAGATCCTAGTTCCCCAACCAGGGATCGAACCCATGCCCCCTGCATCGAGAATAGATCTTAAAAGTTCTCATCAAAGAGAAAAAAATTGTAACTATGTGTAGTGATGGATGTTCACTAGACATATTGTCTGATCATTTTACAGTATACACACATAACAAATTATTATGTTGTACACTTGAACCTATTATATGTCAATTACATATCCAAAAATTTTAAAATAACTTTAAAAAGAATCATGTGTTTATTTTAATGCAATTTGGGCAATAAGTATATTTATAAATTCTATATTTTTTAGTTTGTAATATAAGCTTAATAGCACATCTAAACTATAATTTATAGATATTCTTACATAGGACAAAGATGAGTGTTAAAAATAAGTCAGTCTGGGGCTTCCCTGGTGGCGCAGTGGTAGAGAGTCCGCCTGCCGATTCAGGGGACGCGGGTTCGTGCCCCGGTCCGGGAGGATCCCACATGCCGCGGAGCGGCTGGGCCCGTGAGCTGTGGCCGCTGAGCCTGCGCGTGTCCAGAGCCTGTGCTCCGCAACGGGAGAGGCCACAACAGTGAGAGGCCCGCGTACAGCAAAAAAAAAAAAAAAAAAAAAAAGTCAGTCTGAAATCTATTTAAATATATATTCAGTATATAATAGGTGATATAAAGATACTGCAAAAATTAGCAAGAAAAAATGCAGTACTGAAACCTGAGGAGTACTAGACCACTGGATCTCCAAGGTTCTTCCTAGTCCTCAGCCACAATAGTTCCTTAGACTCTCTCTTCAAGGAGAACTTGGCTCCCAGAGCTGAACTTAAGGTACTCTATTCAAAAAAATTAAGGAAGGAAATCAAAGAGCTACCTCTTTATTCTCGACAAGAGGAAAAGGTGAAAATTTTTAAAGAACACTCTCCATTTTTAGATGGAGACAACGAGAAAGAATTTGATATGAGTTGCCCAAAATCCACCAGGAAAGTATTGCTGGGAACAGAACTCAGATCTTGCTCCTTTGAGACTGGCATTGACAGTTTTGTTGGAGTCAACTGATGGCATAGTTATGACTCAAAACATAAATGAGCATAAATTTTTTTTCTTAATGACTAACACATACACACTCAAATCCAGATAGAAACTGCAGCTGCTCCCTCCAACTACTCTTAAGTTTGATGAACAGATGGCAGGCTTCCTCTGGGAATGGAAAGATTTAGGGCTGTCTCAGATAGAAATTGCATAAAGTTAGAACACCAGGAGGAGTGGGTGTTGTAACTACAAATATATTTAAGAGTTCCTGCACAAATGTCTGGGTCCTGTGTGCTGCACATCATTCTTGGCTATGGTGGGTTTGTATTTAAAATACTGATGACTAAGAGGCCAAGTATCATTCAACCAGTAGATACAGATATAGATATAGATATAGATACAGATATAGATATGTGATGACTGTTGCACCCAAAGAGATTAAAATTTCTAAAGGATGAGTTTTTTCTCCATAATTTACCATATGATATCACTTACATGTGGAATCTAAAATATGACACAAATGAACATATCCACAAAACAGAAACAGACTCACAGATACAGAGAACAGATTTGTGGTTGCCAAGGGGGACAGGGGGTGGGGGAAGGAAGCATTAGGAGTTTGAGATTAGCAGATGCAAACTATTATATATAAGATGGATAAACAACAAAGTCCTACTGTACAGCACAGGGAGAGTTATATTCAATATCCTGTGATAAACCATAATGGAAAAGAATATGAAAAAGAATATATATATATTTAACTGAGTCACTTTTCTGTACAGCAGAAATTAACACAACATTGTAAATCAACTATACTTCAATAAATTTTTTTTAAAAAAAG
The DNA here is from genome assembly GCF_026419965.1 of Kogia breviceps. Taxonomy (NCBI): domain Eukaryota; kingdom Metazoa; phylum Chordata; class Mammalia; order Artiodactyla; family Physeteridae; genus Kogia; species Kogia breviceps. The sequence goes on from NC_081315.1 coordinate 56,626,163, forward strand.
AAAATACTCTGGTTTCTCTTCAGATCGAATAAATCTTTTGCCTTTTCTCCATAATTTAAAAATAACTATCCTAACATCTCCATCTTTACAAAAGACTAGGTCCTAGGAATTGGGAGCTGCTTCCTTCCTTGAGAATTGTTTTGTTACATGTTGTTATTCCATAAAGTAAAATCAAACCTAAGGGGGAAAGAGGGAGTTGTTATTTAATGTGTGTATAGAGTTTCAGTTTTGTTTTGTTTTGTTGTTTTGGGTTTTTTTTTTTTTTTTTTTTTTTTTGCGGTACGCGGGCCTCTCACTGTTGCGGTCTCTCCCGTTGCAGAGCACAGGCTCCGGACGTGCAGGCTCAGCGGCCATGGCTCACGGGCCCAGCCGCTCCGCGGCATGTGGGATCCTCCCGGACCGGGGCACGAACCCGTGTCCCCTGCATTGGCAGGCAGACCCTCCACCACTGCACTACCAGGGAAGCCCATGAGTTTCAGTTTTGTAAGATGAAAAAGTTCTGGAGATCTATTGCACACCAATGTGAATAAACAACACCACTGAATTGTACACTTAAAGATTGTTAACATGGTTTTTAAAAAATCAAGCCCAAACTAGGAAGTGCTAGAAGTTAAATATGAAGAGCCTCCAATAATCTGGGATTGAAATAAACCCAGAAAAAGCAAAGAAGAAAAGGAAATAAGGAAAGCATGCCGTATATATTCAAAGATGCATCTAGCCAATGCCCTTTGGCAATAAGCCCATTAAGAGGAACATAAGGTAACTCAGAATGAACTATGAAGTGATAGAAATTGTCAGGAGAAACAAAGGGACCCCTTACAAGGCATGTAAAAACATCAAATACCAAGAAAGTCACTTATATGAGGGGATGGATCTGATAGTAAAATATGGACCAGACCATAGTAGGCTTAGTGGAGGGATAATGAACCAGCAGGAGAGGTACCCATGAGGTGATTTAACCACTGGTTTGATCACAGCAAACAGAGGCTCATCAGGAGGCCCCTTCTAGCCCTTACTATCTCCTTCCTCTTAAGTGCTTCATCATTGTTAGTTCTCACTTCTAAGTAAAAAACGAAGGCCATTTTTTAACCAGTTAACTGAGAGTAGGGAGCCTTAGATTCTGGCCTGTGATTAACCAACAGTTCCCCTTGAAAACTCTCGCCATCTCCTTATCTCTAAGGCAAGAGCTGGACACCTGGAGTCTATAGGTACTGCATCAATAGGTACTGATTGGCAAAATAAAGAATATTAGCAAAGTCTGTTATGCTATTTGGCTCTCTGCCTCATCTCCTCTATGAATAACATGCTATCTGACACTGCATAGAGATCTTAAAATTATACCTGGAGGGAGGTGAGCCTATTCAGTGTTACCTGGGTTTTAGGCATTCAGGAAAAATGAAGTTTGGTAAATAATATATCTTAGACCTTACAGATAATATGACGAAGAGGGAGCAATAGAAAAAATATATAGATATATTTTTACAAAGAACTCTTAAAACTCAACAATAAAACTCAACACAACCCAATAAAAAAATGGGTCAAAGACCTTAACAGACACCTCACCAAAGAAGATAAGATTGCAAATAAGATATGAAAAGGTGCTCCACATCATATGTCATCAGGGAAATGCAAATTAAAACAACAATGAGATACCACAATCCAACTACTGGACTGGCCAAAATCTGGAACACTGACAACACCAAATGCTGGCAAGGGTGTAGCACGAGGAGTTTCATTCATTGGTGGTGGGCATGCACAATAGTACAGACACTTAGAGGACACTTGACAGTTTCTTACAAAAAGAAACATGCTTTTACCACACAATCCAGCAATCATACTCCTTGGCATTTACCAGAAGGAGTTGAAAACATATGTTCAAACAAAAACCTGCACACAGATGTTATAGTAGCTTTATTCATAATTGCCAAAACTTGGAAGCAAACAAGATGTCTGTCCTTCAGTAGGTGAATGGATACACTGTGGTACATCCAGACAGTGAAATCAGCACTAAAAGGAAATGAACTATTAAGCCACAAAAAGACATGGAGGAACCTTAAATGCATATTACCGAGTAAAAGAAGCCAGTCTGAAAAGGCTGTATACTGTATGATTCCAACTATATGACATTCTGGAAAAGCAAAACTATGGAGACAGTAATAAGATCAATGATTGCAAGGCTCTGGGGGTGAGGGGAGAAATAAACAGGTGAAGCACAGAGAATTTTTAGGGCTATGAAAATACCATGTATGATACCATAATGATGGACACATGTCATTATACATTTGCCCAAACCCATAGAATGTACAACATCAAGAGTAAAGCATAATATGAAATATGGACTTTGGGTGATAATGATGTATGAAACGCAGGGTCATCAATTGTAATAAATGTACCCATCTGGTGGGAAGTGTTGACAATGGGGGAGGTGATGCATGTGTAGGGACAGTGTTTATATGGGAAATCTCAGTACCTTCTGCTCAGTGTTGCTGTGAACCTAAAACTGCTCTAAAACAGTGTCTTAATAAAATCTTTTAAAAAGAATATCCTAATAAGGTTACTGAAAGCAAATAAACATGATCTTTATGGTGAATTAAAAAATTTATTGTAAATGGAAGAGGATAGGAGCCACAATACGGTTCTAAATTAAAGGGAATAAAGTCATTTAACAAAAGTGCCATAGAAAGTAGAACTATCTCAACTTACAATCTAAGGCAAAAAGATAGTAAGCGGAACAAGATAAGAAAAACTGATATTGCTTAGGAAACTGAGGGGATAAAGCAAATTATTTTTAAAAACATTCAAAAAATAACATTACAGACCTTATAAAGCCTGGCTCTCTCTACATATTAGACATCTTGAACCAGGAAATCAATACACCACTAACAAATTATGATCATTATTCAGTTCCCTTCTTTTTAATTGTTTTAAGTTATTTTATTCTATCCTCTAACTTAGTAATTTTTAATATTTTAGTTGCATTTGGCGTGTAACAACATGTACAGCAGTTATTTCCTCTTCTGTTATTAGCTTGTTTCAGGGCTTCCTCTTAGAAGTTTTACCATTCTTTTTTTTTTTTTTTTTTTTTTTTTTTTTTTGCGGTATGCGGGCCTCTCACTGTTGTGGCCTCTCCCGTTGCGGAGCACAGGCTCCGGACGCACAGGCTCAGCAGCCATGGCTCACGGGCTTAGTTGCTCCGCGGCATGTGGGATCCTCCCGGACCAGGGCACGAACCCGTGTCTCCTGCATCGGCAGGCGGACTCTCAACCACTGCGCCACCAGGGAAGCCCGAAGTTTTACCATTCTTGACCGCCTCGTTTTGATTATTTCTTGGCGAGTGAGAAGACAGTCTTGTAAGTTTTTCAAGAAGGGTATGCTGGTGAAATCGTTCTGGAATCCCTGGATAACATAAGATGTCATTCCCTGACCTTCACATACAAAAGATATCCTGACTGTATGTTTCTTCTTGGATCACAAAGTGCCCTCCCCAAACTCTGTAGCTGCCTTCGTTGTCTCTTAGCTTTTGGTGTCTCCAAAACTCATCTGAAAAAGGCGTCATTTTTGTTCCCTTTGTTCGTGTCATCTTTTCGCTACCTTGCTGCTTGAGCAATTTTTTGCCTTTCCTTGTAATCCATGAAAATTGAATGAAGCAATTTATATATGGTCATCCCCGCTTATCCTCCGGGTATGCATTCCAAGACCCCCAGTGGATGCCTGAAATCGCGAATAGTACTGAACCATATATATATATATATATATATATATATATATATATATATATATGTGTGTGTGTGTGTGTGTGTGTGTGTGTGTGTATGTACATATATATACACACACATATATGTATATACTATGTTTTTTCTATACATATATATGATAAAGTTTATTAATTATTAATAAATTAGGCACAGCAAGAGATTAACAACCACTAATAATAAAGTAGAATGATTACAATATACTGTAATAAAAGTTATATGAATGTGTGCTCTCTCCCTCTCAAAATATGTTTCATATTGTACAAATCTAATGCCTTTTCCATCTTCATTAAGCACTTATCACGCACTGTGGCAGTATCTTTTGCAGTCTGAGGTGTGATAGTAAAACTAACACGAATTTCTTTTTCCTTCTTTACAATTTCTCAGATAGAAGATTCGTTCTTACCATAGATCTTAGCAAACTCGGTATACAATCTTTTTTCTTTCCTTATTAAGTCGAGAACTTTTACCTTTTCACTTAAAGGGAGCACTATACGGCTTCTCTTTGGCAGATCCAAATTGCCAGCGTCACTACTTTTGCGCTTCGGGGCCATTGTTAAGTAAAATAAGGATAACTTGAACACAAACACTGTGATACCACGACAATCAATCTGATGATCAAGAGGTGGCTAACTGATGAATGGGCAGGATACACGGTACAGAGGGATAATTCTTGTCCCGCGTGGGACACAGCTGCATAGCGGGAGATCTCATGACGCTACTCAGAACAATGCACACTTTAAAACTTAGGAATTGTTTAATTCTGGAATTTTCCACTTACTATTTCCAGACACAATTGACTGCAGGTAACTTAAGCCACTGAAAGTGAAGCTGCAAGTAAGGGGGCGTCTAGTGTCCTGGTAAATGTTTAAAAACAAACTCTCCAAAGAAAGAATGTGTATATACCTCTGTGTGTTTACTGTAAGTTTTAATGATAGGTAGGATGCATAGCACACAAGTGGTAAATAATAATAAAATTTATAATTCTCTTTAAATCCCATGTAGCTAATTGGTTCTTATTGAATGACTTCTTTGATATTTACTGAACACTCGTTACATAGACATCCTATGGCTGCAATCAAAAAATTAGTGTAGTTCCAACATGAATGTTGGTTGATAGTTTTTTTTATGTTAATAAGAAGTGAAACCACAGAAACTTATGTCAGAACTTCACTTATCTGTCAGTGACCTGAGTGAATTATTTTCTCAGTAGATAATTTTTGAATATCAGAAGAATGTTTCTTCAATTTTTGTTGTGCTATTCACGATAGGATGACTATAGACACAGCACACTTTTAAGTTTAATCTTCATTATTAATGTTTTCTCCATCTACTTTCTGCAGTCTAGACAATCAACAAAACAAGAAACCAAGCCCTGATTTTTAGCTTTTATTGATTCCAATGGTATAAATACTCCCACCATGGCTGATTTCAAATTACCACTGTGAAATCACTGAGCCCACAGTAGGGAAGGATGCATGGCAGCACATTGTTATACAGCATTTCCTCTGTACAGTTACCATAGACGTAAATAACCTCGAGAGCATGGATAACAGTAACATGTAGTAAAATAATTACGGAATGATATTTTGAGTATTAATTACCTTTGTTTTGTTTTTTAATGGTTCTTTTATTTATTTTTAAAGTTAAAGTATATTTGATTTACAATATCATATTAGGTGTATAGCACAGTGATTCAGATATATATATACACACACACACACACACATATATATATACTTTTTTCAGATTCTTTTCCCTTATAGGTTATTGAAAAATATTGAGTATAGTTTCTTATTCTATACAGTAGGGCCTTGTTGGTTATTTATTTTATATATAGTGGTGTGTATATGCTAATCCCAACCTCCTAATTTATCCCCCCCTCCCCCTTTCCCCTTTGTGTTTGTTTTCTATGTCTATGAGTCTCTTTTTGTTTTGGAAATAAATTCACTTGTATCTTTTATTTTTTAGATGCCACATATAGTGATATCATATGATACTTGTCTTTCTCTGTCTGGCTTACTTCACTTAGTATGATAAACTCTAGGTCCATCCAAGTTGCTGCAAATAGCATTATTTCATTCTTTTTTTATGGCTGAGTAACATTCCATTGTATATATACCACACCCCAATGTTCATAGCAGCACTATTTACAACAGCCAAGACATGGATGCAACCTAAATGTCTACCTTTGTTTTTAATACAATTTACTTAACTGTAAGTTTATAACTTTTCACTTTTAATAGTGGCTGTGTTTAATGACCAGCTCATAGAATTTCTGAAAATTTAAAATTTAAAAGTCAGCTTTCACAAGCTAGTATGAGCTTTCTCCAGCACACCATTGGATGTGGCCCTTTGCTGGGATCTTAGCACTGATTTAGCCTGGAATGTGAGAAGCCAGATCAGTCTGCATCTCTCTCTCTCTCATTCTTCTTTTTTTTTTTTTTTAGCATCTTTATTGGAGTATAATTGCTTTACAATGGTGTGTTAGTTTCTGCTTGATAACAAAGTGAATCAGTTATACATATACATATGTTCCCATATCTCTTCCCTCTTGCATCTCCTTCCCACCCTCCCTATCCCACCCCTCTAGGTGGTCACAAAGCACCGAGCTGATCTCCCTATGCTATGCAGCTGCTTTCCACTAGCTATCTATTTTACGTTTGGTAGTGCATATATGTCCATGCCACTCTCTCACTTTGTCCCAGATCATCCTTCCCCCTCCCCATATCCTCAAGTCCATTCTCGAGTAGGTCTGTGTCTTTATTCTCATCTTACCCCCAGGTTCTTCATGATCATTTTTTTTACAAGCAACTCATGCAGCTCAATAACAAAAAAACAAACAACCCAATCCAAAAATGGGCAGAAGACCTAAACAGACATTTCTCCAAAGAAGATATACAGATGGCCAACAAACACATGAAAGAATGCTCAACATCATTAATCATTAGAGAAATGCAAATCAAAACTACAATGAGATATCATCTCACACCGGTCAGAATGGCCATCATCAAAAAATCTAGAAACAATAAATGCTGGAGAGGGTGTGGAGAAAAGGGAACACTCTTGCACTGCTGGTGGGAATGTAAATTGATACAGCCACTATGGAGAACAGTATGGAGGTTCCTTAAAAAACTAAAAATAGAACTACCATACGACCCAGCAATCCCACTACTGGGCATATACCCTGAGAAAACCATAATTCAAAAAGAGTCATGTACCAAAATGTTCATTGAAGCTCTATTTATAATAGCCAGGAGATGGAAGCAACCTAAGTGTCCATCCTCGGATGAATGGAGAAAGAAGATGTGGCACATATATACAATGCAATATTACTCAGCCATATAAAGAAATGAAATTGAGTTATTTGTAGTGAGGTGGATGGACCTAGAGTCTGTCATACAGAAGGAAGTAAGTCAGAAACAGAAAAACAAATACTACTGTATGCTAACACATATATATGGAGTCTAAGAAAAAAAAAAACAGTCTCTCTCATTCTTTCTCAAGTTCCATATAGTTTTTCTTTGATCACAGGTTTTGTCCTCATTGTTTTTGTGTCTGCCCTCCATGGAACACCTATGATTCTAAAGATAAATCACTGATTCTCTATTTCCATGCCAATAATGTTCACTTTCATAATGTTGGGTTTTTTCCTTTGAATTTACATTTTTTCCCATGAACCTGGGAAAATCTCTCATATTTGAATCAGGTTTCTGCAGTATAAATTCTGCTTTCACTGCCATTGTATTTTTCATTTCTCCATTAACTTCCAGTGTCCCATTATTATATTTTTGGTTTAGGCAATTCTGGAAGCACTTTTATTTTTAAACCATTGTGGAGAAAAGATAAGAGTGGGCTGTTGTCTCAAATTTCAGAAATTACCCTGTATATCTTTATTGAGGGGAAAAAAATAAAACAGAAAGAAGCAGGATAGAAGAAAGGAGAAAAAATCCGGTAAGTTCAATATAAGTTTCTTACATATGAAATAAATTACATAGTGATTCTGAAGTAACTGTTACTGTTACACTAGCCAAGTTCCACATCTTTTTTCAATTCTCTAAAATTTGTCTCACCAACTTTAATATTTATAAAAACAGTAATGTTTAAATTTCAGACTGATGAATACTATAACTCTTTAACAAAATAATTTGACAAGGGCATCCATTTTGCTTTTCTTTGCATGACAGGAAAACACAATAGAGGACTTTGTCACTTACAATAAATAAGAGAGACTAATCAAATTTAAGTAGTAGAGAACATTTCCTCTAGCTAATTAGTCAACTAACAAAGGCTCTTTATAGTTTATTAATTCATAAACTCAGTGTCCATATAAAACAGGGCAAGGAATTTGTAGCAGAGCATCTAAATAAACATAGCATTTTCAGTTTCAAAAGATTTGCCTTTTAGTATTCCTTAAAGCAGATTCTCTTTTTAAAAGAAGACATGTATTTCAGATTTCATATTTTCCCTTTGTAAAAAGGGGCTTATATTGTTTTTCCATAAACACATTTTCTTCCTATCTCAGTCTTTTCACTCCTTATGATTTCCTATTTCTATTTCATGGAGTCTGAGTCTCCTTGAATTATATTGAGAATTCCCAATTTATTTTAAACTTCTTTTGGTTCCCTATTCATGAATATCCTTATATATCCTTAGGTAGATACTGTCTTCATTCTTGAAACTATATACCTTCTCTGAGAATTCAGAATATTTCCCTTCCCTTGCCTTCCCGTAGATTCTATATTGTTCTTGTTTTTCCTCTTTCGTTATTCATCATCAAATGAGGAAAGAGTCCTCAGTGTTTGCCTGTCCTCCTGAGTGCTGGTTCTTAGATCAACATCTGGAAAGCAACATGATAAGCAAAGACCTCTTTCTCATTTCTTGTATTGACCAGGCCTTCATCATATGCAGCTTTACTACACTGAATTTAAATGACCTTCTAACCCCATTACTTGATTCTTTGATACTTTAAATTACTGGAGTATGCTAAAAATAGCAATATCCAGGATATAACACTGCCTAGTCTCTTCCCCTAGTTCCCCAGTCTTATTCAAGGGGCCCAAATCTCTCAAGATTCAATGCCCTATCTCAGTCCCTGAATGCCTTCTGCTTTGTTCTTTTCTAAAAGTTTCAGCTTCTGAATGCACCCAGAAAAAGCATTGTGAATTTGGGAAGGTATAACACATTGGCTCTTTAGAAAGTAAAATCCATGGTGTAGGGGAATGAATGGCCAGTTATCTTTTCAAACAAACTGGAGATTTTGTCCAGAGACCAGAGGGTGCAAAGGTAAAATATCTTCTCCCTTTCTTCCAGATAGATGAGGTAATACTGTTTCATAAGATAAAGTGTGGACAGGCCACCTATGCTTTTCTGAATAGTTCCATTAATGTTTATTTATTTATCTATCTGGATACATTCGATCAAACTTTAACTGGGCATGGTTTTCATATTATCATTAGAGTCTAGTCAATTAACACACAAGCCTAAAGTATATGTATGGATGGAAAGAAAGAAAGAAAAAGAAAGAAAGAAAGAAAGAAAGAAAGAAAGAAAGAAAGAAAGAAAGAAAGAAAGAAAGAAAGAAAGAAAGAAAGAAAGAAAGAAAGAAAGGAAGGAAGGAAGGAAGGAAGGAAGGAAGGAAGGAAGGAAGGAAGGAAGGAAAGGAGGGAGAAAGGGAGGGAGAAAGATGGAAATTTAATATACTCAGGGGCAAACACCAACCAATAGGGACTGGAAGCAAAGACTAAATGTCCCAGATTTTTATCTCTATGCGGGACACTTCTGAGATGTGCTATACATGGCTCCTCAAAGTGTCCCCTGGAGGATTGAGATCTAGATGCCTACAGCTCATTAACATGCTTCTTATTGCTTTTCCCTTACTCCCTCACTTGGGCTTACTGCCCCTCAAATACACTACTTGCACCCAAGACCTTATCTCAGTGTTGTTTTGGGTGAAATCAAACCAAGACACAGATGCTACAGAAATATTACACATTAATCTTTGGTTTCGTTTGGGATAAGAATTTCAGCCTGAAATTTCAGCCCAGAACAATAATCAGATGTTATCAGTCTGCAGCTGGCAATGCCATCTCATACAGTAAACTCTCTTATTATTTTTTAGTTCCCCTTCTTTATTCCCCCTTCATCCTTGGTTGGCCTCCACTCTTTGAGCATGAGTCAATTAGAATCCTTCACGTACCCATAACGCCCTCTGATTCTCTCGTGTCTCCCTCCGCCAGTCTACAGAAAGGCAGTTCTTCCCAGAATGCCTTTTGAGGTCACCAGCAGATGGAACAAGCCAAAGGGAGACTCTCATCTGGAGGTCTGTGCTGTTTGCTCTTACTTACTCCCTACATATCAACATGGAGCCAATGCAATCCATACACAAGGACTTAACAATGAACTACTGAGTTACTACCACATCTTTACCAGGTACTTCATTTAATCCCAGAATCCCCATAAGGATCTTTAGAAGAGCTATACATAAGTGACAAAAACCTTAGGTAAATTTACACATAGCTGAATGCTATCTACAGAGACAGTGCAAGCCTTCCTGGTGATTTTCACATTTAAATATTTTTAGGGCCACTCTAAAGTTTTTAGTTGCTTTACTTTTCTGTCTCAGTCATATAGATTCCTTACTCTGCAAAGAAAAGGAACAAGGCTACTGTTTAACTTTTTGTGTTAACTTGGCACGTATTATATTAAGAAAAGTTAAAGGAGTCATGGAGGGTCCACACACATCTGGAGAAAGCTGCTTCAGTCTGTCAACACTGCCCCCGGGGCCAAGCCTTGCTGTTGGTGCTACTTGGTCTGTAAAGAAGCAGATGGCCCATAAGAAGCTGTTTCCTCTGTTTCATTTGCTTTCAACAAAAGCACTAAAGCTCTGCCTTTGGACTGGAGTTCCCATGATTAAGCTATCTAATCCATTTGCCTTTGAGATTCAGGTTCAGATGAGGGTCACCCCCAAGTCAAACAAATGCTTCCCAGGATGTCCATGAGGTGATTGTCTTCGGGGGCATTCAACCTCAGAGACATGCTGCACAGTGCCAAGGAAAATTTTACTCAACTTTATCCTAAGCCTACAAGCCTCAGTGAACATGAGGGCGGGACTGTAGTCAGCTCCTTCTGGAGCTTAATTATGCTGGGCCACTTGAAGAGTTATAGGTGACCTGTGCTGGGGTGAAATGGACTTGCTTTCCTACATCGCCGTTCATCATGCTATGACCAAATGACCCAGGCACATTTTCCAGGCTGCCTTGAATTTCTTCCTCATCCTTCACCTCTAGGTTTACTGCCAAAGAATACAATAGCCTCAGACCCAGGAGTTCCCCCTCACGGAACCCTAGACACAAGTATGTAGTAGCATCATTAGAACCACAGGGCTAAGTGTAACTTTCCCCAAATTTTCCTCAGAAATGAGGCTGGGATAAGATATGGTTAGATGTCCCATTGGGGGATCAGCAGGCTTGGAATCCAGTAAATGATGACAACAAATTCTCTTTTTTTTTTTTTTTTTTTTTTTTTTTTGCGGTACGCGGGCCTCTCACCGCTGTGGCCTCTCCCGTTGCGGAGCACAGGCTCCGGACGCGCAGGCTCAGCGGCCATGGCTCACGGGCCCAGCCGCTCCGCGGCATGTGGGATCTTCCCGGACCGGGGCACGAACCCGCGTCCCCTGCATCGGCAGGTGGACGCTCAACCACTGCGCCACCAAGGAAGCCCGACAACAAATTCTTACTGAGCATTCACCTGAACTGGATACTGTTCTACGTGGCCTACATTCTGTAGCATATTGGTTTTTTGAAAGATGGGTACCACTATGTACCCCATCTCCTATACTCTTCTTGCAGAGTGATGCTGACACTCCTCCTATTCAGTGGTAGGATCTGTGACCTTTCCCCTTGAACCAGAATGGACGTTTATGCCTACTTCATTCAAAGGCATATGGAAGAAGTGACACCATGTGAGTTCTGAGGCTAATTCATTAAAGGCGATATACCTTCCAAGTAGGTCTATTGGAACACTTGCCCTTGGAACCCAGTCTTCATGCTGCATGGAAGCCCAAGCAACATGGAGGCTCCAGACGGAAGTGTTCCAACCAACAGCCCCAGCTGAGGTCAAGGTGACTCCAGCCCCAGCTTCCATCTGACTGTAACTGCACAACAGACCCTCAGTGATGCAGCTGAGCCCAATCAACTGCTAGAACCATGTGCAACAAAATAAAAGGAGTGTTCTTGTTCTAACACATTAAACCTGGAGTTATTATACAGTAATAGCTAATTGGAATATATTTATAAACTTACTTAATCTTTATAAAAACCCATGAAATAAGTGTTATTATTCCTACTTTACAGCTGAGGAAAAACTAGGGCATTGAATGTTTAGATCAGGGGTACAAGGTAAGTGGCAAAGCTTGGTTTCAAACCCAAGGAGTCTGGTTTATTCGAGTTTATGCTCTTAATCTCTATGCTGCTTCTTTTAACCCCATCTTCCCCATAAAAATACACTGAGAGCAAGGAAAAGTGAAAAATCAGTGCTGGAAGCAGTGGAAGTGGGACTGTTTTTTCAAGCAGATGGCATCCATCAGTTCAAAATTCCTTTAGCCATGAGCTCCCGTTCCTACCTGGGAGACTAGGCAAATATAAACTTCTTTGGGAAACTAACGCCAATTCCTTTCTACACCTGCAATGCCAGGAGCTGGGGCTGAAGGCAGCCCCAGAGAAGCCATTCATTTCACTCCATTCTCCTCTGCATCATCTTCTTTACCTGGAGGATTTACCTACCCCACCTGAACCTAGAATGAACCTCTGGAGAACACCGATTTCTCTAGGGTGCTTTACCAAACCAACAAGCTTTGTTGTTAAATCTGAAGCCTGAAGACAGAAACTGTGTAAATATTCAGCAGCAATTCCACAGCAGCCACCTGGGGGGCCCAGAAGTGGCACACTTGGACTTCTGGGAGGGTGAAGATAGAGTGATTTGAGCCAGACTCTCAGAGGGGAGTCGGGTGAACCCTTCATACTTACCATTCAATGTGGACAGTGCCAGGGAATTTGTAATAATATCACCTGAAATGTCACACCCAGCTGCCCTAACCAACCAGCAGCTGAGATGTTTTGATGACTTCCTATGTTGTGACTTTGTACTCCAGGAAGACTGGACTTAACTTGTATGAGCTCAGGCCTCTGGGAGTGAGGGACACTAGAGAGAGGGACAAGTTACATAAAAATCATGTCTAAGTGTTTATTGGCAAAATTCAAAGCCAGCCCATGCCACAGGGATGACATCTGAAATCAGAGCAGGTGGGGATACAAACAGCCTAGCTTTCTGAAGGACGATAAATTATTTCTGAAGTTACAGAAGTTATAGAAATGATTCTCCGAACTGTTCATTTTTTAGTACCTTTCAGATCACCCTTTCAGCTTCACAATGGATTTCACAGCGCTGGCAGGAAAATCTATCGGCCTCTGTCAGGCAACTTCAAATTAAAGCTGCTGATGTGAAAATTAAAATCCAAATGAATCAGTATTTTCCTTCTGGTTCTTTCTAGTCCTTTCTAGTGCCTGAGATCTACCCAACTTAGCCAGAAGAGTACCTCATGCCCTGCACAAGGCTCTCTCCCATGCTCCCTGCGTCCCCACCCTTTCATTCCCCAACTTTCTTGGGTTCACACCAAATGGGTACCTCACTTTACATTAAGAAACAGTTTCTTAAAAGTGTCTATCAGATTTTTGTAAGCTATATTATATCCCCCCTTTACTTGTTTTATGTTTCCAAAGTCTTTGTCTTTTTACCTAAATAGTTCTTCAAATAACTGTGCTCCCCCAAACCCATACTTTAATTCCAATATTCTCTAGACCACTTCTTCCTCCCTCCACTACTGTTTCTTCAAGTTATCCACAGATGGTTAGAACAGATAAAAACACTGAAGGAAGAAAGGTTGGGGTACGGCTTTGTGACCTACTATCTCTCAATTGACAGTTCTGAAATTCTGGAAGTTTTTCTGACCTCTGAGTGTTCACAGGACACAGGCCATGCAGCTCACTGTGAGTTGAACTAAAATTTAAGTCAAGAATTAAAACACATTCTTCACCTACAAGCATCTTGCCTTTTAATGAACCTATCTTTAGAGTTTAAGGCAGGAGCCAAATCTCAACTATTTCAGGTTATTAAAACCCGCAGCACATTTGGAGAGTGGACAGGTGCTAAATCATGTCTTCTGGCCACACTCCACTTTCAGTAATGATGATTAGCACCCGCAAATCCCCTTTGTGACATGGGGATGAGATCTGCAATTGTATTGCTCTGTTTAATAGCTGAGGTGTTGGTCCCTGAGGAGATTGCCTCACGTGGACACGGTCTATTCTCATACCATCAGGAAGCGTTTTCTGAAGTTTGGAGGCTCTCTCTGAAGTCCTCCCCACTCTTACCACAAAACAAGGAAGCTGGGGCACTTTGTACTCTCTGCTGTCTTTACAGTTACTTTTCCTAAGGCTCTCAAAGCATAAAAGGAGGGTTGTCAAAATTGAACTATTTCTTTAAAAGTATGTTTTTTAACCTTGAAAGTGGAAATGGCTGAGAATTCCACAAGACTGGAAGAGAAATCATCAGTGAGAAAAGCATTGATGTGGTCCTTCCCTACTCCTCAGCAATAAAAAAAACTGATACACACAACACTCTTGATGAATCCCCAGAGTATTATGCTGAGTGGAAAAAGTCAATCACAAAAGATTACATACCGTATGTTTCCAGTTACATAACATTCTTAAAATGACAAAATTATACAAATGGAGAAGAAGTTAGAGTGAGTGCCAACAGTTAATGAGTGGGTTGGTGGGGGGGGTGGCGGGGGGAGAAAGTGGGTGTAGCTGTAAAATAGCAGCACGAGGGATTCTTGTGATAGAACTGTTCTGCATCTTGACTGCATCAAGGTCAATATCCTGGTTGCAACATTGTACTATAGTACTATTGTAGTACTATTATAGTATTATTGTACTATAGTTTTGCAAGATGTTACCACTGGGGGAAACTGGGTGAAGGATACAAGGGATGTCTACTATTTCTTATGACTGCATGCAAATATACAACAATCTCAAAATAAAAGCTTGATTTAAGAGGAAAAAAAAGAAATCATTGGATTGAGACTGACAAAACCAGGCTCTACCTCAAGGTCTGCCAATAAAAAGCACAAGCCAAGTCATTCAACCTCTTTCATTTTGTTTCACCAACTATGAAATGCAGTTGGACAAGATCATCTCCAAAGTCTCTGTGAGTTCAACAGCCTAGTGATTCCAGAGCTGCTCCCAGTCTACATAGCTACTGAAACAGCACGGGCCATGTGAAGAATCAGGCTACCATAGCAGAGGGGAATTTACATAAATAGTCTCTGTAAATACCATTAAAAAAACCACAAACCAGAAGCAAGAAGAACTATAATCCTGTAGCCTGTGGATCAAAAATCACATTCACAGAAAGATAGACGAGATGAAAAGGCAGAGGGCTATGTACCAGATGAAGGAAAAAGATAAAACCCCAGAAAAATAACTAAATGAAGTGGAGATAGGCAACCTTCCAGAAAAAGAATTCAGAATAATGATAGTGATGATGATTCAGGACCTCAAAAAAGAATGGAGGCAAGGATCAAGAAGATGCAAGAAATGTGTAACAAAGACCTAGAAGATTAAAGAACAAACAAACAGAGATGAACAATATAATAACTGAAATGAAAAGTACACTAGAAGGAATCAGTAGCAGAATAACTGAGGCAGAAGAATGGATAAGTGACCTGGAAGACAGAATGGTAGAATTCACTGCTGCAAAACAGAATAAAGAAAAAAGAATGAAAAGAAATGAAGACAGCCTAAGAGACCTCTGGGAAAACATTAAATGCTACAACATTTGCATTATAGGGGTCCCAGAAGGAGAAGAGAGAGAGAAAGGACCCAAGAAAATATTTGAAGAGATTATAGTCAAAAACTTCCCTAACATGGAATAAGAAATAGTCACTCAAGTCCAGGAAGCACAGTGAGTCCCACACAAGATAAACCCAAGGAGAAACATTCTGAGACACATAGTAATCAAATTTGCAAAAGTTAAAGACAAAGAAAAATTATTGAAAGCAGCAAGGGAAAAATGACAAATAATATACAAGGGAACTCCCATAAGGTTAACAGTTGATTACTCAGCAGAAACTCTACAACCAGAAGGGATTGGCATGATATACTTAAAGTGATGAAAGGGAAGCACTTACAACCAAGATTATTCTACCCAGCAAGGATCTCATTCAGATTCAATGGAGAAATCAAAAGCTTTACAGACAAGCAAAAGGTAAGAGAATTCAGCACGACCAAACCAGCTCTACAACAAATGCTAAAGGAACTTCTCTAAGTGGGAAACACAAGAGAAGAAAAGGACCTACAAAAACAAACCCAAAACAAAACAATTAAGAAAAATGATCATAGGAACATACATATCAATAATTACCTTAAACATGAATGGATTAAATGCTCCAACCAAAAGTCACAGGCTTACTGAATGGATACAAAAACAAGACCCATATACATGCTGTCTACAAGAGACCTACTTCAGACCTAGGGACACATACAGACTGAAATTGAGGGGATGGAAAAAGATATTCCATGCAAATGGAAATCAAAAGAAAGCTGGAATAGCAATACTCATATCAGATAAAATAGACTCTAAAATAAAGAATGTTACAAGAGACAAGGAAAGACACTACATAATGATCAAGGGATCAATCCAAGAAGAAGATATAACAATTATAAATATATATGCACCCAACATAGGAGCACCTCAATACATAAGGTAACTGCTAACAGCTCTAAAAGAGGAAATCGACAGTAACACAATAATAGTGGGGGACTTTAACATCTTACTTACACCAATGGACAGCTAATCCAAAATGAAAATAAATAAGGAAACAGAAGCTTTAACTGACACAATAGACCAGATAGATTTAATTGATATTTATAGGACATTCCATCCAAAAACAGCAGATTACACTTTCTTCTCAAGTGTGCACGGAACGTTCTCCAGGATAGATCACATCTTGGGTCACAAATCAAGCCTCAATAAATTTAAGAAAATTGAAATCATATCAAGCATATTTTCTGACCACAACGCTATGAGATTAGAAATGAATTACAAGGAAAAAAACGTAAAAAACACAAACACATGGAGACTAAACAATACGTTACTAAATAACCAAGAGATCACTGAGGAAATAAAAAAAAACCTCAACACAAATGACAATGAAAACACAATGATCCCAAACCTATAGGATGCAGCAAAAGCAGTGCTAAGAGGGAAGTTTATAGCTATAAAGCCTACCTCAAGAAACAAGAAAAATCTCAAATAAACAATCTAACCTTACACCTAAAGGATCTAGAGAAGGAAGAACAAACAAAACCCAAAGTTAGCAGAACGAAAGAAATCATAAAGATCAGAGCAGAAATAAATGAAATAGAAATAAAGAAAACAAAGATCAATAAAACTAAAAGCTGGTTCTTTGAGAAGATAAACTAAATTGATAAACAATTAGCTAGACTCATCAAGAAAAAGAGGGAGAGGACTCAAATCAATAAAATTAGAAATAAAAAAGGAGAAGTTACACCAGACACCACAGAAATACAAAGCATCCTAAGAGACTACTACAAGCAACTCTATGCCAATAAAATGGACAACCTGGAAGAAACAGACAAATTCTTAGAAAGGTATAACCTTCCAAGACTGAATCAGGAAGAAACAGAAAATATGAACAGACCACTCACAAGTAATGAAATTGAAACTGTGATAAAATATCTTCCAACAAACAAAAGTCCAGGACCAGATGGTTTCAGAGGTAAATTCTATCAAACATTTAGAGAAGAGCTAACACCCATCCTTCTCAAACTCTTCCAAAAAATTTAAGAGGAAAGAACACTCCCAAACTCATTCTATGAGGCCCCCATCACCCTGATACCAAAACCAGACAAAGATACTACAAAAAAAGAAAATTACAGACCAATATCACTGATTAATATAGATGCAAAAATGCTCAACAAAATACTAGCAAACAGAATCCAACAACAAATTAAAAGGATCATACACCATAATCAAGTGGGATTTATCCCAGGGATGCAAGGATTCTTCCATATACACAAATCAATCAATGTGATACACCATATTAACAAATTGAAGAAGAAAAACCATATGATCATCTCAATAGATGCAGGAAAATCTTTTGACAAAATTCAACACCCATTTATGATAAAAACTCTCCAGAAAGTGGCCATAGAAGGAACCTACCTCAACATAATAAAGGCCATATACGACAAACGCACAGCAAACATCATTCTCAATGGTGAAAAACTGAAAGCATTTCCTCTAAGATCAGGAACAAGACGAGGATGTCCACTCTCACCACTATTAATCAACATAGTTTTGGAAGCCCTAGCCACAGCAATCAGAGAAGAAAAAGAAATAAAAGGAATACAAATTGGAAAAGAAGAAGTAAAACTGTCACTGTTTTCAGATAACATGATATTATACATAGAGAATCCTAAAGATGCCACCAGAAAACCACTAGAGCTAATCAATGAATTTGGTAAAGTTGCAGGATACAAAATTAATGCACAGAAATCTCTTGTGTTCCTATACACTAGTGATGAAAAATCTGAAAGAGAAATTTAGGAAACACTCCCATTTACCATTGCAACAAAAAGAATAAAATACCTAGGAATAAACCTACCTAGGGAGACAAAAGACCTGTATGCAGAAAACTATAAGACACTGATGAAAGAAATTAAAGATGATACCAACAGATGGAGAGATATACCATGTTTTTGGAATGGAAGAATCACCATTGTGAAAATGACTATACTACCCAAAGCAATCTACAGATTCAATGCAATCCCTATCAAATTACCAATGGCATTTTTTAGGGAACTAGAACAAAAAATCTTAAAATCTGTATGGAGACACAAAAGACTTCGAATAGCCAAAGCAGTCTTGAGGGAAAAAAAACAGAGCTGGAGGAATCAGACTCCCTGACTTCAGACTATACTACAAAGCTACAGTAATCAAGACACTATGGTACTGGCACAAAAACAGAAATATAGATCAATGGAACAAGATAGAAAGCCCAGAGATAAACCCACACACCTATGGTCAACTAATCTATGACAAAGGAGGCAAGGATATACAATGGAGAAAAGACAGTCTCTTCAATAAATGGTGCTGGGAAAACTGGACAGCTACATGTAAAAGAATGAAATTAGAACACTCCCTAACACCATACACAAAAATAAACTCAAAATGGATTCAAGACCTATATGTAAGACTGAACACTATAAAATTCTTAGAGGAAAACATAGGAAGAACACTCTTTGACATAAATCTCAGCAAGAACTTTTTTGATCCACCTCTTAGAGTAATGGAAATAAAAACAAAAATAAACAAATGGGACCTAATGAAACTTAAAAGCTAAAAGCTTTTAAGCAAAGGAAACCATACACAAGACAAAAAGACAACCCTTAGAATGGGAGAAAATATTTGCAAATGAATCAACGGACAAAGGATTAATCTCCAAAACATAGGCTTCAGTCTCTGCAAAACAGCTCCAAGGACGTGGCTCAGAACAGTATCTACAGCCCTGGAGGAGGAACTAAAGTTTGGAATGACCGATTATGACATCAGAGGCTTCTGATCTTCCTGATTGGAAGGACCAGACTCCATGGCGCTCAGCAACAGTAGTGGACAATAGCATCTCGCCAGAGCTTCTCTCCACTGCCAGTTGCCCCATATCTTGGAGAAGGGACGACCACTTGTGTTTAGCCCAAGTCCAGAAGAGTTGGGACAAAGTACAGTCTAGGCTTCGAGGAAGGGAAGAGTTTGGGAGAAGTCATGACCAGTCATCAACCCAGTTCCCAGGCTGACGACCAGAGCTCCCAGCCCAGCTCCTCAGGGTGCCCCCTGGAGGTGACTGCCTATGAAGAAAGCCCAGGACCGTCAGCCCCCTTGGCCGGTTGCAGCTCCCTGCCTCAGCACCCCGGCTGTAAGAGGATGAGGTCAGTGGCGTTCAGAGCGGAGGTGGAGGGCGACCCGGCCACTGAGGCCCAGGACCTCTGGGTCGTGGAGTCACTGAGTGGGCTCA
Organism: Kogia breviceps; assembly: GCF_026419965.1. Taxonomy (NCBI): domain Eukaryota; kingdom Metazoa; phylum Chordata; class Mammalia; order Artiodactyla; family Physeteridae; genus Kogia; species Kogia breviceps. Next base: position 56,646,068 of record NC_081315.1, read on the forward strand.
AGATGAAGCTGAAGCGACAGCGGGTGTCTTCAGTGCTGCCTGAGCACCACGGTGTCTTCAACAGGCTGCTCGAGGATCCCGTCATTAAGAAATTCCTCGCCTGGGACAAAAAGCTGGAAGTATCTGACAAGTATCTCCTGTCCATGGTGATAGCTTACTTTAGCCGGGCTGGGTTCTTCTCCTGGCAATACCATAGAATCCATTTCTTCATCGCTCTCTATGTGGCCAGCGACATGGAAGAGGACAACCAGGCCCCCAAACAGGCCATCTTTTCATTCCTTTATGGAAAGAAGCACTCCCAGCGTCCCTTGTTCCACAAACTGCGTTTCCAGTTCATCCGTTCTATGGGCTGGAAGACGAGGGTCACTCGGGAAGAGTGCGAGCAGATCCAGGCTTTTGATCCAGACCTCTGGGTGTGGAGAAGAGACCGCACCCTCTTGCCCTAGAGGCCCCAGGACCACGCAGGCCTGAGGTCATCGGCCTTTGCAAAGATCACAGAGCCCAGGGGAGATGAGGATGTTCACCATGAGGTCAATCACTGATGACAGCCGTGAGGAAGGAAGGGAGAAGCCTCTTGTGCAGATAATCGGGAACAACACAGCATCTTCTAGAATGAGCTGAAGAGAGTTTTCGTGTCATACTCCTAGGAGCGGGGCGTGCTTCTAGGAGTCTGTGGCACGACAATAAGAAATCAGGGCTTTTTCAGGTTCCAGCCTTTTGGAAGGCACCACCTCAATTTTCAGATCATTTCATTCAAATTTCCCCTGAGATGAACATTAGAGGTCCCATTTTTTAGACACTTGTTTTGCCCAGTCTAGATATATAATATATATTATATATAATAAATATTCATATATTTGTTTTAAATAGTTTTGAAATTGTCTTCATTTTGAAACATCTGGTTCTTACAAACTTTTGTAATGAGTATTATAGCTGTTGTATATTTACACATATATACAATTTGACTCACATTTTCAAGAGAGATTTTTGTTTTCATCTATTACATAATATACATTTTATCTACTACATAATATTTCCATTCTACTTATAGCTAGGTGGGTATTTCCTCCCAATTCTTGTCAGCATAAATTTGTATTTTTTTAGGTCTCATTATTGAATTGTGGGAATTCAGTCATAATTTTTTAACTTGTCTCAACATGTTTGTATGTTATTTTAGATTATTAAAGAGTACTGAGTATTAAAGAGTAATATAATAAAGATGAAAGTCTTCTCACAAAAAAAATTTAAAAAAAAATATTGAGCTGCTCATGCAGCTCAATATTAAAGAAACAAACAACCCAATCCAAAAATGGGCAGAAGACCTAAATAGACATTTCTCCATAGAATACATACAGATGGCCAAGAAGCACATGAAAAGCTGTTCAGCATCACTAATTATTAGAGACATGCAAATCAAAACTAAAATGAGGTATCACCTCACATCAGTTAGAATGGGCATCATCAGAAAATCTGCAAACAACAAATGCTGGAGAGGGTGTGGGGAAAAGGGAACCCTCCTGCACTGTTGGTGGGAATGTAAAATGATACAGCCACTATGGAAAACAGTATGGAGGTTCATTAAAGAACTAAAAATAGAATTACCATATGATCCAGCAATCCCACTACTGGGCATATACCCAGAGAAAACCACAATTCTAAAAGATACATGCACCCCAACATTCATTGCATCACTATTTACGATAGCCAGGTCATGGAAACAACCTAAATGCCCATCAACAGACAAATGGATAAAGAAGTTGTGGTACATATACACAATGGAATATTACTCAGCCATAAAAAGGAACAAAATTGGGTCATTTGTTGAGACATGGATGGATCTAGAGACTGTCATACAGAGTGAAGTAAGTCAGAAAGAGAAAAACAAATATCGTATATTAACGCATGTATGTGAAACCTAGGAAAATGGTACAGATGAACCGGTTTGCAGGGCAGAAGTTGAGACACTGATGTAGAGAACAAACGTATGGACACTAAGGGGGGAAAGCTGCGGGGGGAGTGGGGATGGTGGTGTGATGAATTGGGCGATAGGAATTGACATGTATACACTGATGTGTATAAAACTGATGACAATAAAAAAAACAAAAAACAAAAACCTAGCATCTATTAAACATAACATGATATGAGATGAACAAAGAAATAATTTGAAAGACAAAAAATTTAAGGCAAATAGTATGCTCATCATTAAAGTCATGACGGGTTAAAGAAATATTCTATACAATAGTGTGATTACGCAGTATATTTTGTTCACTATAAATCAAGAAAGCTAACCAGCATTTCTGCTATCTTCTTGACATAGTACACATACAATACCCACTCATTTTCCGGTCTCTTTTCATTGTTAAACTATTCTTGCTCTTAATGTTCTGCTCTCTGGGGAAACTGCAACACACAAAACAGGAAGTTTGGGGCTTCCCTGGTGGCGCAGCGGTTGAGAGTCCACCTGCCGATGCAGGGGACACGGGTTCGTGCCCTGGTCCAGGAAGATCCCACATGCCGCGGAGCGGCTGGGCCCGTGAGCCATGGTCACTGAGCCTGCACATCCGGAGCCTGTGCTCCACAACTGGAGAGGCCACAACAGTGAGAGGCCCGCGTACCACAAAAAAAAAACAAACAGGAAGTTATTTAATACAACTTACTATTTTAGAAGGGAAAAACCCAAGCAACTGATTAAGAAATGAAAATTTTATTCAAATTGTTGTTTGATTTTCATGTCACCAAATAACCGGCATGCTTTTAATCATCAAACTAAATTGAGTAGTTTATTTGGCATCAAATGTATAATCAGATATAATATTTGTATATTTAACAAATATCAACAAGCTGGGTAATATCAAATTAGCAGCCTTTACTCTTTCCTGAAAAGAAAGGATGTCTTTTTCAATGTACATTTTTTCTAGGAGCAGTAAATATTATTAAAGAAAGCCACATGGAAGAAACAGTTACAAAACAGTATGTAGTCACCATCATCTGTAGGATTTGAGAAGTCCATGGAGTGTTCAGTTTCATCAATCATGATGGAACTAGATTCCATGTTACATTTTGATAGCCAAATAACTCAATTTACCATTACACCTACTAAAACTATATGCAGTATAATTTATCCTCTTTTGATTGCGTAGTGGCCACCATAAAACTCTGCACTGTCTCTGATAAACATGACCTCATTTGCTACTGAACAATGCTGAGATACAAACAAGCTTGATGTGATCTTGTGAAAACAAAGGGCACCACTTTAAAATTTGAAGAACCCCCCCCCGCTATTGGTTTAATGATTCCCTTTCTCTCTTCAGTACAAATTCCCAGGCAGAAAATGGCCTCCTTGGCTTTCAGCTACTGTCATTTTTCCATCTAGGTTGAAAGAGTGTCTTCCCTAATGATTTTGTTTTCTACACGAAAATCTCTTCCTAGTCATTAATATCTCAAGATTCAGAAGCTTCTATATTCTTTCGTATTCAGAAGCTCCACACACTAGTTTTGTAATATCATTGCTATGTTCCTGTTCAACTTTTGCCACATTTAATACTTCCTTCACTTGCTCTATATCAAAAAGCTTGTCCACAAACATTAATACAGTTCTGGTTATATGTAAGGCATATTATTTTCATTGAGTTTATTGTCTGAGTATGAAGGAATAGGCTTAAATATTTCAAAAATCGATGTTATCTGTTCTTGTAAGATTTATTCCAAAAAGAATACCAATGCTTTTTCATCATGAGAAATTTGCAAAAATAATGATGTCATGGTTTTTTTTTCTAGACTAGCCTTGAAATATCATACTTAACATAATTTCAAGCACAATCATGATAGAATCATAAGCACAGCATTTTAATGAAACACATTATTTTTCACCAGATATATCTAGCTTCCTGATATCACTTTAAGATAAGAAAGTAATTTTTCAAAAAAACAAAGCATATGATTCACTTAATTGTGTTTGCTTTTGAAACTACAGGGACTTTGCAAAGTTCATTGGATCATAGATGGGGCAGTGGTTCAGTCTGAAGCACTCAGAAAACTTTATCTGGCTATGGGGTTTTAAGCAGATGTTGAGGGTCACAAGGTTTTTTTCTTTTTACCAACCCAAACAAATACTTTTTATTAAATCTCTCTCTCTTTTTTTTTTTTTTTTTTTTTTTTGCAGTACGCGGGCCTCTCACTGCTGTGGCCTCTCCCGTTGCAGAGCACAGACTCCGGACGCCTAGGCTCAGCGGCCATGACTCACAGGGCCAGCCGCTCCGCGGCATGTGGGATCTTCCTGGACCGGGGCACGAACCCGTGTCCCCTGCATCGGCAGGCGGACTCTCAACCACTGCGCTACCAGGGAAGCCCAAATCTCTTTTTTTAAAATTGATTAAATCTCAAGATTATAAAAGACTTTTTTAAAAAGAAAGATCTGGCCTTGATCCAATATTTGAAACACTCCCACGTCCCACTACCAAATAAATATTTATTGGTCTTCCATTTAAACAAGGAAAGAGATATAACTCAGTGCTTCTCAAATCAGAATCATCTAACTTGCTTCTAATAATTCAGATCCTGATCAACTTAGTTATGCACACATTTTTCACAGGATTTTTGGTAAACACTGACACTTAGTTATCGGTGAAAGTTATGGGTTTCATCTCCACAACCCCCTGAAAGCAAGTTTCAGACTGAATCCTGACACACACATTTCTCAGCAAACATGTGACAATCACACCACCAATTTAGCAAAACCCAATGGAGTTCCAGCTCTCCATTGCTTCCTCTAAGAGCTCCGACAAAACATTTCATGGACAGTTCACTGGAGGCAAAGGAAGCAGTATTCAGCCAACTATCTAATCAGAGTCAGGAGACCAGGAAGTCTCCAACTTAGTAGCTGAAACAGGCCATTGAGGAATCAAGCTCTGGGTGCCATTTCTGAGGATGCAGACTGCTGGGCCTGCTATATTTTTATGGCCCGTGTATGCAAGGTTGTGAGGGTCTCTACAATATTGCCAGAAAATACACATATAATGAAAACTAATAATTTCGTCAAGAAATACCCAGTTCTGATATTCATTAGTCAAATAACAGAATTTCTGGTATTCACCGGAGATGAATATAATTTAATTCCCCTGGTTTGTGGACCTTTGATTAAATGTTAGCTAATGACGTTGGAGTATATATTTCTGATTAAAACAACTAACCACAACAAGGGTCTAGATTAAAACTAAATCATACATACATGTTCATATCACACAGTCTATGCTGAAATATTTTAAAGAAAATATGCTGAAATATTTTAAAGAAAATTATCCAAGACCTACTAACTCAGAATATCTGGGCCTGAAAATATGCATTTTTATACAAGATCCTCATAAGATGCATATGTGTGCTAGAATTTTGTGAACCACTGTCACAGCTGTTCTGATGATTCAGGGGGACACGGACTTGTGTTAGAATCCTGGCTCTTCAACTTTACAGCTATTTAAAGCTATTATACTTTATTTAAATACTGTGATTCCGTTTCCTCATCTATACAATGGTCAGAATAATACCTACCTTGCAGGATTAGTGTAAGAGTGAATTTACACTAACTCTTCCCTGGGACTTCCCTGGTGGCGCAGTGGTTAAGAATCCGCCTGCCAATGCAGGGAACGTGGGTTCAAGCCCTGGTCCGGGAAGATCCCACATGCCGCAGAGCAACGAAGCCTCTGCGCCACAACTACTGAGCCTGCACTCTAGACCCATGAGCCACAACTACTGAGCCTGCATGCCACAACTACTGAAGCCCATGTGCCTAGAGTCCACACTCCACAACAAGAGAAGCCACCGCAAGGAGAAGCCCGTGCGCCAGAATGAAGAGTAGCCCCCACTCGCCACAACTAGAGAAAGCCCATGCGCAGCAACGAACACCCAATGCAGCCAAAAAAAAATTTTAATTAATTAATTTAAAATAAATAAATAAAATAAAAATTTAGGTTTTAAAAGTAAAATTCTTAGCACAATGATTTGCATATATTATGACTTAAATTTATATGAACTATCCTGAGTTTTCTCTTCGCCAGGGAACACAAATTCTGGCTAATACTCTGATTTTTCTATACACCTTTAAACTGGAGTGTTCACCACTGAATGAACTCTCCGAATTGTGATCTGAGTAAGGAACTAGAGAATAAAATTATTACCATCTTTGTTCCAGAAAGAACTTCAACAAACACTTTTGGAGATCATTTCACATGGTTGATTTGATCTTACTCAATTAAAATACAGAAGTATTCCTTATACATGCTGTTGCAAAGTCAAGTTTATATGTTCTGTATTTTTGAGGGGGAAACAGATGCAAGACTATATATCCTGTTGAATTTCATCTTGTTGGATGCAACATATGAAGATATTTTTGAATTCTTATTCTGTCATGCAACCTATTTGGTCTCCTCCACCTTCATATCATCTCTAAATGTGATTAGTATACCCTTAAATTCTTCAAGTCTTTGATTTTACAAAATGTTGAACACACAAGAATGTTCCAACCAAGTTGGAGTCGTCACATTTTGTGAGGGGTTGTCATACCAATAACTGGTCTCTTCCACTGTCGTTACATTCATTAGTGGTTTCCCATTTTTTCTACAAGACTATCATGAGGAAGAATGTGTCAAATTCCTTCATACAGGCCAAAGAACACCATGTCTATCATAGTAACAGTCTGTCTGATGATTTTTATAAAGAAAAAATAAATAAAATTGGTACAACATGATTTACTTTTACTGAAATGATACTGGGATATAGGAACCTCCACTTTTTGCTTCTAAATAAGAAGTAGGTTTTAACTCATGTATCAATAACAATTAATTGGCTGTGGCTGCCTAGAGCATAATTTTGACAATGATTCTAGATCTGGTCCAAACAAAGCAGTCAGGGATGTCATGATCTGATTATTTTGCAGTATCTTCCATGGATATACAAGGTAAGAAAGTGGTAGCACACTTGTAGCAGATTTATATGTCATGCTTGGCCTGTATTTTGAAAATCTAGCCCTTAATTTACTAGACTCTAGAATCTTATTTGTCCTGCCATTTATTGAGTCCATCCTTTTCCTCCTGTGGACAGAATGATATGTACCAACTTACCAGTTTGCCAATATCTCTTATTTTTCATATGTCTCTGTAATATGATTTGTGAGTTTTCTTAGTACCATAGGATGTAATTCATCTGGGTGAAGAGATTTTAACTTATTCACAGCAAGAAAAGTGTTCTATTATAATGTTTTCAACTATATTGAGCTTCTATTTGTCTTTACTAATTTTTTGATAGTTTTCCATTAAATGATTGGTCTCAATGGCAGATTTTATCTTCCAAAGATAGCCACAATACTCCCATCCCTCATGGTTTCTTATAATGTCCTCTTGACAGTCCACGAACCTGGACAGATCTTGTAATTCCCTCAACCTGATAAAAGTGATATTATATGACTTCCAAGCTAGGTTGTAAAAATAACACACACTCCCACTTTGTTCTCTCTTGGGATATTCACTCTTAGAATTCACCTGCCATGCTGTGAGGAAACCCAAACTATCCTATGAAGAGATACATGGAGAGGCCATATGAAAGTGTTCCAGCCAACAGCCCTGTTGAGGTCTTAGCCAACAGCCTTCATCAACTACCAGGAATGTGAATGAAGAAGACTTCAAATGATTCCAGCCCAAAGCAGCAGAGTCACCTTCAGCCTTCAAATCTCACTAGTGGAGGCCCAGATATCACAGAACAGAGAAAGGTTGTCTCTGTTGTGCCCATTTGAATTTCTGAATCCCAGAATCCAGGATTGTAATAAAATAGCTGTATTATGCCAGTACATTTTGAGGTGGTGTGTTGCACAGCAATAGTAACTGGAACAATCTCCTTGACAGAATAGACAAATGCAAAATAGAAGCTCGTTCTTCAAATGTCACTGTTTCTCAGTTACCGCCTGCATTGGAAACACCTGATATGCTTGTTAAAATTCAGATTTCTAGACACACACACACGAGCACACACATACATGCACACACACACACACACACACACACACACACACACACACACAAATGGTCCTGGAACAACTATGCCAAACCCAAAGGAATGGTGGAATCACTGCCCTGGAGAAGGCCGGTGGTTTATGTGGGTTGAGTGCTCTGGACATTAGGGCAACCTGAGCTTGAATTGAGAAATCTCATTTCCTGACCACTCCGGAAACAACTGGCACTGTTTCAAAAGTCCTAGCTCCAATATTCAAATGTTTTATTATTCAACAGGACTGCAAAAATACATCAGTGTCAGATAAAAATTTAAAAAGATCATTTCAACTTAAAATGGATGATGAATCAAAGGAGAAAGTTATTGTCCAAGACCACAATAACACCACCTTTTTTATTATTATGACCCCAAATCCTGGACCTGGTCCTGGCCTCTCATTGCTTGTTAGGAAGGGAACTGTCCAGCACCACTGCTTCCTGAATGAAAGCCATTAAACCCAGCGAAAGGAAATCATGGATCAGCCTCCAACCTGTGTTCTAGGACTGAACCCCTCCCTTCAAGAGAAACCAAGGCCCTTTCTCATCTAAACTCCATCGTGAGCACAGCCTGACGTGCATGAATTCATGCTAATGTCATAGAAAACAAGTCCTGCAGAATGGGGCCAGTCTACTCAAAGTGTTTGCCAACAAGCACCTCCATAATCCCTGAAACAGAGGGGAATTCAAAAGTTTGTCGTCTCAGAAAAGCAGACTTTGTACTCTCAAGTTATCTTCTTGCCTAGTGAGCACTAGGTCCAAAGAAGAACCTAAACTGTAAAATATATTCAAATATGAAACTTTGTTATGATTGCCACTAAGAGGTAAGGTTTGCTTTGTAAAATAAGAATGTTAGGGGGATTTCCCTGGTGGTCCAGTTGTTAAGACTCCGTGCTTCCACTGCAGGGGGCACGGTGAATGTTAGGTGATAATCTCTTCAACATTACAAATTGTGTGGGTAAAAATTTGACTGCTTCCTTATAAGTAGCTATTTATTGGGGGAAGGGGATGAGTTGTTTTCATGATTATTTTCTTTTCCTGAAATTTAACCACTAAAAAGTAGGGTTTTTCATAACCATTATTTATTGAATATCCACTATACACTTTGCTAGGTGCTCTTTTTGCAGTTACCTTTCTCTTTCAGTTTTTAAAAAATTGAAGTATAGTTGATTTACAGTATTGTGCTAGGTTCAGGTGTATAGCAAAATGACTTAGTTATACATATAAATATGTATATATCTATATCCTTTCTTTTCAATTATTTTCCATGAAAACTAGCTTTGAGAAAATAAGAATCTTGCCATTGATGTTATAGAGTCATGATGCTCACAAAAGATAAGGACTGAATGAATGATCATGAAATGGTGGTCATGCTTCAGATGTTTTAGAATTAGCATATTTTAAGATCATGTTTATAGCTTTCAATAAAGTCTATTTTTACTCCATTTTCAGTTTGATGTTTTTAATAAGGAATGCAAAGGATACAGGATGTCAGTGCACTCATTCAGATAACAAGATATTGGGCTAGATGCTTAAAATGCAACAGATAACAGGTAAAAATGCTCCATATGGCCCATTCTTAAAACATTTGGTCTGCTGCATTTATTATCATATTTTTACTTTTAATAAGCAGTTCTGAAACCTACATTTCCTAAACAATAAATTGTAAAGAGCAATCCAAATTTTACATTTTCTGGCAAAACGTATCCCTGCTCCTTTTTGTTCTGCAGATATTTTTGTGCTACAGTCTATGCATGGTTCATATTTGCTCATATAAAGGATGACATATTTTGTAGTTTGACTCCTGTCTTCTATAGAGGCTGTTATTTAGATTTATTTATTTGGACTCTGAGTATGTAAGTTAGGATGATCAAATGGTAACCGTGGCAACAGAAAGCAGGGTTCACATCTTAGCAGGGTCATGTCATTCTTTCCCACAGTGCAGAACTCACATTCTAAGACTAATCCAGTATCTAAAAATAAATCTCAGGACAGCTCATGTTGCCATTTATGGGAAAATATGACTGAGTCAGTTAACTAATCTTCCTGTTGCAGAAAAAAAATCCCTTGTCAGTAAACTAAAAGATCCTGGTTTTAGGGAAATGAAATGACAAGAGGAGAGGGAGAACATTCTTCTCTTCCAGAGTAATATTTGAAGCTTAGAACTACCCCATAACCAACAGGAATACAAAACCAGATCCAGTGAAAAGATCTACAGTAAAGGCAATAATAACTTTAATGAAATAACTATTTCACAGTACTTATGATATATTCACATACATGGTGGCAAAGTAGCCACTAAAGAATTCCTCCAACTGGGATTTTCTCACAAATAGACCCGTACTGTTTAAGTACTTGGCTTTGTTACTGGCTCAATCCCAGGAATGTCCATGGCCTCAATCATGCTGTAGAGGGGCTGGTTCACAAGCTGATTGCACGCATGGCCATGGTCTTATCTGCCCTTGGTCAGCCCTAGTCATGTGTGAGAGACAAGTTTGATACTTCTTCTTAAGCCCACTTTAAAGTTTATAATGAGGGACTTTGTTTTCATTTGCTCCTGGGGCTTCATATTAGGCAAACAGTGTGAAAGAAACTGACAGAATAAAAAATTTAACTTACTTGCAAAAATACTACTATTGAGCATCCAGTCTGGTGCTTAAACCAGCTGGACACAGCTAAACTTTTAAAATAAGCTTTCCTAGTTTATTATTTTATTTCTCAATCTTAATTATACTTGTATTTTTCTTAGCTCAGCTCTTACATATCCCCAATTTCCATCACTAGATTCCCCACATTCCTATTCTGAAACCGAATTAAAATTATTTCTATTATACAACAGTGTTATCAACTGCAGTCTAATGTTATACACTAGATCCTCAGATTTTATTCATCTTATAAATAAAAAAATTTATTTATAAGATGAATTTATTTATTTACTGAAAGTTTGTGCCCTTTTACTAAGCTCTCCCCATCTCCCCCACCCCCAAGACCCTGGCAGCAACTTTTAATGCTCTGTTTCCATGAGTTCAATTATCAAATCATCACCTTGTATACTTTATCTTATGATTTTGTTTGTGAATTATACCTCAATGAAGCTGGAGAAAAAGAAATTTCTACTCCAATTTTTTTTTTTAATTTCCATTTGCATGGAATATCTTTTTTCATCTGCTCACTTTCAGTCAGTATGTGTCCCTAGGTCTGAAGTGGGTCTCTTATATACAACATATATACAGGTCTTGTTTTTGTACCCATTCAGCCAGTCTATTTCTTTTGGTTGGAGCATTTAATCTATTTACAGTTAAGGTAATTATCGGTATGTATGTTCCTATTACCATTTTCTTAATTGTTTTGGGTTTGTTATTGTAGGTCTTTTCCTACTCTTGTGTTTCCTGCCTAGAGAAGTTCCTTTAGCATTTGTTGTAAAGCTGTTTTGGTGGTGCTGAATTCTCTTAGCTTTTGCTTGTCTCTAAAAGTTTTAATTTTTCCATCAAATCTGAATGAGATCCTTGCTGGGTAAAGTTCTTGGTTGTAGGTTTTTCCCTTTCACCACTTTAAATATGTCCTGCCACTCCCTTCTGGCTTGCAGAGTTTCTGCTGAAGGATCAGCTTTTAACCTTATGGGGATTCCCTTGTATGTTATTTGTCGTTTTTCCCTTGCTGCTTTTAATATTTTTTCTTTGTATTTAATTTTTGATAGTTTGATTAATATGTGTCTCAGGGTGTTTCTCTTTGCATTTATCCTGTATTGGACTCTCTGCACTTCCTGGACTTGATTGACTATTTCCTTTCCTAGTTTTAGGGAAGTTTTGAACTATAATCTCTTCAAATATTTTCTCAGTCACTTTCTTTTTCTCTTCTTCTTCTGGGACCCCTATAATGTGAATGTTGGTGTTTTAAATGTTGTCCCAGAGGTCTCTGAGACTGTCTTCAATTCTTTTCATTCTTTTTTCTTTATTCTGCTCTGCAGTAGTTATTTCCACTATTTTATCTTCCAGGTCACTTATCCGTTCCTCTGCCTCAGTTATTCTGGTATTGAGTCCTTCTAGGGAATTTTTAATTTCATTTATTGTGTTGTCCATCATTGTTTGTTTGCTTTTTAGTTCTTCTAGGTCCTTGTTAAACGTTTCTTGTATATTCTCCATTCTATTTCCAAGATTTTGGATCATCTTTACTATTATTACCTGAATTCTTTTTCAGGTAGACTGTCTATTTCTTCCTCATTTGTTTGGTCTGGTGGGTGTTTACCTTGCTCCTTCATCTGCTGTGTGTTTCTCTGTCTTCTCATTTTGTTTAACTTATTGTGTTTGGGGTTTCCTTTTAGCAGGCTGCAGGTTCATAGTTCTTGTTGTTTTTGGTGTCTGCCCCCAGTGGCTAAGGTTGGTTCAATGGGTTGAGTAGGTTTCCTGGTGGAGGGGACTGTTTCCTGTGTTCTGGTGGATGAGGCTGGATCTTGTCTTTCTGGTGGGCAGGACTGTGTCCCATGGTGTGTTTTGGGGTGTCTGTGACCTTATTATGATTTTAGGCAGCCTCTCTGTTGATGGGTGGGGTTGTGTTCCTGTCTTACTAGTTGTTTGGCACGGGGTATCCAGCACTGTAGCTTGCTGGTCGTTGAGTGGAGCTGGGTCTTAGCATTGAGATGGAGATCTCTGGGAGACTTTTCGCCATTTGATATTACGTGGAGCCGGGAGGTCTCTGGTGGACCAATGTCCTGAATTCGGCTCTCCCACCTCAGAGGCACAGCACTGACTCCCGGCTGGAACACAGAGACCCTGTCAGCCACACGGCCTTACTCAGAGGACTTGTTGGGAAGATTTCCAAGATGCTATTCCCTCAGATTAGGGAGCAAAGAGCTTGACTTGGAGGGGTAAGAGCTGAGGTGAGGGCAGACCATGGGAAAGACAGGGATCAACAACCTTGAAGAACTTTTCTCTCTGATGTGGATCAACAGCACTGTTAAACTCCCCATCGGAGCTACTAGTGTTGGAGGGTCTCCTGCAGAGGCAGGGTGTGGCTTAGGCTCACTGTGGGGACAAGGACACTTGCAGCAGAAGTTCTGGGAAGTACTCCTTGGCATGAGCCCTCTCAGAGTCCACCATCAACCCACACCCTTAAACCTTTAAAAAAAAAAAAAAGATGGTATATGCTGGCTTTGGAGTTGTAGGCAGCATCAGTCAGCACGATGAAATGTGCCCATTTTCCAGCTTACGGCAGAAGCCACAGTTGTCTCTGTTCCCTCCATCCCAGGTTATACAAGAGGGACAGAATGATGTTGTGGAGTCTTAACTAAATCAGAACGAAGAACAAGTATGATGGATTTATCACTATCACTGACTTAACATTGACTGATGGAAGAATTCCCTATCAATCTCTAAAGCAGATTTCTACTGAGACTGTGGCGTCACTTGGGATATAGAAACAAAACACCCCTCACAAGTGTCAAGTATTAGTTAAAGAACAAATCAAAACCATCAGCTATTATTTTTAAAACATAAAAGAAAACAATGTAAGGGCCAAGTATGTAGGAAACATATTTCATTGGGAGGGAGGGAGGGTAAAGGTTGCTTATGGAAAGAAGCATCATACCTTAGAGAAGGCAACCATCTGGAAATTCCATTTGAGTATCTGAAGCAGAAATATGGAGCTGAAAAAGAAAAAGAGTAATCAGGCTGTGTGATGAAGGGATCAAGTAAATGTTTTCCTGACAACAAAACATCAGAACCAGTTAATTTCCTCTTTCCCCTTAAGAAATATTTCAGGAAACAGGATTTCCTTTCTTTTCTCCTTTCCAGCTTTTCAATACAATTAGCAAACAGTGCAAGGGGAGGAACCACATTCTTTCAGTGAAGGTAACGAGAAAGACCCATATGTCAAGTGGAAGAACAACTGAGAACTATCCTGGTTACTGTGTGTTAATAACTTCCTTCTCATTTTCAGAAGACTGTACATTTTAATGAAGACGAATTTTTAAAGCCTGTCTCTTCTTTTTTTTTTTTTTTTTTTTTTTTGCGGTACGCGGGCCTCTCACTGTTGCGGCCCCTCCCGTTGAGGAGCACAGGCTCCAGACGCGCAAGCTCAGGGGCCATGGCTCACGGGCCCAGCTGCTCCGCAGCATGTGGGATCTTCCCGGACCGGGTCACGAACCCGTATCCCCTGCATCGGCAGGCGGACTCTCAACCACTGTGCCACCAAGGAAGCACAAGCCTGTCTCTTCTTGTTCTTTACAGAAGGTCATAAAGTCATTGATTCTTTGATGGAAGACAGTACAGGTAATAGATGCTAATCTCCTCATTTTACAAATAAGGTCCCTGAAGCAAAAGCAATCATAGATTTTTAGTGACAGAACCAGAACTAGAACACAGCTTTCTTGACTTCTATTTAAGGCATGGTTTCTTTTTTCCTTAGGGAATCTCTGAAAGCAAACAGTTGCTCTAGGTCCTTCATATCTGATCATAAACTCAGATGGGACATCTCAGATTTCTAAATTCAGATGTAACCTTCACAATTTCTGCTGGTAAATGCAATGGTAGCAATGGCCTCCAAGAGATATGCAGGCATGGAAGGCACAGTTATGAACATGCCGGTATTTATCTTACCTTTGGTTGCCAAGATCCATTCTTTGTGTGATTAATTTATTCAACAGATATTTGTTGAGAGCCAACTATGTGCAAGTATCATTGTGCTGGTTATTTGAAAGAATCTAATCAAAAATAATGAGAAACATTTCGAGTTTTATTCCTAGGAGTAAGATGCCCATCCTCCTGTAAAATGAGCTGACCCTTAAAGAAGCTAAAAATTAAGGGTAAAAATAAAAAGGAGGGGGAGAGGAAGGAAAGATGAAGGAGGGGAGAGAAAAGGAAAACCCACATTCAGGTGAGCACTGTTCTTTGTACAACATCACATTTGAGAACTCCGATCAGTCAGCACGCTACAGATGGTAGATGGCCACACGACACTGTAAAGTCTGCAAGACTAAACTAATGCAAGATTTGAAACTAAACATTCACTATTGGATTGCCTCAGGGAGACTGATTAGGACTGATAGGCATTGTTTCAACCAAGGAGTAATAACAGAATCCTATGTATTTCACACCTTTACCAGGGTTCCTGTGACAAGAACACAATGTAAATGAATGCTAACTTTAAAATTGGCCTAAAATCTAATAGTCATAAGAGAACAAACTGAAAATAGCCCCAAGGCAGTCTTTTCTTCTCCTCAATACTCTGCACATCTGCATTCTAAAATGGCAATTAAGTGACTGTCCTCCCTGCCTCTCTTCTAGTCAAATCTCTGCCATGACAAAAGAGATGGACTTGAAATGCAGTGGAAAAATACCTGCTTTGGGTGGGTTTCTAATCAGATTTTCGAGATGCTGCCAGGAAATTGTATTGTGCATAATGGTGTTCTAGAAGAGGGGGCATGCTGGTCTCCTGCCCGAGGGCCCGCCAGGCTGTCAGCCAGCTGGTAGCCCACGAGCTGAGGACACCTGGAGTCCCCTCCATGCTTTGGTCCCACTAATTCTGTCAACTTCTGCCTGAGGCAGGAGGCAGGATGAAATGCATAAACAGTAAGAGAATTAATAACAGCACTTGAATCTGACTGATATGGTTAACAAGCTGTGGAGGATGCAGTCAGGTATGAAAAAAGGAATCTATCAAATCATTTGATATCTAAAAACCTTTCTTAGAAAGTAGTACGAGAAGAAATCCTGTACTTTAGAAATAACATTCCCTTATATTCAAAATTCCACTGGAATCAATTCCCAGAAAAATCCACCAGGGCTTTCTTGGTTCCAGGGTTGATTTGATCAACAAAGACATCCTCATTCGCTACTATGACCATGATGCTATAGGAGGTGTGTGTGTTCTGGCTGGGAGTGGATTAATCCTCGAGGGCACAAAACATGTAAGGAGGAAAGAGGAAAGAAACGAGGCATAATACTAATGAAGGTATTGGGAACAAGAATCTGGGTGCAAACGACTTAGTATTTAGAAGATGGTTCCAGGAAGGGCTGGGAAGAAGTGGAGCAGCCAGATGGGGAAGGAAAGCCAGTAGAGTGTGTGACTGAGCAGGTGACCACTGTGAGTAACAGGTTCAATGCTACTGGAGACCTGAGAGACCATGTGGGACACGTTTGAAGAGTATCCCACCACAGGGTGAGCAAATGCAGTATTCGTCAATTCCTATCCCCCGCTTTTTGAGGGTAGCTCCTGGGATGTTAATTTCCCAACACTCTGACCTACGCTGCACATGGACCAGAGATGCACCCAGGTGAGAGGACACCATCAGGCAGAGAGATGCAGGAAGCCATCAGTGCATAAGAGAGGTGACTTCTGGGCTAGGTGAAGGGGTGTGAGCAGAGCACTGACATCATCCACTCCAGAGTGATAAAGAAGATCCATGATATTGGTGCTTAGGAGAGGGACACATTGTCATGGGCAAAAGAAATCAAGGCAAGCTTTCATCTGGTTCTTTAAGGATGCAAATGTCTGAGACAGATTAGAAGTAGTGAACCTCTTATGTCATCATGGTTCCCTTTCTAATACTGGCATTTTTCACCAACGTACTTGAAGGTCTTAAAATGTTAACACCATTTTCTATTTAAAGCAAGTTTTACTAAATTAAAAAGTTCTTCTACAATTATCCCCTTATTCCTCATTCACCCCTCAGCATGGTATGCCTCCAACAGACTTGTTTACTATCTTGACCATGTTCTCAGGAAGCAAAGTTCTTGAACATTCTGCTAAATCTGTCCTGGGAACGAACCCGTGTCCCCTGCATCGGCAGGCGGATTCTCAACCACTGCGCCACCAGGGAAGCCCTCTGTCCTCTTTCTTTGATATTGACTTAGGAATGTACTGTGCTTCAGCAGAATATTTCATGCTGTGGAAATCACACGTATACTTAGTTGTAATGAAAATTAAGTTTGTACATTGTTAAAAACTTGGTGACAGAATGCATGGCACTGCTTAAGTTTGAAGGATGACCCCATAATTTATTCTTTAAATTAGCTAGACATATGAAATGGAGGGGAGGGTTCCAGATGAGAGGAATGGCATCTTAGGGGTAGGTATGACAAGACATGCTTGGTAAATGCTAACTAAACCAGTCTGACAAGAGGGTAGGGTCCACACTGAGGAGGAGTGAGAGTTAAGGCTACAAAAGGAGGTCACAGAGCCAGATTCTGGGGGGTTCTGAGCATCAGGTGAGGCGTAAGGGGACACTGAAGGCATTGCATAAGGAGATGAGATGGCAAAAGCTGTTTGAAGGTGAAGGATAATGAAGCAGACGTGAAACAAATTGGAAAGTCAAAAGGCTGAAGGCAAGGAGACCAATAATGAGGTCATTTACTAATTCAGGCTTAAATTTTAAAGGCTTATAAATACGTCACAATTTATAATCAAATGTATATAGTTGCACAGGTATAACAGAAAGGGATCCAGTTGAGAGAAGGAGTGAAGGAAAGCAACTGTTTCTAAATTGTCCACCCAGAGGGGGTGCCTTTTTCTCAGCAAAGAAACTGTATGTGCCAGCAAGAAACTTGTTTTCAATTAAAACACAAACACACACAAAAAAACATACACACACAGAGAAGTGTTTGCACCAGGTAGGTAGCAGTGGAATGGGAAAAAGATAAATAGGAGAAACACTTAAATTGGCATTAATAACAACTGTTCCTGGGCTTCCCTGGTGGCGCAGTGGTTGAGAATCCGCCTGCTGATGCAGGGGACACGGGTTCGTGCCCTGGTCCGGGAAGATCCCACATGCCGTGGAGCGGCTGGGCCCGTGAGCCATGGCCGCTGAGCCTGAGCGTCCGGAGCCTGTGCTCCGCAACGGGAGAGGCCACAACAGTGAGAGGCCCACGTACTGAAAAAAAAAAAAAAAAAAAAAAAAAAAAAAAGAGTAGCCCCTGCTCACTGCAACTAGAGACAAAGCCTGTGCGCAGCAACTAAGACCGAACGCAGCCAAAAATAAATAAATAAATAAATAAATTTAAAAAAAAAAAAAAAAAAAATAACAACTGTTCCATAGCAATACAGTAAAGACATATAAATTAGAATATTAAAATATAAGATAGATGACACTATCTCAATCATGGTTTAATAAACTTCATTTAATTCAAAAAAACTCCATTTAATTCAAAATCAAGTCATCTAGGTTTTAAAATATTCTTAATAATTTTACTGAATCTATAAAATTTCTATCATCTTTAACTTGCAGGGCTTGTAAACATAAGAAAACATAGCTGACCATAAAACCAAGTGGAAAAAAAAAAAGTGAAGAGAAACTTTATTCCTTCTTTGGTAATTCAGAAACCCTCAGAAGCTTCCAGAGGCTCAGGTGATTGGTGGGGTAATCAACAATTGCCATATAGTACCATGAAAAAAGAATTGGGCATTTTATTCTCTCAGGTTATTTTAATGCTCTCATTTTGTAATTTATCCTTTCTTTTACAAATGTAGAAACACATTCAAACACACACACACACACACACACACACACACCACACACACACACACAAGCCAAACCTGTAAATACACCCCTTAGAGCTCTTTATGACATTGTTTTCAGATGTGACCTTTGCAAACAGCTTACTCAACCAAAATTAGATCAGAAGGAAATTTGAAGGATGTTCCATCCTTTATTCTTTTAACATAGCTAGGAACTAACTCTTCAATATTTATGACCACTCACTGAAAATACATGATTCTTCTACTGGGAAAATAAGGTTGCCTTGAGCAGAGTTGCAGGAAATCTGATTTGAAAATCCAAGGTAATAATCTCCACAAGTCTAATAGGGCAATGTTGTAAATGAAACAAGTTAATAGGTAGAGCAAAAGAATGACTTCTGTGGATTCCAATTAGAAGAAGCATATCAAGGAGGAGAAATGGGGGCTCAGGCCATAGATTGATATGGGTGGTGGTTATAACACATGTCATGAATAAAAAGCAAAATTAAAAACTGAACAGAAGCAAAGCATTCTTCTCTTGCTTATTCTCTAAGACCTTAATTACCTGAAGTATGGGTGTCGTCGAAGGTTTAAATAATTCTTGAAAGAAGCTCAAAGTGTTAAAAGCGGCTAGAACATGAGTGTTCAAGATCTATGGATTCAAATATCAGCTCTGTCACTTATTGGTTCAATGATTCGGCCAAGTTACCTACTGTCTTTGCATCTCCAAGTCTATTATCTGAAAAATGGGTGGGTCTAATAATAGCTGACCTGTAGGATATGTGAAAATGCTGAACACAGACTTGCTTGCATAGTAGGTGCTCAATTGTTCCAACTCTTCTCTCCTGCCCCTCCCTTCTTGAGATGAGAAGAAACTTGGAAAGTACCAATGTGTTCTGAAATGTGAACACATTGGACATTCCTCCAGGAGTAAAGGGTAAATTTTGCCTGTCTAACTGCTGTCTGTTGGTATAGCTCCCTCCTTACCAACAACAGGAATTTGGTGGCGCCAGGAAGCAGTGTGCCATGGGGCACAATGTGGAAGGCTGTGGGCTCTCAGGCCATCCTACTGGGTTTGAATCCTGTCTCTGCCACCCACCGGCTACCTGACCTTGGAAATGTGGCTTAATCCTTCTCTGCTTAAGTTTCCTTAGCTGTAGAATGGAGGTTAATAAAAACATTTTCTCTTAAGGTTGTGAGAATTAAATGACCTAATCCAGGAAGGAATTTAAAACAGTGCTTTATACACAGCAACAATTCAATTGAAGGTAAGACCATTATACTAAGATTTCAGCCCCAGGAAACAGAAATTCAGATTGGTTTTTCACAATGGAGGATTCCACTTCCACTATGAAGGAATTTCCATGAAGTTTCCTTCAGAAATTACAGCTCATTGACTGGAAAAGGCCCGCAGTGGCAGCAATGTGATCAGCACAGGTGCAATGCATCCATGAAAATGGATTAATTTTAGAGCCCACTATGTGCCAGACCTTGTAACGGTATCGCAGATCCTGACTCCTCATTATTTGGAGAATTCCCACCCAGAAGCTCTCGTAGTGTGTTTGATCTTATTTATATATTCACGATAGATGTTTTCTTTACTGTGGACTTAATGTAAAATGAGCTCCTTCCTCTAATAAAGGTGCTGGTTTTATATGAAGTAGGTAAATCATAACGAAGGAATAATCATACTTCTCTGAATGTGTTTCCCTGTTGGAATCAATCCTGAGTGGCTATTAATAGGGCTCTTTAAAAGCTGAATTTCAGGGAACGCTAACATTTGATTTAATCAGCCAGAGCTCCTCCAGATTAGTATAAGATGCCAAAAATGTCACCTTTGCATTTCCATCACATTCTCTCCAGGGAAGATGGGGGAGGCCCCACAAACGTGGAGGTTGATGAGATGACAGAGCATGTACTCTTTAAAGCCAATGAGAGCCCCCAAAATTAGCCAAGGGAGGGCATTTTCATCAGACTAGTAGAAAGAAAGGGGCTCAGGGCTCCCTCTGAAGACTGGTGTGGCCAGGCTTGGCCCTCAGCGAAGGGCTATGTGACCTCTACCCTCACTCCTCACCTTTCAGTCCTGGCAAACACTGAAGAGCCTGTCTCTCTCCTACCTGTGCTTCAGGCGTGTTTCTGTTCTCTTTATCATCCTCCTCAACCTCCCATAAGGTAGGAAGGGAATATGTCTTATTACTATTTGTGCCAGTTATAAAGCTATTAACTCTCAACTCCAAATTCATTTTGCTCTCTGCTCCACTACTGTGGCCGGAATTCTGAAAACAATTTTCTTCCTTTGCTTGCTGTTCCTATAGGTTCTTACCAACAGGAGGCACTAGAGGGAGGCTGGAAATCTAGGGAACAGGGGCCAATCTTGTTTCTCCCTGGTTTGCTTGCTATTGGTCAGAGCCCTCAACAATGGCCTTTTGCCCTGGCAAGGCAGTAGGTCCCAGGCTCCAGCATCTTTTTTTTTTTTTTTTTTTTTTGGAGTATAATTTCTTTACAATGTTGTATTAGTTTCTGCTGTACAATGAAGTGAATCAACTGTATGGATACATATATCCCCTCCCTCTTGGACACACTAACAACTGTAAAATAGATAGCTAGTGGGAACCTGCTGTATAGCACAGGGAGATCAGCTCAGTGCTCTGTGATGACCTAGATGGGGGGTGGGGGGACCAGGGGTGGGAGGGAGGTCCAGTGTCTTTTATTGGCTTCCTCAGAACCATCTCACCTTGTCCCCCCTCAGCAGTTCCATGGGACCTCTCCTCCCAGTTTCTAGGGTCTCATCACCATAATCTCTTCCTTTGTTTCGACCAGGGCTGGGGGTGGGAGTGCTTCCTGCCATTACTATCTCTGTGATACCCTAGTGTCCCCTTTTTGCTTTTCCAGTTTCCAACAGTTATTTAACCATTTTCTTATGTTAAATTCTCTCTGTTGAAATACCTACTGAGGTGCTTTCTCTGATTGATCTACTATGTCTGCTATAAAAGATTTGAGAAAATGGAGGCAACAATATAAACTAAGTGAAATAATCCATTCTGTCCTTCTCCATAGCCCTATCTATGCTATCTTTTCTCCCAGCAAAAGCGTTCATTTCCAATTAAGGTATCAATTGATAATGGCTTAAAATGTAAAACTCTCAAGTTTTTTACCTTTTTCAAAGGCTTTCAATAGTTATGGTTTTGGGGGGTTTTTGTGTTCTTTTGTTGTTGTTGTTGTTGTTGTTGGGTTTGTTTTTGTTTTTGGCTGCACTGCATGGTATGCGGGATCTTAGTTCCCTGACCTGGGACGGGACCTGTGCTCTCTGCAGTGCAAGCATGGAGGCCTAACCACTAGACAGCCAGGAAAGTCCCAATCGTTATGCTTTAAATTGTATATAAATGTTTAGTTGATTTGTGGATGTTTGGCACTGAGCTGGACACTCCAGGAGAGAAGGATGGTATGAAATAATATCCCTACCTTCAAGAAACTGTAGTTGAGAGAGGAAGAGCCAATGTACAAATATGAATAAGAGAAACACATGAAACATAATATAATTATAAACTGAGTTGGATGGTACAGACCAGAAATGCATTAGGAGGTGAAAAATAGAAAAGGTCATGAGGTCAAAGTAACCAGGACTTCACAGTAGATTATGAAGTGGATTTGGAAGGATTTCGATATGGGAAGAGAATGGGGAAAAACTGTCCAGATTGAGAAGCAAGCAGCATGAACAAAGGCACGGAAATGGAACATTAGATTTTGGTGTGTATATCCATTGGCACCAATTAATATGACTTTGCCATTAGATTCTCCTAGGTTGGCCACCTAAGTAGAACCCAGACTCCTGTGAACTTATAAATAGTTAAGCCACTTGGAATTCCAGCTGGCACTCAAAAGGAGCTTTAAACTCAAGTGTCACTCAACTGTGATCATGTAGAAGCATAGCTCATACATTTCTACCAACAGCTGGGGATTTGATATTTGGGATTAATACCCTGGTAATCCTATTGATTGACTTGGAGGTTTGTCCAAGAAGTTTCCATCCTTCAGGAATGACTC
This sequence comes from Kogia breviceps, assembly GCF_026419965.1. Taxonomy (NCBI): domain Eukaryota; kingdom Metazoa; phylum Chordata; class Mammalia; order Artiodactyla; family Physeteridae; genus Kogia; species Kogia breviceps. The sequence goes on from NC_081315.1 coordinate 56,668,591, forward strand.
AGATGCAAATATCAAATGCAACTGCTCCTTGGAAAAATCCTCAGGAGCCAATAGTAGCCTGTTTAATTGGAATGAAATCTCTAGAATCAAATCTATTTCAAACAAAAGACAAGTTGTATCATTAAGCAGCAAAACTAACCACTAAGTAATTTGTGACTCTTGATACCTGGTTAGAATCAGGTTTCAAATCGGGATTTTAAACACCTTTTGTGAAGTTACATAAGAAATCAAGTAGATTATGCAACAACCCTCAGCAAGCACTTTCATAAATCAGTGAATTCAAGTGGGAGCAGAATTCTTTAAATTATAAGCAAGAAGATAATAATAGAATTAAATCCTGACCTTTCCCATAAAAGCAACCATCCTCTCCCTCGCCCCCATCCTTCTCTAATTCACAGTAATGTAGTCCATATGGAAGAAGTCGGTGTATGTTTGGGAACCAAGTCCTACACTTTCTTTTCCATCACAAAAGCCAGTTGTTCTTCAGAACCATCCATCAGGATCATTTTACATTCCGCAGCATTAAAAAGGAGGCCTGAGCTCAGACCTCCTTCCGAAAAGTTAAGTTGTCAGTTGTTAGGCAGAAAATCAATCAGAAATGCATTTGGGACAATGGCTTGCTGCCTGGAATTACACCAGGCTGGAAAAAAGTCAGCCCAGTGGCAGGAAAACACTAATGGTTGGAGATACCCATTCTGTCTTAGACAAGGTGGATCGATTTATTTAGACACATTTGCTGAATGGAAATATGCTGGTTACCAAGTCTCAGATTTACATATAATTATAGCAGAACACTTGCAAAATGTTCTCAGAAGGATCAAGATACTCTATTGCTCCAACATGTGCCAGGAACTTCAAAATTGTTATAGATTTCTTTGGCTAACTCACCTTCCTATCCCTAGGTCTTGCAGTAGGTACAGAGACTTTGCTAGAGTTTGGGTAATTTATCATACTTTTGCAAATGCTCATGGAAGACACGTGGGTAGCTGGTATTACCACAAGCTCCTTGTAGCCCCTTGCTGAGTGAGTGGAAGGCATCCAAAAATCCTGGGCCGTACTCTTCACACGTAGGTTAGTCTTATTCCAAAGTGATAATAGAGTTGGTTAAAATCTAGTGCCACTTGAATTGGCCCTTGGTCTCCTAAGAATGATAATATTAAAAATAATAGCTAACATGATTTTAGCATTTAGTATGACTCCATCGCAGTGCTAAGCACTTTACATGCTCCTGTAACCCTCCCACCAATCTTAAGAGGTAGGTTCTCTTGTTTTCATTTTACAGTCAGGGAAACTGAAGCTTAGAGAGGATGAGTCATTTATTCAAGGTCACTTGGCTGATGGGAGGGACTAGAAATCAAGGTCAAGCTGAATGATCCCTGCTCACTTTCCATACATAGTTAAATACCTATGCACAGAAGAAAACTCTTCTAAATCATGGACGACTGCCTCAACCCCACACCAAGTACCTTCCAAATGTTTCTGTGCCAACAGAATCAAGAAATCTGAAGAACTGGCACTATCACACTCAGAGTCCTCCTGGGAAGGAGTAGTGATATCTTCATGTTTGCCCTCTTACGTATGAAGGCCAGTAAATTATCAACCACCGTGATTATATGCTTGGAAAGTTTGAAGCCAGCGCTCACATTCTGAGCCTCCTCCACCCATCACTAAACAACTAGCTGGCCCTGTATTTAGAAGTATACCTTTCTATAGTTCTTCACCCATCTCCTCTTCATTGTCCCATGCTTTTGCCAGGACCTCTGGAATTTATCTAACACAAGTGTACTTGTTTGGGTAATTGTTTTTTTTTTTTACCAAACTAATGTGACTACTTAGAGTAACTGCTTTAAATGCTATGATTAAAATCTCCAGGGCTTCCCTGGTGGCGCAGTGGTTGAGAGTCCGCCTGCCGATGCAGGGGACGCCGGTTCGTGCCCCGGCCCGGGAAGATCCCACATGCCGCGGAGCGGCTGGGCCCGTGAGCCATGGCCGCTGAGCCTGCGCGTCCGGAGCCTGTGCTCAGCAACGGGAGAGGCCACAGCGGTGAGAGACCCGAGTACCGAAAAAAAAAAAAATCTCCAAAGACTTTCCAGCATTTATTTCTGTTACAATACACCTGTGGGGAGAAGAGGTATTTCCATTTTACGGATGCAAATACTGAGGCACAGAAAAGTTACAAAACTAAAATCTTCTAGCACTTGGCTAAGTACACTGCTGGAATTAATGAAATAGAAAATGACTGGAATATCCAGGTATGCTGCCCAGGTCTCTGAACTCTGGTTCAATGCTCCTTGCTGCAGGGGAGACAGGTTATAGCCTTGAATGTTTAATTGTTTCTTCCTAAACTCCTTCACTCTTGCATTCTCCCAGTTAACTCACAATCCAGTTTTTCTTCTAGCCTAGGCTTTCATTGCGGCAACCATGGTTCCCAGCATTGAACTATGCATGGGCTTGTCTGGGATAAACATGAGGTCATTTCCCTTCTTTAAAAAAGTTTGCTGAGTAATGCAGTAAAGCAGTTACATGCACAGATACTGGAGCCAAAGTGCTTAGGTTCAAATTCCAGTTTCAAGCATGTGTGTGTCCTTGAGTAAATTGATTAATAACTTGGTGCCCCATTTATCCCATCTACAAAATGCAAATAATAATGGTACCTAATTCATAGTCATTGCAAAAATTAAGTGAATTCAAGTGAGGCCTCTAAACGTTTCCTAAAACACATTAAATGTTTGCTGTTTTTACTATTCCAAACAATCCTCCTCCCTCGATCTCAGAGGAATGACTCTTTTATGCTGAGACATTCATATTCCCTATCAGTCTCCTTCAGAAGGTTCTAATCAAATAAAACTCATCCAGAACTTCTTCCTCTCCTCTCTTCCTCGGAACAACACTCATATCTGACAGCATAATGTCAGACCCTATCTTAGTCCCTTACGCAGGCTGTGGTTGTAGCAGTTTTTCTCTTAAAAAGTCAGACTTTCCTCTAGACAGAAATAGTTCTAAATTTCTAGAAATAACCTTCATAATAGGTAACACTGGTTAGTCAAATCACAAGCCAAATCTGTCTTTTTTTTTTTTTTTTTTTAATTTACTTTTGGCTGCATTGGGTCTTCTTTGCTGTGCCCGGGCTTTCTCTAGTTTGTGGTGAGCGGGGGCTACTCTTCATTGCGGTGCATGGGGTTCTCATTGCGGTGGCTTCTCTTGCTGTGGAGCACAGGCTCTTAGGCACACGGGCTTCAGCAGTTGTGGCTTGTGGGCTCTCGAGCGCAGGCTCAGTAGTTGTGGCACACAGGCTTAGTTGCTCCGCGACATGTGGGATCTTCCCGGACCAGGGCTCGAACCCGCGTCCCCTGCATTGGCAGGTGGATTCTTAACCACTGCACCACCAGGGAAGTCCCCAAATCTGTCTTTAAGAGCCTGTGCCTGATCAAAAATTCCTCAGAAATCCCCTTTTCATCCCCACCCCCAATAGGAGGCACTATCTGGGAAATGTGACAACATGGGCATCAAAGTCCAGTTGGTGTTGATGGGAAGGTACAAGGGACTTCTTTTCAAGTGTGTTTTTTCTTCCTTTTTCAATCTCAGGTTGCTCACCATCACAGTCATGGCTAATTGCTCCTCGGTATCCATTCTTCCCTTCTTCCATTGCAGTAGAATTTTAGCTGGGCTCAGGTGGCACTGGAATAAAGGTGACATTTCTCAGCCTCTCGTTCAGTTTGGTGGCACCATGTCACCGAGTTCTGGCCAATGTGATGTGAGTGTAAGTGACATGCACCACACCACTTCTAGATTGTGTCCTTAAAGGAATCTCTTTTTTTGCCCTCCTCTGACCTGTGGCTTAGAATGCAGATTTGGTGGCAAGATAACTTGAACTGTGTGGATGAGAGCAATATCCAGAGATAGAGAAGCAAATAGAAGGAGGCTGGGTCTCTGGAGAATTTAACAAAGCATAGATACTGTAGCAGCCCTGGTCCCCCTCCCTTGGGACTGTACATCAATCACAGATAACATAAACGATTTAATCCACTGTAATTTGGGGTCTCTTTTACATAAGCTTAATCCACCTCCTAACTAATACACTCATCTATTTTGCATTCTTTTTAAAGGAATTTACTTCTGTCCTGATTTTAGATTTAGCCTTATGCAAGAGTTGTTAAAATCCTTTGATTCTAATCCTTTTTTGTTTTCTTTTTTAAAGCATATGCTCAGGAATTCCCTGCTGGTCTAGTGGTTAGGTTTCTGAGCTTTCACTGCTGTGGCCTGGTCGGGGAACTGAGATCCCGAAAGCCACATGGCCAAATATAAATAAATAAATAAATAAATAAATAAATAAATAAATAAATAAACTGCACGTTCACTAGTAAATAAGTTTCACCTTAAGGCTGTATTTTGTTACTTTGTATAAAAGTAGTGACCTCATGGCCAAAAAATAATTTTTCCCCAGATGTTCCATATTAATTTGATGTAAGACTGGACTTACCTGGCATCCATTTTCTTGATTTCCATATAGCTTATCTATGCCAGAATCCCACATTTCTGAATGATAATGATGCATATTATGCCTGCTTTCTAATCTTATTTATTCCTTCCTTATTTTAAATGACGTGACTACTTAGGGATAAAATCTAGGTTTGGAGAAGCAGAAGTATTTATGTACATTTTCCATGTGTTGTATAGCTTATTTCACCAATAACAAATTTCATTTGACCATTTGGTATACACTATACATCTTTAAATATCCTGGTGGGCATTTTAGTTCACTATTGTTAATATTTTATTTATAATTTCCCTTTAAGAGATAAATTTCCTCAAATATATCTATATGAGATTTAGTGTAGGTATCAATGTGGGTTTTTTGAGTTGCTACTTCAACAATTCAGGGTGGGTTATTTTTTTCCTAATTATCATTCAGTTTATTAAAGTAGCCAAATCAAAAACATAGTTTTCCTTAAGCTTTTAATTTCAATTTATAAGTTTTATTCCATTTATAAATGGATGGATCTTAAGGGCATTATGCTCAGTGAAATAAGTCAAAGAAAGATAAATACGCTATGATCTCATTTACATGTGGAATCTAAAAAAACTGAACTCATAGAAACAGAGAACAGATTGGTAGCTTTCAGAGGCAGGGGTGAAGGGTGGGCGAATGGGTGAAGGTGGTCAAAAGGTACAAACTCCCACTTATAAGATAAATAAATTCTGGGGATGTAATGAACAGCATGAGTGACTGTAGCCAACAATATCGTATGTTCAAAAGTTGCCAAGAGGGCTTCCCTGGTGGCGCAGTGGTTGAGAGTCCGCCTGCCAATGCAGGAGACACGGGTTCATGCCCCGGTCCAGGAAGATCCCACATGCCGCGGAGCGGCTGAGCCCGTGAGCCATGGCCGCTGGGCCTGTGCGTTCGGAGCCTGTGCTCCGCAACGGGAGAGGCCACAACAGTGAGAGGCCCGCATACCGCAAAAAAAAAAAAAAAAAAAAAAAAGTTGCCAAGAGAATAGATCTTAAACGTTCTCATTATAAGAAAAAAAATGTAGCTATGTGAGTTGATGGATGCTAACTAAACAGGTTGTGGTAACTATTTTGCAATACATACATGTATCAAATCATTACATTGTAGACCTTAAACTAATATAATGCTATATGTCAATTATATCTCAATAAAACTAGAAAAAATAAATTAAAAAATAAAATAATTTCAACAATTACTCCCAAGGAGTCAAATCAAATATTTGATTAATCTTTGATCAGCTCAGTTTGTTTGGTTTCTGTTATAAACTTAAGATCTCTTAAACATTTTTTACTACATTTACATATTTTATATAACCACATATTTTAAAAGCACCTTTTGTATGCCACCATAAGGAAAACCTTCCCAAGCACTTAAAAATTCAACTAAATTCAATATAATAAATGTAAAATATAGTGAATTCTAAGCTCTCTTAAATAGTAATATTTACAAACTTAGTAAAATATTTTATGCATTTAACTTTAAAATCATGTCTAAATCAGCTACCGAATTACATTTTTAAAATGAGAATCACAAGGCTGATGTGTTTATAATATATTCAATTTTCTTTAAATCCAAATGTGCACCTATTGTAGCGCTTAATTAACAGAAAAAATACTAATATTATGATTTTGAATTAAGTCATTATCTCTAAGATTACTCTATGCTTCCCTTGGGTGAAATGAATTTTGTATGCACACTAAAGAAATAGAGTTTATCATCTCAAGTGAATTTCAGTGACTGTCTTGGAGTAGTGAGGTTGCTTTTTGGCCAAAGGCTTTGACCAGGACTGACTTTCATTGTAGTGAACAAGGGGAACCACTGGTGAACAAGGGGAACCCTTTCATAGAGCCTCTCTGCTGAGAGGGATTCCAAGCCCATGCCTCCAAATAGGTCAGCTTCATGGCCCCCTGAACAAGTAACACATTTTCTATTTCTTCAATATGATTTGAGTCTGCAAATCCCCACCAAGATTGTTTCAGCACTTGATTAGATTTAACTAATCCATTTACTGCCTGGTTTCATTCTGAACACTTTTATATTTTGCTGTGGGCTCCCACCACAAATCTTATAGCTATTTAAATAGCCTCTGATTGAATTCTGCATCTTTCTCATCTCTCTCAGACTTGACAGACCCCAGGCATCATACTAATGACAGTAAGGTGATGGGTGCTTCTGGACATTATTATTAGTTAGAGCTCATTTGTAACAAATATGTGCCTTCAAATTGTTTTTACATTTTTAAATCATTTTCATCCACAATTCACATTGTTAAACTGATATTTTTGTTGTTTTTAAACTTGAAGAGTACATTTTGTTCTATTTTTTTAATCATTTGGTTTTTTATTATAAAAGCAATATAATCTTCCCCAGAGGCAGGAAACCCTGTCTTTAAAGCCTAAACTTGTCTCCTTTTATCCTTGGAATCTCTAGCCCAACATTCTATAAAACTGTATTACCTATGGCTTCAGAGCTGACACTCTTAAAACTGCCTCTCTAAGACCTTTATAGGGTAACTTAATTTTAAAATAATTTCAGACTTCCAGGGAAGTTTGTAAAATAATACAAAGACTTCCCACGTACAACACCAAGATTCCTTGAATATTATCATTTTATCACATTTGCTTTGTCATTCTCTTGTATCCATTGATATAAATTTATCTGCTGAAACACTTACAAGTAAGTTTTAGATGGGATATCCCTATACCTTTAAATACCTCAGTTGTATTTCCTAAAAATAAGGACATTCTCACACATAATCTTAGTGCAATTACCAAACTCAAGAAATTAACATTGATGCAATACCATTACCATTACTAATACCAATATCGCTATCTGATTATAAACAGATCTTGAGCAAAGTTTGCCAATTATCCCACTAATATGCTTTAAATGGTCCAGGAGTAAATCCAGGATCACCAGTTACAGTTGGTTGTTAAGTCTCTTTGGTCTTCTTTAATCTAGAACAGTTCATTCTTTTCTGTCTTTCATAACTGTGATAGTTTGAAGAGTTCAAGCTAGTTATTTTGTAGACTGTTCCTTAATTTGGATGTCTGATTTCCCTCATGATTAGCTTCAGGTTACGCATTTTGGTCAGGAATATCATATACATGTTTTTATGTCCTCACGAGGCACCAGATGTCCATGTGTCCCATTTCTAATGAGGTTAACTTTGATCACATGGTTATGATGATTCCTGTCAGGTTTCTCCACTGTGAAGTCACAATTATTTTCTTTGAAATCAATAAGTATATTGTGAGGAGATACTTTGAAACTCTGTAAATATTTTGTTTTTCATCCAACGTTCACCCTCTGCTTTTAAGAGTCATTGGTGATTTTTGCCTAAAAAATTATTATTGTAGTGGCTGCCAAAAAGTGATTTTCTAACTCCATCAGTCTTTTTGACTTTATTCATTGGAATTCTACTGTAAGAAAGAGCACTTTCTTCTCCCCACTTTATTTACTTATTTATTGACATATCTGTATGGACTCAAGAAGTTTTGTTTTATTCTTTGGCTAATACTCCATTACTGTCAAAAGTCCTTACAATGCTTGAATTGCCCCAAATTTGGCCAGTGGAAGCCCCTTCAAGCTGCCTCCTATGTCCTTTGCACAAACACCCCTCTTTTGAACACTTCCTTGCATTTTGGCACAACAAATTTTCCAAGTTTACATTGCACTTTTTCTGCTCCAGACCCGGAGTTAGCCACTTCTCAAAGGAGCCCTGGATTCTCTCAGTGGAGAATATTTAGAAGCCAAGACCTGGGTCTTGCACGCACTCATGGCTACTAAAATGTTCTCTGAAGCCTTTTCGAGCACTCTTAACAACTATTTCAGCTGACAGATGCCTTTGGAGAGTCCACAAGTTAATCACCCAACAGTCTCACCAAAGGCTTTACCCACACAGCAATAACTGCATCTCCTTCACACCAATCTGCCCCATTGGTGGGCAGCAGGGTTTTTCTCAGTCACTGGGCTTCCTAAGGACCATTCCCTCCTGGATTGTGTCATTTTTCCCAACCCTAAGGTCAAGATACAATGGAAGGGACTCCCATCTTTGCAACACATCCCCAAACTAGAATATCTACTCCCTCCCTGCCTTGAAATTTTCTTCAATACTTCCTCCCCTCCTCTTACTCCCCTTCTTCATACAAATTTCTTTCACTGGATTTTTATCCTGGAATTCTTAGAAGTGACTCTGCACAGAACTTGCTTCTTAGACTCTTTTTATAGATTCTGGAATTTGAAACTGGAGAGAAAAACACAGACATCAATTTTCTCTCTCTCCTCTTCTTCTCCATCCCTAAAATGCATCATGCATATCCCAGGGAACTGGGAAAGTAAAGAGAAACTCATCAGACCCTGAAGATTGTAAGACTTAAAAGTCTTTAAACCATTAGAGTTATATCATTTGAAACAGAGAGTAATTGCAAAAGAAGACGAAGTAAAATTGACTATATAATAAAAAATAAAATAAAAGGAAGAAAAGAGACTATTTAAAATGTACTAAACATAAGAAGGGATGTAAGTGGGCCTCCTACACAGAGAATATTTAAGGTTGAGGGTTGCCCAATGAATAATGTATGCAGACATCACATTAAGGAGTTCAATTTTCTCTTCATAGGTCAGAGGTCAGGCTTTGGTCCATCACAGAAGAAGGCTTTAGGGAATCATTCTGAGAATGGGGAGGGAAGAACGAGAGTGAAAGGATTTCTACATAACCATGAGGTATCTTGTGGAACTAGAAGTAGAGAAACCGAGGAAGTTAGAAGGAACACTACATGGTGAGTTAACTTGGACATTACTAAATATCTCATTGGTAAAACATTTCTCCTCTCTATATATGTATAGAAATAAATTTATATATATATATGTAACTATTTATCTTTGCCACAGAAAAGCATTTCACTTTAGAAAGATATAGGACTTCCCTGGCAGTCCAGTGGTTAAGACTCTGTGCTTCCACTGCAGGGGTCAAAGTTTTGACCCCTGGTCAGGGAACTAAGATCCCACATGCTGTGCAGTGCAGCCAAAAAAAAAAAAAAAAAAAAAGAGAGAGAGAGAGAGAGATAACAGAGAGAAATAAATGAATGTCTATTTTGCACTTTTAGGTTAAAAGATCTCTTTTATATTATATATTATTTGTATATTTATGTAATAACTTCAGAAATAAGTCTATATCCTCTATGAGGATATACAAATAATATATAAAAGATATCTTTTAACCTTTTACTAGTTTTGCAGACAGAAGTTCAGTCCAATGTTCCACATGAATTTCACCTTCAGAAACCCAGTGTGCTCCTGAACTTCTACCCAAGCTGAAATTCTTGCTACTCTTCCAAGATAGAAGGAAAGTGAGAAATAGAATAGAATATATTCTCTCTTCGTCCCTAAGTCACAACTCTTCCTAGACCATGGAAATGATATTCCATGTCCTCTATTCAAAGACAAGAAAAACCCTAGGGTCTCCCCTCCCCAAGTCCAGAGTCAAGAACAGATTTCATCCCTCCTACTGCTGTATCTGCCTCCACACTGTGCTCTACCCTCCACACTGTGCTCTACACTCTGTAGGTACCTGGGTCTGTAACACAGTCTTATATCCAAGATGAGCTGTCAGGAAGATGTCCCTGGAGAGATGTTTTTCTTTGTGCCCTTTTCATTTTTTCAGATGTAATGGTTGTTGTTGTTGATGAGCACATTTCAGTCCTTTAATTTGATAAACCATGATAAGTGTTGTTTTTAAGAAAAAGAAATGTCTCACTATGAAAATCCAGAGTAAAGGACTAGAGCACACTTGATTCTTGACCTTGAAGTTCCTCTGTGCATACACCACTAGTCTAATATTAAACCTCACCCCAATTAACATCCCTACATGGATGGGGGAATCCTACTGGTCCCATTTAAGGGTAAAGCTAAAAGATAGAAATGTTGTAGATGAATATCTCTCATTAAGTTCTGATTATAAATTACTGTTTTATAACCTGAGAGCTCCTGTCTGTGATCCATAAAGGCAAGGTGTCAACTTCGTTCTACTCTTCAAGATGAGGAAAAGCTTTTTTTTTAAGTTTTAGGCAGTGGCAAGAACTTAGGTTAGCTAAATTTTTATTTTCTTTCACTGATCTTGAACTTACATTAGCCCTTTCATTATTCTATGTGTGGGCTCTATGAAAAGCCCATTTCTCTGTCCAAGGGTCAAGGGTCAGGCCTGAATATGTTACAGATGGGATTTATTCCGGGTACAGAAGCTCTTGTCTGTCACTCATTCTCCTTCCCACAGGAATGATGTCCCTGGGGGAGGATTCTCTTCCAAGGCTGGTGATGAAAGGATTAAAGCTGTACTCTTTACTCAGAAAGTCTGGAAAGGAGAGCTTTAGGACAGATAATACAAGGAGAGTTCAACTGGATTTTTCATTATAAAACATTTGAAATAATAAATTTCCTCCCAGTGAAAACCAAAGGCACTTTTGTTGATCTGTTTTTACTCATTTACTGTCCTCATCTGAAGAACAAACAAAACAAACAAACAAACAAAAAACAAGTCCTGACTTTCTGAGGTCAAAATGTCACAGCCCAGCCTCCACCCTCCCCAGAGCTCCCATCAGCTAGAAAAAGTGGAGATTTCCTTCAATCCTTTCTTCCCTATTTTCCCCCCAAAACAGCAAGGGAAGGTTTACAATACTGTGCATGTCTTTCAAAAACAGATCCATAACATAAACATGGTCTATAAATGGTCCACTTCTTGTGATCCCTTTTCTGTCCAAGAACTGAGGTGATTCTCCAGTGAGGAAATAGGGAATGCTTTCTATCCCATAGTATACATCATTTCACCAAAATCCACAGGAATGGTGAGGATGGAGAAAGAAAATCATCCAAACTCTTCTATCATCACCCCATCTCTCCCACCACCCCCACTAACAAACTCCATTCTCAATCTTTCCGAAATCAAGATTCCTCTTGTCCACTTCTTGCTCTTGACGTTCTTTAGCGAATTACTTAAGACAGGACACTTAGTAAAGATAATTTGGCATTATCCAACTAGCTAAAAGTCAAACTGTTAAAACACTTCTTGGGCTTCCCTGGTGGCGCAGTGGTTGAGAATCCGCCCGCCGATGCAGCCGACACGGGTTCGTGTCCCGGTCCGGGAAGATCCCACATGCCGCGGGGCAGCGGGGCAGCGGGGCAGCGGGGCAGCGGGGCAGCGGGGCAGCGGGGCCCGTGAGCCATGGCCTCTGAGCATGCGCGTCCATGGCCGCTGAGCATGCGCGTCCGGAGCCTGTGCTCCGCAACGGGAGAGGCCACAACAGTGAGGGGTCCGTGTACCACAAAAAAAAAAAAAAAAAAAAAACCACTTCTTTTTTGGAATTAACCAGTATTGTATGCAAACTTTTCTTCGTGATACCCACAGGTAATAGGAAGGGTTTATCAAAGGCCTAGGATGTGGACTGACAGATGGGGTAAAACATGGCTAAATTTTTAACAGCTTGGTTTCAGGCCAAACTAAAATGTCTCATGGGTTATGATAGCTTTGCCAAATGGCCACATAAATAATAGATTAGTTACTTTTGTAGATTAGGGGGCAGGCAGCATCAGGACAATTTCATTGCATTTTCCCTATCATGAACCTAGAGGAAAAATCTCGGGACCAATCCCTGCGAGGGGACAATACTACTATTCAGGCCCCAGTGGAATGGAAGTGGGTAACCTGACCCCTAAGAACATTTCAGACAGAAACAGCAGGAACAGGAGAGAACATCAAACCCAAAATAAACAACAAGTTTACCTAGGAGACATCCCAAAATTCATATTCAGAGGTAAAGGGACCATTTCAAATATTTTTGAATGGAAGTTGGATTCTCACAGAATGTTTTACAATGTCAAAGTTATATTCGTGTCATCACCATTTTACACGCGAACTCTCTCAGCTATCCCAATTCTTCAATTCTCTGGGCCTCCAGGCAGAAAAGACCTCATGGACACCTGGACAGAGCCCTCCACCCTCCCATCTGCCATTCCCGCCTTTTCCTGCCCCAGGCTGTGCTGGGAGGGGCTCTTCAGAGCCTTAGGTGGAGATCCTCAAGGATGTGTCAAGATCAACACACCAGGCCTTTTCATTTCAAAGTGCAAATTTATTCCCAGAATTATAAACAACTGCCTTTTCAAACTAAACAAGTTCTAAAGGACATCTTGGTCTTGAAAAACACTAGGGAGGAAAGAAAGTGGGTGCCAAAGTAAAATTATTTTTAAAAGCAGAAACTAACACACCATTGTAAAGTAATTATACTCCAATAAAGATGTTAAAAAAAAAAAAAAAAGCCAGAAGTGGGGGGGGGGGGCATCCAAAGAGAAGGTTATTTGCCTCTCTGCGTTTAAGGAGGTTCCTATTCTAGAGAAAAGATGAAGACACCAGCTGTCTTTTGTTCTATCCCTGGGAGGAAGGCATACAACATATACCCTGGCTAGAAATGAGGGTGATGCTTGGGTTGCCGGAGCTTCCTCTTGTCTCCCTCCCTGCAGGTCTGGGCCACTCACACCCATCCCTCTCTCCTCCAAGGTGGGGTCAGCCTGGAAACGTGAAATAGGAGAGGACGTCCACCTCAAAGGGATGAGCAAAATAACCTCAGAAACACGTCTATAAACCTGTACTAAGTGGGAAAGGGGCCATTTTGCATGTTTAATAGGAGATAACAGAAAACACGTTTATGTTTGTAAATCTCAACGATCCTCACCATGATTTTCGCTCAGTCAACCTGAAGAAGACCAAATTTGTGTCTCTTGAGTCCAAGGTTGGTCTGGGGTGCATCACAAAGGAAAGAAAACATGGATTGTCTCTGGGCGTATATGGATCTCCTTCCCTGTAGGTGTTCTAATGGAGGGATTTGCTCCCATTCCAGATTCTGGAAGTCTTCATGCTGCTCTCTACTGTGATGAAGGTAGAAAATCAAAGGGACAATGACTTCTTGCTCCTCCAGTACAGTTACATGTGAGAATCACCAGGGGAGGCAGTTTTTAAAAATACCAATGCTAGAGGTTCCCAAGGGAATTAAATAAGAAGTCCTAGAGGCAGAAAGAACCACTGATTTTAAAACAGTTGAAACATTAGTTCCCCTCACCTCCGAAATATAAAAGTCATTGCACTCTCCAATAACATCTCCATTTTAAAAGACAGGAGAGAAAAAGATATTTGAAGTACTGTAAGAAAAAAATCACCCCAAACCATCCTACCTGACCTATCAGCTCAGCCCTTTTCCTCCTAAGGGGGAGCCATGCTGATGGATATATATTTACTTCTCCCCACCTTTTTTGGTAAGTTTGTAAGGCAGATGTAGCATATTTGTAACCCTAAGCTCTTAAACTGTACTGATAGAAGGGCTGAGACTATAAAACTGAAGGTTGTAAAATATCCCCAGGTCCCAGATAGGTGAATGTCCCTCCTCCAACCAACAAATAAAGGAAGCTGCATGGCCTTCCCAGCTCTTCATCCTCCCCCACCCCCAGGTCCTTGTTACAGGCTGAGTTGTATTCGCCCCCCAATATATATTGAAGTCCTAACTCCTAGCACCTCAAAATGGGCCTGTATTTGGAAAGAGGGCCTTTAAAGAAGTAATCAAGGGAAAATGAGGTCATTTGGGTGGGTTCCAATCTAATATGACTGGTGTCCTTATAAGAGGAGAGATTAGGACACAGACATGTGGACACGCAGAGAAAAGACCAGGTGAAGACAGAGAGAGAAGATAGGCATCTGCAAGCCAAGGAGAGCCCTCAGAATGAAACCCGTCAACACCTTGATCTTGGACTTCTAGCCTCCAGAACTGTGAAGAAATACATTTTTGTTCTTTAAACCACCCACTCTGTGGTATTTTGTCATGAAGCCCAGCAAACGAATACAGCCCCCTAAGAACAAGATTCTTTTCTGCCTTTTTCTGTCTCTGCCGCAACCTCTCCCACCTGCCCACATGTCGCTCTCCCTTAGGTTGTCTGGATCTAACTCAGGAGGAAATAAACAAAATCCAGATATTCTAGAGAGGCAAAACAGGATTTTTCTTCCCCAATCACTTATTTCCTTTCTTCTGTTCTGTATTCCTAGTGGGGAGCAGGATTCTTTAAGACAGAGTGAAAGGAAATATTTTGTTGACATAAAAATGCATGAGAATTATGCTATAACAGAGGAGCCAGAGACTTGGGTACAAAGCAGGACACTCAGCATCCAGAGAGTAAAGAGGGGGAACAAGGAGACACAGAGGCTTGGGAACCATGAGGAAGCCTTATATTAGTGATGAGAACTGAAATCAAATTACTATTATAATTACATCTTCTTTCCTCTCTATGCCCCATACTGAGAAAAGACCAGCTGGACATCAACCAAACGTGGAAAATATTCCCACAATCAATCAAAAAGATGAGAAGTAATCAAATATTTTAGTCAAAAAGAGGTATTGAGATTAGACTCCTGAAGAATTTCATTTTACCTTCTTAATCATATACCAGTATTAGCCCTTTCATTTCTCTGTAGGCAAGTTCAGTTAAGGAGCCCAATTTTCTGTCCATGGGTTAGAGGTCAGAGGTGCATACATCTCAGGATGGTGAAATCTGATCACCCCACATGCAGAAGTCCCTAAGGGAAGATGATCTGAGGACAATCTGGAAATTAAAACTCAGGTTAAATGGCTCAGGATGAATTAGGTGTTCACTTTAACTGTCAAAATATTGAGATGATAACTTTTCTCAAAACACAGACCAAAGAAAATTCTTCACTAAATATCTAAATGTAGTGAATTTACTAAATGTCTCAATTTGACGTATAATCGGGAAAATATTAACTTATTTTTTGAAACCTAATGTCAAAGAGGGTAACTCAGGACAATTCCTTCAAGTAAGTCAGAGAGCCAGTAGGGGAGACACAAAAATGACATAATTATAAGCCTTTTAACATCCTCCTCCCAACTCTCATTTACATACTTGTTTTTCCAGTTCTAGCTGAATTATAAGCGTGACCTCCTTCCTGCCCTTTTCTCCCTGAATTGGGGTCAAAGGCCACCTCCCCAAGGGGCAGATGAAAGACTGGTGATTCTTTTCTCTTTAACCTTCCTGGTCCCACACTGCTCAAACCCGTCCCCATCTTTCCCCTCCTCAGTTTGCCAAATGAACCTAAAAGCCTCCACACCATCTACTCCTCATTTCATTCTTTGTTTTCCCAGAAAAACATAGTGCCTTTCCCCTGCTTCCTGCTCCTAGCTTTGTCTTCTCCTCCGAGGACTCTGCTCTCCCCACAAGGGGCCTGATGACTCTAACTGTTACAGGATATATGAAGTCTGGACTCTCTGTGGACCTCTACAGAGTCCCATCCCTTGGTACAAAGATTGGTGAGGATAAAGCAGGAAGGGTGCAGCTGTGGAAATCTGGGAGAGTGGCAAAGCATTCAGCACTGTTCCTGGCTCTGTCCCTACTCCAGGCTTTGGAAAGTTAGAGATTTACTAAACCCCCATGGAAAAGTTGGCAGGATGGTGGGTGCCTTGGATCCTGGTAATGTGAGAGAGAGTGTTCATGAGAACTGGAGACACTTGTCAAACACAGAAAAAATGTGACTCAGTGACATTTTGAAATGGTAATACACAGGAGCCTTTCACTCTCTGTATTTCCCTTTCTTGTCCCACACTCAAACATCATTGCTCTTTGTCTCAGAATGGCTGAGTGGTAGGGCTGGAAGCAGAAGAGCACTAGAAGATGTTTTTTGGCTTTTGTTTTGCAAAACCTAAATCTTTAGGATATGGGAATCTGTGGGAGTAGAAGGAACAGCTTGAAGAAACATGAAAAGAGAAGGATTTCTCTCATATTTAAAAGAGATATTCCCAAGCGGGGGTAGGGAAACAGAGAGACTGTGGGTCCCAGAGCAGCAGGATTCATTCCAGTCTTCTAGTTATAGACTGAGGAGGCAGTAAGGCCAGAATTGCAACAGCTGCATGGGGTATCAAGGAAGACAGAACAGAGGCAGGCTCATAAAGATTCCTGAGCCCCATACATGGCATTGTAGCACTGGAAACCCACAGAACTGAGCACCTGAGATTCTACTCTACTTGCAAGCTTACAAGTTAAATGGCCACAGTTCCACTCATGCTGGCAGAAAAGACGAGTCACCTGGGACAAAGGCTAAGGATGTTACTACTCCAAGCACAGCAGGCAGCTTGATCTTCATGTACATGTTCATTTACCTTGTTTCTCAGTCCCACGGGGACTGCATGGAACAGCACAAGTGGATGTTGATTTGTGGTAGGTTTGCATCACAGCTGAAGATGCTCAATTTTAGGAAACCTCATTATGTTAAAAAGGCTACACGAAAACCTTCCCAGCCCTCATCTTGGCATTATCTTTATTATACTGGGAAGCAAACAAATCTTCTCTCTATGCCAGAGAGAGATGCTATCTCTGTCTTCCAAGGCTACGTGCTATAGGAACATCCTTGCAAAGATCATCCAGAATAGACTATCTATGCCTCTGCTCGTAAGACAGCAGGATACACGAAACCATGATTGGTAGAGAATTGTTTCCCAACACTGTGTAGACAGGGACAATGGTTGTCTCAGTGGTGACCTACGTGGTCTTATGATCAAGGACCAGAAAACAGCCTCCTATCCCCAACACATTTGCACTCCATAAGACAGGAGAACTATAGCATTACCCTGGAGAGGAGAGAAGAGTAAGTGGCTGTGCTGAAAGCCGAGAGATTAAATGGAAGTCTGAATACTGTACAGTGGGACATTCAGCTCTCTTCCTCCTTCAACAGTGTCATACTCAGCCACAGGCAGGATACTTGAGGATGACTATCTGAAAGAAATGGACAATCCTAAGAGAAAGACCTTTAGAAATTGACATTTGATAAATTTACACCTCCTCTCAAGAAATGGCTGGATCCCTCTCCAATAACCTAACAATGAGGGGCAGGTCCCACCCCTCTTCCTGATGTAACTTCTTATCAGTTTTATAGTACTCAATCTTAAATATGAGTGGATAGCCAGTGGTCACCACACCTCTGAGGAAAATCTTTAACATTAAAGACCTAATGTTAAAAAAATAGAAATAAAAATCTCTGTTAAAAAAACAGGAACTCAGAGGAAACAAACAGTGACGAAAAACAGGATAAGCTTTTTTTTTTAAGAGTTAAGAGTTCCACTTTCGGGAAGATGGAACAGACATACTTTCCATATCCCTTCTCCTAAGTACAACTAAAAGCCCTGGACATTATTAATACCCATCTGTTCTTGCATGTTGTCCATTTCCTCCATTAGAGCCCTTAGTATAGTAAGCATAGGTGTTTTAAATCCCAGGTCTGATCATTCCAAAATCTCTGCCATATCGGAGGCTGATTCTGATGCTTGCTCTATCTGGCCAAACTGTGTGTGTGTGCGCGCGTGTTTGTGTGTGTGTTTCAGTTAGTATCCCTTGTAATTTTCCATTGGAAGCTTTGATTGAGTAAAAGGAAATGTAATAAATAGGCCTTTTGTGTGTTTTGTTTATCTGGCTAGGAATTAGACTGTGTTTATTGTTTGCTGAAGCTGTAGGTATCAGAGGCTAAAATTTCCTCTGGTGTCCTTGTTTTTGTAGCCTCTGCTGTCTTTGAGTTTCCTTCCCTAAAGACTCCTTCTTAAATAAGATCTGAGACATGCAGTTCTTTATGCTGAAATCTCCTGTGATTTTACAGGAGTCCTATTGAAATGGTGGTAAAGTACGGGTGGTGGGGGGTGGGGGGGGGTGGAGAATGCGTTCTGGAGTCCTGTGGCTATAGGTCTTAGCCTTTTAGTGAGTTTGTGTCCCAGGGCTAAGATCCTCACAAGGACTTCTCAGTTTTGTTTTTTTCCTCCCTTGGGTGACACAACAAGGTTACAAAGGGCGGGATTGGCTATTTCCTTTCCTCCAGGTGAGTTAGGCTGTGGTAAAATGACAGTCCGTGAGGCTCTTGTAAATTAGTCTCCCCTGATGCAGGCATTGTTAAGAACAGAATACTCGAGGCATATTTCAGAATGGCTACTCCAGCATTGATTGTGAGAAAGTGGTGGAGCTCCTGAAGATAAAACTCACAAAAATGTGGGACCCCCACTAAGCTTAGACCCTTCTGGAGTTTTTAACCCTCCAACCTGTCCACACTGAGCCTCCAGCAATTCACTAATTCTACTTTCAGGTTTTCTACCCTATGCTAGTTCCTGCAGAGGTTTCTGCCCATGGATTTCTGCTCTGGTAAATTGTGATCTTCTGTATCCACCTGTCTGTCTTTCCAATTTGGTTGGCAGCACTCTGTCCTGTGACCACAATTTTCTGAGGACTATAAGAAGAGTTGTTGATTTTTAGTTGGTCCAGCAGTTTTTTGTTGTTGTTATGAAGATGGGAGTGACAACTTCCAAGTTCCTTGCATACGCCTGATGCTGGGCTGGAAATCAGAAGTCCAATTTTATAAACTTTTCATTGTCACATATTCACACTCTTTTAGGGATATTAACCCTCTGCTCCAGTGCCCTGGCAGCAGGCCTGGGCACAAATTAGACAGAGGTCCCAGAACAGCCAATCTAGTCTCCTCTCTTCAGTGAAATCACTTCCTCCCTAACAGCCTCAGTACAAGAGACACAGGGAGGGCTTCCGTGGTGGCGCAGTGGTTGAGAGTCCGCCTGCCGATGCAGGGGACGTGGGTTCGTGCCCCGGTCCGGGAAGATCCCACATGCTGTGGAGCGGCTGGGCCCGTGAGCCATGGCCGCTGAGCCTGCGCGTCCGGAGCCTGTGCTCCGCAACGGGAGAGGCCACAACAGTGAGAGGCCCGCATACCGCAAAAAAAAAAACAAAAAAAACAAGAGACACAGGGAGTAGATTGGGAAGTCTGAACCATGGTACCTTAAGAAACATCAATATTGTTGATAAAAACCCTTCACAAAATACTGCCAACCATGCTCTCTTTCCCTAGAATCCGTAGAAGAAAAGAGATGGTAAGACATCCAGTTAACCTGAGGGAAAACATTCCTACAAACTGTTATTCGAATGAAAGAGGCTACTTCAAACATTTTTAGCTAAGAGCAAGAGTGGAACTGAGTTCCTGTGATTTTCAAAACTCTAATCCTTTTGAAGCCCTTAACTGCTTTGTACTCGGGCTGAATTAGAAAGTTCAAGATTTTGTCCATGAGTCTGAACTCTGAAAGAAAATCTCGTGATTCATTTTGAGTAGGAGATACTTTCAATACCCAGAAGGTATTTCTAGGGATTATCCCAGAATAGGGGTAATTCTGAACTCGAGGGACATTATATATAAAGAGGTTGGGGAATATCAAACACAAAGGAACTATTAAATCAAACTAGAAACCCTTTCTGCAACTGTCATTCAGAAGGGAAGAGGCTATTTCCAATTTTAAATCAAATAACTAAGGTTGTGAATAATTTTCTCTTTTTTTCTAGTAATTTTTATTATAGTACAGTTGATTTACAATCAATGTTGGGTTAGTTTCAGGTGTACAGCAAAGTGAAACACTTATACATGCACCTCACATATATCCATTCTTTTTTAGATTCTTTTCCCGTATAGGTCATTACAGAGTATTGGGTAGAGTTCCCTGTGCTATACAGTAGGTCCTTATTTGTTATCTGTTTTATATATAGTAGTGTGTATATATCAATCCCACTATCCCAATTTATCCCTCTCCCACCCTTTCCCCGCTGGTAACCATAAGTTTATTTTCTCCATCTGTGACTCTATTTCGATTTTTGTAAAGAAGTTCATTTGTACCAGATTTTTAGAGTCCACATATAAGCGATATCATATGATATTTGTCTTTCTCTCTCTGACTTACTTCACTCAGTATGACAATCTCTAGGTGCATCCATGTTGCTGCAAGTGGTATTATTTCATTTTTTATGGCTGAGTAATATTCCATTGTATATATGTGCCACATCTTCTTTATCCACTCGTCTGCTGATGAACATTTAGGTTGCTTCCATGTCTTGGCTATTGTAAAGTGAATAATTTTCTCTTATTTAGATTTTTTAACTGCTTCTGATGGTAACTATGGTTGCATTGGAAAGGAAAACTAGGTGGTTACAGGGACAGGAGTGGGAGGGAAACTTGACTTCCATTGGAAACACCTTTGTACTTTTGGAATTGGTACCATGTGCATATATTAATTGCCCTAATCATTTATGCATTGCTTATTAAATAAATAAATTTTATGAGGAATGTGGGTGATGTGCTAATTCCACCATTCCCAAATGCAATGGTTAGCATCATATAATCCTTTCCATAATTTCATCCAGCATATGTTTTACTTGGTCTTATTCTCAAGCATCTGCTTTTCAAGATGGCTCTGTTGCTGACTCCTCTGCCCTGGGGTGGGATCAGTGATGACTTCCCAAAGAGAAAGAGAGAGACAAGTGAGGAAGTAAAGGATGCAAAACCCACAATCTGATTATCTCAATTTAAAGTAAAGAAGAAAATGGAGAATAACTTTTCAGAGCCAAATCTCAGGTTTAGGGCAACACCCTCAGCTCATTTGAGGAAGACCCACCCAGATTAGGGGGGTAGAGCTAACAAAGCACACCACTTCTTACACAGCAATTCTGAAACATGGAAAAGAAAGACACATGGTCTTTGTTCTCCCAAAGCAGGCCCAGATGGAGTTCCAGGAAAATTTTCCATGTTTCTCTTGTTGCCTTCTCACAGGCTACCCACCCTCAGTGATCGGGGGAGGAGAGTCTCCTCTCTTTTTTCTTTTTGTTTGTCCTCTTACACCTTCTTAAGTCCAGTGGATGATATTCATTTCTCTCTCTCTCTCTCTCTCTCTCTCTCTCTCTCACACACACACACACACACACACACACATACTTCCCCATATCATAAACCTTACTTCCGATAACTCCAAAGTCTAAATTTCTCTCTCTTTTGTCTCTTCCCTGACTCATGTCCTGACCTCCTCTCAGGTTCTTCCCATGGGGTAGCTATGGTTCTCATCCAAACAGGGTATTCTAGATTCTGTCCTCTATGTGAACCCTTAAGAATAGCATTCTTAAACTCTAAAGTTTCAAAAAGGAAGAGGAAAGAAATAGAGGACAATGGGCTGCAGCTGATTATGGTTCAAGAGAGGATGTGATTCTCCTAGTTCACAGGGGTTGATGACCTGCAGCAACAGTTGGAAGCCAGGGCCAGTGAATTGTGGATTCTAAAAAGAATCCAGTAATTGGAGGTGGGGTGATTATTCACAGAAAAATGGTGATAAACAGGAGTTTACTAGAATCTTCCCTGGAGGACACCTCCTGAGAGACAAGTAACTGGAGATACTTTAACCAGCCTCAAGCCTCAATACTTTCAATTTATTGTGTGTGACTAAAGGTTCATGTGGAGAAAAGGGCTAGTAAGAGTCACATAAGATTTAAGATTGGTGAGAAAAAAGAGGTTAGAGATATATGAGGGGTGAGAGAAGAAATACTTAGAGGTTAAGAATCTCTTTTCTCCTGCTGACAACAATGATTTTCAAACTCCTTCGGAAGCTGTGAGCTTTCCCTTCTTGGCCTCCCCCGACCCATTTCCCTCTTTCTCAGCCTGCGGTTGGCCGGGAGCAGTAGGGTGGAGTTTCCATGGGAGCCCCAGGGTGTCCAAGTGACCCCTTCCAACCCCTATCTCACACACATCCCCCATCCCATCCACCCCCATTTCACACTCAATGAAAAGGAACACGGGGCGTTTCCCTAGAAACAAAGGAGTTTAAACCACGCCCCCTTTCTCTCCTCAACTCCTCAGTTTAGAATAAGTAATTCTATTCCATATACTGATTTCTTTCCAGCTCAGTAGAGGATCTCCTCAATAAAATGGAAAAGATTATAATTAGACCCATTTACTATTTCATCTCATGTGAGCTTCAAAATAATTCTGAGCTGTAAGAAATGAGATTTCGCCCTCTTTTACCAATGAAAATAAAGGAAACCAGCTTCATTGTTCAAACATTAATTTTATTCACAATGCCCCATTTTTACAAGGAAAAACAATAAAGAATTTCTTCTAGTTAACATTAGATTTAACTCAAACCTCGCTAGGAGCAGCAAGTTATTGAAGAAGTAAAGTAGATTCGATGTAAAGTGGTGAAAAAGAAGTTACCAGCTTGGGCACCTGTGGGAGAGGAGAAATGAGAATCTATATTTCCAAAAAAGTGAGTTAAACTGACAGGAGCTTTCTGCCACTGAGGAAACCTAGGGTGTAGGGAGTGTCTGTCTTTCTCAAGCACAGTGACACCCTTTGCAGCTATTACTTTTCTGCTGAGACCTGTAGAGAAAAGAAGCAGGAGGTCTCAGAGCAGGATGCTGAAAAAGCAAATTAGGGCTTTTCAAATGATCAGACTGAACAGCATGCACTGCAAGAGGAGATCTCCTGTGGCTAAGTTCAGAGACACAGCCAGCTACCAGGGCCACCTATTTAAACATCTCTGAGAATATTCCAAAATGGGAAAATCTCTACCTGCCAGATGCCCTCTCAGGGAGGGTACTGGATATGGATGCAGCCTGGAGTGGGTGCAGTGAGACCCCCAAAGGGTGTGCTTGTGTGACTGTCATGTGTAAAGGAGGGTGAGGGTCACTGCAGAGCTCTGTTTTTTAGTTGTTTTAGATACATTCAGGGCCAGAGCTGAATTGCCTGCGATAAGAAAAGAAAGTTTGAGCACCACTCCTGTTTTTGTTCCTTCGCACATACAGCCCGGCAGTACTCAGCATCACTTCTCAAGAAACATAAATATTTTTTAATATCCATTTGAAGGAGAACCAAATTAATCATCAGTCTGGGCCTCTCACATGTCTTGGTATCATCCTGATTAGAGATCTTAGGGCTTCGGAGAGTCAGGCCCAATGTTCAATATTCAGTGAGTGTTTATAGACCATCTACTTGTATGCCAGGCACTATTCCAGGTACAGGGAATACGTCACTGAACAAACAGATGAAATCCTTGCCCTTGGGAATTAAACTCTGGCAGCAGGAGACACAGAATAAATTTAAAATATGTTAAAATAAATTATAAAGTATGTTATAATAAATTATAAAGTATGTTATGAAGAAAAGTGCTACATCAACCGTAAAAATAGAACAGAGTAAGGAGGATGGGGGTGTGTGGCGGGCAAAAGTATGTGTGCAAGACTGCACTTTCCATGGGACCATCAGGGTCGACCTCCCTGAGAAGGTGCCTTGAAAGAGGTGAAGAATAAACCTGACCATAGATGGGAGAAGAATTTTCCTGGCAGAGGAAACAGCAAGGTGGGCCCCATGGTGGGAAAGTGCCCAGCACCTTAGACGAAGAGCAAGGAGGAACAGGGCAAGAAGAGGGGATGAAGTCAGAGAGGCAGGGGCAGGGGCATCGAGGAGCCAGACTACACAGGGTCTTGTAGACCAGCACAGGATTTCGATTTTATTTTGAATACTGTAAAATAGGGAGGTCTTAGAGGCTTTTAAGCACATGAATGATATGATCTGGTTGATTTACATTTTAAAAATATAATTCTACCAGTCACGTTGAAAATAAGCTCTAGAAGACGTAGGGAAAAGCAAGGAAACAAGTTAGGAGTCCTTTGCAACATTCCGGAGGGAGATGCTGGTGGCTGGGAAGCAGGGTTTTGGCAATTGAGGTGCTGAGAGTTTATCAAGTTATGGATGTAATGCTAAGGGTAAAGGCCACGAGATTTCTTGATAGATTGAATGTGAGAAAGAAAGAAGGGAGGGAGGGAGGGAGGAAGGAAGGAAAGAAGGAAGGAAGGAAGAAGTGGGGAGGGAGGTAGGAAGGAAAAAGGGGGGAGAGAGGAAGGAAGGAAGGAAGGGAGGGAGAGAGGGAGGGAGGATGAAGGAAGGAAGGAAGGAAGGAAGAAGGGAGTGAGGGAAGAAGGAAAAGAGAGAAGGAAAGAAGGGAAAACAGTAGGGAGGGAGAGAAGGGGGAAGGGAAGGGAAGAATTCAAGGCTGACTCTAATGTGTGTGGTCTGAGCCACACAGGTCAGTGGCAGGTCCCAAGTGGTACTCCCATCTAGGATTAATTAATCCCTGTTACTGAGTTTTCAACACAATTGCCCATAAACTATAAATTTTTCCAGTCTGGCTTATGGGAATAAACAATATTCCTGGAACTGTGTTAGTGCCAGGGACTGTTTTCTAATCCTTTTGAATTGTTTCCCCCTCTAATTCCCTTGAGTAGTTTTCTTACACACATGCACTGATAAGTAATCTATTGATTATTCAAAGAAAAGCTTTTGCAACTCTCCAGGGTTCTCCCTCTGTGCAGCTAACTCCTCTTTGTTACTCTGTCTTTCAAACTCTGGCTACCTTGGTTTCCACAGACTCATATCTCCATCTCCTCAATTTAGGAAGTCTGCCAATCTCCACCTGGGTTCCCCCTCTGTTATGTTTTTAATATTCACCTTTATTAATTTTGTCCTTAATGCACACTGAAGTTTTTGGATCAGAGACAGATTTCTCATTATACTCACAGCCAGATCAAGAGAGTAATATTGCAGTGTCACTCCCCCATAGCTCCAAAGTAACGTGCTGAGAACCAGATATAAAAATTTGTCCTATATGGCTGGCAAGCTCACCCCATAGGTGAGGAACACAGGAAAATAAGTTGCCTTTTCTTGAATACAGGAGAAAGAGGCAGCTGCCTCCCCTTCCACATCTGAGAGTCTCCTTCGAAATGTCTTGCTCTAACCCTTTGGAATGTAAATAAATCTCTCCAGGAAAAAAATAATTCCTATGTCTCCAGATTTACAACTCAGAGATGTTTCCAAGTTCCAGGTTTCATCCCCTCTTGAAATGTAAACACATATCTCTGGCATTAGGTAAATCTCTCTGGAGATCTCACTCTCTATACAGGTTTAAATTAACTTCTAAGACTAGCTCTCAGATCACATTCTAAGTTTCAGTAATATTTGTTCAGAAATCCCTAACTGGGTAGAAACATAAACATATTTTCTCTGTAATCCCACATCCTCCCTGTGCCATGACCTGGAAACTCTTAAAACAGTAAGCTGAAACAATTGTATGATTTGTTAGTTTCCCATCTCTCAGGGATCACTATCCTTTGCTGCATGATGTTCTGTGTCTTGAAAACTGTTGTTCGATATACTTTCTCTAGTTTTATTGGTTGGTTCAGGTGGGAGAGTCAGTCTAGGTCCTGTTATTCCATCTTGGAAGGGAGTAAAAGTCCCATGCTGCTTTATGGTTCCTTGACTTTGCACTTACTCTTTCCTCTGTTTAGTATACACTCCACCACCAAAAACAATCCCGTTCTTACCATCCACCTGTCAAATTTTACATCTTTCAAGTCTCAGTTCAGGGCACTCACTCATATGTAAGTTTTTCTTGACTCTCTCATGCACGTTTGGGTGCCTATAGGGGGCATGGTTGGTTTCTGCAAATACGCATCCTGTCCCCACTTCTAATATAAACTTCATTCTAACATAACCCTTCCCCATGCATCCATGTACTTCAAAAGACGCTAATCTCATCCCTGCTCCAGATTATAAGGGAAATTTCATTCTTCTTGGATAGGTACATAACTCATGTCTGGCCAATGAGATGAGAGAAGTTGGCTAGTGAACTTCCAGAAAAAGTTTCTTTGCTCCTAAAAAGAGATACAGAAAGAAATGGGTTTTTTTTTTCTTCTTCTACACATTATCATGTTTGGATGTACTTGGATATTGTGTCTCCTTACTAACAGTCTGAGAATGAAGCCAACACTGTTAAAACAGAAAGGTGGAAAGAATCTGGGTCCTTGATGGCATCCTTGGGCAGGAGAGTCTCTCAACATAGTCACGTGCAATAATAAATTTTCAAATTACTTTACAATTTGAGTTGAGTTTCTATTTCTTTCAGACAAAAACATCCTCACTGGGCTTCCCTGGGGGCGCAGTGGTTGAGAGTCCGCCTGCCGATGCAGGGGACACGGGTTCGTGCCCCGGTGCGGGAAGATCCCACATGCCGCGGAGCGCGGCCGCCGAGCCTGCGCGTGCGCAGCCTGTGCTCCGCAACGGGAGAGGCCAGATCAGTGAGAGGCCCGCGTACCGCCAAAAAAAAAGAAAAAGAAAAAATCCTCACCAATGAACTACCTTTATCCCCAAGCTCCTGTATCATCTTATATGTGTCTTGTTTTCAGTTGTTGGTGGGTGCACATCTTCCCTCTAGACTCCAAAGCTCTTTGAGAGCCAAGAGAATGCAGTGCATCTTATCTCTTTAGAACCAGGGCCTGATAGGGATGCAAGGCATGTTGAATGAATGATTGTTCATGTGTCAGTCTCCTCAAAATGTTGTAAGATTTCTATCAATGGTAATACATTTATATAATAGTATATATTATAAGAATATTTATTAAAAACTTCACTGTATGCCAACCATGCATAATCTCATGCAATCTTCCCAACAACCCTTTGGAACAGATACAATTACAGTGTTGCATTCATTTTACAGTAGGATAATGAAGGTTGGGAAAGTTCACTAATTTGCCTAATCTTATACAGCTAGGAAGTGATGGACCTTGGACTAGTACCTGTCAGGAGCTCAGCAAAGCTATCAGGTATCAAAGTGGCCAATTAAACCAACAAGCAAAAAAGGAAGTAGCAGTGAACCTTTAATCACTCACTACCACAGTACAAGAGGCTCAAACAAGAGAAAGCACCAAGTGCCCCCTATTCCTTTTTCCCCTTTGAAATGGCACACTGGTCAAGAGTCAGGTGAACTCGTGAAGATGGGTTTGCCTCACTGTTGAGGGGCCCCAAACAAAAGGCTCCTGCAGTTTTATGGACCCTGGGGCCAGGGCAGAGGTGGAAAGAGCTAGGAGTATGAAAGTACTGAGTACTGAGTCAGAGTGGGGAAAAGTGTCTTCAAGGTTCTCCCTCCTCCTACCCCCAACCCATAAGGAGGCCTTGGCAGAGGCATCTGAAGAAGATCTCAGACTGAGTCCCAAAATAAAGAAACCTAGGATTGAAGGTGCCTGGGCCAGGAATGCACAGATGCAAAGAGCGTGACCAGCTAGAGGGGTGAGTCTTTGACTGCATCTCCCTTCAGTGAAACTATTTTGCACGGGCTAAGCACACGTGAAACCTGTCAGGTAGAGCCTTTGTAATTGCCTTGTGGTTGGGAACAAAAAACCACAATTTTTTGGCCAGGAGCCGGACTCCTCAGGACCCAAGTCTCTTAACCACTAGATCCTTTATTTGAGTAAATGACCTTATTTTATTAATTTCTATCTCCCAGCAAAGTCTAGTACTGGACTTTGGTCCATGATACACATAATAAAGGTGAATTGAATTGAATTGAGTTATAGAGAGTAGAGACAGGGATAGTTGCTGACATTCAAACACTAGCCAAAGATTCTGTCATGGTTTAACTGTATTTCTCCTTAAAGGAATAAACTGATATTTCAGAAGCATAACCCATTAGTTCTGGGAAGATATTTTCAGGATCCTGCTAATGAGAGCTCCTCAATAAATTCCAAAATTCTTCAAATAGTTCATATCATGCTCAAATAGTTCATTTATTCCCTCTTTTACCTTGTCACTAAATTCATAAGTATTTCATCAACTATCATAAAATTCCAGATTCTTTTGCTTTTTCAACACAAAGCAAGATATCTAGAAACTTAAAAAATATTAATTAGTGAAGATGATGAAAGTCAACTTGATATGTTTTTCCCCTAATTGCTTTTGAAGACCCTTAGCATCATTTAGCACTTGATTTGAAAGCTTTGGAAGAGTACATTTCAAATCTATATATTGTTAATTAACATTGCTAGGTATTGCCATCTTTCTTTGTTCAAAAGGCTGTGCTGTCATTAATTACATATTCAGAGTGATAGGAATAGATTTAATTTATTCTAAAAATTCTAATTCATTAAACCATTTCTGTACTGCTGAAATCGAAAGATGGCAGAACTGCATTCTGTTCTGGGGTCATTCTTATTTCTTCTCCCTCCTTCAGTTGGGATAGTAAAGCAGAGTGATACAAATCAGTATGCAATGCCAAAGGTAGAAGATATACCTTTTATAGCTATAGAACAACAACAACAACATGAAACCCTATCCATTAGTGTCTGGTTTCTCATTCTCCACGTATTAACACATCCCTAAAGAGAGAAACCCAGAGAAGGTGTTAATTGAGAACAAAGTGAATTTACACATACATTTTTTAAAAGGAACCTGTCCTTTATTGAAGTTAAATGATCTCTGGGATTTGTCAACTTTCCAGAACTTCCCCTTGACCAGGGCTCTCTGACCTTTTCCCACCTCTACTCCCTCTTTCAACGTGAACCAGCCCACCACACACACACACACACACACACACACACACACACACACACACACACACACCCCTCACTATCTTTAAGTCTTTAAGTAGCCAGATTCTCCAGTGTGTGGAAATGACACCTTAAGAACCTGTTAAGATCACCTGAACCCTAGAGGGAATCAACAGCTGATTAGATGATACAGAAGAATAGATCAGCAATTTGGAAGAAAAAATAGTGGAAATCACTCAAGCAATGCCTATCAATAATCATTTTTAATGTAAATAAACTAAATGCTACAGTCAAAAGACAGAGTGGCTAAAAGGACAAAAAAAAAAAAAGAGAGACCCATCTATATGCTGCCTACAAAAGACTCATGTCAGATCTAAAGACACACACAGATTGAAAGTGAACTGATGGAAAAAATTCCATACAAATGTAAACAAAAAACATATAGCTGGGGGTAGCAATATGCATATCAAACAAAGTTGTCCTAACCTGTTCAGGTCACCAGAGTAAAGGTGTTACAATTACTGAACAGCCATCCTCCCTAGCATAGTATTCTCACTCTACACTTTCCAAATGTTAGACAATAATTCCAAGAGACACCTAATTTAGCCCTGGGTTTCTAGCTCCACTTGAGTTCTTATTTTTATTTTTTTTTAAACTCTCATATTTTTTTTATGAGATAGATTTTTTTGGGCAGGGGGGCGCTGTGCCAAGTCTTAGTTGTGGTACGTGGGATCTTAATTGTGGCATGCAGGACCTAGTTCCCTGACCAGGGATCTAATCCAGGCCCCTGTACTGGGAGCATGGAGTCTTAACCACTGGACCACCAGGGAAGTCCCCACCTGAGTTTTCAAAGTTTCAGGTTCAGTTTCCTTAACAGATACTTAAAGTAATATTTTACAAAGCAAGTTTCTAGTTTCTCCTCCAATCAGGCTTCTTCACCAGTTAAAGTTATTGTCCTCATTGGGGCTCCTCTTCTCCCTTGTCTGCCCTCCTTTTCCACCATACACCACACCTTCCTCTCCAAATATTTTGTCTTCTAAGGCATTATGGATCATAGCCTTGTTATCTCGTGATCACATAAAAAAGATAAAAATAAAGGGAAGAGGACATAGAGTAACTGATGCAGCCACTGGCATCTCCCTCTTAATTTGGAAAGGACATGCATGCTGGCACCAGGGTTGGGGTGATATTTTGAACTATGAGAAGAGGGGAGATGGAAAGTTCAAGGGAATAGTGTCTTTTGGTACATAAAGGAGACCTTACTAGAATTGCTCCAAGAATGGAGTCTATGATTTTCTTTTTTTTAAATTAGTTGAACGACTAAAGCAAATCACAAATTCCAAAGTGATTCAAATGAAGGAAATATATAAGATTAGCACTGGAAGTTTGCATTTAATTTGGGCATAAACTTCTGATCTTAAACAATCAGAACTAACTCCTTTGATATGCAAAATAGCTCAAAACTATCCTCCTCTGCTTTTCTCTTTCTGGGCAGGGGTTTGCACATATTAGAGCCACTTTAGATTATAAAGAACATCCCTTCATATTTCAAAAATCAATGAAAAAGGAGTCCGAAAACTTGGGCTCTAATTTGCAGTCCCCTTGAATCTGGTGATGTGGATAACCAGCTTTTCTCATTTGCAAAAGGAAGATAAGAGTATCTTTATTCACAGAGGTGGTGTATGTAGCCCTTTGTAACCTCTAAAAGGTTACGTAAATATAAGGGACCATTAGTATGATGATCCAGGCACATTTCCGAAACACTATCACCACCATCAATGGGCTTCCCTGGTGGCGCAGTGGTTGAGAATCCGCCTGCCGATGCAGGAGACACGGGTTCGTGCCCTGGTCCGGGAAGATCCCACATGCCGCGGAGCAACTAAGCCCGTGAGCCATGGCCGCTGAGCCTGCGCGTCCGGAGCCTGTGCTCCGCAACGGGAGAGGCCACAACAGTGAGAGGCCCGCGTACCGCAAAAAAAAAAAAAAAAAAAAAAAAAAAAAAAAAAAAAAGTTGGGAACTATGGGTTGGTGAACCAGAGTCAAAGCCACTGGCCTAAGAAAGGAAGATATTTTCTGCATATAACGCATGGGTGTTGCCACCCTGAAAACACAGTCAAGTAAAGACTCTGCCAAGAACTGAGACTTGCCCTCATCATTGCTCTGGAAAGTGTAAGTCCTGGCAGCCTTCACTGCCTGAATCTTCTAAGCAAAAGAATAATTTTGACTAGAAACACAATGGAAATAGATGTTTTTCACATATATAATAACTACACTAATACCTAACATTTATGAAATACTTGCTATGTGCCAGGGACTGTTCCAAGCACTTTACTAGTTTTATCTAATTTAATCCTCCCTGCAAAGTAGGTGCTATTATCATGATTTGCTTCATTTTATAGATGAGACTTTTAAAAGCTAAGTAACTTGCCCCAAGTAATACAGAGATTTGAACTAACACTCTTAGCCACTTCTTTACTCTCCCCTCTTTTAAGATCCAGAAAAGATTTCATCTTTTCAGAGAAATGTGGAAAGTCTGAACCCCTCCCCAGGATTCCTGTAAAATCCCAGGGGTGGGACAGGGCAGGGGGTGCAAGGGGCATTTCTCCGCTCAAGGTACCCTCTGGCTCTTATCTTCTGCTCGTGATCTCCCTGTCTGGGACTATAGCAACCCAGAAGTGGACTCAGGCTGCCCGTAATTTCCACCCAAAGATTTGAAGGTTTCCAGAGATACAATTTGCAGTACAGCCCAGTAGTGGAAACAACTTGCAAATTAGTTTTAAACAATTCTGTTTCCATGAGTCCCTGGGCAGTTTCCACAGCTTGGGCTCTTGCCTCCTCTCCTGTGGCTCAGCCCTCCTCTCTCCATCCTTCCCCACCCTCTCTCTTGTCTCATCCTCAAATTCCTGCCCAATCCTGCTGTCTTTTTTGTTTCGTTAGTTCCTTCCATCCCATACTCACAGGATTTGCCTTTGCCCCCAAGTGATTTATCAAGCTATTTTCCTACCACGGAGCAACTAAGCCGGTGAGCCACAACTACTGAGCCTGTGCTCTAGAGCCAGCGAGCCACAACTATTGAAGCCCACGTGCGTAGATCCTGTGCTCCACAACAAGAGAAGCCACCATGATGAGAAGCCCGCGCACTGCAACAGAGTAGCCCCTGCTTGCTGCAACTAGAGAAAGCCCGTGTGCAGCAACAAAGATGCAACACAGCCCAAAATAAATAAATAAAATAAAAAGCTCTAAAATATATATATATATATATATATATATTTTCCTAATGAAAGATAGTTCCCTCCATATGAGAAATTACAATGCTAGCACTGAAGATGAGGATATTTTCACAGGGGTATATATCCGTTTAATAAATGTTTACTCCTAGGAAGTAAAAAGATGGGGTGGTAATACATAAAACCAGAGCCATCTTTGATATCTCCAACTCTTGTACTGCTAAACCAGCAAAGAATAATTAATAGAGGAAATCACAAACTCAGAGTCACTGTAATTATGATGATCACATTTGTGTAGCTCATTTTAATCTATTATAAACTGATAACAGGAGGAGTACTTTTACACCAAAACATCAAAATAATCTGTCATTAGGAGAGAAAACAACCCAGTGACATGACAATGTGCCGTGTTTTGGAAAAACTACCTTCTTCATCCAAATATTGTGGCAGTTCCTAAGGCTCATAAGATATCCAGCTCAAAGCTAATTCACTCCAGCTGTCAAGACTGCCGTCAGGCCACACTATCAGCAGCATTGCTGGGTTGTTGATATTTGCTTTACGTTTTCTAACAAAATCGATTACTCCCACTACACTCCCACTTTGTTAATGAGTTCACAAAATTATAATTTAATCATGAGCATAGTGGTAAATTAACTCTGTCTTCTTTTTTACTTGCCCACTACGATCACTTTTCATCCATTCTTTCACTAGTTTAGTCATCAAATATTTATGATGAGCTTTCTATGGGTAAACCTTCAGAGATGCAGGTAGGTAGCACGACAGTAAGCTAGTGTGGAAGTCAAGGTTTACAAATATTTTTAACAGAGAATTATAAACATTATCATTTATTCATTGAACCCATGTTTTGAGGATCATCAACAGTTCTAGGCATCTACATTATATTAGTTCATTTAACCTTCATAGCACCACCACCTGGAGGGGAGTATTATTACACTCGTTTTATAGACATAACTAATGATCAAAGAGGTCAAGTAACTTACCCACAGACATGGGTAAATAAGGGGCAGAGCCCACATCTGAATCTGGGTCTTTGTGACCCCAAGTACTGTGGAAATAAATAGGAGGAGGTTGCTAACTAACTCTGTCTGGGTGAGCAGTGAAGACATATCAGAGGAGCCACTGCTTAACCTGATCTATAAGGAGTCCACCATCTAATAAGGAAAGGACATGGCATTTACAGTGAAAAAAGTCATATAGACAAAGGCATGATTATGTTGAGCCCTGGCCCTGATTTAATCTTACCAGTACACTGCAGTGGGACACCTCTAATGCTTCCCAGAGTAGACAAGATGCTCCTTGAGAGCAGGGATCATGCTCTATTTATTTGGTCGTCCTCCCAGAGCCCAGCACTGTCTTACAGAGATGGTGCTTGACTGTTGTTTAAAGAAGTGAATTAGAGAGTGTGAAGTGATATTTCACTTGCATAATACAGTAAAATTTTTCTTGGGAAATGGCTCTAGTTGACATTCAGTCATTTCCATCCCCAACACCAATGTTAATACCTTTTCTCCCAGGTCTTTGTTAAATCACGATGACACCTACTTAGCAAATGGAGACACACTCCAATTTTTTAAATCTGTGCATAGCAGAACATACCATCAGAGTTTACCTTTTTAAAAGTTATTTTGTAGTACTTCTTTTTGCAAGACATGTAGTTTTATTACATAAAAAGGAAAAAATAAAAATAATAATGTTGGTAAAAAAAAACAGTGTGGAATGAGGGGAGGGGAGGGAGGGAAGGAGAAAGAGAAAGGAAGGAAAAAAGGGAGGGAGGGAGAAAGGGGAAAATACAACTTCAGCTATTAAACTTTTACCCCAGGCATCTTATAGTGTTTATTTCCTAAAAGGTTCCCAGGTTGTTCTTAGAGTGCTGAGTTAATTCTCTTATCTACCTCCTTTTGAGAGATAATTGCTGGTGTATAATCTTAGCAACATGATTATACCTTTTTGTTATGAGCCAGCAGCCATGAGACTTGGCGCGTGATTCAGTCATGATAGAAATAGCTTTGAACAGACAGCCTGCCTAAGATAGTATATGCAGGTCTACCACATCACCCTTTGTTAATTATTAATCGTGGTATTACACCTCTGTAATAATAGCAACAGTGGCTCGCATTACTCAACCAGTTTACTTTGAAGGCACCTGTACCTCTGTTATCACTTCACAGTAACTCCATGAGGTCTTTCCCAACTGATGCAGCCAAGCTTCAGGCAAGTAAGCAGTAGGCTCAGGGGGACCAAGCTCCAGGCCTAAACCCAAGTCTCCTGATTCCTGGCCTAAACTTCTTTCCATTCATTCAGTCTCCTTCCCCAAGAAGAAAAAATTACCTTAAGGAATTATATTTCAGTTTTTCTCATTGTCTGTTTCTCTTTCCATTTCTCTGTTTCTTTTACACACACACACTTTGTCTTGCTTTGCACCCTATTCATGTGGCATTAGGTGGTCTCATTATCATTATGATAATTGTTTCTAAAGTGGGTCCTGAGGTTCAGAGGTGTCTCACAAAGCTCATCCCAGCACTCTGCCTGCCTTCAGGCTCCTATTATTAGTTGTTATGGTCAGTGGAGTCTACAATTTCATTTCAGACATGAATTAGCTTTTACTATGCCTTCTTGGCACTAGTCACAGCCACCCTTATCATACATTTGATTAGATTTTGGTTTAAACTCCACCTCCACACCCCCAAAATGAAAAGCACTGCTCTGAAAAGTTTCTGGCCTAGAAACTACCCAACACAATCCCAACCACAGGACCATGGAATGGAAAGGATTATTTTATTATACATGTAAGTCTTCTTGGTATTAAGACTATATGTAGGCTTTTTTCAGCCAGTTGAACTCGTTGGGAATTTTTTATTCCTTCCTCATATATGTTTTGAAAACATCTTAGAATCTCTCCTCTCCTCTGACTATACTGAGGTGGTGGAAGATAAGGAACCCACATGCTGTCTGCAGCCCTTACATTAATCATGCGTGGGAGAGGGTTGGAAGGCGGGGAGGTGGGAATAGAGGCAAGAAGGGCATATGTGACAACAGAGCACAGGTCGTTAAGCAGCAGCTGGTGGCCAGTTTGCACAGCTCAACACCTCAAAGGAGACAAGTAATAAATGCCTCCCAAAGTGAACCTCCAATCATCTGAGAGCAAATGTCTAAGTGGTTAAAGCTGATGGGAAAATGCTACAGGCTAGAGGCACTCCTGCAGATCTGACTTGAGACAGGGCTCAGGGCCACCTTCTACATACAGCTCCTCCCTATTATTTGTTTTCACAGTTCCACCCAAAGGGTAGCTAGCTTTCCTGTAATATCTCAAGTCCACTATGGTAACTCAAAGTCCCACAAGTTCTTTTGTTTCGACAAAGAGTTATATAGAATCTACTACGTGCCAAGCATGGTCTCAGGCACTGGGAATCAATAAGGCACAAACCCTGCCCTTGGGAGCTCTCAATCCAACAGGGGAGACAGCAATGTAACATTTATAATCAGGGAGATACTCAAAATATATAACTAACTTCATACTATGGACACCAGCCAGTCAGAGGGATGTTGGCCAGTGCACGTGGGCATCCTGGCTGCAGGCCAGCTCTGCCTCTACTACCACGTGATAAGAACGGTAACCGAGGTCTCTAGAAGATGCTATGGAAGCTTAGAAAAAGCTCAAGCTACCACATGGTCATAATTCTGTCCCTTCAAGAAGGATGGTTTTAGAACAGTAAGGTGAATAATAATAAAGATCCAGTAAGTCCCCTACATACGAATGGGTTCCATTCTGAGAGCGAGTTCGTAAGTCCAATTTGTTTGTAAGTCTAACAAAGTTAGCCTAGGTATCCAACTAACACAACTGACTATATAGTACTGTACTGTAATAGGTTTATAATGTTTTTCACAGAAATAATATATAAAAAACAAACAAAAAATAAACACTTTTAATCATACAGTACAGTACCTTGAAAAGTACAGTAGTACAGTACAACAGCTGGCATACGGGGGCTGGCATCGAGTGAACAGGCAAGAAGAGTTACTGACTGGAGAGGGAGAGCAGGTGGGGGATGGTAGAGCTGAAGGATCATCAGCAATAGGATGGAGGGCAAACTGCAATTTCATTCACACCTGACGTTGCATCTTTGAAAGTTGGCAACTTGAAGGTTTGTATGTAGGGGACTTACTGTAATGACAAAATTTCCATATTTCGTACCTACCATGGGCCAGCTCTATACTAAGAACTTTCCAAGAGCTATTTTATTTGATCCTCACAATATCCCCTTTTAACAAATGAGGAAACTGGGACTTAGATCAGGTGAATTACCAAGATCACACAGGTTTTTAACAGGATTTGCACACAGTTTACACCCTAACAATCTGACTCCAGAGCTGGCACTTATACCTGAAATCTGAGGTGTTGATTCTTCTGGAAAAAGGAGGTAAGAATGGGTTTCTCACCATTTCCTTACTGCAACAGTGAACTGACAGTATTTTAGGTAGAGATAGATGGGCAAAATTCGTATTCAAAAAGTCAAACCCAGGTAACATAAGTAAAGGCAAACACGACATAGGAAAAATCTAACAGTCACTTTTCTTAAGAGCCCTTTAGAATGAAGGACAGGCAGATACAGCCATCAGGCAAACATTGTTTTTTAATCTAAAGAGTCGATCTGTTCCCATTGCCTGATTTACACATACATTCACATAATTTTCTCCTGGAGGCCTTTACAACCAAGGGTGAGGACATGGCTATGATGTCAGCCCAGGAGAACTATAGCTTCACTTGAAGGCAAAATAGCAGAATTAAAAAAAAATATTTTCCAGATGAATTTCTAAACTATACTCCTCATACTGAAGCCTCTAAGTAACAAGAGAAGGGTGAAAATGTCACCAACAGAACAAATTTTTCATGGTGACCTTCCAAGTGTCTTAAGTTCTCAGGATCACAGGCCACAGGAAATTCATATCTGTGGATTTAATAATAACATCAAAGGATCAAACAGCCTCCCCCATTCTCTTCTGTCAAAATGCAAAGATTTCTGTTTGAAAAAGTAAATCCCAAATGTTGAGGTTAAGGATTTCATTGAGGGAAAACCTACTGCTCTAAAAACAAAAAGAAGAAGGAGGAGGAGGAGGGGGAAGGGGGAGAAGGAGAATTACCCAGAATAGCCAACACAATGCTGAAGAAGAACAAGGTTGAAGGGTTGACCCTACTATACCTGACCTTTATGCTAGGGGAGATCCAGATGTTTTCAGCCAAGAACCTGGCTTGAAATAGTGATCTTATTCAGTCCTATGGCTGAAATCATGTATGTGTTGGTGACTCCAAAGTTTATACCTCTCCCCTAAGTGCCAGACTCATATTTCCAACTGCTTATTCAGCATCTTCACTTGGATATCTCGCTGATGTCTCCGACTTAACATGTCTTGATCAGAGCTCTTAGTTTAATTCCCAAACCAGTGTTCCCCATCTCAGAAAATGGCATCACTAACCACCTTGGTGTCTAGTCCCCAAACCTAGACATCATCCTTAAATTATCTCTTTCTCTCAAGCTCCACTTGCCATCAGTTGCCTCTCCTAAACATATGAAAATTTTCTTTACGTCTTTCCATTTCTATTGCTACTATTCTATTTGAAACAACTGTCTTTTGTACACAGTTTACTGCAAAAGCATCAGGCCTGGTGGCCTGACTTCTCTTGCCCTACATCAATCCATTCTACAAGATGATTTCTTTTGTATAAATTTTTTCAAACTTTTATTTTGAACAATCTCAAATTCATTAAAAACAAGTTGCAAGTGTAGTACGAAGAACTTTTCTTTTCTGAACCATTTTAGAGTAAGTATGATGCTTATCACCCCTGAATACTTTAATGTAAAT
Organism: Kogia breviceps; assembly: GCF_026419965.1. Classification (NCBI taxonomy): domain Eukaryota; kingdom Metazoa; phylum Chordata; class Mammalia; order Artiodactyla; family Physeteridae; genus Kogia; species Kogia breviceps. Next base: position 56,706,478 of record NC_081315.1, read on the forward strand.
TTCTTACAAACAAGAGTTAGCCTATATAATCAAAATACACCTATCAAAACCAGGAAATTAACACTGATACATTGCTACCACCTAATCTACAGACCCCATTCAAGTTTCACCATTTTTCCCAATAAGTCATTTATAGGAAAAGATCCAATCCAGAATTATGTGTTGCATTTATTTATTTTTAATTTTTTTTAGAAATTCATGCTTCATTTTATTCCATTTTCATTATAGTCTTGTAAAAAACTAAAACTGTGCAGTAGTTATGCATGAATATCCTGTACCACTTCTAAGAAATGCAAAGCACAGATACGATCTCATTGCCTTTCATCAAAACCTCACAGAGTCCCTGTATGAAAGTGCTGTTCTCCCCATGTCAGAGGTGTGTTACAAAGCTAAAAGTTACCAAACCTGTTCATGACCTGCCATTTTATGTTGCATTTATTTTTCATGTCCCTTTAGTTTCTAACAATCAGGCATGATTCCTCAGTCTTTCTTTAATTTTCATGACCTTGATACTTTTGAAGATTATAAACCAGTTTTTGTTTGGCTTTATTTTTCAAAGAGTGTCCCTTTATGCTTTGTCTGATGTTTCCACATGATTAGATTCAGATTACTCACCTTTGGCAGGAAAATCACAGAAATACTTTCCATCACATCCTATCAAGTGCCCCATACTTTTGTCCTCATGCTGGTGATGTTCACTTAGATCATTTAATGAAGGTTGTGTGCCAGGCTTTTCCACCCTGAGGTTATCCCCTTTTTCCCTGTAATTAATAAGCATTTTGTGGGGAGCTACTTTGAAACTACATAACTATCCTATTTTAATCAAACTTTCCATTTATATATATTTATTTACTTATTTATACCAGTGTGGACTTATGGATTCCTATTTTATTCAGTGGATTATAAATTTTGCTATCATTACTTGTTCTCAGTTGCTATCATAATTGTACCTCAGAGAGGGATTTATAATAGGTTTATTCTTGGACTCCCTCCTGGGAATAGAAGCTGCCCGGAAGAGGAAATTTATGGCAATCTTCATTTCTCAGAAGGGTCTGCTTTTAGTTAAATAAAGAAAGCTCCGAGAAGGCTTCCTTCTGCATCTGTTGAATCCCAAATATTTTCAGCTTAAAATAATCTGTATACCAACTCTGGGGTTCCAAGTGGGTTCCTATACTGCCAAGCTCTTTTCCTAAGTGGTTGTACTATTTTGCATTCCCACCATCAGTGGATAAGAGTTCTAGTTGCCCCACATCCTTGACAACACTTGATATGGTCAAACTTTAATTTTGCCATTCTAGTGGCTAAGTATACAGTACTATCACATTGTGGTTTCAGTCTGTATCTCCATAATAACTAATGATGCTGAGCATCTTTTCATGTGGTTACTAGTCATCTGTATACTTTCTTTGGTTAAGTGTTTGTTCAAATCTTTTCCCTATTTTTACTAAGTAATGTGTCATACTATTATTCAGTTTTAGGAGTAATTTATATATTCTAGATACATGCCCTTTGTCAGATATATGTTTTACAGATATTATCTCCCATTCTGTGCCTTGTGTTCTCATTTTCTTAAGTGTCTCCTTTTGAAGAGCAAATGTTTTCAATTTTAGTGCTGTGAATTTCTCTCTAAGCTGTATCCCACAAAGTTTGATATATCATGATGTCATTGAAATCCACTCAAAATAGTTTCTGAATCCTAAGTATCCCATTTGTGGGTCCATTACTCATCTCCTTCTTAAACCAAAGCCAGAGAAACAATACCTGCAAACATGACTGATGACAATCAACAGTTTACAAAACATTTCTTCACTTCATTTAAACCTCACAATACCATTAGTTCCATTTCAGAGATGAAGCAACTATAATTTAATCAGGAGATTAAATTTGCCCAATGTTGCCCAAGGTTGAAATATCAGTGAAGACAGATTCAAGCCTTATTCAGGTTATCTGACTCTAAATTCCCTTGTCTTGTCATTGTACTCTAACTAGATCTCAAAAGACCTAAGTTTAAATCTTTTTGCAAGTTATGTGTCTAAGACAGCTTACATTTTTTTAAAATTAATTTTTACTGGAGTATAGTTGATTTACAATGTTGTGTTAGTTTCTTCTGTACAGAAAAGTGAATCAGTTATACATATACATATATCCACTCTTTTTTAGATTCTTTTCCCATACAGGTCACTACAGAGTACTGAGTAGAGTTCCCTGTGCTATACAATAGGTCCTTATTAGTTATCTATTTTATTGATTGATTGACTGATTTTTTACCATCTTTATTGGAGTATGATTACTTTACAATGTTGTGTTAGTTTCTGCTGTGTAACAAAGTGAATCAGCTATACGTATACATATATCCCCATATACCCTCCCTCTTGCATCTCCCTCTCACCCTCCCCATCCCACCCCTCTAGGTGGTCACAAAGCACAGAGCTGATCTCCCTGTGCTATGCAGCTGCTTCCCACTAGCTATCTATTTTACACTTGGTAGTATACATATGTCAGTGCTACTCTCTCAATTTCTCCCAGCTTACACTTCCCCCTCCCTGTGTCCTCAACTCCATTCTCTATGTCTACCTCTTTATTCCTGTCCTGCAATTAGGTTCATCAGAACCATTTTTCTTTTTTAGATTCCATATATATGTGTTAGCATACTGTATTTCTTTTTCTCTTTCAGACTTACTTCATTCTGTGTGACAGTCTCTAGGTCCCTCCACCTCACTACAAATAAGTCACTTTCATTTCTTTTTATGGCAGAGTAATATTCCATTGTACATATGTGCCATATCTTCTTTATCCATTCATCTGTCATTGGACACTTAGGTTGCATCCATGTCTTGGCTATTATAAATAGAGCTGCAATAAACATTGTGGTACATGACTCTTTTTGAATTGTGATTTTCTCAGGGTATACACCCAATAGTGGGACTGATGGGTCATACAGTAATTCTATTTTTTGTTTTTTAAGGAAGCTCCATACTGTTCTCCATAGTGGCTATATCAATTTACATACCCACCAATGATGCAAGAGGGTCCCCTTTTCTCCACACCCTCTCCAGCATTTATTGTTGTAGATTTTTTGATGACGGCCATTCTGACCAATGTGAGGTGAAACCTCATTGTACTTTTGATTTGCATTTCTCTAATGATTAGTGATGTTGAGCATCCTTTCATGTGTTTGTTGGAAATCTGTGTATATCTTCTTTGGAGAAATGTCTATTTAGGTATTCCATCCATTTTGGGATTGGGTTGTTTGTTTTTTTGATATTGAGCTGCATGAGCTGCTTGTATATTTTGGAGATTAATCTTTTCTCTGTTGATTCGTTTGCAAATATTTTCTCCCATTCTGAGGGTTGCCTTTTTGTCTAGTTTATGTTTTCCTTTGCTGTGCAAAAGCTTTTAAGTTTCATTAGGGCCCATTTGTTTATTTTTGTTTTTATTTCCATTTCTCTACAAGGTGGGTCAAAAAGAATCTTGCTGTGATTTATGCCATAGTGTTCTGCCTATGTTTTCCTCTAAGAGTTTTATAGTATCTGGCCATATATTTAGGTCTTTAATCCACTTTGAGTTTACTTTTTGTATGGTGTTAGGGAGTGTTCTAATTTCATTCTTTTACATGCAGCTGTTCAGTTTTCCCAGCACGAGTTATTGAAAAGGCTATATTTTCTCCATTGTATATTCTTGCCTCCTTTATCAAAGATAAGTGACCATATGTGCATGGGTTTATCTCTGGGCGTTCTATCCTATTCCATTGATCTGTATGTCTGTTCTTGTGCCAGTACCATACTGTTTCAATTACTCTAGCTTTGTAGTACTGTCCGAAGTCCAGGAACCTGATTCCTCCAGCTCCATTTTTCTTTCTCAAGATTGCTTTGGCTATTTGGGGTCTTTTGTGTTTTCCATACAAATTGTGAAATTTTTGGTTCTAGTTCTGTGAAAAATGCCATTGGGAGTTTGATAGGGATTGCACTGAATCTGAAGATTTGGGGGGATAGTATAGTCATTTTCACAATGCTGATTCCTCCAATCCAAGAACATGGTATATCTCTCCATCTGTTTATATCATCTTTAATTTATTTCATCAGTGTCTTATAGTTTTCTGCTGCATACAGGTCTTTTGCCATCAGGTTGATGGCAGCCTTTTTTCCTGTAATTGTTATCTAGTCTCATAGAATTGTGGTCATAAAAGATACTTGATATGATTTCAATTTTCTTAAATTTACCAAGGCTTGATTTGTGACCCAAGATATGATCTATCCTGGAGAATGTTCCATGTGCACTTGAGAAGAAAATGTATTCTGTTGTTTTTGAATGGAATGTCCTATAAATATCAATTAAGTCCATCTTGTCTAAATCATTTAAAGCTTGTGTTTGCTTATTTACTTTCATTTTGGATGATCTGTCCATTGGTAAAAGTGGGGTGTTAAAGTCCCCTACTATGACTGTGTTACTGTCGATTTCCCCTTTTATGGCTTTAGCATTTGCCTTATGTATTGAGGTGCTCCTATGTTGGGTGCATAAATATGTACAATTGTTACATCTTCTTCTTGGGCTGATCCTTTGATTATTATGCAGTGTCCTTCTTTGTCTCTTGTAATAGTTTTTATTTTAAAGACTATTTTATCTTATATGAGAATTTCTACTCCAGTTTTCTTTTGATTTCCATTGGCATGGAATATCTTTTTCCATCTCCTCACTTTCAGTCTGTATGTGTCCCTAGGTCTGAAGTGGGTCTCTTCTAGACGGCATATATACGGGTCTTGTTTTTGTATCCATTCAGCCAGTCTGTGTCTTTTGATTGGAGCATTTAATCCATTTACATTTAAGGTAATTATCGATATGTATGTTCCTATTACTATTTTCTTAATTGTTTTGGGTTTGTTATTGTAGGTCTTTTCCTTCTCTTGTGTTTCCTACCTAGAGAAGTTCCTTTAGCATTTGTTGTAGAGGTGGTTTGGTGGTGCTGAATTCTCTTAGCTTTTGCTTGTCCCTAAAAGTTTAATTTCTCCATTAATCTGAATGAGGTCGTTGATGGGTAGAGTAATCTTGGTTGTAGGTTTTTCCCTTTCATCACTTTAAATATATCCTGCCACTCGCTTCTGGCTTGCAGAGTTTCTGCCAAAAGATCAGCTGTTAACTTTGTGGGTATTCCCTTGTATGTTATTCATTGCTTTTCCCTTGTTGTTTTTAATATTTTTTCCTTGTATTTGATTTTTGATAGTTTGATTAATATGCATCTTGGCATGTTTCTCCTTGGATTTATCCTATATTGGACTCTGCACTTCCTGGACTTGATTGACTATTTCCTTTCCCATATTATGGGAGTTTTCCACTATAATCTCTTCAAATATTTTCTCTGTCCCTTTCTTTTTCTCTTCTTCTTCTGGGACCCCTATAATTCGAATGTTGGTCTGTTTAATGTTGTCCCAGAGGTCTCTGAGATTGTCCTCAATTTTCTTCATTCTTTTTTCTTTATTCTGGAGTTATTTCCACTATTTTATCTTCCAAGTCACTTATCCGTTCTTCTGCCTCAGTTATCTGGTATTGATTCCTTCTAGAGAATTTTTAATTTCATTTATTGTGTTGTTCATCATTGTTTGTTTGCTCTTTAGTTCTTCCAGGTCCTTGTTAAACATTTCTTGTATTTTCTCCATTCTATTTCCAAGATTTTGGATCTTCTTTATTATCATTACTCTGAATTCTTTTTCAGGTAGACTGCCTATTTCCACTTCATTTGTTTGGTCTGGTGGGTATTTACCTTGCTCCTTCATCTGCTGTGTATTTCTCTGTCTTCTCATTTTGTTTAACTTACTGTGTTTGGGGTCTCCTTTTCGCAGGCTGCAGGTTCATAGTTCTTGTTGTTTTTGGTGTCTGCTCCAGTGGGTAAAGTTGGTTCAGTGAGTTGTGTAGGTTTCCTGTTGGAGGGGACTGGTGCCTGCGTTCTGGTGGATGAGGCTGGATCTTGTCTTTCTGGTGGGCAGGACCACATCCCGTGGTGTGTTTTGGGGTGTCTGTGAACCTATTATGATTTTAGGCAGCCTCTCTGTTTATGGGTGGGGTTGTGCTCCTGTCTTGCTAGTTGTTTGGCATGGGGGCCCAGCACTGTAGCTTGCTGGTCATTGAGTGGAGCTGGGTCTTAGTGTTGAGATGGAGATCTCTGGGAGAGCTCTCACCGATTGATATTACGTGGGGCTGGATGTCTCTGGTGGTCCAATGTCCTGAACTCGGCTCTCCCACCTCAGAGGCTCAGGCCTGACAACCACCTGGAGCACCAAGACATTGTCAGCCACATGGCTCTTTTCTAAGTGTTTTTCATTAAAACAACTTAATGCAAATCTTCGATGAAGACATCTGGTCACTTCAGCTCTCTTTCATTGTATTTCCTCTTGTGCAAATTCTCACAGTCACTGCTAATGTTGGACGGTCTCCCGCAGAGGCGGGGGGCAGTTGTGGTTCACTGCAGGGATTGACAGCTTGTATTTTAAAAGGAGACTTTCAAGGGTATTCAAAGGATTCTCAGATTTCTAACTGTGGTAATAACAGATAAATAGCTACAGAGAGCCAGCAATATCTCTGTCCAGCCAGACCCCTTTGACCTTTGAAATCATCCTCTGATGGCAGCTCTGGGTAATGAAGCCAAGTTTATCCACTGCAATCCAGATGCTTTGCATTTTATCTCTTTCAGCAATTTCAATGACGTAGCAAATCATTCTCCAAATGGTACTTAGAAGACTCCCCTTGGGAACTCCCTGGGGTTCTGGTCTAATCAGTACTGATTGGAATGCAGAGATTTGGTTTTCTTAGCAAGCATCTTAAGGTAATTCTGATGCAGGATGTTGGTGATCACCCTTAACTGGTAGGGAGAGGGTGAAGGGTAGGGATCAGGTGAGAGAAGAGGAAGTGGCAGAGGCAGGTGAAGATGGGTATGAAGTGCATTGTAAGCTCTCTTGGGGATTTAACTTTTATCCTAAGAGTAGTGAGGAATAACTGAGCTTTTAAGCAGAGGAGTTACCTAATAGATTTAGACTTTAGGAGGATCAGGAAGGTGGAATGTAGAGAATGGACTAATGGGGTCAAAGACAGGAGTCAGGGAGAGCAGTTGGAGGCTGTTACAGCAATTCAGGCAGGAGAGGCTGGTAGCTTGGACTGCAATAGTGGTGGTAGGGATGGAAAGAAAGAAAAAAAACATATATGAAGAGCCAACACACAATGAAAGGGTTCAATGAAATGAAAAAAAATATTAAAAAGGAGAATATAAATTGCTAGGAAGTGTCTATAAACAGAAAGTCAGCATAACTCCAGAAATAATGATCTGGAGTCTGGGGGAGAACCCTTCACCCAGAGGACCTCTTGTATTCTGAAGCTTCCTTGACTCTGTCCTTTCAGACTTGTTTATGTTAATAAAGGGAATTTACTGCCTCAGATCATAAAGGCCACTGCTCAGCCTGAAATCTGTTCAACGACCATGCTAACAACAGGCATATTTTTTAACAAAGGCCTCTCACAAGCAGTTTTATGATTCTCTCTCATGATAGTCCTTCCCAACCTGCCCCATATCCATTATGTTGCACCTTGTTTACGGGCTCAGGCGCTCTGGCCTTCATTATAGCATCATCACTCAGTCTGCTATAAGGCTCGGCAATGAACTTGGTCCTGAGTCCAACATGAAATGTATTCAGAGAAACCTTGGCATGGATGGCCACATTTTAGGCTGTTCTGTGAACAGCCTCTCATGAGTAATGTAAATCAAATTTGTGGATTTATATATATACACTATATTTATACTGTCCAATAATATTTTAAATCATATCATATGCCATCTCCCTGAAGCTGGTACAAAAGGTTAACAGGCTCAAATCCCACTGAGGTTGTCTCCCAATTAAGTCAACTACATTTTTAACCCACATGTGGCTTTATTTTTCCAGGTAATCACAGTCTGATAAAGTGATAATAATTTTCTTCGTAACCAGTTAAAGGAGGAAAATTGCCAGGGAAATAAAGAGATGGTACCTACCAGGAAAGCCTATAAAAGAAAAGGTGGGGGAAATCACTGAACTTAACAAATCAAGTAGAAGACAGCAAAGAGCCTCTGAAACAACAGTACTCAACCCTAACCTCTTAGTAGAGTCACCAAGAGCTCTTATAGGCTCAAGAGCCCCACCCATGCCAATTAATGCATATCTCCGGCATGGGGGCCCAGGCAAATGGATGCTTTAAAAACTCTACAATTACAGGGTTTCCCTGGTGGCGTAGTGGTTGAGAGTCTGCCTGCCGATGCAGGGGACGCGGGTTCGTGCCCCGGTCCAGGAAGATCCCACATGCGGCAGAGCGGCTGGGCCCGTGAGCCATGGCCACTGAGCCTGTGCGTCCAGAGCCTGTGTTCCACAACGGGGAGAGGTCACAACAGTGAGAGAGGCCCGCGTACCACGAAAAATAAAATTTTAAAAATAAATAAATAAATAATAAAAACTCTACAAGTACAGTATTTCCAATGTGCAGCACAGAGAAACACTGCTCTAGGAAACATAAGAGGGTTGATATGGACTTTTCAGCATCCAAGAATCCATAAATGACATGCTGTGGGACAAAGATTAATCCAAGAAAATTGTGTCTTCTTTCCCATACTAAAATGTCTAACTTTCCTCTAAGCTAAACATTTAAGAAAAAAATCAATGAATGAAAAATCCTTTTTTAAAACTTTTGTGTTTCAGAAAGGAATATAGCTTCACTGGTTTTTTTAAAATATTTTTTAAAACATAAATCAGTTTTAGAAATGAGTATAGATTTGCTGCTTTTTCTCATCCTTTAAAAACATGAATCAGATGATGTCACATCCTTGAAGGACTACTCCTTACATTTGCAAGGCCTGGGCAGAAGGGACAAATGGAAGCCACATACTGTTTGTTTAAATGCTTAAATCGATAGATCAAGCTACTAACTTGTTAAATAAAATTTATTCCATCCTCCTACTTTCACAAATGCTCAACATTGCTAATTATTAGAGAAATGCCAATCAAAACTAAAATGAGGTGTACCTCCCACCAGTCAGAATGGCTATCATCAAAAAGTCTACAAATAATAAATGCTGGAGAGGGTATGGAGAAAAGGGAACCCACCTACCCTGTTGGTGGGAATGTAAATTGTTGCAACAGCTATGGAGAAGAGTATGGAGGTTCCTTAAAAAAACTAAAATTAGAGCTACCATATGATCCAGCCATCCCACTCCTGGGCATATATCCTGGCAAAACTATAATTCAAAAAGATATGGGGCTTCCCTGGTGGCACAGTGTTAAGAATCCGCCTGCCAATGCAGGGGACACAGGTTCGAGCCCTGGTCCAGGAAGATCCCACATGCCACGGAGCAACTAAGCCTGTGCACCACAACTACTGAGCCTGTGCTCTAGAGCCCATGAGCCACAACTACTGAAGCCCACACACCTAGAGCCTGTGCTCCACAACAAGAGAAGACACCGCAATGAGAAGCCCACACATCGCAACAAAGAGTAGCCCCCACTCGCCCCAACAAGAGAAAGTCTGTGCACAGCAACGAAGACCCAATGCAGCCAAAAATTTTAAAAATTAAAAAAAAAATACATGCACCCCTATGTTCATAGCAGCACTATTCACAATAGCCAAGACATGGAAACAACCTAAATGTCCATTAACAGATGGATGGATAAATAAGATGGATAAAGAATATTACTCAGCCATGAAAAAGAGTACAGTATTGCCATTTGCAGCAACATGGGTGGACTCAGAGAATATCACACTAAGTGAAGTAAGTCAGACAGAGAAAGACAAATATTGTATAATATCACTTATATGTGGAATTTAAAAAATAATACAAATGAATTCATTTACAAAACAGAAACAGACTCACAGACATAGAAAACAAACTTGTGGTTACCCAAGGAGAAAGGCAGGAGGATAAATTAGGAGTATGGGATTAACAGATACACACTACTATACATAAAATAAGTAAACAATAAGGATTAACTTTATAGCACAGGGAACTATATACAATATCTTGTAATAACCTACAATGAAAAAGTATCTGAAAAAATACATATATATAACTGAATCACTTTGCTGTACACCTGAAACTAACACGACATTGTAAATCCACTATACTTCATTAAAAAATCCTAAAATCAAAAGATATGTGTACTTTATTATGAGATCAAAAGCTGGTAATATATCTAAAACATCTGAATTTAAGTATTATTACATACATCTGAGTATTCTGTTGAAGGGCCAGCAATGTTTGCATCAGTAAAAAGTAAAAATGTATATAGCTCATAAATTACCTATTTCCAGAGTAAGAGTTATTTTTCTTGGCTTCATTCCAGTAAAGTCAATAATTATAATATTATAATCAAGATTCTCAAATAATTTGTGTTCTCTTGACAGTAATGTCAAATTAGATCCCCTTTCTCTAGTTATGACATAGTTCTTAGCTTTTTAAAATTAATTTCAACTCAGAGAAACTGTCCCCAGAAAGCAACCAGAATTGTCAAAATTCTTAAACCATAATTTAGAATCAGAAATAAACCTCAAATTTTACATATCATGTTCAAATATCTTACTGGGGTTGCACATAATAATTATTATTATTGCATAGAGATTACAAAACATTTTAATTGTTTTGTATAAATTGTCACCATTTATATCACTATTTTCACCATAAAGCAATACCCGGAACTTGAAGAATCTGTTTCTTGTGTGTGCCTGTGCATGTGTGTGTGTGTGTGTATGTGTGTGTCTGTCTGTGTCTGTGTGTGAGCGTGTGTGTGTGTGTGTGATATATGGTGCCCATTAAAGCATGGAGTCCAGGACAGGAACCCCTCTTATTTGGTCTAAAGGCAGAACTGCTTCCCTTCTTATAACCTTTCAATGGCTTCCCTTAGAATTAAACCTAACTCCTTGCCAAGGACCACAAGGCCTTATAAAGCCTTCTTATAAGTTCTGGTTTCTGCCCAACTGAGCCCCTGTCACCCTCTCCTTCTGTCCTTGTTCAGTCCCCTCCAACTACAGTGGTCTCTGGCCTGCGCCTCAGACCACAACCTTCTTTCTGCTCAAGAACTTTGTACTTGCTCTTCCTTCAGCCTACCTAGCACAGCTGCCCCCAACTTCTATACATGGCTGGCTTCTTTGGGCCCTTGGGGTTTCAACTTAGGGCAGACAGACAGCATCTATGGAGCTAAACTCTCTGGGTTCAAATATGGCTCTACTATTTACCATTTGGGTGATCCTGGGCCAGTCTCCAAATAGCTCCATCTTTCAGTTTCCTGTTTGTAGAGAGGAGACAATCGTACTTTTTCATAGGGTTACTGTGTGGATTGAATGAATTAATATAAATAAAATGCTTAGGCCAGGCTTAGCATAGAAAGCATCCAATAAATCACAGCTTAAGAAAGCAAAAATCACCTCTTCAAAGAGCCTTTCCCTAACCACCCAGCCTAAAGTAGCATCCCACCAGCACATCCCTATTTCAGTTTTTATGGTGTTTATCACTATCTAGAATGGCATTATTTTAATAATTGTTTATTGTCTGTCTCCTTCCTCTAGATTACGAGATTTATGAGAACTGAGCGCTTGTCTGAGAGTTCACTGCTGCATCTTCTTGTGCCTGGCATATAGTAGGGCTCAATAAATATTTGTGGAATAAATTAATTTTTTTTAAAGCATGCCAACTGCCAACCAAATCAGAAATTACGTATTTGGGAAGAAAAAACTTACTCTCCTTTCCCAACTAACTTTTCTCAAATTGTTCTCGTTTATGATAGGTTAACAGGCATCTATGCAAGGCTGTGGTGAGCTGAAAAGTAGACAGCAAAGGCAACATGAAGGTCATGGTGCTGAAGACGGCTAACCACTCACCAGTAATGAGAATCTTCTAACAGTCCCAAAACAAATGGAGCCTTTGCAGTTATCCAATTAATTTAGTCAATGGGAACTTCTCACGTGGGGTGTTTGTTATTAATGAGCAAACTGACCAGTAAATGACCAACTTGTGCCTTGTACAGGTGGAAAGAGTTGTAAAGCATGGAGGGAAGTTCTCCCTAAGGAAAAAGCAAGAAGCATTGATTTAATAGATCATCAAAATTTATGAAAGAATGCCAGTCACACCAGGGCTGCCATATGAAATTATAACTTCTAAAATAAGAGTCTTGCTGTTCCAGTTTTGAATCCATTTGTTTGCTGACTATTGTCTTACTTTCCCCAAACATATTTCTTTAGCATGCATGACACTGGCATCAAGCCAGTGATGGTGAGAAAGCAATGAATTCTAGTATAATTTGGGAAATTTTACAGCTAAGTCTCAAGAGTCTGTGTGACTTGCCCATATAAGGAAGCTGTTTGTTGTCACTGCAGCCCATAGTAACAATCTTCACATCTCTGGCCCCTTGGCCTCCCTGCCCCTCCCACTTTCCTGCAGTTCTCACTTTGCCAGCCCGTTCCTAATCTTTAGGCTGGAAAACTGATTTGGATTCCTTCGAGCTCTTGAGGAGAAAAATGAGATAGAAATAAAAATTTAAAACGGGGAGGGAGACGCAAAAGGGAAGAGATATGGGAACATAGGTACATGTATAACTGATTCACTTTGTTGTAAAGCAGAAACTAACACACCATTGTAAAACAGACAAAGATGTTAAAAAAATTTTAAAACAATGATTATTGGCATTGTGTAGAGAGAAACCAGGTGTCAATTAAAACATATCAGAAATGTCTTTAATAATGCCAAAAATAAGTTTTAAAAATAGATCCCAGTTTCTCACTGCTGCAAGGATGGTGAAATGTGTAAGAATGACTCAAGCAATTCCAAACGGTGTTTTGTTCCCTGGCCAGTCCACCACAAAGGGTACTATTAATTTATGTAAGCTGAGCACTTCTCAGATATTCAAACACCAACATCCTGAAAAATAAAATAATGGAAAACTGCATCTCACTGCAGTCACTCACAAACAGCTGCAGGGGTTGTTTGTTGGTTTGGGATTCTTCTTTTTTTTTAAAATTTATTTATTTTATTTCTTTATTTTTGGCTTCATTGGGTCCTCATTACTGCGTGGGCTTTCTCTAGTTGTGGCAAGCGGGGGCTACTCTTTGTTGCAGTGCCCGGGCTTCTCTTGTTGCAGAGCACGGGCTCTAGGTGCACGGGCTTCAGTAGTTGTGGTGTGTGGGCTCAGTAGTTGTGGCTCATGGGCTCTAGAGCGCAGGCTCAGTAGCTGTGGCGCACGAGTTTAGTTGCTCCACGGCATGTGGGATCTTCCCGGACCAGCGCTCGAATCTGTGTCCGCTGCATTGGCAGGCGGATTCTTAACAATTGCGCCACCAGGGAAGCCCCTGGGATTCTTTTTAAATCTACAGCACAAATTTCCAACAAGGCCCTGTCAGTAAGTTCCCTTAGACTATATCCTTTTGGTGGTTTATTGACAATGAAGACCACAGATTTGGGCTTCCCTGGTGGCGCAGTGGTTGGGAATCCGCCTGCCGATGCAGGGGACACGGGTTCGTGCCCCGGTCTGGGAAGATCCCACATGCCGCGGAGCGGCTGGGCCCGTGAGCCATGGCCGCTGAGCCTGTGCTCCGCAACGGGAGAGGCCACAGCAGTGAAAGGCCCGCATACCGCAAAAAAAAAAAGACCACAAATTTGCTTCATGCTAGAGAAGCTATTACTCCAAATCTTCAAACGGCAAATGAGAAAAAAACACCAGAAATATTGAGATGTGAATTCACTCATATAGTTGCTATATAGGAAATTTGCGAATACTTTACTATATTATCAGCAGTGGGAAGACAAGGAAAAGAGAGTGAGTTCAGCTATTTATAGTCTGAGGGTGTACCTGCAAAGCAGTAAAGACCACAATATAGCACTGATCGGTACTGCCTGGCTCCAAAAATGTTTTGAATCCTGGTTTTGGTTAAAATTTTTCTTCTTAAGCAAGGTGGGGTGGAAGTTGAGCTGATAACAATTAGATCACCCCCACCCAGACACCCCTTCCCTTCTCTGGGTAGGTCCCGATGAAAGAGAAGCTCTGACCCTGATGTAGTAGCCTTTGGAAAATCACATCTGAGGGACAGGGCTGCCCCATAAGGCTAGACAGTCTGAGAGATGCACAAAGGCTCCTAGCCAGCAAGGTGAAATCTGGCCTAAGTGCCACTCACCAATCACGTGTCTAGCTCAAGACTGCATCCAGCTGGACGGGGCACCTTTATCTACTTTTCTGCTCAGAGTGCCTTTTTCTATTTCATTAAAAGGGACCATATAGGAACTTCTACTTTCGTATACGTCTAAACTCCACCTTTACCTTACTTACACCATGAAGGTTTAGGCTTCCCTCTCTCCATGATTTTTATACACATGTCTGTAATTAACACTTATCACATTGTATTAGTTTATTTGCATATCTGTCTTACTGTGAGACTGTGAGATTCATGAAAGTAATGATATTCCTCTCTTTATTCTCAGTTCTTAGCATAGAACCTAGTACAAACTAATTTGAAAAATATGCTTGTTATATGAATGTTTGGAAAGATGGATGGATGGATGGATGGATGGATGGATGGATGGATGGATGGATGGACATATGAGTGAAATCCAGAAAAGATTTATCAGGAACATGAAAATGGGCTTGGAGTCGGGCCAGAGGACTCCACTTCCTGCTCTTTCTCTATCCTTTGACACTACTGGTGAGAGAGCAGAGAATAACAGTCAAAATTGTCAAATGAAGATTTTGTTAATGACAGCATTCCTCACTCAATAAGCCAACACAACTGTGTGCGACTAACACTGTCCTGTATTTTTAGGGGTTGTATTGGGTATTTTCCACTTGCTCCTCCAGATCAAATACCCACCCATCTCTGTCCCACTTGGTACCCCAGGAGGCTGACCTATATGGACAACATCAAGGGACTTAAAGAACACTTGAGCTAGGGCACTGTGAGGCACGTTATCCCTCTCCCTGGCTTTCCCCCTTCCCCTGCTTCAAAACATATTTTTTCTGAATGCCCTTTAAGTGAGAGAATATAGAAGTAAATATCACCCTTCCCAAAGTTCCCCTGTACAGCTGGTGGAGACTTTCACTAATTGTGAATCCTCTAATTCACTAATAGTAAGCACTCTAATGCTCTGATGGAAAAGCAGCTTTAATGAAGCCTTCTCTTCCTTGGAAACCAGCCGCCAGCGCAGAGCATTGAGTACTTGAACATCAACAGCAGCAAATCCACTCTAAGCACAGCAGAACAAACGAATGTCTTTTATTTAACAAATCTGAGTGCCTTTGATCCTTGTGACTTATTATTCTCACTGGAGGCAAGCTGAGGGGTGGGGGGATAGTCTTTTCTTCTAAATCTTGTTCTCTAATCCGTTGCTTCCCAAATTTTTTCAGAAGAAAGCATAAGTGAAAAATATACTATGTATAGTACACAACAGAACAAATAGTTGAGGCTGTTGGTTGCTATGGACAACCAGCTTGGAGGCTCCATCCCAGTATCATCTGTAGTATTAAAGAGGAGCAATATCTTGGCACAGGGCATCCATTTGTGTGGCTCAGTGAAGACACCAGTGCTGGAAATAGACCACAGCATAGACTGTGGCATGTACTGTCTACATCCCTGACACTGACAATGAACAGTGGACCCAGGAGGCTGCCACTAGAACCACAGCCTCCGTGCCTCTGGAAACTGGATGTCATTGTGGCCACCACTGCTGCCATCTCAGAATGGACTGTGTGTGTTTTATTTCATGAAGCTGGGAAAGTATAGCATTATAAATAACATTTTAATTTAATGTTCCAAATTCATTTGCATGTTCTAAATTCAAAGCAAAACAACAAGGGATGCAAAGATATTTCCCTTTCCCTTTGCACCCCACTGGCCCTCAAACCATTAGGTAACCACTCTTAAAGTTTATGTATCCTCCCAGATTTTCTTTTATTTTTGTGGTACGCGGGCCCCTCACTGCCGTGGCCTCTCCCGTTGCGGAGCACAGGCTCCGGAAGCGCAGGCTCAGCGGCCATGGCTCACGGGCCCAGCTGCTCCGCGGCACGTGGGATCCTCCCGGACCGGGGCACAAACCCGTGTCCCCTGCATTGGCAGGCGGATTCTCAACCACTGCGCCACCAGGGAAGCCCCCAGATTTTCTTTTTGCAGACATAATGAACACAAATATTTTTATCACTTATTTTCTTACACAAATCGTAGAATACTATCCACACACCATGTGTGTCTGTGCATTCTTTTGCACCTTACTTTTTTTTGCTTACCAAAATATCCACATGAGTACACAGTGTCCTCCCATTCTTTTGTACAGTGGCACAAACTTCCATTGTGTGAATGTACCCCAGTTTATTTTAACTAGTATCTATTGATGTTTATTTGGCTTATTCCTAATTTTTTGCTATCGTAAACAGCACTGCATATGTCATTTCTTATGTATGTAGATATGCCTTTAGAAGAAATTCCCAGAAACAGGATTGCTGGCTCAAAGTATAAGAGCTTTTGTAATTTTGATAAATATTGTCAAATTACCCTCCATAGAGGTTTATCATTTTGCACCCCTACCAGCCTTGCCAACAGAGTATGTTGTCCAATTTTGGACTTTTGCCATTCTGATAGGTAAAAAATTATATCTTAATGTAGTCTTAAATTTCATTTATCTTATTATGAGGGAGATTTATCATCTTCTCATTTGTGTAAGGCCATCTGCATTTCCTAACAAAAACTCCTCTTTCCTCTAGAATTAACTAAAGCTGGTTTCTATTGCTATAGACTGTTACACTGTTTAAAAGCCCTTTCTCCAAACCATAATTCAAAAATAGTCATGTACCACAATGTTCATTGCAGCACTGTTTACAGTAGCCAGGACATGGAAGCAACCTAAGTATCCATCGACAGATGAATGGATAAAGAAGATGTGGCACATATATACAATGGAATATTACTCAGCCATAAAAAGAAATGAAATTGAGTTATTTGTAGTGAGGTGGATGGACCTAGAGTCTGTCATACAGAGTGAAGTACGTCAGAAAGAGAAAAACAAATACCATATGCTAACATATATATGGAATCTAAAAAATAAAAAAAAAAAAGATGGTTCTGATGAACCTAGGGGCAGGACAGGGATAAAGACGCAGACATAGAGAATGGACTTGAGGACACAGGGAGGGGGAAGGGTAAGTTGGGATGAAGTGAGAGAGTGGCATGGACATATATACACTACCAAATGTAAAATAGATAGCTAGTGGGAAGCAGCTGCATCACATGGGGAGATCAGCTTGGTGCTTTGTGACCACCTAGAGGGTGGGATGGGGAGGGTGGGAGGGAGATGCAAGAGGGAGGAGATATGGGGATATATGTACACATATAGCTGATTCACTTTGTTATTCAACACAAACTAACACAACATTGTAAAGCAATTATACTCCAATAGAAATGTTAAACAACAACAACAACAACAACAAAACTACAATGAGGTATCACCTCACACTGGTCAGAATGGCCATCATCAAAAAATAAACACTTTTGATCCAAAAAATCCTCTTTCTCCTGGAAGCCACAGTGTTTCCTCATGCATTTGTTTTTATATTTGGTCCTTGAAGGCCCAAAGTGGAAGAGTTGGATTTTACCCAGTGTATCCATCCTTCCAGAGATAAAGGAAAAGGAATCAAAAGTAATTGTACGTGTCCTCTACTTCCAGCATGGGCTCCAGCTTCCCAGGCTTTACCAGGTTTTGCTGTTAAGTGCTTGAGTTGGGAATAAGCAATTTGGTAACCTGTTGCTATACCATTTTTTTCCAGTTCTAATTCCACTTCATGGTTCAATAACTACAAACATCCGTAGATGTTACATTCTTATATATTCTTCGTCTTTGCTTTCTTCTCTTCTGTGTTTCTTTTATTTTCTACCTTTTGTTATTCCTGAGGATGTCAATCATTAGAAGTTGGGTGGAGTTGATCAAACCACCACAATTTTCCTCAATTCTCCTTTACATACATTGTTTCTCCCAATGGATTTCAAAGGCTTCTACAGTCTTGATATTTAACCTGACACCGGCATGTGGATTCCTCCAAGTCAATGTCTCAACTTGGAGGAAATCAGAACTAGGAGGAAACCATGCTGAAGAGACAGGGCTGGAGGGAATTCTCCCGGCCTCAGAGATCAACTCCAGCCAAGCAAATTGAAAAAACCCCAGCAGAGAGCAAGCAATGGACATTACTGAGAGGTTCAAACCAGCAGACAGGATTCAGCACCAGAAAATCTAACCAGGTACAGTATTGTTTATGACAGGGAGGCCCCAGCAAACCTGCCCAGACATGGCAGGGTCCCATCAGAGGACATGGGCTGGGATAAATGTAGGATATGGGAACAAACACCAAGAAAGACCAGGGGGTGCTCATACAGTGTTCAGGGTTGAGTAATGGTGCCACAAAACCATAATTCAGTAATGGTGCCACATTATTTATGTAAATAGAAAAGAACTGTTGAGTGAGGAGTAAAAGAAAAACGTCCTCCAGCCCAGGACAAATTTATAAGAAGAAAAAGAAATGTCGTCAAGAGCTACATGGAAACCTAAAACTGGGCCCACATTTTGATATGATCTTCTGATGAAATGTCATTTTAAACATGGCCTATAAAACAAACTATTAAAATTTTAGTCTTTAAGGTGACATCAGCAAGAGGGCAGAGTAGGAAGCCCTGGACCCTCCTTCCTCCACAAATACACTGATTCAGCCCCCATCCACAAATTCCCTCTATGAGAAATCCAGAAATTAATTGAAAGGATTCTGGGCCCTGGATACAGAAATGAAATCAGTACCTTGAAGAGATATTAGCACTCCATGTTCATCACAGCATTATTCACAATATCCAAGAAGTTGAAATGTAAACGTCCTTCGATAGATGAATAGATAGAGAAAATATGGTATATACATACGAGAGAATATTATTCAACCTTAAAAAACAAGGAAATTGTGCAATATGTAACAACATGGATGTATCTTGAGGACATTGAAATAAGCGAAGTAAGCCAATTTCAGAAAGACAAATACTGCATGATTCCATTCATCTGAGATATTATCTAAAATAGTCAATTCATAGAATCAAAGAGTAGAATGGTGGTTGCCAGGGGCTGAGGACAGGGAGAAAGAGAGACTTACTAATCAACGAGCATAAAGTTCCAGTTAATAAGGTGAATACGTTCTAGAGATCTGCTGTACAACATTGTACCTATAGTCAAAAATACTATATTGTACACTTAAAAATTAAGAGGCTTGGTCTCATGTTGTGTTCTTACTACAACAAAAATTTTTTTAAAAGAATGAATTTAAAAAGCATCATGTTATACACTTCAATTATGTGCTGTTTATTGTTATGTCAATTATATGTCAATAAAGCTATTTTTCCAAAAAAATGGAATATAGAATTGCTGCCTAGAGTCCTATCATTTTTCTGTGATGCACACATACCATTATCACCCGTTCTAAATCAAATATTTTCCATAATTGAAAAAATTAGTCTTAAAAAATGACAAAATAATTTGGGCACTAGATTACCTCGTTCCATCAGAGAGCCTGGATAAGTGAGGTTCAAGACCAAGGTGACAGTCAAGAGGGGTGAGAGGCGAGAATTGGGAGAGCCACAGCACACATCACTTGGTAATGAAAAAAATAAAAGCAGCATAATGTTTTTCATGTCAGACGACTCTGAAGAGAGCCATGTCAAAACATTCTGCTTCACCAGGACTCTCTCCAGGTACACCAGAGCCCCACGACTAGTGGGCCTCAAAAGGCCAACCACAGAGGGTGTGGCACTTGGGAGCCCTGGAGTTGAGGCCAAATCTGCAGATGAACAGGGTTATGTCAACCTGCACCAAACACATTGTACCATCAGAGTCCCCTGAGAACAAGGACAGCCCCGGACCTGCAGAGAGAAATTTATAAGGACCAACTTGAGAGGCCAGAAGAAGCACATGGGCCATCTCTTTTCCCTCCAATCCAGAGCCAGCATCTGGCTGTCACGCACAGCTGGTCTTGCTCACAGGCCCAACCAGATTTCCCATGATGAATCATAGACAACACAGTAAGTGATACTTATCTGGATTACATCAGATCTCATGGAACTTTTGTAGATGACAGATGATTACATAAGATTGTAACAGTCCCCATGTTAAGCACTTACTTATTTTACATTCCTTCATTGTTTTCTTTACTGTATCTCATGGTGTATGTAAAATTGCAATTCAGAATAGTCTTTCCCAATGCAGAAGCAAAACAACCTACCTGTTTGAACTTCCTTTACTCAGCGTCTAGATCACAGAAAGAATTCAGATTTCAACTAAGTATAAAATAATTTGTTATAACGAGATCATTCCAAGTGATTAACTTCCTATTTATTTCTCTCTTTCTACTTTTCTATCATAAGTACGTTTCATGCGGCTCCCTCAAATGAAACTGTCCCTCTCACACAAATAGGACCTTGTACACTAGCTACTGTCGCAAGCACAGCCTCCCTAATGTCTCATTAGGGTTAGGCTTTTGGCAGCTGGGCCTGTCAATAACATTACTTCATTAGGTCAAGCTCATGAGGTTTCGTTTTTGCGGCTTTTTCTTGTCTAAACGCTTTAATCCAGGCATTTGCAAACCAGCCATAACAGAGTGTCCGCTGAGCATTCAGCAGACATTAACTAATTCATCTGCTACACTTTCCCCTTTGGGGGTACTCGCATGTAATACAATACCTGCCAGGACACTCTTGCAGAATCTCAGAAAGAGTTTTGACAGGATACTATTATTGGGTCTTGAAAATTTATTAAAACCACCTGGTTTCAGATATCCAACTCTGGATAATACCTAAATGTGTTATTTTGAAATTTTTCAAGCCTACAAAAAAAGTGAGAGAATAGTATGAGGATCATCCATGTACCTTTCTTCTAGATTCACTAATTTTAAACATTTTGTCACATTTGTTTTATCTCAGTCTCTCTCAGGGTGTGCGCGCACGCACGTGTGTGTGTGTGTGTGTGTGTGTATGTATAATACCAGTTTAAAATAAATTGCAGACACATGATACTTCAACCCTAAGTATTTCATCACTTATCTCTCAATCAGAACATTCTCCTACATAAGCACAATATCATTATTGTACTCAAAGTGTTTAACCTTGACACAGTATCATCAAATATACAGTCCATGTTCAAACTTTTCCAATTGACCTGATACAGTACTTAAAGCTGTGTTTCTTTTTTAAAATCCAGGATCCAATCAAGGATGACGCATTGCATTTTGTTACCATGTCTTTCTAGTTTCCTTTCATGTGAAACACTTCTCCTTCTCCCCCAACTTTTTTTTTTTTTTTTTTTTGTCTTTTATCACATTTGTATTTTTGAAGAGTCCAGGTCAGTTGTTTTGTAAAATGTTCCACAATCTGGATTTGCCTGATTGTTTCCCTATGATTCAATTCAGGTTGAACATTTTTGGCAAGATTTTGGCAACATTATGTAAGTGCTGTAGTCCATCCCCATTACATCACACTAGAAGACATAAAATGTCTCATTATCCATGATGCTAAGTCTGATCGCCTGGTTAAAGAGTCTGCCATATTTTTTCATTGGAAAGGTACTTTTATCCTTTGTAATAAATAAAATAAAATAATAATAAATGACACTTTGAGATGATGTGCATATTCACATATATATGACATTTTTTAGAGCAGTTTGAGGTTCACTGCAACTCTGAGTAGAAGATACAGATGTTTCCCATATAACCCCCCCACACACACACATCACCTCCCCCATTATCAACGTCTCCCACCAGAGGGGTCCATTTATTACAATTGATGATCCTACATTGACACATCATTATCACCTAAAGCTTACATTCTATTGGTTTGGAGAAATATATAATGACATGGATCCACCATTATAGCACCATACAGAGTAGTTTCACGGCCCTAAACATCCTCTGTGCTCATCTTTCCCTCTACACTAACCTTGGCAACCACTGATTTTCTTACCGTCTCCATAGTTTTGCCTTTTCCAGAATGTCATATAGCTGAAATCATACAGTATGTAGCTTTTCCAGATTGGCTTACTTCCCTTAGTAATATGCATTTAAAATTCCTCCCTGTCTTTCTTTTTTTAATTGGAGTATCATTGACTTACAATATTATTTTAGTCTGAGGTGTGTAACATAGCGATTTGATGTTTTTATAGATTACACACCACACAAAGTTATTACAGTATTATTGGCTATATTCCCTGTGCTATACATTACATTCCTGTGACTTATCTATTTTTATAACTGGCAATTTGTACCTCTTAATCCCCTTCATCTATTTTGCCCTTCTCCCACCCCTCTCGCCTCCGGCAACCACTAACTTGTTCTCTGTGAGTCTGTTTCTGTTTTGTTATATTTGTTCATTTGTTTTGTTTTTTAGATTCCATATACAAGTGAAATCATACCATAGTTGTTTTTCTCTGTCTTATTTCACTTCTCATAATACCCTCTAGGTCCATCTGTGTTGTTGCAGTGGCAAGATTTCATTCTTTCTTATGGCTGAGTAATATTCCATTGTGTGTGTGTGTGTGTGTGTGTGTGTGTGTGTGTATACCACATCTTCTTTATCCAATCACCTGTCGGTGGACACTTAGGTTGCATAGCTCATTTCATTTTAATGCTGAATGATATTCCATCATCTGGATATATTACGGTTTATTTATCCATTCACTTACTGAAGGACACCATGTTTTGGCCATTATGAATAAAGCTGTTATAAAATCTGTGTACAGGGTTTTGTGTGAACATAAGTTTTCAACTCCTTTGGATAAATACAGAGGAGTACATCTTCCTGCATCGACTGTTATAATGTTGGTGGCAAAATGATGATTTCCTAATGCAGTCACCCTTTCCACATGCACTAGTTGCCATTCTTTTATAAAGAAGAGCTTTTATTGCACCCCACAACCACGACTATTTTTTGGGGGGGAGGTATGCGGGCCTCTCACTGCTGTGGCCTCTCCTGTTGCGGAGCACAGGCTCCGGACGCGCAGGCTCAGCGGCCATGGCTCACGGTCCCAGCTGCTCCGCGGCATGTGGGATCTTCCCAGACCGGGGCACGAACCCGTGTCTCCTGCATCGGCAGGCGGATTCTCAACCACTGTGCCACCAGGGAAGCCCAACCACGACTATTTTTAAAAATCACTACGGAACTTAATTCTTTGAAAATTCAGTATGTTACAATCCATTATTGCGATGCTTGTAGTCTTACAAATGCAGTCAGAGGAGACAGCTTAAAGTTAGTAAAATTTATAATTTTACTACACTATTACATATTATCATTCATTACAAGTAAGCAGCCATGCTGTGTTAAAATACTGTTTTTAACCTCCAGTCCCTAATCAGTTGGAAATTAGTAATATGACCCAAATGTTCCCCCTGCCCCAAGCACTCCACCTTCCAGAATCCTTCTTTTCCGTATTTTTCAAATAAAATAACGCATGCTCCCATCCCACAATACTGTAGGAAATTCAGCAACATCCCCAATATTTTCAAAGGTTTGAGGCTGTGAGAAGGAGAAATAGTCTCCTCTGATTACCTATCTCCTTTCACAGCCAACCCAATTCCCCATCACCTCCAGCCAATCCAATGGCTCTTGTGCATGTTGCCATATTTCTCCCATCCATGGATTCAGCACCTTCTCCATTTCTCAAGGCTTAGCTGAAAATATAGAGTTATCAAAACATCAAATAGGGAGTAACTTAATATTCCACATCAGATATCATTGCTCTAGGACTCTTCTCTGAGCTCCCTTCCTGGGCTGCTCATTGCTTTCATTCTCCCTATTCAGTCTAGCTCCTTTCAGCCTCATCTCCACCTCTAAGACAAGCACCAGGCACCATGCAAATGGAGTGACTGCAGCAAAACACTTCATTCATGGGCTAAGTCTAGAGTCACTCAATAGTTTTGAAGTTCCCCAGTGGATAGCATCCTTTTTCTCTTTGACTCATTCATTTTACCTACGTATATCCTTTCAACCACCTTCCTGCCTCCTCACCTTAGCAACCCATCCTTGCATCATCTTCACTAATGCCCTCCTGTCCCTACTGCCAATTCCAGGTGGCCATCCCTCCTAGCTCACCCCAGCGTCAGAATAAGACTTTTAGCAGCACTATTCTTTTGGCTATCTACTCCTTATGGCCACCTCTCCTCTCCTCCTGTCACTTGTTCACAGCTTTCTCTGTGGAAAATCTGTCAACCTGCTGCACTGAACCCACTTCTTACAAACTGACTGTTAAAGTTTCCACTGTGACCAACCCAGCTCATCTGACTCTTTGCATGATAGGAGGGGATGCTGAGTCATAATTGCAAATATGAGTCAGAACATTCCAGCTCCCAGGAGGAGGGACATGAGAAATATTATCCCTCCCAGGAAATAAACACATGATAAATATGTGGAGTCAACCCCTTACTTCAAATATCATACACATTCACACACACATGTGCGCACACACGTACTTTCTATTTATGTTACTCCTACCTATAGAATCTAGAGGAGAGAAGTGAGTAAAAATTGCCATTAAAGAGATAAGGAATTCCCTGGTGGTGCAGTGGTTAAGAATCCTCCTGCCAATGCAGGGGACATAGGTTCAAGTCCTGGTCCGGGAGGATCCCACATGCCGTGGAGCAACTAAGCCCATGTACCACAACTACTGAGCCTGCGCTCTAGAGCCTGTGAGCCACAACTACTGAGCCCACATGCCACAACTACTGAAGCCTGCACACCTAGAGCCCGTGCTCCTCAACAAGAGAAGTCACCGCAATGAGAATCCCACGCACTGCAAGGAAAAGTAGCCCCCGCTCGCCACAACTAGGGAAAGCCCGCACTCAGCAACGAAGAAGGAATGCAGCCAAAAGTATAATTAATTAATTAATTTAAAGAGGTAAGGAAGTCAATGGTCTTAATTGCAGCATACACAAGTGACAGCTCCACCAAGTAGCAATGACTTTGCTGAGTCATTGTGAATTTTCTACCTCATTTGGTACATATAACCTGGCCCAGTGCCATGGCAGTGAGAACCTTCAGACAAACAATTACAAGCAAGACAATGACCAGGAAACAGAGGTCTGGTCTCAGCCTTGGGTCTAGATTACACTGAGCTTCAGTGAAATATAAAACAATCATTAATAATGTGAGTCCATTTATTGGTGGAAGAATTTTAATAAGTAAATACAATCAGGAGGTTGAGGAGTAATTAATCAGTAATACCCTTTGTGGTAGGTAGAATAAGGCCCATAGCAAAGACGTCCAGTTCCTACTTCCCAGAACCTGTTACCTTACATGGCAAAAGAGACTTTGTTAAAGATCTTGAGATGGGCAGATTATCCTAGAATATCCAGGTGGGCCCTATTTAACCACAAGAGTCCTTAAAAGATAGAACAAGAAGGAAGAAGGTCAGAGTTAAGAGATCTGAAGATGCTACACTGCTGGATTTGAAAATAGAGGAAGGGGCCATGAACCAAGGAATGCAGGTAGCATCTAGAAGTTGAAATAGACAAGGAAAAGGCTCTCAAAGCTTCCAGAGCCTCCAGAAGGAATGCAGTCGATAACTCCTCGCTTTTAGCCCAATGAGATGAATTTCTGCTTCTGATCTCCAGAATTATAACATAATAAATTTGTATTGTCTTAAGCCACTAAGCTTGTAGTAATATGTTACAGCAACAATAGGAAACTAATACACCCTTCTTCCCCAGTTGAGTTCTGAACTAATTAGGAGAAAGTCAAAGAATAAGACACAGAGCAAGACATCACCTTTATTGCTGATAAAGCTGAGAGTAGAAAGGTAGACAAACATAGAGGTTCTCCTAAACCAAACCCTAGATTAGACAGCCTTCACTACCAGCCAAGTGCCATCTGGGACCAGGCCCTGAAAAATCTATGGCAGAAGGGACATCAAAAGCCAATCAGCTTCATGGTTCAAGAAGACCACAATATCACAGTCACATCCAAAGGCAAAAGAAGGCAGCTTCCACTTGCCCATCTCTTTTTACCAGGAGAATAATCTTTCCCAGATGTCCCTCCCTGGAAATTTTCCCAGAAGGTCCCCTCAGGGACCACTGACAAGGATAGCTCTCATGGACAACCTCAAGCTGCAAGAAGGCAAGGGAAACAAGCACTGGAATTTTCAACCTCAATAGTCATAAGTAGGCACTTCCAGCAAAGAGCTAGGTACCTACATCAGTGAGAGATGAGAAGTGGAGAAAATGGTGCTGAACCCCTTAGATAAGGCTGTAAGTTCAAGCTGAAAGGGCACATATCAAGACTTTGAGATCATGTCTACCCTGCTCTGACACTTACATTAGCTCCAATTTCTCTCCCCAATCCACTGTTACCTCTTTAGTCAATTATTTCCAAAGATCTTTATGGAATGAGTTTTCTTATTTTCTAGGAAATTTAAATTATTGTAGGAAAATAGAAAATACTAATTAGTAAAGACTAAAAAAATGTGATACTACTCTGAAATAATTACCATTCATGTTAATAGTTTGGTGTATATTTCTTTAAATAATTCTATAATAATGCATATACATACTTTTTCAAAGTTTTTTATAGCTCTTTCTTTCATTGCAATACTTATATAAATACAAGAAAAATTACTGTGCTTATTTAACATTAAAGGTCAAACTATTTTGGAAAGCAAATTGAACTATTTAGAAAGTAGCCAATGCCAACTGATAAACAAAAATAATAAGAAAAAAAAATAGTTTGGAACAGTGTCAATTTAAAGTTAATTCATCAAGCTTATATATCAGGAAATGTGAAGCCACATAGTATTTGGCTGAAGTGTAATGTTTGGTGAAATTAATTTCCAGCCCAGCATTTGAAACAATATACCATCAGCTTTGCATGCATACCCAGGTTTACTTTGACTATTACAGGTATAAATCGTTCCTTCTATACACTGTTGTGAATAATGCTGTAGCATTAAAAGGATTTAGTGTATTCAGTGTTCCAGTTTGCAAAAACATCCACATAAATAGCACCTTCATCTTTCAGAGCTTTCTTTGAGCTTATATCTCAAGTAACATATTCAAATTCCTTCTAAAACATCATTTCTCAAGTTGCAAATGTAATTTTAAATTAATTAGCATCAAATATTTTCCTTGCACTTATGGGAAACACCTGCCCACATCTCACATATCTCAGCTATCATGACAGCTTGATAGAGTGATTTTGACCAGCTATCATGACTTTGCCCCTTTAATGCAGCTGTTTGGCCGTGGGGATGTTTTGATGTTGTTCAAATTCCAGCTCTGCCATTTATTAGATGTTTTCTTGTAATATATGGCTTAGCCTTTATAAAGATTCCATTTTCTCACTTGTAGGATGGAAATAATATTTTCTACCTCAGAGGCTTGTAGTGAAAATTAAATTAAATACTATTAAGTGCTTTTGTAATGCCTGGGACATACTAGTTGCTCAATAAATAGTGGCAATCACAAAATTATTGATGGTGGTATTGATGATGGTGATGAAGGGACAGCAAAAGCATGTGAAAAAGTAAAACCAAAATGATGCTCTCCTCTTATCCGAGGGTCAGGTACAGGAATCCCTAAATATAAGCATGTTCAATAACCTTAATTATGAACTTCCAGAATTAAGTTGAGAAAATTAAATTCACATAAACTGCAGCATCAAAAGAACTTAGAAGAGTATGATCACGTATTCGGTAGTGACACTTCCTGACAAATTAGGACACCATAGACCAGATGTACTTTTCACACCTATCTCCTGCCTCAACTTAATGAATGAATTAATTGATTTTTATTGTATTGGTGACTCACTTTTTGCCAGGTATTTGCTAGATGCTCCTGTTTTTGCCTTGTTATGCCAAAAGTTCTAGACACTATTAATGAAAAGTCAAGGTAAGCCCAGCCATAAAAGAAATGTTTATGGCGTAGAGGTGGGCGTATAGAAAGGGAAAAAATTAATGGTGAGGGAGAGACTGTATTTTGGTAAATGCTATAAACTGATGAACTGGAACAAAGATTAAAAAGGAACAACTACTGTTCCCAGAGAACTCTTATGAAAATCTTAACGACCAGCATACATACAGCACTAGGAACGTGTGTGTCTACTTTAAAAGATTCCCCAGAAACAAGTGGTAGCTTCGACCTATCCAGGGTCAAACTTGGTATTATAGCATTTCCCTGTAAAAAAAAGAACCAGAATAGAAAGCTTTTGATGTTGACGTCTACTGGGAAACTGTTCCACTGCTATGGCTCCCATTCAATTCCATCCTCATAAAAAGAACAGAGAAGGGAAAAAAAAGAACAGAGAAGAAAAACAACCACATTGTTGCATAAATTAGAGACAAGAAAAATTAGGTATGGTTTTTGCTGAGAGGGTAAAAAGGAAAATAATTCTTGTAAGAGACAAGGATTTGTTCTTCTCAAATGAAATTGCACAGTTTAAGAAAGAAGGTGCAACTACAAATTATCTACCATTCCATGAGAGGAAACATGAAGGCAGCCAATAATTCAGATCTATTACATTTAAAGCTACTTAGTCTCTCTCTTACATGGTCACAATGGCAACAGATTGTCTGCAATGTGGTTTATCTGGCATGTGAGGCATGGTCTACCCATGACCGTGCACATACATGTGGGTACAAAATTTTTAGCCAGCAGCTGATGGAAAAACATTTGTCGGCAGTGTTTTGAAAATTCTACCTTGGATGACATGCTTGATGGACTTTTGACACTCTTGTCTACAAATGTACATCTGGCAGGATTAGTGACAAGAGTATGGGTGAAAATTTGATTTGGGCTCAGTGTAACCATGTAAGCATATGTCCATTTGTCTCCTTCAGTACTAGTGACATATCCTACTCAACAGATGGGGCAGGGTATGGGGGAGAGCCAAAGAATGATCATGACTCACATTGTCTGTCCCACAATCACATCTTTGAAAAAGTTTTAACGTTCATTGATCAGAGCATTTTGATGTTTTGCATTTGGTTGAAGGCTCTTTGGTTTTGAAGTAGGCTGTCAATTCTCAATGTCTTGAACACAGGAGTATATAAGGAAGGGAATTTGGACCCTTGGTGTTCTTGCCTGAAACCATCAGATTAGGTAATATTAAATTTGACCTAGTACATTTACAAATTCCAGACTTAGAATTTATATGACTTAAAAGTGACTTAAAAGTTTCTCAGATCAAGGTTGAAATGGGGGAGCTTTTCAATGACTAAGTTTGATGAGTGAATGAGTGCACACACACACACACACACACATACACACACTCACACACACACACACTCACAGAGTCACTCAATGTCAACCCTAGACTGATCAGTTCTCTCTAGTACAGGCTCTCTGTCAGAAAGAAAAAAAAAGAAGGGGAAAGGGAGGGAGGGAGGCGGAAGGGAAAGATGAAAGAAGAGGTTTGCACATGAAAACATAAACTTCCAAAGTAGATAAAATTCCTGAAAAATTAAGTACAAATCAAACCAAATTTTAGGAAATCAATTCATATTTCTCCACAGATTTATAGCATTATTCAGAAATGCTTTATTGGGTTTCTAATTAGTTTTAAATCTCTAAAAGCTCTTATTACATGAACATTTATTTTAATTTTTTGTGAATGCCCACATAAACTATATTTCAAAGATGGTGCAGCATGGTGGTTAAGACAGATCTGTGTTAGAATTCTGGCTCTGTCCATACTCTGTGTAATTTACAAAAGTTATCTAACCGCTCATCAGTAAAGAAGGCATCGTCATACTCAGCCCTTCTAGACTCAGTGAGGATAAAGTAAACTCCTGCATGTAAATGCCCAGTACAGAGCCTTGTCCAGAATAACATTTGAGAAGTGTTAACTGCCTGCTAAACCCCAGCTCTCAACCTTGCTACATATTAGAACATGGGTAGCTTTTACAAATACTGATACCCAGGCCCCTTCCCATTCCAATGGAATCGGAATATCTTGGGGTGGAGCATAGGCACCTATATTTTTAATGCTCTCTTGGTTATTGTCACGTGCTATCAGGATTTAAATGCACTTAAAGTATTTGGTAAGCAAAGGCTTGTGTCTATTTTGTTCACCACTGCATACCCAGGACCTACCCCAGTTCTGAGTATAGGGAAGGCACTCAATATATATGTTGAAAGAATGAATAAAACAAGATCTATCTGCTCAACATATTCTAAGGTAAATTAACAACAAATACCAATACTTGGAGTATTTATGACCCAAGAAAAGTCCAGTGTCTGGACAGAAACTTGAGTACCCCAAAGCTTCCATATCTAATTTCCAAGCAACAAAATGATGTGCCTTTGCAGTCATCTTTATATTATTTTGGGTAAAATACGAAGTAGATAATTCTCTTTAATCAGTAAAGCAACTAAGAACAGTTTGTGCAACAACTTCTAAAAACCTTACACTAGAGAAGTGGTGCTCAACTTTTTTGTCTTCAAAACATACTTATGAACACAAGACTCTTTGTCCACATTCAAGATGGAATTAAAAGCTTCGAAGCAACAACAAATAAGCCAGAAACAACTACAATATAATCATTATTATGACTGAAAAGTGTCTCACAGATTTATAAAAATTCACTTGGTTATCTAATCATTTATTCAGTCTTATAGCAGAGTGTCACTGTTCTAGAAGAAGTCTTGATTGCCTATAATTTCCTCTCTTATAAACTCATGAGACAAAGTTCTCACACATTCCAATAAGCATTCAATGGATTTTCAATGCCATTTTTACCTCTTACTAATTACTCCCTGCTATATGTATCCCTGCTATACATGCTGTTCAAGGTTACATCTGATAGATACCTTCAAGACAGTAAGTAAACTCAGTTGTAGCAAAAGGAAATATTATTCACTGGTTGCATTAGTCTGCTGCATCTATAATAATGCTATGTAAAAATACATCCCTAAACTCAGCATTTTACAATAACAAGCATTTCTTCTCTTGCTCTGGGATGGCAGGGCTGCTACAGTTTGGCTAATCTAGGCAGGGTTCAGCTGAGCCATTCTACTTCATGTTCCAGGTCAGCTAGGCATGGCTTCAGGCTGTGAGTTGCAGAACTATTCTACATGTCATATTGTGGCACCCAGGTAAAAGGGACATGTTTTCTTGTAACAGGTGACCAGAATGCAAGAGGAGCAAGCCCAACCACACAAGTACATTTCAAGCATCTGTTTATGTCACATCTGACTACATCTCAATGGTCAGAACAAGTCATATGGTCAATCCCAAAAATCAAGGTGAGAGGAAAGAAGTATCCTCCCTCCATTATGAAGCCACAGCAAGAATATGGATGTATACTTCTGTTAGTGAGAAGTAAAGAATTCAATCTACCACACTAAGAAAAATGTAGGGGCACATAGGTTGAGAATCCCTGCTGTAAGAGACTGGAGACTATGACAAGCAACATTATTCACCATACTTTGACTGCGTAGGTGGATACTTTCCAGATTGGTTTTTCCTAAAACATCACAAGGACTCTCCGCCTGCTGGAATTTAAATTTTCACTAGTAGAGTCTCGTGTTTGTTAAACAACCAAGATTAGAGAATCAGTTCTGGAAGACTCCAATAAAACTTAGAATATATGCCGGGAGGCAGAATAATGGAATATGTGCCCAGAACCAGGCACAACTAGGTTTGAATCTTGGCTCCAACACTTACAGGTAAGTTGCTTCAATTTCTGAATCCTCATGGCTTTTGTTTGCTAGGTTGTTTTGGTTGTTGTCGTTTTGTTTCATTTACCTCTATAAATTGGAACCAGTACTTATCTCCTGGAATGGTAGTGAGGATCAAACGAGCAAATGTAAGAACAACATCTGTGACCTGATTGGTGCTCAATTTATGTTAGTCTCCTTTCACCACTGGCACTGGGACCCACTCATGGGATTGGCTGTTTATTTTCTTAATAGCAGAAGAGAAGGAAGACAGATGGTGATTATACATCCCGAATTTTCTGGCTCAGTCCTTCTCTTACTAAGCGTGCCTATCACACAAGGCGTTCTTATTTAGAAAACACCATCATTCTTAGATGGATGACCTGGCAATTTCATATGAGAAAGAAGATATTCATCACCATCTCCCCGAATCCCCTCTCATCTAACTCTAATACATACTTTATTAAATATCCTTTACTCTGTAAAGGTTTCCCTGATCCTACTCTGTTCCCAGCTGGGCCAGGTACCCCTCCTATGTGCTCATAGCATGCTCCATCTCGACATTTGTCATGCCATATTTCAATTGTGCACTTATGTAGCTCTCCCCTATGTTCTAAACTCCTGCCTGTCTTGTTCATTGTGCTTTGTAGCATATAGGAGACACTAATATACATCTAGTATTGTTGCCTGGCCTACATCCAATCGTTCTTGTGATCTCTCCTTAGTGATGTAATTTTTACCCTTGGATTTAGCTTTGACTGAGAGTCCACCCATAGACCTTTCACTAAAATAAAACAACAAATTCCCTTTTTTGCTTAAAACAGTTTGAACTAGGTTTGGAACTTTCAAAGGAAAAAATTCCAACGTATAGAAATACTGTTTCCTGGAAATGGGGTATTGCCGGTTATGGACTTAAAATATAGAATTTGGGGAGGTCATGAGGGGTGGACTCTTTCCCTTCTGCCCCCAAGTGGGAATTAAGATTGAGTCCATTAATCTGAGGGCCAGGGACATGGGCAGGTCACTGGCCCTGTTGCTCTGAGAAGCCTGGAACAGCAGACCAAGAGGACAGGGACTTGAAGGACACCAAAAAGTCAGGAAGTGGGAAATGCAGAGGACACTGAAAACTAACTTCCCCAGTCCCATCACTTGGTGTAGGAATCAACATGCCCTTCCCACGGGACACAACACACTCTGCTGAGGATGATGGGAGAAGAGGAACAACTCCTTCTGCTTCAGGAAGAAGCTGATGTGTGTTTGTAGGAGTGTATGGAACTAATTAGGACTGTGACATTCCCAGTGTAGTCTGGTCACAGGGCTGCCTGAGTGCCTTTGTTGTTGGCGTGATACAGCTGCTCCAGTGTGTTTGCTCAGAAAGTAAGATCAGACACCTAATCCTCTTCCACAAGCCATTACACGTTAGAAATGCCTAATTCTCCCCAGGCTGCCCAGAATCTTCAGACTTGTCATGTTTTTTTTCCATTCACATCAGCGGGAATTTTTTTCTCTCCCCCTTCCATTTCCACAGCATCATAAAACTCCACATGGTTAAGGGATTTCAAACAGCAGCAACGTATTGCATGACTCATTAAGTACTTTGATCATCTTAACCTCATTTTACATTCAAAGTAATGGGGTGAGCACAAAGAAAATGACCCTTCCTGGATCCCCTTATGGCTATGTGGTTGCTGACAACTTTCCAGGGAACACCTGGGACAGAATGGTTGCTGCACATTGGTTAGAGCCAGAATTTGTGACAGAGACATGGATCTGAGCACTGGGGCTTTGCACATATAAAGCACACTCTTGACAAATATAAAAATACATTCCGGGCTTCCCTGGTGGTGCAGTGGTTGAGAGTCCACCTGCCAATGCAGGGGACACGGGTTCGTGCCCCGGTCCGGGGAGATCCCATGTGCCGCGGAGCGGCTGGGCCCGTGAGCCATGGCCGCTGAGCTTGCGCGTCCGGAGCCTGTGCTCCGCAATGAGAGACGCCACAACAGTGAGAGGTGAGAGGCCCGCGTATCGAAAAAAAAAAAAAAAAAAAAAACCACCAACAACAAAAAATACATTCCTTTCCAATTTCTCTCTGTATATAGGCAGAGAGGGGAGCAAAGCAGGGGCAGAATTAAGTCCCTGAAATCAACTGCTGATTTCTGATCAGGGCCAAATTCAGGAGCGCTATGTATTTCAAATCGTGTTCTTCAACCTCTCTTCTCTCAATTGTGGGTCTAGCAAGAGCCCACTGGGGCTCCATGAAGATTAACTGATTATTACTTACCACCAGCAGTATTTCGTTTGAGGGTAATAATAATTTCTTCTTTCTCTTTTCTCATTTTTTAATGAACTAAGATTTTAGGGAAATAATTAGGCAAGGGTTTCAGCAAATTGCTGTTCTTTTTTAACATGAGTTGTGTTATATGGGATTAAATATTCTCTCAAAGAATTCTGTAGTTTTTAAAAGTCTGATTGTGGCTACATCAAGGTATTTTCTCAGTCCTATGACTTCTGACTTCAGGGTGATCCTTATGAACTAGAACAAATTCTGCCTAAAAGGTGTGGCCTCTGTCTATTCACTTCATTACTGGCTTTCATCTTACCCCTTTACTTTCCACATTCCTTCTAAAAACACAAAAACTCTACTAAATGAAACTCAAAATATGTCCAAATATAAATAAACAAGTATTTACTTCTCTATTCTAAGCCAAGTCTCACGATGGTCAGTGACAGAAACTGAAGTCAAACTAGCTGAGACAAAAGCAGAATATCTTGGCTAGTTCAGGTATTCACAGGCTGGGCAGTCAGGAAGCCAGGCTGAGGGCTGAGCAAACAACTGGTAAACAGGCACAGAGGTGCTGTAGACTGGGTGGCTGAAACATTTATTCTCTCATGGCTCTGGAGGCTGGAAGTCCAAGAGCAGCGTGCTAGCATGATTGGGTTCTGGTGAGAAATATCTTCCTGGCTTGCATATGGCCACTTTCTCACTGTATATTCATGTGGCTCTCCTGGTATGTGCACTCGGAGAGAGGGAGATATCTCTCTCCTCCTCCTCTCCTTATAAGGGCACTAATCCCATGATGAGGACTCCATCGTTATGCCCTCATCTAAACCTAATCTCCCAAAGGTCCCACCCCAAATACTATCACGCTGGGAGTCAGGGCTTCAAATATGACTTTTGGGGGACACAAACATTAAGTCCATAACTCTTGGTCTCTCTTTCCTTCTCTCTCTCTCTCTCTCTCTCTCTCTCTCTCTCACACACACACACACACACACACACACACACACACACACACACACACGCATGCACACACACATTTCTGCTAATATCTATCTTTCAGTCTTATTTTCTCCTACTCCAGCTTGGCAAGAGACCTAAATGCTGAATCCTCCAAAGTCTCCTATCTTCATTCCCAGACTAGAAATACTAGTTACTCTCCCTGGTCCAGTGTTCAAAACCCCTGGAGAAAGGTGTTGTTTGGTCCAGCTTGGCTCTGATGACATCCCTGGAAAAAGCAGCAGTAGGCAATAAGTGGATCTGGAAGAAGACAGAACCACCCATTCAACCAAAGGGGTTAGACAGAGGAAGGAGGGTCCATAAGAAGCCATATGTGTAGGCTTTACAACTGATGTTCATAAACACTAGTTAGAGATTCTGGAGCAATCTGACAATCATGTTCATTTAAAATAGGATACTAAATATATCTATTGTATAATAATCATGTTAAAAAAAAATGTAAGCTTGGGGCTTCCCTGGTGGCGCAGTGGTTGAGAATCTGCCTGCCGATGCAGGGGACACAGGTTCGTGCCCCGGTCCGGGAAGATCCCACATGCCGCAGAGCAGCTGGGCCCGTGAGCCATGGCCGCTGAGCCTGTGCGTCTGGAGCCTGTGCTCCGCAACGGGAGAGACCACAACAGTGAGAGGCCCGCGTATCACAAAAAAAAAAAAAAAAAAAAAGTAAACGGTGTACACTTGATTAGGGCAGAAATTTCACCTTATTCATGGTTTTATCTGAGCCCAGTGCTTAGCACAACACAGATGTTCAACAAATCCTTGTTAACTGAAACTGTACATTTAGCTATGAATGAAACTATGCTTTATACATAACGTGATAACACTTGTTAACAGAAACTATATACACCAAATACTAAAGGCAATCATCTCTCAATGTGAGATTGCAGAAATTTTTAATTTTTCCCTCAATATATTTTTCTGAATTTTAAAATATTCTACCGTAAACCTGTGTTACTGTTAAAATCAAAAAAGCAATGTTACTTTTAAAGAAGCTTCATGAGAAAATGAGTATTTTGTGTTTTGATGGAAAGAAAAATCAGGCTGTTGTCAAGTTCCCTTGACAGCAATCAGCAGTTTTTCCCTGAGAGGCCCTAGGGATGGTGAAGTGCAGTGTCACCTCCTCCAGCCTAAATCAGGCCACCTGGGGATCCTGGGAAGAAAGAGCTTGTTCAAAGCTGTTCTCCCCTGATGTGAAGAGAACAGAGGCAGGACTGGGGCTCCCAGGACCACTGTCAGGGAACACCTCCCAACCCAGTGTCTCAGGGCTATCTCCAGCTCCTCCACAGCCAAGAAAGAGAGGAACTGAAAGTCATAAGGACTAACTGATGTGAAGCTGCCAGCCTAACCTGTATGAAAAGAAGTCAGCTTGTTCTCCCTCAAAGAACTCATGGCGATCGCCTAGTGCATGACTCATTTTCCAGGAAGAAACAGAAGGGCAGAGGGGTGAAGTGACTTTTGGAATATTATTTAAACTATCTGAACCTTCTTTCTTTTTTTTTTTTTTTTTTTGCGGTACGCGGGCCTCTCACTGTTGCGGCCTCTCCCTTTGCGGAGCACAGGCTCCAGACGCGCAGGCTCAGCGGCCACGGCTCACGGGCCCAGCCGCTCCGTGGCACATGGGATCCTCCTGGACCGGGGCACAAACCCATGTCCCCTGCATCGGCAGGCGGACTCTCAACCACTGCGCCATCAGGGAAGCCCTGAACCTTCTTTCTTTATCTGTCTGGAACAGAAAAAGATTGGCCTTAGTGTACCCCACTTAAGGTTCACCTCAGCATCCTAAAGAGACACAAGTCCAAAGGCCTTGAAGAATGATGTTGATCTTGTGTGGTAGAGAGCAAAGGGGGAGGGTATTCCACTGACAGAGCACCTGGACAGTTGCCCTAAAAATCTCTTTCACATCTCCCTCCTTGAAGCCCTGTGCCTGTCTGCTTTTGTTG
Source organism: Kogia breviceps (assembly GCF_026419965.1). Taxonomy (NCBI): domain Eukaryota; kingdom Metazoa; phylum Chordata; class Mammalia; order Artiodactyla; family Physeteridae; genus Kogia; species Kogia breviceps. Next base: position 56,743,398 of record NC_081315.1, read on the forward strand.
CAGTTGCCCACCTAAAATTCGCACCCCAGCTGGCTTTCCTCTACCCTGGCTAGATTTTCCTCCTGCTCTGAGATATTTTCCCCAGAGATCTGCATGCTTTATTGTGCAACTCAACTCAACTTGGCCTCTTCTGACCCTCCCTCCCCTTCTCACCCATCAGCACAACAAAGGGCCAGCTGCTGACCAGGCAATCAACACAAAACAAAACCCAAAAAAGGATTTTAAATATGCATAATTTATTGGGTTTTTCTTTTATCTTTCACACATGTAAGAGGTGCTAACGATACCTACTTCACCGAGTATTTCTCACAGACAAATAAACAAGGTAACCTAAGTGAAGCGCTTGGCGCACTGTGGATGCACAATAACGGTGCTTTCCCTCCTTCTTCTCTAGGCACAGGACGCTTGGCCAGTCAGTTCAACTACAGAAAAACAACTGAACATTGGTGGCCCTCTGAGCACTTCTATTTCCCTTAGGGAGCGAGCGGCCCTAGACAAAACTGCAACTTCATTTTAGCACTCTTATATCCAAACACCTCGCAGCTCCCTCTGTATCTGTTTATTTTCTCCCTGGCCCCTTCCCATCTTCCCAGTCTTTTGCCCTATTTTCTTAAGGTCTCTGTAGAATGGCTGGCAAGTAGGACTGATGAGAAGCACTGCCCCTGTCCTCCACCCAGCTTCCCCATCATAAACTCTCAAAGACCCATATACTTCCTCATAGTACTCACCACAATTACAAACCACTATTTATATACTTGTCTCCTCTGATGGGGTATACACTCCAGGACAGGAATCCCAGTGTCTTACTATTTGTTGTATCCCATGATGATGTCCTATCATGATGTGATATCATAGTATCTGGCAAAGAAAAGAAAGGAGGGAAGGAAGGAAGGGAGGAAGGAAGTTGGGTACATGCACAGTGATCTCAAGAAAAGACCTTTCCACCCAAAGAAATTTGAACTCATGTTGCTTTATGCCCTGTTCCTGACCTTCTAAGACACTTCCCAGTCAATACAAGGACCAGTAATACCAGCCTACCACATCTACTCCACCTCCCCACCTTGTTATCCATCCAACTGCTTCTACCATTTTGTTTCTGGTGCTGCACAGCTATCTTTATAGATTTATGTGTGTCGGGGGGAGGGGGGCATTGTAGCAAAAGAATTTAGAATCAGCTCAGGCATCCTGTATTTGAGTCCTTTGCTGCTCTGCCTGTCGCTTAGCCATCCTCTCTCACAGCTCTGCCTTCCTCTGGGACCCCTCCCTTTCAGAATCCTTACCCACTTTCCACCCCCAACTTTCCACCTCTTTCTTTATGCAGAGGAATTCATCTCTCCTCCATCTCTGCAGTCTAAATGCTTACTGGGGAGGAGCAGACAGTTTACACATCCAGGAACATGCCACAGCTTTGAACCACAGCCTGCAAGGGCTTAACACAATTGTTAACCAAGAGTTGTCTTTCTCCCCACTGTCTCTGAGGAGACCCAGAACATGTCTGTAAAGTGTCCAGCCCCAGTAACAGTTATTCATCTCTTCTTCTCTCACCCAGCCCTTACTCTTCCTTTAAGGATATTTACTGTGTAAACTATAATGGAAAATAATCTAAACTAGAAATATATATATATATATATATATATATATATATATATATATACACACACACATATATATATAAAACTGAATCACTTTGTTGTGCACCTGAAATTAATACAACATTGTAAATCAACTATATTTCAATTTAAAAAAAGAAAAAGAAAAAAAGGATATTTATTGTGCAAATATCTTTCTCTCATGAAAGTCAGAAGTCTTTTTTTTAAATTTTCTATTACATATACACAAATATGGTTTTCTATAAATGCATCAATGTGATCATACTAGAGTTGTTTCTAGTACAGTGTTTTCAATTTTTCTTTCTCTATATTGCTTGATTTTCTCTTTTTCCCTCCTTCTCTCATCGTTATCCATGTTAACTACCTAGGATATTTATCTTTCTCCATTTCTCTTCATGCTTATATAATTATATGCAAACATCTCTCTATATATAAACATGTGGCAGGAATGCATTTTTGTTTTATAAGGATAAGATCATATTTTACAAACTCTTCTGAACCTTGCTTTTCTCATGCAACAATAACTCATGGAAATCCCTTCCAAGCACCTGATATGGGTCTAATTCTTTTTTGCTTAATGGAAACATTATATTACATGGGATGAATGTTCCATAATTTATTCACCATTGCCCTATTGACACACATTCATTTTCTTCCCACTTTTACCCAGCTTTTACCCAGTTTTATGCTGTTAGAAATATCCTTGAGCATATATTCTTAAATCCTGGTGCTTTTCTTTGAACAGTCTCAGAAGTAAGATTTGCTAGGTCAAGCGATATATGTATTTTTAATTTTTAATAGTTATTTCTAGTTTATTTTCAAAAAATACCTATAACAATCCACATTTCCATCAGCAAAGTATAAGAATATTCTTTTCCCCACATGCCTGGCAGGAGTGGATGTCACTCATAAAGTTCTGACATTCTGTTAGGTGTAAGGCTATCTATGACCTTGTTGTTTTAATTTGCATTTCCTCAGGCTCTAGTGAATTTGAGCATCTTCATTCTTGCACGAATTGCCTCTGAATATCCTTTGTCCATTTTTCCATGGAGTGTTTATCTCCTTGTCAATCTGTAAGAGTTCTTTTTGCGTTACCCCTTTGTTCATCCTTTACATTACATGTAGTTTTCCAAATCTATTTTTTATTTATCGACTTTGTTTATAGTAGCTGTTTCCATGCAAAAGCATTTTTCTTTTTCACTTTTACATAGTTTGTCTTTTTTTTATAACTTCAGAATGTTCAGTCTTGTTTAAAATCTTCTCATGTCCAAAATGTGCATGTTGGCATCTCTTAGCTTTTCTTGCAGGTACTTTTAAAATTTGTTTTATTACCTACATTCAAAATTTCAATCTATATGGTATTAAGAAAAATTTTCCAAAACTTGGAAATACAGCAAAAGAATGACTGCATGTCCCTTCGTTGTCATATGAGAGCACTAACAGGCCCATTAAATGATTATTTAATACTCTAGGTCCTAGAGATAAGGAGATGTGCCATTCCTGATCTGTGATTTACTACTGATTAAGACCCAGACTCTATGACTTTTCATGTTAACTTACAGGTTTTTCTCCAATAGAGGTGCAAATTATTTCTGTCCAAGAGAGAAAATAAGTCAGTTTTATTTCCCTATAGGACATTAACCACTCTTGTCTCTAACTTAGTAAGTTTGTTCCAGCCTGCCTTTTTCAACTAATTGTTTAAATCTCTGTTCTCCAAATGCTTTTTGAACCAGTTTAATCATCCTGCTGGCTCCCTCATTCATATGTTACATAAATCTTTGACTTGTGTTCAATTTATAGTCATATGAGTGTCATGTTTTAACTTTTTATGCTTTGAAACTGGAATGTATTTTTGTATACGATGCGAGAGAGGTTTAATTTTATTTTTCTCTACATGAATGATCAGTTGTGCCAGCTCTAAATAATCTCTCCTTCTCTCTAAATAGCAATACTTAACTTTTCCACACCTAGAATAAAACTTGCTATAGAATAGGCATGCAATAAACATACTTTAGATGAGTATGGCATATTTTTATATGTACTCAGTTCTACCTCTTGATTCTCTATTCAGCTCTTCTGCACTATTAGTCTATTCCTTTGCCAAGACCATTGATTTGCTTACTGTGGCATTATAGTATGATCTGATGTTTGAGAAGACAGCAACTTTTGGTTAGTTTTCTTTTTCAAAATTTCTCCTCTATTCATGAGTATTTATCCTTTCATATAAACTTTAAGTTCACTTTATCAAACTCTAAAAAGAAAATCCCTTTTGGAATTTTACTGAGCATTATAGATTTATCTATTACATTTGATAAAATTGATATTTGTTATTTAAGGCCCTTCTGTCTTAGAACATGGTATATCTCTCTATTTGTTCAAATCTTGCTTTATTTCTTTCAATAACAATTTTATGATTTTCTTTATATAGGTCTTTTATTTTGTTATTTTGATTGCTAAGCACTTTTTAGATCTTGCTGCTATGTCAAACATGGGACATTTTTTCAAATTTCCATTTTGGGGTGATTTTTGCTAGAACAGAAAAAGACCTTTGATTTTTACATCTTTATCTTATATACAAATGCCTTACGAAATTCTCATTATTTTTAATAGTCCATCTGATTTCACATTGGTTTGATCTTTCTCTGGCCCCAGAGTGCTTTCAGAGTAGAAACAAACCAAGAGTCCACATGATTTCTTTTCTATATATAAGCACTTACATCACCTGAAAACCTATCCTTTAACACACTCAATATTTTCTTTTTCTTAGTGCTCTAAAACTTGCTGTAAATGTACTTATTTTTGTCTATTGAAGGGGTGCAGAATATGCCACCCCAATATATGTCACTTTGGTGTATGGATTAGTTTGAGCTAAAAGTAATCAAGACCCAGGAGACTCAGGAAAACCTTTTACCTCTCCCTTAACTGCTTAAAAATTTAGACCAGGAGCCTGGCCCAGAAAGAGGTTGATTACCAGAGATAATGTTTTAATCTGAAAGACCTATCTACATGGCAGGGAAAACATCTGCTCTTCTTCTCATCATGTGAATGACCCTCCTCCCCTCTGAAGCCCCAGATCCCATCCTATTCCTTAGCTCAGAACAGCATATAAGCCTCAACTTCCCGACTTGCCTTTGAGTCTCATTGTCTTTGTGGCGCTCCTCTACATACAAAATTAAATGTTTTTCTCCTGCTAATCTGCCTTACATCATTTCTATTGTAGGACCAGGCAAAGAACCTAGAAGAGAAGAAGGGAAAACTCTTGCTCCCCTACACTGTTTAAGTTGTACCCAAGAGAAAAGAAAGAGCCCTACAGAAATGCCATCCACAAGGAGACTGTCTAAATGCAAAAAGCCCCTGGAGATAGGCTAGATATGGAAAAAAATATAATCCAAAAGAGGCAATGGAAAAATGCGACAATGGAAAAATACAATTAGGATCAAAGTTAGGGGAAAGTGCTGTAGGTCAGGACTGAGATGACATAGCATTGAAAAGGACTGGTAACAAAGTAAGAAGACAGAGGGTCTGGGAGCAGGTTAGGATGGGGAACCAAAAATAGGTCAGGGAAAGTTTTCTCAGGACTAAGCTGTGGTCCTGGCAAGTCTTAGGCATGCCCAAGGCCTAAGTCTATCTGGTACTGTTGATGCTGTTGGAAACCTGTGCAAAATCAAGGATCCAGTGAGTCTTGGAAGCATGGTGCACATTTTTATTTATTTATTTATTTAATTTTTGGCTACGTTGGGTCGTCATTTCTCTAGTTGCAGCAAGCGGGGGCTACTCTTTGCTGCAGTACATGGGCTTCTCATTGTGGTGGCGTCTCTTGTTGCAGAGCACGGGCTCTAGGCACGCAGGCTTCAGTAGTTGCAGCGCATGGGCTGTTGCTCTGTGGCATGTGGGATCGTCCCAGACCAGGGCTCGAACCCACGTCCCCTGCATTAGCAGGCGGATTCTTAACCCCTGAGCCACCAAGGAAGTCCCTGTGCACATTTTTAAAAGGAAAACTGACCTTATGTAGTCTTTAGTACCTTTTGCTTTAGTATCTTTTGCTTTATTATGTTCCTGGCTGTTAATTCTATATGTTTTTTGGTAGTTCTTTTTCCTTCTGGCTTTTAAAATAAAGTTAAAAAGGAAATGTGGTTATCATTTTTTTTAATGAGTAAAATATCAGTACTTGGTTTTATGTAATTTAATCATAGCATTATTGTCTATAAAATCAATCACTTTCTGAACTTGAAGTAAATTGCCTTTTACATAGGAAAAAGATCTACCAAGAGCACATATGTTTTTCAAATCCATTTGTTCTTCATGTCAGCAACAATGTTAAAAAAGGCATTTCCAGCTAGCCCATACTTGTTCTAAATGTCACAAGTGACAGGTTTTTATTTTAGAGGAAATATCTTCATTTGCCATCATCCGAGTCAATATTGTTGCAAGGGACATTTGATCAGACTAATGAAACACTGAACTCCTTCAGCTTGGGTAAATAGAAGACCAGTGAAATGCTCTGATATCATTTTTCATGGGGCCAAGAAAAGGAATTCTGCAGACAGAATAGCTATATTCTTTTTATACTTTAAAAAAGAACACACAAAGGGAACAGACACTACTTTCACTAGAAATCTAGGCTTAAACCTGGGGTTATCTGACCTTACTTCCTATCAGGTCCCACCACTTCACTCCAAAAGACAGCCATGTCTTCTTGTGTTGTCATAAGGGCAGACACTGCCCACAAAGCCCAGAGTCTCTGTTGTATTGCTCTACACACCCTTTATCATTCTCTTATCCTTAATTTACCAACCCACCTATTAGGAGAGAGAGTTTTCTGTTCTGATTACCATGTACCTAGGCTACTCCACCAGCAAGTGACTTTCAAACTTTTCTGACTTTTCAAACAACATCCCACCATGGCATTCACAGATTTCTAAAGAGAGTAGGAGGGTGACCCCCAACTTGAAGAATCACTGAATTATAGTAACACCCAGCTTAGATCTACCCTTCTCTCAAGATCTAAAGTCCCAGGTGGGAAAGTCACTCACTCACTAATTCATTCATCCATTATGTAGTCATTGAAAAATCTATATATTAATTGAGCACCTACTGTAAGCCAGAAAAATAGAAGCTAACAGGTTCTATCACTCTCACATGATACACCATATCCTGTCCTCTGTATAGTAAGGCCCCTAAGTATCCCTGAACCCTATCATCTACCAGGAACTGCTCTACATGGTGGGGATGTTGTGGTGAAGAGGATGATGTGCTCCTTAAAAATCATTCATATTTTCTTAGCCCAGTGTTTTTCAACTAGAGTTTGATTTTGCCCTCCAGGGGACATCTGGCACTATCTAGAGACATTTTTCGTTGGTGTGACTGGGGTTTGTTACTAGTATCTAGTGGATAGAGGTCTGGGATGCTGCTAAACATCTTCCAGTGCACAGGATGAGCCCCTACAAACAAATACCCAGCCCAAAATGTCAACAGTGCTTGAAAAACCCTGTTTACCCTTTTCCTTTACGATCAGTGTATATATTGTAATATAATGAGATGAGTTTCCGGTAGATCAGTGGCCATGAACAGCATTTTCTTCCTTGGGATGCTAAGTGGCATAGTACAGGTTATAAATAAATCAAAAAATTTAAAGCAGTTGGAAGTGATGGGGAGTAAACAAAAATTAACCTGTGAGCAGAGGACTGCGCCCAATGGTACAAGGTTATCATCATGCATAGGTGTAGTCTGCAGCTAGAGGAAGAGCAGGATGGAATATGCAAACCTAATTAGACAATCCAGGCATGCTTCCTACTCTGGCCTTCTTAGACCCCATCTACAATCATATCCACAATCTGATCTCAGTAACCAAAAGATTTAATTCCTACTGGGGAGTGGAAATCTAGCTACATTCACATTTTTCAGGAAGCAACTGACTTCTTAAATAAAAACATTGAACTTTAAAAACAAGTCAAAGAAAAAGAGTTCATGGAGATAAAGTAGCATTTCAAGCCAATAAGAGCAAGACACCAACGTTTCTAATGCTCACTTTAGGAGGTAAAAAATTATCTTTAAGTGATAATAAACAGCAATAGGTCTAGATCAGGACTGTGTAAATAGCTAAACTTTATTTTTCTCAAGTTATCCAGATTCTGGTGTAAAATAAAGAAATCCAATTGCTTATGACTGAATTGTCCACAGGAAAAGGAACTCTCTGTTCAAGAGTGACCTGCAAAAGCAATATGAAATAACTCTCCTGATCAATCTTTCCAGGAAACGAGATTCTCAGTTTCATTTTTTTAAGTTGTCACTTCTGATTTTTAGATATGGCATTTTGTCTTTGTTTTTTAAGCCTTTGGTTCTAAAGAGTATTCTTGTTCTTTTAAAAACGGGGCTAACGCACTGAATGTGAGTTTAGAGGTATTCTCAAAAGTTCCCCTTTGACCTTCAAATTCTACAATTCTCGAGTAGAAAATGACGCTTTTAATAGAGCAAACGTTTTGACAGCTCTCTTTTCCCTTGTATTTCTTCCTATTTGAGCAACATCTGCCTTACCCCTGATTGGCCCAACTTTTCAAATGCCTAGGTGCTTGTTGACTACATCAAACTCTCCCTTAATTCCCACAATTTGGAAAGGCGTGCATTATATTTAAACCCTGAGTACATAACTTGGCACCAGAAATACATAATGCAGTATTTGGAATGTGAGGTCTGTTTATAACATTGCTTCTCTGAGGACAAGTTAGAAGATTAGTGACAATTACTATTCCTCATTTGCCTTCAGGGTCTCTGACAAAAGAGCATAGAACAGGAAGCAATTACAAAGAGCAGGCACAGTGTCAGCAAAGAGGCCTAATGTGGCACCTTCCAGAATCACCAAGGAGAAGGATTAAGGAAAATCATCCAAAGTAATTATCCCAGAGACCACTGGGGACAAGGCAAATCTCCTGCAAATTTTCAAGATGTATCCTAATGTCACTGAACCCAGGAGGACTAAAGGAATGTTTGAGGGAATGATCTGATAGAATAAAGAACACAGTTCAGAAAGCTGGCAATTAAATGTGCACCTGTAAATTCACGCTACCTGTGGTGCTGTTTTACTCACTTCTTTTCTAATCTGCATATCCTCTCTCTCTCCCTCCCCCCTCTCTCCATGTATCCACATGTATGTTTGTATGAGTACACAAAAAGCTTTTTAAAAATTTTTTAAATAATAGGCATTTTAGAATTTTTATCATCTTCTTGCTTAACCCAACTGCCATGTCTCACTAAGATATTCAATTTTGAAGTGTGTCGGAATAAGTTTCTTAATGAATAAATCTTCTTTAGGATTACTTTTTTATGCAACTAAATATATAACAGGTCTCATCATCTAATTTTAAGACAAATTTCAAAGTTAGTCAAACTACATAGCAGTAGTATCATTTGATTTTTATTAGTTTCCTAAAACTTTTGAGCTGTGAGCATCAGATCATTTCCTAGCAATGAAAACTATAGCTAAGGGTTTGGGATAGCTGCTTAACCTGAAAATTGGTGTTATTTTCGCATACATTTGGATTCTGGTGAGATTTTCAATTTGAAGGCATTTGACAAATGTATGGAAATTCCTTTTCTTAAAGAGTTTGGCTTTAAAGGAAAGATTATGAAGGAAAAGTGTTAAAAGTGGGGTGAAGCTTCCTATTATAGCTTAGGCTGCTAAACCTCTTCCCATTTGAAATCTAGGACTCAATTTCAAATTTGTGTTCTGAAACTAATTCCATCATGGAGCTTATTTTGAGCACAACAAAATATCTGAGCCCAAGAGAATTCTAAAACAGATAATCATAAGCAATTGTTTAAGAAGATAGTCTTTTAGAATAAAGTCAGGAGTTTTTCACTTTGAGACTCAGGAGTGACCACTCACATTTAAGAAAATGTACCCAGTTCACTCCTGTCTCTCAATTCCATAGCTATAGAGTATTTTAGAGATTTTAGGGAATTGGTCCTTGTCCTCACAGCTAAGACTGCTAATAATCAGGGCCTGAAGGCTCACCCTCCCCCAGGCCCACCCAATTACTTAGTCAACCTCAACAGACACCTCTGTTTTCCCTATCTGGTGGGCCTTGAATTAATTCATACTCTCAGATGCTAAACTAATATGAAGACCTATAGTTAAATGAACCACTTGTATCCCATGGCAATGAATGCGCCTACAGAACTTGTGTAGGAATTTAGAGACTGATCACCTGCCATCTTCATTGATAGTAAGACATTCAAAATGATTGACTTGGTTGGACCATAGTCTGGGCACAGCCTTGTACCCTAGCTATCAGCTCAGTTCCTGGTTCTTGAGATCTACGTCACCTCCCCTACACACTGTGGTCTCCCCTGGACTGTCCCACCCACTGCTAAGTTTAGATCATCTGTCTATGGATTTTCCACGTGTGGAATCTCCACAGCAAAATTAAAACTTCAGCCAATTTGACTTTGCCTCATCACCCAGGGATCTCCTGGGTTGCCTTTTTTCTCAGTCCCAAAAGGTGTGTTTAGACAAAGCAAGTTCATTTCAATATTAGGCTGAAGGAAACATAATTAGAAAAATTAATATGCAAGAGAAAAACTCATGGTGCATATCAAAGTCAAGAAAAAATTAATCTGAGATTTTCAGTTCTCCTAATTTTAGGAGCAACTATATACATACACCTTCCCAGGTCAGCAATCCCCATTTGATGAGACAAGACAGGGTCCCAGTGAGTCTAAGGCACAGCCCCACTGCATTACTCCCAGCAATTTTTTAAAAATTAAAGCTAGCCTCTCTGAAGAATGATTCTCAATAAAAAGCCAGAAGCTTGTGAGTCATTGCTTCAAAGAGCCCCACTGTTTATCCTGAGTGAGTTTCTCACTTCACAGACTTTTTTTTTTTTTTTTTTTTTTTTTTTTTTGCAGTACGCGGGCGTCTCACTGTTGTGGCTTCTCCCGCTGCGGAGCACAGGCTCCGGACGCGCAGGCTCAGCGGCCACGGCCCACGGGCCCAGCCGCTCCGCGGCACGTGGGATCTTCCCGGACCAGGGCACGAACCCGTGTCCCCTGCATCGGCAGGCGGACTCTCAACCACTGCGCCACCAGGGAAGCCCCACAGACCATTATTATCCCCATATTTCTACGACTAGGTGAATTGCAGCCTCCCAGGAAGGCGCTACTATACCGTTAGTCTGTTGCACTGTGCACGGCTTGAAACACAACTAATAAATTGCCTGTAAGTTTTTCTCATTAACTTTAAGCCTTAGCTTTCTCAGGGTGTGCGTGGTGCCACTGAGCCGTCAAAACAGCTGTCCCTGGAAAGCCTCTCAGTTTTCTCTTAGTGCCACTTTTTAAAAAGTCACAAAGCAAAAAAATTACCCCCGTAAAATTATAATGGCCGACAGGAACATTCACGGCAGCCCCTCCTCCAGGATCACAGCTGCCACAACTCACACGCACCCGTTGACCACCCACCTCCTCTCGCTGCAGGGTGCGGGCTCCCGGACCCGACTTAGGCTGCTCCTGCCCCTGCCAAGGTCACCAGTGACCTAGAAGCTGTAGAATCCAACAGGCAACTTTCACCTATATTTTTTCTGACCTCGAAGGAGGACGTGACATTTGATTAGTCCCTTCTATGAGAAAAATACTCTCATCAGTTGGGCTCCAAAACATTTCCCCCTGTATCAGGTTTTCATTTCAGTCTCTGCTGTTTCTACTCCTCCAGTCTCTTAAACTATTGGCCCTTCTCTCTCCTAAACCCTTTGCTTTCTTCATTCAGCACCCTCGCCCTACTTCAGAGATTCAATTACTATCAATAGATCAATAACTCCCAAGTATTTTTTTTTGCCCAGATATCTTTGTCTAGAACCTAGACATCCAACAGCCTCCTAGACATTCCATTTGCATGGTCTTTCGCCAAGTCAAATTTAAAACATTCAGAACTGAATTCCTACTCATCCCTCCAAAGCCTCCCTTTCCTCCCCATGTCAGTAAATGACCCCAGATCCGCTCAGTCACTCAAGGAGTCAGGGATGAGCCCCTCTCTCCCCATTTTCCTTTCTCCAGGCAATCACTCAATCCAGTCTAGCCCATATCCTACCTCAGCCCACCCGTCGTGCCTCCACATCCCCTGGGCTCCGCCCACAGCCCCTCACTTGTCCCCTCCAATCAACTCGCCGCTCTCTCTACAAATCTGACCACATCCTACCCCACTTCACCCCCTCTTATGGATTCCCACCGCTTCTTAGGACGAAGGGAAAAACTAGGGTATGGCTTTCCTGGCTCAGCACCACCTGACCACTCCTACTCCCAACTCTCCTTTCCTTCCACTCCCTGCACCCTGCTCACCCCCTTCTCTCTGCCCCAGCCACGTTGCACTGCTTTGTGTCCCTCAGTCTGTCTGCTCTGATCCTCTTTGGTTCCAGCCTTCCCTCAATGTCCTCCCACCATGCTTCCTCTCCTCTTCCGTCTGGCCAACCCCTACTTACTTCAGATCTCAACTGAGATAACACTACTTCCGCGAGACCCTCCCCAACCCCGGAGATGAGGTTCATTATTTTTGCTGCCTGCTCCCTCAGTACATGGTGTGTGCCCTTCCCTAATATTCCCCGCACTTGGATTTGTTGATTTAAGGCCCTCTTCTCCACTGGTCTGTGAAATTCATGAGTTCAGGGCACCAGTCTATCTCAATGTCCCCAGTGCCTAGCACAAAGCCTGGCACATAAATGATGGCCAGTAAACTTTTCATAATTAAATTGAATTGGATTTTTGAACCTCCCGGGGAGCAGGAGTTAAGTTTTTGTTTTCTCTGTTTCTGGTGCACACCTTACATCCATGTCCGTCTATATCCAGAAGGTGGTCTAGGACTGTCACCGGTCTCTTCTATCTTTACCTCTCTTGTGCCCACACACTGCTTCACACATTATAGGTGCTTGGTAAATGTTCAGTGATTGAGTGACAGGAGCTAGCCTCTGCCCAGAGGTCACAGAGAAGAACCAAGACACACAGGCTTGGGGTCAACAGCCCTTGGATCAGGTCCATTTATACCACTCATTTTCTTTAAGATTTTAGGCAAGTTACTAAACCTCTCTTAGCTTCATTTTCCTCAGCTGTAAACTGGGGATAATAATACTACTCACCTAACTGGGATGTTGGGAATATAAAATGAAATAATGTGTATAAAGCACAGTAATGAATGCTCACTCATAACAACAAGCATTCAATAAACAATAGGCATCACTACCATAACTAACATTATTAGGCCAACTGTAAGAGCTAATTATGCCTCTAACAAACAAGGAATTATTAAATAAATGACAGCATGTGTACACCAAGAAACACTGTGACATCATTAAAAGTGCCTTTAAATAATATTAGTAACATAGGAGAAATGCTTATGGGGTAATATTAACAAACACATGCTAATTTAATAAATACACATGAAGCGTTTAACATGGGCAAGTCACAGTCTTAACTTGAGGCTCTGATTAGTCAACAAGACAGCATGGTCGCTGGCCTCATGGAGCTCTACTCTAGTGTGCACACAGTGACAACTGGCACATTCACTGAAGAAAGTAATAGCTCGAACGAGACAGTTACATATGGCCTCCCACACAGTATCATCTCAATTACATGAAAAGTGTATGGATAAGTAAATGATTGGAAGGAAATCCAACAAAATATAATAATGTATTTTAGGGTTGTGAGTGATTTTTATATACTTGATTGTATTTATATGATATTTACCCACACCTGTACTCATTTTTTAATATAAACCTATTATATAGTTCTATGAATCTACCTTTTGGGGGGAAGCCTAGACTGAACTTCTAAATTATTTATCTGGAATCCACTTTCTTTTCTATGGTGTCTTCTTCAGTTTTCATAATAATGTTGGAGGTAGGTCAGACATGACTACCTCAGCTTCCTGCTGTCTCCACACCTGCCTTTCTCCCCTGCAATGCCAAGAAGGCAACGTCAGACAACCAGGTCAAAGGCTGCTTGATTTTAGTTCCTTCACTCTCCTCTAAGCCAAGTCCCTTCTTTGCCACCTTCCTTGTCTGCATCTATACCCTCTTCCTCATCCTGCTCCGGTCCCTCCCAGCCTTAACAACCTTCCTGGACCCTGTGGACCACCTCTAGTTCCCACCCTCTCTTTCTCCTCTCACTCAGAGCTAACATTTTTTTAGGAGGCTCTAGACCCCTCCCTCCACTTCCTATTCAGTCTTAAACATTGGCAAGTTTGCTTCCACCCACAGCACTCCACTGAAATTGCTCTTGCAAATATCACTCAGAATCTTCCTCATGTCAGGTACAATGGACATTTTGTATCCTTATTTTTAAAAGCCTCTTTGCTGACTTTTTGCTGCCAGGAATGCTGTCCCCCACGCCATTTGCCTGAAAAACTCCTCTCTCTTTCAGGTCTCAGCCTGAATGGCACGAGGCCAAAGATGTCTTCCCTACCTCTCCTCTTTGTACCACAATGAAGGCCCTCTTGTTATACACTGGGGCTCTCATGCATTGCTGGTAGAAACAAGGAGTTTCTTTTAAACATATACTTAATATATGACCCAGCAATCTCACTCCTAAGCATTTATCCAGGAGAAATGAAAGCATGTGTCCACCCAAAGACCTGGACAAAAATGTTTCTAGCAGTTTTATTTATAATTGCCAAAAACCAGAAACAGTCCAAATGTCCCTAACTGATGAATGAATAAACAAACTGGGGTACCTGCATACAGTGGAATATTACTCAGCAATAAACATGGCGTGCAACAACATGGATAAATCTCAAAAGCACTTATGGTGAATAAAAGAGGCTAGACACAAAAGGCTACATATTCTATGATTCCCTTTATAGGACATTCTGGAAAAGGCAAAACGACAGGGCTAGAAATCGGATCAGGGATTGCCAGGGGCTCAGTATGGAGGAAAGAGGTTGACTAAAAAAGGGCTTAAGGGAACATTTTAAGGGGATGGAAATATCCTATCTCTTCGTTGGGGTGGTGGCATTTTAAGGGGGTGGAAATATCCTATCTCTTCACTGGGGTGGTGGCTATGCAATGATGTGCAATTGTTAAAATTCATAAAATTGTACACCTAAAAAGGATAACTTTTACTGTGTGTAAATGCTATCTCGATAAACTCTGCTTTAAAAAAGAAACAAGTAAAAACTCAGGTCAGGCTCATCTATACAGGAAGCCCTCCATGACTCCATCCAACTCACAGACTGGGTTGAGTGACTTCCCTTTAGTTCCTATAGCACCTGGTGTCTATCTGTTTCCCCGTTGTGTCACATTATATTGAAACTATCTGCTTAAAATAAAATTAAATTTTTAAGTATAGTTTTATATGTCTAGCTCTCCTACTGGATGGCGAGCATGTTAACGTCAGAAACCATATCATATTTGTCTTAATACCCATGCATCTTACGCTCCTACCCTCAACTTCTCACCCGCTCCATGACTAGCATAGTGATCAACCAGTGATCAAAGAAGTCTCTCCACCAATTCACTTAGCAGGAGATCCAATGAAGTCTCCTGCTAAGTTCAGAACCTTTCCTCACAAGTCTGCCTCATCAAATTCTCAGGTTTCTTTTCCTTCCAAGACAACATAACTAAATAATTCTTAATAAGATCTTAATGACTAGTGGTAAATTACCTTTTAAAGTATATATTAAATTTTAGCATAGATTTTCAATATCTTTACTAACAATTATATACACTAACAAATTACTTTTTAAGTAGGGAAACATGATGTTAAATAATAAGAAATATATATTTGATCTTCATCCCCGATTCCTGACACAGAGCTCTTAAAACCTCTGTAGGGCTTCCCTGGTGGCACAGTGGTTGAGAGTCCGTCTGATGCAGGGGACACGGGTTTGTGCCCCAGTCTGGGAGGATACCACATGCCGCGGGGCGGCTGGGCCCATGAGTCATGGCTGCTGGACCTGCGGTCTGGAGCCTGTGCTCCTCAAAGGGAGAGGCCACAACAGTGAGAGGCCCGCATACCACAAAAAAAAAAAAAAAAAAAAAAAAAAGAAACCTCTGTAATTTCCTGAGGGATGAGAGGAGTGTCTGTTGTTATTTATAATAAGCTCCTCCCAACCATACCTGAGTTTATGCTAATGAGGTGATTCTTGATGGATCCCTATATAGTTTCAGGATGGGGGCTGGTTGCCAGATGAACCAACCACGTGGTTAGAGGGTTGGATCTTTCAGCCCAACTCCCCAACCTCTGGGGAGGGGAGAGGGGCTGGAGATTGACTTAACCACCAATGGACAATGATTTGATGATTCGTGCCTACATAATGAAACCTCCGTAAAAACCCTAAACAGCAGAGTTCAGAGAGTTTTCGAGTTGGTGAACACATCCATGTGCTGGGAGGGTGGTGCATCCCAAACTCCAAAGGGATAGAAGCTCCTGAACTCGGGACACCTCTGGACCTCTCTCTGTGTACCTCTTCATCTGGCTGTTCATCTGTATCTTTATAATACCCTTTATAATAGACCAGTAATAGTAAGGAAAGTGTTTCCCTGAGTTTTATGAGCCATTATAGCAAATTACCAAATCTGAGGAGGGGGTCATGGAAACCCCCAATTTTTAGCCAAGTTAGACGGAAGTCTGGGTAAACTGAGGACCTATGATTGGAATCTGAAGTGGGGAGCAGTCTTGGGCAACTGAGCCCTAACCTATGGGGTCTGTGCTAACTCCAGGTAGTTAGTGTCAGAATTAGTAAATTTTAGGGTACCTAGTTGGTATCTGCAGAGAACTGGAGAATTGCATGGTGTGGAAAAACCCATACATTTGGTGTCAGAAGAGCTGTGACTAAAAAGCAGATCTATGACAGGAGCGATGTTGTATTTGAACCTTTTTGATTCCTAATGACCAATTTCCAGAAAGCCTATTATTTTATAGAGAGTAGATGAAATTGGGAAGTACAGACATGACCCAGCTTCTCAGGTACCATTAGGATCCCTTTTGAGCTTGAATTATAGATCAAAACCAAACCCTTTATCTTAACTGCTTTCTACTGCAAATCCTTCAATTAAACAGTGGGGAAATATTTCAAGGGAGACATCACGAAAGAATGACATGCTGCTATTATTTCCAATCAGCCCACTAAGGAAGACTTCTTTTCACATATAAGTAGTCTTTTTCAAAGAACTGCCAAATCATTCAAGGCTGTGTGATTTATTATGGTGGTTCCCCGCTAGTGGTCAGGCCCTTCCCAAGTAGCCTAGGAGGGAAGCAGGAGTTTCACAACAATTACTAAGAATTCCCTTGTCTTCCATTTTATCCTCTTCCTGTAAGGGTGGTGTGCTGGATCCAAGCAAACCCTGCCTACCCCAGATTGTTCACTTCTTGGCCTGCTCAGCACACACCGTGCTCGGGGCAGTCAGACAGAATTCTGCAAAGGAGTCTGCTTGCCTAGTTTTGCCCAATCTAAGCATCAGTGATGGAAGAAGAGACTATCCTGTCCAGATATTTTCCTGGGTGAAGGGCCAATAGCTTTAAACCCCCTTCTGAAAGTTCCATCCTTGGAAAGTTCTTTTTTTAACTTTATAATAGGGTATTTATGAAAATTAATGTGAATTAGCAAAAATTTCAATATTAAAAAGAATTCTATGTTCAGAACTACAGAATAGATGAGAAACCCCCTTTAGGATCTATTGTGGGGTGGGGAGTCCATCCCCTAGCCAATAAAGTGTGTGGTTCACCATAGGAATGCCTCCTTTCCCCCTGCCTATTAGCCCTATGATAGAACTTCGTCGAACTTCGTATAACCATCTTTTTTTATTGTTTACAAAAATGATCTCATTTGATTTTCATTCCCAATGTGGGATGTAGGAAGAATTTTTGTGTCTATTTCACAAATGAGGAACTGAGGCTCAAAAAAAGTTGGACCAAGGACACATAGCCACTTTCCGCTTCCCTTCCATGGAGATTGACTCATTCTCTCTGTAATTTGACCTTATACTGACTCTGTCTTTTCCTGTGAAGACTTCCCTTCACTTTCTTTCAGGCAATACTGGCAGAGACTCCTCAGACCTTAATTTGTTTTTATCCCCTTTCCTTGCTCGGTAAATCAGACATCTAACTGCCTTGTACCTGGCAGGGACCATGCCAGGGCCATCCCAGACCCTGCCTCGGTGACTTCAAGGCTCCTGAATCCTCAGCATTTCGTACTTGGGTCCTTTTTATTTGCTTCTACCTAAACCCATGCTCCTTGAGCCTCGTCAATACCTTGCCAGTTCCCCTACAACACCTCACTATCTGTATCTTTCCTCACTCCAACATATCGATCCACCTGATCCCTTTCACCTCAGCCCCAGAACATGATCCCAGAAGTCTCAGGATGCCTGTAAGAAGGGATATGGGATGATTTGTAGAGAGATCCACTATGTTATGGAAACCCTGCAGTATAGACCCTATTCTTCTCCAAACCCCAACTCTTTCCACACAACAGCCCCTTTCCCACATACTGCCATCTACTTGAGTCTTTGGAACAAAGATTAGATTAGTTAGGATCAGATTAGTTAGGATCTGCCTTAAATATCAGTTGATTATTTGACCGTCAGTGGTCCTTCCTACCTCCTAGAACTTATAATAAGCTGATATTCCGCAGTAAGAGACAAGCCAGATGACCTCTGAATCCTCTTCCATTAACAACCAGTTTAAATTCATTTTCTACTGTGAAATCTGGAAAAGGGAAAGAACACAGGCTGAAAATGAGACTTGCCGAAAATTAATGTTTGCAGATTTGTTGCTATTTTTGTCACAGAATTAGCATATATTGTACCTCATCCAAATAGCTTTCTCCTTCCCCTCTCTGTCCTCTTCCAAAACTTCCAGCATTGGCTGTAATGTAGGACAGAATTTCCCACAACACACTGACAGCACCCATCTGTCACTAATTTCACAAAATGACAAACTGGAATGGCCCAAGAGCCAAAATTTCTATTTTCTTCTTCTTTCTGATATCCTAGTTAGGTCAGGGGATTTTCTTTTCCTTCAGTATAAACCTAGCATTTAAAGCAGACTTGAGAAAGGAGAGAGCAGACCCGGAGTATCTCATTGTAATGCTGCTGATGAGAATTCACAAGAAGCTGGACCACTCAGACCAGTCAAACTGCAATCAGCCCAGAAAGGTTAGCATGTTTTCGACATTGTGGAAACTACGGCGTTTCCCCTGCAAAACATGAACAGAAAGACCCCATCTGAAACCTAGAGCATCCTTCTAAACTGGAGCTGGTGTATTAAATGTGTCACCGCACGGCTGAGTCTTAGTATGGGATGTCAGTCAATGACCTTGTGTCTCAGGACATGGAATTGGGGATGGAAGCTGGCATCTCTGAAACAAAATGATTTCTGGATTCCCTTGTTTTGAGTTCCCTAAAACATAGTGATGTGGTTTTTTTGTGCATCAGTAATTCCAAAACATCATGAATGAGGGCCAGGTAGCATTTTCAAACGCTTCACATTTGACTGGATTATGCCTTTGAGGGGATGAATTCTGATGAAAGAGGTAGAATAAAACTCAGGGAGCAGGTATACAGAATGGTCACTCCCCTGAGAAGTATGATGTCCCAAAATAGAGCAGTCCAGAAGGTATTTCATTTGAAATCAGAAATCCTGAGCTTTAATCCTGGGCTTTACTTGAAGTGGGCTGAGCCTTAGCTTCACCCACTTGCAAAAATGGGGGGGATGGGCAGAGCATTCCTTAGAGAAGGTGGCAACACAGGTGCTTGAGGAACACAATTAAGATGCAGCACTTGATAAAGAAGGACCCAATTAAAAGTTAAGGAAAGTTTCTCTTGACTTTAGGTGGCAAACTCTCTAAATTTGTGCACCCCTGAGACGGGGACTGGCGCACAGGTGGCTTATTTGGCATGTGATCCCAGGAAGCAAGAGAGAGGGATTGGGAGAGTCAGAAAAGGAGGGGAAGCCAACGCAAAGTTCATTACCAAGGTCACTGCTGTGAGTAACTGGGGCTCAATTGCATCAGGATCCCTGAAAAGAGTACAGAATGCCTCCCAGAAGGGCTCACCTGAAAGATGGCAGAGCAATTTATCCATCACTCCAGTCCCCATTGGCTGAAGTTTGGCCAGGGGCACTTAACTCTAGCAAGATCCTGCTGCAGCTGGAGAGGTTCTGGGTGGGATGAGGAGAAACCCAGGGTGAGAGCTCCAGGCAGGATTCTAGGCGCACACACACACACACACACACACACACACACACACACACACACACACACACACACACACCATCCAGTGATGTGCGCTCCGTGGAACCAGCTTCCACAGCTGAGGCTAAGATCAGTGGGGTCTGAGGGGCTTCAATGGGGGCACCAGAGTGCTTCCTACCCCAACCTGAGGCTCTCTCACAGCGTTGCCTTGTTCATCCAGTCCCCGGAGGTGGTAAACAACACCTGAGCATCACTTCCCTTATTAGAAATCATAATGCCTGGATGACCTTGAAGAATCACATCCCTTCACGTGCAGGCCTTTGCACACACTGCTGCTGATGTTTAGAACACTCTCCCTGCCCGTTCTTCCCCACCCTACTTTGCTATCTGGACTCAGCTTAAAAATTATGTGTTCCAGGAAGCTTTCCTGGACCCCTAAAGGAGATCGGCTGCCCAGGCTATGTGCACCCAAGGAACACTGCTCGTTTGTGCTATTTATCACATTTTATACACATATATATATTTTTTTAATATGCGTTTCTCTAATCACGTGTACACATGCACGCGCACACACACACACCATTCAATCTATCAGTGTTATGAGGTCAAGAAACTTGCTCTTACAGACTCACAGATATAGAGAACAAACTAGTAGTTACCCCTGGGGAGAGGGAAAGGGGGAGGGGCAATATAGGGAAAAGGGAATAAGAGGTACAAACTATTAGGTATAAAATAAGCTACAGGGATATATTGTACAACATGGGGAATATAGCCAATAGTTTACAACTATAAATGGAATATAACCTTTAA
The DNA here is from genome assembly GCF_026419965.1 of Kogia breviceps. Classification (NCBI taxonomy): domain Eukaryota; kingdom Metazoa; phylum Chordata; class Mammalia; order Artiodactyla; family Physeteridae; genus Kogia; species Kogia breviceps. The sequence goes on from NC_081315.1 coordinate 56,763,987, forward strand.
AAATTGTGGATCACTGTTTGTACACCTGTAACATATAATATTGTACAGCAACTATACTTCAATAAAAATATGTAAAAATTATTTTAAAAAAGAAACTTACTCTTACTCTAACAGATATATTCCCCAAACCTAGTACAGTGCCCAGCACAAAAGTTAATGAATGCATCTTATTAAATAGACTAATGAAGGAACAAATGAATGGATGAAGAAGGCAAAAGCATCTGTCATCACTCAAATCTGCCTGAAAGTCTACTTTGCTCAAGAGGTCCTACTCCCTTCTTGCTGCTGTGTTGCTTTCAGAGTGATTATTCCAGAACTTCCCCAAGTTTTCCATCCTCTGCATCTCTGCTGGGCATGCCCCAGTGGTTATTTTGTTTGCTTGTTTTGAGTGGAGCACACCCAGGGGTAAGCGGCGCTGTTAGTTTAATCCTGGCCCTTTGGTTTCCTTCCTGAGCTACTCACAATAACCCTTTCTTCAGAGATGATCTCTGTCACTGCCAAACTGCCTACGTTCTTCTTACCTTTCTTTCCTCTTGTCCTTGTCACTCTAAAAGGATGACAAACCTGCCCCAGAGCAGAGACCAGACAAGGCCAGTGGAAACCATCTGTAAACAGGAAGCCAAGAGCCCTCTTCCCACCCAAAGAAGCCAAGAAAAATGTCTTCTGGGGTGCAATCAGAGTCACAGCCCCTCTGACTCGACTCCCAGATGACCTAATAATAGCAAGAAGAGGCTAGAACACCCCAGGAGTTAGGAAGTTTCCGCATGAGTGCAGGGAGGGAGATCAGTGCAGTTATCAGAGCACAGCAGATGACAGGCCACTGTGCTCCAAGAAATGGGCAGAAGATGACAAAGGGGGATCCCAGAGCAGGTTCTGAAGGGCACCCAGTCTGCACGAGGGAAGCCTGCACAGGTCAGTGGATCTAAGTTCAGGTCCACAACTGGGACCTCGGTGGGGGGCAACGTAAGCCCCAACCCTGGCATCACAGACACGTGGCAGCGGTCTGCTTGCCTCTGACAGTTCATCACACCTCGCTGTTTCTGGTCTTCTCGGTTCCTGCTATCTCTTCTGCTGGGAAGGCTCTACCCCACTGTCTACTCTGCTCCTCTCACCCTGTCCCTGTACTTGGCTAAATTTGCTTATCTTTGCCCCTCTTCTAGGAAGCCTTCCCTGAACCCCACAGACTGTGCTCTCTGCCCCTGCACTCACCACATGGCCTGCCTCTCTGCTACCCTGCCAGGACCCGGAGGAGGGAGCCATCTGATTTATCTTTATATCCCCATGGCCGAAGGCAGTGCCTTGCCTAAGGTAGGCCCCTCAATAAACACCGAATAAATGACTTGAATGAATGAATTCACTGACAAGAATTGTTTGGGACCAGATCTTCAAGAAGAGGCAGAAGATATTTATCAGAAAAGGCACAAAACCAGAGCTAGACCATCGATAGATAGACATATGAGACTGAGTGCCAGAGTCCTGGGCAATTACTCCTTAAAATGCTGCCACCGGAAGTCAAGGTTTGTCTAAGGTTTTGAGATGAAATTGAGTTTATAAATGTTCCACAGCCTCAAGGCTGGGTAGCAGAGACAGAAGTCAGGCAAACTGACAGTATTTGCAATGGGTTGATTCTTTACTCCCCTGGCTTGGCAAGGGTTGGGGAAAATTTGGAGGCACCAGATGGATGGGAGGAAAGTGAAGTGGCATTTGTTATTGGGGTAGGATCAGTTCAAATATCATTGACCTGATGAAATCTCTCCAACCTAATATTTTTCCTTCCTCACTCAATGTGCTCCAGGCCCCTAGGCCTTCTCTCAGTTTGTTGAATATGCCAAGTTCTTTCCTGCCTCAAGACCTTTGGACACACTATTTTCTCTGTCCTGAGTATTCTTCTACTCACACTTTGAGAGATAAACTCCTTCTTCTCGGTAGGTTTTAGCTTAAATGTTAATCTTCAGTGAAGCTTTTCTTGTCCACCTTGTTACAAGTAGGTGCCCCCATCACAGCCTATTTTAGTCTGTTTGGGCTGCTATAACAAAGTACCATAGACTGGGTGGCTTACAAACAACAGAAATTTATTTCTCGCAGTTCTGGAGGCTGGGAAGTCCAAGATCAAGGTGCCGGCTTTGGCATCTGATGAAAACCCACTTCTTGGTTCTTAGATGGTTGTCTTTTGGCTGTGCCCTCACATGTTGGCAAGGGTGAGTGAGCTCACCAGGGTCTCTTTTATAAGGGCACTAACCCCATTTGTGAGAGCTCTGCCCTCATGGCCTAATCACCTGTCAAAGGCCCCATTCCAAATACCATTACCATTACATTGGTGATTAGGTTTCAACATATGAGTTTGTCGGGAGACACAAACATTCAGTCCATAGCACAATTCATTAATTTCAAGCTCTTCTTCATTTTTGCTCTCATCATAATATTTATATAGTTTGCAATTACTTCATTTATTTTCTATTCACTAGTGGTGTTGGAGAGAACTTCCACACTGGGACATAATTTTCTGAGGTCAGGGATCCCTCCTAGATCAGAAATGTTCCTTGTTTCATCTTTAACATCTAACCTGTCACCTGGCACCTAGTAAAAGGTCATTGTTGTCAGTCCCATTGCTGCTGAGTTCATTATTATTGTCAAAATAATTTCTTCAGCATATATAAAACTGAACTGACTCAAGTTATGAGCTTAGGTATGAGCTTCTTTATTTTCCATCTTGTATCAGAAGCATTTCTGAATGCTTGCAGGACCATGTCAGCACTCAGCAATGTATATTAAAAGATGCCATGTACGTCTGAGTTAGCCTTGTGAATAAATTCCTCCTAATAAAAGAAAATGAGCTTTTATGATTAAGGGGTTTAGAAATAATCGAGAGGGTTAAAAATAAAACTAGTGGAGGCGGAGCAGACCAAAGAATAGCTACTGGCAAGCCTTCCAAAATGATGTCCCAGATTACAATTTCATAAGAAAAAGTAAAATAATTGCTTGCCAAGCCATATAAAAAGGACGAATTCTGGGAAAACTTAGAAACTAAACATTGATAGGCCTATAGAGTCTAGCTCCTCTCAATAGCATAAAACTTTTCCATTTTTCCTGGCCATTCTGAGTGCTCCATCCTGAATCTGATTTTCCATCGTCGTGGTGACATGGAAGCATCAGTGGTCTGGTCTTCATTACCCAAACCAGGACTGCTAAGTTTAAAAAAAAAAAAAAAAAAAAAAAGTTGCCCTAAGGAAACAGAAAATGAACTCTTCTAGCTTGCAAATACTCAGTGGAGTCCCTGCTCAGAACCTAGGTAATTCCAATCTTAGCCTGTTTATTTGTTGTTTCGTTGTTTCATGTTTCTCTCATCACAGCAGTCAAATCATGTCCCAATTCCTTTAAGCTAGATTTCAAAACTAATGAGTTAGAAACAAAATGTTCCTTCCTACATAGAATGCTAGCAGCTTTGTCTTCGTCTCCAGAAGGCTTAAAAATGAACAGCACTTTCAAAGTCAGAGAACAAACCTTCCTACTCAGCCCTGTATTCAGACCACTCCCACCCAACCTACAAGGTTGAGTCCAGGCCCTGCCATCCATAAGTCTGCTATTGGTCCAGCCCACACTAATGATCATCCTGAACTCTTGGTTGAGCCCATGTGGCTCAATGTTTTACTATTCTCTAATTGTATAAGGGAAAGGAGGAACCAAGTGGGAGGTAGTGGGAGAAGCTGGAGAGAAGAGCCAGTAAATCATGCCAGGGACTGTATATGGCACTCTCGTTTAACTTTGTCACAGCCCTCAGGTAAGAATTATCCTTCACCTTTTTCCCGATGAGAAGACTGAGGCTCATGAGAGGCTAAGAAACTTGCCCACAGCTCAGAGCCAGGAAAACAAAAATTCAGGATTTGAACCTAAGTTTCTGACTTCACAGTCCCTGCTCTTTCCTCTACATTATGGAATCAGTTTTAGTTCCTCTTCCACTTCACAGCCAAGCACAGATCATCCAAGGAATGAGCCCAGGAAGATGAAGGATATGGAAACCATGGCATGTTTCAAGAATAAACGGGGGCTTCCCTGGTGGCACAGTGGTTGAGAGTCCGCCTGCCGATGCAGGGGACACGGGTTCGTGCCCCGGTCCGGAAAGATCCCACATGCCGCGGAGCGGCTGGGCCCGTGAGCCATGGCCGCTGAGCCTGCGCGTCCGGAGCCTGTGCTCCGTAACGGGAGAGGCCACAGCAGTGAGAGGCCCGCGTACCGCAAAAAAAAAACAAAAGAATAAACGTATCAGAGATCTATTAGGTGTAAAGCAGAGCACTTAGAGCTTTGGAGACGTGCGGTAGAGATGCCCCTGCTAGAGCAAATACCACGTGGAGGTGTGATATCCAGAACAAAGAAGATAATTAAGCCTCTGTAGACTCTCTATTGATCAAACCACATCTGTAGTGTTGCCTGCAGTTTTAGTCACTGGGGAATGTGTGCTGTGGAATCCACAAGAGGAACATGAGGATATTCAGTCAGGAAAAGAGAACCCTTTAAGGAATCAAATACCTAAAGAATTATCTTTTATGAACAAGATACTTGAAAACTTGCTGTGCAACTCTAGAAAACAAAGCCAAAACTAAAGAAGCAATGCTACAGGAAAGCTCATTTCTGCTTTTGCTGTGTGGAAGAACTTTGACAGTTCAAACCATTCAAAAATGGAAGAAACCACCTCTGGACATTGGCAATTCCCATTGTTGATAGGTTCACACAGCCTGGAAGACCATTTATCAAGTATATGGTAGAGGAGATTTGTGGATGAGGCATTAAGAGCAGGCTAAAGACTTCTAAGATCTCATTCAACGCTGATTCTATGACTCTAACTGCATGTAACAGAGTTTTCTCCCATTGCAAGGAAATCTGTATTGGTTTCCTCTTTGCCATAACAAATGACCACAAACTTAGTGGCTTAAAACAATACAAATTTACTATCTTACCATTCTGTAGATTAGAGTCTGACACGGGTCTTCTGGGGTGGAAATCAAGGTGTCAGCAGGACTGCCTTCCTTTCTGTAGGCTCTAGGGAGAATCCATTTCCTTGCCTTTGCCAGTTTCTTGGCCCATGGTCCCCTTCCTCCAACTTCGGAGCTGCAAAGGCAGGCCAAGTCTCTCATATCACATCACTCCAACCTCCTCGTCTGCCTCTCCTCCATTCTTAACGACCTTTGTGATCGCATAGGTCCCAGCCAGATGATCCAGGATAGTGTCTCTATGTAAAGGTCTTGATTAGCAATTATAATTCCATTTGTAACCTTAATTCTCCTTTTCTAGGTAACATAACATATTCAGAGATCCCAGGGATTAGGACATGGATGACTTGGAGTCGGGGGAGGAAGAGGGAATTATTTTGACTATCCCAGTGACGTTCTGACAAATACCACCAGTACATCCCACAAGTTCAAGTTGATGTGTGACTTTGTCTTCTCTAAGGATCACAGGGGAGAGGATAAGGAATTGGCAAGAGGATATCAGGCCTCCAAGGGTTACTTGAGACTCAGTCTCTAACCCAAAACAACCAAATAAAATGGCAGAAAATATTTTCCTGTTGGGTAGAATTAACCTCTTGATATGAGCTACTAAATGACCCAAGTGAACAGTAACCCCCAAACGTACCTTGGGACCTAAGGCTTAGATAACTAGACAAAGAAATCACCTAATTTTTTTAAATTAAAATGCAGCTCTCCTCTCTTTCCTTTTGTCACCACCATATACTAGAAACTAGATGCTGCTTCCTTGTACCGTTCCTCCCCCATAGCAGACACTATACTCCTTCACCTTTCCCACACCTGTACCAGGCTTCAGAAGTCTTCTCCAGCCTGTGCCCCAGGGAGGCACTAGCAAAGATCAGAGTTGGCAAATGACAGAAAAACCTATCTGCCATCTCTTCAGGAAAGGCTCTCCGTTCCATGCGTTGGGGTTTAGCATTGTTGTTGTTATTGCTTTAGAAATGACTATGTACAAAGCAATGAACTAGAAATCTTGCATTCTGTACAATTCATAATCTTAGCTGGCTATGGAATACAATATATAGCACTTATTGCTATTTTGCTTCTTATGAATAGAATTTCTGATCTCACATCACACTTGCTTGTATTTACCTGGAGTTTTATCATTATACTAACTTAGAATCTCCATCACTTGAATCACAATGGAATTCCTGAATTGTTATTTCTTTTTCATAGGCATATTTATTGTGGAGTGTTTTTCTAAGAGTCCTTGTGGTCACCAGAAATGATCTATCAATCAGGACTCTTTCCATTACAGTTGATAGGAAACTCTTTTGCAACTAGTTGAAGCAAAAAAAGGGGGATTTATTGGCTAACATCCTGAAAAATCCAGGGATAAATCTGGGTTCGGCCCTTTCCAGAATCCTCAAATGATGCTGTTGGACTGTCTCACCCTCATTACTACTTCCCCTCTCTCTCCTGGTTGACTTTATTCTCCTGTATGCTCTAGCCTTGTGGGGACAAGATGGCTCCCAGCAGCTCTAGGCTTACCTCTCATCCTCCCAGAAACCCCAGTAGAAAAGAAAATGTTTCTTCTCTATATCTCCTTCCAAAAGTCCTGGACTGAATTTAATTTTAGTGGCTTATCATTGACCTAGCTCAAGTCGTGTGCTCACCTGTGAACCAATGATTATAACAAAAGAAATTCAAACCTCTGATTAGCCAGCCCTCAGCACCTGCCAACTCCTAGAGTAGGGATTGCATTCAGTGCCATTTGAACCACATGAAATAAAAGGAAGGGAGAAATGGATTCCCCAAGGAAAACTGGGATTCTGTTACCAGGATGGAAAACAGATCCTGGGTGGGGAGGAAATATCAGGCAATCACTATACTTGGACAACACTCAAGTCAGATTATTAGCTGTTTTCTGATTCAGTATTAGCTGAAAGCAGGACAGGGGAAATAATGTCATCATTTGAATAGGAGAGTGTTCAGAGTTTCAACTACAGTCCAAGGAAGTGGGACTTAGAGGGGACACCACAGCATAGGGGCCATGGGCAATTTGCATGACATTTTAGGATGAAAGTCCAAAAGATACTCAACAGCCACTGATAGAGAAGCACTCACCAAATTCACAAGCCTCATTCATTTTGCCTAACCCTGAAATAACTTCTGAATTAAGAAAATAAAATAAGAAGGCAAAAGAACCTCGGGTGAGGCAACCTAGCTTTGAGCCCCACTGCTTACAAGTGGTATGGTCTTGAGCATGTCACTTAACCTCTGAAAGCCTCAGCTCTACCTTCTGTAAAATGGGATTGATAATAATTCCTACCTCACAGAGAAGTAAATGTGATCATATGTGTAAGGATCATTTCTTAAGAAGCTACAACAAACCCTCCCATCCGCATGGCTGTTGCAATGAGACTGCTGCTCCTGTCTTCTATTTACCATCCCTTTGAACCTGGGCTGGCCCTGGGAATTGCTTTGTCCAGTAGCATGAGATAGAGTGATGTGTGGTTTCTAAGCTTAACCTACAAGAGACCTTGCAGCATCCATATTTGCACTTCTGGAAAATCCCTTGGAAGCCAGCCACCATGCCATAAGGAAGCTCAGGCTAGACTACAGAATAAGGAGAAGCCACTTAAGAGAAAGACTCTGGAGAGTGGGAGGCCATCTTGAATATTCCAAGCCCAGTCGAGCTCCCAGATGAAGGCAGCTGCACAAATATCCTCAGCTGCACCACCTGGAGCAGAACAGCCCAGCTGAGCCCAATCAACCCACAGAAACATGAGAAAAATACAGCGTTGTTGTTTTAATTTACTAAGTTTTGCGGTACCTTAGAACACAGAATTGGTAACTGAGACAACATGTAGACAGAGTGTTTTTGTGGTTCTTGCTGTCTTTTCCTCAAGAGGAATGTAATTTGCACTTCAGGCAGAACAATGCCTCATCTGTGGGGCTGCCTCCTGTTTTGCAGGACATTCCGCATCACTGGTCCTTACCTGCTAGATCTCAGCTGTGCTCTTCAGTCACTGAGAGAATCAAAGACATCTTCCCCCAGATCTAAACAAGCCCTGCTATGCATCAAATCCAAGAAGAGCACTTAACTTCTGGGAGAGTGAGGACTTCAGAGGTTAGCCTCACTAATCACAAGGCAGGAACTCTATTCTTCCTGTGCGTCCTGATCCTCATTATGAGTTGAAATGTCTTCCCTGGCATTTCATGCTGCCTTCAAAGAAACGGGCTGCATTAGGCCATACCCCAAATGAGCTTACAATGCCTATAAAATTATATGATACTATTTGATGTAAATAATGCAACCAGATGTGATAAATCCGCATACTTTGGCTTTGAAGGGGCTCCAAAGAAAACTGTCATCTACAACCAAGCACAGTTAATATAGGAATCATCAGCATTCTTTCTCTAATTTGTCCTATTTATGTAGCACTTTGGGGATCTGGAGAAAATAAGTAAGTGAACATTATTCTGGCTGCATTATCATCCTTGTCTTTTTCTCCTGATGAATCTCTGTAATGGAAACTCCTAATTTGACCAATTGACAACACAGGCAGGGTATTGTAGAGATGAAACTTCTCGAAGATAAATATCACTTTCCAGGAGGCAGAAGAGTTCAGAAGTGACCTCTTGAAAGAGAGTTGCCATTAGCCATGAATATCTATTCTTTGTAAACACCAGGGTAGATCAACCTTTATCTGTTAATTTCACCACAGTTGGATTCTAGAGCTTATATTTTCTTTCCCAGAGAGCTTCAAATTTCCAAGGGCAGCTTCAAAGGCAAGGTTCCATTCAGTCTGAAGAGTCAATACTCCTGTCTTAATAAGATTTAAAATATTCCTTCTACCCCATCCTTTCACCCACACCGACTCCCCCTTTCATATTTCCACTAGTTTATAATCTCATATCCCTGCTGAGGTATCCATTGAAATGGGAATGGTAATTTATTTAAGCATATCTCTGTCAATTCAGCTCTGAACAAAAGGTGCTAGTGTGCTGGACAGGCACACACCATCCAAAGAGGACACTGGATGCCAAGTTAGAATTTGGAACGACGCTTCCTAAAATAACAAAACTATACTTTAAGTCCTTGTAGTTTACTTACACAAGATTATACAATTTCCCCTGGGATCTTAGGGAAATGGAAAAAAGAAGTAATTAAATTATTAGAAAAGACAAAAGGTATTATACAAGACTGTGATGTCCTCTATGTTTCTTGTATAGCTATCTGTACATGGTACTACATGTACAAGCTGTACAAGTGGAAGAGGCAAAATGTAGTTCTCAGCTTTGAAAACTAACTGCTAAATTAAGGGAAAAGAGAAAGAGGGAGAGAGGGAGAAGAAAACCTAAATACTTGGTCTGCTAAAATTTAAACTGAAAATATTTTCCTTAGAAAAAATGCATATGCCATTTTTCAAGCAGGTAAAACAATATGCTACTTTTTATCCTGGTCTATTTTAGAAAAATCTGCTCCTCGGTAAATGAATAATATGTTTATATTTCAAGTATATTTTTAATAGGTAACATTTCAAGTCCATACAACATTTATTTTAATAGAATTTGATATTTTAAAAATAAGAAAAGAAGAACCTTCTTCACTTTACAAAAAGATTCACAACCAGGTTTCATTATGAACTAAGACCCGTTGGGAATTCTAGCATGATTACACTTATCAAAAGTTAATACATATACAAAGTTTCAGAATTCTATATTTTGTGTAAATTGAGCTATAGCCCTCTGGCTAGGGCTATAATCATTTTCAATTACTGAAATGTTAATCTCTCAAAAGTCCTCTCCTCCTCCCCACCCTAAATCTCCTGTAATTAATCTTCAGTGAGCTCTCCCAGAAGTCTCCTACATCAAAACCACAACTCTTTTTCCTAGTGCCAACCAAAGAAATACCAGAGGACAGACATTTACTTAATTAGGTAATGTGGTGCCATCAGCCAATCCAGTGAACTGGACATTTCAAACTGCAAAATACCTCAAAGGACCTGAAACATCTGACAGCCAATAATATTTACCTGTTGGAACTTCAGATAAAGTGTATGCGGTGATCTTTCTTTTTTAAAAAAATTGAACTCTTCTGTCCACTGTGGAATATAAAGAGCATCAGGGCAGTTATGCAGCCTAGATGGAACAAATATAGATCTATTAGCCAACCAACAGGAGGGAAAGAGGTCAACTTATATTAATTAATCACAGACCTTAGATCTGCCCATGTTTCCACAGCTACAAACTGTGGAGAGAGACAGAAGTCCACGTCTATCCTAGTCTGAAGCCGAGCTCTCTCAACACAGCCACACTTCCTCCCCATTTTCTTCTAGCTGTTTTCATCTGAATCATGAACATGATAAGTAAATGTGCTTTACGGCTAAATCCTGGTGGGATTGTTGTTGTGTTGTTTTTTTGTTGTGTTTTGTTTTTGTTTTATCAGAGTATAATTGCTTTATAATGTTGTGTTAGTTCCTGCTATACAATGAGATGAATCAGCTATATGTATACCTATATCCCCTCCCTTTTAGACCTCCCTCCCATCCCCCCCATCCAACCCATCTAGGTCATCACAGAGCACCAAGCTGAGCTTCCTGTGCTTTATAGCATGTTCCCACTAGCTATCTATCTTACACATAGTAGTGTACATATGTCAATCCTAATCTCCTAATTCGTCCCACCCTCCTCTTCCCCCGCTGTGTCCACATGTCTGTCCCCTACGTCTACGTCTCTATTCCTGCCCTGCAAATAGGTTCATCTGTACCATTTTTCTAGATTCCACATATATGCATTAACATATGATATTTGTTTTTCTCTTTCTGGCTTACTTCACTCTCTATGACAGACTCTAGGTCCATCCACATCTCTACAAATGACCCAATTTTGTTCCTTTTTATGGCTGAGTAATATTGCATTGAATATATATACCACATCTTTTTTATCCATTCAGCAGTCGATGGAATTTAGGTTGTTTCCATGTCCTGGCTATTGTAAATAGTGCTGCAATGAACATTGGGGTTTGTTGTTTTGTTTTGAGGGAGGTGCTAATGTAATTAGCTTCCACCAAGCTCATTTCTGTTTCTCTTGATCATGAAATATACTATATTTTTATTAAAATACAAAGAAAGGGGGTAAGGAAAGGCCATCAAAGAAGATGAAAGAAATTTAAGCAAACAGAAAGAAAGAAGTGAAGGATAAAGTGAAGCTTGGTGCAGAAGAGATAAGCCATGAATGAGGGGAAAAGAAGAGGGGATAAAATGGAAAGATCTAGAGGATGAAAGTACAAGAAGATTTAGGGACTTCCTCCCAGTGGTGGCAGACTGGGTAATTTGGGCCAACTCTCTTGCTGGAGGAAACTAAAATATCTTGGCAAAATATAAAAATCATGATCTTTAAAGTATCAAAAAGCTAAAAAGAGAGTGTGGAATTACCAAGCCAAAATCTACAAGAAAACAGAAACCCAAAGGTATGAGTCTGGCATTTTGCGGAAAGCATGTTGTCCAATCTAGGAGAAGCAGTAGTTTTGGCGTCTTCACAGGGACAAAATGTGCAGTAAGTACTTCTGATAGGGAAACTTATAAAGCTTCATTGAGAGACAGTAGGGGAGACCTAAATAAATGGAGAGGTATATCATGTTCACGGATTGAAAGACACAATATTGTATCAATGCCCCAAGACACAAATAAACCTATGTAACAGAATAGAGACTAGACATGGGCTCATTCATAAATGACATTTGGTATATTATAGATGTGGCACTCATGGGAGTGGGGAAAGGATGGCTGACACAATTGCATATCCGTATGAGGAAAATGAAGCTTGACTTCCAACCTCATACTCCGTCATTACCTACACACTACACACACACATTAGAAATTTCTTGCATTTGTACATTTGGACGCATGACATAAGAATGTTCATAGAAATACTGTGTGTAAGAGTACAATTTTTAAAAATCAAAACAACACAAGTCCATAAAGAGTAGAATGAAGAAATAAAATGTGGAATGTTTAGCCAGTGAAATACTGTGGTGCCATGAAAATGAATGTTACAATATGGATTAATCTCAAACATAATGTTAAAAAATTTGGTTACAGAAAAACAAAAATATGATTCTGCTTATACAATATAAAAATCGTGCAAAACTAAAAATATACTGTTCAAAGATGTAAACACATATCATAAAACTATATAAAAATAAGGAACTGATAAATGCAAAATTCAGAAGAGTGGATACCTCTGGAGAAGAAGGAGGGGATGTGGAAAGGCACTGACAATAGAATGTGGTTCTTTTTCTTAAATCAGGTGGTAGGTGCTAGATAGTCCTTGTATTCTGACTATTTTTTCGTATGCATTCACAAGTTAATAGAAATGTAACAAATATACCCATTGGCCCAATACCAAAGGGCCAAGTTTGAACTGTATATTCAGATGAAGCCAAAACCAAAACTGAGATCACCATCACAGAATGAAATTCTTGAGACAAGAATACATCTGAAAATTTTTCCGCAAAATAAATTGAATCATCACTTCAATCTTATTGCTTAAAACATTACTTCTCAAATGTTAAACACTCACATTATAGTGCAGAAATAATCATTTCCTAGCTCTGCTGACTTCCAGATTGCTCCTATGTGTGGTCAATGTACCACACACTGACAATATCAAATAGGTTAGCAAAAGGGGAAGATATTTTTTGCCAACTCGCGTCAGAATAGGCTACTGCCGGTAGTAATGTTGCCCTCCCACTCTAGGAGCAACTGGATTCAAGTCATCTTGTCTCCTCTGCACATTCTGGACTTAAAGCTTTGGGCAATAGTAATTATGCAATCTCCTTGAAGCTACCTCACAAACAGAATCTCTGTGCATTGCTTGAAGAAGATGCTTTCTGAACATTTTCAGAAGCAAAGGAATTTTTTTGCTCTCACTTATACTTTTTTATTTTTAATATTATGCATGAACATACTATTTTAATTTGCCCTTAAACCTTGGATCTAAAAATGTGGCAGGAGAGTACCATAACTGACTTTCAAGATAAAAAAAATAGTCTCTGAATTTCTATTCACAACCTTAGCTTTCACTGGATGCACAGCAATTTCAGCATCTTCCCTGGAGAAGCCTAAGAAATGAATCCTTATAGCAGGTCTCATGCAGAAATACCTGCACTCTCAAGCTCATCTGTTAGGTTACTTCTTCAGCAGCATGCAGTTCATCAGCAAATGAACGGTTTTATCTTCAAGAAACACATTGATTCTAAGTCCTGCTTGTTGGTATTGTTATGTGTTCAGGTAGACTTTTAAACATGTAGTATTTCTTCCATTCTATTTGAATATTTTGTAGGAGTATTTGGCAAGGCAATTCCAAACCCTCTTGGATGTCATGGTGTCTGTCTGCTGAGGAAGGATAGTAAGTGGCCCACTACCTTACCGCCAGTAATTTTATGATGGTACCTCGTACTGTAATTCCTTTCTGAACACACAAGTTAAGGATGCAAACATAGGATCTTATCTTCTAAGCCTTAAATCATTCATACCCTTCATGGTGTTCTTTGCAATGTCAATGACAATACATGATGCTGCATTGAATTTCCTTTCTAAGAATATTTCTTCTATCATATTTTTGCTATGTTGTCGCCTATTTGAGATCCAGGCATCTCTCAACAAGCTAGTAAGCCAGAAGTGGTCAGTTCAGAAACTCCAGAAATGACACTGGAGTGGGCATCGGGTGATTTGTCTTCTAAAACCGAACACCAAAGCCACAGTTTAAATGGCATATTTTGAGCCAAATCATGAGATCAAAGCTAAGGTTTAGAACCTTAATAATTTTTAATACAATAATTACAAAAATAAAGAGATAAAGTTTAAAACCAAAGGGATTCATGTATTCCTTCAACAATTTTTTATTGAGGAATTGCTGCATGCCAGACATTGTGTCAGGCTCTGAGAGTGAGGTAATGAACCAAACAGATCAAAGTCCCTCACCTCATGGAGCTTACGTTGTTTTAGTTTAGAGGGGGTAATGGACAAAAATTAGCAACAATATACAAACAAGTGTCACGTGTTGATAAATGTCATGTGGAAAATTAAGCAAGGAAAAAGAATCACAAGTAGGTGGAGGAGGGGAGGAGGGGAGTGCTATTTCTTAAAGCATGCTCAGGGAAGTCCTCATGGATAAGGTGACATTTGAATAGAGAAAGTAATAAAAACATACTGTATTTGTAAGCTTTCAAAAGCAGCACTTTTTAAAATGAATATGTAAAGGTATATCAGGCTCATGAAACTAGAGAATAGAGTTTCATAAAATTATTATCAGACAAAAACAGAATCCAAGATCTAAAGTTGTTTATAACAGCAAAAAAAAAAAAAAAATGCTAACTTAAAGACTTATTAAAAGGAGAATTGTTAAATAAACTATGGTAAATTTAAAAAATTAAGTGATGGGTGGCCATTAACAAATGACACAGCTATCCATATCATATTATTGAATTTCAAAAGTAGATTACATAATATAATATAAAAAAATTATTATCTATATATGGATTTTTAAAGTCTGGAGGATTACACAACAGACTTTTAATAATGGAACATCAGGGGAATAAAATTCTTGGGAGCGACAAGAAGATCTTGGCTTCCACTTACACAAGTCTATATTATTTTAAAATTTTACAGCAAACATTTATCATAATAAAATTGCTGCTGCATAAGTGTTTTTAAATAACTCAAGGGAAATCAAATGATTTTATACTGACGAAGAGTACAACTCAAATTAGGGATATTATTTTCATGACCTTTCTTTACATAAAGCAAAAACATTTAATAAGGCAAGAATAAAGTCACATAGGGCTTCCCTGGTGGCGCAGTGATTGAGAATCCGCCTGCCGATGCAGGGGACACGGGTTCGTGCCCCGGTCCGGGAGGATCCCACGTGCCGCAGAGCGGCTGGGCCCGTGAGCCATGGCCGCTGAGCCTGCGCGTCCGGAGCCTGCGCTCCGCAATGGGAGAGGCCACAGCAGTGAGAGGCCCGCGTACCACCAAAAAAAAAAAAAAAAAAAAAAAGTCACATAAATTTAATAACAGTAGAAGGATTTCACTTACTATTCTGATTTTCAACAGACCAACTGGGCAAAATAATGATAAATATGATTTAAATTCTGTCATTAGTAAGACTGATTTAAGAGCTGGTAACTAACCCTCAATTCTATAGAGGAAACAACTTTTCAACACCCATGAAAAAAACATAAAAATTTGTCACATATTATACTACAAAGAAAGTTTTTATAAATTTCAAAGAGAAGAAATTGTGAACTTCTTTGTTCACAATGCAAAAAACAATTGGTAAGGTTTTGAAACTGACAGAAACAAAATTTAACCACTTAGAAATTAATTAAAGGCCCTTCTAAGTAATTCTTAGGTCAAAGAAGAAAATCAACTCTTACATAATGTTTAATACTAAGTAATAATAATAACACTACATCCTAAAATGTGTGAAAACAACCCTAGCTGTTATCTGAAGGAAATTTATATCACTAAAGGTTTGTACAGAGGAAAGTGGCTCACAATAAAGTACTGAACTAAAGAAGCAAAGAAAAAACAAAATCAATGTAAAAAAAAAAATCAACCAAGGAAAAAAAGAAATTTGTAAAAGTAGAAATTAACAAATTAGTAAAATAGTGGAATTGATCAAGAGCAATTTCTCTGAAAATACAAATAACGTAGAAAACAAAACAATATTTTCAGGTGCTACACGTGAAGATGTTTCCAGGGCTCCACGTTTTAAATTCCTTAAAAAATGACAAAAAATTCATGGAAGAGTTCTGAAAATAGTATGGTTTTTTTGTTGTTGTTGTTGTTGTTGTTTTTGTGGTACGCGGGCCTCTCACTGCTGTGGCCTCTCCCGTTGCGGAGCACAGGCTCTGGACGCGCAGGCTCAGCGGCCATGGCTCACGGGCCCAGCTGCTCCGCGGCACATAGGATCCTCCCGGACCGGGGCACGAACCTGCGTTCCCTGCATCGGCAGGCGGACTCTCAACCACTGCGCCACCAGGGAAGCCCTATTTCTAAACATCAGGTTTCAATTGAAAAAATAATCCTAGCCCCAGCATCAACACTATTATTCACCCCACCCAGTCATAAGGTAGATGAAGTCTATTAACTGCTACATTGGGCAATTGGGATTGACATGTATACACTGATGTGTATAAAATTGATGACTAATAAGGACCTGCTGTATAAAAAAATAAATAAAATAAAATTCAAAAAAATTTTAAAAAAATAAAAAGAGCTTTGAGTGTGAGCCTCCATCCGGCCTCAAACCCACTACTGACTTGGAAGTGGACCGAAGTACTAAGTTGTTCAATTTAACCTGCACATACAAGTCACCGCTTGTATCCCTGTGGGGTGCTTAAGGACAGCGTGGTCAGATTCCATTTGTTTCCAAGTATTTTCATCTGTGAAAACTTAGTCCAGTCCAAATGCAAGCATCAATTTCATATATAATTCAGGTTTTCCCTTTCCAGGGAAAACCTGGATCCAGGGACTTGAAACAGAGAAGGGACACGGTCTCTTCTTTATACTCCTCCTGTTTACCTTTTTAAAGCTTCTAGCTTTTCCAGTGCAGAGGAAAGAAAGAGCACCTGTCTCAGACTGTCTGGTTCCCTGACCGGGAAAGGTCACTTTTCTTTCTTGTTCATTGTCACAATCCCTCTGAACCACTGTACCCTCAGAAGCAAACATCCAAATGCTGATTAAGGCCTCTCCACCCAGCCTGGTTCCCTGCTGTGGGAGAGCAAGTTCCCTTGAAATCTTTCACTCACCCTTCTCCTTGGTTCCATCACCAGCAATCCACCTACAGCTTCTGTTGCCAGAGTTCCAGAAGGTCCAGCTGGCAAACTCTTGGGAGAGTGAAGCCCAGCGAATAGCTCAAGCATCCTCGGGAAGGTCCAGATGACCCATGGGTACCTCATTAGTCAGCCGTGCCAACTGCTGTGAGTGCAGCCCTCTCCAATCACCCGACCCACCACCTGGCCCTGCCATTGCCTTCCAATTCGCTTATCCTCCACTCAGGTAGGGACACGTGTAGACTGTCAGTTCCACTGCCCAAGCAGACGTCCAAACAGGGAAGGAGGAGCTAGCCTCCTCCATTCATGGGCACCTCCTAATCTTTAAAAATGAGTCTCTTCTCACTGTCCCCAGCCTGAGCTTGCGGAAGATGGTAAACCTCTCATCACAAATACCGCATCCTCTAGGAGACCCGGCTCTCAAATGACTCACTCCCTTTCCCAATCCTCTTGTTACACCGGCTGAGGTGGGGCAGTGGACTGGTGGCTGGTGGTTATACCAGTTCTGCCATATCTTAGAACGTCCTGCTCAGAGATGGCCCTTGTTATAATGTTCGCTGATTTGTGCTTTGGCCAAAATTCAAACCCAAGGTGAAAAGTCCCATTCAGCATCCTATTACAAACACATAATGATTTCTCCATGAGTCCTACATCATCTACCTAAACAGTGAATTCACTCTTTGATTCTATCCCCTGGTTCAAGGCTCAGTGAACCCTGAGCAATGAAATGGACCTGGCTTGTCTCCTGTCAACCTTCACAGCCCCTGTACCCCTTGCCTCTGCCTGGTGGTGTCCCTGAGAGAGGAGAGAGGGAAGCACCACAAACTCTGGCTGACACAGGCTCTTTAATCATAAAAAGTCCCATCTTCCGGTCCTATCACATGGTTACCACCTTTGGAGCAGTGGCTATAAGGTAACCAGCCACACTGTTGGGCCAGAAATGCCAGGTTCCATCCAATAAGATATCTAAACCTCCTGGGGTTTGAAGTCAAGGATAAATTAATGACTATTTAGTTGCTGGGAAGGAAACCAGATCCTGGCAGGTAGTCTGACCACACCAAACCCAACTCTCCAGTTCCCTAAGGGGCCTCACATTTCCCAGAAGTTTTCTTACCAGTAAAGTCCTTTCACACCTTATCCCATCACCTCAATCCTTCTACCTGCAAATTGCTCCCAGGAAAAAGAGCACCTCATGGGATGCTGTGTAGGGCCACAGAGAATCCAGACCATTCAAAAGAAATTCTCACAGCAGGATGCTGACTGACTCTTACAAAAGGAAGAAATGACCTCCAAGCTGGGTTAAACCAAAGCCCCAGAGAACCTGTTGCTGAGATAATCAGCTGCTGGGGTAGAATGGCAGCTTGGCATTATCCAAAGTGATCTTGCTTCAAGAATTTGAAAAGCCTTACTTGTTACTGAGTCACCTGCAAGGCAAAGGCTCCACTCTGGTTCACTATTACTTAATTCCTTTCACAGCTCTCCCCCTAACCTCACAAGAGGAAATCATGTGTGATTACTGAGCAAATGCTGATATAGGATTTAGTTGCTGAGTGAATGCTGATATATGATTTAGTACGATGTAAGGAAAAGAATGAGTTGTTGGATTACTATTATCTATTCCTCTCAGGACGTAAGGGTACAGCAAACTGGCAGTTAAAGGTCTCTGGTAAGGAGTGAGCATACTCTTCTTCTGATTTTTTTATAAGATATCTCTGCAGATAAGGTAACAATGTAAGAGAAGTTGGAGAAAAGTTTAAATGAGTCTATGGGAGCTGATATTCATTGTGTGACGTATAATGTTAATGTTTGCGGCTCCATGCTGCAATGTGTAACACTAGAGTATCTCTAACTTTGCTTTCCAAATGTTCAACTTGGTTGAATGGTGGCCCCCCAAAAGATATGTCCACATCCTAATACCCAGACTCTGTGAATGTGACATTATTTGGAAAAGGGGTGTTTGCAGATGTAACTAGGTTAAGGATATTTAGATGAGATCCCCCTGGATTATCCAGGAAGGCACTGAATCTAATGACAAGTATCTTTATAAGAGATAGAAGAGATAATACAGACACACAAAGACAAAGAGCAGAAGCCCGTGTGAAGACGGAGGCAGAGATTGTAGTGATCCAGCCACAAGCCAAGGAGTACCTACAGCCATCAGAAGCTGGAATAGGCAAGGAAGGATTCTAGAGCCTTTGGAGGGAGCTCCATGTTGATTTCAGAGCTCTGACCACCGGAACTATGATAACATGGTTTCCTCTGTTTCAAGCCACCAAGTTTATAGCAATTTGTTACATTAGCCAAAGGAAACTAACACCCATTATAACATCAACATTATATTCAACCTATTATTGATCAATACATAGTAGAGAATGACAATGGAGGATTGGATTAATAGGATAGGTGGGCTGAGTACATACACAGGTCTGCCCCAAATCCCTAGAAATGACAGAAAAACGTTTGTGTTTATTTTATCTACCATAGAGGTACTCTCAGGGAGCCATAAATTACTTTTATATATTGCCTATAAAATGAGATTGGATTTCAAATAAAAACCAAAGCCCCAAGAGGAGTGATGTCACCAAGATGACAATACCAACATACAAGACCTTAGCTCTGTCCCCTAACAAAAATCAACAATTAGACAGCTATCCACAAACGAAAACAGCTCTGGGAGAACCCGGGGGTCCACTTAAAAAACTTCAGCAGAACAGTGAAACAAAAAACCAGAGAATAACCACATAAGAAAAAGAACAAAGACTGCTTCATTTTGCCTTCAACATCCATCCCATTGCTTAGTGCCAAGAGGGAACTTCCCAGCTAGAAAGAGGAAACGAGGAGCAGGGCGAGCGACTAGATTCCCCAGCCTCTGGGACAGGCACAAAGGTCCTGCTTTAGTTTCACCCCACCCAGATGGGCAACGCTGAAAGGTACAGAGATGGCTAAGAACACGGAAGAAAAGTGAGGGCTGCCAAGAGCAGTCACAGAGCTAGAGTGATTGTGGTTCTTAGTGACCTGCAGACAAACCCAGCAGATTTCATCAATGAAGAGACTAATGGCCAGCACAGCCACCACGGACCCCCTGCAGATTTCATCAGCCTTTGCCCCACAGATATTCATGTTCGCTGGTGCTCCCAGCCCTGCAACCCCACTGGAGCCTAGGATTCACATTGCCCAGGCCTCTGTGTCTCCATGAGTACAAGACACCAGCCTAGACCCCCGCAGCTGAGCCCCATCGCCACGCACACGCTCAGGGCTAGGTACTCCATCTGTACCTGAAGCCGCCTCCCCGCACCTCCAGGAGACTGCAGCTACAGGAAAGCACACCGACAGCCCAGATTTCACAGCTGCCCGTGAGCCTGTAGTTGGCCACGGCCCTTGCTGCCTGCCTTGGCTCCCGTCACAACATGTGCGTCTGCATCCGGCCCCTGCCACTGCACAGACACCCGCAGCCAAGGATACGAATCTCACCTGCTCCGGCCATCACTGCTGCCTGCCCTGGTCCCTGTGTTCATGGCAGCATTGTTCAGAATAGCCAAGATATGGAAACAACCTAAGTGTCAATGAATGGAAGAATAGATAAAGATGTGATACATGTATATAATGGAATACTATTTGGCCATGAGAAAGAAGGAAATCCTGCCATTTGCAACCACATGGATGAAACTTGGGAGCATTATGCTAAATGAAATAAGTCAGAGAGAGACATATTGTTATGATGTCACTTACATGTGGAATCTAAAAAAGCCAGACTCATAGAAACAGAGAGTAGAGTGATAGTTACCAGGGGCTGGGGATGGGGGAAATGGGGAGATGTTGGTCAAAGGGTGCAAACTTCCAGCTACAATATTAACAAGTTCTGGGGACCTAATGTATAGCATTATAATTATAGCTAATAATACTGTATTATATTTGAAATTTGCTAACAGAGTAGGTCTTAAGTGTTCTCATCACAAAAAAGAAATTGTAATTATATGACAGGATGGAGGTGTTAGGTAATGCTATGGTGGTAATCATTTTCCAATGGATAAATGGATCAAATCAACACATTGTATACTTTAAATTTACACAGTTTTATATGTCAATTATATCTCAATAAAGCTGGGGGGAAAATTAATTAGTTTCAAAAAATGACCCAAACCTGTACATCAGAGAACTTCTGCAAAAGACAGCAGCTACTCTGGGGACACTCAGTTCTGAAGTGGTGGATAAGGAGAGCCTACAGGAGCCTGAAGATGAATTCTTGAGGTGATTTGTTGAGGTTCCACCAAAGGTCCATTAGGGAGGTCAGTCATTCTCCCCGTGGGCAGGTGGTGAGCTAGTGAGGTCATCAGTCCCCAGGTAGCAGCAGTGAATGTGGGCTCTTGGCAAGGACCCAGGTTGGATGGTGATGTCTCCACCCCTAAAAGACCAGAATATTCTGAATGCAGGGAATCCTCCCCTGAAATCACTGGAGGCAGTCAATCTGTGATAAACAGATGCAACATTCAGAGGCATGATAACAGGAACTCCCACATTCATAAATTAGCATGCCAATTATAAGAGGAGGTGTCATATAACCAGGAGTCACTAATAATATAAGAAACGCAAATACCGTGAAAGAAGCATCACAGCATAAATTGAGAAACTTATACACAAATGTGACTGAGTTGCTAGTTGCCTGACCAATATCCATTCTCCCCTTTTCCTTACTACCAGAATCTTGATTGATTGATTGAACAATTTAACAGAACTCTATCTCTCAACCATGTTAGAGGACATAGATCTGGCCCGTAAGATGAAAGTCTGCTGCATATTTCTGGGTAAGTTTTGCTTCCCTAATTGTAACAGAGCTGACCGGTTGTCTCCTAATATTCATTTTTCTCTTCTTTAATTTATTTCAGAACTCCTGATTTTAGCCAAGCCAATGAAAGCATTAGGAGAGAAGGGACTAAGTTCTGGCCAGTGGATGTAAGTTCATATCCTCCTCACTTTCCCACTTTCTTGGTAGCTGGAATAAAGAAATGATGGCTGGATCTTGAGCAGCCATATTGAATCAAATTTTTAAAACCACATATTTTGGATGGAAGAACAAAAAGATTAAAGGAACCTAGGTTCCAGAACCATGTGATGGAATGTCACCTCTGGACCACCTACCTCCGGATTTCATTAATACACAAGATAGGTAAGTTTTTTCTTTAAGTCACTATAATTTGGGAATTTTGTCATGATTTTTTTATTCTAATATAGACACCAAACCCTCCTTTGTATTCTATCTTTTCTATTCTGGCCTGAAATGCTGTGAAGTGCAAGAG
Source organism: Kogia breviceps (assembly GCF_026419965.1). Classification (NCBI taxonomy): domain Eukaryota; kingdom Metazoa; phylum Chordata; class Mammalia; order Artiodactyla; family Physeteridae; genus Kogia; species Kogia breviceps. The sequence continues at coordinate 56,786,090 of NC_081315.1, forward strand.
CCACCTTACATCCATGAGAATGAAGTCCACATACTCAGAATTGTAGGCTAAAAAGATGGAAGGAGGCTAATCCCCAGATGACAGTCCTGGATGCTCATTTACAGACTTTTTAATTCATGAGAAAAATACACCTATTACTTGTTCAAGTTACAGTTTATTGTGGTTTCTGTTACTTAAAACTGAATACCATCCTATCTAATACATCTCAAAGGAAAAGAACTTTGAAAAAAATTGTTTGTTGTATCCATGAAATAAGAACAGGTTGTTATGAAAATGAACTGTAATCAGTCTTGAAAATGTAAATAGCCAAATAACAAACTGAATGGACATTGCTGTAGAACAAATTAATGAGCTCTGATAGCAGATTGAGGAATTCTGTATCATAGTGTAACAGCCAAAGAAATGGAGCGTTATCAACACAGTTGTATTATTTTTCTAGGGTATAGTAATAAAGTACCACAGTCTGGGTGGCTTAAACAACAAAAACTTATTCTCAGTGCTGGAAGCTAGAAGTCCAAGATCAAGGTATCGACAAGATTACTCCTTCTGAGAGCTATGAGGAAGAATCTGTTCTATGCCTCTCTTCTAGCTTCTGTTGGTTTACTGGCAACCTCTGGTATTCCTTGGCTTATAGATGAATCACACCAATCTAAGTAGCCTCAGCCTACTTCATTCTTCTGTAACCCCATCACAGGGTTGTTATGAGGATAAAGTGAGCCAATAACTGTAAAGCACTTAGAAAGGTGCCTGGCACATAGTAAGTGCTCGGTGAATCTTAGCTCTTGCTCCAAACCTGATACCAACTACCTTTACTTAACACACTATTCTACTGGTAGACAATTTAGCCTGAGCTCAGTAGGGTGGTTCGTCTGATATTGGCCAGACTTGCTCTTGCAGCTGCAAACAGCTGCAGTCAAATTTAGGTAATTTTGCTTCTGCAGGTTACCTGATCCAGGATGGTGCCATTGATATATCCGGTGACTGACTACCTGTCACCATGGCCATGGGTCATGTGGCATTTAGGAAGCCTCTTATTCCCCACCAGGCTAGCTTAGCTTTTCACATGGTGGTTAGAGGTTTCCAAAGAGACTGAAGTCTTCTTAATGTCTAGGTTTGGAGTTGGAACAGCATCATATCCAGTGTATTTTATTGGAACAAATCACAAGACCAGTTCATATTCAAAGAGTGGGGACATAGACTTCACTTCCTGATGAGAGAATCGAGAGTCACTTTGCAAAACAGCATGCATCCAGGGAAGAAGAAGAATTGCAGTCATTTATATAAACAATCTACAAAATTAAGTTAATATATCTTAACTTAAATCTAAGTATCAAACAAATATTTAAGTACTTATTAAATGCCAACACTATGCGAAATGGTTTTGCTTTTTTCTTTCCTTTTGAAATTCAAAACTTTATTTGAAAAGAAGCCTTTTAGAAAGAAATTAATTCTTTTGTTCTTAGTAATTGTGTGTTTGTGGGAGAATGTGTGAACACGTGTAATAACAAACCGTCAAATTCAGCTCATTGATCCTTAGTCTTTTCCATCTATGGCAACATGCTGAACTTATTCTTTAATTTTAATTCCTCTCTAAATAAAACTGAAAAATAAAATTCTAGTTTCGTTTTAAATGCATAAAGTAAAAGGAAATTTTATCTCCTGATTTTTTTCAACTTGTCATGAACATCTTCACAATGTACTAAACCCAACTTTGCAATATACCAATCACATCACCTTCCAAAGTAAAAGAGTAACTTGACTTTTTTCCTCTACTTGACAGTAGAAACAATAAATAATGAAAATTGGAAAAGAATCTAACAGTGTTCTGGCTCCCAGTCTCTCTTTCTCCAAATGCATAAATCATTATTCAAATGATTAATACATTCATGATCAAGCTTACCAGAATAAATCATTTATAATTCCACCCTTGACTATCTAGATTCATTAGTGCTTTTAAGCAAATTAATGTCTACACATTCCAGGGCCTAACAAAGTGTTATAGTCTTCCTTATTACTTTACGTATTGACTTGCCAATGTTTATTCTAGTAATAGGACTTGTTTTCTCTCCTCCACTTCCAAATTTGGCATGGTATATATCCACCCTCTTTCTAAGGCCTGGTTCCATATTATGTGGGATAGTAGAAGAGGATCTTTTGAAATACAACTGGAAAAAAGAAGAAACATATTGACTTTTAGCAGAAGAAGAAGAGGAAAAGACGACATGATAGCAGACACTTTTAAGTCACTTAAGACATGCCAGACACTCTTCTAAGTAATTTACACACATTAATTTATTAATCCTCACAAAATCCTACATTATGGGTGTATTTATTTTCCTCATTTTATAGAAGAGAAAACTGAGGAACAGAGGTTAAAGCCTTGCCCCGGGTCACACAGCTAATTGGCAGAGGTGGAATCAGGACCCAGGCAATCTCGTTCCAGAGCTCATCAATTTAATCATCACATGATCTCCATAAAAACACCCAGGAAAAAAGCTGAAATTATGAAAGATCCAAAGATAGTATAGATACTTGATCCTGAGGCTAGACCAATGAGTGACATTTCCATTCATTCTTTTTTATTCCAGTTTCATCCTGGGGAAAATCAAATGCAGCTGAATGACTGATACTCAGGGCCAAAAATAGAGTAAGGATTGAGGTTTAGAGCTGTGGTTATGGGAAGAGGTCTTTGGAGAGACAAGGTGGATCAAGGTGAAGAGAAGGAACCCATAAGGGAGATGCTTGCTCCTGGACTAGATTGGAAGAGGTGGCAGCATTAGGGGACCACACAGTATCTAGTGAAGGAGCACCACACCCATTCAGGATGGTGGAATGAGCTGAATGAAGTAAATGAACCACTCACACTTTCCCACCCCAAGGAGGGACTTAACTTGGATGGATGACCACTGACTTCAGCCTGCAGTAAAGATCTGTCTGCATATCACCTGGATCTGCTAAAATAAAACTGTCCCCCAGTAATGTTCTCTAGCACCCCACCCTTCCAAGATTAAGAGCATAAGGAGAATTATCATACCTTGACAAACTGCAAAACGTCTCTTTCACCTTCTCTCTTTCCCAGTCCTCTCCCCCCTTTACTGTTTGTATTGACATGCAAACAGTCGTTCCCTCCAAATGAAATGCATATGCTAATTTATTTGATGGATGACAAAATAGTTCTAAAATAAAGTACCAATACTCTATAAATGGTCACCAGTAAAGGGTCTTAGATTTTTCTAATAATTTATAGTAATGTCATATATAAGGATGACATTATGTTCAGAGAAGCAAACCAGTTATAAACACAATCAAGATAATCCAAAGAAGGATGAGAGAAAGCAGGATTACATTTCCAGGCAAAACAGCACAGATCCCTACATCCCTGGAGCAAACCTATGCCCTATGGCAGAGAACTGCTCTCAGTTTGAAATACATCTCTTGACATTCTACTGGCTAGAGGCTGAGCATTCACATGGGACAAAACAACCTGAGCTGCCCATGACAAGCTGGGCAATGTCTGATTCATTGAGTCACAGTGTTTATGCTACTTGGAGACCAGGCTTAGGCAGGTCCAGAAGGTGTAACTCATGTGAACAGGAGACCCAGATTTCTACTACTGTTGGACTGATGCCTCTCCCTCTCCACATGCACGGCTTCTTGAGAAGCTCTCTGTGAACAAGCATCAGAGGAAGGAAAGACTTAGCTCACAGGGGAGTCAGCATGATATGATGGTGTTAGTTGGAAATGTTCTGCTGCCACATTACAGCTTCACTTGGGGACGCCTCAGAAAACACTGGTGAGGGCAAACCCTCCAGTGGGCAGATTTCCAAGAACTATAGCTGGTTGGAGAGTTGGCCTGAGGTATGGATGTAAACAGGGACTCGGACATTAACAAATGGTTTGGCTAATTTTTCAGGGCCTTGATGGCAGCAGGTCTGAAAGGTCAGTTACTGTGAGGTCTGGTGAGAAGGGCTATGGATGGATGGATGAGAGTGGGCACAAAAATGAATGTTTGTGCCTCCTGGGATTGTTCACCAGAAATTATCTACTGCAGAGGAGGAGCTCAGAGAGCGATGGACAAGATGATGCATTCTATGGGTGTCAGCCAAGCTCGGAAGGACACCTCAATATGAACCGTGTGAATGAACCAAGTGTCTGTGGTGGCAGGGATGGCAGCTCTGCATGGGCTCAAAAACATAGGTTCCCTCCCACCAAGATGAATCTAGCTACTGCCACTGCTGAGTACTCAACCCCCAGATGCAGAGACCAGTGCTGAGCCCTCAATATGGCACCATTCATCATTAGACACCTTCCACCTTAAAGGGACATTGGTTTATCTCTATCAGAATCAATATTTACTCCGGATCATGTTCCCTGCCTGCATTGCCTCTGTCAGCTCCAGCATCTGGAGGTTCACAGGATCCCTAATCCATCAACATGGTACTCCATACTATAACACCTCAGACAAAGGGGTCCATTTTAAGGTAAAGGAGGTATGACAATGGGCCCATGACCACAGGATTCACCAGTCCTACTATGTCCCCCATAACCAGAAGCAGAAGACCTGAAAGGACAATGGCAGAGCCTATGGAAGACTCAGATAAAGAGCCTGCTTGGGATACATAGTTGGGGCACTGTTCTCCAGGGTGAAATATATGCACAGGATCAAATGGCAATGTGATATATGGTGCTCTGTCTCCAATATCTCAACCCCATGGATCTAGGAACCAAGAGGTGGTGGCAGGGGTTGTTCTTCCCACTCTTAGTCTCTCTAGAAGAATTTTTATTCCTTGCCCTAAAAAGTCAAGCTCTGTGAAGTTAGAGTTTCTATTTCTCTTTGGGGTGGGGATTGGGGGAGGTGGCAAACACTTCCACCAAGTGACACCAGAAGGATTCCATTGACTTGGAAGCTGTGATTATTAGCACCTGGCCACTTTGGGCTCCTTATGATCATGGACCAGCAGGCAGAGAAAAAGGTACTTCCTGCTGACGTAATCAACAGTGATTACCTTGAGGCATTCAGGTTGCTACTACACAATAAGATAAAAGGATTATTTGTTGAACCCAGGGGATTCAGCGGGTCATTTCTTAATACCACATTGCTCAGTAATAGCTATTCACAGACAGTTACGGTAACTCCTACAGACCACAAAGACAAAGCGACCAAGCACTCAGACCACTTAGGGAGAAAGGGCTGGAACTCCTACCAGACTAGCAACAAAGACCAGCCAATGTGTTTGCCTAGGAAGAAGGAAATCTAAAACGGGGGGTTAAAGAGGCTGGTGATGGGTATCAATTATGTCCTTGGGGTCAGCTATAGTTAGTAGCTTAGTTCACTGACCGGCTTTTAGTGTTTTTAGGAGATTGCAAGTGACGTGGATTCTGTGACCAACTGAGTTTGTATCTCCCCTCTCAGGGACAAAATGAGAGGCAAACAGTCTTGTGAGAAGGCTCACTGCTATGGCATGAGAGCCAGAGCACAGAGGTTGGTCTGACAGTGATTTACACACAGCTGTGTGTCTCCCCGGATCTGTTCAGCCTCATCTGCCTCCTGGGCCCCTGACCACTTCACCGTCCAGCTTTGTTGGCTGTCTTGGCCTCTCTCCGGATGAAGGCCAGACTCTGCTAGAAGCAACAGCTCAGGTCCCCGGATCTGACCCAACCAGACCCACAAAAGCTCTAACTTCTCCAGCAGCCACCCACAGAAGCCAGGTAGCAAACCCAGAACTGTTCGGGAGTTAGTTCATGCCTCATGGGGCAAAGAGTAAACAATAAGAGACGGAAAATGGGAAAGAGCTGTCAGAAGAATTCTTCTCCCTTCCTTTCTCTGAGGTGCTGTGGTCCTCTATGGTTTGGCTGGAAGCATGCCACGTAAGTGAGTACCTGACTGTGTTTTCTCATGAAGCTGTGGCCAAACCGATAATCACCACCTTATATCTGTCTCCCCTCCCTCCGTGTCTCACATCCCTTTTCCCTCTTAGTATACTTCAATTACACTTCCCAGTAAAACTTTAGCCTCTGAAGCTTTGCCTAATTTTCTTTTTCTAGGGAATATGGGTTGAAAAAGATATCAGACGCAGGGGGCTGTTTCAAATGATGAGGATGCCACCATTGATACCACCTTGCTAAGTCATGTCCTTCAAGTTTGTAAGGATGAGAAAAATAGAACACCACTGCATTAAACTTAGGAATATTTGACCTAAATTTGATCCTAATTCTGCTATGTACTGTGTGATCTTGAGTGATTCACTGAACCTCTCTGAGCCTCGTTTCCCCATCTGAATCAACAAAGGATCAGCATGACGGGCTTTCAGGGAAGACTGATTGGGGTGCCTCTGAAACCTTGGGCAATTGATGTAACATCTCTAAGCCTCAGTTTCCTCATGTGTAAAATGAAGTTAGTAACGCAACTGGCGTCTCAGGTGTGTTTGGAGGATCAAATGACATCATCACTCATGCAAACCACTTGTAAAGTCTCTTAGCTATTATTTTCATCTCTGAAAAGAGATAAAAACTCCCTGCATGAAATGGTGGTTATGAAGATTCACTGCCTTCTCCAGGCAGCTGTTGGAGCTGATCGGGTGAGGGGCGGGCACCTGAGCTGTGGTAACACATGGTATAACTGTAAAATAATTTTTTTCTGGGAAAAAAAGTATCGTGTTATAATTTATGTCTACTCATTCTTCCCTTCCCTACTGATTAGATGCCTGGACCCCTTTACATTGTCTTCCCAGGCCAGTGAGTTGATGCTGTGTCAACACAGACTTCAACCCGTGTGTCCTCTGACGCCCAACAAAGTTGGGCATTTCCTGCTTTTTCCATCCCCACCCCTCACTTTCATTAGCCCTGGCTGCCCCTGCAGAAGGCAGATATGACAAGCAACACAATAATATTGATAATATTTCACTTCTTTATTAGTCTTAATTTGAAATAAATACTCCAAAGGCCCAAATTTGAGGAAGATGAGTTCTTGCCCAAGACTTGGGAGGACAGATTCATATCAAGTGCCCTTGTTTTGCTTGACATATGATTGAAAGTAGCTCCCCTCTGTGAAATAATTTAAAGTATAAAGAAAATGTGTTAGCCAAAATGCCATGTCAGGACACATTATATAAGATTTTATAGACTTGTGTACAAAATCTGTGTCTGTTAGGCTGGCAACGGATTCTATTACCCTAGTGATCTGAGAAGCAAGCATTCATCTATCCTTCCAACAGATAATTATATGAGATGGGAACACACAAGACCCAGATTTTGCAACAGATCCAGGTTCTTTTGTAACGCAGTTAGCAGCTACTCTTCCTTTGCACTTGACTGATAGTCCTGTTACGAATTACCCATGGCCTCAGGGTAGCTAACAACAGCAAATGCCATGGGACCACTGGGATCCAATGCCATGAGGATTCATCAAAGATACTGCTTAATGGCTGTTGAATCCAACACTAGAGTCCACATTGACCCTGTCCAGTTCTCATTACCACATTGACCTCGCCCTGAAATCCCCCTAAGATATTTATCCCCCAAGAGGTCCCTCTTTGGAGATTGATAATTACCATGAAACACTGTAATTCATACAATTTATGGTTTATTCCAGACATCCAGCTAATACTGATTCTACTATTTGCCTGGATTAAAGGCTGCCTGTTACCAAGAGACTTTGCAGCAATCTCTCCAGTTAATTAATGTTTTCAGGCACTTGTCTGGAAGACAACAAATACAGAAGTTGCTATGTAATTGCCACTGTTTACCACAAATTGCAAGGTGCCATCATTATGTCATCCTTGTCACTGATCACCATCATCATCATCACCATCATTATCAATAGTTATTAAATGCCCACTTAAATGTACTCTATTTCACTATGTGTTCTAATGTGTCCTACAGCAGAGTTTGCCAAAGAAGGATAATCACGAAAATAGCACACTAGAGTCTTAATACTGTTCCAGTACTTTTTTAAAAAAAATAATCATTTTTACTCAGTTTTGGAACCTAAAATTATAGAAGTATAAACACCAGCAAATTATCTCTTTATTTGGTAATCTATATTTTTTGGTGTCAGACACATTTAGGCTCTCTAAATATTTGCTAAGAAATGAAAGGATGAATGAAATTAATAAACAAGTATGCAAAAGTTTGTAGCAAAAATATCCAGTGAGATGTGAGGCTCCAGATGAAAAAACGGAGATTAAAAATTAGCTGATGCCTCTTGAGCAGTGGGTGTTCAGGCGCATAGCATCCTCTTCCATTCAACATTGTGTCCAGGGAAAATTGAGTCACATTTTTCCCTTTAAAGGAAAAAGAAATCCCCAAAAGGTGGATTCTCAGAGGCTCTCTTGAGCATCATACGATCTGGCATTGTAGTATTTAAACGTTTTTTGTTGGGACAAAACTGATGTTCACATAGGCAAAACACACTCATGGATGTATCCAAGGTGGAATGTTATCCCCACCACTTTCTCTCCTCTTCACAAAATGATGGATTGTAAATAAGGGATATAAGCATGACTGTAGGGATAACCTTAAAAAAATAAAAAAGTAAGTCTTTCAAACATTCTTGGTGCTTGAACTCTTACCAGTAATGAATTATTCGGAAATAAATCACAAATGATTGTAACATCGTTGGATCTCTCAGTACAGAAGCTAAAAGACCTGGGTTCTAGGTCCTGCTCATACACTGATTAGCCCTATGATCTAAAGCAAGTCATTTCCCTTCACTGAATCTCAGTTTCTTTATTGTAACATGAGAAGGTTGGACAAGGGTCCCACTTCAGTTCTAATTATTCTACCTGAGGTCCAGTTTAGAGCCCTCCTTGGATTCTGACATTAGGAGCTAAGTGTGGCCATCCCAGGAAAATCTAAACAGGACTTGGAGCTTATTGAGGGGTTTTATATCTCTGAAAACAATTTATTCTCCCATCCCTTCTTTTAGTAACTTCTCCTACATCCTATAGAAAAGAGTAAATTGGCAACTTTTCTCAAGCACGTTAGATCTCATAGTATGCCTGGGTACTACTATAAGCTAGCTCTTTGGAAAATTTATTTATTGTTTGCCCAACCTTCCTCCTATTGGGGATCCATCTTCTCCCCTTCTATAATAATCTTGTTCAGTGTTTATGGTTCAAGTGCAAGTCACTGCACCCTGGAATAGACACATGACATAAGCCTTACACTTGAAGCACTCTTGATTCTCACAACAGTTTTTGTGAGGTGGACAGGATAGGTGTAACTCTGCTTCCTGTTGTAAATGTAAGAAAACAAATTTGATTGGGTTTCTCCTACACTGTTTGTGGGAATATAAATTGGTGCACCCACTATGGAGAAGAGTATGGAGGTTCCTTAAAAAACTAAAAATAGTTACCCTATGATCCAGCAATCCTACTCCTGGGCATGTATCTGGGGGAAACTGTAACCCCAAAAGATATACACACCCCAACGTTCATTACAGCAATATTTACAGTAGCCAAGACATGGAAAAAACGTAAATGTCCATAATAGATGAATGGATACACTGGTCAGAATGGCCATCATCAAAAAATGTAGAAACAATAAATGTTGGAGAGGGTGTGGAGAAAAGGGAACACTCTTGCACTGCTGGTGGGAATGTAAATTGATGCAACCACTATGGAGAACAGTATGGAGGTTCCTTAAAAAACGAAAAATAGAACTACCATACGACCTAGCAATCCCACTACTGGGTATATACCCTGAGAAAACCAGAATTCAAAAAGAGCCATGTACCAAAATGTTCATTGCAGCTCTATTTACAATACCCAGGAGATGGAAGCAACCTAACTGTCCATCATCGGATGAATGGATAAAGAAGACGTGGCACATATATACAATGGAATATTACTCAGCCATAAAAAGAAACGAAATTGAGTTATTTGTAGTGAGGTGGATGGACCTAGAGTCTGTCATACAGAGTGAAGTAAGTCAGAAAGAGAAAAACAAATACCGTATGCTAACACATATATATGGAATCTAAGAAAAAAAAAAAAGAACGGTCATGAAGAACCTAGGGGTAAGACGGGAATAAAGACACAGACCTACTAGAGAATGGACTTGAGGATATGGGGAGGGGGAAGGGTAAGCTGTGACAAAGTAAGAGAGTGGCATGGACATATATACACTACCAAACGTAAAATAGATAGCTAGTGGGAAGCAGCCACATAGCACAGGGAGATCAGATCGGTGCTTTGTGACCACCTAGAGGGGTGGGATAGGGAGGGTGGGAGGGAGGGAGACGCAAGAGGGAAGAGATATGGGAACATATGTATAACTGATTCACTTTGTTATCAAGCAGAAACTAACACACCATTGTAAAGCAATTATACTCCAATAAAGATGTTAAAAAAAATGAAATAATGCCATTTGCAGCAACCTCGATGGACATAGAGATTAACATGTAAGTGAAGTAAGACAGACAGGGAAAGACAAATATCATATGATATTGCTTATATGTAGAGTCTAAAAAAATGATACAAATGAACTTATTTTCAAAACAGAAATAGACTTACAGACATAGAAAACAAACTTATGGTTACCACAGAGGAAAAGAAATAGATAAATCCCCAGAGGGGAGGGATAAACCAGGAGTTGGGGATTAACATATACACACTACTATATATAAAATAGATAACCAACAAGGACCTATTGTATAGCACAGGGAACTATACTCAATATTTTGTAATAATCTATAAGGGAAAAGAATCCGAAAAAGAATAGATATATATAACTGAATCACTTTGCTGTACACCTAAAACTAACACAACATTGTAAATCAACTATACTTCAACTTTTTTAAATTAAAAATAAATAAATGAATAAAATAAAAATTTAAAAATTGATTGGGTTTCTTGACTTGATTAAAATCATACATACAGGAGCTACAGCTACACAAACCCTGGAGTTTTTTTCCACTTCAAGTCTGGTATTCTCTCCATTTCCCCACCAGATGTTGAACCCCTTCACTTGTCATTATATCCTCACCCTGTATACAGAAAGGCAGAGAACTTACCTAAGATACTGAGAACAAGATTAATATAATCAACCAATATAAGAGAAGAGAGCAGACATTAGCAGAAGCCATTATAAAGATGCACAATGCCTGTCAGGGTAAACATAGGAAGAGCAACACTAACTGTAACAATCAATAGTATTGATTTATGGAGCAGAAATGTCATGAGAGGGCAATTTCAACATGGAAAAATTTAAAACAAGGGTCCAAGAAGAAAAATAGGACAGTATTCGTCCAACATTGTCTATGTGAAGAACATAATCAAAAGAGCAAAAACTTTTAGTCAGTAGAAAAATATTCTATGATAAGAGGCAAGGTTGGCTTATCAAAACTCACCATAACCTATTAAATTAAATATCTCCCGAGATTATCCTCTTCACTTTACTTGGTATCTGTGTACTAATCCATGAAATCAAATACCTCATCACTTTAATTTAGTTCAACAAACATATTCTGAGTGTCTTCTGTGTACCAGGCATTGTATTAGGGATCGGAGATAAAAAGGATGAACAAGAAACAGTGCCTATATTCAAGGAGGTAGGTAAATAGAGAAAGAAGTTGAGAAAGATAACTGAGATTCTGACTTGGGCAATTGGTGGATGTCATTAACTCAGGGGATATAAGAAGAGGAGCAGGATAGGAGAGGAGATGGGAAGGGAGGAATTTGGTTTGAGACATCAGATCAGTTAGGAATGTGTTTGGCTGCAAGAAACAACCTCAAATAGCAGAGTTCAAGCAACAGACATTTAACTACCACAATATGAAATCTGGATAAATGCAAGCCAGGTCAGCACAGTAGTTCAACAATATCAAGGATGCAGGCTCAATCTATGCTTTATTCCACCAGTCTTGTCATGTTGGCATTTTGTCCTCATGCTTGTCACCTCATGTTATAAATTGCAGGGTATATGTTCAGTTATTCGACTAAACTGCCATTTGTCATCCCACTTTTATCACTAAAATGAGTCTCCTAAACTCCAATATATCAAAAATCAACAATTACATGAAATGCATTAATTCAACAAGGAGGATAAGTACCAAAAATGTATAAGCCTCTTCTCTCTCCATCCAGTTATTATACAGGTGGTAAGAAAAATAAAAATACAGTCTTGATTGCTAGCTAGATGTAAATCATCTCCTAGTTCCAAAAAATCAAGCAAACAGCCACTAAGGGCTTCCCTGGTGGCGCAGTGTTTGGGAATCTGCCTGTCAATGCAGGGGACATGGGTTTGAGCCCCGGTCTGGGAGGATCCCACATGCCGCGGAGCAACTAAGTCTGTGCGCCACAACTACTGAGCCTGCACTCTAGAGCCCGCGCGCCTAGAGCCCGTGCTCCACAAGAGAAGCCACTGCAATGAGAAGCCCGCTCACCGCAACAAAGAGGAGCCCCCACTCACCAGAACAGGGGAAAGACCAGCCCACAGCAACGAAGACCCAACGCAGCCAAAGACAATAAATAAATAAAATAAAATAGGTTTTTTTAAAAACAGCCATTAAACATGTAAAAATCTAAGAAATAGTTTGCAAATGGCATTTTCTTTAGAAACCCATTTTCTTTCCTGGAGGAAATGGCAGAATGGCAGTCTACAGATTATCTCCACTGTACCTTTCACGTCCATTAGATAGAGCCATGGTGCACCTGTTTAATATAAATTGCTTTATGAACAGCTGTTTCTTCCCCAAAGTAAACAGGCTGGATATTGAACTAGCCATCTAGTCTGGGCTTGCTGATAGCATAGCATCTTGATTTCCCCAGATGGAAAGCAGTACACATAACTTTATTTATGCATATCACATATATGAGAATAGGGGTTTTTTCATAGACAACTAGGTTAGCCCTTGACTATTTTCCACCAGCACCTGTAAATTCAGGAATGAACTTTGCATATTTATTATTAATGATTCGTTAACACTCAACCACTTGAGGAAATTACTGTATTAATGTACATAAATGTTCATTGGAATGTATAAACAGGGTGAGAAACCTAACTCCATTCATTCCAAGAAGTTGTTCTTCTCTATATCAAAATCAAGGATTTCCAAAGTAGAATTTCTGTTTATGGGAGGAGGGCAAGAGGCAATAAAATAAAACATATCCTCCATAGACCAGAATGTTTTGTCCTCTAGAGAGGACACCATCCTCTAGATATGGGACCTAGGCAAAATGGTCAAAGAAAAGCCCTGATTTCTGCCCACAACCCTTTTTGGCACCTGCTCACTCAAAGGGCATGCAAACACACACACACGTGCATACACACCCCAGCATGCCCTGGTCAGTCTTCTTTGGATAAGCCCCTGTTCCTGAAAAATCAACCCTACTCTCCTTTACCACTCCCTCTAAACTCTTGGTGTCCTCAGAATCTGATCTACCCAGAAGTCAGAAAGAAAGTTAATTGTACTATTTCCACCAGCAGGAGAAGGATTGATAGCACCTCTCCAAAGAGCAGTTGCATTTTAAAAGCATGACTTATTCCACATATATGGAAATCTAACAGTAGACCCCTTGGGCAAAATGTGCTCTATCAGAAGAGCCTTTCTGGTCTCCTCTAATCACACCTTTCTCTACTTATTTTTTTTTAAAGCTTTTTCAGATGTTTTTACTGTTCTCCAACTAAAGCATTTTAACCAAAACAAAGACATTGCATAATACATCCAGAAAATATTATAAGCTGAAAACAAAATAGAGATTTTTTTCTCCTCAACTGCTGAGCAAGGTCAGTTAATGCATAAAATTTGACAGCTCCTTCTGGTACGTAAACTTCAAAGGCCCATGCTATTAAAGAGTCATAAAACTAAACAGAACCCCAAATACATATAATAGATTCTCCAAAATACATGCTTGTGTGGTTGTTTTTGGAAACATGATGTGCAAAGAAGCTAATTTGGGGAAATCTTTTTTTAAAAAATAAATTTATTTATTTTATTTATTTATTTTTGGCTGCGCTGGGTCTTTGCTGCTGAGTGCAGGGCTTTCTCTAGTTGTGGCGAGCGGGGGCTACTCTTCGTTGCGGTGCGTGTGCTTCTTATTGCGGTGGCTTCTCTTGTTGTGGAGCACGGGCTGTAGGCCCGCGGGCTTCAGTAGTTGTGGCACGCGGGCTCAGTAGTTGTGGCTCACAGGCTTAATTGCTCTGCAGCATGTGGGATCTTCCCGGACCAGGGTTCGAACCCATGTGTCCTGCATTGGCAGTTGGATTCTTAACCACTGTGCCACCAGGGAAGTCCCTGGGGAAGTCTTGATTACCCAGTCCAATGGAGAAGAGCTTCAGAGTAGACCTGTTAAAACTGTGAAACTAGACATCTAGTTGATTTCGGAATGAGGCCTTTCATGTAGATCTGGGCAAAGCTTTCTAAGCAGAGGAGACAATGATGCAAATGTCCTGAGCAGGGAATGAGTTTGATTTGCCATCAAGTAAAAAGGAGATTAATGTTCAGACAAGGAGAGAGCAAGAAGGAAAGTTACAGGTGAGGAAGTCAGAGCTCTAGAGTAGAGCTAGAAAATGCAGGGCTTTATAAGCTGATGGCCTAACATCTACATTCTCAGTATCCATCAGACAAAATACATATCATCAGATAGGTGCCTCTTAAGAAACCAGAAACTACTCTGGATCTTAGAAATAGAGGAAATTGAATTCAGGGGATTGATTAAACGGTAATAGAAGAGCCCAAGAAGCAAAGAAGAAAAAGCAAGGCCACAGCAGGACTCCACTATCACCCTGGGGCAGGAGAAATTGTACAAAGATGTGGCATCATCAGAGCCCAGAAGCACAGGCTACTGGAAGAGATAGGGCCAGGGTGAGGGCTGCCCTATACAGAAGCTGGGCATCGTGAAGGAGGCTGTTTCATGGGAGATGAGCCTCACTCAGGACACGGCAAGAGAAGAAATAAGCTACTTCTCCCCTCTTCTCGACCTATGATCTTCTGCCAGCATCTCCCACTGGCCAAAACTATCTGGAGATATAATTCACTGTGATACAGAGCAGAGCAAGGGAAGGGTGGGAACTGGATCTGAGAGAAAACAGGTAAATGGCAGGCACGTAGGTCAACTCTAAGAGGAAGAGAAAATTTTTCCTGCCCTTTCCTGATCTAACCATGCAACTTCCCAGCACATCTTTTCTTGTTTATCTGATTGTGTCTGTCTGACCACACAACTCGAGGACACAACTAAAGGGCAGGGTCATTATCCATAATCAGTATGATGGATTTTTGTGTGGGAGCCAATAGGTCTCCTCAGAGAATCAGACAGCTGCTATTTCTTATCAATGGAGAAGATGTGCCTACAGATGTGAAAGGAGGTCAAACTTAAAAACAAGTCTACCCAACACCTAAAGAAATGATGGAGATTTTCAAAAATCACTGAATGCACCAATTAGTTCTTTTGGTCCCATAATATCAAACTGATTTAATTCTTCCTCCCTAAGTAACAGCATCATCATTACTTTAGCCAGAAACTTGGGGGTCATACTTGTCTCCTTCTTTTTCCCAAATAATGATTACAAACCTAAGGAAATGCCTTTTCCAAGAAAATGCCTTTTCTTCTGACGGGTTGTTTCCATCACCACATCCACCTGTACACATTTTAGTTTACTATACAAGGAGGATACTGTAGTATCATTTTTTAATATATATAACAAAGCTCTCAAATTGCGGGCATGTCACCGTGCTACGCATTCGCTCTTCTGTCACCTTGTGTAAGTCGGTTGAAATTACTTCTCTGATGAAATGCCCACGAAGAGTTTTCTCTTTGCAGTCAGAAGGCAGGTTATAGGGGAGGCAAAAACAACTTTATGAGGTTTATGCCCTTCCCGGGACCCCCATCTACATCTCCTTCCTAATGTCAGTAGCCATGACAACCTCCAGAGAGCCCGGGAAAGCTCGGAGGCAGCCTCCATGAGCTGTCTGATTTGCTCCATGGACTTCCAGCCAGAGAATTCAGGCCCCTGCATCTCAGTGAGCCACAGGTGAGAATACAAACCTTCCCTGAGGCCAGTCTGCTCAACATGGCAGCTCTGGCTCAGGGACTGCCATGGCTGCTGCACATTTGACTCTGACCCAGGTTGGTCTTGCCAATCAGCTTCTGCTCCTGACTATGGCTCCCACTCGCTCTTCATGGTTCTCTGAATTCTCACTAAGCCCTTACCAGAATGCTCTGCCTTGGGTCCTCAGTGTCTGCCATGACACGCTCCATCCACATCCAGCCTTGTCTCCTCTGACCTAAGGCTACCCAGGCCTTTACCCACATCCCTCTCACCCTTACCTCCCTCCTTCCAACAACCAACTGTCCCTTGTCACTACCAGTCATTTACTTGCTGGGGCCATGATGATAAGTGGCTGAGGGAGTAGTTCACACAACCCCATGGCTGGAAAGCGTTCCTGTCAAAACATTTCAATCTGCTGAAATTAGACTTGGCCAAACCTATCAGCAGCACCATCCCATAGGCAAAAACATATGTGCTTGGTTCCAGATTTGATTCTACACTCCTGGGTATGACCTTTGGTAAATGATCATAGAATGCATGGCTAGAAAGACCCTTAATCTCATAAGTCCTTAGGTGAAGCTTTCTCCACTTTATTAACGGATAATATTTTTAAGTTAAGATTTTAAGATAGCAAAACTGAGTATTACTCATTTTTGTCTTTCCAAAAATGACATAGATCCAGACACATGGTGAGAACCAAATGTTTGAAGGTAGAAGAAAGGAAGGAGGGGAGAGGGGAAGGAAAGGAGGGAGGGAGGGAAGGGAGATTGGTTCCTACAAAGGCACATTTTGGGCACATACTAGCCAGGTTGGAAATAGAGGTAGCACTATAGAGATAAAACAAATTACCGAACCAGGAATCAATCACGAGCCAGGAGCTCTAAACCTGACTCTGCCACCAATTTGCCACATGAATTTGAGACATTCTGTCCCAAATCTCTCTGAGGTTTCATGGTCTGAGAAATGGAATGCAGATTTCATCAGGGTTATCTGGACACTCCTGGCCCTTCTGAGTTTCCTGGAACTTAGCTGATTTTAGATTATGCTTGGTTCCTTCTGGACAGATCTCTGTCAATCAACTCCAGAGTGTCCTGGAGACTTGGGGCCTCTACTCAAGCCTTGCTCCTTGAGTCTTAGAAATGTGACCCCCAACTTGTCAAAGTCCAGCCAAACCTCCTAACCAGTTCCCTGTCCAAGGAATCTGTTCCTTATTCAGATACTCTTCTGTCCCCCTAGTATCCCAGGGGGTTCTGGAAAAATAGCCCCAGAAGCTGCAAATAGCCACTACAAACGGCCCCAGACTTGAAAAACAAGAAATATCAGGCTCCGGGCTTTGAGACCTCATTCTCTCAACTGCCAACAGATCTATAATTTCCCTTTAAACTGAAAATTCTATTTAGTAATTTCTAGTCTTAGGTTCAAATCACTTATCAGTTTTTAGGGTTCTCTCTACAGTTTTATGTAAGCCACAGGCAGCAGGAAGGATAAATAACTCATTAAGAGAAGCTTGAGCTCATCACCATGGCATGAGGTTGTATTTCAAAGACTAATGCTTTCACCTACCCCAGAGTCTGTCATGTTGAGGCTCAGTGGAGGATCCTGCTCTTTAAAGACATTAACGAAAGGAAATGATTCATAAACCCAAAGTAGAAAGAACATTAGGATTCATAAGCTTCTGTTTCTCCCCATTCAACTCTCTCTCCCCTCTCTGGCTGTCCTGAGTAATGACCCTCCAATGCACACAACGGGGTGGACGGTGCCCACTTTCATGCTTCACAGCAGGTGCTCCTCCCCCTCAGCCTTGGGAGAGTCTTTGCCTGTACATGACTTTAGGCTATGAGGTGGGTGTTGCCTTACAGCCCCATCAGGACAATACAAGAAAACTGCCAAAACACTAAAATCCCAATGACGCAGACATCTATGGTATAGAAATGGACAGCACTCGTGTTTGATCTATTCAAGATTGTTAAATTACATGAAATTTTAGGGTGGGGGGATTATTTTGAATCCTTGTCAAAGGTAAGTTCTGAAGCCCATCTGTCATCAGATCTCATCCTCAGTCAGTGCGATAGAAGAAGAAGGCGGGCCAGACACATGAGACAGGCATCCAAGGGTGCTGGCTCACAATGTGTTCAAGATCCCTAGTGACTATAGGATAAGGAGGCTCCACCTCCATCGCTCCACAGCCAGGACCCTCTCCAGACCCCCTGGGGCCCTTGCAGCTCCCTCCCTACAAGACCACAGGACCGCATAAAGGCGTTCTCCCTATATTCCAAAATCTGCCTCCTGTCCCCACTGTCAGACCCTAGCCCAGTCTTGACCAACTTCAGACGCAGACCCTTTGTTTCAGACTCTGTCCTTGATTCATTGCCAACTCCCTCTGGACTTGACACTCTGGACAGTTCCTGTGGACCTTGGACTGTCCTTCACACAGGACGTCGTCTCCATTCCCCTTCACTCCAGGACTGCCGCTGTGGATGGGTCCCACTCCACACCCACATTCAGCTCCGGAATTTGAGTCTGTGCTGAAACCCTGGGACTCCCTGCATGCTGGACAGGAGGGCTCACACCCGCTGTGCCTAAATACAAAATGGCTCCTGTCACCCTCTCAGGACCTGCAGCTTGGGATAAAGAAGACATGCTTTTCAACCCAATGTGCTCGCACTGGAATCCTGAGAACTCCAGGGATCCCACAAAGTTGTTCCAGTGGTCACCCCAGGGTCAAGGAAGGGTGACAAACAAGATGGGCTCTAAGCATCCAGCCTCCCTGCACCCAGACCAGCTCTCTCTGATTTGCCCTGCATCTTTACTATTCCCCTATGACTTTATTGAAGGAATAGCTCTATGTTTTTGTGTCCAAGCTACTGCATAAACTTCTTCATGCAAATAATGATAACCAATTTGAATTATGACACTTTTCTTCAATTTTTTAGCTCTACCGTTACTCTTTCTTTTTTAATAGCTCAAAACTCCTACTAAGTGGATGTAGACTCTTCTACCCACCTCAAGTGCAAAGCCAATTGTTTGAAATCATGGCTGAGTGGGATTAGTCACTCCGGTTTTCTCCTCATTATCACGAAAAAAATGCCCATTTTTTCTTCAGCAAGATCTCTTTAAAGTGTCTATATTTATAACAACATAATTATAACCCATGAGAGAGAAATAAAAATGTTAATGAGTATTTTCCCCAAGAAACAGAAAGTCATTCAATGTTTGTGATTAAAATGCTATGGAAATGATCTTAAAAAAAAAAAATAAGATGCATTTAAATTTGACATTGACCTTTTTAGCAGCCAGCCCTAACTTTCTCTCAGCTGGGAACAGTATGCATCGATATCCACAGCTTTCAACAGCGAATCTGCAAATCCCCTTCATTATGTGCTGTCCTGAGCTGGCAGCATAATCCTCATAAAAAGATGTCACCTCCTCCTCCTTGAAAGTTAACACATCTTCACGGAAGTAAGAGATAGAAACGAAGGTTCTCTTTTTTCCCTCTGCAGACACGAAATAAACGTTTCTCTGAAGAAGACTCAGTGGGAAAGAACAAGCCCTGTTTTCCAAGAATTGACAGCTGGCAGGAAGAAAAAGAAATTCTTCAACCCTCTGGGCTGCCTTGCCACGGTTCCGTTTTTTTGCCAGACCACACACCTCATCACAGGCCAGTGTGAGGTAAAGGATTACAAGTCCACACCGTTGCATGTTAGTTCCCTTTCCCTGGGTCCAGGGTTCATCATGATCCAGATTTACCACTTGCAAGAAAACAGGACATGTCCTCACTACCTACAAGTCCACAAAAACAAGTTCGAGCCAGCAGTTCTGGCTTCATTCACTGAAGCCAGGCGTGAAGGCTTCCTCAGCCTGAGAAGAGTGGTTTCTCTCCTCTCCTTCCAGTTTCCTAACTGCTCTCTTCCTGGTTTTTTTCCAAACCCACCATATCTACAGACAGCTGCTTTTCCGAGTGCACTGAGTGTATTAGACCCCTTTAGTGGCCAGAGTTCCTTTTGATGAGGCCAAAACTACAATATCTTCTCATGGTAGATTATTTATCTTTATTGAAGCATAAATTATATAGAAGAGAATCCTTGCCTTCTAGCACATGTACTCCCTCTTCTGGAATTCTTCAAGTGATGGTGTTATATTTGCACCTCATTTGCCAGCCACCACAACAAAAAACCCTAGTATTTTTTTTTTCTAGAAGTCATTTTTGATGGTTCTGTGGTTTTGGACCAAAGGATTATGACTTTATCCTTCAGCTGGCCAGTCTACATTTTTCAGAGTCCCAGAATTCTGCAGAGTAGCTGGGTGGGAAGATGGTAGGGTCTTCCATCCTGCCACCAAAGAAGCCCTATTTTACCTGTGTAATGCACTAGGGTTATGTACCTATGCCCTTAACTAAGGTAGCAAGATACAACCTTTTCCAAACAGAACCCGTACTATTATATAAAGACACACACACACACACACACACACACACACACACACACACACACACACAGATGCAAGTTGGGCAAAAGAGCTCTTCAGTTATTCCCCTGGGTCCTAAGTCCATCAGAGGGGGATATCAGAGAACCCAGTCTCTCTAGTCTCCCTCACTCATCGTCTTCTGCCCTCACTGTCCCCTCCATCTCTTCAACCTACTTCCCTCGCCCTAGAATTCTTCTTCTTCCCCTCACTTCTGGGAAAATCAGGGAGGAGTGGGGGGGGGAGGAGGAGACACCCCACATTCAGTCCTTCTGGAGGTAGAGAGGATGAGAGGAAAGAACTTTCTGCTTCCAGACTCAAAGTGAAATGTCCACAAGAAAAACCTTGCTCTCCTAACATCACTCATTTTTGTAGCAAAATTAAAGGCATTATCATGCCAACAGAGGTCCTTTTCTGTGCAAATACCCTTTTCCACTATCCCAGACTGGTATGGACCAGTGTTCCAATATGGAGATCTCATAAGGAAAGAGGGCAGGAAGGAAAAAAAAAAACCCATGCCCTACCCCACTAAACACAAAGAGTTTTACTCCAAGAGAAGGCTATTCCTTCAGCCCAGATGCCTGAATGAAGAACACACTTGCGCAGAGTCACAAGCTAAGAATTGACTTTGACCCAGAGTTGGCAGACTGGCATAGCGTGTAGCAAGAATTAGAGCTTTGCCATTGCAATCCACTAAGATATGGGGGTTGTTTCCACTGCAGTATAACCTAGAAAAGGCTGACACGTACAGAAACGGGTACTGCTACAAGGACAAACACAAACTTAAGCTATGTGACATCGTCTTTGGGACCAGGTGACAGGTGGTAAGAAACGTTTTTGAAGTGACATGTGCCATCTCTGAGCAGGAACCTGAAAGCCATTGCATGGGTCCACCCATCATTGCTTTTCTTTCCTCCACTATAAGGCCAAGATTGGAGCAGCTTCTCAGCCTGGATCCCATAATGAAGAAGACACAAGAGCCAACCACAGAGTCATAGCTGTGACACGGACTGAGGAATGCACCTTTGTGGTTTTAAGCATCCCCCCACCAAAAGTCTGAAATGACACATTTACACATCTTCATATCTGTGGGAGAAAAGGAGGGAAGAAGGGAGACAGAGAGAGGAAGAAAATGTTTAGAATATCAATGACAAGAAACTTCAAAGGAAGAGAGATGGTTGGCCTATTGTCTGTCACCAAATGGATGCAGACAAGACCTGGATGATAGCTGGGGTGAGAAAATGGGAGCATTCCAATGGAAATTGGGTGTGTAGGTCACTCAGAGAAGCAGCTGCTGCCCGAGGCCTAATTGTTTATGGTTCTGAGGGAGACATCACAGTGAACAAGTGAAAAACCATCACACTCTTGTCAGCAATAGCCCCAAGCAACCTCTTTCCTCCCCTTCAGACCCCACCAAAGATAAAAGTTCAGCCTAATAATCCATGTACCAGCATCAAGACTGATGAAAACCTGATTCTTTTCCCACAGTGTAAGTGTATTGTGAAATCCTTTCTGGATGCAAAATCCTCAGGAACAGTGACAGTAAAAGTGCCCCGGTCCATTATAAAACCAGAATACCTCTTTGTATATGGTTATGATGATAAATGGGAAAGATTTTTCACACCATCATCAGAACAGGTGGTGAGTAGGGATGGAGGAGGGAAATAGGGTGGAGCCCTCAGAAAGGGAAGATTATAAGATTATTTGTTCATCCAAGAGGCGTCAGTATCCTTAAGAAACAAGTGGGGCTTCCCTGGTGGCGCAGTGGTTGAGAGTCCGCCTGCCGATGCAGGCGACGCGGGTTCGTGCCCCGGTCCGGGAGGATCCCACATGCCGCGGAGCAGCTGGGCCCGTGAGCCATGGCCACTGAGCCTGCACGTCCGCAGCCTGTGCTCCGCAACGGGAGAGGCCACAACAGTGAGAGGCCCGCGTACCACAAAAAAAAAAAAAAAAAAAAAAAAAAGAAGAAACAAGTGGAGTTGGACAACCTCAGGGGAGAAAAGGCAGAAAAGGCATTCTTGATTCCTCTTTTCTGCTTAAGCCCTATATTCAATCAGTTACCACTTTCTACTTATTAACTCCACAGCATGCATCCCATTCATCTCTAGCTCCTCTTCATTTCCCTGACAGTACTGAGCTCATAGCAATAGCTCTTCCCAGACCACTGCAATACTTTCAAGCCATCTCCCTTCTCCCTTGCCCTTACCCATCCATTCTACCTGATGCTGATGGATTAATTATCCTACAATTCAACAATTCTGATGATATCACCGCCTGCTCCCTACTGCTGTGGACTAAAGTCCCAAATCCCCGTCTTAGTTTCCAAACTTCTCCCTAATCTGGCCCCCTTTTCCCTTCACACTCTTGGAAATCTGACCATTCCTTTATACAACCATCATTTTTTCCTTTCTGTACCTCTTTGAGCTGTTACCTTCCTCCTTTATTTCAAATGTCTAAATCTTACAAATCCTTCAGAACCTAGTTCATTGCCGCTTGCCCCTTGAAGTCTTTGGAAACCCTTCCAATCAGCATTGCTCCCCACTCTGAACTCACGTCCTCTGAGTCTCTTCTAGGATACTCATCCTTCCCCATTGGGGTCATTTGTGCATGCCTTTCTCCCTCTTAGAGTTTGCTGCAAGACAGGGGTCTGTCTTATTCTTTATCCCATGGCAGGTAGAAGGGAGGGGAGCAAGAGAAAGAAAGAAGGACTCTGGCCAGTACCCTGGCACCTAAGCAGCCCAAATGCCCTGAGTCGTCCCCTGACAAACTTAGCTCCTGTTTTCCTGCCTCCCTAGACTTTCCATGCCTTTCCAAAATGTGATGCAGTTATGCTTTCTACTTTCTTCTTCCCCCCTCATTAGCAACCGAAAGCAGACAGGGTCCCAGATTGGGTTGCCAGATCCCCGAGCCTTCAGCAAGGGGCCAGCAGTTTCTTGATGGCAGACAGAGGGAAACCAGGAAATAGGGCAGACACAAGAGTCAGGCCAGACTGAGGAAGGGAGGGGTAAGTCGCACAATAGATAGAGCGACTTGCATGAAATTGTAGTGCCAGAACCAGGAAGTAGAGGCATCAAGTCAATTCACATGGCTGCCTCTGCGCTCCAACCTCAAACGCAAAACAACCAGGTGTCCCAACAGCTTCCAGGGACAGAAGCCCAGGGCTCTGAAATGAAGGGTCCTCCCAAGCTCCACAGGCACACCGTCCCGGGAGCAGCCCTAGGGAACAGCAACAGCTTGCTACGTTCCAAGGCCCTCTGTCAAGTCTGCACGTGAATTATTTAATGTAATCCTCAAAACGCCTGCCATTTTACAGGTGAAGAAGTTAAGGCTTGGCCCTGCAGCCCTCTCACAGAGATCCCATTTGCTGGAGTTACGGGTTTCACTCAGGCAGCTCTGATGTGATGTGTAGGCAGCTCAGCTGACAGAAGGACCTCCTGCCTCTCCCCACCACCACCCCCCAACCCGTTGCCCTGGAAAGGTCCTCCCAGGAGGTGACTGTTTCAGCACAGCTAGCTGCATGCAGTCTTTTATTCTATCACCTGTTGTGTCTGCCAACTGGCACTTTCAAAGCCCCGGCCCTGATTGTAAAGCTACCGTGTGACTTAATACGTTTGATTAGTTTTGAGCTCAGGGACAATGGATGCTGCCTATCTTCCATCTGCTGTCATCTTTTCTTCTGTACCTGCCACCTTGCTGATAACAGGGGTGGCAACTTCAGCCAGGGAGTACATCCTAGTCATTGGTGCTGGGTTTTTGGCAGCCTGTCATTCCACAAGGGCTGTCCTTTAAACCAAAGTCTGATTTCACACTGGTCTCTCATACTGTCCCTGAAGAAGTCTTCACTGCCACCCTATATCCAGGCTTTTTTTAATATCCCAATAAAGCTGGTTTAAAAGGGGGGCAGACCTCCAGTAGACAAAGCAAAGAAGATCACCTTCATCAAAGCAAGTGGGCATCACCCAATCTGTTGGGGGCCTGAATAGAACAAAAAGGTGGAGGAAGGGTGACTTTGCTCCCTGCTTGGGCTTGGATATCCATCTTCTCTTGTCCTTGGACATTGGTGCCCCTAGTTCTCAGAACTTCGGACTTGGATGAATTCTTTAAACATCAGCCTCCCTGGTTCTTGGGCTTTTGGACTCAGACTGGGACTTAACACTATTGGCTCCCCTAGTTCTCAGGCTTTTGGTTTTGGACAGGAACTACAGCCCAGCTTGCAGATGGCATACTGTGGGTCTTCTCAGTCTCCATAATCATGTGGGCCAATCCTTCATAATAAGTCTCTTTCTAGATATCAATATATATTCTGTTGATTCTGTTTCTCAGGAGAGCCTTGACTCTTGACATTTAGCTAGTCTAGCAGCCTCCTGTTCTACCCTCTGAAAAGAATTTTCTTGCCTACTGTCCTCCATGCCCCTGGTTTTATCTTCTTGGAGATTCTATTTTTGCTTGTCTATTATCCTCCATAGAGACATCTCAGGTGAGTACTGAAGAGTATAAAACAGGCAAGAAGGTGTGATATACAAAGGGAGGGCCTGTCTCCTGCAGCTCTCTTCCAGCTTCCAGGTGGCATGGAAGGTGCCCAGAAATTCCCATATGCTCCATGGAGGGTAGTACTGGTGGTTTCAACTGGCCAGCCTTCCAAGGAGATCACTATGACAAAGAAACAGTGATCCTGGCCTGAAGGCTACACAGCAAATGGTCTGGGCCGGGTACTGGCTAGGACTCACAGCTGGAAGGATCCAACAAAGCTAATAAAAAAAAAATGGATGACATCAGAAGTAGAAACTAACAGGATACACAGAGATGGGATCAGACCAACCACTTCTCAGCGGCTGCCAGCCAGAACACACCAAGGACTGCCCTGAACCACCAACACTATGGAAGTCACCTTAGCGGCCTCATCTTGGACAGGAACAGATTGATGAAAAAAATCCATAATCCTTAATCATCCATAGAGACTGAGCTAATCTAAAGAAACTGTTTAAATTATAGGATCGGGTATGAGAAGATGGCGGAAGAGTAAGACGCGGGGATCACCTTCCTCCTCACAGATACATCAGAAATACATCTACACGTGGAACTTCTCCTATAGAACACCCACCGAAAGCTGGCAGAAGACCTCAGACCTCCCAAAAGGCAAGAAACTCCCCACGTGCCTGGGTAGGGCAAAAGAAAAAAGAACAAACAGAGACAAAAGAATAGGGACGGAACCTGCCCCAGTGGGAGGGAGCTGTGAAGGAGGAAAGGTTTCCACACACTAGAAGCCCCTTTGCGGGCGGAGACTGCGGGTGGCGAAGTGGGGGAACCTTCAGAGCCGCGGAGGAGAGCGCAGTAACAGGGTGTGGAGGGCAAAGAGGAGAGATTCCCACAGAGGATCGGTGCCAACCAGTACTCACCAGGCCGAGAGGCTTGTCTGCTCACCCGCCGGGACGGGCGAGGGCTGGGAGCTGAGGCTCGCGCTTCGGTCAGATCCCAGTGAGAGGACTGGGGTTGGCGGCGTGAACACAGCCTGAAGGGGCTAGTGCGCCACGGCTAGCCGGGAGGGAGGCCGGAGAAGTATGGAGCTGCCGAAGGGACAAGAGACCTTTTCTTCCCTCCTTGCTTCCGGGTACGCGAGGAGAGCGGTTTAAGCGCACCGCGTAAAGGAGCTCCAGAAACGGGCGGGAGCCGCGGCTGTCGGCACGGACACCAGAGACGGGTGTGGGACGCTAGGGTTGCTGCTGCCACCACCAAAAAACCTGTGTGCAAGCACAGGTCACTCTCCACACCTCCCTTCCCGGGAGCCTGTGCAGCCACTGCCGGGGTCCCGGGATCCAGGGACAGCTTCCCCGGGAGAACGCACAGCGCGCCTCGGGCCGGGGCAGCGTCATGCTGGCCTCTGCCAGCCACAGGCTCACCCCGCATCCGTGCCCCCCCCCCCCCGGCCTGAGTGAGCCAGAGCCCGCGAAGCAGCTGCTCCTTTAACCCCGTCCTGTCTGAGCAAAGGGCACACGCCCTCGGATGACCTGTGCGCAGAGGCGGGGCCAAGTCCAAAGCTGAACCCCAGGAACTGTGAGAACAAAGAGGAGAGGGGGAGGTCTCTCCCAGCAGCCTCAGAAGCAGTGGATTAAATCTCCACAATCAACTTGAAGTGCCCTGCATCTGTGGGAAACCTGAATAGACAGCGAAATATCCCAAGTTGAGGAGGTGGACTTTGGGAGCAAGATATACTATTATTTTCCCCTGTTTTTCTTTTTGTGTGTATGTGTGTGCTGCTGTGTGAGATTTTGTCTGTATAGCTTTGCTTTCACCATTTGTCCTAGGGTTAGACTGACCTTTTTTTTTTAAAATAGAAATTTTTCTTCTTAATAATTATTTTTTATTTTAATAGCTATATTTTATCCTACTTTATTTTGTCTTCTTCCTTTCTTTCTTCCTTCCATCCTTCCTTTCTTCCCTCCTTCCTTCTTTCCTCCCTTCCTTCCTTCTTTCCTTTCTTCCTCCCTTTCTTCCTCCCTTCCTTCCTTCTTTCCCTTCTTCCTCCCTTTCTTCCTCCCTTCCTTCCTCCCTTTCTTCCTCCCTTCCTTCCTCTCTTTCTTCCTTCCTCCCTTCCTTCCTTCCTTCCTTCTCTCCTTCCTTCCTTCCTTCCTTCCTTCCTTTCTTTCCTTTCTATTTTTTCTCCCTTTTATTTTGAGCCATGTGGATTAAAGGCTCTTGGCGCTCCAGCCAGGCATCAGGGCTGTGTCTCTGAGGTGGGAGAACCAACCTCAGGACACTGGTCCACAAGAGACCTCCCAGCTCCACGCAATATCAAACGGCGAAAATCTCCCAGAGATCTCCATCTCAACACCAAGACCCAGCTTCACTCAAGGACAAGCAACAAACAGTGCTGGACACCGTATGCCCAACAAAGAGCAAGACAGGTCTACAGCCCCATCCATTAGCAGAGAGGCTGCCTAAAATCATAATGAGGCTACCAACATCCCCAAAAACACCACCAGACGTGGACCCGCCCACCAGAAAGACAAGATCCAGCTTCACCCACCAGAACAGAGGCACTAGTCCCCCCAAACAGGAAACCTACTCAACCCACTGAACCAACCTTAGCCACTGGGGACAGCCACCAAAAACAACGTGAACTACGAACCTGCAGCCTGCAAAAAGGAGACCCCAAACACAGTAAGATAGGCAAAATGAGAAGACAGGAAAACACACAGCAGATGAAGGAGCAAGATAAAAACCCACCAGACCTAACAAATGAAGAGGTAATAGCCAGTCTACATGAAAAAGAATTCAGAATAATGAAGTAAAGATGATCCAAAATCTTGGAAATAGAATAGACAAATTGCAAGAAACAGTTAACAAGGACCTAGAAGAAATAAAGAGGAAGCAAGCAAGGATGAGCAACACAATAAATGAAATGAA
Source organism: Kogia breviceps (assembly GCF_026419965.1). Taxonomy (NCBI): domain Eukaryota; kingdom Metazoa; phylum Chordata; class Mammalia; order Artiodactyla; family Physeteridae; genus Kogia; species Kogia breviceps. The sequence goes on from NC_081315.1 coordinate 56,813,945, forward strand.
AAATACTCTAGATGGGATCAATAGCAGAATAACTGAGGCAGAAGGACGGATAAGTGACCTGGAAGATAAAATAGTGGAAATAACTACTGCAGAGCAGAATAAAGAAAAAAGAATGAAAAGAACTGAGGACAGTCTCAGAGACCTCTGGGACAACATTAAATACACCAACATTCTAATTATAGGGGTCCCAGAAGAAGAAGAGAAAAAGAAAGGGACTGAGAAAATATTTGAAGAGATTATAGTTGAAAACTTCCCTAATATACGAAAGGAAATGCAAGTCCAGGAAGCACAGAGAGTCCCATACAGGATAAACCCAAGGATAAACACACCATGACAAATAATAATCAAACTGTCAAAAATTAAATACAAAGAAAACATATTAAAAGCAGGAAGGGAAAAACAACAAATAACACACAAGGGAATCCCCATAAGGTTAACATCTGATCTTTCAGCAGAAACTCTACAAGCCAGAAAGGAGTGTCAGGACATATTTAAAGTGATGAAGGAAAAAAATCTACAACCAAGATTACTCTACCCAGCAAGGATCTCATTCAGATTTGATGGAGAAATTAAAACCTTTACAGACAAGCAAAAGCTGAGAGAGTTCAGCACCACCAAACCAGCTTTACAACAAATGCTAAAGGAACTTGTCTAGGCAAGAAACACAAGAGAAGGAAAAGACCTATAAGAACACACCCGAAACAATTAATTAAATGGTAATAGGAACATACATATCGATAATTACCTTAAATGTAAATGGATTAAATGCTCCCACCAAGAGACACAGACGAGCTGAATGGATACAAAAACAAGACCCATATATATGCTGTCTACAAGAGACCCACTTCAGACCTAGGGACACATACAGACTGAAAGTGAGGGGATGGAAAAAGATATTCCATGCAAATGGAAATCAGAAGAAAGCTGGAGTAGCAATTCTCATATCAGACAAAATAGACTTTAAAATAAAAACTATTACAAGAGACAAAGAAGGACACTACATAATGATCAAGGGATTGATCCATGAAGAAGATAAAACAAATGGAAATATTTATGCACCCAACATAGGAGTACCTCAATACATAAGGCAAATACTAACAGCCATAAAAGGGGAAATTGACAGTAACACAATCATAGTAGGGGACTTTAACACCCCACCTTCACCAATGGACAGATCATCCAAAATGAAAATAAATAAGGAAACACAAGCTTTAAATGATACATTACACAAGATGGACTTAATTGATAGTTATAGGACATTCCATCCAAAAACAACAGAATACACATTTTTCTCAAGTGCTCATGGAACATTCTCCAGGATAGATCATATCTTGGGTCACAAATCTAGCCTTGGTAAATTTAAGAAAATTGAAATTGTATAAAGTATCTTTTCCGACCACAACACTATGAGACTAGATATCAATTACAGGAAAAGATCTGTAAAAAATACAAACACATGGAGGCTAAACAATACACTACTTAATAACGAAGCGATCACTGAAGAAATCAAAGAGGAAATCGAAAAATACTTAGAAACAAATGACAATGGAAACACGACGACCCAAAACCTATGGGATACAGCAAAAGCAGTTCTAAGAGGGAAGTTTATAGCAATACAATCATACCTTAAGAAACAGGAAACATCTCGAATAAACAACCTAACTTTTCACCTAAAGCAATTAGAGAAAGAAGAACAAAAAATCCCCAAATTTAGCAGAAGGAAAGAAATCATAAAGATCAGATCAGAAATAAATGAAAAAGAAATGAAGGAAACAATAGCAAAGATCAATAAAAGTAAAAGCTGGAAGCTGGTTCTTTGAGAAGATAAATAAAATTGATAAACCATTAGCCAGACTCATCAAGAAAAAAAGGGAGAAGACTCAAATAAATAGAATTAGAAATGAAAAAGGAGTTGTAACAACTGACACTGCAGAAATGCAAAAGATTATTAGAGATTACTACAAGCAACTGTATGGCAATAAAATGGACAACCTGGAAGAAATGGACAAATTCTTAGAAATGCACAACCTGCCAAGACTGAACCAGGAACAAATAGAAAATATGAACAGACCAATCACAAGCACTGAAATTGAAACTGTGATTAAAAATCTTCCAACAAACAAAAGCCCAGGACCAGATGGCTTTATAGGCGAATTCTATCAAACATTTAGAGAAGAGCTAACACCTATCCTTCTCAAACTCTTCCAAAAGATAGCAGAGGGAGGAACACTCCCAAACTCATTCTATGAGGCCACCATCACCCTGATACCAAAACCAGACAAAGACATCACAAAGAAGGAAAACTATAGGCAAATATCACTGATGAACATAGATGCAAAAATCCTCAACAAAATACTAGCAAACAGAATCCAACAGCACATTAAAAGGTTCATACACCATGATCAAGTGGGGTTTACCCCAGGAATGCAAGGATTCTTCAATATACACAAATCAATCAACGTGATACACCATATCAACAAACTGAAGGAGAAAAACCATATGATCATCTCAATAGATGCAGAGAAAGCTTCTGACAAAATTCAACACCCATTTATGATAAAAACCCTGCAGAAAGTAGGCATAGAGGGAACTTTCCTCAACATAATAAAGGCCATATATGACAAACCCACAGCCAGCATTGTTCTCAATGGTGAAAAACTGAAACCATTTTCACTAAGATCAGGAACAAGACAAGGTTGCCCACTCTCACCACTCTTATTCAACATAGTTTTGGAAGTTCTAACCACAACAATCAGAGAAGCAAAAGAAATAAAAGGAATCCAAATAGGAAAAGAAGAAGTAAAGCTGTCACTGTTTGCATATGACATGATATTATAGATAGAGAATCGTAAAGATGCCACCAGAAAACTACTAGAGCTAATCAATGTATTTGGTAAAGTAGCGGGATACAAAATTAATGCACAGAAATCTCTGGCATTCTTATACACTAATGATGAAAAATCTGAGGGTGAAATTAAGAAAACATTCCCATTTACCATTGCAACAAAAAGAATAAAATGTCTAGGAATAAACCTACCTAAGGAGACACAAGGCTTGTATGCAGAAAACTATAAGACACTGATGAAAGAAATTAAAGATGATACAAATAGGTGGAGAAATATACCATGTTCTTGGATTGGAAGAATCAACATTGTGAAAATGACTCTACTACCCAAAGCAATCTACAGATTCAATGCAATCCTTATCAAATTACCACTGGCATTTTTTACAGAACTAGAACAAAAAATTTCACAATTTGTGTGGAAACTCAAAAGACCCCGAATAGCCAAAGCAATCTTGAGAATTAAAAATGGAGCTGGAGGAATCAGGCTCCCTGACTTCAGACTATACTACAAGGCTACAGTAATCAAGACAGTATAGTACTGGCACAGAAACAGAAATATAGATCAATGGAACAGGATAGAAAGCCCAGAGATAAACCCACACACATACAGTCACCTTATCTTTGATAAAGCAGGGAAGGATATACAGTGGAGAAAAGACAGCCTCTTCAATAAGTGGTGCTGGGAAAACTGGACAGGTACATGTAAAAGTATGAAATTAGAACACTCCCTAACACCATACACAAAAATAAACTCAGAATGGGTTAAAGACCTAAATGTAAGGCCAGACACTATCAAACTCCTAGAGGAAAACATAGGCAGAACACTCTATGACATAAATCACAGCAAGATCCTTTTTGACCCATCTCCTAGAGAAATGGAAATAAAAACAAAAATAAACAAATGGGACCTAATGAAACTTAAAAGCTTTTGCACAGCAAAGGATACCATAAACAAGACCAAAAGACAACCCTCAGAATGGGAGAAAATATTTGCAAATGAAGCAACTGACAAAGGATTAATATCCAAAATTTATAAGCAACTCAGGCAGCTCAATAACAAAAAAACAAAAAACCCAATGCAAAAATGGGCAGAAGAACTAAATAGACATTTCTCCAAAGAAGATATACAGATGGCCAACAAACACATGAAAGAATGCTGAACATCATTAATCATTAGAGAAATGCAAATCAAAACTACAATGAGATATCATCTCACACTGGTCAGAATGACCATCATCAAAAACTCTAGAAACAATAAATGCTGGAGAGGGTGTGGAGAAAAGGGAACACTCTTGCACTGCTGGTGGGAATGTAAATTGATACAGCCACTATGGAAAACAGTATGGAGGTTCCTTAAAAAACTACACATAGAATTACCATATGACCCCACAATCCCACTACTAGGCATATACCCTGAGAAAACCATAATTCAAAAGGAGTTATGTACCCAAATGTTCATTGCAGCTCTATGTACAATAGCCAGGACATGGAAGCAACCTAAGTGTCCATCAACTGATGAATGGATAAAGAAGATGTGGCACATATATACAATGGAATATTACTCAGCCATAAAAAGAAATGAAACTCAGTTATTTGTAATGAGGTGGATAGACCTGGAGTCTGTCATACAGAGTGAAGTAAGTCAGAAGGAGAAAAACAAATTCTGTATGCTAACACATATATATGGAATCTAAGAAAAAAAAATGTCATGAAGAGATTAGTGGTAGGATGGGAATAAAACACAGACCTACTAGAGCATGGACTTGAGGATATGGGGAGGGGGAAGGGTAAGCTGTGACGAAGTGAGAGAATGGCATGGACATATATACACTACCAAATGTAAATTAGATAGCTAGTGGGAAGCAGCCACATAGCACAGGGAGATCACCTCTGTGCTTTGGGACCACCTAGAGGGGTGGGATAGGGAGGGTGGGAGGGAGGGTGACACAAGAGGGAAGAGATATGGGAACATATGTATATGTATAACTGATTCACTTTGTTGTAAAGCAGAAACTAACACACCATTGTAAAACAGTTATACTCCAATAAAGATGTTAAAATAATTAAATAAATTAATATAATATAATAACACAGTGAACTATACACAGTATCTTAAATAAATAAATAAATAAATAAATTATAGGATCAGCCTGACTATATCATACAGACCTAAAATTAAGTTCTCACCCATTACCCAGTAGGGCACAGGACTGACAAGAGCCATCAGATCAGTTTATGTTTACTTTATACACACGCCCATAGTGTGAGAAAATTGGCAACCACATTACAAGGAAAAAGCTTCTGTGTTATAGACATTTTATCATTACAGTTTCATTTGTAGTGAATTTTTAAGAATGTAACCAGCTGTAGCAGTATTTGCAGGAGTAAATTTCCTCACTATAGCATATCAAAGATACTTTCTAGCAGCAGAGGAAATGGGAAATTATGAGAAACTAAAATCTTGAGTGTTGGGCTTCCCCGGTGGCACAGTGGTTAAGAATCCACCTGCCAACGCAGGCGACATGGGTTCAAGCCCTGGTCTGGGAAGATCCCACATGCGGCGGAGCAACTAAGCCCGTGCGCCACAACTACTGAGCCTGAGCTCTAGAGCCCGCGTGCCACAACTACTGAGCCCGTGTGCCACAACTACTGAAGCCCACGTGCCTAGAGCCTGTGCTCCACAGCAAGAGAAGACACCGCCATGAGAAGCCCGCGCACCACAATGAAGAGTAGCCCCTGCTCGCCGCAACTAGAGAAAGCCCACACGCAGCAATGAAGACCCAACGCAGCCAATAAATAAATAAATAAATAAATAAATAAATAAATAAATAAATAAAACCTTAAGTGTCATATAAACTACTTCTACAAAATGTGAGGGGTGTGTGTGTGTGTGTATACACACCATTCGTTGAGAACTACAGTTGCAAGAGCCTAGTTCTTTTGAGATAGAGAAGTAAGATGGCTCAAGAGAAAGCAGGAGCAGGGCAGTGAGCAACCCTGAGGAGCCTGTGAAGTCGTGCTCACACCATCAGGGCTCCTTGAAGCTGATGCTGTTGATGCCCCGCCCATATTCCCTGGGCCCATGCTGGAGGTCACCTGCAGCTTCGGTGGAGAGTTCACTCTCCTGATGGCTTTCTTCAATCAAACACCTCCACCTGTCTGCTGGAGGCTTTCTCTGGGAGTGTGTCTAGCACACACACGCACGGGAGGCTGCAAATGCTGGAGAGTTAACACATCCAGGACCAACTCTCAACAGTGAGGGATGCGAGCTTGTGGATCAATATCCCATCTTCTGTTCCCCTCAGTAGGACATTTCTGGGGTGTGCTCTATGCTGTCTCAGAGGGTCCCCGTACAGCAACCCATTCATTAACTCTCTTGGCTTCCCTCTCTTGTCAGCCTCACTTCTTCACTCCCTCATTGTGCTTCCTGGGATAACCTCCCAAATCAAGCTATGTTTCAGGGTCTGTTTGGGGGGAAACTCAGAAGAAAACAGCAAGACAGAGAGTGCAAGGTGACAGGGCTGACAAGCCCTAGCAATGAGCAAACTGTGGAAAAGGTCAGAAACCTCTGCATACAAGATAACTTATAAAGGTTTATGCATCTCTTTGCTCTTTTAAAGTTTTTAATAAGTTCCAGACTACTTTGGCTATGCTGAAGGAAACCAAGGGAAGGGGTTTTTGCTTAGGTATGAATCAGAGCCTAAAAGCTGAACCAGAAGAGCTGCAGAAACTGAAGGGCTACATGGCCTGACTATGGTTACAAGAATCAAAATGGGAGCTTCTCAGAGACAGAAGGAGGCTTACTTGATCCAGTCACCTCCTGACCAGCAAATACTCTATTTGGGGTTAAATCTTAGAGGTTGTGGGTTTTACTAATAAAGAAGATATTTCCCAGAATTTGCCTCTCCTAATCCACCACTTTCCTTGTTTTCAAGCAAGTTTCTTTACTGTGCTATGGTGGCGATGAAATTTTACACACAACAAAGCTGAGTACAATTTAGTCCGTAAATTGACAGAAATACTTAAAATGATGAAACTGAATACAGTTGTGGGATGAAAAATATTCCTTCTGCTGTAAACATTCAACTGCTTCTTTATTCTTTAATACCTTGTTCCAGCAGTGCAGGTCCCCACTGAGAATGTTGTACTAATACAATATTCTTCTGAGATGGTTTGCTGTGGCATTCATATTTTAGCTCACTTGTTGCAGCTATCACATGGAGCCAAAATGGGTGTGCAACTGACAGGTTGTATTGTTGTTGTTCACCTTTCTTCAGATAATTATTCACCTTGAGAATGGCCAGCTCTACTTTCCTGCTGGGTTTAGTCATATCTAATACTTTGATCCATTTTTTCCATTGATGTTTCCTTTTTTTGTGACACTTGCTAATTGAATTTAAATCAATGCCTACAGTATCTCTGAAGAAAGACTCAAGGGAATACTTAAGTATATAATCATATTTTTCTCCCCACATGGCATTCATCATGGTATTATCAATGACTTGCTCAACTTCACAGAGGCATTAGTTTGTAAGGTCTGGGTCTGGGTTTAGGGCCCCAGAAGTGCAGCAAGATTTGGTGAAGTGTTTACCTAGAATGGCTGAAAACAATGTCATTTAAGAATACAAAGTAAAAATTGTAATCAAGAAGAAAAGTAGAAACCAGATTGGGAGAAGAGTAACTGAGCAGGACCCTATGGGGCGTTGCTGGGAGAGACCGCTCCCCATCGTGTCCTCCACCTGCCTCTTGTTTGTAGAAAAACTTTAGCCTCTTATGCCTTCCCCTAGTTCCAAAGAATTAATTTAATCAGGGAAGAGAGAAAATGCAGAAACAAAGGGAAACAGTCAAGCAAAACAAAATAATAATGGTTTGGCCATCAAGTTCCTCCTCAAGGGCTATAGGAAATATTCTGAGCCATGTCCTTTGAGCTGTTTTTCAGACACTGAAACCCCCAGCAGGTGGAACAAGCTAATTGTATGCTGCCCCCAAGCCCATAGACCCCAGACTGGCCAGAACCAGGAGGTTGATGATGTTGACTCCCAATTACCTCACCACCAACCAATCAGAAGAATGTTCACGAGCTGATCACATACCCACAATGAGCCTCCCTCACTCTGTCTTTAAAAAGCTTTCCCTGAAAGCCATGGGGTGGGAGGACTCAGGTCTTTTGAGCATTAGCTGCCTGGACTCCTTGCTTAGTGCTCCACAATAAATGCTGCACTTTCCTTCACCACAACTTAGTGTCAGTAGATTGGCCTCACTGCAGCCAGGTGAGCAGACCCAAGGTTGGTTCAGTAAAGAGAAGCAGTTGCAAACCTTAGGTTTTAGAAGAGATACAGCTCTGAAGATATAAGTAAGTCAAGAGTTAAAAGCTGAGGCTATCAGGAACAGGTCTAGAAGCAGAGTGGTAGGTCAGGTGAGGGACTTGGGACTAAAGCCATGAACAATGCAAAGGTGACAGGGCATCATTTTGTGGTGGGCTACTTTCACGGCTATGGTGATAATTATTTCACCAGTTATCTGCCAATTATTTCTGAGTCTCCTCACTCCTGGGGATAGCATTGAATTGAACTTTCTGGCCCTGTTATGATTGGGTAGAGCCATTTGACTAGTTCTGAACTGAGTTTTAAGCAAATACTATATGTTTCCCTTCCAGGTCAGTGCATCTCATTGCCATTGCAAAACTCACCAGAGCTCTCTTTTTCCTCTGGAATGAGGGGATTGGCAACGTTCACAATGGTGACTATATCAGCCTGGGTCCTCAAGTAAGAAAATGTGGAGCGAAGTACCCAACTGACCTGCAATGGATGTATAATATGAGCAAGAAATAAAACTTTGTTGTGTTAAATAATTGAGATTTTGAAGCTATTTGTTACCACAGGAGACTCTAACCTAGCCTGTCTAATATAGTGACAAAGAGGTGATTCTGGTGGGTTCAAAGATATGAGTTTGCTGAATATTACTCACATTTATACAAGAAGTGTCATGATGTAGTGAAAAGAACATTGGACTAGGATGATTGAACGCATGACTGGATGGATGGGTAGATACATAGATATATAAGACAGACACTGATGGTTAGAGCATAGAACTAGGACTTAGGGATCCTGGGTTTAATCTTACCTTCTATTGACTGTGTAATCTTCAGTATCCTCTTTAATTGAATATCAGTGTCTTCATCCGTATAACAAAAGTAAGAATATCTACCCAGCCTTCTCAAAGGACTGTCTTGATAATTGTGACTGACACACTCCAGGTGACCCACAATGATCCCTTCTTCCTGGTGTCCATGCCTTTGTTTAATCCTCTCCCCTTGAGTGTGAGCAGGACATGTGATTTACCTCTAACCAATTGAATATGAGGAAAATTACAGGTTACTCTGTGATTATATTATGTTATATAAGATTCCATCTTGCTAGTAGACTCTAGAAATCCTCTTTGCCAGCTTGGTGAAGTCAATGGGCAAGTTGAGAAAGCCCATGTGCCTCCAGGAGCTGAGTGTCTGGTAGCTCAGGGCTCAGCAAGAAACCAGGGCTCTCAGTCCTACAACAACAGAAAACTAATTCTGCCAATAACCTGGATGAGTTGAAATCAGGTTTTTTCCCAGTTGATCCTCCAGATGGGAATGCAGCCTAGCTGACACCTTAATTACACCCTTGTGAGGCCATCAGCAGAGAACTCAGCTAAGTTGTGCCCAGACTTCTGATGCATAGAGACTGAGAGAATAAACGTGTGCTGTTTTAAACAGTCAAGTTTGTAGTACTTTGTTATGCAGTAATGGAAAATGAATGCAACAACTAAATTAGTTAAGATATGTCAAATCATATAATAAACTGGAAAGTGCTAAATACATGTTAGGTATTAACCTCAGTGTATACTAAAAACTTCATGGAGACTTCACATGGTACAAAGTCAAAAAAGTTACTCATACACTTTGGGGAATCCACAAGCCATTTTTAAATCAAGTCTTCACATAAACTTCTCCAATTTTCCTTAAAATTACAGCATCTACTTTTTTATTCTGACCTTGAAGTTCTGATAGCTGTGCCGATGATAGCTATTGGTCTGTGATAGACATAACTTCTATATTGCTGTCAATAAAGACAAAATCTGGGGTTTAACTGCTCCTCTTTAGAGAACTATGAAAAACCCAGGCTATTTTAACTATGGATTCAATTTAACAGTATGCTTCAGCCCACATTTCAGTGGAATTGCCACTTTCATCATTTTTACTATTACCTTACATGTTGCTATAACTATTAAGAGCATCAGTGAATGTTTGTACCTTGTGTCTACGTTTTTCATCTGGAGACTTTTAAAATGGATGTTAGATGAATATTGTTGATGTCAATATGCCAAATTTCATCTCAATTACAGGGGTATAAATGATATGCTCTCAATTTCTGTTACCAATAATAACATTTCTTGCCTTCTGTAGCAAATCTCTTTCCAAGAACCCCTGACCCATGTGTAATCAGCTTTGTGGCTCTGGGGTAGGGCAACATAGAGCTTTTCCCTTAATCATTCCACATCTGCAGTATGATGATTATAATAATGCCCAGGAACAAGTATCCCCTAGGTATCAGGCTCATTGCAGACATTTTACCTCATTCTCAAAACAACCCTGCAAAGTAAGTATTTTCGTTTCCATTTTACAGATCTGGAAACTCTGGCTTAGGGAGAATAATTTGGTTACCTGAGGTCACACATCTATAAGACACTCAACTAAGATTTTAAATCAGATATGTCAGATTACAAAGCCTTCTTCCTTCCTCCACACCCTACGAACCCCTCTAACACTGAAAACTGAGAACACAGCACTAATATAAGGCTATTTTCCAATCTTCTTCCATTCATTAACTTATTTTTATATGTTAGTCCTTCTTACATGGTATCTGTATAATCGTCAGTTCAGAAATAGAGTGGTGTTCAACTCTGTAAAGGAAAGGGAGAAAGATCTGACATTAGTTAAGATTATACTTGGCTGTGAGTGATTAAAAGTACAAAATTACATTGGCTTAAACAAGACATGAATTTACTTCTCTTTCATGTAGGCACTCTATGGATTTGGTGATGACTAAATCCAGGATCCAGCTCTCAGGAAATTTGCAATCTAAAGGAAAAACTAAAGCAACTCCTGATAATGGGAAACAGAATGAACAATTTGCTATAATGAAAGTAGGAAAAGGGGGCTAGGGAACACAGAAGAAGTTAGTTCTAACTAGTAGAGTCCGAGAAGACTCCTTTGAGGAAGTGACATTGAATTAAGCTTAATGGTGAGAAAAAAATTCAGTAGACAACAAAGGAATTAGGGAGATAGGTGAGAAGCAAGAGGGGGGAAAGGACATTCCATGCTAAACAAATGACAAAAGTAAACAGACATAAAAATGCTAGTCTATCTGCTATTCATAGAGAGGGGTATGGGTGTAGAATAGGCTCCTTTTTCTCGTTCCCCCAATATCCATTTTTCCTTTCTTCCATAGTAATAGAATCTTTAGCTAAGTACATGGCCAACCAAACTAAAGACTACATTTCCAGACTCCCAAATAGCTAGATGGACCACGAGACTAAATTCTGATTAGTGGAATGTGCGTAGATGTATCATGAGGCCTACTGAGAATCATCCTTAAGAAACCAATTAGCACTGCCTTTGATCTCCTCTACATCTTCCCTTTTCTTCCTTCCTGCATGCTGGAAAGTGGATGTAGGGTCTGAAGCTTGAGATGGCATCTTAGAACTTGAGATGACCTGAGGCACAGAGGTACCAACATCTTATAATTTCCATAGAGCCTTCCCACGGATCTAGATTGGCTTTTCAGTCAGAAATGGCATGGGGAAAATACTATGCCTATCCCTTATTATCATTGATGAGAATGTGCCCTACTGAAGCCAAAACCCTCAGAACAATCTTGAAAAGACACAGGCTACCAAGCAGACATCAATCCTAGGTTAGCCCACATTCTTAGCTGTGTTTTTTGAAATATGAAGGGAGTGGATACCTGCTCATAGTAACACAGGTTCAAATCCTCCTTCCCCTCATATCTACTTTCCTCCCCACAGCTCTACTCTCCTTCAATTTCCAAATTCCTCTGAAAATTCTCTCTTAAAACTTTTCCAAGTGGGGAGGAGTCACGATGGTGGTGTGGGAAGACACAGAGTTAGTGTCTCCCCACAACTCAGGTGCCTGCCGGCCGCTGGTGGGAGACTCTTACCCCCAAGGGTAAGAGTTTCTCTGGGAGAAACCCCAGAGTGAACCAGTAGGATGTAGGGGGACCAAGGGGGGAGAAGTGGAAGCCAGACAAGATCAGCACCCCTGAGGTGGGGAGATCAGGAGAGGCAGGCAGGAGGGGTCCTCTGGGAGGAGCGAGAAAGAAGCAGAGGGTGATTGTCCTGCCCACTCGGGCCGAGAGAGCCTGCTGAGCTCCCAGGCCAATCCCCCACCCTCCAAACTCTGCTCCAGGTCACGTGAGTCCTGGGGTCATGAGAGGGAGGCTAGGGAGATCAGAAGAGGCAGGCAGGAGGGGGTCTCCCGGAGAGGATTGGAAGGAGATTGCCCCACCCACTCAAGCCCAGGAAGCCTGCTGGGCTCCCAGGTGAGCCCCTCTGCCCTCTGAGACCAGCAGTGGGCCACTCCTGGGTCCCTTCTGTTCACTGAGCCTAAGTCCCACCCCCAACAGACCCCAGGGCATTTTCCAGCCCTGTGGGTCCCGAGCATAGGCCCCATTCACCACCCAAACCTCACCCTTGCTTAAGCCTCACTATCCACAGCCAAGGCCTTACCCCCCTACACTGCCCTTTTTTTTTTCCTTTTCCCTCCTCCTCTTCTGTACTATTGTGGTACTGATGTACCTTCTTGTTGTTGATTCATCTATATTTTTATTTTTACATTCTTTCTAACATACCTGTTCATTTCCTAGTCTAATTTTATTTTTTACTTTTTTTTTTTTTCTGCCCCACACAGCTTGCAGGATCTTAATTCATGAGCCCAGGGTCGGGTGGAAACTCCTGCAGTGAGCACTCCGAGTCAGACCCCCTGGACTGAGAGAGAACCTCAAACCCCAGGGAATATTCATCCGAGTGAGGTCTCACAGAGTTCCTCATCTCAGCACCAAGACCCAGCTCTGCCCAATAGCCTACAGACTCCAGTGTTGGAAGCCTCAGGTCAAACAACCAGTAAGACAGGAACACAATCCCACTCATTAAAAAAAAAGAGAGAGAGACAGCAAAAAAATACATCACAGATGAAGGAGCAAGGTAAAAACCTACAAGACCAAATAAATGAAGAGGAAATAGGCAATCTACCTGAAAAAGAATTCAGAGTAATGATAGTAAAGATGATCCAGAATCTCAGAAATAGAATGCAAGCACAGATTGAGAAAATACAAGAAATGTTTAACAAAGATCTAGAAGAACTAAAGAACAAACAGAGATGAAAAACACAATCACTGAAATGAAAAATACACTAGAAGGAATCAATAACAGAATAACGGAGGCAGAAGAACAAATAAGTGAGCTGGAAGACAAAATGGTGGAAATAACTGCTGAGGAGCAGAATAAAGAAAAAAGAATGAAAAGAATTGAAGACAATCTCAGAGAACTCTGGGACAACACTAAATGTACCAACATTCGAAATATAGGAGTCCCAGAAAAAGAGAGAAACAGAAAGGGTCTGAGAAAATATTTGAAGAGATTATAGTGGAAAACTTCCTTAACAATGGAAAGGAAATAGTCAGCCAAGTCCAGGAAGCACACAGAGTCCCATACAGGATAAATCCTAGGAAAAAATACACAAAGACACATATAAATCAAACTAACAAAAATTAAACTCAAAAAATATTAAAAGCAGCAAGGGAAAAACAAAAAAAATAACATACAAAGGAATCCCCATAAGGTTATCAGCTGATTTTTCAGTGGAAACTCTGCAGGCTAGAAGGGAGTGGCAGGATATACTTAAAGTGATGAAAGAGAAAAACCTACAACCAAGATTACTCTACCCAGCAAGGATCTCGTTCAGATTACATGGAGAAGTCAAAAGCTTTTCAGACAGGGCTTCCCTGGTGGCGCAGTGGTTGAGAGTCTGCCTGCCGATGCAGGGGACACAGGTTCGTCCCCAGTCTGGGAGGATCCCACATGCCGCGGTGCGGCTGGGCCCGTGAACCATGGCTGTGGAGGCTGCGCATCCGGAGCCTGTGCTCTGCAACGGGAGAGACCACAGCATAGAGAGTGAGCAGCAGTGAGAGGCCTGCATACCACAAAACAAAAACAAAAACAAAAACAAAAACAACACCTTTTCAGACAAACAAAAACTAAGAGAATTCAACAGCACCAAACCAGCTTTACAACAAATGTTAAAGAAACTTCTCTAGGTGGGAAACACAAGAGAAGAAAAAGACCCACAAAAACAAACCCAAAACAATTAAGAAAATTGTCATAGGAACATACATATTGATAATAACCTTGAATGTAAATGGATTAAGGCCCTGACCAAAAGACACAGACTGGCTAAATGGATGCAAAAACAAGACCCATACATACGCTGCCTACAAGAGACCCACTTCAAACCTAGGGACACATACAGACTGAATGTGAGGGAATGGAAAAAGATATTCCATGTAAATGGAAATCAAAAGAAAGCTGAAGTAGCAATATTCCTATGAGATAAAATAGACTTTAAAATAAAGAATGTTACAAGAGATAAGGAGGGACACTACATAATGATCAAAGGATCAATCCAAGAAGAAGATATAACAATTATAAATGTTTATGCACCCAACATAGGAGCACCTTAATACATAAGGCAAATGCTAACAACCATGAAAGGAGAAATCGACAGTAACACAATAATAGTAGGGGATTTTAACACCCCACTTACACCAATGTACAGATCATCCAAACAGAAAATAAATAAGGAAACACAAGCTTTAACTGACAAAATAGACCAGATAGATCTAATTGATATTTCTAGAACATTCCACCCCAAAGTGGCAGCATACACTTTCTTCTCAAGTGCACATGGAACAGTCTCCAGGATAGATCACATCTTGGGTCACAAATCAAGTCTTGGAAAATTTAAGAAAATTGAAATCATATCAAGCATCTTTTGTGACAACAATGCTTTGAGATTGGAAATCAGTTACAGGAAAAAAACTGTAAAAACACAAATACATGGAGGCTAAACAGTGTGCTACTAAATAACCAAGAGATCACTGAAGAAATCGAAGAAGAAATTTAAAAACACATAGAAACAAATGACAATGAAAACTCAACAACCCAAAACCTATGGGATGCAGCCAAAGCAGTTCTAAGAGGGAAGTTTATAGCAATTAAATCTCACCTCAAGAAACAAGAAAAATCTCAAATAAACTTTCTAACCCTACACTTAAAACAACTAGAGAAAGAAGAACAAAGAAAACCCAAAGTCAGTAGAGGAAAGAAATCATAAAGATCAGAGCAAAAATAAATGAAATACAAATGAGGAAAACAATTATAAAATCAATAAAACTAAAAGCTGGTTCTTTGAGAAGATAAACAAAATTGATAAACCCTTAGCCAGACTCACCAAGAAAAAAAGGGAGAAGATGCAAATCAATAAAATTAGAAATGAAAAAGGAGAAAGCACAACTGACACCACAGAAATAAAAAGGATTATAAGAGACTACTACAAACAACTATATGGCAACAAAATGGACAACCACAAAGAAATGGACAAATTCTTGGAAAGGTACAATTTTCCAAGACTGAACTAGGAAGAATTAGAAAATATAAACAGACCTATCACAAGTAATGAAATTGAAACTGTAATTAAAAATCTTCCAACAAACAAAAGTCCAGGACCAGATGGCTTCACAGGTGTATTCTATCAAACATTTAGAGAAGAGCTAACACCCATCCTTCTCAGACTCTTCCAAAAAATTGCAGTGGGAGAACCCCTCCCAAATTCATTCTACAAAGCCACCATCACCCTGATACCAAAACCAGAAAAAGATATCACAAGAAAAAGAAAATTATATACCAATATTACTGATGAACATAGATGTAAAAATCCTGAACAAAATACTAGCAAACAGAATCCAACAACACATTAAAAGGATCATACACCATGGTCAAGTGGAATTTATCCCAGGGATGCAAGTATTCTTCAATATATGCAAATCAATCAATGTGATACACCACGTTAACAAATTAAGGAATAAAAACCATATGATCATCTCAATAGAGGCAGAAAAAGCTTTTGACAAAATTCAACACCCATGTATGATAAAAGCTCTCCAGAAAATGGACATAGAGGGAACATACCTCAACATAATAAAGGCCATATATGACAAACCCACAGCAAGCACCATACTCAATGGGGAAAAGCTGAAAGCATTTCCACTAAGATCAGGAAAAAGACAAGGATGTTCACTCTCACCACTCTTATTCAACATAGTTTTGGAAGTCTTAGCCACGGCCATCAGAGAAGAAAAAGAAATACAAATTGGAAAAGAAGAAGTAAAACTGTCACTATTTGCTGATGGTATGATAATATACATAGAAAATCCTAAAGATGCCACCAGAAAACTACTAGAACTAATCAGTGAATTTGGTAAGCTTGCAGTATATAAAATTAATGCACAGAAATCTCTGACATTCTTATATACCAACTGAAAAATCAGAAAGAGAAATTATGGAAATACTCCCATTTACCACTGCAACAAAAATAATAAAATACCTAGGAATAAACCTGCCTAAGGAGGTGAAAGACTTGTACTCAGAAAACTATAAAACACTGATGAAAGAAATCAAAGATGACATAAACAGATAGAGAAACAGTTCTTGAATTGGAAGAATCAATATGGTGAAAATGACTATACTGCCCAAAACAATCTACAGATTCAGTGCAATACCTATCAAACTACCAATGGCATGCTTCACAGAATTAGAACAAAAAATTAGAACAATTCATATGGAAACAGAAAAGACTCCAAATAGCAATAGTAATCTTGAGAAAGAAAAACGAAGTTGGAAGAATCAGGCTCCTGAACTTCCAACTATATCACAAAGCTACAGTAATCAAGACAGTATGGTACTGGCACAGAAACAGAAATATAGATCAATGGTACAGGACAGAATGCCCAGAGATAAACCCACACACATATGGTCACTTAATTTATAGCAAAGGAGGCAAGAACATACAATGGAGCAAAGACAGCCTCTTCAATAAGTGGTGCTGGGAAAACTGGACAGCTACATGTAAAAGAATGAAATTAGAATACTACCTAACACTATACACAGAAATAAACTCCAGATGGATTAAAGACCTAAATGTAACACCAGACACCATAAAACTTTTAGAGGAAAACATAAGAAAAGCACTCTTTGACATAAACCACAGCAAGATCTTTTTTGAACCACCTCCTAGAGTAACAGAAATAAAAACAAAAATAAACAAATGGGACTTAAACTTAAAAGCTTTTGCACAGCAAAGGAAACCATAAACAAGACAAAAAGACAACCTTCAGAATGGGAGAAAATATTTGCAAATGAAACAATAGACAAAGGATTAATCTCCAAAATATACAAACAGCTCATGGAGCTCAATATCAAAAAAACAAACAATCCAGTTAAAAAAATGGGCAGAAGACCTAAATAGACATTTCACCAAGGAAGACATACAGATGGCCAAGAGGCATATGAAAAGATAGTCAACATCACTAATTATTAGAGAAATGTAAATCAAAACTACAATGAGGTATCACCTCACACTCTTCAGAATGGCCACTATCAAAACAGCTAGAAACAATAAATGCTGGGAAGGGTGTGGTGAAAAGGGAAATGTTAATTGATATAAATCACAGCAAGAATTGTTGTGGGAATGTAAATTGATACAACCACTGTGGAAAACAGTATGGAGGTTCTTTAGAAAACTAAAAATAGAACTACCATATGACCCAGCAATCCCACTACTGGGCATATACCCTGAGAAAACCATAATTCAAAGAGAGACATGCACCACAATGTTCACTGCAGCACTATTTACAATAGCCAGGACATGGAACCAACCTAAATGTCCATCAACAGATGAATGGATAAAGAAGATGTGGCACATATATACCATGGAATATTACTCAGCCATAAAAAGAAATGAAATTGAGTCATTTGTAGTGAGGTGGATGGACCTAGAGTCTGTCATACAGAGTGTAGAATCTGTCATACAGAGTGAAGTAAGTCAAAAAGAGAAAAACAAATACCGTATGCTAATGTATATATACGGGATCTAAAAAAAAAATGGTACTGATGAACCTAGTTGCAGGGCAGGAATAAAGAGGTAGACATAGAGAATGGACTTAATGACATGGGGTGGGAGGGCGAAGCTGGGGCGAAGTGAGAGTAGCATCAACATATATACACTACTGAATGTAAAATAGTTGGCTGGTGGGAAGCAGCAGCATAGCACAGGGAGATCGGCTCGGTGCTTTGCGATGACCTAGAGGGGTGGGATAGGGAGGATGGGAGGGAGGCTCAAGAGTGAGGGGATATGGGGACATGTGTATACAT
Organism: Kogia breviceps; assembly: GCF_026419965.1. Classification (NCBI taxonomy): domain Eukaryota; kingdom Metazoa; phylum Chordata; class Mammalia; order Artiodactyla; family Physeteridae; genus Kogia; species Kogia breviceps. The sequence continues at coordinate 56,832,327 of NC_081315.1, forward strand.
ACATATGGCTAATTCACTTTGTTGTGCAACAGAAACTAAAATGGTACTGTAAAGCAATTATACTTCAATGAAGATATATTTAAAAGAAAAAAAAAAAAGCTTTTCCAGTAGCTTTAGCCCTTGTGTCATTTCTCCTCTCCTTCTGAAGACCCCAGGAGGCAGCAGTGTGATGGGGACACATGTCACCTTATATGGGCTAAGCTCTGGACAGGAAGGTTTCCATTCCATGAGAAACCCAAACTGTTTCAGGAAGGGGGACCCCTTCCAAGGCCCGAGAGTGGGCTCTTGTCTAACACTCAGAAATGAAATGTCCAAGGAGACACACTTGCTGACAAAGCAAGAGACTTTATTGGGAAGGGGCACCCAGGTGGAGAGCAGCAGGGTAAGGGAAAGCAGGAGAACTGCTCTGCCAGGTGGCTGGCAGTCTCGGGTTTTATGGTAATGGGGTTAGTTTCTGGGTTGTCTCTGGCTGATCTTTCTGACTCAGGGTGCTTCCTGGTGGTGCACGCATAACTCAGCCAAGATGGATTCCAGCGAGACGTATTCTAGGAGGTTGGTAAGACATACGGACTGGCATCTCCTATCTCCTTTTGACCTTTCCCAAATTTTCCGGTTGGTAGTAGCTTGTTAGTTCCGCATTCCTTACCAGCATCTCCTGATGTAAGATAAATCATGCAAGTGGTTACTGCTGTGCCTGGCCAGGGAGGGTGGTTTCAGTCAGTGGTTCCCCAAACAAAACTAAGAAGAAACACAATTTGTACTACAAAACATTTTTATATACTTCTGTAGAATTCAGTAAGAGGTAATGTTTTCAATCTTAATCTTTGATTCTAACCCCTGAATGTGTCTCCGTTTCAATTAATAGGCAACCAAAGAACCTCTAAAGAAACAATAGAAAATATGTGCATCAGACAATATTGCTTCCCTCCCCAAAAGCCATTTCCTTTTTTTCCTTATGAATAACACTTATTTTGTTCAGATTTGAGGAAGCAATGTGCTCCAGGAAGTTTGGACCCCACCCCAGTCCTAGAACATTAAACATAATTAGTCTGGTCAGTCATGCTCATCTTATTTCCTTTACCAGTGATTGTTGTGCAAGTGGGCCTATGACCGACTTCTGGTCAAAAGGGCCAGAGGAGAAATTACGAGGGAATTCTCAGAATGATTGTTCTCCATAATTTTTTTTTAAAAAGGGCATAAAGGAAGCACTCTCCTTTCTGTTTGGATTCAGTGGTGTGAGGACACGATGCTTAGAGCTGTGGCAGCCATTTTGTGACCATGAAATTAAAATTAAAAGAATCGCAGAGAAGCTGACCCAGAACTCACACAATTGTGCTGCTGAATTAACAAAACTCAGAACCATTATTTCCAGATTTAGGTTATGTAAACAGTTAACTCTTATTTTTAGGTTTGATTAAATATTCCATTTCATATAGCAAAAAGCATTCTAACTCATAAAATATTCATGAATGACATCCATCTGCTTCTCTTTCACTCAATATTTCAAGGTTATTGAAGTTATTATAAATGAAATCATTGAATTTTATTATAAATAGAATCTTCACTTTTATTTAGGTATAATTATATATTAGATATAATTCATAATCTCTACTGATAACATTTGATAGGTATAATTAGAGTTCTTGGGTATATGAAGCTAAATCTTTACAAAGGTCATCACAGCCAGGTCATTTTACAATGCCTAAAGAAAGTCTTTACCATCTCATTTTCATTTTCTTATCTGACTGGCTGAATCCATTGACTGTCCAGCCAAAGAGGCTGACAGTCAGGTGGTGTGTCCATTGCATATGAGTCATGCTCTTGGTGCTTGACTTCAGTGTGGGCATACAGATGGCCCAAAGCATCTCAACAGGATGAAAAGCCAAGTGGTCAAACTGGAAGATCAGCACAGAGATCAAAGATAAGACCCTTGTGGAAAGTTTAAAAGTGAGAAACCAACAACAGTGAGGCTGAACTGCTTTTCCCAGCTAATGCAGTTTACCTGAGTGCCCCAGGACACAGTGGATGTTTATATGCAGTCTTCTTCATGGCCATTTTTCATTATCTTGGATCTGGAATATCACATACCCAGCTGTGTAATGTACCTGCCCTAATGTGCAATACATTTATTTTTAAATGTCATTTGTAGATGATTTCTCTCAAGCCTGTAAAAGACATAATGAGATAATGTGATGGAAAGCACTTTGTAAGCTGTGAAGTGCTACAAAAATGTCACTCTTTTTATTACAACTCTAGATTTTTTTTTTTTGTTATTTTAAAATACTAAAGTAAGTAACGGCTTTATGAAAACCCTCCCATGGTTCCAGACAGGCTGCTACTAAGACATTGGGAGCATATCTAGAGGTAAATCTGTGCTAATGGTTTTACCATTTTTATAAGCTAAAATTCTATCCAAGAGACAGAAACAGTTCAGGAATTGCACCTTCTTCTGTTTCTTAAGACAAATATGTAGTAAGCACTTCCAACCCTGGACAGCTGAAGCAGAATAAACCCTTAGATCATCTGTAAAACGGATGCTACACCTGATCCATCTGTTTGAAGCCAAATCCGGCCTCTGTACCCAATACCAAATTAAATCGTAGAGACAGAGTTTTGGGTGAAGTAGAAAAGAATAGCTTTATTGTTTTGCAGTCAAAGAGGGCCAAAGTGAGCTAATGTCCTCAAAACTACGTGTCCCAACCTGGAGTGGGTAGTGAGGAGCTTTATAGTAACGGTTCAAGGAGGGTGTGATCAGCTCGTGGACATTCTTCTGATTGGTTGGTGGTGAGGTAAGTGGGAGCCAGTATCATCAATCTTCTGGTTCCAACCAGTCTGGGGTCTACGAATTTGTGGGTAGCATACCGTTAACTTCTCCCACCTGCTGGGGGTTTCTGTATCTGCAAAATAGCTCAAAGATGTTATTATATGTATCCCTTTATGGGGAACCAGGACCGTGCCCTAAGGTTGCACTATTGTTTCTCTTGACTCTTCCTCCCTTGTCTCTGCATCCCCTCCCTTCCCTAATTAGCAACTGTTTGAACCTGCCCTTTGGAACTCAGGGAAGGTCATGGAGGCTAAATAAAGCCTATTTCCTGTAATCAAGAAATGCCCAGGAGCCCCACATGGTCCTGCTCAGTATCATGTTCTGATCTCTCTAGTCCCCATGGCAAGCACTGGTAGCCCCAGGATCTAGCTCAGCAAGTGACCAATAAATACATGTTGAACTGAGCTGAATTCATGAAAGAGTGTGAAACTTTCTCCTCAGAGTCTGGTCCATGAATGAGCTACATCTTCATCATGGGGAACTTGTTACAAATGCAGACTCTCAGGTCCCACTCCAGACCTACGAAACAGACTGTATTTTCACAAGAGTTCAGTGTCCACCTTAAAGTGTGAGAGTTCTGCTGTCTGTAGCAGCTGTCATCTGTGCTGCATTCTTGTCCCTTCAGTCCACCTTGGAGGTGACCTGAGACAGTTCCCATGCATGCCTTGCTACACATCTCTCTCTGGTGGCTCTCTGACCCAGGAACACTGCTGCTAGACTGATATGTGCCAGGCAGACCAGAAGTGCTGAGAGCTTAATGCCTTCATGGGGATAGTGAGTTGATATATGAGCATCACAGTTTTCCTGGCGTTAAATAGGAAAATTCCAAGGCATATTCCACATTGTTTTTCAGAGGGTTCTCAGGGATACTAAGCTCCAGTTGCCCATAAAGATAACCCACATTGGCTTTCCTATCTTCCTCAGTCTCACTTCCCCACACCCTCAGCATTGCTTCCTGGACTCACCTCCCAAACAAATTGCTTTCATTCTAATCCTTGTCTTGGGATCTGCTTTTGGAAGAATTCAAACTAAGACAAGTTGCCTTCCACTTCTGATAGTCTATCTTCTCTAGTCTAGCCCCTTATATTAGTCTGTTCGGGCTGCCATGACAAAATACCATAGACTGGTATTATACCATAGGCTTAAACAACAGAAATTGATTTTCTCCCAGTTTTAGAGGCTGGAAGTTTGAGATCAGGGTGCCAGCATGGTCGGTTTCTGGTGACTACTCTCTTCCAGTTTGCAGACAGCTGCCTTCTAGCTTGCAACATAACAAGCTAAATAAATACCCACAACTGACATATCAGGACATTAAACAGGTGATCACCAAGTACTGTAAGGCCGAGTCCAGGGCAGGAGAGCAAGACTCCAAGTCTAGGACCCTTCCAACACACCAAATGGCTTCTCTTGGTAGTTTTGGTAGGAGCTTTAAGAGCAATAACAAAGCCCAACAAGTTGTAACATTAAACTAAAAAATGCACTCATTCTTTGTTCCTCAAACCTCAATCATTCTGATTACATCCAATTCATGACAATTCACAGTAATGAAAGGGAACATTGACATAAATAATTCAGAAACTCACTAATAATTGGCCCAGCTGTAAGACACTCCTGCCAAGGGAAATATCCCGGGAGGCCACCCCGGCTGGGTAGGTGGCAGGCAGGACTCCCAGCGCATGCAGATGGTCTGCAGTGTAGAGGTGGCCTGCTGCCAGCCTCAAGATCAGTTTTAGGAAAGCATCAGGTTCAGGTCCTTCAATGGTGAGGATTGAGGAGACCTTTAGTACATGTGGCCAAGAGGCCAAGAGGCCAAGAAGGCAGTCCAGGGTTTTTTAAGCTGACTAATGTATAAGTCTGTGCAAGTATTCTGCCTGTTTCCTCATCAAAACCCATTTCTTTTGTGTTCGAGGAGCTTTGTCTACAGCTGCCCTCACTCCACATGGCCTCTCCTAGCCTTGGATACTGCTGCAGCAATCTGACGGAGCAGTGAGAGGAATGCCAACCATCCTGTGAAACACCATCTAGCCACTGGGCAAATTAACTCACTTCAGTATTCTCAATGGAAAATGGGTGGGGTGTTGCAGAATCACCTATTAAGCAACTTCAAGCAACATATACTCTTGTCCTTCGATCCCCTTCCATTTCCTCCTGCCAAGAGCATGACCTTGTAAGAAAAGCTTCCCAAGTGGATCTGACTGAAGTCTCCCCCATCACTGGAGCCATAGATCTTTGTTCTGGGCTCTCTCAAAACTTGGAGTTCAATTAAGTCTATGTCTACCTTCTCTGACGCAGAGAGGAGCACATTTTACACCACCACTCAGAAAAGCATCAGCAACCCCAAAAATGTTAAGCAAAAAACACGTGCATGGCACTAGCCATGGGAATGTACATCAGCCTTAGTTTAGATAAAGCACCAAATATTTGTGTATTCAACATGGACTTGAGTCTGTACCACCACACTTGTGAAAGCTCCAAGGGAGGAGCTGAGGAAGAGCTAGGGAACCCCGACCAGCATGGCGTCACGAATGCCCTATACGTGGTGTGATTTGAAGCCGACTAATCCAGACTTTAGGAAATGTCCTGTTGTATGACTACTGTATAATGATTTGTTGGAGCCATAGAAAAGATCATATCTGAATCTGACACCAGTTGTGTCCGATGTCACATGCTCTCAGCCCATCTTTTTACTCCAGTCATTCCTGACACAATCAACTGTGCTCAGAGGTAACCTGACAGCACATTATGTCAGCTGACTCAATTACACTGCCCACTTTCTGCCCCCAGCCTTCTCTGCCACTGTCAGGCCATGTGAGATGCTGCAGACCAGCCCTTCTGATCCCACAGATGTCTGGAAGTGAGAGGGAGTTAACAGCAGAAAGCAACCCTTGGCCAACTGGGGACAAGAGGCAGAAAACAAATTCTCCCCTTGTCTGTCCCTCAAGGAAATAATCCTGGGGTACATTTCACACAGCTCCTCCAGGGATCCTGAAAGGGTCAAGCCCTGGGGCCCACAGTGGAGACCACAAAGCACACTTGGATTGACTTTTTCCCCTTCCCACTTTCATGCTTCCCAATATAAACTTCCTGAATGCAAAACCTTGTTTTGGGCACTGATTTCAGGAAGAACCCAGACCAATAAACTGTTACCAAAAGTGGCCCTAAAAGCAGACACTGGAGATGGGATTCTGGATCTGAGTCTCTTGTGGTCAGAGATAAGGACCACACAGCTGTTGGTAAGTGAGGAGGTAATGACTCTGGCATGCAGTAGCATCACAACCACTGACAGGTCCCTGTGGGGGACTGAGGAAAGGAGCCAAAGGAAGGGAAGCATTGGAGTATGCGCTAGCAGTGGCAGACAGCATGGGGCCCGGGATAATTATCATGATTCTGAAGCTGTCTGGTTTTATTTAATAGATTTAGAGACCTTGACAAAAGAAAATGATAGGTTTGGGTTAGCTAACTAGCAATTCAAAGTACACTGAAAAAGTCATAAAATCTCCATGTAGAGTTTAAAGAGACCCTTAAATCCCGCAGTCTGTGCTGAAATTCAGGTATAGGATTTAACTGAAAGGGCAGCAGAGCTACAGAGAAAACTGAATGCACAGACTCAGCAGGTGTCCTATCCAAATTCAGGGCCCGAAGTGAAGAGAGGGGGACCTTGAGACACTGAAGAGACTCAGTGTGGAGACACGGCAGGGGTTGGAGGCAGAAGGACCCTGGGCCATTCTCTGTTCCCAGGACATGCATAACTAGCTTGGGAACTCTATGACTTTGGCCATAACACCAGTGGAGGCTCCTATCACTGTAGTTTGAATTATATTTTGTAATTATACCATTATCTTCATCGTCTCCAAAACAATAGCCTTAGATTTCATTTTATATATATATATAATCTCTATATTTTAATTTTTAAGGAGTTTAACGCAGAAAGGAGGGTGAAGAACTGGCAAAGGAGGTAACTTAGGAAATCAGAAAGAGCAAAGGCTTTAAAACCATGCAGATGAAGTTTCAAACAGAGTCTATGCTTCTTACTGACTGTTCGCCTTGAGGATATCAGTTTCTTCAACTGTAAAATGGAGCAAATTTTGTTGTGAGCTGTTGGATTGTTAAACAGAATACAGTATGTAAAGCTCCTAGCTCATAGAAAGCATTCAAAACATATTATCTGTATTCACCTTTTTCACTATTTAAAAAAATTGAGCCATGTCTTTCAACAGTAAATGAGCACTGACAATTATCAATATTGTATATGTGGTATAAACCAGGAAAATAATTCAATTTACTGGTCTAGATGGAAATTTCCTTACTTTGAGGATAAAATAAGCCAATTTCTCATAATAATAATATAGCAATTCCAACCTGGTTAATTTACATATAACATGTGAAGCAGTTAACTCATTCTTTAACGATAAATATAGCAAGAGAGATTATATTAGAAACCCTTAACTGAGGTTCAGCTTAACTTTTATCGCATTAAACTGCTGAAGACAGGGGATTAAATCAGTGTTCTCTAGTTTACAGGCTCCCTTCAGAGAAACCATTTGTAGAGAATTTCTAAAGCGGTGATCCCTGCTGAGAAAAGTCCTTCCAGAGGGAATGTGCAATTCAACTGCCAAGTCTTATCATTTACATGAATGAGTTTTGAGTATTCAAAAATTATCTTAGGTGAATATTTTCTCCATCTAAGAAAGACAGTCTAAAGCACAAGTTATGTAAAAAGCAATACTGACACACTACTATATATAAAACAGATAACCAACAAGGACGTACTGTACATACAGCACAGGGAACTACACTCAATATTTTGCAATAACCTACAAGGGAAAGGAATCTGGAAATATATATATATGTATGTATAACTGAATCACTTTGCTGTATACTTGAAACTAACACAACACTGTAAATTAACTATAATTCAATTTTAAAAAAGCAATACTGGTAGTTTAGAAAAGGATCACAGAACAGGTGATAAAGATGGGATTATAAAAATGCAAACCCTATTTTTTTTTTTTGGAAAGAAAACGTAGTGTCATTCATTCTTTCTTTCATTCAATACATGATTATGGAAAGTGTATAATGCACCAGGATTAGGAAGGTAAAAACAATTAAAACGTAGTTCTTGCCTTCCAGAACTGCACAGTGCACTCTATCTAAAGACAAACTAATAAATATCATGAAACAAACAAAAGTCTAGGACCAGATGGCTTCACAGGTGTATTCTTTCAAACATTTAGAGAAGAGCTAACACCCATCCTTCTCAAACTCTTCCAAATAATTGCAGAGGAAGGAGCACTTCCAAACTCATTCTATGAGGCCACCATCACCCTGATAGTAAAACCAGGCAAAGATACTACAAAAAAGAAAATTACAGACCAATATCACTGATGAACACAGATGCAAAAACCCTCAACAGAATACTAGCAAACAGAATCCAACAACATATTAAAAGGATCATACACCATGATCAAGTGAGATTTAATCCAGGGATGCAAGGATTCTTCAACATATGCAAATCAATCAATGTGATACACCAGATTAACAAATTGAAGAAGAAAAAACATATGATCAACTCAACAGATGCAGAAAATTCAACACCCATGTATGATAAAATCTCTCCAGAAAGCTGGCATAGAGGGAACCTACCTCAACATAATAAAGGCCATATATGACAAACCCACAGCAAACATCATTCTCAGTGCTGAAAAACTGAAACATTTCCACTAAGATCAGGAACAAGACAAGGATGTCCACTCTCACCAGTATTATTCAACATAGATTTGGAAGTCCTAGCCACAGCAATCAGAGAAGAAAAAGAAATAAAAGGAATACGAATTGCAAAAGAAGAAGTAAAGCTGTCACTGTTGGCAGATGACATGATACTATACATAGAGAATCCTAAAGATGCCACCAGAAAACTACTAGAGCTAATCAATGAATTTGGTAAAGTAGCAGGATACAAAATTAATGCACAGAAATCTCATGCATTCCTATACACTAGTGATGAAAAATTTGAAAGAGAAATTAAGGAAACACTCCCATTTACCATTGCAACAAAACAAATAAAATACTTAGGAATAAACCTACTTAGGGAGACAAAAGACGTGTACGCAGAAAACTATAAGACACTGATGAAAGAAATTAAAGATGATACAAACAGATGGAGAGATATACCATGTTCTTGGATCAGAAGAATCACTATGGTGAAAATGGCTATACTACTCAAAGCAATCTACAGATTCAGTGCAATCCCTATCAAATTACCAATGGCATTTTTTACAGAACTAGCACAAAAAAATCTTAAAATTTGTATGGAGACACAAAAGACCCCAAATAGCCAATGCAGTCTTGAGAGACAAAAAAAGGAGCTGGAGGAATCAGGTTCCCAGACTTCAGACTATACTACAAAGCTACAGTCATCAAGACAATATGGTACTGGCACAAAAACAGAAATATAGATAAATGGAACAGGATAGAAAGCCCAGAGATAAACCCATGTACCTATGGTCAACTAATCTATGACAAAGAAGGCAAGGATATACAATGGAGAAAAGACAGTCTCTTCAATAAGTGGTGCTGGGAATACTGGACAGCTACATGTAAAAGAATAAAATTAGAACACTCCCTAACACCATACACAGAAATATACTCAAAATAGATTAGAGACCTAAATGTAAGACCGGACACTATAAAACTCTTAGAGGAAAACATAGAAGAACACTCTTTGACATAAATCACAGCAAGATCTTTTTTGATCCACCTCCTAGAGTAATGGAAATAAAAACAAAAATCAACAAATGGGAACTAATGAAACTTAAAGTTTTTGCACAGCAAAGGAAACTACAAACAAGATGAAAAGACAACCCTCAGAATGGGAGAAAATATTTGCAAAGGAATCAATGGACAAAGGATTAATCTCTAAAATATATAAACAGCTCATGAAGCTCAATATTAAAAAACAAACAACCCAATCCAAAAATTTGCAGAAGACCTAAACAGACATTTCTCAAAGAAGACATATTGATGGCCAAGAAGCACATGAAAAGCTGGTGAACATCACTAATTATTAGAGAAATGCAAGTCAAAACTACAATGAGGTATCACCTCACACCAGTCAGAATGGGCATCATCAGAAAATCTACAAATAACAAATGCTGGAGAGGGTGTGGAGAAAAGGGAACCCTCTTGCACTGTTGGTGGGAACGTAAATTGTTACAACCACTATGGAGAACAGTATGGCGGTTCCTTAAAAAACTAAAAATATAATTACCATACGACCCAGCAATCCCAGTACTAGGCATATATCCAGAGGAAACCATAATTCAAGAAGACACATGCACCCCAACGTCCACTGCAGCTCTATTTACAATAGCCAGGACATGGAAGCAACCTAAATGCCCATCGACAGATGAATGGATAAAGAATATGTGGTACATATATACAATGGCATATTACTCAGCCATAAAAAGGCACGAAATCGGGTCATTTGTAGACGTGGATGGATCTAGAGACTGTCATACACAGTGAAGTAAGTCAGAAAAACAAATATCGTATATTAATGCACATATGTGGAATCTAGAAAAATGGTACAGATGAACCGGTTTGCAGGCTGAAACAGAGACAGAGATGTAGGGAACAAACATACAGACAGCAAGGGGGGAAAGCCACGGGGTGGGAGGGGGGTGCTGAATTGTTTGATTGGGATTGACATGTATACACTAATGTGTATAAAATGGATGACTAATAAGAACCTGCTGTATAAAAAATAAAGAATATTCAAAAAAAAGAAAAAAAAATGGGAACAATAAACAGTACTTACATTGACGAAACCCGAAAGGACTTCTCAGGACACCTGGATTGGGAACATCCTTAAATAAAATAGGTAACTATATTGCTTTTCTTGGTTAAGAGCTGTGACACGATTATGCAGCAGTAAAAGTATTTTTTAAAGTATTGTGAAAGGTAGAAAAGTTGAGGAAGTTACACATGTATGATAGAAGAGCAGGTAAAAAAATAGAGGCAGTTATTTCCGTAGCAGTTGTATTATTTAATTTGTTTATTTTGACTCATTATTTGGACTAGGAAGAATATTTGAGCAAAGCCCAGCCAATCAGGTTCCCCCTCAACTAATTTTTTAAAAATTTTATTTGTTTTATTTATTTATTTTTTGATGCGTTGGGTCTTCGTTGCTTAGCGCGGGCTTTCTCTAGTTGCGGCAAGCTGGGGCTACTCTTCGTTGCAGTACACAGGCTTCTCATGGCGGTGGCTTCTCTTGTTGCAGAGCACGGGCTCTAGGAGCACGGGCTTCAATTGTTGTGGCTCGCGGGCTCTGGAGCGCAGGCTCAATAGTTCTGGCGCACAGGCTTAGTTGCTCCAAGGCATGTGGGATCTTCCCGGACCAGGGCTCGAACCCGTGTCCCTTGCCTCGGCAGGCAGATTCTTAACCACTGTGCCACCAGTAAAGCCACCCTCAACTAATTTTGAACAGGGACCCAGCAACTCCAGTCGGTCAAGCGTTCTCCATCATATGCTGGGAAGCAGAAAAAGCAGTTCAACATAGAAAAAGGGCAACAAAGCAGAGAGAAGCTGAGTTGCTTGACTAGGCAACTCCAGGAAAAAAGAAAGATTGGCTTCCTTTGTTCCTGGCACGTTTCAAAACCCTGGTGTCAGTCCCACCTAAGACCCAGCAGTACTACCTTCCTGTGTTGTAGGAGACAACCTTGCATCCATTCAATAAACACCCCTTTTTGGCAAAAATTAGGGTGAGTGATTTCTAAGAATAAGATTCAGCTACATCACTCCAGCAAAACTGATCTGCTTCCTAAACCCCAAAATGCTGTTGGCATTTCTAACAAATGCAATGTATCCTATCCTTTGAGTCCCACCCACCAAACCCACCCCACCTCTAACTCAAGTCCCTGGCATTCAATAAAGACTTATCCAATCACAGAAGCCAACAAAGCTCAATAACTTTTATTTATTTTATTATTTTATTTTATTATTTTTATTTTTTGCAGTACGCAGCCCTCTCACTGCCGTGGCCTCTCCCGTTGCGGAGCACAGGGTCCGGACGCGCAGGCCCAGCGGCCATGGCCCACGGGCCCAGCCACCCCGCGGCATGTGGGATCCTCCCGGACCAGGGCACGAACCCGTGTCCCCTACATCGGCAGGTGGACTCTCAACCACTGCGCCACCAGGGAAGCCCTCAATAAGTTTTAGATGAACTTCTAAGAAGAGATTGAGGCTGGAAATGAGGTTTTCAGTCTTATTTCACAACACAGCATCTCCCAGATGCACTGTAGCATGAAAAGTCTTCGAAATCCGGTAAGCATTTTACAGTTATAGCACATCAAAATTCAGGCTAACCACACTTCAAGTGCTCAGTCATGGCATTTAGCTGGTAGCTACTGAACTGGCCAGTCAGTGCAGAGTTAGAGGTTGAATCCAAGCTCTGCCATTTCCTTGCTGTGTCATGCTGAAATGATTGCTTAATCTCTCCAGGCCTCATAAAGCTGTTTTGCATATTAAATGATATATTACCTGCAAATCCTTTCGCATAGAAAGCTCTCGATAAACTTTAACCACTAATTTTATCACAAAATACAAGAGTAAACAGAAGGGAGAGTCAGAGCAAACCTACACTTTGGTGGAACCCAATACAATAATTTAGAATAAAGTAACAAATGAATAAAAATCATGTATGACTGTTACAATTTCTGTGTGTTTTGTAGTGTTTAAGAGCTAGTTTGAGATTCAAATCCTGGTTCTGCTGTATGAAACTGGGAAATTTATTTAACCTCTTGATATTTCGGTGCTTCCATCTGTAAAACAGGAATAGTGCCACATATGACTGGTGAGGAGCGATGAGTTAGTAGATGTAAAGCACTTAGAACAGGGGCCAAAATTAAAGACAAGCAGTAGTTATCATTATCATCATTATCACTATTGCTGTTGTTATCCTACCATCCCAGATAGTTAATGGTAGTGTAAGTGTTGAGTCTCAGGTCCTCGGCTTTAACTAAATACAGGCTGACTTTTAGTTGACCTAAAATCAAACAATCCATTGTGCTTATAATCATGAATTTTCTCTATTGGCTATAAAGAGCCACACAAGGGCAAAAGCATAATTACAGCAGCCTAGTTAGAAACATCCAGTTCACAAACATCACAATCCCATTCACAATTATAAGTGCTGAGAAATAAAATTAGGATGCTGGGGACTAGGCATATAAAATGAACAATAACAAGATATTGCCCATTGGACCTGCACACGCTTCCATTTCCTTCTCTGTTCTCCCTTATATCACAAGGACAGAAAGCCTGAGAACTAAATGTCATAAACTCAGTTGCCAGCAGGGTTATGGTTTAGTCCACAACAGTAAGATACACTCATGCAAGACATAGAAGGCAGGAAGGGGATAGAATTACTCTTCTTCTGCTAGCTTTAGCAGATACAGGGGCTTCATAACTGGGGGGTTTTAATAATAGCTTCCACGTTCCCTTGAAATTCACCCCCTTAGGGCTGCAGAGAAGCTATGAGGCTAGCAGTAGTTTCCTATCAGTTCCAGGCCTCCGGGCCTCTGGGAGGCATCAGAATCTCTCTGGCCCCCTGGATAGACTATAGCTGTGGTTGTCCTCTTGACTTTGGCTTCTTCTCAATGATTTCTGTAGGCAGCTTATTCCCCATATTAAGTATTGTTCTGTTTGAAATACCTGGAATGATTTGTTTACCTGCCTGAACCCTAACTGATATTGATGTTTTTCTCTGAAAATTCATCTTGACTCTCAGATCTAGCTGATGCCTTTAAGAGATGCAGGCAATAAAATGTCAGGAGTTAACTTTAGAAATTTTAATTAGTTGGCAAAGTTTGATTTCAACAATAGTAACAAACAATGAAAAGTAGCAGTCATTGCCATTTCTAAATGACAAATAAATAACTTTTTACAATAAAAGAGATCTCTTTTTCATGACTCTCTCCTTAACTCGAGTCAACCTAAAACCATCTGCTACAAACTGAATGTTGTGTCCCCACTAAAAGTCACATATTGAAGCCCTAATCCCCAATATGATGGTATTTGGAGGTGGGGCCTTTGGGGGATAATCAGGTTTAGATGAGGTCATGAGGGTAGAGTACTCATGATGGGATTAGTGCCCTAATAAGAAGGGAAGAGTCCAGAGTCCCCTCTGTCTCCCCCATGTGAGAACACAGCAAGAAGGCAGCCATCTGCAAACCAGAACTAAGGCTCTAATCAGACACTAAATCTGCTAACACCTTGATCTTGGACTTCCCAGCCTCCAGACTATGAGAAATAAATGTTTGTAATATAAGCCACCCAGTCTATGTTATTTTGTTATAGCTGCTGCTCACACTAATAACACCAAAGCCCATGCTCTTAACCATGAGGTTGTATCTCCACATTGCAGTGTAATTGAGAACCACTGTCAACCATTGGGGAGATAGCCTTGGCCACACTGGTACCTGTGGTCAGACTGCAGCATCACTGCCATCACCATGGAAAGATAACTCATCCCATAACTACTCTGCTTAAAATTTTGCTTTCTTGACCATAGGAAACATTAACCATGAGTTAGCATAATTATTCTCACTTCTGGGAACAGGAAGGTTAATGCTGAAAGAATCTACAAGCTGAAAATAAGACTGAGTCTAAGATGGATGCACATGAACTTAGATTGAAATAAATATGCAATAAGTGAGATTTTGAAAACCATGCAGCACAAGATTTTGTCTCTATCTAATTTAGCAAATATTACCCCAAAATACCCTAAGATGCCCACTCACCCAGGAGAAAGTCCAGGGGTGGGGCCTTCTCTAGAGAACTGGGTTGAACAGAGATGTGGTCAAAGCCTCCTGTCTCTCTAGGCTCCGTCTGCTAATGAGACACAAAGCAGATGGATAAAGCAGCTGGGATTGGAATAGAGTGTTCTTTGAGGTTTCAGGCTCTGTGTTTCCACAGCAACATCATACCTGGTGGAAAGCAGCCCTGTGATGAAGCCCGGCACGTCTGTCTCCATAACAACAAGATCAAGGCAACTTGGCCATGACTCCTCCCTATTCCTCCTCAGTAGTGACCACTGTAACTATGCTACACGCCCTCACATTACAGATAAACAAGCATGCACACTGAAACTTCTTTGATGGTTGTTTTGGTCAGGTTCCCCAGATGCATACTCTGAAAAGAGGATTTGTGTGATTTATTAAAGAAGTGCTACAAAGGGAAATGAGGAAGGAAGCAGGGGTGGGATGGGAAAAGGGGGGGGGGGGCAAGCAGCAATGTCACCCCAGGCATAATCCCCCCAGAGAGTAGCTTCAGCCTGTTCTCAGGGAGGAAGTCAGAATATAAGTTACACCATATAGTTGCCTGCTCCCAAATGGGTCACCCCAGGGGACATAATTCCCATGTACTTCCAGCTTTCTGCCTTTTAGGAAAACCAGGCTCTGGGAGCCAGGGAGTCCAGAGAAAGTATAAATACTGTCTTTGGAAAGCACAGAAAACCCAGGTGGTGCACAAAGATAGTAAAATGGTATCCAAGGGGATCTGAGCAGAGCATCACCATTATCCTCTACACTGGAGAAGACTAGTGAATTGTGCAGAGATCGATATAAAAGAAAAGGTGAAGTTGACCATACTTTCTGTCTCATACATCTCAGACAGTGTTTGCCTAGAGTTATCCAGGCTGGGCTTTAATACCAAGGTCAAGCCTTGGTAGCTACTGGTCATCAACATTGTGCCTTGCACAGGAGTAGGAATTATGGAAACATCAAATAACAGGGCGTGCTATCCCATACAATAAACTCAGATTTATGCTACCCAGTGAGGGATGATGTTTTGGTGCAAGCAGCAGGAAATTAGAAGTCACAGAACTTTCTTGCATGGCTTCAATGTTGACCACTTGATAGGGACATTAGAGAGAGGATTCAAGTATTGGGAAAGGTACTAGAAAAGGATGGCTCCTCAACTCTGACATTCAGGACTTCACAGCCTAGGTTTGATCCTGCTCTATCTCTCACTTTCTGTGTGACCTTAAACATATTCATTAACATCTTTTAACATCAGCTCTTTCTTCTGTAAAATGGAAATGCTAAAACCCATGCTGGTCCTCCACTTCTGGATTTTCTCTATTCTTCCCACTAAGTATGACTAAAAATCCTGGATATTAGATATAAAACTAATATAAGAAAACTCTGAAATGTAGAGAGAAGGCAGACTGGCTAGGGACCTCATGACCTAAAGAATGACACAGTGGTGAATTCCATGGGTCTTCTTCAGCTCCAGACTCGGAGCTGAAGAAGATGGCAACCTGAAACTACCAATAAGCCCTGACAGATGAATCAATAAATAAAAAAAAATTAAAATTAAAGCTTGCTCACTCTAGACAAAGGACCAGGAGAGGGGTAATCTAGTAAGACAAAACTTTCAATGACTACTCTAGTCCAGCCAAACACCAGAAATACTGTGGTCCCAGCACTTTATGAGTTAAAGATGTTTAACTCATCCAATATTAGTTAAATAATTTAAATATCCCTAAAACTATTAAGGAAATAGAATTCATAATTTTTAAACTTCTAAAAAAGAAATATCACTACTTTGGAAAACAGTTTGGTGGTTCCTTATAAAACTAACCACACTCTAACCATATGACCCAACAATTACACTCTTTGGTATTTATCCAAAGGAATTGAAAACTTATGTCTACATAAAAATCTGTACACAGATATTTGTGGCAGCTTTATTCATAATTGCCAAAACTTAGAAGAAATCAAGATATCTGTCAGTAAGTGAATGAATAAACTGTGATACATCCAGACAATGGATTATTTTTCAGTGCTAAAAAGGAAATTAGCTTTCAAGTCATGAGAAGACGTGGAGGAAATTTAAATGCATATTACTAAGTGAAATAAGCCAACCTGAAAATTCTACATACTTATATGAGTTCAACTATATGACATCCTGGAAAAAACAAAACTATGGAGACAATAAAAAGATCACGGATTGCCAGGAGTTAAGGTGGAGCATATAAATTTTTAGGGCAATGATACTATAATTCTGGATACATGTCATTATAAATTTGTCCAAACCCATAGAGTGTACAACACATAAGTGAACCCTAATGTAAACTATGGGCTCTGTGTGATGATTATGTGTCGATGTAACTTTATCAATTGTAACATATGTACCATTTTGGTGAAGGTTGTTAATAATGGGGGAGGCTATATATGTAAGGGGCAGGGGGTATGTGGGAGACTCTGTACTTTCTGCACAATATTGCTATGAACTTAAGCCTGCTCTTAAAAATAAAGTCTACTTTAAAATAAATCAAGTCTATTTTTAAAAGCAGATGGGTTTTCTGAAGGATTCTACCAAATTTTTAAAGAAAATTTAACCCCAAATCTAAACAATCTCTTCTGGAACATAGAAGAGAAAACCCTCCAATTCGTTTTAGGAAGCAAGTATTATCCTAATACCAAAAAGGAGACAGAATCAGTACAAAAAAAAGAAGAAGAAGAAGATACTACACACCAATTTTGGTCATGAATATAGACATGAAATTCCTTAACAAAATATTAGCATTTAGAATTAAACAATGTGCAAAAAGAATTATCCACTATGTTTAGGTAGATTTTATTCCAGGTATACAAGGCTGGTTCAATATTCAAAAATCAATCAGTGTAGACCAGCAGATTAACAGGCTAAGAGGAAAACTCATATGATCATATCAATGCATAAAAGATATTTGTCCAAATTCAACACTCATTCATGATTTTAAAAACTCTCAGAAAAATAGAAATAGAGGGGAATCTCCTCAACTTAATAAAGAACACCTAACAAAGCCCCACAGCTAACATCATACTTAAAGGTAATAGATTAAATGCTTTCACCTAAAATCAGAAAGAAGACAAAACTGTCCACTCTCACCATTTTTATTCAACATAGTGATGGAAGTTCTAACAAATGAAATAAGGCAAGAAAAGGAACTCAAGAAAAGGAACTTTGTAGGAATCTACAAAACTAAAAAACAAAAAAACAAAAACCTCTTGAACTAATATGTTATTCAGCAAGATCAGAGTACAGGATAAATATTGAAAATCAGTTTTATTTCTATATACTAACATGAATACATAGACACCAAACTTTAAAAACACAATACCACTGACAATCGTTTGAATAATTAAACATTTAGGTATAAATCTAGCAAACCATTCCTGGAACTTGTAAGCTGAAAATTACACAACACTAATGAAAAAAAGTCAAAGAAATCTCAAGAAATATAGAGACACACCATGTTCATGGTCCAGAAAACTCGACATAGTAAAGATGTCAATTTTCCCCAAATAGATATACAAATTTAATGCAATTCCTATTAAAATGCCAGTGAGATCGATTGCATACATAGACAAGATTATTAAAAACTTTATATGTAAATGTAGAGGAATTGGAACAGCTAAAACAATTTTGAAAAAGAAGAAGAAAGTGGAAGGATCAGTCTACCCAATTTCAAGACTTATTATGTAACTACAATAATCAAGACTGTATGGCAATGGCAGAAGGATAGATTTATAGACTAATGGAACAGAACACAGAATCCAGCAATAGACTCAGACAAATATGTCTAATGGATTTTTGATAAAGATGCAAAAGCAGTTCAATGGAGGAAAGATAGCCCTTTCACCAAATGGTGCTAGAACAATTAGACATTCATAGGCAAAAAATAAACCATGATGTAAGTTTCACACCTTATACAAAAATTAAGCAAAATAAATCATGGACTTAAATGTAAGACATAAAACTATAAACACTTTTAGAAAAAAAGATAGAAAAAAATCCTTAAAATCTAGAACTAGCAACAAGTTCTTAAACTTGAAACAAGAAGCAAAATCCAAAAAATTTGCTGGGTAAGTAACCTTTGAGCAGAGAATTGAAGCAGGTGAGACAAAAAAGAAAGAAAGAAAGAAAGAAAGAAAGATAAATTGTACATCATTAAAGTTTAAAACTTCTGCTCTGTGGAACACCCAGTTAAGAGGATGAAAAGATAAGCTACAAATTTGGAGAAAATATTGAAAACCACGTATCTGACAAAGCATGGGTGTCTGCAATATATAAGGAACACACAAAATTCAAAAATAAAAAAACTATCCAGTTAGAACATGGGCAAAATACATGAAGAGACATATCACCAAAGAAGGCATACAGATGGCAAATAAACAGATGAAAAGATGTTTAATATCATTAGCCATTAGGAAAATACAAACTGAAACCACAATGAGATATTACTACATACTTATCAGAAAGCCTAAAATACAAAATGCTGAGTGCATAAAATAAAATAGCAAGAATAAGTTCTAAATAACAGCAGTTATTATAAATATAAATTGAACTCTTGGTTTACATGGTGGGAAAAAATCCAACAACTGTTACTTACAAGACCCATACTGAAAACAAAACGATGTGGAAAGATTGAAAATAAAGTGATGATTACATACAGTATTTTGCACACAGCACAGATAGATGATAGATAGATAGATAATAAAGGACAAAATAAAATCAGCTTGTCAAGTTGAATATTTGCATAACTTATGCTTTAGCAATACCACTCCTAAGTGTGTGCCCAAAGGAGACTCACATACAGGAAGAGTTCATGACAGCTCTGTTTGTAATTGCAAAAAAGTTAAAATCCTTTGATAGGATGATATTTAAAAATGGTGAAATACTTTACAGCAGTAAAAATTAATGAGATGTAGTAACACAGAGTATGGATGAATATGAGTAGCATAATGTTGAGTTATAAAAGCAGGTCCCGGAAGACTACACACAATGTGCACACTCTTTTTAAAGTTCAAAATCAGATAATAAACAATATTTTGTTTACATATATATAGTACATATATGTATGTATGATGTATGCATACATATATTTCATAAAATAGTTTTTTTTAAACAAGGTAATGATATACACAAAATTTAGCATAGCTATTACCATTGAGGGAAATAGGTGGGTGGAATAGGAGGAAGGGGAAGAGAAGCACTAGGAAGATTTAATTGTTACTGTTTTAGTTCTTGAGTCAGGTGGTTAGTTAAAAATTTTTACTCTCTATTTTAAAAGGGATGAGAAAAGCTAAATAAGTTAGATATGAACCAGAAGAAATTCAGTATAGCAATTTTAACACTAGACAAAAAAGAACATATAATATGAAAAACATCATATGGGATATACAGGGGTAGTATATATTAGCATCAGGAACAAAGGACCAAGAAGATGCAATGATCGTGAACATATATGTACTTAGTAATATAGCTAAAAATATATGGAACAAGAACTGATAGAACAATGAAATAAATTAACCTTCTACTTGGACATTTTTAAGTCACTATTTTCAGAAATTAATAGTAAGTAGAAAACAAAAGAGTAAAGATATAGAACACTTATTTCTCAGGTTAAAACTTTAAAAGTTACTAAAATAGATGCAAGTTTTATATAACCCATTCCAACTGAATTTGGGGCTTTTCAGAACTGTCTCTTTTGCTTTTCATACATTTCAACATTTAGCCTTGAAAAACTAAAGACTCTTCTAACTCTGGTGAAAAGTCTGCAAAATAAGAAGCAAATATTTCCAAGTCCCCCAGAAGCTGCCAGAAAAGCATAGAATATTCTGCATCATAAAAACTGACCTGACAACTTTAATTATAACAAAGATTTGTACGACATCCAAACTTCAGAAACTGTTGTTGTATCCTGAGGAAATAGTTCCTCATCTCTAAGAGGCTTATAATGCTGATTGGTTGTTTTATAATGTGTTGCCCTGGTGATAATATTTAAAATGGCATCTTAAAGATATAAATACTTGTTGACTTTCTTTGTTAAGCCAGAAAGGGATCATTGGCACTTAACATGCCTAGAGAAAACAAGTAAAATGACTTTTACATTTCCATTTTATGCAGAATTTGATTGAAAGTCTCATGTTATTTAAATAAATGACTAACACTTGGGTTAAACAGAAAATTAGAAGCTACTTAGAACTAAATGACAATGAAAGTACCATATATTAAAATCTGTGAGATGCACCTAAATAATACTTAGAGGGAAATTAATGTCTTTGAATATATTGATGGAAGGTTAAAAACAGATTAACTATTTCTCTTCTTCTTCCTCTTCCTTTCTTTTCCATTTTGTCCTCCTGATTTCCTTTCCTGAATAATTCAGTCCTAAATGTATTAGATGAGCCCACTTCTAAAAGATGTAGGCATTCCACACCAGGAATGAGGAGAGGGTGAGCCATGGCAGCCCAGAGCATGGAGTTGGTATCTTAGGAAGATAAGGACAAGAAGCTTCTTAGCCAGGCAGGATAAGAGGTCACTTCCACCTTGAGGCACAGGGAGTCAGAGCCACAGCAGGGTGAGCAGGGCATCCCCATGGAAGAACAGCCTTGCACAGGAGATTGGAATAATGGGTACAGTGAGGAGGGCATCACACAGGGGTGGGCATGATGGCAGAGATGAGAAATTGATTGCATAAGGAGGATTAATCAAATAGGTAAATAAAGGATGTCCCTGAGGTCTTCATGCAATTTTAAGCTTTAATAACTTCAGAACCATAAATTCTACAAACTTATAAAAAAATTTGAATGTTTAAATATTTTAAATTCTTCTATGCTTAAGTTTGTATATTTTGAAAAATAAATATTTAATTTCAAATTTTTTCAGTCTCTCTGATTGAAGATGACAAATAACCAAAATGGGATAAAAATAAAATATATTATTCAAAATTCACACCAAAAATATGTGTAAAAGAAATTTAAACAATTAAACTTTCAAATGAGGATGTAAAGGAAAAAAACTAGATTATATCTGTGATGTTGGACTGGAAATGAAGATATTGGTGCAAAATAATGGTCTTCAATTTATAAAAAAAGAAATTAATAGATGGGTTGGAAAGATATTCCATGTTCATGGACAGGAAGACTTAATATTGTTAAAATGACCATACTACCCAAAGTAATCTACAGATTTAATGCAATCCCTATCAAAATACTCATGACATTTTTCAAAGATCTATAACAAATAATCCTAGAAAACTAGAATAAATAATTTATATGGAACCACAAAAGACCCAGAATTTCCAAAGCAATCTTGAGAAAAAAGAATAAAGCTAGAGGTATCATGCAGCATGGTACTGACACAAAAACAGACACATAGATCAATGGAACAGAATAGACAGCCCAGAAATAAACCCATGCACATACGGTCAATTAATATACAACAAAGGAGGCAAGAATATACAATGATGAACAGTCTCTTCAATAAGTGGCACTGGGAAAACTGGACAGCTACATGCAAAAGAATGAAATTAGAACATTTTCTCACATCACATACAAAAATAAACTCAAAATGGATTAAAGACCTAAATATAAGGCCAGATACTATAAAATTCCTAGAGGAAAACACAGGCAGAACACTCTTTGATATAAATTGCAGCAATATTTTTTTGGATCTGTCTCCTAGAGTGATGGAAATAAAAATAAACAGATGGGACCTAATTAATCTTAAAAGTTTTGCACAGCAAAGGAAACCATCAACAAAAGATGATTTTAAAAGATAGTTACATTAAATGTGTAAATGTAGTCAAAAATGTTTAAGGGAAAAAAATACATACACAAGTACCTACACACACAATATAACTTCTAAATTCCCAGAATTTTATTACTCTATTTTTTCTTCATTTACAATATTAGATAATCTTAAAATTATATTTACATATGACATAAGGGTCAAATCTTACTTCCTTCTAAATTTCTTCTTTTAATATTTATTAAATAATTCTAACTTCTCCCAACATAATAAAATACCAGTTTCTTGCATTTTAAATTCTCTTATACACTAAGATCTATTTCTTTATTCTCTATTTGACCCATTTATCTATTTATGTATTCCTATGCCACTGCCATATTGGTTTGACTTGAGTGGCTTCATAGTACATTCTAACATCTGATGAGAGTCCCTCCTTTTCTAGTCTGTTTTCAAACTTTTCTTGATTATTATTAGGCACCTAGTCTTACTCCTAAATTTTAAGATAATTTTACCCAGTCCCAAAGAGGTTTTTTTTTTAATGTCATTGGTATTCTAATCTAAATTTCATCAGTTTATATTAATTTAGGGGAAATTGACATTTTTATTACATTTCCTTCTCATTTAAAAACATCATCTTAACCATTTGTTCAAATCCTGTTTTAGGTCATACAAGAAGATTTTATAATTTTCTTCATAGTATTCCTGTGCTTTTCCTTTACAACTTATTTCTAAGTACTTTGTAGTTTTTATAACTTATGTATAAATGCTATTTTTTGTATTTCCCTTACTCAGTGCTTATTGTTAAAATAGAGGAAATGACCAATTATTGTATAAGAATCTTGTAGCAATCACCTAACCAAATTTTCTTATTAATTCTTGTGTGGTTTTATTTACTGTTGCTTGGGTTTTCTAAATATAAAATCATATCATCAGCAAAAAGTGATTGTTTTCACTCTTGTTTTCTAATATTTATATCAATTACTGTATTTTATTGTCTCCCCACATCACTAGTACCTCCCAGTTTTAATTATAATGGTGAGAGAGGACATCCCCAACTGGTTCCAAATTTTAATAGAAATAGTTGTTATAATTTGATTTTAGGATTGTCAGGTCTTGGCACATTGTTTTCATTTTAATTAATTCTGTGGTAAAACTGGAAATAACCAGTCACAATGGTAATTAATGTGTAAACAAAGACATAGGACTACAGGTGAAAGTCAATCATCAGGTTAGGCTGCATTCATCCCCGTGACCTTCAGTCTAGACAGTGTACGGTTTCCTACTGTTAGGCAAAACTAAGTAAGGTCTCATAGCATCTCACATCACAGTAATTAGGAGACTGTCATGAGCATTTTGTAACATAAAAGAGTTTGGTGGTTAGCTAAAAAAGGATAACTTGTCTGGCTAACTAGTTCTCTGGAAATTTATGTGGTTACCTGGCCAGCTGTTTGCAATCAGCTGGTTAGCAAGTTCAGAATACTTGTATTTTATCATAAAGGTAAGAAAGCTTAATTTTTAAAATAATGGTTGTCAGCTAAAATGTACTACCCCAAAGAATTCCCTTGTTTCCATTTTACTTCTAGTTTAATTGGGAATGAAAGTTAACTTTTATTGAAAACTTCCATATCTATTAAAATGATTATATGATTTACTGACATAATAAAGTATGTTGTCAGATTTCTTACTATTGATTAGCTTTAAATTCCTAAAATAAAAATATTTGATCAAAATGTATTATTCTTTTGATTCATTACCAGATAATTTTTTGCTAATATTTTATTGGTAATTTTTGCATCTATATTCATAAAAGAGATTTGTCTATATTTGTCTATATTTTTTCCTACCTTTCTCAGGTTTCAGTATTATAGTTATGATGATTTCATGAAATCATTTGGAGAGATACCTGTGTTTTTACATGGCCTGGAATCACGTGGAAAACAATGGAATTATTCATTCTTTAAAGATTAGATAATTGCTCTGAAACCATCTGTGCCTGGGTCTTTTCAATAGATCTTGAATCATCTTTTCATTCTCATCAATACTTTCCATTTCTTCTTTTTTCAATTTTGATTGTTGATATTTTTCTGGGAAATAAACATTCCCTCTAGCTTTTCAAATTTGTCATAATGAAACTGCATGATCATGAGTTAAAACAGAGAAATAAAATGAGAGCCAGCCTCAGAAACTCAGCAGCTTCTCTCTTAGTTGTAAAGACTGTTCCTCTCCATCATCAATCTGAGTTCCTACACAGCCTCCAGTTGCTGCTCAGACATAAGCAAGTTTCTCTCAGCCACTTACTGGCCATGTGGCCCTCAAGCCACTCTAATCTCATCCCTGGACTGTAACAGCCTCTTAACTGGTCCCCTGAGACTTGCCCCACTACTGTCTATCCTCCAGACAACCATTAGAATATTCCTTAATAGTATAAATTAGATGAACAATCATACTTAAAACTTCCCAAAGTTTCCCACTGAACCAGAAAAAATACCTACACTTCTTAATACAGCATTGAAATCCCTACATGAACTGGCCACCCTTCAAATTCTTCATATACATCTCACTCTACTCATAACCCAGCCACCATAGTCCAACCGCTCTGTCCTTTTTCTCTCTCCCTGAAGATGTCAAACTTGCTTCCTTCTCAGGTCCTTTGCATCTGCTGTTCCTTGTGCTTGGAATACATTTCCTCCTTTCTATTTGTCAGTTCTTGTCTCAAATGTTACCACCTCAGAAAGGCCTGATCTGACCTCCTTAGCTAGAACAACCATCCCCAAACCCAGGCACTCTCTTTGACAATATTCTCTTTTATCTTCTTCATAACACTTATTACTACCTATTTCTGTGTTTATTATCTGTCTTCCCCCCACTGGAATATAAGCACCCTAAAGGTAGGGACCCCATTTGACTGCTATATCCTTAGTGCCTAGAACAGTGCTTGCCCATAGTAAATATTCAATAAATATGTGTGACTAACCACCTGTTACTTTCTGGATAAAATCCAAACTTATTATGGCAATCGAGTGCTACATCATGTGACCTAGCTAATGTCTTCAGACTCATCTCTTGCTTCTCCACTATGAAGTAGTGCTGGTCTGATAAACTTAAAAGAGTAATTCTAAGTAACTTTAAATATATCAAAGCTTCACATAAAATCTTTACCACAATCCAAATACCAGGAAGGATGGCAGAATGGAAGAAGAGGAAGCAGAAAGAAGGAAGGAAGAAAAGAAAGAAGGAAGAGAGGGAGGGAGAACAGGAAGAGGAAGGAAGGAAGAAAAGGGGGAAGGAAACACAGTTGCCATGTGGTGGGCATGTGTCAGGGTGGGTGAAGGATACAAAAGCATCAAAGTAAAGAGCTTTGCTTCTTAGAGGAGAATTCAAATAAAGAGAAGTAGAATAAAGGACAGGGTAAGTTTCTATTGCACATGGAAAATTATGATGTCTGACAGATGATGTTATAAGTGTTACAAGTAAGCAAGAAAAGTGTTCATAGACACTGATGATTTGCTCTGAGAACTTTACGTATACATTTTAGTTCTCCAACTAGAAATTTGGTTTTTCCCAAAGACAAAAACGACCTTTCTTCCTTCTTCCATTTTGGTGGAGACCCCAAAGCCTTGAGTGCAGCATTCCACATGTAGTGGAAGATCAATAAATGCTTACTGAACAGTTAAAGGAATGGATGCATGTCTACGGTTCATGGGGTTGAAAGTGGGTGAGAGGTGGGTTAGTGTATGGCAAGGAAAAGTTGATGCCTCCTTCTGCAAAGTCAAGAGTATCTCCATGGAGGTCATCCATGGACCCAACACAAGGCCAGAGTCAGAACCAAGAGTCATGCTTCAGCCACAGAGAAATAAAAGGCAGTGGAAAATCTTTCCTCACAAGAACAAATATGACACCAAAAGTACTTTTCCTTATAGAGAAAAGGAAACATGTAACTGGCCCTCTAATTGGAGCCACTGTATGTTTTCAGGGCAGAGAGAGAATTTTCAAGCACCAGAGCAGAAAACACTTAACATAATGATGGGCTGAGTACAATTATCTCCTCTCTCCTCCTACTCCACTGCAGGCAGGAAAATGGCTACCAGGGTCAAGTGGCCCTGAACAGCAGCTGGAGGGGAACTGCCTGTTTCAACACAGTCTATGGAGAAGCATTTCCTGAGCATGTGACAAATGATGCCAAGTGTCTGGGAACAGCAGGCTGAAGAGGAGAGGCTGCCCATCAGTTCCTGATCTGCTTTAGCATCTGAGTAGCACTTTCTTTTGGGTATGTCAACAGCACTTGTCTCCCTGTAGATGAATAGCAAGTATGGATGTTTCAAAAGCAAAAGCATATTCTCAGTTTTAAAGTGAGAGGGGAGGAAAGATAAAGTTCTTTCTTTAAAAATAGGGAAGAACTCATTCTGTTTGTGATCAACTATGTGTGTTCAGTCTAAAGGGTTTCCCTTGAGAGAGATGGTCCTGTCCCCAAACCAACATATTTCATTTCACTGCGGACACCCACACTCAGGGAAGCAAGAGGATGGAGGTGCAGATGCTAACACCATCCCTACACACAAGATACCAGAAATATAAAATGAAATGGATTTTGAGAAGGAAACAGCCAAGTTCCAAGATGGCAGTGATGTTGCCAAAACTGAATTCTTTGTCATAAAATCAATTTAATGGGTTGCAACCAGTATCCCTTCCTTCTTTTTAATGAAAAGGTAAACATACATAATGCTTACTAAGTATCAGACAGTGTTTGAAGCACTTTGTGAATATTAACTCATTTAATCCTTGTACCATCCCTAGGTGGGTACTTTATGCCTCCATTTTATAGAAGATGAAACTGAGGCATAAAGAAGCTACATGGTTTGCCCAGAGTCAGGCAGCAAAATCAGGATTTAAACTACAAAGACTGGGATAAAATATTTGCAAATGAAGCAACTGACAAGGGATTAACCTCCAAAACATGCAAATAGCTCATGCAGCTCTATATCAAAAAAACAAACAACGCAGTCAAAAAATGGGTAGAAAAATCTAAATAGACATTTTCCCAAAGAAGACATACAGATGGGCAAAAAGCACATGAAAAGATGCTCAACATCACTAATCATTAGAGAAATGCAAATCAAAACCTCAAAACAATGAGGTATCACCTCACACTGGTCAGAATGGCTATAATCAGTCTACAAACAATAAGTCTACAAACAATAAATGCTGAAGAGCGTGTGAAGAAAAGGGAACCCTCCTACAATGTTGGTGGGAATGTAAATTGGTACAACCACTATGGGGAAGTATGGAGGTTCCTTAAAAAACTAAAAATAGACCTACCATAGGATCCAGCAATCACACTCCTGGGCATATATCCAGAGAAAATCATAGTTCAAAAAGATACATGCACCCCAATATTCATGGCAGCACTATCTACAACAGCCAAGACATGGAAGAAACCTAAATGTCCATCAACAGATGAATGGGTAAAGAAGATGTGGTATATATACAATGGAATATTACTCAGCCATTAAAAAAACAAAAAACAAAATAATGCCATTTTCAGCAACATGGATGGACCTAGAGATTATCATACTAAGTGAAGTAAGTCAGACCGAGAAAGAAAAATATCATGATATCACTTATATGTGGAATCTAAAAGAAAAAAATGATACAAACAAACTTATTTACAAAACAGAAACAGACTGACGGACTTTGAAAACAAATTTATGGTTACCAAAGGGGAAACATGAGGGGCAGGGATAAATTAGGAGTTTGGGATTAACAAATACACACTACTATATATAAAATAGGTAATCAACATGGACCTACTGTATTGCACAGGGAACTCTACTCAATATTCAGTAATAACCTATATGGGAAAATCTGAAAAAGAATGGATATATGTATATGTATAAATGAATCACTTTGCTATACCCCTGAAACTAACACAACATTGTAAATCAATTATACTCTAATATAAAATAAAATTTTAAAACAAACAAAATAAATAAAATAAAATACAAAGACTGCCTCCAGAGACCTGACTATTAACCAAGCCATTCTGACTCTCATGGTTATGACCTGCAAATAACTACCCCAGAACCAAAGGTGTTTAAATAAAAAATACATTGTTAATATTTATTATGGAAAATATCAAATATATAGAAAATCAGAGAAAATAGTATAATGAACTCCCTCATAACCCACAGCTTAGCTCCAACAATTATCAAATCATGGTCAATCTTGTTTGATCTAGAGCCTTAGCCCCCAATAATGGATAATTTTGAAGGAAATCCCAGGCATCATATCATCTGGAAGCATTTTGGAGAGCAGTGCTGGCAGATCTTTTTTAATAATAGTTTTATTGAGATATGACTCACATAATCATAAAATTTACCCATTTAAATGTACATTTCAATGGTTTTTAGTAGATTTACTAAGTTGCACAATTATTACCACAATCAATTTTAGAACATTTTTATCACTCCAAAAAGAAGTTCCATAACCACTAATAGTCACTGCCCATCCCTCACTTCCCCAGCCCCTGGCAATCACCAATCTACTTTCTATCTCTATGGATTTGTCTATTCTGGACATTTCATATAAATGGAATCATACTATATGAGGTCCTTTGTGATTGGCTTCTTCCACCTAGCTTAATGTTTTCAAAGTTCATCCATGTTGTAGCATGTATCAGTACTTCATTACCCTTCATGGTTGCATAATATTCCATTTATGGATATATCACATTTTTTATCCATTCATCAGTTGACAGACATTTAGGCTGTTTCCACTTTTTGGCTAATATGTGTAAAGCTACTATGAACATTCATGTTAAGTTTTTGTGTGAACATATGTTTTCAGTTCTCTTAGGTACACATCTAAGAGTGAAATTACTGGGTAGTATGGTAGCTCTTAGTCTAACCTTTTCAGGAACTGCCAGTCTGTTTTCCAAAGCCGTGGCACCATATCACATTCCCACCATCAATGTATGAAGGTTCCAATTTCTTCACACACTCACCAACACTTGTTATCTGTCTTTTTGATCATAGCCATCCTAGCGGGTGTGAAGTAGTTCCTCATTGTGGTTTTGATTCTCATTTCCCTGATGGCTTATGATGTTGAGAATCTTGTTATATGGCTGGCAGATTGAAACCAGCAGATTCTCACTTTAGGATTCTTTTTGGAACACCTCTTTTAATTCTAAAATGTTTGTTCTCTCTTCTATCAAGAGAATGTTCATACAGTTTGGTATCCTATTTTCTGCTCCTTTCATCCCTTTTCCCTATACTTCCAGCTATTCCAGACTTAGTCTCTAGCTAGAGACTCCATAAAGAGCTACTCTTTCTAAAGTAGTCCCTCCATGTTTTATTTCCTTCATAGTATTTATCACTGTCTAAAATAATCATATTTACTTGTTTATTGTCTGTCTTCCCATATATACTCTGAAACAGTCATCCCTTGGTATCCACAGGGGTTGGTTCCAGGACCACCACCACCCCCATTCCGGCCCCATGGATACCAAAATTCATGGGTACTCAAGTCCTTTATATAACATGGCATAGTATTTGCATATAACCTACACACATCCTCTCATATACTTCAAATTATCTCTAGATTATTTGTAATAACTAATGCAATGCAAATGCTACATAAATAGCCATAAATACAATGTAAATGCTCTGTAAATAGTTGCCAGTGTGCAGCAAATTCAACTTTGCTTTTTGGGACTTTCTGGAATTTTTTTCCCAAATATTTTTGATCTGTGGTTGGTTGAATCCACAGATGCGGAACCCATGGATACAGAGGGCAGACTGTAATAGCCCCATAAGAGGAAGAGACTGTGTCTATTTGTTTACCACTGTATCCCAGTGCCTAGAATAGAGACATAGCAGAAATTCAATAGATATTTGGTGATTGAGTGAATAGTTAGATTGTGGAGTTCTCATTTGATTTTGTTATGCTACATTGCACATAACCTTCCATAGCTTTTTGAAATAAACTGCATTTCCTAAGGATGGTCTCTGAAATACAGAAGAGTGAAATACATCTTCATCACACATTTACAAAAGGAAAGATATCAGCAACACTCTAAATGCTTAGTATCTATAACTTGAAATACTGTGCAAGACTTTTAAATGATGTTTACAGAAAGACTGTACTACTACAAGCATGTTTGCTCTATTACATGAAAAAGAGCAGGATAGAAATATGTATGACACTATGATTATAAATAGGGCTCTTTTTTAATGCTTAGAGATGAGATTGTGAGGAAATAAACCAAAATGTTTGCAGCATTTTCTTTGGGTGATATAATTCAAGGCCACTGTTTTTCTCTCTTCCTCTTTCTACTTTTGCATATTTTCTATCATGAACATGTGTTACTCATGATAAGAAACAAAAATAACTTTAAGAAACGCTATAATCTGCATAGAAATCTCACCATAAAAAAGGAGGCATTTTTACTGACTTTTATATGAATTTGAAGCAATAGTTTACAAAATGAAAAAAATCAAGCCAGAGTTGTTATTTACATTACCAAACGGATGAGGGGAGTTTTCTCCTTATAGTAATGTTTTCTCTTTATAGTAATGTTCAGGCTAATAAACAAAAGCTGAATAATAAAATAATCTTCAACCCCTAATAAAGTACTGGATATAAGACAATGTTCATCAGTGACTGTCAGTCACTATGTGTCTCCTAATGGAAAAACACAACATAGCGTACAAAGTCTTGACAAAAATTTAATTTAAATCTGATCAAGCTTCTAGATTAAATAAAAGACTAAATAAAGCCTATTAAAGGAAATTTTATTTTTACCTTTAATCAGAATTTAAAATTCATATGTAGACTGCATTATATTTCTATGGCAGTACTGATATTATCGATATTATTCAGTGTCTGATTTAAACACAAAAGATATAGAGATATATAGATATAATTGTTTATTTTTTCATTGCTTTAGGTGTGATAATATTGCGGTTATGTTTTTTATCTTTTAGAGGTATATCTGAAATATGTAAGGATAATATGATATTATGACTGAGATTTGCTTTAAGATAATGTGAAGGGGGAAAGTGAGTAAGTAAGGGTGTAAATAAAGTTGGCCATGTGTTGATTATGTTGAAACTGGGCAATGAATATGGGGTTGACTGTATTAGTTGCTCCACTTTTGCATGTTTTATATTTTCAATGATAAAAAGTTAGACGGAGGGTGGAGGAGGCTACAACCAGGCTTACTGTTAAGAGCAGGAGAGTAAGTAGTCTGCCACGTCACAGAACACTGACCAGTCATGCCTCATTACAGACTCCCTTATCACCTACCCCATCCTCCCTTCTCCGTCCTTCATCTAGGCTCATGCTCCTTTCCATTGTTTAGCTTTTACTCTGGAAATTCAGCCTTGACTTAACTCTCTCATACCAGACCCTCTGGCTGATCGAACTTAACTTCATATTTGTTACTAATGCTGGGTAAC
Organism: Kogia breviceps; assembly: GCF_026419965.1. Lineage (NCBI taxonomy): Eukaryota > Metazoa > Chordata > Mammalia > Artiodactyla > Physeteridae > Kogia > Kogia breviceps. Next base: position 56,864,187 of record NC_081315.1, read on the forward strand.
AAATCATCCCAAAACTTGGTGGGCTAGAACAACAACAATCATTTTCTTATCTCTCATGGTTCTGGGGGTTGACTAGGTTGAGCTGTGCTGTTCTCACTCACAGTCTGTCACGTAGTAACAATCAGAAGGTTTCCCCACTCCTAAATCTGGCAATCAATGCTGGCTGTTGGTTGGGATGTCATCTGAGGCTGTCAGCCAGAACACCAACCGTTGGGCTCTCCATGTGACCTGGGCTTCCACATAGCATGGTGGTGAGGTACCAAGAGCTAGCATCCCAGGAATATCCAGGTAGCAAGTCTATCACCTTTACAACCTAGTTTAGGAAACATCACTTCAACCACAGTCACTAGCCACACACATTCAAGAGGAGAAAAGTAGGTCCCACGTCTTGATGAGAGGAGTGTCAATGTCACACTGAAAGATGAGCATGTGGAATGAAGATCTTGTGGCAGCCATCTTAGAATATTCAATCTGTCATATTTTGGGTCCCCCTTGGCATGCACATTAGTTTCTCTGGCTCTGACCAGTTCCCAATTATCAGCAAGCCAAACAGCACTCTTCCGCTTAGAGCTACCATCCATCTGGCCCTTCTCAGCTTGCAGATTCCCCTTGGCACCAAAATTTACATTCCAGCACTGGTGCTGCCGGCTGCCCAGACATCTGCCTCCACCCCTGACTGTTCACGATTCCCCCTCCCTCCTCTCTTGCCCGTTCCAAAATGTATAAAGACATAGCAGCAGATTACACTGGCCATATACTCTTGAAAATACTCTACCTTTACAAACCTGGCCCAAGGAATACAAATAGGCAGATATGAAATACTGTGGTAACAGACATGCTTAATTAATTTTACAACTGTTCAAAGACTGTGCATTCTTGATGTTGACTTGTGCCATTATTATACAATAGACAATAAAAGTTCTCAAAGTCAGTATCCTGGGAAAGTTCTTACTTTTAAGTACCAGGTAGAAAAAAAATCATTCTGTACAAAACATTCATGTCACCAGAAACGTTGTGGCACCCTCTGCTGTCAGGAAACAAAGTCTAAGGTACTCTGGGTTCATTTTCACTGCAGGATTCTCCAGCATGCTCGTACCATAGGCTGCCAATCATCTTATCCAGATGCAAAAGCATAAATCAGAAAGGGGAGGAAAATCATGGGGCTTAATTTGGGCAAGATAGTAAAGGTAAAGAATGAAAATCCAATCAGTGTATGTAGCTGAATGGTAATAAGTAGGAAAGGGAAAAGGGAGCCACGTAGAAAATCTCAAGAGCTAGCAGATATCAAAGACATCATACATAATATAGCAATCTCTGTCTAAACTCTTTACATAAGTAAGGTTAATCTCTACAAATAACCCATTAAACAGAGAAAGGTTAAACAAGCTGCCAGGGTCACATAGCAAGTAAATAGCAGAGCCAGGATACAAATCCCAGCGATCTGTCTCCAAAGTCTGTGTCCTTAACCACTCTGCTCTACTGCCTAAGAAACAAATATGACTACTGTGGGTAGGGGGTATGGGGAAAGTTACTCCTTTAAATGTAACAAGAATTATTATTAGATATTATTGCTCTTATCTAAAAGAAAACTGATTGTCAGAAAAATTACTTGCCCCAAGCTAAGCAGAGAAATTAGGAAGTAATCCAAGTCACCTATCCACAATAAAACCATTCTGAAGTTTGAAATATTCTTTCCCTTCTAAATTTAGGAACAATTTTGTTCTTTTGAGAAATCAAAATGTATTACATTGACCCCAAAAGTAATGTTTCTCATCACAACCTCACTAAAATCCATCAGCTGCTTTTACAAAGAGAATGGATTCCCTCTATAACAAGTTCAAGGTCTATACAACCAGACTGATTCATCCACCAACCAACCAATCAGCTGAGCAGTCACTTGGAGTGTTCCAAATCCAAAGACCGGTTCACTTGCCAAGTGACACCTGTATGGAGGGAGAGAAGAAAAATACCTTTCCACATAAAGGACGAGGCAACCAGTTCCTGTCCTCCTCAGTGGAAAAATGAGTCTAATGGGTCTGGGGCAGCGTCAGAGGGATGTCCAAGGGGTTAGAGAGCTCTGGGCTGCAGGCTGAATGGAAAGGACCACATTCCTGGTGCTAGAAGAACCTCATGGCTGTGAAGCCCTCTAGGCAGAGCAAGGAGCAAGGCCCAATCCACTTGAGGCCATTTGTCCCTGGGCAGACTCCCAAGCCCTCCGCAGCCAGAACCCAGATGATAATGGTAGGGCCCAGACTCAGTTCCAGTCACTGGAGACTTGGGGATATTGCTACAGTTCACTGGGAGCACATGCTGGAGACCACCTCAATACTGCAAACAAGAAGGATATGAGCTTTGATGTCTACTGAGGGCCCAGTACACACAGGCACTATTTTTAGTGCTTTAGACTTTATCTTATTTAAACCTCACCACACAAACCCTATGAGGCTGCCACTACCACCCTTATTTCACAAAGAGTAATATGTCTGGGAAGTTAAGAACTGACCAAGGTCACATGCCAGTATGTGTTAGATTGACAGAATTTGAACTTCTGTCTCTCTGCTTTCAAAGTCCAAGCCATTTCTATTATATCAGGCTGCTCACAACATACAATTCATGACATTGGGCAACTCAGAGTTGTTTCTGGCCCTTCCCCCAAAATTTTAGACTAGCCTAAGAGCCCAAATGTTTAGATATACAAATACACCTAGATTGCAATGCTCACTATGACACTGGGAAGTACAGCTTAGAGAAGATAACTTCTTCTATTTACTCCTCCATGTTTTCCTTCTCTCTCCCATATCCCTCATGTCTCCCTTCTCCCAACCCAGATCATCTCTCTTGGTCTATGTCTTGGGTTGGTGTTTATCAAAGGGGACAATACTATTTATCCCGGCCTCCAAGGAGGAGCCTCAGAGGAGATAATGGTGCAGAAAATAACAAGAAACTTTCCCTTCACAGGGCTTCATAGAAAGCTTGGGCAAGTAAATTGAAGTTTGCTGGGCTTCAGTTTGATCAAGCAAAACCAGAGTGGGCTGCACTATATGGTCTTCCAGGTCTAAAGTCTATGATTACATTATTTTTTTAAAAATCTGTTAATCTTCACAATGAAATAGCCCCAAAGAAATACATCAACTCACAAAGAAAAAGGTCAAAAGGAGATAGATTAATTCTAACGAATACTGCTCTTTGCCTAGAATATCAACATGATTTAATTTTAAAAAATAATAAGTGCCCAGACTTAACTCCAGCCAGCACTGCTTCACCCTCAAGATGACAGACTGGAAGGTAGGCTTTGCCTAGTGTCACAGCCCACCATCCCTCGAGGTCGGGCCAAATTTAGAGTCTATAACAGGAAGAGGTTATTTATCTCAACCTCTACAAGTTCCATTTGGCCCACAGGGTCTGACCAGATTCAGATTACCTTCCATCCAATGGATGCCAGGACAACAGGGCTTCTCCATATTCTTTCCACAGGTAATCAATCCTGCTCCCTTTGGAAGTATTAAGAAAGCCTCCAGGCTTCCCTGGTGGCGCAGTGGTTGAGAGTCCGCCTGCCAATGCAGGGGAAACAAGTTCGTGCCCCGGTCCGGGAAGATCCCACATGCCGCGGAGTGGCTGGGCCCGTGAGCCATGGTCGCTGAGCCTGTGCGTCCGGAGCCTGTGCTCCTCAGCGGGAGAAGCCCCAACAGTGAGAGGCCCGCGTACTGGAAAAAAAAAAAAAAAAAAAAAAAAGCAAGCCTCCATCCTTCTCCCCATGGCTTCCCCATTCACCCTACCCCATCAGAGGGAGTTACCTGACAGTGGTGAGATTTGGGAGTCATTGCACACGAGTGGTGAGATTTGGGAAAAAGCCACTGCACATGAGTGGTCTAAGCCCTTTCTTGGCTCTAGCCTTGCCCCCAGCAGCTGCAGTGTTTAGGACTCACTGGTCCCCTCCTCAGGGCAGAGACACCCCTGTGGAGTAAAGCCTGCCATCAGTGACTGTGTGGGTAAATTCAACATAGAATAAGAAAGAGAAAACTCAATTTGGCTTTGGTTCCAAGCCTCAATCTCCTTTCAAGCTTCAGCAGCAATATCTCACTCCCGTATTTACTTCCCAATTGATTCAGAACTCTGGAGGAATGTAACTCTCTAAAACGTTAAGAGAAGGCACAGATCATATTAAGTTCAATATCAGGCACTGTACAATTTGCTCTAAAGGAAATTAGAATTCAACAAGGAGATTAAAGTGTAAATAATCTAAGCAATGCAGACTGGAACAAATGCCAGTCACAGATTTCAAGTAAATGCTGTTGTGATGCCCAGTGGGAGGTGGCACGAAGGGGGCAGGGGACAACAGTCCAGGGCAATTGTGGATGGGTCTCCAAAAGAAATCTTTTTGATATTGTGACCAGAACGGGGGAGAATGTCCAGAACTGTCTTTTCCTTTCAAGGTTCTCCAGGCTCAGGCAGGCTCAGTTCCTCGGGGTCCCCAGCACGTAAGAGGAGGAGGAGCAATGGTTGAAATTACAGCAGCCCCTAAAGAGGCTAAAGGAATGTTTATCCTACTTAGCTCATTCTGAATTTTGACTCTAGAAAAATAGAATATGCAAGATGGTAATAAGGACAGAGGGAAAATTGGACACAATAGTTGAAAGCAGGCGGGTGATTAGGGGAAGTTTTGACTCCAATTTGAGTATCATATTGTTTGCCTCTGGGTGGGGAGGGGGAGTGCCACCAGCCTGATGCTTCGATCCTGATCAGAGGTTTACAAGAGTAGATATTTGGCATGCCTAAGCAACAAAATCTGGACAAGGACAATCCTTAATGAACTGGGGAATGGCAAGCATTACACCAGGGACCCTGTGTATCACCTATCAGAGAGTGGGCCTGTTAGTTTCCATCCATAGGAATTTAAGCTTAACTGCTTATTCTAAAATAGAGAACACATTAAGTCACAGGCTTACAAACCTCCCAAAGACTGTAATTTTGTGGTCCCTGTGTGGCAGAACCAAGTGAAAAAGATGTCCTGAAGAGGCTATTTCTAAAGGGCTCACAACTTACTGAGACACTTGAGGCTGTGAGAAATCAGTAAAAGCACTCCTGTAACACTACCAGCCACATACACACCTTTCTTATGCCAGAAACAACTTGAGGTCATTTACCATCTTACTCATTTTTAAAAATAATCCAGTTCTAGATATTGTGCCTGGCACACACTTGGTACAAAGTAAATGCCTGGTAAATGTGATAAATGAGTAGATAAACCTATCAATCAGATTCCAGCATGACTTGATTACTGTCTTCTAATTTGAGAAAGATGTGATACCATCATACTTCAATCAATATATCCTAGTACTAACCACTTCTTTGTCTTTTCAAGGAAATTTTGCACATACATGTACACATACAAACTGGTATCAAATTCTTACACACAGTAACACTTGGAAACAATTTTTTTTAATGTCACTAGAAATTCAATGAATTCTTATGAACAAGGTGTTTGAAGAGATGAAAAGCTCCATCACTATCCTCAGAAAGCAATAGAGGCTTTTCTCACCCCCAAGCCCATGGGGTTAGTGTCTGCCACAGCCCACCTTGCTTACCTCCACCTTGCTTGCCCTCCACAACGCAGCTGGGCTTTCAGTAGCTTTAGCTGTACCCCTATGCCAGCTTTGTCCTTGAGAAGCTTTATATACATACCTTCTCATATACAATGCTGAAATGAGAAGGGGAAAGACAAAAATTGAACAATAATAAAGGAAATGCTAAGTCCTTTTAAGGCTCATACAGTGTGCTATAGTTTAGAAAAAGGAGAGGTTAAAAAAGAGTTTTGGATGCTAATCAGCAGTCATGGAAAAGGCAAACTTTGAGCTGGACTAGCAAGAGACAGGCCTTTGACAACTACATTTTTCTGAGAATGATCATTCCTGAAGGAACCACAGGTGCAAAGGCAAACAGCAACAATGCAAAGAGCAAAAACTCAAAGGAGGTGTATTTAAGAAATATATGTAAATGAAAAATGAACAACGAAACTGAAAAGATAAAACTAGAACAATAGAGAGGGCAGACAGCAGAAGCAAGAATTACAATCCTGCAGCCTGTGGAACAAAACCACATTCACAGAAAGATAGACAAGATGAAAAGGCAGAGGACTATGTACCAGATGAAGGAACAAGGTAAAACCCCAGAAAAACAACTAAATGAAGGGGAGATAGGCAACATTCCAGAAAAAGGATTCAGAATGATAGTGAAAAATAGAATAAAGAAAAAAGAATGAAAAGAAATGAAGACAGCCTAAGAGACCTCAGGGACAACATTAAATGCAACAACATTCACATTATAGGGGTCCAAGGAGGAGAAGAGAGAGAGAAGGACCAGAGAAAATAATTGAAGAGATTATAGACGAAAACTTCCCTAACATGGGAAAGGAAATAGCCACCCAAGTACAGGAAGTGCATTGAGTCCCAAACAGGATAAACCCAAGGAGAAACATGCAGCAAGGGAAAAATGACAAATAACATACAAGGGAACTCCCATAAGGTTAACAGCTGATTTCTCAGAAGAAACTCTACAAGCCAGAAGGGAGTGGCATGATATACTTACAGTGATGAAAGGGAAGAACCTACAACCAACATTACTCTAACAGGCAAGGACCTAATTCAAATTCAATGGAGAAATCAAAAGCTTTAAAGACAAGCAAAAGTTAAGAGAATTCAGTACCACCAAACCAGCTCTACAACAAATGCTAAAGGAACTTCTCTAAGTGGGAAACACAAGAGAAGAAAAGGACCTAAAAAAAAGAAAAAGACAAAAACAAACCAAAACAATTAAGAAAATGGTCACAGGAACATACATATTGATAATTACCTTAAACATGAATGGATTAAATGCTGCAACCTAAAGGCACAGGCTTGCTGAATGGATACAAAAACAAGACCATATATATGCTGTCTACAAGAGAACCACTTCAGACCTAGGGACACATACAGACTGAAAGTGAGGGGATGGAAAAAGATATTCCATGCAAATGGAAATCAAAAGAAAGCTGGAGTAGCAATACTCATATCAGAAAAAATAGACTTTAAAATAAAGAATGTTACAAGAGACAAGGAAGGACACTACACAATGATCAATGGATCAACCCAAGAAGATTTAACAATTATAAATATATATGCACTCAAAACAGGAGCACCTCAATACATAAGGCAACTACCAACAGCTCTAAAAGAGGAAATCGACAGTAACACAATAATAGTGGGGGACTTTAACACCTCACTTACACCAATGGGAAGATCATCCAAACAGAAAATTATTATGGAAAAACATGCTTTAAATGACACAATAGACCAGATATATTTAATTGATATTTATAGGACATTCCATCCAAAAACAGCAGATTACACTTTCTTCTCAAGTGTGCACGGAACATTCTCCAGGATAGATCACATCTTGGGTCACAAATCAAGCCTCAGTAAATTTAAGAAAATTGAAATCATATCAAGCATCTTCTCTGACAACAACGCAATGAGATTAGAAATGAATTACACAGAAAAAAACGTAAAAAACACAAACACATGGAAGCTAAACAATACACTGCTAAATAACCAAGAGACCACTGAAGAAATCAAAGAGGAAATCAAAGAATACCTAGAGACAAATGACAGTGAAAACACGACGATCCAAAACCTATGGGAAGCAGCAAAAGCAGTTCTAAGAGGGAAGTTTATAGCTATACAACCCTACCTCAAGAAACAAGAAAAATCTCAAATAAACAATCTAACCTTCTACCTAAAGGAACTAGAGAAAGAAAAACAAACAAAACCCAAAGTTAGCAGAAGGAAATAAATCATCAAGATCAGAGCAGAAATAAATGAAATAGAAACAAAGAAAACAATAGCAAAGATCAATAAAAGTAAAAATTTGGGGCATCCCTGGTGGCGCAGTGGTTGAGAGTCCACCTGCTGATACAGGGGACGCGGGTTCGTGCCCCGGTCCGGGAAGATCCCACATGCCATGGAGCGGCTGGGCCCGTGAGCCATGGCCGCTGAGCCTGCACGTCCAGAACACGTCCTGTGCTCCACAACGGGAGAGGCCACAACAGTGAGAGGCCCACGTACTGCAAAAAAAATAAAAATAAAAAATAAAAGTAAACGCTGGTTCTTTGATAAACAAAATTGATAAACCATTAGCCAGACTCATCAAGAAAAAGAGGGAGAGGACTCAAATCAATATTAGAAATGAAAAAGGAGAAATTACAACAGACACCGCAGAAACACAAAGCATCCTAAGAGACTATTACAAGCAACTCTATGCCAATAAAAGGGACAACCTGGAAGAAATGGACAAATTCTTAGAAAGGTATAACCTTCCAAGACTCAACCAGGAAGCAATAGAAAATATGAACAGACCAATCACAAGTAATGAAATTGAAACTGTGATTAAAAATCTTCCAACAGGGCTTCCCTGGTGGCACCGTGGTTGAGAATCTGCCTACTAATGCAGGGGAAACGGGTTCGAGCCCTGGTGTGGGAAGATTCCACATGCTACGGAGCAACTAGGCCCGTGAGCCACAACTACTCAGCCTGTGCATCTGGAGCCTGTGCTCCGCAACAAGAGAGGCCGTGATAGTAAGAGGCCCGCGCACCATGATGAAGAGTGGCCCTCACTTGCCACAACTAGAGAAAGCCCTCGCACAGAAACAAAGACCCAACACAGCAAAAATAAATTAATTAATACACTCCTACCACCAACATCTTAAAAAAAAAAAATCTTCCAACAAACAAATGTCCAGAACCACATGGCTTCACAGGTGAATTCTATCAAACATTCAGAAAAGAGCTAACACCCACCTTTCTCAAACTCTTCCAAAAAATTGCGGAGGAAGAAACACTCCCAAACTCATTATATGAGGCCACCATCACCCTGATACCAAAAACAGACAAAGATACTACAAAAAAAGAAAATTACAGACCAATATCACTGACGAATATAGATGCAAAAACCCTCAACAAAATACTAGCAAACAGAATCCAACAGCACATTAAAAGGATCATACACCATGATCAAGTGGGGTTTATTCCAGGAATGCAAGGATCCTTCAATATACGCAAATCAATCAACGTGATACACCGTATCAACAAACTGAAGGAGAAAAATCATATGATCATCTCAATAGATGCAGAGAAAGCTTTTGACAAAATTCAACACCAATTTATGATAAAAACTCTCCAGAAAGTGGGCACAGAGGGAACCTACCTCAACATAATAAAGGGCATATATGGCAAACCCACAGCAAACATCATTCTCAATGGTGAAAAACAGAAAGCATTTCCTCTAAGATCAGAACAAGACAAGGATGTCCACTCTCACCAGTATTATTCAACACAGTTTTGAGTCCTAGCCATGGCAATCAAGAGAGGAAAAAGAAATAAAAGGAATACAAATTGGAAAAGAGGATGTAAAACTGTCACTTTGCAGATGACATACTATACAGAGAGTCCTAAAGATGCCACCAGAAAACTACTAGTCAATGAATTCAAGTTGCAGAATACAAAATTAATGCACAGAAATCTCTTGCATTCCTATACACTAATGATGAGAAATCTGAAAGAGAAGTTAAGGAAACACTCCCATTTACCACTGCAACGAAAAGAATAAATTATCTAGGAATAAACCTACCTAGGGAGACAGAAAACCTGTATGCAGAGAACTGTAAGACACTGATGAAAGAAATTAAAGATGATACCAACAGATGGAGAGATATACCATGTTCTTGGATCGGAAAAATCAATATGGTGAAAATGACTATACTACCCAAAGCAATCTATAGATTCAGTGCAATTCCTATCAAAATTACCCATGGCATTTTTTACAGAACTAGCACAAAAAATCTTAAAATTTTTATGGAGACACAAAAGACCCCAAATAGCCAAAGCAGTCTTGAGGGAAAAAACGGAGCTGGAGGAATCAGGTTCCCAGACTTCAGACTATACTACAAAGCTACAGTCATCAAGACAATATGGTACTGGCACAAAAACAGAAACATAGATCAATGGAACAAGATAGAAAGCCCAGAGATAAACCCATGTACCTATGGTGAACTAATCTATGACAAAGGAGGCAAGGATATAAAATGGAGAAAAGACAGTCTCTTCAATAAGTGGTGCTTATTGAAAACTGTGGGAAACAGTGGGAAAACTGGCCAGCTACATGTAAAAGAGTGAAATTAGAACACTCCCTAACACCATACATAAAAATAAACTCAAAATGGATTAGAAACCTAAATGTAAGACCGGACACTATAAAACTCTTTGAGGAAAACATAGGAAGAACACTCTTTGACATAAATCACAGCAAGATCTTTTGTGATCCACCTCCTAGAGTAATGGAAATAAAAACAAAAAATAAACAAATGGGACCTACTGAAACTTCAAAGCTTTTGCACAGCAAAGGAAACCATAAACAAGACGAAAAGACAACCCTCAGAATGGGAGAAAATATTTGCTAACACATCAATAGACAAAGGATTAATCTCCAAAATATATAAACAGCTCATGCAGCTCAATATTAAAAAAACAAACAACCCAATCCGAAAATGGGCAGAAGACCTAAATAGACATTTCTCCAAAGAAGACATACAGATGGCCAAGAAGCACATGAAAAGCTGCTCAACATCACTAATTATTACAGAAATGCAAATCAAAACTACAATGAGGTATCACCTCACACCAGTTAGAATGGGCATCATCAGAAAATCTACAAATAACAAATGCTGGAGAGGGTGTGGAGAAAAGGGAACCCTCTTGCACTGTTGGTGGGAATGTAAACTGATACAATCACTATGTAGAACAGTATGGAGGATCCTTAAAAAACTAAAAATAGAACTACCATAAGATCCAGCAATCCCACTACTGGGCATATACCTAGAGAAAACTATAATTCAAAAAGACACATGCACCCCAATATTCACTGCAGCACTATTTACAACAGCCAGGTCATGGAAGCAACCTAAATGCCCATCAACAGACGAATGGATAAAGAAGATGTGGTACATATATACAATGGAATATTACTCAGCCATAAAAAAGAACAAAATTGGGTCATTTGTTGAGACGTGGATGGATCTAGAGACTGTCATACAGAGTGAAGTAAGTCAGAAAGAGGAAAACAAATATCGTATATTAACACATATATGTGGAACCTAGAAAATGGTACAGATGAACCAGTTTGCAGGGCAGAAATTGAGACACAGACGTAGAGAACAAACGTGGACACCAAGGGGGAAAAGCCATGGGGGGTGGGGATGGTGATGTGATGAATTGGGCAATTGGGATTGACATGTGTACACTGATGTGTATAAAATTGATTATTAATAAGAACCTGCTGTGTAAAAAAATAAAATGAAAAAAAATGCTAACTGAATTAATAAAGACTATCAAAAAATAACTGGAACAATAATGTAAAGACGTCAATGTGTAGAATCTGGGCTTAATCAAATATACGGTAGGGAACCTGTACTTTATTTTGACTAAAATTATAAGAAGTCTAAGTTTAGGAAAAGTAATCTGGCAAGATGGATGTGAGGGAGACAGAAAGTGAAATCAGATGGAAGACAACCAAGTAGGTATGAAACTATTATGGGAATGAAAACGGATGTGTAAGAACAAATTACAAAAGCAGACCTGGCTAAAGGTGGCATGTAATACAAAGGATTAACTGGACAAGCACAAGGGAAAAAAATTGACATGAAAATGACAATAATAAGTCCACTTAGTAAGAAATAAATTCAGTGAAATAATACAAGTGACAAAAACTGTAGAACTTAGAGATGATTAAAGAAATGACACAGACTTTTGAACATCCATTTCAACTTAATTCACTTCAAATTAATTTATTCACTACTGAACACCTGTTAGGTGTCAAGCATGTATAAGATAGGATGTTGGCTCCTTACTACTCACATTTGTTTTGATTCATAACCAAAATTTTTTTAATTAAAAGAAAATTAAATATGTGTACAATATGAAAATAGGTTTCAATGGAAAAAAAAGAATGAGTTTAAAAATCTATTACACCATAAACATACTACTTCAAACATGAGCTAAAGTCAATATCATACAGAACTCCACAAACTGGTTAAGACGACTCTAGAAACTACAAGAGGTAAAAAGTGAACAACTTGATATATACACTTCATTAATGATAAAAGGGGCCAACAGGCTTCCATGCCATCAAGAAATTCATAAACATATTGAGTTACTGGTTTTTACAGTAAGTACACTGTACATACAAATCCTGTGCAAGGTAATCTGACTTATTTTTAGGGACAGACACTTCTGTTCTACCTTATTTCAGGGACAGACAATTCTACCATACCACCATACCAAAGATCAGACTAAGTGTTTAACATTTCTACAAGCTTTTTCAAAGTCTCTATGAACAAGAAAAGAAGTTATCCATTAAAAAATATTAACAGTAGTCATCTCTGAAAGAAGGTTTTTTTTAACCTTCTTTTCCTACCTCTTTCCTACAATAAAAATATTTTTGAATTAGGACAAGCCAAAAAAATTTTTAACATTTTCCATTTTAAGTATTATGTATTGAATGCTAAGGAACTTCTGACTGTGAATGAGAACTGTTGAAGGATTTTAAGCATTGAATTGACATGTCATGGACAAACCCTTGAAGAAACCCTTGGTACATAAACTTCAAGGGCATTTGAAAACTGCTTCAAACACATGACTGGGTATCATAAACAAGCTTTTACATTACCAATTCTGCATTATTTTGGACAGATTTGCATCCTGAGTTGAAGACATAACTAATCAGATTTAGAGTTAAAAGAAGACATCTAAAAATGGAAGGTCTATCAAATCACAAGCTCCTCCATGACAGACGACTTAGCTATCAAGGATAGTTTAGCAAAATGGAAGTTTGAGTCAAAGGCAGCATGGTATAGTGGGTTTGGGGTCATAGACCTGGATCTGATTCCCAGCTCCAATACTGAGTGCCTGTCACTAATTCAAGCATGTCATTTAACCTCTGAACTTCAGCCTTCTCATCTACGAAATGACAGCACCTACCCTACAGAATTATGGTAGTGATTAACGCTAATCACTAAGCCTGGCAAACAGCAGATGCTCAAATCAGAACTTTGTTACTATTACAATACTCACTCCTACTCAAAGAGCCAATGATTCCATGATTAAAAGCAACAGTATGGGGCTTCCCTGGTGGCGCAGTGGTTGAGAATCCGCCTGCCGATGCAGGAGACACGGGTTCGTGCCCTGGTCCGGGAAGATCCCACATGCCGCGGAGCAACTAAGCCCGTGAGCCATGGCCGCTAGGCCTGCGCGTCCAGAGCCTGTGCTCCACAACGGGAGAGGCCACAACAGTGAGAGGCCCGCATACAGCAAAAAAAAAAAAAAAAAAAAAAAAAAAAAAAAAAAAAGCAACAGTATGATTTAAATTAGTTTAGCAGGATTAGATAACAGAAATAAAAAGTAATACAACTGGAAAACTAGTCCTCCTTATCCGTATACTGACTGGTTATACCTAGCAAAATATCCCATTCCTTCCCCAAATCAAGATCAGCACGAGTGCTCTGCCCAGGCAGAGGAAACGGACAAAGGGAGAGAACACAAGAGCAGAACATGGAAGACAGGATACAATAAAGAAGATCTGGGCCCCAAACTGGAAATCAGTACTGCTGCCTTGACTTCCCTGCCAGCCCAGTGGTCAAGATTCCATGCTTACGCTGCAGGGCGTGCAGGTTCGATCCCTGGTTGGGGAACTAAGATCCCTGCAGGACACACGGAGTGGCCAAAACAAACAATCAGATAAACAAATATTGCTACCTTTGTCCAGGTAGAGATTTCAACAAAGAAATAAATGTTCCAGAAATGTTAGGATTTTTAGTTAAAAGACTATCTTCCTTATTCACAGGAGATTCAACTAGCTCAAAGCTGGAAACATAATTGGTGTTTAATAAATACCTGTCGACTGACATGTACACATTTTACTTCCTAACCTAAAGCTTTTTATAAACAGACTAAGTTGGATACTGGGACACTGCTGTAAAAAAGTTCAGGTCATCAAACATTTTTGTGTACCATGTTCTTGAATTAAGAGGTATATTTAATTCCATCACAAGTCCCTGAAAAAGTTATATTTCATGTCCCTTCTACTCATCCATACCTACTTTCAAGCATTTAGAGAAGAAAGAATCCACCCCAAGCATTTAGAGAAGAAAGAATCCACCTCATTCACAACAAAGACAACCACTGCATACATAAATAAAAACAAGGAAAAAGCTAGTCAAGTGTGAAGAACACTAGAATGTAACACCATGAAGGCAGGGACTTTCATCTGTATTGTTCACTGTTATCTCTATAGCATCTAGAACCATAGCCAGCACATAACAGTTGCTCACTAAATAACTGCTGACTGAATAAATTATTCTTTGAAAAAACAATTTTGGACAACCAAAACGATTATTTTCAATGTTGATGGCTTTCTTAAGGCTTAGAAGAGTTATATTATTTTACCTTTTTCCCAATTACTATTATGGAAGAATACTTCAAAATAAAGGAAAGAGGATTTCTCTGAGCCAAAAATAACCTTGGAAAAAACACTTTCTATAAAATACTGTTTCAATATAGTTTTATTAGCAGTTATTACATCAACATTCACATTTACAGGATGCAAAGAACTGTCTTAGAAAATTCTAAAGTATAGGTACTTAGATTTTAACAGTAAGATAGAATATATTCTCATAGCACAGCCCTTAAAAAGTCAAGAATAGGGCTTCCCTGGTGGCGCAGTGGTTGACAGTCTGCCTGCCAATGCAGGGGACACGGGTTCGTGCCCTGGTCCAGGAAGATCCCACATGCCGCAGAGCGGCTGGGCCCGTGAGCCGTGGCTGCTGAGCCTGCGCGTCCGGAGCCTGTGCTCCGCAACGGGAGAGGCCACAACAGTGAGAGGCCCGCGTACCGCAAAAAAAAAAAAAAAAAAAAGTCAAGAATAATACTGAGAATTAAGTACAGTTCTATCAAGAACTAGAAATGAATTGTGTGCACAGTGTCACTTAAAATAAAGTTCCATGTAAGTATAATACATCTATGGATGTGAATTTCAATGGTAAACATTAACTTCCAAACAACTGACACCAAAGGAATTTCCAATCAAAACACAAGCATGGTGGCTTTCATTCAATGTAGAGCTGTGATAATTCTATAAAGAGACCCTGAATCCTTAAGTCCTGTAATATGATTTTACTCTGTGACATGAATACAAAACACATCAACTCTAATGCACAGATTCTGACAAATCATGATAAAAAGATAGCCTCTTTCTATATCAGAAAATGCTGAGCTGTCCAGTGCAGTATAGGTTGGTCATTGCTGATCTACTGAAATTCTACATCCTCCAGACTGAGCAGTATTGTAGGACTCACAAATATTACATTTCATGCCTAATATATGGAACTGGACTGTAGATTTTCCATTGCAATCATTGCAGAGAATCTGAAAAGAGATGAATTAAAATTCAATATACTAAACCTTATAGATAGAAAGTGGCATTGCCTGCTTAAAACAATTCCTCGAAAATCATACTAAAGATATGAAAACATACATATGTTAAGTCTAAACGTTTCCATAAATAGAAATACCTTTTATCTGTTCACTAAAAACTCTAATAAGAGAGTAGCTTTGAATTTACAAAATGAAAATGTGGATTTGAGCTAAGAAGTCTTATTTTAAAATAGTTCCCAAATAGTATAAATAGTATTAGCACAAAAATTAACACAGGCATCATAATCAGATCAACACCTATACTAATTCAAAACAACACACAATTTCATTTTTCATTGACACTTAGAATATTACCTTAGTTAACAAAACAAATTTTTACATACTTATAATATTTTTGCTTATTCTTTAATATACTAAGCCCCTAGCCTTCCATGCCTCAAAAATGAATTAAAGTCCAAAAGAATACTTTCTAAAGTTGAACAAAGAAAAGCTTCTGGCTCGTCCCTAAAATGACAGTAAGATGCAACTTGGGAATTAATCTCTTCTAGTACTGAGATCCTGAAAAATAAAAAAGGTGTTAACCTGAAAAAAGATCAATAAATTACTATGTGAGAAAAGCATTAGCTTTAGAAGAACCACACCAAAATAAGTAGAAAACATCCAAATTTTCTCTAAATTATAATTTGGAAAGTAATTCTTTTAAGAATATGATCTAAATGTAGCAAGTAGATTACTCATTGCCTAGAGCTAGAGGATTAAGGAATGACTGCTAATAATGGCTATGGGGTTTCCTTTTGAGGTGATGAAAATATTCTAAAATTGATGGTGGTTATGTTTGCACAACTCCAAGAATACACTAAAAAGCAGTGAACTGGACATTTTAAATGGATGAGTTGTATGGTATGTGAATTATATCTCAATAAGGCTGTTATTTTAAAAAATGATCTAAGTAGGACATAGCACACTACAGCCTCTAATAAAACATGACACAACTATCAGTATTACAAAAGTGATCTTTCATTGATCTTACTAACAATTCAATTATCCACAGAAATTATGAAATGCTCCAGTGTGAATAAAACAGAAAATAATTTTTACCTGGCTTTGTTGTTTTTATCTTTTTGTAGAGAAGTATTTGAAATGAAGATGTTTTGAAAATTCATATGTCGAAAAATTATTAAAGCACCAGAAAGCTATCTACTTTCCAATTCTAACCTGTAACTGAATGTACTATGCTGAGACTAGATAGCAGCACATCTCAATTAATGGAGAAAAGATGATCATTCTCCAGAAGGCAAAAGACACAGAAATACCTCTTATATCTTAGATTACAGGCTAAGACCAAATAAAGTCTTCGATTAAAAAGGGTAATAAACATTAAAAACCAAGAAGTAATCTTAAAAAAAAACAAACCAGTAAACATGTTTGCCTGAAATAAAATTTTAAATAATTAAAATTAAAACATAATTAAAATAAAACAGCAAACCAGTAATCCACCTCTACTCAGTTACATTACCAACTGACTCTGCTAAGTAATATGTAAATTATTCAGAATAAAGTTTTTGCCTGCCATCTAGTGTTGGGAAGAATTTCACAAAGATATTCTTGGAATTTTTTTCCTGGTTTTTTGAGTTCAGAGTAACTAAAATTTAAAGATTATTCTGTCCTTCCCATTAATCATCACATTGGCATCTATGCCCAAATAGTATTTTTTAGACAGACCTGAGCAAACGGGCAAAAATAAACATGAACATAAACAAGGAACCTGAAAAGTTTTTTTAAGCATTGATTCTACTCACATCCACAGTCATGTTCTGATATTCTGATGGCATAGGAGTCTGTGCTACCTCATCATCCAGCTGTCTCCAGTACCTAGTCATATCTAAAGCAGAGTGCATACATAATGGACATCTGTAGCCTCTAGAAGAGATAAGAGTTATTTCCCAAACATTAAATGGGGAGTATATCAACTCAGGTATACAAGGAGATGCATGCTAACTGGTACATAAACCATCCAAGACAGGTATTATTTTATATTTCAAGATCATCTTTCAAATCTGGAAACTTTCATACATCCTGTGTCATAGGGTATTTTTTAAACCTACTTCTTTTTCCTCAGTTCTCTAAAATGAAGAGGAATTACTCAATATTCTCTGTAGAATATACTCAATATATTTTAAAAACAAATTAAACTGCTTTTTAGCTAAACATCCTCAATTTCTTAATCTACTCAAGCAAAGGAGAGATTTGCTTGAAGAGGACAGATTTCTTAAAACTTATTCAGATATTGTTTCCTTTCTAAAAATTCTGAAAAAGTTCCCTTCTATCGGCTCTTAAAGTTTCTACTCATTAGTTTGCAAGACCAAAATACAGTTACACAGTCTCCTCTTTCCTAACTATTTGCATCTCACTTTAGCATCCTTTCCCCACAACAAAATCAGCATTAGATAAATCTTGTTATCAGCTTTTTTTGGCAGGTCATTATACTGGGCCAATAAAACAACTAAGAATTTTGAGCAACATGCCTCAGCATTTTTATTTTTTACAACACTATGACTGCCTCTGGCAGAGACTGAGCTCCCCAATAAGTACAGCCAGAAAATGAGTTATCTGTCTCAAGTTGTGGGATGAGATAAGGCATAACAGGAAACATGAGGACAAAGGTATAGTCCTATGCCCCCACCATGCTTTTTGCTCAATTTAACCTACCCATCTATCCAACCCATCTTGAGAGGAATATCTACCATGTCCAATATGGTGCAAGTAACTGCAAAGTTTGCCCATTTCCCCCTCCCCTCAAAAAAAACAAAAGAAAGGAAAGAAAAGAAAACAGAGGTCTTACAATTACAGTTTTTTTAAATCCCATGAAACACTCACTCTTTCAACATTTCTTCATAACACGTTCTGAAAAATATAACATTATTTTAGTAAAGCAAAAAGTACCTCCACTATTTCCAAACATTTTTTAGGAAAAAAACTAAAGTTACTTTACCTGTGTAAAAGATGTCCACATGGCAAGACATGAGCAACAATACGGGATGTGTGAATGTCCTGTAAAAGGAAATAAATGTTAGTGCTTAATTACATGAAGACAATATAAATACCCAGTATTTTAAATTCAAGAGGGGATATTTCCAAAAAAAAATATTTTAAGCTTACCTCCAAACATATTGGACAATTCTGCCGGGAAACATTTTCAATACACTGTTTAAAAGCAAAACTAAAATTACCAAAGCTTAACTAGATGGAAATGATAAAACCATAGTATTAATAATAAAAACTAACAAAGGAAACAATACCAACTTATTAACGATAATAATGAACATTAATAAACGTTTCTTATGTCAGACAAAAATTGAACAGTTAACTCTCACAACTATGGCTTTGCACATTACCTGAAACAATGAAATTGCTTAATATGTCTTAAATATTCAAATTATCTTCATTTTATAGATAAATAATAACAGTCCATATTATAGATATTGTACTACATGCCATATGCCAATTTCATTACCTGTATTACCTCAATTAATTCCCACAACACTAAAGAAACAGGTACAATTATTACCCCATTTTACAGATGATGTATTTGAGGCCTAGAGAAGCTAAAGAACTCCCCAAATTATATGGTAGCAAGAGGTGGAAATATATTTGAGCTCCAACATGGTGCCCACAGGGCCTGAGTTCTTAACTGGACAAGACAGTGTCTGATTAGGTGTGAGGAGGTAAGAGAAAAAGCACCAAGCCATGGATGATGCCCAGGTTTTTTAACTAAGCACCTGAGTAGATGATACAACCATTTACTAATATAAACAATAAAAAAATAACTGAGAAACAAAATTAAAATACCACAAGAGAAAATGAGTATACAGTTTTCTAAAGACAACACAGCAAGCATATCTTGCTATCACCCTAAACTCCAGTCGGTAAAACCAAACCCAATCTTTTATCTCCTACAAATTCACAATCTATTTATCAAGTACTTTAAGCCAGCACTAAAAACCTTGGGTATCATCTTTATTCAGTCCCATTGTTTCTCCCTTATACTCATCACAATATCCCCTATGTTCATTATTCATCTCACCACCTCAGTATTTTAGGCCAGTTATTATCTAGTACCTATTTTTAAAACACACTTGTTAGTCTCTCCATTCTCTAAATTATTGGATAGAATCAGTACTATAAATGATAGTTTATTAGATTTTCTCCTAAGTAATGAAAAATAATTTTTAACAGGCCTAGGATCATGACATAAAATTTCTACATCCAAATGAAAAATATCTGTCTAATTATGAAAGGAATACTAATTTTCTTGGAATGCTGTGTTAACAAAAGGTTACACTGCTCTGTATTTCTCCTGTACCACACTTTTTAAAAGCTATTCTTTTTTTGTTTGTTTGTTTGTTTTTGTTTTTTTGTGATATGCGGGCCTCTTACTGTTGTGGCCTCTCCCGCTGCGAAGCACAGGCTCCGGACGCGCAGGCTCAGTGGCCATGGCTCATGGGCCCACCCGCTCCGCGGCATGTGGGATCTTCCCGGACCGGGGCACGAACCCGCGTCCCCTGCATCGGCAGGCGGACTCTCAACCACTGCGCCACCAGGGAAGCCCCTAAAAGCTATTCTTAAAACCAGTATCAATGATAAGAATCCATAAACCAATTTAGAAGTTGTCTACATTATACTAATAACTGATGGAAGTATTCTTACACACCATAGAGAAGAAAAGGAACTGAAGATCAGATATTCTAAGATGTATACTTTAGAATATCTACTTAATACTGCTTAAAAATAAAAAGCGACATGATTGTACTTGGTAATATCTGAAAATGAGCATGCTTTTAAACAAATTAGGATTTGAGCTGTTTTCAAAAACACTGTAATACTTTTTAAATCATGTAAACTGAATTATATACCTTGTGCTTTCCTTGGAGATTTATTGTGAGGCATAAGTTACATTTCAGACAGTGGAAAAAATCTTCCTTTGGACCAATCCTAAAAAAGGCATGAAAAACAAACACATTTTTTACTACAGTGATAATCTGTTCATCATATATAAGTTTAGTTTCACTGTAAAGAAAGTTCAAACCACACTGAAGAAATGAGGTAAACCCCTACCTCCCAAACAGCATTCCCCAAATGTAAAAGCACTATAAGCAGAATGGTACCTAACCTTCCATGTCTTTTTTTCCTATAAAATTGCGCATATATATATATATATATATATATATACAGACACACACACTTTGGGTTTTGTTTTTTACATAGATGGATTCTTTCTATATATCCTGTTCTGCAACTTTCTAAAGAAAACAATTATTTCCTGAAGAGTATTCTATGTATGAATACATAGAACCACTTTATTCCTCTCCAGTTTCATAATATTACATGGTATGGATATATCATAATTTTTTTAAATATTCTTTTATTGATATCATTTACTAATACAATGATACAATAAATATCTGTATACAGACATCACTCAACCTACATGTTGATGACTTTTTATAAGATTCCTAAAAGTGAAACTATGGGGTCAGAGGGCATTGCATCATCAGTTTTGATGCTGCCAAACTGATCTCCAAAGACAGTACAGTTTATACTCTCACCAACAGTGTGTGACAGCACCCATGTTCCCCACACCCTAGTCAATACTGGTTACCTATATGACAGACAAATTTGAAAAGTCATTTTAATTTGCATTTCTCAAATGATGAGACAGGGAGCATATTTTAATGTTTATGAACCACTTGGATTTCCCCTGTGGATTGCCTGTTCATGTGCTTGGTTCATTTTTCTACTGGGGTATTTGTCATTCATCAATTTAAAGGAGGTCTTTTTGGGACACCCATGGTGGTCCAGTGGTTAAGTCTCCATGCTCCCAATGCAGGGGGCCCAGGTTAAATCCCTGGTCAGGGAACTAGATCCCACATGCCACAACAAAGATCCCACCATGACAACAAAGATCCTGTGTGCCGCAACTAAGGCCCAGCACAGCAAATACATAAATATTTTTTTAAAAGCTCTTTTTTTAAACTGAAGTATATACTTGATTTACAATATTATATTAGTTTCAAACATACAGCATAGTGATTCAATATTTTCATAGAGGACTTTCCCCTGTGGCACAGTGGTTGAGAATCTGCCCACCAATGCAGAGGACACAGGTTTAATCCTCGTCTGCGAAGATGCCACATGCTGTGGAGCAACTAAGTCCGTGAGCCACAACTACTGAGCCTGAGCTCTAGAGCTTGCTAGCCACAGCTACTGAGCCCGCATGCTGCAACTACTGAAGCCTGCCCATGCTCTGCAACAAGAGAAGCCACCACAAGGAGAAGCTCGCACACCGCATCAAAGAGTAGCCCCTGCTCGCCGCAACTAGAGAAAGCCTGCGTGCAGCAACAAAGACCCAACGCAGCCAAAAATAAATAAAAAATTTAAAAAAATTTTTTTCATAGATTATACTCCATTTAAAGTTATTACAAAATAATGGCTTATTACCCTGTGCTGTACAATATATCCTTGTTCCTTATCTATTTTATACATAGTAGTTTGCATCTCTTAATCCCTTATCCCTGTATCTTGCCCCTCCCCCCTTCTCTCTTCCCACTAGTATCCACTAGTTTGTTTTCTATATCTGTGAGTCTGTTTCTGTTTTGTTATATACATTCATTGTTTTATTCTTTTAGATTCTACATATAAGTGATAACATAGCATTTATCTTTGTCTGGCTTTTCACTAAGCATAATACTCTTAGGTCCACCCATGGCATTGCAAATGGCAGAATTTCATTCCTTTTCTGTGGCTGAGTAATATTCCTGTGTGTGTGTGTGTGTGTGTGTGTGTGTGTGTGTGTGTGTGTGTGTGTGTATAAGTGATACTGTTATGAACAGTACCACTTGGGGTGCATGTACCTTTTCAAATTAGTGTTTTCATTTTTTTCGAATATGTACCCGAGAGTGGAATTGCATATAGTATCATGTGGGAGTTCTACTTTTAGTTTTTTTGAGGAACATTATTTAAAGGAGCTCTTCACATATCTTGGGTATTAATCTTTTTCACTTGCATATGTTACAATTATTTTTCTGGTATGTCATCTATCTTTTTTTTTTTTTACATCTTTTAATTTTAATTATTATGTAATAAAAAGACACATTTCCCTTTATGCGTTATACTTCTGCCTCTGGTCTTGAAAAGACTTTTGAAACCTATAGGTCATGAACATATTCCTCTATATACTTCTAATACTATGGCTTATAATTTTTATATTTTTCTTTCATCCATTTGAAATGTATTAGGTAAGGTGAGATTGCTAGTTGTCCCCAAATTTCTCTTATACCTCTTCCTGCACAACAGAACATTTAGCTAGGCACAAGGCTGCCCAGAATAAAAACTATTTTCTAACTTTTCTGAAGGTATGAACAGAAGAGACAAATGAAAATTCTATCTCATGCCCTTAGGAGAAAAGGGTATATACCTTCCCTTCACCTATTTCCCCCTTTCCACTGACCAGAATATGGACTCTTCTGAACTATGTAGGCAAGAAAATATCTTATGGATGACAAAAAATAAGAGGAACCTGGACTTCTGTTTAATTAACTACATGGTTCAGACTTTTCCATAAGAAACATAAACGTCTATCTTTTTTGAAGCACTTGTTATTTAGTTTCTGTCACAACATGCTAAAACCATATTCTAAGGAATGCACAGTTTCAATAATCAATTTTTTGTTCGCAAATGGATAATCAATTTTCCTAATGCCCTTTCCTCTGATCTGAAATGCCACTTTTGTTATAAATTCATATGTATAAATATGTGAAGGTACACACACACACTCACAAACACACTGTTCTTCCCTTTATCTATCTGCTACTCCTGTACAAAGAACACACCATTCCAATTACTCTAACTTTATCATGTTTTGATTGTGTGGAAAGGCAATCCCCTCCTTGTTATTCTTCCTTTTCAAAATCTGCTTAGCTATGTGAATTTGCTCTTCCAGGTGAAATTTAGAATCAGCCTGTCAAACTCCACAAGTAAAACCCTGCAGGGAGGCTTCCACTACTGCCCAAGACAGAATAAGAGAGACTGGATCTACCCTCCTGCCTAAAACAACCACCACAAAACCCAAACAAAATATATGAAACAAGTTTCACTGAACGTCAGGCAATGAAGGACAGTGATCTGTGAGATACAGGAAGCAAATTAAGTGAGCCCTACAATTGCCCCAGTTTACTGCTTAGAGCACTTCCAGGCCAAACAAGTTGAAGGAAGTAAGGCAGAGCCAAAAAGACTTCCTGACTGAGAAGATGGCTGGAGCTCACAGGACAGACTAACAGAGAGGACAGAGCTGCACAGGGGAGCCCCTCAGGTATTTAGCAGGATACACATCAGTGCATGCATGTGAGGAAACTACCCAAGGCGAGAGAGAGAACCATCCAAGAGAACTGGAAGGAACAGTGCTCAGCACTCAGACATGGCCAGGATCAGTGCTTACTCCCATCAGCCAGACTGGAGAACCTTAG
This sequence comes from Kogia breviceps, assembly GCF_026419965.1. NCBI lineage: Eukaryota > Metazoa > Chordata > Mammalia > Artiodactyla > Physeteridae > Kogia > Kogia breviceps. The sequence goes on from NC_081315.1 coordinate 56,888,224, forward strand.
AACTCGTGGGATACTGGGTAGAGTACTCAGGAAGGTACTGAGTAATACCTCAGTAGTGAGGAATAATTATTCCTAGAATAAGCACACCTCCAGATCCATCTAACAAATTATAAAAGCAAGTCCCAGAAGTACCAAACTGTTTCCAAGTAACTTAACTGCATCTCAAAATAAAGCTCACGAAGATTTGTAGGACTATGAAAATATCCCAACAAGGTAAAAATCACAATGTCTGGTATCCAACAATGACCAGCGACACAAAGCAGCAGGAAAACCCAACCAAAAAAGAATAATCCATCAATCAAAATCAATCCAGAACTGACACAGATGTTAGAATTAGTATAGAACATTAAACCAATTATTACTATATTCCATACGTTCAAAGAGTTAGTATAGACATGAAAGATATAAAAAAGACCCAAATCAAACTTCTAGAGTTAAAAACTAGAAAAGGTTGTTTGCTTACGATTGGTACATCTTTTGGTACGTTTGTTGTCCTTCCTTAAAAACAACGATATAAAAGAAAAGAAAGCTATTTAAAATTCTCCAGTGGGAACAAGGAGAAAGGATTAACATAGAATAGTTAAGAGCTCCAGCAGTATTGGTAACATTCTATTTCTTAAAATGAGTGGTTTGTTGTATTAGTATACTTTAATTTTTTTTTTTTTTTTGTGCTAGGCGGGCCTCTCACTGTTGTGGCCTCTCCCATTGCGGAGCACAGGCTCCGGACGCGCAGGCTTAGCAGCCATGGCTCACGGGCCCAGCCGCTCCGCGGCATGTGGGATCTTCCCGGACCGGGGCACGAACCCGCGTCCCCTGCATCGGCAGGCGGATTCTCAACCACTGCACCACCAGGGAAGCCCTATTAGTATACTTTAAAACATACATGTTACATATATGCTTATGTATAAATCTAACGCTTCAGGATTTTTAGAAAGAAAAAAATTCCTATATACCAACATGCCAATAGTACCTTGTCAGTGGGTGACTGGACTTCAGGCTGTTTTATCAATACTTTCATTCTTTCTACTTTTCTGTATTTTCCAATTTTTAAGTCTGTAGTGATTTTATCAAAACTTTTGACACTTTTTAAAAACTCATCTTCAAAAAGGAAAAAAGTCTACCTTAATTTTTTACCTTCGTTGCCTACAAAACACTTCATATAAAAGCATATTTTCTACCCCAAAGTTAAAATTTAAATAGGCACACAATTGTTGATGGCCTAGTTAAATGATGAAGGCATGAAGAAACTTTTTAGAATAATGGAAATTTTTTTATCTTGATTTTTGTTGGCAGTAACACAGTATATATATTTGTCAAAAGTTACTGAACTAGACACTGAAAATGAATGCATTTTATAAGATGTATCAATAATTATATTCCAACTAAGTTGATTTTAAAAACTACTATTCCTCAGATATACCAGAAGCAATTAGAAAAGAATACTTTACATACAGTACCTACAAATTCCACAGTTTTCACAATGATACTGTTTCTTGTCTTTGTCAAACAGATGGCACATACTGCAATAATATTCTCCAAACAATGTGCTACATTCTTCACAAGTCTGTTGTGCCTAAAAAAAACACATGTAACTAAAAAATTAGTTTACCAAGACACTTTGAATTACTATTTAAATATCCAGAATTTTTATTAATGTACATGCAGTTTTATCTTTATAAGTTTTTATACACTGAAATCCAAGGTAAGGCTTACTTTAAGAGCTAAAGAAGTCATACTGGCAATACTCTTGATTAAATTTTTAAAACCACCTTAGGATAATTTTTTTAAAAAGAAAGAAAATAGAAATTTGTGATAAAATCTTACACGTTGGATTTTTTCACAGTTTATGCACTGCACTTCCTTTACTTTAAAGCGATCTAGCAGATGATCTTCATTGTTATCATGACACAACCGGCAAGAATAAAGCTTGTCACAGCATGGTGCCTAATCCCCAAGGGAGAAAAACAGTTATAAGAAGCAAGAAAAGACAAGCTTGCAATGCAAAAAGAAATTTCCTTCCTCCTCCTCCTTGGAACAAGGTCAAAGGATTACAACCAATAGATCATTTGGTAAACTGACACTAAACATGACATTTCACTGTTTTCCCTTCAACATCTACATTTTGTATCAAGTTGAACACAACCCTGTAGTTAAAGACAGAAGAACTGTGAAGGATGGAAGTCCCTAGATTGCAAAACGAATCCCACAACACCCTAAACTCATTCTCAGCCTAAATGGCAGGCAGGCAATTTCTACTTAGACATTCCAGATAAATTCACTTACCAACTTCAACCCTGAAGCATTAAATACTATAAAGATTATATTTTAGTTCTCTTAAGTTTACTAACCATCAACTATGTATCTGTTACTTTAGAAGATGCAATAAACGTAAAAGACAGTCCCTGTTTTCAAGAGCAGCAAAGACTGCCAGTTGTCCAACAAAATCTACTGTCTCCTTCCCGGGACATGACTGCCCAGCTTTAATACAGTTTCCTTGCTGTTACCTGTGACCAAATGACTAAGTTCTTACAAACAGAATACACATGGAAGAAATCAGTGCCACTCCTGGGCCCGCTTATTAAGTAATTGGGCATGCCTCCTCCTCCATGGCAAAATAATACAATGGAAAAAACTTGTCCCTAGGATGATCATGTGAAACAGAGCCTCATTACCAAACTGGATTATTCACCTTGAATTGTTAGGTGAGAAGAAATACTCTTTATTCTTTAACTCACATTACTACTGGGTCTTTTTGTTACAGCAACATAGCCTTACCCTAACGAGTACATGGAGAAGTCTGCAGGCCAGTAAGCTAACCTGATACTTTCCAGTACACTGTGACCTTTCAGATCCACTCATTTCTGAAGACTTCCTATGCCATGACTTCCCATACCCTAGCTCATTCCTTTCTTATTTTAACACTCAATTGGCTCCTTTTCTTTCCAATATTACTCTTGTCCTAAATTTTAGTTATCTGCACATCCAACAGTGATAATCCCCCCAATACCCTGAACTCTCAGTTCCGTTTCTCACTTCCAATGGCCTTGTCCTCCAAACCTCCTCAGCCACATATTCTCAGTCATGCCACAAAACAGTTGTTCTCAAACATTTTGGTCTCAACCCCTTTACATATAGTCTTAAAAATTATGGAAGATCCCAAAGAGCTTTTGTTTCTGTGAAATTATATCTATTGACACCTACCATATTATAAATTAAAACTTAAGGTTTTTAAAATATTACTTATTTTTAAAATAATAGCAACAAACCAATTACATGTTAACATAAGTAACATATTTTAATGAAAAACAGCTATATTTCCCCCCAAAATAGATAGATTCTCATATGTGCTTCTGCATTCACTCAGTTTTGGCTGAAGTATATGAAGAAATTTTGGGCTCACACAAATATGTAGTTGGAAAAGGGAGAGGTATTTTAATAACCTTCTTAGAAAATTATGGATATTCTTCTGATACTACACCAAAATTCAACAAATCTTAAGAACAGGTAGTTGCAACATGAAATCTGAAATTAATCAGTGAACTTTTCTCCCTTCCATTGATCTATCTTGCATGTGAATGGACCTTTTATCCATCCACTGGTCATTTTGAAAATATCAGTTCACTGAATTATGCAGCTCTTCCCAATGTTCCCACATTTGACATGCAATATCAAAAAATCACATTTGTTGGGCTTCCCTGGTGGCGCAGTGGTTGAGAATCCGCCTGCCAATGCAGGGGACACGGGTTCGTGTCCCGGTCCGGGAAGATCCCACATGCCGCGGAGCGGCTGGGCCTGTGAGCCATGGCCGCTGAGCCTGTGCGTCCAGAGCCTGTGCTCCACAATGGGAGAGGCCACAACAGTGAGAGGCCCACGTACCACCAAAAAAAAAAAAAAAAAAAAAAAAAAAAAAAAAAATCACATTTGTTAACATCACTAACCATCTCATCAGAAAACTAAGTATTGTGACGCTTTCAAGCTCACAGAGGCTAACACAGGTTTTTCCAAAACTCTAATTTTTACGTGAAAGCTTGAATTTTATCACTTCTGTTTTCCTTGCAATGACAGTCTCACTTCCCTCCTAGTCGAGAAAATGTCCAGCAAATACTCAAGTCTGAATAATCATAGCTCAACTAAAAAAAAGTCCCACTGAAAAAGAAACTCGTTCAGTTCATAATCCAATTGCACAGAGCTTTTCCTCATAACAAGCACCTAATGTAAGTCTGCAAAAAGTGCCTGATGAAAACATCCCATTTCAAACATACAAAAAGACATGTATTCAATGGTTATTTTATACAATTAATAATTTTATTGCTTTAATTCTATCAATGACATTCTTAAGTGAAACTGGCTTTTTTTTAAAAAAAAAACTATAGGTTTAGTACAGTTCAGTGCCACTGCCTTGATTCATGTTAAGGTGCTAGCAGTATTAGTCATTAGTTTCACACTTTAGCATTGCTAAAAAAGACAATAATGTCTTAGCAGTACTAAGTAGTCTTCTAATGGGCCTCAGGAATTCCCAGGGGTCCAATCATCCACACTTTAAGAACCACTGCTTAGAACAAGAACTGAATCCTATTTGTATCTTAATTTCAAGCATTAAATTCTCTAACCACTACCTCCTCCTTTTCCAACTCATTCCGTTTCTTCTCTTGCACACAACCTAGTTCCTTCCTTCTGTATTTACATACTCATCTACCCAGAATCCCAACTCTGGTTAAATCCAATTCTCTCCTACTCAACCTGCATAGGAACACCTAAATATGACTAAAGCAAAAGCACCACCACACTGGCTTTCTCACGTTTAAGTCATAACCCCTAATAAAAAGTGGGCTCTTACTACCATGTTTCCCTAGTCAATTCCTTCATTCTTCCACCGTCTAGGACCGAACACCTAGATGATTATTTCATATCTTCTCCTCTCTCTTCAAACCTCAAAAACCTCTTCTTCCCGCTACACTCTTGTTTATTTCACTATGAAAACAGAAATAATCAAGAGAACATTCTCCCACAAACTATGTCAACCTACTTGCAAATGTACCTCACACTGTCCGTCCTTCTGTTACAGTCTACAGTCCATGTTTTTATCTAAGGCCAAGTCCTCTCCTTGTACACTGGATCCCATCTTCAGTTTGGCTACTCAAAGACAGGGTTCCTACAGTTTTCCCTCTCCCTCCTGCATGATAAATGTTCTCATTTTGCGGAGGTCATTTCTAAGAATATACAGACATGCCCGCAACACCTCCCATCTTTCCCTCCCATGGGGGAAAAAAAAAATCCCATGATCCCACATCTCCCAACAACCACAGCCTCAATTTCTTTTTTTTTTTTTTTTGCTCTCTTTTACAGCAAAACTCCAACAATTGTCTATAAAGGCTATGTCCATTTCCACTAATCCCATTCTCTCTTGAATCCACTCCAATCACACTCTGTCCTAACCTCTCCACAGAAGCTTTTCTCTTCAAGATCACCAGTGACCTCCTCCTTGACAAATTTAAAGGCAAACAGCAGCTTTTAATTTAGTTGATTACTTCCTCCTTAACACTCTTCACTTGGTCTCTGGTATTTAAGGGAAGGGAGGGGGGGTGCAAAAAAGCATTTGATACTCAGGGTCAACTACCTGAGTGCTAAGAAACACAGAGGTATTTGTGTGATTTCTTGGGGGGAGAGGAGAGGAGGACGAGGATGTTGAATTCAGTTTTAGACCTGAAGTTTGAAACTCTAACACATCTCAATGGAAATGGAATCATACGGATAGCACTCACTCTCCTTAAACAACACCTGGTGAATGACCACCTTTGAAAGAGCTTTATCCAGTGCAGTGGAGGAATGGTCACCAAACCACCGCCTACAAAAAAGGCGTTAGGTTATCCTTACAGGCCTCATACTTTTTTATGAAACAGGAACTTTTATCACCCATATTTTATATGTGGGTTATTAACCAGTAGTTTTCTCAAAAGTACTGAGTTATCAAAGAGCAGAGCTAAAATTTGGGGGGTAGGGCTGTGGGATTCCAAAGCTCAAGCTTTCTAAGCAAAATCTTTAAACCGCTTCTTGCAAAAAAAATTAATGACCTTTAATTGGACAGATGCGAATTTTTAAAATTCTAGATTGACCAGAAGTTTTTCTCAAACAGCTAAAGTAACAGTATATGCATACTAGACACTCTCCTATACATAATTCCCTATTTAGTGGCAATTACATGACTGTCTTCCTATTACACACATACATTTCCTCCTTGGCAGGCTTAGGCATACTCACTAACTCTAAAACGAAGCTGGCAAGCTGTAAAACTTACTTACGACAGGAGATAAAATCGTATTCTGATTCTACACTTGCTTACCCCTCTTCTCTTATTTCATCACACACCTGAAAGTGATCCTGGAGAAAAGCCGGCACAGGCCTGAGGCTGCCTCAGTCTACTTCCAGCACCGAAAGACTAAATAAATGAACCCACTGATAAACTAACCAATGTGCAAGGCCAGGCTCTTCCCAAGCAAGCAAGACGACCTTTGCTCGCAAAGCACAACACAAGAGAATAAGTGGGGCCTGTGGTCGCCTTGCCAAAAACGTTCTCTACAGCAGGAACCCAGTGAGAGGGGAAGGTATCCTGAAAACAGCTTAACCTCAAACTTCAGCCCAAAAGCCTAAAACCGCCCTGCCAGCCCACCCCGCCCCAGCCCAGCCCGGCGGAAGCTCGTAGGCGAAGAGCCCATTTAAGTGCTCACCTTCAGGAGACATCCTCTGTCATAGTGCTCGCAACCCCGCCGCCCTTGCGCTTGCCCGCGGGCGCCGTCTTCCCGCGCCGAGGCCGCCATCTCCTCCACCTCCCTTCAAATTCCACGGACCCTTCCCCCAGGACGAAAGCTACGCCCTGAGAAGCATCGCCGCTCTACCCGGGTACAGCTCCCACCGGAGCCAAGATGGCGGCTGGGCACGTGACCCGGGGCAGCCGGATTTCCGGTTCCCGAGCTGACGGGACGGAAGTGAGGGGAAGCGCAATCTCTTGTTGTCGGCGTTAGTCGCTGCCTTCGCCGCTGACGGTAAAGACTCTTAGGTTGCCTCCCCTTTTTCCCCCCTTCGCTACCCGCCCACATCCTGGGCGTGGTTCGGGGCGAGGAGGACCGCAGCGGCGTGGAGACGCCCGGCGGCCCCAGAGGAAGGGGCCGCTCTCCTGCCGCATCCGCACCTGTGACAGGGCGGCCCCTCCCTCTCCCGGCGGCGGCCGCAGCCTCGAGAAAGGGGCGGAGCTCGGCCCGGCCTCCTAGCTCTAAGCGGGTCCGGCGCGTGCGCGGCCGGAAGGTAGGCACCAAGGTGCTTCTCAGCGCCCCGAGCTCCTTTCTTACGTCCTCTTCTCCTTTACTTCCTCTTCATTACTTCAGTATATATCCTGACATTTACTTTGTGCCAGTCAGCAGCTACGCCGTGGGGACAAAAGTGAGAAAAAATGCACGCCCCACCGTGCCCTCAGGGAGCTCACAGACTGGTGCCGAGAAAGACGTTCCTCGGGGACTCTGAAATAAATGTAGGATTACAGGTTTGAGAAGTGCTAGGAAGGAGACGTGTGTGTTCCCCGAGAGCTAATCCTAGAGGGGATCTGACTTAATCTGTCTGTCAGGGAAGGTTTCCCTGGGGAAGCAACTATTGGGCAGGAAGCTCAGCCTAAGTTAGGGTGCCAGGAGGAGTCTGTGCCAGGGCGTGGTGGCAAGGGAACATGGTGCCTGTACGAAGCGGTGGAAGAGACATGTACCGGCCTCCTAAATGGAATCGGGCGCCTCAGTGCATCGCTAAATAAGACTTGCCTTATAACCCTAGAAAATTGTATGAGCAGAGCTGCAGGTTTTGGAAGAAAATATTTCCCTTTGGCTTTCTAACATGAATTCATGTTACCTAAAACATACTGGAAGGTACCGGGAAAGGTAACTATGTTCCCCTTAGCTTTGGAGTTAACTAACAATTACCCTTTTAATTTTCTTTCAGTTCTGGTATGAGTTGCTGAAACCATGGTGAAATGTTGCTCGGCCATTGGATGTGCTTCTCGCTGTTTACCAAATTCCAAGCTAAAAGGACTGACATTTCACGTGTAAGATTCTGCTGTAGTTAAGCCAAGTACTTCTGACTGTTAGAAAAAGCAAAAGATCTACTTAAATCATCAGTTTTTTGCACCCAAATGCTCTACCCCTGAGCTATACGCTCTAGACGTTCAATTTTGAATTTTAGTTCTCAAGTTCTTTTTATTTTATTTTATTTTTTTATTTTTTTGCGGTACACGGGCCTCCCACTGTTGTGGCCTCTCCCGTTGCAGAGCACAGGCTCCGGACGTGCAGGCTCAGCGGCCATGGCTCATGGGCCTAGCCACTCCTTGGCATGTGTGATCTTCCCGGACCGGGGGACGAACCCGTGTCCCTTGCATCGGCAGGTGGACTCTCAAACACTGTGCCACCAGGGAAGCCCCTCAGGTTCTTTTTAAATAGCCTTTTGAGTTGAATTTGAAATGACAGTGATACTTTTACACTTTTATCATTTCATTTAGAAGCTTAAGATACCTGCAAAGGTGTCACAGGCTGATTAACAAAAATATCATCAACCTCATTTTTGCTAATATTATTACTTTGTATTTTAACATACCTTCTAAGAAGTTCAGTGTTGTTTACGTATAGTTTACAATCTGAAGGATCTTTGCCTAAATATATTCTGTCCTTTAGAAATAAATCAAGCCTATGTTGTAGAGAAAAAATATAAATTACAAGTTCAGGATGGTCCTGAACCAAATTACAACCAAGATGGTCCTAGGGCTTCCCTGGTGGCGCAGTGGTTGAGAGTCCGCCTGCCGATGCAGGGGATATGGGTTCGTGCCCCGATCCGGGAAGATCCCACATGCCGCGGAGCGGCTGGGCCCGTGAGCCATGGCCGCTGAGCCTGCGCGTCCGGACCCTGTGCTCCGCAACGGGAGAGGCCACAGCAGTGAGAGGCCCGCGTACCGCAAAAAAAAAAAAAAAAAGATGGTCCTAATTTAAAATTTTAGTCATTCTTCTGACAGAATAGGAAAGAAGGAGCAATAAGATTTAATAATTATGCATTTGCTAAAGGTTTATTTTGCTGCTTTTGGGCCAGGCACTGTACTGTGTGCCAGAGAAAGACCTGCTAACTACTTTGCTAGGTATAAGGAAATCAAAAATGAGTATGTGTACCCTACCATATTCCAAAACGGATTTGAACCAGCTGGAAAAATTGGAAAAGATATGGTTATTGGCCTCCAGATCTCAAAATAATTCTGATCTCCAGAATTCCAAACTCTGCAGGTGTTCTCTGCATTCATTCACTAAGCATTTATACCCCTGTTTTGTATTAAATGCTGTACTAAGCAATTTTTTTTGATGCTGACAGAAGAATGAAAGTACAAGTGTCTCTGTTCATCTGGGATAAATTCCTCAGATAGGAAAAGGCCCCAGTCATGTTCTTTATCATCTATAGATGAAGAAAAACCTTCAATTGTGGATCTTACTGAAAGGTGTTAAATGTCGTTTGAAACTTTTCTTCTTTATAATATGAGAAAGATGTAAATGAGGGCCATATGCCTGCAGCATGTTTGGTAGAAAAATCTGACTATGAAAACTGAAAGTTAAGAAAGCATGAGTCATGATGGTTTCCTCAATATTCCAGTTCCCAAGAGTAATACCAAGAATCAATTTAGGCACAGCTTTAATTCAAGTATATATCTATAGTGTTTAATTTTAAAATACTTCTTGTATGTTTTTCTAGATTCCCCACAGATGAAAATGTCAAAAGAAAATGGGTATTAGCAATGAAAAGACTTGATGTGAATGCTGTAGACATTTGGGAGCCTAAAAAAGGAGATGTGTTGTGTTCAAGGCACTTTAAGAAGACAGATTTTGACAGAAGTGCTCCAAATATTAAACTGAAACCTGGAGTCATACCTTCTATCTTTGATTCCCCATCTCACTCACAGGTTAGTTTATGAGATACTGCTTACCATCATTACCCACTTTTTATGGTACTATTTAAGAAACTTCACCACACTTGCTACCATTTTTATTGTTTGCTTATTAATTTGAAGCCCATTCTTTAAGTTTTTAGATTTGTAAACTGCTGCTTAGCTTTTGTAATGAGTAGTAGGAGAATTTTACCAGTGTCCACTCAGAACTATCTGTATATTACTAAGGTTTGGTGAAGCGGGCTACCTTAGGAGTTGGTATAGCTCATGATTCATGTCTGAAAACTGGAGGAACATGAGAGGGTTGAACTGAAGTTCCAGGCTGGCAGTGCTCCTCACACTGCAGCAGAAGTCAAGAGCAGAGCCTCTAACAGCCCCAAAGTATACATTTAGAGCCACACACATTCAAGCTTAAAGCCTAGGTAGGACGAGAAGGTAGAAAACCAAAACAGGAGAAGGAAAGGAGAAGAGAGGTCAGAAAAAGACAAAGGATTGTTGAAGTAAACTCTGGTTGAATTCTGTGATTTTTCCTCAATGATGTTAGTGCCGTGGGTGGGCTGCTTCACCCTCAGTATCTCACTTGACTTCGTATACCTGAAAGTGTATTCGCGTCCAGAAACTATAGAGACTGACTGATTCCAATGTGGAGAATTCAGGGAGAGCCTGTGGGTTCCCACAACAATAGTTGTGAACCTCCATTGAAAGGTGTCTCCTTCCTGACAGCTGGAAACGAGGGAAGTAGTCTAGAAGAGTGCCTGCTCCAGGTGGTCTGGGTCACGTTTGCGGGTGTTCATACTGCAGTACCTGAGCTATCCGGTGGAGACTGCCTCACTTTCTTCCATATTAATAAGTGTACAGTATCTTGTGCAATTTGCTCTCAAGGGTTTGTTTCCTATAGCAGGGAGTCATCTGTAATGTTAGGAGGACCTTAAGAAATATGGTCATACTAAATCAAATAAACCATAAATTACTAACTTTCAAAAACTATTTCCTAATAACGAGTAAATTTTTTGTTATAGGAAATTAGATGATACAATCAAAAAGAAAATTAAAATTAACCATAATCACGTAATCCAGAAATAATACTGTTAACACTCTGATATGTATCTTTCCAGTCATTTGTATGTGTATGTTTATACATAAATTCATCTATATACATTCTTACAAAATAGAATTATACTCTATATCCTTTTTATTTTTTGCTTCACTCTTTCATTCTTTCAACATTTATATAGTGCTGGCTGTGTGCCAGGCAGTATTCTAAGTACTTTACATATATATTAACTCTTTTAGTCCTCCAAACAACCTTAAGAGTTAAATACTATTATTATTCCCATTTAACCGCTTGAGAAAACTTAGGCTCAGAAAGCTGGAATACATTCCCCAAGTCGCACTGCTGTTAAATGGTAGAGGCTGGATTTGAACCCAGGCATTTTGGCTCCAAAGTTCACTCTTAACTACTGTTTTCCATGATGTTAAATATTTTTCCACAAGGAGACTTCCCTGGTGGTCCACTGGTTAAGACTCCATGCTTCCACTGCAGGGGTCACAGGTTCAATCCCTGATCAGATCCCACAAGCCATGTGGCATGGCCAAAAGAAAAAAAAAAAAAGACACGAGGACAGTGTGACAAATGTCCTCTTAAAAATATACATTTTTTTCCACAACAACGGCTTTCAAACTTTAGTCTACATAAGTATTATCCAGGGAGCTTACTTAAAATGCAGAATCCTGTGCCCCTCTCCCAAAGAATTTGATTCAGCAAGTTTGGTTTGGAGTCTAAGAATCTGCACTTTTTAACAAGCACCCCGCATGATTGTGTTGCAGCTCAAGGGATCACGTTTTTAAGAGAAACCTATATGGAACATCAATTTTTTAACTAAACTTTATAGTGAAGTCAACATATATAAAGGCCCACCATAAAGCTTATACCAATCTGCTTCCCTACTAGTTATGCATAAAAGTGTCTGTTCACCCTAATCCTCAATGTAAGTTGTGATTTTAACCTTTGGTAAAATTGATAGGCAAAAATGGCATCTTATTGTTTTAATTTATCTCTGAATATTAGAATATGAATATTAGAAAATGTATATCTTCATTTTTTCATATGTTTATTAGATATTTTTATTTCTTCTTATGTGAATTACCTATTCAGTTCCTCTTCTATTTTCGTCTTTTTCTAAGCTGTTTTGGAACAACACTAGATATTGAGGCTATGAATCGTTTAACTGCCATCTATGTTGCAGTTACTTTTTGTTATTTGTCTTTAGCTCACATTATGGGGTTGATTTGTTTTGTTTTGTTTTGTTTGAAATTCAGACTTTTTTGAGTAGTCCTATATTTTCTCTTGTGCTATCTGACTTTAGCCTTCCCCTTTAAGATTATGTAAATATTTCCCATGTATTTTTCTACTTCCTCATTGTTTTCATTCTTACATAAATTTTCAGTATATAGAATTTCATTGTGACTTATTATACATAAAGGATATAACTGTTTTTCATAATTAGTTCATTTTTTCATGATTTATAGCCTTTTTCCACTTATCTAGAATGACTGTTTTTATCCTAAAGGCTCTTGTCTACATGATCTATTCAGATTTTTCTAAGAGAGTAGCACACTTTTTAAACTATTGTTACTGAGTAGGGTATTTTTAATACTTTATAGGGTATATCTTCCCTCATTATCACTCTTTTTTTTTTCCCAGAAAAATTCATGTTTCCAGATCAACTTTAGAGTTACTTTGGGGAAGTTCATTTAAAGTACCGTCAGTAAATTTAAATTTTACTTACTTTTAAAAGAAATTTCCATTAAAAAATATATTAATTTTACTACATAAAGTTAAGAAAGTTAAAATTTTTCAAAAGGACAGAAAATCTACAATGATTGTTATTAACTATTCTTAACAGGGGAAAAGAGAAAAGCTTCATTGTAGGAAAAACTTCACCCTCAAAGCCCTTCCAGTCACAAACCACAATCACCAGCTTCTTGGTGCTTCCTCGTGTATCGAAGAATTCCAGTCCCAGTTCATTTTTGTAAGTAAAATTACTTACTGGGCTAATGTTAATATTATTAAGATGACCATGTCCTCTCCATTAGGATTAAGTTTTCAAAATCTTATTGAAAAACTAGGAATTTAGGTGTTTGAGATTTTTTTAAAATATGTAATAACCAGAAATATTGCTTCCCAGGGCCATTATAATTTATATTTTGCAATAATGATCCACAGGTAGTTAATCTTTTGTTACATAGTTCAAAGAGTGCTTTCACAAGGATATTTCAACCAATAAAATATAATAATTAATTCCTCCCTTTAGGTACTATAGTTTCTATATGGAAATATCTAATTTAAAAAATAGATATGTCTTTAGGTTTTCTTAAAAGACAGTCGTACACACACATTATTGAAGTTTTATTCATCTCATTGCCTGTTGATGTTAGAACCAGGCCTGGAATCCGGATCTGTTTTACTGTCTTGATTACTATAGCTTTATAATAATTCTTGAAATCACACTGTTAATCTTCTAACTTTGTTCTTTTTCAAAGTTGTTTTGGATATTCTGGGTCATTTGCACGTTCATATGAATTTTAGAATTACTTTATAAATTTCTACAAAAATACTGCTGGAGTTTTGACTGGGATTATGTTGAAACTACAGATCTATTTGGGAAGAATTGACATCTTAATAAGACTATTTTATGTCTTCCAACCCATGGATTCATTGTATCACTTCATTTACTTAGACCTTTAAATTCTCTCAGCAGTGTTTTGTAGTTTTCAGTGTATGGCTCTTTCACTCCTTTTATCAGATTTATCCCTAAATATTTTATATATTGGATGCTATTATAGACAGTGTTGTTTTATTTACTGTTAATGTGGGGAAATAAATTTACTTTTTTTTTCCTCTTTTTTAAATTTTATTTTTTATTTTTTTTTATACAGCAGGTTCTTATTAGTCATCAATTTTATACACATCAGTGTATACATGTCAATCCCAATCTCCCAATTCATCACACCACCACCCCCCGTACACTTTCCCCCCTTGGTGTCCATATGTTTGTTCTCTACATCTGTGTCTCAATTTCTGCCCTGCAAACCGGTTCATCTGTAACATTTTTCTAGGTTCCACATATTTGTGTTAATATACAATATTTGTTTTTCTCTTTCTGATTTCCTTCACTCTGTATGACAGTCTCTAGATTCATCCACGTATCAACAAATGACCAAATTTCGTTCCTTTTTATGGCTGAGTAATATTCCATTGTATATATGTACCACATCTTCTTTATCCATTTGTCTGTCGATGGGCATTTAGGTTGCTTCCATGACCTGGCCATTGTAAATAGTGTTGCAATGAACATTGGGGTGCATGTGTCTTCTTGAGTTATGGTTTTCTCTGGGTATATGCCCAGTAGTGGGATTGCTGGATCATATGGTAATTCTATTTTTAGTTTTTTAAGGACCCCCATACTGTTCTCCATAGTGGCTATATCAATTTACATTCCCACCAACAGTGCAAAAGGGTTCCCTTTTCTCCACACCATCTCCAGCATTTGTTGTTTGTAGATTTTCTGATGATGCCCATTCTAACTGGTGTGAGGTGATACCTCATTGTACTTTTGATTTGCATTTCTCTAATAATTAGTCATGTTCACCAGCTTTTCATGTGCTTCTTGGCCATCTTTATATCTTCTTTGGAGAAATATCTATTTAGGTCTTCTGCCCATTTTTGGATTGGGTTGTTTGTTTTTTTAATATTGAGCTGCATGAGCTGTTTATATATTTTGGAGATTAATCCTTTGTCTGTTGATTCATTTGCAAATATTTTCTCCCATTCTGAGGGTTGTCTTTTCATCCTGTTTATGGTTTCCTTTGCTGTGCAAAAGCTTTGACGTTTCATTAGGTCCCATTTGTTTATTTTTGTTTTTATTTCCATTACGCTAGGAGGTGGATCAAAAAAGATCTTGCTGTGATTTATGTCAAAGAGTGTTCTTCTTATGTTTACCTCTAAAAGTTTTATAGTGTCCCGTCTTACACTTAGGTCTCGAATCCATTTTGAATTTATTTTTGTATATTGTATTAGGGAGTGTTCTAATTTCATTCTTTTACATGTAGCTGTCCAATTTTCCCAGCACCACTTATTGAAGAGACTGTCTTTCCTCCATTGTATATCCTTGCCTCCTTTGTCATAGATTAGTTGACCATAGGTGCGTGGGTTTATCTCTGGGCTTTCTATCTTGTTCCATTGATCTATGTTTCTGTTTTTGTGCCAGTACCATATTGTCTTGATGACTGTAGCTTTCCAGTATAGTCTGAAGTCAGGGAGTCTGATTCCTCCAGCTCTGTTTTTCTTCCTCAAGACTGCATTGGCTATTCGGGGTCTTTTGTGTCTCCATACAAATTTTAAGATTTTTTGTTCTAGTTCCGTAAAAAATGCCATTGGTAGTTTGATAGGGATTGCATTGAATCTGTAGATGGCTTTGGGTAGTATAGTCATTTTCACCATATTGATTTTTCCGATCCAAGAACATGGTATATTTCTCCATCTGTTGGTATCATCTTTAATTTCTTTCATCAGTGTCTTATAGTTTTCTGCATACAGGTCTTTCGTCTCCTTAGGTAGGTTTATTCCTAGGTATTTTATTCTTTGTATTGCACTGGTAAATGGGAGTGTTTCCTTAATTTCTCTTTCAAATTTTTCATCATTAGTGTACAGGAATGCAAGAGATTTCTGTGCATTAATTTTGTATCCTGCAACTTTACCAAATTCATAGATTAACTCTAGTCATTTTCTGGTGGCATCTTTGGGATTCTCTATGTATAGTATCATGTCATCTGCAAACAGTGACAGTTTTACTTCTTTTCCATTTTGAATTCCTTTAATTTCTTTTTCCTCTTTGATTGCCATGGCTAGAACTTCCAAAACTGTGTTTAATAATAGTGGTGAGGGTGGACATCCTTGTCTTGTTCCTGATCTTAGAGGAAATGCTTCAGTTTTTCACCATTGAGAATGATGTTTGCTGTGGGTTTGTTGTATATGGCCTTTATTATGTTGAGGTAGGTTCCCTCTATGCCCACTTTCTGGAGAGTTTTTATCATACATGGGTATTGAATTTTGTCAAAAGCTTTTTTCTGCATCTATTAAGATGATCATATAGTTTTTATTCTTCAATTTGTTAATATGGTGTATCACATTGATTGATTTGCATATATTGAAGAATTCTTGCATTCCTGGGATAAATCCCACTTGATCATGGTGTATGATCCTTTTAATGTGTGGTTGGATTCTGTTTGCTAGTATTTTGTTGAGGATTTCTGCATCTATATTCATCAGTGATACTGGTCTGTAATTTTCTTTTTTTGTAGTGTCTTTGTCTGGTTTTGGTATCAGGTTGATGGTGGCCTCATAGAATGAGATTGGGAGTGTTCCTTCCTTTGCAATTTTTTTGGAAGAGTTTGAGAAGGATGGGTGTTAGCCCTTCTCTAAATGTTTGATAGAATTTACCTCTGAAGCTATCTGGTCCTGGACCTTTGTTTGTTGGAAGATATTTTATCACAGTTTCAATTTCATTACTTGTGAGTTGTCTGTTCATATTTTCTATTTCCTCCTGGTTCAGTCTTAGAACTTTATACCTTTCTAAGAATTTGTCCATTTCTTCCAAGTTGTCCATTTTATTGGCATAGAGTTGCTTGTAGTAGTCTCTTAGGATGCTTTGTATTTCTTCGGTGTCTGTTGTAACTTCTCCTTTTTAAATTCTAATTTTCTTGATTTGAGTCCTCTCTTTTTCTTGATGAGTCTGGCTGATGGTTTATTAATTTTGTTTATCTTCTCAAAGAACCAGCTTTTAGTGTTATTAATCTTTGCTATTGTTTTCTTTGTTTCTACTCATTTTTTTCTGCTCTGATCTTTATGATTCCTTTCCTTCTGCTAACTTTGGGTTTTGTTTGTTCTTCTTTCTCTAGTTCCTTTAGGTAGAAGGTTAGATTGTTTATTTGAGATTTTTCTTGTTTCTTGAGGTAGGCTTGTATAGCTATAAACTTCCCTCTTAGAACTGCTTTTGCTGCATCCCATAGGTTTTGGATCGTTATGTTTGCATCGTCATTTGTCTCTAGGTATTTTTTGATTTCCTCTTTGATTTCTTCAGTGATCTCTTGGTTATTTAGTAACGTATTGTTTAGTCTCCATGTGTTTGTGTTTTTTACGTTTTTTTCTGTGTAATTCATTTCTAATCTCATAGCGTTGTGGTCAGAAAAGATGCTTGATATGATTTCAATTTTCTTAAATTTACTGAGGCCTGATTTGTGACCCAAGATGTGATCTATCCTGGAGAATGTTCCGTGCGCACTTGAGAAGAAAGTGTAATCTGCTGTTTTTGGATGGAATGTCCTATAAATATAAATTAAATCTATCTGGTCTGTTGTGTCATTTAAAGCATGTTTTTCCTTAATACTTTTCTGTTTGGATGATCTGCCAATTGGTGTAAGTGAGATGTTAAAGTCCCCCACTATTACTGTGTAATATTCATTGCTCTGAAGTCTACTTTGTCTGATAGTAATATATCCACTCTAGTTCTCTGTTTATTAGTGTTATTGTAGTATATCATTTTCAACTCCTTTACTTTCAACCTGTTTGTGTCTTTTTATCTTTAAAGTGCTTTTTTTCTGGGCAGCATGTACTCTTGGGTCTTGATTTTTTTAATATAACCTGATAATTACTGCTTTTTAATTGGATTATTGAAACTCTGTACTTAATGTGATTATTATTACATTACTTTACATTTTTTTTATATCACATTACGTAATGTGACATGGTTTGGTTTAAATCTGTCATCTTACTTATTTCCTGTTCCATTTGTTCTTTGTTCTCATTTTCTTCTTTTTTTGCCTTCTTTTGGATTAACTGAGTTCTTTTTTTTACAATTCCATTTTATCCTTTTTTTCACTCATTAGCCATAACTCTTTGATAGTTGCTTTTGGGTTTATAGCATCCATCTTTAATTTACCACAGGCTACATGATAAGTGATATTATTCCGCTTAGCATATAGTATATGAATCTTATCATAGTATACTTTATTTCTCCTCTCCAACCCTTTTTGCTACTGCTTTCATACATTTCACTTTACATATGCTGTGAACCTCACACTACATTTTATTATTTTTGCTTAAACAGTAAATTATTTTTAAAGAGATTTAAATAATAGTAAGTCTATTATTATATATTATTATTATGATAATCTATTAAATTTATTATAAATAAATTTAAATTGTAAGTTTTATTCCCAGGTATCCTATTTGATTCTTTTTTAATATCTTTCATGTCTCTGCTTAACTTTTAAACATATATAATACAGTTTTAATAACTTTGTTAATTCCCTGTCTGCTAATTCTAACATTCGTGTGTTCTGGATTGGTTTCTATTGATTGGTTTATCTCTTATTATGGCTCGTATTTTCCTGCTGCTTTGCATGCCTGGTAAATTTTGAGTGCCAGATTTTACTTTGCTGGATGTTGGATAGTTTTTTGTCCTGTCTTCTAGAGCTTAGTTATGGAGTTTGGTTATTTGGAAATAGTTTGATCCTTTCAGATTTTGCTGTTAGGCAGGACTAGAACAGTGCTCAGTCTCAGGCTATTTGTTCTCCACCACTGAGGCAAGACTTTTGTATACTCTACTCAGTGCCCCATGAATCTGGTCTGGCTGGTGGGAGTAGCGTCTATGCCCTGTGAGCTCAGGGCACTCCTGATCTTTTCTGGTTACTCTTTCCTCAACCTCGAGCAGTTTCCTACAAGGAAATACTTGAGGGGGAGCCTCTGAAGATCTCTAGGGTTCTCTCTGTGTAGCTCTTTCCTCTCTAATACTTTGCCCTATGAACTGTAGCCACCTTGGTCTCCCTGGATACTTTGCACTATCTCCTCAACTCTATCTACCAAGCTCTACCTGGGTTTCCTCCCCTTGCACTGAGGCCTAGAACTCTCTCATGGCAGTAAGCTGGGCAGTCATAGGGCTCACCCCTTTGTTTCCCATCTCTCTGCAGTATTTGCCTTCATTGCGTGATGTCTGTTTATCTTCAAACATTTTTACATCTTTTGGCTGTGTGTTGGGGTTTTTTTTAGATAGGAATCAATCCAGTCTATGTTAATCTCATCTTGGCTGAAAGCAAAGTCCTCTTCACTAATTTTAATATTAAGTAACAGCTTTTCAAAATTATTTTATGTCACATTTATAAGATATGTCAGTGTTGTTTTTGGGTGAAGAAAAGTCTACCCAGCAGACATAAACATAACCACAATAAATACTGAAAACTTAAATTATCTCTTTAAAACCCCAAGACCAAAGTCCTCTCTAAATCCATAACACCCAGCCTGAGGACCTGCTTCAGTGCTCCTTTCCTGTCATACCTTATAAAGTGAAATATTCATCAAAATAAAGCAATTCAGTTAAAAGTTTAAAAATTTAATTGTGATAGGTAAAACTTAAACTTAGCAGCTCCACACTTAGGGACCAAAAGCTGTATAGTCATTGTGAATGTCATGCTGTACATAAGCAGATACCTACCTCCAAGTGAGAAGTACTTCCCATCCACAGGATTCCGTACTTCTCGTGGATGCCTGGCCTTAGACAAAGAGGGAGGCCCTAGGCGCCTGAAATACTGTTCTACCCCCGTTCTCTTCCTATGTTCTTTAAACCTCTTAGTATCACCAACTTAAAGATCTTCTCTAAGTATAGTAAGTGGAGAAATAGCTAGGGCCTAGTTATAATTTTTTATCTCACTGCTTGTCTGTCTGGTTTAATAACTTGGTGTTTATGTTTTTAGGAACATAGCTACAGTGTGATGGACAGTCCAAAGGAACTTAAGCATAAATTAGATCAAGTGATCAGCGAGCTAGAGGATACCAAGAAAAGTCTGCGGAATGTTTTAGGCCGAGAAAGATGTTTACAAAAATCATTGAGGAAGACAATCAGGGAATTAAAGGATGAATGTCTCATCAGCCAAGAAACAGCAAATAGACTGGAAGCTTTCTGTTGGGAGTGGTGTCAGGAGAGCATAGAACAAGACTATATTTCATGAAATAATTTTATGTTATGTTCTACCTAAAATTGTTATTGGTACAGCTTTTCAGAAAATGATTACCATCATTAAATAATATCCGTCATTTAGAGTGCTTCTTTGGATCCTCCGCAGCATTACGCATTAGTGTTATTATCCAAAGCCTTTTTTTTTTTAAAGATGTGCAGAAATTTGTGCTGGTTGTCATGTTTTTGGGTGACTTGAGACAATTATGTTTTTATAGACCTAAACTAGTGCCAGGTCACTATTATAAGATGTTAAGAGATCAAGAAGATTCTGTAGGACTAAGGAAATGATTTCAAATCAGCCACATTAAGCTGTAATAGTAGAAACTGGACACTGCAGCAGCATCAGATTTTTGGCTTCAAAGGAGTACCTTTGCTTATGTAGGCTTTATGGTAAGTACATTGAATTGTACTTGAACTGTATTTTACCACAAAGCAGAATTCATTTATAACACATGTCCATCTTGGATCCAATCCAAGGTGCTTTTGTTATCAGTAATACCAAAAGATCTTTTTACAGGGCATCCCATGGTACTAACCTTGAGAACAACATATGGTGCAGATCTCTTGGCTTTTAAAGTTGTTCAGAGCCAAGTTAAGAAGACCCCTGATGAGGTCTTGTTTTTTTGGTACAGTACATCATTTCCTCACTAGGAGTACTTTGATGTAAACCAGCATAGCTTTAACAAATTTTTAAAGAGGGTCATAAATCTGATTTTCAAGTAGTTACTCTGACAGTTCTGAACAGTTTGTTTCATGACTGTTATTTCATCATAAAGGTATATGTTCAAAATCTGAATGCCAGTAGTAACTGGATATTTTCAATGCTGTTTTGTATTTTACAGAAAGTGATCTTACTAACATTTTTTAAAATACGAAATAAAGAAGAAACCATTAAAAATAATGATGTGGCTCTTCTAGTTAAAATAGGAATCAGAGAGAGTTATAATATTTTCCTTTAATTAGGAGAGTAGATTACTATCCAAGAGCATTTATTTAGAGAAAAAGATAAGTAAACAGCAATTTTAGAATAGCTTCTTACTGAATTTACAAAAGAGTAACTCTTAGTTATTTTCTGATTAATCCAAGGGTAGAAATTTAGGTTTATCTCCTAATTTCTTCGTAAAAACAACTGAAATGAAGAGTCATAAACACTGTGGATCAGAATAAAATTACTAGCCCAAAGCCAAATTCTACTTTGAAGCATGTGTACATTCATGAACTTCATTCACACGTCCATGCTATGATAGTTAACAATTTGAATATCAGTTATTTCAATGTGTTAACTAGAAATGAGCTGCATTTTTTGCTAATGTTCATTGTAATTTTATTTGTGTTATATTAATATCAGTAAGGATATGGTCACTTGAATTTTTTTATATTTAAGAATTTTCTGTTTTAACGCACATTACATTTTTATGTAGGATTCCAAACCTTCCCTCTAAATGGGATTTTACCCACATTTGAAAGATTAGCATTATGCTAAGAAGAAATCATGGAGGTCCTGTCTTTTTACTACCTTAATAAAAACTCATTGCCTACCCATTATTTATTTGAGTTATTTAATTTTGAATTCATAGTGGACACTCTAATGGGAAGTTTGGGTATGATCTTAAGTTTTATGGAGATTCTGTGATAGAGATGGAGACTCTTTCCCTCAACCTGTTTTTGAGTAAAAAAACAATTAAAGTCAGTGGACAGTGGAGAAAACTAAGAGGATAGATTCAAGCACAGTATGTCCAAATCCTAGATCTCTACTGGCTGCTTAGAATAAACCAAGCCCAGAAGACCCTTCCAAGAATCAGTTCCCAGTTTCTGCCACTATTGTCACAGTTGCCACAGTCACTTCTACTACTATTGTTCACAGTGAACTCAGCTTTTGTCTTCTTTATCGTTGGTCTTAGTATCATCAAGAGAGAGAGAACTGTGGGCAAAGTATTGGTATCATCAAGAACCCAGAGCTGCCCACTTGCCATTTATTTTTATGGAGAAATGATTACCAATAGATAGAAATCTGGCATAAGAGATAGGGTCCTCCCAACCTGCCACCCAAACAAATGCCTGAACATGGTACATACCTCAGTCCACTGTTCCCAGAGATTCCAGCTGAGCCTGAGAAGGAACTGTCCTGTGCAGAGCAGAGCCAGTCATCCCCCATCCAGAGGTCCTTTAAACAGCCAAGGCCAACCTAAGGATATCACTTTGCTTTCAAGCTTGGGATAGCCTCTGGATCCTGGAACAAACCAATACACCAGTTCAACCTCAGCACCAAATCAGGTACAAAAGACTTGATATGGCTTTTTTCTCCATATCAAGTTTAAATTTCTGGAAATAGATTTTGGTTGCTAAAGCTAATCACAATTATACCTAGTCATTCATTTGAGAAAAGATGAAAAGTATTAAAAATATATATTTAGTTTTAATAAAAAGATAAAATTATTATAGAAATAATTTGAGTGGTGAAGAATCCATTATATATTTGAAGAATACAATTTTTTTTCCAGCAATGTTCTTTATGTGGTTTTTTGTTTTGTTTTGTTTTTGCGGTACACGGGCCTCTCACTGCTGTGGCCTCTCCCGTTGCGGAGCACAGGCTCCGGACGCACAGGGTCAGCAGCCGTGGCACACGGGCCCAGCCACTCCGCGGCATGTGGGATCTTCCCGGACCGGGGCACGAACCCGCGTCCCCCGCATCAGCAGGCGGACTCTCAACCACTGCGCCACCAGGGAAGCCCCTCTATGTGGTTTTTATACATTCAGTTATTGAATAAAATGAGCAGAGAAAAATCAAGAGTATGTATACAGTGGTTTTGCTTTAACTTCTGCTACATTTTTTCCTCCACCAATAACTATAATATCTTAGAGTCTGCTAGGTTAAGTGACCCAAGTAGTAGGCCTGCTTCCACCACAATATGAATCTGCCATAGACCTCTTTCCTGCTTTCAGCCTCACTCAAAACTGGCAGCTTCATGTCACCAGTATATAACTGAGAGCAATATTCTTAGATTTGTAATACACTGCCGTCAGAACCCAGAGAGGCTTATTAGGCATTGTGCTTCCTTATTCATAGTGGGAGATGCAAGTTGTACTAATTTGTCTTTTACTTCAGAGGGCATGTCCTAGCGTGCCCCTGGTCACTGGACACTCCTCCCCCAAAATTGTACTCATGTGGTAGGCCCCTGAATTTCATGAGCTTTATCTCACCCTCTAGAGCATATGTACTTTAGCAGGGCCTCAAATTTACTAGTCACATCTTGCTCATCCCATTTGATTAACATAATCCATCAATATAGTGAACTAAGTGATTTTCTATAGAATATCTACCTGGATTAGGTCTCTTTCAATTATAACAGAAGCAGGAGAGTTATAACATAGGCTGTTAACATCGCTTTTTATTAATTCCTTGTGAATGTGAACAGTTTCTGATCTTGTGGGGTTTTTTTTTTTTTTTTTTTTTTGTGGTACGCAGGCCTCTCTCTGTTGTGGCCTCACCCATTGCGGAGCACAGGCTCCGGACGCACAGGCTCCGCGGCCATGGCTCTGCGGCATATGGGATCTTCCCGGACCGGGGCACAAACCCATGTCCCCTGCATCAGCAGGCGGATTCTCAACCACTGCGCCACCAGGGAAGCCCCGATCTTGTTTTTTTATAGGGATGGGAAAGCACGCACCCAACCAATCACTGATCGCATACCGTGTACCCAGAGCCATGTTAATTGACTCTAGCAAGATGTCACATCTGGCAAACAGCCATAGTCAGGGCTACTACTTGGCCGAATTTGCTTTAGTCTGCTGTCATCCTGCAGCATCTATCTAAATTTGCAGGAGCCAGGGTAGTGAATTAAATGGAGATATGATGGGGGCCACTGCTCCTACATCCTGTAAGATCTGTAACACCCCACACACAGATCTGAAGCTGAGGGGTCTGAAAAAAAGGAATTAGCATAGCAGGCCTGAGACTGCTGTCTGTAGAAAGACCTGATTGCAAGGTTGGCTCTTGGCTGGCATCTGGGAATTTGGATTTCAGAAGGGTTTCCACCATTCCCTAACTGATAAGAGGGGCTCTCTGTACCTCAACAGTTTGTAGAAACAATGTGGTTTATGCCGAAGACATTTGATAATGTGCTGATCTTGGGGAATATCTTAGGCAAAGAGTACCTACATGAGCAGCCCGCAGGAAAACTTGGATACTGAATCTTTCATGAGCTTCCCTGGTAGGCAGCATTTCCTATGTGTTGTCACAATTCCATGCTACAGGCATTAAGTACTGCACTAAGAGAGGACTCTTGGAAGCTTACACCTGATTACCTTCAGACTTTGATTCCTCAAACTTCGTTTCACCATACTTCTAAGAAGTGTCACATCTCCCTTTTGGAGATTTGCTCAGAAGAAACAAGGGTGCCCATGCTTCCACATCCCTCACCTTCCTCCCAGGTGTACTTTTGATCATAGAATTATGCCTGATGCAAAGCAGGAGCTGGAAGAGATGGAGTTAGGAGAAGAAAATGTCAGACCAGTACAAGGAAACCTCAGAAGCGGAAGCCAGATACAATCTGTCGTCTAAGAACTGCATGGGGGCCCGTAGTGAGCACCAGTGACAGCACTTTAAGAGGAAATGCTGAGAACTTAGCACAATCTCACAAGTGTTTTTCAAGTTTCAGGAACTGTATGCCAGAAAATGTAGGCACTAGAGAGCCAATAAAGAAAAGACCAGTTTCTGCCCTCAAGGAATTTAGAGACTAGTAAGACGTTCCAAAAGTCATAATCCAGGGACACCAAGGAGTGCATTTCAGGAGGATAGGCTGCCTGATACCTTTCTCCTCACTGTGCCCTGCTTTATTAGTAGATGCACGTGTGCAATAGAATTCATACCGCAACATCTTAAAGTATAAGTGCTTCAGTCTCAGTCTCACTCATTTAATATTTCTCTTAGGCACATAAAGAAGTTTATAGACTAGCGTATTTAACATCATAACCCATCGAGTGTGCTGCTTTCAGAGCCCCATACACTGCTGCGAGGGATATAAAGATGATTAGATGAAGGAATTCACAGCCTACAGGGATGCACATGTATGTAACACAAACACAGAGAAGTGGGCAACATGGCAGGACCGTGGCAATTAAAGTAGGTGACTGTGAAATTAATGGAGCCTCCAAGTTCCAAAATGGAACTTAAGTGTGTCAGTGTGGGCACCTTAAAAGGTTCTGTCCCAGGGCCTGGATTCTGTTAGCACCCTCCTCAGATGTGAGAGTAGGAGACCCAACCACCTGGGGAGAACCAAACAAACCTGGGTTCAATTCTCAAGCCTGTCAGTTTATTACATAAGGGACCTGGGCCAAGTTACTGAGCTTCTCTGAGTATTTACAAAGTGGACAGTAATACCTTCCTCACCCTGTTGTAGTGAGAATTATATTTAACTGGTTGTAAAACATAGACCATACAATGAGCTTTCCATACATTATTTTTCTCTCTTTAAATGCCATAGCAGGAGCATGGGAAAAGGAGATAAGAACAGGAAGAAGGGCAAAACACAAGAAGGGAAAATGAACTTGATAGGGAGACAGGAAATAATAGTAGTAGAGGCAACAGTGGCCAGTTGAGCTATTTGTGCCTTAAATAAACTTTCCCTCTCTGTGGCAGCTTAAAAGCAGGCAAGGAACATTGTCCCACTGAAAGGGAAAATTTTATTTAATCATATCCTCCAACGTCAACCCTGAAAAGTCATTTAATCTATCTTAGATATGTCTCATTCATTCATTTATTCATTTGATTTCACAAAGCACTTTAAACAGTGCTACTCATCATGTGGTTCAGAAACCAGTGTCCAAGTGAAGGAGCTGGCACCAGAAAGTAAATCAACTACATAACCAAGCCCACTATTTAGTCAACATTTTCTCATAGCAACAGTTTCTCCCTGAATGAAACAACATGTTGATTTACATTGTAGAACGAAGAGTACCTTATCTCATTCTGGACTAGCTGCTTTGAGTAGCACCGTCTCAGAGTACCCAGTCACTTACTAAATAGACAGTCTTTGAACTAACCTTAGCTGAGGAGTCCCTGACAGATTTGTGTCAGATGATAAATTTCCCAAATCCTTGTGGTAGAGCTTGTGCAGTTAAAAAATAACATCACATATGACTCAGCAACTCTGGCCTCATGCTTTTTAAAAGAGAAGTGTTTTATCAAAGATAATGAAGCATACAGTCTGTGCAGAATGCTAAACACAAATACTAGAGGTGAGCACCATGCGGGGATGGGCGTCAGCTGCAGACTTGCCAGCAAAGTGTACTCAACATAGAATTTAATTAGAAATGAAGGGTACTGGTGCTTATAAAAGACGTAGACTTTATAATGGTACAAAGTGCTGCCAGGCTTGACCGCTGAAGGGAATGACCTCTGAAATCCTGAGGATTTAAAAAAATGTTTTGGCTGACACTCTGTGACTGACTGTGACTTGTGGGTGGGTCTTAAAAGTAGGGAATGCCTTATTCAGATGTACATTTTACCTTTCTGTGGCTGTCACCATTATCTGGACGTATTTTGTTGAAAAGATAGGAAATGGTTTTAGCCAGCGATGAAATGTGGCTATCCAAAGGATCAAACTCACCAAGGCCCATAGGGACTGGAAAATTTTAGAGTGAAATGAAAACGTATTCTATAATTGAAATCTAAAAACAGTTTCAGCAAGTTATTTTTAAATGTACCTTATAGCAAAGGTACTCTGCATGTGCCCAGAGAGGGCTATATTATCCCATTTATATAAAAATTTTTTAAAGCCACCTACAGAACAGTTTCTGAGTGTGTGTGTATGTAAATATACAGAAAAAGGAATGGAAGGATATATGGCAAACTGTTAAAAGTAGTTAGTTCTAGAGAAGGGAGCATATACTTCCTGGGGGGGCGGGGCATGCTGTGAGAGAGAGAGAGGAAGGAAAAAGGCAGGCAGGGAGGGAGGGAGAGAAAATAAAATGTTAACAGCATTCTACAAATTTAAATCAAAACTATGCCATTTCTGAAAAACTAGTAGTTGCTTGTTACCATTACCCTCATCATCTCCTGGAGGCATTGGCTAAAGTTGGATCCAAGTCTTAAATTACTACCATTTCCTGTAACTCCTTGATATTTCAAAGAACTCTCTCAACCCCTTGCCAGCTTTACTATTGCAAGTTACAGAAACCACTGTCTGGGAAGGTATGATGACAAGATTTTAGTTAGCTTGCCTGTGACTGATCACCTAGCAGAACCCCAAAGAAAACCCCCTTCATTTCCTGTTGAGAAATTTCCCATTCAGCTTTCCAACTGACTCAATACCTGAAAAACCTAAAAAACAGGACTTCAAAGTACTGCTACCTGAGAAGTATTGCACACTCTCATAGAACTTTTCACAATTTTCATAAATCCTCACATTCTGCCTTTTCTTTGTTTTGTTTCAGATATCCAGGTCCTAGAGGAGATGTTTGTCCAAGGCAGAAAGTTATTATTTTTCAGTAGTAATGATAGCTAACATTTACATGGCACCAATCTCCACTGAAAGTGCTTAAATGGTATTAACTCATTTAACCTCCCAACAAACCTATGAGGTAGGTACTCTTATTATTCTCATTTTATAGATGAGGAAATTAGACAGAAAAGTCAGGTAACTTTCTCATGGTCTCACAGCTGGTGTAATGACACATTTTCTCGCTAATATACAGAGACACGTTGTCGACCCTGATCTACAACGCCAGACCCAGAGATTTTGATTCACTGAATGCTGAATTACTATTGAATATTCAAAACACCTGAAGGCCAGACTTCTATCATTCCATTCAGGAGCTCCTACTGGGGCAGTTAGAGGCTGAAGGATAAAATGTGAACTCACCCTATGTCTGAAGCTGGGGAAAGCCCATAGTGACTCATCGCCACAATCTGGATCTGTCTGATGCTACCGCCAAGCATAAACAGGGCTGCTGAGCACGCAGGGTGAAGTCATCTCACCGCATATATAGCCAAGACATTCAGGTATCCACAGCTTCCACCTGTTTGGGAGTCTGTCTAGTCACCGGGTTTCTCTCAGCTCTCAGGAAGAATGCATGGAATGAGAAAAAGATAGGTCTTAATCTCTGCAAATGCCTTACCCAACCACTGGAACTGACATAATTTTCTACTCCCTGTCTACTTCTACAGTTTGTAATCAAATACACGAATATAAAAGTTAATAGCTCTTCTTTCCATTTAGCAAGCGGCACTAGACTTAGAATCTTTATTCTCTACGTGATTTGTTTCTATAAGTCTATGTTGGGAATACTTTAAAATCCATTTTAGCATACCACATGCCGTGCACTGTGTATGGCTTCAGGTATAGCTGGATCCAGGGGTTCAAATGATGTTGTCAGAATCTGATATCTCTCCACTCTGTTATATTGAGCAGACTCTCTCTTCATGTCTCTTCCCAACTTCAAGTCCAGAGGCAAAATGTGTGCCTCTTTTCCAGTCACTTATACAGAAGACCCAGGGCTAGTTTTGACTGGGCCTGGTTGACTTGGCTTAAGTCAAACACCCATCCCTAACCCAATTGCTGTGACCATAGGAAAGCTATGCTGTGATTGGCAAATGTATGTTACAGACAATCCTGAAGCCAGGGAAAGTAGGGAAATGATGGTTCCCCAGAGGGAACTCAGGGTAATCAGGAGAACTGGGAAGGATCCTGGGCTGAGCAAGCAAAAACAGTGGCAATGGAGCTCAGAGCAGTGTTGTCTCTGAGAGGTGTGGTGGTGGGGACATAGCTTCAGAGTGAAGGTTTCTGTGTTAGTAAATCTCTTCATGTACATTTGTCCACCAGGACAAGGTATAGTATTTTGGTCGTTGGTATCATGGTGCTAGATAAAGATGCCTTTAAATGCACAATTTGGTTAACTGAGAAGCATACAGAATCATTTCATCATTATATTTGGCCCAGAAATTAGATTCTATTCCTGATCTTGTGACAGAATGTTTCTCCAACTCATTGTGAATAGGATTCATTCCCATTCATTCATCCATATGCTCATGCATTCACATAGTCCAGAAAGAATCCACTAAGAGTCTGCCATGTGGGAAGCACTGGGGGTCACCCTCAAATCAATGACCCCCTGGAAGGCAAACCTCTGAAACAGTGTCACACCCCCTGTCTCCCTATGGGCTGTCATTCTTCCCACCAGCCCTGAGAAGTAGGTCCATAGGGCTTTGGCATTTCTGAGAGAATAAAACAAAAACTTACACACAGTGATTTTTTTAAAACTTTTTATAATGGAAAGTTCCAAACAAAAGTAGAGAGTGTAATAAGCTCACATGCACCCATCACCCAGATTAAACAATTACTAAGCACGAACCATCTTTTTTTATCTAATGCCCCCACTCACTCCCCATCCTCTGATTATTTTGAAGTAAATCCCAGACAATTTATAATCTGTCAATATTTCAGCATCCATCTCTGAAAGGTAAGGACTCTACTTTTTCTTTTGACCGTCATTTATCATTATCACACTTAAAATAATCACTTAATATCATCAAATATCTAGTAGGTGTTTACATTTCCCCAATTGTATTTTCTTTAATGATTTGTTTATTTGAAGCAGGATCCAAATAAGGTCCAAACGCTGTAATTGTTTGATATGTCTCTTAAATCTCTTTTAATCTGTAAATTGTCCCTCTACCTTTATTTATTTATTTATTTTGCCTTGGAAAAAAAGAATTGTTTTAATAAACCAAGTCTTTTGTCCTACAGTACGTTGGTGAATTTTCAGGATAGTTTCACAGAGCTTTTACAGCAGCATGTTGATGACCAGGGGATCAGAGCCCACCTAGCACAGTGATTAGAGCAAGAATTCTAGAGCCGTATTGCCTGTGTTCACGTCATGGCTCTGCCATGTACCAGCCATGTGACTTAACCTCTCTGTGCCTCAATTTTCTCATCTTTAAGTGGGGATGAAAATAGTACCTACCCCAATGGGTTATTTTTTTAAACTTTTTTTAAAAAAATAAATTTATTTATTTATTTTTGGCTGTGTTGGGTCTTCGTTTCTGTGCAAGGGCTTTCTCCAGTTGCAGCGAGCGGGGGCCACTCTTCATTGCGGTGCGCGGGCCTCTCACTGTCACGGCCTCTCCGTTGTGGGGCACAGGCTCCAGACGCGCAGGCTCAGTAGTTGTGGCTCACAGGCTTAGTCGCTCCGCGGCATGTGGGATCTTCCCAGACCAGGGCTCGAACCCACGTCCCCTGCACTGGCAGGCAGATTCCTAACCACTGTGCCACCAGGGAAGCCCCCCTCATTGGGTTATTTTGAGAATTAAATGGCTTAATGTATGTACAATAATTAGAACGGTGATGCTTAGAATACAGCAAATGATATATTATACAGATGAGGAAATTGAGGGTCAGTGAGGCCGGCTGGTCCAAGGTCTCACAGTTAATGAGGTGCCAAGGCAGAGACTAGAACACTGATTTATCCCACTGGTTTAATACTGTTTCAAACCATTGATAAATGAGGGCTTTCGTGTCTTGGGCATCACTCTGATCCTGAGCAGGATGTTATTGCCTTTCTGTTGTTAAATCACTAGGATGATGTTAGGCACCTTCTCCAGGCCTCAGTCTCTGATCTGCAAAATGGTGGAGTTGGAAATATGTCTCAGGTGCTTGAGATCCCTTTTAGGAGAAATCCCAGCAGAAGATGCCCAGCAAGCCTAAGCAGGAGAGTCATACAGGCCACTCCAGAAGCAGCACCTTCAAATCAGCGCCAACCACAGAACTTATAGATTCCCTGAAGGAGTATGTGCCCCATTCCTTCTGACAGAGCACGCCACTCCCAGGCCTCCGGGAAGTAAGCCTCGCAATGCCAGCCGCTACTCTCTCAGCCTGACGTAGGGGGGCAGGCCCGATACCAATCACTCACCATGCTACCTGTAATCCTGATTCACGGGAGTCCTGATGGCAGCTTCCCAGATTATTCACACGGCCATGTAAGGGGTACGCCTCCTCCAGACAGCTTCAGCGGTTTCTGCAGCAGGAGACCAGCCTCATTGGACATAACTGTAGCTCGCCTTTGGTTCTCTAAGGCTTGGTAGCAAAACAAAACAGGGAATTCATCCCATTAGGACTGCAGAAATGAGCGAGGCAAGGTGCAGCTGATCATCCCTCAAGCAGATAACCTGGGGGTCCCTGAGCCTGTGAAAGGCGGTTCTGCAGAGCGGCCCTCAAAGCTGCAGATGGCCAGCTAGAGCAGTCCAGCCTTTCTGAACATCACTGGTCTAAACTACAGTATACAAATAAACAAGACTGTCAAGACTCTATACACCAACAGTAAATGTATGTTAGAATTTTCTGTCAAATAAGAATTCGATGAGGGACTTCCCTGGCGGTCCAGTGGTGAAGACTCTGTGCTTTCACTGCAGGGGGCGCAGGTTCAATCCCTGGTTGGGGAAATAAGATCCCGCATGCCACACGGCCAAAAAAAAAAAAAAAGAATTGGATGAAACTTTAAAAAATTTCGTTCCCTTTGAAGTTTTATTCCTTTATAAGTTTCAGGACAATAGATGCAAACAAAAAATATATATACAATTTTGCTTTTGTTATTTATTTTCATCAGCATTTCAAATGAAAGGTCATCAGAAATCCAATACAGAAAAGAAAGGATCCGAAAAAATAATACAAATGTCCATCAACAAAAAGTTGGGTTAAATAATTTTAAATCCATAAAACAGAACACTGGGTAGTAAAGAGAGTATGTGGATCTAATTTTATTGGCATGGTAATGTGAGTAAGGATGCAAACACTCACCAACTAGGAAATGGTAAATTCCACAGGCTTGATGATAACCCTAGCAAAATTCTAGACACAGATGATTAAATGGACGATTTGTCAGCAGTTTGGAAAGGAAGTAGGGAACAAGCTCAGTTCCTTAGATTCAGTGGCTCTGTTGATGTCGTGTCCTGTGCCACATCTAGCTCTGGTGTAGGTGCTGGGACTAAAGATAGGGTTCCTGCTGTCATGGAGCTTCCAGTCTGGCAGGGACATTAAATATTAACGAAGGAATAATAGGAAAGGGTTTGAGTGTTACAATAAAGGAAGTACTGGGGGCTATGAAGCAGAGAAGCATAATTAATTTTATGTCAGCTGGGGTGTATTACATATACTACTTTGCCCTCTGCATTGGAATCACATTGCCATGCCACGTTGAGCAGAATATTTTCCTGGCCGTTGCAGAAGGAACAAAAGAGAACGCAGGTCCCGGCTTTGAAGGGCCGCTCGATGTAGAGGCCTTTGAGTGATCGAATGAGTTGGCAACTATAACCTCCTAAGAGAACAAAGAATTGGAGTCACTGTGGTTTAACTGCCGCCACAACAACTCCCTTTCATGTGCCAGGCACTGTGGTTGGAGCTTTATGTCAGTTACGTCTTTTATTCATCACAACACTCCTCTGAGGGAAATACTATAGCCCCATTTTACAGATGAGGCACCTGAGGCTTCAAGTCCCCCAGCTAGTAAGAAAAGGAACCAAGGTTGGAACCAGTTTGTCCTAATTCCAAGGTCCATACTCTTTATTTCTTTTCAAATTTATTTTATTGAGGTACAGTTGACTTACAATGTTGCATTAATTTCTACTGTACAGCAAAGTGATTCCATTATATATATTTATTTTATTTTATTGAGGTACAGTTGACTTACAATGTTGCGTTAATTTCTACTGTACAGCAAAGTGATTCCATTATATATACATTCTTTTTCATATTCTTTTTTCTAAAATTATTTATTTATTTATTTTTGGCTGCATTGGGTCTTCGTTGCTGCTTGCAGTCTTTCTCTAGTTGCAGAGAGCGGGGGCTACTCTTCGGTGTGGTGTGCAGGCTTCTCATTGTGGTGGCTTCTCTTGTTGCGGAGCACGGACTCTAGTTGCATGGGCTCCAGTAGTTGTGGCCCACAGGCTTAGTTGCCCCACGGCATGTGGGATCTTCCCAGACCAGGGATCGAACCTGTGTCCCCTGCATCGGCAGGTGGATTCTTAACCTCTGCGCCACCAGGGAAGCCCCATATTCTTTTCCATTATGGTTTATCACAGGATACTGAATATAGTTCCCTGTGCTATACAGTAGGACTTTGTTGTTTATCCATTCTATATGTAAGTTTGCATCTGCTAATTCAAACTCCCAATTCATCCCCCTAATCCCCCTCCCCTCTGGCAGTCACAAGTCTGTTCTCTGTGTCTGTGAGTCTGTTTCTGTTTCATAGATAAGTTCAGTGTGTCGTATTTTAGATTCCACGTATAAGTGATGTCATATGGTGTTTGTCTTTCTCTTTCTGACCTACTTCACTTAGTATGATCATCTCTAACTCCAAGGTCTGTGCTTTTAAGCACTTGCGACCACCCACTCCCATTCCTCCAGCAGCTGGCAGGAAACAAACCAGGCATCTTATGGGCAATTTGATGAATCAGAGGGGGCCTTGGAAGGACAAATCACTAAGTTAATCTCCCAAAATTTTCGTGTTTGTTTAGACAGTGACCATGATGGCTACTAGAGAAGATAGTTTTCTGACTCTGCTGCTCTTGGCTCCTCGACAAAAGCAGAGAAGAAATCGTAATCCCTGATCCAAGATCTGTGAGCAGCTTCTTCAAACTGCCAGGGTCACAAAGCCTTTAGATAATGTCCCCCCTGTCCTGTTTGGTTTTGTTAAGTAAGCTACACAGAGGGAAGCGGTGCTGAATATTTCCTGGACAGATTCTTTCTCTTGCTGAGGGAGACCTATATACACAAGTAATGAGAAGGCACTAAGAGGGAAAGATTTGAAGGAATGAAAAGGATAGTGAGGGCGTGGTTGTCCACAATCCAACTCCAACCAAGGACAGATGAATGATGTTTGGCTGTCATTACAAGAAGCTCTGGTTGACAAATACTGTCTGGTATTTCCTTACTGATTTCTTACCCTCACACCGCAGGCCCTAATCCCTGTGGTCCAGTATGCAAATGAAAACTCCCTGAACTCCCCTTTTAAGCCCCGTTGGGTTCAAGGCAGTGACTGCTTGGGGTAGAAGCCATGGCTCACAGACTCTGCTTCTCCTACTGGCTACTGGTCTGCTGGTTGGTGGTAACTGTGGCAGAAGGTAAGGGTTTTGTTTTTATTCTACTGTGGGTCCAGTAATTAATAAGTTATGTGAAAAGACAAAATTTGGCTCCATGATTATACATATCATGAATTGGAAATATTTACGTCAGTTTTCAATCAGCCTGTGTGGTTAAAGAGAAAGAGGCTGAATTTTATCATTGGAAGACCATCGGAAGGTCCTAGTCTCAGCCCTAGCTATGTGACTTTAGACACACTTAATTGCTCTGATATCCATTTCCTCAAGTGTGAAGTGACAGCATTAATGATGTCCATTATTATTTGGTCGTGAGGACCAAATGAGCTATCATGCAAGAAAAGCTCTTCATTCTTCAAGCACTATATGAATACTAGTTATTATTGATATAGAGCTAACAATTTCCACCCTGAATTACAGCAATGTCCACCTCTTTATATGCCCAACAGCACGGTAATTTGCCCATGGTGGGTGTTCAGTCTCTTATTAACTGCTTTAGTTAATCACATCTAGTCAGTTGTGTCTTGGTGCTGCAGAGGTTAGCCTACACTTCTTTCTTTAAGATTCTATTAGATTCAATTTCTCCTCTACTCCTTTCTCTTTCCTTTTCCCCCACTACAAAATTTCCAGATGGCCTGAGCCAGAGCATTGGTTTGCAAACCCTGGGGACAGGAAAGAAAAGGGGGAGAGCCCCAGGACAAACTGAGTCCTCCACCACTTTCACGTGGCCTGGGGCTTTGCAGGGGCTCAGTCAGACCCTAGTCATCCCCTAGCAAGTTCCCTGCGCCCATGCACCAAAGCTCACAACAGAACAGAAAGGGGCAGGGACATCAGAGGTGGTGGTGAGGCCACCAGAGATCACCTTATCCAATCTGATCACCTTATCCAATCTCTGCATGAACTCAGGCGATCAGAGGGCAAGGAGACAGATTACAAAGAACACCTGCCCGATTCCCAAGACAAGACCTGCAAACATCACCTGCTAAAAGTGACATCTGAAAGTGGCACCATAAAACAAAACCTGACACCGGACACCTTTCCAGAAAGTCAACCACTCTTCAGGAAACCTTGTAAATATGTAGCTAAATAAGGTATAATGAGATTAGAGGTTTATTCACATTTTTTTTAAAACACCATTAAAATGTGATTTCTGATTTAGGCTCACTCTTCCCCACTATCCCTCAGACTAACCTCAAAGACCTTCAAATGCAGCTTCACTCTCTCCAGGCAGCCCTGGCTCCAGGCCATCACCCACTTACACATGCCCTGGCTCTGCCAGACAGGGTCATGTGTGGGTCTCCAAACCCACCCTGTTCTCTCTCTCCTCCACAGCAGCAGGTATGGCTGCCCCGCCTCCTGATTTCACCTCTGTTTATTGCAATTCTGCTTCACATGGTGACGTTTAATGTCACTATAGTATTACCTTCACATAAGGCTTTCTTAGGACACATAGCTTTAAAATTGCAATCTCCCTCTCTCTGACATCTTTGAATTCTTATAGCAATTTGTATATCACCCATGGTCCATACTGCATTCTGCTCTGCATTATAGATACATGTATTTGTAGCGTCTCCCCACCTCTCGAGGGCAGGCCCCCTGTCTTTATCATCTCTGCATTTGTCACAGCACGTAACAAAGTAACCTGCACACTGTTGAAACTACTAGACTTACAGGATTGAAAGAGGCCTGTGTGAACTTGTATGAACTGGGCTCCAGTGTCTTTAACTGTAAAATTAGAGATTTGGCCAAAATAGCCAGTTATTCTATGAGTCTACAAAATGAATTAAGTTGCAGTTATTGTGAGCAAATTAATCACAGGACTTATATTTCTTTTTGGTTCGACTCTAAAGGCACCTGGGAATTTTTGTGATACTCCAAGTGTAAAAGAAGAACTGCATACTTATACATCAAGTATAAAACTTACTTCTCTTAAAAATCAGGGTAGTTCACTACAAACCAGCTATTGTCTGCCCAAATAACCACAGACTACAGATAATTATATTTTTTAAAAGAAGGTCATCTCACCCTTACTTTTTTTTTTAAGTACTAGTTGTTAGTGTATGATGAATTTCATGTCTAGACTATATTAAACCCACTTAAAATTGATGTCCAAGCAATATTTTGGGTCTTGATTATTTTATTATCCTTTAATTTTTTAAAATTTATTTTATTTTTGGCTGCATTGGGTCTTCGTTGCTGAGTGCAGGCTTTCTCTAGTTGCAGCAAGAGGGGGCTACTCTTCGTTGTGGTGCACAGGCTTGTCATTTCAGTGGCTTCACTTGTTGTGGAGCACAGGCTCTAGGTGCACGGCCTTCAGTAATTGTGGCTCGCGGGCTCTAGAGCACAGGCTCAGTAGTTGTGGCACATGGACTTAGTTGCTCCACGGTATGAGAGATCTTCCCTGACCAGGGCTGGAACCCATGTCCCCTGCATTGTCAGATGGATTCTTAACCACTGTGCCACCAGGGAAGCCTTATCCTCTAATTTTGAATGTAAGTTATTATTGCAATTTTTCTGGGACTGGAGGGACTTCCCTAGCGGTCCAGTGGGTAAGACTCTGCACTTCCACTTCAGGGGGCACAGGTTCGACCCCTGGTGGGGGAACCAAGATCCTGCATGCCGAGCAGCGAGGCCCCAAAAATTTTTTTAAAAATTTTTTTCTGTGACTGGAATGAAATACTGAGCTTCACAAAAATCTACAGAGAGGAACTCAGCATCTACACTCAACATCTGCCTCATTCAATTAATCAGCTATGTACTGGGCACGAGGCTAAGCCAGGGACTGTTCTGGGTACTAGGGACATAGCAATGACCAATAGAGTCAACAGGCCTTGTCTTGATGGAGGCCAAATAACAACAGCTAAGACCTACCAAATGCATATGTCAGGCATGTTCTCAGCACTTTACATATCTTATTTTCGACACTACAACAAGCCAGTGAGATAGGTAGTATTATTTTCTCCATTTTACAAATAAGGAAAAGAAGACTGGGAGAAGTTAAGGAAGCTGTCAATGGTCACACAATTATTAAATGGCAGAGCTCAGGGATCCTATGCCGTTCTGCCTCTCAAAATGTTTCCAATCTGCGCTTAAATATTTGATCTACTTTGGTCTAATTATGGTTGAAAAAGAGCTCTTTGTGTTTGATATTCAGTATCTTTGGTGTCATGTCAATATGTTACATAATGAGAAATATTTGCTTATTAATGATCACATTATCCCTGAGAGGTAGGAATGTGGTAACTTTTGAAATTATGGAAACTGAGATTTCTCTCAGTCTGTTCAAGTCCACTGTAGGCACTGGGCTAGCGATGAGACCAGGTATACAGAATGATCAGACAGATACTTCAGTGGAGGAGGAATATAACTGCTGAATAGTAATCACATGATTGATGAATATGATGAAAGTGAACTCACAGGGTGCTAGGGAAGCATATTGCCAGGGGCCTTAAGCCAGCCTCAAGGGAGGGAAGGCCTCCCTGAGGAAGTGAGACATGATCTACCATAAACTTCTTTGGTTCTACTTCTCTCACTTCAAAGAGAACTCTACACAGTTCTGAGTCTATTCTTTCCCACCTATTTAATCTGACTCAGTTTCCTCCCTTCCACAAAAACTACGTGAAAAAATCATCCATGGCCCTGGGCTTTTAAAAAGCTAGTTCCAGTTGCCTAGAGCACCATTGTCAGGAGGATTTGGAGAGTAA
Organism: Kogia breviceps; assembly: GCF_026419965.1. Lineage (NCBI taxonomy): Eukaryota > Metazoa > Chordata > Mammalia > Artiodactyla > Physeteridae > Kogia > Kogia breviceps. Next base: position 56,926,042 of record NC_081315.1, read on the forward strand.
CCTCAGTTTTAAGAAGTAGAAAAAGCACAAGGGGTGGGTGTTTTTAAAAACTTGAGTCCAGCTTACTGAGTGGCAGAGCCCAAGACCTAGCTAAGCCTGATCTGATAGCAAAATGTCAAGATGGAGCTTAAGAATAAGGCTAGCTTCAGACTTCCTTGGTGGCACAGTGGTTAAGAATCTGCCTGCCAATGCAGGGGACACGGGTTTGAGCCCTGGTCCCACATTCTGTGGAGCAACTAAGCCTGTGCGCCACAACTACTGAGCCTGCGCTCTAGAGCCCGCGTGCCACAACTACTGAAGCCCGCTTGCCTAGAGCCCATGCTCTGCAACAAAAGAAGCCACCGCGATGAGAAGCCCACACACCACAACGAAGAGTAACCCCTGCTCGCCGCAACTAGAGAAAGCCCATGCATAGCAACGAAGACCCAATGCAGCCAATAATATATAAATTTTTTTTTTTAATTTAAGAATAAGGCTAGCTTCTCCCCTAGTGACTGGATTCTCAGCAGAAAGTTTTCATGTTACAAAGGTTCAGAATTGATCTGATTGTGTAGAGGAAAGAATGAGTAATATGGGATTTAATCATCTTCTGTAATTTGAAATGTCTTAATCTAGTTTCAGCCATAAGATTTTAATACTCAGTAGCCTGGGTGGGTATGGGAGAAAGGGTCAGTATTTAATTCAAGAAACAGACACCCATTCAAGCTGGCTTAAAAGAAAACGAAAAGAGCTGGAGGTGGGGTGATTATTATAAAGATATTTCCAAGGACCTTAAGTACAGCCAGCCCTCAAAAAGACCAGCCCTGAGAAAGTCAAAAGCCAAGGTTACTCTCATCATCACTCTGTTACCACATAGGCACTTGTCTCTTTTTCTCTTTGAGAGACTTTCCCCATTTTACAGCTATGGAAATATTGGTTTCTCTGTTTATTCAACATTCAACTGGCCAATACCTGACACTCCAGCCCCCGCCCTACCACTTCCACTAACATCTTCCACTAGCTGTGTCTCTGTTGAAATTCTTGAGTGAGAATCTGATTGGTCACTGGCCAGCCAATGAATGAGTTGAGTGTCTAACAACAGTCCAATCAGCCATAGCCAAAGGAGTGTAGTACTGACCTTTCCAGGTATTATGGGTGAAACAGAATATCTAGAAGGGGCTATGAATAAGCATACCCAGTACAACCAAGAAACCTGAATTCAGCTGTTTTAAAGGTGAGGGGAATCTAGCTCTCGACTTACTGTGAGGAATTCATTTTTCCATCATTCACACGCAGCAACCCTTTCCAGGCCTGTTTTGGTAAGTCTCTAAGGGAGTGAAGAAATAATTTCCTAAAGGAAAGCTTGCTTTTTCGTAGCCAGTTTGTATGATACAGCTAGAGGGAAGACCTTGACACTGGAGGTTGATCCAAATTTCTTCTCAGAAATTAATGTCATCCTGTTCCTCAGTGCTCATTCCCCTGGAGCAAGTAGATGTTCCCTCCCTTCCTCTTCAGGGAGTGATTTCACTGCTGGGGAAGTGAAGCAGGCCTTTTCTTTACATTACTTTTTTCCATCAAATTTTCTTTCTTTATTTATAATTTATGCACAATAAAATGCACAAATCTTAAAGGTACATATTGATCACATTTTAGATATGTGTGTATACATATGTGTGTACATTTGTATTTTTGTGTATATTTGTATGTATGTGCAAATATAAATGTGTGTGTGTGTATATCTGTCTCCATATTCATGTAACAACCACCCAGATCAAGATCTAAAGAATTCACTAGTTACTTTTTCCACTAAATAACACTTATGCTAACCCTAAGCTAACTTTTTTTTTTTTTTTTAATTGGCTCTATGCGGGCCTCTCACCGCTGTGGCCCCTCCCGTTGCGGAGCACAGGCTCCAGACGCGCAGGCTCAGCGGCCATGGCTCACGGGCCCAGCTGCTCCGCGGCACGTGGGATCTTCCCGGACCGGGGCACGAACTCGCGTCCCCTGCATCGGCCGGCGGACTGTCAACCACTGCGCCACCAGGGAAGCCCAAAGCTAACTATTTTTGACTTTTTTCTTTTTTACCATAGATTAGTTTTGCTTGTTCTTGAACTTCATAAAGATGGAATCTTACAGTATGTACTCTTTTGTGTCTAACTTCTTTGCTCAACATAACATCATAGGAATATATCCATGTTGTTGTATTAGTAATTCTTCCTTTTCATTGCTGAGTATTCTTTCATTGTATGAATACACAGTTTGTTTATCCATTCTCCTATTGATGGACACTGGCATTGTTTGCAGGTTTGGGTTAATATGAATAAGACTATTGTGAACGTTCTTGAACTAGCCTTTTGCAGATATAAGTGCTCATTTCTCTTGGGTAAATTCCCCCGAGTGGAATTTCTGGTTCCTAAGGAGTGTCCGTGTCTCATTTAACTGGCCTGGGCAGTTCTCCCAAACATGCTTTGAGACTCTAGAATTCTCTCTTCCCCTCCTTCTCCCCTACCTCCACCTGAAGACTCTCCCCTCTGCTCCTGTCATCAGGCCTGTTTCCTGACTTGTGCTTTTCTCTCCACAGGACAGGAAGAGGTATTCACCCCTCCTGGAGACTCACAAAATAATGCAGAGCCTACAGACTGCCAGATCTTTACACTTACCCCTCCTCCCACCACAAGGAACCCAGTGACGAGGATCCAGCCCATCACCAGGACACCCAGGTGTCCCTTCCATTTTTTCCAGCCACAGAGGCCCTGAGTCCACGTTAGGTTCCCATACAGACCTTTCCTCCCTCCTATGTGCTACCACCATTTTCAGTTCCAACCATTTTTTTGGCCACACAGTCGCCTTCCTCCTTATTATTATTTCCCCAGAAGAAGACTCTGGAGAGGAAGCTCCTCGGAGGAAAGCAGAGAAAAGAGAGAAGCCCCAAACGTGCTGAAGTAAAAGAAGCCAAGGCCTCAGGAAAGACTAGAAAAGATTTCTCTTTTCAGTTACTAAACTAAAACTATTGGACTGGAAAATTAAGCATCTTAAACTCCACCGACTAGAAATTGTTCTCCTTGTCAACAGTGAACATATTGGTTTATAGGTTATTCATGTTTGCAAAATAGAAGCGATAACTACATTATTCTTACCCCCTTAGTTTTTATGATCACAGGATATTTATTCAAGAAAAGTTCTAAAATAGGTGGTTCCAATATTTCCTATCATCCTGCAGTACCAGAAGAATCAGCTCCATCATCTAAATTACAGTGAAGAGCATTTAAATAAATTGAGATTGTTATAAACCAAATGGAGACATTAATGACACCCTTTTATACTCACTGGAAAACTTACAAAGCAAGGCGCATTTACAAAGTGAACTTTAAAAGAAATTATAAAAAACTGAAAGCTTTATTTTATTCTCTGTTTGGCAGTGGTTATTTATTCATTTTTAATGGAGATATAATTGACATACTATATTAGTTTCAGGTTATATAACATAATGACTCGATATTTGTATATATTGCAAAATGATCACCACAGTAATTTCAGTTAACATCCATCACCCCACATAGTTACAAAACTTTTTTCTTTTGATAAGAACTTTCAAGATCCACTCAGCTTTCTAACAACAACAACAAAAGAAATTATAAAGATTAAAACAAAACAAAGTTATGGGGAGTCTGACTATAGGTAAGCTAAATTACCTAACCAAAAAACTCTTTTTAAACTGTAATATGTACTTCAATGTTAACTGTTTCAGCAACCGATGAAAATTAGTTTGATAAGTATCTCACTGTTTCTCCCGTTATCATCATATAGATACTAGTTTAAATAATGTGCTTCCCCTAAAACTTTCAACATGATTCCAGGCTCAAAATTCCAATTAAAAGTTTACAGGGATGTTCCTATAACTCTAGAACTCCACAGACACAAGTTCTCTCATCTATAGGAACCTTTTATTCTGAGGATGCAATATAAGTAACAAATCCCACAGGTTGCATTCATTGGTTATTTCTTTTTTTTTTTTTTTGCGGTACGCGGGCCTCTCACTGACTTGTGGCCTCTCCGTTGCAGAGCACAGGCTCCAGACGCGCAGGCTCAGCGGCCATGGCTCACGGGCCCAGCTGCTCCGCGGCACGTGGGATCTTCCCGGACCGGGGCACGAACCCGCGTCTCCTGCATCGGCAGGCGGACTGTCAACCACTGCGCCACCAGGGAAGCCCAATATTCCATTTCTTAATCTGGGTGATGTTTACACAAGGTGTACACATTTCTAAAAATTCATCAAGCTGTATGTTTAAGATTTATGTATTTTACAATATGTAAGTTATATATCAATTGAAAATGTTTTAAATGCTGCAGTGCAGAGGAAATCAGTAAAGGTATGCTAATTATAACTGTAGATTTAATTTGTTAAACAACCTTTCAAATATTTCATTGACTGGTAGTTAGCAAGGTTATATTAAGTAATATTTCACTGATAAGTCAGACATAGAAAGACAAATACTGTATAATATCACTTACATGTGGAATCTAAAAAAGCCAAATTCACAGAGAGTGACTGGGAGAGGTGGGAGAAATGGGGAGATATTGGTCAAAAGGCACAACCTTCCACTTCTAAGATTAACAAGTCCTGGGGATCTAATGTACAGTGTGGTGATTATAGCTAATAATACTGTATTATATATTTGAAAGTTGCTAAAAGAGTAGATCCTAAATGTTCTCATCACAAAAAAGAAATGGTAATTGTGAGACAGGACAGAGGTGGTAGCTAAAGCTTTGGTGACCATTTTGCAAAAGGTAAGTCCTACAAAATCAACATGTTGTACACCTTAAACTTATACAATGTAATATGTCAATTACATCTCAATAAAGCGTGGTGGGGGTGAAGGCACTATTTCACTGAAATATCACCTCATAACAGTAAGCAGAAGGGACTTCCCTAGTGGCACAGTGGATAAGACTCCATGCTTCCAATGCAGGGGGCCTAGGTTCTGATCCCTGGTCAGGGAATTAGATCCCACATGCTGCAACTAAGAGTTCACATGCCACAACTAAGGAACCTGTGCACCACAACTAAGGAAACTGCGTGCCACAACCAAGACCCAGCACAACCAAATAAATAAATACTAAAAAAAAAACCCAAAACAGTAAGCAGAAGATTTTGCATATTTTTTAGCACGAAGCAATATGTATTTGTCTTTCCCAACTAAGGCAAATTTAAACCAGAAATTTTTTAACAGCCTCAAATATAACCCTATAGTTGCCTATCAAAAGAACCATAAAAAGACAGAAACACACATTCCAAACAAAAGATATCTCCCACAATGTCGACATTGGAAATTTACAATAAGCATGAATTGGACAGTAGCAGTTCAATGATTTGTGTAGAAGGGGCCACCTGTACTAATACATCTGAAACCTCTTGACACAGATGTCCAGGTCCTTAACAGTGGCCTGCATGACTTGGCCTCCCCACGCCCCATCCCCAGCCTCTTCCTCTCTGACCTCGTCTCGCACTGCTCTTTTCCCTTCTCACCCCACTCCAGACACACTGCCCTCCTTGCTGGTCCTCACACCAAACACACTCCCTCCTGAGGACCTGTGCCCTGGTGGTCCCTCTGGCTACGGTGCCTTCGACCCAGATAATCCAGGTTATCCATACAGGTCCTCCCCTCACTTCTTTCAGGACCTTCATAAAATGCCACCTCTCAGTTCCTGGCCACCGTAATTAAATGTGCATGCACAGACCTAATTCCTCTTCTCATTCCTGGCTTTATTTTTAATCCCTAGCATGAATCACATTCAATCATTCTATACGCATTCGTAGTTACCTCTTTTATTATTTGTCTTTCACATCAGAAAGTAAGCTCTTTAAAAGCAGTGATTTGTATCTATTGTGTTCATTCCTTATCTCCAGGACTTAAAACAATCCTTGCATATAGTAGGGATTCAATAAATATTTGTTAAATAAATGAACTTTTAAGGCTCCTGGTATTTTAACCCTATTTTCTTCCAAATCAATTCCCACGTGTCAGAGGAAGTCTCAGGATTTTAAAATCTTCTCCAGCAAAAAAAGAACTTCTATTGAGGAGAGAAAGATAAGGTATAAACATCTCTCTCAAATAAAACAGTTACTGGCCACTGGTGTATGTTTTCAAACATCCTTGGAGAATTTTAACATGAGTCTTTCTCTTTTCAGTGCTGATAAATTTTTTCTCTTTCAGTAGTTCGTTAGAAAATAGGTCAGAATGGTAACCAGAGACAGAGTATCCTCCAATTTAATTGCTCACTTAATTTTGTAATTTTTTCAGGCTTTTATTAGTAGAATCTATCACTTTTTTCAAAATCTGAGTCCAATCCTCTTTGTAAAATCTCTCCAGCCTAGGTCAAGACATATAGATTTCCAGGGAAAGCTATTATTTGAGATGCCCTTCAACCTGTTATTCTTTAAATATCTGTTCAACAGGCAAGGAGAAACTGATTTTCTGACAACAAAATTTATAGATATCCTGGCTTATGTTCTAAACAGGAGATTTATTACATGTTCTGCAAACAGTAAACACTTTACTTTTTTTTGGAAATACCTTTCACCATGTTCCTTCACTTGGGGAATTAGATGCCCATCACTCAGAATAGAGGTAGATTTCATATAGTCATAAAATTGTGTATTAATTAAATTAATTAAACTAATTTAATTAATTAAATTAAATTAATTAAAATGTGTTTTAAGTTTTTGTTTCCATGCTGGCAAAGTATTTCTCTTTTTCTATAGGCTCTTTTCAGTTTTCATTGGTGATTTTTTTTTCAAATCAACATGTTGAGAGGTGTATTGAGGACTTTATTTTTAGACACATAATAGATAACTTGTTTCCCCTAAACAACATGCCCTACACTTTTGTAAATTCAGAACTCCAGTGGACTGACTGCTGACTTAACATACATGTTAGCTGACTGATACCAAGGTTGGAAATGTGCCTCGGGCTGTACCATGCAGACTCCCTATGCTGCATTCAATATAATCAAGAAAAATAGCCAGAGCCAGTGTGGACCAATTTTCCACTTTCCATTCATTGTGAGCATCAACTTACATTTTGCTGCTTGTAAATCACACTTGAAAACCATATTTCCAATTCATTCCAAAGATGTTCAGCGTCCTTTTTTGGATTAGCTCTCTCGGAAGTAGTCTGATCAGCCTTCCTGCCACTCTGCATTTGCGCATCTGCTCCCATTTAATCGTTGTGAGGCAAATTTACGTTCATAATTCTTCAAGTTCTTTTTCTCTTACTCAGGATTCTCAGTGAAGTCCATAGCTCCTCCTCATCACTCCCAGGCTCCCACCAGCCTAGCTCCCCTCCAGCCACTGGTTCCGCCTTGTTGACCTCTGAGTCACCAGCCACCTGCTGACAGTAGAGGAGCCCTGATCCAATCAGAGAGACAAAGGCCACGTGCGTTGGGTCTCCTCTGCTCCCACTATGCTTCCTAAACCTTTAGGACCGGACTAACAGAGTTTAACTATCAATGTCCACCAGGGCGCGCCACTCCACGGCCGGCACCGTCTGATGGCCCGTCTATTACAGTTCTTTCTTGCCACCCCTGCGGTTCAAATAGATTACTCAATCCTTAACACTGGGCCCTTAAAAACGTGGAAAGAAGACGGCTTACTGCGTGGACAAAAGAGCAGATAATACCCCTCAGGTGAAATTCATCGCAGGTTTTAGCGCTTCTCTCCTTGGGAAGGAAATCGCTTACAGTGAATGGGGCTCTACTGCCCCCTCTTGGATCACGCTTGGCAGCCCTGGGCAGTCCTGGGCGGAGCCAAAGGAATAAGGTGTCGTCGTAGTGAAATGGATGTAAGGCCAGCTGCAGCAGCCCGCGAGCTCAGACCTTTCACAACCCTCCTTAAATAATTCCTGCCCATCCGAGCAGAGCTGACGTCTTCATTCCACCGCCCTAGAAGGGAAAAAGTGCTTCTCTCGCATTAACTTATTTTCCTCCCAAGACTCAGCAGAAGAAAGGGGATCTGACCACCTTACTTAGGATGACAAGTATAATTTAAAATACATTCTTCTGGCTGGGTTGCATTTCCCGGTTTAAAATAATTTTTGATCTACAATATACTTTGAGCCAAACTATATTATCTGAATCTGGTGTTTACCTTTGTTTTCAGGAAGTATGAAACACATCTACAAAGGAAAATCTCCAATACTCAAGCTAAAATCTGCCTCACTTTTTAAAACCTTTAGTATCCTTTTTTCAAAGAAGGATTCCAAATGACCAATAAATATGTAAAAAGAAAAAGTATATGAAAATATGTGTAACCTCAGTAGTAATCAAGAAAATGTAAACTAAAGCAAGACAATTTTCACTCAGCAGATTGGTCCACATGGAAATTATTAGTAGTATTATCTAACATGGTCCAGGCATGGGGAGGTACTTTCCCAGACACTGTTGGGGAGGATGGAAATTGGTACGGCATTTCTGGAGGACAATTTGGCAGAACGGGTGAAAATCTAGAAGGAAGCATACACTTGCAGCTTCAAAACATCCTTATCTGGAGAGCACTAGTGGCTGTTTCTCCAGCATCCATGTCCTGTATGCCTCCCCAGCTATGCAGAAGCCTGCTGGTTCCATGGGTAGGCTGTCATTAGCCTAACCCAATCAGTATAATCCTGTTTCCTTTTGCTCTTGTTATTAATTCAGGCAAAGGAATTTAACAGAGCCCTAAGCCAATCAGTGCACGCCATGCCCCTGGCTACAATGCTTGATTCAAGGTGAGCGGGATCCAAATCTGGCTTAATAAGAGTAATGTGAAGTTTTGTTTATGGCTGGAGAAACATGCTTCCTCCTCTGTAAGTGGATGAGGATGCTCCAGGAGCCTAAGCTCCCAAAGTTTTAATTATCTAAACAAAAAAAATGTTAATTGATTCCAGATCTAAGTAATCATGACCATATATCTATTTCAACAAACACCCATGGCTCTATCATTTATTGAGTGACACTGAGTAACCTTCTTAACTTTCAAAGCCTATGCAGTAAGTCCGCTACATACGAACGAGTTCCGTTCCAAGAGCGCGTTCGTTAAGTCCTATTTGTTCATAAAGCCAACAGAGTTAGCCTAGGTGCCCAACTAACACAATCGGCTATATAGTACTGTACTGTAATGGGTTTATAATACTTTTCACACAAATAATACATAAAAAACAAACACAAAAAATAAAGAAACCATTTTTAATCTTACAGTACAGTACCTTGAAAAGTACAGTAGTACCAGCTACATCACTGCTGCTTTTACGCTTGCTTCCAGGCATCCTGGGCTTGAAATAAAGATACTGTACTACTGTACTCTATACAGTACTGTACGATGAAGTACACAAAAGCACAACCACTTGTAGAGGATGCTCGCACGTGACAATGTACGCCAGACACGTGAACTAACTTATGTGACTGGACACACGAACGCACGTTCACAACCTTGAAAGGTCAAAAATTGAAGGTAGAGGACTTACTGCACTTTGCCTCTAAACCATGACTAACATTCCTACCTTCACAGGGTTACTATTACTATTGTCACGTAGAAATCACAGAGCTACATGGTGTGGAACAGAAGTAGACAAATAAGATGTAGTTCCCAATCTTTAGAGACACAGAAATTTTGGTGGGGGCAGTGACACTGGGTATTGTACTTGCCCGTGTGCCTTCAGAATCTGGCCCTGACTCTTCTGGAGGGTCTAGGAGCAATTTAATAAACAGCTTTTCTACTTAAAAAATATACAGTGGAGGAGACAAACAGGTTGGTATACATGTAAGCAAAAGGAGTGATGATCTAAGGAAGAAGACTAAACTCAGGTTCCGGAGGGAAGTAACCAATGGGAACATTGCTGTGGGATGGAAGGATTGTTTTTAATTCTAGTGGCAATGTTAATGGAGATTTCTTTCCAGAACTAGAGGCATGGAGATAGCTAAATGGAGATAAACTGACATTAAAAACCTGTTCTCTTGACTGATAAGAGAGCCTACCCTAGTGTAGGGACAGGAAGACATGCTGAATTGAAATATTTTGGTTTCATTTCTCTGACTCTTTCTTTGTTTTTTTTTAAATTTAATTTAATTTTGTGTTTTTAATTTTTTTAAATTTATCTTTGGCTGTGTTGGGTCTTCGTTGCTGTGCGTGGGCTTTCTCCAGTTGCGGTGAGCAGGGGCTACTCTTCGGTGCATGGGCTTCTTATTGCGTGCAGTGGCTTCTCTGGTTGCGGAGCACTGGCTCTAGGTGCGTGGGCTTCAGTAGTTGCGGCACGCAGGCTCAGTAGTTGTGGCTCACGGGCTTCGTTGCTCCATGGCACGTGGAATCTTCCCGGACCAGGGCTCGAACCCATGTCCCCTGCATTGGCAGGCGGATTCTTAACCGCTGCACCACCAGGGAAGCCCGACTCTTAATTCACATTAACCAACAATACAGTTTTCAAAATTTTGCTAGAACCTTCCTCACTTCTACAGGAGATGATCTGGCATGCCAAAGTACAACAAGTAGGGATTAAATAAGGCTACGCAACAGGGGGAAATAAAATTTCACTGAAAGCAAAGGAAAATGACATTTGGTGGATGGGTTTTTGTTTTGTTTTCTGTTTCTCGGCATATAATAGAGTCGATATCAGATATCCACAAACATCTACAAACACAAAGCTCTAAATCACAAGTTACTTACAAGTGATGAGTGATTTGTGGGAAGGCACTTCTCATAAAGACACGTTAAGAAATAGATAAGCTTTATGGTAATTACATTTTCAAGTTACTTCATGTCTGAAGCTCTAAAGAGAGAAAATAAGACCCTTTAAAAAGCAATGTGAGAACATAATTTTTCATTCACATACAGGAGTGTTAAGGACCATTTCTAATTCTAAAACACAACACAAAACAATAGAGAAAAATCCATTTAGTCCAGTTCTCTAGGACTAGCCTTAAACCCTTACAAGCAGTGATGCTGGTGCTTCTAATTCCTGCCAGTGGTTCGGTTACATAGAGGAGCATTTAGAAAACAAGTGAAGCACATTTTTCTGTCTAGTCTGACTCATAATTTAGTACAGATCCAGTCTTATATTGTAGCACAACTAAACTAAAGGAACCAATAATGAGAGAGTCACATAAGAAAACACATCTTCTGTGTCCCCATTTCTATAGGAAGTCAGCTATTCTAACCAAGCAAGGATTCTCAATCAGGAGAACCAGCTTCTAAGTGTAAGTCTGTCACAACTTTTACCAGGTCATCTTTACAAGACATGCTGCTTTAGGACCAGGTTGCTTGTATCACTGGCTGTACAAGAAAATTAACTTGCCACCCCTATATACAAAATTTAAAAAAGAGAATTAACAGATAATTTCAAACTTATTTGTTAAAACTGTACAGTGTTGTATACATTATTCATGGTCTCTTAAATAAATTCAAGTAAAAACCATGTATGGAGCTCAGTAAGATATAATATTTATTAATTTTAAAGCATACATACACACAGCAAGCCCACTTCCCCCAACCAGTACATACACATATTTTCTATTAGTAAGTGGCTTAATCATATCTTTGTAGGTGAGACAAAGTAAAGTAATCTTAAACTGAAAAAAGGGATTATTTTGGTTCAGTGTCTATGGCCCCAATTTGCAAAATCTTCTTTTTCAAGTTCTGCCAAGGTTCTAACCAGATATGATCCTCAAGTCTCAAGTTGGACTTATAGTGAATAACTTTTAGTTCTTTAATTCTAAAGTTCACAAAATGTTTTAATAAACAAAAAATACCAAAAGCAAAGGAGAAGGTAATTGATCTTGGACCCTCAGACACTGGGGTGATATTTTCACACTGATCTTTATATAAAAATAACATTGAAATAAGCTAGAGAAACACTCGGCTTTTAAGTATTATCTGCTTTCCATGCTAGAGTCTGTTGACAATATTTTTTCAGAGTAAAAATAAAATAATAATATTTTAATGTGAAGCCTACAAATACTTATACACTAATTTTGTTCAGCATGTTAGCCACACCAATCTAGTCAAACACCTGGTCAGAGTTTAAAGATAGAGCTTCAAAACCAAGACCAAATTTCAGTTGAACCACCTATAGACTTTACATTGGAGCCCCTTATTTTGCCTCTGGAATGTCCTGCTCTTTTGAAAGCCCAGGTGTCTACGGTCAGAATTTCAATATTAAGCTCTTCAGAGTAATAGAGAAAAGTGCTAGTTAAATGTTTGGGCTTCGTTCTAGCCAGTGCCTTTTAGAAAAAACAACATATTGCTCATTGGTTAAGGCAAAAAAAAAGTCCACACAAGTTCTGGTCCCCTTAACAACCATCCTCTAAGATAATGAATGCAGAGCACGACTTACAACCCAGAAACCAAAACCTGCATTCCAATTGGTTTCACTCTCCCACCTAAAATTTGTGGACCAGTGCATTAGAAAAGATGCATGGGCTGTAGGTAAATGATTTTGCACCTTGTGAAAAGCTTTGGGGGAGGCCTTGGAGGACCCAAGGAGACAGAAATGTCTCTCGGTTCTGTCTGATATCACCTTCAAACTATCAGTGGGACAAGAGTGAAGTCCTAACAGTGGATATTCCCTCCCCAAAACTTCTCCAGCTGGGGAGTTCCATAGCAACTGGCCCAGAAAAGAGTAATCAGCCCTAGTCAATTGGTAACCCAGCTTCCATCCCCAAATTTTGTATGTCTACCTCTTTTTTTTTTAATGAGAAGCACAGTACGCAGCTCCAAGGTAAATGTACAAGATTCTCCTTCACCACTCTTGTTCCAATCACGTTCCTACACACAAGAACATTAGCACCAGAATCTTATAAAACAGAGGACTATCCAATGCCAGAGTCATACTAGGTCATTAGAAATAAAAGGTTTCTTTGCCACATTTGCTTTAGTGTGGTTCTTAGAAGATCAGCAGAGAGGCCAGATTCCCACAATAACACTGATCAAACAACAATAATCACAGAAACCAAAGATATACATCTATCCATAAAGAGCAGTTACATTTCTCCTTAATGCCTAGAACAAGCAAGATTTTTAAGCGTGTTTTATAGTTAAGTTAGGGTAAAGGAAACATTTTCTCCTACTGATCCTAGGTTTTTTTTCATTTTCTTCAACTGATCCTAGTTTTTATCACCTACCACCACCAAACCCACTCCCAAATAAATGTACACATTTATACAAATAACACACAAGATTCAATGCATAAATAACATGACCTTTTAAATGCTTCTCTCTTTCTCCCTTTTTTTTTTTACTCACTTTAAATACACAATCTACTAATATTAAATACATATTCATGTAACAAGAACACTATCACTATTCTTTCATTGGATACATCTTGAAATAGCATCAGTGGACTTGAAAAGTGATGGCATAACAGCTGGGAAGGGACGGTTGTTCAATTTTTCTTTGAAACACATGGATGTCTTTGTCTTTTCTTCTGCTGCAAGGCCTTTCTCAGAAAATGTAGGCAGTTCAGAAGTCAAGGCTCAAAACCACAAATCTCTGCTTCTAGGATATCAGCACATTTATTGCACAAGGATGTCATCTCAAGTGCTAGGGCAGCATCTAAAAGAAATGGGAGATATATGCCACCAAATAGTTTACATGTATTCTTTCTAGAAATTGATTTCTACCTCACTCGCTTTCTCATATTGTATATATTGACAGTATTGGTAGGTATTACATGGTCTAAGAAAACCTTAGATCATATGTATAAAAAACAAGATTTTAAAGACAGTCTTCAGGATAATTATCCACCAAAACTATCATGTGTAGCACAACATCTCCTTTTGTGCAAATAATGACTAATTTTGACAAAATAGATACAAGTTTTATAGAGCTTGCAGTTTATACAGTATGTATAGCAAATGCATTGCAATGACTTCTACTAGGCCCTTGGAAGGGACCTATAAAAATGAGAAATTAAAACTTAAGATTTGTGCACATCCCAGTAAATTTACATTTGATGTCACAGACATTCAAAATGCTTTGTGGAGGTTAACAGGTTAATTCCAACAACACAGTTATAAGAATGCAGGATTTTATTTTTGAATGACTTGTGTGAACTCATATAGCAAATTATCACCCAAAAAGGTCTGATTTTTTTCTCTTTTTTTTTTGGTTTTGGTTTTTCAGGACTAAAATGTTATATTTAAAAGGAAGGCAATCACTTGGTATGGTGCTGATCCCTCTTTATTAGGAAAAAGATTCCCAAGCAAGCATTTACTCTTTCTTGCTTTACAAACCCAAAGGGCAAATGACTGATATGGGAGATAAGTATATATCCTTCTGGAGCACTTGTCACCCTAAGTTCACATTACTGTATCCAATAAAATACAGGAGATTAGTTTAAAAGGAAGAGATGCAAGCGCTATGAAAAGGGATTTCATCACAGAGACAAAAGCTACTCCTGTTTTTTTAAGTAGTACAACTCTGTCTATCAAGAGTTCTCATAGAGTCAATCATTGGAGAATGTTTCAGCTGTAGAATTTGTTGCTTCAGCAAGCTACAAAATATTTCCCATGAAAGGTTACACAGCTTCAAGGGTGAGAAATCAGACCTACCCAGCTCAGAACCAAAATGACAGTCAGTGCTGGTGTTCCACTGGAGGCAAATCGGCCTCTGAATCATCTGACAGGGGAGATCCTGATACCTACAAGTTAATAATTGAGCATTATAGAGTTTCAGTAATTGTAAAAGTCCTACTTCCTCAAAATCCCAATTCTTGTTCAAATACCAGATGATTAGAACTTGAGAACTAGTCATAGCTCAAGTTGCTTACACAGAAGAAGATGGAGTAAGGGTTTCATCTTATTCTTTGACCTCTTTGTTGATACATATGTTAAAAGATACTTCTGATGTGCCAGGGCAATGTAAACCCACTATAACCCATGTCTACCTATCACCAAAATAAATGAACAAACAAAACAAAACAAAACCCTTTAGAAAAAATAGAAAAACAACTGAGGATTAAGGACAAGAGTTAAAACTTAGAGATGTATCCCTTCACAAGGGGGTAGGTTTCCAATTTTGTTTGTTTTTCACTTCTGTGACTTTGCCCAAAGGGCAAGCCCTAGTTGTAAAGAAGTGCAAGAAGCTAAAAGTCTGAAAGGAGCCCCATCTTTATAGTCAGAGAAACCAGAAAAAGGGGTCCCTGCAGGGCAAAAAGTATGGGTGGGGGACTCCGGAGGGAAGAGAACTAGAGAAGGGGACCCTCTAATTCTATGTATAAACCCACAGAAGTCTCAGTCCAGTTCCTGAGGTATGCATGCATGGGATAGCTCCCAACAGCATAGCAATTGTCTAAATTCAATTTAGAGAAGTGAATGAGATTTGAATCACTTGTACAAGCCTCCAGCTACGCCCAGAACTACACAAGTGCAGGACAGATGCAAACTAGGATGACAAAGACTTAGAGAACTGAGATTTAAACCACCTCTCACAGAAGGTAAGGCAGAATTTACAGTGTAAACAAAACTGGGTGACTGCTTACTAAAATAAAAATTTCAACATTCTCCTGAAGATTATAACAAGACCCAGAGACTATACAATACAACGTTTACAATATCCGAGATACAATTCAAAATTACTGGACATAAAAAGATCCAGGAAAGTGTGATTCATTCTCAAGGGAAAAGGCAGTCAAAAGATAAAGGCAATCCTGAGGTGGCCCAGATGCTGGAAATGTATACATACTTGAAATGAATGAAGGAACAGAAATTCTTAGTAGAGAAATAGAATTTCTAAAAAAGAACTAAGTGGATATTTTAGAACTAAAAAATACATTATCTGAAATTTTAAAATTAATAGCAGAATGGAGATGACAAAGTAGTCAAAGAACTTGAGGACAGATCAATGGAAATTACTCAATCTGAAAAATAGAAAGAAAAAAGATTGAAGAAAGTGAACAGACTCAGGAACCTGTGAGAAAATACCTACCAAAAGGTCTAACATATATGTCATTCTTTAGAACTTCAGAAGGAGAAGAGAAAGAAATTAGGTAGGAAAAAAATGTTTGAAGAAATAGTGACCAAAAACTTCCCAAATTTGGTAATAGAGATAAATTTACAGATTCAAGAAGCTTAGCAAACTCCAAAAGGATCCACTCAGAGAAAACTATGCCTAGACATATCATATTCAAACTAATAAACACAAAAGATAAAGATTAGATCTTGAAAGCACTAGAGAAAAATGAAACATTACTTACAGGGTAACAGTTCAAATACCTGAGAATTTCCCACCAGAAATCGTAGAGGTCAGAAGACAGAGAAATAATACCTTTATAGTCCTGAGAGAAAAAGAAATTTTTTAAACCTACCAACTCAAATTCTGTATCCAGTGCAAATATATTTCAGGAAAGAAGGCAAAATAATGTCATTCCCAAATGAAAGAAAACTAAAAGTTTGTCACCATCAGACCTGCTCTGCAAGAAGCAGGTCTAAAGGAAGTCTTTCAGATTGAAGGAAAATAATACCAGAAAATAAAACTGTAATCTTTAAGAATGAAGAACAACAGAAACAGTAAGTAGCTAGGTAAACACAGAAAAGTACTTTCTTCCCATAAAATACTTATATGACTATTGAAAGCAAAAAGTATAACATAGTACAGTGAGGTTTTCAATGTATGTGAAAAAATACAAATGCAAACTGTAACATAAAGTTCAGGTGGGAGGAACGGAAATACATTTGCAAGTTTTCTACATTTTATAAGTGGTACAATATTTACTCTAAGCAGACTATGAAAGATTAGTTATGTATACTGTAATCCCTAGAGAAGTCACTAAAATATAATGTTCCGTGACCAGAGATCAAACCAGGGACCCCTGCATTGGCTCCAAAAAGCCAATACTAAAAATATTCAAATACAAAAGAAGGCTGGAAAGGGAAAACAGAGGAACAAAAAAACAACTAATAAAAAGATAGAGCTAGATCCAAACATATCAATAATCACATTAATGTTAATGGCCTAAATATTTAGTGGTAGGCAGGATTCTAAAGATATTCCACTAAGATTCCTGTCCCTGGCTAGTCAATCAAACTAATTTAGCTATTGCTGTGAAGGGACTTTGCACATGGAATTAATGCTACTAATCAGCTGACCCTAAGATAAGGAGATTATCCTGGTGGGCCCAAGAAATCACATGTGCCCCTAAAATGGGAAGAATGTCAGAAAGATGAAGCAGAAGGGGACGTAAGAGAGGGACAAGGAGTAAGAAAGGTTCAACCACTTGCTGGCTTTAAGGATCATGGAGTTAGGCCATGAGCCAAGGAATGTGAGTGGCCTCAAGAAGCTGAAAACAAGAACAACTCCCAGGAGGCAGCCAGCAGGGAAACAGGGACCTCAGTCCCACAACCACATGGAACTAGATGCTGCCAACAATTTGAATGAGCCTGGAAACGGATACCCGCGCGAGCCTCCAGAAAGAAATGCAGCCCTGCTGACATCTTGGTTTCAGCCCATGAAACTCTTAAGGAGAGCAGCAGCTGTGCCTGCACTTCTGACCTATGGAACCTATAATAAATGGAGATTGTTTTAAATTGGTAGTAATTTGTTAGCAGAAATAGAAAACAAACAGACATCCCAATTAAAAGAATCAGAAGTGAGAGAATAGCTACAAAGGGAAGACCCTAATTTATATGCTGTTGGCAAAAGAAACACTTTAAACATAAAACCAGATAGGTTGAAAGTAAATGGAAGTAGAAAGATATACTATAGAAACAAGTAAGTGGAAGTAAGCTGGAGGGACTACTTTAATCTCAGATAAAATAGACTTCAAGGCACAGAGCACCAGGAGAGAAAGAGACATTGATAAAAGGGACAGTGTATCAGGAAGACAAAGCAAGTATAAATGTGTATGTACCTAATAAGACAGGTTTAAAATACATGAAGCAAAAAGTATAACATAGTATAGTGAGGTTTGACAGATGTAAGAGAAAAATAGACAATTCCACAATCATAGTAAAAGATTTTGACAGCACTCTTTCAGGAACTGATGGAACTAAACAAAAAAATCATCAAGGATATAGAATGTCTAAACAACACTATCAACCTTAATTGGATTTCACATTTATAGAATACTATATCCGACAACTAAAGAATATACATTATTTTCAAGAGAACAAGGTTCATTCACCAAGAGAGACCACGTGCTGGGCCATAAAACACATCTCAGTGAATCTAAAAAAATCAAAATCATACAGAGTATATTCTCTGACCATATGGAATTAAATTACAAATTAATAATAAAATATCTAAGGAACGCCCAAATTTCTAACTATTAAACAACACATTTCTAAATAATTACTGGGTTAAAGAATAAATTACAAGGAAAAATGTTTTAATGTTTGGATGGAATGATAATGAAAATCCAACATATCGAAATTTGTGGGATGAAGAAAACAGTGCTTAGAGGAAAAAATCTGAAGCTATGTCTATAAGTACATAAGACATGTAAGCATGTAGGGGGTGAGGGAGTGGAGACAGATTCCATGGATTAAGTAATCTTTTTCCAGAGGTACATAATAGTTTTATAAATGTGAAAATGTTTGTGTTATGTCCAGACACAAAATGTAGTTCAGTGCATAGATGAACACCATAAAGTAAGACTGCAAGGCAGGTCACAGCCTCTGCCAGCAGGCCTTTTGCTTTCAGTCTCCTGTTCTCTTTCCACTCAGATTTTCCAGACATAAGCTCGTGTTACTTTGGTGTTAATGTGTGTGTTTCACTACACCTACTTTCTTCTTTATTTTCAATGCAAATGGAAATTTAACAAATAAACTGAGAGTAAAAATGCAGAACCAGTTTATAGATATAAAAGGATTAGTTCCAAACAAGAAATACAAATATTGAAGAAGTGGGAAGGCAGCCAAAGCCTTTCTTCCATTGCATGAAACTAGGTTGAGCTACGTCCACCTTGAAAAGTGATTTGAACAACAGTGTGCTCACAAAGAGCAAGTGGAAAATTCTGCAGCTTTAAAATCCATATTTAAGTTTAGAAGTATACAGGAATTTCCTGAGACTCTGTAGTCCCTAAATGTGAAATTTGTGGCGTGATTCATCTTCACACAACAGGAATTTGTTTAGCTTTGATGATGTTGCTCCTGAAATTGCTGGCAAGAGATAAGGCAAAAGTAGCAGCAGTCTATAAATGTTTTTTTCAGAATCACTGGGTAACTGCCTCTGTAATTTGTTATCCTCAACAATATCATTCCCCTTGTTTGCATAGCTCTACAAGATAATTTAAAGAGTAACAGTAGGAAAAAGCATCGGCATAGAGAAGGAGGCTACATACAGAGGCTGTCTATGAAACGGAAATCCTTAAACAATGAGGATGGAGAATTCCAAAACAAAAGTTGACTAGCATCAAGCAAAGGTGAAAATCTGTTTGAAGAAGTAAAGGGAAAGTTCAATGATTCATATCCGAAGTTTGTAGTTAGTTATGGATGGCTCAGGAGATTAAACGTTTACCAGTTTTCTTAGTGATATGACTGTTGTTGATATAAAAGTAGCAGAAACATAAATATTCTGAAGAGAAAAGAGGAATTATAGCAAAAGACTATGTGGAATAGAAAATCTTTAGCATGGATGGAATGATGGATTGCCCTGGGGAAAAGTGTCAAATGGAGAATACATTTTAAGATAATAAAAACGATTCCAGGGCTTCCCTGGTGGCGCAGTGGTTGGGAGACTGCCTGCCGATGCAGGGGACGCAGGTTCGTGCCCCGGTCTGGGAAGATCCCACATGCCACGGAGCGGCTAGGCCCATGAGCCATGGCCGCTGAGCCTGCACGTCTGGAGCCTGTGCTCCGCAACGGGAGAGGCCACAGCAGTGAGAGGCCCGCGTACCGCAAAAAAAAAAAAAAAAAAAAAAAAAAAAAAAAAAAAAAGTATTCCAGAGTTTCACTTTTTGAAAGGTAATAACTTTGGTATTAATGCAGTGAAATGTCATAAACCACCATAAAGCCTATAGTTATATTAAAGCCATAGCTAGGCTACACACACGCACACACACACACACACACACACACACACACACACACATTTTTTAAACTATAAAAAATTGATCACTGTAAGCTGGGAAATGTTTATGTAAATATATATGTAATAAGGGTACTTAATGCAATGAACCATAAAACAAAATTTAACAAGAAAACTTTATAGATCCTACTAATAAACCTGCCCAATTCTTAAGAGCAAACTCTCCATAGGACACTTTAAAAGGAAATATGAGAGACCCGAGTTCCATGCGTCCTACAGAGAGTATTTCTATACCTGATGTAATGCAGTATTGAAGGTGTGCAAGTCAATAGCAACCAGAGAAGGAATTCGAGATTCTGAAAGATTTTTGTTCTCCTTCTTTATTAGCCTGGAATTTCGAGCTAGATAAAAATAACCATAAACACATAAACACAGTGAGAAAATCAGACGTTTTGGTTAGTTCTTCACATTCAGTGTCTGTCCCTTGGTATGTACTTATTGTACATAAGTCTGTACATTTACACTTACTTAAATATGTAAAGTTACTATAAATTTTAAATATTCTATTAGTTTATTTAACATACATTTTAAATAATGTAAATAAAAGTGCTGAAAAAGTAAAAGCGTTACAAACATACCGATGCCTTCCAAGGCTTTTAGTTCAGGGAGATGATTATAGTTTAGTTCAGGCAAACGGACATCTCTCTTTGAGTATTCCCTTCTCTTCTTATCTGCCTGAAGTAGACTCTTTTCACTAGCAACCTAATATCATCAGAATGGTTAACACAAATGAATTAGCTTCCCGGTAAGCTTGCCCCCTTTCATAACGACTATGTTCATATTCTAAAATTTATAGAATTGAAAAGCTAGAATGATACAAAATTTGAAGAACACTAATAACATACAAAACAATTTCATCCAGTTATTTCAAACCTCTTCCTCTTTAAATCTATTAAAATGACTAACAAGCAGATTGGTTGGTTGCTATGAGTTTCTCCTTCTCCCTCCACCAAACTTCAGTGTAAGTCCTGGCAAGCAGTACAAGGTTAAAAGATGGGCATCAGTGTCCTGGTCTTTCAGGCCAGCAAGGTCAGGTCTTATGACACTTGCTGGGCTTTTCAGCATAGTTGCTGTTGCCACATGAATTGTGAATAGCTCATCTTGTCATGTATATCACATCTCCCAGCACATTTTTCGCTTTCCCAATAATAACCCTGTTACTCCTTTTTTTACATCTGTCCTTGTCTTACGACTCACTGTTAGCAAATATTATTTTCCTAGAAATACAGTTTATTAAGTATAAAATTATAACTTCAATTATATTCCTAATCTTTCTAAGCACTATTACTTCATATTTGATAAAGTATGGAAAAATAATAAAGAGAAGAACAGCACAGCAGCACTTCAATTCTGCACCTTTATGAATCTGACATTTTCCCAATGTGTTTCATTTGAGAATCACAGAAACTCTACATTCTTTTCCACATTTTCAAAACAGATGATACATAGAGAGATTATATGATTTACTAAAAGGAAAGAAACCACATATAGATAATGAAATCCTATGTACGTCCATGTATATCCGCATATATGTATGCATACTGAAATATATACACAAAGAGTATAATGACAGTGTTAAGCCACTGAGATCCCAGATACCTCGAGTTTAATATTCTGTGAATTATGCTACTCTGCCTCCCAGAAAGTCTTCAAAAGTCCTGTAGTGAGCTTTTGAGTGTCTTTCTTTTGGCTGTTTCTATTTGCCCTCTTTTTTTAAAAAAAATAAATTTATTTATTTTTGGCTGCGTTGGGTCTTCGTTGCTGCACACGGGCTTTCTCTAGTTGCAGAGAGCAAGGGCTACTCTTCGTTGCAGTGCATGGGCTTCTCATTGCAGTGGCTTCTCTTGCTGTGGAGTACGGGCTCTAGGCACGCGGGCTTCAGCAGTTGTGGCACACAGGCTCAGTAGTTGTGGCTCACAGGCTGTTTAGAACAGGCTCAGTAGTGTGGCACAAGGGCTTAGTTACTCCGTGGCATGTGGGATCTTCCCAGACCAGGGCTCGAACCCATGTCGCCTGCATTGGCAGGCGGATTCTCAACCACCGTGCCACCAGGGAAGCCTCCTCTATTTGCTCTTTTAATAGAATGAGTGCTAAGGTTCAAGGTTCAAAGCAGCTGTAAAATAAAATAATTAGTTTTAAGAAAAACTATCTGCAAGTATAAAACAATAAAATAAAATAATGAGTCCAATCTACTAGATTTATATACTCAAAAAGTAACACATGGACTTCCCTGGTGGTGCAGTTGTTAAGAATGTGGCTGCCAGTGCATGGGACACGGGTTCGAGCCCTGATCCAGGAAGATCCCACATGCTGCAGAGCAACTAAACCTGTGCACCACAGCTACTGATCCTGCGTTCTAGAGACTGCAAGCCACAGCTACTGAAGCCCATGCCCCTAGAGCCCGTGCCCCGCAACAAGAGAAGCCACCGCGATGAGAAGCCCACACACAGCAATGAAGACCCAATGCAGCCAAAAATAAATAAATAAATAAATTTACCAAAAAAAAAAAAAAGTGACACATAAAATACATAAGAGATGTTCATAATAATATATGTATTCACATCTCAGAATCAGGGCATAAAACATGGGAGAAGGCTATTGATGTTCAACCTAGAAGTTGAAGAAAGTTTAGCCTTAGTTCTGCCTCTGTTAATTTTCATTAAGAAAAGACTCCAGTGGGTCTTCTCCCTACTAATCTTTACCTCCTTTCTTGATTGCCTATTCCAAAGAAAGATAAACAGAAATGAGATCTAAGATTATCAGCCAGCCTTGATTATGCAATGCCTGAAAGAAGGCTAATATCAATTCCAGTAAAATGGTATTGAGCCAGCTACTTTGAAAAGACTTGCTGATCAAAATAATCTTCCAAAGCAGACCAGGAATGTAAAACACAAAAATATCCACAAATAAATGAGTAGGATATATCAAAAAGGAAAGTATTATGGGTACAGAAATTATAGGCTAAGAATAGTTAAAAGAAAAACAATTGTAATCATGAGAGATATGAAAAGAAGGCTATATTTTTCAGCTCTGAGGATAATGGGAGAGGTAGAGAAGGGAAATTTGTGGGAAAAATACTCTTTGGGGAATACATTCATACCTCCCCTTCCCTGGCAGAAAAACCTATTCACCACATTTCTTAAGCAGCTTCAATGTATTAGACACTGTTCTAGGTGTGGGGCAGAGCAGTGAGGGAAACAAACAAAGCACAAATCCTTCCTTGGAAGTTTACATTCAGGGTTGTGAGCAGGGGGAGGGAGAGACAAACAATATATAAATAAGAGAATAGAGAACGTTGGGTAAGGCAATGGAAAAAACCAATTAAGCAAGGGGAGGGGAGAGAATAATAGGAGACAAAATGAGTTAAAATATTTGAGAAGACCTCACAATAAGGTTTCATGTAAGCCAAGGAGGAGACAAAGCAAATTCTTTGGATTATCTGGGGAAAGAATGTTCTAAAACAGAGAAAATAGCAAGTGCAAAAACCCATATGTGGGAGCATATTTTGCCATGTTCCAGGAATAACGAGGACGTCAATGCGGTTGGAATGGAGTGATCAAAAATGAGAGTAGCCAGGGGTGGGATAGAGGGATGAGGGAGTGAGTCACTCAGGGATTAATAGGCCCTAAAAGCACTTTGGTCTTTACTCAGAGATGAGAAGCCAATGGAGGGTTTTGAGTGGAGAACGATGATGATTCGACTTAACTTTAAAAAGAAGCATTCTGGCAGCTGTGTTCAGCATAATAATGCTCCTTCAGAAGACCTCTGACCCTTCAGAAGACCTCTGAATCTTGACAGGCTTCTACTACAGCAATCTGACACTGTTTTAATTTGTTGATTGTCTACTAAACCACGAGATTCCTGAAGAGAAAGACTGACTTATTCTTCTTCAGTGACTTAAACATAATAGATAATCAATATTTATTAAATGAATAAATAGAATATTTCCACCAGAAACCTGGTGTGGGTGAGATAAGACAACTTAATCTTCTCATCTACTCTAAAAAAGAACTGATCAGAAAGCATTAGGTTAAGAAACTTTACCATTACTGAAAAAATTAAAACATGTCATTTTAATAATAACATCTTCTTTAAATTGAAGTATAGTTGATTTACAATGCTGGGTTAATTTCTGCTGTACAGCAAAGTGATTCAGTTATACATATATATATCTTTTTTATATTCTTTTCCATTATCTCAGGGTATTGAATATAGTTCCCTGTGCTACACAGTAGGATCTTGTTGTTTATCCATTCTATATAATAATAACATCTTATATTTAAATTTCCAGACTTATGAAACTAAAACTTGTCTTTCACATTTATGATTTTGACACACTGGGATGATATATGCATAATTAAGTTTCCACTTTATGATACGTCTCGCAATAAAACTCTCAGTTCTTCACTATCATATTTACTATTAATAAAAGTCTAGAAATGACTAATGTTTGACCTTCTGCCTCTGAAACAGTTCACTTACTGATGTGGTCACATTAATATTATAAACTCCTGCTGGAGAATGTTTATTTGGTTTAAAAAATGGAATACAATACTTCTTGGTTTTCTCATCCACTCTGTAACAAAAGCAACAAAAAAATTTGCGTTAGACCAAGCAGTAATTATTTTTTTCAAGCACAAAATCAAAAGACCTAACACTGGGTTTCCCTGGTGGCGCAGTGGT
Organism: Kogia breviceps; assembly: GCF_026419965.1. Taxonomy (NCBI): domain Eukaryota; kingdom Metazoa; phylum Chordata; class Mammalia; order Artiodactyla; family Physeteridae; genus Kogia; species Kogia breviceps. The sequence goes on from NC_081315.1 coordinate 56,950,751, forward strand.
TGAGAATCCGCCTGCCGATGCAGGGGACCCGGGTTCGTGCCCCGGTCTAGGAAGATCCCGCGTGCCGCGGAGCAACTGGGCCCGTGAGCCATGGCCGCTGAGCCTGTGCGTCCGGAGCCTGTGCCCCGCAACGGGAGAGGCCACAGCAGTGAGAAGCTCGTGTACCGCAAAAAAAAAAAAAAAAAAAAAAGACCTAACACCAAGTGACATGCAGTTTAATCAGGATTTAATGCCTATTCTTAAATATACGATGCTCACAGATCTAGTGAAACATTCTGTCTTTTACCACTACCCTCATGCCTCCCACCCAGCCTTCAATGCCAATAAATTACCTTCCTTTCCACGAAATTCCCAACAGGAGCTTCTTTGTACTATTACATGCCCACAGCCATGCCACGAAGCAGCAGATGCTCAAAACCAATTATCTCTTTTATAATGACAAACTCCTTTTGTGTTATTAGACTAAATAGCTATAGATTCCTTCACCTTAAATAATATAACCCTATTTTCTTAGGACTCAGATAAATTTTGTGATCAAATTCTAATAATTTTTATCACATTAGCCAAGAATTCTTTTGAAACAGTAACCTGACAATGAATAGGATTCAGAAACCTGAGAGTAATAATACACGTGCCTGAATTGATAAATATTTTCAATTTGTAAAGATGTCCTTTCCTTAAACAACATTTTGTTCTTATTTTCCTAATTCATACCTGTAACTCTGAACTCCTGAGCTAGTTCCCATTCCAGAATTAATAGTGGGAGCCACTGCAGAAAGGTTGTACGTAAGTGGAGGAATTGCCACGCCTGGATTTCTTGTGTGGCCCCTGCTGCCATGGCTGCAATCTCGGAGGCTTGTTGGAGGCACTGTTTTGATGTGGCTCGTCCCATTGTCATTGAGACAGCGGGCATTTGAAGCTCGACTGACTTTTTCAACTTTTTCTCCATCCAGTTTTGATCCTTTTATTTTAAATGCTTTAGAATCCTTAATTTTGGGATCAGCATTTGTATCCTGTTACAAAAATGTTCATAACATTAATGATCTGAGGAGAATGAAAAATCACCTTTTCCTATAAAGTACTTATCAACGAAAGCAGAATTCCAGAGACATCACCTTTTTAAAAAAAATTTCTTGGCTGCGCCATGCAGCATGTGGGATCTTAGTTCCCTGACCAGAGATCAAACCAGGGCCCCCTGCATTGGAAGTCTTAACCACTGGACTGCCAGGGAAGTCCGAGATATCACCTTCTTGTGCTCCAGTTTTTCTTATTCTACCTATGGAATTATAATTAAACCCGGGATTCTCAGTCAGACATCTATTTCAAATGAAAATGAGACTCACACTAGCTCTGAGATATATATATATATATATATATAATATTTAATGATATACACACATATCACATGTATATTTCAGCGGAAAACAATGGAAGAGGACTCAAACATGCTCTCTTTTGTTCTCATGTATTTAGAGTCAGGGAACACAGAATTGAGGACTCTTTTTTTTCTTTGGGTTCACTTGAGAAAATGGGAGTGGGTTGGTGGTAGATTTGAATTATCTTACCAAGAACAGATTCTGGATAAATTACCAAGAAAAGTAAACTTCAAATAAATTGAGTACCCAAATCTCAATTTTTAAATGCTCTACTTTATATAAAATTCTAAAAATTATATTTTTCTCTCCTATCATTTAAGGCAAAAAAATGGTGTGTGCATGTGTTTGTGCCCATGTGTTTGCATGTGGGTGTGCACACGTGTGTCTAAATGCTCTTGGATAAGTGTGATTTCCTGACAAGCCCTATTGCACAGACTAGCATGCAGTAGGCACTCAGTACATGATATGCTAAGATTTTTTTTAAACAGGTAATGTCTACAGAAAAGATACATTTTTACAAGTAAGCTAAAAGTTAACTTGTTAGCCACTCAGGAAACTTTTAAGATCTTCATTATTCCCTGCCCCCCACCCCCTAAATTTAAGGATATATTAAATTTAAAATTTAATACACATTGAAACATGGAAATTTACCTGTACCACAAGTGTTTTTCTCTCTTCACCCAAGGAATCATCTTTTTCCTTTTCCTTCTTTCTGTTTTGGGGTTTTTTAGATAAAGAAATGTTTCTGGCATCTTTCTGTACTTTTAACTGCAGTTCCTGAGAAAACCTACATAAAAATACATTCGTCAATAAAATAAGATTGTATGAGACAGATAAATCTAGAAAAAAAATGGTTTTCAAGATATTTATTTTTAAAAATTGAGTATTAAACTCAACTGTGTTATTCAAAACAAGAAATGAGGTAGTCTGCAGAACTGGGAATCCCTGAGAACATTTCAAGAGGTTCACGAGGTCAAAGCTCTTATCTTATTACAAAGGCGACTTCTTTTTCACCATGTTGACATTTGCACTGATGGTATAAAAAGCAGTGGGGGGTAAAATTGCAGGTGCCTTACCAAGAATTGAAGCAGTGGCACCAAACTTTACTAGCAGTTATTGTATCCTTTCTAGCCACACATTCTCAGGTTAAAAGCGGGCGGGGTGGGGGGGGCAGTTTTGTTTAAGAATGTCCCTGATGGAGCAGTAAAAAATATATATTGTTTTATTTAATTAAATCTAAACCCCTGAACATATCTTTTTCCACATTCTGTGTGACAAAATAGGAATATGCATAAAGTACCTCTGCTACAAATCAAAGTGCAATGGTTGTCTGAAGAAAAGCACTTGTGTAACTGGTTGAGATACAAGCTAAACTAGCCACTTTTTTCCTGGGACAACACTATTACTTGAAAGACTGACAGAAAAAAAAATTATTATTATTATTCAGACTTGGGGTATTCAGCAGATATTTTCTTTTAAAAAAATGAACAAAGGAGATTGCTACTTCAAGGAAAACAACTGATAATATTTGCATCAATGATAAAATTCAAATTTTTATGCAAAATTAGAATTCTGTTCAACTTGTCTCCACTACCATGAACTTAGCAGATTCCTAATACTAAAGACTTTTCTGATGAGAGAGAATATGACTTTTTGATATTGTATAGTGAAATGTCAACATTTTAAAGCTCTGTATAACTTAGCAAAACAATATTTTCCAAATGACTAATGCATCATGCTACAAAGGCATGCACGGGTAAAAGGTCAATTCAAAGTGAAAGTTAGACAAGTGGATTTTAATGTAACGAGATAAGAAGTTCATTGGTATGGTTTCAGATTCCACAATGCAAGCAACGTTAAAGAAACTACCACTGTCAGTTTTGGTATAGAATCAAAGAATTCCCACAGTAATCTAAAAGGGCTATTAAAATACTCTTCCATTTCCAACTACGTATTTGTGTGAGGCCAGAGTTTCTCCACTTATTTCAACCGAAACAACATATCACAACTAATCGAATGCAGAAGCAAAAATGAGAACCCAGCTATCTTTTATTCAGCTAGATAGTAAATAGATTTGCAAAAATATAAAGCAACGTCATTGCCACTCATCTCACTACTTTCTATTTTGTCAGCTGCACTGATGCCAGCAGCTGGAATAGCACAGGAGACCATGCCAGCGGCTCTGGCACCTACAGGTTTGGCACATCAAGGTCTCCAGCACATCAGCAGCGTCAGCAGTGTCATAGGACTGCGTGTGGTATGAGTTCAGCAGCAACAGGAGATGGCACCTTTGCAAATGCATCAGCACCCAAGATGATGGCATCACACAGCTGGTAGCAACACAGAAATCAGTGACCTGAGTGGTAGATGTCACCAGGGGGAGACAGAAAGAAAGCATGAAGGGACTGCTTCGTGAAAACCAAGAGCCCTAATTTACTGAATGCGGGGGACCACTCTTACGAATGAATTATTGCTAAGGGAGAATGGAGGTAGGGTGGTAAATATTTGAGCTCCTGTAATAGTAGGTGGGTAGAGTAATAAGAGAAATACTGTTTGTTACTGTTAGGTACTGTTATGGGGGCCTTACTTGAACTCTAGGTTGGTATGACCTAGAAAACACAGTACTATACCTCTCAGCAAATCCATCCATATGAAAGAAATCATGGTGCAGGAGCTCAGCACAGAAGGGCCTTTTGTCTGGGTCAATATGTAAGCATTTCTGGGAAACCAAGGAATACATACAGTTCATATCAAAGAAGAACTGCATATGTTTACATTTCTAAATATAGAAAATTCCTTTTCACAGTCAATGAATTTTAAACATCTATAATAAATGATAAAGAATAAAGCACAAATCTAGACAATGACTACCAATGATTGCTAATATCACAAAAAGAAAGAACACCAGACATTCAGTGTCTCTGGACAGAAATATACAAACCTCTTATGAAGTAGTTTTGCCAAAAAATCAACCTGATTCTGATCAAGCTCTAGCTCTGCTGTGAGCGTATACAAAATACAGGACACAAAGGAACATGTTAAACTACACTATGTGGAAAATTCTAAGGGACAAACAACCTATTTTCTTTAACAGATAAATGGCAAGGTTTAAACAAAAAACAAAGAGATGAAGAAGAGCTTGTAAATTAGGAATCTTAAAAGACATATCAACCAATTGCAAACTCTAGTCTTCATGTGGATCCTAATTTAAACTATAAAAAGAAATTATGAGAAAATTCATGAAATTTTGAGGACTGATTAGATATTTTATGATATTAAAGCATTTTTGTGAATTTTTAAAATTTAAAGTACTTACAGAATGGAAGGGAAAGAACCTACTCTGTGCTTATTACTGTGCTAGATACTTGACAGATGATTTTATCTATGTTCTTTCATTTTATTATAGATTTTATTATATCTTGTTCTGATTCACTGGAACCACTCACTGCCAGTAAGAATAGAAGGGACTTATCAATAAGTAGCTTTAAATGAACAAGAAAATTCTACAAATAATTAAGGTATTTATAAGTGAAATAATATAATATCTGGAATTTGCTTCAAAATACTCCAAAAAAAAAGTTGCTGAGTGCGTGGACACGATAGATGAAATATTTTCCAAATATTGTTAATTGTTGTAGCTAATGACTAGCTCGTGAGGGTTCATTACACCACTGCTTTTTCTACTTTTTCTTCTATGTTTGAGATTTTCTATAATAAAATGTTTAAAAAGTTATATGATTCTACCATAAGGGATGTAAGTTGGACAATATTGTTTTACCTTTATTCCCTTTAAATCTCTTCACAGACAGATCATAAAGCTTGTCTCAATGAAAAATATTTGTATCTGTTAGATTATGTAGAAAAATGACAATGTGTTATTCGCCTACTAAGCTTTTTTTTTTTTTTTTTTTTTTTTTTTTTTTTTTTTTCGGTACGCGGGCCTCTCGCTGTTGTGGCCTCTCCCGTTGCGGAGCACAGGCTCCGGACGCGCAGGCTCAGTGGCCGTGGCTCGCGGGCCCAGCCGCCCTGCGGCATGTGGGATCTTCCCGGACCGGGGCACGAACCCGCGTCCCCCTCATCGGCAGGCGGACTCCCAACCACTGCGCCACCAGGGAAGCCCCCTAAGCATTTTTAAAATGAGTTATTTAAAGAAGTAAAAAAGCAAAAAATATCTTGGGTAAATGTTATGTGACCCTGCTCTTTTAGAGATACTTAGTTTATCAACACTTTTGGACAATCCTAACTAATAAGACATTTTTGAGCTAATAATTCCAAAAGGTCCACTTTTAGAGGCAGTTTGATACAGTGAGAATGTCCCTAATGTCTTCTTCAATCAAATACAAGGCAAAGGTGATGATCATTTAAAAATTAGCTTCAGTGAATCTAGTGGTTAAGCAAAAGCCCCTTTTTAACAATACACTACAGGCCATGATCCTATGCCTTAGACTTTAATATTTTCTTGCTTCTCTACCCTTCTTTTTATTTTCTTACCCTATTTTTCTTCTCTTTTCCACTTACACAAGGCTTGCATTTTAAATGTTAAACATTAAAAACCTGTCATTATGAGAATGTTTTCACACTTAAGACTTGCCAGATAATATGAAATCGTTTCTTAAAACAAGCAAAATTTTCAGGTCTTTATCTCTGAAGTCCCTCCATCCCCACGGCCACCAAATAAAACTCTTAAAGTGTACAAAAATTTAAATCATCGGAGGAAAATGTTGTCCTAAAAGATCAATTGGACAAGAAAAAAAGAAGAGAAAATAAAATCTCCATAATGTAAATTCCCTGTCAGAAAGTGCAAAGAAAAAGTACGATTACCTTTGCTAAATCTATCACAACTTCAGGGAGCCTGGGATAGCGTCTTTCAAGAGGAACCGTTTCTTTGATTTCAGGCAACCTTACTCCAGCAAACACAGGATTTTTATAAAACAGCTCCTGATGTCTTGGAATGAGATTACCTGGCAGTGAGAATGGCACACATCTCTGTCATTATGCATCACGGAACAGGTGGCGTGGAGTAGAGATGAGGGTAACACAGCTTGTAGAGTGGAGACTCTTCTCCGCATGCAAAACCAACCGAACACAGTGCTCTTATTGTGGTGGCACCTGGCAGTCTTTAGGTGGCTTTGACATAAGTCATCGCAAAAGAAATTAACATTCTTATCTCAACATACTCATTCAGAAAAGTTCACACACTACTATACATAGAACGGAAGATGCAAAGGAGCATAGGAAAAGCACAGGTAAAGAACATTGTATAATTTCTTAGATATAAGTACCAGCACTGCATTTCTAACTACAAAGCATAAAGTGCTGACCAATGATGAAAATATTAATAGTCATATGGTCAGAATCTAATCTAGATAAATAAGTTCCACCCTTTAAGAATTTAATTTTTGCCCAGTGTATCTGTATCTAAGGGCTGATTTGATCACTTTTATCTTTTCTCTCAACTTTAATACCTAACCTAATATAAAATATATATGAAAATTCTGCTATAAGAAACCATTGTATTGTTTATTGAATTTCTAACCTGGAAACTAAAATCTAAGAGTTAAATAACCCTCAAGTAATTACCCATTATTTTCATTTTACAAACTCCATCACCCAACAGAAAGTTGATATATCAACAAATGTAAGATGACTTTGATAGTCTAGCTTTGAAATTCTGTCCAAAGCACTAGCAACAAAAGTCAGAACTGCAGCAAGATTAAATTACTTTGGAAGTCCCTATGTCTCTCAGTTTGAAGATGAGAATGAGGGTAATAGTCATATAACACCAAATGCTTGCTGACCCAAAGATAATATGATCATTTGTATTCTCTCTACATGTGTTTTATTGAATGCAAAAGTGCAGAGAGAATGTACAATGTTTGCTCTTTTCTTTAGGGGGGAGTTGGCAGGAGGGCACGTGAGAGCATGATTAGGACCATATGTCAGATAGACAAAAGCCAGACTGAGAATGACTGAATGAATGAATATATATAAAGAGAGAGATAGATGAGGTTTTCCTACTTGCTCCCTACACCATTCAAAACACGTATCATCTTTAATGTACCAACAGCTTGTAAAATAAATATAAACAAACAAAAACATAGGGAAAAAATCACTAAAGTTTAAAATGCAGACGTATAATCTTACCCAAACACACCATAATATGATATAGCTGATCGATATCAGAATCTCCAGGAAAAAGGGGTTCCCCCATGAGCATTTCAGTTACCAGACAGCCAATGGCCCACACATCAACAGCCCTGAAAGAAAAGCAATGTGGTGTACAACCTGGCATCCTAATATATTTACTATGACTGAATCTGTTCTGCATATTACCATTTGGTATTCTTGGTACTGAAAAAAGTAGTAGTAAGCCTTAAATTACTCCACAAAATACATTTCCCTCTAAACTTAAAGTACTAACTTCCAGTTTTACATAAATCAAATTTCCAGAAACTTCAATCATGTGACATGACTTCCGAAGAGTCAAAACAGTTGTTAAGTATACTTTATTCTGAAAATAAGCCTTTTGGGTTTCCATTCAGTGGCTTTTCATTTTTTGTTCACACATAACTTTGACAAGGTTCATCAGTCTATCCCACCAGACGCTGAAAACAGCATACCAGAAGGAGATGGATGTTGCGAACACAAACAACTAGGAGAACTGAAAGCTAATAGGGGGAAATAGAAAAACTGTCTTAAAAATCGGTCACAAAAACTTAAAGAATATTCCGGCATCATTACCATAGGGACCACTACCTTGAAATTGCTTAAGGTCATAGTGGAATTATAACATGGTACAGAAGTGACAGTATGGCGGTAAAATGAGAGCTCAGGGTAATTCAGAAAATATTAAATGACGTGTACTCTGAAAACAGAGAAATTGCAAAAAATATTTTAGAACAATTTCTAACAAAATCAGTAAAACTTCCAATCCCTTCTTCTTTGAAGAATTCATTTATGAAGATGATTTATGTTTTTAAAACTATTCACACAGTTCCGTTTCTACCCTCACCCTTGCCCACTCTACTTTGTCTCATTGCAAGTGTCAGACTTACCCGGTCAACGTTACCTCTCTTTACAAGTGATAAATATACCTATTTCTAACTTACTGTTAAAAGCAGACCACTTACCTTGATTTCCCTACCTTTAAAATAATTATACCCACGCCAACTTGTTTCAGAAGAATGTTTAAAGGGGAAGCACCAAAAATATTTACAAATAACTTTATAAAGTTCTCTAAACTGAAAACTTCCTTTCAGCGTTAGAGGGATCTTTCATCATATTAAAAACATGTTCCATTTTATCAAGACAAGAGAGTTAAATCTGCCCTCCCCACCGTCCACCTTGCTGATGTCTTACTTGCCATACTTGACATCACCAACCAATAGTTCTGGAGCTCTGTACCATCGGGTTGCCACATAATCAGTATAAACCTCCCCAGGAGCTGCCAGTGTCCGCGCAAATCCAAAATCACATAACTTGACAACACCAGACTGGGAGACTAATATATTCTCTGGCTTTATATCTCTGTGTATGATCTAAGACAAAAAGCAGAGTATGACATATATTGGTACATCAAGTTAAGCAAACTAATTATTATTGAGCACCTGTCATATACAGGGCACTGTTTTTGTCCCTATAACAAGTACAAATAGAAGCCTATAAAACTGTTCCTGGCTCTAAAGAACCTGGGACCTAGTTGGGAAAAAGAGAACATTTATGGGCTTCCCTGGTGGCGCAGTGGTTGAGAGTCCGCCTGCCAATGCAGGGGACGCGGGTTCGTGCCCCGGTCCGAGAAGATCCCACATGCCGCGGAGCGGCTGGGCCCGTGAGCCATGGCCGCTGAGCCTGCGCGGCCGGAGTCTGTGCTCCGCAACGCGAGAAGCCACAACAGTGAGAGGCCCGCGTACTGCAAAAAAAAAAAAAAAAAAAAAAAAAAAAGAGAACATTTATGCTTAAAATTTTATTTAAACGATCAAAGATTTTGGATGAAATATATATTATTAATTATCAAATCAATTGCTCTGATAAGGACTGCTCTCAAGCCTAAGAGAGTAAAGCTGTCATTGAAGACTGGGCTGGTCAGGGAAAACTTTTGTGGAAAAGGGTGGGTTCTAAGACAGGTCTGTAACACTACTATGAGCTGGATAAATGCAGAAATGAAAGGGCAATCCAAGTGAGGGTAACAAAAAGACCAAAAGAGTGAAGATGGGAATAGATCAGGAGATTCTGGGGAAATGTTTTTTCTGGAGTAGAGGTTCTGTACCAGGTTTTGCCTCAACTGTCACTCTGGGAAGTCGGAGCTTGTGTCAGGGCCATGGGAACCCATGGAACTGACATGACCAACAAGGTGTTTAAAGAAGATGTTGGCCATGAACAGGGTAAAGCAGAGAAGGGGACTAGAAGTGGGGAGAAGAGCCGTGGGACAGCTAGGAGGTGATAAGGGCCTAAACTAGTCTGGTGCTCAAAGGAATGGAAAGGAAGAGGTACAGTGTAGAAATATTTTAAATCAAGAATCAACAGAATTTAGGAAGTAATCTCAGATATTTTACTTAAACCTGGGAATCTAAAAGAACAGTGGGTACATTACCAAAAATAGAAAAGTCTGGAAAAAGTTAGGTTTGATTAAGAATAATTAGTAGTTTAGTTTTAGCCATATAGGCTTTTAAGTGGATTTCTGAGTACACAAGTGGAGGCACTCATCAAGCAATTATAAATGTAAAGAGGTTAAAACAAGGTCAGTTGGTTATGATTTCTAAAAGAGAGACTATGGAAGGAGAGAAAAGGACACTGGGAGACAATGTTAAAAATTCTAGAGCTGGGCAAAACAAATTATTAGGCCTAGTTCTCTAATATAAGTAAACTGTATTTTGAAATTTTAAAAAATATATTTATTGTAAACTCAGAGGACAGCATCCTCATTGGCTGAGCATTTTGCATAAGCTACCAATTTCTATTACATCCTAGACATCCATGGTGAAGGTCACAGGGCCAGCCCCACATCTACCATTAGCATTTGTTACTTTTATAATCACACAAAAAATGTCATTTAAAATATTTTGTAAAACTGGCAGAATCACTGTGTTAGTTATTTTATACCTTGTGTCATTTTACCTAGAACTGCTTTTCTTTTTTAAAAAAAATTAATTAATTTAGTTAGTTAGTTAGTTTTGGCTGCGTTGGGTCTTTGTTGCTGTACACGGGCTTTCTCTAGTTGCGGCAAGTGGGGGCTACCCTTTGTTGCTGTGCGCGGGCTTCTCATTGTGGTGGCTTCTCTTGTTGCAGAGCATGGGCTTCTGTGGCATGCGGGCTTAGTTGCTTCGTGGCATGTGGGATCTTCCCTTACCGGGGCTCCAACCTGTGTCCCCTGCATTGGCAGGTGGATTCTTAACCACTGCGTCACCAGGGAAGTCCCCTAGAATTGCTTTTATATGATTCTCAAAGGATATAAAATTGTTGTGATAGACAACAGAGAAATAGCAGGGATTTTCATATTTCCCAACTAGGCAAGAGAATCTGAACTAACAAATAAATGGATTCTTACGTGTATGTATCTGCCAAAACTCATTACTTAAAGTTTGTGCATTTCACTCAGTAAATGTTATCTCAAAAAAGAAAAAAATCTGCAAACTCCAGTTAATGACATGCAGAGCTGAAGTATTTAGAGTTGAAATCTGTAACTTACTTTAAAAAAATGCATAAATAAGACAGATTAATAAATAGATAAATGGATGAACAGATAAATAAATATGTCATAAAACAAATATAGCAGTGTTAACAAGTATAGAATTCAGCGGTATGTATATGGGTGTCCATTGTACACTCTTCTAAATTTTCAACTTTTTAAATAATTGTTTAAACTAAACACTTACATTGTGACTGTGACAAAATCCAATTCCATTGATAATCTGAAACAAATACTTTTGAGCTAGTTGGTAGTCTAGTCCATTTGGAAAGAGCTCCAAGTCATCAAGAACTGTATGGTCAACAAATTCAAAGACTAAGTACCATCGCTTTTTTTTCTTACACACTTCCAACAGACTCACGAGATTTTCATGCCTGAGTTGCTGTTATAAAAAGAAAAATACAAAATAGTTTTTACAAGATCAAATTACTAGTAATCAGTCACAGTCTAAAAGAGATCTTAGCATAAGAAAAACATATAAATAAAATGCATAAACGGTATAAATTGTGAAACTATATTTTGGTTTTTAAATTAGAGTCAAAAGACCATACTGCTCTATTCTCCTCTCAGAGAACACAACAAAGCCAATGAGAAAAAGAAATGTAGTTCTATCTTTGATGAAACTAAGAAGGATTTATGACCCCTACCCACAGCAAACGAGGTGGCACTGTGAAGTTCAAACAGGAGTCTAGGAAGATACCAAGAGATCATTTGTGGCTACAAAGCTGGCAGAGCAGAGTTTTCCAAAGTGGGTGACATACCCTGAAAAGAACAACAACAACAACAACAAAAACAAAAAACCTTCTTTGGTATAATGAGAATAGGGTTCATAGACTGTCAGTGAAACCATCCCTAGAACTGAATGGAACTAGGGAACAGGAGGGGAGGGCGTCTGAATAATCACATAGGAACTCATTTGCTGGAAACAATCTGTCAGTGAAGCCAAGTGGAAGGCAAAACAATTCATTATGAACAAATCTGCAACTACAAGTTTCAGAGAAATTAAGAATAACATAAGTCAATCCCACACCCAGGCTTGTGTTGTAAGGAACATCGTTGTGAACCATGGTGGATTCCTGCTAGCCTAGAACAAGACCACAGGTTTTTCTGAAAATGAACCTCCTACAAATAGCTGGTCCAGGAGGGGCTCACTTTGTTACAAGGTAAGAAACAATCAAAAAGGAACCGATCCAGTCTCTATTCAAAGATACTATAAGAAAAGAGAAGGAAACACAAATGGCAGATGAACACTCAACAGAAAATGTTGCCTCTCTTTTTTTTTTTTTTTTTTTTTTGGCCACACCACGCGGCTTGCGGGATCTTAGTTACCCAAGCAGGGATCGAACCCGAGCCCTCGGCAATGAAACCACAGAGTCCTAACCACCAGATCGCCAGGAAATTCACTGTTGCCTCTTTTTTAAAAGACAAGGAAACTGCTAGAATACAGTCCTCAAAATCCTCAAAGAGAGAAAGAAAATGTATACCCAAAAAAATTGTCATTCAAGAAAAAGACAGCAGAGAAAATTTTCTGAACATCAGCAGTAAATCCATTAGTGCAGGAGTAAGTGTTATACAAATGTGGGTATCAGAGTTACAAAATAGAAAGTGAATATTTAAAATCTAACAATGTACAAATGATACCAGCAACAAACTTAGGAGAAAGAAGAGAAGATACAAACAAAATAAGAGAGTATAAAAAAAAAAAAGAGTATGTATGTGGATTTCATTGTCAATGGGACAGAATTATATTTTTGACCTGAAATTTTTAATTATAAGGTCTAATTATATTTACAGGTTTAATGGTAAGCACTAAGATAAAGAAGATAGCTTCTAAAATCAGATGGTGGATGAATGGGAGAGAGGAGGAAACAGAAATATAATAATTACTTTACAAAGGATTAACTATATTATATAACTCTATAGTTTAAAAGGTAACAAAAAGTACAAAATAAAACCTTTCCAACAAAGTATAATTTATAATTGCTATTTAATATTTTATGTAAAAGTTAATCTTCTGAAGACTCAGGGAAATCATTGTAGATTAAAATAAGAAATAAAGATTTGTATTTATAAGAAAAAAAAGCCTTTCCAAATACCAAAGGAAACACATCCAATGTTTAAAAAGTAATTAGGGACTTCTCTGGTGGCAGAGTGGTTAAGAATCCACCTGCCAATGCAGGGGACACAGGTTGGAGCCCTGGTCCGGGAAGATCCCACATGCCACGGAGCAACTAAGCCTGTGCGCCACAACTACTGAAGCCCGCGTGCCTAGAGCCCCTGCGCCACAACAAGAGAAGCCACTGCAATGAGAAGCCTGCGCACGGCAAAGAAGAGTAGCCCCCGCTCACCACAACTAGAAAAAGCCTGCACTCAGCAACAAAGACCCAACACAGCCAAAAATAATTTTTTTAAAAAAGTAGACTATATAGAAAAATATTTTTAAAGTAGTAATAAAATACATAATATTATAAATAATAATAACTAACCCCTACATAGTGCTTACTATGTTCCATTACCTTAAGCACAAAAACCCTATAAAATAGTTGCAATTATTATCCTGTTTTACAGATGAGGAAACTAAAGCACATAGAGGTTAAGTAACTTGTTCAAGGTCACACAGCAATAACTGGTAGAGGAGGATTAGAACCTAGGAATTGTAGCCTCTGTTTTTTTCCTGAAAACATTTCAGTTTTGTTTAGTTCCTCCTTCATGTCCAGAACATCTGCCTTATAAACACACCCAGACCTGCATCTGACTTGCACACAAAATATTTAGATTTCTTATTCTTAACCACTAAGCCATTCTGACTCTAGAGGGGAAAAAAGGAAAACCAAGACCAAACTTATGCTAAATTATAACTATAAATGGGCTAAACTTAGCTATTAAAACAAAAGATTCCAGGTTGGATCACAAAGCACTTTCCAAATATATTAAGTGAATTAACACATATCCATAAAATGAAATAAAATGCAGCAGTTAAAAAGAATAAGGCAGTTTTATGTCCACGGGTATGTGATAATCACTAAGCTACATTAAGTGGAAAAAAGGCAAGATGCAGGTCAGTGAATAGAATATGCTGCCATTTGATATATGTACACACACCAGAATTCCTCTGATGGATACAGTTGCTTATGGAAGGTATAACTAAATAGCTGGTACACAAAGGTGGCAGGGAAATGCATTTTAATTTTATAGCATATTCATATGTTACCTTTTCAAAAATTAAAATAAGTAGATAAATAAAATTTGTATCAGTGTATTAAAAGATAAACACGCTAAAATCGACAAGAGTTTATTTGAGCAAACATTGATTTGAACTGGGCAGCATGATACTGAAAGAGGTTAGGAACATTGTACTGGTAGAAGCTAAGGGAAAGGGTTTCCCTGGTGGCGCAATGGTTAAGAATCCTCCTGCCAATGCAGGGGACATGGGTTCGAGCCCTGGTCCAGGAAGATCTCACATGCCGCAGAGCAACTAAGCCCCTGTGCCACCACTACTGAGCCCTTGCGCCGCAACAACTGAAGCCTGCGTACCTAGAGCCCGTGCTCCGCAACAAGAGAAGCCACCACAATGAGAAGCCTGCCTGCCGCAACGAAGAGTAGCTCCCGCTCGACACAACTAGAGAAAGCCCGTGTGCAGCAACCAAGACCCAACGCGGCCAAAAATAAATAAATAAATTTATTTTTTAAAAAGAAGCTAAGGGAAAGGCTTTTATAGAGCAGACATGGAAGCAAAGCAAGTAAATTATTTGATTGGTTCCAGCTTAAGTGGTTGCTTTACTTGGGAAAGCCTAGTTGACTGTTTGTGACTGGTTGTGCTTAACTTACAATGTCTTAACTTTCAGCATTTACAGGAATTGAATCTGGCTTAGGTTTCCTTTGATTTGTTTACATAGGGTGCCAAGGCATTAGAGCCACCTTAGTCTAATAGCCTATTTGTTTCACTTGGATTTTTATTATAAGTACACACACACACACACACACACACACACACACACATAAACTTCTAGTAAACTTAAATTTTAATAGGTATGTAGAGAGGGCTTCCCTGGTGGCGCAGTGGTTGAGAGTCCGCCTGCCGATGCAGGGGACGCGGGTTCGTGCCCCGGTCCAGGAAGATCCCACGTGCCGCGGAGCGGCTGGGCCCGTGAGCCGTGGCCACTGAGCCTGCGCGTCCGGAGCCTGTGCTCCGCAACGGGAGAGGCCACGACAGTGAGATGCCCGCGTACCACAAAAAAAAAAAAAAAAAAAAAAAGGTATGTAGAGAATCCCCTGGTGGTCCAGTGGTTAGGACTCCACACTTTCACTGCTGAGGGCCCAGGTTCAATCCCAGGTCGAGGAACTAAGATTCTGCAAGCCTCGTAGCCAAAAATTTAAAACATAATAAAATAATAAAAGGTATGTAGACTGCCGGTTTCCTGTTCCACATGTAAGGAGCTTGGAAGTCTCCACTCCATCCTAACAAATAAAAAACTGAGTAGACTAAAAAATCAACAACTCTTTTTGGATTCATAAGAGATGAGAGGACATCTCAAACCACCGGCTCCAAGACTGGAGAGACAAACCAGCAAACACTGGGAGTCTCTGCTTCCTGGAACAGAGACTCACGAGGGCAAAGCTCTGTGGGAACCAATGCCAAGGTAGGAAAACCTGAACTGCAATGGATAAGTTACCGGAAGCTCAATGTGGCTAAGCCCGAGAGTTAAAAACTTCGGGGAAACCCTGTCACAGGGGCATCCACACAGCACTGTAAGATGTTATTTCTAGGAGCTCAGCCAGGGGCTTCCCTGGTGGCGCAGTGGTTGGGAGTCCGCCTGCCGATGCAGGGGACGCAGGTTCGTGACCCGGTCTGGGAGGATCCCACGTGCCGCGGAGCGGCTGGGCGCGTGAGCCATGGCCGCTGAGCCTGCGCGTCCGGAGCCTGTGCTCCGCGACGGCGGAGGCCCCAACAGGGAGAGGCCCTCGTACCGCAAAAAAAAAAAAAAAAATGCTCTTCTAGAAGCTCATTTGGAAAAATGCCACAGCACTCTGTCCTTATGCCCTTGGGGGGGAACTAGTTAAGCAGAGCCTAACCAGCTGAGGAAGGGAGATAGCCGACTCCAGCCTACTGTAGCCATCCTATTCCACCTAAGGAGGGGAGAAAAAACCTGAAGAACACTTGTAAAGTTCACAGGCTAGCGGCATAGGCTCACTGAAAGACTGAGACCTAATCATGGCGCTACAGAACACTTCCCTTCCTCCAACCTCACCACCACACTACTAAAAGCCTATTTACAGCACTTCCTTTTACCTGGTACATCATGCCCAGCTCTGAAGAAAAAACTTACAAGGCATACCAAAAGACAAAAACCACGATTTGAAGACACGGAAAAATCATCAGAAGCAGACATGGCAGGGATGTAGGAATTATCAGACCAAGAATTTAAAACAACTATGTTTAGGGCTCTAATGGGTAAAGTAGACAGCATGCAAGAACAGATGGGCAATGTAAACAGAGAGTTGGAAATCCTAATAAAGAATCAAAAGAAATACTGGAGATTAAAAACACAAAAAACAGGGACTTCCCTGGCGGTCCAGTGGTTAAGACTCTGCGCTCCCAATGCAGGCGGCCCAGGTTTGATCTCTGGTCAGGGAACTAGATCCTGCATGCCACAACTAAGGAGCCCGCATGAGGCAACTAAGAGCTCTCGGGCCTCAACTAAGACCTGGCACAGCCAAATAAATTAAAAAAAATTTAAAAATAAAAAAATTAAAATTCAAAAACACTGTAACAAAATAAGAATGCCTTTGATTGGCTTATTGGTAGACTGGACACAGCTGATAAAGAATCTCTGAGCTAGAGGATATCTGAGTAGAATGCTCAAAAACCAAAAAGGGAAGAGAACAAGGACTGAAAATCTTCTTAAGCATATAGAAATAGACCTAAGATGATAGCAAGGAATTACTGGGTCAAAATCAATAACAGGAGAACTCAGAGAATCTCAGGACTCAAAGCTGATTTTGCTATGAAGTAACAGATATGGAACTGAGGTTAGATTTTTGTGTCCTCTTGGGACTAAGAGGGAAGGAAGAGTCAAGTCTAAATGCCTTGCAAAGGCGGGGTCTTTCAGAAACCACCTCCAGTTTAAGCTGGGACCCTAAGGACTAAACCTTCCCGAGTGAAAATGAGCGGAAATGAACCAGTCCAGGCTTCATATCACCCGTACCTTGAATTTGGATTAACATACTAGCCTGGGAGCATCCCCATGCACCTGGCAGAAGCAAATGAATATCCTCTCTGGAAGAAGATAACTTTTATCTATCTTAGCCTCAAAACATTTCTACAAACAAGTTTCCAAAAACAATATTCAATATAAATAATAATGAAGAACACAGAAAACAAGACACTCTAAGCAAGTACTTTGAACTTACTGAGGAGGTCCTGGGCTGGTAGTGTGCCTGTGCCAGGACAGGGAAAATTTAATGTAGATCAGTGTTAACTAGTAAAGATAGTTAATCCCTAAGAGGGGTAAGAGGAATCTAAGGGATATGTAAAAATATAGCAGGGGCTTCCCTGGTGGCACAGTGGTTAAGAAACCGCCTACAAATGCAGTGGACACGGGTTCAAGCCCTGGTCCAGGAAGATCCCACATGCCACGGAGCAACTAAGCCCATGTGCCACAAGTACTGAGCCTGCGCTCTAGAGCCCGTGAGCCACAACTACTGAACCCACATGCCAAAACTATTGAGCTTCCGCTCTAGAGCCTGCAACCCACAACTACTGAAGCCTGTGTGCCTAGAGCCCATGCTCTGCAACAAGAGAAGCCACCGCAATGAGAGGCCCGTGCACCGCAACCAAGAGTAGCCCTCACTCGCCACAACTAGAGAAAAGCCCACGTGCAGCAAGAAAGACCCAATGCAGCCAAAATTAAATAAATATTTTTTTTAAAAGAAAGACACTCAGGAATAATTGATAAATAGTGGAAAGGATAAATATTAGGTATTTATTCGAAGGAATAAAATCTTACATAGCATATACTCAGATCACAGGGCAATTGGGTCAAAAGTAAATAACCAAGGAGAAAAACCTAGAAAATTTCCACATGTTTGGCAATTAAGGAAAATGAGAAAATATTTTGAACTGCTAATCAAAATTTCTAGGATACATACCAAGCGCTTCTTAGAAGGAAAGTTATAACCTTAAATGCATATATGAGAAAAAAAAAACTAGAAATTAAAGAAGTAAGCATATAACTCAGAAGTTTAGGAAATAGGACTGTAAAATAAACCCCAAATAAGTGGAAGGTATGAAATACTAAAGAACCAAAATTAATGAAATAGAAAAGAAATACACAACAGGGAAGATCAACAAAGCCAAACATTGGTTCTTTCTAAAGATAAATAAAATTGATAAACTTCAGGTTAGACTGATGGGGGATTGGTGGCAGGAGGGAGTTAACATAGCACGTCTGAGACTTTTATCCCTAGAAAGTTGGCTTGCAAAGTGAGCCCTTGTTCGCTACCTCGGTACTTGGATTTCAGAAGTGTTCCTTCATTTCCAGAACTGATAAAGTGGCTCACGGTGCAAACAATATGGTTTATGCTGAATACCTGCATTTCTTCTGAGAGTCTGGGATTTTGTTATGAGCCAGGCAGGGAGTATCTCTGTGACAAGGTCCCAGGAAAATTCTGGGCACTGAGTCTCTAATGAATTTCCTTGGTAGACAATATTTCACACGTGTTGTCATAACTGATTGCTGGAGGAAATAAATGCATCCTGTGTTACTCCACTGGAAGAAAAGTGACAGGTTTTCTTTGGAATTCACCCCATGTGCCTTTTCCCTTTGCTGATTTTCCTTTATATCTTTTCTCTGTAATAAATCATAGCCAAGAGTACTACTGTTTGCTGAGTACTGTGAGTCCTCCTAGTGAATCATCAAACCTTGGGGTGGTCTTAGAGACCCCCAACACAGTTGTTGGTAGATAGATAGGCAGATAAGAGAGAAGCAACAAATAATTTTAAAATCATGTTTATATTCATGAGATAAATGAATATGTATATGTAATCTTGTTGTTTACTGCCAAAAAAGAAGAAATGTATACTTTAAACCACATTATGGAAATAAAACAAATATAAAAACAGCATTTAAAAAAAAAATTACTGTCACTCAAAAAACAACTCATTTTTTTTCAATTCAATATATGTGATAACTTACCTTTAGTAACTTGATTTCTCGCATAGCAATTTTTTTAACCATTTTGTCATCATCACTTTCTAAGAACTTCTTGATGGCCACAATTCTTCCACTATCTTTATTCCTACACTTCATCACCATTCCATAGCTTCCTTCTCCAACCAATCCTAGGTTCTCATATTTTTCCATTTTAATTAAAAACCAGTAGGAATTTTTCTTGCTGTGGAAACCAAAACATAGAGTTAATTATGTTGAGTATATTAATTTCCTTCACCCTCCCAAAGTAATTCTTCCACACCTGTTTTCCATATTACAGCAGACACTGCATTGATGGCTGTCCTGTGTAATATTTCTGCTTCTAAGTTATGTTTTCAAAATATTCACATACATTTCATAATAGACAAGGCAAATGGAATTGAAGCCATTAACTTCAAATTTAAATTACTAAATGTCATGTTAATGAAATTTTAATATATTTTTAATTAAGATAAAGCAATATTTGAACTATTATACAAAACAATAACAGTTTACTTTAGAAAAAACACAATTCCTGTTCACTTTAAGGTGAAAAAGGCACAACTGAATTTGGTTACAGTGAAGATAAAATTTATTTTTTTACATCAGGTTTAAAAGATCAAAGTTGAGGATCTTTATACACTTTCTAGTCTATTGGGAAAAATATTACCAAGTTAACACTAACAACTTCTGATCAACTATTTTTCTTTACTTTTATTACCATAGTAACTAAATTCCTATATTGAACATATAAAATAATAACAATGACATCACAGTATGTAAGCAGATTTTTAATAATTAAATGTTTGTGTACCAAATACAGTATCTCAAAAATCCTTTTAATGATTAATCACTATAAGTATGATTATTTGAATTTGGTGTTTAGAATTCTTTTACATCCCATTATATGATATTTTCTAGATGAAGGCAATCCTAACAGAATCTTTCTTACTTTACTAATAATTGGTGAAGGACCAGCAATCATTCCACTACATATTTTGGTATAGCAAGAAACTTTTCAGCCCAGATATGGTTAGATTTTAATTCATAAGTTTTGATCGCCATGAAATATAAAAGCTAATAAACTACAACTTCAAAGTTAAATTTATTTTTACAATCTGATTTTGAAATTAAATTCCAGAAGCAAGGAATAAAAAATATTTCTGTTAATCCCAACATGGTTCTAAAAGTTTTGGGAGGAAAAAAATAGTCTATTGGTAACTATATATTCAAATGATGATTCATAGTTGAATTTTTTTTTAACCTGACAATATAAAAACACTCATTCAGGGCTTCCCTGGTGGCGCAGTGGTTGAGAATCCAGCTGCCGATGTAGGAGACACAGGTTCGTGCCCTGGTCCGGGAAGATCCCACATGCCGCGGAGCAACTAAGCCCGTGAGCCATGGCCACTGGGCCTGCGCGTCCGGAGCCTGTGCTCCGCAACGGGAGAGGCCACAACAGTGAGAGGCCCGCGTACCGCAAAAAAATAAAAAATAAATAAAAAATAAAAACATTCATAAAACTTGGAAAGAAAAAAAAATTCTTACCTATAACATTAGTAGTGTACCTACGACAATCTAAAATTAATTTACCCAGGTTGTGAATTGTGATGTTTTCCTTGCTTCCCTATTTGTACACTGATGACAAAGACAAAACAAATACCCTCTTTGTTTTAGCAAACTGTGATAATCCGATGTATACATTTTCAACAGTTTACATTTGACAATTTAGGGGATATATATATATAATAATATAGTATATATAGTTACATATAGTTATATATATATAGTATATATACATGGAAAGTCAGAAGACTGATCTTCGGGAGGGAGAAAATAAATCCCAGTCAATACCAACCCGATTATTCCATTATTTTACTACCAGCTTTGATAGTAGGTTCTACTATAAACTGTTTACAGAACAGTGTCTCTGACACTAACTTTCTATACATTTGACATTTTAACTTCCATTTAACCTCTATTAACTATTTTAAAATAAAATGTCAGTGTTTGAAAAAAAATTCTCAGTGTAATTCTCTCTCTCCTTTAATTTTTTTTTCCTTCTACTAAAACAGCATATTTTATTAAGGACTAGACTTTAGGCTTATCATACCAAGGACAAAAATAGCTGGAATCTATAACCTGGATCATTTCAAAACATTTGCAATTAATGTCCTCAATATTTAGAAGTGCAAAGTGAACACAGTTAAAATTACCTTAAGCGTGTCTAAGAGGTTCTGAAGCATGTCACAAGCTAACATTCTGCAAGTTAACTACTCCAAGTGTATTCTCCAACCAACTGCACATTTGGTCACAGCACACTGAACACACCTGTTTTTTCAAGTGGCACTTCCCACAAATACTTCAAAAGTATTAAGGCTTAAAAAGCCTCTTGTTTCCTGAAACAGTTACTCATAAACCATAACTTCTCATGCCTTCTACTTGGGAATGTTAAGGGTTATACAAACTAAAAGGAAACCTGGCCAATTGGCAATGTGGTAGTTCTGGACATGTGCCATGGAAGTATATGGTTCTCATACTAATAATTTAGATAATAAAAAAATGCTATTTTTTATTTTGTTAAAGACAGGTTGAAATCTCTTATAGATAAAAGAACGAAATAATAGACGCTTTCAAAAGTATTATACTTACTGTTTCTTTTAAATCCTTTGGCGTGGAAATACCCAAAGGTTTTCAACTTGGAGACAAAATTGAGGTGAAATGCATCTCGTTCGCAGGTCTAAAAGATGCTGACTAGCCAACTAGCAATTCTACTGCTGTCGCGATTTCTTCCACAGACACAGTCAGGGGTCCCAGGTGAAGCAGGAAGGGAGGCAGACTGGCCTCAACCCACCGCAAGTTCACACTCAGGACCGCGGGCCGCATGCTGTCGTCGTCAAGGCAACGACCTCACTCTGTCCCCAGGCATAGACACAAAGTCTCCAGAGAGAAAAGGCCGGGGTCTTAATGCGTCCACGGCAGGCACCAATACCTGTTAAGGCCAAGGCCTCTAGGGAAGTTAGCTGGGGTGCTAGGGCACCGCCTCCCAGCTCGTAAGGCGCCCGGTCCCTGGAGTCTGTGAACCTGCTCGGCTCTAGCTAGCCCTGAGTCAAGGCGTTGGCCACCAAGCTCCAAGGGGCGGATCCTCACCCGCCCGGGCCCGCCCCCGAGTGCGCCAAGCCTCCCGTGTTCTGATTGGCTGGGTTCTGTCGTCGAGATCTCTGATTGGCTTAGCGCCAACCACCCATCCAGTTCACCTGGGGCTTGGCTCAGGTTCTGATCACTGATGCGCAGACGCCACCATCAGCACACACCTACCTTCTCAAGTAAGGAAGCACCTTTCTGCCTTCACCGGGAGATCGCTCTTCGCGACTGAGGACAACAGGAGATTCTGGTGCTCACGGAGAGGCTAAAAGTGGTGGTGGTTTTGTAGGATTGGGTGAAAATGGAAGGGGGTGACCGTGCAAAGAGCGAGATGAAGGTTCTTCAAGCTCCTTGGCTGGGCCGGGGAGTGGGCTCTGAAGCCCCTCAACCGGGTAGGTTCGGGCTTGACGGCGATTCGACGCTTCCTTTCCGGTCTGGGTAGTGGGGTCAGTCTGCCAGGTAGGAGATGAGGGTGACAGTTTAGGAGGTGACAAGTAGGCGAGGCAATGTGAAAGTAGGTAAATGATGACATAACTGGCGTTAGAAGGGACCCTGGGGAGGACAGCCTGGGCAATGAAAGTGAGGGAAATACTTGGAGATAACGGAAGGGGAAGAGAGGACATGAATGAAATAAGAGGAAAAGGGCTATGACGGTTGGGGAACTAAAAGACATGAGCAATACTGGCGTATGACAGACAGTCAAATGGGGTGCAGCTGGGGATGTGATGTTTAAGGCACAGACCAACTCAATCCATGATTAGGCAAGACTGGTAGGTCAGAATCATGCACATGCTGAAGTCACACAAGAAACAGGGCTTTCCTCATTTTCAAGGAATTTGGGGTTTAAGCCATACCTCTGCAGTGAGGAAGCCTTAAGCACTCAGTTATTTTCATGTTAAATCATAAAAACTAACCATTTTATAATTTTATTTGGTTTCCGTAATACCATGATCCAGTTAGGAGAGTGTCCTGGATAGCAGGTATTTATACCCATAATCAATATTAAGGTATTAATTCCTTCTTGTATACAAAGAAATAAACATTCTGGTTTATAAATAAGCTTTTGTGAGTTTGCTTAGAATGAATTAACCTTCCAGTGCCAGATCACCTTGATCGAACTGCTTAAAATCCAGTTCCTGAAACTGTAATGAGGACCAGACCTGGGACCTGGATATGGAAAGAATATAATTCTTTAGTGAATGCAAGATGTAATTAGCGCTATCCTTAGGTGTGACCACGTTGGAGGAAGCCATGCCCCATTTCATTATGTCTATAGCCTATAATAGAATGTGATGAACTTCTTTTATATGAGAAGCAGATTCCCTTTTATAAAGTGGCAAATCTGGGTTTGTTAGGCCTGAAGCTTGAGAAGAAGAATGTAAAAATGTTACTTTTGTAACTTTACAAAAATATTCAACAACATAAACATTGTAAAGGTACCTCTAAGCAAAAGGCCCTGAAGTTTAAAATAACCTGTTTATATCCCACAGGCAACCAAAAAGATAAAGACTAAAAAGCTGGATTTGGTGACTAGATAATGCTTGAGAAAACAATTTCAAAAAGAATTGAGTTTGAAAGCCAACTGTAAAGGAGGCATAGGGTATTCAAGAATTACACATCCCTGATAGCCCAGTCCTGCCCCTCAGCCCAGGCCTCCCCCGGGAACCAGGTTGTACCACGTAGGGAAGGGGGATCATTCACATACCTCAGGTAATGGAGGTGTGAGGATGGGGGAAGGGACTGTGCAGATCAAAGGCTGGGGTGTGTGTGTCATGGGGATCTCAAAAGTCTTGAGGATGGGGCTGCTTGGGGGGACGGGGAGGAGGCAACCTGGCAGGAGACAAGTGGGGGACCCAGCCGGGTTGAGCCCCTGGGCCCCAGGTCTGTACAGCATGGTTTGCTATAAAACTCAAATCTTCTGGGGGGCGGGGGCTTGGAGGCAGAGAATTACACATCCTGGGTAAAGTCATCTATTGATACATGTTTGGTGAAGAGGAGGTAGTAGTATGTAGAAGCAGGATTGGGTTATTGTTTATTTTAAAAAGAAATTTTAAACAAGAAAATCTTTGTAGGGAAAAGGAACAGAGAGACAGGGGCTTCAAAGAGGCAAGAAAAGGAATAATTAATGAAAAACCAAGGACAGGTAGTGAAGAGAAGGTAATAAAGTATGAAAAGGACTTAGCCTTGAAGAAGTTTCTAGAAAAGAGGAAAAACAGAAAAGTGTAGGACAGACACATTAGCTGGCTTAGATCTTCTCTGTAAAAAAAATCTCTGCAGAAAAAAAGATAATAGTGAGATTGAGGCTCAAGGATATGTGAGCAGAAATTCCTTGAAATAGGTAGTTATGAAAGAAGACATTTTGATACGAAAGGAATATGAAATAGTAAAATGTGCCCACTTGAGTATGGACACCATGAATTTACAGTGAAACCAACTGACTCTGTTTCATAGACTTGGCATCCATCCTCAGGTTCAAGAATGAAGAAAATAGTATGTAAAGTACTTAGAGAAGTGGTAGTGCAAGGAGATTAAACAAAAAAGTTAAGAAATCAAGGGTGATGGAGAAAGCACAATTGAAATGGTTTGCCGTGGTTCCAGCTAGATCAGAAGACAAATTATGACAAGTTAATAAGCTGAAAATACAGGGGCACTGAGAAAATGGAGCTCATCATAGGCATGAAGAGTAAGTTTAATAAGAGTGAAAAAGGAGAAAAAGTTACTGTCAAAGAAAGCAAGTTGTGAATTTAAGATTTTGGAAATCTTAAAGATGATAATGATGAGCTCTAAAGAGTGGAATGTTTGGCCATTCCTTTGGGTAGCTGAAGTTTATTGAAAAATGTCATTGGAACTGAATTCAAAGAAACTTGAGGTCGCAGTATGAAAAGTCATAAACTTTTCCTAGAAGATCGTAACATGAACAAGTGGGACAATACAGAAAGAGGTTGAGATGTACATTTTGATCACCAAAGGAAGTGAAATGTTCTAAAAATCTAAAGAAAACACTGCGAGTGTATGAGACTGGCAACAAGAAGAAAGCCTGAGAGATGGCAAAGAAACAGAGGTTAAAAAGAGACTAAGGGGCTTCCCTGGTGGCGCAGTGGTTGAGAGTCCGCCTGCCGATGCAGGGGACACGGGTTCGTGCCCCGGTCTGGGAGGATCCCACGTGCCGCGGAGCGGCTGGGCCCGTGAGCCATGGCCGCTGAGCCTGCGCGTCCGGAGCCTGTGCTCCGCAACGGGAGAGGCCACAGCAGTGAGAGGCCCGCGTACCGCAAAAGAAAAAAAAAAAAAAGAGACTAAGGACCATATGACCCAGCAATTCCATTCCTAGGTATAGACCCAAGAAAAATGAAAACATATGTTCATACAAAAACTTGTACATGAATGTTCACTGCAGTACTGAGATTCATATGAATTGATTTCATAGTAGCCAAAAAGTGAAACTCAAATGTCCATCAATTGATGAATGGATAAACTGTGCTATATCCATACAATGGAATATTATTCCCCCTTAAAAAGGAGTAAAGTACTCATAGATGCTACAACATGGATGAATCTTAAAAACAGTATGCTGGGACTTCCCTGGTGGTCCAGTGGTTAAGACTCTGCACTCCCAGTGCAGGGAGCCCTGGTTTGATCCCTGGTCAGGTAACTAGATCCTGCGTGCTGCAACAAAGCCCCCATGTCGCAACTAAAGGAACCCACATGCCACAACTAAGACCTGGCGCAGCCAAATAAATAAATAAATAAATAATTTTTTTAAAAAAAGTATGCTAAGTGAGGGGCTTCCCTGGTGGCGCAGTGGTTGAGAGTCTGCCTGACAGTGCAGGGGACACGGGTTCGAGCCCTGGTCTTGGAGGGTCCCGCATGCCACGGAGCAAGTAAGCCCATGTGCCACAACTACTGAGCCTGCACTCTAGAGCCCATGTGCCACAACTACTGAGCCTGTGTGCCTAGAGCCTGTGCTCCACAATGAGAGGACCCCACTTGCCGCAACTAGAGAAAGCCCGCACGCAGCAATGAAGACCCAACGCAGCCAAAAAAAGAAAAAAGCTAAAAACAGACCTACCATATGACCCTGCAATCCCACTCCCGGGCATATATCCAGAGAAAACCATAATTTGAAACAATATATGCACCCCAGTGTTCACTGTAGCACAATTTACCATAGCCTGCACAAGGAAGCAACCTAAATGTCCATTGACAGAGGAATGGATAAAAAAGCTGTGGTACATATATACAATGGAATGTTACTCAGCCATAAAAAAGAATGAAATAGGGCTTCCCTGGTGGCACAGTGGTTAAGAATCTGCTTGCCAATGCAGGGAACACGGGTTTGAGCTCTGGTCCAGGATGATCCCACATGCCGTGGAGCAACTAAGCTTGTGCGCCACAACCGAGCCTGTGCTCTAGAGCCCGCAAGCCTCAACTACTGAGCCTGCATGCTACAGCTACCGAGCCCACGCACCTTAGAGCCTGTGCTCTGCAACAAGAGAAGCCACTGCGGTGAGAAGCCAGCACACTACAACGAAGAGTAGCCCCCGCTCGCCACAACTAGAGAAAGCCTGTGCACAGCAACGAAGACCCAACACAGCCAAAAATAAATACATTTTTTTTAAAAAATGAAATAATGCCATTTGCAGCAACATGGATGCACCTAGAGATTGTCACACTGAGTGAAGTAACTCAAAGACAAATATCATATGCTATTGCTTATATATGGAACTTTAAAAAATGGTACAAATGAACTTATTTACAGAGTCACAGATGTAGAAAACAAACTCATGGTTACTGGGGGGAAAGCAGGCAGGGGGGAAGGATAAAATGGGAGACTAGGATTGACAAATATACACTACTATATATAAAATCGATAACTAATAAGGACCTATTGTATAGCACAGGGAACTCTTCTCAATACTCTGTAATGGCCTATATGGGAAAAGAATCTAAAAAAGAGTGGATATATGTACATGTATAACTGATACTTTGCTGTACAGCAGAAGCTAACACATTATAAATCAACTATACTGTAATAAAATTTTTTTAAAAACATGGAATACTATGCAGCTGCAAAAAAGAATGAGTAGGCACTTTGTTTACTGATATGGAATGACCTCCATGATATATGGTGAAATAATAAAAGTAATGTGCATTTGTACAGGGGGCCACCATTTATGCCTAAAAAGAAAAAAATGTATATTTGTATTCTCTTGGATATAGAAAGATCTCTGGAAGGGTGTACAAAAAAATTAGATAAAAAATGGTTGCCTCTAGGTAGAATTTTGTGGTGGGGGATGGAGGAAGAAGGCTTTTCACTTACAAAACTACCTTTTGAACTGTATTCCATGTGAAAGTTTTCCTCATTAAAAAAAAAAGTAGGGCTTCCCTGGTGGCGCAGTGGTTGAGAATCCGCCTGCCGATGTAGGAGACACGGGTTCGTGCCCTGGTCCGGGAAGATCCCACATGCCGCGGAGCAACTAAGCCCGTGAGCCATGGCCGCTAGGCCTGCGCGTCCGGAGCCTGTGCCCCGCAACGGGAGAGGCCACAACAGTGAGAGGCCCGCATACCGCAAAAAAAAAAAAAAAAAAAAGTAAAATTTTAATGAAAAAAAAATTAGATTTGGAAAACTAAAGTACAATACACCACTTATTTGGTCAACTTCAGCATACACCATATTTGATCTGTCAGTCACCAACACAGCTATATTGTAACAGTATAAACCTGGGAATCCATTCCTCAAATGTTGAAAAGAGTATACATTCTGTCTGCACTGATAACAAGCCTCTTATAAACTCTCCCTTGATGTTCCCTCTTCCTCTAGCCTCTGCTGCATTCCTGTTCGTATTCATAGCAAAACTACAGAAAAATGTCTGTTCATTTCCTACATCCTGTTCTCTCTTGGGCTTTCATCCTTAGCACTTCACTGGAATAGCTCTTCCCAGAAGTCACTAAGACCTACACAAAGCCATCTGTGGCAGAGACTACTAGCTACTCACAGTAAGCTGGTTCCTTTCTCCTCTATGTATAGCTTGCTTATTTTCTGAAATCTCCGCAGCTAGAGAGGGCCTGCGTGCAGCAATGAAGACCCAACGCAGCCAAAAATACATAAATAAAATTTTTTTTAAAAAAGATGCTCCGTGTTCCTTTTACCTTCCAGCTAGTTGTAATGGAGATGACTATGTGATCCTGAAGCCACACTGTGAAGTTAGTAGAGCCTTCATTCATCTGGGTCCCTAAATGATTAAGTGAGGGGGAGCCAGACTACTGACCTCTTTATGATCACTCCCCCTTTTGTTATATGGGGGGGGAATATTGTGTTTGAGCCATTAGACATTTTGGGGTCTATTTATTTTAGCAGTTAGTCCACCCTAATTAATTCACCACCTTCTTTGACCTCACAGCTGCACGACACAACTTTCTATCCTTTCCAAGACAAATTCTTGAAACTTAGCTTTCCATGACACCAATATTTGCCATATTTTGCCTCTGTTTTTTTTGCATGGTTCTCCTGTTCTAGAACCCTACATGTTGGGAGTGTCAGAGGGCTCAGTCTTCAGCCTCTTCTCTTCTGTACACTCTTCCTAGATGATCTCCTCTAACCCAATAGCTGCAAGGACCTCTGCTGACCAATCACAGCACAGAACTCTCTTCAGAATTCCAAAATCATACCATACTGCTTGACATTTCTTCTTGGATATTCAATTGGCATATGAAACTTAACATGGATATAAGAGAACTGTTGATCTTCCCTCCACATTTCATTCCTGCTCCTTCTCTATCTCAGTAAGAGTACTGCCTTCCACACCAAGTTGCATAAAAATCCTAGGAGTCATCCTTGAAAATTATCTTTCCCTCACATTCAAAATCCAATTCATAATAAAGTGTTGTAGGTTGTATCCCAAATTATCTTATTAACTGACCATTTATCACCATATTCACTGCTCCAACCCTAATCCAAGTGACCATCGACATCACCCAACAGCCCTTCCTGACTGGGTTCCCTGCTAATTCCGATCACATCATTTCCTCGCCCAGATCCCTACAATCCCAGTTCAAGAGTAAAATCCAACTACAAGGCCATCCTCGATTTAGCTGTTACCTATTTCTTGATATCAGCTGCTTATTATTATGGCCACACTGGCATTAATACCCTTGAACACTCCAAGCTCCTTCCAAAACACAGGGTCTCTGCATTTGTTCTATTTGGAATGCTCTTCCTCCTCAAAGCTGCCTTCTCTTCCATTTCAGATCTCAAATGTACCTCGAGGCCTTTCATTACCACCCCCAGTAGTGATTAAGGAACAGCCCCATCTGCAGTTACTATTACATTCCCTACTAGTTCTATCCCTCATCAGCCACGTGCTATTGGAAAAGTAACTAACCCCACTGTGCCTGCATGTATCCTTCTGTAAAATAAATAGTACTCCTCACAGGATTGCTGTTGGAACTAAATGAGGTGGTTTTTTTTTTTTTTTTTGGTACACGGGCCTCTTACTGCCGTGGCCTCTCCGGTTGCAGAGCACAGGCTCCAGATGTGTAGGCTCAGAGGCCATGGCTTACGGGCCCAGCTGCTCCATGGCATGTGGGATCTTCCTGGACCAGGGCACGAACCCGTGTCCCCTACCTACATCGGCAGGTGGACCCTCAACCACTGTGCCACCAGGGAAGCCCAATGAGTTGTATTATGCCCAGGACTAATCAGGACTGAAATTTCTTGTTTGTTGCTTCCCTCCCTCAAAAACTGTAAGTTTCCTGAGGGTAGGCTGTATTTGCTGTATTGCCAGCCAGCACCTAGGGAGATTTCTGGCACATATTAGATGCTAATATTCACTGACTGCTATACAAGTCTTTCTCACTTCCTGCACACATACTGGTTACTTTAGTGCTGTCTTTGAAACATCACTACTCCTTTCTGATAAGCCACCATCACATCTGTTTTCTATTCCAAGTCACTATCCTTGTCACCATACGGCAGGCAGAGCTTTGTTTTTACCTCTCCAAGCTTTAGTTTACCTCCTTAAAAACAAACAATAAATAGATGAACTTAATAGGGTTATCAGATTAAGATATAACATGTGAAATGACAAGCCCTCAACAATTATTCCTTTTTGTCAGCTTAGAGACTCACAGTATTTAATAGCTTTTTGATTTCTGTTCCAAGTCTGTACTCTGCCTCACTGCTTAACGCTGTATTTCCTGAATGTAGTAGTTCCTGAATTAATTTTAGGCGTAATGCTGGAGGCTATTTTCCAATTTTCTGAAATAAAGCCAGGATTAAAATACATTGCAAAGTTTAAACTTTTAGTGCTTAAAACCCATTTTTCCTAAAATCACTCATCTTTTAAAGATCAACTCTTATAGGTAATCCAGTATTTCAAATCATTTCATACTAGTGTAACCATAATAAACTTTCTGAGCTTGTCTCCCTGACTGTAAAATAGATAACTACACCTTAGTTTGCCTAAATATGAAATCAGATGTAAAGCTACCAGCAGTATGATTCACAGTATATCCTCAAATATTGGAGGAAAATCATTTTAGAGATAAAAATGGGTGTAAAAATAAGTATTTTACTGGTTACACTATTTTAAAGTGGAAATATCTGATTTTCATTGATTTGTACGTTTATGCTAACTATTCAGAACTTGAATCATTCTCAGTTCCTTTCAGACACCTAAATTCAGCTGCCAAAAAACAACCTAAATCTATTTCCCTCCCTCAGATATAGTAGTCTTGAACTACCACAACAGCTTCATTTCCATTCTTATCCTACCATCTAGCCTCTACATGGCATATTACTATGCTTAATGCTCTTTAATGGCTTCATACTGCAATTAGAAAGATATCCAAATAAACTGCTTATGCGGGCTAATTACATGATCTAGTCTAGTTCACCTGTTAGCATTTTGCCCCCCTTAACCCAAATCCACCTATCCCAGCTTCTTCTCATTACCCTCTAAGTTTTTCCAATTTTATAAGCTTTACATGTTATCTAGTCCCTCTGAGTGGAGCTGTTATGTTTCACGTCAACTCTAGGCATCTAAAGTTGCCACTCAGTTGCTTTGTTTTATCTTACTTTACATTGCATTTACAACTACTCTTCTCCATTGTAAAGTACATAAGCTCAGAGGGAGACCAACGGACTTGTCTTGCTCATGTATCTTCAACATGAAGAACAGTGGCTGGCACACAGAGGTGCTCAATAAACACCTGATAAACACCATTAAGTGGTCTGTCTTCATTAAAGCAATGTTTAATAGTATAAAGGAAAACACACACACACACACATACACACCAAAGTATACAGATCATCTACAGGTTGAATTGTGGATGTTCATTCTTTTGGAGTCTCTACTTTCTATGATGTACATACCATGCTTTTGTGTTGCCGTAAAATAAAATATACATAAAACTTGCCACTCTATAAACTGTTTTTGAAATTAAAAGGCACAAGTCACAATTACATACCCTCCTATACAGCTTCCTCTTTTCAGGTCCATTTCACACCAAAAGCCAAGAGGGTTCCAATAGCACTCCTGCCTCCCCATCATGAAACCGGTTTCTTTTTTATCAGTAATTTGTTCCACATCACTTTACTTTTCCAATTATGCAAGTGAACAACTTCGGATTCTTAGATACCATCTTTTTTCCTCACCAAGACCTGGCTGTTTTACCCCCTAAGTCTTTCAAATTCTTTAGGTTTCGAACATCACCACTCTAGTCCAAGCTACTACAACCATTCTACTTTCATAGCTCTTGACTGAACTACTACAGCATCCTTTCACCTCGTTTACTCATTACTTAACTCCTTCAATTAACCCAGAGACCCAACTTATTGAACTCCAGAGATTTCAAAGTAGAATTACCTTCCTGTCACTCAACAAAACCTTCAACTTCCTATTGCTCTTGGGATAAGGACCTACCTCCTTATGGTCTGCCCCCTAGCCACCTTCTTAAATATGCAAACACTAACTTTTAGACCTTTTTAACCTGAGAGCAGGGAACCTTGTTCATTTCATCATTTACCAACAGTACCTAGAACAGCACCTGGCACATAGAAGCTCAATAGTTAATGAATTAAATGAGCCAGTGAAAGTTAATCAGAAAAGCATGAACAGATCTTCCTGCAGCCTGAAAAATGGACAGAAGGGAGACAAAGAGAAATATTAAGTAGAACAGATGACACTCCAAACATTTCTAGGTTAAATAGGTCAGAAAAATAGAGATGTTCATTATCAGAGAACCAGGTATGCATATCACTTAGAGAAAACACATTGTTTTGGCCTTTCAAATTTTGAATTACTGAAGGACTTCAAAAGGGGACAAGGCAAAAATGGATTAAAAAAAGAAGTGTTTGAAACACAGAATCGGGAGGCAGTAGAAATTCAACTGAGTAAAAAACAGTATAGGTAACACTTGCTGAGTGCCCAATACATTGTTTCAGGTGCTTTATGTATTAACTCACTGAATCCTCACAATCATCCACCTCATTTTACAAATGAGTTAAACAGGAGCTCAGAAAATGTAACCATTGAATGGTGAAGTTGCCATACAGGGCCAGGCTGTCTCCAAAGCCCTTTTTTTGACCATCACACTATATGGAATCTACTGAATGGACACTATACTGAAGCTAAGGTAGTTCCTGGCCTAAATTAAACCATTCAGAGAAAATTTGTGGGGACGGAGACTGAGGACAGAACAGATGTGTATGTGTGTGTGTGTTGTGTGTTGTGGGGATAATGGTGGTTATGGGGTGATAAAGAGTACAGAAAACAGGAGCAGTTAAAAGAGTATTATTAATGTCACAAAACAAAGCATTCCAAGTAGGCAATCATCTTTATCAAAACTCTTAGGAGGGGGCTTCCCTGGTGGCGCAGTGGTTGAGTCCGCCTGCCAATGCAGGGGACACAGGTTCATGCCCCAGTCCGGGAAGATCCCACATGCCACAGAGCGGCTGGGCCCGTGAGCCATGGCGGCTGAGCCTGAGCGTCCGGAGCCTGTGCTCCGCAACGGGAGAGGCCACAACAGTGAGAGGCCTGTGTACCGCAAAAATAACAAAACAAAAAAACCCCCCCAAAACCCCCCAAAACTCTTAGGAGATCAAGGACAAGAGTAGTAATCTTTCTGTGAATGTTTAATCCTAAACCCACATTTAAAGTATTTTGCCCAGTATTCGGTAATGCTAAAAACAGACTTCATTTTCTATTAATTCTGAAGTATAAGGTGTTTAAATACTACATAGATTGGAAGATTTCAGTCTTTGTCAAAAATACCCAGAAACTTCATTACTTAGGAATTCTGACTTAATTATGCAAATTTCTTAAAAACAATTACTCTCTATATGAACCCACTGAAATCCATCACTAAGGGAAATCTCTTTCAGGACATAATAAATAATTAATTTATCCAGTAATTTAAAATTAATTTAGAATTCTGGCATTAAATTGATCAAGACTTAATAATTAGAAAGTGTTATGAACACAGAATGAAAAATCAAGTTTTCATCTGTAGTTAAATATAAATGATGAGCAAGCTGTCCTAATTTAAAGGAAAAATATGAATATATATCCACTAAATTTTCATTCACTTGATACAAAGACTATATTATATAACACAGTTGAAATGTAGCATCTTGTATGGCTAAAACTTTCAAATATTTTGTTCCATATAAATTTTCCGGACCAAATGATATTTTGCTCCTTCAAATCTGGTTCTGTTTGCAATATAGTGTCACATATACATTTTACCCCTACAGCCATAAATTAGAAGTTATTATACATTATAATTAACATTGAAAGGAATTTAATATACATTTATAAAAATCTTAAGTCTTACTGCCCAGGAGTATTTAAATAATGGTTGTTCTGGCTTTTCTTCAGTACAAACCTGTGAAGACTGATTTAAAGAATCTTCATAAACAGTGTTATGAATATATCAGGAAAAATTCACTTTTATCATCCCTTTTAACAAAGTTCTGAAATTACATATGCCTTATGACTTCACTACTCATTTAAAGTATATATTCATAACTGTGACTATTCTTTCCTTTTAATTATTCCTTTAGAGCTTAACAAATCTATTCTAACTGCTGAACTGGGTCATGTCCTTAACTTCAGATAACCTCAGTCTTCCCATCCCCTTTCTCTTTTCCTTCTGAGATAGCA
Source organism: Kogia breviceps (assembly GCF_026419965.1). Lineage (NCBI taxonomy): Eukaryota > Metazoa > Chordata > Mammalia > Artiodactyla > Physeteridae > Kogia > Kogia breviceps. Next base: position 56,985,306 of record NC_081315.1, read on the forward strand.
ATCCTTTGGAACACCCAAGATTTTAATTAAAAATAAATGTTTACTCGTCTGCTTTACATCATTCTCACCTTCCTTACCACTTATTATTCTGTTCTAACATTCTTTATCTTGTATACCAGCTATCTAACTGAACTGAGATAAGTCTCTAACAATGTTCAAGTCTTACTTAAATGATTTATTTTATATATCAAATTTCACAAATAATAGTTGTTTTAGAATAATTCCTTATTTTTACTTAGGTTGTGTGAAATGAAATTGGGAGAAAATATTCTGGAACAACAAACCTACAGATTAAATTAGGGACATAGATAAATGCTGCAGACATCAGTAGTTTATTGTTTGTTTAGTCCAAACACATTCAAAATGGAAACTCAAAGAATACTTTCCACCTGAAACAATTAAACTAGATACTACTAGCATATAATGCTTAACACATTACAGCAATAAAGATGGTAATCCATTGTCTTCTATACCTACTAAAGCCAAGATGGTAAAGCCAATTTGGTTGCAATAGTGTCATAAGGATAGAATAGAATATTACCATCCAAAAAGAAAAAAAACAAAAAACAAAACAAACAGCAAATAACAGTAATGGTAGATGAATACTTTTACTCTGGTTCACTGAAAAGGGACAAAATGTTAAAAGTCCACAGTACTGCAGGTGAACAATCACCATGTAAACTTCTCCATGTGATGTTTTAATGTTTTACTCATTGTATGTAAAGACTGAAGCTGAATGGCTCTTTGCTTTAATTTTCTATTACACTTAACATATGTCATTACTTTTGGTGCCAGAAGTTTTCATGGGTGGCAGGGCAATATCTTGGATTGGAAATTATATATATATATAATGGGAAGGAGAAAAAAATGAAAGAGGGAAAATATGCTATTAAAAACAAAACACTGACAAGAAACCACTCATTTAAAAGCAGTTTGAATACAGGCTTCAAAACTCAAAAGTAATTTTCTGGTAAGAACTTCAAGTACTATACATCAGAAAGTGTAAAAGTATTTCAAACAGGAAAAAGAATCTTTAACACCCCCAAAATGGAAACTGAGAAATCTGTGTCCCCAAAATATATGCAATAGTGCAAGACTTTTCCTCGAACATGGAAGACCTCATTCAAGGGGGAAGAAAAGGGACAAATTTAATTTTACTTATATCGCCCAGTACATGAAAAACAAAATATGTGCATCATTTGCTAGTTTACTAAACAGCAAACAGTTCCATAATTCAGAACCAGTTTGCTATTATGTCAAGTGCATTTTTTGTTTGTTTTTACTAAGATAGAATGGAGAAGTCTTCCATGCTAACAAGCAGCTTTAAGTGGTCACACTTATTTACCCCACTCCTAGCCTGAAACATCCAGAATCTAGTAGGTACTAAATGCTTCAAGCATAAAACTGGATATCCTTTGTCATACTTGCGGTTTACTGGAACTTGCTATAAAGACAGACAATAATCCAGCAGCTACAAACTTTGCTCACAGAATTGTTTAGAAATTCATGTAAAAATAAAAGATGTCGTCCCAGACTTAAATTCAGAGCCACTCGGGTGCTGACATCAGTTCAAGAATTGTGCAAAATGAATGACAGTTCCCTGCCCCCAAATAGAAAATGCAAACACTTAAGAGCTGCTGTTCTTTTCTCTGAAAATTGCAGTATCCTCACTCCAGGTTTACTTGCCATTTATGGAATCTGACTGCTTTTAAAATGTCACTAAAAATGTACATCAAGTTGATTGACTTTTCCAGCACCTCTCAAGTGATATACTTCAACGTTCACATTCAGGCTAACAGAAAAGTCAACAAGAGACTTACTCAAATAACTGACTTCCTCCTTCCCCCTCCCTCACAAACACACAAGACTCCCTCCCACAGAGAACACAAAGTTGTTAACTGAAGAACAAGGTAAATAATATGCTAGTCAATTTTACTGATTTTAAAGATACTGCAATTTTTATACACTTCAATGATTTTTCAACATTTTGTAGCTGTTTGGCTTTGCAGCACAGCAATTCATACACTATACTGTACAAAATTACCAGCAAGACTGGAATGATGTATTAATAGAAGGCACCATCATGCTTATTACATTACCAGAGAACAAAATACAGTAAAGACAATTTTCACTGTACACAGCTTAAAGAAAGGAAAAGGGGGGAGGAGGAGTGTGTTGAGCAGCCAGCCATCCCTGTACTGAAGAGGGGCAGGTAGAAAAATCTTAGATATGGAGCTACTAAATCTGGTCTAATATTCAAGACCATAGCATTTGAAGTTCTGATTTTTGTTACTTAGTTCATAACTAAATGATTTCCTTCTGGAATATACTCGTAGTCTTGTTAAGGTTTATGTGTACACACGCTGGTCACAGCAAGCAGGTAAAAATGCCCTCATCATTTCACAACTATGCGCTACTGGAAAAAAAGATGAAAGATTTTTTTCCCCTGTTGCCTCCTTTGCAGATGTCAATGTTAATGAGTTCAGAGTACCCATTAGTGCATTTTGATGAGTGCATAACAAGTTTCTGTTGGTTTGTATTTTTGGGGGGAGCCAAGGAAAAAGGCAAGATTCTCCAATTGCACAAATTGCACTATTTGTGTTTCCAACATTAATAGGCAGAAACAGTAACACTTAAACAAAATGTGCAGCAGAGGATTTTTTTTGACTCAAAGGACCTGAATTCAGTTGGGCATGTCCTTTTAAGTTCATTTTGTTGCAGACAGTTTAAGATATGGTCATTTCTCAGTCCTTAATTCTCCAAGTCTAGATTTATAAATTAACAATGCGAATCCTGTTGTAAAACTGGGGAAATAATGTCCACCTCAATTTAACTGATAACCAAAAGATGCTTTTCACATCAAAGAAATGATCAAAAAGGCTGTGTCACATTCCAAAGCCAAAAAAAATTAACAAGAATGCAAACACGATGAATAATGTACCACTGCCAAGACTTTGCCAACAGTGGAGCCTCAGCGACGCTGTCCTGTGAAGCGGCCTTCCATCTGCCCGGTTCCTCTCCCAGAGCCAAGTTTCTGTGCCATGCCACCTCTTGGAGGGGGTCCTCTTCCATCCCGGTCCCGCATCATTCCACCGCCCACTATTCCACGGGGACCACCAGGACCTCGATCATTGCGCCTAATATCCCTGCGATCATCACCACCACCTCGAGTTTCTCGCTCTCTGGCAGCTCTGGTCTTTTTCTCTTCCACATTTAAACGTACTTCCCCTCGAAACATAATTGGCTTTACAAGGGAAGAAAAAATTTTACATGGGCAGGTTAGATAATAATAGTAATGTAGTATCATACATAAGTAAGAAAATCCAGGGAGACAAAAACTTCATAAAATTATCAATATGCAATCTATTCCAACCTTCAATACCAGAGCAAATAATGAAATAAATTTAAAACAATCCATACTTCAGACTTTAAAACTACTAACAAACCTTTATTCTTTGCATAAATACCATTTCATAGTAAACTATTTTTAACTTTACCATTTAAAAAAGACTTTTTAAGTAATACTAAATACAACAGGAATAATAAAGTATTGAATTATGCCCTTTAAGTCACTTACTTTTGCAATTAAGATTCTCTGAACTGGTTCAGAGTCATCAAAAACCACAAAACCAAAATTTGGAAGCTTTCCCCCAACACCCTTGGTATTGATGCGAAGTTCCACAACGTTTCCAAAACCTGTGAAAATATACATTACACCAAGGGTTAAATATCTTAACAGAATATTTTGTGACTTTAATTGTTCAGGATGAAATACCTTAATCTCCTTGATACATTTCAAAACAAAAGCTGCTATACCCAGTGACAATTAAGGTACATTCACTCTTCAAGTTTATTCACTTAAGATGCCAACAAAAACTAGCCTGTTTTGTTATCCTTCTTCATCTTTATTACTCCTTTCAAAAGGGAAGTTACCTACACAGTTTGAGAGACAATGTTATTTTCTATTTCTGACTTGAATTTGCCAAATGAATCCCATTTCCAAATCTAAGACTGATTCATCCAGCTCTTTCTTCTAACCTCTACAGAACCAGGCCAGTCAACACTCAGTACAGTTACTGAGAAACATCTGGTATAACCTTCTACTCCCTTCTGATCAAGGTGATTAGTACCTAGAGATACACATAGTACAGAGAGGTAAATGTTTTTTAAAAAAATCCTCAATACATTATGAAGAGTTCTCTTCTCCTCCTGCTTAATTTTACAATAAAGCAAAATAAACTACTTACTCATGAAGAACTCTTTCAGTTCATTTTCATCAATATCATGTGGCAAGTTACCAACAAAGAGTTGATGACTATCTGGATAGCGAATTATTCTACGGTTATCAGCTTCATTCTGTTCAATATCTCCTCTGCCTGAGAAAAGGAATAGAGCAGATATTAAAGTTTACAATGTCATACAAAAATTAGCTCAAAGCAATGAATGTAAAAAAAAAAAAAAAAAACCTTGATATTCCTGTTTTAGTTTATTTAATAAGATAGTGAGCTCCTTGAACAGAGGTGGAAGTGCCTATTATTAGTAGGTTAGTTAGAAAAAAACATGACACTGACTAGAGATTGCTGAAGTCCCTTCTTCTAGGTCTACTGGTCTGATTATATGAAAGCCAAATATTAGCAGTACAAGTATTCCTCCTTAACCAACTCCTGCCATCACCCAGAAACCAAATAGATTTCAGATAGTGAGGTATACTTGTGCTAAGTAATTGTTTAGTATTTTGAAATTCACAAATCAATCTTTAGTTGTATGAAATTATAGCCAAATCCATAAATTTAATAGCAATAACATCTCATTTATATAGCCTTTTATACACATAAGAGTGCTCTTATATGTATATATATAAAATCATATTTGATCCTCCCAATGACACAAGGAACACAATGAGGCATATAAAGAAAGGCATCACACAGGAAAAATTTGTGTAGTAACTGAATGGTGTAAGAGAAGCTCATGATTTAAGGGTCTCACCCAAGATCATAAACTCAATCAGTGACAAAGCTAGGATAAACCCCAGCTCCCATGACTTCTTAATAATAGCTCATCACTTATTTTACTTTCGTGGGAAAAAAATTACATTTTCTAAATTTGATGTATACTACATCTCCCACCTCCTCCCAAAAGCAATCTAAACATACTTATAGAATTCAAACAGAGGTTCTACATATATTAGCTAACAATGGAAACAAGTCAAAAATCATGGCAACTTACTTAATACCTAAGACAATCAAAATAAGAAGAATCAGGGTGTGCTTATTGTTTATCTGTGAAGAGATAAGAGTGCTAAGTAAGAGAGTAGGTTATTGGCAGCTCGGTTTTGAATTCTTAGAACCAGTGACAATAACCAAATAAAATATGTCTCAAAATTCTTTTATACCTTCAAAATACATGTCTCGGGGCTTCCCTGGTGGCGCAGTGGTTGAGAGTCCGCCTGCTGATGCAGGGGACACGGGTTCGTGCCCCGGTCCGGGAAGATCCCACATGCTGTGGAGCGGCTGGGCCCGTGAGCCATGGCCGCTGGGCCTGCGCGTCCGGAGCCTGTGCTCCGCAATGGGAGAAGCCACAACAGTGAGAGGCCCACATACCACCAAAAAAACATGTCTCTATGGCATGTCAACTAATCTTCCCCTAAAAGTTGTTTTGCCCAGGCTATATTTAGCAGGTTACTTAAGCCTTTAAGCAGTTTGGTACTAAAAGGATTTGCATATAAAACACATTATAATTTTTTAAAATTTTTTAAGTTCAGCCTTCAACTTTTCAGGTGCTAAGTGCTGAAGGCCACAGAAGGGGCTGACTCACCTGGTCTTGGTCCTCTAGGAGGGAAACCAGGTCGTTCTCTAGGTCGCTGTTCACGCACACGAGGTGGCTGAGACTGAACTTCTGGTTTAGCTTCCACTCTCGGCTAAAATACAAGGGAAAAAACACATTATAAAGAAACACATTCCACAGGAGAAAAACAACTAAAGAAACAACCAAGGCATAATGGTCACTTTAAGTTCAGAATATTTTTAACGTAGTGTCCTATATATGTGAAACATAAATTTTTATAAAGATATTCTGTACCAATCTAGGACTGTAGGGTAAATTTTATTTTCTCACTCAAGACTATAACTCACAATAAGCTGCTTTTGATTTACAACCATATTTTTTCAATAAAGTTACATCCACATTGAGATAGCATAAAAGGTAGCACTACAAAATTCAAAACTGCAAGATGAGCCACTCCATGTAAATACATATACAAAATAAAAAGCCATCTTTATCTTAGGAAGACAAGAATATATGACACATCCTTTCTAATTATCTAGTATGCTGCCCTTCAAATTTAATAGTGCTCAGCAATATCTTCTAAACCCCATTCCATAATTTTTTTTAAAAAATCAATATTTTGATAGTTCAAAATAAACAATTTACTGTACTCTAGCATCTAAAACTACTATTTTGAAGTTAAAATGCACATTAAAAAAAAACAAGAGAGGAACATGTTGACATCGTCCTTTAGCTCCTTATTGTTCTTCCTAATGGGGGAGGTGTGCATTTATTTAAGGACTGACCCCAACAATGTTTCTTAACTGATTCTTGGGGGTGGCAGGGGAAGTAATAGTTCATTTTAAGGTACCCTCCAAAGGTTTCTGCTAACTGCTAAATTAAACACATATATTTAAAGTAACTATGCTAAAAACAAAGTGACATCTGCATCTACTATACCTTTTCCTTAATACATTGGCATTTTCAGTATTCCCAACCTCTTCAGGCTGTGTCTATTGCCTAAATATTTATGGTCCGAGGAAGAGACAAAATATATGCACCTGCAAAGGATGCTGAAAACCTTCAGCAGGAATATGAAGAATGTGTCCTCAAATCAGAAGTCTAGTAATTTCAGTCCTATCTTTATGGCTGATCATCTCTGAGTACCTCAGCCCAGGCAGTGGCTCAAACTCTTTCATAATTTATATAACTGGGATATTGTAATTTGCAAGGACACATTTTGATACAAAGAGATATGTTTCTTTCAAAAACAACCATTTATTATAAATAATTCACCCACTGTAACCAAAAGGTATATTATCTCCTACCCTAGCAGTTTTTAACAGATTTGCCTGTCTGCCCCAATTGTTTTCCTTCCATATAGATTTCCCATTTCCCTCAAAATGAAGTTGCTTTCCATGTTCTAGAATTTTGTTAGTTAAAAAAATTTTTTTAACGTTTAATTTTCCCAGGTTTTTAGTATGTATTTATTCCTACAATGACCATATCTTAATTTATTTCTACACCAGATAAAGAACCAAGCACAGTGCCATTAGACATAGATGTTCAGTAACTACTGGTTCATTTAAAATTAAATTACATTTTTAGTTCTCTAACACAAAACATGTAGGATAATAATGTTCTTCTATGCCTGACCAGGGGACCTAAGTTACAGCCCTGAGACCGCTTCTATCTGTGTTTAGAATTTCAGACTACATAATAATTTGACCGAAAATGTGATGCCTGAAAAAGGTAGTTATTTAGAAATTTCACCTAAGTGGGGCAGGGCCTAAAAGCACAACTTACTTCAGTATGAAAGTAAAACAGAATTAAAGGATATTCTCTAACAAAGTCTGATGAAGCTAGTATGTTTAATTAATAAAAATAGCAAATGTACACCTTTTAATTTAAATGTCTCAAAAACCTCGACTCATTCAAACCAAGAAAAAGAATTCTGGCTGACTGATTCAGATTCTTTTCAAAACAGATTACTGAAAAAAATAACTGCAAGTAAAAAAACAAGAAAGTTCTTCATTATCCTTTAAGAATTTAAAATTTAAAAACACAAATTAAAGTAAGTGCCAACATCTTACAAATAATCCATACATTAATTTAGCAACCTTTTAGATATTAGATGATGCCAATATAGGAAAAATGAGACCAAAAAAAAATTATTAAAATTTCTTTCAGTAACTGATTACTGTATGTCAACTAAGCCACCTGTACACTTACAATTCTTCAGGCTCAATTTCATGAAAACTATTTGCTCCAAGGAGGTAAAATAACTAAGATACCACATACTACTTTAAGGCCTTACAATTAATTCCATGCAATCAAAAAGTGTGCTCACATGACAAATTCCACAAATGAAAATCAAATAGAATAAGAAATAAACATGAAACCATCAAATCAACTCAATAGCAGGCAAAACCACAACTAATATGTATTTCAACCACACATAAGCTACTTAAATGAACTAATTGACTTCCAAGAAATTTACCAAGAAATTAACTTACCTACTTCTAAATTAATGCCTACCAATACCCTGGAATTAGATTTAATTCTTTTATTAATAATCTATGCTAAAAGTGTTAAGGCAATGGATACTACACGAAAGTGACAAAATAAAATTGAAGGGTTTATTAAATCAAGTGGAAAAAATCATGAGTCCATTCTAACATAGCTTAAGGAGATCAGAAAGTTCTTTTAAAGTTTAAATTATAAATGTTTAAAATTTTGTTTTAATAAGGGGGTACGTTGGGAAACACAGTCTCTTACAATTTTTTTAAAAACTTAAAAAAAAATCCCCCCCCACCCCGACAAGAAGTTAGGATCTAATATAATGTAATTTAGACATAGCTTAGACATAGCACTCTTCTTTGATGTAAATAGAGATACATTCCCCTCCAAGGGCTAAAGAAACCTATAGGCTTCCATGAGTGTCCAACTGCATAAATTTGAAGCCCTACTATTTTATTTACATAGCTATCTGACCTTGGGTGAAGTACTCTAGCCCTTAATTTACTTATCTGTAAAAGAGTAATAATAACAGTAACCATACTCACAGGGTGGTTGTGAGGATTAGACAAGAATAAATATTAAGTGCTAGTGCTTTGCACAATGCCTGGTGCCACACTAAAGGTGTAAGAGGTATAAGCTACTCTAGCTTTTAACTAGAAGTGAGTTTAAAATAAACGTAGCCAACTCTGAAATCAAGTAACAATCCAAAGGATTCCTAATGCAAATCTGATAAGAAATGAAGCATTTCAAAAAAAAATCCGTAAGTCACTTATTGAGTCTTCAGATGGGTAGAAAAGCAGTCAATACCTGGCAAATTAATTTTCTTCGTTAAGACAGAATTCTAGTTTGTGATCTGAGGTAATTACTCAATATTTCCTGACTATCTAGCTGAAAAAAAAAAAAGGTATCATGAGGTCATGTATTCTATTACGTAGCTGATTATGCTTACAACACCAGAAAGGCTGTCTAATAATTACTAGCTACTTTTGAAATCTCAAAGTTTTACTGTTTAGAGAATATAAAGAGCTATATAAACACAATTTTATGTGCACTAACCATTCTAAATGTAAATTTTCTAGTGGAATGAAGTTTGATTCAAAATGTAGGGGAAAGTATTGGACACCTTTTAACTGTGCCTATTAAGTTTAGAATTTAGTTAATTCTACACTACACCTAATAAACTTATTAGGTAGTCAGTGTCTTATTTTCAATGTTTTTGAAAGCTCTGAAATGGGTAAGATGACAAACAGACAAAAAGCAGAATACTAGAACGATCAGTTAAGGTGAACACTACAGTCATAAGTTGGTACAGGCTTCAATTAAACGGTATGAACCACTTACAGACTGAAAGCTTAGGCAGTGTATTTTTTAGAGTTTTTTCTATTTTTAAAAAACAATGATTCTTAATAATGCCATACTACTTTGTGCCTTTCCAAATTTCTTCCCTAAAATGTTATTGCTAAATAAAATTCTAAATTTTTAAAAAGGATATTCTTTTGGTTATTTTAAGAAGGCTTTTAAATGACAATATATATTGGTAAAACTAACTTAATCTGTATTTGACACACCCAAACCCCAAATACCACCTATGTAGATGATGAATGGAGATTTGGCAATTTAAAGTGGGTGCACTGACATTTAATACAATTTTTTTGTATATTTAATCCATAATTTCTGATTGACTCATTTTAAAAAGTATAAAAAAGATAAGCAATTGGCAATGTAACAAGGATACAATCCAATGTGTTCACAGATTGGTTACCTGTGAGACTGGTGCTTTAACATGGGGTGGAATTCCAGAGGAAGAAACAGTACCACTAGGAGGCAGGTTTTTACTGGTCACTGAAGCCCAGGAGAAAGCCTGCAGGAAATGCAACAAACCTAGACTACTAATCATGGAAAACCACCAACATTCCTATAGGGAAACTTCCAAATATATATTTTCTTTTCATTTCTAAACTATTGTTCTATATTGGAGGACTTCTAAAAGAAAGGCACACACACACATGCCAGTCTATGTGCCAGCTTTCAAAATCTCATTATGCAAGATTATTTGACTGTTTTGTCTGAACTACTAAATAAATCCACAAGCAAGTTCCTATATGCTCTAAGGAGATGAGCAAGTGGCGAACAAAACCACTAACAACGACACATGCTAGAAAAATAAGAACCTAACAGAACCAATTTCTTTCCTCTTTTGGGGGAAGATAACGTGTTGTGATGGTGTCAAGGGGAGAGGGGAAGGATAGGAAAGAAGAAAGTACTAGCTGGAAAGTTTAACAGACATTCACAAATTGAACAAGGAATCTCCTTCTCTCACTAAGCAAATATACTTTAACCTTCTACTTTACAGAAAGATAAAAGGTGTTTTAGATAGGTTTAAATGATACACTATGGGTGTCACTGTTTCCAAGATAGTTTAATTGGTGTAGTAAGGAAATTGTTCCCATTTAAACCAGAAATAACTTGTATGACTTCTCTTAGCAATAGGCCAACTTGTTTTAAGTTGGGAAATTGCATGACTCCTGTTGCATCCGTGTGTAGAGGACTTAATACAGAATGGAAGAGCAACTTTCAGTTTTAGTACATGGACTAGAAGATACTAAACACTGCACACAGACAAGGATTAATCTTAAATTTTACCCTGAGGGGTGTTTTTTAGGGGGTGAAAATACAATAAAATTTCCTCAGAATTACCAAAAAACCCCCCACAGCTTCTTTCATATACATAAAAACAGCATAGCTTACTATTAAACAATTTAAGTAACAGAACAAAGGTCATGCTTCATTAATGGCACCAAATAAGAAAGTGTGACGCTACAGGTCTAGAGTTCCTCTGCGCTAACCTTTGGTGGCTCCTGTGGCAGAGAAACAGGTTCAGCAGGAGGAGGAGAAGTAGACTTCTCCTCTAACTCTTCCAAGTTCTTCTCCTCCACTTGTGGCTTCTGCTCTTCAGTCTTTGTTTCAGATTCTGGCTCAGGTTCAGGTTCATGAGACGATTCTTCCAATGGCTCCTCTATGCCATTACTACAATAAAATATTTTGTTCACTTTTCAGTATGAGTGAAATGATCAATTCAAATAAAAGAAAATTCAGCATTTCTCTAATTTAATGGGCATAACTAGTAATAAGCTGTTTTGAAGCAAAAGTCCATTAAGAACTAGAGGCAAAGGGAATAATAATACTCTCAAGCAGCATTTCTTTAACCTAATTTAAAAACTGGATTACTAAAAATGTTTACTTTAATAGTAACTATAAACAAACCGCATATTCAAAAAATAAAATGCTTACTCTGTGTTGTCCCAAACACAATGCATTATCATCAAATGATCAGTTTTGGGCGAAACCAAGTTCAATTTTTGAATTAAATAAAACAATGCTTTCCATATAGAATTTACTTTGCATATACACAGTAAATTCTCAAATGCTAGTTTCACAGCTTTGGCAAAATTTACTTTCAACAATAATTCTCGGAACAAAAACCAGCTTGCAACTACATTATAGTTTAGACCAAATTTGGCTTTGCAGACACTATTCTTACGTCACAGGGTGAGCTTCATAGTAACCACTGTTAGCATTTTCTTGCACAGGTTCTGGAGATGGTTGCCTTTCTTCTTGTTCCTCTTCTACTTCATCTTCTGATTCTGAAAATACATAACATACCACATCTCGTTTTAAGAGGCTTTAATACACAATTTGATATACATATTTTTAATGTTTAAAGAAGTCATATGATATTTCTTACAAAAGCACTTAATTGCAATATTCCTTGTTCTCAAACTGAAGAGCAAGCAAGACGAATTTTGGAATTTACTCTATTTTTTAAAAAGTTCTATTAGTAACAGGGAAGGGTAGGAAAAAATGCTATTAAAGTCATAACTCAGTTTCCTTTGTCACATCGATTCAATGGAGGAATAATGGTAAAGAAAAGGAAACAAGCTGATGTATACCAACGGAAGATCAATTAAATAATTATGGTATAGTAAAAAAAAAAAAAAAAAAAAAAAAAACAACAACACAACCAGCCAACAAAGATATATTAAGTGAAAAAAAAGCAAGCATTGAGCCAGTGTACTTCCACTTTTATAAAAGTACTGGTCAGTACAGAATACAACAAAATACAACAAAATTCTATAATAGGCACCAAACTCTTGGTTATCTATAGAGGATGAGATTGAGGGAAATTTTTTCACTTCCTATGTATGATTTTTATATAATTTCATATAATGAACTATTTCTTTCATAACAACAAGAACAAAAAGAAGAAAAGAGAGTTTGACTCAGTTACAACAGAGGCAAATTTCTTTAGTTTCACACTTTCCATGTCCTTAAAGAGTACCGATACTGACAAAACCCTTGTATCTTCAAAGTAACCTCACCTTCATCAAGTTCTGGTTCTGAATCACCAAATACTTCATCTTCATAACGAAACATATCATTGTGAACATAAAACTTATTTGGAACAGATCCCTATAGGAAAACAACATCCAAATATTCCATAAATACCCATAAATGTGGTTATTACATAAAAAGAACAAATAAACACAATTTCTATTTTAATAATACAGAAATGATACAGACTGAAGATAATTTTCCAAAGTTGAACATGCTATGATGTTAATATAAAGTAAATTACAGAAGATCACTCAAGGAATACTGAAACTCAAGAAATGGCTACTCAATATAAAAGAACCAGGACCAATTAATGAACAGAATTTTTCCATTTTGTTTAACATGTAACCTATTAAATAACAACATACTTTTAATATTATTTCTATAATCTTAATCATCTATTTACACATTAGTATCAGGATCTCATTTTTACTTCTGAATGGTCAAAGCACACACACAAAGCTCAAATAAATTAATCAACAGGTCCAATACAGATTTCTCAAAAATAGCTACATGCATACCTATACCTGTAAGAAGAAACTCTGGCCACTTCAAGCAACTAGTAACAGTAAAATGAAATCACATAAGTGAAAATTAATTGAAATGAAAACTTACTTCAGGAGCCAGAACAAAGGTTTGCATAAACTTCCTCTCTGGCTGTCCACTATTAGACAGCAAACCCATGACCTGGACCACTACTCCATCACTCAAGGTTGCATGAGCATCCACATGACGAATTTTAGTATGACATTCGCTGAAGTTCAGAGATAATACTTTGTGGTGTATATCCTTTATTAGGAGAAGAAGGTGGGGTGGAAATACAAACTCATGATACTGCATTACCTATTCAATACTACAGACTTTGATTTCCTAGCAACTCTAGAATATTAACTGCCTCATTTGAATCCACTCCACCATGCTATGCATTACTGACAGACTGATGTTCCTAGAACCACTAGTTTCAACATGTCACCTCTGTATACAAGAAATCACAATGGCTGCCTCATATTATAGGCTTTGTGCAGCTTTCTCCCACTGTTCCGTATTATTAGTCATTCACTCCTTGACCTCGTACCTAACTTTACTGCTTGTCTGCTGATGCCATTTCTCCTACTTTCAATTTCCGCGTTTGGTAAGGCCAAATCCTATCATTCAGAGTCTACTGGAAGTCCCACATCCTCTACAAAGTCATAAGGAGTACATACTCCTATGCACTCCTGTAATGTAAGGTTTAGCCCACATTTCTATAAATGTTATACACTGTCTCAACTATTTCATGTATAAAATACACCAAGGATATTAAAATGTTCCATTTTCTCTTTTGTATCCATGCCAGTGTAATACCCGTGCTTCATACAAAATTGATGTTTGTTAAGAACTCAAAGCACGTTCGATGATTACTGTAACATAATTTTAGTATAGCTGATTACATTCAAGAAGAAATCCATGGGCACAAGAAGCTATTTTCCAAATCTCTATCTTACCTCAAAAAAAACCTAGAGTAATCTAAAATGCATATGAAATTGATACTTACATTTTGGCCATAAACTGCCTCCTGGGGCTTTCCACTAGCATCTACTCCACCATGAACATAAGAAGAATTCCTGCCATAAAACCTGTAAAACCAATGATAATGACTGACATTCAGTTGTGAAGAGAAGTGTAAGAGGCAGTAGAGTTCTGGTGTCAAACAGACCTAGTTTCCAGGTCTGGCTCTGTCACTCATTAGCTATGTAATCTTGAGACTTACACTCCTCAAAGTTCAGTTTCCTTGGTTATAAAACAGAACAAGAGGGGCTTCCCTGGTGGCGCAGTGGTTGAGAATCCGCCTGCCGATGCAGGGGACACGGGTTCATGCCCCGGTCCGGGAAGATCCCACATGCCATGGAGCGGCTGGGCCCGTGAGCCATGGCCACTGAGCCTGCGCATCCGGAGCCTGTGCTCCGCAACGGGAGAGGCCACAGCAGTGAGAGTCCCACGTACTGGGGGAAAAAAAAAAAAAAAAAGGAAAAAACAATGGAGGGGCATAATGCAAAGTAACACTTTAGAATGCCCAGCATGATTATAAAGAGAACCTATAGATAAAAGAGTAAGTCCTTTTAACAGTCTTTCCCACATGAAGTGACAATGGTATATTTATCCTTAACTCACTTGGCTAGTGTGTTCTACAACAAATGCTTGCAGAGCTTAATGCTTACAAAGGTCTCACTTATCTTCCACCTGTTAAAATAAACCAGGTAGAACAAAAATTATAAATACTACTCATAATATAAACCAATTTTATTTCAATCTCTGGGAAAAAAGAACCTTACAGATGTCCAACTCTTGCCAAAATAGTAAACAAGGCTACTGTTGCTGTTTTACCAAGGAATACTATCTTGTGGATCAATCAGAAGGAATTTTCACAAGTATGATCACTTAACTGATTCATTTCCTAACATTGCTACAGACAACTCAAAATAAAAAAACCAAAAAAAACACAAAAAACAAACAGAAGCCTGTGATTTCAATAAAGACTAGAACCCATTAGTTGGTCAAGTCTCTGGTTTTTATAAATAAATGAAATATAAAATACCAAGAGTATGTAATTGTGTATATGTGTGTGATGTGTACAGATGTGAATGTGTTATATAATGGGATATAATGTGAGGTGTTTTTCTTACTGTAGATTTGAGTCAAAAAAACTTGAAAAAGACTGGTTTTAAGCCATCAGACTGTTAAAATACTGGGCGTGCTTTGCAAAGGTACTGTCAGGACATAAAACAGGAAAGACAAAATTTATATATAGTCATATTCAAGAAAACAAAACCAAATAAAAATATCAAATATGCAATTAAAATTTACCTGTGTAAATATTCTGGAGCTTTATTCAGCAAAGTATAATATTGCCTCACAAACTCCCGCCCTACAAGCAGCGGACTGGGCTTCTCCATAACCATTTCTTTGCTGCACAATGTCAAATGCTAAGGGAGCAAACATAAGAATAATAACTATTAAAAGTCATCTTTGTTAAATTCCATGAGGTAAATCTTCTCAGCCATTCAAATGAAAGTAAAGAAAATATCATTTATTAAAAAATAACTACAACAGCAAAATAATAAATTCCAAACAACTACTGATAGTCTCCAACATCTGCCATCTCCCCTTTGTCTCTATTTCTTGATCTCCCTATCCTTCAATACAGGGGAAAGTAGCATAGTTCTCTTTCTAATTCCCAAGAGTCCAGCGCTGTCTCAGACTAGAGGCACCATAATAAAGTCTTCCCACTCATAGTATCTTTTTCCTTTGGGGACCATTATCTCCTACATTCTTGGATTCCAACAGTTTATTTTTGAAAACTAGGCAGAGGGCACAAATCAGGACTCAGTGATTACATTTATCATAGACAGTACTGATTTTTGTCTTCTTTGTACTCTCTCCTTCTAGGGATTAATTTCACTGTTTTCAAAATGATAATGATTATGATTAAAAATCAGCAATAACCTCAACACTCAGATAATGGTTTTTTACATTTGGTGTATGTCTTTCCAACCTTTCTTGCTATTAATTACCTAACCACATGCCAGGCACTGTTTACGGTAAATGAGATAACCTAGTGAACAAGACTCTAGCCCTCAGGAGTATATAGTCTGTCATGGAATACAGACAAGCAAACAGGGAACAAAATAGGTTCAGTGCTATGATAAAATATCTCTAAGCCCAAAATCTCAAAGATAAGGTCAAGGAAAGCAAGTACAAAATAAAAATAGAAACACAACCTTTCATCATTTAAAGTAAATGATTTATATGTTTATAGCCCTTCAAATAGTAAAAATTATAACATTAGAAATTGGAGAAAGGGGAAGAGAAAAAAAATTTTGAATATTACCTGTTTAAATACATATATATATACACTATATAAATGTGTATCTACTGGGTAAATCAGTTTAAATTCCTGTTAACAAATAAATTTCAACGTAGGTTTCCTTTTCTTTTTCTTTTTGGCCGCATCACGTGGCTTGCAGGATCTTGGTTCCCTGACCAGAGATCGAACCCACACCCTAGGCACTGAAAGCGCGGAGTCCTAACCACTGGACCACCAGGAAATTCCCTCAAAGTAGGTTTCCTTTAAGCAAAAAATTTCACAAAGATAGCCCACCATAATCATTACAATTGTGATGCTGTTTTTAATAAAAATCAGATACCAGCCATAATGGAGCCTACAGATAAAACTACAATGCTAGTGACTCCCAACTCAACTTTTACATAATGCTCTATCAGGTTCCCCGTTTCTCCTTTTTCAACTGTCTTGCAACTCTCATTCGATATTAAAAAAAAAATGTGTTTACATTTTTATATAACTCCTAACTCCTTTCAAAAATAATTAACTGCTTCCAGTGGTAGGGTCTGGGGAAGGCACACTGGCAAGAAGCCCTTGAAGCAGCCCAAGAAGCAGGCCAAGGAGATGGAAGAGGACGGTAAGGCTTTCAAGCAGTAACAAAAAAAGGAGCAGAAGATGCTGGAGCTAAAAGTGAAGGCCGTGGGGAAGGGTCCCGGGCCACAGGCGGAATTAGGAACTCTGGCAAAAACTAAGCTGCTTTTTATGCCTCAGATGATGGTGACCCTTACTTCCATTGCTGCTTAAACACCTGAATTCTCTTCCATAACATCTGTTGCCACCACTAGCTAGAACGAAGGGTTGTCTTGGAGCCTGTGGCACATTTTTTTTCTTGAATGTTCATACAGTGGCTCATCTCTTCAGTTCATCCTTAGCCACGAGGTCAAAGTAAACCCATCCCAGAATCCTGCCAGTCTGCTCTTCAACCTTTGTTCTACCTTGAATTCTGTACCACCTACAATCAAACCAACTCATTAAAAAAAAAAAAAAGTTAATCCACAAAGTAGAATCAGATACTGTCATTGCAGGTGCCATTAGTTTCCCCCAAACCGAAAAACCTCCAATAAGGATGAACAAATTCTAATGCATAAAAGGACTCTCAGGACTTCCTTGGTGGCACAGAGTTTAAGAATCTGCCTGCCAATGCAGTGGACACCGGTTAAAGCCCTGGTCCGGGAAGATCCCACATGTCGTGGAGCAACTAATTCCGTGCGCCACAACTACTGAGCCTGCGCTCTAGAGCCCATGAGGGGCAACTACTGAAGCCCACGTGCCTAGAGCCCGTGCTCCACAACAAGAGAAGCCACTGACAAGTCCACATGCCACAACTAGAGAAAGCCTGTGCGCAGCAATGAAGACCCAACGCAGCCAAAAATAAATAAATTATTAAAAAACAAAAAGAACTCTCATTTGCTACATTTAAAGTAATGAAGCAGGGGACTTCCCTGGTGGGACAGCGGTTAAGAATCCACCTGCCAATGAAGGGGACACAGGTTCCAGCCCTGGCCCTGGAAGATCCCACATGGCCCAGAGCAACTAAGCCTGTGTGCTACAACTACTGAGCCTGCACTCTAGAGCCCATGAGCTGCAACTCCTGAGCCTGTGTGCCGCAACTACTGAAGCCCGCACACTTAAGAGCCTGTGCTCTGCAACAGAAGCCACCGCAATGAGAAGTCCATGCACCGCAACGAAGAGTAGTCCCCGATCGCTACAACTAGAGAAAGCCTGCCCACGCACAGCAATGAAGACCCAACACAGCCAAAAATAAATAAATTTATAAATAAATTAAATTTTTTAAAAAATTAAAATTAATCAATGAAGCAAAGAAACAGTATTTTTATTTTGAATGATGGGGAAGGTTGAAGAACAGTAGACTCACCTAGTAAAATTTTATAAAATAACAAAAATGTGGAAATTTTACACATTTAAATACTGTAACAACTGATTTAAGCTGTGGGAAGATACTAACTTACCCTCTGAATAAAATAATTATGTACAAAATAATTTTTGTTCAAATGGTTAATGACAAAAATACTATTAGGGATTGTTTCTAGGTTTGGGGATTCTTGTGTTTACTTCTTTTTGTGCCCAATTCCCAAATTTTCTACAATGAGACTGTCATTTACCCCAATTTCCTATCACATTTATAAAGTACATATTCACCTACCATTTTTGTCACCTACGTATAACCAAAGTGAAAAAAAAAAAGGTATCAATTACACATATCAATGTCAGAGAAAGGTCAAAATACACTAGAATTACTGTAACAAAGTTCGGGAGAGGTTTCACATTGCCCACTACCTATACAGTCACTAAAGTTGATGGCCATAAGGCCATGATATCAATTTAGATCAGAGAGACAGGCAAAGGAGATAGGCAGTGGAGGTAACTTTTACTTGATTACTCAATAAATTATTATTTATTCAAAAAAGGTTAACTTGAAAAGTGAACTTCAAATGGTGAACAAGATAAGGCAGTGCTAATCTAGTAAAAGCTTAAACAAATAGCTATACATAAGAGGCTATGCAGAGTACACTTTTTTTAAGTTACGGGAGGCTCCCACAGGGAATGATAAAATGAAATGAAGATGAGGATGGTGTTTCAGTTAACTGCACTAACTTAAATGTAACTTACAGATCAGTTACTTGTTTAACTGATTTAGTGACTCAATTTAGAGGGCTAAAATATAATTGATTGATGGAAGTCAACTCCATTAAACAGAAAGTAAAAGTACAGAAGGGGAAAAAGCAACTTCACTGACTTACCTACTTTTAACAACAGGTTAATTTATGTATTCTACAGAAACAACTGCCATCTTCCAGTTTTCTCCCCTGGACTAGGGACATTTATGTACAGCAAAGAACTCAAGTCACAGGTAAGCAATTTCTGGGACTTGGGTACTTCTATATATATATGTGTGTGTGTGTGTATATATATATACATACACAGATATATAAATACACACGCACACACCTCTGAACATGAAAGGAACACACACCTCTGAACATGAAAGTAAGAAGTTTTAACTATCTAAGGCCATGAAAAAGTCATGACCTTTTTGGATCTTATTTCTTTTTTTTTTTTTTTTTTCTTTTTGCGGTATGCGGGCCTCTCACTGCTGTGGCCTCTCCCGTCGCGGAGCACAGGCTCCGGACGCGCAGGCCTAGCGGCCATGGCTCACGGGCTTAGTTGCTCCGCGGCATGTGGGATCTTCCCGGACCAGGGCACGAACCCGTGACCCCTGCATCGGCAGGCGGATTCTCAACCACTGCGCCACCAGGGAAGCCCAGGATCTTATTTCTTAATTCACAAATTGAGAAGCGATCTCTGGTCAAGTCTACAAGACTATACAGTTCAACAAAGATAGCCAAGATTTAAGGACACTTATGTACAAAAAGAATCTTCAGAGACTATTGGCCTCTAGCACCTTCAAAGATAAGAGCAATTATCATTTAACATGTTTTTACAGAAAGTGAAATTCCACGTATTAAGCCCTGCTTCCCCACAAAACACTTGAATATGTGGAGACTGCTGTCAAACTGGGATGTACAATGTACTCTTCCTGTCAGTTAAAAGCAATATCAATTCTATTTATTCATTGAGATACCAACATGATTATATCTGACTTTCCTTACTATTTACAGAGCTTCAACTACTTCAGAGGTCATTCATTCACTAACTCTGCCCGTAATTCCTGTGTATCTTAATCAACATCCTTTTATTCCTCTCTTTTAAAAAATAAATTTATTTATTTATTTATTTATGGCTGTGTTGGGTCTTTGTTGCTGTGCACGGGCTTTCTCTAGTTGCGGTGAGCAGGCTTCTCATTGTGGTGGCTTCTCTTCATGCGGAGCACAGGATTCAGTAGTTGTAGCACGTGGGCTCAGTAGTTGTGGCTTGTGGGCTCTAGAGCTCAGGCTCAGCAGTTGTGGGCGCACGCGCTTAGTTGCTCCGTGGCATGTGGGATCTTCCTGGGCCAGGGCCCGAACCCGTGTCCCCTGCACTGGCAGGCGGATTCTTAACCACTGTGTCACCAGGGAAGCCCCTCATTCCTGTCTCTTAAAATGTTTTCTCCTCTCCATTTGCCTAGACTAATTTCTGAAGCATATCTACTACTCCAGCTCTCATGGGAAACTGCTCTATTATCAACTGTCACCATCTTTTCTGAACCTCTTTATGTCCATTGAGAGGCGAATGGAGGAGAGGAAGAAACTAACACTATAAACACAAATCCAAGATAAGCAAAGAAAGTCACAGTGTGCTTCATATCCTACAACATGCTCAAATTTCCTCAATTTCAAGATATCCTTTAAAAAAGTTATCACCCTCTTTCTCTTCTTTCCTTGACCAAAGCTTCAGCTTTTAGGTAAACATTTAGGGTTTTTGTTTGTTCTTTAATTAAAAATCACTAATATAATGGGGCTCCCCCCAAAACAAACAATCTCAGGCTACATGAATATGGATGTAATGTCTAAAATGGACTGACAGTTCTGTTCTAATATGCATAAATTAAATACTGGTTGAACAGTGAATGGAAATTACAGGAAGGTAGATTTAGCTTCAATATAATGCAAGAATAACCAGAACAGAGCTACTTCAAGAATAGCCATTGAAGGTATTTATTCCAGAGATTAAACAATTTAGCAGAAACGTAGTAAAATAATACATCCAACAAATGCATTCATTTGGGCCCAGCTAAAATACTGTTCTCCTGAAAATCTTTCCCAGTTTCTGAATAGAATACAATTGTCTTTCCCCTGAATTCTCAAAGTACTTTGGCCCTTTATCATGGCACTTTATTAATCATATTCTGCGGACTTCCCTGGTGGAGCAGTGGTTAAGAATCTGCCTGCCAATGCAGGGAATATGGGTTTGATCCCTGGGCCGGGAAGATCATACATGCCGCAGAGTAAATAAGCCCATGCGCTGCAGCAACTACTGAGCCCGCCTGCCTGGAGCCCATGCTCCGCAACAAGATGCCCACGCACTGCAACAAAGGCCCAGTGCAGCCAAAAATTAAAATTTAAAAAAAAAATCATATTCTGACCTAAATTACTAACTGTGCATCTTAGTCTTCCCCTTCTCTACTCCCCTCTCAAATATTATAATCTAAGTTCTCCCTTAAATGTAATTCTCTGAAAATTTACAATTCCCAAAAATCCAACAACCTCAGTCTTCTACCTGTCTACACTATCACTGTTGCTCACCTCCTCCTGTTTCTAGAGTTCTACCATGAGGCAACTTTCCTTCTCATCAAAATGCAGAAGTTCTCAAGGTTTGTCTTCTAATGTGGCAATTTCAGATTGTCAAATGGCTTCAGCTCTCAGATACACCTAAATTTATATGTAGTCTCTGCCATGAACTCAAATTTGACATTTTTAACCCCTTGCTGAATACCCACATATGAACTCATAGGTAACCCAATATATGCACCCTCCCCTATAGAGAGAAAGCAGTTTCCTTATTTTTGTTAATGGTGCCACCATCTTGTTTGAAAGCTCAGTCCTAAGTGACTTTCCCTCTTTAAGCTTCAAACTGCAAAATCTAGACAACTGGAACATTTCTTGGCATTTGTCCCATCCTGTCTGTTCCCACTGAATTCAGATCCTTTCAGTTCTTCCTCAAAAGTCTTCCAAACTTCTGTATCATGTGTAGCATACACTGTATACAGTAAAATCCAAACACCTGCATTCAGTTTTAAGTATAAGGCCTTCCATTGAAATCCAGTCTGAGACATACAAGGCCCTAACCAACATTTCAAATTTATCTTCCATTACACTTCTCACTCTCTAAACAAATTCTATGCTCTAAGAATATTATACCACTTACCATCATTACTCTAGGCCATTGTCTTACTTCATTCAACACAGGCTGGGTAAATAGGTGGGACAACACAAATTCATTCAAGATTTACTGAATACCTACTATATATATGCCAGATTCTATTCATGGAAAAACAAAGGTGAACATGTCAGACTTGATCTGCCGCTTGGGAGATAGAATTCCTAAACACAATTATCTAATATGATAAATGCTACAGCCCTACCACAAAGAATGTACCACCTGTATTGGAACAGGAGTAGAAATCTGACATGTACAAAATGAGGAAGTGAGTATTTCAAGCCAGAGCTAAAAGAGAAAAGAGTTTTTAGGAGATGACTGTCTCCTCAAAACCACAAAATGCTTCTTCATGCACTTTTCAAAAACCTACTAAAGATCCTATCCCAACCTTACCTGGCTTTCTTAGCTAGGTCCCTCAGGCAGGATCAATTATTTCTTCTCTCAGTACTACATATATCTTCTTTGGCTCTTTTTATTAACATATTTAGTCCTAGTAATTAATATGTGTGCCTGTCCACAGGCACACCCCTCTCCTATTTGGAAGACTCCTTTAACTTAATGCTGAGCATAAGCCTAGCAGTGTTATGCTTCCAGGAGATGCTCAAGAGATAATCTTTGCAGCATCTACCATTACTTTGTACATAAAAGGATTAAAAAAAATTTGTTGAACAAATCTGTGATACTAAAGACCTCTTAAGGGAAGTCCCTGGTGATCCAGTGATTAGGACTCTGCACTTCCACTGCAGGGGGCATGGGTTCGATCCCTGGTTGGGAAACTAAGATCCAGCATTTCATGTGGTGGGACCATTAAAAAAAGACCTCTTAAGTAGCCTACCAAAATACAAAGGTATTTCAACAGTTAATGAATAAAGCTCCTACAAAAGATGTAATGTACAACATGATAAAATATAATTAACACTGCTGTATGTTATATATGTAAAGTTGTTAAGAAAGTAAATCCAAAGAGTTCTCATCACAAAAATTTTTCTATTTCTTTAATTTTGTATCTATCTGAGAGGATGGTGTTCAAAACTTATTGCGATAATCATTTCACGATGTATGTCAAATCATCATGCTGTACACAAACTTATATAGTGCTATGTCAATTTTATCTCAATAAAACTGAAAGGGAAAAAAAGCTCATATGGGGGAATGCTAATGAATAAACAATTAAATCATTAATCGTGTAATTCCAAAATATTTTTAAAGTCAGTCTTCTACACTCTAGTTCTTATTTATATGTAAGTGTATATACATGTACACAGTCATTTAAGTGAACACATACTACTGCAATATGAAGTTAAGAGTTTTGAGATTAACTAAAGGTCCAAACAAAACAAGTAATGTGGGGCTTCCCTGGTGGCGCAGTGGTTGAGAGCCCGCCTGCCGATGCAGGGGACACGGGTTCGTGCCCCGGTCCGGGAAGATCCCATGTGCCGCGGAGCGGCTGGGCCCGTGAGCCATGGCCGCTGAGCCTGCGTGTCTGGAGCCTGTGCTTCGCAATGGGAGAGGCCACAACAGTGAGAGGCCCGCATATCACAAAAAAAAAAAAAAAAAAAAACAAGTAATGCAGCTTTAGCACAAGTAATTCTAAGAACTTTTAGAGATAAATCTAAAAAATTTAGCATTACAGTAGAGCCACACAATACAGTCAATTTATTTTCAAAGGTACCAAAGTAATTCTCTTTTCAACAAAATGATTTTGGAACAACTTGATGTCTACATGTTAAAACAAAAGGAAGTTTGACTCATACTTTGTACCATATACAAAAATTACCCCGAAATGGACCATGGACCCACATGTAAAACCTAACTCTAGGCTTCTAGGAAAAAGGACAGGAAAAAAACCTTAACCTTAGGTTAAGTAAATATTTTAGATAAGACACAAAAAGAAAAAATTTTTAAAAACTGACAAATTGGGCTTTTATCAAATGTAAAACGTCTGCTCAAAGTCATCAAGAAAATAGCAAGCTACAGTATGAAAGAAAGTATTTGTAGAATACATATCCAATAAAGGATTTATTCCCAGAAGACAGGCGTCTCCTAACTTAATAAGAAATCCAGATTTAAAGATCTGAATATTCAGTCCACATCAAGATATACAGATGGCAAATAAACATGAAAAGATGCTCAACGTCAATAATCATTCAAAATTACAAATTAAAACCATGATGACACACCACTAAATACCTTTAATGGCTAACATTAAAATCTAAAAATACTAAGTGCTTGCAAGGATGGGAAAAGTTGGCAGGAACCAAAAAATAGTATAGTCACTTTGGAAAACAGTATGTCAGTTTCTCATAAAATTAAACATACATGTATATTACCCATCAATCCCACTCCTTTATCTAAAAGAAATGAAGTATATGTCCACACAGAGACCTGTATGTTGTTTGCAGCAGCTTTATTAATAAACACTCAAAACCTGGAAACAACAAAATGACCATTAGCCAAGTGAATGAACAAACTGTGGTAAATCCAAATAATCAAATACTTGGCAATAAAAAGAACCTGATATATGCAACAGCATGAATGAGTTTCCAAAATATTACCTAAAGATAAAGTTAATGCTGTATGATTCTACTGATGTCAGTCTACAAAAATGAAAACTCTAGGGCTAAATCAGATCAGGGGCTAGAGACAGAAGGGAAGGAAATATATCTTGATTGCAGTGGTGGTTTCATGACTGTGTATGTGTATCCAAAATCATACAACTGAACACATGAAAAGACCAGTTTTTACTGATCGTAACTTATTCCTCAATTTAAAATATTTAGCAATACAATTATGCTTTATATTAATCATTTCACAAACATTTATGGAGAATCTACCACATACCAAGCACTTATTTGTAAGGTACCCTGAAATTGACAATATTCAACAGTTCAAAAAACACAGTTTATTCAGTCTTTCATCTATTATATTAACAAAAATGAAAATGACTGATAATATCCAGGACTGTTAAAGGGGTGGGGGAAAGAGGCTCTTTCAAATACAGTGTTGGTGGAAATATAGTTACAACCTTTTGGAGATGTAATTTTGCAGTTTTAATCAAATTAATTTAAAATGAACACATATAACCAGTAATCCCACTTCTTAGACATGTTACAAAGAAATATGTGCACAATTGCACAAAGTTATAAAAATAGACAAAAAGTATTCTCCACAAATCCCATCTTTGGAAAAAAGGCATGATACAAAAAGAAATATACAAGATAATATGTGTTGTGGGTCTACGGGAAAAAAAAAAACTACATACCAATTCACACCACCACTGGTAAACTATTTACTATACTGTCTGAATACTACAAAGACTATATATGTATTTTGTAATTTTAAAAAACACTTTAAAATTTTCATTTACTTTCTGATAACCATCTAACAGATACATGTTATTAGTTAGAAAAAATGGCTCTAGAATAAAGGTCAAAAGTGTGAAAATTCATTTAGCACTACAAGCAAAGCAAAAAAGTAATCTGACATTATGCCTACAACATTAGTGACAATTTATGGTTAAAGTCTGAGTGTGCTTAAATACTACCAACTAATTGAAGATAAAATTGAGGAGGTGGAGATGGGAGGAACAGTGATAAAGATACCATGCTGGAATTTAAAATCAGCAGCTACACAGAGAAACAAAAACTTACTGCCTAGATCCTACGGTGCACTCTCGAATTTTGTTGTTTCCAAGAGGTAATTTAAAAAAACATTTGATATGCTTACCTGATATAGTACTATTTTTTTCTGATAACCTAATATTAAATTAATGGTCTTAAAAACAAAAAAGTAACGGTCTTACAAACAAAAATACAATACAATGAACCTCAACTGTGAAACATCAGTTCATATGCAATCATTAAAATATTGTCAGACTATAAAACCATAGAAAAAAAAGCAGTATAAAATTTGCAACTAAGATATGATTTCAATAATATGAAGGCAATGTATGCACTTGAACAAGAAAATGAAATTAATTCCTTAGATCTACTACTGCAAAATAATTATCAGAGCAGATTACAATACAAAAAAGGTTATCCAAGTGAAGTAATTTTGTATTCCATTAATTCTTTTTAATCTTAGGAATCTCTGAAATGGCACCTCTATTCTATATTAAGTAATAAAATAGCTATATCTACATAGGATCATAAACTCTAGTTATACTAAACTGTTAACCCTAAACACCTGGCTGCAACCACCACCACTATATATAAGCATCAAAACGCACAATCAAAAATTCACTCTTCAAGAAGCCTGGAATGTTCTGACCAACATCTATAACGAGTGATGAGAACTGCAGTACCTTTGGCTCAAGCAGCTGGGGGGGAGGTGGGTAGGATTTCACTTATTGCAAATTACTTACATGAAATTTCATGTCAATTTGGTGGCTATTTTAATAACTGGGAAAAAAACGTGCAAAATGAAAACTGCTGAGAAGTTGAGACACCATGTTGTCTTAAAAAAAAAAAATCAAGAAACCAAAAGAAAATGACATTTTGAAAAACAGAAAAAAACTGTACAAAAAATTTTTCAGTACTGTACGGTTAGATGTAGTACTTTATCTTGCTTTCTATAAAAAGAGTAAGATCCTAGTAACAGGATGCAGCTCTCTTACCAGAAACTATGTTACCAAAGGCTATGTCTATGCTAGGACAACTTGTCTCTACTATTGGATACTTACCCCTTTCTCTCTAGAGCCCCTCACTCATGGCTGGTTTCACACTAGTCAGGCCCAGGCCCATTCTGACTGAACCATGGACTGTAAGATCCATTTTTGACAGCTAACCTCATATTAAAACTGAAACCTTTGGAAATTCCAGATGGTCTTTGTTTAAAATGACTTTACCAATCAAAAGAGCACTGCAGGGCTTCCCTGGTGGCACAGTGGTTAAGAATCCACCTACTGGGACTTCCCCGGTGGTCCAGTGGTTAAGACTCTGCCTTCCAATGCAGGAGGCGTGGGTTAAATCCCTGGTTGGGGAACTAAGATCCCACATGCCATGGGGTGCAGCCAAAAACAAAAACAAACAAACAAAAAAGAATCCGCCTGCCAATGCAGGGGACACGGGTTCGAGCCCTGGTCTGGGAAGATCCCACATGCCACGGAGCAACTGAACAACTAAGTCCGTGCACCTAGAGCCCGTGCTCTGCAGCAAGAGAAGCCACCGCAAGGAGAAGCCGCGCACCACAACGAAGAGTAGCCCCCGCTCACCACAACTAGAGAAAGCCCGCGTGCAGCAACGAAGACCCAATGCAGCCAAAAATAAATAAATTAATTTTTTTAAAAAGAGCAATGCATATCTATCTAGAACAGCAACCTTCAATTTGTTGTGGCACACCACAGAATGAAAGCATCACAAACAAGATCTAAGCACCAGTCACAGAATTAAAAGGTAGCTGTGGATTAAGCTTTTTCTCTCCTCAGGCCCCAAAGGTAAGGAGGCAAGTTTTGAAGTTCAGAAGCTATTAAAAGTGATCAAGCATTAAAGAAATGGAAATGCCGCTCCACGAAAATTAAAGCGTGTATTTATATTATGCTTTAAGGTTTAACAAGTAACTAAACATTCCTTTACCTCCTTGAAATAGATAGGATATTAGCTTCATTTACAGAAAAGGAAACCATGATGTTTTGAGAGCCTAAGGAAACGAGTTCAAGGTCCCTCAGTTATAGTGAGAGAGAGGATTTGAAATCAGGTCTCCTCCCTTTAGTGATATTTTCATTACACCTGCTTAAGAACCACCGCTTATGAAGAACCATCAAGGATGCAAGAATATAAAAAAATTTAAAGTCTAACTATTAGCTTATTTGATACTGAAGGGAGGAGCCAAAATGCAGAAAACAGTAACATAACAGGAAATCCAACAGTCATCCTAGCATACTACAATAGTGTATCAACATAGGGTAAAATATCTAGAAATTAAGTTAAAAATAAGCTGAGAAACAGCAGTCAAGAAACTGATTCTATTGTTTCTGAAGCCAGTCCAGAGTTCTGGGAGATAGAACTTGTTTGTTCTGTCAGCCCTTAAATGTTTCCCAGTGGAGAGTTAAGTTTGTCAATTAAATTCTACTGAATTTAAATTCAAAAACCACCTAATTTGTAACTATCAAAACCAGCCTTGAAGTCATTCCTCACCTCCATACGCACTCAGTATAAAATACGTGGGAAAAAGTCTTATTTAAAACAACCTAGAAAATCCTGATAACAGGCAAACAGCAATAATTCTTCAGGACAAGGAAACTGTTAACCTAAAGACACTATTGGTATTCATAGATTTTCAGTAACTGATACGGAGATTTTCATTTTTGATCTCATAAATGAAATATGGATAATATATCCTACTACCAAGAGTGCCAATCCTATTCAAACTCAAGAGCTGTGTGCTAACAACTCAACTGCTCACCTGCTAACTAAACACTCACTCAATACAACTATCAAATTATTAAAGACTTATTTTCTTCTCCTTCCATTTTTGATCCCCATCCACCCCACAAGCATTCTGGTTCTTTCCACTTGCTACTTGTTCATCACTGACAAACATGTCAACCTCTGAATATTCAGCAACCTGAACCATAACAGCTCTTAAATAGTAAACAATCCATTTGAGGTCCTTATCCTCGCTACAATTCGTGGACAACCTTTCAGAATTAAACAGCCTCTAGTGATTAAATCATAACACAAGGATACACATGAATAAACCTAAATATTTAAGAAAATGGGAAGATAATATCATCAAAGAAACAACGCATAATTCAGTACTAAGAATTTGAAACTAATCATACCGTCTATTTTTTGAGACCAGGAATTCTGGACATCAAAAGGACCACTGGATACTAATAGGGTCAACTGTTTAGAAACTGTTCACATGCCTAAGGCTATATTAACTGCCAAATATGGAGTTGGACAAGGAATTCCCATCTTCTTCCCCTGTAGCATACGGGGCTCCCCTAACTGCAGTTAATTCACAGATCCAAGTACATGCAATGCTAACATTTGGAAGACTAGCACGAGGTGTTAAGACCAGTATTTTAACCCAAGTTATTATCACAACAATCATACGGGGGAAAAAAGGGAACAACTTTGCTATTATTCCAGCTTCGGTGCACGTGGGTTCTGTGGGGTTTTGTTTGTGCTTGATTTTTAAGAGAGCAAAGGTACTGCCCCTCCAAAAAAAAAAAAATCTGTTAAGAAAGTAGGCACACATTGGAGGGAAAAAATTGATCTATGCGGAAAATTGTAGATGCATATCTATACTCGCCCCAAAGCGGCACAGGGCCATCTTAAGAAATCTGCCTTTAGAGAGGCAGGTAAAATTCGATCAGATTCAACTAACAATATTAACACAATCTACGGACGCTACGTTCCTCCCCTTGACTATCCTTCCCACCCTCCCCAAGAAGACATGGGGGAAGAGGAAGAAACCCACTCCCCAAAGCACTCAAACATCTCTTCTACTCCTGGGTTAGCAAGAGATCGCCTACATAAAAAGAGCACGGAGAAGGTGTACGTTATATACAGCCCGGGTTTCCCAGCTCCTTCGGGATAAACCCGCGGGGGGGGTCAGGGACCGCAGAACACCAGGTACTAGGTAAGCAAAGCGAAGGCTGCCTTCAGACCCGGATTCTGTTTCCGTGCACCGAAATGGTGCCCGGAGGCCGCTACTTTCGCATCTGCGTCGCTTCTGCCTCCGCCGACACAGCCTCTTTTCCCCTCCCCCACGGGCGGGGCGGCGGCGGCCTCCCCACTGCCAGGGAACCGGGAATAAGAGCCGCAAGGGTCTGGGACGAGGCTGGTGGGCTCCGCACCCGAAACATCCTCTCGGGAAAGCCCATTCCCCAACGTCCCGTCCGAAGCCTCCATCGGCGCGCCTTTGGGAGCAACTGCGTCCCCTTTCCTAGCTCGCCACCTCATCCCCAACCAACCCCGGCCCCACCTGTGCCCCCGGAGCCCTCCGTCCGCACAACGCGCACCAGTCACCTCCCTCCCCACGCGGCCTCCCATCCCTCACCTGAGGAAAAGGCTCGGCTTCTCTCTCGCACACACAGCAGCGTAGGCAGCCGGCAAGAACAATGTCTCTCTCTGCAGCTACACCTCCGACACCGGAGCGCATGTACTGGACGGTTGCCTCCAACCGCGACGCGCGACGGGAATGTCCCCTTCCGACCACCACACCGACCGCCCTTCCCGGCCCCCATACACACCTCCAACCAACAGCGGCGGCGGGTACGTCGCGCGGAGGTCAGCGGGAAAGTCGCCGAGGACCGGCTGCAACGGATTCTTCTCGCTCACCGCCCTCTCCCTCCTCCGACAAACCTCAAACCTCGGAAACCGGAGAGCCACGAGCTTGTTCCCCTCACAACCACCTCTTCCCAGGCACCAGGCACTGCGGCGAACGACAAGGAACACGGACGTCCCGCCCCCTTTGCCACCGCCCCCTCTTATTGTTTTACCCCTGCCGAAAGGGCTGGGGGACCCCCCAGCACGGCTTCAGCCAATCACGCATTTCCTCCGCGAGCTGGACCCAACCTTCTCGCGTCCCTCTGCGGAGCACGCGCAGAACGCCGCCGCGCTCACGTACTCGCGCCCGGAAAGCCGGGAACCGGAACCGGCGTGAAGCCGGGGCGAGAGTCCGCTGATTTGACGTCACAAGGAGGCTGCCTTTCTCCTGCCCCAAGGATCCGGCCTCTTCGCCCTTCGAGAACGCACCCGAACAGGAGCCGGGTCGCTGCAGCGCTGTGCCTTCTGCGCTGTCTTTTGGGGACTGATTTTTCTGGTCCTTTTATGTTAATTAAGAGGAAGGGTATTTTAGGGATTTTTTTTTTCTCTCTGAACTAGGTGTCTGCAGGTTGCTGCTCTAGAGGAGAGTAAAAATGCAGCCAGTGGTTTCAGCTGCTTGCACGCTAAACTCAGCCTAGGAAATGGAGGTTTTTAAGCTCCACTGAGAAGTTCAAAATCGTTCAACGCTATATTATGGGGCCTACTGGGTGCTAAGTACTGGGATGTAGAAAAAATAGGACGTGGCCTCCACAGAGAGAAAAAACAGTTCAATTTCTTTGTATGCTGTTTAGCGTTAGGCGTTGCTAAATACATACTAAGCATTTTACATGCTAAAGCAGCTAAAAGCTGAAATCCCAGGAGATATCATGATTACAGACCTGTCCTACATCTAGGCCCAGATTGGCTGAAGGGGCATAGCTGGGAAAACACTAGACACTGACTCTCATGACCTTGATTCATGGAAAAAGCCACATCTTACAGTCAAGGAAGCCACTTTGCACCTTAGTTCTGCCATTGTTTCTCAGTGACTATCAAGACAGCTGAGGAATTTTGGAAGGAAGGGCTGAGGAAATGGTGAAAGGAATAAAAGGCAATTAGGAAAGGAAATGCCCATAGAAGAAACAAAACTAAGGCATATACATTTCACCAGTTTTCTTAACAATTCTTTTAGAGTAACTTTAAAGTATTTTTCTCGTGTGAAAACTGAGGTTTACGGGGCATTTGAACCTCCAAAATCTACACTACTTTTAACTTATGCTGCTTAATCACATTTTGTTATATGTAAAATATATGGGCAGACTATCACTCTTATGAATGAACTTGACATGTTTTTCCTTAAAGTATCATAATACATTACATGAAAACTGCCCTTCAAATCTAATGCTTATGTGCCAGCCACTCTTCTGTTTTGTTTAATCCTCACAATAACCCTATAAAGTAGTTAGGATTTTTATGCTAATTTTACACAGGAGGAAACTAAGGCTTAGAGAGGTCGAGTTAACTTGCCCAAGGTCACACAACTACTACTCTGGTGGAGCTGGGATTCAAACACAAGCAGTCTGCGCCTTTACACTCTATGCTATGGAATATTCTCCTTGTATTAATTGTCACAACTTACTTATCTCTTCTGTTGATTGCCATTTCTGCTGTTTCCAGTGTGAAGCTCTTATGCACAATGCTGTTATTCCTCACCAAGTACAAAAATTTCTCTAGAGCAGTGATTCTCAGAAACTAACATGCATTAGAATCACCTGGAAAGCTTGTTAAAACACAATGCTGGGCCCCCTCCCAGGGTTTCTGATTCAGCAAGTCTCTGTTGAGGCCTGAGAATCCGCATTTCTAACAAGTTCCCAGATGCTGCTGCTGCTCTAGGACTGACACTTTGAAAACCACTGATCTACACCATGGCTTGGCAAACGTATACTGTTAGGGACAGACAGTAAATATTTTAGGACTTGAGAGCCATAAATGGTCTTTGTTACATATCCAACCCACGCACCCCATTTTTAAATCCTTCAAAAATGTATTAATAAAAGAAATATTCTTAGTTCTGGGGCTATATAAAAACAGGCCTCAGACAACCCCTGTCCGAGGGTACATATCAATAGGTGGAGTTACTGGGAAAAACGACTTCATTATTATCTTCAATTTTATTAAAATACCCAAAACTGTTTTCCTAAGTAGTTATTTTTACTTCCTAAATGTCTCAAGTCCGTGCCCTCTAAATACTTCTCCATACTTATAGCTTCTGCCCAGGTTCAGGACCCTTTTATCTTTCCAGAATGACTGCAATAACCTCCTAAGGAATCTTCCTGCCCTACAAATATAACCTCCATTAAATACCCCCTCCCGTGACAGACAATAAGGCAGGGAGAGAAGTAGGAATGTATTCATTCAGTGGCTCAAGCCAAAAACTTTTAAGTCACCCTTGACTCTGTCTCACACCACACAGCAAATCACCAGTAAATTTCTGTTCCCTCTACCTTCAACATTTATTCTAGATTAAACACTTAGCACTATTACTGCTATTATTATTATTCCCACAGCAACCAGATCCTTTATAGCTATAAATCAGATGACATTCTCGAAACCCTCCAAAGGCAACACAATAAAATCCCAAGTCCTTACCGTGCAAGGCATCCCATCCCTAATTTAGTTCTTACCATTACTTCTTTTCTTACTCCTTCTTCTCTTATACACCTCAGCCCTTTCCTTTGACATTTCACATCCCCACCCCAATGTATATCCTAGATGTGAACCTTTATCAAAAGTTTGTGAAAAATCAAAATAAACTGCATCTACTGATTTCCCCAAGTACGCATACTGAAATATCTCACTCAGGCATTCTAAAGGTGAGTCAGGCATGATTTTCCCTTACACAAACTACCCTTCATAGAATTTCAGTTAACTTTATACTGCTTAAATAGTCTACTAGCTTGTCTAAGCTGTATTCTGTGGTTATTTTGTAATCTCCCTATATTATATATTTCCTAGGTTCTTTTCTAGGTTGTTTTTTATAAATAGTGTAACTCAAATGATAACCTACAGGTTGTCTGGCAGAGTGTCCACTCAATGATAGCTTCCAGGATTCATTCATTCATTCCTCGATTCATTTATTCAGTGGCCACCACTGAGTGCCAAAGTATCAAGCAGAGCGCTAGGCTCAGGATGAGACAAAAATAATCAAAACATAGTGTCTTCAAGGAACTGGGAGAAAGGGAGAGAAAGAAAGCAAGAGGAGAAAAGAGAAAAACAAGAAGATAGGGAGAGAGACATGGGAAAAGAGGGAGCGGGAGGGTCGGAGAACGACAGGCGGGAGGCAATGACAAAACTGAAGAGAAGTTTGTACTTCTCCTTCATAACCTTAATTGAATGTTTGAATTTATAATTTAATATCTGATATTTCCCCTCTCGTACACATACACACACACACACACACCCTGAAAGTTCCACAAAGGGATACTATTTGTCTCTCCGATCCAGCCCCTGATCCTGGCTCACTGAAAATGCTCCCTAAACTGCTTCATAAATTGGCTGACGGACCACTGTGAGGGAGGGCACCACAGTCTCCCTCGTGGGCTTCTAGTATTTTTGATATTTTTACCCTGACTTCTAGAACAGTATATGATTTGTTTAGTTTTATTCTTTCTTGATGAATAATAATAGTTTTTAGACTGCAGATTTTCCCTTGCCTATAGTTTAGGCCCCATCCCATAGGTTTTATTCACTACTATTGTATCCTAAATAGTTTGGAAGTATAGTATTTCTCCTTTGATTCAGTTATGGTTTAGAGGGAGTTGAGATTGTCTACATAGTTTGGATTTTTAAATTTAAACTTTGTATTTTTACTTGTTTTAGTGCTTGTAGTCTGAGCGTGGCATGTACATTTCTGTGCTTTGTGGAATTTGTTGTGATTTTCCTTTGTGGCCTAATATAGGTACAATTTTTGTAAGTTGTCTATAAAACTCTAGTCTATTGAAATCTTCTTTTACTGTCATTTAGTTTCTTTTTTATCCTTCCAATCGTTTATACAGTGCTTTTTTTACCTTTTTATTTTGAAATAATTTCATAGATCCTAAAAGGTTGCAAAAATAATAAATGAATTCCCATTGCCTACATTCCTCAAATGTTAATATTTACTACATTTGCTTTATCATTCTCATTCATTCTCTCTCTCTCTCTGGCTTTTCTCCTGTAGGCTGTCAATTCCCCAAGGACACATTTCAACTATTTTTGCCTCATCCTGTGCCTAGTACTGTGTTTGATACACTGGCACTCAGTGGCGGCTACTGAATGAACAAATCCAGGCGTTTCAAAAAAACCAGTAAGTGGTTATTATGGATACCCTGTCAGACAACTGGTAGATTGTCATGTGACCTCCATCCATAAAAAAGCATCTAGAAGAGGCTCTAGTTGCAATTGTCTTTGGACATGATATCCCTTTACCCCTAAACACTTCAGTGTGTATTTCTTAAAAGACAGGACATTTACTTCTATATCCACAATACAGTTATCAAAATCAGGAATTAACATTTTTACAGTACTATAATCTACAGACACTCAAATTTCATCAACTGTCCAACTAATATCAAAAGGAAAAAATTGTTTTCTGGTCCAGGATACAATTCAGGATTACAAATGAATCTAGTTATCATGCCACCTTAGTATTCTGTAGTCCAAAGTTTTTTCTCAGTCTTTCTTCTTTCATGACCTTGATATTTTTAAAGAGTACAGGACAATTATTTTAAAGAATGCCCCTGAATTTGGTAACCTCTGTTGTTTCCTGATATTTAGATCTAGATTATGCATTTTTGGCAAAAATACCAGAGAAGTACTGTTCTGTCCTCAGTGCATCATATGGAGGCACGTGATGTCCATGTGTCCTATTACTGGTGATGTTCCCTTCACGGTTAATGCGGTGTCTGACAGGATTCTCCACTATACAGTTCTGTTTTTCCCTTTGTAATTACTAAGTATCTTGTGTAGTCTGGTACTTTGAAACTGTGTACATAACCCATTTATCATGATAGTTTCACCCAGTTTTAGCAGCCATTGACGATTCTTGGCCGAATCAGTTTTTGTTATGGTGGCTACCTAATTGTGATTTTTCTAATTCCATCATTCTTTCCACATTTATCAGCTGCAATTCTACTATAAGAAAGACCTTTTCTCCTTTCTCATTAAAAAAAAATCTTTTATTTATATCAGTGTGAACTCATGGATTTCTATCTGATCACCATTAATATCAACATTTATTTTCATGCTCACATTGTCCCCATTTGGCCCATGGCCCACCAAGTTAGCTCTCATGCATTATATAATTTAATTGTGCATTATTTATTACAAAAAATTGAACTAAGATATCTTTTCAAACAGTGAAAAAGAACAAAAAGTGACAAGGGCCTAAGAGAAGACAGTGGCAAGTAGAAAAGAAATTTATAAGTATATAGGTGGCAAAAGTGTGATGATTAACTAGGTATGGGGAGTAAGGGAGAAGTCTAGGATAGGATGCTTTGCTGGTTTTGTCTGGCTGACAAAAGAGCCACTGGTAATATTCACTAAGAAGGGGACTACAGAACTTTGGTAGTTTTCTATCCATATGCTTGTATAAAATATTATACTAGTTACTTCATCCAATACTTTCTGATCTAATGCCACTTTAGAAAGATCTCTGACCACTGAATCTAAAGGAGCCTCAGTCACTCTCCATCTCTTACTAGGCTCTACGTCTGTTAATAGCACCTAGCACTACCTGACATTATATTTATCCTTTGATGGGTTTGTTTGTTTGTTTGTTTATTTATTTATTTATTTATTGTTGCGGCATGCAGACTTCTTAGTTGCGGCCTGCAGACTCTGAGTTGCAGCATGCATGTAGGATCTAGTTCCCTGACCAGGGATTGAATCTGGGCCCCCTGCATTGGGAGCTTGGAGTCTTAGCCACTGGACCACCAGGGAAATCCCATGAAGGGTTTTTTAAAATTTTTGGCCTCTCCAATAAACCAAGTTCCATAAGAGCTCAGATTTTTTCTGTTTTGTTCAATGCTATATCTCTGCCACAAAGAAGACAATCAAAATCAATTAGTAAATAAATAAATGTTTGTGTGTGTGTGTTTGTGTGTGTAGGGGGGCAGAGAGAGAGAGATATGATCATAACTAAACATTGCTTTGCAGGATACTACTTTTTTTCTCTTAAAAAAGAGAACATCATTTTATGTTAGTACGTAGTAGTTCTACTTAATTTTTTTTCCAATGGTTACATAGGTGGGGAATGACATCCTAAACTTAGAGGCAATATACTAAATTATAAAGAAAGTTATGAGAATGTAATCAAAATAAATACAAGCTATGTAATTGCACATTTCTGCCACAAATTTGAATCAAAGGACTAGCAAAACTTGATAAGAAATCAGTATGAAAACCTAATCAATAAACATGCAAAGTATGTTCCATTTATAGAAAAAAAGACATAACATTAAACATATATGAAGAGCTGTTAAATGGAAACAATGGCAAACCATAAACAAACTGGCAAATATTTTAAAATGAAAACATCCAACATGCAAAAAAAAAAAAAGCTCCTTTGTAGACTTCTGTTGCAAGTAAACATTAATTCATCCTTTTAAAAAAGCAATTTGGCAAGATATATCAAAAGCTTTAAAATGTTTGTGCTTTTTGAGTCAATAATTCTACTTCTGGGTATTTATCCCTCTTAAGATATGCCCAAGAAATTCACTGTGATGTTATTTATTTATTATCATTTAAAAACTGGAGGAATCTTAAATATCCAATAATAGTGAATGGTTAAATAAACTATGACACATATCCTTGACACATATACATCAAAATTTATAGATTTAAATATTTAAGAATATATTTTTATGTTACATATTTATATTTCAATCTTAACATGTTTATGAATCAATCTTAAGTTTAAAATACGGTTGATAGTTTTTTTTACAAAAAAAAAAAAAAAGGAAAAGAATCAGATCCAATCACCATTAGCAGGTGAATTTTTTTTTTTTTTTTTTTTGTTTGCGCTACTCGGGCCTCTCACTGTTGTGGCTTCTCCCGTTGCGGAGCACAGGCTCCGGACGCGCAGGCTCAGCGGCCATGGCTCACGGGCCCAGCCGCTCCGCGGCATGTGGGATCTTCCCGAACCAGGGCACGAACCCGTATCCCCTGCATCGGCAGGCGGACTCTCAACCACTGCACCACCAGGGAAGCCCAGCAGGTGAATTTTTAAAAAGAAAATCATTAGAAATATGTTAACTGATTCCTGATTATTATTATAGATTTCAGCATAAAATAATTTTCTGACATTCTACTTTAAAAGGCTTTTCCTCTATACTCTCTCATTTGACCATTTTCAACCTTACTGGATCTTAAAGAATCAACCAATACCACTACCACCATTTTGCTGATCATGTAGGTGTTTAAGGGATGACTTTACATGCATGTTTAAGGGCTATGCACGCTATATAAGTAAGGTAGGACTCAAAACTATGAAGACTGGCATTGGAAGGGAGTCAAATCCAAATCCTTCAAGGATATTCATTTTTCTTAGTGTCTTTACTCATCACAATTTTATTTATTTATTTTTTTTTGGTACGCGGGCCTCTCACTGTTGTGGCCTCTCCCATTGCGGAGCGCAGGCTCCGGACGCGCAGGCTCAGCGGCCATGGCTCACGGGCCCAGCCGCTCCGCGGCACGTGGGATCTTCCCGGACCGGGGCACGAACCCGTGTCCCCTGCATCGGCAGGCGGATTCTCAACCACTGCGCCACCGGGGAAGCCCAACTCATCACAATTTTAACCTTTCAAGACTTACATAACATTTAACCTTTTGAGACATGCATTACAAATGTCCTGTACCTGCTACCAATTCAGTTACTAAGGATTATGCTGCCAGCAGTGAAGTCTGGGCTCTGGAGCCAGGCTGCCTGGATTTGCATTCCAGCTTCATCTCATCACTTATTAAATGTATTACCTGGGTATATTTCCTAGGTATATTACTTTGGGCAGGATGCTTAACTTTTCTGTGCTTCAGTGTTTCTCATCTGTAAAATGGGGACAATAATATCTACCTTATTAGGGTACTGTAAAGATTAGATTAGTTAATAGAAGTAAAACATTTATACCATGCCTGGCACATGGTAAATGCTCAATAAACAACAGCACTTCATGTTTGGTGCTTGAAAAGGTATATGCACCATTTGCTTTCAACTGATTCCTTTTTCACTGACTGCTTGCTGCTTTGCTTGGAAGTAACAACTTACAGTTGTATATAGCAGTTTTTAGTTTTCAGAACACTTTCAAACACATTATCTCATTTCACTTTCACAGGCAATTCACAAACTAGGTAAGCTGCACAAGGCTAAAAGTGGCCAATTTAGAAAGAGACCCCAGAGTCCCCCATGGCTTATGCCACTATACCATATCCCACCACTAAATGATGAACCTCCTTAGCCTTAGAGCAAATATTCCTAATTGAAAACCTGTTACTGAGAATTTCAGGGCTGTCTAGGTATAGCTGGCTCTTTACAAAGCTTTTTGATGCAACGAGAAACCTACTCCCAGGAGTAGGATGAACCCATTCCTTTCAGAGCAGGCAGGGAGAAAGACTATAACGGCCTGAAGAAAGAATCAAATGTTCATTTCTCCTGAAGTCTTTCCATCCATTATCTTTGTGAGACTGGGACAGGTAGGGTCTAAAGAGATATTCTTCCTCTTCATTTGGGCGTTTTATGTGAAAATGTCACACATCCAGAAAGGTACATAAAACACTTGCACAGCCTGCCTATTTGTTGTTAAATATAAAATGTAAATAAATGAATGACTGCTATGGGTGGTGGATTTTAGCAATGTAGCTGGTTTTGATCTTATCTATTAAAATCTTCAAGTAGGGGAGATTCTAAAAACTCCCAAGCTTGAGAGAATAAAGATTGCAAACTCTGAGATGACTTCTTCAGAACTGAGACAAAAATCTCATCATAAATCAACACCCAAAGAATTAGGTTTGGGATTACAAAAGTAACCCACCCTGAATAATGGTTTGTAAGTTCTAATGGTTTCTACCCACTGCTCAGAAAGTTATGATGACAGCTAAAATCACCTCAGGCTAAGTGATCTAAGAGATAACAGTAAGTCTGGCAATGTAACAAGCAAAGATAATACAAATAAAAGAGAAGTCATCTGCCCTGAGTTGCCAGGAGTCCAGAAAATGATGGCTTTGGAAAGAAGCTTCATCAACATTTATCTTGCACTGTTCAGGGTAGACTATATTTGGCAGACATCTAGCCATCCCAGGGCTACAGCTTGTGTTTAATCCTTCAGGCCTTACAGTCTGGATATGAGATGCCTTGAGGTTATCCAATTCTCACTAAGCACTCTGACCCACAGGAGGGGCCCTGGTCAGGATATTCTATTTATTGACAAGGCATATCTCCCTCTGTGAAATGGCATTCTGGGGTCGTTAATCAGTCTCCAATGGATTAAGTTAGTGTCAACTCCTATCCCTGAACCAGATTTCCTCATGGAGGGGAGAGGGGACGAGAGAGGTTGTACCATGAGAAACCACAGCTGAGGACGAAATCCTCTGCTTAAATATAGGATGAAACACATGGGATCAAATCCCATTTTCTTCACTGACTAGTGTTGTGACACTGGTAAGGTTAGTTCATTTCTTTGACCTTTAGTTTCCTCATGGATAAACAGCCAACTTTAGGGGACTTCCTTGGTGGTCCAGTGGTTAAGACTCCATGCTTCCATTGCAGCGGGCACAGGTGCAATCCCTGGTCGGGAAACGAAGATCCTGTATGCCGCATGGCACAGCCAAAAACAAACAAACAAACAAAAAAACCTAGCCAACTTTAGGGTTGTTGGGAGGATTATTTATACTGTTTAGCATAGTGCCTGGCATGGTCTGATTCCTGTTGTAGAACTGAGGCAGACGTTCAACAACAGGGGACCCAACACAGCACTTCATAAAGTCACAAACAGACACTAGCCCAAGACCACCCTCCATCCTTCCACTCTCCATTTCTCCTCCTGGGTCAAATACTTGGTTTGACAGTGCAAAGAAACCAGGGCAAAAGACTTTGTCTTTAGACAAATTCAGGAGGAGGAAATGGATACCATACCTTGGAAAGCAATTTGTTCCACTAGTCAGTCTCTTTTAGCAACCAGGCTATGGAACTATTCACGGCAGTAAAAAACCAACTGTATGCAAAATGGAATACATTCATCAGCAGACAAAAAACTTAAAAGTGGTAGAGCAGTTGTGAAACTTCTTCTGATTGGAAAAAGGTGATCATAAAAAATTAGGTAGCTGATACACGGTGAAAGCATTCTGGCTTTCTTCTATCTTAAACAACTGAGAGCAAAACACAGCCAATTCCTCATGCAAAGTGTCTGCATCAGCCCTTAATTCCACCCACACGTTTCCAGGTGTGACTGCTTCCTTGTAGGTTCTTGACTAGCTAAACTCAGGCTTCTGGATCCATGGCAGGAGAACACCTCTCCAAGCTTTACCTCCTTAGGAAGCACAAAATAGGTTTATTACTAAGGTAAGAATCTTCCTCAGTATCAAGATTTGCCCTACCCTTCTGGTCAGATCATCAGCCTGTCTTTTTTTTTTTTTTTTTTAATATACCTCTACCCTCCTCCTTCCGGATTGTGGCTCTGACCTATGCCTTGTTGACTCACACTCTCTGGGTGAGCCCTGGCTGTGGAAATATTATACATTTCCTGGCTCGTGGCAGCTGGCTCAAAACTGACAGGAGCTCGCAGTGACATTCTCATATTTAGCTGAGCTTCAGAGATCCCAGGCCTGATCCCTAACTCAAGAGCCATGACCCCAAATTCCCACATTCATGGTGGTGACCTGAAAAGGGAAAGACAACTTAAAAATTATTTACCACTATCAAACATGTAGAGAAGAGCTAACACCCATCCTTCTCAAACTCTTCCAAAATATAGCAGAGAGAGGAACACTCCCAAACTCATTCTACGAGGCAACCATCACCCTGATACCAAAACCAGACAAAGATGTCACAACGAAAGAAAACTACAGGCCAATATCACTGATGAACATAGATGCAAAAATCCTCAACAAAATACTAGCAAATAGAATCCAACAGCACATTAAAAGGATCATACGCCATGATCAAGTGGGGTTTATCCCAGGAATGCAAGGATTCTTCAATATACGCAAATCAATCAATGTGATACACCGTATTAACAAACTGAAGGATAAACCATACGATCATCTCAATAGATGCGGGAAAAGCTTTTGACAAAATTCAACAATGATTTATGATAAAAATCCTCCAGAAAGTAGGCAAAGAGGGAACTTACCTCAACATAGTAAAGGACATATATGACAAACCCACAGCCAACATCATCCTCAATGGTGAAAAACTGAAACCATTTCCACCAAGATCAAGAAAAAGACAAGGTGGCCCACTCTCACCACCCTTATTCAACATAGTTCTGGAAGTTTTAGCCACGGCAATCAGAGAAGAAATAGAAATAAAAGGAATCCAAATCAGAAAAGAAGAAATAAAGCTGTCACTTTTTGCAGATAACATGATACTATACATAGAGAATCTTAAAGACGCTACCAGAGAACTACTAGAGCTAATCAATGAATTTGGTAAAGTAGCAGGATACAAAATTAATGTGCAGAAATCTCTTGTATTCCTATACAACAATGATGAAAATTCTGAAAGAGAAATTAAGGAAATACTCCCATTTACCACTGCAACAAAAAGAATAAAATACCTAAGAGTAAACCTACCTAAGGAGACAAAAGACCTGTATGCAGAAAACTATAAGACACCGATGAAAGAAATTAAAGATGATACAAACAGATGGAGAGATATACCATGTTCTTGGATAGGAAGAATCAACATTGTGAAAATGACTATACTACCCAAAGCAATCTACAGATTTCGTGCAATCCCTATCAAACTACCAATGGCATTTTTCACAGAACTAGAACCAAAAATTTCACAATTTGTATGGAAATGAAAAGACCCTGAATAGCCAAAGCAAACTTGAGAAAGAAAAACAGAGCTGGAGGAATCAGGCTCCCTGACTTCAGACTATACTACAAAGCTACAGTCATCAAGACAGTATGGTACTGGCACAAAAGCAGAAATATAGATCCATGGAACAGGATAGAAAGCCCAGAGACAAACCCATGCACATATGGTCACCTTATTTTTGATAAAGGAGGCAAGAATATACAGTGGAGAAAAGACAGCCTCTTCAATAAGTGGTGCTGGGAAAACTGGACAGGTACATGTAAAAGTATGAAATTAGAACACTCCCTAACACCATACACAAAAATAAACTCAGAATGGGTTAAAGACCTAAATGTAAGGCCAGACACTATCAAACTCCTAGAGGAAAACATAGGCAGAACACTCTATGACATAAATCACAGCAAGATCCTTTTTGACCCACCTCCTAGAGAAATGGAAATAAAAACAAAAATAAACAAATGGGACCTAATGAAACTTCAAAGCTTTTGCACAGCAAAGGAAACCATAAACAAGACGAAGAGACAACCCTCAGAATGGGAGAAAATATTTGCAAATAAAGCAACTGACAAAGGACTAATCTCCAAAATTTACAAGCAGCTCAATAACAAAAAAACAAACAACCCAATCCAAAAATGGGCAGAAGACCTAAATAGACATTTCTCCAAAAAAGATATACAAATAGCCAACACACACATGAAAGAATGCTCAACATCACTAATCATTAGAGAAATGCAAATCAAAACTACAAAGAGGTATCACCTCACACCAGTCAGAATGGCCATCATCAAAAAATCCACAAACAATAAATGCTGGAGAGGGGGTGGAGAAAAGGGAACCCTCTTGCACCGCTGGTGGGAATGTAAATTGATATACCACTATGGAGAACAGTATGGAGGTTCCTTAAAAAACTAAAAATAGAACTACCATATGATCTAGCAATCCCACTCCCAGGCATATACCCTGAGAAAACCATAA
The DNA here is from genome assembly GCF_026419965.1 of Kogia breviceps. Taxonomy (NCBI): domain Eukaryota; kingdom Metazoa; phylum Chordata; class Mammalia; order Artiodactyla; family Physeteridae; genus Kogia; species Kogia breviceps. Next base: position 57,028,999 of record NC_081315.1, read on the forward strand.
TTCAAAAAGCGTCATGCAGGGCTTCCCTGGTGGCACAGTGGTTGAGAGTCTGCCTGCCAATGCAGGGGACACGGGTTCGTGACCCGGTCTGGGAAGATCCCACATGCCGCGGAGTGGTTGGGCCCGTGAGCCATGGCCACTGAGCCTGCGCGTCTGGAGCCTGTGCTCCACAATGGGAGAGGCTCACAACAGTGAGAGGCCCACGTTCCGCAAAAAAAAAAAAAAAAAAAAAAAAAAAAAAGCGTCATGTACCACAGTGTTCATTGCAGCTCTATTTACAAACCAGGACATGGAAGCAACCTAAGGGTCCATCAACAGATGAATGGATAAAGAAGATGTAGCACATATATACAGTGGAATATTACTCAGCCATAAAAAGAAACAAAATTGAGTTATTTGTAGTGAGGTGGATGGACCTAGAGTCTGTCATACAGAGTGAGGTAAGTCAGAAAGAGAAAAACAAATACTGTATGCTAACACATATATATGGAATCTAAAAAAAAAAAATGGTTCTGAAGAACCTAGGGGCAGGACAGGAATAATAACGCAGATGTAGAGAATGGACTTGAGGACACGGGGGGGGGAAGGGTAAGCTGGGACGAAGTGAGAGAGTAGCATGGACTTATATATACTACCAAATGTAAAATAGATAGCTAGTGGGAAGCAGCCACATAGCACAGGGAGATCAGCTGGGTGCTTTGTGACCACCTAGAGGTGTGGGATAGGGAGGGTGGGAGGGACATGCAAGAGGGAGGAGATATGGGGATATATGTATATGCATAGCTGATTCACTTTGTTATAAAGCAGAAACTAAAACACCATTGTAAAGCAATTATACTCCAATAAAGATGTTTAAAAAAATAATAATAAAATAAAAGTTTTTGACCAAAGGACTTTTACGCACAAGAAAGCAGACCCAGATAAAGTGTGTTCATAGGAGCAATAAAGCAGACCCAGATAAAGTGTGTTCATAGGAGTTTTTTCCTAAGTAACCAAGAGCTGTAGGAAATCCAAGGAACTTTCAGCCCCTTAAGTAAAAGAGTAATAAGACGGTTTGGAGGCTTTTCTATAAGCAGAGATGGGAAAAGATTTAAAAAGCACTAAGGGGCTTCCCTGGTGGCGCAGTGGTTGAGAATCCACCTGCCGATGCAGGAGACACGGGTTCGTGCCCTGGTCCGGGAAGATCCCACATGCCGCGGAGCAACTAAGCCCGTGAGCCATGGCCGCTGGGCCTGCGCGTCCGGAGCCTGTGCTCCGCAACGGGAGAGGCCACAGCAGTGAGAGGCCCGCATACCACAAAAAAAAAAAAAAAAAAAAAAAAAAAAAAAAAAAAAAAAAAAAGCACTAAGAAAGACTGTTTCAGATGTAAGTAAATGTAATGGGGTTTTTGTTTCTTGGGGTTTTCTTTGGCCGCGCATCACAGCTTGTGGGCTATTACTTCCCTGACCAGGCCTTGGTGGTGAAAGTGCTGAGTCCTAACCACTGGACCACCAGGGAATTCTCAAATGTAATTTCCTTAAATGTCACTCTAAGCCAGAAGTTTTTTTTTTTTTTTTTTTTTTTTTTTTTTTTTTTTTTGCGGTATGCGGGCCTCTCACTGTTGTGGCCTCTCCCGTTGCGGAGCACAGGCTCCGGACGCGCAGGCTCAGCGGCCATGGCTCACGGGCTTAGTTGCTCCGCGGCATGTGGGATCTTCCCGGACCAGGGCACGAACCCGTGTCTCCTGCATCGGCAGGCGCAGGCGGATTCTCAACCACTGCGCCACCAGGGAAGCCCTAAGCCAGAAGTTTTTAAGCTGAGTCTATGCACATCTTGAGGGATGGAGATAGAGGATGTTTATGAAAACATGAACATTTTGTATATATGTGTGCATATGTCTTTTTTTGCTGGAAAGGTCCATATTTCATTGCATTCTAAAATATATCTATGTCCTAAAAGGTTAAGAACCAGTGAAGTAAACCACATTCTTCTTCAATTACCTTACTAATGGATGCTGAGCTATTTCCTGGTTTTGATAGTATACTACAGTGATGCAGGATGTCAAATTGGGGGAGATGGGGTGAAGGTTGCACAGGACCTCCCCGTACATTTCTTTGCAACTCCCTATTAATCTACACTTATTTTATTTCAGAATAAAACAGTTAAAAAAATTTTAAAGCATAAGTTCTGGAATCTGGTGGAGTTTGGTTCTTAAACCCAGCTCCCCATTTAAAACTTGTAGGATGCTGGGCAAGTTATTAAGTTCTCTGAATCTGTTCGTTGTCTGTAAAAAGGCACAACTGCAGTTCTTATCTCACAGAACTGCTGAATATTCAGTTCTTAGCACAGGTATAAACTATCATGATTTCTGTTAGGCCATATGGTCATAGCCCAGATATCACCCTTCACTAGGTGACAGGTATATGGCTTTCAGACATGGTTCTGAAAGGGGAAATAAACTCTGTCGTTTGGGGTAATCTTGGAAACCCAAATCCATAAGGTGAGTAAACAGCATAAACAAGGAACTGCTTTTTGGATATTAGAAGAGAGAAAATCTAGTGTAACAGAGACCATAAGGGGTTAGTAAAGGAAGGGACACACAGAGACACAAAAAACAAAAGCAGGGAATGAGACAATTTTTTAACATGTGTATTCCAGTCCATATTTGCTCAGCATCAATGGTGTGCTTAAGGACCCTTAGAGTTAGATAGAATCTTCATCTAAATTGTTTCTGAGTAATAGTAGACAAAATAATGATAGTGTGCATTTCACAAAGCCGCATGTTTTCCATTAAGGATTAAAATAAACCTAAAGTTTGGAAATGGGCCAATATTAAGATTTTTAAAAGAAAAATAAAAGGACAGTTATATAAGTCATCATTTTAACTGTCATTAATAGTTTGCTTTCAAGGAGTGTATCTGCTAAGGTTTAAGACAGAGATTTGCTCAGGGTGCAGTGAGAACAAACTGAAGGGGCAATTACATTTGCAGCAACATGGATGCACCTAGACATTGTCATACTGAGTGAAGTAAGTCAGACAGAGAAAGAAATATCGTATGTCTGGTTGGGGCAGCCCCTGGTTCTCAAGCTCTGTGATCAGAGCCAGTGACAGAACAGGGTCAGTGACCTATAGCTGCACTTCAGGAAGAACAGCCCCACTGATATTAGCATCCCTCCTGTTTTGTCCTGTGCACCTGGGTCCTCAGGCCAGAAGTTGGGCACACTGGTGCTTATAGACTGGGTAGAGGACTCTGTCTTCCTGGGCCTTGGTCCCAAGCTGCCTACAATGTTGGTTTTACCATGCCATCCCCCTTCCCGGAGCCTATCTTTTTAATCTTGAGTTTGCACTTGACCTTGACAATCAGCCCCCTCCTCCCATCCCAGAACTTAGTGGCCTTAGAGAATGGGTCCCTACGATGAAGGTCCCTCCTTTGCTCCCATTTCCATCCTAGCTAATGGGCTGGACCTCAGGAGGCAAGAGAGAAAGGAAGAATTATCGTTTTAAAGCAAAAGTATGGATCGAGCACGTTGGAGGTGAGTGAGAGGCACGTCGGCGAGATGAGTGTGTGCGTCTTTGGGGGTGTCTGGGGCTTACCGCCCCTTCCCCAAGAAGGAGGCTTCCAGAAGAGGAGGTCTGCTAGGCAGAAAGGGAAGAGTATGAGAAGGTTGAGAGAGGGTTTGGAGTCTGGAGTTTTGTCTTCATTAGAAAGAAGGAGGAAGTCTATTCTGAGTGTTTCAGGAAGAAGCGAGCAGGTAGGGAGGGAATTTAGTGATTCAACACCCAAGGGTCCAGCCAGAACAGGTTGGGAAAGCCCCAAGATTTGGCTGTAGAAGAAGCTGGCCTCAGGAAACAGCTACTTGCTGGGCCACAAGCTGGGTCCCCAGCGGGTTCTTAATGGTCATTGATTTACTTAGTGGAAAGCGGGAAGTTGCCAGCAACAAACCAGTCTTTGAGTTTGAGGCCCTGGCTCCGGAACATTCATCCATCTCTCAGGTTCCAGGCTGGGTTTGCCCACCTCCCTTTGTCCAATCCAGAGCTAACCTCTCAAATTGCTTGAATCAGAGACCAGTGACCATAATGGGTCATGTAGTAGGGATCCACCGCCCCCAAACTGGAACCTTGGGGTCCAGACACCATCAAGCATATCTGGGAGGAAGACAACTTCGTTTGCTCTTCTGTTGACACCAGTTATTCTTAAGTGTCTCTAGTGATGCCTGTGGTGGTTCAGTTTGCTGAGCCTGCCTCAGTGGTGTAACTTAGAAGATGGAGTGCAGTGCACTCATGTTTAGTGGCCTGTGACCAAGGCATACTGCTCTTAAGCATTTCAGAGAAAGGGTAAACAGAGCCACCATTCTTGAATCTACAGCTTGTTCTCTGCAACAGGTTTTCTTTAAATCCAGGACACAGGATGGCAAAAGGGTTTCAGGGCCAGTTTACAGGAGGTCTGCATGAAGGTGACTTCTGAACAAGGCAGATGTTAGTGGCAGGTTCGTGAAGCGTGGGTTCATGCACTGCATGGTTGCATGTGAACTGCTGGATGCCTCTGGGGCACTCCTCACGGTGTCCACTCACCCCTCCCTGCTCCTAGTGGGATCTGTGGGGTCTGAAGGAAGTTGTTCCTTCTTCCCCCTCAGCAGAGAAAATTAAGAAGGGCAGTGAATCCAGTGCTGTCAATTTGAGTGCTAAAAAATTTCCAGGATCAATGGTGGTGCTAAACTCTCTCCATGTTTCTAATATTTTTAATAGTGGGTGTTTTTTTTTTGAATTGTTCTCATCACAAAAATGCAGCGTCCTTGGGGAAGGGACCCAGCCCCTTGACCTGCAGCTTTCCAGGTGTCCTTTATCATTTTGACGGGATTCCTTGGTCTGCAGAAAATACTCTGTCTTGGCATGCTTCTAGACTGTAAGATTTGGGTTGTTTTTGTATTTTGTTTATGTTTACATCCATCTTGTATTTCCCTGAAAACTAAATAAAGTTTTTGCTTTTTTAACTGCAAAAAAAAAAAAAAAAAAAAGAAATATCGTATGATATCGTTTATATGCGGAATCTAAAAAGAAATGATGCAAATGAACGTATTTACAAAACAGAAATGGACTCACAGCCCTAGAGAATGAACTTATGGTTACGGGGCGGGGTGAGGCGGGGGTGGGGGTGGGATAGTTAGGGAGTTTGGGATTGACATGTACACACTGCTATATTTAAAAAGGATAACCTAACCAACAAGGACCTACTATATAGCACGGGGAACTCTGCTCAATGTTATGTGGCAGCCTGGATGGGAGGGGAGAAATGGATACATGTATATGTATGGCTGAGTCGCTTTGCTGTGCATCTGAAACTATCACAACGCTGTTAATTGGCTATACTCCAATATAAAATAAAAAGCTTAAAAAAAGATACAGTGTTGCTCACAACTTTCAGGGCATTACCTGGGCCCCGGAGAGTTGCTGGGTGGGAAGTACTGCGGAAGAAAAAAAAAAAAAAACAGAAGGGGCAATTACGTCAAACTGGAGGTTCAGAATTCCTGGAGGACATGACACCTGAGCTGAATCTTGAAGGTGAAGTAAGAATGAGCCAGTGAAGAAAGTGCAGTGGTTGACAACAGCTGGCCCAGGCAGAAGGAAGAGCAAGCACAGAGGTGCAGCAGCAGTGACAGGGCTGGCCAGATTAGGCAGTTTGCTGTTATCACAATAATGATATCAAGGCTGGGCATGATATCTCAGAAAGGATGGGTGTAGGGTAAATAGCATTTAAAGAAACATTTTCTTTAAGCTCTCCCACTGTATCTAAATCCTAGAAAAAATATTTGCACAAGCATTTCACCCCAGAACATATTTCTGTGATGGGCAAAGTTGACACGACAGACATCTCAGAAAAGCTGGGCTTAGTTTCCATGAACTCTGCATTTCCTCCCTATTTTTCACTCCACACTGAGAAAATACAGAGTTTTTTAAGCATTTAAGAGCAGTCCTTTTTCTTTCCCTTGGAACAGGCAGGGGTGTGATGACCTTTCCTACAAAATGTGGGGTCTTAAGGGAATCAGAGTATGCTGGAGCAACACTTAGTCATAGAAATCTGTAGAAGTGATTGGTTTCTGCCAGTTGGCTTAGGGATACATATTTCAAATCATTTTTGGAAATTTTTGGTCTGAGGACTAAACATCATTGCTAATTTTATGGACACAGGGAAGTAGTATCTAGTGAAGGAAGCACATTTATGGGTTACTATGTTTGCTGTGTGTATTTTAAACGTCACAGAGCCTCCATTTTCAATGCTTCTGATCTAGTTGATCTCAAATCAAGACACTGACCTCATACCCCAGTTTCTCTGTGATATTCTAGATAAGAAAGCACAGCCCAAGACCCACATCCCTCCCCGGCTTTCAGAGCCTCCCTAAGGCACCTGAAAATTCAAATACATTAGGAAAGATCAGATTCACAAAGACCTGCATGTGCTTTATACTGAAGGGCAAACCTTTTTAGTACATAAAATGAAATTCCACAGAGAACAAATTTCTGTGCAAAGTTCTTCACCATGTTTAGCATGCATTCTACTAGTTTGTTTGAGTGTGCAAGGAGAGAAGAAATTGCTAAGGAAACTAGGAGAAAATCATATGGCACTTCCTAACACTTGCAGGTATAAAAACGCTACTTCATCCCTAGCTTTATGTTTGGTCTTAAACATTCCTAAGTGAAGACAGGGGTTCGTCTACAGTATTGGATATTAGATGTGAAAGAAAAAAAAATTATATAGCAGGAAAAATCATAAGCAGTTCCCCAAGACATGCCAAAATAAAAGATCCCAGGAAGAAAGACCTAGATAAGGAATTCAATTTCTTATGTTTGTTAAATGTTTATAAACATTAAAGTTTATTCAGTTCAAGTTTACCGACCAGTCCAACTAGCTCCTTAAGCCGAGATGCTTTCACTTGCCCTCAACAATTTCAGTCTTCTGAATTTAAATTTCCAAAACAATCCTCCAGGACTAGATTATTTTCATACTGACCAAAGGAGGTGGCTTATTCAATAAATCATCTGAAGAATATTTTAGAGTCTCAATGAATCTTTCCAAATAATTTGTTCTGCAGGAAACTAGGTGAATTTAACATCAAAAGATCACCATGGCTACTGGCAAGTATGGATCTCACAAACATAATGTTGAGTAAAAGAAGCCAGAAACAAAAGACATATTCTGTAAGTCCATTGGTACAAAGTTCAAAAGCAGGCAAAACTAACCTATGCTTGTATAAGTCAGGAGAATGGTTACCCTTGAAGGAGGGGGGCACAAGGGAAGCTTCTGAGGTGCTGATAAGGTTTGTTCTTGACCCGGTACTGGTTACATGGTGAGCTCAATTTGCAAAACTGTACTGAGCTGTAGACTTACGGTTTATGCTTTCTTTCTGTACATATGTTATGGTGTAATAAAAAGTAAAAAATATATTAAAATAACAAGGATCAGCATGGGTCCTGCATCAATGAAGCAACTCGGTTAAAAACCAACATTTGGGGGCTTCCCTGGTGGCGTAGTGGTTGAGAGTCCGCCTGCCGATGCAGGGGACACGGGTTTGTGCCCCAGACCGGGAAGATCCCACGTGCCGCAGAGCGGCTGGGCCCGTGAGCCATGGCCACCGAGCCTGCGCGTCCGGAGCCTGTGCTCTGCAACGGGAGAGGCCCGCGTACCGCAAAACAATAAACAAAAAAAAAAACAACCAATATTTGGGTCCAGCAAAGGAAAATCTATAGAGAAGAAAGTAGATAAGTGATTGCTTAAGGCTGGTGGTTGACAACTAAAGGGTGTGGAGGCGATGAAAATGTTCTAAAATTGACTGTGGTGATGGTAAAGCACAACTCTATGAATATACTAAAAACTATTGAATTGTACACTTAAAAAAAATGAAAACAAAACCCAATATTTTATACTTCCATTGCTCAATTCCACTGACTGGTTCCTACTTATTCCCTTAACTCCCAGACTGGATATCTGGTTGTACAATGAGTACAGATGTACATTTCCACTGGAAGGAAGAACTAATTAAAATAATACTACTTGAGTTCCACTGGCCTCCTTGACCCCTATCTGTTTATTACTCACTGCTTCCCTTCTCTGTGAGCAATGCTCAGCAGGAGTCAATATTGTGGGAAGGAGTGAGGGGTTCTCCACCTTGGCTGCACACTGATATCACCTGGGGAACCTTGAAAGCTACCAATGCCTGAATCCTACCACTAGAGATTCTATTTAATTGGTATGGGGTGCCACCCAGGCACCTGAATTTTTTAAAGCTCCCCAGCGATCAAATCTCTCTCTCTCTCTCTCTCTCTCTCTCTCTCTCTCTCTCTCTCTCTCTCTCTCCCTCCCTCCCTCCCTCCCTCCCTCCCTCCCTCCCTCCCTCCCTCTCTCTCTCTCTCTCTCTCTCTCTCTCTCTCTCTCTCTCTCTCCCCACCCCGCCCCCCCCAGGTGATTCTAATATTCAGCCAAAATTGAGAACCACTGGTATAATGGTTCCTCAAAGAACTGAAAATCTAAATTCTCTGCCGTTTTTTAGCTGTATGACATGAGTAAGCTACTTGATCTCTCTAAACTTTGGTATGACTTTGAGACGTACCTAACACAGTAAGTTAGTTGCCCTTCCTGTTTTCGTTCCCTTCAAAAACTAAAAAGTTCTGTCTTATTTTTAAAAGCTGTTGTCTTGGGACTATTCTGAAGTGCCATTCTGATCTTCAGTGTCCTGCGTCTAGTACTTGCTCAGACTCCTTCACCCAAGTCACAAACTTCTTGTCCTCTGGCTCTCTGTTCCCCGCACACGTAGATCGAGAATGTGATTCCCTGCCTTGGCTGACCTCCCAGGATTTGGTATCTAGACCACATGTCAACCCACTGCTGATTTTGGTTTCCCCTACTTGCTGCTGAAAAGCCAAGCATGACACACAGCAGACTTTGAGTTTGATCTTAAAGGTCAGGTGGGAGTTAGGATTTAGATCAATGGACAGAATGGGGGGGGGGCGGGGTTGGGCAGTCCAGCTAATGGGATGCAAAGGACAAAAGGAAGAGCCAGGAAAACACAAGGGATCAGGGAACATGGAGGGGCTTGGAGGAGTTTCTGGAGAGTAGAGGTGCAAACTAGGAGCTCGCAGGCCACATCCAGCTCACAGTTGTTCTGCTTAGCCTTCAGAGGGTTTAAAAGGTTTTTGAATTTGTTACTAACATTTAAAATTGGGAGATGTCACACCAAATTTTAAATGTCCAGCTTCTCTTGAAAAAGGTTAACGATTTGACAACATTGGACCCACAGTCCACACGGAAACAATGGGGAGATGAGTTGCTGCTGCTCCCTTGGGGTGGCGGGGCATCGTCCCTCCAGTCTTCTGCAGCCCCCACTGTCGCCGGCTTCTCCTCTTTATAGAGTGACCTGCCTCTCTAGGTGATCAATAATTATTTAGTCAATGAATCAATTAGAATGGGAGGGAGAGAGGAAAAAGAAAAGGAAGAGGAGGAAACAGAATCCCCCTATTAATAATACTAAAGAGTTATATCAAATCCTCACACTGTACACCTTAAAATATGCAATGTTGCACATCAGTTGTATCTCAATAAAACTGAACAAAAAAAATGAATGAAAAAAAATACTAGAGAGTATCTGCAGAAGACCTCCAATAGCATACCAGTAAGTGTGGACTATAGGGCTTGGGGTGAAAGGTAACTGAAGGCATTTTCCCATGCAGCGACACGATAAAGCGAGTATTTGAAAATATTTTAGGTACAACTTTAGTAAACAAGCACATAGGTCAAGAGCGCTTGCTTGACTTTACAGGACACTAGCAAAGCCAGGCCCTCCAACCTTTCATATGATATGCAGTTGAAAATAAATAATAAAACTAATGCTAATAAAATTAATAATTGTAAAAAAAATTGGTTTTAAAGGTAAGTATATCTTTATACCTCACCAACTCCTAGGAACAATTTTTTTAAAAAATATTTATTTATTTATTTGGTAGTGCCAGGTCTTAGTTGCAGCAGGCAGGCTCTTTAGTTGTGGCATGCGAACTCTTGGTTGTAGCATGCATGTGGGATCTAGTTCCCTGACCAAGGATTGAACCCAGGCCCCCTGCATTGGGAGCGTGGAGTCTTAACCACTGTGCCACCAGGTAAGTCCCTCCAGGAAGAATTTAAGACAGCACTAGAAGGTAGGATGAGCTGAAGTATGAGGTACCACATCCAGAAATAACAGTTGGAGGGATTTCCAGAAATTATTAGCATGAAGTAATAAAAGCATGAAGGAAGCTGGAGCAGCAGGACACAAAAGAAGGCAGGACTTTGAGAAGAGGTAATGGTCAAGACCTTTGAATGTCCAGAATAGCCAGCCAGAGAAGGTTAGGACACAACACTAGTGGGGTTGGGAAAAAACAAAACAAGATTTGATTGTCTGGGAAGGGACGTGGTAAAACTAATCAACATTTTCAGGGCCTCAGGAAAACAGGCTTCAGACCTAGAAGGAAAGTGAAGGTCTTTTTTATAAATTTATTTATTTTATTTATTTATTTTTGGCTGCGTTGGGTCTTCATCGCTGCATGTGGGCTTTCTCTAGTTGCGGTGAACGGGGGCTACTCTTCGTTGTGCCAGGCAGGCTTCTCATTGCGGTGGCTTCTCTTGTTGCAGAGCACGGGCTCCAGGCACGCAGGCTTCAGTAGGTGCGGCACGTAAGCTCAGTAGTTGTGGCTCATGTGCTTAGTTGCTCCGCGGCACGTGGGATCTTCCCAGACCAGGGCATGAACCTGTGTCCCCTGCATTGGCAGGCGGATTCTTAGCCACTGTACCACCAGGGAAGTCCTGAAAGTGAAGTTATTGAAAAGAAAAGACAAGCAGTATCCAGGTGCCCTGGAGGGAAGGTTGTGTGACTACAGTCCCTCTCAGGTACCACAGGCTCAATTCAGGCCTGCCTGGTTTATAGCAATCAGACTCAATTCTAAGAGTCACCAAACTGTGATCCTTTTTGGCTGCTGCCATGACCATCTCCTGAACTGGGTGGGTCCGAGCCTGGAGGTGCTGGGTACTAGTGTCCAGGATCTAAAGTTCAAGGCAGGAGTTGGGCTCAGAAGTCCGAAGTAAGCCAGGTCAATCTGGACATCCCTGGAAATTAGCCAGAAATGTGGGTCAGGAGCTCAGGAAAGAAGTTGGGCTTCAAAATGGAGCTTTGGGGAGCAGAAGAGTTGAAGCTGAGGAGTGAGTACTAAGAGAGAGGCACAGGTGACTCTCAAAGCCTACAGAGGAGCCACAATTAAGGGATGAAGGGAGAGGAGGCAGCGACCACAGCAGTCAAAGATACACACATGAGGGGCTTCCCTGGTGGCGCAGTGGTTAAGAATCCGCCTGCCAATGCTGGGAACACGGGTTCGAGCCCTCGTCTGGGAAGAGCCCACATGATGCGGAGCAACTAAGCCTGTGTGCCACAACTACTGAGCCTGCACTCTAGAGCCCACGAGCCGCAACTACTGAGCCCACGAGCCGTAACTACTGAGCCCACGTGCCACAACTACCGAGGCCCATGCGCCTAGAGCCTGTGCTCCGCAGCAAGAGAAGCCACCGCAATGAGAAGCCTGCGCACCGCAGCGAAGAGCAGCCCCTGCTCAGAGTCGCTTAGCATCGCAAAAGAGAGCAAGAAGTTTAAAGAAGGGAGCCACTAACAGTCATTTGCCAAAGGACACAAAGGACAGAGAATGAAATAATGTCCAGGACCTGGCTGGTAACCTTCCAAAGAAGAGTTTTCAGAGAAAGGGGTGGAAACCAGAAAGCAAGGAGTTACGAGTAGGAAGTTAGAGGCTGCCAAACAAATCAGTTGGTATTTACGGTAGTAAGGTTTGAGTCATGTTTGGCTGTGGAGGTGCTAGCTCTGACAAGCACACGCTGAACTGCCGCCCTGCCACCCCCTTTTATGTCTGGAACTCTAAGATATCACCTGGATCACCTAGTCTTACCCAGTCCTAATTAATAACTGTACTGGTTATATTTCTTATTTTTTGACGTAGAAGCCAATGGCTCTCTAATCCCGTCTCTGGTTGCCAACAGTCCATCCCAGAGTGGGCTGTGTTAATAAACAAAGGACCGTGGGGCTCACCCCTTTGAGAACAGGAACGGCGTCACCAAGCAGCAGACTGACTATGAAGAAGGGGATTCGGTCTTCCCCTCCGTTTTGTATTTGTTTTTACTTCCCAGGGCCCAGGAGCCTTGGCAAAAAACACTGAAAAGTGTAAATGATGCAGGTGTGGCAGACAATTGCCAGCCGTCTAGCAGTTGTTCCCAATCATCAGTCTCGTCATGGAAAGAGGACTAAATCAGGAGTGCGGACACCAATGGGCAGGCTGCTAATTTTATATCTGTAATCCTTTCACACAGTCCCCTGTCCACATGCACGCAAAGGGTAACATGAAGTTGAATTCACAGCATTTTCTGTATGCTCAAATATACTTGTTTAAGCAGCCAGAAAATGGTCATTCCTAATAAAAACAAGTCAAGAAAAAGGGAACATGACTTCCTTAAAAGGTACAAAAACATATATTCAGACTCTATTTTCATCCCCTTTAAAAAGACAAGTGAATTGATCTTTTTTGTACATGGCACCAAACCCAGAAACCTTAGAGAAAATAATCTAAGAAAATTTAAATCGTAAAATTAATGTATTTTGCTGAAATATTCGTGGATGAAATGATATGTCTGGTATTCAATACAACAAATAATTTAGGGGAAGTAGGTAAGAGTACAGATAAAATAAGGTTAGCTTTGAGTTGATAATTATTTATGCTTGGTGATAAATATGTGGAGATTTAATATACCAATCTCTCTATTTTTATTTGTTTGACATCTTCCACAATATAAAGTTTTTAAAAGTAACATGCTTTTGTTAAGTCAGATAATACCTTGCAAACAAAGTTGAAAAGCAAGCAATAAACTGGGGAGAAATATGCAAAATGCTGCACTGTTAGGGTTTATATCCTTAAGAGAAAGAGTTCTTACAAATGAATGAGAAAGACTAACAACTAATAGAAAAAAATGTCAGGAATGGGTAATTCACAAAAGAAGAAATACAAAAAGCTAATAATCATATGAAAACATATTCAACTTCACTAATTCTGGGAGCCAGAATAATGGCCCCCCCAAGGATGTCCGAGTCCTAATCCGCAGACCTGTGAATATGTTACTTTACATGGCAAAAAGGGATTTTGCAGATGTGATTAAGGATTTGAGAATGGAGAGACTGTCCTGGATTATCTGGGTGGGCCCAGAGTAATCACCAGGGTCCTCAAGAGAGGGAGGCAAGAGGGTCCACGTCAGAGAGAAGGCAATGTGAGGAAGGAAGCAGTCAGTGAAGGAGATTAAACAATGCTATGTTGCTGGCTTTGAAGATGGAGGAAGGTACCATGAGCCAAGACGTGCAAGTGGCCTCTAGAAACCGGCACAGGCAAAGAAACCTGTTCTCCCCTAGAGCCTACAAAAGGAAGCAGCCCTGCTGACACCTTGACTTCAGCTCAGTCACTGTGCCTGGAGGAGAACATACAACAGCGCCAGCTGAACTCATTGGCCTACTGACTTCCAGCAGGCCCTCAGTGACCCTACCTCCACTGCCACTGTAATTATACGTTTCCTATCAGTTTACTCTCCTAAACGACTATGTCACAGCTTCTCTGCTCTCCTCAATTTGCCAACTCCCCCCACTTACCTTCCCAATGCATTCCCTTTGGTGGTGCTGTTTGTTAGAGGGGCTTAATCCCACAACACAGTCAAGAGCAACCAAGACACTTGCAAACTCTCCCATGTACCAGCATCTGAACCTCACTCCCCGTCCCCCTGCTGCTTTCCATATAGTGTGCTCCCACCTAAGGCTAATCCTCCCCTCTCACCTACTCAACAGCATCACAGCTGCAGTTCTCCACCATCACTACTTTTTCTCTCTCCACTGGATCATTCCCATCAGCACATAAATGGGCTTTAAAACAACAACAAACTTCCCCTACCACATTCCCCTCTAGCTACCTCTCCATTTCTTTGCTTCTTAGAGTATAATTCCTCAAAAGAGTTTTCTATAGTTGCTCTCTCTAATTCCTCTTCTACCCTTTTAGCCACTCCAGTTGGCTCCATTCTCAGCACAGATCTGCATGGTGGGAATCATTTCCATTTACAGAAGAGGCAACTTGTTCAAAACCACATGTCAGTCCACATCTGACTCTGAAGGCTGGGCCATTCCTATTCACCGCTTCAGCGTGCCTCTCCCACTGTCCTTTCTTATTTTCTCCTGCAAGTTGGACCACCCAGCCAGCCTCCTATAACCCTGGCCTTGTCTGCATGCCTTATAAAGTGTTTATAAGATTTGATTCTAATTAGTTTATGAACCACAACATACTATATTGATTTTGAAACGAATGTATTTCAGATTTTTACCTGCCTGTGTCATGGCTGACACTGAGATAATGTTTTCACCTATAGTTATTGCTTTTAGGAAAGATTTCATGAATATTTCCCTAAGCTACACCATATCACTGATTTGTAAGTTTATGCATTATTTTCATTTTCACTAATACATACTCAGTACGAAAATGTAGAAAACGGGAAGCAAAAATACATCAGCCATAATTACACCACCGAATACAAATACTGTTAGCTTAGCACTTTTATTTCCTTCCAGGTTTAAATATGTACATTTTCTGCCTAGTTATAAGCACAGCAAATATGGAAAAGTAATCTTGTATTATCCATTAAAATATGCAAAGAAATCAACATAAATAAAAACAGGAGTACTTAAGGACATATGATATAAATGTTTAATTGAGCAAGGAAAAAAACAGGAAATAATGTTCATCAGTAAAAGAAGAGTTACATAATTTGTTTCCTCTTCTGTAAAATCTAAATAATACTAGAACTTTATGGGACTGTTGTAAGAACTAAATTAGGAAATGTTTAGAAACCATATGATATATTAAATACAGCTGATCAGAAAGCATATTATTTGTACAACAGCTTATCTCCTCAACCCTGTATTCTCTAATTCAGCCCTGTCTAGCTCAGGTCAAACTTCTTTAACCTGGCATCACTATTCTAGACAGCCTCATTACTCTTTCGATTTCTAGGTTCCAAAGAGATGAGGTCATTCTGTCAATGCAACAGATATCAAGGATATTTATTCTTCTGTGTCCTATTTCCCCAAAAGATAAGGTCTGCTACATTATTTTGTAGGTACTGAACCTTTTCTCCAGCTTTAGCCATAATTTACCAATTCTAACCTTTCAGGAGTTAAGACTGCTTGGCACACACCTCTGTTTTTTTCCTTTCTCTTTTGGTGGCCACTTCCTCAAAGTTTTCATTCACTTCATCTTCCTGGGGGTAGCAAGCTCTTGGTCTTTTTGATCCTGTATTTAGTTTCCTTGTTCATCTTTGGCACATCACAAAATCAGGTATAAAATAAAACTCTCAGCAAATAGAACAGTGCTAGTAAGATAGATATTTCTTGAATGAATGAGATTATTTTTTATTGTCAGAGAAAGAGAAAGGGGTGCAGAAAATACACTATTAGAGTTTATTAATGCCACCCTTAAAACTGGGAGAAGATTAAATAAAATTGGCCTAATAATTTTAAACCATTTGGTTTGAATAAAATTGTTTTCTTTTCCCCCTTAATTTGCTAAAAGGAATCTTGTTGAGTAAGCAATATTTTACACTTGAAACAACAGTGTCATCTGGATCCAGTAAATAATATCCTAGTCACTATGTTTGTTTTTATTTGTTTTATAGTCTAGCCCCTTGTTTGAAGGTTTCTGGGCTCAAATACAAATACTGATTTAATTTGGGAGAACAATTTCATCCAATTCTCTCCTACCCACTGAAATACTCTAGAGTAAAAACACTGTGAAGGGGTCCAGAATATGTCACTGTGGCATAAAAATTATTTTAAGCAGAAGGCATTTGAGTTCCCGAAATCTCTTCTCTGTCTGAAAGCAGAGCCTCCCAAAAGAACTCAAAGCACCCAATTGTCAGAAACCAACCAAGGAACATTCTTATCACCAGAGATGTTGAGAAGTCACCACACCACGACTAAACAAACATTGTCACAAAAACTATCCTATCTCCCATGATACTCCTCAGGGCCCATTTATCTTTCCAAAAACTTGTTTTCTCATACATGCCCTTTCTCCCCCTCCCCTTCCCTTATTAAGAAGTCTTTTGTTTTCCTGTAGATACCCTCCCCTCCTCCCCTTTCCTCCATTAAGAGGGTATATAAGCCCCCAATCCTAACTGCCCCTGTGAGTCATATTTTCTGTGAACTCCTGAACACACATTAATAAAAACACGTGATTAAATTTTGTCTTTTCTCTTGCCTATCTGTTCTTTGTCAGTTTAATTCAAAGGCCCCCAACAACTGAACCTAAGAGTGTATACCAATTCTTTCTCCCTGACAACCTGATGATCAAGTATTTCCAATATTTCATTGCAAATACTGAATTTTAAATCTCCACATGGGCCCTGCTATAAGAATAAGCATTATTTATGGTTATATCAGCAGAAGTATATTTGGAAGCTACAAGCAAGGTGATTACTGCCCTGGACACCCCTGCCCACCAGGCCTACCCTGGAATTTGGAAATAAGACTGGCATCAGACACAGCAGAGGTATGTCAATGGCCCGGAAGAGACTTCTAAGTGTTTCCATGAGGTAAATCTGGACATAAACAGCCTGAATGTATAAACAGAAGGCATCAGTGAGAAGGTCAGTTGGTTAACCTTGGAAGGATAAAAGAAAGGCACCCAGGGCCCACCCCAAGGGGTGATTCCTGCAGCATCCAGGGCTAGGGCCACTATACTGGCACAGTAATGCCTGCATAGCAGGAAGAACAGTCTCCTAACTTGCTCAGCTGAAGGGCAGTCCTTAAAATCACCCACATGCTTTTGTTCCAACAGAGTAGGCACTTAATAAGTCAATGCTGTTCACAGAAGGAAGGAAGGAAAGAGGCTCCCACAAGTAACCTTCTGATTGTAATCTGGCTTCCTTGTAACTTCCTGTGGGCACAAAAAGTGCTGAGGAGGAGTCTCTTCCTCCTGTTAACATATCTTCCTACACATTAACAAATGAACCAACTTAAGGTCGGTGCAAGGTTCATTTAGCAGAAGCCAGTTTTCTAGGGTTTCAAGCAATTTACGGTCCAGTTGTGAGGACCAGGCACTCAGAGACCCGACACAGTACGAGAGAGAGCAGCCCCCAGCTCCCAGCCCACAGACTACACCTGTCGGTCCTCCTATCCACAGCACTTACCAGTTATGCAGCTTCCTCCCCTGGCCATCCTTTCATTCAACAACTATTTACTAAGTGTCTGCAAGAGCCAAACACTAACCTGGATGGAGGCCTGTGAAACAGACAAAACAGGGCCTTCTGTAGACTGAGGTCTACTGAACTGGACATACGGATTAGCCAGCAGGGAAGTATAACATAGTGTGATAAAATCTATAGGAGAGGAAGATGCGAGCACCAGATTCTGGGGGGTGGGGAACTGAAACTGAAGGATGAGTAGGAGCCAACTCTGTGGATGGGAAGTGGTCTAGGTGGAGGGTAAGCCGGGGCAAACTTCTGGAGGTAAGAACAGTTAGGAACTGAAGCTGTTTAGTGAAGTTGGAGTTTAGGAAGTTGGGGCAAGGCAAATTTGAAGCCTGAGGGACTTATATAAATCAAACATTTTGAATTTTATCCTGAAGGCAATGGGGAAGTACTGAGGTATGTTAGCCAAGAGAGAAACCACATGTGGTTTTCTTAAAAATATCACACAGGCTCCAGCAAGAACAAAGGAGGGGGCAGGAGGAAGACAGAAGAAGGCAAGGGGTGCCTTTAACTAATATCTTTGGTGGCTGGCCTAATAACTTAACCTTTCGTTCATAATTCCCTCCCCTCATTCACTATTCATTTGACTCATAACATGTTTTCAAGGTCATTTCATTTTCTTATGTTGGATTACAAGTTGGATTACAAGATAATTTTAACCTAAATATAATTTCATTTTATGGCAACGCCTCTTGTCTATTCAGAGTAAATGCTTCTCTTGATAAATATATTTATATATTATATATAAATATATAATATATATTCTTATATATTTATAAAATATATTATATATTTGTATATATAATTATATATAAATATATCTTAGACAAAATGCCCTCTGTAATTTTTCTATGAAATTTTGTTTTTTTATTTGTTTATTTTTTACCTCTTGCCCTGCCCAGAGATCACCTAAACTCATTGCCCAATTTAAGGAGAAAATGCCCAGAGGGGATAATCCCCAGGGAGGGGAAGGTACATTTTTAACTGCCTGAGGTCCCCACCTGCAGCTCCTCAAAGATGCAAATGGCCCACCTGAGCAGAAACAGAACACCTACACCTGCCTGGGCAGCAGGAGGTAAAGGCCCACCCAAAGAAAACAAGAGGCCAAAGCCTAAGGTAAATCTGTTTTATTCTCTAAAGTAAAAGCACAGAGGCAGAGCCTGAAGGGGATGCTAGTTTACCATTTCAACAGAAGTCAAGATTATGGACTAGAGCCAAATTAAGTCACCTTCCTACTTTCTTATGGATTTTCCTACAGCTAGCTTCCAGGCCGTTCCCCTGCAGTGATTAGCTATAAAGCTTATTTAGAAAACAAAAGCCTTGTGCTGAGCAGGACAGCCAGAGAGCACTTCCCACCCACACTGGGCCTGGGGAGAGGGGTCCCCTGAGAAAGAGCGGAAGTGGGGCAGGCCGGCCAGGGAATAAAGGATGGAGCAGGTGCCTAGGCTAAGGAGTGGCAAGTTCCTGGGACCCTGGAAATGTTCTTCTTCAGCCACTTATGAGAGCTCCCACCTTAGCACCGGCAGGGTCCTTAAGAGCTGGCAGAGGGTGAACAAGGACCTACTATATTCAATATCTTGTAATAACCTATAATGGAAAAGAATCTGAAAAAAGGATACATACGTATATGTGTGTGTATGTGTGATAACTGAATCATTTTGCTGTATACCTGAAACTAACACAACATTGCAAATTAACTATACTTCAGTTTTTTAAAAAAGGTTAAAAAAAAGAGTCGGTAGAGGGTAAAGGAGCTGTGGAAGAGGGCTATGAAGGAGGAATGAGCGTGAGGGCTTCTCAGTACCTAGACCATTGTATGTCAGAAAGTCTTACTGTCCTTGAAACTCACAGATGACTGTGAGAGCAGCTATCATTTATTGAGCACAGGAATAGCGCTTAGCATAATAAGTACTTGCTATATGCCAGGTCCTGTTTAAGGTTCTTCACATGCATACATACATAAATATACACACACATATATACATAAACACACACATTTAATCCTCAAGCAGTCCTATCAGGTCAGTTCTATTATTATTTCTATTTTATAGTTGAGGAAACAGTCTCAGAGAGGTTATATATGTATCAAGATATAATTCACAGGTGAGTCCTTTGGAAATTCTAAGATCCTACTTACCCTTGAACTTCAGCTATTCTAATACACCTGAATATTGAGGCAGTATTGTATATTTTTGCATAGTGTTGTAGACTCTGTAGCTCGATTGGGTTTGAATCCCAAGCTGTGCCTCTTGCTGGCTGTGTGACTTTGGCCAAATAATCACAGAATGGGCATAATAATGGTAGGTACCCTACTGACCACCTGAGGGCAGTTACAAGGATTCTGTTAGCTAATACCCGCAAAGTCCTTAGAACAATGTTTGGAACACAGTACATACTCCATAAAAGCTGGCCACTAGTAAAAGTCCACATTAGATCACAAGGAGCAAATCAGAGTGCAAAGGACTATCATGCACAGCAGTGGGAACTGAGAGCTAACAACCTTTACAGCAAAAGGGAAATGTAAAAGCACAGATAACCAAGTATATATGTGGAAATGTGTTCGATGGGAGAAGAGCATAATAAAAGACAGATATGTGCATGACGTGTGGCCCTTCAGTCCTGCACATTCACAACCAGGTCAGGGTGAAGGAATGGACCTGAGATAATATCTGTAACATTTCAAACAATCATCAAATTGATGAACGAGGATGCCATTCACATTTCTTCTATAAAGGATCATTATTGGTTAGGTTTATTAGAATCCTAGGGTTTAACAAATCAATTTAGAAAAATGTTGATTGGCCTTAGACTTGTCAAATATAAATTTTATAAAATTAAAATAAACTTGTTCAAATTTCATGACGTTTATTCAGAGCAGAACTGGATTTAATGAGAGTAGAACCTATTATTCAATATTAAATGTTGAATCTTGAGAATAAAGATGTAAACATAATCCCAATTGAATGAATTAGTTAATTGGTTTTCTTAGCTATTACTATCAATACCTGTTTTTTGGCCAATTTATACATAAAATAGATATTTATTTCATAGTAAATTCAAATGCATATGCAACAGACCCTCTATTATCAAGTACCTGAATTGACAAAATGAGTTAGGACTGTGCTGCGTGCTGCAATGGCTACCCTGCTGGGGATGGGTGTTGTCTGAAGGGAAGTATCTTCAGTGCCAAAGCAGAAAACCAGGCACTGTGAGGGTGGATCTAAGCAAGGCTGTCAGGGCCTCTCCTTTGCCATGTCTCTCCCCTACTAGACTTGACTGTGAGAAGGGACCTTGCATTTTGTTCTGCCCAACCCCTAGCACCAAGCCTGGTAAGTGATTCCTCAATGTTGGGATTAAAGGGGGCCCAATCTTAATCAATAGTCCAAGAGCCAGGAAGACGGGATCAATACACTCTCCTGATAAAACAGATTATAAAGATTGGCATCACTCTCACTCTTGGTGTTTATTTCCCTGTGGTTATCTCCTAGCAGATAAAACACAGCTTTAGTTAGGCTCAGCTGTAGATTCGATTCACAGCCAGTGACGGGTCCACAGCCTTGGAGGGGAGACAGTGCCTCCTAGAGGCCAACATGTTGGTGGCAGGAGTAATTTGTGAGAGACCTGAGGAGGCGCATACATCCTGGGGACACGATGATATTATGGTCCAGTTAATCCCTCTCCTTCAAGTATAAAGTTTGAAAGTCTGTGGCTCATTTTTACTTGAAAAGTGTCATTTTTTTTTTTACAGAATCATCTATTCAAAACATTGCTAACCCATTAATCATGATCCCTTTCAATTGCTTCAACTTCAACTTGGTGCTAAAGTCTGATTATTTGTTTCCCCCTACAAATTCTATGTTGAAATCCTAGCAACCAATGTGATGGCACTGTAGGTGGGGCCTTTGGGAGGTGATTAGGTCATGAGGGCTCCAAATGAGATTAGTGCCCTCATAAATGAGGCCCAAGAAACCTCCCTTGTCCCTTCTGTCTTGTGAGGACACAACAAAAAGACAAAGGTCTGTGAACCAGGAAGTGGATCCTCACCAGACATGGAATCTGCCAGGACCTCGATCTTGGGCCTCCAGCCACCAGAACTGGTAGAAAATAAATTTCTGTTGTTTATAAGCCACCCAGTCTATGGTATTCTGTTACAGTGCCTCAAATGGAGTAAGACCCTTGGATAATAACAAACCAGCTCTGATGACCCTTGGCTTCAATTTTATGAGAGGATATAAGCTAAAGTTGGCTAGTTCAGTTTAACAGGGAAAAAAAAAGCTTATTGAACATACCACCACATACCAGGTAGTAAGCACTAAGCTATTATTGAACATTAATGATAACTTATAACTGATATAAAAGCCTAAGTGTAGTGTGTGTTTGGACCACTCCTTGGGTTGGTGGATGACTCAATATGAGAAACCAAGAGAGCAACCTCTTCTTGTCTACATATGTTCTGGCAAGATCACAGCTTTGTCTCAGACTGGAAACAACTGGGAAACACTGTTACTGGGTGGAGCTCTGTAACCCATTGGTTAGAGTTCTCCTTCTAATAAATTATCTACTTCTCCAAAGTGGGGGAGCTTACCTGAGGGAAGTACTGGGGTTAAGCTACGGCAGTGGTCAGGAGCAGCCAATGACATGCCCAGGGATAGATGTGGAAAATCAGGAGAGGGCACAGGCTCTGCAGTCACAAAAATCTCAGCTCAAATCCCAGTAATTGAGCTTTGTGACCTTTGCAAGTTACTTAACCTGGCTCTTTCAACCATTTCCTTTTGCATAAAGGGGATGAAAGTAAGGAGGTTGAGACAGTTAATGAAGACAATATATGAAAAGTGTGCAGCACAAGAAATTGTTGGCAGTAATTGTTGTTGTTAGGAAATAATACCAACTACCACTAAACTCAAGTAAAAATGAACAGTCCAAAGGGTCTTTGCAACAGGATGCACCAAATCTCCTGTCCTCTCACCTCCCTTACACTCTGTAAGCCAAGATAAAGGAGAACATCAGCAGTAATAATGAGGGAACATTTATTAAGCACACCTTCTAACTGGACCAGGATGGACACCTGACCCAAGCTGAGCCAGTCAGATTCCCAGAGTCATCCTGGGAGCTGAGCTGTGAGGTTACATTAAGAACGGGCTGGGGTCCAGGCAGTGGCCAAAGCCACTTGCAAGCCTGGAAGCAGAGAGGCCGTGAGTCAGCACAGAAAGCAGGAGAATGGAATAGACTCACTGAAAAGAGCACAGATGAGATTATGAAGCCTGACATCTAGACACACACACACACACACACACACACACACACACACACACACACACACACACACACAACCTGCATGTCGACTCTCCGGTTCTCATGAGGCCAGGCTGTACTTCCTAAAGATTTCCTTGAAGATTCCCCTATATCCTTACAAGAGACCCTTCTTAGACCTGAGTTCTTCTGAAGACTCAGGATGGACCCCAGACTCTCACACAACTTCTTCACAACCTTACGTGACGCAATTTCAGAATAACAGGAATAGAAACACCATTATGGTTGAGGTGAAGAGTGAACCAGAGGGAGGATGGAGGATGTAGAGATAGAGATTTAAGTATAAACCTTGGTATCTACATGTTTTAAATTTTGTTATTTTCAGAGACCCAGAGGTCTCTGACAGTGAACTGTCATTTAAAAGTGTAAGCAAGAGGCAAGCTACTGAATGAGCAGAGGACTTGCATTTGCATCTCAATGGGGCTGTTACTGATCTTTACTACTTTTTAAAAAATGTACTCATTCATTCATTCATTCATTCATATCTTAATCATTTTGTGAAAGAGATGATACATCCTACGAGTATTTGATAATGTGAGGGATTTAGAAAGGTCACAGATATGTATCTCAGGAATGTCCTGGTCCTAAGGTACTCTTTAAAAAGAAATACTTGGCTATGAAGGAAAGGAGGCAGGGGAGGTACCTAAACCTGGGAAGACTTCTGGATCCCCAAGACAAACTCATACATGTTAAGGGTGAAATTTATTTCCTACCACTGTTCTTTCTTCATCTGCTTTGCCCTTCCTAAATTACCTCGTGCTACAGGACCCTCATAGTGCTTACTCGGAAACCCACTCAAGAGTACCCTTCCCGAATAGTACCTAATGGGCCTCTTGCAATTAAAATGTTCATTCGAGCAAAGCATGGCTCTCATTTAGCTCCTGAGGTATATGACAATTAATTCACACTAATATATGAAGGACAGTTAAGCATGATGAGGATGTACTCTTTTCATTAATATTTGCATTTTAAAAGAAGATGTTTGTTGACACAAAAGGCTAAGTCCTTCATGGCATACTTTTATGCATTGTAAACATCTGTTAGGAAGGTTTTTTTTTTTTTTTTTTTTTGCGGTACACGGGCCTTTCACTGTTGCAGCCTCTCCCATTGCGGAGCACAGGCTCCGGAAGCGCAGGCCCAGTGGCCATGGCTCATGGGCCTAGCCGCTCTGCGGCATGTGGGATCTTCCCGGACCGGGGCACAAACCCGTGTCCCCTGCATTGGCAGGCAGACTCTCAACCACTGCACCACCAGGGAAACCCAGGAAGGTATTTTTTGACCCAAGGGTCCTTCCAGGACCTTTTAAATCACACTGTCTACCCCCATTGGAATATAAGTTTCACGAAAACAGACATTTTTATCTGTTTTCAATCATTGCTGAATCTCCAAAGCCTACAACAGTACATTGCATAGTAATTGCTCAGATAATGTTTGTGGAATGAATAAATGATAATGCCAGGATTCATATCTATCTGGCTTTAAACGGTAATGTTCTTTCTACTATATGAAACTCTATCTCTTTCTTAAAATTAATCTCTTCACCTACCTTACAGTAAAAGAGAAAAGAAGGAAAGAAAGAAGGGAAAGGAGGGAGGAAAATAGATGGTACCAAGATGGATGAAATGAAATTCAAGTTCAGGCATCAGCTGCAACATGGGGCTCCTTGGGTTTCTCCTCAAAAGCAAACTAATAGTTTTGTCAGGGGCTCCAGATGTTTCTCTCCCAAAACTGTTTCTACCTAATATCTTTTCTAAGCTTGTTGTTATTTGTGATTATTTAGAGGGAAAAAAAGGGCATGTTTATTTAAAGAAAAATTTATCCAGTAAAAATTATGGAACAGTTGAAAGAAAACATGACCTATATCCTTCCACTGAAATATAACCACTCTGAATTCACATCTTACTACATTTCTTTCCAGGCTTCTTCCTATGTATATATTTTAAATACTCACCCAATTTTATTTATTTATTTAATCTTTTTTTTTTTTTTTTTTTTCTGGCCACCCCACGCAGCTTACAGGATCAACTTGCGGTAGCTTAGTTCCCCAACCAGGGATGGAACCCTGGCTCCCTGCAGTGGAAGTGTGGAGTCCTAACCATCAGACCGCCAGGGAATTCCCCATATATTTTAAACTTAGCTATTATCATTCAGTATATACAATTTTGTATCCTGATTTATCACTTTTCTATCATCATTTTTTATTTCTGTCATGTACTGATATTATTATCCTCCATGATGTTCAGTGTAAAATTCTGAGTTAAATGAAGTGACATTTTCTGCTGCCAACTGGTATTAAAATTTTATGTTCTTTCATACTGATTCTGTGACAAGGGAATTTTAAAATTCCAATTCTTATTGTTGGCAGGAGATAAAGGAGTTTTACAATTCTCTCCTTCTCTTAAATATTTTAAAAACTGCAAAGAATCAATAAAAATCAATAAAAGAATCAATAAAAATATTTATGTATAATGCTGAGCAGACACCCTTATTCTCTAACCATTTTCCCCTTGAAGTCTTTCCAGATTATGATTCCTGGAGGAATTAATAGCCATTACCCCAAAAGAGAACAACTGCCTTGGACTACATGGAGAGGAACACACCCAAATATAAAGAAATTTAAGTCAGGTTTTATTTATTTAATATATACATAATGTTATCTTCATCTAGTAAACAGGACCATTCTACAACAGTTGTACAGATTAATATAGAGTTTTATATATGAATATACTGTAGAGGTAGCTTTAGTCATACAGCTGAAAGATTTAAGAGAATACAGAATTTCTAAAACCAGCAAAAGGAAACTATGGTGTAGGGACCAGACTAGGGTTTGGAGACCTGTTCTGCTATTTACTAGCTATGTGACCACAAGTGATCAACAGAACAAAACAAATAAACAAAACCCTGTTCCCACAGGTTGGGGAGGGATATTTTAAAATATCAACCATGTTACAGGCTCCTTGGTAGATGTTCTTATAAAGACCATTTAATTTAATCCTTAGAATGATGCTATTGGGTTGGCAAGTGTACTAAGTTTTTATTCTCCCCTCTTTACTTAAGAGAACCCCAATTTTACTGGGGGTAGCAATATGCTTATACCAAAGCAGAATAACACAATAATGCATTTCCCAGGCTCTCTTGAAACTAAGGCTGGGCAAAGTTCTTAACAAAATAGGTAGAAGTTGAAAGATGAAGCTTCCTGGAAAGGTTTTTATACGAACAGCAGACTAGCAACTACTATTGATTCAGGTAAGAATTATCAATGGATGCTAAAACTGAAGGGTGAAAGTTTGATGAGAAACAGAATATTTATCAATATTAAAGCATATCCCCCCAATTATACTTATTAACATCAAAAGGAAAAAATAGTTAAATGTACAGTAGAGAAGTTTGGCAGACAACACCTTAAACAGATGATCAAAATTAATATCGCTAATAGTGGGACAAACAAATGTTATGTACCTCCTGAGACGATGCACTGTGAGAAGGGCAGCACTTCTGCGATATTCCTAGCAAAGATGCCAAAGATGCATCATCTGAACTTAATCCGGAAGATCAGACAAACCCCAATTGAGGGGCATTCCACAAAATAAATGATCTCTCCTGTACTATTCCAAATAGTGAAATCGTAAAAGACAAAGAAAGAGGAACCGTTCCAGACTGAAGATGACTATAGAGACAACATCAAAATGCAGTGTGTAATCCTGGTTTGGATACTGGGCCAGAAAAGAAAATAATTGGGACTCCTGGCAAAATCTGAATAAGGCCTGTGTTATTTAAGAAAATGTTTTTGTTGTTAGGAATTAGACACTGAAGTAAAGGGATATCATGCCTATAAATTCTTTTCCAGATGATTCAGTGGAAAAATGTATATATTTAGAGAGAAAAAAATGATAAAGTAATTGGGGTAAAAATGTTAAACGTTTGATTTGGGTGAAAAATATTTGGGAATTCTTTGTACAATTTTTGCAACCTTTCTTCAATTCTAAAATTAGTTCAGAATAAAAGTTACAAGAGTAAAAAGAGTGGGGAAGAACAGTTAACTTGTTGATAGATAACTTTTGACCTTGACCTTTGCCCTTCTTTCTTTCCAGATAAAGATGCAACTACAACCAGCTTGTAACAAAAGAGATGAAAGCTTCAAGCCAAGTATTTGCTTAGCAGAAAGATTCCAGCTTAGATCCCAATTTGTTTTAAGGCATTCTTTGGTTTTCTGTTGCAAGGCAGAAGGTAATCAAAACAGATATAGCAAAGTTAAGTTTAATTTGCCCAAGACTACACCATTCAAAAGTGGCAGAGGGCTTCCCTGATGGCGCAGTGGTTGAGAGTCCGCCTGCCGATGGAAGGGACACGGGTTTGTACCCTGGTCCGGGAAGACCCCACATGCCGCGGAGCGGCTGGGCCTGTGAGCCATGGCTGCTGAGCCTGTGTGTCCGGGGCCTGTGCTCCGCAACGGGAGAGGCCACAGCAGTGAGAGGCCCACGTACCGCAAACAAGAGAAAAAAAAAAAAAAAAGTGGCAGGACTAGAACGGAAACCCAGTTCTGTTTAGGTTTGCAAACAAAACATGCCATTTTGACCTATACCATGATGAAGCCCAGGCTTTGCTCTCTATGAAATGGGAATAAGAATTTTAGCACTCCAGAATGAACCTATAGTGGGAGAGAACTTATAGCAGGGCCTGGCAGAGAGGACAGAGACTCAGATGTTTGCTGAATCAGTAGTTCAGGAAACCAAGCACATCTGTTTTCGGTATTCTGCTATACCGAGCAATTTTTCAGTCTGAAGAAAAAAATAAAAAAACCCTGTATTTTTGTGGGTGTAATACTCTAGTTGCAGATATTAGTCAGCAGTTCCATTCAGTTTCTTGGATCTCTTTCACCACTCTCTCCCCTTCCTCTTCTTTGCCTCTTCTCTCCTTCACAGAAGCCTTTCTATCCCCCTCTCATTACCAATCAGCTCCTGCAACTCCATCTCCTACCCCATCCCACCCCTCAAAAAGAGGGAGGGGCTGAGTATGAATTTTGGGAGAAAAGCTCTTTGAACAAAGTGGTTCATTCCACCGGGGAAGGCAGGAGTTAGTCCCCGAGAAGGACCATCCTTCCTAAAATGGCAAGGAAAAAATCAAAAACAGGGAGCCTAAGTCTCTGGCCAGACCCGAGTAGCTAGCTACAGGCCAAGATTCCAAAAGCTCCAGGCAGAAGACTGAGAGGTACAGGAAGGCACTGTACTCAGGTCCAACCAACCCATCAGATATGCAACTCTCCTGAAGTTGAAGGACACAGCAGAACTTAGAATCACTAATTCTATTAAAATGAAAGGTGTGAAATTTGTAGTTTCATTGATTTGTTTTAAATGGTTATGAATTCTGAGCTTTAAAAAAAACCATAGATCTTGATATTTATTATACCATGAAATAGGTACCCAAATACCAGTATAGTCATTTTGCTCTGACCCAGAAACCTGAACCAGACCTAGATAGCAGTGCCCTCATAGGAAGGAGACTGGCTGTGGCAATGACCTATTGAGACCCTGGATTCTGAGCTATTTAGGACTCACTCTGCACATACCTGGGAGAGAGGGAGCAGTATAAGGACTTGGTTGTGGGTCACTTTGGGTCTCACAAACTGTGGCCCTGCCCTGAAAAGGCCATGTGTGTATGCGGGTATTGGAGGGAGGGAGAGGGTAGTGGGAAGCCTAAGCTGTAGCTCTTCTAGTTCTTTACACTACCCACGACTAGTATGGTGTTTGAGATCTTGGGCAAGGCAGCATTATGCAAAAGTCAAGCTAAAGAGTGGACTTCTCTCCTCTGCCTCTCTGTGCTCATAATCTTCTCATCTTCCATTCCTCTGCCATGGACACCTGAGCTGCGGGCAGACAATGATGTCCACATCATTTCTTCCCTCAAAATGCATGCCAGTTCTGGACCCTCCACCTAATATCTGTGAGTTATTGAGCCTTCCACAATTATTCATACAGTGTGTTTGCCATCACAGGCCATTGGTTGCTCATAGGCAACATCATTAAAGAACTGGAACTGGGGAGAGAGGGGATCTTTAACATGTGGGCTGACTTTGAAAAGTTCTGTTCCAGGTCAGTTACCATCCTGCTGGCCTGGAGGCCCAATCTACACTGACCGACTGTACTCTGATCTCAAGAGAGAGCCTACAGAGTCCCCTGCTCTTGTACTCGCCTGGGCCACAGACTCAGGCAAATGAGATAGTCAGCTGCAACTTGCTCTGGGTCATGAACTGCTGATGAATGTGGCAATGACTCCATACTAAGTCATCTTAAGCTTCCAGGCAATCTTGGCATCACCTAGTAATGTGAACTTCAAAGGACTTAGTCTAGCTGTGCAATGGGGCAGTAAAATCTTCAACCACATCCTGGCTATTCAGGAGCCGCCTGTTCAGCTAGTTATAGAGGTTGGGGGAACACAGTGGGTGTGGAGAGGTGACAGTCAAATTCTCTACAGGAGGTAAGAGTGTCTGGGCCTGGAGCTGATATATTTGTCCTTTAATAAACAGTCTTATAAAAAGTCCGTTGGGGGCTTCCCTGGTGGCGCAGTGGTTGAGAGTCCGCTTGCAGATGCAGGGGACACGGGTTCGTGCCCCGGTCCAGGAAGATCCCACATGCCGCAGAGCGGCTGGGCCCGTGAGCCATGGCCGCTGAGCCTGCTTGTCTGGATCCTGTGCTCCACAACGGGAGAGGCCACAACAGTGAGAGGCCCGCGTACCGCAAACAAACAAACAAACAAACAAAAAGTCCATTGGAACTGAGAATGGGATTTCCTAGTTAAGGTGTTTCATAAGTAAGCAATTCTCTTTATTGTATATTCCAAAGAATGGAAACATACCTGGACTGTACTTTTTTAAAAGAGGGTGTAGGGCTTCCCTGGTGGCGCAGTGGTTGAGAATCCGCCTGCCGATGCAGGAGACACGGGTTCGTACCCTGGTCCGGGAAGATCCCACATGCCGCGGAGCGGCTGGGCCCGTGAGCCATGGCCGCTAGGCCTGTGCGTCCGGAGCCTGTGCTCCGCAATGGGAGAGGCCACAGCAGTGAGAGGCCCGCATACCGCAAAAAAAAAAAAAAAAAAAAAAAAGTTCTTAAAAGAGGGTGTAGATATGGCTTTGCTTGCAGATATGAATACAAAGCAATGTAAAATTACTTTTATTAAATAATGCAACATGATCTCTTGAACCTTTCACAGAGCAACAGTACTGATGCGAGCAAATGCTAGTGGCACTGCAGGGAAAATATTTTTCAAAAAAACCTGGCAAGCAGTCAAGTCCATCAGGGGATATAGTGAGCATCTATCCTATTTTTCCTATCCTGATAAACTTTCTCCTGGAACAGTAGTCTAACTCTCCTTTGAAGAAAGTCCCTGTTCCCCTGTTCTTATGCCATATGCTTTGAATTGAGGGGACGATTCCCACTGCTTGTTTTAGAGGTGGGCGTGCGAATCAAGGCCAATCAGAGCACCTCACATTCAGGGCTATAGGAATTGGCCCGACACAAATGCACATGCCCCAATAAGATCCAGTGAGTCATAAGACGACTTTTGCTGAGATTCTAAGGAGAGAGGTGAGGAGTCTTCCTTGATGAACTTGGTCCTGGGAGGTTATAGGACTGCAGGAACTGGCAGCCAACTTGCCCTTGTACAGAGCCTGAGAAAGCAACCAATATAAAGAGCAGAGTCCAGATATAATGAAAGCCCAGATCCTGGAGAGATTATCTTGATGCCCCAGATCAAGTCATATCTGAAGTATCAGACTTTTCAGTAACATGAGCCAATAAAGTTTGAATTGAGTACTATACATTTATTTGTGTTATTAAAAGCGAGAGAGTCCATATACATATATGTATATCTGGAAGGATAAACAATAATTGTCTGTATTAATTGCCTGGGTGGCCAAGGAATAGTAGGGAGACTTTTTGCTAAATACCCTTTTGTACTTTATATTTTAACCATATGAATGTATTACCTGTTTTAAAGAAGAAGAAGAAGGAGTCTACGATGATGACAATAACTGCATTAGTGTAACGAATTTCAAACAAAAGTGAGCTTGCCACTGGGAGGTTGAGATGATTCTCCCAATGGGCTGCTATCTGATCCTAAAAATTTAAGTCCTTCCCCAGACGTTTGTCTTTACATATGACTAAGTGTTAATTACTAAGTTGGTTACTGAAAGCCAACAAAATATTCATAAACTAAAATTAGTTAATACAATTTTCTGAGGACCCTGTTTCAGACTCTACTGAGGAAGTCTGGCTGCCATGCAATGCAGCAACACTGCAGAATTTCTGCTTCCGTGCATACAAGCTGAAAGTGGGAATTTCCGCATTTGGGGAGTTCATTCATCCATTAAAGAGCTACCAAGTGCTGTCTATGCGTCAGATACTGTGCTTAAGCACTGAAGATATAGCAATTTACAAAAGGGCTAAAATCCCTACCCTTAAGGGTTTACATTCAGGTGACGGTGGGGAAATATACAATAAACAGGATTCCATTAATGCTATGATGAACATTTCTTCACATTTTATGAAACCTAAAATTGGGATGTGTCTTTTGGTAGATGGCATCTTAGAGACAGCAGTGTTTTGGGTTTTTTTCTTTCTTTCTTTCTCTGAGGTGAACTTGATGGCATCTTAAGAGAATAAGGTATCAGACTGATAAGTGCTACAGAGGAAAATAAGCAGCGCAGAGGAGGAAGGAGTATGGGGAGGTTGCAACGTAAAACAGTCGGGAGAGACCCAAGTAGCCTTTGAGCAGATTTAAATAAGGTGAAGGGTGTGAGGCATTTCTCTATGTGGGTAGAGTAGCAAACAACCAAAACACAGGAAAAAATGAGCACAAAGGCCATGAGGGGAAATCAATTTCAGAAACACAAGCAAGCCAGTGCTGCTGGACTAGAAGGAACAAAGCAGAGGTAAGGTCAGAGAGACAACAGAGGGGCCAGATTACACAGGGACTTGTAGACCACCTTTCTACTTAGTGCATGATCATTGCCTTGAGTCTAGAGAGGTCAGATAGCATAGTATATAAGAGCACGGGCTTTGGAGTTAAGATTGCCAATTTATGTCCCAGCTGTGCCACTTCCTAGTGGTATGACATCAGGCAAGTTACTCTCTGTGCTTGCTTCGCCATCTGAAAAATGGGGCTAATAACACGACCCATAAGGCTGTTGTGAGGATTAAGTAAATCATTTTATGTAAAGTCCTTTGAATAGATAGTCTAGCAAAGACAGAGCACAAATGTGTTTGATACTGTTACTACTGAATGGTTATGAATTTCAATTGCTGTTTCATCATTATCAATTTATTTTGCTGTGTGTTGTTTGATTAATGAATAATATTAATACATAATGTTATCGACAATATTTTGAACCCTGATTTTCCAGTAACTAGTCTTTAAAAACCTGTATGTGATATATTTCAAACACAGATTATCACCTCCACTCATCCTCCTAAGTAGGTATGTACAACACCCCATCCTATCACCACCACCCTCAATCAAAACACATTCTTGTGCAATGATATTTCATTGTTATTGTTGAGTTTGCCACTAGAAAGTAAGAAATGATGGGGAAAGTGGGCCACTGAGGATAGCGACTGAACTAGGGGATTGTAAGGAAGCAATTCTAAAAGTGGATTTCAAACCAATGAATTTTGTTAGTTTCTCTGTTGTCAGAAAAATCATTTTAATTTACCCAAGTTAAAATTTTGGATTATACATATTTTAATGATTCATGACATTCTTATACTGAATATTTAGACTTAAGAAAGTGAGAAGTATAAGGGTGTAAGTCAGGCAGTCACAATTTTTTCATGTTTTATCTTCCTTTATTTAAGAAATGGGGCTTGAGCATCTCCATGTAAAAGGAATTATGCTAGATCATTAAAGGGTACAAATAGGAACGAGACATGGTCTCTGACTTTTCTCTATAAAATCAGTGGAACTGGATTTGTATGTAATCTCCTTTCTCTTTTCAGTCCATTTCATGGCTGCTCCCCTTTCAGATGCCCGACTGGGGTAAAAATTAGGCACTGTACTCTCTCTGTCTCCTCTTTTTCCTGGAAGCATCAAGCAGCTCTACCCCTTCCCAGACACCAGGAGAGAGGCAAGACTGTGAGGTCAAGGGGAAATCTGGGGGCTCCACCCTCATTTCCTCAGTCCCCAACTGTCCATTCCTCCTGCCCATAGTCCTTCCTGGTCAGTGGAGGCTGTTAGGGAAGAAAACAGGTCAAATGAAGGGAAAACTCATAGTACGCTGTTAGTGACTTACTACATTCACCAAAATTTAAAACAAAGCAGGGCATTTTGAAAAGGGTGGTGTCTTAAAATAATTCTGCTAAGATGTCAAGGCGCTGCTTTTTATTACCAAATAATACATGTGATAGACATCCATGAGCCCCACGTGACCTCAGAGCTTTATCTCTGACAGTGGGGTAGAGTGGGGCACAGGGAGGAGGTGAGGAGACGCTCAGGGAGGGGTAAGGCTTAGGGACTGAGTGAAGTTCTTTGCACGCATTACCTGGTAATAAAAATGCTGAGCATTTATTGGTTACTTTTTTTAGGCTGCAATGAAATGCCCCCATGGAAAATGTCTGAAGCAAAATGTCAAGTGTCCAGTTTTAAAGCAGAGGACAATGCTTAGTGTACGGTATTTTGGGCAGTATGATCCCCACTGTTCTCCAAGTCACCCAGGCTTAAAACCTTGGCACTAGGAAAGGAACATGCACCAGAGCCTTTGCAATATGTGTTATCTGCAATCCCACCTTACAGATGAAAAAAGGACCTTCTTCCTCAGCATTATATTCATATATCCTTTAATGTTTTGTTCATGTATCCATCAATATCACCTTTTATGGGACAATGCTAAGCCACAGAGACATAAAAATGAATAACATAGTCGTGCCCTTAACAGTCCGGCTCAACAGGCATTTTTTGAGAGCTTCCCACATATCAACAACTGCAAAGTGCTAGCACATACATACGTATCTGGATTTCAGGGAGAGTTTTCAGAAGATGCCAGAGTTAAGTCTTAAGGAACTATGGGGCTTCCCTGGTGGCGCAGTGGTTAAGAATCCGCCTGCCAATGCAGGGGACACGGGGTTGAGCCCTGGTCCTGGAAGATCCCACATGCTGTGAAGCAACTAAGCCCATGAGCCACAACTACTGAGCCTGTGCTCTAGAGCCCGTGAGCCACATCTACTGAGCCCACGCGCCACAACTACTGAAGCCCACAAGCCTAGAGCCCATGCTCTGCAACAAGAGAAGCCACTGCAATGAGAAGCCCGCACGCCGCAACGAAGAGTAGCCCCTGCTCACCGCATCTAGAGGAAGCCCGTGAGCAGCAACAAAGACCCAACACAGCCAAAAATAAATAAAAATAAATTTTAAAAAAAAGTCTTAAGGAACTACCAGGAGTTTCCTTGATGAAGTGGGGGGAGGAGAAGGGCATATCCAGGCATATACCCAGAGTATGTGAGGGAGACAGGAGCTAGAAAGACAGGCAAGAGCCAGAACATAATAGGCCTGTACACCAAGCTAAGGAGTTTGGATTTTATTATGGAGAGAATGGGCAACAACTGGAGGACTTTCAGAAGAAGATCAATACACGGACAGATGTTTTGTTATTGTTAGGCTCACCCATGGGTGGACTGCAGATGACTGGAAGGAAGCCAGGGCGCGAATGCAGACAAACTAGTTAGGAAGCTATTGCCGTAATCTTGGTGAAAAATGACAACATAAACTATGTCAGAAGCAGAGAGCATGGAGAGCAGAGACCTATTTGAGCAATATTCTATAAATAGACATGACAGGATTGACCACTGAACACATGGGGGTGCAATCCAGAGTTTCAGATTCCTCCCAGCTTCCTCCTTCTAGCTTAGGCAATTATTTGGCTAGTGGTACCAAAGAGAGAGTCAGGGCACACAGAAAAAGCACATTGATTTTGTTTTCTTTAAGGGAGGCCGGGGAATCTGAGACCTGTGGGGCATCCAAGTGGAGATGTGTATTAATCAATTAGCTAACTAGACCCTGCACTTTTTAGGTTCAAGATATTTATTTACAAGACTACTCCATAAGCATGTGTACCTGGCACTCTCATTTCGAAAGAAACAAGGCATACCGATTTGAAAAATGCCATTTTTCATGCTAAAAAAAAAAACCACACTGAAAATGTACGGGTTTAGACTTAATAACAAAACGTCATGCTACTAGCTGCCGAACTGACACGGCAGATCAATGTATTTTCTCTAGTAAGTTAAATGCAGGGTTCGAGTGGTTTCCTCCCCACATCACACAGGAAAATACCGGTGTACCTGGTATTTAGATCCAGGAATGCCTTTTAGCAGGTTGGAAGAGCAAGAGCTGAGAAATGCGCCCTCCCGTGGCAGTGGAATGAGGGGGCTCTAGCACCCTTTTTACCACCAAACAAAGCCCTGTAAAGAAATGCAATTTGCGGGAACGAGAAGGCCACAACGCCGGTACTGATACACCGAGAAACCAAAAGAACCCTCCCAGGGGCCGGGAACCCTTACCTGTCACGTCGGCCGAAGGATAATTTCACTTTCGACTCAACAAAATACGACCCCAGATTTGACAGCTTGCAGTTAAGTCCGCTCGGCGACAATTAAACACCCTGCAAGCCAAAATGCGTACACTATCCGGATCCTCTCCAGCTGGCAGGGCAGGGCTCGGACCACGTGGGTGGTTGGGACCAGCCCGAGAGACCAGCGCAGGGCTGGGGTAGGAGGCGTGTCCTCGCGGAGGGAGGCGGGGCCTGCGCAGTGGGCGGGGCTTGGGTGGACCCAGGATACCGGCCTCCTCTCGCCTGTTTTCCCCCTTGCCTTCGCCCTTCGAGCAGCCACGTAATGCCACGTCCCCGCGCATGCGCATTTAGACAGGCGGTGGAGGCTGTTTCCGGGCTCAGGGGGCTGGAGCTGCAGCCGACTAAGAGGCGGTGGTGGCGGCGGCCGGAGAGCGCTGAGTGCGGGCTTGGGGGCCAGGCCCTGCGGAGGACAGGGGAAGTTATCTTTTCTTTCCCGACGGGGCCGGTGGAGCCGGTTGCTGAGCGGCAAGATGAATTTCCTCCGCGGGGTTATGGGGGGTCAGAGTGCCGGACCCCAGCACACAGAAGCCGAGACGGTGAGAGGAGTGGCGGGTCCGGGACTTGGGAAGGGTCCGGGCAGGAACTGGGACGGAGGACTCAGGGGCCCGGAGGTCACCTCCAGCGCGTCACCGTGGGCCGGGAGTCCACATGCCTCCTCCCCCTTTGCCCCCGTGCCTTCCTTCCTCTCCTGAAACCCCCGAGTTGTTTCCTCACGCCCCCAGCGAAACCCCCAGCGCGGCGACTCGGCCCTGCTGACAACAGCTCCGCAGGCCGCTTGGTGGTGGTCCGCGGGTGGTACCTCCCGGGAAGTCATCGATCCGGGGCAGGGCTGGCCCGACCTGTCTCCCACACCCCTCGGGGCCGCGGGCCTGTCCCTCCCGTTTCGCCACTGTCTACACTGGCGATGAGGAAAGTCCAGCTCCCTCCCTCGCGGTCTGGAATGGGGCTTTGGGGAAGGCTGCAAGAAGGTTTAAAACCCAGCTGTTGACCAGAGCAGTTGGCTAAGAATAATACGATAGTTTGGGCACAAAGGTGCCTGCCCTAGTCCCTTCAGTTGGAGACAAGTCGTTCTGCCAGGTATTATTAGTTCGGACCCCGTTTTTCAGTCTTACCCAAATATTTGGGAAAAACTCCCTCGGACGTTGTAGGGATCTTTCGCGCTCAAACTGCTTTGGAAACACATTTCCCTTCCATTCACCCCATTCAGAAGTCTGAACTCGTGGTAACAGGATTTGCAGCGTCACTTTAAAAAAGTTGTTAGCTACTACAAACAGTATTTGATAAGTTGGTTCGATTTTAGGTTTAGGATAAACTTTCTTCGAAGTTTGGTTAAGTGTCTATTAGAAATGAGTGTATATGACCTTTTTTTTAAACTAAGCTTTTAATTTGAGAGTAATTTTAGATCTACAAGAAAGTGACAAACTATGACTTTTTTGCGGGGGGGCTGCGTTGGGTCTTCGTTGCTGTGCGCGGGCTTTCTCTAGCTGCAGCGAGCCGGGGCTACTCTTCGTTGCGGTGCACGGGCTTTTCATTGCGCTGGCTTCTCTTTGCAGAGCACGGGCTCTAGGTGCGCGGGCTTCAGTAGTTGTGGGACATGGCCTCAGTAGTTGTGGCGCATGGGCTCTAGGGCGCAGGCTCAGTAGTTGTGGTGCAAGGGCTTAGCTGCTCTGCGGCATGTGGGATATTCCCGGACCAGGGCTCGAACCCGTGTCCCTTGCACTGGCAGGCGTATTCTTAACCACTGCGCCACCAGGGAAGTGCAAAGTATGACATTTTAAAGGTAAACTTTGGGTAGTATTCGTAGACATTACTAGGTTGTCTATGAACATAGATCCCATGTTCTGTGTTACTGGGATCCTGAAGGGTAAATAATAGCTTTCATTTGTCAAGCTCTTACCTTGTGCTGGGTACTGTGCTCTTTATAGTTCACATTCTCCTTAGATCCCTAACCACCCTGAAAGATAGGTGATAGTATCTTCACTTTACAAATGAAGAGATGAGGCTTAGAGAGGTGAAGTAACTTGACTTAGGTCACACTGCTAGTAATGGAGCAGGGATTCAACCAAAGTTTGCCTTACATCAAAGCCTAGGCTTTATTGCTGCTCTCCCATATTTTAATACTTACCTGGGAATTTTGGAAATTTCTATAATTATTAAAACTAACCTCACAAAATCTGAGTTAGAACTGTTTAAAGCAGAAGCTGAAAGCTGGTGAATCTATCTTCCTTCATTTGAAAATCAGGAGATTTCACATACGCACACACACAAACTGATATTTGGCTTCTCTTGTCCATTCCCACCGTGGCTTCAAGGCAGCTGAGTTGCACTCTTAGAAGACCATGCTCTCTCCAGGTTACCATAGTCACAGCCCACCCCTTCAGCTTTTGTTTGTGTATTTTATCTGTCTGATATTTTTCTTTGAGGCACCAAGTTTTATAGTGTGGTTTATTAGAGCTTGCTTTGGAGTTAGACCTTGATTTGAATCCTTGCCTTCCACCCCTAATTGAACAGGCAAGAGATGGCTAAAACCTTATGAGTAAAATAAGGAAAATGCCTACTCTGATGGGTGTAATGAAGATTAAGTGAAATAAGGAACAGAAAGAGCCTAAGACTTAGTATGTGCTTAATAAAGGCTAATTTTTATTACATGTGTTTAGGGAAAGAATACTCTTTTTGTTATAGTTAGTCCTGGCACAATGACTTCTATAGAAAAGGTGATGTACAGTTAACTGGGTATAGGATTTTAAAGCTGAAAGGCCCTTTGCAGATCAACCAGGTGGAACCCCCTTATTTTACAAGTTAGGAAACTGAGGCACAGAGCACTAAAGCAACTTGCGCAATATTGCAGAGCTGAGACTAGAACACGTTGATCTTGCCATAGTGAATGGAACAACATAGCTTTTATATCATGATTTCAAAGTGAAACTTGAGTATCAGATGTGTATCTTGTACATATAAACTGAAAGGAAAGTTGGGGGGGGGTCCTTGTTCTTGCCTAACTTTGAACGTGTATACTCAAAATTGGAGAACTAATATGTCTTCTGATGAGAATTAATAGTTTATTCTGAGTTACAGTATGAATAAAATTTATTTCACCATCTCATTCCATCAGGAATAAGGGGTCATGGGTCACTAATTTAGAAGTATTTATAGAGCATCAGTAGAGTGTGTTGGTACAATATTAGATCTTTTAATCGGTGATTTGAAGTGACCTGGATATTCCAGTTGCCAGAGCTTAGAATATCTAACTTCTGCATTATCAGCTAGTATTTTGTAGGTTTGTCCATTCCTGCAAAATTCAATCATTTTATTGTGGTTTTCCATCTTTTTTGCTATTCTCATCTCTTTCCAGTGGAAAGCCTCTTTTCATTATCTAAATTCTACTTCTCCTTTAAATTCATCATCGACCCCTTCCCTGATTTGCACCCCTTACTTCTTTCCCCCACCAAACTACGTAGAATCTCTTTCCCCTCTGAGCAATCTTCACAATTTAAGTAGATTGTGCATTTCTTAGGCTCTTTACCATTTTCTGCCCTTTAAATCTGTGCCACCTCTTCTGGACTCAAGCGTATTTTGGGCAGTGTTCATATATTTTTTATTTTTATTTTTAATTAATTAATTTTTGGCTGCGTTGGGTCTGTCGCTGCGTGCGGGCTTTCTCTAGTTGTGGTGAGCAGGGGCTACTCTTCATTGTGGTGCGCGGGCTTCTCATTGCGGTGGCTCTTGTTGAGGAGCATGGGCTCTAGGCCCATGGGCTTCAATAGCTGTGGCACGCGGGCTCAGTAGTTGTGGCGCACGGACTTAGTTGCTTCGCGGCATGTGGGATCTTCCTGGACCAGGGCTCGAACTCGTGTCCCCTGCACTGGTGGGCGAATTCTTAACCACTGTGCCACCAGAGAAGTCCCCATAGATATTTTAATCTTTGTTTTTCCATAGTAATACTAAATAAATATTAGTTAAATGAATTAATTATGGTGTTATGAAAGAAATCACAGATCTGTAATCATAGCAGCTTACCAATTACTAGGTGCTGAAACAATACTTTTTAAAGACTGTAGGAATCAAAGTTCTGGAATGATTGAAATTCATTACATCAGACTTTTTGCTTAAAGGATTTTTCAGGTTTGCCGTGCTTTGACTGCTTTCCTGCTTTTTCTTAACTAAAGTGCCTTCTAAATGTGTGAGTTGTGTTATTGCTTGCATAGTACCTAGCTTTTCATACTTAGTTAAGAGTAACTTTGGACTGGTATTAAGATGGTCTTTAGAAACAAAATAGTAAATATTTGTGTTTGTATCATATGATAGTCAATAATTCTATAAAGTTTGGAATACTTTTAAGTCTAGAATTTCATTCACATTAAACCTTTTCTGTTTTAGAGTCAAATACTTTTAAATTTGATTTCTCTTTTTTACTTTAGTAGAGAAAGGCATTGATTTCTGATGATTGAAGCCTCCTTAGCCTTGGCATACTTTGCTAGGTCCAAATAAACACTGATTATAGTAAAAATCCTACTCATTCTTTTGAGTGCTCAGACGTGCTTAATTTTCCATCTACCTTCCAATTAATATCTTTTTTTAAAAGAGAGTTTCTTGCAAATTCCAAGAAAAGTGTTAACTACATTCGGTGATAAATCGTGGAGACACATTCTCTTCTCATATGTGTCCCAAGGCATGAAAGTTGCAAAAGTCCAGAAAAGATATGCAATCAAACTTTTGGTCAGCTGGCTTAAAAAGCAGAGAGCTAACAATATGGACACAGCTGTAGTTTCTTTTAATAAAAATTGTTATTAAGGAATGTGCACTTAAATTTAGACATAGTTTTGGTTTAGTCAAGCACATTAGATACCACGTTACTATAAATGTGTAGCCTGAAACTCCTGTATCTGGATTCCTGTTTCATATTCTACATTAATAACCAAGTCAGTGTAGTAACTGGTATGTGTTTTCTTTCTTATAATAACAATATCAGAGAAAGCCTTAATAATAATTTGTGTTTTGATCACTTCTATACCCAACCAAAGATGTCTCTTATATTCTTTTTAAGTAGTGTCTATTGAAAACTACATGGCTTTTTTTTTTTTTTTTTTTTTGATAAATTTATTTATTTATTTATTTTTGGCTGCGTTGGGTCTTCGTTGCTGCGTGTGGGCTTTCTCTAGCTGCAATGAGCGGGGGCTACTCTTCATTGTGCTGTGCGGGCTTCTCGTTGCGGTGGCTTCTCTTGTCGCAGAGCACAGGCTCTAGGCACGCGGGCTCAGTAGTTGTGGCTCACAGGCTTAGTTGCTCCGTGGCATGTGGGATCTTCCTGGACCAGGGCTCGAACCCGTGTCCCCTGCATTGGCAGGTGGATTCTTAACCACTTAACCACTGTGCCACTGTGCCAGGAATTCCCTACATGGCTCTTTTGAAGGTTTATTATATATAGATTATTTGTCTCATTTAAAATTTGCATACCAAAGCATGTCCCAAAGAAAGTGAGTAGATGTACTTGAAAGGGTTTTGTTACTAAAGAAGTGTGTTACTGAGTGATGGTCAAAAACAAAACAAAAAACCTGATACTTATACAAGGTTTATTAAACAGGCACTGTGTTATGTTTTTAAATATTTTCAAGATGGAGATATAAAGTAAGTTGTGTTTGCCAAATCTAATTGATTATATACTTTCTTTCCTCCAGGAAACCTTGTAGGTCTAGTGTTCTGAGGAACACATTTTGGTTACTACTGTCCTAAATGATATATTTTTTTAAAGAAATGCTACATTTTAGAAGTCCTTAATTATCATCAGTTTTATGGAGTTCATGAAGTGTTGACCTTTTGGCTACCTAAAAGACAAAGTAATTCCTGATGCTTTATGGTTTGAGAAGTAATTGTAATCATTTCTGAATTATCTTTTAGGAGAGAATGTAAGAATTTCTTATATAAATTTGTTTCTCTTTTTATACATTTATCTCTTATTATTTATACTGTTCTGTCTGATTTTTGTGTTGTAGGTATCATAACAAAGACATGCTTACATTTTTATACCTCAGGCAGAAATGCCATAAACATTCTTTGTATAAAAAGTTAGTCACCTTTAATTTGAGAACTTTGGTAGTGTTAGACTTTGAGATGCTAGCATTTGTTATTTGGTAGAGAAGTTCATTATGATTCCTTGCTTAAAAGGGTGTGCTTTTGGGAAACAAAGTTCATTTCTGAGAGAAATCATGGAGAATAAATGCAGTATAATGCAGTATATTATGTCAGCTGACTTATTGTTAATTGTAATGGAAATAGATTGTGTTAGGTTTATGGATTTATCTGCAGAGAGACTGTTTGACTGTAATGTTCCTACTTTTTTTTTTTTAGATTGTAATAATTTAGGTCATCTGAAGATAAGTCTGGCTTTTGCTTTTTTTTCTTTTTGGAAAATCTTCTCAGTAGTAGAGTTTGAGTTAAACCAAATTTCTAGCTCTTTTTTGTATTTGAAAACAGTAATTTTATTTATTCCATTAAAACAATATAAATGAATTGACTGTTGATTAGCATGAATTATTTTAGTCCTATAGTCATGCTTGGGGAAGTTCTCTCCAAAAAAGTTATAACTATGTTTTAAGCTTCATGAAGGCAAAGTTATATCAAATAAGTTGGTATTAGGTGCTTGATAAATATTTGTTGAGTAAATGATTAAATGGTTGA
The DNA here is from genome assembly GCF_026419965.1 of Kogia breviceps. Classification (NCBI taxonomy): domain Eukaryota; kingdom Metazoa; phylum Chordata; class Mammalia; order Artiodactyla; family Physeteridae; genus Kogia; species Kogia breviceps. The sequence continues at coordinate 57,070,930 of NC_081315.1, forward strand.
ATTCAGTTTTTTTAAATTGACATTCTTGACTTTCATTTTTGCATGTCAGTTAAATAGTTACTGAATACTAAAAAAATATGGATTTCTATTAGGAATTGTGAGAAAATATTGCAAACTACATTATGTCAGTGTCCTTTAAATGTGGCTCACCATCCTAGTTTTATGCCATCTTTTTTTCCCCTTTTACTTCTCAGGGGTTTTTTAGTTTCACATTCCTCATCTCAGCTTTTTCTTTCCTAGTCATTCCTATTCCCATTGCTTCTATTTTGGTTTCCTTTGTGTATTACTGAATAAAAATAAATGACACTATTAGTAAGCAAAACAAATAAACATTAAATTCGGATTATAAGGTTATAATTCTGATTATGCCCAATTATCAATTATTAATGGAATTTTTTGTTCTTTTCATATTTTTCTTAATAAGTGGAATTGTGAATCTCACATGGCAATTACTGAAAACAAGAATCCTGAAACATAATCACCTGCATGAGGTTATACATATTAGTTTACTAATTAGCTTTTTATTTTATTACACAAAATGGCAAACATTACTAGTAGAGTTTAAGTCTTCTTTGACTGCCATCTCCAATTTCAATTCTCTTTCCTGAAATAACCACTATTCTTAGTTTGGTATAAATCTTTCCAGACCATAAAGGTCTGGAATAATCATGCAGTATATAATTATATATTTGTATGAGCATATTTATCTCTCTTTTTCACAAATGATACACTGTTTATAGTGTTCTACGCTTATCTTTTTCATTGATTGATATGTCTTAGAGATCTTTGCATGTTAAAACATACAGCTACTTTATTAGAAATTATTTAAGATATCAGATTTTTAGTTGCTTTCTCTGTGTGTGTGTGTGTGTTGTGTATTTTATTTATTATTTTTGGCTGTGTTGGGTCTTGGTTGCTGCGCGGAGGTTTCTCTAGTTGTGGTGAGTGGGGGCTACTCTGCGTTGTGGTGCACCAGCTTTTGATTGTGGTGGCTTCTCTTGTTGCAGAGCATGGGCTCTAAGCGTGTGGGCTTCAGTAGTTGCAGCACGGAGGCGCCGTAGTTGCGGCACACGGGCTTAGTTGCTCCGCGGCATGTGGGATCTTCTGGACCAGGGATCGAAACCCTGTCCCCTGCATTGGCAGGCAGATTCTTAACCGCTGTGCCACCAGGGAAGTCCCAGTTGCTTTTCTTAATTAAACTATATCCTCTTCTAATAGACTTCTAATAGACTATATAAAACAGTCTAATAGACTGTTATCCTTGATAACAGGATCCATATCTAATTTATCATTGTATTTATCTCTGATTAACTCTAATACCTAGTTAGCATAGTATGAATTAGTTGAAATGCTGCTGTCTCTTAAGTTTTTCCTTCTTATCACCCCTTTCTGATCCTTTTTTTTTTTTTTTTTTTTTTTTTTTTTTTTTTTTTTTTTTTTTTTGCGGTACGCGGGCCTCTCACTGTTGTGGCCTCTCCCATTGTGGAGCACAGGCTCCGGACACGCAGGCTCAGCGGCCATGGCTCACGGCATGTGGGATCTTCCCCGACCAGGACACGAACCCATGTCCCTTGCATTGGCAGGCGGACTCTCAACCACTGCGCCACCAGGGAAGCCCTCTGATCCTTTTAAATAAAATTAACTCTGGGTTAAATTTTACTCATACATATTTTTTCTCTTTAGAAATGTTTTTTGTTAATATGTAGTATTCTCTTGCTTAATGCAAGAATCACAAACTCAAATCCCAACAGTGTCAGCTGGGTAACATCATTGTTCAGTGAAGCAGATCGGGTTAGAGAAGAGAGCAGAGGTCTGGGATGAAACTGGAGCTTGCATATCCTGCCTTGAGTGTAGCTAGTGCTCAGCTTCAGCCAGCTGTTGCAGAGAGCCAATTTAATGGCTTTGAATCCCGTCCCACCACATACTAGTTCTTGTGAACTTGGACAAGTCACTTACCCACTGTGCCTCTGTTTCCTTATCTCTAAAATGTGGATAGTAATAGTGCCTATCAATAGGATTTTGGTGAAGATTAAATAAATTAAAAAGTATAAAGAATTTTAGAACATAGCTGGCACATAGTAAGTGCTATACATGCCATATTTTAACAGTTCTGTAATGCATTTTAGCATTTAAACATCTCTGAAATCAGGTTGCGTCTTGTAATTATAATTGGTGGTATTTCTTTTTTCTTGGCAATATATTTAAAAAATGGTAGATCTTATAATCATTGGCTTCTTAAATTGTATGAAATACAGTGTTAGCTACCATTAGCTATTAGGCTGATGTTTTTCAAGGAAAGGTAGAAATCTGGAGTTTAATATGAAGTCTTATGATTTTGAAATGTTGGCTTAAAAATTATTTTAAACACTGTATAGGCCAAATAGATTTTTTCAGAGGTTTATAGCAAATAACTACATTAATACTAAGTAGGTAAAATTGAATATTTTTAACATATTCAAAGTTTTTTTTTTTTTTTTTTTTTTTTTTGTGATACACGGGCCTCTCACTGTTGTGGCCTCTCCTGTTGCGGAGCACAGGCTCCGGACGCGCAATCTCAGCGGCCATGGCTCACGGGCCCAGCTGCTCCGCAGCATGTGGGATCCTCCCGGACCGGGGCACGAACCCGTGTCCCCTGCATCAGCAGGCGGACTCTCAACCACTGCGCCACCAGGGAAGCCCCGATATTCAAAGTTTTGAGTATTAAGTAGCCTTAGAATTTATCTAGTTTATTCTTCCATTTTGTAGATAACGGAACTGACTTAGAAAGCTTGTATTTAAGATACAGTCAATCCTTTTTATTAATTTTTTCTGTATTACAATCCTTTTTATTCACCTACACGCTAAAATTTGTTTGTAACCCCAAAATTAATACACACAGCACTTTCACACTGATTTGTGGACAGATGCAGAGTAGCAAAAAATCAGAGTCACTGATGTGTGCATTCCCAGCTGAGGTCAAACAAAAAGATATTCTGCCTTCTTGTTTCAACTCTTATACTGTAAACAGTGTCCTTTTCACAGTCTGTTTAGTGTCATGTGTTTTGCACTTCTGTGCTTTTTAAAAAATTTCTCTGTTAAAACTGGCCCCAAATGTAGTGCTGAACTGTTGTCTAGTGTTCTGAAGTATTATATAAGAAAGCTGTGATGTGCCTTGTGGAGAAAATATGTGTGTTAGATAAGCTTAGTCAGGCATGAGTAATAGCACTGGTAGCTGTGAGTTCAATGTTTATGAATCAAGCGTATATATTGAATAAGATGTCTTTAAACAGAAGCACACATTAAACAAGGTTGTATATTGGATCCATTAATGAAATGTTACCAGAGGCTCACAGGAACCTAGTGCTGTATTTCCTTTAGGCACAGCAGTTCAGTGTCTGCTAATTCAGTGTTCATGGTGACTATAGAGCATAACTATTACGAATAACAAGAACCAACAGTGTTCAGAAAGTAGATGAACAGGGAGTCAATCAGGTGGTATGTTAGAGCAGGTAATAGAATCAAAGCAAAGTCTAACATTCTGGAAATTTCTTTAAATGTTTGTGTTATTGAAGCAGTAGTTGAAAACATGCTTATTATAAATAATTCAAATGAGTATATAGTCTAAAGTTGCCCCTTTCTTCCTCTTTTCACGATCTTGTTTCCCATGACCAGGAGTAATCTCTAATGAAGTTTGTTGTACATCCTTCCAGAGTGTTTTCTTTGCATTTACCAATATGTTCGTTACACAAATGAGTTTCTTTATGAGTGAAATAGTTACATTCATAGCCATTTGATTTTTAAAAATTTTAACAGTAGATATTAGAATTTTTCTATTTACCGATCAACGAACATAGTTTTTTTTTTAGAGAGTTTTAAAAAATATTTGTAAATTTCTTCATTTCAAGCAAATAGACAGAAGTATTTTTTCATGTTGTTACCAGTATTCTATTCTGTAACCTTACATATCTTGACTGTACAGTTGACCTTTGAACAACACCAACGCTCTGCACAGTAGAAAATCCTCCTGTACTTTAATTTATAGTTGACTCTGTGTATCCACGGTTCCTCCATATCCTCATATCCTCGGATTCAACCAACTGAGGATCACATAGTACTGCAGTATTTGCTACTGAAAAAAAACCGAGTATAAGTGGACCTGTGTAGTTCATAACTGTTGTTCAAGAGTCAACTATATTTATATCTCTGTTGATTCAGGCAGAAAATCTGGGAAGGTTACTCATTTTGAAGTCTATAGAATGGTCATCTGAAATGTGGTGCCTTAGTAGTATGCTGTGATAATGAGTACTTTGGTAAAAGGAGTAGGGACAAATATTTGTGATTTTTTACTAAAGTAGACTGGATTAATCTTTTCTGTATTACAACTCATTCTTCTGATCAATAATGGCAGCAAAATGTTAACTGTAAAGGAGCAGGATGGCATTGAAATCTGTGGGATTTAAACATGTACTTCCTTTCTAATGCTCCCATCATGTAGGTAAGGGTGTTGAGCACTAGGACAAGAGTCTGTGACCTCAAACAAATAGTAAATTTATAAATTTTGCTTTAAACTACTAAGTGGCCTTCTTGGTCGGATTCCGAGAGAGTGAGTGAGTTGCTAGCAACAGTCTCTTACCTCAGGATCCCATGTGGGACACTGAATAAACATATCCTTCAACTCTAAAATACTGTCCTTTTTCCTTCTGATGGTAACATCCTCCTCATTTACTCTGCTTCCGTACTTTTCCACTTGCTTCATTTTTGTTACCAATTACCCACACGTCCGCCTATATCCAAATCATTGCTTAACTTGGGACCTTCTGACCAGCTGTGCTGTCCAAAGTAGTACTTTCCACCCAGTCTCTGTCTTATTTCCCTAATCATTTCCCTCAGTGCACTTATTATTTTCTGTATTTATCTTGTTTTAAATTTATTCTGTTGTCTCCTTGCTATTATAATTTCATTTGAGTATGTACCTTCTGTAGTGATTCACTGCTGTTGCCTCAAAATAGAATTTTGCAGGGCCCAGCAAGACATTAAGCACTTTAATAGTATTTCTCAAACTGACTGTGGTGAAGAACCAGTTGGATTGTTTTTTTCCCCCAATTTACAATTCATCACAGACCAATACTTTTGTAAAATATAATAAAAATGAATTTATAGGAAAATGAAATGACAATACACACATACATACTCATGGACATACAATATACAAGCCCAATTTTTTTTTTTAATTAAACGACCATAAAGGTATCCAGTTGTTATAGGAGTTTCTAATGCTTAGTCCCAGTTTCTTTCTTTTTTTAAAAATAATTATTTATTTATTTATTTTTGGCTGCATTGGGTCTTTGCTGCGTGTGGGCTTTCTCTAGTTGCAGCAAGCGGGGGCTACTCTGTTGCCGTGCACGGGCTTCTCATTGCAGTGGCTTCTGTTGTTGTGGAGCACGGGCTCTAGGCATGTGGGCTTCAGTAGTTGTGGCACATGGGCTCAGTAGTTGTGGCTCTTGGGCTCTAGAGCGCAGGCTCAGTAGTTGTGGTGCATGGGCTTAGTTGCTCCATGGCATGTGGCATCTTCCCGGACCAGGGCTCAAACCCGTGTCCCCTGCATTGGCAGGCGAATTCTTAACCACTGTGCCATCAGGGAGGTCCTCTTTTTTCGTTTTTATTGAAGTATAATTGACTTATAATATAATAGTTTCAGGTGTACAACATAGTGGTTTGGTATTTTTGTACATTACAAAATGATCACCACTGTAAGTTTAGTTACTATCTGTCACCATGCAAAGTTATTACAATATTATTGACTATATTCCCTATGCTGTACATTACATCTGTATGACTTATTTTATAACTGAAAGTTTGTACCTTTTAATCTCCCTCACATATTTTACTCATCCCTCACCCCTCTGCTTAGTCCAATTTCTGAAGTTACTTTGTCACAAACCACTGCTCTCTGGTTGCACTGACCATGGCCCTGATGAGGGTAGCAGCACTCTAACATTTGTTGAATGAATGAATGAGTGAATCACCAACTTGAAGATTATGGCACTGAATTCTTCAGACGCTATTACTCCTTTGACTTTACCAAAACCAGAATATTCTGAGATATAGAAAAGTGATTGCGGATTCATATCAAACTTCAGCTAGCTTATTCAGTGATGCTTTTTGATTCTCTTGATTCTTTTTTTTAAAAGACAAAAGAGACATTTGAATACATGCTTAAGGAAAAGCTGTAGAAGTGTATAAAATGAAAAGTGAAAGTGCTCCATGAATGGGCATTTAAGGTCCTTCTGTTTTGTTTCTTTTTCTATTACAGTGCTGCAGTGGCTGTTCTTGTAATTATGACTGTACATGTGCATATATTGCCTTAGGACAAATTTCTAGAAGTTGAATTCCAAACAGCAGCTGTTTCAGACATTTTATTCTTTATTCTCAAGCCTCTTAAATTCATTTCTTTCAAATATTCTTTTGTCTTATCTATCTCTTCAGCCCTTCCCCATTGCCACCACCCTAATGCCCTTTTTCTTTAACCTTATTTCTAGTCTGTTATAATGAGCTGACATTTTTTCTGTAATCTCTTTCTGCTCCAGTTTCTCCTTATTATCTCAGCCAAATTAATTCTTTAAAAGTGAGTATATGAATTTCTTAAGTACTTATATATAGTGCTGACTTTTTCGTAAATACTTGGTAGCTTCTGATTATAGCTTTCCCAGAGTAAAGCTCCAACTCCCTTAGAACAAGGGACTACTCTGGCTGGGCAGTTAAGTCCGAGGCTTATGAGGGTCATTACTGGGCTGTAGTGCAAGTGGAAGCTATTCACAGGAACTACATTACAATGTTCCCCTATTTACAAAAAACAAAAAAAAATCTTGCAGTCCCTGTAGTTTGCAACAGGTGCTCAGGCTCCCATTTCTTTGCGTAAGAGTCAATGTAGGATAGTAGAAAGTGTGTGGGCTTTGAAGTGAGACATCTGTAGCTCAGTCAGAATCTGGACTGTACCACCAAACTGGCAGGGTATTTTGGGGTGCATTGCTTTATCCCTGAACCTTAGTTTCCTCTCCTGTAAAATGAGTTTATTAGTTTAGGTATTGGATCAGCTGCTGTAACAGAGGTCTAACCAAGATAAAAGTTTGTGTTTTTGTCCAGTAAAAGTCCAATTAGAAGGCAATCCCTAGGATAGGTTAGTTATGTTCCTCAGGGTGGTCCAGGGGCCCAGGTGCTGCTTTTTATCTTGTTCTGCCATCCCCTAGGATGGTGCCCTTGTTTGAATTGTTGAAGGTGCTTCATTACCTGCAGGTTCAAGTTCCAGGCTGAGGGAAGAAGGAGGAGGAATGAAGAACAAATAGCTTCCTTTTAAGGACATGACTTGGAAGGTACAAAGAACTCATTGGCCAGAGTGTAGTCACTTTCTATGCCCAGGTGTAAGGAAAGCTCAGAAAGTAGTGTAGGTGGACAACCTTTTTGTCCAGCTAAAGCACAGAGGGTTCAAATAACTAAAAGAAGGAAAGAACGGATAATGAAGCACAATCATATTGCATTGTGTTGGTTTTTTAAGTCAGGAATAAATGGAATAATGGTCTTTGAAATCTTCAGTTTCTGAAGAAAAATAAATGCACATGTGCTACAAAATTTTTTCCTGGTAAATGTCAACTGAAAAATATAGACCTGTGTTTGGCCTAAAACATGGCTAAGTCTTTGTAAGGTTTGGAACATATATAATATTTTCCTTTCATTTGGTTTCCATTGTCTGTAAAAGGTTGCAACATAGCACTTTATTATGGAGAGATCACTTATTCAGAAACTTCAACTGTATGGAATATTTTCAGGAGGTAATATGACTTTCACATAGCAAAAGTAGAAGTTGCAAAGTCCATGTACTCAATCTTGATTTCAAGCCTGAGTAATCTGGGGTTTTAGACATATTAGTATCTAACCTAATTATAAGATTTCTCACTTGGTAGCAGATTAAAATTTGCAAAATTTGAATGGTCTGTTAGAAACGTGTATGATGGAAATGACAGCCAAAAGCCTGATAGGATAGAAAATTAATACAGAGGAGTCATAGAAGTTTGATAATAATAAAGTTTGTTAAACATTTATTGAGCATTTATAGGTGCCAGGTACTCTGCAAAAACTTTTATATTCATTACCTCATTTAACACCTAAGACATCCCTGTATTTGATATTGGAGAGGACTTAGGTTTAAATGCTAAGAAAGCTTATAATTATATTCTTTGTTTAAGAAGACTGGGAAGGTTGTAATTAGTTTTAGATTGCTATCAGAAATCACTAAAATGAAAAGACCATTTTGGTGCCTGACAGAAAGTATCTGAAATAGCTTAATTATGGTTATGGATAAATAAGTTGTTCTTATATTCATTTTTGACTCTTATTGGTTTGCAGTATGGTAATTGCCTTAAGTCACTAGAGAGAAAGTTCCGATTAAAATCCCCAATAGAGTGTATCAATTATATCTCAATAAAACTGTAAGAAAAAAAAAAAGGAAAAATAAATAAATAAATAATAAAGTAAAATCCCCAATCGGGAAGAATATGTACTTGCCACTAAAACCCAAGTTTAATAGATAAAAAGCATGTTTATAGTCCTTTTTTTGTCCTCATCACGTGGCTTGCAGGATCTCAGTTCCCTGACCAGGGACTGAACCCAGGCCATGTCAATGAAAGCCCAGAATCCCAACCACTAGGCCACCAGGGAACTCCCAGCATGTTTATAGTCTTAAAAATAGTCTTGATACATATTTACCCAAACTCAGGAATGAATGGATTTTATTTCTATAATTGTAAATACTACACTTTAAAATAGTGATTAATTTTTAAGTTCCATTTTGCAACCTTCTAAAAAACACTAGTGATTTGCTTATTAATCAGAGTCAATTGAAGCAATTATATGTTTAATTTGAAGTCATTAGAAATCTGTTTTTAGCTAACAGTTTAATTTTATATAATCCTTTCCCCCCCCACATTATTTTAGATTGAACATCACTCCCAGAAATAAGAAGCATTTAAAATTATTGTAGGGAATTCCCTGGTGGTCCTGTGGTTAGGACTTGGCACTTTCACTGCCAAGGGCCCAGGTTCAATCCCTGGTTGGCGAACTAAGATCCCGCAAGCCACATGGCGTGGCCAAAAAATTAATAATAATAATAAAATAAAATTAATTTAAAAGGAAAGCTTTCATATTTTAGAAATCTCATATATTATTTTAATAGAACAAGTATATATATGTATGTGCATAATATAAAAATTGTTCATAGATATATAAAATTTATAAACTCAAATTAGACCAATTTTCTTATTTGGACTATAAAATGCTATTTTCTACATTAAAATATGTATAGACAATTATAAAGTAAGAAATCATTTTCTACTCCTGGCATTCCTTCCTTATATTGTCTGATGAACTACTCATCCTTTAATTCTTGATTCAAGAGTGTCATCCTTAATATACCATTCTTAAACATTATCTGTCTTAGTCTATTTGGGCTGCTGTAACAAAAATACAATAGGTTTGTTGGTTTAAGCAGCAAACATATATTTCTCATAGTTCTGGAGGCTAGGAAGTCCAAAATCAAGGTGCTGACTGATTCTTTGTCTAGTGAGGGCCTGCTTTCTGGTTCATATACTGCCATCTTCCCCAGTGTCTTCATGTGGCAGAAGGCATGAAGGAGCTCTTTGGGGTCTCTTATATAAGGGCACTAATCCATTCATGAGGGCTCCACCCTTCTGCCCTAATCACCTTCCAAAGGCCCCTACCTCCTAATACCATCACACTGGGGGTTAGGATTTCAACACATGCATTTTGCAGGGAAGTAAACATAGCAGTTTCACTTTCAAATAGAATTCACTACTTTTTCTTTTGTGCACCTGCTTTATAAGCATATACTTATATAACTTTAATTTGTTATTGTAGTTTATTTACACAGCTGTCTTCCTGTGTAAGCTCTTTGTGGCCAGAGACCATATCTTATTTTGGTTAGCACAAGAACAAATATATACATGCTCAGTGTGTATTTATTGACTGAGTAATGACTATGTATTCTAGTCTAAAAAAAATTGGACTTTATAGGCAATAGGGAGCCATTGAGGATATTTTTATTATGTTAGTTTATTTTTATCAACTAAGAGCAGATTTCATATTATTTTGATCAGCAGAGTAAAAATAGCATCTTTTAAAGATGAGTTCCGTCATGAAAATATCCTAGAAATTCCAATAAAACATAAACCAGATCACTTTATTCCATTATTACTCTTTTCTGCTTATAAAGGTAATACTTGTTCATTATCATAATTCAGACATCAGAAATAATGTAGAAAATGAACATTTCCAGCAACCCACTAAAAGACAGTATGGTGCATAGTCTTAATTTTTTCTTTACATGTTCACATAGTATTTTTTTTCCTTTTAAAAATTATTTATCTCTATGTTCCTAACTTTCACTCTAGCAGTAGAATCACATTAATAATTCTTTATTTAAAACTTTTATTAGAGTATAGTTGATTTAAAATGTTGCATTAGTTTCTGCTGTATAGCAGAGTTAATCAGTTATACATATACATATATCCACTCTTTTTAGATTCTTTTCCCATATAGGTCATTACAGAGCATTGAGAAGAGTTCCCTGTGCTATACAGTAGGTCCTTGTTAGTTATCTATTTTATATATAGTAGTGTATGTATGCCAATCCCAATCTCCCAATTTATCCCTCTCCCTTCTTTCCCGCCCCCTGGTAACCATAAGTTTGTTTTCTACATGTGACTTTATTTCTGTTTTGTAAACAACTTCATTTGTATCATTTTTAAAAATTGCACATATAAGCAATATCATATGATATTTGTCTTTGTCTGTCTGACTGACTTCACTCAGTATGACAGGCTCTACGTCCATCCATGTTGCTGCAAATGACATTATTTCATTCTTTTTTATGGCTGAATAATATTCCATGATATATATATATATATATATATATATATATATATATATATATATATATATATACACCGCATCTTCTTTATCCATTCCTCTGTTGATGGACATTTAGGTTGCTTCCATGTCTTAGCTATTGTAAATAGTGCTGTAGTGAACACTGGGGTGCATGTATCTTTTCAAGTTATGGTTTTCTCTGGATATATGCCCAGGAGTGGGATTGCTGGGTCATATGGTAGCTCTATTTTTAGTTTTTTAAGGAACTTCCATACTGTTCTCCATAATGGTTGGACCAATTTACATTCCCACCAACAGTGTAGGATTCCCTTTTCTACACACTCTCTCCAACATTTATTGTTTGTAGATTTTTTGATGGTGGCCATTCTGACTGGTGTCAGGTGATACCTCATTGTAGTTTTGATTTTCATTTCTCTAGTAATTAGTGATGTTGAGCTTTTCATGTGCTTTTTGGGCATCTCGATGTCTTCTTTGGAGAAGTGTCTATTTAGATTTAACACCCATTTTGTGATTTGGGGTTGTTTTGTTTGCTGTTGAGCTGTATGAGCTGTTTGTATATTTTAAAGATTAATTTCTTGTCAGTCATTCTGTTTGTAAATATTTTCTCCCATTCTGTGGGTTGTCTTTTCATTCTGTTTATGGTTTCCTTTGCTGTGCAGAAGCTTTTAAGTTTAATTAGTTTATTTTCATATTTTCATTGTTTATGTTTATTTTCATTGCTCTAGGAGGTAGATCAAAAAAAGATCTTGCTGCAATTTATGTCAGAGAGTGTCTGCCTATGTTCTCCTCTAAGAATTTTATAGTATTCACATAGTTTATTAATGGTAATAGTTTTAAACCAAAATAAGCTCATGCTAAATATACTATTAACTGTTTTCTTTTTTCACTTAATGTCTCTTGGACATCTTTTCATGTCAGTGCATATGGATCTGCTTTACTCATTTGATTAATTGCATAGTGTATGTGTACTATATGTTAGTTAACTGTTTTCTGATTGGTGGATGAACCTTTAGATTCCACCTCCCCCTTTTTTTCCCCAATAAACAGCATAAATTTATTGCTCACAGTTCTGGAGTCTGGAAGTCTGAGATCAGGGTGCTAGTATGGTTTGCTAAGGGACCTCATCAGTGTTACAGACTTCTTATTTATTATATCCTTATGTGATGGAAGCTAGATTTATTTTTTAGCTGTTAAAAATATTGCTACAAAGAACATTCTAGTATATAACATTGTGTATTTGTGGGCGTTTTGTTTTGTTTGTTTTGGCTGTGTTGGGTCTTTGTTGCTGCACGCAGACTTTCTCTAGTTGCAGCAAGCGGGGGCCACTCTTTGTTGCAGTGTGCGGGCTTCTGATTGTGGTGGCTTCTCTTGTTGCAGAGCATAGGCTCTAGGTGCACAGGCTTCAGTAGTTGTGGTGCGTGGGCTCAGCACTTGTGGCTCATGGGCTTAGTTGTTCTGCAGCATGTGGGAATCTTCCCAGACCAGGGCTTGAACCGTGTCCCCTGCATTGGCAGGCAGATTATTAACTACTGTGCCACCAGGGAAGCCCCCTGTGGCCATGTTTTTAAAGGATAAGTTCCTAGAAATAAGAATGCCTGGTGGAAAGGGTATGAACATTTTAAGTTATAATAGTTTTTGCAGAATTGACACTTTTTTAGGTTACTTTCCGTCTGATAGAATATAAGCCAGTTCATTAATCTATGTCTTTCTCTATCCTGTATAGTTCTGTTTTTAAAATCATTTTATTGAAGTATATAGAAAAGTACACATGTCATATACATAAACCTCACAACCTGAACACACCTATGTATCCAGCACCCAGATCAAGGAACAGGACATTACCAGCACCCTAGAAGTCCCTTTTGTGCTTCCACTCACTGCCCACCGCCATGAGCAACCACCATCCTGACTTCTGATAGCTTAAATTAGTTTTGCTTGGTTTTCTGAGTTATAAAAATGGAATCATATAGTATTAATGTATGGTAGTATTATTTTAATTTTTGTGAGACTGATAGATGAAAAGTAACATCATTGCTATTTTAACTTATATTTAATGTTTATCTTCATAATGCCAAAGATTATTATATTTGTGTATATCTCAAACCTTTTTTAAAAAATTAACAAGGCTCGGGACTTCCCTGGCGGTCCAGTGGTTAAGAATCTATGCTTCCAATGCAGGCGGCGTGGGTTTGATCCCTGGTCCAGGAACTGAGATCCCACAATGCTGCACAGTGCAGCACCTCCCCCCCCAAAAAAATTAACAAGGCTCAAATGTTAGCATGTTAGAACACAAAATAAAAGATTGAAAGTGAAAACAAAGCAAACCCCCAAACTCTAGGATTATGATCATCTCCCTCCAATATTCCTAAAGCTAAGTGTCTCCCCCAGATTAAATAGCCACCTTCAACATATAATGATTAAAGAGCTTCTGGACATGGAAGTTCGTATTCTGACACAAGTCTCTCTGTACACCAACCAAAGATGGGGCTGATCCTAAAATTCAAGCATTGCAGGGTACTGGGACGAAGTACTCTAAGCAAGATGGGAATCTCAGATTTAGGAGCAGTGCTTGAGGACTAGGGCTACAAAAAAGCAGGAAATGCCTTCCTATTTTCTAGGTAGCTCTAAACTACCTAGAAAAAAAATTATCATAAGATGTACAAGACCTGAGAAGCAATAAGAACTACAGTCCTGCAACCTGTGGAACAAAAACCACATTCATAGAAAGATAGACAAGATGAAAAGGCAGAGGGCTATGTACCAGATGAAGGAACAAAATAAACCCCCAGAAAAACAACTAAATGAAGTGGAAATAGGCAACCTTCCAGAAAAAGGATTCAGAATAATGATAGTGAAGATGATCCAGGACTTCAGGAAAAGAATGGAAGCAAAGATCGAGAAGATGCAAGAAACGTTTAACAAAGACCTAGAAGAATTAAAGAACAAACAACTAGAAGAATTAAAAAACAAACAAACAGAGATGGACAATACAATAACTGAAATAAAAAATACACTAGAAAGGGCTTCCCTGGTGGCGCAGTGGTTGAGAGTCCGCCTGCTGATGCGGGGGACACGGGTTCGCGCCCCGCTCTGGGAGGATCCCACGTGCCGCAGAGCGGCTGGGCTCGTGAGCCATGGCCGCTGAGCCTGCGCGTCCGGAGCCTGTGCTCCGCAACGGGAGAGGCCACAGCAGTGAGAGGCCCGCGTACCGCAAAAAAAAAAAAAAATACACTAGAAGGAATCAATAGCAGAATAACTGAGGCAGAAGAATGTATAAGTGACCTGGAAGACAGAATGGTGGAATTCACTGCCACAGAACAGAATAAAAAAAAAGAATGGAAAGAAATGAAGACAACCTAAGAGACTTCTGGGACAACATTAAACGCAACAACATTTGCATTATAGGTATCCCAGAAGGAGAAGAGAGAGAGAAAGGACCCAAGAAAATATTTGAAGAGATTATAGGCAAAAACTTCCCTAACATGGGAAAGGAAGTAGTCACCCAAGTCCAGGAAGTGCAGAGAGTCCCATACAGGATAAACCCAAGGAGAAACACGCCAAGACACATAGTAATCAAATTGGCAAAAATTAAAGACAAAGAAAAATTATTGAAAGCAGCAAGGAAAAAACGACAACATACAAGGGAACTCCCATAAGGTTAACAGCTGATTTCTCAACAGAAACTCTACAAGGCAAAAGGGAGTGGCATGATATACTTAAGTGATGAAAGGGAAGCACCTACAACCAAGATTACTCTACCCAGCAAGGATCTGATTCAGATTTGATGGAGAAATCAAAATCTTTACAGACAAGCAAAAGCTAAGAGAATTCAGCACCACCAAAGCAGCTCTACGACAAATGCTAAAGGAACTTCTCTAAGTGGGAAACACAAGAGAAGAAAAAGACCTACAAAAACAAACCCAAAACAATTAAGAAAATGGTCATAGGGGCATACATATCGATGATTACCTTAAACTTGAAAGGGTTAATTGCTCCAACCAAAAGACACAGGCTTGCTGAATGTATACAAAAACAAGACCCATATATATGCTGTATACAAGAGACCCACTTCAGACCTAGGGACACATACAGACTGAAAGTGAGGGGATGGAAAATGATATTCCAAGCAAATGGAAATCAAAAGAAAGCTGGAGTAGCAATACTCATATCAGATACAATAGACTTTAAAATAAAGAATGTTACAAGAGACAAGGAAGGACACTACATAATGATCAAGGGATCAATCCAAGAAGAAGATATAACAATTATAAATATATATGCACCCAACATAGCACCTCAACACATAAGGCAACTGCTAACAGCTCTAAAAGAGGAAATGACAGTAACACAATAATAGTGGGGGACTTTAACACCTCACTTACACCAATGGACAGATCTTACAAAATGAAAACAAATAAGGAAACAGAAGCTTTGAATGACACAATAGACCAGATAGAATTAGTTTATATTTATAGGACATTCCATCCCCAAACAGCAGATTACACTTTCTTCTCAAGTGCGCATGGAACATTCTCCAGGACAGATCACATCTTGGGTCACAAATCAAGCCTCAGTAAATTTAAGAAAATTGAAATCATATCAAGCATCTTTTCTGACCACAATGCTATGAGATGAGAAATGAATTACAGGGAAAAAAATATAAAAACACAAACACATGAAGGCTAAACAATATGTTACAAAATAACCAAGAGATCACTGAAGAAATCAAAGAGGAAATCAAAAAATACCTAGAGACAAATGACAATGAATACACGATGATCCAAAACCTATGGGATGCAACAAAAGCAGTTCTAAGAGGGAAGTTGATAACTATACAAGCCTACCTCAAGAAACAAGAAAAATCTCAAATAAACAATCTAACCTTACACCTAAAGGAACTAGAGAAAGAAAAACAAACAAAACTCAAAGTTAGCAGAAGGAAATAAATCATCAAGATCAGAGAAGAAATAAATGAAGTGGAAACAAAGAAAATAATAGCAAAGATCAATAAAACTAAAAGCTGGTTCTTTGAGAAGATAAACAAAATTGAGAAACCATTAGCCAGACTCATCAAGAAAAAGAGAGGACTCAAATCAAGAAAATTAGAATTGAAAAAGGAGAAGTTACAACAGACACCACAGAAGCATCCTAAAAGAATACTACAAGCAGCTCTATGGCATAAAATGGACAAACTGGAAGAAATGGACAAATTCTTAGAAAGATATAACCTTCCAAGATTGAACCAGGAAGAAACAGAAAATATGAACAGACCAATCACAAGTAATGAAATTGAAACTGAGAGTAAAAATCTTCCAACAAGCAAAAGTCCAGGACCAGATGGCTTCACAGATGAATTCTTTCAAACATTTAGAGAAGAGCTAACACCCATCCTTCTCAAACTCTTCCAAAAAATTGCAGAGGAAGGAACACTCCCAACCTCATTCTATGAGGCCACCATCACCCTGATACCAAAAAAAAGACAAAGATACTACAAAAAAAGAAAATTACAGACCAATATCACTGATGAATATAGATGCAAAAATCCTCAACAAAATACTAGCCAACAGAATCCAACAACATGTTAAAAGGATCATACACCATGATCAAGTGGGATTTATCCCAGGGATGCAAGGATTCTTCAATATATGCAAATCAATCAATGTGATACACCATGGGGGCTTCCCTTTTGGTGCAGTGGTTGAGAATCTGCCTGCCAGTGCAGGGGACACGGGTTCGAGCCCTGGTCTGGGAAGATCCCACATGCCACAAAGCAACTGGGCCTGTGAGCCACAACTACTGAGCCTGCGCATCTGGAGCCTGTGCTCCGCAACAAGAGAGGCCCGCGCACCGCAATGAAGAGTGGCCCCCACTTGCCACAACTAGAGAAAGCCCTTGCACAGAAATGAAGACCCAACACAGCCATAAAAAAAAAAACCAAATAAAGTTAATGTGATATACACGATGTTAACAAATTGAAGAATAAAAACCATAAGATCATCTCAATAGATGCAGAGAAAGCTTTCATTCAACAAAATTCAACACCAATTTTTGATAAAACTGTGCAGAAGGTGGGCACAGAGGGAACCCCCCTCAACATAATAAAGGCCATATACAGCAAACCTACAGCAAACATTATTCTCAATGGTGAAAAACTGAAAGCATTTCCTCTAAGATCAGGAACAAGACAAGGATGTCCACTCTCGCCACTATTATTCAACATAGTTTTGGAAGTCCTAGGCACTTTAATCAGAGAAGAAAAAGAAATGAAATGAATACAAGTTGGAAAAGAAGAAGTAAAACTATCACTGTTTGCAGATGACATGTTACTATACATAGAGAATCCTAAAAATGCCACCAGAAAGCTACTATAGCTAATCAATGAATGTGGTAAATTTGCAAGATACAAAATTAGTGCACAGAAATCTCTTGCATTCCTATACACTAATGATGAAAAATCTGAAAGAGAAATTAAGGAAACACTCCCATTTACCATTGCAACAAAAAGAATAAAATACCTAGGAATAAACCTACCTAGGGAGACAAAAGACCTGTATGCAGAAAACTATAAGACACTGATGAAAGAAGTTAAAGATGATACCAACAGATGGAGAGATATACCATGCTCTTGGATTGGAAGAATCAATACTGTGAAAATGACTATACTACCCAAAGCAATCTACAGATTCAATGCAATCCCTATCATATTACCAATGGCATTTTTTTACAGAACTAGAACAAAAAACCTTAAAATTGTATGGAGACACATATGAACCTGAATAGCCAAAGCAGTCTCAAGGGAAAAAAACGGAGCTGGAGGAAGCAGACTCCATGACATCAGACTATCCTACAAAGCTACAGTAATCAAGACAATATGGTACTGGCACAAAAAGAGAAAGATATATCAGTGGAACCAGATAGAAAGCCCAGAGATAAACCCATGCACCTATGGTCAACTAATCTATGAGAAAGGATGCAAGGATATACCATGGAGAAAAGACATTCTCTTCAATAAGTGGTGCTGGGAAAACTGGACAGCTACATGTAAAAGAATGAGATTAGAACACTCCCTAATACGATATACAAAAATAAATTCAAAATGGATTCTAGACCTAAGTGTAAGACGGGACACTATAAAACTTTTAGAGGCAAACATAAGAAGAACACTCTTTGACATAAATCACAGCAAGATCTTTTTTGATCCACCTCCTAGCGTAATGGAAATAAAAACAAAAATAAACAAATGGGACCTAATGAAACGTCAAAGCTTTTGCACAGCAAAGGAAACCATAAACAGGATGAAAAGACAACCCTCAAAATGGGAGAAAATATTTGCAAATGAATCAACAGACAAAGGATTAATCTCCAAAATATATAAACAGCACATGCAGGTCAATATTAAAAAAATAAACAACCCAATCCAGAAATGGGCAGAAGACCTAAATAGACATTTCTCCAAAGAAGACATACCAATGGCCAAGAAGCACATGAAAAGCTGCTCAACATGACTAATTATTAGAGAAATGCAAATCAAAAGTACAATGAGGTATCACCTCACACCAGTTAGAATGGGCATCATCAGAAAATCTACAAACAACAAATGCTGGAGAGGGTGTGGAGAAAAGGGAACCCTCTTGCACTGTTGGTGGGAATGTAAATTGATATACCACTATGGAGACCAGTATGATGGTTCCTTAAAAAACTAAAAATAGAATTACCATATGATCCAGCAATCCCACTACTGGGCATATACCCAGAGAACCATAATTCAAGAAGTCACATGCACCCCAATGTTCACTGCAGCACTATTTCCAATAGCCAGGTCATGGAAGCAACTTAAATGCCTGTCGGCAGATGAATGGATAAAGAGGTTGTGGTGCATATATATGATGGAATATTACTCAGCCATAAAAAGGAATGAAGGGCTTCCCTGGTGGTGCAGTGGTTGAGAATCCGCGTGCCAATGCAGGGGACACGGGTTCGTGCCCCGGTCCGGGAAGATCCCACATGCTGCGGAGCGGCTGGGCCCGTGAGCCATGGCCGCTGAGCCGGTGCGTCCGGAGCCTGTGCTCCGCAACGGGAGAGGCCACAACAGTGAGAGGCCCGCATACCACAAAAAAAAAAAAAAAAAAAAAAAAAGGAATGAAATTGGGTCATTTGTTGAGATGTGGATGGATCTAGAGACTGTCATACAGAGTGAAGTAATTCAGAAAGAGAAAAACAAATATCATCTATTGACGCATGTATGTGGAACCTAGAAAAATGGTACAGATGAACCAGTTTGCAAGGCAGATGTTGAGACACAGATGTAGAGAACAAACGTATGGACACCAAGGGGGAAAGCCTCAGGAGGGGTGGCGATGGTGGAATGCTGAATTGGGCGATTGGGATTGACATGTATACACTGATGTGTATAAAATTGGTGAGTAATAAGAGCCTGCTGTATAAAAAAAATAAATAAAATTTAAAAATTAAAAAAAAAATTTAAAAAGTTGTACAAGACCCAAGTAGAAGAAATTATACTCATACTCAGGAAAACTCTTTTTGGCCTGAGAAATTCTTTTAAGCTGACAGTACTGAGATTTATCTCTTCTTAGGAGATATTTATGTAGGTTTTTCATGGTAAAAAAAAAATTATAGTAGAAAAACTATCAACCAATTATTTAATAAAGAGAAAGTTTTATTATTTTCATTTTGGAAAGTCAATATAATTACTATGAAGTAAATACAATTTAAGGTAGGAATAATTTCAAAATGTGAGTAGTTAGAATCAATTAAATCAAAACGTAAAGCTAAGCTCGGTTGACATACTGCATTTGCAGTATGAAGAAATGCAAATCAGCATAGTAGAGACTTCTAGAAATCCTGCAGTGCAGAAACATATTTAATTTTGTATAACCTTGTGTTTCCCACTGGTTCTGTGATCATAGGAAGTCTGTTGATATCTTCTGGGACACCAGAAGTCTATAAAACATAATTTGGAAAACAGTATATGTATTTAAGCCATTAATTTCAGTACATAGGATGCAAAAGTTTTTGCTATGCCAAAATCAGGTTTATAGAATCTTACTAAGAACTGTCATTAAGGAATAAATAATAATAGAATAGTAACAAACTGTTAGAGCTATAAAGGACCTGAGTATAGTGGTTTTAAAAACTGTTCTTTATCATATGTTTTCCAAGTATTTTCATCTATTCTGTGGCTTATCTTTTCATTCTCTTAACACTGACTTTTGAAGAACAGGAGTGATGAAGTCCAAACTACCATGTTTTTCTTTTATTAATTATACTCTTAGTATGTGTCTGAGAAAACTTTGCCTACTTTAAAGTCACGAGGATTTTCTCCAGTGCTTTCTTCTAGAAGTTTTTATAGTTTTAAGTTTCCAAATTCTTTTTTAATGCAGTTTTACATACACACACAGTTTGGTACTTTTGCTGCACTAGACTCAGAATTTACATAGAGTTTCACCACTTGTTCTTTTTTCCCCGCTATTTATTAAATCACAGTATTTTCATGTCAGTACAGTTAACTTCTTTGAGTAGCTGCATAGTATTCAACTGAAGAATGTACCACAATTTATTTAGTTTTTCTTCTCTTGATGGACAGTTGTTTCCAATTTTTTACTATTGTAAATAATGAATGCTCCAAGGTTTATTTTAAAGTTCAGTTCAAATTTTAATTCCTGCAGATCTATTGCTTGGAACATTTCACCCTTCTAGATTTTGAGGCACACTTTAAATTTTTGATAAGCAGTTCTGACTTTTCTCGTTCAAATATATAGTGGAAACGTTAGGGTGAAGTTATGATGTAAACAATCATTATTTTAATTTTCTTTTTATTAACTTCCTATCATATACCATAACCCTAATGGATTATGCAACCCTCTTGGTTCAAACAGCTGTAATAGGTATGTTTAGAAAGCTCTGGTTCTACTAATTTCTCTTAATTCCTCAATTTATATGACTTACTTTATTTGACTTCTCTTCCACCACTTCCATTTCTCAAGTCTCTGTGAAAAATCTATTTGATTTCTGTAACAAGATTATAATAGTACCTAGTTATTTCGATTTTTGAAAAGACTATTACCATGACATTCCATTTATTGATTTTTTTTTCCAAATAAATGGTATAAATTTGGGGGAAAATTTCATGTTTCTTTTTTGTTCTTTTTATTCTATTAATGCTATTTCATTTTTCCCTGACAGATTCAAAAGCTTTGTGATAGAGTAGCTTCATCTACTTTACTGGATGATCGAAGAAATGCTGTGCGTGCTCTCAAATCATTATCTAAGGTCTGTAACACTTTATCAGTTATTAAGTTTATTAAGTTGGAATTAGTTACTTAAATAACATTTTTCTTTTGTGCAGAAATATCGCTTGGAAGTGGGTATTCAAGCTATGGAACATCTTATCCATGTTTTACAAACAGATCGGTATGTCTCTATTTAATGATTTTTCTCCCTAATATTTCTTGAAATTTTAATTAATTTGTTTTAGAGTCACTATTCCAGAAATGATTGACATATTAAGGCTATTAAGTTTTTACTTTCAGTTGTCATTTCAATAAACAGTTATTGGATACTAGGTGTAAACCACTGTGCTAATTAAGCATTAGGACAGACATAATCTCAACCTTCAGGGGTTGAAAGTTTTCATTATATAAAAATTTAATGAAGTTACTGCTAATTAAAGGTTTGAAATTTGGAGTTTGAATTGACCAAATGAATGTGTTGATTTTCATTCAGATATACTATAATGTACTGTTCTATAATATAATATAAATATTATGGTATATCAGTTATCCAGACTTTCTTTTTGGGGGGAGAGAAATAAACTGTACTAATAGAATGATGTCTTAAGGGAAAAAATCACTCAGCCTAGTTTTTGCTCTTTCAATTTCTCTTTAAGAGAGTATCTGCATCTTTGGTTTTAATTAACAACTAAACATGAGTAACTTTCAAATCTTACCCCTAGTTAATAAATATATCCTAAAGCTTTAGCTGTTCAACAGACTTTTCTACCATATCAAGAACTCTCAGAGGTATCTTAAATTTTAAATGTTTAAAAGTTAATTTGTCTCTAGTTTTCCTACTCCTATTCCACCACATCCTCCCTACCCACCCAATCCACTTCAACTGCCTTTGACACAAGTTCATCCCAGTTAGCACCTTTCCATTAAAACAGGAAACTGGAGGATTTGTGAACTTATCCCTCTCCTTAACCCATTATGCCCATCCAGACAAAAAAAAAAAGCTGGAATCCGTGAATTTTCTTAATTTCCATTGTTGGTCTTAGTTCTGTCTCTCGGTATCAATCACTTAAGCCATTTTCATAGCCGCTGTATTAGTTATCTATTGCTGCATAACATATTACCTCAAAACTTACTGGCTCAAAATAACAAATATTAATGTCACAGTTTCTGTGGATCAGGATTTCAGAAGTGGCTTAGCTAGGTGGTCTGGCTCAGGGTCTCTCATGAGGTTGCATGCAAGATGTCAGCCAGGAGTACAGTCATCTGAAGGCTTGACTGGGGCTGGAGTATCTGATTCCAAGATAGGTCACTCACACTGCTGTTGGCAAGAGGCCTCAGTACCTCACCTTGTTGCTGTCTCTGTAGGGCTGCTTGAGCATCCTCATGATATGGGAACTGGCTTCTCCCAGAGCAGGTGACCCTAGAGAGAGAACAAAGCCACAATGCCTTGTAGGACTTAGTCTCAGAAGTCACATATCATCAATCCCATCACATTTTATTTTATTAGAAGCAAGTAAATAAATACAGCCTACACTTAAAAAGAGGAGAATTAGGGTCCACCTTTTGAAAGGAGCTGTATCAAAGAGGTGTTTTTTGACATATTTTAAAACCACCACTGGCTTCCCCCTGGTGGCGCAGTGGTTAAGAATCCGCCTGCCAATGCAGGGGACATGGATTCAAGCCCTGGTCTGGGAAGATCCCACATGCTGCAGAGCAGCTGGGCCCGTGAGCCACAACTACTGAGCCTGCGCGTCTGGAGCCTGTGCTCCGCAACAAGAGAGGCCGCGATAGTGAGAGGCCCGCGCACTGTGATGAAGAGTGGCCCCCACTCGCAGCAACTAGAGAAAGCCCTTGCACAGAAACGAAGACCCAACACAGCCAAAAATAAATTAACTAATTAAAAAAACACCAAACCACCACCACCTCAAACTGTATTCTTTGCCTCTGATCTCTTTGTCCTTCCATTCATTTCAAGAATTTCATTTCATTTACATTTCTGTCTGAAATGTAAATCTTCTATCACTCACCTATTTAATGCGTTTCACAGCTCCGTGCAGTGTGAAGTCCAAGTTCCTCAAACAAAGCAAAGCATATAAGCTTTTTAAAGATCAAGATGCTGCTTGTCTAACCTCATAACCCCTTTTAAAATTATATTTCAGCAGTGCCCAGCTGCTTGTTCATACCAAGTAGAACCTTTTCTATCCTCCTCAGTGTAACCCACATTGGCTACCTTTCAAAGCCAACTAAGTCTAATGTGTTTGAATAAATCCACTGGATATGTCAGGACTGTCTGTTTTATTAACACCAGAGTGGGCAACTGCAGTAGGCAGAGTAATGGTTCCCCCAAAGATATTTATATTCTATCATCACAACCTATGAATGTTACCTTAGATGGCAAAAGGACTTTGAAGATATGATTAAGTTATGGCTTTTGAGATAGGGGAGGTTATGTTGGGTTATCCAGGTGGGCCCAGTATAATCCTGAGGCTTCTTAAAAGTAGAAGAGGAATGCAGAAGAGGAGGTCGGAATGAGATGATATGAGAAGATCTCAACCTGTCTTTGCTGGCTTTAAAGATTAAAGGAGGCCTTTAGAACTGGAAAAGGCAAGGAAATGGATTCTCCCCTTAAAGCCATCAGAAAGGAAGGCAGCCCTGCTGAGACCTTGATTTTAGTCCAGTGAGACCCATTTCAGACCTCTGACTTCCAGAACAGTAAGGTACTATATTTGTATTGTATAAGCCACTAAGTTTGTGGTAATTTATTACAGCATCAGTAGAAAACTAATAAAGTAACCCAAGTTAGTTACCTGCTTTAAACAATATTCCAAGTTATGAGAAAATGGGCCTTAGGTGAAAAAAACTTCAGTGTGATTATTATACATACATATAATTTTTCTTTTTTATTTCATGTCTTTATGTATACATTTTCTCACTGAGTCTTAGAAAGTTGGTAATGAAACGACTAACATCTTGATATGGAAAACAGAATCTACCTCTATGTAAAGTGGCCCTTATTGTCATTTTTAGTGCACAGTAGAAAATAAATGTGTAGATACTCTTGATATAAAGGTTAAGAAATATATTTTTAAAAACATTTATAGCACATTTACTGTGTGCCAGGCACCATGTTTAGAAATAGGGTGTACCATATAGCCTGGTGAATGTGTGAACTAATAATTGATCATGTTAGAGGCTGATGGGTGTTTTATTATGACCCTTAGGCAACAAACAAAGCCAAACTTCTCTGAGCCTTCTTGTGTTTCATTCCTTCTCTTGTGCTGAATTCCCTTTCCATTTGCTTCCAATACTTATCTGTTATTGTCTGTTCTTAGAATGTTCTGTGTTTTCTTCACTTCATTGATTGCAAAGGTCTATATTCTGCAGCCATCTCTTTCCACTTCTCATCTTCATTACTCTTTGATGCTTCTGCTCTTGGCCTAACTAACACTCTCAGAATCCTTCAACTGAATCCCCTTCATGCCTGGCTACATCACAGAGTTGTGTTCCCTTTCTTGGCCTGGCTTGAAACTCTCTGTCTGTCCGTGGGTCTGCTTCTCTTACAGCCATCTTGAGGAGAGACTGCTCGTTCTCCCAAGTCCCACACTCAGGGCCTGAAAGTTGTCTGATGGAAACTGTTTCCAAACCATGACACCTCAGTAGTTTTTTTTGTTTTTTTTAAGTGTACATTTCAGTTGTTTTAGTATATTCACAAAGTTGTGCAACTATCACTGCTATCTAATTCCAGAACATTTTCATCACTTCAAAAGAAATCCAGTATCCATTAGTTGTCATTGCCTATCCCCTCCTCCCCCCAGTACCTAGCAACCACCATCTCCTTTGTGTCTGTATAAATTTGACTGTTTGGGACATTTCATATAAATGGAATCATACAATGTGTGGCTTTTGTGTGTGGCTTCTTTCACTTAGCATAATATTTCATGGTCCATCTGTGTTATAACGTATTAGTATTTCATCCCTTTTTTGTTTGAATAATATTCCATTGTATGGATATACCATATTTGTTTAGCCATTCTTCTGTTGACAGACATTTGGGATATTTCCGTTTATTGGCTGTTATGAATAATGCTATTATGAACGTTTGTGTACTAGTTTTTGTGTGAACATATGTTTTATACAAAGGAATGCAATTGTTGGGTCATGTGGTTTAACTTTTTAAGAAATTGCCAAACTCTTGCATGGAGGCTGCACCATTTTATATCTTCATCTGAAGCGTATAAAGGTCCAATTTCTCCTCACCAACACTTGTTATTGTCCCTTTTTTTTTTTTTGACGGTATGCAGGCCTCTCACTGTTGTGGCCTCTCCCATTGCAGAGCACAGGCTCTGGACGCGCAGGCTCAGCGGCCATGGCTCACGGGCCCAGCCGCTCCGCGGCATGTGGGATCTTCCCGGACCGGGGCACGAACCCATGTCCCCCGCATCAGCAGGCGGACTCTCAACCACTGCGCCACCAGGGAAGCCCTATTGTCCCTTTTTTAAAATGGACATCCTAGTGGGTGAACTTGGCTTCTTATTTTGGTTTTGATTTGTATTTACCTAATGACTAATGATGTTGAGTATCTTTTCATGTACTTATTTACCATTTGTGTATCTTTTTTATTTTATTATTATTATTATTATTTTTTTGGCCCCGTGGCATGCAGTATCTTAGGTCTCTGACCAAGGATTGAACCCAGGCCCCCTGCAATGGAAGCATGTAGTCTTAACCACTGGACCACCGGGAAAGTCCCCTTGTATATCTTTTTTAGAGAAATGTCTAAGTCTTTTGCCTGCTATTAATTTGGTTACTTGTCTTTTTATTATTCAATTGTATGCATACATTCTGGATACAAGTCCCTTAACAGACATGATTTGCAAATATTTTTTTTCCCATTCTTTGAGTCGTCAAAGGACACTTTTTAAAAAAAATTTATGTATTGTATTTATTTTTTTTGGCTGCGATGGGTCTTCGTTGCTGCACGAGGGCTCTGGTTGTGGCAAGCAGGGGCTACTCTTCATTACAGTGCATGGGCTTCTCATTGCAGTGGCTTTTCTTTGTTTCGGAATATGGGCTCTAGGCACTCAGGCTTCAGTAGTTGTGCACAGGCTTAGTTGCTCTGCCGCACGTGGGATCTTCCTAGACCATGGCTCGGACCTGTGTCCCCTGCATTGGCAGGCGGATTCTTAACCACTGCGCCACCAGGGAAGCCCCAAAGGACATTTTCTTGATAGTGTCCTTTGAAAGACAAAAGTTTTTAATTTTGACAAAACGTAATTTATCTGTTTTATCTTTTCTTGCTTATGCTTTTGGTGTCAAATCTAAGAAACCATTGCCTAATCCAATGCTTTGAATGTTTGTACCTGTGTTTTCTTCTAAGAGTTTTATAGCTTTAGCTCTTACGTTTAGATCTTATGTCCCATTTTGAGTTAATTTTTGTATATGGTGTGAAGTAGGGGTCCAGCTTCATTTTTTTGCATGTGGATATCTAGTTGTCCTAGCACCATTTGTTCAAGAGACTGTTCTTTCCTCATTGAATCGTCTTTGCATCCTTGCCAAAAATCAATTGAAATAAGTGTTAGACTTTATTTTTAGACTCTCTATTCTGTTGATCTCTATGTCTATTCTTACGCCAGTGCCACAGTCTTGATTACTATAATTTTGTGGTAGGTTTTGAAATCAGAAAATGTGAGTCCTTCAACTTTGTTTTTCTTTTTGAAGATTATTTTGGCTATTCTGGATACGTTGAATTCCCATACAGATTTTATGATCAGCTGGCATCTGGGATTTTTATAGGGATTGTGTGAATCTATAAATCAAGTTGGGGTATATTACCATGTTAACAGCATTACATCTTCCTATTCATGAACACAGATTATCTTTTCATTTATTTGAGTTTTAGGTAATTTCTTTAAACAGTGTTTTGTAGTTTTCAGTCTTGTACTTTAGTACAATTTATTCCAAAGTATTTAAATCTTTTTTATGTTATTTAAATGGAATTGTTCTTTTAATTTTATTTTCTGATTGTTCATTGCTAGTATACAGAAATACAACTGATTTTTTTATATTGAGCATATGTTCTTCAATTTTGTTGAATTTGTTTACTAGTTCTAATAGGTTTTTAGTGGATTCCTTAGGATTTTCTGTGTACAAGATCATGTCATCTGGGAATAGGTGTAGTTTTACTTCTTCCTTTCCAATCTGCCTTTTATTTCTTTTTCTTGCCTAATTGCTTGAGCTAGAACCTCAAGTTCAGTGTTGGATAGAAGTGGCTGGAGGAGACATCATTATCTTGTTCCTCATCTTAGGGCTAAAGCATTTAGTCTTTCACCATTACATATGTTAGTTATTGGATTTTCATTTTCAGGAAGTTCCCTTCTGTTCCTACTTTCTCAATAGTCTCTTAAAAGATGTCCCTCAAAATTTCTCAAAAACGAGAATGATAAATAATAATAATTTTAAAGACCCACTTCATTTGAGATTTATATCCTCTGGTTGTGACCCCTTTTGTCCCTCATCTTTGCTTTCACTCCTAGTCACTTCTTCATATTCACTGAATCTTTCTGACCTGTATCTCACTCTTGCTTTTCACTCTAAATGCCATCATCCTCCATCATGCTTTCAAAATTTGTCTGTTTATCAACAACTAAAAAATCTTACACTTCCTGAAATAAAAGAGAAAAGAAAAAAAGAAAAAAATCTTACACTTCCTGATATTATAAATAGTACATGTTTATCATAAGATTTTTTTTTTTTTAGAAAATAAGATATAAATCAGGGAAACAAATTCTAGAGGTCCAACTAGAGATAAGTTATGTTTATATAAACATTATGTGTGTTATATAAGGATTATATATATATTATAAAGCATATATGTAAACATACATACAGACTTATAAAATTACCTGGCTTGTACTAATTTTGCTGGGTTTAAAGTTGGGTTTATTTTACAAATTTATTTATAATGTTTTCTTAAAATATATATAGACACATGTGAATGTATATATATATTTTTTGCTCAATTGGATCATTCTGCACATTAATTGTTAATATTCAGTTTTTTCCTACTGGCACTAAATCAAGGGTGTTTTAATTACCATGTCATTAAACATTCTTTAAAAATACATTTTATAATTGCTGCTGTAGGTATGGATTTACCACACTTAAAAAAATATTGGACATTTAGGTTGCTTCTAATTTTTCACTCTTATAAATGAAAATAAACCTTTATACATCTTAACAGTTTGCACTTTGATATTTTCTTAGGGTAGGTTTTCAGAAAGGGGATTAATATTTCCTACAGTCTTGTTAAATAAGAGTATAAAATGGTCATAACAGCTATACTCTAACTAGCAGTGTATAAGTATAATAATTTCTTTCTTCCAGTTCGGATTCTGAAATAATAGGTTATGCTTTGGACACACTATATAATATAATATCTAATGATGAAGAAGAAGAAGTAGGTAAGTTTCTTTTACTGTGTTCTCTGTACATAAAATCAACTAGATTGTGCCAATTTTGCTGGTTTAATGTTGAGTTTATTTTATAAATTTATTTATAAGGATTTTTTTCTTTTTTTCTTCTTTTTTTGTTTTCTGGTTTTTGTTTTTCATCAATAAAGGGAAGACATTAGCTTATTTCCAGAAAAATATCTTTAAGATGATTGCTTTGTATGTGATTTGGAGATGGAATTAGATTCTTCTTTTTTAAAAAATATTTTTCCCTCTCTTTGTATTGATTTTAGTTGAACAGAATGAATATTAGTATTCCCTAGATTAAATAATCATTTTTGGCTATTGATTAAAAATCAAACTATTTTATTTGTATGTTACCTGGTGAGCAGTATGAAGTTAGAAGGTTTTTCCTGATATATACTTAAACTTTTCACATAAGATTTATGTTAACTTATAAAGAGCAACAATTTTTTAAATTTAGAAGGTTTTGTTTTGTTTTGTTTTGTTTTGGTCACACTGCGTGGCTTCCAGGATCTCAGTCCCCAGACCTGGAACTGAACCCAGGCCACAGCAGTGAAAGCCTGGAATCCTGACCACTAGGCCTACCAGGGAACTCCCAGCATGTGAAATACTTGACTGGAAGTCTATACATTTTGTTCCATTTATTGTAAAAACATGCACTGAGTAACATTTTACAATGCTGTTGAGTGCTTTTCCTCATATCACATTGGCTGTTGTAGTAGGACACAGTGCGTCTTTCATTTTTCTAGACAATCAGAAGGGCGATATTCATGCATTTTATAAGTCTGATTTAGACGGAAGTTATAGGGTCTTCCAAAATCTGAGTAGACAAGGCATAAGGAAATGTAGATAATATTGAGTTTGCACATATTTTATTGAAATAAAAGTAGAACTGAAATATATGTAGATATTAACTTCACAAAATACCAGTAGTAGGAACTTTTGAAACTGGGTTGTGCTGAATAGTCACAATTTCTTAGACTTGAATATCCTTTTTCTTAAATTTTTATTTCTTTGTGATATCTAGCTGACAATTTAACTTTATTAATTTCTTTAGTAAAAAATCTTTAGTAAACATAATTTGGTTCCCATGGAAAAAAGAGGCTATCAGTCACGTGACTACTTAAATACAGTACATGCAAGAACACACTTTGAAGATAAAGATACTTAATTCTCCTAGTCATTTCTCAGATGAGCAAATTAGATACAATACACTTGTTAGAAAACATTAAAGAAAAAGACTCTTTTTAGTTGTTTCAGATGGAAAATTTACCTCTTTTCTAGTTTGTAGTGATAATTTTTGTGTTTTAAAAAACTATATAGCATCAATTAGGTAGTTTTCCTTTATTATAAATTTGCAATCTAATAATGTTTAAAGTCTGACTTTTTGCTTCTCTTAATGTATTTGGGCTCCTTATTTTTAATTCAACATCTAAAAATGATTCTTTGGATGAAACAGGATAAACGATTCTTTGGAGAAACAGTAGTAGAATCATTTCTTCTAGGAAAGATTAAAATATGAAGTTAGGGTAATAGCCTGAAAGAGTCAATTTTTAAAAATCTAGATATTGAGAAATATGGCCTTCAGTTCTGTTATTGGTACTCTCTCTTTACTGCTTCATCAAAAAATAATTCTTAGCTGCCATAATGAACTTCATTTTAGAGTTCTTTACCTTGAGGATATTTTAATAACCCTTCAATTTATTGATAAATATGTCTCATAATCCTACATTTATAGCATATGCTGTATCTCTATTAGGATATCTCAGATTTGAGTAAAATGAGTATGAGTCTCTTCTTTCAAGAGATTATATTGTTTATTTGATGTTTTTAAGTTCTTATTTATTTTATTGTGAATACTATTATATAAGAAACTTTTTTTATCCCCCACTATTTATTTATTTATTTCTGTCTACCTTTACAGATGATGTTGAAGGTAAAAGATTGCATTTAATATGCATGATGCTTTTAGGCATAATTTCTGATAATATAAAAGGACACTGTCAAGTGAGTTTCTTCTGGCTGGTACAAAAAATCTTGAGATTTGTTTCACTATATAAGAATTTCTTCATTAAAGAGGAATATTTGATAATCTTATATTACTATTTATTGTTTCTATGGCTACTAAATCTATTGTCCAGAACACAGAAAATATTCTAGTGCATATTTTAACAAAATTAAGCTTTTTCTCTGGTAGGACAATCTATTCAAATTACTTTTTATATACTTCCTGGGGAAAAAATTTTGAGGCAGTTTATTTAAAAATAAAAATAATATTTGAAAATGTATACATATATGTATACATATAAATTTTACCTATATTCAATAAGAACTGGAAGGTATTCCAGTTCAGAGAATACTTGTATGTTGATATTGTCCCTTTAAAATAATGCATGCACAATAATGTCTGGTTACTGACATTTTTTATATTAATTTATAAAACTCACCAATACTGTTTTTCTTTTTGCTGGTGGTCCTTTTCAAGTTCCATTTACTTTTAACATTGATGCTTCTTTTCCTCATAATTTAAGTAATCACATTTTATTTTGTTTTACCATTTTTCGTGAGATCCTTAACTTTTTTAAATGAGGAAGAAAAAATCGTTTTCTAAAGTAGGTTTAAAATGGTACATAACAAAATTGCCTGTACCTAACAAGAAACTAACAAAGAAACTAACTTATTAAGCTGTATAGCATTACCTTTTGTGAAATTTGAACCCCTTGTTTGAAAGCAGATAATATTAAGTATTATGCCTTGACTCTTGTGAAAGTGCTATTTCCTTGTTGAGTAGTACAGATCACTAGTTGTTGTTTCTATTATTATTTCATCATATTTGTATAGAGCTTTAAATTTTACAGTGCTTTTATGTCCATTATCTTATTTGATCCTCATAGCAACCTGTGAGGTAGGTGACATTTTTGTCTTTTCTAAAAAGATGAGAAAATGAAAACCCAGTGATCATGTAACTTACATAGTATTGTCTAGTAAGTAGGGTAACAGGATTTTTTTTGATACTTTTTTTGTATTCCATAGATTTCTGATTTAATAAATTATGGCCATTTTTCTGACTAGATTCTTTATTAAATCTTGTAATTTATATAACTAGTTTATATGATGCAGACAAATCTTAAAAAAATATAGGTGTACTTGTTTAACTAATTGACTACAGTGTAAAAGAAGGTTACTTGATATTCTCTCACTCTGAGATAGGACTACTTTTATTAGAATATCTCTTTCCATAAAGCCGTTTTGTCCTCCATAATATGGGTTATGAACTTGATATGGAGTGGAGTTCCAAAGAGAAGGTCCAGAATGTTTTTAATATTGTTTATACCACTGGAAAAAATATAGCTGTAAATACATATGAAGAATAAATGTATATACCAATATTTAGTTAAAAGCCAGTTACATAAATAGGCCTGAAATGTTTCCAGAGGTATATAAGGACTTTTTAAAAAGCAATCTTTAATTTCATGTACCTGTCATAGGTTTATTTTTGCTATAACATCAAAGGGCCATTTTGTTCTTCATTTATCATACAGTAAAGGGACATTTACAGGTTATGATAAGTATACCAAGTAGTATATCAGCTATAGGATGTAAAAAATAGACTTAGCTCTAGAATTTTTTAAATATATTGGATGAGAAAGGATGGTTAATTGTCTCACACCTTTGCTTACATGTGAAATAGATATATTTCATGAAGTTTTGGTTTACAACCTTTAGATATAATTAGTGTAGTAGTTTTAGCTTAATTTACTTCTACATCAAAATAGCTTTGTATGTTACTTTAATTGCTTAGCAAATTTTTGTAGGACTCTTACATTAAAATTCAGAAGTGCTGTCTTAAGACTATAACTTAAAGGAAGTAGAGTATATGTCACTAACACTTTTTTAGTTGACAATCTACAGAAGGAGCTGTAGATTCCTGGAACTGGATCATATTTTACTAGTTCAATTCAAAACAGATCTTAATTATATACTGCTAAGCTATAGTATTTTATACAGTATAGCTACAGAATAAATTGAATGTACAGTATTAAGTCTACTTCCTGCTAAGTTATTAGCGTGTGCTCAATGCATACATTGAATTAAGCTTTTTCTTGGGTTAAACCTATGTTCCTTAAAGTATAGCACAAAAGACCTAGAGTTCTCTGTATTAAAAGGTGTCTATAGTTAAATAAATGTAACATAGTATGTCCCACTCTGAAACTTCACAAAATTTACATTAGTATAGTAAATACTGAGAATCCTGCAGTAAAGAAACTTGTTCAATTTTGTTTAATCCAAATACATTTGTACACCTGCACTTGCTTTCATGAGATACCTGTTAATGTGCCACACAATCCTGCATTTCGAGAAATACTAACCAAGGCTTAAACCCACAGCTTAATTGTTTGTATTTATCCACATAAAAATATTTCAGCATTTTTAAAACATTTCATAGGAAGAATCCATCAAGTCTGTATGGTTTTCCTCCCTTCCTTTATTTATTTTTGGCTGCGTTGGGTCTTTGTTGCTGTGTGCGGTCTTTCTCTACTTGCGGCGAGCAGGGGCTACTCTTGGTTGCGGTGTGTGGGCTTCTCATTGCGGTGGCTTCTCTCGTTGCGGAGCACGGGCTGTAGAGAGCAGGCTCAGTAGTTCTGGTGCACGGGCTTAGTTGCTCCGCAGCATGTGGGATCTTCCTGGTCCAGGGCTCGAACCCATGTCCCCTGCAATTGGCAGGCGGATTCTTAACCACTGCACCACCAGGGAAGCCCTTCCTCTCTTCCTTTTAAGATTAACTTAACAAGCTTTTTAATATTCTCCCAAATGTCAGTGAATTTTATTTTGAGCTCTTCTCTAGAAGTCACAATCTTTGGGCCCAAGGGCATTATCTGTCTTACAAGCAAGATTGGCCACTTAGTATTTTAAGTAATAAATAAGTTCCTAATATTAAAAATTGGGAGGTTTTGCATCAGTGTTTAGATTTTAAACTTCTCTTTTTAAAAAATCTGAAGACCGACAACACCTGGGCCTGCATTCTCCCACAGCAGAGTCAGCTGGAGCTGAGTAACTGCTGCTTTCCTTAGATCGGGCATGTACTCTCCATCCTTTCTGTAGTCTTATACCTGGCCTGCTTCATTCACATACATTACTGTCTTGCCCCTGTAGTTGAGTTTATATTCTCTACTGTATTCACACCACTCAAATAAAAACCATTGTAAAATAAATTATATTTCAAAAGCATTTTATTAATTATATACCCAAGTGTTGTTTCATGCAATAAATATGAAAATATGCAAATGCAAAATAGCCCTACAAAGCATCGCAATTAGGTCATTGCATTGCTGTGATAGTACTTTCTAGAGGGAAACAGTTCTAAGGTGGAGATAGTTAAGTTGCTTGCCTTTTCAACATAGATTTCTCATGTATTTGGAGAGCTATTTTCTTCACATGTGTGGGCCACTTTTTGTAGTTTTCTTTATCTGCTTTTTTATCTATAGAATTTCATTAGAATTTGGCTAGGTATTTGTTCTTGGTATCATCTGCCACAGAGCTATGGTTTGTTAGGGTTCCAGGGTAGGTAAAAACAACATAGGCTCATTAGCCCAGCGAATCATGAAATTTTATTGGATACAGGGCATTTACCATACTGTGGGAATCAGGGCTGTTATTCATAGCTGATTCCAAAGAGGGAGATTTTCAGAAGATTTTATTAGCTCCCAAATTTCCATATCTTTTCCAATTTTTTTGTCATCTCCCTTTCCATCATCATGTCACCTTGCAAATAAAATGGGAAGGGTGTGCACTCCTGCTACTTACCCAGTCTGAGTTTTTTCCAACTCCATGGTAAATTCAACTTTGAGCATTGAAAACCACAATGTACCATGCAAAATTTTACGTTCAGAGGTGTTTGAATAATTAGGGCACAGGATTTTATCTGCTCCCAATGGAACAGCAGGAAATCTTTTAAGCAGATCAGTGATAGATATCGTCCCTTGAGTCCATGCTAGTTATGTTTGATTATTAAACTTCCTTCTGATTAATATTAGACCTTTGTAGCATCAAGCCTGTGCCACCTTAACTTAATACCCTTGACATAATAATTGTGCAGTAACATGTAGATAGCTTTCAAGTGTGCTTTTTTTCATCCCTTCATGCCCCCCTCTATCTGTTTTTCCTGAAATAGTGGAAATATTTCAGTGGAAATAATGACTGCTTCCCTAAACAATTCTTCTGAAGCCACCATTAATCTAAAAAATTAAATTTGAAGGACAAAATTAATAGTTTACTACTGTTAAAAATGCAGGAAAATTAATTTTGTTTGGCATCCAAACAACCATAAACTCAAGTAACTACTTATTTTGGGAGATTGCGTGCAACTTTTATGAGAAAGAGATATAAGGCAAAATATCAATAACAGGATTTGCTTACAGACAAGCATGTTTTTGGGAATATCATAGGATATGTGTTTTTTTAAACATCTTTTGCATCTTAGTGATAATATTCATTAATAGTAAACTTACAAGAATCTCAGAATATTTTTGAATCATCAAAAGAAGATTGTTATGTTCTGTATAATTTTAAAACTTGAGGGAATTCCCTGGTGGTCCAGTGGTTAGGACTCTGCACTTTCACTGCCGAGGGCCCAGGTTTGATCCCTGGTCGGGGAACTAAGATCCCACAAGCCGTGTGGCACAGCCAAAAGAAACAAAACTTGATAATACATGTAGATATATAGCATATAATAAATCTTAGTACTGTGGTTCTTAAGGGCAGTTTGGCCCCTCCTGCCACCTAGAGGACATTTGTTAACGTCTGGAAGTAGTTCTGGTTGTCACAACTTGATACGTAAGGGAGTGCAGCTGGTATCTTGTGGATAAAGGCCAGGGATGCTGCTAAACATCCTAAAATGCATAGGGAGTCTCTCACAACAATGTCATTGTCAGTAGTGCTGAGGTTGAGAAATCCTGCTTTAGAGATGATGTTGCTGTTGTTAGTTGAGCACTTATTATTCACCAAGTACTGTGCTACGTGTTTTATCAATACTTATTTTGAATCCTCAAAGAAAACCCTGTGTAAAAGAAAATTGTTCCCGTTTTACAAGTAAGGAAACTGAAGCTTGATATATCTGGGCTATTTGCCCAAAGTAGTGTGACTAAGTGGATGAATATGGGCTTAATTGGTCTAACTCAAAAACCTTTGTGAGCGTCTTCCTTCTTACTGTATTGCCTCTCAACAACGTATTTGACTACTCCATACCCTAGCCATTCTGTTCATAAACAAATTACTTTTGCCTGTGTCAGCAATTTCTCTTTTCGCTTTTAGCAATTTCTCATTTCTCTTTCATGTTAAGTTCAGAGATAGTACTTGACAGTTAATTGCTCCTTTCTCTTTGAAACACTTTTTCACTCATTTCTCAGTCACCACTGTCCCCTGATTTTCTTTCTGTCTCACGGCGCTACTCTTTCTTTGTCTCCTTTGCTGTTTTCTTTCGTCTCCCCAGCCTCTTGACATTGGAACATCCCAGGGCATGGATTTCTTTCCTTCTCTATTCTTTCCTTTGGTGATCTCATCTAGGCTTTTGACTTCAAATATAGTCTGTATACTTGCCTCTCAAATACATGTGTCCAACCCAGACCTCTCCACTGATGTCCATAATTGTATATTCAAATACTTACTTGATATCTCCAATTAGATTTCTTTCCCCCACACACAGCTTTATTGAATTATAATTGAAATATAATAAATGTACAAATGTACGATTTCATGAGTTTTGACATGTATAAACCCATGAAACCATAACCACCAACAACAAAATAATGAACATATCCAAGTTTCCTTGTGCTTGTTTGTAATCCATTCCTCCTCCTCCTAGCCCTGTTCAATCATAGATCTGTGATTACTGTAGATTACTTTGCATTTTTCTGGAATTTTATGTAAATGAGATCATACAGTATATACCCTCTTTTTGGTTTTTTTGGTCTGGTTTCTTTCACCCAGCATAATTATTCTGAGTTTCATTCGTGGTGTATATCAATAGGTTAGTCCTTTTTATTGCTGAGTAGTATTGATATTTTGTTGTGTGAGTATATAACAATTTATTAATCCATTCCCCTGTTGGTGGGCATTTGGCTTGTTTCCAAGTTTTTAGCTGTTACATTTGAAACTTCATACTATGTACGAGTCTTTCTGTGGACATGTATTTTCATTTCTCTTGAGTAAATACCTAGGAATAGAATGGCTAAGTAATAGTAGGTGTATATTTAACTTTATAAGAAACTGCCAAACTGTTTTTCAAAGTAGTTGTACCATTTTACATTCCCACTGGTGGTGTATGAGAATTCTAGTTCCTCCACATCCTCTCCAATACTTGATATGGTCTGTCTTTTTAAATTTTAGCTGTTCTAGTAGGTGTGAAATAGTATCTCATGGTAGTTTTAATTTGTATTTTCATAATGAATGATTATATTGAACAATTTTTGATGTGATTATTTGCTATCCATATACCTTTTTATTCTTTGAAGTGTTTATTCATATCTTTTGTTCATTTTTTACTGGATTGTCTTCTTATACTTGAGTTGTAAGAGTTCTGTATATATTCTAGATATAAGTCCTTGTGATGTGTATTTCACAAATACTTTCTCCCAGTCTGTGACTTGCCTTTTTATTTTCCTTACATTGTCTTTTGAAGAGCAAAATTTTAAATTTTGATTAACTCCAGTTTATCAATTTTTTTCTTATATAATTTGGACCTTTTGTTTCCTATTTATGAAACCGTTGCCAAACCTAAAATCACTAAGATTTTCTCCTGTGTTTTCTTTTAAAAGTTTTATAGTTTTAACTCTCATGATTAGGTCTGTGAGCCAATGGGTCTATTTCTGGACTTCCTATTCTCTTGGTCTCTATGTCTATCATTTTGCCTACATGACATGTGTTAGTTACCCTACCTTTATATCTTGAAATTATGTAGTGTAAGTCCTCCAACTTCGTTCTTTATCAAAATTATTTTGGCTCTTTTTGGTCCTTTACACTCCCATATCAATTTTAGAATCAATTTGTCAATTTCTGTAGAAAAACTTACTGAGATTTTGATTGGGATTCTGTTAAATCTACAGATTGATTTGGGGCAAACTGACATTTTAACAATACTGTGCCTTCTAATACAAGAACACAGTATATATATTATTTAAGTCTTCTTTAATTCTCTTAGCACCATTTTGGAGTTTTCAAAGTAAATAGGTCTTATACATCTTTTATCAGATTTATCCCTAAGTCTTTAATACTGTTTGATGTTGTTTTAATTGGTGCTGTTTTTTAAATTTGAGTTCATCACCAGTATATAGAAATGCAATTAATTTTGTATATTGACCTTTTATTCCACTTAACTTTGCTAAATTCACTCTCT
Organism: Kogia breviceps; assembly: GCF_026419965.1. Classification (NCBI taxonomy): domain Eukaryota; kingdom Metazoa; phylum Chordata; class Mammalia; order Artiodactyla; family Physeteridae; genus Kogia; species Kogia breviceps. The sequence continues at coordinate 57,108,981 of NC_081315.1, forward strand.
AGTAAGTTTTTTGTGGATCCCATAGGATTTTCTACATAGACAAACATGTCATCTGTAAATACAGTTTTACTTCTTCCGTTCCAGTCTGTATGCCTTTTATTCTTTTTCCTACCCTATGGCACTAAGATCTCCAGTACAATGTTGATTAGAATTGGTGAAAATAGATATTGTTGCCTCTTTCCTCATCTTAAGTGGAAAGCATTCAATCTTTTACCATTAAGTTTGATGTTAGCTATAAGTTTTTTGTAGATGCCCTGTATCATCCAGTCTTGTGACTTTAAATATCATTTTTATGTTTATCATTCTAATGTATATGTCCAACCCAAACTTATCCACTGACAGCTATGCTTGTGTTTATCCAACTGCTTACTTGATTGGTATCTCCACTCAAATTTTTATGTCTCAAACTTAACACATCCAAAACTAAACGTATGATTCTGTCTATAATCTCAACTTGCTTCTTCCAGTGTTTCCAATCTCAGTAAGTGGCAGTGCCATCCTTCCACTTCTTTAGGCTGAAACTTAGAACCACCTTTCCTTTTTATCCCCCCCTTCTCATACCCCTGTAAGGAATATGCCAACAAATCTTGCTCCTTCTATTTTCATAAGAATTATGACCAGTGTCTAAGTCACTTTCACCACTTACCTTGATTATTGCCTCCTAAATTGCTCTCCTTATTATTTTCCTCTTTCCCTGACATCTTCTTAGCACAGCCAGACTAGTCCTTTTAAAAGTAAAGTATTTTTTGTTTAAGTAATGTAGTTTTAAGGTTCAGAAACTGAATTCTTTTACTGATGAAAGAGATGATAAAAGAAATATTTCTTAGGGTTTCTGAAGGATAAAACTAGCATATTAATCAATATGCTAGAAATTAGGTTTTATTAATAACCCAGAATATTAAAATATTTATTTTCTACTTTTGGTCTCTTTTTTCTCTTTTCTCTACAAATAATTAGATGAGATTATCACTGTCACTGTTGGATTGTCTTGCTTTTCTTGTCATCTGCTGGGTTTTTTCCATTTCTAAAGCATATTAATGTTAAAATCTCACATTTAAAAAAGAACTATTTGAGAGATAATAAATATGTTTGATCTTAACTGCCAACTTCTTTGGCTTATAGTCACTGCCTGGAGCAATATGTGGAAAAGGCTTAGCTGTGTCTGGAATGGGTAAGGGGATGGGGAGTAGTGTATTTGCCATCTCTAAATTGCATTTATTAGAGTAGGCAGATTTTATTTTATTTTATTTTTATTTTTTTATTTTTTTGCGGTACGCGGGCCTCTCACTGTTGTGGCCTCTCCCGTTGCGGAGCACAGGCTCCGGACGCGCAGGCTCAGCGGCCCTGGCTCACGGGCCCAGCCACTCCGCGGCATGTGGGATCCTCCCGGACCGGGGCCCGAACCCGTGACCCCTGCATCGGCAGGCGGATTCTCAACCACTGCGCCACCAGGGCAGCGCTAGGCAGATTTTAAATGATAATTTGCTTTGGCAATTGTTGCTTCAGTTTTTAGTGATCCTTTATATTTTTTTGACAAGGTACATTGAAACAACAGATAGCTTCAAGACTTAAGTGTTAAGGACAAATATAAAATCTTTTAAGGAATAAGTGAAAACTTAAATGCAAATTCTGCTTTTATTGCCAAATACTATAAGATATATATGTTGATTTGCTTGAAAAAGTTACTGAAAAATCTGAAGATGATCGGTTTAATTTTAAAATTAAATTATTTAACAGAGTCAGCAAGGACTATATGTTCAGTAATGTTTGGGGGGAAGGAGCTTTCAAGGTATAATTTACATACATTAAAATTTACTCTTTGGGGTTGTATAGTCCTGTGTTTTGGGCAAATGTATACAGTAGCATAACCACTATCACATTTGAGATAGAATATTTCCATCACCCCAATAAGTTCCCTTGTACTCTAATTAGAAGTTTAACCAAAAAATGACCTTGAGAAAATGTGAAAATCTAAATATATTTGCTTTGAATATCATATTTAAACATTTAAAGAATAAAAATTTATTTAAATGACCTGAAAGAAAAAAAAAAAAAAAAAAAAAAATGACCTGAAAGTTATTTTAAGGATATGTGTTTCTAGCATAATTGTGATATCACTTCCAGGCACACTGTTCCAAGAAAATTATCATTTCTGCTTAGCTTTTTCAACAAAAAGGATACTTTAAAATAACAAAGCATCATATCCAAATACTTTATCTTTGAATATTACAGAAGAAAACTCCACAAGACAGAGTGAGGATTTGGGAAGCCAGTTTACAGAAATTTTCATTAAGCAGCAAGAAAATGTCACTCTTCTGTTATCTTTATTAGAGGTAAGTAAAGAACCTTGCTATTTTTGTCATCTTAATAAGCTTCTTTTGTTGCCCTTTTGGGTGTTATTGAGGAAGCAACATACAGATACTTTTTTTTAAAAAAATTATTTATTTTTGAGTGCACTGGGTCTTCGTTGCTGCTCGCAGAAGCCTAGTTGCGCGAGCAGGGGCTACTCTTTGTTGCAGTGCACAGGCTTCTTGTTGCAGAGCACGGGCTCTAGGCACGCAGGCTTCCGTAGTTGTGGCTCATGGGCTCTAGAGCACAGGCTCAGTAGTTGTGGTGCACGGGCTTAGTTGTTCCGCGGCATGTGGGATCTTCCTGGACCAAGGCTCGAACCTGTGTCCCCTACATTGGCAGGCGGATTCTTAACCACCGCACCACCAGGGAAGCCCCTATATACCTTTTCAAGATAGTGAAATTTGTTGTATCATTACAAGAGATTCACATGTGTGTTTTAAGAACTATGTAGTCTCTTAGAATACTGTCTGCTTCTTATTTCCATTTTTACAAAGTACTGTTATATCTAGTCAACAGCTGTTTAATCAGTTTGATCAATTTATATTAACTCTTTTCTTTTTATTTCTTAAATTAATTTTTTAAAGTTTGACAGACTCTTTTGTTGTTTGTTTATAGTTTTTGGTACCATTCTACTAGTTGAAAAGTTTTGCTTGAAAATGTGAATTACAAATGTTAAATATTTTAAATTCCTATATTGTAGGAGTTTGATTTCCACGTCCGCTGGCCTGGTGTGAAGCTTCTTACTTCTCTTTTAAAACAACTAGGGCCTCAAGTGCAGCAAATTATTTTAGTCAGTCCTATGGGTAAGTGACTCATCTTCCTTATATTATTTTGATTTAAAAGTGAGGATCATAAAAAACAAAAACAAACAAAAACCAAAAAAATAAAATTGAGGATCATTCCTAAAGGGGAGGGACTGAAATGATGTGTTAATAAATTGTTTATAATTTGAATCACTATTTGTGTTTTTGATTTGCCAGTGTTTTTCACATGGTTATATGTTTCTAGGTGTTTCAAGGTTGATGGACTTATTAGCGGATTCCAGGGAAGTTATACGTAATGATGTAAGTCAAGTTTGAAGAAAAGTCTAAGAATATGCAGCTTTTTTTCTCTTTTTGCAAATGAAATCTTTGTTGACCCTTATTCAGAGTCATAGAAGTTAGATTTGGAAAGTTGGGGTAATGGTTTAGACCTTTTGAAGTTATATACAAGGCCACATTATTTCTTTGTTTCCAACCTATTCAGTATTTTGGCTTAGACAAATGACTTTGCTATTCAAATTTATACCTTCCACAAGTTTAGGATTTCTTCCATCCTTTTCTGAAAGTTTGTACTGACACCAAATTCTACCTCCAGAAAGAGCAGAGGAAACATCCCTAGACATTGAACTGCATAAACTTAACAAAGTGTAACATTTGGAATCATCACCCTTAATTGATTGAATACATATTTCAAAGGATTTTCCTTGTAATCTCTATTTAACTCTAGAGCATGATTTGCTTTGGAGTTAGTTTTTCATTCTGATTTATTTTAATATTTGCATATACATTTGAGTATTTTATACTGATGAATATTGTTTTGTTGCTTGAACATTCTTTTCTGTTGTTATCTACAACTTGATCAAAACTGTAATACTTTAGATAGCAATTGGAAAAATCTTTAAAATTAAAATTTAGAGCTAGGGGATCTTATCAAGCTAATTCAGTCTCCATATTTACACTGAGAAGCCCAGGACTCACAGAAACCAAGTAACTTGTTCTTTGTTAGTGACGTCTTATGCATCTTTGTGTTTGTGGTACCTGGCCCAGTACCTGTCTCATCTTAAGTGCTAATAAATACCATTTGGATTGCTTTTAGCCTCACAACTGTTTCCTGACAAAGCAGAGACAAAACTAAAATGCTCTTAACTTCTAATCCACATAGACAGGTTTTTTTAGCTTTGCATTTAAAATTTTGTAGTACATACGTCAATGCAGTAATATAAGTGGTGAAATGATATAGTTGTATAACTCATGAGGATAGTTTTTATTCTTTAATATTCTTTTAAGAATTGTGTACCTATCTATTAGGAATTTTGAGTGTCTTTTCTTGACTAAAATATTAGTATGTATCTTAAACCTGAATTTGGTGTTCTGCTCTTCTCTTTCCTTTAACTCTCTACTCTTTTTTTTTCTTTTCCTAACCTTTTTTCCTCAGTTTTTATTTGAGAGAGATAAAATGATTCACTATGTTGGCTTTCATTACTTTTACGATTAGAGATCAACTTATATTTTTGCTGTAATGTTTAGATTTTGGAGTTTTATAGCCATCTTTCCTTTGGCTTCATAGATTCATTTAAATTCTTTGTGGAGACTTACTATCGAACATTATGCAATAAAACCCAGCATAATACACCACAGTTGACTCCAGCAACCAGAGGAAACTAACTGGCACCTGTGGCAGTTACTAGTGGCACTCTGTTACTGCCCAGAATAATACACTACATCCTCCCACCCCGCTGCTCCTTTGTATCTTTTTCTTTCTTTATCCTTCTTTTAAAATTCTCTTTTCATTTCCTTCTTTTTAATATTTCTCATTGCATTCAATGACAGTTATTAACATTGACTAACCTCTCTGGGAGCCTGTTGGTAAAGATTTTTAGCCTCAGTTTGTTTTATATTTGAAACATTGATTTTGATCTGGATTTAGAGAATTAGTTGGTCATTTATCATAGATACAATGAACTATCATATTTATTTATGTTACTTAGGGCTTAAAAATTAGCAAGAAAGGTTGAGAAAACTCTAGGAAGTAACCACCAGCTCACTTCTAAATGATAGAGTGTAATTCCATTCTTTAATTTTTAGTTTTTTATTATGAGAAATATAAACATACACGAAAGTAGAGAGAATACAGACAAAACCGTCCCCTAAACCCATTAATTTTCAAGATTTTATTATACTTGCTTACCCCTCACCACTCTCCTTTATTTTTGACTAGAGTATTTAAAAAGAATCAAACAATCTGTATAATTTCACTGTTACATACTTCAGTATACATGGTGTGTGTGTGTGTGTGTGTGTGTGTGTGTGTGTGTGTGTGTGTGTATTTCCTTATATAACTACAATGCCATCACATTTAATGAGGTAACAACTTTGTCTTAGCTCTCATTAAATAAGATAACTATTCTGTACTCAAGTTTCCCAGTTGTCTCATAAATGTCTTTTACAGTTGGTTTCTTCAAATCAGTTTCCAGACAAGGCTCTCTCATTACATTTGACTGTTAATGTCTGTTAACTTTCTAAAGGGCTTGATTAGGTTCTGGTTCACCTCTTTGCTTTGATATTTCTTAGATGATGCAGTGTACTTCATTTTGCAACACACCAGGAAATGTAGTATCTGGCTGTCTCACTTGTAGTGATCAGTGGGTTTGATTCACATGGTGACAGCCAGATCCTTCCATGGATCCCTTCATCCATTACATCTGATCATTCGTTAATGATCATTGCCTGAATCAGTTATTTTGTTGAGTTTCAAAATGATGCTTTCTATAATTCTGTCATTCTTTCACATTTATTCGGCTGTAATCTTCCTCAAAGAAGAACTTTACTTCATCAACCAGTATATTTTATTACCCTGAAATATAATTCATAGATGAAAGGGAGGATAAATAGCTAAATCCCTTTAATTACCAGTTTTTAAAGTAAGGAATTGGTGCCCACTTACTTTCAATGACCAATGAGTATACTTTCATTTCTAGTAACATTTTAGTGGATGTGTTTGATTAGAGGAATATGTCTCTTAATAGTCAGGGAAAAGAAACTGATATATATTGAGAACTTAGGTTCTATGGGACTTATTTTATCTCCTTTAGTCCTCATAAAAACTCTTTGACAAAGATACCATCCTTGTTTTACACATAGGTATACTAAGACTTACATTATATAAATTACATACAGAGTTTATGCAATTTGCTTCAAGTTGCACAGCTAGTAAGTAGACCTTTAAAAAACCCACTGTATTGAACTCATAACCTTAGTGTTCTTTCCACTGTATTTATTCCTCCCTTTGTTAGCAGTTAAACTCAAGTTAACATTAAGTAGGAGAATATGGCATGTAAAAATAACCAGTTTTGCTTTCTCTCTCATCTTAATGTTGAGACTGGACAGTAAGGGAAATGAGTAGGAAAAGCCCAGTAAGGCTGTGGGTATTTTTTGTCTTATATGAATACTTATTTGCCCAGTACTGACAGCCAACAGCTTATCTGACTCTTTGAAACTTTTGAGCTACCTAGTTGCTATTCCTCTTCTTCTAAGAAATATCTGTTTTTTTCATTAAATATTTTCCATCTCTTTGACCATTATGGTATTGTTGGGCTCCTGTGGGCTCATAAAATACTTGTTGTTTGATAGTGAAATAAGCAGAAATGGTTAACAGTGAATATTTCTTGAATAATAAAGAGGTTGCAAAATATATAACCTAAATCTAGCTCAACAGGAGCTGAGAAAACTAAAAATCAGAAGCAAAGACTACTGAGAATTGTCTCATACTAGACATGGTGTTAATGAGGCATGAATTCTCATTCTTCTTTTTTTCTATCAACTTAGAATCAAGTTTTGGAAATTTCCAGGCCAGATAATTACAAGAATATCTGAACTTTCCCGCTAAAATGTGGTGATGTTTATTGATTTATATTATTGATTTCACAATTTTTTATTGTTACTATTGTGAAGCATGTACAGAGGCATTACTGAGACAAATATTATCATGTTCAACTCTCTTAGACCACAGTGAAAGCCAGGTAATGAACGATTGATGAATTGATGAATATGCAAGAATTGTTGTATATTTATATCGTACGGTGAAAAGAGAACTGAATTAGGAATTGGTAGACATGGGTTCCAGTCAAGGATCTGTCTTTCGAGATTTATATAGCTTAGGGAGGTAAATTGCTCACCCTCTCTGTCCTTGTTTGCCCTATTTATAAAGTGAAGGAGTTGGACTTGTGAAATTCCTGCCACTACTAAAACTCAGTGGTTTTTAAAGTAATTTGTAAACGTCTTGTAAAAGTTGTATTCCACTAAACATTATCTTGCTTCTCCATAAGGGCGTCCTACTACTACAGGCACTAACAAGAAGTAATGGAGCAATCCAGAAAATTGTTGCTTTTGAAAATGCTTTTGAGAGACTACTGGACATTATTACCGAGGAGGGGAACAGTGATGGAGGTATAGTATGAAGAGATTGATTTGGACAGATTCCTTTTGTTCTCACTGACTTGTTAACTTTTCAGGAATGCAACTGAAGGGAGAAATGAGGACATACATTTTCTTCGTTGTTTTGTTAGATGTTGAGAGAGGCTTCCTTGAGGGAGGATGGATACTTTATATTCTTTCTTTCTTCCATTATGGTGTGTTGAATATGGATTTCTTTTTATTTATCCTGCTTAATATTTGTTAAACTTCCAGAATCTATTGATATCTTACATCATTTCTGGAAAATCTCAGCTATATCTCCTCAAATACTGCTTCATCACATTTTTTCCTATCTTTCTGAACTCAGATTCAGTTCTCTGTCATATGATTAGATTCTCACTTTATCATCTTACTTTCTTGTCTGCATTTTCTGGCTTTCTTCTGGATTATTTCTTCTGACCTGTTTTTCACCCGTATTTGATCAGCTTTTGAATGTGTCCATTGAGTTTAAAATTTTTCTTTTCTAGAAGTTCTGCTTGTTTCTTTGGCAAATTTGCTAGGTAATTTTTTTATAACTTCGTTTTCTCTGCATGTATTTTCAGCTTTTTTATTTCTTTGAATATAAGAAGCAATTACTTCACAATCTCTGTCTGATAATCACAGTATTTTAAGTCTTCATGGGTCAGTACTTTGCTCTGCTGGTTCTTAAACATGGTACATCATTTTCTGTGTACATGGCTTTCTTTGACTATGTTTTTTTTTTTTTTTTTTTTTTTTTTTTTCTGTATGCGGGCCTCTCACTGCTGTGGCCTCTCCCGTTGCGGAGCACAGGCTCCGGACGCGCAGGCTCAGCGGCCATGGCTCACGGGCTTAGTTGCTCCGCGGCATGTGGGATCTTCCCGGAACAGGGCACGAACCCGTGACCCCTGCATCGGCAGGCGGATTCTCAACCACTGCGCCACCAGGGAAGCCCTCTTTGACTATGTTTTATGTCGTACTTAGCAGAATTACTTATAGGAATTTGAATCGTAGGATGAAGGTAATTTCTTTCAGAGAAAATGTGCTTGTTTCTGCCAAGCCCTGGGGGTGCAGTTTGTCTGGGATCACCTCATTCCAGATTGAAGGGTTGATATTCCCTGGACTACTCAGGCAATGCAAACCCAAGCTACAAAACCTATGAGGACTAGTTAACTTTTCATTTTTTGCACCCTGAGGATATATCCTTTTTTTTTTTTTTTCCTTAGGATATATCCTTTTGAGGTCCCGTTTTATTAGGTGAAAAGTTTTCTGTTAGATTCCTTCCCTACCTTGTGTATACCCTTGGCTTTGGTTTGTTTTCCCTCTGTCCCATGACACTGTCAAAATGAAAAGTTTAGATTTATCAAGATTGAGAAATGTACTGCCAGCCAAAAGGTACTTTTATACTTAACTAGCTATATAGATATCCATTTTCTTGTCAGTTTTAGCCTGCTGTACTATCAATTCTTCATTGCTCCTAGGCTTTTTTAATTCAGTGTTTTTGTTGTTTTTAATGAGAAATTGATCAAAAAACCTAGCACCAGAGTCAGAGGAGAAAAATGAGTTTATTTGCATTCACTGAACTGGGGTTAGCAAGTAATGTAGTATAGTTGACAGTTGGCTTAGTAATCTGGAAGGCAGGGCCAGGCTGGAAATAAAGATTTGAGAGTCTTTATAATATAGGTAAAACAAAATTATGTAAACAAGAAAGATTAGATGAGTCACTTAGAGTAAGTGAAGAGTGAGAAGGGAAGTGCTAGGACAAACCCTAAGGAATACAAATTGTTAAGAGATCATAGAGGAAGAGGTATTGGTAAAAGAGACTGAGAAGAAACAGGCTGTGAGGCAAGAGGAGAACCACACTTAGAAGGGTTGGGGGAATTGGTAGCACTGTAAGAAGTCACTGAGATATCAAGATAGGGCAGAAATATATCTGTAGGACTTAGAACATGGACATCATTGGTGACCTTGGGGACAGCATTTGTGTTTAGTGGTTGCCTCAGAATCCAGATTGTAGTGTCAGAGGAGTAAGTTAGAAGAGGGAAAATGGAATAGCAGAGAAAACTCACATCAGGAATTTGGTAAAATCAGGGGAGAGCCAGGTGAACAGAACGGGAGGTTGACAAGGAACTATTTTTCTTTTCTTAAATTTTTTATTGAGATATGAAATATTTTAAACATACAGAAAACAATGGAAAATAGCATAACAAACACTTGTGTGCCTACCATCCAGTTCTTTCAAATAAAGTATCCTTCTGAACATAATCTCACAGCTTACTGTTTTGGTTTTTTTCAATTAATTTTTTTTTTTCACCACACGGCATGCGGGATCTTAGTTTCCCAACAAGGGATTGAACATGCACCCCCTGCAGTGGAAGCTCGAAGTCTTTACCACTAGACTGCCAGGGAAGTCCCACAGCTTACTGTTTTTAATTCAACATTGTGTTTCTGAGATTTATCCATGTTGATACATGTTACTCTAGTTCATTTACTTTAAGTGCTATATATTATTCTGTATTATGAATATACTTTGATCTGTTATTTTCTGATTGAGTTGACAATTAGGTTGTTTATATTTTTGCTAATATAAACTGTTACAGTGAATGGTCTTTATGTATTTACTTGTGTATTAAGTTTCTCTATATACCTACAAATAGAGTTGTACTGTTTTCACCATTACCAGATATTGTCGAATGGCTCTCTTTAAGTGGTTTTATCAACCTGTACTCCATCAGCAGTGTTTTCAGGTTCCTGTTTCTTCACATCCTTGTCAGTCCTTCCTTGCCAATTTGATGAGTATGAGATAATGTCTTATTGAGATTTTATTTCATTTCTTAAATTAATGAGATTAAGCATATTTTCATGGGAGTAGTCCCATCTATTTTTGTTTATCTTTTACCCCTCTGAATTACCTTCTTGCCTGTTTTTGTATAAGATCGTTTTTTCCTTTTCCAGTTGATTACTGGGAGTTCTTTATGTATTCTGGATACTAATCATTTGTTAATTATACATGTTTCAGTTATCTTCTATTAGTTTGTTTATAGTGTTTCTATTAAAGTTTAAAATTTTAGCATAATAACGTATTGGTTTTTTTTTTTATAGTTTATGCTTTTATGTTTTGTTTAAGAAATCTATCTCTACCTCAAGGTCATAAAGAGAGTTTCCATCACTTTCTTATACTGAAGGCTTTTAAAATGTGTCTTTTACATTTAATTAATAGGGATTTTACATTTGAATGATGTTATAAGGTTTGTGATCAAATTTCCATACGTGTGAAGGTCTGTTTCTGAGTTCTCTGTTATGTTCCATTAGTTTATCTAGTTCTACACTAAAACCACACTCTTTTAATTACAAAAGCTTCATAATAATCTCCTATCTATTAGAATATAGGAAAAATTTTCTATCTTGGCCCTCTTCAGAATTGTCTTACGCGTCTTTCCCTTTTATTCTTCATAGGAATGAAACTTATTTGCTAGTCAAGTTATCTGAAAATCCCAGTTGGGATTTTGATTGGAAATATATTGAGTTGTTTGGGGTTTTTTTTTTAAAAAAAATTTTATTTTATTTATTTATTTTTGGCTGCGTTGGGCCTTCGTTGCTGTGCACAGGCTTTCTCTAGTTGTGGCGAGCAGGGGCTACTCTTAGTTGTGGTGCACAGGCTTCTCATTGCAATGGCTTCTCTTGTTGCATAGCACAGGTTCTAGGTGCGCAGGCTTCAGTACTTATAGCACGCCGGCTCAGTAATTGTGGCTCGTGGGCTCTAGAGCACAGGCTCAGTAGTTGTGGCACACGGGCTTAGTTGCTCTGCGGCATGTGGGATCTTCACGGACCAGGGCTCGAACCTGCGTCCCCTGCATTGGCAGGAGGATTCTTAACCACTGCGCCACCAGGGAAGTCCCAGAAATATATTGAGTTTAAAGATTAAGGAGAATCATTATTGACTTTTTCTGTCCATGAACCCAGGTATATCTTTTAATCTATTCAGGTCTTCTTTTATATCTTTCAGTAATGTTTTATAATTTTGAACGCAAGAGTTATATTTTTTTTTATTAGATTCATTCCTAGGCATCTTATACTTTTTGTTACATGTGAATGGGATCTTTTTTTTTTATTACATTTTCAAATTGGTTACTACTTGATTTTTGTATATTGATCTTGTATCCAACCATCTTATTAAACCATTAGTTCTCCTTGGACTTTCTGTGTAGATAATGATAATTTCTACAAATAAGTGTAATCTTTTTTCTTTCTTTCCAGTTCTTTTTTTTTTTTTACTGTTAATATACTTTTATTAATACTCAAAAGCTGGTAAGAACTACACAAATTCTGTTTATTGGAATACAAGAAGATAAATTCTTTTTTTTTTTTTTTTAACATCTTTATTTGAGTATAACTGTTTTACAATAGTGTGTTAGTTTCTCTTTTACAACAAAGTGAATCAGTTATACATATACATATGTTCCCATAACTCTTCCCTCTTTTGTCACCCTCCCTCCCACCCTCCCTATCCCACCCCTCTAGGTGGTCACTAAGTACAGAGGTGAACTCCCTGTGCTATGCTGTAGCTTCCCACTAGCTATCTAATTTACATTTGGTAGTGTGTATATGTCCCTGCCACTCTCTCACATCGTCACAGCTTACCCTTCCCCCTCCCCATATCCTCAAGTCCATGCTCTAGGAGGTCTGTGTTTTATTCCCTCCTACCACTAATCTCTTCATGACATTTTTTTTTTTTTTTTTTTTAGATTCCATATATATGTGTTAGCATACGGTATTTGTTTTTGTCCTTCTGACTTACTTCGCTCTGTATGACAGATTCCAGGTCTATCCACCTCATTACAAATAACTCAGTTTCATTTCTTTTTATGGCTGAGTAATATTCCATTGTATATATGTGCCACATCTTCCTTATCCATTCATCTGTTGATGGACACTTAGGTTGCTTCCATGTCCTGGCTATCGTAAATAGAGCTGCAATAAACATTTTGGTACATGACTCTTTTTGAATTATGGTTTTCTCAGGGTATATGCCCAGTAGTGGGATTGCTGGGTCATATGGTAGTTCTATTTGTAGTTTTTTAAGGAACCTCCATACTGTTCTCCATAGTGGCTGTATCATTTTACATTCCCACCAGCAGTGCAAGAGTGTTCCCTTTTCTCCACACCCTCTCCAGCATTTATTGTTTCTAGAGTTTTTGATGATGGCCAATCTGGCCGGTGTGAGATGATATCTCATTGTAGTTTTGATTTGCATTTCTCTAATGATTAATGATGTTGAGCATTCTTTCATGTGTTTGTTGGCTATCTGTATATCTTCTTTGGAGAAATGTCTATTTAGTTCTTCTGCCCATTTTTGGATTGGGCTGTTTGTTTTTTTGTTATTGAGCTGCATGAGTTGCTTATAAATTTTGGATATTAATCCTTTGTCAGTTGCTTCATTTGCAAATATTTTCTCCCATTCTGAGGGTTGTCTTTTGGTCTTGTTTATGGTATCCTTTGCTGTGCAAAAGCTTTTAAGTTTCATTAGATCCCATTTGTTTATTTTTGTTTTTATTTCCATTTCTCTAGGAGATGGGTCAAAAAGGATCTTGCTGTGATTGATGTCATAGAGTGTTCTGCCTATGTTTTCCTCTAAGAGTTTGATAGTGTCTGGCCTTACATTTAGGTCTTTAACCCATTTTGAGTTTATTTTTGTGTATGGTGTTAGGGAGTGTTCTAATTTCATACTTCTACAGGTAGCTGTCCAGTTTTCCCAGCACCACTTATTGAAGAGGCTGTCTTTTCTCCAATGTATATTCTTGCCTCCTTTATCAAAGATAAGGTGACCATATGTGTGTGGGTTTATCTCTGGGCTTTCTATCCTGTTCCATTGATCTATATTTCTGTTTTTGTGCCAGTACCATACTGTCTTGATTACTGTGGCCTTGTAGTATAGTCTGAAGTCAGGGAGCCTGATTCCTCCAGCTCCATTTTTTGTTCTCAAGATTGCTTTGGCTATTCGGGGTCTTTTGTGTTTCCATACAAATTGTGAAATTCTTTTTTCTAGTTCTGTAAAAAATGCCAGTGGCAATTTGATAGGGATTGCATTGAATCTGTATATTGCTTTGGGTAATACAGTCATTTTCACTATGTTGATTCTTCCAATCCAAGAACATGGTATATTTCTCCACCTATTTGTATCATCTTTAATTTCTTTCATCAGTGTCTTATAGTTTTCTGCATACAAGTCTTTTGTCTCCTTAGGTAGGTTTATTCCTAGATATTTTATTCTTTTTGTTGCAATGGTAAATGGGAGTGTTTTCTTAATTTCATTCTCAGATTTTTCATCATTAGTGTATAAGAATGCCAGAGATTTCTGTGCATTAACTTTGTATCCTGCTACTTTACCAAATTCATTGATTAGTTCTAGTAGTTTTCTGGTAGCATCCTTAGGATTCTCTATATATAGTATCATGTCATCTGCAAACAGTGACAGCTTTACTTCTTCTTTTCCTATTTGGATTCCTTTTATTTCTTTATTTTCTCTAATTGCTGTGGCTAGAACTTCCAAAACTATGTTGAATAAGAGTGGTGAGAGTGGGCAACCTTGTCTTGTTCCTGATCTTAGTGGAAATGGTTTCAGTTTTTCACCATTGAGAACAATGCTGGCTGTGGGTTTGTCATATATTGCCTTTATTATATTGAGGAAAGTTCCCTCTATGCCTACTTTCTGCAGGGTTTTTATCATAAATGGGTGTTGAATTTTGTCAAAAGCTTTCTCTGCATCTATTGAGATGATCATATGGTTTTTCTCCTTCAGTTTGTTGATATGGTGTATCACGTTGATTGATTTCCGTATATTGAAGAATCCTTGCATTCCTGGAATAAACCCCACTTGATCATGGTGTATGATCCTTTTAATGTGCTGTTGGATTCTGTTTGCTAGTATTTTGTTGAGGATTTTTGCATCTATGTTCATCAGTGATATTGGCCTATAGTTTTCTTTCTTTGTGACGTCTTTGTCTGGTTTTGGTATCAGGGTGATGGTGGCCTCGTAGAATGAGTTTGGGAGTGTTCCTACCTCTGCTATCTTTTGGAAGAGTTTCAGAAGGATAGGTGTTAGCTCTTCTCTAAATGTTTGATAGAATTCGCCTGTGAAGCCATCTGGTCCTGGGCTTTTGTTTGTTGGAAGATTTTTAATCACAGTTTCAATTTCAGTGCTTGTGATTTTTCTTTCCAGTTCTTATACCACTTTTCTTTTCTTTGTCTCATTGCACTGATCAGAATCTTTAGTACAGTGTTGAATAGTTGCTGACTGTAATGAGAGTGTTGACGTTTCACCTTTAAGTTTGACTTTTGCTAAGAGTTTTTATCATGAGTGAGTCTTGCATTTTAGTAACTTTTTATTTTTTTCTACATCTATGGAAATTATCAGATTATTCTTTAATCTAAAAGGGCTTTTTCTTTAAAATGGAAGAGACTACAACAACTGTGAGCAAGCAGAGAGGGGACAGATATGATATGAGAGAGAGAGAGAGAAAAGACAACAGTCAGTGGTACATAATACCTGAAAAAAGAGGAAGTTAATAGAATCCACAGGAGAGGTAGGAACTGGTTGTTGAAGATAGGAGAAGAAGGAGCTCATCTTCCATCATAACGGGGGATAGTGCGGGTGAAGATGCAAGTCCTTTTTCACATTTGGTGACAGGGAGTTGAGTTGAAGGCAGAGGCATATGCTGAGAGTGAAAGAGGAGGACACAGTTGAGAATCATGGAGAAGACTGAAAATAGTCTTTTGGAGAATAGGAGAGCTTGTTGACTATTGTAATTAGGAAGATTTCCAGGCAAGGATAAAGGCCCCATTGAGGGTGTTCACCATGATTTCATAGCAGTGCAGGCTACTTGATTATGTGATCCCCTGTCTCCCTGAGTACTCAGCTGTCTAGGTACAGATATAGAAAAAAAGCCAGGCAGGCAGTTTTTGACAGGATAGTGCCTTTCCAGGCAGGTGCTATGAAAAGATAGTGAGACAAGAGAGCTCAGCAAATTATCCGTAGGGTGGAAGAAATGAAGACCTGTATGTGCTAAGCTAGATAGGGAAGGAAGTAAAGACAGAAGCGTTTTTAAAAAGAAGAAAGAAGACTTGCTGATGGGTTGAAAGTCTCAGGGAAGCCACAGAACAGATATATTGAGAATACTTGAGCTGGAAAGATGGGAGGTTTTAGTAATAGAGTAAGGATTATCTCTGAAGATGAGGCCAAGGAACTGAAGGGTCCAGATATTAGATGGGTTGTCACTGAAATTGAAATCAAGAGTGACAGCAGAACATGGAGACAGAAAGAAGACTCTGAGTGAGGTGCTGGTGTTGGCAGTGAACAAGGAGTAGTGACCATGAATTTGTTACAGAACTGCAGTGAGGACTGGTAATAGATGGTACAGCCAGATGGCCTGAGCCTCAGTGAGTAAAAGTAATTTACTCTTAGATGAAAGAGAAAATGGTCAAGTGGGACTTCACTAAATTGAAAATTTAGTCTGCAAAAGACACTGCTGAGAGAATGCAAAGATAAGCCATAGACTGAAAGGAAAGATTTGCAAAACACATCTGAAAAAGGACTTGTATCCAGAATACACAGAGAACTCTTAAAGTTCAATAAGAAGTAAAGAAACAACCCAATTAAAAAATGAACAAAAGATCTGAGCAGACGTATCACCAAAGAAAATATATAGATGGTATATAGCATATGAAAAGACACTCAACATCATATGTCATTAGGGAAATGCAAATTAAAACAATGAGACATCACTATACACCTATTAGGCA
The DNA here is from genome assembly GCF_026419965.1 of Kogia breviceps. Taxonomy (NCBI): domain Eukaryota; kingdom Metazoa; phylum Chordata; class Mammalia; order Artiodactyla; family Physeteridae; genus Kogia; species Kogia breviceps. Next base: position 57,125,324 of record NC_081315.1, read on the forward strand.
AAAATCTAGAACACTGATAACACCAAAAGTAAGCAACGGTGTAGAGCTCTCATGTATTGCTGATGGGAATGCAAAATGATACAACCATTTTGGAAGACCGTTTGGTGGTTTCCTACCAAGTTTAACATACTCTTAACACACAGTCCAGCAATCACACTCCTTGGTATTTACCCAAATGAGTAGAAAACTTATATCTACACAAATCCTGCACATGAATATTTATGGCAGCTTTATTCATAATTGCCCAAACTTGGAAGCAACCAAGATGTCCTCCAGTAGGTGAATGGATAAACAAACTGTGGTACATTCAGACAATGGAATATTATTCAACAATAAAAAGTTTTCAAGCCATGAAAAGTCCTGGAGGAAACAAATGCATATTGCTAAGTGAAATAAGACAGTCTGGAGAGGCTACATACTTTATGATTCCAAGTAGATGACATTCAGAAAAGACAAAACCATATAGAGACAGTAAAAAGACCAGCGGTTGCCAGGGATTCAGGAGTAGGAAGAAAGAGGAATGAATAGGTGGAACACAGGATTTTTAGAGCAGTGAAACTATTCTGTATGATACTGTAACGGTGGGTACATGAAATTATACATATGTTGAAATCTATATAATTTACAACACAAAGAGTGAACCCTAATGTAAACTATGACCATGAGTTAATAATGTATCAATATTCATTCATCAGTCTAACAAATGTACCACACTAATGCTAAGTGGTAATAGCAGTGGAAAATGAGACGGAGAGAGTATATGGGAATTCCCTTTATTTGTTGCTCGGTTTTTCCGTAAACCTGAAGCTGCTCTGAAAAATCAAGTCTGTTTTTTGGAGTTTTTGTTGTTGTTGTTTTGTTTTGTTTTTGACCCTGCCGCACGGCTTGTGGGATCTTAGTTTAGTTCCCCAACCAGGGATCGAACCCAGGCCCTCAGCAGTGAAAACGCAGAGCCCTAACCACTGGACCACCAAGGAATTCCCTAAAATCTGTTCCTTTTTAAAAAGCAATTAATTCTTACAATCATGCAGCTTAACTAGTAGGAACAAAAGTGTGCGTGTACTACACAGAGGAACCTACTTGCTGTGAGCATCCAGCCTTTTTTTTTCATATGCTTTGCAGAGGAAACAGAGCTCATTGGTTAGGAAGCCTGAGGAGTGGCCAGATATCTGTAAGGAAGACAAGGAGGGAGTCGTCAGTGTTTTAGAAACCAAAAGAAGAGGAAGTTCAAGGAAGAGGCATAAAGACAACAATGTCAAGTGCTTCTTAGCGATTAAATAATATATGATTGATTCATTCAACAAATATTTAGTAGTGACCTACCATGTATACATCTGATATCTTGTCTCTCTCTCTCTTTTTTTTTTTTTTTGGCCTCACCACATGGCGTGTGGGATCTCATCAAACCTGCGCCCCTTGTGGTGGGAGCGTGGAGTCTTAACTGCTGGACCACCAGGGAAGTCCCAAAATGTAGACTTTTTTTTAAAAGCCATTTTACTTTCTTCTTGGAATGTTTTTCTGCATCCCACCTACTTCATGTGACTAATTCCTGCTTATCTTTCCCATTGGTGTTTATTTTATTATTATTATTTTTATTTTGGCCGCACCATACGGCATGTGGGATCTTGTCTCTATATCTGCTGAGGATACAGAGAGGTAAGTAGGACATTCACAAATTCCTGTCTTCATGAATTATAATCTAGTGAAGACAGATACTACATAATAATAAAAGGAACAGGCTACTGTGAGAGCATATAGCTGGTGATCCTAACCTACTCACTGGATCTCGCTAATCTATTCCTGAAGAAATGATGTGTAAGCTGGATTTGAAGAAAAAATGTGAGTTACTGAAGTGAGTGGATAGTTGAAAGTAGAAGTCAGGAGATCACTGGGGGACCTGAGGAGGAGCAGGCTCACTGCCGTGCATACTGAAGAGGTGCTGAGCATTGAGATTTTTCTTTTGAAATGTTTGAGGATTGAATTTTCCTTCAGGTTTTATCAGCCTTAACATTCCATTTTACATTCTTTCCCCAGGTATAGTAGTGGAAGATTGTCTGATTTTGCTTCAAAACCTGTTGAAAAACAACAATTCCAATCAAAATTTTTTTAAAGAAGGCTCATATATTCAGCGTATGAAACCTTGGTTTGAAGTTGGAGATGAAAATTCAGGCTGGTCTGCACAGAAAGTGACTAATCTTCACCTAATGCTACAGGTATACTGTCCTTAGACATAAACGTGATAAGAATTTTGACAGTGATCCTTTCAAAGAAAAGAAAATGGCTTGTTTGATAAATCCAGGATGTTGAATTGGTTTCATATGGGCTTTAAAAAAAAAAAAAAAAAACCCTTTTAATATGGAGATTTGCAGTTATACAAAGAGATGGAAATCCCCCCACACACACCCATCAGTTAGTTTCAATAATTATTAACATCTGGCAATTTTGTTTCATCTTTTATCCCCCTCTCTGGCCCTGCAGGATTATTTTAAAGCAAATCCAAACATACAGTTTCCTGATAGGTTTTGCACTAGAAAATAACAGGTTAGCTTGTTGAGTTGAATTTTTAAAATCTACTATCTTCAGTTAAGGTTCTAATATCATAAACTTTAATACACAGAATAATAAGTTCAAAGAAATTCATTCAGTAAACATTTACTGAGAGCCAGGCACTGGATGCTTGGAAATGAATGGTAATGTCCCTGCCCACAAAGATTGATAGTCTTGAGTTTTAAATCTAATACAAGTTAAATTGACAAATCACGTGTAATTTTATTTAAGCTTTATGGTGAAAGCTTGGTAGTGATAGACAGTAAAAGTGAAGACAGTAGGATCCCAAATGAATTCTACATCAGAGAAAATGACAAAGTTTTTAGAGTAGTTTACTTACTTATCCCTTTATTGAATTCCCCTTCTCCAGACCCTTAAGCTAATACGGGTCTCCCACCTTCCTGACTCTCTAGTGATTCCTGTGGGTCTTCGAGTGTCTCTGAATTGTGCCTGCATCTCTGAAGTTGTGTTCCTCAAAACTAGATGGTTAATCAGACTGGTAATTAGAATCCACATATTGTTGCATGCTCTGGGAGTTGCCTGCATAGCGTTGATTGATAATTAGGGTGACCATATGCCCCAGTTCACCAGGCCAGTATTCATTTTGTTATTACTAATAGTGTCCTCTTTCACTTCAAAAGTGTTCCAGTTTAGATAATAAATTATATAGTTAGCCTATTTAGAATATGCCTAAAAACTGTTAGGAAAATATTTTACAGGAGAACATGGCAGAATCTTTCTATTTATACTCCCATCTTCATTGTCTGTATTTTTACTTGTCAGTATTACACATTTCAAGGCTATTAGTTTATGTTTTAGAAATAGTGTCCCAGTGGTAAGCTTGATATTTTTGTTCAACACTGCTTTCTTTTTTTTTTAACATCTTTATTGGAGTATAATTGTTTTATAATAGTGTGTTAGTTTTTCCTTTACAACAAACTGAATCAGTTATACATATACATATGTTCCCATATCTCTTCCCTCTTGCATCACCCTCTCTCCCACCCTCCCTATCCCACCCCTCTAGGTGGTCACAAAGCACAGAGGTGATCTCCCTGTGCTATGCGGCAGCTTCCCACTAGCTATCTATTTTACATTTGGTAGTGTATATATGTCCCTGCCACTCTCTCACTTCGTCACAGCCCACCCTTCCCCCTCCCCATATCCTCAAGTCCATGCTCGAGTAAGTCTGTGTTTTATTCCCGTCCTACCACTAATCTCTTCATGACATTTTTTTCCCTTAGAGTCCATATATATGCAACACTGCTTTCTTAATAAAGGAAATTCCTCTAGAAAAGTAATTTTCAAAACGTGATTAGAGAAAATGAAGGGATCTGATGATGTACAAATTGTATATATATTTCCTGCCAGAGTGAAAATTTAAACTGCTTGAGCAGCTTACTCATGTTTTATAGCTTAGGGTACTATGTAAATAATTATTTTTGAAGAAAGTGTCACTTGTTTAAAAAGTAAAAGTACTATTTTGCCCCCTAAAAAAATGTAGAATAGAGTGCTGCATATAAACAGAAAAACACAGTATTCTGGTTATATAGTAAGTTAGTTCTTTCTTTAAGTATTCTTTGCTTTTAGAAAGTGAATAAACTAGATACTAATCTTGAAGAACGTAAACTTCAAAATAAAGAAACTGAGTTTAATTCACTTTAATATATTCTCCACGCAAAGACTGAGTAGTTGATGTAGTCATAGCTTCACAGGCCACAGGTTATCTTCTGCTTTTCAACCTATTAGAGGGCTCTTTCTTGATAGCTTTATTGCTTATATTTAGGGTTGCTTGTATTTCAGGTTCTCTATTATGCACCAAATGAAAATGCATTACAATTGATGATAAACAATCCTTTTTGGATAGATATTTCCATTTAGAATTATTCATCATCACAGTTATAATTATGATGGAATTCTAGGCCACTAAAAATTGAAATTGATACACTTGAGGATAGTTCATTCAAATTTTGCAAATTAAATTTTGGGGAAGCATCTTATTGAAAAATTTTTTAGTTGTAAAACATTTAAATTTTTTCTTAGAATGATAATTTTATGACTAATTCTACCTACAGGAATCCATTCTATGCCATTTTTTGGATAGATACTGCCAGTGACTCTCAGAAAGCTCATTACCTTATGAGAGACTCCTTTTCATTATTATTATATTTGTTATGGTGATCTGCGATCAGTATCTTTGATGTAACTATTGTAATTGTTTTGGGGCACCACGAATCACACCCGTGTAAGATAGAGAACTTAATTGATAAATGTGTGTGTTTGACTGCTCCACTGACTGACTGTTCCCCGTCTCCCTATTCCCTGAGACATAACAAATATTGAAATTAGGCCAGTTAATAACTTTACAGTGGCCTCTATGTATTCAAGTGAAAGGAAGGATCACATGTCTCTCACTTTAAATCAAAAGCTGGAAATGATTAAGCTTAGTGAGGAAGGCATGTTGAAAGCCTTCATAGGCCAAAAGCTAGGCCTCTTGCACCAAATTGTGAATGCAGAGGAAGAGTTATTGAAGGAAATTATAAGTGCTACCCCAATGAACACATGAACGATAAGAAAGTGAAACAGCCTTATTGATGATATGGAGAAAGTTTTAGTGGCCTAGATAGATGATCTAACCAATGACAACATTCCCTTAAGCCAGAGCCTAATCTGGAGCAAGGCCCTTACTCTCTTCAATTCTGTGAAGGTTGAGAGAGGTGAGGTAACTGCAGAAGAAAAGTTTGAAGCTAGCAGAGGTTCATGAGGTTTAAGGAAAGAAGCCATCTTCATAACATGAAAGTACAAGGTGAAGCATTAAGTGCTGATGTAGAAGCTGCAGCAAGTTATCCAGGTGATTTAGCTAAGATAATTAATGATGGTGGCTACACTAAACAACAAATTTTCAATGTAGATGAAACAGCTTTCTACTGGAAGAAGATGCCACCTAGGACTTTCATAGCTAGAGAGAAGCCAGAGAGAAATCAATGCCTGGCTTCAAAGCTTCGAAGGACAGGCTGACTCTCTTGTCAAGGGCTAATGCAGCTGGTGACTTTAATGTAAAGCCACTGTTCATTTACCATTCCAAAAATCCTATGGCTCTTAAGAATTATATGCCAAATATTTTCTGCCTGTGCTCTATTAAATGGACCGACAAAGCCTGGATGATAGCACATCTGTTTACAATATGGTTTACTGAATATTTTCAACCTACGGTTGAGACCTACTGCTCAGAAAAAAAAGATTCCTTTCAAAATATTACTGCTCATTGACAATGCACTTGGTCACCCGAGAGCTCTGCTGGAAGTGTACAAGGAGATTAATGTTGTTTTCATGCCAGCTAACACAGTGTCCACTCTGCAGCCCGTAGACCAAGGAGTGATTTTGACTTACAAGTCTCATTATTTAAGAGATACATTTTGGTTTCTTTGTTTTTTTAATATTTATTTGTTTGTTTGTTTGTTTGTTTGGCTGCACCAGGTCTTAGTTGCAGCATGCGGGATGTAGTTCCCTGACCAGGGATCGAACCTGGGCCCCCTGCATTGGGAGTGTAGGGTCTTAACCACTGGACCACCAGGGAGGTCCCTAAGAAATACATTTTGTAAGGCTGTAGCTGCCGTAGATAGTGATTCCTGTGATGGATCTAGGCAACTGAAAACTTTCTGGAAAATGAAGAACATTTGTGACTCATGGGAAGAGGTCAAAATATCAGCATTAACAGGAGTTTGGAAGAAGTTGATTCCAACCGTCATGGATGACCTTGAGGGATTCAAGACCTAAGTGGAAGAAGTAACTGCAGATGTGGTGGAAACAGCAAGAGAACTCAAATTAGAAGTGAAGCCTGGAGATGGGACTGAACTGCTACAATTTATGATAACACTTGAATGGATGAGGAGTTGCTTCTTAATGGATGAGCAGAGAAAGTGGTTTCTTGAAGTGGTATCTGCTCTTGGTGAATATGCTGTGAAGATTGTTGAAATGACAAAAAAGGATATTACAAAAACTTAATTGATAAAGCAGTGACAGGGCTTGAGAGGATTGACACCAATTTTGAAAGAAGTGTGGGTAAAATGCTATCAAACAGCATTGCATGCTACAGAGAAATCATGAAAGGAAAAGAAAGCTGATGCACTAAACTTCATTGTTGTCTCATTTTAAGAAATGGCCACAGACACCCCAACCTTCAGCAGTAAAAATAGCACTTTTCATACCCATTTTATTTTTTATATTTTATCTCCCCCCACAAAAACGTCCCCTTCCTTAGTGAAGTCGTTATCTATCATATGCACCAACTATAGCAATAAAATTGTTTTAGTCTCCTCTGTTATATCATTGATTACTTCTGTACATTTAGGGTAACATTTGTATAGCGCTTTGTCATTAATAAAGTAATCATAAATATACCATTTGATCTTTATATATATATATATATATAAGATTTTATACACACATTTACATATAACTCTAGTTTTAAAATGTAAGGTATATACAAATTTATTTTGAAGATGTAACTGTGCTGAACAGTTGTTTAAGATAACATTTTTCATGTCTCTGAAATTTCATGTTCAAGGTTAGACTAATCATAGCATCATAGAACCTTAGGGATTTAATTAGCATTAACAGTCAATGAGGCTAACACCTTGCCTAATGCACAAATCTTCAGCCATGTCTCCAGTTGTTCATTTTACCCTCTCTTTAAATATTTCCAGTTTGGGGGGAATTTTATCACACCTCAGGCCATTCTGTTTTCAGACCTGCTTTATGATTAGGTCTTTCATCTTTACTTCCATAAGAAATCTACCATCCTGTTACTTATTCATTATTCATTTTTATACAGACTGTGTTACAAATACTGTGCTTGTTGTTTGAGATACAAAAAATGACTGAGGCAGTTTCTGCTCTCTGGGAGTTCACAGTGACCTGAAGGAGATAAAATTAAGGAAATAGCATAATGTGGTATGTACTGTAACAGAACTATGGCCATGAGAGCATGCAGGAAAGAGCTCCTAGATCTGGCTGAGCAGTTGAGGGCATCCTTCACATAGGTTTTCTGTTCATATAGATCAAATTTGTCTCAAGACTTTTCAAATCTTTAAAAGACAGATTTTGTGTTCTCTTTCTTTCACAGCTTGTTCGTGTACTGGTTTCTCCAAATAACCCTCCCGGTGCTACCAGTAGCTGCCAAAAAGCTATGTTCCAGTGTGGCTTACTGCAGCAGCTTTGCACTATCCTAATGGCCACTGGAGTTCCTGCTGATATCCTGACTGAGGTAAACCAAATAAAGGCAGAGGCTACTCTGTGGAAGCTGAAATCAGGAAGCTTAGGAAGAATTAGATATCAGCTGAATGAAAAATAGGAATTGTTAACCATTCTTGTATGTTAAATTCCTTATTGACCCTATAAAATATTAGCATAATGATGACAGTATCAATTCCAAAAGGTGTATTCATTCCTCAAGTTTAATAGTATATAAATAATGTTAAAGCTTAGATGATTTCTCATTAATTTTATTGTATTCAACAGGAGTGTACAGTATGATTTATGTTTTTAATTTTGAGAAGAGTATGACTTAGTCAAGTAAGATTTGAGTCTTATTCATAGAATAATAAATTCTTTTTCCTTGACATATGGCATTTTCCGTTTCCTGCCTATTAAGAAAAAGAAGTTAGTTTGAAGAAAAGAAAGGTTTAGTTTATTTAATTTTTTTTCTCAAATTAACACATGCATATTAAAAGCACAGATAATAGTAAAAGTTTGATAGCAAAAACTGTCTTTGGACTCCCTCCTCCCTACCCTAAGCCCCACTTCCCCCCTATATAACCTTCCCACTTTACTTCCTCCTTGTCACCCCAGTAATTTGTATTTAAATCAATAATCGGGTTTATAGTTTTATGACAATTCCAATACTGTTTCCTGCTAAGCCAAATAGAGCCCTATATCTTTTTTTTTAATAATCCTTTTTCTTTCCTGAGTTATAATAATATTCTTTTTTCATTTTACGGATTTTCTATGTATCTATACATATTAACACTATCATATGCTTAACACATTGTTCCCCATTCCAGACCTTCTTATGGAAACCCTCCATCTTCCTGCTCCAATATGGGCTGCTTATTCTCTATTTCTGCCACACATCTCTTATCCTGGGACTTTCATTCACCATCCTCCAGCGATCCTTTTTCCTCTCTCTTAACTTGGGGATTCCTTGGTTACCTGGATTCTATGTCTTTTTCTCCCACCCGCTTGGTTCATTATCTTATTTTACTTAACTTCCTGAGAGAGGGCAAATGGCAAGATAATTTGTTTTTAGCTCTTTCATGTCATTCCTCCACCTGCAGTATGACTCTAATGTTTGGTTAGGTATGGAATTCAGAATTGGAAATCATTAACACTCAACTTTTAGAACATTATTCCAGTGTTGCTGTTAAGAAATCCGAAGCCATTTTGAATCTTCATCCTTTTTGTGTAACCTGCTTTCTCTCTCTAGAATCTTTCTTTGTTTATGGTTTTCTGAAATTTACTGGTGATGTGCTGTACCACACACCCCACCCCCACCCCCAATAATTTTGGGGCCCTTTCAAGCCAAGACATAAGTACTTCAGTTCTGAGGATGTTTTACGTATTCCTTGACCATTTCCTCTTTTCTGTTTCTGCAGCTCTATTAATAGATTGTTGGACTTTCTGGATCTAGTTTGTCTTTTTATCCTGTTTTCTTGAGGTTTTTTTTCAACTTCATCCTTAAATTGAATTTTTAATTTGCTACGTTTTAAATTTTTTCTCTGATTTAATTTTAAGCATCCTTTTCTTGTTTCATAGAAATGGATTCTATCTCTTAGGAGATATTAATTTTAGTTTATTGAGATTTTAAATGCGTGTGGTCAAGTGTTATTTTTAGTTAGAGGCCTATGCTTAATATTTTAAAATGTTATCTCAAGAAAGTGTTACAAGTTTATAATGCTGTCACTTATTTTTTTAGTGTCTAAGTTTTGCTGTTTAAAAGCAAAAAGCCAAAGAATATAACATTTTCTTCTTTTGAAAACAGGGTTTTTCCCTTGACTGACTTTCTCTAAATTCTCTCCCCCATCCCCATTCATTACAGACCATTAATACTGTATCAGAAGTTATTCGAGGCTGTCAAGTAAACCAAGACTACTTTGCTTCTGTAAATGCACCTTCAAACCCACCAAGGTAGGAAAAGGGAAATACTGAGATCCCACAGAGGAAGTGAAAACTTACTTTGGGATTTTAGGATATCTCATACACACATCTTATTCTTTTAAGAAGTTCAGTCATGTGTTTTGACACAAATTATCTGACAAGATAAATATGTTGGTATTTTAAGAGTTTGTGGTCTTTGGAACTTATGTATTTGGGCTCAGGTATCATTTCCTGGCTATGTGCCTTAAGCAAACAGATCATTTCTCACAGCTGCAGTTATCTTTTCTGTGAAATGGAGATGAAAATAGTTACTTGCTTGTGTTCTGGCTATGGTTTTTCAGTCAATAAAAGTGACTAGTTATTGATTTGTGTACCTGGATTGCAATGTTTCTTTTTGTTCTTTTCTTTTTAAATGCCACAGACCAGCCATTGTAGTACTTCTTATGTCGATGGTTAATGAAAGGCAGCCATTTGTATTGCGCTGTGCTGTTCTCTACTGTTTCCAGTGTTTCTTATATAAAAATCAGAAAGGACAAGGAGAAATTGTGTCAACACTTTTGCCTTCCACTATTGATGGTAAATAATTTCTTTTTTTTAAAAAATATGTATTTGGTTGTACCTGGTCTTAGTTGCGGCAGGTGGGCTCCTTAGTTGCAGCATGCAGGTGGGATCTAGTTCCCTGATCAGGGATCAAACCCAGGCCCCTTGCGCTGGGAGCACAGAGTCCTGTCCACTGGGCCACCAGGGAAGTCCCGTAAATAATTTAATTCTAATTTCAGTTTTAAAGTAAGTAATTGTCTTTTAAGCTTTTAATGGTAAAATATATCATAAATATATAGTAGATATTTAAATGTAGACTATTAGAATGTAATAGAATATTTAAAATATTGTATTTCCTTGAATTTGTTTTAGAAATGTAGTTTTTAATTAAGGTAATAATTTCTGGAGTATTACCATCATCAGTTTGATGCCTAAAGTATTCTAATATTTCTTTGTTCTGCAACTTTTCTTCCAAAGTACTTTTTTGTCATCTTTCCATTTGTTTTTGAAAAAACAGACTTTTGAAAGTGTTACTTAATACTACTAATTAACAAATTTTTAAGTAGCATTACATACTACTTTTGTGTGTTTGGAAAGCAACATAATTAATTTTTACCTTATTATCTGCCTGCCATCTTTGTAGCAACAGGTAATTCAGTCTCAGCTGGTCAGTTGTTATGCGGAGGTTTATTTTCTACTGATTCACTTTCAAACTGGTGTGCTGCTGTGGCCCTTGCCCATGCTTTGCAAGAAAATGCTACCCAGAAAGAACAATTGCTCAGGGTTCAACTTGCTACAAGTATTGGCAATCCTCCAGTTTCTTTATTGCAACAGTGCACCAACATACTTTCACAGGTAAAGTAGCCAGCAAAACTTCTCTAAAGGAGGGGTGGGGGAGAAAGTTTTACTTTGATGTCAGTGATACAAGGATTTAAGGATGTCCTTAGTAGATGTAGATGAAAAAGGAGAGAGGCAAGGACTGCTCATTAGCTCATTGTCACCAAAAACGGTTTTGTGGAGAGAAAGCAATAAATATTCTTATAAGAATGGTTCTGCCAAATTGTGAATAAGGTCTGCATCATGATGGGAACACATGTGCTGGACAGAAAGGTGGTTTTTTTGGATTTGTTTTCTTTTTATATCATCCACACAATTCTTGCATGTCATTTTCTGTTTCTGCTTAATAGCTGAATTCAGGTCATTAATGAGAGGAAATAGAATAGAGTGGTTCATAGCTGTGTGCCTCGCTCTTTCTCTTCCCAGAGCAATTGATCTTCCTTTCAGAAAACAAAAATAAAATACCATTCCAATGCTTATATAGTTAAACAGTAAACCCCCTGATGTTTGTGAGCTCTCACATCCTCAAAATGCCAAGACATATAATTTACCTAGTAAGATGTAGGTAAACAACTTAAAATGTTTACATTCCTTTAGACTCCTAATGAAAGCAGCTAAGCTTCATTGAAATGTGGATGCTAAGGCATTTAGGAATGTCCCTTACTATTATTAGATGATTTGCCCACATGTGCCAGCCTTGCTGTTAAACAATTCAGGTTCATGCTTTAGCAAAACTGTAAAGTCATAGACATTCAGAGTCACTCAAGGAGAGTAAAAATGTACATAAACCTAAAATTGATCTACCACTGGTATTATCCTATCCCTTCCCCCTGATATGTGGAGTCCTTCTTAATTCTTAATTTTGCCACGCTGGTTGAATTGTTTTATTGTGAGCTTTTAGAGAACATCAGTGCTATCCATATGAAGTTATAAATGAAACCTTGAAAACTAACTGTACTGAAATGGGAATTGAACACTTCCTTTGTTGCTTAGAATAGGTTTACTTTGATTGAAAGCCTGTTTTATCTTTATCATTTGTCTCTTAGTGATTTTTTTAAAAGTACCCCAAAGCATTCATATGCTTACTTATTTAATACTTGTCATTCTCTTGTTGCTGTGTGTGGAAACAGCTATTCATTTCTTTGTTTTTCTTAATTTTTTATTGGAGTATAGTTGATTTATAATGTTGTGTTAGTTTCACATGTACAGCAAAGTGAATCATTTATACATATATCTATTCTTTATTAGATTCTTTTCCCATATAGGTCATTACAGAGTACTGAGTAGAGTTCCCTGTGCTACACAGTAGGTCCTTATTAGTTATCTATTTTATATACAGTAGTGTATAACAGCGTTTCTTGAGCCAAACAGAAATTAACTGCCCAACAGTCATCACCACATACTTCACTCTAACATTGCAATTACAATTAATGCATAATGAGAAATCCCCAAGATAGTGGTGTGCTACCAGTCTAAGTAATGACAGTGCTATAAAATTATCCATTCTCCTCTAAAATGTATATACATTGTTATATAATAAAAGATTAGAACTATCCTGTCCCAAATTATTGGCTTGGGTTTCTAGAGACTGTATTTGAGGGATTTTTCTAGATTTACATTTTTCTAAATCAGTAATATTCATGAATAATTTTTAATGTATAATTTGCAGGGTGATAAGATCGACCGACGGGTATGTATTACTTGTTTGGGCTTAGGCATTTTCCTCCTACAGCAAGCCTTTTTCTTTGTCTTGGGTTTTGCTGGTTGGTTTTTTTAACTGCTTGTATGAAGTTATATCTACTCACACTTGTATGTGTCAGCAAGTTAATCTCTATAGTGGCTCTCCAGTTTTTCCTGTGGGGTATTGTAGTGGTGTTATTAAGGACTATGGGAATGAGAATCTGAAGCTATACTTGTGCTTCCTCTGGGGATGCTTGCACTTTCTGGAATTCCTTGGTTTTGGGTTTTTGGTGTGATTTTTCACCCAAGCTTGCTTCTTTATTTCCAATGAAACCATTTCAAAGGTAGTAAAATTTAGGATTTTAAGAATTTTGTCTTTAACCAGTATATGAAAGAATGTGATGACTTTTGTATTACTTAGGTTATTGAAAATATACAATAGTAAGTATAATTTTGTAATTTGAAAGAGTTTAAGTATCTTGAATTATTCTGGATGTAACCCATATGCTACACTACCATTGGGGATTCGTTTTTGATGCGTGTTGGGGGAGAGTGTGATTTGTGTTTGGTTTTGATTTGTTTTCTGGAGTATTTGGCAAAAATGGCATGTACCTTAATTCCATACTTGGAATTTGTGTTCATAATTTGTGTTCAATTATGCAGTGTGGATAGTAATAACTGAGGTCCTATTAGGAATTGTATCTGTGTATGAGCATGATTTAACACATTTTAATAACTCACACAGATGTATTTGGCAGCTTTAGCTGGCAGAATTTTTTATATTAGGTAAAGTACTTTCTAAGTATACATGTCATTCATTTAAAAGGGAAATTTTTGGAGGTATAATTTATGTACAGTAAAATGCACAGACCTTAAGTGTTCAATCTGATGATTTTTTTTTATTTTTTATTTTTTTTGTGGTACGCGGGCCTCTCACTGTTGTGGCCTCTCCCGTTGCAGAGCACAGGCTTGGGATACACAGGCTCAGCGACCATGGCTAACGGGCCCGGCCGCGTCGTGGCATGTGGGATCTTCCCGGACCGGGGCACGAACCCACGTCCCCTGCGTCGGCAGGCGGACTCTCAACCACTGTGCCACCAGAGAAGTCCCAATCTGATGATTTTTGATGGTTGAATATACTTCTGTAACCACCACCCAAAACAAGATATAGAGCATAGTATTCAGAAACGCAAAAAGTTCCATCATGTCCCTTTTCTATTAATTCTCTGTCCTCAGAGGCCACCACTAAAAAGTGAATCTGATCATAATATTCTAGAACCTCATTTTAATATTTAAACACTGGAAGTTTAAACTGATATTTTTTAAATGAACAATGCAAAAATACTAAACTTGAAATCCACAGAGTAGGAGTATGAGGGATTTTTATTTAGGAAATATAATTGGGGCAACATAGTAGCTTATGTTAAAGGTGATTCAGGATCGTTTATTTTGTCTGTGGTTCTCTTCCATCCTATAAAATCTTTGGTTTTGTCACCGGTTCACAAACTCTAGGGGGCTAAGAAGAGATAGGTACTTTTTCTTGACTTAAACCTGTAAACAAACATGCAAACAAATGTGTTTGTGTAACACATAAACAAAATATGAATAGTTTTAGCCTTTTTTTTTTTTTTTTTTTTTTTTTTGGCCGCACTGCATGGCTTGTGAGATCTTAGTTCCCCAACCAGGGATCAGACCTGCGCCCCGCTGGAGTGGAAGCGTGGAGTCCTAACCACTGGACTGCCAGGGAATTCCCAAGTGTGGCATTCTTTTAGCTGGTCTAGCTGTTTATATTGTAAGGAATCCATCAGAAAATGAGAGAGCACTGAAATAGAATGTTTTGATAGCTTTTAGTGCTCAATTTCTAATTTTACTTGTTTGGAGGGATAGAGCAGCTTGATCAGGATTTTGTTGGATTTATATTATTATCAACATTTTATGATAGTATACTGGACAAATACTTTAACATTTTTGCACTCTCTAATAGTTTATTTTTCTTTTCATTTTGGAAAATTTCAAAAAATAGAAAGTAGGAAGAGAATAATGTCCCTCATTCTACTACCCAAAGGTAACTACTGGTAAAATTTCAGGCTTTTTTTTTTCCCTGTACTGTTTATTTACATAGCAGTGATCATACATTAGATTCTATTTTGTATTCTGCATTTTTTCTTACAAGTATTTTCTGTGTTATTAAACACTAAATCATTTTGTATGGTTGCACAGTATATATTTCACTAAGTAGATATACCCTAAGTTAGTTTACCATTTGCACATTCAATTATCTCCCATTTTTCCCTGTTATAAATCATGGTTTGATGAACATCAGAATAACGTAGTCTGCACAAAAGACCATTATTACAAAGTCCTCACTTTGCACGTTTATAGTATGCATGGATTTCTGTTAATGCAGCAAAGCAGGGACTTGCCTGCGTTTCACTGATGTTTAAAAAAAAAATTATCCCAGCAATTGTATCGTTTTTTTCTTTTCCCAGTTCAGACTTCTGCCATCTATTTTAAATTGGGGGCATTAGTTCTGCTTTTAATATGCTAGTAGGTAGAGAGTTGTAGAGTCACAGAGTTAGAAATGATGGTAATAGTTTATAACATTTGTAGAGCACTCACTGTGTACCATGCACTGTTCTCTAAGTTCTTTACAGGTATTAACCCATTTATAATTCATGGGATAGGTATTAACTGTTACCCCTGTTTAAGGATGAGGAAGAGAAGTTAAGTAAGTTGCCTGAGGTTTCATAGCTGTTGAGTTTTAGAACCAGGATATGAATCCTGGTATCCTGGCTTCAGAGCCTATCCTCTTAACCTCTTTGAGAGCATTTAATCCAACCACCTCTGTTTACTAAATGAAGAAGTTGAGGCCCATGTAGTGTATTGAACTTGTCCAAGGTAAGGCAGTAGAAGATTTGGTTCTTCTAATTCCAAACCAAATGTCATTTTCACTGACACCATACTGCCACTCTTAAAATTAAAACCTTAGTCCTTTAAATTTGAAATGGATAAATACATGGTTTAGAAATCAAAATGATACATGAAGTCTTGGCCCCAACCCTGCCCTAGTTCCCCACCTCCTGTTACTCTTTTCTTCTACATCTGGAAGTTTTTTTTCCGTATATGCCCTGATCTGCACCTTGGTGTTTTGTTTTGTTTCACTTAATAGAATCTTGCACTTCTCCTTGCAAAGTAAAGTAAGATTACGGTGTGCTAGGTGCTCACTTCCCCCACAACGTCCCAACAGTGTGTTGTCACACTTGTACTTTTGCCAGTCTGCTGATAGGTGGAAAATGTTATCTTAGTGAGTTTTAATTTATATTTTTCTGACCAAAAGGCTGAATAGTTTTCTATATATTTATGCATCATTTGAAGGTTTTTTCATTAAACTCTTTTATCATCTGCCCATTTTTCTATCGGGTTGTTAATCATTTCTTCTTTATAGGAACTCATATTAAGGAACTTAACCCTTGTCTGTGAAAAGTTACAAATATATTTTTCCTGATAGGATCTTGGTGTTTTGCTTTGGATTTTTTTTTTTTTTTTTGGTATCAGACTTTTATTTTATCGCTTCTACATTTTAAGTCATACTTAGTCTTTCGCCACTTCAAGATGTTAAGGAATTTGCCAGTATTTCCATCTCATACTTTCTGGTTTCATTTTTGCATTTAAATCTTTGTTCTCTTTTTCTCTGAATTGTGCGAGATATGGATCCTCTGCTCTTTTAAACTGCTCTCTAGTTTTGCCAACATCTTTGAAGTCTGTCTGTAACCGCTGATAGTTATATTCTCTTTTTCACATTCTAAATTTCCATTTGTAGCTGGATCATTTCTGGACTTTCCGTTCTGCTCCTTGATTCCTGTCTGTTCATGAGGGTAGTATCACCTCATTGCTCTTTCATTTTTTTACAGTTTCTCTAGTTATTCTTGCTTATTTTTCCCTTTGGACTTGAAAACCAGGTTTTTTCATTCCAGAAAAAAAAAAAAAAGAAAACCTGTTGATATTTTTATTTGGATCACATTAGTTTTACAAATTAATGTAGAGTCAGTATCTTCTTGATCTTGAGTCGTTCTCTCTAAGAACATGTGTCTTTCTGTTGATTTCCGTCTGCTTTTGTGCTCTTAGAAGTGTTTTTAAACTTTCCTCATTTAGGTTTTATACAGTTTTGATTAGGCTCATTCCTGAGTACTTTATCTTCTTTAGTTGCTGTAGTCATCAGGGTGTTCCATTCTATCTTCTACCTGGTTCTAACTAGTTATGTTTGACTATGTTCTTCTTAACCTTCAGTTAGACCCCAAAGGACCTACTTTTCAAAATTGAGTCTAATTCTATTTTTGTTTACTCAGACATCAGCCAGTGATTTGATAGAATGCCCTACTTGTATATACAATGTCAGTATATTTGGTACCTGCAAGTGGTATTCCAGTAATAAACTTTTTATGTATAACCAGGGGAAATCAACAAAACATTCACATTTATAACTTGAGTAATTAGTTGTAAATTCTCTGTGGCACATAGTTGAGAATAACTAAATTTTTAAACTTCAATGTACTTGGGTAACATGAAAATATATTGTGGACAGTAATGACATAAAGGCAAGGAAAAAGTAAAAATAATGCCTTATGTAAAAACTAAATTCATGCTGATTAATGCTTACTTGGCAAATCATTTGAAGAGGTCCAATTTGAATTTGTTTAATTAAATATTAAATATACTTGAGAAAAGATTATGGAAAGTCCAAGATACTGACATCAAGGTTCATGAAATTAGAACTGTCTGGCTGAGTGATAGAAATTTTTCAAAACATAGTAATGGTTACTTTAAATCCATTCCTTGTCTAGATTTTTGAATAATTGCATTTTGGATATTTTCTGAAATTACTCCCAGAGTGATGCATTACTGTGCTAATTTCCATTATTTTGTTTCAAGCAAGTTTTGTTTTTCTTAAACAAAAATACAGTTTATGTAATATAATGTGGGCAATGGCAATATTATGAGCTAAGAGAATATCTCATATAAGAGATACAAATGTGTTGTATTGAAATTTAGGAAACTGTAATGTTGATGGACATGCTAGTTTTCAGTATTGCTTAACATACTTGGCAGCAGTATAGTTAGTGGTTTGAGGCACTTAGCTAATTTAAATAAATCTTTTTCTCCTTCATTAAGTTTGTGATTTCTCATTATTTGGCATTTCTCGGGGGTTTGTAACATGGTTTATTTATCTTCTTGTTAGAGAAATATATTCGTTAATGAAATTTGACTAAATAATTCAGTAGATTATTTCTTTGTATTTTTCTTGATGTTTTTTGAAGGAGATAGAATTTGTCCTTTTATGAGAAAATTGTTCTTAAAATTCCTATTGAAACATCATAAATTTGCCAGCAAATTTATGTTTTTGTAAAGTGTTTTAGGATTGATAAAATTTTTTAAGCATCCACATCATATATTTCTTCCTTAGCATATTAGATTTTCCATTAATAGTATTTTAGATAACCTGGTATATGCTTATGAGCGTGGATCAAGTCTAATTTCTGCTCTGTTTATTTTGGGAAGTGCAGCCCAGAGAGTATACAAGAATACATTCTCTTGTTCAATTTTTAAAATCCAGATACCTGACACATCTTTTATAAGATGTTAAATATCTTTTTATGCAGATGGGGAGGGATCTTAGGGCAACTTTAAGTTTGAAAAAAATAAAACAAGATTTCTGCCACCTTGTTTATTGCAGGGAAGCAAAATACAGACAAGAGTTGGATTACTAATGTTGCTTTGTACCTGGCTTAGCAACTGCCCCATTGCAGTAACACATTTTCTTCACAATTCAGCCAATGTTCCCTTTGTATCCTTTATGTTTTAGTAAGATACACGTAAGTATTTACCTTTTTTATCTTTTCTGTTTCTTCTTCTCAACTAGAATTAGCTCCATGCCGCAAGTATTTGAATCCTCTTTATCTATGTTACAACTTTTAAAACTGTTAAGGTGACAACGATGCTTACTTAAGCTGTGTGTGTGTGTGTGTGTGTGTGTGTGTGTGTGTGTGTGTGTGTACATGTACATGTACCATTGTTTTATGTTTGCTCGGACTGTGTATAGAATTTTTTGTAGAAACTCTTACATGAAATACATGTCAAATTCAAATTGTAAAACAAAGTACTCTGGATATTATGAACCATTCGTTTTCTTAACAAAGTTTTCAGCTTACAGGACAAATTGCAGAAAATCTTGGAGAGGAAGAACAGTTGGTCCAAGGCTTATGTGCTCTTCTGTTGGGCATTTCGATTTACTTCAATGATAACTCACTTGAGAGCTATATGAAGTAAGTAAGGGGAAAATGACTTGCTAATGTCATCAAGAGATAATGATAAATGTTTTCTGCCAAAGTATAACGTAGACCAAGCTTTTATGTTTTGTTATGACTTTTTTTAAAGCATCTCAATATGCTTATCTCTGTAGAGAGAAACTAAAACAACTGATAGAGAAGAGGATTGGCAAAGAGAATTTCATAGAGAAACTAGGATTTATTAGCAAACATGAGTTGTATTCCAGAGCATCTCAGAAACCCCAGCCAAACTTCCCCAGTCCAGAATACATGATATTTGATCATGAGTTTACAAAGCTGGTAAAAGAACTTGAAGGTAAGACAACAAAGTTTACCTTGATATTCATTAGAAAGTAGTACCTAGGATTATATTGCATATGTGTATTCTGGATACATGCAGATTATATGATAAGCCTAAAAGTATTTTTTTGCCTAGCTCTTGGTCTGTGGCCCATTTAAGGACTTTTGGCATTCAGTAAGATTGGAAAGATGATTTCTTATCTCTCATGCAGTTAGGCCATATGTTTTCACTAAGTCTTAATAATAAAACAGTATTTTAAATGTCTTCTTTTACAGGTGTGATAACTAAAGCTATTTATAAGTCCAGTGAAGAAGATAAAAAAGAAGAAGAGGTGAAGAAAACACTAGAGCAGCATGACAGTATTGTGACTCACTACAAAAATATGATTCGAGAGCAAGTACGTACTGATAAATTGTATACAATCTCTGTTATACTAAAAGTATAGATACTTCTCTACTTTAGGGAGGAATTTCTCTCGGCATTTCCAAATGCAAGAGGATACACAAAGTAAAACTCATCGTTTTCCTAAATAATTCAAAAGCATCTGAGTATTCAACAAACTGAGAACTTAGTATGTGCTAAGCAAGTCTAGTGGTAAAGATAATCGAAGGTATGTGGCAGCATTGAGAGGCACCTAATTTAGCTAGGTAGGAGCAGGAGCTTGGAGAATACAGAGAAGCTGAGTCCTAAAAGGTTAACTATGAGTAAGCTAGGCAGAAGCAGAGAGGGATGAGGGGTGTTATTGGCATGGACACAGAACAGTCGTTGGCTGTATGAAGGAGAATTTGAGAGGCAAGCCTAGAGGGAGGGAGCCCAAGGAGGAGGTGGTGGGTGGAAATTGGGTAACTGACGGTTGACGATGATGATAGCGGCTGCTGTTTTGTGTACTGTGTTCTAGGTGCTCACCGAATACAGTTAAACACCATCTCATTTACTTTTCACAACATCCCTACAAAGTAGCTGACATCTGCAGTTCAGAATAAATGAGGAATCAGAGACTTAGAGAATTTAAACTTGTCCAAGGTCACTCAGTGCTTGGTGGAACAGAATTCAAATACGTGTGTGTTACTGGGACTCTAAAGCTCACGCTGTGTGGTGTAGAGAGGACGGTCCTGAGAAATGTGGAAACCGAAGAAGATAAAACTGACAGGACTTGGTAGTGATGGGACTTGGGGACGAGGGAGTAGAAAGGGTCAGATACGATCCTTAGATCTCTGTCTTGCGCACCCGAATAGATGATATTAAATTAGATAGAACAAGAGGGAGCTGATTTACTAGAGTGCGTCATGATGAGTTAAGTTGAAACTACATTTTCACAATCATCAGCTGACATTTTCTTTGCAGGATACCGATGAACCCCACACTTGCGTAGTGTTGAGCACCTTAAACCTTCCATTACATTCCTTCAGGATGTTTCCTGGTTTTCTTCTCTCATTTAATTCCTCACTGTGGTATATATACCTTTATTGGAATGGAATCCTAGAAAGTGCTGCAGTATTATGGTGTTAAAATTTCAGAGTCATGAAAACAATACACAGGGGCATCTCATGTGAGACAGGCTGCTACCCCTTCCCTGCACTGCCCTCCACCCCCTGCGGATTGTGACAACTTGAGGCAGGTGTGGCTAGTAAGAGCTTTTGTGTAGAGCCTTCTAAATGAGAGCTGCCTTCTCTTCCCCGCGATCTGTATTGTTGAGAATGAAATTCTCAGACAGAATAGAAATATACTAGTGGTGTATTTATAGTTCAGTCTGAGCTCTTCAGTTTATAAGCAAATTAGTAAATTAGAATCATCTTCGAATGATCCAAATTTGAATCATTACACTACCCATGGTTATTAGGATTTTTTCATCTGTCTTAGTACAAATTTGGAGTCATTTCCAGATGGTAAAATGTAATTTTTAGAGCAATGGGAAATAAATACTTGGAATGTGATATTATAGCCTGCACTTGGAGCTGATAAATATGGTTGATTTGGAAGAAGAAAAGAGTGATTTGACACAATTACTATAATCACTTTTCTTTAGAAATGTTAATTTAAAATATTCTCATCACTTAGAATGCCATTTGACAATTAGGCAACAAGCATCGAGAGCTGTAAAATGTTTATATAAACTTTGAATTACATTTGATAATGCATCCTAAGGAAATTCTCCAAAATTCAGGAGAACAGTTATATGGACTAAAATATTTATTATAATGATATTAATCATTTAGAAAAATGGAGAGCAACCTCAGTGTTGCTTTTGAGTATAAATTACATTGCATCTACTGATTAATATTGGGAAATTTTGATTGAATAGTAAGCAAATTAAAGGTTACAAAATGTATGTGGACGGATTATGACAAGTTTAAAAAACCTGGGTTGGAAAGAATTAGAAGAAAATGAAGACATAGATCAAATTCTAACTAGTTACACTAGGGTGATAAGAGATGAAGCCTCTTTTTTTCAGAATTCTAAATGTTCTGTTATATGATTGTCTTTTAATGTTAAAAGTAACAGAGGTACATACATATATATACATATACTAAGCTTCTTAAATAATTTGATATAACTATCTTAAATAGTTTGATGGACCATAAAATGAAGTTTTTAAAATTGACATCCCCCCACCCCCAAACCAAAATTACAGTGAGATTGCAGACTGTTACCATATAATGGGGCCTTGAAATCTTACAGTTCTGCTGCATGTTAATTGGCCTTGGTGCCTATATTAATGTGTTATTGCTTAATTATTGAATGCTTTTGGAAATACTGAGTAGTTTAACATCCTCACCCAAAATAATCTCTAATTTTTAATTTGTTCATCCTCTTAATGCTAACTAGTCTGAATTGAGAACACTCCAATTATGTTTTCGTTCACAGGATCTGCAACTTGAGGAATTGAAGCAGCAGATTTCTACGTTAAAATGTCAAAACGAACAGCTCCAGACAGCAGTCACACAGCAAGTATCTCAGATTCAGCAACACAAGGATCAGTATAATCTTCTTAAAGTACAGCTAGGTAAGTGTAGCTAGCCATTCATTCCTGTGGTAGTGTCCCCAGGAGCTGGACAAAGTCAGGCAGATTATTCTTGTGGACTTAGTCTTTCTGTAACCTTAAATTAATCACTGTGACTAACATGTAAGTCAGAGTTTGAAGTCCAAGCTCTCTGCTCTGTGTTTGATTATCTGATCCATTGATTCTCAACCTTAGCTACCTACACATTAAGATCCCCTGAGGTTTTTATTTTTTTAACACCAATACTGAAACCCCACTGAGGTTTGTAATTTAATTAGTTGGGGGTTGGGTCCAGGCATCAGTGATTATTAATTACAAGCTCCCCAGGTGATTCTAATGTCTAGCCAGTTGAGCCAGCCAGCTGACTGGTCTAACCTTTTCATTTTCTTATCTGCAAAACAGAGCTGATAGTAGCACCTGTGTCATCTGAGAATTAAATGAAATAATATATATAAAATTCTAGTTCAGTGCCTGGCACATGCTAGGAGCTCAAATGCTTGTAAATAGTCTCATTCTACACTGCTTATGATTGGAATGCTAGCTACTTAGAAATACAGTTAATTTTACTTATATGAAGAGGACCAAAATTTTCAGAAGAAAATATCTTTCACTTCCTCTATTTATGACAATAATTTGTCAGTTCTTTTAGTCCATATAGAAAGCTATTCCTTTGTGAAATTTTTTTAGAAATATTTATTTGGCCACACTGGGTCTTAGTTGCTGCATGTGGGATCCTTAGCTGAGGCACGCGAACTCTTAGTTGTGACATGTGGGATTTAGTTCCCTGACCAGGGTCGAACCTGGGCCCCCTGCATTGGGAGTGCAGGGTATTAGCCCCTGGACTACCAGGGAAGTGCCCTGTGAAGATTTTTAAAGGATATTATTTTCTCTTATATTAATTGACAGAATTGGAATTTCAACTACTGTAATTTTTTTTAACATCTTTATTGGAGTATAATTGCTTTACGACGGTGTGTTAGTTTCTGCTTTATAACAAAGTGAATCAGTTATACATATACATATGTCCCCATATCTCTTCCCTCTTGCGTCTCCCTCCCACCCTCCCTATCCCACTCCTCTAAGGGGTCACAAAGCACTGAGCTCATCTCCCTGTGCTATGCGGCTGCTTCCCACTAGCTATTTATTTTATGTTTGGTAGTGTATATATGTCCATGTCACTCTCTCACTTTGTCCCAGTTTACCCTTCCCCCTCCCTATATTCTCGTCCATTCTGTAGTAGGTCTGTGTCTTTATTCCCGTCTTGCCCCTAGGTTCTTTTTTTTTTTTGATTCCATATATATGTGTTAGCATATGGTATTTGTTTTTCTCTTTCTGACTTACTTCACTCTGTATGACAGATTCTAGGTCCATCCACCTCACTACAAATAACTGAATTTCGTTTGTTTTTATGGCTGACTAATATTCCATTGTATATATGTGACACATCTTCTTTATTCATTCATCTGTTGATGGACACTTAGGTTGCTTCCATGTCCTGGCTATTGTAAATAGAGCTGCAATGAACATTGTGGTACATGACTCTTTTTGAATTATGGTTTTCTCAGGGCATATGCCCAGTAGTGGGATTGCTGGGTCGTATGGTAGTTCTGTTTTTAGTTTTTTAAGGAACCTCCATTCTGTTCTCCATAGTGGCTGTATCAATTTATATTCCTACCAACAGTGCAAGAGGCAAACTACTGTAATTCTTAATCTTAGATCACTAAACCATGCAGTTTAGTCTTAAGACTATGCTCTTTTTCTTCCCAGAAACCCTGAAAGTATCACTTCATTATTTTTATCAATACACTGTTTTTCAGAACTTCCCTGGAAGTCCAGTGGTTAAGACTCCATGCTCCCAATGCAGGGGGCATTGGGATCCCTGGTCAGGGGACTGAAATCCTACACGCCGCACGTGCGGCGTGGCTGGGAAAACAAAAAACAAAAAACCCCACTATTTTGCAAAGATGAAATATGCTTACAAAAATCCTGCCAAAGTAATTATTAAGGAAAGTATGTATTTATTTTATACTTGAATCGTCAATTCAAAAAATGAAAAGTTTCGCGCTGGCTTTTCAAATTTTATGCCTGTCTAACAGGAAAAGACAATCAGCATCAAGGTTCTTACAGTGATGGGGCTCAGATGAATGGTGTTCAGCCAGAAGAAATTGGTAGGTTGCAAGAAGAGATAGAAGAATTAAAAAGTAATCAGGAACTTTTACAAAGCCAACTGGCTGAAAAGGACTCTTTCATTGAAAATTTGGTAAGTGAATGTTGACATTTTTTAAACAAGAAGTCAAGAATAATTCTCATTATACAGCTTGTTTATTTTTCTGGATCCCTTAAGTTACAGTATCATATTAAGGTTTTAGAATATGAGCTCTGGTGCCAGACTGTCTAAAGCTTCAGTGCTTCCTAGCTAACTGAATTTGAGCAACTTAGTTAACCTCTTTAGTTGTTTCCTGAGCTATAAAATGGTGGTGGTGATATCTGTCTCATTGCTGTGAGAATGAAATGAGATACTCTGTTGAAAGCTCTTTTATTGACTTTTTTTAAAAGGTAGATTTTATTCATTTCTTTAAAATTTTTTACTTTTTTACTTTCGGCTGCATTGGGTCTTCATTGCTGTGTGTGGGCTTTCTCTGGTTGCAGCGAGCAGGGGCTAGTCTTTGTTGCAGTGCGCAGGCTTCTCATTGCGGTGGCTTCTCTTGTCACGGAGCACGGGCTCTAGGCACATGGGCTTCAGTAGTTGTGGCATGCGGGCTCAGTAGTTGTGGTTCATGGACTTTAGAGTGCAGGATCAGTAGTTGTGGCGCACGGGCTGAGGTGCTCCACAGCATGTGGGATCTTCCCGGACCAGGGCTTGAACCCATGTCCCTTGCATTGGCAGGCAGATTCTTAACCATTGTGCCACCAGAGAAGCCCTGCATAAGGTTCTTTTAATACATGGAAATCACTCAATAAATACCTGCTTTTATGCTCTTTCTTCATATGACCTCAGTTAAGTGCCTAAATTTAATAAATTACTTGGTATGAGTATAAATTTATTAGCTATGGACAATATGTGCTATGTTGAAATGTTATTTTGGGTATAAAACTTAAAATGTCAATGTGAAATTTTTTGGTAAACGTATACCAGACATAGCTTATATGTGTACAGTTTTGGTTTTTTTCTGTCTCTTTAAACTGAATTTATTTCATAGTTTATTTCTATGCCCTTTGTAGAAATCGTCCCAACCATCACCTGGCACAAATGAACAACAGTCTTCAGAGACAGCTTCAGCAAGAGATTCTGAACAAATTGCAGAATTAAAACAGGTCATTTTTCAGCTTGATCCAAGCTCTGTTTTGTCTTGTTTTAATTATAGTAGCATAACAGCACTGCAGTTCCATTAATCTAGAACTGCTTTGTCAGGTGTAAGCAAAATTTGATAGTGAAGACAGTCATTTGAAAATCCAGAAGCTGATTTAATTATACAGTAATGATATTTTGCTTTATTTTGTGTTTTTATTTTTCAGTGATGTTCTTTTTAACAGATCTCAGCATCTTACCCAGATTATTTATAGATTATAAGTAAACTAACAATTAAGGAAACTTTAAATATATTTATAAGCCACAAATATGAAGATATAAAGTCTTATGCCTAATTTTCATGATAACTGGTTGGTTAAATGTATTGGGCATTTAAGTCATTCTATCCAGAAAAATGTTGGTTTTTAAAATTGGAAAAGGGAAAAACAGGAAGTAAACTTGTGTACATCTCAATTAGATGACTCTAGCTAAAAAGCAAAATAAACTTTTTCTGCTGTAGTAATTTATATTGTTTAGAAAAGCAAATAAGCCTTTTCTTCCTTCCATCCTTCCCTCCTTCCTTCCTTTCTTATAAAAGGAATATATGTTTCTTTAAAAAAAAGAAAAAAAAGTGCTACTAAAGAAAGAAGTGAACAGCCTGGCCGAGCTAGGACTAACTTCCTTCTCCCTCCAGTAGCCAGCTGGTCCTCACCCACTGACTTGTCTGATCTGATGGGAATGACCGGACAGAGAGAAACAAAATGTCTTATTTTGATAGTGTCTTTGTACCCCAGAGTAGATTCTACAATCTACTTAAATTATGTTATTTAAAAATAATAATAATTTGTCATTAACAATTTACAACTCTCCAGTATGTGTCCATAATGTTTTGTTCTTGTGAAGAAGAGTAATATCTATGTTGATTTTATTAACTCTAGAACTATATTAAAATTAAAGGGAATTAAGTTATTAATATATACCTGTAGTTTGTAAATCCCAAGTAAAAATTTTTACTTTTTGTGTTTCCCAAAGATATATTTTACATATTATTTATTTATTTATTTGGTTGTGCCAGATCTTAGTTGTGGCACGCGGGCTCCTTACTTGTGGCATGCATGTGGGATCTAGTTCCCTGACCAGGGATCAAACCCGGGCCCCGTGCATTGGGATCGCAGAGTCTTACCCGCTGCACCAGCAGGGAAGTGCTCCAAAGATATATTTTTAATGACAGTTTTGTCATTAAATACTATAATATTTACTATATTTATATTTACTATAATATTATAATACTATAATATGTAGTAAAATATGGTATAAAAAGAAAACCAAAAAGGTTCATAATTTCCATGTTTACATGACTCATTTTGATAACTGAAAAAAAGCAATCAAAGAAAAGGCATGTGTGTACATGATAGAAAGTTTTAAGAGAATAAAAAAGCTTTTTACATGACAGCATCCCACTATTTACCACAATATCTCCAGACACTGCCAGATATCATTGGGGAAGGTAGCCCTTAGTGGAGAACCACTGTTACAATTGCTTTATTTTCCTGTACTTTTTCTGGAGGTGGGAGAAAGAGCAAGAAGTTTGGAAATTTCAACATCTATAATATATAAACTTTCAATTAATTCTGCCGCTTTCACTACAGTACTTTTTAAATGTTTTTGGCCGCACTGTGTGGCATGCAGGATCTTAGTTCCCCAACCAGGGCTCGAACCTGTGCCCCCTGCATTGGGAGAGTGGAGTCTTAACCACTGGACCGCTAGGGAGGTCTAATGCTTTCATCTATGTTTGGTGGGTCCCTAGTCTAAAACCGTCCTATTTTGCCCTTTTCAAATATACCTTTAGTCTTCCACCAGGAGAAAAGGAAAAGTTACCTGATGCATGAGATTAGGACAGGGGTTTGGTGGTCTATTCCTTAGCCGGCTTTCAACCAACCCTGCTGTTTTTTTTTTTTTTTTTTTTTAACCCTGCTGTTTTTGACTCCATTTTTACTCACACTTTCCAGAATATCCCAGGCCCTTTGGTAGTTACGCATTGTAAGTCAGGTAGCAGCATGGCTTTCTAAAATGTCAGCCTACGTTTCAGCTCTCTCACATGTGCTGAGTCAGTTACCACTGTTGTTTGCGTTCTGAAATTCCCCAATTTATTGCTCTTTTCTCTTCTATTACTCTCTGTCCTTGTGGGTTTCTCCCTCCTGCCCACCCTTCCTCAGTCCCTCTCTCCCTACCTCCTTCCCACCTTCCTTTCTCCTTCCCTTCCTCCCTCCCTTTATAATTGTTTACATTGGATCTCACAAGGAAGCAGAGGTGAACATGTTTAATCTATATGTTTAATTCTCCATCTTGAACCCACCAAGTTCAAGAATAGTTCTTCCACTTAAATTTTAAAACTTCGAAGTTGTGATTTTAGAGAGAAGGGCCAAGAAAGGAAATTTTTTATTTCTTCCTGTAAATAGACATTTCCTTGATGAAATTAATGCTATTTAATGTTACAACTTAACTATTTTTGTCTCTTAGGAACTGGCAACATTAAAGTCTCAGTTAAACTTACAGTCTTCGGAGATCACCAAACTACAGACAGAAAAGCAGGAGCTGTTACAGAAAACAGAAGCATTTGTAAGTTAATTATTTTTTTGTTCTCAAAGGTAGTAAACACAAGGTTGAAAGGTTATTTATCAGCCACTATGGAAAAGAAGCAAATTTGTCAGATAGCACCTTCTATTCAGGTTATCCATTAGCCAGAGTTCCAGTCACATAGGCTTCTTGGCCATGAGGACAGCCATATTATAGTCAGACTCACCAGGTCAGTTTAATCAGTTATTTATGGTTCATTTTGTAGGTATTTTATATTTCACCCAATCTTTGTCTCCTTCAGTCTAACCTGGCAGGTTTTCTGCTGGTATAAAATTGTCAAAAACCTTGTTGGTGACCCATGCGATTCACAGGGTTCCAAGCCATCAAGCAAGGTCCTCTTGGATCCCTCCTGGGGAACCACAGTTCTATTCCAGCTTCTACAGAGATGGTTGATTGTGTCCATGTGTCACACGAGTAACCGTTTCACAAATGGTTGTCCAGCCACACCCTTGATGTTTCACTAGAACATGCTTTGTCATTTATTGCAATAGGGATAGGCTGAGAATCTTCTGAATCTTCAAGTTCTGATTCCCTTTTCTTAACAGTTCCTCCTTCAGTTTATCTCTGTCCTCTCACATTTTACTATAAGCAGCAAGGAGAAACCAGGCCACAGCTTTAATGCTTTGGTTAGAGGTTTCCTTAGCTAAATAGTTCATCACTCACAAGTTCTGCTTTTCACACTAGAACACAATTCAGCTAAGTTCTTTGCCACATTATATATAACAAGGATCACCTTTCCTCCACTTTCCAATAACATGTTCCTCATCTCTGAGAGCTCACCAAAACCCTTAACATCTATACTTCTACCAACATTCTGTTCATGATGATATATGTTTTCTCTAAGACCATAGAAGCTTTCTCTATAGAAAGCTTTATGAGAGCCCTTACTGGAATTACCTTTAATGTCCATATTTCCATCAACAGTCTCTTCAAGCTAATTTAGGCTTTGTCTAACATGAACCTCAAAATTCTTTTAGCCTCTACCAGTTCCAAAGCCCCTTCCATAGTTTAATGTATTTGCTTAGCCCAGCCTTCCTCATACTCTGATGAGAGCTGATGCTACACCACTCCTGACTCAGCCTCCTGCCCCACTGAAGGGGCAACTTATCTATGTAGGGAAAGCACTTTATTGTGGGTAAATACATAAAGAATTAGACTTTCTGTTATTGGAAAGAAAATTTCAAAATAGCTAGAAAATTAAATCATCTTGGAATTTTGTTTTGATTGTAACTGTAAAGAAACATTTTTTTTTTCCAATTTCTACTTTCAGGCAAAATCAGTTCCTGTACCAGGAGAGAGTGAAACTGTAATAGCTACAAAAACTACTGATGTAGAAGGAAGACTGTCAGCATTATTACAAGAAACTAAGGAATTAAAGGTTGGTTTTGGTGAAACTTTTATTCATTGCATATTATATGAAATGAACTCCAGGAAATTTGATTTTATTTCACTTAATTTCTCAAATTCTTAGATTTATGAAGAAAGTTAACAGAGTGTAATTTTATCTCCCAATATGTCCATTCCTATTTGGATGACTAACGGTGGCACAAGTGAAGGGTTTTTTGTTTTGTTTTGTTTGTTTTGGCTGTGTTGGGTCTTCGTTGCTGCGTGTGGGCTTTCTCTAGTTGCAGCGAGCGGGAGCTACTCTTCATTGCGGTGCACAGTCTTCTCATTGCGGTGGCTTCTCGTTGCAGAGCACAGGCTCTAGTCACGTGGGCTTCAGTAGTTGCAGCACACGGGCTCAGTAGTTGTGGCTCTCAGGCTATAGAGCTCAGGCTCAGTAGTTGTGGCACACCGGCTTAGTTGCTCCACGGCTTGTGGGATCTTCCCAGACCAGGGATCAAACCCGTGTCCCCTGCATTGGCAGGCAGATTCTTAACCACTGTGCCACCAGGGAAGTCCCACAAATGAAGATTTTTAAATGCCATTTCAAATAGTGGTATTAAATATATAAAATAAGAATGTATATGAATGTACTTTGAAAGTAAAAACATAGATTTTAGTAAGAGTAAAAAATAGTTAAGTTTGCTTATCAATCTTTAATCACAGTAAGAAATGAGGAGTATAGACTTGACTAATATACAAGCCACCTGTAGGTTTTCCATAGGCTGAGGAACACAGGCATATTAAATCCTGCCAGCCTTTTTTGTGACAGAGAAATCAAAATAGATAACATGAAGAAAGGAATGAGGTAACAGTAATAAAAAAAAAAAAAAGGTAGGAATTACAACATGGAAAAAGGAAGATAATGTGTGATTTTGCCTTTTGGATTGTGGTCAAATTATTTTTCAACCATTGATTTTACTTGAAGCTATTTTTCTTTTCCATTTAATTGTATGTGTGAAGTTGGATAGCATTTTATTTTTAAACTTGAATTCTAATTCTGATGCTAACTGGGCTTCTGCTATAAAATGTTTTATGTCTTTATTTATCCCTCTGATTATCTGAAATGGTAGGATTTTTTGAGGAATAGGTAATTAAAACTATTTTTGGTTGTTAAACTCTATTTTTCACAGTAACCATCTTTGATGTATGGCCTAACATACATTCTCATGTTACTAGATGAGTGTGTGTGTGTGTGTGTGTGTGTGTGTGTGTGTGTGTGTGTGTTTTAAACCTCCTGTTCCATTAGATAGCTAGTGGGAAGCTGCCACATAGCACAGGGAGATCACCTCTGTGCTTTGTGACCACCTAGAGGGGTGGGATAGGGAGGGTGGGAGAGAGGGTGATGCAAGAGGGAAGAGATATGGGAACATATGTATATGTATAACTGATTCACTTTGTTGTAAAGGAAAAACTAACACACTATTGTAAAACAGTTATACTCCAATAAAGATGTTTAAAAAAACAAACAACAACAACAAAAAAACAAAACAAAAAATAAAAATAAAAATAAACCTCCTGTTCCCCCAACCCCTAATCCCAGATTCTTCAGACTAGACAAGTGCAGCAATTTATCAAAGAAAGAACATATTTGTTAAAACCCTAGGAGAGTGAATACTAATTTTAGATAAGTGATTTTCACCTTTCTTTTCCTAGAATGAAATTAAAGCTCTGTCTGAGGAAAGAACTGCTATCAAAGAGCAGCTGGATTCATCTAACAGCACCATTGCCATTTTACAAAATGAGAAAAACAAGCTTGAGGTGGACATTACAGAGTCTAAAAAAGAACAGGATGATCTCTTGGTGCTGTTGGCTGATCAGGATCAGAAAATATTTTCATTAAAGAATAAACTCAAGGAACTTGGTCATCCAGTAAGATTGCAGTGTTTCCAAAAATGATTTATATTGTATTTCTTTATGATGTATTTTTAAATATTGTACTGTGACATAGGAATGTTGTGCCTATATATTGATACTACAGGCAGAGATCTGTAGGTATGTATCATCTGCACTGCTCTTATGGTATTCAGTGAATTGACTTAAGACACAGATTAGATGCAGTTTCCATCATTTGGTAGCTGTTCTCTTTTGGGCTCTGAGCCTAGAAAGTGAATTGATTTGATTGCTCCTGTGGTAACAGGACTCTCACTATCCAAATGTGTCGTCCTCTTTTGCCGTGTTGATTCAGGTTTGTGTGTAGAGAGGTGTAGCCATCTGGCATCAAGTTAACCTATGTATCTCGTCTCATGTTAAAAATGACAGGGAGCCTTGAACATTAAATCAAGGAAATCAGATGGCCTGTAATCTACTTTAATTTCTGGAGTAAAGAATTTATCAACAGAGTAGATATCATTATGTGTTGAATGTGAAGTGAGCAGATCCTTAGTGTTAAATGTATATTTTCCTTTTAGGTTGAAGAAGAGGATG
Source organism: Kogia breviceps (assembly GCF_026419965.1). Lineage (NCBI taxonomy): Eukaryota > Metazoa > Chordata > Mammalia > Artiodactyla > Physeteridae > Kogia > Kogia breviceps. The sequence continues at coordinate 57,157,444 of NC_081315.1, forward strand.
AACTTGAATCCGGAGACCAAGATGATGAGGATGATGAAGATGAAGATGACAGCAAGGAACAGGGTCATATCTAGCTTTACAGTCTCTAGGAATGATAGGGGTTACATTGTAACTTTGAAGACGGAGTCTTAAGACAGTGCTTTGGTTTACCTCCACAGAAAGTAAATTTAGAAACCAAGTGGCAGACATTCACTAATACAACTATCGATGTATTTTTTAAATGAAGCTACCACCCATGTCGATAATCCTGTTATTCTAACTTTATGTAGAACACACATCTTTTATTGAACTGGACTATCCCAAAATATAATTTGCAAAGAACTTCAGACACCAAAAATATAATATTTTCAGGCATGTGGTGGCAATGCTCTTTGCCTTTAGTTCATTGGTTGTTTATATAAGTTCTGTATTTGTCTGCTATTTTTACTTTTCAGAATTTGTGACTTTAAATACTAACACAATTGATTTAATGTGTGTTGGAATCATTGTTTCTAAATTCAGTATTGGAGTTCTTAGCTAATGATTTCCTTTTAAAGGAATGGATTTACTTAAAGGCAAGATAGCATTATTCTGGGGGATAATATATCATCAGCCCTCCATCCAATGTGACTCCTAAGATGAGTAGGATAGGACAGTTTAGAATGAGTGCCTTGACACTTGATATGGCTGCATTCTGTACCTCAGTGAAGAAGAAGGATATTAGCACACAGTGAAGGGGAGGGTGTTTCTGAGAAACTTCTGCAACAGTGTATCAGCATGTGTTTGGTTTTGGTTTTATTTTTAAGCTAAACATTAAAACAGATTACAAGTTAACAGCTCATACAGCTCAGAATTAGTATTATTATTTGATTATTATAAAACATATTATGTTCCTAGTTTTAAAAAGATCCAAACTATGGTTTATATAATTTATTGGCATTTTTGCTGAATAGGTTTAAGTCAGGTAATAGATTTTTAAAAAGCGATGAAGCAGTGTGTCAAAATTTAATGTTTTCGTAATAAAAATAGATATTATGTTCACTTAATCCCTGGTCATGGTTCCCTTTTTTAGATTTTGAGAATAGTAGTCTTTGTACAAGATGAGGCAGAAGGAAGTGGTGAAAGGTGTCCTTCTCTTACTAAAAGGACTTTACTATAACTGCATGATAACAGCAGTCTTATCATTTAAAGCCAATAGTTAGGATTCCATAAGTTCGGAGGGGGCGAATTGGAGCAAAAGCAGAAGTTGGAGAAGGGTTTGGATGTTTCTAAATTGAGCATTGGAGTTCTTTCTTCACAGTGATTTCTATTTAAAGAAGTAGGCTTTCTTAAAGGCAAGAGTTGGGGCATTATGTATATCATCTGCCTCCTGGCTTCAGGAATAATTTGAGCAGTCCACTGAGGGGCACAGACTTTTGAAAGAAGTATCTTCACATGTCTTGAAAGGGGAGATGGCTGTGTGTTACAGAGCACCGGTGAATACTGCACCGCGCCCCTGCCCAATCCCACCGCTGCCACGCCATCCTGAGATGGCATCTGCCGTCAGAGAACCACATGATTATTACTGGACCAGCTCAGACCGTGTGAAGTTGTCCTAAACTTGACACCACGTAGTGAACATTTCAGGCTAATGTTAACAAGGATAAGGAAAAAATGTGTCAGGAGTAAGAATAATACTTCCAGAAATAATGGAATACCAAAGATCTTCAGAAAGAAACAGCTGCAAAATCAGTGATAGTTTGCCAAAGTTCAGTCATTCAGGCTGGCTTGGAGTAGAGAAGACACAAGAAGGCCTCAAAGCTGCACAGTCCAGCCTGGAGCCCAAACAGACACCTTCCTAACATAGCTATAGCTTTTTTGGGTTTTGTTTTGTCTGTCTGTCTATCTTTGCCTGGATTGCTTCTGGAGCCTCCTAAACTGGTCTCTGTGCCTCCAGTTGGTTGCTGCCTCTGCAGGCCATCCTCCGTATTCACCACAATAAACTTCCTGAATATATAGGAGCCAAAGAGGTTGCAGTTGCCTGCTGTTTGGAGCCCTTAGCCATGTGGATAAGACTCTTTGTGCTCTGCCACTCTCTAGTTTAGCTCCCTTCAAGTATATTTTAGAACCATACCAAGATATTTGCTATCATGGCACATATCCTGCTTTTTCATTTCTCACTTTGCTTTTGCACATGTTCTTTCCTCTGCCCATTTGTCAGCCCTCACATTAAAGGCTATTTCCATGTATTGAGAGCTATGACAGTGGAGCAGTCACGAAGCACAAAACATATTTGTCCTTATTTTAAGTTTTATTCAAGTGTAGTTTACACTTCTAGCACATTGGAAAGAAAAGAATAATCATCCAAGGTCACTACAAAAGGTAAAAGTAACAGCTCACATTTTACAGTCTTAGGTTGCTACTTTGAAATTATGCTGAGAGAAGATCAAACCCTTGTTTGAAAGTTTGGTGGTTTTTTTTTTGCAGCCAGGTAAGGGCCTCATAATGTTCATCAGAACCTAAATCTTTACTGTTAAGCAAAATGTATTAATTCATTGAATGAATATTTACTGAGTGTATAATGCGCTGAGTACTGCTTGTAGGCACTGGGAATATGAATGAGACAAAGTCCCTTCCTCATATAACTTATGTTCTGGAGGAGAAAACAGTAAACAAGTACATAACACAATGTCAAATGCTTTGTAGCTTCTGGAAAGGAGCTTGCATTAACCAGAGGAGTGATTAGATCTGATTTGTATTCCTAGATTACTTTCTCCACTGGGTCAAGAATTGTCTATGGGGAGGAGGCTAAGAAAGAAAAGCCAGGGGACTAGGTAGGAAGCTGTTGCCCCCATCTAAGCAAAAGTAGATGTAGTTCAGACTACACTGTAGGGGTGGAGGTGTCTAAAGTGGTAGGATTTGGGATACATTTTACAGGCAGAGCTGAGAGGGTTCGTTGATGAATTGCATATGTCTGGGGAGTAGAGGAGCAAGACAAGAATTAACTCCTGGGGGAAGGCGGGAGGAGCAGGTTTGGGGTGAGATCTAGAGTAGTGTGTTAGGCTTGCTAAATCTGAGACCCAAGTAGATAGATTTATACAAATAGATGTTCAGTAGGCAGTTTGGAGCTCATTAGGGTTGGAAAGGATAGTATAGAGATGGAATTTAAGTCCACCCAGTAGGATAAGTTCTTACAGGGAGTGAGTTTAGAGAGAAGGCAGCCAAGAACTGAGCCTTTGGGCAGTTCAGCCTTCAGTGGTGCGGATGGATCTTAAGAAATATTAAATGAGTAATGAAATAATCTTACTCCAGAGCAAATTTGAGCCTTGGAATTAAGGGGAAAACCGAGCAAGCTCTGACCTTTAAACTGATTTCCTACTGCAATTTTGGAAAATGAAAACTTAATTCTTTTCAAACAGCTTTAATGAAATACATTATTCTATTAATGTAAACTAGTTCTTTACTAGTGAACCTAATTAAACTGGGGGTTTTTTGGTTTGTTTGTTTGTTTTGAGGAATCTGCCTTGCTCACCAAATAGAAGATATTTATCTAAAGAAAATACCTGTTTACAATTACATTATATCCTTTGAAAGGTTTTATTTTAATGCAAGTTATTTTATCAAATTGTGCCTTTTGTGGGTTAGTGACTTGCTTCCCTTTCAGAAACTCTAAAGTTATTCTTGCAGTTTTTCTATGTCTACAACTCAGAAACTTTGGGATTTTCTATAATAACCTTTCCAAATGAAAATTAAGATGTTTCCAGAGAGAAAAATATTAAGGTATGACACATATCTATCTTAAATGTGGTTTCCCTTCCTGCGGATTGACTCATTTTGCCTAGACATAGGTTTTTCCATATTCACTCTAAGCAACCGTGACTAGTCGTTTTAGTTTGAAAAAGCTTAAACATTGACCTTGCTACAGTTATATGTTACTCTTGATTTTGCTCCTTACAAAAACATAAGACCACTTTGTAATTATGTCTTTCTACCGTGAGAATGTAAACAAGTGAGCTCCAGTATCTACTTTGCTAGTCTTTTTTCAGCTCTGGCTTTTAATTCTAGATTTATTTAAATAAATGTATTATTCTCTGAATCTAGTGGGATATCTAAAGGGGTGAAACTCACCATTTTGTGACTCTTAACAAGTTCTGTCACCTCTCTGTGACATTTCATGCTAATACCCTGTGAAATAACTTGTTGCCTAGTATCAGGGAGAAGGTGAGATGCAAACTAGTTGCTGTGGTGGACATGGAGTGGAACTTTCTGATTCTTTTTTACCTCATGTTCTAGACCCAAAATGAGGTTGCATAAATAAAGCCTGTAAAACAAAAAAATGTAGGCAGCTGTTTTGCAGCAAAAATGGTTAGCCTGTTTAAAAGCAGGATGAGATGAATAAAAGCTTAAGTATTACCCAGGTTTCTATACTGCACTACAAATTACCACAAATTTAGTGGCTTAAAATAACACACATTTATTATCTCCCTAGTCTTTGGGTCAGGAGTCAGAACACAGCTTAACTAGGTCCTCTGCTTTTGGTCCCAAGGCCGCAATCAAGGTGGCAGCCAGGCTGTATTCTCAGCTGCAGGCTCAACTGGAGGAGAATCAGCTTCCAACACTCATTCAGGTTGTTGGTAGAATTCATTTCCTTACAGTTGTAGAACTGAGGGCTTCAGTTTCTTACTGGCAGTTGGCAGAAGTCTGCCCTCAGCAACTAATGGTCACCCCTAGTTCCTTGCCTTATGGGCTCCCTCAACATGCTTGCTGACTTCATCAAGCCAGCAAGGGAAAGCTCTAGCCCCAGTCAGCCAGCAAGACTGTGTTTTATACGAAGTAATATAGGGACTTCCCTGGTGGCTCAGTGGTCAAGAATTCGCCTGCCAATGCAGGGGACATGGTTCGATTCCCTAGTCCGGGAAGATCCCACATGCCATGTCACAACTAATCCTGCAAGCCACAACTACTGAAGCTCGCACGCCTAGAGCCTGTGCTCTGCAACAAGAGAAGCCACTGCAGTGAGAAGCCCAGGCACCACAACGAAGAGTATCCCCCTCTCGCTGCACCTAGAGAAAGCTGCACACAGCAACGAAGACCCAGTGCAGCCAAAAATAAATAAAGTAATATAATCACAGAAGTGACATTCATTACCATGCTATAGTCAATTGGTTAGAAACAAATCAGGTCCTGCCCACTCTTGGGAGGGAATTACACAGAGGCATGAATACCAGGAAGTGGAGATCATGGGATGCTGCATACTTTTGTTTTCTTGAACCATATATATATATATTTTTTAATTTTGCCTGCGTTGGGTCTTTGTTGCCGTGCACGGGCTTTCTCTAATTGTGGCGAGCAGGGGCTACTCTTCGTCGTGGTGCCCGGGCTTCTTGTTTCGGTGGCTTCTCTTGTCATGGAGCACAGGCTCTAGGGCACATGGGCTTCAGTAGTTGTGGCGCACAGACTCAGTAGTTTGGGCGCACGGGCTTAGTTGCTCTGCAGCGTGTGGGATCTTTCTGGACAAGGGATCAAACCCGTGTCCCCTGCATTGGCAGGCGGATTCTTAACCACTGCGCCACCAGAGAAGTCTCCCAAGGATACTTCTTGTTCATGTCCATGTTCTTAGCATGTCATCTGTACTCTGCTCCAAATCATCATTCCAAGACCAACAATGAGGAAGCAGATTCTTCCTCGGACAGGCAGGTCTCTTGGCAAAGGGAAAAAAGAGATGGTAGAACCTCACTATGGCTCTTAGAACTTCTGCTTAGAAGTGGCATCACTTTCATTCACATTTCAATGGCCGAAGCAAGTCATGGCCAAACTAATGTCAATGCAAAGTATAATCCTTCAGTGGGAACAGGCCTGAGAGGGAGGGGCAGTGAATCACATGTGAAAGTATAACCAGTAAATGTTAGTGTCCTTCACCTCCATCTTTTCCCTTACTGATCCTGCTGAGGAAGATAGTTGTAGAGCATGAAGAGGCAGTGTAAGACGTGGTTAGTGGTTAGGAGTCTAGATTCTGGAGACAGACGGCCTGAGTTTGAATCCTGACTCTGCCACTCTCCAGCTGTATGGCCTTGAGCAAGTTATTTAACCTATGCCTCAATTTCCTCCTCTGTGAAATGAGACTAATAACAGTATCTATGTCATAGAGCTGTGGATTAAATTAGTTATGTATGTAAAGTATATAGAACAGTGCTTGGCACATGGTAGGCCCTGTATAATTGTCAACTGTTGTTGCTGCTGCTGTGATTGCTAGTATTGAAAGAAACCTGGCTTAAAGTCAAAGGACTGGATTTTAAATCTCAGCTTATTCTAGGTCACTAGACTCAAGTGACTTGAGGTCACTTATCCTGTTACTGACCTTCAGCAAGTACCTTAATCTCTGAGTACTGATTATCTCTTCATCTGTAAAATTGGAATAACATTCATTTCTAGAGAGGCTATGTAGAATAGCGGTCCCCAAATTTTTGGCACCAGGGGCCGGTTTCGTGGAAGACAGTTTTTCCACAGATGGAGGCGGCAGTGGGGTGAAGGTTCAGACGGTAATGCGAGCGATGGGGAGCGATGGGGAGCAGCCGATGGAGCTTCCCTCGCTCACCTGCCGATCACCCTCTGTAGTGAGGCCCAGTTCCTGACAGGCCACGGACCAGTACCGGTCCATGGCCCAGGGGTTGGGGACCCCTGGTGTAGAACAGAGTAAAAGCATGGACTCTAGAGCTGGGTTACTTGGGGTCAGATTCCAACTACACCACTTATAAGCTGTGTGACTGTAGGCAAATTACTTAACCCCTGTGTGCCTCAATTTCATTACCTGTAAAATGAGATAGTAATCGTACCTTATGTTCATAGGAATATTATGGGGATTAAGTGAATTACTAAGAGTTAATATATGTAAAGGTGTGAGAACAATGCTTGTAAATGCTCAAGAACTGATGGCACATATCTAGAGTGCTTAATAAGTTTTAACTAGTATTCTTTTCTTACAGAGTTTTGAGGATTGACTGTCTGAATAGGCATGAGGGACTTCCCTGGTGGTGCAGTGGTTAAGACCCTGCACTCCCAATGCAGGGGGCCCGGGTTCGATCCCTGGTCAGGGAACTATATCCCGCAGGCGTGCTGCAACTAGGACCCGGTGCAGCCAAATAAATAAGTAATTATTTTAAAAAATAGGCATGTAAAGGTGTTTTATAGGAAGTACTAGTCAAATGTGAAGACTTAGAAATCTGCAGTATAGTCTTCTGTGGCTATATAATTAGGCTTAACCTGGCTTAGCATGCCCATGCAGCAGTAAACATTTTCTTTTGGAAGACTGTTCAGCTCAGAGCAACCCCTTAACTGCCTCCTTTAGCTGGGGATGGGCCCTGGCTGCTGTGTTTGTAGCTTGTGAATTATAGATACAAAAGCTGACACTCGGTCTTGCTTCCAGTATAACTGAGCACTTTACATATCAAATTCAGGACAAAGCTTTGCACCCTGAGATAAACCAAAAATCTTAGAGTCATTCTGACTGGTTCTGATCTCCAATAATAAAGCCTTAACTATTTCCTGTAAACCTGGACTCCCTAGCCAAAATAATTTTGTCCCTGATTTTTGCCATGCTGCTATCTAAAGATACATCATGACCTTTGTGAAACTGATAGTCATGTGGGAAAGTTGCTGTTTTCCCACCGTGAGCAGACAAGTGTAACTGTCATAATCTTTGTAATTTGTTTCTTTTCCTTTAAATACTTGTGTGGGTTTTTTTTTGTTTCGTTTTTGTTTTAATCTGGGAAGGCTGTTCCCTTGTTCTCTTTGCAAGTAAACTTTATCTTTTCTTTTCTAAATGTTCCTGTCTTGACTATAGTAGTTGATTGGACTAGGGGTTGCACCCCTGACCCAAGATGGGCCAAATTCATATTCGTATTCTCTTCCAGCTTCTTAAACCAGGAAGATGTGAACTGGAGGGCTGTGGAGTAGCCATCTACACCAGATAAGGAACAGAGAGGTGGAGAAAGTTCACTGCAGAGAGGAATGAAGCAGAAGCAAGGTGGGGTGGGAATGAGACAGGGGTTGAAGGACAGCCCTAACAGCCAATACGCCAGTAGCCTCCATCCTATCACACTGTTTTATTCACTTTGTAACACCAATCACTGTCTACAAATGTTTGTGTCTCTACACCTCCAAGAATGAAAGTAAGCCCTGTGAGGGCAGGAAAATTGTCTTGCTCATCTCTGACTCCCAGTGCCTAGATCAATGCTTGGCATATAGAGGGCAGTCCATAAATACTGACTAGATAAATGAATTCTATTTACTTGTTCGTATTCAAATTAGAAATCTGAGAATTTCTGTCCCGTGATTTTAAAGATGTCAATATCTGCTTTGAGTAATTACAAATTTAACAGAATTAGGGACATTGACCAAATAATAATTGCATGTAATTAATTTTGAAGCCCAAGACTTCAAAAATTATAAAGAACTTGCATTCCATGGAATGGGTTGCATTATAGCATCCCTTCAAGAAGGCAAAGTTCATGGGTCATCATGTAGAATGATCTGGGGTGATTTCTCCCAGCCATCCCTGGGGTTATAATGATGAGCCCTTAAGAAAATGAGAGAGGGCAGCCGTCTTGTTCCTGTCTTCACTATGAAATCTAGGGGCATAGGCATATAATTGCTTGGTTTTATGTGTGACTTACATAGAACATTCATTATCCCTTCAGAAGGCCTTTTTCTTACAAAATGTTTAAAGGAATGCCCTTTATAAGTAGCTAATTAACATGGGCATTTTGTGCAATTAATAGTAATGGACTAAAATTTTTCATATATTATCCACCAGTGCTTATTCATGATAAATCTGTTTTGATCATAATGAGTGTTTTTCTCTGGTTTGGTATTTTATTTTTGTTAATACAGAGATAAGTAATTTCCCACCTTAGTTAAGGAGTAATATGGTTCTGTATGGTTCATTTTTGTTTCTTTTCCACTAACTTTACCTTCCTGAGTCAAAATTTCTCTATAGGGTAAAATGTCATTTAATAAACTTAAGCACTCCTTGAGTTTTTAAACCAAAAATGTTTATTATGTCCATTTGTTCTCAGAGTTTCCTTCTTTTTGAGTTTTTAAGTTTTCTCTCCTGTGTGTGTGTGTGTGTGTGTGTGTGTGTGTGTGTGTGTGTGTGTGTGTGTTGCATGTGTGGTGTGTTGGAAACAGATTAACCATTTGGGAGGGAATAATTGTTTTTTTAGAGAACTCACTTTCAAATTATGTGGCAGAAACTTTTTTTATTATTATTTTTATTAACTTTTATTGGAGTATAGTTGCTTTACAATGTTGTGTTTCTGCTGTGCAGAAAAGTGAATCAGTTATACATATACATATATCCATTCTTTTTTAGATTTCCTTCCCATTTAGGTCACCACAGAGCACTGAGTAGAGTTCCCTGTGCTATATACAGTAGGTCCTTATTAGTTATCTATTTTATATATAGTAGTGTATATAAGTCAATCCCAATCTCCCAATTCATCCATCCCACCCCCCTTACCCCCCTTGGTAACCGTAAGTTTGTTTTCTACATCTGTGACTCTATTTCTGCTTTGCAAATAAGTTCATCTGTACCATTTTTCTAGATTCCTATGTGGCAGAACCTTTGACAATATTTTAAGCCCTTCTGACCCATACTTAGCTTTACAGAGGGTCTGAGAGGGTCTGCCGATAATGACGCCTCCAGAAGGAACAGAGCTTGGGACACCACAGCTTGTTCCTGTCTTCACTACAAAACCAACAGATCTGCTCCACTGTATTTACGTTTATTTGGGCAAAGAAACATTTACTTGAAGTCCTCTTTTATGAATACTCTTTTGAGCCATGTTCTCCATACATTTCCTTCATTCTTTCTGACTTTCATTTGCTTTATGTTAGTGTGATAATGCCTATGCTCTTGTGATAATTGTATATATTTTTTCTTTTTCTTCTTTTCTTTAAGAAAGGAGGTTACTTTTGTTCAGATTGACTTGAAAGCATTCTCAGAAGTGATTTGTAGGAACTTGGATGAAAACAGACCCATTGTTGGTCACTGTTCTTGAAAGTTTTCTTACTATTTATTAATTACCTAACAGTTGGGTCCTCATGCAACAAATCTGATTCTTTTTTTTAACATCTTTATTGGAGTATAATTGCTTTACAATGGTGTGTTTCTGCTTTATAACAAAGTGAATCCGCTATACATATACATATATCCCCATATCTCCTCCCTCTTGCGTCTCCCTCCCGCCCTCCCTATCCCAACCCTCTAGGTGGTCACAAAGCACCCAACTGATCTCCCTGTGCTATGCGGCCGCCTCCCACTAGCTATCTATTTTACAGCAAATCTGATTCTTTATCATTCTTTGCATTTAAAAAAAAAAACTTTGAAAGTTTTGGGCTTTGGTCTCTATTTTCTATCTTTCCTATTGTGTTTAATTGAAATTGCCCAAACTGATTAAATTAAAATATAATCAAGTTGTGAGAGAATTATAAGTGCATGAATTAAAAATTGTATTCATTGTCAAAAGGATATTAGAATAGAGAATGACCTTGGAGGACTGTTGTGTTTTAGAAATCTGTACCCTGAAACCTATCCCTGTTGTTAAAGAATTACAGATGGGGAAGATATATCTATTAAGCATTTATTACTGCATCAGCCTCACCAATTATCTATTGACTATGTCCAAATGATGGTAAATTTTTTAAAGGCTTGAAATATAAATGTTTCCTGTTGGACACAAGCACAGAAGCTGAATCTACTGTTAATGTCCTGCTTATCCAGTTGCCTTTAATGGAGATAAAATAACCATTAGGATCTATTCCAAGCCCTTGTGTATTAGATGAAAATTTTGCAATTAGTGCAACAGCAGCTTTTGCTTTTGAAGTCCCTACAGCTGTAAGTTTGACTTTAAGCAACTGATTACTTTCTGCAGTGGTAGATTAGATTATTTCTGTGTGTTTCTTATAACCACATGAAATTTCTATTGTTTTTACTTTTTAGCAGATCTTCATTTATTCAAGGTCTTTTTGATGACGTGCCTGAGCCAGAATTGGCTAGTAGGTTGCACCTTGTATGGCAGCTTGGTGTACTGGGTTGAGATCGTGAGACCACATTTTGCTCAGTGGGAAAAGGTACCCTGCTTGATTAGTGAAGTCAGCCATGGAAAGAGAATGGATATTAGTGATGGGCTGTGCATCTGATATCAAGTAAGCACGGTTAAGCCTTTAGACAACCTTTGAAAGGCACTGAGTTACCATTACTGTATGGAGGAGGAAAATTTTTCCTCTACTCTCTTAGGTTTGTTTCATGAATGGGGTCTGAATTTAACTGACAAAAGACAGTTAACAGGAGAGAAGGAATACAAATTTATTAGTTTTTTATGTGCACAGGAGTTCACAGAAAAGTTAAAGAAGTGTCTAGACTTGGGGACATATATTACCATTTTAACAAAGGAAAGGGGATTTGAGGTTCAAAGGACAATAAATTGTAGAGAAGTGACTAGAAAATGTATTGGAGAACTAATGGAAGATAAGGGTTATTTTAATAAAGTTTGTTTAGGCAAACTCATCTCAGTGTTGACTCCCAGTCTCTGATGATAAGAGTGTTCTTCTCTTCCTGGTACAGTGAGGACACACCTTCCTAAAGGGAAATTTATAACCTGCTTTCAGGCAGATAAGGGGAAGGCAGAGAACTTTCCTGTAGCTTTTTATTCTCAATTGCCTTCAGCTCAAAATAATCTGTGTGCCAATGTGGCATATTAGGGGGTGGCACATCCTGATCCCCTTCAAATGCTAACCTATTTTTCAGAGTGGAAGATTGCAGTGTAGGAAAAAAGTGAAAGTGATTGTTTTCCCAGCTCCTTAACTTGGATTTTGAAAATGTTTTCTCCTCTCAATCTCCCTTGAAAGTCAGCAAGTCTATAAAGCAAGTGAATTAACTTACATTTCAAAATTTTGTTTCTTACTACAAGAGCTTTTGTGATGTCTAAGACTCTGAGTACAAAAAATTATTCCAGATTACAAAAGGGCTGCATTAAATCTTTCAGGTTGCTCTGTATTTGCCCAGCCGCATGTTCTTCTTCCTTTTCTCCTATTTCTTCATCCCATTCTAACACATGCTTTGGTGATGACAGCCCCATCTGTGTATTTCCTTTTACTTTCTTCTTCTGGATTCTTTATTAATACACATGCTTTCCTACATGCAGTACAGTATAGAAAAGTTCCTGTGGTACTTTACATTTGTAAGCGCTAGGTTTTCTATTTCCACTATCATTTTTCAACTTTTCTTAATGTTTCTGTGTTATGTCTAGAAATACAATAATATAGTCATTCTGATACTGCAAGATTCCCTTGTGTCTGCTTCTTTTTGCCTTTTGATTTAATCTTCATGCCTAGTGGTGTGCTGGAGTTGCTCGTCAATTTTTTAGGGATTTTGTGAGCTGGTTTTAAAACATGGCCATTATTTAAAATTGAATTATATAAACTTACAATTAAATAAATTATATAAAAACAAAGGTAGGGCTTCCCTGGTGGCACAGTAGTTAAGAATCTGCCTGCCAATGAAGGGGACACGGATTTGAGCCCTGGTCCGGGAAGATCCCATGCCGCGGGGCAACTAAACCCGTGCGCCACAACTACTGAGCCTGTGCTCTAGACCCCGCGAGCCACAACTACTGAAGCCTGCGTGCTTAGAGCCCGGGCTCCGCAACAAGAGAAGCCACCGCAATGAGAAGCCTGTGCACCGCGTTGCAGCCAAAAATAAATTAATTAATTTTTAAAAAATAAATCAATTTTAAAAATAAAAACATAGGTAATAAGTACTCTAAACTCAGTTCAACACTTCCTAATTACTGTACTATTATCTATGCTCTTGAGGATGTTTATGCTGACTCTTATCTATCTGTATGGAGGAAATACTATCTATGGTGTGCTGCTGCACACCACAACTCTATTTAGTGATGTCATGGCAAAAACCACAGATTGGAGCTTTATCCTCCCAGAGAGCCAGTTAAACATTTGCCAGCACACCACTGCTCTAAGCCCATAAAATGCTGCTTGATCATATATTAAGTTTTAATAACCAAATCCTCATTTTGATGTGTTTAACATCATTCTTCTTTCTTCCAATTTCAAGATTTGTGCAACCATTTCATAGAAAGGTTTCTATCAAGACATATGCTTTGTCCTTTCAACCTTGTCCAAACAGGATAGTTTTACCTTCTGCAACAGAAGCTGTCTAACAGAAGATCAACTTTTGTTTTATTGAGTAGGTTAGCTTCCTCCTTTGAGTCAGCTCTAAGTTTTTCATTTCATTTGCTGCAGACAAGCACCACTAAAATTTCTGAATGAATCTCTGTGGCGAGCATTGTCCTCTGAGGAAGGCGCCATTAAGACCCTCATAAGCCTTAGGGCCCGATTGTACTCTCCTTGGTATGCATCCTGGACTTTATGGTATGAACGTAAAACGGGAGATGGCCTTTGGCCAAATCGCTCCAGGGACCTGCTCAGTTACTGGGAGTCCCTGGTTGTTCCCTAAAGCTAGGAAAAGCAACCCTGGAGGGGAAATTGGTGCCATTGAGGGAGAAGCCGAGAAGCCAATCAACCAGCTGATGCCGGTAAGATGGTGACTAAGCAAATTCCCTGCTTTAGGGGTATATATATGGCTATGCTTTGTCATTAAACTTGCCTTGCAACCATCAGTTGCTTGTGCCCTTCTGATCCCATACCTTGGTGCGTTCAGTTCCCTACCCCCTCTCGTCGATTGTTGCTACACTTTGAGGACCCGCCGCGGCTGGCGGCAAATCTCTGTCAGTTGTACCGCTATCAAATTGAGTAGTTGCTGCAGCTTTTCAATTCCAGCCGTCTGCATAGGTGGCATAGTTTAGTTTCTAATTCATGCTCACTCCTTTATCATCTCTACCAATTCACTCTCTGAAGATACATTGTCAATGCAGCTATTTCCACTTGAAGGAGACTGATTTAACTGAGAAGAAAACATGTATTTTTATTTTATTCTATTTATTTTATTTATTTTAATTTATTTATTTTTGGCTGTGTTGGGTCTTCATTGCTGAGTGCAGGCTTTCTCTAGTTGCAGAGAGCAGGGGCTACTCTTCGTTGCAGTGCGCGGGCTTCTCATTGCAGTGGCTTCTCTTATTGCAGAGCATGGGCTCTAGGCGCATGGACTTCAGTAGTTGTGGCGTACGGGCTTAGTTGCTCCGCAGCATGTGGTATCTTACCAGCCCAGGTCCCCTGTGGATTGTTAACCACTGTGCCACCAGGGAAGTCCCGAAAACTGATATATTTTTTTAAATTTCCTGCTAAAACAGCTCTTTTCTGAGGCTTTTCTTTTAAGAATTTTGCAATTTAGAATTACTCTGTTATCATCTGGGCTTTCTCTTTTACTCTGGTGGCCACAGCTCAAGTGTTGGAGACCAACGACATCAGAACTATCTCAGTAGTCTAAAGAGTACTGTAGGAATTAAAAGCATAAATGACCAACATCAGAATCTTCCCAGGGATTTCCCTGGTGGTCCAGTGGGTAAGACTCCTTGGTCCCAATGCAGGCGGCCCACGTTCGAACCCTGGGCTGGGAACCAGATCCCACATGCATGCTTCAACTAAGACCCGGCACAGCCAAAATAAATAAATAATAAAATAAAGTAAGTAAATTTTTAAAAACTAGAAAAAGATTAACAAGACTTGATCTATTTAAAAAAAAAAAAAAAAAAGAATCCAGATTTGGCAGAGACAATTTGAGAACAGGAGATTCCAATCCCTAGGGCAAGGAAAAAAAATGCAAAATTAAAAAGATAAGACAGGGCAACAGATGGCAAATTCCTATGGCTTCCCACTTTTGCCTGCAATTGACTGAAAAAAAATTTTTTTTCAGAGATGATTTAGAAGTTGTGCTGTTTTATTTTTAGGTAACAGTGAGAAATTGCCTCAAAGTGTACGTGCCAACATCGCTTTCCTGGTTCTGTGGCACTTCCTTAGAGAAGAACTTCATTTCTACAGGAGCTGGTGATTGAGGTGAATCCTGTAATATAAATAGGTTCACAGGATACATCCCCAGGGGTGATTGACTATGACCAGGACCTCCTGAGCTTTCAATGCTTCCCTTGAAATTTGCTTCCACATGCAGACAGCGGCACAGGCGGATGTGGATCTGGGTCTTCTCCCCAGAGAAGGGAGCACTGAACACTTCAGCTTACATATCTCCTCGGGGCTCCTTAGTGGGAGCGGGGGGAGGGGGGGAAGCTGCTGCTGTGCAGTACTCCCTTTGTGGGGAAACCTGGAGTAGTCAGAACTTGGGATGTCAGGGGAAACCTGGCTGACACACCACAGTAGGTCCCCAGGTTCCCAAGTACAGAGGCCTCTCCATTTCCCTCCGATGTCTTGGACTGGGCAGAGGGTGCAAGGACAGGGCCTCTCAGAGCTGTGCTTCCCAACAAGGGAAGAGCCAGGGTGGACGGACTCTGTCTAGGAATGATAGGCACTGGCAGAAACTGGACACGTGCCACCGTGCTAAAAATGGGTCTCATTCCATCTGGCGCTCCAAAAACAATGGAAGGCCACAAAGCTATCAAGTGCGCTGCCTTCCTGTCATAAGTGTTCTCTGGTCGCTCTTTTAGTCTTTGAATTGGCTGTAAGTAGAAGGACAGAGAGATGAAGTTAGAGAAAGCACTTCCTGGCTGGAGTATACAGGCAGCGCCATGCTAATTGACAGTTTTGGCCTAAAAGAACCTCTTTTTTTGTTTGTTTTTTTGAGGGAGCAGTGCACATATGACTTCTGTAGGAGATAAAGGGAGCATCTGAGGCTGGGGTGACATGCAATAGGTAAGTGTGGTTGAAGTTGGGCTAAACTGGGAAACTGGTTTGGCTTTTGCCTGATTTGCCTACATTTTGAATGCCATCTGTCCTCTGAGATACAAACTTAGAGAATGGGGAAGCAATTCCTGGGGACAGGTCCATGTCAGTGTCCCCAGGTGGAAAGGTCCTAAAGCATCCTTTTATCTCTGCTGTACCCTGGTCACTGTCACCCACCACCAGAGTCATTTGCATGCTGGTGCTTTGACTAAACAGCTAAGATGGGCTAGATATTTTCTGTCCTTTCATTTTTCTCCCCTTTATTACCAGTGTGTCACAATGATAGGACATCTCCAACAAAGAAATCTTTTTGGCGCAAGTGAGCTATATTCCACAAACCCCATGACTGATCAGTGTCCTTTCATTTGGTCTAATATTTTTATATCCTTCTTGTCTCCATTGACCTATTTTCATCACCAGTTTCCCATTAGAGTAGTAAAGTGCCATGAACAAAAACTATAAATAAGTCAAAGTTTTTCTTGAGCCCAAGTTCTGTTGGTCTTGCTAAGGGAGGCACAGAGCTTTTTAGGCAAGAGTTAGAGCCTACAAACATCCTACTCATTATGTCCTAAATGATTAAATTTTTGTTGGTGTAGTTGTTATTTTAGGATTTCCTTCAGGATGATATTAGAATTGAAATGGTTAGTTTCAGCTTTATATCTTCTAAACTTAGCCCAGGACCGAATTTTTCTGGTATGACAGAAGAATGTTACATGAAAAAAAAAATCTGTTCTCGCTGAATCCAAAACATTTCTATTTGGGTTCAGTACACAAGAGGTTTGAAAAATTCAGACACACTCATATTTTACCAATCCCTCAAATATTACCAGAGTGCTAAGTTTCAACAATTCAAGTATGGACTTCTCTTGTAAATTATCTAAAACAAAAGTTCCTAACCTGGGAGAAATTCTGCCCTCCAGGGGACATTTGACAATGTCTGGAGACATTGTTGGCTGTCACATATGGAGGATAGGGGGGCTATTGGCATCTAGAGGGGACAGGTCAGGGATGCTGCTAAACATCCTGCAATGCACAGGGCAACTCGGCAACAAATCATTATCCAGCCCCAAAAGTCAATAGTGCCGCTATTGAGAAACCCTGATCCAAAGTAACAATTCTTTTAGGAAACATAAATGCTATAATTGACTTACCAGCATCTGAACTATATAGTAGCTTTTTCTGTATCCAGGACTGCTGTCACTGCTCTCTTCTGGCAAACCAAGCACCCCTTTCTATAAACAGAAAAATGAAGTTGTCTTAGAACCCCTTTTTTCTTTTGGTCTGTTGCTTCCTTTCCAAATGGATACCTATTACTGAAAATGTGGAGAAGAGCTACTCAAAGTACATATACTAAGTGTGTGGCTCTGGCAAGATACATAATGTCTTGGATAAAATGGGAAACATGCAAACAGACTCAGGGCAAGTCAAGGGCCAGAAGCAGTCTCTGTCCCCATCCCTCCTCCTCACTGGAGCCCTGGCCTCACATACTCTTTTGCCTTGTGTCTCTGTGTCTCTGCTCTGCAGCCAGAACCAACCTTGGCCTTCTTATCCCAGCTTCCTCCTCTGCTGGGACCTCAGAGACGGTGCAAGTTGGTCTGCGAGCCCATGTGCAAAATTACCCCTGACACCACCCCACGCCCCTTCAGCCAGACCCCAGGAGCAAGCCAGGTTTCAACTTTGACTTTTATCTCCTCCCCCACAAAACACACACCTTTTCGGCTATGTGTGTATATTGGCTAAAATTCCCCCCTTTTTTTTTTTCTAACTTCAGAGGATTTCCACTTAAATCTTCACATTAGGCCCTTTGTGACATCCTGTAATGTTCCAAAATGTTTTTAGTCCCTTGGATGAATTAAGTGAATAATAATGCCAAAAGTATCTCATGAAAAAAATGTATAAATAGAAAGCATCGCTCTGAATATAAAATTATCAAAATCAGTGGTTAAAACAGTATGCTCTCATTTCTGATACCAGCCCTATGAAGAAGGCATACAGGAAGCACAGATGTCCTTTGTTCCTGAAGCCATAACTGGGCTGCTATGAACTAAGTATTTGTGTCCCCCTACAATTCATATATTGAAACCCTAATTCCTAACGTGATAGTTTGGAGGCGGGGCCTTTGGAACGTAATTAGGTTGTGAGGTTGGAGTCCTCATGACTGGGCTTGGTGCTTTTATAAGACAAGACACCAGAGAGCTTGCTTCCTCTCTCTCTGCCATGTGCGGATACAAGATGGTTGTCTGCAAATCAAAAAAAGAGGCCTCACCAGGAATGGATTGGCTGGCACCTTGATCTTGGACTTCCCAGCCTCCAGAACTGTGGGAAATCAGTTCTTATTGTTTGAACCACCCAGTCTATGGTATTTTGTACAGCAGCCCAAGCAGACTAAAACATGGACTCAGCAGGAAAGGGCACCAAGATCAATTAGCAATGTCCATCCTGATTAAGCCAAATGGGCAGCGATGGCATGTATGCTCATATTTCCCATTAATTCTAGATATATAGCAGACATAGATCTATATCTATCTATCTACCTTTTTGGAAAGAGCAAGAATTCTTTCCTTTTGGGGGAATCATTGTTTTTTGTTTGTTTGTTTGTTTGTTTGTTTTGCAGTACACGGGCCTCTCACTGTTGTGGCCTCTCCCGTTGAGGAGCACAGGCTCTGGACGTGCAGGCCCAGCGGCCATGGCTCATGGGCCCAGCCGCTCCGCGGCATGTGGGATCTTCCAGGACCGGGGCATGAACCCGCATCCCTTGCATCGGCAGGCAGACTCTCAACCACCGCGCCACCAGGGATAGCCCTGGCGGAATCATTTTTGTATCCCCATACCATTGGTCAAGAAATATATGTTGAATAAATCACTTGTACAAATTCTAAAATTCACACATGACCCTGTATTTTATTCTATCTCCCACAGAACGGGTGAGAACCAGGAACAATATTGCCGAGTCTAGATGCCTATGCTGGGTGACCAGCCAGACTGACTTGCTAGGTTAGTCATTTGTTCCCATAAATCAGTCAATAGCAACACACAATTAAAGTTTCCAAAAAATGACAAATTATATGTTTTAGACTTCTAGGTTGCTTGTGAATAATGGGGGCTGTGAAGACAAAGTCCAAACTTTCACTCTGAGGTATCCCACCAGCAAAAGAGTGGATGCCATTCTTCTAGAGGCCTAGTAGGAAAGCCATTGCCTACTAAAATATATGCCTACTAAAATATATATATGGAGTCTTCCATTTCATCTTAGATATTTACGTGAATTTTGAACTCTATGCCACAATATGCTTATTATACTATTAACATGTTTTAAATCACCAGTTAAATTTTTCTCAAAAAATAAAAATCTTCCAGGAAACTAACTGACAGTCTTCGAAGATGTATCATGTTGAGCTCATGGCTTGGCCCACCTCTGACCCGCCACCGGGTCCTCTGAAGGAGCACATTGTGATAGATGAGAAGGGTGGGTGTGATACATGACATGCCCTAAATGGACTTTGGTAGGTGTGGCAGGTTGAACTGTGTTCCCTAGAAAGACCTGTACCAGTTCTAACCCTCAGTACTGTGACTGTGACCTTCTTTGGAAATAGGGCCTTTGCAGATATAATTGAGGATCTCCAGATGAGTTCATCCTGGATTTAACCCAATAAGAGAGTTTTAAGACACAGAGAAACAGGGGAGAAGGCCTTGCAAGGATGGGGGCAAAAACTGGAATTATGCTGCCGCCAGCCAAGGAACTGCAAGAGCCAATAGAAGCTGGAGGAGGCAAGGAAGGATTCTCCCTGAAAGCCTTTGGAGAACGCATTGCCCTGCTGACACCGTGACTTCTGACTTGTGGACTCTGGGAATAAACTTCTATCGTTTTAAGTCACCAGGTTTGTGCTAATTTGTTACAGCAGCCCTAGGAAATACACGTAAGAACTACAAAAATTACAATTCCAAAGATATTACCGCCAATATCTGAACCCTGCTCTGGCCATGTGTCAGAAGTTCATTTTAACCGCTGATCTCAGGCAAAGGGGCAAAGCTGCAATGAATCTGAAATCCAGTCTCCAAACAGCTTTGCAAAGTAGATCTTTATCTTAAGAACATTATAGGTGTTTTTGACCAAATGCAGGCCATAACCAAAAATATACAAATTTGGATGAATCCCAAGAAAAAATTCTTGCCTATAAAAATTGGATTTGTATCTCAAAATACTTTGACCTCATAAGTGGCCTTGCTGAACATTCGTCCTTGATGGTCACCTACTGCCTATTACCATTTTGTAAAAGTATCTAGTGGTTTATTTAATTGTGAAGATTGCCAGAAGATGTATTTCAATATTTTTTAAAGTTTCTTAAAATAACATAAAGGCCTAATTCATCTGGCATTGGCAAATATGACTTGGAAAGTCAATTCCATATATTTCTAGACCATACTACTGGACAATTTGGTCATATCCATACATGTAATTAGAAGAGCTGGAAAATGGGGCACTCTCTAGCAGTATAAATTGAAAACTTTGAAAATGTTCCACAAAATGCTAGAAAAGGAAAAATCATTTTATACATGGCTGATGAGAGAGAATCGATTCGAAAACAAAACCAAAATAAGCGTGTTTAAGATGCTGAAGGTGATATTAATGTTCTGACTTTATAAATATTAAAAACATTATTATAGGGACTTCCCTGGTGGCGCAGTGAGTTAGGGCTCTGCGCTCCCCACGCAGGGAGCCTGGGTTCAATCCCTGTTCAGGAAACTAGATCCCATATGCATGCCACAACCAAGAGTTCACATGCCACAACTAAGGAGGCTGCCTGCCGCAACTAAGACCTGGTGCAACCAAATAAGTAAATAAATATTAAAGAAAAAAAAGCGCTTCAAAGAAGTGCAGGGAATGCGAGTGTGTCTGAGATGATCTGACTTGACTGGTGGGGGTGAGGAGGGAGGGTCAGGGAAGTGCTGTTTAAACTACACTCCCAGGGGTGACTAGCAGTTAAGTTAAGAGGTGTTGAGGGAGGAGCAGTGCCACTCTGGGTGAGGGGTGGAAGGAAAAAATATTTCAGACGAAATAAGCAGCACATTGGAGACTCTGAGTCAGATCTCTGTTGTTCTCCTTTTCCATCTCCCTCTGTACCCATGGGCTCTTCTCTGCGTCTTCAAACAAAAACCTAAACTTAAATATTTTTCTAGGTAGAATGTGTTGTGGAGTTATTCTTGAGCAGAAAGACCTTCCCCTTATCCAATTTAGTCTCTGTCTCCCTGCCTTGGAGTCAGTAACTTAAACATCGCTTACGAACATGTATTGATTCCTAAGTTACCCTTAGTCACCTTCATTTTAGCATAAATGAATTTAGATCCTTTCTTGAAAGAGGGAATGGATGTAAAAGGGTATAAGAATGGGGAAAAAATATGACATAATCTATCTTATCACCAGAGTATAGGAAATCTAGATGTCATGTGCCTTTGTGTTCCTATAGGTACATCTAGATACCCTGGAAGGGGAAGAAGTGGGAACACACCAGTGACTACTACCATTTGAGATGTGAGAACTCCATGGAGAAAGACCAGAAGACTCACACGCTGCGCCATGCTGAGGTGCAGAAGGCACAAGTGAAACTTTTTTATTTATATAAATAAACATGTACGTGCATATCCATAGATGATGTCTTGATCATTCAGCCTTTCCTTCATTTATTAAACACCCACTGTGTACCATGGGAGGTAGAGCACAGAGGTGCTGGAGCAGATGGGACTTGGAATACTGACTTTGACACTTTCTAGCTGTGTGACCTGGGACAAATTATTTAACCTCTTCATGCCTCATTTTCCTCATCTATAAAATGGTGATAATATTAAAAGCTATTTCACGCTTCCTTGATAGCACAGTGGTTAAGAATCCGCCTGCCAATGCAGGGGACACGGGGTCGAGCCCTGGTCCGGGAAGATCCCACATGCTGTGGGGCAACTAAGCCTGCGAGCCACAACCACTGAGCCCACGTGCCGCAACTACTGAAGCCCACGCACCTAGAGCCCCTGCTCTGCAACAAGAGAAGCCACCACAAGGAGAAGCCCGCGCACTGCAACGAAGAGTAGCCCCCGCTCGCTGCAACTGGAGAAAGCCTGCACTCAGCAGTGAAGACTCAATGCAGCCAAAAGTAAATAAATAAACTGAAAGTAAATAAATAAATAAATAAATAAAAACTATTTCAAGGGTGATTACAAAATTTGAATGAGGACATGCACTTAAAAGTGCACTTATGAAGCACTTAAATAAAATAGTGCATGCAACATGGCAGCCCTCTATATGTTTTTTTTTTTTTTTGCGCGGTATGCGGGCCTCTCACTGTTGTGGCCTCTCCCATTGCGGAGCACAGGCTCCGGACGCGCAGGCCTAGTGGCCATGGCTCACGGGCTTAGTTGCTCCGCGGCATGTGGGATCTTCCTGGACCAGGGCACGAACCCGTGTCTCCTGCATCGGCAGGCGGATTCTCAACCGCTGCGCCACCAGGGAAGCCCCCTCTATATGTTTTTATCTTTTATGATTACCATCATGTTCTGAGCTGAGCACAAATAGAGAAGAATTCATAGTCTATTTAAGAGATCAGATAAAAAGAGTGGATTTCTCCCTGCACTGCTTACTGCTTCATCCCTGCTCACAGTGGTTACTCATTAAATATTTGCTGAGAGGATCCATAAACTGGATGCAACTCAGGGTGAGTTTGACCTAAACAGCGCCTTGCACAGCTGTCTAGGTCAGAAGATGGACATTTCAAGAGCGAAAAATACCTAAAGCAGAAGTACCTAATGGTCGTATGTGTCCTAGAAAATCAGGCTCTGGTTAAGCACGTGACACCACCAAGATCTTGGCTGCTTCTCGACCCGTAACACCCCCAACCCCATGGTAGGTGGTCAATATTCTTCAGCCACAGAGGCCCTTGAGGTATTTTCCAGGGATCCTGACTTCACATGGTGGTGGGTGACCCGGTAGGCTTCTCCAGGAGCCACTGGAGACCCACTGAGCCCTGTGAATCAGTGAGCCTGGTTCCCCGAGGACAAAGAAAACGGGACAGCTCCCCAGCTGGACTTGTCTTTCCCCTGGGCTTAGTTCCTGGTGTTGGGGAGACACTGCAAGTCACACCTTTGGAGGCGGGAACCATCTGAAGAACTCTGATGTGAATATTTGTTGACTATTGAAGGGCACCAGAATATGCCTCCCCAAATTATGCCTCTTTGGCATCTGAGTTATTTTGAGCTAAGGCCACTGAGACCCAGTAGATGCAGGAAAAGTTCTAAACAGGGGATAAGTTTTCCTTTTGTAAAGATTTCCACTTGTGAACGATGTCTCCCTCTCTGGTACCAGGAAGAGGAGGGCTCTTAACAACTCTTACCAATGGAAGAAGGCATGACTTGAATCTGCATAACAAGCCTTCCTAAACTGCCCTTGTTACTGTGCTTTCTCTGGCCACCTTCCCATGACTGGTCTCCCCCACCCAGAAACCTCAAACCCCTTTCCTTTGTTTTAGCCTAAGATAGGCTATGAGCCCAAGTTCTAACCCCCGCTTTGGGTTAGTCATTGCTGGGTGCGCCCTTGTGTGCATGCGCGATGCACTTGTTAATAAACTTCCATTTTTCTCTTGTTAATCTGTCTTTGCCAGTTTACAGGGCCCCAGCTGGAGAACCTAAGATGGGTAGAGGAAAAAGAGGTTTTTTTCCTTCCCTACACTATTTCCTGCCTACTTGTCACTCTAAAATCCTTTACTGAGAGCTTTCTATATTCCAGGTCCTGTGTAGTGTGCTTTTCACACATTATTTCATTTAATCCTTGCAGTAACTACCTCAGGTGGGTATTTTATATGCATATTTTGTAGATGAGGAAGCCAAGGTTAGAAAGGTTAATAACTGCCCCCAAGGTCACATCAAAGGAGGTGGTACAGCAGGGTTTGAATGTCTGTCTTGACTCCAGTTGATTCTTCCTGATCCCCAGGCCTCTGTTTCTTACTTGGCCCTTTGAAGTTGGACAGGGAAATGGGCACGCATGAACATTTTACCATTTACACAGAGCTTTTCTCAAAACAGCCTAGAGCAGTGGTTCTCAGGTAGATCCAGGCAAAATTGAACTTTATTTGGAATTTTCCAGGAAATGTCCACCATTTTGGAAAATCAGATCACCAGTGGCCCACCACTTGCATTTGTGTGTGTTGTATTCATGGGGGTCTACCTGGAAACCAAGGAGCTGACAAACACTGTCTTCTAACAGTGTCATGCCTGAGCATCTACATATTGAAATATCTGTAAATCACTCTCTTTAGTTCTGCTTTATAGCACAGTTAGAGCATTATATTAGTTCTTTGAAGGTAAGTATACAGGTAGATGGTTTTATCTATGCATTTCATTACTGGAGACTCACCTGAGAATTACAAAATATTTGTATTTAAAAGGGGGTGTTGGGTCTGATAGGTCTGCAAGAAGGAGGGAGAACAAAGCTAAATGGAATCTGGGAGCTTAAAAAGACTGCAGTACTGGCTGGACTTCCTGCCCTGGTTGTGGGTCTCTCCCCCAAGCATCTCCTGTTCTGGTGGCTGCCCTGCTGACGTCTGCTCTAGGGATCCAAGTAGAGGAAGAACCAGGATGAGTGACAGCCCCTTGGCAGCAGCTAGTCCTGGGAAGGCAACCTGAGGAGGGAATAGGGCTCTTTGGCCACCAGAGAATGGCTGCCAAGAACCCTTAAAGATTTCCCCTGAGAAGTGAGAAAATGACAGACATAGAGAAATGCTAAGACAAGGTGGCAGTTGAGAGAGAACGGGAACTACAAGGTAGGCCCAGCTGGTGGCAAAGGAAGCCTGATGCTCTGCACAGGAGACTAGGCGTGTTGGGGCAGACCCGTGACGGCACGTAGGCTGGTTCCAGGTCATTTGCTGCCAACTCCCGAGGCCACTGGTAAATGTTAACCTAGCTAAGGTGGGTGTTCTGGTTGAGTTCAAGTGCAAAGCTCAGCTTTCACCTAATTAAGGTTTTCATTTGCCCTCACCTCCCTGGATAATTATGGCTAATAACAAAAATAACTTATACTATATTTCACAGTTGGCATGCTGCAGACACTGGTCCAGGTTCTTTAATTGTGTTTGTTCATGCCTCACAACAGCATCCTGAGGTAGTGACTTGTATTTCTATTTCTATCTTATGGATGAGGAAACTGAGGCAAAGTGAGGTTGAATAATTTGCCCAGAGCCCTGGCTATGAAATGAAGATCGGGATTCCAACCCAAGTACTTAGGCTGCTATGGACTGAAGTGAGTCCCCCTCAAATTTATATGTTGAAGCCCTACCCCACCCCTCAAGTATGATGATATTTACAGGTGGGTCTTTGGGAGATAATTAGGTTTAGATGAAGTCATGAGGCTGAGATCCTAATGATAAGATTAGTGCCCTTTAAAGAAGAGACCAGAGAGATTGCTTGCTCCCATACTCTGTCTCTCTGCCATGTGAAGATACCGCAAGAAGGTGGCTGTCTGCAAGCTAAGAAGAGAACCCTCACCAGAACCTGACCATGCTGGCACCTGACCATGCCCAGCCTCCAGAACTGTGAGAAATAAATTTCTGCTGCTTAATCCACCCAGTCTATGGTATTGTGTTACAGGAGCCCAAGCTAAGACACAGGCCCGCCGTACTGCTCCCAAGACTTGCTCTTCAGGCCCCTTGGTTCTATATATATGTGGTACAGTTCCAGGTGTTGGGGTACCTCTGTACCTGGGAGCCAACTCCCTGTCATGTACAATGATACTGTCTACTTTTATTTTCCCATGAATCTAGGGTCTTCCTCTGACACACATCTGATGAGCACTCCCCATAGTGGGCCATTCCCCACCCACCACTCAGCCTTCAGTATTGATGAAGTCAGCTGGACTGATTTTTGTAGGCAGATTATGCTGATACTCTGTAGTATTTTCTAAGAAATATTAACTCCCAAAGATGACCTCTCTTTCCCTCCCTGTGATATTGTCTGATATTCCACCTTTAGAGAGTCATTCCTTTGACTGAATTTACTGCCTCTCCTAATATTCAGTTCAATCCAATAAACATTTATTGAGCACTGTGCAAGGGGGCAGGGATAAAGAGATGAAAGTTATTACCTTTTATATTAAAGGCTTGTCAGTCCTGCCAGTTCCACTGGCCCCTTACAAAAGAAAAGCAACCTGGCCAGTCTGGCCACATATAAGGGAACTGCTCAGTAAGAATGCTCCATATCAGAGGAGAATTAAGCACCCGTGTTCGGTCAGGGACAAGGGGACGTGAAACCAGGCCTGCCTGGAAAGAGGGTCAGAGAGAATAAATTTCCCAGGATCCCAAATAACTTCCAGAAATCTAGAGAACCACCTCAAGAAAGGCCAAGTGGGGAGCTATAATAATAAATTATTAAATTTATTATTAAATTATTAAATTTATTAAATAAATAATATAAATTATTTAATTTATAATAATTTAAAATTTTTAAATAATAATAATAAAACAGAAATAACAAAACTAATCCTCACTAAGCTCTCATTACAGCCAAAGCACTGTGCTATCTATTTGATCTTCCCAACAATGTTACAAAACAGGTTTTAATAACCAGTACATGTTTAAATTACCTGCTCAGTTAAATTTTCTTAAAAGCTTGCTGGAATGATGTTAGGAAAGCTATAGTAAACAATCTGAGTAAAATGACCCTTTTATCCAAGAGATGCTAATTTTTAAAACATCTTGTAGGGATGGGGCTGTTTTGTTTCCTTCATCTCTTCTCTTAAACTACTCACTCCTCTAGAGGTTTAGCAAAGGGGAAAACATTTAATGACTACAGTCTTATCATTTCAAGTTTGAACAACAAAGAAATGTACGGGAAAATCTTTCCCAGCCACAGACTGCAGATTCTGTCTCTGCCTTTTCCCTTCAGCAAATCTGCTGGGGGAGACCACAAGGAAGAAGGAATTGGAAACCTTGCAGGCAAATCAACAGGCTCGCTCACCTAACAGACTTCTACCACCGTGGTCTCTGTTTCTTGCTTTTTTTCAATCATGTGCTTCATCAGTAAACAATTTTGAGTGTGCACCATATATATATGCATATATATGTGTATGTATATATATCATATAATTATTTACCCGTTTTAAGCATGTTCTACTGCATATTTATTATGTACATTATAGAACTCACTAAAAAATAAGTTTAAAAGTATGAATTTAAAAATTAAAAAATTCTAAAATCTTTTTCTACCCCTGTGGGTCTTGTTGCCCGCCCCCAGGATACAAACATTCCACTCTACTCCAGTGACAATTTCATGTTGCCATATCTGCCAGAGATAGCTCCTGCTCTAGCTGATGCCTGAAGGTCACTAAGCCCTGAATCCATAAATCAATAAATCAGAGCGTAGGCATTTCCCTCCAGACCCCTCAAGACTCACCTGCTGCCCCTGGAGCATTCTAAGAAAGGCAGGAGGCTCCACCAGAGAGCAATACCCACCAGACATTCTCTTAACCCCACAAAATGCCCGTGGCTTTGTGTGTTTTCTCGACTGGAGGACTTACAAAAGATGATGTCAGATGGGGAATGCCAGTCTGTTTTCAGGATTTGTTTTTGAGACAATTGCTTACACCTGGCTTTGAAGCCAACCACACGCCCTGATCATACATGATTATACCGAGGCTGGAGGGGAGCATGCATTTCAGAAGCTGGGTGAGGCCAGTACAGTACACGGACCGTGAATTCCTGACCACCAGAGAACCCCTCAAAGAAAGAGAACCAAATCCTGTAGACAAGTAACATTTGAAATACTTTGTGTGTAAGTTTTATTTTTTTTTCCAGATAAAAACTACCATTGTTGGGCTTCCCTGGTGGCGCAGTGGTTGAGAGTCCGCCTGCCGATGCAGGGAACGCAGGTTCGTGCCCCGGTCCGGGAAGATCCCACGTGCCGCGGAGCAGCTGGGCCCGTGAGCCATGGCCGCTGAGCCTGCGCGTCCGGAGCCTGTGCTCCGCAACGGGAGAGGCCACAACAGTGCGAGGCCCGCGTACCGCAAGAAAACAAAACAAAACAAAACAAAACTACCATTGTCAGAGAAAAATACAAGGCACATGTCAAATTCTAATTAAGTGAACCTAAGTTAGTTACATCATGTCTTCTCCTGTGCTGGCCTTTGCTCCGATGTTATGCTTGGTGAGCAAATAGAAATGTACCAGAAAGTGTACACATCCACATCCCGCAAGGGAAGTTCCTCCAAGAGAGCTTTATAGAGAGCAAATTTGTATCCTGCACACATGTACAGTTTACTTACATGTACTTAACTTCTATATTCCTGGTGTATAACCTATTTAGTTATTGCATATGTTCTTTTAATACACTACTAGCTTCAGTTCATAAAGATTTTATAGATTTAGTTGAGTTTTGCATTTTTGTTCATAAATGAGAATTATCTTCGAGATTATTACGTCTACTTTGGTTTTGCCAAGAGGTTTTCAACCTTTGTAAAATGACTAAGAAAGAGGCTTCTCCGCTTTCTCTCTGCTAACTTATATTAGTATTTATCACACATGTATATTTCCTTATATTTTTCTAATCAAATTATGGGCTCTCCTCAAAGGATATTCACGTTTGCAGGGTTTCTGTGAGGATTATAGAACTAATGCTTTTCTTACCCTGCTTGAGCTACAAGAGAGTGGAGGACCTTCTTGCCCTAAATATTTTGTTTACTAGGCCAATATCAATGAATTTCTTGTGAAATATTGAAACTAGCCTTGTAAGACTATGGGCTCTTTCACAGCTCTGTTATTTGTTTAAGAAAGTACTACTAGGGCTTCCCTGGTGGTGCAATGGTTAAGAGTCCGCCTGCCAATGCAGGGGACACGGGTTCGAGCCCAGGTCCGGGAAGATCCCACATGCCGCAGAGCAGCTAAGCCCGTGTGCCACAACTACTGAGCCCACGTGCCACAACTAATGAAGCCCGTGTGCCTAGAGCCCCTGCTCCACAACAAGAGAAGCCACTGCAATGAGAGGCCTGTGCACTGCAAGGAAGAGTAGCCCCTGCTCGCCACAACTAGAAAAAAAAAAGCCAGCATGCAGCAACAAAGACCCAAAGCAGGCAAAAATAACTAAATAAATTAATTAATTTTAAAAAAAAAGAAAGCACTACTAGTCACAAATCCGAAAATAGCATTTTGGATTTAAGATTTGTTTGATGGTAACAGTAGTCTAGTATATAGACATCACTTTTTTCCCTTACATGAGTGCTTCCCAACCAGATTTCCAGGTATCTTAATTTTTATGTCACAAAGCAAAATGTAGATATTTTGCTTATAGATTATATCTATGTATATGTTTATGTAGATATATATATATGTGTAATATGTATGTCTATATTACATAATACTTTTTTCTTTGGGGGAGATAGTCTGTAAAAAAATCAAACTGGTAGACTGTCTAAAGGTCAGATTGCAGCTCACATCAGGGTCCCCTCCCCTCTTGCCCCAATTTTTGTGTCTCTCCCCACCTCAGACAGCTCTGTATTCTCAGTTATTCTGGTCCATCTTTAATAAGATTTTTTGAAACAGCAGTATTTATTCCTGTTTTTGTTTGTTTGTTTTTTTGTGTTTTTTTTGCAGTACGCTGTGGCCTCTCCCGTTGCGGAGCACAGGCTCCGGATGCGCAGGCTCAGTGGCCGTGGCTCACGGGCCTAGCCGCTCCGCGGCATGTGGGATCCTCCCGGACTGGGGCACGAACCCATGTCCCCTGCATCGGCAGGCGGACTCTCAACCACTGCGCCACCAGGGAAGCCCCTTCCTGTTTTAAAGATATAAAACTCTGGCTAATTTATTTTGGCCGAGGGGAGAATACCAGAAGAGTCCTGGTGTTAGTGTAATCCCAAGAGAGACAACTGAAGTACAGGTAAACTTGGAAACTCCAATTCTAATTCACAGTGAAGAAGGAAGGAGAGGATTGGGGAGATTGATATTTATTATGTGGACGTAGAAATGTGAATTACTAACCATTGCCTGAGACAGGATTTGCTCTTTTTGAAGTCTAATATGAGTCTAAGAGGGCTCGGGAGTTTCCTGCAGGATGGATTTTCCAGCAGTCTTGTTCTGGATTTCAAAGGCCCGGTGAAAAGGGGAACGGAGGACCCTGTGCTTGTAGAGTTGAGGACAGGAGGGTTTAAAGATACACGGAAACAATTTATTCTTGCTTGGGAGGGAAGACACTCTGATCACGAAGCTCGTTTCTGCTGGCGGAGTGTGATCACTCCGACTGTGCAGACTCCTGCGACTTCTCCAAATACGTGTGTGTAGGAGGGGGCGCTGCACGAGATTCCTCCCTAGTTTGCTCAGTTCAAAGTTAGAATGTTTGTGCAAGTGACCTTTCAGGTTAAGGGCGATCATTTGCCGCATATTTGAAAGAAAGCATGTTTTGTCCTTGTGCTTGAAGCTTTAAACTGACAACGTTTTTTCATCAATACAAGGACTGGATTTTCAAACGTGGTTTGCCAAATTTCATCTTTTCAGACTAGCTCTTTTAGTTATGTGTGCAGAGCCTTGCTGAACGCCAGATATCACAGCGACGTCATTTGCCCCAAGCCCTTGCAGGAAGGAGCTAATTTATGTTGTTTATCAGAGTGTCTTTACCTTTAAGTTTTATTGGAACTGCACCACTAACAATTCTAGGAAAAGGACGCGCTAAATGAGATCACAAAAGGGGTGTGGAATATGTAGATCAGCGCAGTGACTGCTGGTCATGCTTAAGCTACACATATTTTTTCTAGGGTTTTTGGCAATATCTAGA
This sequence comes from Kogia breviceps, assembly GCF_026419965.1. NCBI lineage: Eukaryota > Metazoa > Chordata > Mammalia > Artiodactyla > Physeteridae > Kogia > Kogia breviceps. Next base: position 57,188,059 of record NC_081315.1, read on the forward strand.
CATCAAAATATTGGTGCTAGTAATATTAGCTTAGAAACTCTTTATTCTAGAAGTAAGGGGGGGTCTATAGACTGCATGAGAAAAGTGATCCTATCTTTAGAGTTATTTGAATCTGAGGGTGAGGTGCCCGGCCATCCTACCGTTTCCCACCTATTTGAAAAAAGAAGTATCGTCATCTTGCAGTTTGTTTTTTTAGCGCGAGTGTTTAGTTTCCGTCTGTGGAGGTTATCCTTGCGATTCCCCCAAGTATTGAAGGTTTGCTTGTACAATTTGTGGTGCAAAGGAGCTGGGTTTGTACTTTTCCTTGATATGTATTGTTTAACAAGGAAAGTGAGTTTTAAGCGCGTGTGAAATACTTTTGTTTCGGAGTTACGTGTTTTTCTAGGTAGATCTATGCTTTCTTTCTTGAAACAGGAATTAACCGGTAGCGTTCAAAACTTTTGACAAGAAAAAAAGTAAGATCGTAGTGATGGTCGGGTTACAGTTAACGGAAACGCAGTATTTCGAGGCAGAGAGCTGTCTTTCTTATTTTCCCAGGAATGTTTTTGTTTTTTATATCACTTTTATGAATTCTTTGCTGTAGATCCTTTTGTTTTTAAGTCAACGGTTTAGCGTTTTGCTCCTCCTGACATCTCTTATATAAGCCTTTCTTTTTTTTCCTCTAAGGCCACTTGGGTAATTCGTGATACTTTCCACCTCCAATCCTTAATGACACTTGCTAGAGCTGTTTTCCACAAAGTAACATTTTCACAGGTTCCAGAGATCGGGACGTGGGAGGTGTGGTCGCCTATTATTCAGCCTACCACATCAATGAAGCCTGCAGATTTGTCAGGAGCTAGAGAATGACACCACTAAAATGGGCTGGAAGTGTGTAAACATGCGCAGTGTCCTTTGGCCTTGTTCATATTATACATGTTTTTGCAAATATTCTGGGATCCAAGATGTTACTGCCTGGCGTTTACAGTTTGGAGACGTCTTTCTTTTGTTAAGTGATGGTCTAACGCTTGCAGGAATAGAGTGAGCGTCTGTGTGGAATGTTCGGAGTGTGAAGGTAAGCGGTGCCAGGATCCACCTCCTGCTCCAGATGGTGGGGGGCGGGGCCTTGGCAGCGTGCAGGACTTACCGCTCAGGGCCAGAGTGATGATGAAGTAGCTTTTTCAAGAGCAGGGTTCGTCGGTTTGGATGTTTGAAAAACTTGTGGCAGATTTTTTAACAGCTCCACGTGTTGAAGGAACTGGTTCTCAAGTACAACCCTGAAATAAGCCCGAGGGCTGACAACACCTTCCTGGAGCCACTGCAAAATTTGTTTGATGTTGCAAAGAAAAAGAAACACTTTTCGGGCTTCCCTGGTGGCGCAGTGGTTGAGAGTCCTCCTGCCGATGCAGGGGTCACGGGTTCGTGCCCCGGTCCGGGAAGACCCCACATGCCACGGAGCGGCGGGGCCCATGAGCCATGGCCACTGAGCCTGCGAGTCCGCAACGGGAGAGGAAGAAACACTTTTCTACAGCAGGTGCTGACTGTTATTAAGCCTCCTCCAAAGCGTCAACGATTTGCAGTCAGAACCCGGTTCCTCCCACTGCGATGAGCCTTCTGATCTGTCAAAGGTTCAATTAAGCCTGAGGTCTCAGTGCCACACATCTCGTCGCCCGACCACGTGGGCACTGTAGGCACCATAAAACAATTGTCGTTGTCGGCATCGTCATCATACCAGGGTTATCAAGAGAGAAGAACCAGGGTTTTGGTAAGTGTTAACACAGTGTGTGTGTGAAAGAAAGAGGGAATGAATTTATATTTTCTCTATTTCTATTTTCTATTTGTACCTGTGTTTTAAATATTCTGTGTTCTATTCTATGTAGTTCTCTTTCAGGTCATTAACAAAAGCAATCCAAGTGTTGAAAGAAAGAAAATGTTACGTTATTGCTGATGTGTACTATGTAGTTAGGCCAATGATGGTTGTGTCTGTACTGAACATAGACAGACTTTTTTCCTTGTCATTATTTCCTGAACAGTACAGTGTAAAAACTACACAGCATTTACATTGTATTAGGTATTATAAGTAAGCTAGATATGATTTAAAGTAGACAGGGAGGATGTGCATAGGTTGTTTGCCAATATAGACCATTTTACTATGTATAAGGGGTTTGAGCATCCACAGGTTTTGGTATCTGAGGGGGTCCCGGAAACAAGCCACACAATGTAGAGGGACCATCGTGCTTCTGAGAATCCGTGTGGAGCCATGGTTCTCAAACCCAGCTACACATTAGGATCACCCCAGACATTTTTTTTCTTTTACTTTCTTTTATTTTTTTGCGGTACGCGGGCCTCTCACTGCTGTGGCCTCTCCCGTTGCGGAGCACAGGATCCGGACGCGCAGGCTCAGCGGCCATGGCTCACGGGCCCAGCCGCTCCACGGCATGTGGGATCTTCCCGGACCGGGGCACGAACCCGCGTCCCTTGCATCGGCAGGCGGACTCTCAACCACTGCACCACCAGCGAAGCCCACTCCAGGCATTTTTAACATGCTGATGCTTTGGTTCTTTGCACAACCAAGAATGTCAATCCCGTAGGTCTGGGATGGGACCTAGGTGTGTTTAAGGTCCCCAGATGATATTAACATGGAGACAGGGCTGGGAAGTTCTGGGTAAGCATTTCCGTCCAGGCTTCAGCTATCAAGATGCATGTAACATACCCTTTATTAGCCATGTAAATATTTGCTTTACTAAGTCTTCTATTTGTTCTCAGTGCTTTGGTCATGAAACTAATTTATAGCCCTTACGGTATATGCTATACCATCGAATATATTTTATGTTTAACAGCACCCTCCCTGAGATAGCAAATACTGCTTCAAAGCAGTGAGAATACCATGAGGACAGAAGTCCAGACTGTCCTGTTGTCATCTGTTTTCCCAGTGCCTGGAACCAAAGAAATACTAAAAATTGTTTGTTGGATGGATAGGTGAACGAACAGAGAGAGTTAAGACCATGTATTGGACTACTGAACTCAAAAATATTTAATGATAGAGTCTAGATTAGAAATATCTGTGTGTGAGAATGCTGAGCTGGGTCTAATCACATAAGTGGTAACAGAGGTAAATGTAAGGTCCTGTCCTTCAGTCCAAGGGTACAGGCACAGAAAACATCTAACACGTTTTCAGAAATGCAGGAAAAGGACTTAGTGGTTACCCAGAAAGGCAGTTACAGGGACTGCCCCGGGGTCCAATGATTAAGACTCTGCACTCCCAATGCAGGGGGCCCAGGTTTGATCCCTGGTCCGGGAGCTAGATCCTGCATGCATGCCGCAGCTGAGAAGATCCCACGTGCCGCAACTAAGACCTGGCACAGCAAATACATAAATAAATATTAAGAGAAAGAAAAGACAGTTACAGCCCTAAATCATATTAATAGATGTAGGATTTGGAATGTCGGAGACAATCACCCCATTTTTATCATTTTCCAGATCACATCTGTGGTATTATGTGCAGTTCTGAAAACCATCTTCGAGGATGGGAACAATATAAAAACTAAAGAATATTTGGCAAAGACTCCCAGGATATTGAAAAATTATACCATGTCATACAGAGGATGGTTGGAGGACTGGGAAGTTTTCTTGGAGGAACTCGGGACTGTGAAAGTTATCTTTATTTATTTGAAGGGTTAGCATTGAGAAACCAGGCTGGATTTATCTGATGTGACCCCAAAGAGTTGGATTAGGACCAAATTTTAACTCCATACAAAAAAATGACTTTTCCAAGGTCAAAGCTAGCCAGGAAAGGACTGTGGAATGTCTCTCTTACATAGACTGAGGTATTCTGGCAGATGTCTATATGTCAGTGATGTTCTGGAGGAGCACTGAGGGGGTCCTGCTTAAACACAAATACTGCTTCAGTAGGTCCCCAGTGGAGCCTGATCTCCTTTGCATTTCTAACAAGCTCCCAAGTGATGTCCACTCAATGGCCTCTAAGATCCTTTCCAAGTCTGAGACGTTGGTTTCTATGAAATAGATGCATGTACCCTCCTATGCAGACTCCACTCCCTTTGACTTTTAGGTGTAGCCCTGTTGAACCAGGTGTAAGGAGAGACCTTTGGGAAACATTCCAAATGAAGCCGAAGTCCCCTATGAATGCCATGTAGTGATTTTTCCACCACAAAGGAACAGAAGGGACTAATAGACTGTGATCAGTGTTCTTAATTAAGAGGTAAAATGGTTACCATTGTCTTTCCTGAAAAGTGGGCTGCAGATTTGTAGAGGTGGAGAATGAGTAATATCTGTAAAATCTTTTTTGTTCCTTTTTGCCTTGTACATCTGTAGAGACAGATTAGGGAGAAACTTGTGACTTTGTCTCTCAAATAAGAAAAAAGGAAATTTTAAGTGCATTTCTGCATGGCTTCATCAATTTCCATCCCAGTTAAAAGGGTCAAAACACCATCTCCTCTTGCCGGAAACATCCCAGTGGTCTCTCAAGGGCTTGGAGGTAGGCTGAGGACAGTCCTGGCACCCACCCCTCCCCAAGACTGGCAGAGACTGCAGGCTGCATACCCCTCCCCAATGTTCTTTTTTCCTTCCTTCCTTTGTCATAGAATCTCTGGTTCTTAGCTAGGTATATGACTTCCCAGAGAAAAAGAGATCCTGTTTCCTAGATTCCTTTGCTTGTTTTCCTGATCTCTCTTTAAATGTCGCTAATGATGGAAAATGACATTCCACATGGGAATAATATAGTGATATAACCATTTTTAATGAAGCATTGCCATTTTATCTAGGATACTGAAAAGTGTTCACTGTGGTACAAGGAGCAGAGAGATAAAGCCTTTGATCGTCAGTTGTGGTGTTAAACAATGCTGAAGAAAGAAGCTGCATTTGGCTCTGAAGTTCCTGGAGAACTTATGAATCTCCCCGTCTGTCGGGGGTATAGGAGCCTGTTGGGTTAGGAGTCAAAGGAGGAGCAATGTCTGTTATTGGTGGGAATGGTAACGTGGGAACTACGGTAGTCCGTCTGTTCATTCGTGCTTTCCGCTGATAAAACAAAAATCAAGACAAAAAAGTCATTTAAACATCCTCAACATGTAAATATCACGTAGCTACTACTTGAGTAATAAAATATTTTTAAGTTTATATAGATAAGAGGGGAGAATTTTCAACCAATACCATTTTTTTTAGTTTTATTAACATTACCAACTTCCTCTATTTCTCTCTATGTGTATGACAATGAATTACTGAAATCTCAAATTGTTTGCATTTCATCTTTGAAAAGAAAAGCAAGTACTTTCTTTCCAACCTTGTTGTTCCAGCCAGTCTTTTGGGGAAGAACAACTAGAAGAGTTGGACGCCCCTGCCGCCAAATGTTTACGCAAACTTCGAAGGTAGCAGAGTTCTAAGAAAGTGAGGCTTTATGGACTCCGAGATCCTGGGGAGGCAAGAATCCCAGGGAGGCATTTGACTGCCCTCAAGGCAACTGGCGACTCCTAAAGTCCTGGCTGAAAGGCTGGAAGCCGAGCAGGACTTTTGACAAACTCACATGGGGCTGGGGGACAAAAGTTCAAGTTCAGGGGCTGCCGGAGAGAAGGAGACTTGGTAAGTAACCCGGCTTACAGCTAGGACCCCAAAGACCTCACCCTGGGGGTAAGAGTGAACCAGGGGGCCTTGTTCTAATCATCTCAGTCTCCAAATGGATCAAGGTGATCTGTGAATGTTGTCCCTATAGTCTAGAAGCAAAAGTAAATTCTCTCTGGAGGACGATAACTTCATCCAGAACCTCAAGTTGTCTCTATAATTTTCAAAAACAATGTTCACTGCTCAATCAAAAACAACCAGGCTAAAAAAAAAGAGTACAGATGGGGTGGGGTTGGGGGGGAATGAGACTCAAGTGACAGTGAACAAAAGTCTATCATAGAAGCAGACCCTCAGGAGGTCCAAACAGTGGAGTTACCAGACACTGACTTTAAAATAACTGTGATTAAAATGCTCAAGGAATTAGGAGATAAGATGGTGACTTTGGCATAAAATGGACATTTTAGAGCTGAAAAATAGAAGGAAATAGAATAATTTTAAGAAATTATGATTTCTTAAATAATTTCACTTTTTTTTGGGGTTTTTTTTTTTTTTGCGGTACGCGGGCCTCTCACCGCTGTGGCCTCTCCCGTTGCGGAGCACAGGCTCCGGACGCGCAGGCTCAGCGGCCATGGCTCACGGGCCCAGCCGCTCCGCGGCATGTGGGATCTTCCCGGACTGGGGCACAAACCCGTGTCCCCTGCATCGGCAGGCGGATTCTCAACCACTTCGCCACTAGGGAAGCCCCTCACATATTTTTATATATAAATATATATGTATATTTTTTTAATGGAAGTTCCTTCTCAGATATTTTTAGTTAGGATACATGTAATGAAAATTTGAGAGAACTTTTGCTTAATAACTATTTTCAGCATTTTCAAGAAATTGTAATGCTTTTCAGACAGATTCACAAGTTTTAGTTCTTCCTTTAATTAGCAATTTTGTCAGTATGTGGAACATTCTTAATTCATAAGCAGTGACTTAAAGTTTTATTAAAAATAAGATATAAATGGGAAATTAGCCAGTATTATGATGACAAAACCCTCAAACATGATTTCACACTTCCTGTCTTTCCCTTTATTTTCCTGAACCTTCATTCTTCTTTCAAGTGTTGATAATGATAGAAAAATCAAAAATGAAAACTTACACAGGTATTGAAGATGTCATAAAACCTCTGAAGGAACTGCAAGGAGGGGGGACACCAGTTACCTGACATTTAATTCTTAGGAAATTTTGTTTCAGTTCACATATAATTGTTTAAGTTCTTAAAAAAAGAAATACTTCCAAGAAGAAATTGCAAAAATTACTTTAAGGTCTGTGAGTAGTAAAGAAGCTTGTTGTAATATAAACTGAACAATCATATAGAAGAAAAGGGAGTTAGGAGTTAGCTGAGATGAGTATCAGTACAAAAATTTTCCAGAGATTAACTCCACTAAAAAACAACCGGAGTCCATAGAAACATAAAGATTTATCTCTGCCTTTTTAGTCAGACTATAAAAGGAAAGGGAAGTTGAGAGCCAAGGTGAGGAAGAGAGAGCTGTGTGCTTTGGCAATTCTCTCTGAGCAGAAACCTGAGCTTTCAAAGATGCCCCGAGCATCTTCAGGAAGATGCAAAGCAGCAAGCAATATACCAAGAGGCCACAACCTACAGATCAAACTCTATACTAAAAATAATTACTGACAATAAGTATAAATTTATCTCTGAGCTTGCTTGGCAAAAAAAGTAGACATTTGTCTGTTGAGATGAAGTCTTCTAAAAGGAATTAATAATACATGTAACTTGTTAATGAGGAATTTTAGATATTATAATGGATGTATTTAATGAGTTTACCAGGTGACGCAGTAATAGTCTACATGGGCTCATTCTTTGATGGATCCCCTGAAAAGTAAGGACATAATATTCAGTTGCAAAAACAAAGTATTCTGGTGATCTCTGGGTTCTAGATTATTTAAGTCAGATTATGCTAAACTTGTAAAAGACATTTAATGACTTATGTTATCCCCTTATTATGAAAGAGAAGGACCTAAACCAGTTGTATATTGAGAAGGGTGGTGTTCACCCAGACAAGAAGTGACACAAGGCTGGTGTTCTAACTTTCACGGGCCTGGAGACGGTCTATTTCTCTGGAGATGATTCTCCCAACTGGCAGGAACTGTCCACAGAACTCCTAGGTATGCCAGTGAGGCTGGTTCTTATGCTTCCCACCTTAGATTTTTCAGTTTTACCTTGGAGAAAACATTTTTAAAAAAATTTTGTTGAAGTGTAGTTGACTTGCAATGTTGTGTTAATTTCTGCTGTACAGCAAAGTGACTCAGTTATACATATGTATATTCTTTTTCATATTCTTTTCCATTACTGTTTATTACAGGATATTGAATATAGTTCCCTGTGCTTTACAGTAGGACCTTGTTGATATTCATTCTATATGTAATAGTTTGCATATACTATCCCCAAATTCCCACTCCATCCCTCCTTCAGCCCCCTCCCCCTTGGCAACCAGAAATCTGTTCTCTATCTCTGTGGGTCTATTTCTGTTTTGTAGATATGTTCATTTGTGTCGTATTTTAGATTCCACATATAAGTGATATCATATGGTATTTGTCTTTCTCTTTCTGACTTACTTCACTTAGTATGATAATCTCTAGTTGCATCCATGTTGATGCAAACGGCATTAGTTCATTCTTTTTTATGGCTGAGTAATATTCCATTGTATATATATATATATATATATATATATATATATATATATATATATATACCACATCTTCTTTATCCATTCATCTGTCGATGGACATTTAGGTTGCTTCCATGTCCTGGCTATTATAAATAGTGCTGCTATGAACATAGGGGTGGATATATCTTTTCAAATTATAGTTTTGTCTGGGTATATGCCCAGAAGTGGAATTGCTGGATCATATGGCAACTCTATTTTTAGTTTTTGGAGGAACCTCCATACCGTTCTCCATAGTGGCTGCACTAATTTACATTCCCACCAAAAGAGTAAGAGGGTTCCCTTTTCTTGGAGAAAATCTTGTAATCATACTTTATGTTCCTGAAAATACTACTTCTTGAAAATGTCACATATTTTCTCCCTAAATCATATCTTCCTAGGAGACAACAAATATTCCTAATTTTGTTTTTTTTAAAAAAGAACAGTTACCTTCCAGTTTAAGAAGTGATCATGGCGAATTCCAGAATGAAATTCTCGTACCTGTGAAAATTGAGAGGAAGAGTATGGAGGCTGAGGAAATAGATGTAATAACAATAATAGTAATTAACTAGGAGATTAAGACTTTGAATTCCCAGAAGGCAGGGACTATGTTTTGTCATCTGTGTAATCCTGGCACCTAGCATGATCCGCCCATTTCAAGAAAAATTTGTTTACAGAATAAGTGAATGAATGTTGCATCTGTTAACATCAGTCACTAATCCTTTTTAATACCAAAAATATTATCTCAGATACAAGCATACCTAGTTTTATTGCACTTCACAAATACTGCATTTTTTTTTTTTTTTTTTTTTTTTTTTTTTACAGACTGAAGGTTTGTGGCAACCCTGTGACAAGTCTATCATTCATTTTTCCACCAGTGCTTGCTCACTTCGTGTCTCTGTGTCACATTTTGGTAATTCTCACAATATTTCAAACTTTTGATTATTATCATATTTATCATGGTGATCTGTGCTCAGTGATCTTTAATATTACTACTACGACCTGCTGAAGGCTTAGATGATGGTTAGCGTTTTTTAGCCATAAAATATTCTTCAATAAAGGTGCACATTGTTTTGTAGACATAATGCTACTGCACACATAATAGATTACAGTATAGTGTAAACATAACTTTTTTTTTTTTTTTTTTTTTTTTTTTTTTTTGCGGTACGCGGGCCTCTCACCGCCGCGGCCCCTCCCGTTGCAGAGCACAGGCTCCGGACGCGCAGGCGCAGCGGCCATGGCTCACGGGCCCAGATGCTCTGCAGCACGTGGGATCTTCCCGGACCGGGGCACGAACCCGTGTCCCCTGCATCTGCAGGCGGATTCTCAACCACTGCGCCACCAGGGAAGCCCTAAACATAACTTTTATATGCACTGGGAAGCCAAGAAATTCGTGTGACCCGCTTTCTTGCAATATTTGCTTTATTGTTGTGGTCTGGAACCGAACTCGCAATATCTCCGAGGTAAACCTGTAATTCTCTCAGCCTACTCACCCTCTGCTTTGTTCATAATAACGACCCTGAGCTGTAGTTTTCCTTAACCTGCTACCACGCGGCTTCCGTTTGTCTCAAGGTTTATCAAGGGCTTAGCAATCACACCTCCCTCTCGTGGCCCTTCCCTCATCCAGTGGTTCTCAACCTCCGTTGCCCAGTGGAATAATCACCTGGGGGGGCATATAAAAATCCTGATGCCTGGATCACACCCCAGGCCAATTAAGTCAGGTTTTGGGGGTGGGACCCAGACATCGGGACTCTTTAAAGTCTCCCAAGCAATTCCAAAGTGCGGCCAAGATTGAGAATGACTGCTCTGTTCTGAGGCCAGGAGAGTTTCTCCGCTGGGCTTGACTCAAATCTATTGTTTTTCTAACAGGGTCTTTTAAAATAGGTTGAAAGAGCTACATTTAGCTCCAAAAAAACTTAAAATGGAGACTGTGGCTTTGAATCCAATGATAGATTTTTTTTTTTGAGGGTTGAATATAAAAGTCTGGAATGCATGAACCAAGGCTGATTTGCAGAAATAGACATTAAGAGTTTACTTACTGGTGTGCAGTGGGCTGTGACCAAAAGGAAACTGATCAGAAACACCACTTTCATCTTTTGACTCTATCTACAAGTAAAACAAGAGTATTAATTCTTAACTTGGAAAATATGGAGCCCTTTCCTGCTTATGTAGCGTGACACTGGATCAGGCACATTATTAAGGAGGTTGGCGAAGATTATGCTGTTGGGAACAAAGGATGTATAGATTAGAGATTCTGGAAGATATTAAACAATTGGAATATAGATTATGATTCACATGCCTTAAGAATTGTGTGTGGCTCTTATTCAAGATCTACAACATACACACACAAGCATGTTTGCATTCAAGTACAGTACAGTATAAAACATTTCATGCTTATTAGGACTATTCCCCCAGTGAGTTTAAAAGAATATTGGTCTATTCTATTAACTGCTTGTAAAAACACAGCCTTTAAAATAGTTATTATTTCATTTGATTCTTACAGCGACTTTGATAGGTAGATATCATTAGTATAATATCCACTTAGAACTGGGTATTTGTCTTGTCTATACTCCTATATTATGATGTAGATTGTTTATTTTATGTGTTAGTAAATTCTAATAGGTTCATGGTTTTTCTGTTTTCTACTGTATCATGGCAACTTTTATTTCAATCATTTTCATTTTTCATGAAAACAAGAAAAATTCCATCTTCTTTTAAATGATATACAAAATGCCTTTTTTGTTGTTTTGAGGGAAGAGGAGAGAGATAGGCATTCTGAAGATAAATATAATTGTTTTATTTCTCCATAAGAATACTGTAATTTTATCAAGAGTATATTGATTGATTTTTGTAAGTGGTGTCGCTCTTGGTAAGTATTTTTAATAAAACTTAATTCTGCCATTTGAAATACTTTTTACAAAGACAGCTCTAAATGTAATTTTATTTTTTATTTTTATTTTTATTTTTTTGGCGGTACGCGGGCCTCTCACTGTTGTGGCCTCTCCCATTGCGGAGCACAGGCTCCGGACGCGCAGGCTCAGCGGCCATGGCTCACGGGCCCAGCCGCTCCGCGGCATGTGGGATCTTCCCGGACCGGGGCACGAACCTGCGACCCCTGCATCGGCAGGCGGATTCTCAACCACTGCGCCACCAGGGAAGCCCTAAATGTAATTTTAAAACAAATCAAGACAAAATGACAACACATATCTAATAATCTTAGATCTGTGAAATGCCATAAGAGAATATGTCCTGATCCAAACTGCCAATGACTGACTTTAAAAATCCATCTTCAATGTTAAACAATATTTGAAATTGGAAGAAAGCTTTCAAGAGGATGATATGAAGACCAGATTTATGTAAATATTATTGCCTGCTGGAAGGCTTGCATCCTTCATGTTCCGCTGTTATAACTGTTGATGTTCCCCTTATTCTTCCTTATATACATTGCTGTAAATATGGAGGAGGGAAACAGGAATGCACATTTACAGGATAACTTTTAATATTCCACTTATGTAGGATTTTTGTCACTGCTATTTTTCTCTAATTTGTTTTAAGTCACTATTTTAAAGCCCTAACATAACCCAGAGCAAACATCAGAGTAACATATTTAAAATAAATAAACATGTGAGTACATAAGACAATATTTAAAGAATTAAAAGCATAGGCCATGACTATAAAAGAGAATTAAAATGTTTTTGTCAATAAATTAAATTCTTTAATTCTCAACCTTTCCAGTTGTCCTTATCTTTTATAAGATAATGTAATTTATAATTGAAAGGATATTTATTACCTTGTATACCAGGAAAAATGAAATGTCCAATATCGTTAAGATTTTCTTGACGCCTTGTTTGCCGATGATCTGGATAATCAGAAGATATTTATTTATGTGGATACTAATGACGTGCAGTATCAGCACTTAAAAAAAAAAAAAAAGATTCCTCATGACCCTCATTTACATAGGAATGGGACAGGGGTTTCCCGTGCAAGGACAATACCTCATTCTCTGCAGGGCCAAAACCCTTGTCTCTGATCATAATACATTTTTGTGGTTATTCTTGAGACATGAATAATTCAGGAGACCTAGGGTTTTGCTGATGAACAATCAGGACAAATAATTGCAACGACTAGAAAAGTACCATACTTGTATTAGTAGTTTGGCTAGGAGATACACCCTGAGAATTTCAACTTAAAAGGCTTAACGTAAATCCATTGAAATTTGTGTGAATCATGCATTGAGAGAGGATGTCTTTTTCTGCCATCTCATTCAGTGGGGAGACAGAGGCTATGAGCTGGATAGGTGGAGGAAGCACTAGCCTAAGATTCAGCCCTCCGAGTCCGAGCTCAGCCACTGCCTGTGTTGGCTACACCTGGTGAAGGTCGGTTTGGTTTTCCACAGAAAAAATCCCCAGGGCTCTCCTTATCTCAGAGTCCAGGTCCCAGCTAACTCAATACCAGAGAAAGGAAATTCTTCCCTCCTCTGACAAAAACCCATTCATCTCTTGCTCCTGTATGTTTGACAGGATAACTATTTAGCTCCTTTCAGAGAAGTCCTATACTCTCCACCTCTATAGGTTTCACTTTTATGGTCCAGGCAGTTCAGTCTGCAGCATTTTTACCAAAATCTAGGTTATCCAGTCTTAAATAACATCACCTGTGGGACACCAACAGCTTAGCCAAGGCATCACTTTGCCAAACCCAATTCCTTTCACAATATCTATAGATATTGCGAAAGGAATTGGGTTTGGCAAAGTGATGCCTTGGCTAAGCATCTTGGTGTCCCACAGGTGATGGATATTGTAAATAAAGTTGGATATTGTAGATATCCAATATCCAATATCTTGGATATTGTAAACAAAGTTGCTTTCATATATATATATATATATATATATATATATATATATTAATGAGCACTCCTTTATTGGGCTTATAAAAATAGTGTCACCTAGTTCTGGGGAAAAGTTCTAGTGCTTTGAAACTCCACTGCAAAATGAAATAAAATGCAAACTTCACAACTTCACCTCACAGACCTCCCACCATGTTCTAGCTACATAAGTATGTGAATAGTGTAATTGTCTGCAGCCCGGAATTCACTCTTTTTCTCTAGTATGATAAAACAGATTGATTCCTTTAAGGCAGTACCCGTTCTCCTCTTTCATCTTGCCTGGAACAGAGATAATGGGTAAGTGGGAAAAATCAAAGAAACTTCTTGATCCATCACAATGGGAGTCCAGCCACCACACTAAGCAGCAGCAAACGGGATGGTCTGGGAGTCATATCAGAACCTTGTTTGTTAACTTATCTGTGTCTCCTAAATTGAGGCACTGTCTAACTCTTGGCTTCTCAACAGTGGTGATCAGAAGTTTGTTTCTTCGGGAACAAATTTGAGTGGGTGGACCTCTCAGCTTTCTCGGATTTGGCATCCCACAGGATTATGTGCTTTCCCTTTGAAGATTCACAAGCCCTCAGCACTAAGAAACACAGACCACCATCCAGAGCAGAATGTGACACACTTTCTCAGTGTGGCTTTTGCTATTTTTTTTTTAAGTATAGTTGATTTACAATATTATATTCATTTCAGGTGTACAACATAGTGATTCAGTATTTTATAGATTATACTCCATTTAAAGTTATTATAAAATACTGGCTATATTCCCTGTGCCATACAGTAAATCCTTGTATCTTATTTTTTTATTTTTATTTTTATTTTTTTTTTTGCGGTACGCGGGCCTCTTACTGTTGTGGCCTCTCCCGTTGCGGAGCACAGGCTCTGGACGCGTAGGCTCAGCGGCCCAGCCGCTCCGCGGCATGTGGGATCTTCCCGGACCGGGGCACAAACCCGCGTCCCCTGCATCGGCAGGCGGATTCTCAACCACTGCGCCACCAGGGAAGCCCTAAACTGAAATTTTTTTTTTTTTTTTTGGCGGTACGCGGGCCTCTCACTGTTGTGGCCTCTCCCGTTGCGGAGCACCGGCTCCGGATGCACAGGCTCAGCGGCCATGGCTCACGGGCCCAGCCACTCCGCGGCATGTGGGATCTTCCTGGACCAGGGCACGAACCCGTGTCCCCTGCATCGGCAGGCGGACTCTCAACCACTGCGCCACCAGGGAAGCCCTGTATCTTATTTTATACAAAGTAGTTTGTACTACTTAATCCCCTACTCCTATCTTGCCCCTTCCCTCTCCCCACTGGTAACCATTAGTTTGTTCTCTATATCTGTGTCTGTTTGTTATATTCATTCATTTGTTCTATTTTTTAGATTCCACCTATGAGTGATAGCATACACTATTTGTCTTTCTCCATCTTATTTCACTAAGCATGAAACCCTCCAGGTCCATCCATGTTGTTGCACATGGCAAAATTTTGTTCTTCTTTATGGCTAATATTCCACTGTGTGTGTCTCTGTATGTATATATGTGTGTATGCATGTGTGTGTATATGTATACACACACACACAACTTCTTTATCCATTCATTTATTGATGGGCACTTAGGTTGCTTCTATATCTTGGATATTGTAAATAAAGTTGCTGTGAACATTGGGGTACATATATCTTTTCAAATTAGTGTTTTCGTTTTCTTTGCATGTATACCTTAGAGTAGAATTGCTGGATCATATGTGGATCATATGATAGTTCTATTTTTAGTTTCTTAAGGAAACTCCGTACTGTTTTCCATAATGACTACACCAGTTTCCATTCCCACCAACAATGTAGGAGGGTTTCCTTTTCTCCACATCCTCACAAACATTTGTTACTTGTGGTCTTTTTGATGGTAGCCATTTGGACAGGTGTGAGGTGATATCTCACTGTGGTTTTGATTTGCATTTCTCTGATGATTAGTAGTGTTGAGTATCTTTTCATGTGCCTGTTGGCCATCTGTATGTCTTCTTTGGAAAAATGTCTATTCAGGTTTTCTGCCCATTTGTTAACTGGGTTGTTTGGGTTTCTTTTGATATTGAGTTGTATGAGCTCTTTATATATTTTGGATATTAACCCCTTATCAGTCATATCATTTGCAAATCTTTTCTTTCACTCCTCAGTAAGTTGTCTTTTCATTTTGTCAATGGTTTCCTTTGCTGTGCAAAAGATTTTAAGTTTAATTAGGTCCCATTTGTTTTGTTTTGTTTTGTTTTTTTGCAGTACGCAGGCCTCTCACTGTTGTGGCCTCTCCCACTGTGGAGCACAGGCTCAGGAAGCGCAGGCTCAGCGGCCATGGCTCATGGGCCCAGTTGCTCCACGGCATGTGGGATCTTCCCGGACCGGGGCATGAACCTGTGTCCCCTGCATCGGCAGGCGGACTCTCAACCACTGTGCCACCAGGGAAGCCCCCATTTGTTTATTTTTGATTTTTTTTCCTTTGCCTCAGAAGACATATCCAAAAAAATATTGCTATGACTTATGTCAAAGAGTGTGCTATATTTTCTTCTAGGAGTTTTATGGTTTTTGTTCTTACATTTAGCTTTTTAAAGCATTTTGAGTTTATTTTTGTATATAATGTGAGAAAATATTCTAATTTCATTGTTTACATGTAGTTTTCCAGTTTTCCTGGCACTGCTTATTGAAGAGACTTTTCCTCATTGTATATTTTTGCCTCCTTTGTCATAGATTAATTGACCATATG
Organism: Kogia breviceps; assembly: GCF_026419965.1. NCBI lineage: Eukaryota > Metazoa > Chordata > Mammalia > Artiodactyla > Physeteridae > Kogia > Kogia breviceps. Next base: position 57,203,933 of record NC_081315.1, read on the forward strand.
AGCATGGGTTTATTTCTGGCTTTTCTATTCTGTTCCATTGATCTATATGTCCAGTTATGTGCCAGTATCATACTGTTTTGATTACTGTAGCTTTGTAGCATAGTCTGAAGTCAAGGAGTGTGATTCCTCTAGCCTTGTTCTTTTTTCTCAAGATTCCTTTGGCTATTTAAGGTCTTTTGTGGTTCCAAATAAATTTTAGGATTATTTGATCTATTTCTTTGAAAAATGTCATGGGTATTTTGATAGGGACTACATTAAATCTGTAGATTGTTTTGGATAGTATGGACATTTTAACAATATTAATTCTTCTAATCCATAAACATAAGATACCTTTCCATTTCTTTGTATCATCTTCAATTTTCTTCATCAGTGTTTTATAGTTTTCAGAGTATAGGTCTTTCAATCTCCTTGGTTAAATGTATTCCTAGGTATTTTATTGTTTTGATGCAGTTGTAAATGGGATTTTTTTTTTGCTTTCTTTTTCTCATAGTTCATTATAAGTGTATAGAAAAACAGCAGGTTTCTGCATATTAGTCATGTATCTTTCAACTTCACTGAATTCATTTATTAGTTCTAATAGTTTCTTGGTGGAGACTTTAGGTTTTTAAAAATTATTTATTTATTTATTTATATTGTGCTGGGTGGGCTCCTTAGTTGTGGCATGTGGGCTCCTTAGTTGTGGCATGAGAACTCTTATTTGTGGCATGCATGTGAGATCTAGTTCCCTGACCAGGGATCAAACCCAGGCCCCCTGCATAAGGAGCGCAGAGTCTTAACCACTGCACCACCAGGGAAGTCCCACGGTTTTCTATATATCGTATCATATCATCTGCAGGTAGTGACAATTTTACTTCTTCCCTTCTAATTTGGATGCCTTTTATTTCTTTTTCTTGCCTAATTGCTCTGGATAGGACTTGAAATATTATGTTCAGTAGAGGTGGCAAGAGTGGGCATCCTTGTCTTGTTCCTGATTTTAAAGGAAGAGCTTTCAGATTTTCACCATTGCAGCTGATGTTAGCTGTGGGTTTGTCATAAGTGGCCTGTATTATGTTGAGATATATTCCCTTTATACCAACTTTGAACAGTTTTTATCATGAATGGATGCTGGCTTTTGTCAAATGCTTTTTCTGTGTCTATAGAGATGATTGTGTGATTTTGATGCTCATTTTGTTAATGTGGTATATCACATTGATTGATTTTTACATACTGAACCATTCTTACATCCCTGGAATAAACTCCACTTGATCATGGTGTATGATCCTTTTTACATATTGTTGAATTTGGTTTGCTAATATTTTGTTGAGGATTTAGGCATCTGTATTTATCATAGATATTGGCCTGTAATTTTCCTTTTTTGTAGCATCTTTGTCTGATTTGGGTATCAGGGTAATGGTGGCCTCACAGAATGCATTTGGGAATGTTCCTCCTTTCACAGTATTTTCTTTTCTTTCTTTCTTTCTTTTTTTTTTTTTTTTTGTAGATCTTTATTGGAGTATAGTTGCTTCAAAATACTGTGTTAGTTTCTGTTGTACACCAAGTGAATCAGCCATATGCATATATGCATACATATATCCCCATATCCCCTCCCTCTTGAGCCTCCCTCCCATCCTCCCTATCCCACCCCTCTACGTCATCGCAAAGCACCAAGCTGATCTCCCTGTGCTATGCTGCTGCTTCCCACTAGCTAACTATTTTACATTTGGTAGTGTAATATATGTCCATGCCACGCTCACTTCACCGCAGCTTCCCCCTCCCACCCCGTGTCCTCAAGTCCATTCTCTATATCTACATCTTTATTCATGCCCTGCAACTAGGTTCATCAGTACCTTTTTTTTTTTTTTTTTTTAGATTCCATATATATGCATTAGCATACTGTATTTCTTTTTCTCTTTCTGACTTACTTCATTCTGTATGACAGACTCCAGGTCCATTCACCTCATTAAAAATAACTCAATTTCATTTCTTTTTATGGCTGAGTGATATTCCATTGTATATATGTGCCACATCTTCTCTATCCATTCATCTGTCAGTGGACATTTAGGTTGGTTCCATGTCCTGGCTATTGTAAATAGTGCTGCAATGAACATTGTGGTACATGTCTCTTTGAAAATTATGGTTTTCTCAGGGTATATGCCCAGTAGTGGGATTGCTAGGTCATATGGTAGTTCTATTTTTAGTTTTTTAAGGAACCTCCATACTATTTTCTATTGTGGTTGTATCAATTTACATTCCCACCAACAGTGCAAGGAGGGTTCCCTTTTCACCACACCGTTTCCAGCATTTATTCTTTCTAGATTTTTTGATAATAGCCATTCTGACCGGCGTGAGGTGATACCTCATTGTAGATTTGATTTGCATTTCTCTAGTAATTAGTGATGTTGAGCATCTTTTCATGTGCCTCTTGGCCATCTGTATGTCTTCATTGATGAAATGTCTGTTTAGGTCTTCTGTCCATTTTTCAATTAGATTGTTTGATTTTTTTGATATTGAGTTCCATGAGCTGTTTGTATATTTTGGAGATTAATCCTTTGTCTGTTGTTTCATTTGCAAATATTTTCTCCCATTCGGAGGGTTGTCTTTTTGTCTTGCTTATGGTTTCCTTTGCTGTGCAAAAGCTTTTAAGTTTAATTAAGTCTCATTTGTTTATTTTTGTTTTTATTTCCATTACTGTAGGAGATGTGTCAAAAAAGATCTTGCTGTGGTTTATGTCAAAGGGTGTACTTCCTATGTTTTTCTCTAAGAGTTTTTTGGGTTTTATGGGGGTTTTTTTGTTTTTTTTTTGCAGTATGCGGGCCTCTCACTGTTGTGGCCTCTCCTGTTGCGGAGCACAGGCTCCGGATGCGCAGGCTCAGCGGCCATGGTTCACGAGCCCAGCCACTCCGCGGCACGTGGGATCTTCCCGGACCGGGGCACGAACCTGTGTCCCCTGCATCGGCAGGCAGACTCTCAACAACTGCACCACCAGGGAAGCCTGTAGTCCTTTCTTTAACATATTATTTACGTAGCTGAAATCTTAGTGAAGTCTTGCCTTTTTTTTTTTTTTTTTTTTACATAATATGGCAACTACAAACTCCTTGTAAACACTAATAGATGCTTAATAGTTTACTGGCTGAAAGATGAGAGGGCCTGAATTGGCAGGATGCACATAGAGTGGTGTTCTAGGAATCCTAACTAGCTGGGTGATTCAAAAGCCAAAACAGATAAGCAAAAACCTCTAGGTTCTCATTCTTCCTTAGGAAAGAGATAACTTCAATAGTTAATGAAATCAAAAGAAAAATGTCAAAATGTCACATGTCAGAGGACTAAGTTCCTTCATATATAAAAATCACTTTAAAATAAATAAGAAAAAATGAGTAACTCAATAGGAAATAGAATAAGAATGTTAGTAAGTGGTTCACGGAAGAAATACAATGGATAGAAAATTAATAAGATTTAAAATGCACATACCCTTTGACTCAGCAATTCCACTTCTAGGAATTTGTCTTGCCTCTATAATCAGACAAGGGGGCAATGAAAAATGGAAAAGAGGATTTATTTATTGCATTATTGGTTTTTTTGGGTTTTTTTTTTTTTTTTTTTTTTTTTTTTTTTTTGCGGTACGCAGACCTCTCACTGTTGTGGCCTCTCCCCTCTCCCGTTGTGGAGCACAGGCTCCAGATGTGCAGGCTCAGCAGCCATGGCTCACGGGCCCAGCCGCTCCGTGGCATGTGGGATCTTCCCGGACCGGGGCACGAACCCGTTTCCCCTGCATCGGCAGGCAGAATCTCAACCACTGCGCCACTAGGGAAGCCCCTGCATTATTGTTTATATTTGCAAAAATCTGGTCATCTAACTGTTCCTCAGTTGGGGACTAATTAAATTATGGTAAGCCATATAATGGAATATATTAAACAAAGCACTGAAAAGAATGAAGTAGACTTATGTGTAAGAATATGAAAAAAATCACCAAAATATATTGTTTGGTGAAAAAAATCAAGGAACAAATCATGTAACTTCACATGTGCTTTTAAAAAGATATATTCCAATATGCTTATGCATACCTTTAAACAATTCTGGAAGGATATATACAAACTGTTAACAAAGGTCTCTTTCTAGAAGAATTTTTTCATTTTATACCTATTTATATTGTTTGAATTTTTTACTGTATATATTTTCATTAAATATTAAAATATATGTCAGTAGTTGCCATTGAGTTCAATGGGTTTTAAAAGACTATGTTTATTCCCCAAAGTGAGGATAATTTGCTAAGTTATATTCAGGAAGCAACTTCAGAGGAAAGATTTAGAACATTCTGCCACTGATATTCTAAGGATGCCTTTGAATCCTGAAATATCCCTCCTCTTCTCAATTTCATGGTGAATGATGCCCAACTACTACATTTTCTGCTCTTTGATTCCAGCTCTTATTGCTCTGTCTGTATCTTTATAAGAAATCCCACCCTTCCTCCACTTACTTGAGTTAACAAGAGCTAGTTCTTTTTAACCAGAACACCCCAGGTGAAAAAGATATTTTTAAAAAATGTTAGTTTAACTTATTTAGGTTCTTAAGCATATGGACACTGATATGTTTTCTGACCCAGACTCTAGGGAATATACTAGTGTATTAACTCATTCTTTTTTTTTTAAACATCTTTATTGGAGTATAATTGCTTTACAATGGTGTGTTAGTTTCTGCTTTACAACAAAGTGAATCAGTTATACATATACGTATGTTCCCATATCTCTTCCCTCTTGCGTCTCCCTATTAACTCATTCTTAACCAACTGAATTATATCGAAGGAGACATTTATGATTAGTAAGGGCTTATAACCAATTGTTCTCAAAATAAAATGAGGAAAGTGAAATATAGAGACACTCAGTAACATTTCTGAGAGAATAAATGAAAATCATCTGGAGGTCTCACTCTCCACTGTGATGGAGGTTGTGGGTAGGAATGACAAGGCACATGGGGAAAGAACCATGAGAATTTCACTAGAAGGAAATCAAGGCTGGGACTGGGAGATAGATAAGGGATGGAGAGAGGCTTTGATATTCAGCAGTGGTTCCCAAGTGACCGTGCATGGACAAGCTGCCTCAGATTTATCTGGGGGAGATTTAACCATTTGTATGGGGCTGACTAATGGCTCTCCCCAAAGAGGTCCAGACTCTAATCCCTGGAACCTGTGGATCGGTTACCTTACATGGCAAAAAAGACTTTGCAGGTGTGATTAATAAGGTCTTTGAGATGTTGATAGCATCCTGCATTATCCAGATGGGCCCAATGTAATCACACAGGCCCTTAAAGAAGGAGGAGGGAGGCAGAAGAGGAGGTCAGAGTGAGGTGATGTGAGAAGAACTCACTGTGCTGTTGCTGGCTTTGAAGATGGAGAAAGGGGCCATGAGCCGAGGAATGTAGGCAGCCCCTAGAAGCTGGACAAGGCAGGGAACAGATGCTCTCCTAGAGCCTCCAGAAAGGAAAGCAGCCTCGCCGAGACCTGTGTTGGATTTCTGACCTACTGAACTGTAAGAGAATGAATTTACGTTGTTTTAAGCCTCTAAGTTGGTAATTTGTTATAGCAGCAATGGGAAGTAAATATGCCATCTACAAGCTCTGGGACCCCATCCTAGGTGATTCTGATCCAGCATTTTTTACAAAGCTGATATCTGTCCAGGTTTGGAGAACCCTGCTTAGAATATGCTTTAAATCCATTTAGGAGAATGGATTTAAAGAATGTAAGTCTTTAAAACTTTTTGTAGATAAAACTTTTTGTAGATCTCATTTTTCTAAAGCATGTCCAGCCAAATACTCCTCCTGATGAAGGAGAGTGTGTGACAGAGTGACCAAGAAATACAGAAATCAAGTTTTAATACGTACCGATTTTTAGTGAATTTGGTGTGCTATTACTTTGCCGAGTTCTGCTTTGTTTGCTATCTACTTCCTGGAACAGTTAATTCCAAACTTATCTCTCAGATAAAGAGGTTAATTTTTGTAATTCTTTTATAGTTACACCGTTTTGTTTCAAAATTCAACGCGTCCAGCCAGTATTTGGTGGGCATTCCTGTGAGCAAGGTACCCCAAACCCTCCTTCTTCCTGATTCTCTCCGTGGGGCTGGGTGAGCAGTCCAGGGCTTCTCAAGGTGGCAGCTGGCCCTTGGTTCTGTGCTGTTACCCAAGAGCTAATTAACCTCACTCTTGGGGTAAACACACAACATGATTTATAGTTTCACCAAAACTGCTGCTTTGCTCAGACTCAGTGTTTACATCGTGGCATTAAAGACGTTTGAATCTTATGTTTTGTAATGAGAGGCTCCAACCTCTTTGTCAGTTATAATTTTTGCTCTGATTAAGGTCTAAACAAAACAAAACAAGCCCTCTAAGGTAGAGGTTTTGAACATGGCCACACGTTAGACTTTAAAATAATTGTTGATGCCCAGTTTCCACCCCCAGACTTTCTGATTCTGTTGATCCGGAATGGGGCCCAGGTGTCAATATTTTTTAAAACGCTTGCCTCCCCAGATGATTCTAATGTGGAGAACCATGTTCTAAGGGACTTGAACTCTAGGGTGCCTGTCCTGCCTTCTTTCTTTCTGAGATTTGAGACGCCCAAGAATTCCTGCTGGTGGTTGTAGGAAATCCCACTGTTGGAGGGGCCGGTGGCAGGCACTTTGGCCTCAGCAACACGGTTTCTTCTTGGATTAGAAAGCTGACAGGGGCTTCCCTGGTGGTGCAGTGGTTGAGAGTCCGCCTGCCGATGCAGGGGACACGGGTTCGTGCCCCGGTCCGGGAAGATCCCACATGCCGCAGAGCGGCTGGGCCTGTGAGCCATGGCCGCTGAGCCTGTGCTCCGCAACGGGAGAGGCCACAACAGTGAGAGGCCCGCGTACTGCAAAAAAAAAGCTGACAGGACAACCTACTCTTTAAAGTGGAGTTATGGATGCCCAGTGACCTTGTTCTTGTTCCCAATGGCTTGGGAAATGGACACATTACTGCAGGATACCTGCAGATGACTCCAAGTGACTCCAAAGTCTGAACCTGCATGAACGTCTGGTACAAGAAACAGCTGTGAGCAAATGCACTAATTAGGGCTATGTTCATAGCTCTCCAAGGAAGGGTACTCTCACTAGGTTACATAGACACACTTGGGGAACTGTTGTTTGGGGCTGATGATCATGTAGCACACACAGTGTAGCTGAGAGTGTCCAGCTCTGTTTTCGCCTGCAGATATGTAGCAGTGATGACTAAACAAAAACTAGAATTCCAACAAATGCTGTCGGGTCCCGCACTCGACAGACATGACAAAGCCGTTTTCCATGTGTTCTGTCAGTAAGATGGTAAATACAGAGGAAATATTTGAAATGCCCCCAACCAGATTGGGAGGAAGGCAAGCATCCCATGGGTGAAGCAAATGTTCCCTATTTAGGCTGGAGAACCTATCTTCCAGCCATAAGCATAAATGGGGAAGGAAGGCCTAAGTTGATACGGGAAGCATTTTCTTGGGCGACTTGGCATAAAAAAGCAGTCAAAGGGCTTCCCTGGTGGCGCAGTGGTTGAGAATCCGCCTGCCAATGCAGGGGACATGGGTTCGTGCCCTGGTCTGGGAAGATCCCACATGCCACGGAGCGGCAGGGCCCGTGAGCCATGGCCGCTGAGCGTCCGGAGCCTGTGCTCCACAACGGGAGAGGCCACAGCAGTGAGAGGCCCGCGTACCACAAAAAAAAAAAAAAAAAAAAAGCAGTCAAAAACTAGAAAAAAATGAAGAGGCCCTCAAGTAACATCCTATCTGCCTATATAGAGAGACAGTCCTGATGTGATGTAAAGGGCTACTACCCAAGATCAAGGGGTTGTCTGCAGGTGAGGAAGAATTGTGTTTGCTCTGAATACAGTATCATGTGTTGTTATTGCGGGGATCACAGAGACAAGGGATATAGAAATGCCTTATGTAAACTGTAAAGTGCAATATGGATTTGATGGTAGTGGTTCATTACCCAGAGGACCTTGCTACTCAAAGTGTGGTCTGCAAACCAACATCATCAGTCTCACCTAAGAGCTTACTAGAAATGCTTCTGAAAGCGCTTTTTAAAAAAAAAAAAAATTTTTTTTTAATTGTGATAAAACGTACATAACAAAATTTGCCATTTTAATCATTTTTAAAAGTACAGTTCAGTGGTATTAGGTAATTTACATTGTTGTACAACCTTACCATCCGTCTCCAGAACTTTTTCATCTTCCCATACTAAAACTTGTACCCTGAATTGCAAGGTCTCCAAGTGATTCATATGCACAAAATTTAAGAAGCACTGGTCTGGGGGATTTCTGGTAGTAGATCCTGTGTTAAACTTAATCATAGTTTACTATGCAGCAGATGCTGTGCTAAGCATTCTTTATCTTAATCTCATTTACACTTTATCTCATTTAATCCTCCCAGCAATGTTATGGAATATTATCATGAACCTCACTGTACAGATAGAGAAACATTTCAGCATTTTACTCAAGGTTACCACATGGGTAAGTTGTAGAGCTGGGGTATCACTTAGCATCTGTGGTTCCGGAGCATATGCTTTCCTCCTTCTGGACTTCCTTGGTACCCATAAAGATCCCATCCAGGTGCTTGCATTTGAGATATGTGTTGAGGAAGAAAGATGCCTGGATATGTAGAGGGAAGAAGTAAAATAAGATCCCACCACAAGTAAATCTTTATTTCCATGGTTTTACACAACTCATGCATCTAGTAAAGAGACTTGGAGAATCTGGGATGCTGCTTTCACAGCATTATTTTACTTTGTTTCTCCAGAAACTTTACTCTCAACCTGATTTTCTTTCCGTTCTTATGCATTTCAACAGATCCTATGTCTCTTTTCAGAACCTTCTGGAACAAACCGGAAGGTCAAATAGGAAGTGTTTGTGGGGAATTCTGTGCTGAGTAGATTGGTGTGGCCAGGCTCACTGCTCTCCTCCCTCACACCCCATGGTTTCAGGGCTCAGTGTGACTCAGGGGTGCAAACTCTGGGAGGTCTGACTTGGAATGTGAGTCAGGAACCCTGACCAGTCTCCTTTGTTCATATCTGAAACTGGGACTTTTACAAAACCCCAAACCTTTATAATCAGAAGAGATAAATCCCCTATAGGGAAGAAAAACACCATGGAAAATTCCATGGGAAATACCTAAAATTGCCTGTCTCTTTTGTCAACCACTGGGAAGTCAGGTGTGGCCAGATGGCCATAATCGGTGCACAGCTGGACAAGTCCTTGTCCTTTCAGAGAACAAATACCTTAGAGGGTGCTCTCTAGTCATTAAAAGTTGCTTGAAAATTACATAAGCCAAGACCCAGGCTTTTAAAAAAAAAATTTTTATTAGAGTATAACTGATTTACAATGTTGTGTTAGTTTCTGCTGTACAGCAAAGTGAATCAGTTATACAGATACATATATCCACTCTTAAGATTCTTTTCCCATGTAGGCCGTTACAGAGTATTGAAAAGAGTTCCCTGTGCTATACAGTAAGTAGGTCCTTATTATCTATATATGGTAGTGTGTATACATCAATCCCAATCTCCCAATTCATCCCTCCCCACCCCCTTTTCCCGCTGGTAACCGTAAGTTTTTCAACATCTGTGACTCTATTTCTGTTTTGTAAATAAGTTCATTTGTACCATTTTTTAAAGACCCAGTCTTCTTAAAGATTGCTCAGAACTACTCATTGATCAAAATCGATTAGACAAATGGTTTTCAACCGTGGCCGCACAGTGGAATCAATCACTTGTGAAGCTCTAAACAAACAAAATCCCTATGCGGAGACCCACATCCAGAGACTCTGACTTAATTAGTCTGGGTGAATGCCCAGGCATTGGTATTTTTAATGTGTGCCCAGGGTTGAGAAATGCGGACTTAGACAAAGCCGGCTAAGGTCCCATCATCTTTGTATTCACAGTGCCTACACAGCATGTGGCCCTTCATAAATGTTTATGGAACATACATGTGAATAAATGAACTAGTGTTACCACATAAACTACTGTTAGCACTTGGGTAGTTTGTCATGGGTTTCAAAATACTCTTTGATATGCTTCTTTCATTTAAGTCTCGTGACTCCCCTGGAAAATACTGATGTGATGCCCATTTACAGATAAGGAAACTGAGGCTTAATCTCCCCTCCCAAATCCCACAGAACTGATAAACGATCTGTGTTTATTTAACTCTTGTCCACTGGGAAATTTACTGACCGCTGTGGTTCTCATCTGGCTCTAGTTGTGCCCTGAGGAAGTTTCTCTGATTGTTTGCTTTGGCAAGTATGTCATTTATTCCTCCCATCTTAACGCTGATGTCTAATTTTAAACAATGCTTATTGTAAAATTCAAACAAAAAAGTAAAAAGAACAGTATAATTAACTCATGTAATCACCCAGCGTCAACAGTGATCAACTCAGGGCCAGTGTGATTTCATCTATAGCCTCTCACGCTGCCCCTTATTTTGAAACAAATCCCAGTAAATATTTCAGTATGTTTCTCTAAGGACTTAAAAACAAAAAATCCTTAATATCATTATCATACCTAAAAACTTAACAGTAATTCCAAAATATCATCAAATAGCCAGTCAGTATTCACACATCTGATTTTTTTTTCCACCAGTTTTCTTTGATTAGGGATCCAAATAAGTTCTATATTTTGCAGCTGGTTGACAGAGCTCTTAAGCCTCGTTTAATTTAAGGGTTTCCCCTTCATCTCTTTCTACTTGTCTCCTTATAATTTATTTGTTGAAGAAACCAGGTTATTGGTCGTGTAGAGTCCCCAGTCTGGGTTTTGCTGACTGTAAGCTCCTGTTGTCATTTCACAAATTCCTCTGGGCTCTGTAGCGCCTGTCATTTGCTAGGTGGATCCAGAAGTTTGATCAGATTTGGGCTGGATTTTCTTTCTTTTCCCCACAACTCCTTCCTAGGTGCTGGAAAGGTTTTGCCTGAAGGTAGAAATTTTGGAAGCAAAATCAGTTGTCAAGGCTAGGCAGCTAATACATATAAATTCATGGCCCGGAAGTAAGGCGACCCTGCATGACCGTGGCCATGGTGGGCCCCGCTTCTGCTGGGAGGATCCCTTTCCCAGCTCGGGGTCCAGGTCCAGCCCTGCCTCCCTCAGGTGTCCTGAGTCTGCGTCTCACCTTTCCTCACTTGCACCCCTTGGCACACCGCGCGGCACCTGCTGGAGCTCTGCGGGGACTCTTCCCCGGGAGTCAGCATTTCCGTGAGACCAGATACCGTCTCTACTTCTAGCTACTTGGTGATGAGGGATCAGCGTTTTCTAACAGCCACGCTATGACACAGAGCATTTGCTCAGAGTGACATCTAGTGGCTTAAAAAATATCATTTACTGAGGTGTAGGGGCCCTTTTTTAAAGGAACATCAAACTGTAGTTTGGTTTATTTGTATTTTTTTAATTACAAAAGTGTCTCATGATCATGGGACTCCCCTGGTGGTCCAGTGGTTAAGGCTTAGCGCTCCCAATGCAGGGGATCCGGGTTCGATCCCTGGTCAGGGAATTAGATCCTGCATGCCCCAACAAAGATTCAGTGCACTGCAACTAAGACCCGGCCCAGACAAATAAATAAATTAAATATATTTTAAGTATCTCATGATCATAAGAAAAACCTTAAAGGATACTGAATAATAATAACCTTGCCAATTAGATTTTTTTTTCCAGAATTTCACTGAAAACTTTGATGGTGCACTATATGAACAGAAAGTGAAAGTCCCACATAAATGCACACCCCAGGAGTAACCACAGCTAATGGTAGATAATTCTCTTTAATGACTGCATAGTGTTTCATAATTTTTTTTTTTTTACTCCATCCTTCATTAATGGACTTTGGGGTAGCTTCTAATTTTTTTTTTTTGCTATTACAAGCAATGCTGCCAAGAACATCTGTGTACATGTGATTTTGGTACTCTTGAGAGTGTTTCTGAAAATAGTCATCCAGAAGTGGAAATACTGGGTCAAAGAGAATGAGCATTTTTTTGCACCAATTTACACCTCTGCCGGCAATGTATGAGGGTACTTTTCCCCATGTGCTCAAAGCACCAGCATATTATCATTTACATAAAAATCTGTGTAGCTTGTTTTTATCTTTCTGTTAAAAAAAAAAAAGGATTTTTTTTGTTGCCATGACTAGATTGGGTTCTGTGTGATACAGTTTTGTTAATCTTCCTAGAAACACTTGTAGGAATTTGTATCCTAGTGGTGGATTCCAACCTAGAAACAAGGAAATGTTTGACCCTTATTAATATTCATTAACTCAAATGATATTTGTGGAGTGTCTGGCCAGTTGCTGGAGACACAATGTGAATAGGGTATGAAACCTGCCCTCTGTTACTAGGGGGCTGGTGGAGCTCACACGGAAGTGGATCACTGTGAGTGTGCGAGTTGGGATTTAGTGGAAGGAACCCAGGGAAAGCTGGATTGAGGAGAAGATGGGTTCCCAGAAGGTCTCACACAGGAGAAGCCATTTGACCTGGGTTTTAAAGAATGAGGCTAGGCCAACAGGTGGGGAGAGTTGGGTGGGATACTTGCAATTCAGGATCAGGGAACCAGTATGTGAAAGGTAGGGTATACCTGGGGAAAACCATAGGAAAACCCAAGTGGCTAGAAAGTGTTTGGAAGCAGCTCAGATTTGAGACTGTAGAGATGGGCACAGGCTGGATCATACAGTTTGGACTTTGTCTGCAAGTCTGATGTTTCTCAAACTCTGGATCTCTTATTTTATTTTTATTATTATTTTTTTTAATGTTTTGACCACACCCACGGCATGTGGGATCTTAGTTCTCTGACCAGGGATGGAACCCATGCCCCCTGCATTGGAAGCGCAGAGTCTTCTTAACAGCTGGACTGCCAGGGAAGTCCCTGGACTCTCTTATTTTAAAAGAAAACATTACCTCAATGCTGTAATTGAAAAATCAGTATCCTTTGCCATAAACGTAAGATACCGTAAAAACTTTAGTAAATAAGAAAAAATAATCCAAGTGAGTACATTTGAAATAGTTAAAAATTAAATATAATAATGAATCTAATGTTTACCAAAAATGAACACCTAAAATTATCTTCAGCTGGGAAAAACATAAAATGATTTATAATTGGTCAGTAATAGAGATTCAGCCCTGGGTTCTTTAGTTTCAGACCAAGAAGAGGGTTCTGTCAAGACAATTCTGTGTTTCTGATTTTGAGTTTATTAGTCCCCAGAATCAACACACCTGTGTGGGTGTTTATGGCCCCCGCCTCCTAAAGAGCAGGATGGCAGGGAGCTCAGATGACCTCCCAGACCCCATAGCTGGGAATCAAAATCCATGTCTTCTGACTCCAGAGCCTCATACCAGGCTGATGTTTGAGACAAGGGAAAACTTTCTAACACATACATCTCTCTGACTGGGAGCAGTGACCTCCTGCCTGGAGCAGTCCAGTGCACACCTGCCTGAGAAGTGGTTTTGAGGTTATGCTTAGTGTCTGAAGTCTGTGCCTGGGAAATATTTCAAGATACTAACCCAAAGATTAAGAAATGTATGACTTTGTTTTAATCATTAAAACACGGGTAAAAGGAGGTTTTGAGTTCTATAGAAATAAACATTCAAATTTGAAGCAACGATTGTTAGAGATTTATGCAACCCTAATTATAACCGCATGTGAGTTCTCTGTCCAGCAGCAGTAGTAATTGCTTAGAAAACAAACCTCCAGAATATTTATAACTTGAAGATATGTCAAAATTCCCACAATAGGAAAAGACTGTTAGTATATTCTTAGAAAATAATGTTTCTGGGAAGGATGAGCCCTTCCTGACCTATCCTTCATGGACCAGCACAGTGAAACTTTAATTCCTGCGATTGTCAAATGTCTTGGGTTATCTATTGCTGGATAACCAGCTATCCCAAAAATTAGTGGCTTTAAACAACAATAACTATTTATTCTATTTCCCAATTCTGTGGATTAACTGAGCTCAGCTGCGTGGTTCCTCTGGGTGTTCCTCTTATCAGCTGTGGCTGCCATTAACTGGCCTGGAACATTCAGCAAACCTAACTTTGTTCAATTATAGGTATGTTCCTGGTGGTCTTTGCCTGTATAGTATTGACAGCATGAAAAGTTTATTGATATGGTTTCAAATTCCCCATTTATACTAACCTTTAAGAACTACCATTTGTCAACTTTTGGTATAGTATCAAAGAGAAGAATATCCACAGTTATCTGAAAAGGCTATTAAAACAGTCCATCCTTTTTCAACTATCAGTATATATCCGTATGAGGCTAGATTTTTTCATATACTTCAGCCAACAGAACATTTCATGGCAGATTGACTGCAGAAGCAGTTATGAGAATCCAGCTGTCTTCAATTAAGCCAGATATTAAAGAGATTTGGAAATATGTAAAAATGCCATGCTTTTCATCGAATTTTGTTTGTTGTATGGATATATAATTAATCTTCTTTAAAATATGTTATTTATTATCAATTTGGTTTTGATAATGTACTGTGGTTAAGTAAAATGTCACCACTGAGGGAAGGTGGGTAATAGAAACCTGGGATCTCTTGGCATTATTTTTCAACTTCTTCTGAGTCTCTAATTATTGCAAAATAAAAAGTTTAAAAATATGTTATTTGTGTTAACATAAGTATAGTTTTTATTTTAAAATGATAAGTAAAATATTTCTCAGTTTCAATTTCTAATACAGTAAACATACATAAGCAAAGCTCTTTGGGATCTTCAATCATTTTTAACAGCATAAACGGATCCTGTGATCAAAAACTTTGAGAATCATTGTAATATAAGTAAGGGAGGAAGTGGGGAGACTGGTGAGAAATCATGGTTTAGACTAGGGAGGCAGCAGTGGAGGAGTAAGAAGGGGTTCAATACTGGACGTGTTTTGAAGGTAGAGTCAACAAGATTTGCTGAAGGATGGGTTGTGAGAAACAAGAAAAACAGGTGTGTGTTTTTGTTGTCTTTTGCATAAGAAACTGGTGGAATGAAACTGACATTTAATCAGCTAGGAAAGATCATAAGAGGAATAGATTTGGGGGGCAATATATTATTTTGGAAATGTTAAGTTTTGAGATGCCCATTAAATATCCAAGTGGAGAAGTATATACGTTCAATCTGACACAAGGCATTCTTGTGTCTGGTAATACTATTTGGGGTTATTTGGCAGTTTCCTCATCTAAATCTGAAAATGTTAGGTTTCTGAATTGGCCTCTCATATTTACAGTTACACTAGTACAAGTAGCAGTTAATGGCTTACCAAATAATCACCCTTCCCTATTGCAGGGTAAACCAATTAGATACGCAGTATTGGAGCCTGGCTACACGTTAGAATCACCTGGGGAGCCTTATTCTGATAGCGTGGCCTCTTACTCAGATTTTGATTTAATTGTTCTGGAGTGGGGTCACAGGCATCCTATGTTTTAAAAGCTCCCCAGATGATTTTAATGAGCAGTTAAGGCTAAATCACTGGATTAGAGTCATGATTTTGCTATTTCTTCCTAGAGCAATGTAAAAATTCCTTTTAAATTAAGCCCCCCTTGAAACCAACCCCCTATTAATTCACTATGCGAACTCATAAAGGAACTTTTCTCTGAGCCTTGCGTGTGCAAATAGGACTTGCCCACAGAACACAGAACCTGAAGGGTGTAAACAGCAGTGAGGGCCCTTGAAGAAGAAGCCAGAGCAACTGCTTCCAGAAAACTGATTAGAGTGAGAAGGGCCTGATGTGAACCTGTGACTATGCTATCTAGACTCAAGGAAGGAACTCGGAATTTAGCCATTGACACTCCAAGCCCCACTTCAACCAACCAATCCTGAACTGACAAGCCAAGGACTTGTTTAAACTGACCCATCACATTACCTTGTGAAGCTTTGTGGCTTTTGCCTTTATGAGCCCCACCCTTGCCTTTGGTTGGAGAGATGGTCTTCAGGGGTTCCTCTCCACAATATATTCCTATACATAGTAACCGCCCAGGGCGCTAACTCATCCTCTCTGAGTTATTTTGAAGCCTCAGAGTCCTTGTTTACCCTTAATCACAAAGAAGGGGAGGGAACAACACATACTTCATTTGCTGAGTTTTAACTGTGTTCACAAGATATGTCAGACAGATATAAATGTGAATTCATTAGTATACTTGGTCTCAGTTAATGAATCAGGCAAGGTGAATACATGGGTCATATGTATTCACTAAAATAGCTGAACTTTTCTCCAGATTGTACTCACTGATAGAAATCCAGACTTTTCTGGAGTAATGGAATAAGAAAATGAAAGAAAAGTTTTCCAGGAAGCACAGTGTGTTGGTTTTCTATGCTGTGAAACAAATAACCACAAACGGAGTGGATTAAAGCAACACACATTTATTATCTCACAGTTTCTGTGGGTCAATAGTCTGGGCACAGCTTTACTGGATCTTCAGCTCAGGGTCTCACAAGCCTGCAGTCAAGGTGTTGGCCAGGAGGCCTTCTCACTGGCAGGCTCAACTGCATCTGCAAGAAGCTGCTTCCAAGCTAAGTCATGTTGTTTGCAAAATTTATTTCCTTTATGAGTGAAGGCCCTGGCTTTTCATGGCCATCAGTTGGAAGCTGTCTGCAGATCCTACAGGACACCCAAAGTTCCTTGCCATGTGGGTTCCCTCAACGTGGCTGCTTGTTTCCACAAGCCAGCAAAGAGAATCTCCTGTTCTATTCCACTAACGTGGGATTTTATATAATGTAATATAATCACAGGAGTAACACCCCATCACCTTTGCCGTATTCTCTTGCTCAAAACACAGGTCCTGCCTGCAACACATGGAGAACAAAGGTGTGGCCACCAGGAGGCAGGATATCACTGGGGGCCGGGGTCACCTCAGGGTGTGTTTGCCAAACAAGAAAAGAGGGCAGGAGAAACAGGGATTGTTTATAGTCAAACCAAACAAACCTAGTTTGTCCTGAAAAAAACTGGAAAGGACAGTGGATGGAGCCAGGGGTCAAGGGTTCTGGTCTTGGTTGTGTCATTAACTAGATTACATACCCAGCTGGACCTCAATTTCCTTACTTTACAAATGAGGTAGGGCAGATGCTAATCAAAGAAATGCATATTAAAATAGTAAGGAAGCACCATTGTTCACCTTTAGCAAAAATTAGAAATGACTGTACTCCAAGCTGGTGAGATTTTAGTGAAACAGCTATGCTCCGTCCTGGAAAACAATCTGTCATTAAAATGTTCACACCTGTGACGATTAATGTTATGTGTCAACTTGGCCATGGGGTGCCAAGATATTTGGTTAAATATTATTTCTGGGTATATCTGTGAGGGTGCTTCTGGATAAGATTAACATCTGAATCAGTAGACCAAGTAAAGCAGATTGGCCTCCCCAATGTGGGTGGGCCTCATCCAATTCATTTAAGTCCTGAATAGAATAAAAGGCTGAGCTCTTTGACAGGCTCCCAGATGCCCCAGCGCCCCGTGCCCCCGCCACTGGGTCCGCAGGGCAGTCCGGTCCCTGGGATACACCGTGTGGGCAGCCTTAGCCCTGGCCTGCCAAGAAAGGCCTGGTAACCTTGGCCCGGCTCCAGGTTCGAATCTGCCTCCTCCACTGGCTGGCTCTGTGACCTTGGGCCGGGCCCCTCGCCCGAGTCCAGGTGACTGATTGGGACGAGAATGACCGTCCTCATGGACTAAGAGGTTCTGGAAGGCACCTGGAAAGCGCTGGCCTGGGCCGCCGTCAGGTGGGGGACCGCCGTGGGCGCTGGGGCAAACTGGCTGACCTTGCCATTAGCTTAGAACTCCTGGCCCGGAGGCGCCCTTCCAAGCTCGCCCTCTCCTTGAGGTCCTGTGCAGCCGTCGCCCGGCCTCCCAGTGCCTTGTGACCCTGCACGGTCCCAGGGTGGTCCAGCCATTTCTCACGACCTCGCAGTCACCCCTCTGCACAGGCCACGAACCCCATCAGACACTCCCGGGCCTTCCAGTGGGGCCGTTCCATCTGGACCCTCCTTCCTGGGCCCTTGCCCATCATTGGCAAGCCCTAGAGCACAGGGTGATACAGTCAAGAGTCTGTCTCCTGCCTGGGGACAGAAGCAGCCTCTCTGAGGAGGTGAGCTGAACCAGAGCCAATCACCGTCAGAGCAAAGGACTTTCAGCAGTGTGAGACTCAAGCAGGGGAAAGCTCAGCATGTCCCAGGAGCCAACAAAAGCAAGCCTCTCTACACTTGGATTCATCGTGTTTCAAGTACTCAGCAGCCACATGTGGCTAATGGCAACCGTATTAGACAGCAACCTATAATTTTTTACTCAGAAACATAAATATCATGCAAGAATGAAGATAGCAGAGTAGAAGGACATGTTCTCATTCCCTCTTGTGAGAACACCAGAATCACAACTAGCTACTGGACAATAATCGACAGGAGGACACTGGAACTCACCAAAAAAGATACCCCACATCCAAAGACAAAGGAGAAGCCACAATGAGACGGTAGGAGGGGCGCAATCACAATAAAACCAAATCCCATAACTGCTGGGTGGGTGACTCACAAACTGGAGAACACTTATACCACAGAAGCCCACCCACTGGAGTGAAGGTTCTGAGCCCCATATCAGGCTTCCCAACCTGGGGGTCTGGCAACGGGAGGAGGAATTCCTAGAGAATCAGTCTTTGAAGGCTACTGGGATTTGATTGCAGGACTTTGACAGGACTGGGGGAAACAGAGACTCCACTCTTGGAGGGCACACACAACCTAGTGTGCACATCGGGACAGAGAGGAAGGAGCAGTGACCCCTGGGTAGACTGAACCAGACCTACCTGCTAGTATTGGAGGGTCTCCTGCAGAGGCGGGGCGTGGCTGTGGCTCACCGTGGGGACAAGGACATTGGCAGCAGAAGTTCCGGGAAGTACACCTTGCCATGAGCCCTCCAAGAGTCTGCCATTAGCCCCACCAAAGAGCCCAGGTAGGCTCCAGTGTTGGGTCACTTCAGGCCAAACAACCAACAGGAAGGGAACCCAGCCCCACTCTCAGCAGTCAAGAAGATTAAAGTTTTACTGAGCTCTGCCCACCAGAGCAACAGTCATCTCTACCCACCACCAGTCCCTCCCATCAGGAAACTTGCACAAGCTTCTTAGATAGTCTCATCCACCAGAGGGCAGACAGCAGAAGCAAGAAGAACTACAATCCTGCAGCCTGTGGAACAAAAATCACATTCAAAGAAAGATAGACAAGATGAAAAGGCAGAGGGCTATGTACAAGATGAAGGAACAAGATAAAACTCCAGAAAAACAACTAAATGAAGTGGAGATAGGCAACCTTCCAGAAAAAGAATTCAGAATAATGATAGTGAAGATGATCCAGAACTTCAGGAAAAGAATGGAGGCAAAGATCAAGAAGATGCAAGAAATGTTTAACACAGACCTAGAAGGATTAAAGAACAAACAGAGATGAACAATACAATAACTGAAATGAAAACTACACTAGAAGGAATCAATAGAATAACTGAGGCAGAAGAATGGATAAGTGACCTGGAAGACAGAATGGTGGAATTCACTGCTGTGGAACAGAATAAAGAAAAAAGAATGAAAGGAAATGAAGACAGCCTAAGAGACCGCTGGGACAACATTAAATGCAACAACATTTAGTTATAGGGGTCTCAGAAGGTGAAGAGAGAGAGAAAGGACCAGAGAAAATATTTGAAGAGATTATAGGCAAAAACTTCCCTAACATGGGAAAGGAAATAGCCACCCAAGTCCAGGAACTGCAACGAGTTCCATACAGGATAAACCCAAGGAGAAACATGCTGAGACACATAGTAATCAAATTGGCAAAAATTAAAGACAAAGAAAAATAATTGAAAGCAGCAAGGCAAAAATGACAAATAATATACAAGGGAACTCCCATAAGGTTAACAGCTGATCTCTCAGCAGAAACTCTACAAGCTGGAAGGGAGTGGCATGATATACTTAAAGTGATGAAAGGGAAGAACCTACAACCAAGATTACTCTACCCAGCAAGGATCACATTCAGATTTGATGGAGAAATCAAAAGCTTTACAGACAAGCAAAAGCTAAGAGATTTCAGCACCACCAAAGCAGCTCTACAACAAATAGTAAAGGAACTTCTCTAAGTGGGAAACACAAGAGAAGAAAAGGACCTACAAAAACAAACTCAAAACAATTAAGAAAATGGTCATAGGAACATACATATCGATAATTACCTTAAACGTGAATGGATTAAGTGCTCCAACCAAAAGACATGGGCTTGATGAATGGAAACAAAAATAAGACCTGTATATATGCTGTCTACAAGAGAACCACTTCAGACCTGGGGACACATACAGACTGAAAGTGAGGGGATGGAAAAGGTACTCCATGCAAATGGAAATCAAAAGAAAGCTGGAGTAGCAATACTCATATCAGATAAAATAGACTTTAAAATAAAGAATGTTACAAGAGACAAGGAAGGACACTACATAATGATCAAGGGATCAATCCAAGAAGATATAACAATTATAAATATATATGTACCCAACACAGGAGCACCTCAACACATAAGGCAACTGCTAACAGCTCTAAAAGAGGAAATGACAGTAACACAATAATAGTGGGAGACTTTAACACCTCACTTACACCAATGGACAGATCATCCAAACAGAAAATTAATAAGGAAACACAAGCTTCAAATGACACAACAGACCAGATAGATTTAATTGATATTTATAGGACAATCCATCCAAAAACAGCAGATTACACTTTCTTCTCAAGGGCGCATGGAACATTCTCCAGGACAGATCACATCTTGGGTCACAAATCAAGCCTCAGTAAATTTAAGAAAACTGAAATTATATCAAGCATCTTTTCTGACCACAATGCTATGAGATGAGAAATGAATTACAGGGAAAAAATATAAAAAACACAAACACATGGAAGCTAAACAATACGTTACAAAATAACCAAGAGATCACTGAAGAAATCAAAGAGGAAATCAAAAAATACCTAGAGACAAATGACAATGAATACACGATGATCCAAAACCTATGGGATGCAGCAAAAGCAGTTCTAAGAGGGAAGTTTATAGCTATACAAGCCTACCTCAAGAAACAAGAAAAATCTCAAATAAACAATCTAACCTTACACCTAAAGGAACTAGAGAAAGAAGAACAAGCAAAACTCAAAGTTAGCAGAAGGAAATAAATCATCAAGATCAGAGCAGAAATAAATGAAATAGAAACAAAGAAAACAGTAGCAAAGATCAATAAAACTAAAAGCTGGTTCTTTGAGAAGATAAACAAAATGGATAAACCATTAGCCAGACTGATCAAGAAAAAGAGGGAGAGGACTGAAATCAAGAAAATTAGAAGTTACAACAGACACCGGAGAAATACAAAGCATCCTAAGAGACTAGTACAAGCAACTCTATGCCAATAAAGTGGACAACCTGGAAGAAATGGACAAATTCTTAGAAAGGTATAACCTTCCAAGACAGAACCAGGAAGAAATAGAAAATATGAACAGAACAATCACAAGTAATGAAATTGAAACTGTGATTAAAAATCTTCTAACAAACAAAAGTCCAGACCAGATGGCTTCACAGGTGAATTCTATCAAACATTTAGAGATGAGCTAACACCCATCCTTCTCAAACTCTTTCAAAAAATTGCAGAGGAAGGAACACTCCCAAACTCATTCTATGAGGCCACCATCACCCTGATACCAAAAGCAGACAAAGATACTACAAAAAAAGAAAATTACAGACCAATATCACTGATGAATATAGATGCAAAAATCCTCAACAAAATACTAGCAAACAGAATCCAACAACACATTAAAAGGATCATACACCACGATCAAGTGGGATTTATCCCAGGGATGCAAGGTATCTTCGATATATGCATATCAATCAATGTGATACACCATATTAACAAATTGAAGAATAAAAACCATATGATCATCTCAATAGATGCAGAAAAAGCTTTTGACAAAATTCAACACCCATTTATGATAAAAACTCTCCAGAAAGTGGGCATAGAGGGAACCTACATCAACATAATTAAGGCCATATATGACAAACCCACAGCAAACATCGTTCTCTATGGTGAAAAACGGAAAGCATTTCCTCTAAGATCAGGAACAAGACAAGGATGTCCACTCTCACCACTATTATTCAACATAGTTTTGGAAGTCCTAGCCACGGCAATCAGAGATGAAAAAGAAAAGGAATACAGCTTGGAAAAGGGGAGGGAAAACTGTCACTGTCTGCAGATGATATGATACTATACATAGAAAATCCTAAAAATGCCACCAGAAAGCTACTAGAGCTAATCAATGAATGTGGTAAATTTGCAGGATACAAAATTAGTGCACAGAAATCTCTTGCATTCCTATATACTAATGATGAAGAATCTGAAAGAGAAATTAAGGAAACACTCCCATTTACCATTGCAACAAAAAGAATTAAATACCTAGGAATACACCTACCTAGGGAGAAAAGAAACCTGTATGCAGAAAACTATAAGACACTGATGAAAGAAGTTGAAGATGATACCAACAGATGGCGAGATATACCATGTTCTTGGATTGGAAGAATCAATATTGTGAAAATGACTATACTACCCAAAGCAATCTGCAGATTCAATGCAATCCTTATCATATTACCAATGGCATTTTTTACGGAACTAGAACAAAAATATCTTAAAATTTGTATGGGGACACATAAGCCCCGAAAGCGAAAGCAGTCTTGATGGAAAAAAAAACGGAGCTGGAGGAATCAGACTCCCTGACTTCAGATTATACTACAAAGCTACAGTCATCAAGACAATATGGTACTGGTACAGAAACAGAAACATAGATCAATGGAACAAGATAGAAAGCCCAGAGATAACCCCACACACCTATGGTCGACTAATCTATGACAAAGGAGGCAAGGATATACAATGGAGGAAAGACAGTGTCTTCAATAAGTGGTGCTGGGAAAACTGGACAGCTACATGTAAAAGAATGAAATTAGAACACTCCCTAATACCATACACAAAAATAAACTCAAAGTGGATTAGAGTCCTAAATGTAAGACTGGACACTATCAAACTCTTAGAGGAAAACATAGGAACACTCTTGGACATAAATCAGAGCAAGATCTTTTTTGATCCACCTCCTAGAGTAATGGAAATAAAAACAAAAATAAACAAATGGGACCTAATGAAACTTCAAAGCTTTTGCACAGCAAAGGAAACCATAAACAAGATGAAAAGACAACCCTCAGAATGGGGGAAATTATTTGCAAATGAATTAATGGACAAAGGATTAATCTCCAAAATATATAAACAGCTCGTGCAGCTCAATATTGAAAAAACAAACAACCCAATCCAAAAATGGGCCGAAGACCTAAACAGACATTTCTCCAAAGACATACAGGTGGTCAAGAAGCACATGAAAAGCTGCTCAACATCACTAATTATTACAGAAATGCAAATCAAAACTACAATGAGGTATCACCTCACACCAGTTAGAATGGGCATCATCAGAAAATCTACAAACAACAAATGCTGGAGAGGGGGTGGAGAAAATGGTACCCTCTTGCACTGTTGGTGGGAATGTAAATTGATACAGCCACTATGGAGAACATTATGGAGGTTCCTTAAAAAACTAAAAATAGAATTACCATATGACTCAGCAATCCCAGTACTGGGCATATGCCCTGAGAAAACCATAATTCAAAAATAGTCATGTACCACAATGTTCATTGCAGCACTATTTACAATAGCCAGGTCATGGAAGCAACCTAAATGCCCGTCGACAGACAAATGGATAAAGATGTGGTACATATATACAATGGAATATTAGCCATAAAAAGGAATGAAGTTGAGTCATTTTTTGAGACGTGGATGGATCTAGAGACTGTCATACAGAGTGAAGTAAGTCAGAAAGAGAAAAACAAATATCGTCTATTAACACATGTATGTGGAACCTAGAAAAATGGTACAGATGAACCGGTTTGCAGGGCAGAAGTTGAGACACAGATGTAGAGAACAAACGTATGGACACCAATGGGGGGAAGCTGTGGGGTGTGGGAATGGTGGTGTGCTGAGTTGGGCAATTGGGATTAACATGTATACGCTGATGTGTATAAAATTGATGACTAATATGAACGTGCTGTATATAAAAATAAAAGTAAAAAAAAAAAGGCTGAGTAAGAAAAAATTCTTTCTCTCTGCTTGACAGTCTTTAAGCTGGAATATTGGTCTTCTCCTGCCTTCAGACTCAGACTGGAACCACACCATCAACTCTCCGGGGTCTCCAGCTTGCTGACTGTAGATCTTGGGACTTCTCAGCCACCATAATCACATGAGCCTTACAGTAAATCTTTTTATAGACTAATCCAACATTTGACAAAGTAATCTGATTCCTGGGAGTCTAGCCTAAGAAAATGTATAATTCAAGAGCTTTTTATGAAAGAAGCTATGTGCACAAAGTTATTAACCATAGTGTTATTTATAATAATTAAATACTGGAAACAATACACATGTTTAACAATTGGAGCATGGCTGAATAGATTATATTACATCTATTTGAAATTATGCAGCCATTAAAGGAATAATCATGAAGAGTAGCAACACAGATATCCATTTATAAAACAAAAGCAGAACATTAAATTATATAAACATTTTAGTTTTAACAAGAAAAAGTAAATAATGCAAAGAATCCATATGTTTGGGTCATGGGATTACACAAACAATTTTTCACAACTTTCCTTTACCAAGAAGACATTATAAAAACAATAAATAAAAGGTATACAATGAAAACAATGAAGGGGTTGAGTTATCAGTGGTTCTTAACTGGGATAGACTTCAGAATTTTAAAATACTTATACCTGGGTCCTACCTTGCGAAAATTCTGAAATGGGATAGGGCACCTATGTATTTAAAAATACGCAGAAACACTCTAACCTCATCCTCACCCCCAAATATGCAGGTGATTATTTTTTTTATTGAAGTATATTTGATTTATAATATTGTGTTAATTTGTGCTGTACAGCAAAGTAACTCAGCTATACACATATATACATTCTTTTTTATATTATTTTCCATTATGGTTTATCCCAGGATACTGAATATAGTTCCCTGTGCTATACAATAGGACCTTGTTGTTTATCAATTCTATACGTAATAGTTTGCATCTACTAACCCCAAACTCGCAGTCCATCCCTCCCCTTCTCGCCCATCCCCTTGGCAACCACAAGTCTGTTCTCTATATCTGTGATTCTGTTTCTGTTTCATAGATAGGTTCATTTGTGCCATATTTTAGATTCCACATATAAGAGATATCATATGGTATTTGTCTTTCTCTTTCTGACTTACTTCACTTAGTATGATACTCTCTAGTTGCATCCATGTTGCTACAAATGGCATTATTTCCCTCTTCTTTATGTCTGAGTAGTATTCCATTGTATATATGTACTACATCTTCTTTATCCATTCATCTGTTGATGGACATTTAGGTTGTTTCCATGTCTTGGCTATTGTGAATAATGCTGCTATGAACATAGGGGTGCATGTATCTTTTTGAATTATAGTTTTGTCTGGATATATGCCCAGGGAGTGGGATTGCTGGATCATATGGTAATTCTATTTTTAGTTTTCTGAGGAATCTCCATACTGTTTTCCATAGTGGCTGCACCAACTTACATTCCCACCAACAGTGTAGGAGGGTTCCCTTTTCTCCACACCTTCTCCAGCATTTGTTATTTGTAGACTTGCTAAAGAACCACCTTAGCAAGCACCACTCCCTAAAGAAACTGTCTTTTTCTCATTTTATATTCTTGCCTCCTTTATCAAAGATTAATTGACCGTAGGTGTGTGGGTTTATTACTGGGGTCTCTCTTCTGTCCCATTGATCCATATGTCTGTTTTTGTGCCAGTACCACACTGTTTTGATTACTGTAGCTTTGTAGTATTGTTTGAAGTCTGGGAGGGTTATGTCTCCTCTTTTGTTCTTTTTTTATTTTTAAATTTATATATATATATATTTATTTATCTATTTATGGCTGTGCTGGGTCTTCATTGCTGCGTGAGGGCTTTTCTCTAGTTGCGGCGAGGGGGGGGCTACTCTTCGTTGCAGTGCGTAGGCTTCTCATTGCAGTGGCTTCTCTCATTGTGGAGCACAGGCTCTAGGAGCATGAGCTTCAGTAGTTGTGTCATGCAGGCTCAGTAGTTGTGGCTCATGGGCTCTAGAGCGCAGGCTCAGTAGTTGTGACACATGGGCTTAGTTGCTCTGTGGCACGTGGGATATTCCTGGACTAGGGCTCAAACCTGTGTTCCCTGCATTGGCAGGTGGATTCTTAACCACTGCACCACAGGGAAGCCTCCTCCTTTGTTCTTTTTCCTTAGGATTGCTTTGGCAATTCAGGGTCTTTATGGTTCCATATAAATTTTAGGATTATTTGTTTTAGTTCTGTGAAAAATGTCATGGGTAATTTGATAGGGATCACATTAAAGCTGTAGATTGCTTTGGGTAGTATTGCCATTTTAACAATATTAATTCTTCCAGGCCAAGAGCATGGGATATCTTTCATTTCTTTGAATCATCTTTAATTTCCTTTATTAATGTTTTATAGTTCTCAGCATATCAGTCTTTCACCTCCTTGGTCGGGTTTATTCCTAAGTATTTTATTTTATTTTTTTGATGTGATTTTAAAACATACTGTGTTTTTACATTCCCTTTCTGATATTTCATTGCTCGTGTAAAGAAATGCAACCAATTTCTGTATGTTAGTCTTGTATCCTGCTACCTTGCTGAATTCATTGATCAGTTCCAGTAGGTTTTGTGTGGAGTCTTTAGGGTTTTCTATATATGGTATCATGTCATCTGCATATGATGACAATTTTACCTCTTCCCTTCCAATTTGGATACCTTTTATTTCTTTTCTGATTGCTTTGGCTATGACTTCCAATACTATGTTGAATAGAAGTGTTGAGAGTGGGCATCCTTGTCTTGTTCCAGATTTTCACGGTAAGTCTTTCAGTTTTTCACTGTTGAGTATTATATTGGCTGTGGGTTTGTCATAAATAGCTTTTACTATGTTGAGATATGTTCCTTCTATACCCGTTTTGGTAAGAGTTTTTATCATGAATGAATGTTGAATTTTGTCAGATGCTTCTTCTGTATGTATTGAGATGATTATGTGGTTTTTGTCTTTTCTTTCGTTGATGTGGTGTATCACACTGATTTGCATATGTTGAACCAACCTTGTGAACTTGGGATGAATCCCACTTGGTTGTGGTGTATGAACTTTTTTACGTGTTGCTGGATTCAGTTTGATAAATTTTTTTGAGAATTTTTGCATCTATCTTCATCAAAGATATTGGCCTGTAATTTTCTTTTTTGGTGGTATCTTTGTCTGGTTTTGATATCAGGATGATGGTGGCTTCATAGCATGTCTTTGGGAGTGTTCCCTCCTCTTCAATCTTTTGGAAGAGTTTGAGAAGGATTGGTAAAAGTTCTTCTTTGTATGTTTGGTAGAATTCACCTGAATACACAGGTGATTCTGATGCATACTGGTAGGCAAATTCTCAGCATAAAGTTCCACAAAGCTATGGAGAATAAGGGATATATTCCCACAATGAGCTCAGTATTGCTTACGAGGCATCTTGGACCATGGGGAAAAGACTGGCCTTAGTGTATACCTGGGCTGCTGCAGTCACTGTTAGTAGTGTTTGTGGCTTGTCAGCAATCTGATGCATAACCCTTTGAGCAGGATTGCTCCACAAGGCGGAAGGCCTCCAGGAACTCATTGATGTCAATGTGGCCATCCTTGTTGAAGTCAATGCTCCGGGCAAGGTCACAGATGCAGTCGTCTGTGACATCAATATTCATATGAGAGCTGAACAGCTTCCAAGTCTGCCTGAACTCGTCCAGTGAAATGAACCCTTACCAGAGAAAGCAAGTCACTTTAGTGAGTCAGTCTAGTTTTCACTGCTCATTTCCTCTGACATTCTTGCAAGGACATCTGCTTCCTACTGTTAAACAAAGACACCCAAGGCCTAGTATCCACTTTAAACTCCCAAGAGGATAGCACTGAACCACTTAATCAATGGTTCCGAGCGGGAAGCAATAGTGTTCCTCTCCTTATAGGGACATTTAGAAATGTTTTGAGACATTTTTGATTGTCATGACTGGGGTGGGGGTAGGGTGTTACTGCATCTAGTAGGTAAAGGCCCGGGATGTTACTGAACACCCTAAAATGTACAGGATGGGCACCAAAACAAAGAATTACTCAAGCCAAGATGTAAGTAATGCCACTGCTGAGAAACCCTGCATTAAATCATCCTAAACATATGCTAATTTAATCTGCTTGTAAAAAGGCTTTAGACCTATACATCTATGGTCAGTTGACTTTTTTCTTTTTTTGGAGGGCTGCACCACGTTGCTTGTGGGAACTTAGTTCCCTAGCCAGGGATCAAACCCATGCCCTCCTCAGTGAAAGCATGGAGTTCTAACCATTGGACCACCAGGGAATTCCCTCAGTTGATTTTTTACAAGGGTTCCAAGACCATTCAACAGGTGAAGGATAATTTTTTCAACAGATGGTAGGGGACAACTGGATATCCACATGCAAAAAATGAAGCTAGACCCCTACGTTGCACTGCAAACAAAAATTAACTCAAAATGGATCAAAGACCCAACTGTAAGAGCTAAAACTGTAAAACTCTTGGATGAATACATAGGTGTAAATCCTTATGACCTTCAGTTACTAGTTTTCTTAGATATGATGCCAAAAACACAAAAAACAAAAGAAAAAATAAATTGGACTTTTTTTAAATGAAAAACTTTTGTGCTTCAGAAAACACTACCAAAAAAGTGAAGAGATAACCCATAAAATCAGAGAAAATATTTGCAAATCATATATCTGATAATGGCCTAATATCCAGAATACACAAAGAACTCTTACAACTCAACAATAAAAAGAAAACCCGATTAAAAGATGGGCAAAGGATTTGAATAGACATTTCTCCAAAGGAGATATACAGATTTCCAATAAGCACATGAAAAGATGCTCAATATTATTAGTTACTAAGGAAATTCAAATCAAAACCATAATGAGATATTTCACACCCAGTAGGATGGCTATAAAAAAATTTTTTTTAATGGAAGATAACAAGTGTTGGTGAGAATGTGGAGAAATTGGAACCCTCTTACAATGTCAGTAGGAGTATAAAATGGTATAGCCACTGTGAAAAAACAGTTTGACAGTTCCCCAAAAAGTGAAACATCTTTTTACCATATGGTCCAGCAATTGCATTCCTGGGAATACATCCAAGAGAACTGAAAACATATGTTCACACACAAAGTTGTATATGAATGTTCATAACAACATTATTCATAACAGCCAAAAAGTGGAAACAATCCAAATGTCTATCAACTGATGAATGGATAAACAAAATGTGATATATCCATACAATGGAATATTATCCAGCTATAAAAAGAAATAAACTGATACATGCTACAACATGGGTGAACCTTGAAAACATGCTAAATGAAAGAAGCCAGACACCAAAGGCCATGTATCATACACGTCTATTTATACGAAATGTCCATAATAGGCAAATTCATAGAGACAGAAAGCAGATTAATGGTTGCCAGGGAACTGGTGGAGAAGGAACAGGGGATGGGGAGTGACTGCTAATCGGTATAGGTTTCTTTTTAGTGTGACGAAAACGTTCCAAAATTAGATAGCGATAATAGTTACACAAGCTTGTGAATACACTAAAAAGGCATGGAACTGCACGCTTTAAATGGGTAAATTATATGGTATGTGAATTGTATCTCAAAAAAAGTAATAATAATTGAAAAGGCCTTTGGAACAATGAGGAAACAGGGTGAGGGTATACAGGACCTCCCTGGACATTTTTTTGCAACTCCTTGTGAATCTATAAGTATTTAAAAATTTAAAATTTTGAAAAATAATACTTTGCGAGTAAGACTGCAAAAGCCTTTCTGTTCTAGACACTCTTCATTCCTTTGTGGCTACTTTGATAGAAGGGATAAGGGATATCACAACTATTAAAATTCTTCCTATAAGTTTTCATTCTTCTCTGCCCAACCCCTCTTCTGTAGGGACAGCTCGTGTTGCTCAAATACTACCCTAGTTTCTGCCCATTTATAAGCAAGGCCACTAATTTTGCTCCAAAAGTGCTTGAGTAGAAAGGTAAATAGTCAGGGAGGAGACTAAAAGGTGGGAGGTAAAATAGCTGCTGTGTCAGAAGTGGCAGGATAGTGAGCGCCTTTACCTGAATGATCACTGTCTATGATCCTAAAAATGGTCTCCAGGTTGGATCGGTTTCGATACAGTGCTTCCAGCAAACTTGATTGTATATTCTGCAAGAAAAAACTCATTTTCCTTTTATCTTTTACGTTTAGGCTTCTCCTAATAGATAATTAACACACAAGCAACCCTGACAATAAGACTCTTGAAAGAACCTGAAGATGTTTTATGATCTCTCCACTCCAGCCCCCTTCAGCCTACTAAATAATCTGATGGTTTAAGAAGTACCTAGCCCATGATGAAAATGTTCTAAAATTGACCATGGTGATGGTTGCACATATCGGCAAATATACTAAAACCCACTGAACTCTACACTTTAAATGGGTGAACTGCATGATATAGGAATTATATTGCAATAAAGCTTTTTTTTTAAAAAAAAAGTACATAGCCCAAGGCCTCACATACATTACACATAAGCATTTACCAAACAAATACCTTTTTAAATAGGGGAAGCAGCATCATGTCAAGGAAATCAGTCAGACCTGGGTTTGAGTTCTAGTTCGATAACTCAGAAACTCTATTATCCTACGGAGGTTATCTAACCCTTGTGACCAGTGTTCTCTTGGGTATGTTGGTGCTGATTATACCTACCTCTTGGAGGTGGTTTTGAGGATAAACTGAGGCAATATGTGTAGGTCACTTAACACAAAGTCTGACACATAGAAACTCAACAAATAGTTGTTTCCATTCATCTTTCCTTTGGGGTTCTCAATATTTGGTTGTTTATAATTCAAAGTTCTCCGTAAGGGGCTTCACGGTCCATAGTATGCCTTCATCCACCATTTTCACACCCTTACCTCATGGCTGAATTGTTCTTTGGCCAAGTTTTTCAGCCAGGACTTGTACTCCAGCTTGTTATCTGTCAAGCTGCTCACTAGCTGTGGCCTCAGCATCCGCCATGGCAGTCCTAGATGCAACACAGACTCCACGGCTGCTGCCCAGTCACTCAGGGTGATTAGACCTATAGGAATAGAGCTAACTTGTTGACTCATCACCTACAAATCTTCTATCCTGACATTCTTTTTACTATCAGTTAGATAACAGAAATAATGAGTACTGTCTGTCACTACTTTTGTTGGTTATGGTAGAGTTGGCTGGAAAGTAGGGTTGCCAGATAAAATACAGGATGCCCAGTAGATCTGATTTTCAGACAGATTATAAGTATGTCCCAAATATTGCATGGGACATACTTATATTTAAAAAACTATTTGTTGTCTATAATTCAAATGTAATCAGGCATTCTGTTTTTATTTGCCAAGTCTATTTGGCAATACTACTGGAAGTCACACAAGACTCTTGTAAATAATATCATAAAACACTATATATACACACACACACACACACACAATACACAGACACACACATGTATACATAGCATTGGTTATTTCTATGTGTACGAAAAGATACTGCTATGATTTTATGACTGTTACTGCTATTTTTTAATAGGGCTACATGTAGTCAATGTCCATCAGACATTCCACTGAGTTGAGAAAAGACAAAATTTCCAGCTTGGATAATAGAACAAGGAACAGACAAGCACACACTTAACAGTGAGAAACCAAATCTTTGATCTTTTGTTAGTCTTGGACCCACTCTGGTAACCTGTCCCCCTGTTTCTTTTTGCTTAGTTCTGGCCTTGTCACCCTTGCCTTGACTCCATTTCTTTTCACCAGCTTTGTTTGTATTTAGCTAAGTTCACGTTCTGCTAAAAGCTTAGAATTTATGAATTTAGGAAAGATAACTAGGATGTTAAGTTGAATAAGGGAGGATGTATTCAGAAAGGTCTTCTGGTCATTTAAACAAATATTTATTTGCTAATTACCTGAAACAGAGGGTTTTTTGGCCAGCTGCCCTCCTCTATGAATATTTTACTTGATTAGTCTTACCAGTTTTATCTTTATCATGCTTCTTAAATTCAACAAGAAGATCTGAGGAATGGGCAAATAACTTTTCACGTAGGGCTCTCAGAGCCGACTCCCCAACTCTGCTAATCCTGGGACAGGAGATGAAAAGGAACATTTTAAAACGTTAGTATAGAATAAATAGTCTTGGATTTTTACTAAGTTTCTCCTCTCTCTTTCTTAGTGTCTCAACTTTCAAAGAGCTCATCTCTTTTTTCTCCCCAGTGCTCTCCTGCTTTGCCCTGCTGTGCACAGATAGGATCTATCTGGGGAATGCTGTTGTCCTTCCCAGTGTAGGACAGTGGTTAGAGCAGAAGTTCTAGAGAAGCACCACCTTTGTGGTAAAGTTATCTAATTATACTCTACCTCATTTTCTCCATCTGCAAAATAGTGACAAAAATGGTACCTAACTCACAGGATTATTGTGAAGATTAAATAAGTAAATTCATGTAAAGCACTTAGAAGAAAGCCCGGCACATAGAAAGCACTCATCAAATGGTATCTGTTATCATAATCATATGCTTTCCTCGTAATTTATTATTACATTAAACAGTCACAAGGCAGGATTTATGAATAACAAAATATCACTAAGTTAGTTTTCTTATGTTTATTGGGTCAACAGTAATGCTGGGCATGGTACTTGGCCTAAAATGTGTTCAATAAATATCTGTAGTTGAATAAACAAGAATATAAAAGAGATAAAAGGTAAATATATACTTTGTCCTATGTCGTTGAGGAAGCAGCCATTCTATAAATGATGACCAGATAACCTATCTTATCAAGTGCTAAAAGTAAAAAAAGGCCAAAACACAAACCAAAAAACCCCATTTTAATCATGTTTGATGAAAGTCTTCCTTGAAATTTAAGGTACTTAGCATAATGGTCTCCATTCCTTAGAAAAGTATGAGCTGCCTAAAATTCATCTCAGATTTCATGGGTATGTGAGCGTATGTACTTTTTCTGGTGAGTTTGTTGTCTTCTCAGAGGCTAACAGAAGTATAGGACCCCCTAAAAGTTTAAGAACCACTGGTTTGAAAAGCATTTAAACTATTTCTGGTAAACTGTGCTCATTGATGGTTACCATGCAGGGATGGAGTATAGCAATGGCCTTGAGAGCTGCCTGGATGCACAAGGCTCTCTGTCCCTACATCAAGCAGCGCATATTGAGCTCTGCATGGATCATCTGATTAATCCTCCAACACCCACTGAGGTAGGTAAAACTATTATGCCTATTCCAGTGTAAGTAGACCTTGGGCTAAGTAGCCCAAGGTCCCTTAGCTAGTAAGGGGTAGGGCCAGAAATCAATCTTGACAAGTGGACTCCAGGCTGGCTAAACTATTATTATGAGACGTGGGTTTAAACCAAAAATAAATGGATTCTGAATGAGGGTTCCTCTAGGAAAAACACATGATCTTGAGTTGGTGGACACTGAGACATCCATTATGGTTGTCAGAGACATTTTTCTCTTTACTTCTTAGCTCTCCGTTGTGGTCCAAATAGTTGGA
This sequence comes from Kogia breviceps, assembly GCF_026419965.1. Lineage (NCBI taxonomy): Eukaryota > Metazoa > Chordata > Mammalia > Artiodactyla > Physeteridae > Kogia > Kogia breviceps. The sequence goes on from NC_081315.1 coordinate 57,237,601, forward strand.
ATTGTTAGACAAGTGACTTCTGCATAAATTAGGGGATGTTGTACTTGCTTTAATGCAATCAGTGAATATTTTTTAAAAGTGAGTGTTCTTTAATTACGGTATTAAAACATGTTGTTTATAGGGTTCCCCACAGTGATTCCTTTTGCGGTGGGAACATCTAAATCACATGGAATCATGGTATTCCAGGTTCCTGGGCCCCACCCCTGGAGATTCTAATTTGGGAGGGGTGGGATGAGGCTCCAATAAATGATTTTTTATAAAGCTCCAGAGATGATTCTGTAGCATAGTAGGTTTTACTATCATTTGGTGAGCTTAAATTTTCACATAATACTTCTTTTTGAGTGATGCTGGCTCTGACTGTGTAAAACTTGAGTGTTTAGTAACTCTTCAGTATTTAATAACTCGAGTGATTTAAAATAATGCACTTTTATAGCACTCACACAAGGCAGATATTAAATATTCCTGTATTCTTTTCCCACTAGATTTATGCTGACTTTAAAAAAAATTACATTATTTCACTTTTTAAAAAATTTTATTTATTTTTGTCTGTGTTGGGTCTTTGTTGCTGCGCACGGACTTTCTCTAGTTGCAGCGAGTGGGGGCCGCTCTTCGTTGCGGTGAGCGGGCTTCTCACTGCGGTGGCTTCTCTTGTTGTGGAGCACGGGCTCTAGGCGCACAGGCTTCAGTAGTTGTGGTGCGTGGGCTCAGTAGTTGTGGCGCACGGGCTTAGTTGCTCCGCGGCATGTGGGATCTTCCCAGACCAGGAATTGAACCCATGTCCTCTGCATTGGCAGGCGGATTCTTAACCAGTGTGCTGCCAGGGAAGTCCCTATGCTGACTTTGTTTTGATTTCTAATTTAGTTTGGCTGATAATTAAAGAAGCTTGTTCAGCAGCACTGCAACTGTATCTTTCAGCAGCTTATATACTCCGGGGCCAGCTTCTCAGTGGGCAACAGCACTGTAGAGTTGTTAAGTATGTGGGTTCTGAAATAAGACTGTCTGGGTCAAGGCTTACTTTCACCACTTACTAGCTGTGTGACCAATGGCCACTGATTTAACCTCTCTGTTCCTTAATGATCTCATCTATAAAACTGAAATTAGTAATGCTGTGTATTTCATAAGCTCATCGTGAAACAATATATAAATTCTTTACAATAACACTTAGTGTATAGTAAGCTCTCAACTAAGATTAGAACTCAGAATCATCTCAACAGAAACCATTTAAGTAATATTATATGCTCTCTTCCCAGGAAGAAAGGAGCATTGTTAACAAATGGGTGCACTGAAATCCATCTGCTAAATCCCCAGATAGTGAAAGAACCTTTGTCTGTGGTTTACCAGTTAACACAAACACTTTAAGGATGAAAGAAAAAGGAAGAGTGACCCTAGAAAGATTTAGTGGCCTGGTATATGGATTTCACCCAAGACATATGCACGGGGAATAATTTCTGCAGGAAGCAAATTTGTCCCTTCCATTAATGATGGGTAGGTGGAGATTTTAGAGTGTATGGAGGAGAAAGAAGAGGCCCTGTTTTAATGTCTATTCTAGGTCCTACTGCTGACACAGCTAAATTTTGAACTCTGACTTAGAATTTGGATAAATGTAATGACATTTGCACTTCAAAGTTTCCACAAACACTATAATTCTGTCTTTCTGAAAATCATTCATTGAAAAGTCTTGCCTTTGCCTCATGGTAAGCGTGTGGGTTGCCTTGTTAGCTTGAAACTGCACAATGTGTGGGGTCAAGGCCGGCCCTAGTTTGACATAGGCTCCTCTGTTACTGCCAACTTCGTAGTAGTTGGAGGCAGAAAAGATGGTTAACACCTAAATGAAAAAACAGGAAAGAGACGGGCATTCAGGTTCACTGAAGAACTCTTCACCCTCAACCCTACAGGGCCCAACCCAATTTCAAGGGTGGCTGTTCCTTCTTGATCTCGTCTATGTTTTTTTTTGTTTCATTTTGGGTTTTTTAAAAAAATCATTAATGCTAGTAGGGCAGGAGTTATGACTCAAGTAATAAAAACATGAATTCTGATAGGACATCCACAACATGTTTTCTTCACATTTTTATCCCAATCAAAAATAGCAGGGGTCATAGAAAACACTTCATTTGGTTCGACTCAGAGGCAAGCTAGGTCTGATTAACTGGGATGGCCATTACAACTAGCAGGCAGATCAGTTATTCAAGGTGGTGTGAAGCCTCAGAGCAGAGTTTCCTTTGGAGTGTTGGGCCTCCTGAGATGTTCTGTGAAAAAAATTTCCATTGTCAAGACAATGGGAAATGCTAGACGCTGTATCTCTTCTTGGAGATTTACAATGAATACAGGAAATTAAAGGCTCTCAGAAGTCCTCCAATAAAGAAACTTACACAACTGTTTAACATTCCTGTTAAACATTTCTTACATTAGTTGATGTCAAACTTTTTTCCTCAGCATGGAAACCTGTATTTCTCCTGTAGAGTTGGTATTTCTGGGCACTAGGCTAAGCAAACATTGTAGAATTTGGAGATGCCCAAATATTTAGACAGGATGTTAATTAGGGTCCTTAGGAGACAAACAATCCTGAATGCCTGCCTGGGGCTCAGTGCAGAGATCCTGTTACCCTATAGTGTAGTTTGAGTCCTGTGACAGTAAGCAATGTGACAAAGAATAGAGATGTGGCTGGGAAAACACTGGGCCATATTTCCATCCATGAAATGGGACCATATCTGACCCTCACATTCCCTCTCAGGGTATTGGTAAGTGGTGGCCTCAATCAAATTTGGGGTTTTAAAGAGACTACAAAAGTCAAGGATAAATGACTCTAAAGGGGACCTAGTTGCTTTGGGCAAGTGGATAGCAAGTGAATAACAACTACAGGGCACAGGTGAGAGCCCTAGCTCATCCAAGCTCTGGAAGGGCAATATGGACCGGACCACTCTTGCATAGCGCAAGAGGCCTGCCCACCTTGCGGCTGTGGCAGAATTCATAGCCCTCGGGTTTGCACTCGTGCGAGCGGATCAGGAATTGCAGATTGTATTTCTGTAGCAACCGTTCTGTCACGTTAGGCCCAAAATAACAGCCACCTCCTCGAATGGTGTTGGCCTTGCAGCCCTCCTGAGCCATGGGGTCACTCCACAGTATATCCACCACCTAGAGAGAAAAGGCGTATTTTGCAAAAGGAGAGAGTTGCATTTTAAAGTTTCAATTCTAAGTCGGTGTTGAGGTCCAGATCGATAACTCAGGGAGAATGTAACCCAGACTCACCGTCTCTCTCTTGGAGGTTTGTAGCCTAAGAGTCACCTGCGATTCCTCCTCTTTCTCACCACCCTCCATCCAGTCCATCAGCAAGTTCTGCTAATTTTACCTCTTAAGTAATTCTGAATTCTCTCCTTTTCTTTACTGAATGAGGCATAAGAAGCTGCCATTTTTCGTAGGTCAAAAATGGTTGAACACCATTGAGTTCAGGTAGCCCTATTAGCACGACTGCACAAGATCACCGACAGCAGAATCTCCCACCTGGATTACAGGTCTCCCCGCCGAAGTCTTGGCCTGGGGAAGTAGCCCCCCATTTGGCTGCCAGAGTCATCTATTTCGGCAAGCACTGTGCGTGCCTACTCAACTTCCATTCTCCTCCTTCCGAGCTAACAGACCTCTTCCTGGGGTATTTGGCATGGCAATGTGCCTGGTTAAATACTTGCTTTCGCACTCTCCCTTGCAGCTAGGGGTGGCCATGGGATGCAGTTCTGAAGATTTTGGAAAAGCCTTTAGTTGCCTGAAAACGGAAGACAGAAGCGGCCAATGTAGCCCTTCTGGCCTCGAGCCACAGCAGCCAACTGATAGATGTCAGATATATATAAAATAGCATCCAATAAATTGTGGCTGACCTTCTTAGCCCAGTGATGCTAGCTCACTAAACCAAGTTAACTCAGACAATACAGCCCACCTGCTATGTCTTCCCATCCTTTATAAAACTCCAAAGTATGAGTCATTAGGCAAATACCAATATCCTTCTGGGGTGTTCTAACCCCAGGGAGGGAGAGAAAGAGGGGCGAAAAAAACCCCACTCTGAATTTACATGGAAGGAGGAGATCTGTTCGGTTTTTCTGAAATCCTTGCTCCTTCCCGAAGGCAGCCAAACTGCAGAGAGCAGCGCCGGCCACACCCACCTGCCTCCACTCCTCCTGAGTGGGTTCCGGCCGCCCCTCAGCTTCCGAGTCCGCTTCGGATGCCAAGGGCAAGGGCTCCTCCTCCTTGATCCCTGGGAAGCCCGCTTGCTGCTGACACCTCTCCAGCTCCAGGTCCATGGAGTGCCGCGCCCAATGGGAGAGCTCCTTGGGGTCCAGGAGGACCGTGCAGGGGACGCTGGAGGAGCGCCCGGCTCTGTGGGTGCTGGGGCGGAGGGGCGAGGCGGGGAGAGAGTGGCTTTGGGGGAGAAACCACGGGGAGGGTCTCCCGGCAGAGCTCGTCTGGTTGGCTTTTCCCTTCTCCTCCGCCTGTTTCTCACGCTCCTTTCTCGTTTTGCACCTCATGGTGGAAACAATCTAAAAATGTCCAGAAAAAGGTAACAGATGCTTCAGTGAAACGGTTGGTCCTTTTGGAGCAGCACTTCGGCATCAAGTCAATGCTCCCCACGTTGGGCTCCACGGATGGTCCCGGCAGTGACAAGGTCAGCAGAGAACTAGGAGTAAGCCTTTAGAAGCTTTTATAGCAATTTGATATTGCTGTCATCCAAGCACGTGATCAGTGGGCTTATATTTTTTGTTTGTATTTCATTTTTCTAGTCATTCCCATTTATTGTATTTTACAAAAGTATTGATCTGTGACAAATTAGAAATTTATGAAACCTGGTCCTCCACCACAGATAATTGGAAAATGCTAACCTAGGTCATTGTTTCTAGGAACCTAGCAATTTTTAGACAAGGATGGGAAAGGTTATCTCTCAAGAAGGACAGCCCTTATTGACTTTCCTGTTGTTCCACAGACGCAAAAACAAAGGAGAAGAAATGCAACCTATGGCTGAGAAATGTTGGAATGGGGAAAACTTGATGCTTACTGTGGGAGAGACAGCACTTACTGGCAGTTTACAGGAAGTGCTATCTTGTCTGCTGAGGAAGGACAGGGGAGGGGAAGGGAGGACCTCTTTTCAGCCTGGACTTAATAGGGAAGATATTCTTCTTGCCAAAGGGACTGAGTGTGGTCCCTCTCACTGCCTCAGAGTCATTATGGTACTGGGACCAAGCCAACAATGTAGAGGACACAAGCAGGAAGAATTCTGATCATGAGAAAGAGAGGGCTCAGGCCACAGAGCAGAGCTGGGGCATCCAGCCAAAGGGAGAGAGCAGCCATTCCCGGGATGCCTGAGTGCCACGGTGAAGACTGAGGGCCACAATGTTCCACAAGGACATCAAGATAAAGGTCTGGTTCACAAGGGGAATTCTGTGCAAGTGTGTAATCAAGGAGCAAGAACTTTCTGCAAATAGGTCTAAGGGCTGATGCACAAGAAAGCCACGTCCTGGTGTAGACTGACTGTGTGCGGGAACAAAGATGGACACTCAGAGTGGCTTGGCGGTAACTGACTGACGTTTGAAGAGGGATCCAGATGGAAGAGAACAGAACAGAGGTTCTTCTCTAACATTGGACAAGTGCTAATTACTTCCTAGGCAGTGCCAGCCCTGGGCATAGAGAGGGAAAGTCCACAAAATGTGAGTGGACTCATTACCACCTCCTTCTCTCCTCAACTGTCTTCTTGCCAACTCACAGCCGAGGGCCAGTCCATCAGTCCCGCCCTTACAATCCTCAGGTAACTTTATAAGGATGTTATCTGCTTCAAGAGGCATCCCAAGGACTTCCCTGGTGGTGCAGTGGTGAAGAATCCGCTTGCCAATGCGGGGGACACGGGTTCAATCCCTGGCCCAGGAAGATCCCACATGCCGCGGAGCAACTAAGCCTGTGTGCCACAACTACTGAGCCTGCGCTCTAGAGCCCGCGTGCCACAACTACTGAAGCCTGTATGCCTAGAGCCCGTGCTCCGCAACAAGACAATGAGAAGACTGTGCACCACAACGAAAAGTAGCCCCCGCTCGCCGCAACTAGAGAAAGTTCCTGCACAGCAATGAAGACCCAACGCAGCCAAAAATAAATAAATAAAATAAATAAATTTATTTTTAAAAGAGGCACCCCTAACTTTTATTCTTAAGGGGAATAATAATTTTAATATGTATTGAGCCTTTTCCAAATAGGTGCTATCCTTGCCCCTTTATAGGAATTCACTGATTAGGCCTCACACCCCTATGAGATGTCATCTTCATAGTTTTGCATGAATTCATTGATTAGCCCTCACCTCCCTATGAGACAGCATCCTTACTTATAGTACAGGTAAGAAAATTGAGGCACAGAGATACTAAGACTGCACCAGGACTGAATCCATATATCTGACTCCAGAGCCCCTGCTTCTCCAATTTTCTGAAACTGTGGGTAATCATTAGTTAAATCCATTCCATTTATAACCTGCCTTCACTAATCAAGGTTGTTTTAATTGTTGTTACAGAAGACTTGAATGTCCTCCAAGCAGTACACAGCCTAAATAAGATGCTTGCCTGAGTTGTTTTCCGGGAACTTGGAATCAGCTGCGTCTAGTTCGAGCTGAGTTGATTAAGACTGGAGGGGACCACTGACCCTTCAACTAGGCATGTACTAAGGTACTATTAGTGCCCTTTTGAAGGTGGAGAGGCCTGTGTAGCCTGGTTACACCTGCTCAGAACCATGATTACTGCACCTTTTTCTAAGCACCTTTCCCCACACTCCTTACACCTCAGATGCCCTGCTGCTTTCTCCTATAAATACACTGAGCACCTTGCCTTCAGGGAGGCAGATTTGAGATTTGTTCTCCCTCTCCTCACTTGGCTGCCTTGTCAATAAACCCTCTCTTTGCTGTAAACCTCAGTGTCTCAGCATTTTGGCTGCTATGCTAGGGCAAAAGGAACCTAGTTTGGTAACAAATATGGCAAACCAGCCAGGAGGTAAGTCCAGATGGACCTTTTGGCTGTGGTTGGTTGGCCCCTTGTCAGTATTGAGAGCCTGTGGGTGAGTCCAAGCAGCTCCCTTGCCTGTTTTTTCCAGGGGCCATCCTCTGGATTTCCCTGGTGAGATGCTGCTGACCTTCAGTGCTTAGTTCTGCAGCAAGGAGACAGTTTTGGGGATCTGGGGTTGGAAGACGTCTTTGGGTGAGTAACCTTGTTAAAGAAATGTGCCTGTGCCTAGATTGTTTGGCAATTCTGACCTCCATACCTGGGTTAAAGGCCCGGGGCTCTGGTTTTTGGTTTCATTTTGGTCTTGTTTTGTCCATGTCCACCTATGGCTGATTGTCTTCAGTTGCTAAAGATTGGCAATTGGGGATTCAACTTCTTTGTGACTATAGCAAGGACCCTTGGAAAAATTTCACTGCTGTGACCACCTGGAAGCAAAGCCTCTTCAAAAGGGGAAATATTAATTCAGTTCCCCCTTGCAGCCCTCTAGGCAGCATTCTCCAAAATTGGGAGACTTTCAGTTATAAATTCATGGGAAAGGTTTTTTTGTTTATATGGGTTTTTTTTTTTTTTTTTTTGGTAACACTGCATGGCCACAATATCCTTAAGACCCTGGAGCAAAACGGTCTGAGTGGATCCTTGAATTACAATTTTGCAACTAGATTTTGTAAATGGGAAGAAAAATAAGATGAAATAATTTATGTATAGTCTTTTATGTTATTGTATCAGAATTCTGATGTGTTATTGTAAGATTATGGTCCAACAGGAAGGGAAGGCAAAGAAACCTGTTTTGCTTGATTCTAATGACAAGGAAGATGACTTGCTATTAGTTCAGTCAAACGCTGCTTCGACTGTTCCTCCTCCACCCTTATATGATGGTGTTGCTGCTCTTTCATTGCCAGCGCCTGAGTCACAGCCTCAGGTTCGTCCCCACCCCCGTTAGATCCAGAATAGGAACGGTCTTCCCCTCTCATACTGCATACTGATCAGGGTACTTGGTTTGGCCAGGGAGCTCCCCAAGCTCAGGTGGGGCAGTATCTGTTAAGGTAAGTCCCCAGTGTGGGTGTGAATGCTGAGACCAGGCAGCCAATGGGACTGATCTGGGTCCACTCCCCCTTTTCAGCTTTAGATGTATTTAATCAGAAGAATATGCCAACTTTAGAGAGATGACCCAAAGGGAATGGAAAATCTTTTTTCATCGATTTTTGCAACTCACAGCCCAACCTGGGCAGATGTTCAAAATGTGTTAAATACCTTCCTCATTTCAGAAGAACTGGACAAGTAGAATGGTGCTGGATAAAGCTAGGGAGGAGGCATATTGGCTTCGTACTGAGACCCCTGGCAACCGGATATGGGCTGCAGCAAGCGTAGCTGTACCAACAGTGGATCCTAATTGGGATGTGAATGCTGGGAGATAGGCCAAAACTTGAACGTTACTGAGATTTCAATCTTGCAGACTGAAATGAAGATTTCATTCTTCATTGCGAAGAGGGGTACCAAAACAACTTTTATTAGCCAGAGCGCCCCCAATATACAGAAGAAACTGCAAAAGGTGGAAGGGGCTTTAGGGATGCCTATGTCTCAACTTGTTGAAATTGCCTTTTTTAAATGGCAGAGACCAGGTTCGGGAGAAAAGGGAACAACAGAGAAGGAAACGAGAGGCCATTCTGCTGGCGGCTGCCTTAACACAGGAAAGAGCTGGACCAACTCAAGGACCCACACAAGGGACTCAGCAAAAGTTGGCAGCCCCAAGCTTCCACTCGAATGGAGCACCCCATAGTGGGACCCCTCCGGTGGCACTGGAAAAGAGTGTCCCATCCTAAATAAGACTCTTGATGAAGGTAAACAACAAGTGGCACACCAGATGCCCGAACTGAGAATGAGTGACCAAGAATGATGGGGCCCAGGGTTTCCTTTAAGTCCTGTTAAAATCCATCAATATCTCTCCTACAGAGTCCCCAGTGATGAGGAGGGTGGGAAATCAACTTTCAGATTTTCTGACCAATGTGGGGCCACTCACTTGGTTTTTAAATACCCAGCTTTCTAAACTTTCTTCTGAGACTGTGTTTTAGTAACTGGGGTGTCTGGAGAAATCTTGAAAAAGTCTTTTCTCCTACTGCTAGACTGCCAGATGGGGAAAACCCATCTGAAGTATAGCTTTCTATACATGCCTGAATACCCCATTCCCCTTCTGGGATGAGATTTACTAACTAAATTTCCTGCCAAGGTTACCTTTGCACCTGGACGAATGGGTATTAAAGTACCACCAGAACAGGCTTGCGCACTGCAGGCTTTATTGCTCTGACCTTAAAGAGGACAGCTAGCAACGATTCTGGATGAGATACTGCAGGAGGTGAGTCTGGACGTATGGGCAGATGGGAGGCCAGGGAGAACAAAGATGGCTAAGCCTAGACAGGTTAGACTTCACTCTGGGGCAGAAATCCCAAACTTAAAGCAGTAATCGTTAAAGGAGCAGGCAAAGTGTGGAATTCAACCCCTGTTACTGGCCTTCCTTGAACATGATTTAATACGCCCGTGCCGTCACCTTATAATACTTCACTTTTATTGGTCCAGAAACCAGGCACAGATGAATATCGTTTTGTGCACAACTTAAGAGCAATTAATCAAATTGTAGGAGATACTCATCCAGTAGTCCCTAACCCATATATTCTGCTCACTACTTTGTCCGGAGATTTTTGTTGGTTTACTGCATTAGAGTTGAAGGATTCCCTTTTTTTTGTATACCCATGAGTTTTGAATCCCAAGAGTCGTTAGCTTTTGAATAGTGAGATCTAGATACAAAAGTTAACAGTACCATTGGATAGTACTTCCTCAGGGATTTAAAAATTCCCCCACAAGGGACTTCCCTGGCGGTCCAGTGGTTAAGACTCCGTGCTTCCACTGCAGGGGGCACGGGCTTGATCACTGGTCGGGGAACTAAGATCCTGCATGATGTGCAGCATGGCCAAAAAAAAAAAAAAAAAAAATTCCCTCACAATATTTGGAGAAATCCTGGCAAAAGATCTGAGGGACCCTCAACTAACTGAGGGAGCCTTGATGCAGTATGTGGATGATATTCTGATTGCTAGTAAGACAAAGGACACCTCAGACCAGAATACGGTTTTGACCTTGAATTTCTGGTTGAATGAGGCTATAATGTGTCCAAGAAAAAGGCACAAATTTTCTGCCCTCTGTCAAATATCTGGGTTTTGAACTCTCACAAGTGCAGAGAGACTTGCCCCCTGACAGACGAAGCTCTAGTCAGGGTTGCCGTTCCCACTGCTGAGAAACAACTGTACGGATTCCTAGGAGTGGCTGGGTTCTGCCTCATTTGGATCCCCAACTTTGCAAAACCCCTTTATGAAGCTCTTAAAGGAGGAGACAGTGAATCTCAAGACTGGACTAGGGAAATGCCATAAGGCATTCCAGGTTATCAAAGAAAAACTGCTAACTGCCCTGGCTTTAGGTCTTCCAGGTAACATCAGAAAGCCCTTTGACTTACTTGTTCATGAGAGACAAGTAATCAACCTTGGAATCCTGACTCGGAAACTGGGCAGCATAAGGAGGCCTGTGGCATATTTCTCAAAGCAGTTAGATACAGTTTCTAAGGGATGGCCAGTTTGTCTTTGGGCTATAGCGGCTACCTGTGATCTTTTAGGAGAAGCAGAGAAATTTACACTAAAACAACCTACCACAGTGCATACCCCTCACTGTGCACTTCTCCTGGAACAGAAGGGAGAATATTGGTTAACTTCAGGAAGATGAGAAAAATATCAGGCTATATTATTGGATAATCCTAATGTTACTCTGAAAGCAGTCTCCACCTTGAATCCTGCCACTTTGTTCCCAACTAATATTGAAGAGCCTATGCATGATTGTATTCAGATAATTGCACAGGGCTATTCCAGCCATCTAGACCTGATGGACCAACCATTGGAGGACCCAGTCCTTGAGATGTTCACAGATGGAAGCAGCTTTATGGACCAGGAACAATGCAAAGCTGGGTGTGCAGTGGTAACTCATCCCAAAGACATTGGAAGCAGAAGCCCTTCCCCCACGTACCTCCTCACAAAAGGTGGAACTTATAGCCCTGATGAGAGCCCCCCATACAGGTAAAGATAAGAGAGTAACTATTTTCACTGAGTCTAAAATATACTTTCTTGGTGGTCCATGCTGGGGCCATTTGGAGATAGAGGATGTTAAGTGCAAGGAAGAAGGAAATTAAACCTGCCAAAGACATTTTAACCTTATTAGAAGCTGTCATGGAGCCAAAAGGATGAATGTCCACTGTCCAGGACATCAGAAATCAGATTGTCTGACTGCTCAATGGAATAATCTAGCAGATCGTGCAGCAAAGCTAGCAGCCAGGATTAACACACCTAGGTCCCCAATGTTGGCCCTGATCCGCTGATGTGGATCTGAAAAGATGCTATCCAAAGTGTTTTCCTGAAGACTTAAGGCCAATGAATGGGGATCTGATTGGAGTCCTGGCCATTCTCAGGATGCTGACTCTAGGAAGGGTGGGTTTATAACAGACATAGCAAGATCCTTGTACCTGAATGCCTTATGGAAGATGTAATACGTTATATACACCAGAGTACCCACTGTGGGAGAGATGCCACCCTCTAGTGGATTTAGAAATTCCTTACAGGACCAAACATGCAAAGGACAATTCAAAAGGTGATACAGAAATGCATGGTATGTGCTAAAAATAATCCTAAAACTGGGCCACTGCCATTAATCAAAGGAGTTCAGATTTCAGGTACTGGCCTGGGGGAAGATCTTCACTGTGATGCCAAGAGCCACTGGAAACCTTAGGTGCTTATTAGTATTTGTGGACACTGTCACTGGTTGGGTAGCAGCATTTCCTTGCTGGTCTGAAAAAGCCTGAGGTTGTTAAAGCTCTCCTAAAAGACATAATTTCTAGGTTTGGGTTACCTGTGTTCATTCAGAGTGACAATGGAGGGGCCTTTATAGCAAGAATAACTCAAGAAGTATCTAGAGTCTGAAATCTTTGTTGGAAAGTACATGCTTCTTGGAGACCCCAATCTACTTGCAAACTGGAAAAGATGAATCATACTCTTAAAAACACTGTAACTAAAATTTGTCAGATTAATTTAACCTGGGATAAAGCCTCACCAGTTGCCCTGCTTTGAGTGAAGGTAGACCCTACAAGCAGGCTCCAGTTGAGCCAACTATGAAATGTTGCATGAGAGACACTGCCATTGTTCCAGAAATGGTTTGAGATCCAGAAGAAATTCAAATTAAGGAATGTAGATAATGTCAGATGTGTAGAATCATTGGAAGTTACTCTAACTGCTCTATGTAAGTTTGCTTCTAGCAGGTTAATGTTTCCTGCAGATGTTCACCTGTGCCACTTTTGTCCTGGAGGCTGGGTCCTGTCGAAATCTTGGAAGAATAAACATCCAGAAGGCCATCTCCATCCTTGCTGGACTGGACCTTATGAGGTGCTACTCTATGACCCATTCCCTGGTGAAGTTGAAGGGTTATTAAGCCAGGGATCCATCACACTCAAGTTAAGCTGGTCCCACAGAGATCAATGGAGCCACCACATCCTACCTACAGGAATGTATTGACACTACATGGGATGAGAGCAGAAGAGATGTATGCAACGTCTTCATTATGTCTTTAAAGGGTAGGATATTCTTCTTCCCTTCATTCCTCTATTGTATTGCCTGGAACACAGATGTGGTGGCAAGCTGTGCAGATGAGGGCGCGGGAATGACACGCTAAGGATGGCAGGGAACAAGACCTAAGAATCCTTGGTCCCTGGACAATCTAGTAAACAAAGGTGCCATACCAGCCAGGAATTGCATGTTTCCAGGTTCAAACCCAGGTTTCATAAATGAAACACTTTCATTTATGTCTCATAACATAGACTTTTATACAAATTAGAGTTGCCCAAAGTAGACTCGCTTGTGTGTGATGACTTCTCTGTCTTTGGAACTGCTCAGGCTACTGTTGTCAAGGATGTCATAGCTGGGATTCCTGTGTGGATGGGCAGTGGAGGAGAGAGGCTATAGGAAGATACCATTCAAGTGTAAGTAAGAGTCTATGATTAAAAGGAAACAGAATCTTTGCTATTTTTTTTTTTTTTTGGCCGCACTGTGCAGCTTGCGGGATCTCAGTTCCCAGACCAGGGATTGAACCCGGGCCACAGCAGTGAAAGCACCAAATCCTGACCACCAGGGAACTCCCTAGAATCTTTGCTTTCTAGTTTTCCACTTCCAAAATGAAACAGAAAATCGAGACCTATTCATATTGCGGTATAATGTACTCTGTCTTTCATTCTCACCCTCCCCCTGCTCCCTGCTGGTTATTGTAAGTTCCTTTAAGGCAAGTACCATCTCTGGTTATTTTTGTATTTCTATTAGCACTTTCCTTGCATAGCGTAAGCAATTAACACATGGTTGTTGAGTTTAACTGCAATTGGTCTTCATCTTTGTATCTGCCAATAGCATCCTCCCTGCATGTAGTAGGCCCTCAATATGCCTTTGAGTTTAACTGAAGATGATCTGAATTATTTAGGAAATGGAGGCACATCAGGTGGCAGTGATTGAGGGGTAGTGATTAGAATTACCTAGATCAGGAATGGCAAACAGATGGCACTAGCTTCCACTCCCTATTATCATGTCCATGGCAAACATTAATTGATCACAGCACCCTTGCACCAGCTGTGGATTCCCAATCCTCCGTTCAAGGATTTAATGGATTTATTAGTCAGCTGGAGTCAGCATGGAGTCAAGATGACATTTGTTTTATGTTGGCAGTGACACCTGGCATTATAGTGAAATCTGCGTGATTTTAGCACTCAGTCAGTACCTTGTGCCTGTCTAGTTTGGCCAAGAACTCCAAGTCAGTCATGTCTGACACTCCACCATGAAGAATCAGGACTTTCTCATCAACCAGAGTGGCCAGCGGAAGCCAGCAGAACACATCTTGCAGTAGTTTTAGTATTTTCTTGCCATGTGTCTAAAAAAAAATGACATTAATATGATATTAAGTTTCAAATAATTTACTCAACTTATCTGAACTAAGAGAAGCTTTTGCTTTTAAAGGCAGCGTACCTTATATTTATGCATCACTTCCTTTGTGAAACCATATCTAGAGTTAGAAGCAGAAACAGATTTTAGATTTAGTGATATTAGTTATAGTGTGCTTGCATTTTTATAAAAATGCATACTCTAGATGCATCTACTTAAATATATGAAAAAGACACTGAGAAATAATTGCCAAAATGTTTTAAATCATATAATTATCTGTGGGTAGAGATGTGGGATATTTTAATTTTCTTTTGCTTATCTATATTTTCTACTTTTTCTACAATGAACCCTTATTGTTTATATGATAAAGTATATGGCTATGTGAAAACAAATGTAATGGTTTTATTAGAATAGGATATTGTATAAATTTTTAAAAAATCTTTAAAAATAGTGTATATTGTGTATTCCACTCTATAAAATTGGAAGACTACTTTAAAAAGGCATCTAACAAATAAGAAGCTCTGGCAAAATAACTTTACAATCACAACAAGTAAAGATCAAATCCCCAAGCATGTTTTGGTTTGTACCGTAAGTTCACCATATGGTCCTCATGGTTTCCTCGGTTGAGATGGAACTCTTTTGGGTAAACCAACATGAAGGCAAAAAGAACCATCAGGATCTCTACTGAATCCTTCCCTCGATCCACAAAGTCGCCGTTGAACACATAGGCCCGCTCTGGCGATGGGAGGCCGTTCTTCCCAATAAGGAGAGAAGTCCAAGAGGAGGCAGTGGAAGGAAGGGAATAGGAAATTGAGTCAAGCCAGGGTGCATTTGACAGTCATATCAGACCTGAAAGCCAATTCTGTGCTGTCTGGCTCTCTTCCAAACATGAAATGTCAGTAGAAGATGGGAATACTGGAAATATTTTGTATTAGTCTCATATTTCCTTTCTAGCCAGGCTGAGGTTATGACATGCTCATCGAAATAAATGCGTTATCCAAAGCCACCCTGTTGCCAGGTGGTCTGTGCAAAGGGCACTGAACTTGTAATTCCAAGCCCCGTTTTAAGTTCTGGCCACTCTGTCCTTAACTAGCAATAATAACAATAGCTGCCATAGATTTCTCAGGATTTAACAAGACAATACATCAGAAACTGCTTTGTGTTAATTACATTAATAGAATATTTATATAGCTTATTATATTCTCTGTATTTGATAACTAAAAATAGATATGAAAATAGCTTTTGGTTGCTTTGATAATAAACAATTTCTCTATTTGGTAATTGATTTTCTTTTTTCCAAATAATGATTCTTTCTCTTTATTAACCTTAGATTTTGTATTTTTTAAACAGTTTACAAAAATACACTAGAATATAATGCAGTGATGACTTTTACATTACACATTTGCTACATAGTAGAAATATTATTCTAAAATATTTTAAAATCCAAGTAATAACTTAAGCCATTTCTTTAATGGAGACTGTATTTGAACTTCTAAATCAAACCTCAGAGCAAGACAGGAACATAATTTGAGCGTTCATACCTTATAAAATATAAATATTAAGTCATCCAACTGGCCGTGTAAATCTCCTAACAAAGACAGAAAAACATCAGTTTTGATTGGTCTTCACCATTGTTTCTAATTTTTTATTATAAAAAGGAAAATACCCATTGTACACCTACAACTAATACAGTATTATGTCAGTTACATCTCAATTTAAATAAAAGGAAAATACCCAGGAAAACCTGACAAAGAAACTTATGCTTACTCATTTTTCCATATATAAGATAGGGATAAATATTAACTTCCCTTGTTGCAGGGATCGTTAATATTGAAAGCAGAAAGCACGATATTTCTCCTGTGCGATTATCATGAACAGTAAATGACTTACATTTTTACTGAAGCAAAAATGGGACAGAATAGTGCAGGGTTGAAAACCTCGATGAGAACTAGAGAGACTTTTGCCCCACCTGAAGCAAGAAGCTGCTACTCACGGGACAGTGTTACAAGATTTTAAGAAGTTGGAAATCTGGATTTTAATATGAAATCCTCCAATTTTCAAATGTTGGAAACTAATGTTAGAAATTTAAGAACATTTTGAGGCAGACAAGACATATTGCAGGCTGCCAGTTTACAATCCCTGGTGTATCACCGTCTCCCCTAAGTTCAAATGCGGGGCATCAGTCTATAATGGTTATTAAAACATCACTGAAAACATAAGGAGATGGAGAAGATTGTCATCAATAGGGTTTCTCTCTGGAAGAAGAATAAATGTGGATGGAAGGAATAATTTGCTAGGCATTTAGGCCTTTTCAAGTACAGTAAGTAAGTAAACTGTCTGTCTTCTAACAAGGGAAGGTCTGGTTATTTGCTAGGATTTTGTTCTGAATGCAGAGGATAAATTTGGGGCCAAATCTGAATCTCTGGGAAAAACAAAGCAGAGGCTGGGCCCTTTCACCCCACAGTTCTCCTTCACGGCACCACCCCCACCTTAAATAACTGTGGAGTAAATATGTAAATGTAATCAGTGTGAAGAGGTGAACCTGGCCTGCCCAAGTGGCCATCGGGTCCCCTCCTGCCCCTCCCTGATCACAGGCAGAGTTTTCTGGTTTGTGAAAAGCCTTTTCTGACTGGCTCTTACCACATACTGTGATTTCCTCGCTGTAACAAGTGGAGACCCGGTTGATGTTTGGCAGTTGTACCAGATGTTTCCTGGCTTCATACAAAAGATTCAAGACATAGCGAGCATGGAGCCTCTACTAGGAGGAAGAGGAGGGATGGGACAAAACAACACATGCTTGTGAGGGAAGATGGGCCTCACCTTTACTGCTTAGTGACCCCAAGACCACAAAAGTGACCCCAGTAAACTTCTCCTGGGACCCTATGCACAGATCCTTTCTTTCTCACCCATCCTGTGCCCTTGTTTGTGCTTTGCATCATCCCCCAAAGACTGAACTGATGTCCTCTTTCCTACCTACGCTATGTAACCCCTGCTTGCCTTGAACTTGGGAGAAACACGATTGTCTCAGCAAAGTATGAATAAGTGCATGTATATCGATGGTATCGGTGATCCTGACATGACTGGGAAAGTCATCCCAGCTCCTCCTGCAATGAATTATCTTCATGTGAAAAAGGGGAAGGATTGGAATCTGTCATAAGAGCCAGAACCTGACCACTTCTCACCAGTTCCACCTCTACTACCACGGTTTCAAGCCACTATCATCTTTCACCTGGACTACTGCAGTAGTCTCTTGACTGGCCTCCCTGCTTCAGCCCTGCTCTCTCTACTCTGTTCAGCAAACAGAATGATTATATTAAAGGGAAAGCTGGATTATATCATTTCTGCGCTCCTTGTCTCCCCATCTCTTTCAGCATGAAAGTCCACCCTACTCACCTCTCTGTCTCCATCTTCTAATAGTTGTTCCCTGGTTCCCTCCTCTCCAGCCACAATGGGCTTCCTGATGTCCCTGAGCAGTCCAGGCAAGGTCCTGCCTCAGGGCCTTTCCATTTGTTTCCATTTCCATTCCTCTAGAATGCGTTCCCCAGACATCCACATAGCACCCTCTCTCACCACCTTTGACCTTTGCTCAGAAATCACCTTTTTGGTGACACCTTCCCAGACCACTCTGTAAAATTGCCACCTCTCCCACCTGGAACTTAGTTTATGCTTTGACATAGCTCTGTCACCTAATATATTAATATATAAATATTACTCATTTGTTATTTATTATCTGTCTCCCCACTAAAATCTCAGCCCCATGAGGGCAGAGATTTGTGTCTGTCTTGTTCACTGTTCAGTGCCTAGAAGAGTACCTGCGCATAGCAGCACTCGGTAATCATCTGTGGGATGAATGAACACAGAGCTTACATGATCGGGAGGAGGAGTTTTCAATACATAAAAACTAGCTGATCAATCACAAGGTCCTGGCTAAGAAAAGGGCAAGTGGGTCTCTCTGACAGGTCCCTGTCACAAACACCCTAAATCCAGGGCCATTCCTTCTGCATTGTGTCTGCTCTACTTCTGCACATTCCGTGGAATTGGTGGTGACCCGGGTCCCCCGGGGGGAGCTTACTTGTTTCACTCTGAAAGCTTCCACCAGAGCAGTTGCGTGGTCAGGAAGGAGCGGGAAGGAGAGGCGTGGCCCTGTGTAACTGTCCGGTACCTCGATGGATTCATAGTCCCTGCAATTCTCCATCTTGGAGTCCTGGGGGGATCTCTCCTCAGTGAACATGCGGTTCAGGAAGTCCCCTAGTCAGGACAGAAAGGGTGGGCCGGCTTATGATCAGATGGGCAGGCACGGGCAATACAGAATTCACTCCCTGGACCATACTTGAAGTGGGTGCTGGCCAGTCTGGCTTCGGCTCCAACACAGGAGAGGAGAAAGTAAAGGGCAAAGTGATGACAAATTAGGATGGGCAGAAGAAAGGTTACATTATTATGTCAATTCCATTCTACTTTTATTTTAAAAGACTGCCTTAGAAAGTACAGAAATTTACCGGCCTAGGTTGGTAAGCAGGAGGAAAGTGAAACTGCGGTGGAAAAAAAGTTCACAGGCATTTCTGGTGCACTCAGTGAGTGTGGCAGATGCCTCAGACTTTCAGGCAATTCATTTCCAAATGCTGCCCCTGCATCTCTGCCTGAGGGCTTTGTCCCTGGATCTGCAGAGAGCCCTCCATGGCAGGCCAGACCTGCATGAATAATCCTTCCCGTCCGCCCCTCCCAGCAGCCTTCTACCAATGACTCTCGGGACTGGAGACTCCAGTTTCCTCTGCCTTCAGGCGGGATACTTCCCAGGCTGCGTTTTGCACTATTTCCCAGGTACACTGCAGGTTTCGTAACCCACCCTTTTTTGCCTGCCTCCCCTTTCCTGAATTCCTTCCCCACTCCCTCCCCACCTCCCAGTGTTTCCTGTATTTACCAAATAAACTCTTTGCACCCAAACTTGTGTCTCCAGGTGTGCTTCTAGAACCATTTATTTGTCAGCCTCCTCGCTCATTCCCTGGCTGTCACCAGATTCACATTTCCCCTCCCTCACCCCGACGTCTTTGACCCTGAGACAGGAGGACCGGCCATGTGGCCGGTGGTTCATACTCACTCTCGTTGTGACTGCTGGGGGTGAAGTGATCCACAAGGTAGCTGAAGAAATTGTGGAGCTGCAGAAAAACCCAAGAAGACGTGGCTTTAGAGATAGAAAGAGAACCCAGGAGTGGTCCAGATCAGCTGCACCTTCTTCTAGGCACCTGGGCCTTGCTGTGTGGGGCCTGGAAGGCAGAGCTGGAGGTGGCCCCATCCCACATCCCATCGCACCTTAACCTGGTCTTGCTGCCCAGCATACTCTATAGACTGGAAGATGCTCCAGGTGCAGTGCCGCCTCATCTCCAGGCGGGCCATGTAGCGCCGGTACCATCTCTGGATCAGGGCCGCTGCCTTGAAGGCTGTGACACGGATGGAGAAGCAAAAGACTGTGAGGTGGGACTCCCTGGGCCTGCGGGGGGACGTGTGTGGGGGGGTGCCTCTCCCACTGTAACATGGGGACAAGATGGTAGGGGAAAGCGCTATATTTTGCCACCAGTAGGAAGGATTTGCCTCACTGCTGGCCGGGGGGGTTTTTTGCCATTCCCGCCCCCATCCCTCCTCTGTTCTTACCTATTACTTTTACTAAAATCACTGGAGGACTATTGGAATTCCCACTTTTTGATGAAAACATTTATATGTGTAGAGATGCAAAGGTTGGATTCTGAGAAAGAGATGTAAACTGGGGAGGTTGCAAGGTTGCAGCATCCTTGAAGAGTAGGATGATGCAGATACTACTCAGGCATAAAAAAAAAAAAAAAGAATGGGGCTTCCCTGGTGGCGCAGCGGTTGAGAGTCCGCCTGCCGATGCAGGGGACGCGGGTTCGTGCCCCGGTCCGGGAAGATCCCACATGCCGCTGAGCGGCTGGGCCCGTGAGCCATGGCCGCTGAGCCTGCATGTCCGGAGCCTGTGCTCCGCAATGAGAGAGGCCACGACAGTGAGAGGCCCGCGTACCACAAAAAAAAAAAAGAATGATATTTTGCCATGCGCAGGAACACGGATGGACGTGGAGGGCATTATGCTCAGTGAAGTAAGTCAGAGAAAGGCAGATACTGTATGATATCAGTTATATGTGGAATCTAAAAAATATCAATACAACAAACTAGTGAATATAACAAAAAAGAAGCAGACTCAGATAGAGCAAACTAGTGGTTACCAAGTGGGGAAAGGGAAGCGGGGAGGGGCAATATAGAGGAAGGGGAGTAAGAGGTACAAACTATTATGTATCAAGTAAGCTACAAGGATATAATGTACAATATGGGAAATATAGGCAATAACTGTAAATGGAAAGTAACCTTTAAAAACTGTGTTAAAAAGAACACATTCAAATGCAAAAAAAAAAAAAAAAAAAAGAAGAAGATGGGGTGATACAGGGGTCAGAGGGTGAGGAAGGAGGACATTTTGATACTGCAACAATAGACAGGATGTCAGGAGTCTGGTTCTGGGCCTGGAACTGCCCTGACCAGCAGTGTGGCCTCAGGCAAGTCAAATTTCTGGGCTTCAGTGTCCTCATCTGGAAAAAGAGATGAACTAGATGATAACCAGGGAGAAGAAACACACACACCAAATTACTACATACTATCATGTCAGGTGGTGGTCAGTGCTTGACATCCCCAAATTCCTTCTATCCCTGTGGCTTTATGTCCCCATCACAATACATCCAGGATTGTGCTGACTATCCAATCCGAAGGGCAGCCTTTGCCACTCCTTTTGCCAGGACCCGTGCTGGGTGATCGTGTACTGCAGGATGGCATGAGTAGGTTGAATTCTTCCTATGAGCTCTAGAACCTGCAGTCAAGTACTGCTGCCAGAGAAGAGGACAGCTGTCCACGTGAGTAACTAGATTCTCCTTAAGCCCCTGGGCCTGAATGTGCCACCAGGGATGAATGGAGCCTTTGTGGATAAATCTGGATTGCAAAGGAAACCCAGCAGGTTCACTCAGGTCAACCTTGTGAACAGTAGACAGATTGACTTAATACACCTAGCTTGCATTAGAGAGCTAATGGAATTCCTACTGATGTCCCTAAGAGGAGATGAGATACAACAGTGAATGGGAAAAGAGAACTTGAGAGAAATTTAAGCAAAGCTGAATTTGGTTTTCTGTGAGGAAAAAATGTCATACACTAAGTATGTCCCAAAGGCACTCACGAAATAATAAGTGATGAAGATTGAATTCTGTAAATCCCCATTCAGAGTAGTGAATGAAATGCCCAGAGTAAGCGGTACTTAGCTAAAGTAACAAGTCATGGGAAACACACAGACATCTGCACCTCACCCTAGACCCACAGCATCAGAATCTCTACAGGGAACCCAGGAATCTGTAGGTTTAACAAGCTCCGTGAATGATCCTGACTTGTGCTGAAGGGTAGGCATCACTGAGGAATATCATGACCATCAAGTTTCCGTGAAAATGTTGCTTGCTAACACCTTGCCTCAAGTATTTTAAGGCAAGTGCTGCCAACTAGACATACTATCCTCAGTACCTCTTTGGCTGCTCAGGGTAGGCAGACCAGGCAGTGCCTCTGTTTCTCCCTTTTATTCTCCCTCCCAATCCTCTGTCTAGGGCCTGGGTTCCATTGAGATGGGTGCCGTGAGGTTGTAGCATAGTTTAAGGACCTCTACCCCATCCTCCCTTCCCATCAGTGCAATACTACATGCTTGGGCTCCTCTTCCTCAGCCTTGTGCAGACTAAATCCTATGGCAAAAGTTACAAATACACCTGGCTGTTAAAATTCCACATTAAGGACAAGGCAACCACGTGGGGAGACAGAGGCCAAGGTGAAGAGCCGTCCTGGAAGTAGAACCTCCAGCCTCAGCTGCCCTGAGGATCACAGACAAGCCATCTAGCTGGGCCCTTTGCAAATTCCTGACCCACAAAATCATAAGCAGAATAAAATGATTGTCTTAATCCACTCAGTTTTGGGATCATTTGTTACACAGCACCAGATAATTGGAATGGGAATTGTATAAATATTTTATAAAATTATAAAGCAAACTTAAATCAAAATTTTAAAATAATGTCTCTAAAAAGCAAAAGTCAAACAAGTGAATCTAATCTTGTACAAGTTAGTGGCATAACCACACAGAAAGGAGTTCTTTCAAATGACTTGAAAATTCAGTAAGTTGTATATGCCTAGTGGATGCACTCAAAGGACAAAAAGAACTACAAAGAAATCTTAAAGAGTTTTCAGTAATCATATTGTTATAATAGTATTGTTATTATTTTTCAGAAACTTTTTTATATACTTTAGGACAAAGTAAATAATAGCACATCAGTATCATTGGGGAAAAAAGGTTTTTTTTAAAGAGAAAGGAGATATAGATATATCAAAGTTGTTAAGTAAAAATACTGTGATCCTAAATATAAATTGGTCATTAAAATAATACATATTTTCTGGATCTGGTCACTGAAAAGGTGTAGAAAATAATGACCAACCTGGTAGCGAACACCCCAAGCTCTGGAGAAATAGCTATTTCTGGTCTGGAGCCAAAAATATGCAAGATGAGCCTGGGGCCTATTGCCAAACTAGAAAGGAAGCCATGAGCTTATAAAGTTGCTTAGGCTTATATAAACAAGGTGCTGTCACTATTTCCCTTGCTTCCTCCTTCATCTCTGGCTGCCTCTCCTCTGCCTCCTTCATTAGCCCATCCTCTTCGACTGATGCTTAGTAAGTACTAGAGTCCCTCATGGCTCTGTCCTAGGCCCTGACCTCCGACCTGTCTTTACTCTCACTCTAGGCTACTTCAGTGACCCCCATGGCTTCAACAATCACACGTACTCTGATGCCTTCCAAATGCATGTATGTCCACCAACATCTCCAAAATCCAGATCTGAATATGCAACTGCCTACTCAGCACATTCACCTGCATGTTGCATGGGCATCTCAAACCCAGTGTGTATAAACTCAGCACCTTCCCTCTACTCGAGCTTGGCTCTTCTCCATTATCTTTATGTCAGAAATTGACATTATCATCTGCCCATGTTTGCTAGCTAGAAACCTGGAGGTCATTCTTGATCCATCCTTTTCTCCAACCCCATACATGTAATCAGGTGGATCCTATCAATTCCACCTCCTGAATATTGTTGGAATTCACCCTCTTCTCTCCATCTCTACTGCCACCAACTCTGGACCAAGGCATTATCATCTCCTGCTTAGATGACTTTAGTAGCTTCTAAATTGTTCTTCCGGGCTTCCCTGGTGGCCCAGTAGTTAAGAATCCACCTGCCAATGCAGGGGACACGGGTTCAAGCCCTGGTCCAAGAAGATCCCACATGCTGTGGAGCAGCTAAGCCTCTGTGCCACAACTACTGAGCCTGCACTCTAGAGCCCATGCGCCACAACTACTGAAGCCCACACACCTAGAGCCCATGCTCCGCAACAAGAGAAGCCACCGCAATGAGAAGCCCGCGCACCACAACAGAGTAGCTCCCACTCGCCACAACTAGAGAAAGCCCGCGTGCAGCAACGAAGATCCAACGCAGCCAAAATAAATTAAAGAAAGAAAGAAATTTATTAAAAATAAATAAATAAATAAATTGTTCTTCCTTCTACTCTTACCACCACCATCCAGCCTGCCTCAATCCCTTCTTCATGGAAGCCAGAAGGGTCTTTTATGTATGTAAATCTTATTCTAGAACTCCCTGATTTGAATTCTTCAGTGGTTCTTCTTGTCTTTAGGATAAAGTTTAAAATCCTGCAAGCTCCTGAGTGACGTGGGCTCTGCACACCTCAGCAGCCTCATGCCGTGTCACCCTCCATCTTGTTCACTTCAGACCACTCAGTTCCTTGAATATGTCTCTCTCCTTGCTACTTCACGACCTTTGTACCCTCTACCTAGAATGCCCTTTCATCCCCTTTTTGCCCAATCTTATTTCATTCCGTTGTAAAGGTGTAGTTTGGGATAAACCCCAATGGACAACACGGACTCCTTGAGTAGATTTTAATTCTATTAAATATAGTTCATCAAGTCCTAAGACATTCAGCTGAGCATCCTAGTGGTCATGTTACAAGGAGGAGGAGCCAATTTTCAACAGTTAGCATGAGGAGAAATGTCACGATTCCCCGCCCACCCTGAGAAGCCCCTCCCTATGCAATGTACGCTTCGGGGTACCCACAGTTAGTCTGAAGGTGGGAAGCGCGTACCTTTCTCTGCATTCTGGAAAGCAAAAGGATGTTGGGTTGAGGCGCCGCTTCCCATAATGTAAGTGTAATGTTGCTGCACGATGCAGATAGCAGGTCCAAGGGAGAGTGAACTGTTTGCTGACAAAAGGAAGAAGGAACCTGCAATAGGGAGATTTGGGCAGAATATTAGTTCAGGTAGACCAAATTATCTATGAACCTTGTCTCCCACATCATAAAAAAAAAATGTGAGGCTACCATGTGATAGCACCCTCCCCCCACCTCCCCAGCCTCAGTGCATGAGATATTCCTCCCCTATGTTTCCTCCATGTGTCATCTCATCTCTCCCCTGTTTTCAACCTTCCTACTAGATTTTCTTCAGTCTAAAAACATACTGAAGTCTCTTCTCAGAGCATTTCATCATCATCATCATCCTTTGACCTCCTATATCCCTCAAGCTAGAACCCAACTTCTCTTTTCTTCTCATCCAGATTTCTCTGGAGTAGACCACTTATTTTCTCCTTAATTCCTCTTAACACCATGTTTTTCATCCTCACTACTGACCAAACCTTTTCATGCTGATGTCTCCAATGCCTTCATCTTTTCAGCCCTGACCTTGCCAGAACAGCAAGGCCATCATGTCATTAGTCATGCCTTGATTTAAATTCTACCCCTTGACTTTCCATGATGTCATGCTCCTATCTCTTGTTGACACAACATTAATCAGTCAATCTAAGAAAGAGTTGGAAAATTTTATTTGAGCCAAATTTGAGAATTTATAACCCAGGAAGAGCATCTCAGAAAGCTCTGAGAACTGTTCTGCTGGTTAGAAATCAAGGCACAGTTATATAAGTTTCTTTTGAGACAGAGAGCTGTACAGCAAATGATGTATTACAGTTTACACAATCCAGATCTGCAAGTACAAAGTGGCAGGTCATGTGACCCCTTATAAGATCAAGAAGGAATGTCATCTTCAAGCAATTGTCTTGTTGGTGCTGGGAGAATGCTGCCTTTATGGCTGAGCAGGTATTCCTGCGAATGGGGGAGGTTTGGTCAATGCATAATGCAGATACACCGTTCACAGTAGAGGGGAGAGAGGAGGCCAAAGGGCAGAGAAATGTTTTTATGTTTAAATTCTTCTTGTCTTGCCATAACATATGAATTTTATTTCATACTCTCTCTTTATTCTCTCTCCTTCCTGAGCTCATTTTTCTCTATCCACCCCTTAAATGTCGATTTGATTCGTATTCTAGTCTCAAATGTCTGCTCTCCTCACTCTGTTTATGCTTCTTAAATAATTGAGTCAACTCACACTTTCAGCTATCACTTCCTCCTTCTTAAATCTCCATCTCCATTTCAGACTAACTCTAAACTCCAGCCTCACACACCCAGCTTCTTGCTGAACTTTGGGGTGCCTCAGACTCCATGTAACGCAAACAGAACTCATCTTCCCAAAAGCCTCCTCCTCCAGCCTCATCTCTCTTTTCTCCTTTCTTCAACTCTACTTCTTGACCACCATGACTTCTGGGTTTTTGCTCTTACCTGGAATGTCCTAGCCCACACTTGACTAACTTTACTCATTCCTTAAGGCTCACTTCAGGCCTCACCTTCCTTAAAGAAGCCAGTTCAACATGCCCCTCCTCTGAACTCCTGAATATCCTAGTCACATCTCTGATGAAATAAAATTTACATTTCAAGACAGGACAAGAAAAATTAAACACAAAATTCTCTCTGTGTTTGTTTGGGCCTCTTCCTTCCCTCCCTAATGTGTAGTATGCATCTGCATTACACATTAACCAGATCTCCTCAAAGATGGGGGTGCCTGCTGAAGCATACAGATGAATTTTTTTTCTTTCTTCTTATGCTAGCAATGTGACTTCTTAGAAGAATAGTGCTGTTTCCCGGCTCTGGAGGGGGTCATGGCGACTTGCTGCTCATTTTGCCCGTGCTTACCTGGACTATATATCCTTGGTGAATTTTATGTAAAATATCAGTGTGTCATTTTGATGTACAATTCTTTGTCTGCAAAATGTATATGACTGTGCCTTTGACTCCTAACAAGTGGAACAGTTCTTAGAGCTTTCTGAGAAGCTGCTTCCTAGGTTACAATCCTGTTTGGCTCAGATAAAGTTCCCTTTATTTTTCTTCTTAACTTGATAGTTAACTGAATTTTCCTCGTCATTTTCTTGGGGTAGCCAACAGGATATCAGAGACACCCACCAGAGGACACCTGGAGTCTACCCCAAACCAGTGCTTGGTACCAGCATGGGCCCTTTGAGCTCCATCCACTTCTTAGTATTCCTCAGGTGCTTTGGTGAGTTCTCCTGATATCCAGACACCATTGCTTTAAATGACGTCCTGAATTTTATTAAAGCTGTTTCTCTTGGGACTTGGCATCCTAAGGCGATACTGGTATATTTCCTATTTCCTAGGCAGGGATCTAAGGGGAAATTCCTAGGCAGACACCTAGGAGGAACTTTGAAGTAAACTGGATTGGCCATCTTTTTTTAAAATTTGGCTTAAATTGGAAAGATTATGTACATATGGTCTGAACAAACTGTTGCCGGTGAAATGAGAGACTGAGCCTGCTCAGATCTGAAGAAAAGGGACTTCGCTCCTTCCGGCCATAATGTGTCCTCAGGTGACTGAGAACCTAGCGGAAGTGTCTGAGAATCAATCCTCATGCCATGCAGTGGTCCTACAGGGGGTCCCAGTACAATCATTAAGTAAATTCTGCTCCCCAGCGGGCACAGTAAGGCTGATCACCTAGTGCTCTGGGCACCCATGGCAGTTTTAGACTGCTGGAGGGAGAGACTCAGACATGTAAGAGAGTTGAACAGACCCAAGGGTAACTCCTTGGGGAGCTAGACTCAGAAGCAGCACACATTCGATCCATCACACTGACCTCAGAGAGTTGTTCAGGTCACATCTGAGTTAGGGTACCAAATGAATAACGGAAAACCGTGCCTCAAAGGCCGAACAGCTCCCGTATGTGCACGCACTCCTGGAACCCCAGCTGGCTTCATGTACAATTGAAACAAAGCCAATGCTTGCAAGCACTTTAATCTTAACTCTTAAATGGCCAGGATAGAACTCTTTTGATGTTCCAAAACTGTAGAGAAAGCCAGCTTGATGAAACATCTTTGCAAAATTCTGACCCTGGGAGAACAAAAGTATTCCTAGGAGAAAGCTTAAAGTTATAACTCTTATCATGTCTTGAAATGTAAACATAGCCCATATCGCCTGAGATTACAGCCTTGGCTCAATTAATAGAACTTAAAACTGAAAGGGGGAAAAAAAAAAAAAGGAGAGGGGAGCTTCCTAAAACTCAAGCAAGAAAACTATGAGATCTCTGTCTGTGTCTATCTGTATGTATGTATGTCTGTGTGTATGTTATAAAAACAATATAACCCTACCTCTGGATGGTGTTATCAAAATTAATTTGTAAAAGAGCTCTATTTAACCGACTTAAAAGCAAGTGCTTACAAAACAAATATTTCTATATGTAACTTTAACACAAATTTTTAAAGGATCATGTGATCTAGGATTAATCTTTACTGAAAAAAAGCAAGCTTAAACTGATGGTTTAATTAATATAGACATGTCTTTAGAGTCATCAACATTAAGTAGAATACATTTATTGTACCTAGGTTTACTGAAATTCAATAAGTTCATTTATCTAGGTTATAAAATTTATTAACAAGAAAATTAATGATCTGATGATATTTTCATAGGTAATGAAATAGAGATAGATGGGATAAAAGGTTTTGGTTAAACTATTTAAGAACAATTATGTTTTATGGTATGTCTACCTAAAAATAGTTTCTCCAGATTTCTGGCAACTTGAAACCTTAAGAGTTCTGATAAGTTAAATGATGGAAATTCATTGAATGTCTAAATCATTTTTTTCCCTCTAGACCATTTTTAATAAGATAAAATGCTGAAACATTAATTGCTAAAGGAGTCTATGTTTACCTACTTTTGACTTCTTATTACAGTGAAACTAAATATGTATGAGAATATTAATATAAATATTTTGTGCTTTATTGTAAGATTATACTATGAAATGGCATATATTTCTAGAAATTTATTCTAAAATGGGAACCTTGAGAAAAGAGTTTTATGCATGGTCAAGACTGTCTTAGAGGAACTTCCCTGGTGGAGCAATGGTTAAGAATCCACCTGCCAATGCAGGGGACATAGGTTCGATCCTTGGTCCGAGAAGATTCCCACATGCTGCAGAGCAACTAAGCCCGTGCGCCACAACTACTGAGCTTGCGCTCTAGAGCCTCCAAGCCACAACTACTGAGCCCGCATACCTAGAGCCTGTGCTCTGCAGCAAGAGAAGCCACCGCAGTGAGAAGCCCGCACACCGCAAAGAAGAGTAACCCCTGCTCACCGCAACTAGAGAAAGCCAGCACGCAGCAACGAAGAACCAATGCAGCCAAAAGAAAGAAAAAAAAGACTGTCTTAGATTAGATTGAATTTGATTAAATAAGTGAATTTTAATATTAAGTGTGAAAAGGTGTAAAACTAGAATTTGATTTTTTTCTTTAAGTTTTCTTTGAAATGTTAATTTGCTTTTAATAACAGATTGTGAAGTTTCTCTACCAGTAACTTTCTGCACTTGCCTTTGAAATCGTTTACTGTCACTTTGGTTAAGTGAATAAATAGTTTCACAGTGACTTATGATCCTACTTGGCCAAACATTTAAAACCTTTTGATATCTTTGACAAACTTTCTCAAATCAAATTCTAAATAAAGTTCTTTTGACCTCTAGCTAACTTTGGGATACTACAGAGGGCCCCTGAACATCTCAAAGAGAGATTCAAATAATCAGGCTTATTTGATCTGTCAAATTACATGGGAAAC
The DNA here is from genome assembly GCF_026419965.1 of Kogia breviceps. Lineage (NCBI taxonomy): Eukaryota > Metazoa > Chordata > Mammalia > Artiodactyla > Physeteridae > Kogia > Kogia breviceps. The sequence continues at coordinate 57,266,678 of NC_081315.1, forward strand.
ATCGTCAAATGAGTAATGATAAACCTTCTTAAGTTATATTCTATGGGTAAACGTTATTAATATAAATGTTCTAGAAATTATATGAAGTTCCTAAAATTTGAAATGTCCATAATTCTAGTCATTATCTTAAAATTTCATACGTCACAGAAATAGCCAAATTTCCTTGATAATTGCATTGTAATCAAGTCTTTAACCATGCTTTTAAGTGTTTTGTCACTTATAGATAGCTATTGTCTTACTCTGACCCTTTTACAAAAATGCTTGTAAATGACTTGATTTTATGCTCCAAAACTAAATTAGACTTGGTAGCAAAAGGACTTCTACATTGTATGTGGGCCCTTTCAGCAAGGGCTCTCTTATGTAAGACTACTGAAGAAATAGTAATGGGGTCTCCTTTAACTATTTATGTCCCACACTCAGTTGAGTCTCTTCTAAACTCTCACTACATTTAGCACTATTCTGTATGCCAACTAACTTCTTAAGAGGCATTGTTGCTTTCTGCACCTAATACTATCTTGGTTCTACGTAATAACCTTAACCCTGCAACTTTGCTTCCAGCACTACAGGAAGAAAACAACCAAACTGCATAGTGTTAACAGATTATCTTTTTGCTCCCAGGAATGACTTACAAGAAGCTCCTATTGATAAGGCTAATCTATTTGATTTACAGATGGGTCCTCCTTAAGGGATGAATATTACCGAGCTGGATATGCAATAACATCCACAGTGGACACAACTGAAAGTTCTTATTTACCAGAGACAATGTCAGCAAAATAAGCTGAACTAATTGCCTTAACCCAAGCTTGCCAACTAGCCAAAGGACCAGACAACAAATTTTTACACTGACAGTTGCTATGCTTTTGGAGTGGCACACAATTTTGGAATGCTATGGAAACAATGAGGTTTTTAACCTCTTCAGGACAACCTATTTAAAAAATGGGGGAATTCCCTGGTGGGCCAGTGGTTAGAACTTAGCACTTTCACTGCCAGGGGCTGGGGTTCAATCCCTGGTTGGGGAACTAAGATCCTGCAAGCTGCGAGGTGCAGCCAAAAAAAAAAAAAGGAAAACAGGTTGCAGAGTTGTTAACTGTTATGCAACTGCCAAACAGTTAGCAATTATTAAAACAGCAGGGCATTCCAAATCTGACACTGTGGAAGCAAAAGGAAATCAGCTTATTGATGCTGCAGCCAAAGAGGCAGCTTTAAACACTAATCTTGCCCAGCCTTGAGAATGTCCACTGCTCTCCATTAACCCTGCTAATGAAATAAAAGATTTCTTTATACAGGCTCAGGAAAACACTGCTAAAGAAAAGAAGCAGATACTGGAACAAAAAAGGAGAATTTTGACCCCACCACACAAATATGGTTTAGACCTGATTAAAAAACAAACCAGAAAAACCTTATAGTGTCTATTGAAGCACAATTACCATTACTCCAGCATGTACATTCATTACCCCTTGGGCATCTGAGAAAATTGTTTTATAGAAAAAACAATATTTTTGGAAACTTTCACCCATGGTGGTTCAAAAGAAATATATTACATTATTGACAGGATCTTATTGAGACACTTAAAAAAACTGGTAACTAGCTCCTTTTACAGCAAGCTTCTAGGAGATCAAAATGTTAAGGATCATGGAATACTACCTAAAGGTTTTTTTTATTGGAAAGGACAGCAAATAAAAGATTCTTTGCAGCCACAATGGCAAGAACCTTGTCAAGTATTATTAACTGATCCACGTACAGCCAAACCAAAAGACATTAATTCATGGATTCACATCGTTATTTTATTTATTTATTTTGGGCCTTGCCATGTGGCTTATGGGACCTTAGTTCCCAGACCAGGGATCAAACCTGGGGCACAGCAGTTAAAGTGCCAAGTCCTAAGCACTGGACCACCAGGGAAGTCCCCACATCTCTCATTTTCAAAAAGGCCCCTCCAAACTTGCACGAGCCTCTTAGATAGCTTCAGCCACCAGAGGGCAGACAGCAGAAGCAAGAAGAACTACAATCCTGCAGCCTGTGGAACAAAAACCACATTCACAGAAAGATAGACAAGATGAAAAGGCAGAGGGCTATGTACCAGATGAAGGAACAAGATAAAACCCCAGAAAAACAACTAAATGAAGTGGAGATAGGCAACCTTCCAGAAAAAGAATTCAGAATAATGATAGTGAAGATGATCCAGGACCTCAGAAAATGAATGGAGGCAAAGATCGAGAAGATGCAACAAATGTTTAACAAAGATCTAGAAGAATTAAAGAATAAACAAACAGACATGAACAATACAATAGCTGAAATGAAAAATACACTAGAAGGAATCAATAGCAGAATAACTGAGGCAGAAGAACGGATAAGTGACCTGGAAGACAGAATGTTGGAATTCACTACTGCGGAACAGAATAAAGAAAAAAGAATGAAAAGAAATGAAGACAGCCTAAGAGACCTCTGGGAAAACATTAAACACAACAACATTCACATTATAGGGGTCCCAGAAGGAGAAAAGACAGAGAAAAGACCAGAGAAAATATTTGAAGAGATTATAGTCGAAAACTTCCCTAACATGGGAAAGGAAATAGCCACTCAAGTCCAGGAAGCACAGAGAGTCCCATACAGGATAAACCCAAGGAGAAACATGCCGAGACACATAGTAAACAAATTGGCAAAAATTAAAGACAAAGAAAAATAATTGAAAGCAGCAAGGCAAAAAACAACAAATAAGATACAAGGGAACTCCCATAAGGTTAACAGCTGATTTCTCAGCAGAAACTCTACAAGCTGGAAGGGAGTGGCATGATATACTTAAAGTGATGAAAGGGAAGAACCTACAACCAAGATTACTCTACCCAGCAAAGATCACATTCAGATTTGATGGAGAAATCAAAAGCTTTACAGACAAGCAAAAGCTAAGAGAATTCAGCACCACCAAAGCAGCTCTACAACAAATGCTAAAGGAACTTCTCTAAGTAGGAAACACAAGAGAAGAAAAGGACCTACAAAAACAAACCCAAAACAATTAAGAAAATGGTCATAGGAACATATATATCGATAATTACCTTAAATGTGAATGGATTAAATGCTCCAACCAAAAGACACAGGCTTGCTGAATGGAGACAAAAACAAGACACATCTATATGCTGTCTACAAGAGACCCACTTCAGACCTAGGGACACATACAGACTGAAAGTGAGGGGATGGAAAAAGATATTCCATGCAAATGGAAATCAAAAGAAAGCTGGTGTAGACTCATATCAGATAAATTAGATTTTAAAATAAAGAATGTTACAAGAGACAAGGAAGGACACTACATAATGATCAAGGGATCAATCCAAGAAGATGATATAACAATTATAAATATATATGCACCCAACATAGGAGCACCTCAATACATAAGGCAACTGCTAACAGCTCTAAAAGAGGAAATCGACAGTAACACAATAATAGTGGGGGACTTTAACACCTCACTTACACCAATGGACAGATCATCCAAACAGAAAATTAATAAGGAAACACAAGCTTCAAATAACACAACAGACCAGATAGATTTAATTGATATTTATAGGACATTCCATCCAAAAACAGCAGATTACACTTTCTTCTCAAGGGCGCATGGAACATTCTCCAGGACAGATCACATCTTGGGTCATAAATCAAGCCTCAGTAAATTTAAGAAAACTGAAATCATATCAAGCATCTTTTCTGACCACAACACTATGAGAGTAGAAATGAATTACAGGGAAAAAAGCGTAAAAAACACAAACACATAGAGGCTATACAATACTTTACTAAATAACCAAGAGATCACTGAAGAAATCAAAGAGGAAATTAAAAAATACCCAGAGACAAATGACAATGAATACACGATGATCCAAAACCTATGGGATGCAGCAAAAGCAGTTCTAAGAGGGAAGTTTATAGCTATACAAGCCTACCTCAAGAAACAAGATAAATCTCAAATAAACAATCTAACCTTACACCTAAAGGACCTAGAGAAAGAAGAACAAGCAGAAGTCAAAGTTAGCAGAAGGAAATAAATCATCAAGATCAGAGCAGAAATAAATGAAATAGAAACAAAGAAAATAGTAGCAAAGATCAATAAAACTAAAGGCTGGCTCTCTGAGAAGATAAACAAAATTGATAAACCATGAGGCCAATTCATCAAGAAAAAGAGGGAGAGGACTCAAATCAATAAAATAAAAATGGAAAAGGAGAAGTTACAAAAGACATCACAGAAATACAAAGCATCCTAAGAGACTAGTACAAGCAACTCTATGCCAATAAAATCGACAACCTGGAAGATATGGGCATATTCTCAGAAAGGTATAATGTTCCAAGACTGAACCAGGAAGAAACAGAAAATATGAACAGACCAATCACAAGTAATGAAGTTTAAACTGTGAGTAAAAATCTTCCAACAAACAAAAGTCCAGAATGAGATGGCTTCACAGGGGAATTCTATCAAACATTTAGAGAAGAGCTAACACCCATCCTTCTCAAACTCTTTCAAAAAATTGCAGAGGAAGGAACACTCCCAAACTCATTCTATGAGGTGACCATCACCCTGATACCAAAACCAGACAAAGATACTACAAAAAAAGAAAATTAGAGACCAATATCACTGATGAATATAGATGCAAAAATCCTCAACAAAATACTAGCAAACAGAATCCAACAACACATTAAAAGGATCATAGGGCTTCCCCGGTGGCGCAGTGGTTGAGAATCCGCCTGCCGATGCAGGGGACACGGGTTCGTGCCCCGGTCTGGGAAGATCCCACATGCTGCGAGTAGCTGGGCCTGTAAGCCATGGCCGCTGAGCCTGTGCGTCCGGAGCCTGTGCTCTACAACGGGAGGGGCCACACGTACCATTAAAAAAAAAAAAAAGGATCATACACCATGATCGAGTGGGATTTATCCCACAGATGCAAGGATTCTTCAATATACACAAATCAATCAATGTGATACACCATATTAACAAATTGAAGAATAAAAACCATATGATCATCTCAACAGATGCAGAAAAAGCTTTTGACAAAACTCAACACCAATTTATGATAAAACTCTCCAGAAAGTGGGCATAGAGGGAACCTACCTCAACATAATAAAGGCCATATACGACAAACCCACAGCAAACATCATTCTCAATGGTGAAACACTGAAAGCATTTCCCCCAAGATCAGGAACAAGACAAGGATGTCCAGTCTCACCACTATTATTTAACACAGTTTTGGAAGTTGTAGCCATGGTAATCAGAGAAGAAAAAGAAATAAAAAGGAATCTAAGTAGGAAAAGAAGGAAAACTGTCACCATTTTCAGATGACATGACACTATACATAGAGAATTGTAAAGATGCCACCAGAAAGCTACTAGAGCTAATCAATGAATGTGGTAAAGTTGCAGGATACAAAATTAATGCACAGAAATCTCTTGCATTCCTATATACTAATGATGAAAAATCTGAAAGAGAAATTAAGGAAACACTCCCATTTACCACTGCAACAAAAAGAATAAAATATCTTGTAATAAACCTACCTAGGGAGACAAAAGACCTGTATGCAGAAAACTATAAGACACTGATGAAAGAAATTAAAGATGATACCAACAGATGGAGTGATATACCATGTTCTTGGATTGGAAGAATCAATATTGTGAAAATGGCTATACTACCCAAAGCAATCTACAGATTCAATGCAATCCCTATCAAATTACCAATGGCATGTTTTACAGAACTAGAACAAAAAATCTTAAAATTTGTATGGAGACAAAAAAATCTCCAAATAGCGAAAGCAGTCTTGAGGGAAAAAAGTGGAGCTGGAGGAATCAGACTCCCTGACTTCAGCCTATACTGCAAAGCTACAGTAATCAAGACAATATGGAACTGGCACAAAAACAGCAGTGTAGATCAATGGAACAAGATAGAAAGCCCAGAGACAAACCCACGCACCTATGGTCAGCTAATCTGTGACAAAGGAGGCAAGGATATACAATGGGGAAAAGACAGTCTCTTCAATAAGTGGTGCTGGGGGCTTCCCTGGTGGCACAGTGGTTGAGAGTCCGCCTGCCAATGCAGGGGACACGGGTTCGTGCCTCGGTCCAGGAAGATCCCACATGCTGTGGAGCGGCTTAGGCCCGTGAGCCATGGCCACTGAGCCTGCGCGTCCGGAGCCTGTGCTCCGCAATGGGAGAGGCCACAACAGTGAGAGGCCTGCATACTGCAAAAAAAAAAAAAAAAAAAAAAAAAAAAGTGGTGCTGGGAAAACTGGACAGCTACATGTAAAAGAATGAAATTAGAACACTCCCTAACACCATACAGAAAAATAAACTCAAAGTGGATTAGAATCCTAAATGTAAGACCAGACACTATCAAAGTCTTAGAGGAAAACATAGGAAGAACACTCTTAGACATAATTCACAGTAAGGTCTTTTTTGATCCACCTCCTAGAGTAATGGAGATAAAAACAAAAATAAACAAATGGGACCTAATGAAACTTCAAAGCTTTTGCACAGCAAAGGAAACCATAAACAAGACCAAAAGACAGCCCTTAGAATGAAGAAAATATTTGCAAACGAATCAATGGACAAAGGATTAATCTCCAAAACATATAAACAGCTCATGCAGCTCAATATTGAAAAAACAAACAACCCAATCCAAAAATGGGCAGAAGACCTAAATAGACATTTCTCCAAAGAAGACATACAGGTGGCCAAGAAGCACATGAAAAGCTGCTCAACATCACTAATTATTAGAGAAATGCAAATCAAAACTACAATGAGGTATCACGTCACACCAGTTAGAATGGGCATCATCAGAAAAATCTACAAACAACAAATGCTGAAGAGGGGTTGGAGAAAAGGGAACACTCTTGCACTGTTGGTAGGAATGTAAATTGATGCAGCCACTATGGAGAAGAGTATGGAGGTTCCTTAAGAAACTAAAAATAGAATTACCATATGACCCAGCAATCCCACTACTGGGTATATATCCTGAGAAACTATAATTCAAAAAGACACATGCACCCCAATGTTCATTGCAGCACTATTTACAATAGCCAGGTCATAGAAGCAACCTAAATGCCCATTGACAGTCGAATGGATAAAGATGTGGTATATATATACAATGGAATATTACTCAGCCATAAAAAGGAACAAAATTGGTTCATTTGTTGAGACATGCATGGATCTAGAGACTGTCATACAGAGTGAAGTAAGTCAGAAAGAAAAAAACAAATATCATATATTAACGCATATATGTGGAGCCTAGAAAAATGGTACAGATGAACTGGTTTGCAGGGCAGAAATTGAGACACAGATGTAGGGAACAAATGTATGGACACCAAGGGGGTAAAGCCGTGGGGCAGTGGTGGTGTACAAAAATTTAAAAAAATAAAAATAAATAAAATAGAATAAAAAGACCCCTCCACCTAAATGGTCTTCGGGCCCTGTTTCTCACACCTGACTTCACCTAACTAATTCAAGCATCACCAAGCTAGGACAGAAGAAGGAAACAGCAGTAGCAGAGAGCTAACCCAAGAGTCTGGACCAGGCCTGTAAGACCCATCCTACTAGTTCAACTGTAGTGTTTACCAAATATCTATCTCTGTATCATAATTTAAAGATATTGGTTTTACTTCTAGCTCTCCTTTTGCCCCAGTGTTGAAGACGGAAGGAAAATTCTGTAGTAAGCTGTCACAAAGTATAGTTACTGGAGGCAATTTAACCAATTGTTGGATCTGTCATCAAATTCCTTGCTCAATAAAAGGCTGATATAGGTCCCTCATAATTCTTGACACTGACTTTTCAGATGTTCCTCTAAAGTGTTTCCTGTCAGCATATACCTCCATGTTTGTTTACTACATTTGATAAATGTACTCAATTCTGAAGTTTCTGTAATGGGAAAGTGATGTTGGAAAACCAAATGGCTCGATTTCTAAAACTGCTTTGCAATGGGAAACTTGTTCTGTAATCCAGACTGAATGTTTTGCTTTCATACCAGATTAGTCTGCTAATATAGCTATCGAATGAGTCACATATAAAATCAGATTTCTGCATTGAACAATCCCCTTTCTAGTCTAAATGAAATTCTGGGTAAATGGTTAAGCCCTGGGGATTCATGGCTTAAATCTTTGCTTCTGACTTTGCTATTGTTGTTGGCTATATTGATTGTGCTCTGTGTGATTAAGAGTAATAATCTCTTGTGCCTCTCAATGTATATTTAAAACTCCAACTAGAATAATCATGTCTAAATGACTTGAAACTATTGATGATATCTATAATTCAATATAAAACAATGGTCATGCATAATGCACATACAGGGTAAATTGACATAAGTACTACTGGACAACCTAGAATTGACTATCAGTCCTTGCCAAGCATTCTATTAGTCATTTTGATGTACGATCCTTTGTCTCCATAATGTATATGACTGTGCCTTCCACTTTTAAGAGGTGGAACAGTTCTCAGAGCTTTCTGAGAATTTACTTCCTGGGTTATAATCCTCAGTTTGGGTCAAATAAAATTCCCTTTTTTTCCTCTTGATAGTTCATTGAATTTTTGTCAACATTTTCTTCACTGAAATACCACATTCTAGTTTTCAATTTTGTATCTCTCTACTATTAGACTGTGAGTTCCTTGAGAGCAAAGACTGTGTATAAGCAAATTCATTATTTTATCTCCAGGACTTAGCACAGTACCTGACACGGAGTAGAGATTTATTAAATAGTAATTGAATAAACTTTATGCTGGATTTATTTTTACACAACATAGATGAATCTTTCTCTAGCTCTTCTTCAGGAAGCACTGTGAGATGTACTAACTAAACATCAAGAGTGGATTCCACATCTATATTTTTTCCCCTCCTTTACTTCTACCCCATTCTCCTTCCTCTATTTTTGAAGGTTATTGTATTGGGGATTGTCAAAGAGTTATCTTTTCCCTTGCAAACCAAAATGAAAGGCTCACCTTGCTTATCTTGGTTTAACATAATAAAGAAATAATCAAAGAAAAAAGCACTATATCTTTTTTTTTTTTAAATCCACAAAATGGTTCCCAGATATAAGGGATGTTGTGAAAGCAGAATCTGAGTATGAGGTAAAGTGAGAAGCCATCATGACCAAACCAATCAAACTCCCCCTAGATACCTGCAGTTTTAGAGATGGAAGGGAATTCAGCAATGACTGAGTCCACCAAGGACTCACAACTTGCTTTGATCATTGGTAACTTGCCTATAGAGCCGTGCTATATGTTAAAAGTGTTTGGGTTTTGAAAGTGCACAGAATAGAAAGAAGTAAAATAATTCTCAGGGCAAAAAGTGAAAAAGTAAAAACTGTATAAGATCAAAAATGAAAAATGGGGGCTTCCCTGGTGGCACAGTGGTTGAGAATCTGCCTGCCAATGCAGAAGACACGGGTTCGAACCCTGGTCTGGGAGGATCCCACATGCCGCAGAGCAACTAGGCCTGTGAGCCACAACTACTGAGCCTGCGTGTCTGGAGCTTGTGCTCCGCAACAAGAGAGGCCGCGACAGTCAGAGGCCCGCGCACCGTGATGAAGAGTGGCCCCCACTCGCCGCAACTAGAGAAAGCCCTCACACAGAAATGAAGACCCAACACAGCCAAGAATAAATAAATTAATAAATAAATTAAAAAAAAAAAAAAGAAACATGAGCTTGATAGTTCCTCAGTGCCTTTTGGTAATGACTAACTGCTTCTCTAGCTGGTGATTACCCAGCTGAGCCATCTTCTCTGGTAACTGGCACCTTTACACTGCATGGGTGAGAGTCCTTGTCCTTCTAGGATTTGACTTAGTATCATCCATATCTGACATTATCTTTTTTTTTTTTTTAATGTAGGTAATTGTTTATCTGCCCACTAAGTGAACCCAAGAAATGCAAGATTCATCATCCAGGACTCGAAGACCTCGAAACACACACAGCAAAGACACTCCCTTGGTAAATGGATGAGATAACAAAGGGGCCGTCTCTGACTCTGTCCCCAGGCCAAACCTGTATCTATTTCCCGGGTGAAACATAAGTTTGTTGCCCTCATGGTCTCAACTATTTCTGTACTTCAGGCTAGAAAGAAAGCTCTTACCTTATTTGGTATGTGTTTACTATGAGCCACGAGGCAGAAACCTCTTTAACACACAGGTGTGATCCCCATCTTGTCTTCAGAGTTGGCCGAGGGATCCCGGGCTGATCTGATTTCTTCCAGATCTAGAGTCCGATAAATTAGGTGCCGGCCTAGTCCGGCATACCTTCCCAGAGAAAGCCGGTGAGGACATCCACAGCACTGGCCAAGCATTCAGGGCTCCCTGCTTTCCAGCAGCAGGCAGCTCCGACCTCAGTCAGATCAGGCCTTCGAGGAGGATTTGAAGAGGGAGGTTGCTCAGTTGGGGTGTGTCCCTCACACCCAGGACCAACCCCTGAAGACTGTTTCTCTTCAGGCGGGGGGCTCCTCACTCCTGCCTCCACCCCACTTCTAAGTCTTCTTAATCTCCTGGATTAGAAGGCTATGTTTCTCAAGCCACATCTCAGACGGCTGACCTCCTTAACCTAGAAACAGAAGAGTGCTGACAAGACAGATGGGCCTGGGGGCTCCAGAGCCCGAGAGGTCCCAGCTGGAGCCACGCAGGAGGCCAAGGCACTCTTCCTGGTGGCTGTCTTTTCTCTGTTTGCAAAACTCGATTGAAACATTTTGCCTTTTCTTGCTTTTTCCTACTACGGGCAATTTTTCCTTAGGTTACAACCTAAACTATTACTATATTAAAATAGTAATCACTATTCCCAGAAAATTTACTTTTTCAATAAATCTAAGATGCTTATGTGTGTGCTTGGAGGTACTAAATATTCCATGGGAATTTGCAAAAAAATTTATACTCTGTTTACTTATGTGTATTTAGTAGGTCAATCTTGTTCATTATGTTGTTCAAATCTTCTTTATCCTTATTTATTCTTCCTGATCTGCTCATCTTTGAAAGAAATGTTTTAAAGATTTCTATGATAAGTACAGGTTTAGCAATTTATCTTTGTATTTCTGAATCTTTGCATTACACATTTTGAAGCTATGCAATTAAATATTAGATTGAACCATATGACATTGACATTGGAAATTATATAATACATTAAGGTTTATGGCTATTTTCTTGGTAGAAGGTGACCTATCAAAATAAAATATCACTCTGCCCTTTTAAATCCTTTTTGCCTTGAATTCTCTTATGTCTGGTATTTTCACATAGGCTCATTTTTTGTTAGTGGTTAACAGCTAAGATACTGATATTTTCCCCAAATTGACTAAAAGTTAAAAGACTGATAAAATCCTATATTACTGAGTATGAGAAAAACAGCCCTCTCCATTACACTACTGGTGGGAGTGTAAATTATTTTACTTTTCTGGAATTAAACTAGATTAAACTTTAACTGAGATTTATTAAATTATGTATTTAATTTATTAAATTACAAATTTGTAACACATAAACCCTTTGGTCCAGAAATCCCACTTTTAAATATTTTATAAAACTATACAACCATACAAAAAGTGGTAAGGATTTTCACTACCATATTGTTCATGATCATGAAAAACTGGAAACAAAAGTTCAAAAATTGTAGAATAGTGAAATAAGTTATTGTACATACAGAATACTATGTAGTCATTTAAAAAAATGTAGATCAATATCCTCTGTCATAAAGAGATGTTTATATTTTGTGCTATGTGAAAAAGGCAACCTGCTGAAATATATAAAATATAACCTCAATTTGGAAGAAAAAAATTATTTTGTACATTGAAACATTTTCTAGTTTCTGTATTGATACTTTGGCATCTTGGGGCTTTGCCGACCAGAGAAGGCCCACCCCTTCCAGGCTTAGCTGATTCCTAGAGACAGCAAAGGTCTGCAAGTGCGATTTTCATGTGCAAACTACCCAGCCCAGACCCACATCCGCAACTGCCTCCTTTATTGGCTTTTATACTCAGGGCCACTATTCCCACAGCCCTACCCACCCAAGGCCAGTACCAGACAACTAGGGGCAGCTCCTATATGATGGAGCCAATGAAATTATTCAAACTAGCCGATTTTAGACCTGTTTAGCCCGTTACCCTGTGTCAGCAGACATTCTTCCCCTCAAAAACCACAAAAAGACTCCTGCACACAGCTTCCCCATCTCTCTCTGCCTGCGACCAACCAACCTCAGTGTTCTCTCCTGTGGCCCTGCATAGCGGCTGTGGTGGACCTCCCTCCTTTTGGGAACTGTGGGTAATCAGCTACCTTTGCAATGGCAATCCTGATCTGTTGGCCTCACCATACCTGGATAAAAATCATATCTCCATAAAACATAAATACATAAAAAGTCTTAATGAATATAGACAGAAGTTATCTCTAGGGGAGAGTGCTAGCTCTGAATGGGGAGGAGAAGCAATGGATTACGCTGTTGACTCTCTGGTTCATTTATTGTTATTTTTTAATATGTATATTTTTTGTGGCCATGCTGCACAGTTTGCAGGATCTTAATCCCCAACCAGGGATTGAACCCGGGCCCCTAGCAGTGGAAACACGGAGTCCTAACCACTGGACTGCCAGGGAATTCCCTGTCTGGCTTATTTTTATAATACTATGTTACTTGTGTACTTTAAAAGATAGGGCATTTAAAAAAAAATCAGCTCTCTCCATCTTCTATACAATTGCCATAGGCCAAGCCTTCTTCTTTTTTATTAAAACAATTCTTTTTTTTGGTTTTTATGCTTTTTTTATGTGATAAGAACACTTAATATGATCCCTATCCTCTTGAAAAATTTAAGTGTACAATACAGTATTGTTAACTGTGGGCACAGTGTTGTACAACAGGTCTCTAAAACCTATTCATCTTGCAGAACTGAAACTTTATACTCCTTGACTAGCAACTTCCCATTTTCCCTTCTTCCTAGCCCCTGGATTCTATGACTGTGACTATTTTAGATACCTTACAATGGAGGAAAAATCTTTTCTCGGCCCTTTTAAGGTCACTGGCTGGGTCTGAAAATTAAACTGACAAAGATGGATTAACAGGGGGAAGTATACGGAAAGTATACAAATTTATTTAATGTAGTTGTACATGACATAGGAGCCTTCATAAGAAAATGAAGATCCAAAGAAAGTTAGACCTGAGTATTTTATGCTGGATTTGATGAAGAGTGTACCACAGTGGAGGAATATGAGAGGTTCAGGAGGGTGAGGGAATTGTAGTAAAGTGGGGGAAACTTAGCACATGAGCATTTTATGACCTGTTTCAGGGAAGAAGGGCAAGGATGGGAGGAGGGCAGAGTGACCTTCCTGCTTCTGACATTTTTTCAAACTCCTTTAGCTTAAAATATTCAATATGTCAAGGTGTGGTACTTTGGGGTCACATGTCCTAAACCCCATCAACTCACTTAAGTGGAATCATGCAGTTTTTCCTCTGCGACTGGCTTATTTCACTTAGCATAATGTCTTCAAGGTGTATCCATGTTGTCACATATGGCAGGATTTCCTTCTTTTTTAAGGCTGGCTAATATTCCATTGTATGTACATATCACATTTTCTTTATCCATTAATGTGTCAATGGACATTTAGGCTGTATACACATCTTGCAATCCCTTTGTATTTCTTATCTGTTCTATTATAATGTTAACCTGTTTTTCACTTTTCCATTATTGGCCCCATCCAACTCACTCTCCATACCAGACAGAGTGAACTTTAAAAAATAAAAATTGCTCATACAGCTCTTTCATTTCTGGATACTTTGGAGGGATAAATATCTTGAAAAAACATTCCCATTACAAAACTAGACATGATAAAGAAATATCTTCTTAAATGCATAATGCTTAGCTGAGCTTGCAAGTGAGGAAGTCAAATCAGAGAGAATAAAGGGAGTAAAGGAGAATAGGAAATAGAGAGGAAACTTGGGAGGTAAGGAGGCATTGATGCCATGGTGGTTCTGAGGACATCTGCTAGTCCTAGTAAGCCTGAACCTTTGGTTCTGTGACAATTGCCTTGAGAGGTGGAGGATAAAGGGACAAAGCCTTGGGTACCTACAAGATGAAGAGTTGAAATGTCTCATCAGGGAGCAGGGCTTATCTCAGGGAATTTGTAACCACAGGCTCGCCCTCAAACAATATAAATTGAGGCTTCAATTTATACTACCTGAGTGTTCTAAGAAACCACAAGCTGAGAAATTAACAAACACACATCCTCTCTGGAGGACACAACATCAACCCAGCCCTTCCAGATTTCCAGAGGAACAAAAGTTCACAATCCAAAATTACAAAACACCACAGAAACCTTCAAGAGGGAGAGTCAGAAAAACAAATAGTAAAATCAGACACCCAAGGACTTGATGATGGAATTTAGAAGCAGAATATAAAATAAGTATATGGGTTAAGAAGCTTAACAAAAGATATCAAAGCAAGGAGCAAAATGTTATCAAAAAAAGATCCTGGCAGGTTTGAAAAAGTAGACCATCTAAATAGACCATCTAAAATAAAAAATTTGGGAATTCCGTGGTGGTCCAGTGTTTAGGACTCAGTGCTTCCACTGCTGGGGGCCCGGGTTCAATCTCTGGTCGGGGAACTAAGATCCTGCAAGCCATGAGGCACAGCCAAAAAAATAAAACAAAATAAAATTAAAAATTTAAGCTCAATATTAAAAAAATAAGTCCACTGAAAAAAAATCTGACTTACAGGAAAAATCTCTTTTAAATTACCTGGAATATATCATTGAGAGAGAAATCCACTCCTCTCATTTTTTCCCCCAAAACACTAGACGGACTAAGAAACAAAAAGGATAGAAGAAGGTGTAACACACATACTTAGAGTTCAGGAGAAAAGACAAAGACAAGAGGATGTAGGAAAACAGTTCTTAGAGAGATGATAACTGAGTATTCTCCATTGAATAAAAGACACAAATTTGAAATTTGGAGAGCACAACAAATCCCAAGCAGGATAAATATACAGAAATTTTTATCTAGACATATAAGAGTCAAACCATGAGGCACAATGGACAAAGATCTGAAAAGCCACCAGAAATTTAGATTACCTAAATCACTTTCCTGCTTAAAAGCCCTCAATGGCTTCCCTTTGCCTGGTTAAACTTAGGGTATTCTCCAAATTCTCATCCAAAGATCATGGTATATTTTCAAGAAAACAAGAATGGAATGTGATTAATAAGTAGAAATTTCTAGTCTCAATTTCAGTGTGCCTGGCAAGAAAAGTAAAACTACTTTTGATATTTGATTTTTAAAAGGGCATTGGATGATGGAATCTTTTTTTTTTGCCACACCATGCGGCATGCGGGATTTTAGTTCACTGACCAAGGATCGAACAAGAGCCGCCTGCAGTGGAAGCTCGGAGTCTCAACCACTGGACCGTCATGGAAGTCCCCGGATAGTGGAAATTTAACAATGCTGATCCAACATAATCTGATAAGAAACATGAATATTCTGGTCCACTAGAGAGATGTGCAGTATGGTGGGGCAGGGACGATCTGTACCCAGCTAACATTTTCCTCTAGACATTCCATTTTCCAAATTTGTTCCACTGGTACACTGACACAAGAACATACAATCAAAACCCTTTTGTTCATGCTTTTAGCCTTTTCTGACCCCATCCTCAAAGAAGTTTCTGTCATGTTTGTGTGAAAAATATCAAATTCTACAAAGCAGTTGTGCACTCCTTTGAATCCTGACACTTAATAACATACCATGTATGTGAGCTGCTTCCTCAGGATAGCTGTTCAGAACCATACAACTTCAGGGATAAGAAATAGGGAGAATACCACACTGAGTATCTTGGGAAAAAATTTTAATCTCCTTTCCAACATCTCTTTCAGCATTTTGTTAACTAACTATAAGTGACAATCAGAAATAATTTGGCTTCATGTTGCTTTCAAAAAGCAGTAAGAAAGTAGCTACTTAAGAAAAAAAGAAGTAGCTACTTAGAAAAAAGGTCTAACAGTTTTTTCCATTAGAAATATTATTTAGGGCTTCCCTGGTGGCGCAGTGGTTGAGAATCCGCCTGCCGATGCAGGAGACACGGGTTCGTGCCCTGGTCCGGGAAGATCCCACATGCCGCGGAGCAACTAAGCCCGTGAGCCATGGCGGCTAGGCCTGCGCGTCCGGAGCCTGTGCTCCGCAACGGGAGAGGCCACAGCAGTGAGAGGCCGGCATACCGCAAAAAAAAAAAAAAAAAAAAAAAGAAATATTATTTAAAATTGAGTACAGCAGAAACGAACACAACATTGTAAAGCAATTATACTCCAATAAAGATAAAAAAATAAAAAATAAAAAAAATATAAATTGACAATTCCATCACATAGAAATACATGATCAAAGGTCAGACTAACAAACATTCAAACAGGCTCTATTCAAACTACAGTTCTCCATTTCTTTTAGAAGAATCTTTTTTCTCAGACTTGTGAAACTGGATAATGGAACCTTAATTTAAAATGGTTTTGGGGGACTTCCCTGGTGGTGCAGTGGTTAAGAATCTGCCTGCCAATGCAAGGAACATGGATTCGAGGCCTGGTCTGGGAAGAGCCCGCATGCCATGGAGCAACTAAGCCCGTGCACCACAACTACTGAGCCTGTGCTCTACAGCCTGTGAGCCACAACTACTGAAGCCCATGTGCCTAGAGCCCATGCTCTGCAACAAGAAAAGCCATGACAATGAGAAGCCCACGCACTGCAACGAAAAGTAGCCCCCACTCGCCACAACTAGAGAAAGCCCGTGCGCAGCAACGAAGACCCAACACAGCCAAATACATTTATTTTAAAAATAAATAAATGAAATAAAATAAAATGGAGTCAGGAAGTCATGAAGGAAGAGCTCTCACCCCTCCTCTCAACTTACACAGTCAGCAGAAAGATTTCCACATTCCTCAGTAACAGCAAACTGCCAACCACTTGAAACCAATGTGAAACCACCACAAGCCCAAACTCTTGTTCTCCTCCAATGGACTTCTGTTCAAAACAACACTCCCCAATTTCCTCCCAGATTCTAATAAAAGCTAACCTCCCCTTTGTCTCCTCAGACTTGCTTATGGTTCACCATAGTTCGCTGGCCCCAAATTGCAATTCTTCTGCTATTCCCAAATAAACTCATCTTTGCTTAATAATAACTGCTGTTAAATTTGTTTCAGGTTGACATTATATGGTGTCAGAGATGGGATTCGAAGCAACTGAACTCCTGAGGAACTAACAATCCTTGGAACTGTGTGTGGAACCCACTTGAGCCCATGTAATCTCTGCTTCTGTTAGGGGAACCACTGACTGAAACCACCCGCCCTGGCCAGGCACCATAGTAACCACTTGCATGAGTTATTTTAAACAGGAGGTGCTGGTAAGGAATGCAAAACTAACAAGCTACCACCAACTGGAAGAATTCAGGAAAGGTCAAAAGGAGAGAGGAGAATCCAGTCCATATGTCCTATCAACCTCCCAGAATCCTTCTCACTGTAATCCATCTTTGCTGAGTGATGCACATGCCACCAGGAAGGACCCTGAGTCAGAGTGATTGGCCAGAAACAACCCAGAAACTAACCCCATTCCCATAAAATCCAAGACTGTGAGCCACGGTTCCCTTACCCTGCTGCTCACCACCTAGGCACCCCTTCCCCATAAAGTCTCTTGCTTTGTCAGCACATGTGTCTCCTCAAACAATTCATTTCTGAGTGTTAGACAAGGGCCCGCTCTCGTGCCCTGGAAAGGGTCTCCCTTCCCGCAACACTTCCATGAGTCATCTTCTTCCTTTCAGCTAAGTAAGTCTGCTCTTGGATTTGAGCTCCCTCCTTTTGGTCCAGCCCTCCAAATTTATTCAGTGTTTTCATAAAGGCATTGTCCTCCTTGATGAATACTCAATTTTCTTCTAGTGTCTCTGTTTTTGAGCTATGGGATCCCAGTCCTCTAAAGACTCTTAGGAGGGTTCTCTTTCTGGGATCCTGGCCAGTTTTATGTTTAAAAACTACAGTCCCTTCTCATGCTCATTTTTTAAAAACATCTTTATCAGAGTATAATTGTTTTACAGTGTTGTGTTAGTTTCTGCTGTATAACAAAGTGAATCAGCTATACGTATACATATATCCCCATATCTTCTCCCTCTTGCATCTCCCTCCCACCCTCCCTCTCCCAACCCTCTAGGTGGTCACAAAGCACTGAGCTGATCTCCCTGTGCTATGCAGCTACTTCCCACTAGCTACCTATTTTACATTTGGTAGTGTAAATATGTCAGTGCTACTCTCTCACTTCGTCCCAGCTTACCCTTCCCCCCGTGTCCTCAAGTCCATTCTCTACAACTGTGTCTTTATTCCTCTCCTGCCCCTAGGTTCATAATAACCATTTTTATTGTATTTTATTTTTTTTTAGATTACGTATGTATGGGTTAGCATATGGTATTTGGTTTTCTCTTTCTGACTTACTTCACTCTGTATGACAGTGTCTAGATCCATCCACCTCACTACAAATAATTCAATTGTGTTTATTCTCATGGCTGAGTAACATTCCATTGTATATATGTGCCACATCTTCTTTATCCATTCATCTGTTGATGGACACTTAGGTTGCTTCCATGTCCTGGCTATTGTAAATAGTGCTGCGATGAACATTGTAGTACATGATTCTTTCTGAATTATGGTTTTCTCAGGGTATATGCCCAGTAGTGGGATTCCTGGATCATATGGTAGTTCTATTTTTAGTTTTTTAAGGAACCTCCACACTGTTCTCCATAGTGACTGTACCAATTTACATTCCCACCAACACTGCAAGAGGGTTCCCTTTTCTCCACCCCGTCTCCAGCATTTATTGTTTCTAGATTTTTTGATGATGGCCATTCTGACTGGTGTGAGGTGATACGTCATTGTAGTTTTGATTTGCATTTCTCTAATGATTGGTGATGTTGAGCATCTATTAATGTGTTTGTTGGCAATCTGTATATCTTCTTTGGAGAAATGTCTGTTTAGGTCTTCTGCCCATTTTTGGATTGGGTTGTATGCTTTTTCGATATTGAGCTTCACGAGCTGCTTGTATATTTTGGAGATTAATCCTTTGTCAGTTGCTTCATTTGCAAATATTTTCTCCCATTCTGAGGGTTGTCTTTTGGTCTTGTTTATGGTTTCCTTTGCTGTGCAAAAGCTTTTAAGGTTGATTAGGTCCCATTTTGTTTATTTTTGTTTTTATTTCCATTTTTCTGGGAGGTGGGTCAAAAAGGATCTTGCTGTGATTTATGTCATAGAGTGTTCTGCCTATGTTTTCCTCTAAGAGTTTTATAGTGCCTGGCCTTATATTTAGGTATTTAATCCATTTTGAGTTAATTGTTGTGTATGGTTTTAGGAAGTGTTCTAATTTCATTCTTTTATATGTAGTTGTCCCGTTTTCCCAGCAGCACTTATTGAAGAGGCTGTCTTTTCTCCATTGTATATTCTTGCCTCCTTTACCAAAGATAAGGTGACCATATGTGCATGGGTTTATATCTGGGCTTTCTATCCTGTTCCATTGATCTATATTTCTGTTTTTGTGCCAGTACCATATTGTCTTGATTACTGTAGCTCTGTAGTATAGTCTGAGGTCCGGTAGTCTGATTCCTCCAGCTCCATTTTTCTTTCTCAAGATTGTTTGGCTATTCGTGGTCTTTTCTATTTCCATACAACTTGTGAAATTTTTTGTTCTAGTTCTGTGAAAAATGTCATTGGTAGTTTCATAGGGATTGCTTGAATCTGTAGATGGTTTTGGATAGTATAGTCATTTTTATAGTGTTGATTCTTCCAATCCAAGAACATAGTATATATCTCCATCTGTTTGTATCATCTTTAATTTCTTTCATCAGTGCCTTATAGTTTTCTGCATACAGGTCTTTAGCCTCCCTAGGTAGGTTTATTCCTAGGTATTTTATCTTTTTGTTGCAATGGTAAATGGGAGTGTTTCCTTAATTTCTCTTTCAGATTTTTCATCATTAGTGTATAGGAATGCAAGAGATTTCTGTGCGTTAATTTTGTATCCTGCTACTTTACCAAATTCATTGATTAGCTCTAGTAGTTTTCTGGTAGCATCTTTACGATTCTCTCTATATAGTATCATGTCATCTGCAAACAGTAACAGTTTTCCTACTTTTCCTACTTGGATTCCTTTTTATTTCTTTTTCTTCTCTGATTGCTGTGGCTAAAACTTCCAAAAGTATGTTGAATAACAGTGGTGAGACTGGGTACCCTTGTCTTGTTCCTGATCTTAGAGGAATGCTTTCAGATTTTCACCACTGAAGAGGATGTTGGCTGTGGGTTTGTCATATATGGCCTTTATTATGTTGAGGTAGGTTCCCTCTATGCCTACTTTCTGGAGAGTTTTTATCATAAATGGGTGTTGAATTTTGTTGAAAGCTTTTTCTGTGTCTACTAAGATGATCATATGGTTTATCGCATTGATTGATTTGCGTATATTGAAGAATCCTTGCATCCCTGTGATAAACCCCACTTGATCATGGTGTATGATCCTTTTAATTTGCTGTTGGATTCCTTTTGTTAGTATTTTGTTGAGGATTTTTTGTTGTTGTTGAGGCCAGTGATATTGGCCTGTAGTTTTCTTTCTTTGTGACATATTTGTCTTTGGTATCAGGGTGATGGTGTCCTCGTAGAATGAGTTTGGGAGTCTTCCCCACTCTGCTCTATTTTGGAGGAGTTTGATAAGGATAGGTGTTAGGTCTTCTCTAAATGTTTGATAGAATTCGCCTGTGAAGCCATCTGGTCCTGGGCTTTTGTTTGCTGGAAGATCTTAATCAGATTTTCAATTTCAGTGCTTGTGATTGGTCTGTTTATATTTTCTATTTCTTCCTGGTTCAGTCTTGGAAGGTTGTGCTTTTCTAAGAATTTGTCCATTTCTTCCAGGTTATCCATTTTATTGGCATAGAGTTGCTTGTAGTAGTCTCTCATAATCCTTTGTATTTCTGCAGTGTCAGTTGTTACTTATCCTTTTTCATTTCTAATTGTGTTCATTTGAGTCTTTTCCTTTTTCTTGGTGAGTCTGGCTAATGGTTTATCAATTTTGTGTATCTTCTCAAAGAACCAGCTTTTAGTGTTACTGATCTTTGCTATTGTTTCCTTCATTTTTTTCATTTTTTTCTGATCTGATTTTTATGACTTCTTTCCTTCTAACATTGGGGGGTTTTTTGTTCTTCTTTCTCTAATTGCTTTACATGTAAGGTTAGGTTGTTTATTTGAGATGTTTCTTTTTTCTTGAGGTAGGACTGTATTGCTATAAACTTCTCTCTTAGAACTGCTTGTGCTGCATCCCATAGGTTTTGGGTCATCGTGTTTTCATTGCCATTTGTTTCCAGGTATTTAAAAATTTCCTCTTTGATTTCTTCAGTGATCTCTTAGTTATTTAGTAGTGTATTGTATAGCCTCCATGTGTTTGTATGTTTTACATATTTTTTCCTGTAATTGATATCTAGTCTCATAGAGTAGTGGCTGGAAAAGAAACTTGATATGTTTTCAATTTTCTTAAATTTACCAAGGCTTGATTTGTGACCCAAGATATGATCTATCCTGGAGAATGTTCCACGAGCACTTGAGAAGACAGTGTATTCTGTTGTTTTTGGATGGAATGTCCTAATAATATCAATTAAGTCCATCTTGTTTAATGTGTCATTTAAAGCTTGTGTTTCCATATTTATATTCATTTTGGATGATCTGTCCATTGGTGAAAGTGGGGTGATAAAATCCCCTACTATGATTGTGTTACTGTCAATTTCCCCTTTTATGGCTGTTAGTATTTGCCTTATGTATTGAGGTGCTCCGATGTTGGGTGCATAAATATTTCAAATTATTATATCTTCTTGGAATGCTCCTTTGTTCATTATGTAGTGTCCTTCTTTGTCTCTTATAATCATCTTTATTTTAAAGTCTATTTTGTCTGATATGAGAATTGCTACTCCAGCTTTCTTTTGATTTCCATTTGCATGGAATATCTTTTTCCATCCCCTCACTTTCAGTCTGTATGTGTCCGTAGGTCTGAAGTGGGTCTCTTGTAGACAGCATATGTACCGTTCTTGTTTTTGTATCCATTTGGCCAGTCTATGTCTTTTGGTTGGAGCATTTAATCCATTTACATTTAAGATAATTATCAATATGTAATTTCTTACTACTGTTTTCTTAATTGTGTTGTGTTTGTTTTTGTAGGTCTTCTCCTTCTCTTGTGTTCCCTGCCTAGAGAAGTTCCCTTATCATTTGTTGTAAAGCTGGTTTGGTGGTGCTGAATTCTCTCAACTTTTGCTTATCTGTAAAGGTTTTAATTTCTCCATTGAATCTGAATGAGATCCTTGCTGGATATTCTGGGTTGTAGGTTTTTCCCTTTGATCACTTTAAATATGTCCTGCCACTCTTTTCCAGCTTGCAGAGCTTCTGCTGAAAAATCAGCTGTTAACCTTATGGGGATTCCCTTGTATGTTATTTGTTGCTTTTCCTTTGCTGCTTTTAATATTTTTTCTTTGTATTTAATTTTTGATAGATTAATATATGTCTCAGCATGTTTCTTTTTGGGTTTAACCTTTGTGGTACTCTCTGTGCTTCCTAGACTTGAAAGACTATTTCCTTTCCCATGTTAGGGAAGTTTTCAATTATAATCTCTTCAAATATTTTCTCAGACCCTTTCTTTTCCTCTTCTTCTTCTGGGACCCCTATAATTCGAATGTTGGTGTGTTTAATGTTGTCCCAGAGGTCTCTGAGACTGTCTTCAATTCTTTTCATTCTTTTTTCTTTATTATGCTCCCTGGCAGTTATTTCCATCATTTTTTCTTCCAGCTCACTTATCTGTTCTTCTGCCTCAGTTATTCTGTTATTAATTCCTTCTAGAGTATTTTTAATTTCAGTAATTGTGTTGTTCATCACTGTTTGTTTGCTCTTTAGTTCTTCTAGATCCTTATTAAATGTTTCTTGTATTTTCTCCATTCTGTTTCCGAAACTTTGGGTAATCTTTGCTATCATTACTCTGAATTCTTTTTCAGGTAGATTGCCTATTTTGTTTTCATTTATTTGGTCCTGTAGGTGTTTACCTTGCTCTTTCGTCTATAACATATTTTTTTGTTGTTGTTTGTTTGTATTTTTTGATGGGTGGTGCTGTATTCCTCTCTTACTGGTTGTTTGTCCTGAGACGTCCAGCACTGGAGTTTGCAGGCAGTTGGATAGTACTGTGTATTGGTGCTGAGATGAGGACCTCCGCGAGGTCTCACTCTGATTGACATTCTCTGGGGTCTGAGGTTCTCTGTTAGTCCAGCGTTTTGGACTTGGAGCTCCCATCACAGGAGCTCAGTCCTGACCTCTAGCATGGGAACCAAGATGCCGCAAGCTTCGTGGAGGTGTTAAAAAAAAAAAAAAAGGAAGAAAGAAAAAAAGGGGGGCTTCCCTGGTGGCACAGTGGTTAAGAATCCACCTGCCAATGCAGGGGACAAGGGTTCAATCACTGGTCTGGGAAGATCACACATGCTGCGGAGCAACTAAGTCCATGTGCCACGACTACTGAGCCTGCACTCTAGAGCCCGCGAGCCACAACTACTGAGCCTGCGTGCTGCAACTACTGAAGCCTGCACACCTAGAGCCTGTGCTCCGCGACAAGAGAAGCCACCGCAACGAGAAGCCTGCACACTGCAACAAAGAGTAGCACCCTCTCGCCACAACTAGAGAAAGCCCACGCGCAGCAACAAAGACCCAATGCAGCCGAAAATAAATAAATATTTTTTTTAAAAAACAAGAAAAAAGGAGCAGTACAATTTCAAAGAATAAAAAAGAAAATAAAATTAGAAAGATAGAAAATATATTAGGAAAAATAAAACTGTAATTGAAACAAGTGCAGCAAGGTAAAATAAAACCACATCAGAAAAAAGAAAAATAAAAAGTCGGGGGGGGGGCATCAAGTCAAAAGGAGAGATCACTGACAAAATATAAAGAAAAAAATAAAATTAGAAAAATAAAAGACTTATTAGGAAAAATAAAAATATAAAAGAATCAACAACAGTGAATCAACAAGGTAAAACAGAACCCTGATCTAAAAGAAGAAAAAAGAAAAAAAAAAAAAAGCCTTGGCTATGGGGGTGCAACTTAGGCAGGGCTGGGGTTTAGGGTGGGTTGGGACCTAGGCGGGTGGGGGGTGACATTCAAGCATGAGGGTGAAGGGGGGCCTCTGCTTAGGACCTGCGTGGAAGGGGAGAGGCAGCACGTGGAAAGGAGGGCCCCTGGAGTGTGGAGTTCCAGAGTTTGAAAGTAGGGCCCTGGTGAGGGTGTGTGGGTGGGGTTTAGGCCCAGTTGGTTGGAGGGGGTCTCAGACGGGGTCTCCAAGTGTAGAGCAAAGGCCCTGGTGGTGTAGGGGCGGGGCTTGGGCTCTGCACGGCAGGAGGGAGGCTCTGAGGGCAGAGAGTTAGGCCCTGGAGCCCAACAGGCTCCCCGGTGCCCAAGTAGACAGGGAACGCACTGGTCCTGTTCTCTTCCATTCCTTCGCACTCCTCCCCCACTGTCTCCTCCAGGGTCTCCACTGTTGCCACTGGACCCCTAACCGTGGGTGGGTCCCACTGGGTGTAGGAAGTCCTCCCTTCCCCCAGCCACCCCTCAGGGCTGCTGGTCCCACAGGTCCAGCCTTTACTTCTGCTCCGCCTTCCCTCCCTCCCACTCTCTCAGGACCCGTACTGCTGGAGGGGGACTAGGTGGGCAGGGGACCAGGCCCGGGATCTCAACAGGTTCCTGGGGTGCACGTAAACAGGGCAAACCTGGCCACACTTCCCCTTTGACTCTCTGCCCTCCGAATGGTTCCCCAATTTCCCCCTTCGGGTGTGGGACCTCTTCCCCTCCCCCAGCCGCCCCTCAGGGGCGCTAGTCCTGTCCACCTCCACTTCTCGTCCCCCCTCACTCCCCCTATCCTACTTGGTACCTGGGGGTTCCTTCCATCCCCTTAGGTGTCCGTCATCCCCCACCAGTGTCTTGTAGGTGCCCTAGTTGTGGGGAGACAAGAATTCCGCATCCTTCTAGTCCGCCACCTTGACCCTCATGCTCATTTTTAACTAAATGGACCAGCCTAACCAAAGATCACTTAGAACTTCAGTGGCCATTGTGGGGAACTTTTGACGTCCCCAAACCTGTTTTTTTTCAGAACTAAAACAGAAGACCATGGCTCTAAAGCACAACAAAGTGAATGGGATGCCTATTTTAAATGGTACCTCAAGGCTTCCAAGTGCAATCAGGACTCTAAAGCTGCCTCTTTACAAAATACTACTTATGATTGAGGCAAATAAAAAATTAAAAGAATGTGAAAAAGCATCAGACGCCTCTTCTCCCCTTTCACTTGCTGTGCTAACTTCTCCTTTCCCTACTGGGCCTGTTCTTTCTGCTTTGTACCCTCCTCTTTCTCATTTCAACCCTATCATTGAACTTCCCTTGTTCTCTGAAGCTCTCCCTACTTCCTCCTCATCTCAACCCATTAAAACCTGCACCTTTAAGATGGGCGCAGATCTACCGAAGAGACAAGAGACTTTTTCTTGCCTCTTTGTTTCCTGGTGCGCGAGGAAAGAGAATTAAGCACATGGTGTAAAGGAGCTCCAGAAACTGGCGTGAGCCACGGCTATCAGCGCAGACACCAGAGACGGGTGTACGACGCTAGGGCTGCTGCGGCTGCCACCAAGAAGCCTGTGTGCGACCACAGGTCACTCTCTACACCTCCCCTCCCAGGGGCCTGTGCAGCCTGCCACAGCCAGGGTCCCGGGACCCAGGGACAACGTCCCAAGGAGAAGGCACGGCACACCTCAGTCTGGTGCAACGTCACGCCGGTCTCTGCCACCCCTCCCTCCCCCTGGCCTGAGTGAGCCAGAGCCCCCGAATCAGCTGCTCCTTTAACCCCATCCTGTCTGAGCAAAGAGCAGACGCCCTCAGGTGACCTATGCGCAGAGGCGGGGCCAAGTCCAAAGCTGAACCCCAGGAGCTGTGCGAACAAAGAGGAGAAAGGGAAATCTCTCCCAGCAGCCTCAGGAGTAACGGATTAAATCTCCACAATCAACTTGAAGTGCCCTGCATCTGTGGAATACCTAAATAAACAGCGAATCATCCCAAGTTGAGAAGGTGGACTTTGGGAGCAAGATATATTATTATTTTCCCCCTTTTCTCTTTTTGTGAGTGTGTATGTGTGTGTTGCTGTGTGAGATTTTGTCTGTATAGCTTTGCTTTCACCATTTGTCCTAGGGTTCTAACTGTCCCGTTTTTTGTTTTGTTTTTTTTTACTTAAAAATTTTTTTCTTCTTAATAATTATTTTTTATTTTAATAGCTTTACTTTATCCTACTTTATTTTCTCTTCTCTCTTCCTTTCTTCCTCCCTTCCTTCCTTCCTTCTTTCCTCTCTTCCTTCCTTCCTTTCCTTTCCTTTCTATTTTTTCTCCCTTTTATTCTGAGCCGTATGGATTAAAGGCTCTTGGTGCTCCAGCCAGGAGTCAGGGATGTGTCTCTGAGGTGGGAGAACCAACTTCAGGACACTGGTCCACAAGAGACCTCCCAGCTCCACATAATATCAAATGGCAAAAATCTCCCAGAGCTACCCATCTCAACAACAAGACCCAGCTTCACTCAACAACCAGCAAACTACAGTGCTGGACACCCTATGCACAACAACTAAAAAGACAGGACTACTGCCCCAGCCATTAGCAAAGAGGCTGCCTAAAACCATAACAAGGCTACAGACACCCCAAAACACACAACCAGACATACACGTGCCCACCAGAAAGACAAGATCCAGCATCATCCACCAGAACACAGGCACTAGTCCCCTCAACCAGGAAACCTACTCAACCCACTGAAACAACCTTAGCCACTGGGGACAGACACCAAAAACAATGGGAACTACGAACCTGCAGCCTGCAAAAAGGAGACCCCAAACACAGTAAGATAAGCAAAATGAGAAGACACAAAAACACACAGCAGATGAAGGAGCAAGGTAAAAACACACCAGACCTAACAAATGAAGAGGAAATAGGCAGTCTACCTGAAAAAGAATTCAGAAAAATGATAGTAAAGATGATCCAAAGCTTGGAAACAGAATAGACAAAATGCAAGAAACATTTAAAGAGGACCTAGAAGAAATAAACAGGAAGCAAGCAACAATGAGCAACACAATAAATGAAATAAAAAATACTCTAGATGGGATCAATAGCATAACTGAGGCAGAATAACGGATAAGTGACCTGGAAGATAAAATAGTGGAAATAACTACTGCAGAGCAGAAAAAAAAAAAAAGAATGAAAAGAAATGAGGACAGTCTCAGAGACCTCTGGGACAACATTAAATGCACCAACGTTCGAATTATAGGGGTCCCAGAAGAAGAAGAGAAAAAAAAAGGGTCTGAGAAAATATTTGAAGAGATTATAGTTGAAAACTTCCCTAATATGGGAAAGGAAATAGTTAATCAAGTCCAGGAAGCACAGAGATTCCCATACAGGATAAATCGAAGGAGAAACATGCCAAGACACATATTAATCAAACTATCAAAAATTAAATACAAAGAAAACATATTAAAAGCAGCAAGGGAAAAACAACAAATAACACACAAGGGAATGCCCATAAGGTTAACAGCTGATCTTTCAGCAGAAACTCTGCAAGCTAGAAGGGAGTGGCAGGACATATTTAAAGTGATGAAGGAGAAAAACCTACAACCAAGATTACTCTACCCAGCAAGGATCTCATTCAGATTCAATGAAGAAATCAAAACCTTTACAGACAAGCAAAAGCTTAGAGAGCTCAGCACCACCAAACAAGCTTTACAACAAATGCTAAAGGAACTTCTCTAGGCAAGAAACACAAGAGAAGGAAAAGATTTACAAGAACAAACTTGAAACAATTAAGAAAATGGTAATGGGAACATACATATTGATAGTTACCTTAAATGTAAATGGATTAAATTCTCTCACCAAAAGACACAGACTGGCTGAATGTATACAAAAACAAGACCCATATATATGCTGTCTACACGAGACCCACTTCAGACCTAGGGACACATACATACTGAAAGTTAGGGGATGGAAGAAGATATTCCATGCAAATGGAAATCAGAAGAAAGCTGAGTAGCAATTCTCATATCAGACAAAATAGACTTTAAAAGAAAGACTATTGGGGCTTCCCTGGTGGTGCAGTGGTTGAGAATCCGCCTGCCGATGCAGGGAACACGGGTTCGTGCCCCGGTCTGGGAAGATCCCACATGCCACGGAGCGGCTGGGCCCGTGAGCCATGGCCGCTGAGCCTGCGCGTCCGGAGCCTGCGCATCCGGAGCCTGTGCTCCGCAATGGGAGAGGCCACAACAGTGAGAGGCCTGCATACCACAAAAAAAAAAAAAAAAAAAAGAAAGACTATTACAAGAGACAAAGAAGGACACTACATAATGATTAAGGGATCAATCCACAAAGAAGATATAACAATTTAAAATATTTATGCACCCAACATCGGAGCACCTCAATACATAAGGCAAATACTAACAGCCTTAAAAGGGGAAATTGACAGTAACACAATCATACTAGGGGACTTTAACAACCCACTTTCACCAATGGACAGATCGTCCAAAATGAATATAAATAAGGAAACACAAGTTTTAAATGATACATTAAACAAGATGGACTTAATTGATATTTATAGGACATTCCATCCGAAAACAACAGAATACACATTTTTCTCAAGTGCTCATAGAACATTCTCCAGGATAGATCATAACATGGGTCACAAATCTAGCCTTGGTAAATTTAAGAAAATTGAAATCTTATCAAGTATCCTTTCCGACCACAATGCTATGAGACTAGATATCAATTACAGGAAAAGATCTGTAAAAAATACAAACACATGGAGGCTAAATAATACACTACTTAATAATGGAGTGATCACTGAAGAAATCAAAGAGGAAATCAAAATATACTTAGAAACAAATGACAATGGAGACACAATGACCCAAAACCTATGGGATACAGCAAAAGCAGTTCTAAGAGGGAAGTTTATAGCAATACAATCCTACCTTAAGAAACAGGAAACATCTCGAATAAACAACCTAACCTTGCACCTAAAGTAATAAGAGACAGAAGAACAAGAACCCCTCAAATTTAGCAGAAGGAAAGAAATCATAAAAATCAGATCAGAAATAAATGAAAAAGAAATGAAGGAAACAATAGCAAAGATCAATAAAACTAAAAGCTGGTTCTTTGAGAAGATAAACAAAATTGTAAACCATTAGCCAGACTCATCAAGGAAAAAGGGAGAACACTCAAATCAACAGAATGAGAAATGAAAAAGGAGATGTAACAACGGACACTGCAGAAATACAAAAGATTATTAGATACTACTAAAAGCAACTGTATGGCAATAAAATGGACAACCTGGAAGAAATGGACAAATTCTTAGAAATGCACAACTTGCCAAGACTGAACCAGGAAGAAACAGAAAATATGAACAGACCAATCAAAAGCACTGAAATTGAAACTGTGAGTAAAAATCTTCCAGCAAACAAAAGCCCAGGACCAGATGGCTTCACAGGCGAATTCTATCAAACATTTAGAGAAGAGCTAACACCCACCCTTCTCAAACTCTTCCAAAATATAGCAGAGGGAGGAACACTCCCAAACTCATTCTATGAGCCCACCATCACCCTGATACCAAAACCAGATAAAGACGTCACAAAGAAAGAACACTACAGGCCAATATCACTGATGAACATAGATGCAAAAATCCTCAACAAAATACTAGCAAACAGAATCCAACAGCACATTAAAAGGATCATACACCATGATCAAGTGGGGTTTATTCCAGGAATGCAAGGATTCTTCAATATACACAAATCAATCAACGTGATACACCATATCAACAAACTGAAGGAGAAAAATCATATGATCATCTCAATAGATGCAGAGAAAGGTTTTGACAAAATTCAACACCCATTTATGATAAAAACCCTGCAGAAAGTAGGCATAGAGGGAACTTTCCTCAACATAATAAAGGCCATAGATGACGAACCCACAGCCAGCATCATCCTCAATGGTGAAAAACTGAAACCATTTCCACTAAGATCAAGAACAAGACACGGTTGCCCACTCTCACCACTCTTATTCAACATAGTTTTGGAAGTTCTAGCCACAGCAATCAGAGAAGAAAAAGAAATAAAAGAAATCCAAATCAGAAAAGAAGTAAAGCTGTCATTGTTTGCAGATGACATGATACTATACAGAGAGAATCCTAAGGATGCTACCAGAAAACTATTAGAGCTAATCAATGAATTTGGTAAAGTAGCAGGATACAAAATTAATGCACAAAAATCTCTGGCATTCTTATACACTAATGATGGAAAATCTGAGAGTGAAATTAAGAAAATACTCCCATTTACCACTGCAACAAAACAAATAAAATATCTAGGAATAAACCCACCTAAGGAGACAAAAGACATGTATGCAGAAAATTATAACACACTGATCAAAGAAATTAAAGATGATACAAACAGATGGAGAGATATACCATGTTCTTGGATTGGAAGAATCAACATTGTGAAAATGACTACTACCCAAAGCAATCTACAGATTCAATGCAATACCTATCAAACTACCACTGGCATTTTTTACAGAACTAGAACAAAAAATTTCACAATTTGTATGGAAACACAAAAGACCCCAAATAGCCAAAGCAATCTTGAGAACGAAAAATGGAGCTGGAGGAATCAGACTCCCTGACTTCAGACTATACTACAAGGCTACAATAATCAAGGCAGTATGGTAGTGGCACGAAAACAGAAATATAGATCAATGGAACAGGATAGGAAGCCAAGAGATAAACTCACACACATATGGTCACCTTATCTTTGATAAAGGAGGGAAGGATATACAGTGGAGAAAAGACAGCCTCTTCAATAAGTGGTGCTGAGAAAACTGGACAGGTACATGTAAAAGTATGAAATTAGAACACTCCCTAACACCATACACAAAAATAAACTCAAAATGAGTTAAAGACCTAAATGTAAGGCCAGACACTATCAAATTCTTAGAGGAAAACATAGGCAGAACACTCTATGACATAATCACAGCAAGATCCTTTTTGACCCACATCCTAGAGAAATGGAAATAAAAACAAGAATAAACAAATGGGACCTAATGAAACTTAAAAGCTTTTGCACAGCAAAGGATACCATAAACAAGACCAAAAGACAACCCTCAGAATGGGAGAAAATATTTGCAAATGAAGCAACTGACAAAGGATTAATCTCTAAAATTTATAAGCAACTCTTGCAGCTCAATAACGAAAAAACAAACAACCCAATCCAAAAATGGGCAGAAGACTTAAATAGACATTTCTCCAAAGAAGATATACAGATTGCCAACAAACACATGAAAGAATGCTCAACACCATTAATCATTAGAGAAATGCAAATGAAACCTACAGTGAGATATCATCTCACACCTGTCAGAATGGCCATCACCAAAAAATCTAGAAACAATAAATGCTGGAGAGGGTGTGGAGAAAAGGGAACCCTCTTGCACTGTTGGTGGGAATGTAAATTGATACAGCCACTATGGAAAACAGTATGGAGGTTCCTTAAAAAACTACAAATAGAACTACCATATGACCCAGCAATCCCACTACTGGGCATATACCCTGAGAAAACCATAATTCAAAAAGAGTCATGTACCAAAATGTTCACTGCAGCTCTATTTACAATAGCCAGGACATGGAAGCAATCTAAGTGTCCATCAACAGATGAAAAGATAAAGAAGATGTGGCACATATATACAACAGAATATTACTCAGCCATAAAAAGAAATGAAACTTGAGTTATCTGTAGTGAGGTG
This sequence comes from Kogia breviceps, assembly GCF_026419965.1. Lineage (NCBI taxonomy): Eukaryota > Metazoa > Chordata > Mammalia > Artiodactyla > Physeteridae > Kogia > Kogia breviceps. Next base: position 57,298,489 of record NC_081315.1, read on the forward strand.
GATGGACCTGGAGTCTGTCATACAGAGTGAAGTAAGTCAGAAGGAGAAAAACAAATACCGTATGCTAATACATATATATGGAATCTAAGAAATAAAAATGTCATGAAGAGACTAGGGGTAGGACAGGAATAAAGTACAGACCTACTAGAGCATGGACTTGAGGATATGGGGAGGGGGAAGGGTAAGCTGTGACGAAGTGAGAGAGTGGCATGGACATATATACACTACCAAACGTAGGGTGGATAGCTAGTGGGAAGCAGTCGCATGGCACAGGGAGATCAGCTAGGTGGTTTGTGACCACCTAGAGGGGTGGGATAGAGAGGGTGGGAGGGAGGGAGACACAAGAGGGAAGAGATATGGGAACATATGTATATGTATAACTGATTCACTTTGTTGTAAAGCAGAAACTAACACACCATTGTAAAGCAATTATACTCCAATAAAGATGTCAAAACATTAAAAAAAAAAAACCCTGCACCTTTAAAAATCAAACCCTCCTAGGATCCTAATGTTAAGCTCCTAATTTCCTATGTTCCCTGAACTAAGAGTGAACTACAAACCATAGTCAAAGGTTTTCCTAAAGTTACTGAAGCGCCTCATAAATTCACTGAGGAATTTAACATAATTGTCCAGACTTTTCAACCTGTTTTCTCAGACTTAATATCAACTAGTCCACATGCTTTTTGGCAAAGGTGGAACCCAACATTGGATGAAAACTGCTAACTACTCACGTCTTGAAAAATCTCTAGAATAACAAATGGGAGATTAGCCCCCTGCCCTATTTTGTGATCAGGCTCAGGCAATTGCTATGGGACTCCACTTAGCAATCCCTAGAGCTTTCCTGAAAGCTGTTGATTGGAACAAAATTCAGGCCTGCATTTAAAAACCCAATGACATCCCATTTGTTTGTCTTTATTTTCATTACCCTAGGAGGTGGGTCAAAAAAGACATTACTGCAATTTATGTCAGAGTGTTCTGCCTATGTTTTCCTTTAAGAGTTTTATAGTGTCTGGCCTTATATTCAGGTCTTTAATCCATTTTGAGTTTATTTTTGTGTATGGTATTATGGAGTGTCCTAATTTCATTCTTTTACATGAAGCTGTACAGTTTTCCCAGCACCACTTATTGAAGAGGCTGTCTTTTCTCCATTGTATATTCTTGCCTCCTTTGTCATAGATTATCAGGTGACCATAGGTGCGTGGGTTTATCTCTAAATGTCCATCAACAGAGGAATGGAGGGACTTCCCTGGTGGTGCAGTGGTTAAGGATCCACTTGCCAAGGCAGGGGACATGGGTTCAATCCCTGGTCCAGGAAGATCGCACATGCTGCAGAGCAGCTAAGACCATGTGCCGCAACTACTGAGCATGCAGTGTAGAGCCCAAAACCCACAATTACTGAGCCTGAGCACTACAACTACTGAAGCCTGTGCACCTAGAGCCTGTGCTCTGCAACAAGAGAAGCCACCACAATGAGAAGCCCGCACACCACAATGAAGAGTAGCCCCCACTCACCACAACCAGAGAAAGCCCACGTCAGCAATGAAGACCCAACACAGCTAAAAATATAAATTTAAAAAAACACAGAGGAAAGGATAAAGGAGATGTGGTACATATATACAATGGAATATCACTCAGCCATAAAAATGAACAAAATTGGGTCATTTGTAGAGATGTGGATAGATTTAGAGATTGTTATACAGAGTGAAATCAGAAAGAGAAAAACAAATATTGTATATTAATGCATATGTGTGGAATCTAGAAAAATGGTATAGATGATCCTATTTGCAAAGCAGAAATAGAGACACAGATGTAGAGAACAAATGTATGGATACCAAGGGGAAAAAGGGGGGGGTGGGAGGAAATGGGAGATTGGGATTGACACATACACACAATTGATACTATGCATAAAATAGATAACTAATGAGAACATACTGTATAGCACAGGGAACTCTACTTATTGCACTATGCTGACCTGAATGGGAAGGAAGTCCAAAAGGGAGGGGATATATGTATATGTATGGCTGATTCATTTTGCTGTACAGTAGAAACTAACACAACATTGTAAAGAAACTATATTCCAATAAAAATTTTTAAAAAATGAACCCATGCATGACTATTATAGTCGACTCCAGATTATTTTTAAGGAAAATTCTGGTCTCCCCATGGATGTTGAATCCACATGGGTGGCCTTTAACTCTATGTTCACTAATGAGCTAAACTGAGACCTCACTCTTTTGGCAAAGAGAATTAGAATAAGATGGGAAACTATGTTAGTAATGGACTTGGTTAATCTAGCAAACCAGCTAACCCACACCCACACAAAGTACTAGGTATAAAATAAGCTACAAGGATATATTGTACAACATGGGGAATATAGCCAGTATTTTATAATAACTATAAATGGTGTATAACCTTTAAAAATTGTGAATCACTATGTTATACACCTAAAACATGTACAACGTTGTAAATCAACTATAACTTAATTAAAAAATAAAATAAAATGATGGTCAAAAAAACCCACCCAAATTGTTCCCTCAAAGCCTTTCCCCAGAATTAATCAATACCCTACAAATAAACAGTGCTTACAGGGAATCAGACCAATCACAGAGGATTATAAAGCCCAGGGGTTTATAATCCCTTGTATCAGTCCCTGCAATACCCTTATTTCACCAACCAGGAAACCCAGTGGCCTTGGATAGATTTGTCCAAGACCTCCATACTGTAAACAATATTGTTATCCCTCTTCACCTTGTTGTTCCCAACCCTCACACCTTATCAGCTCCCATCCCTACTGAAAGTAAGCTTTTCACTGTGATTGCTTTGTGTAGTGAGTGTCTTCTTTAGCATCCCTGTGGATAAGGTCCATCAATATCTCTTTGCCTTTAATTGGGAAAGACAACAATATATCTGAACAGTAATGCCCCAGGGTTTAACTAAAAGTCCTTATTTCTCACAAACCCTAAAAGCTTATTTAGATGATGTAAAATTTCCTAGAGGTTCTAAACTATTACAATATGCAGATGATTTGCTTCTCTGCTCCCCTTCCCAGGCCTCCTCCAGGAAGACAGCATCCATCTGCTAAAGCTTTTAGCCTCAAAGAGACATAGGGTCTCTAAGGAGAAGCTACAGTTTGTTCAAACTCAAGTTTGCTTTTTAGGACATCTGATTTCAGAACAAGGACTACACATAGATCCAGAAAGCCTCCATGGCATCCTGAATTTCCTAAAGCCCCAAACTAAATGCCAATTACGAGGTTTTCTTGGGTTAGCTGGCTATTATCATAACAGGGTTTCAAATTTTTCTCTCACAGTTGAGCCCCTATATATATCTTGTTGAAAAACACTAAGCCTGATCCTATTATTTGGGAAGATCAGGATGATCTAGGTTTTAAAACCCTGAAGGAAAGCTTTAATGAATCTCTCTGCCCTTGGACACTAATTATCAACTCCCCATTTTCCTCTAGGTCTATGAAAAGGAAGGAAATGCCCTCAGGGTGCTTATTTAGAAACATGGAGATCACCATCACCAATAGGGTATCACAGTCAGCAGCTAGACCCTGTGGCACAAGGATACTCTCTTGACTCTGAGCCATTCCTGCAACTGCCCTTTTAGTAAAGGCCAACCAAGAAATACTCATGGGTTCCTCTCCAACCATCTTTGTTCCTCATGCTATTGAAAGCCCTTCTGAATTCCAACCATATCCAACATCTTTCGGTAAGACGTCTTACTCCCTATGAAATGCTCCTATTGACTGCACCCCATATCACTCTTGCTCACTGTAATATCCCTAACCTTGCCACCCTTCTTCCCTCCTCTATGGACGAAACTCCTCATGATTAACTCTGACAGACCATCTCTTGACTCCCTATTATGGCTTGCAAGAAACCCCTTTAACAAATGTTGACTCTTCATGGTTTACTGATGGTTCTTATTTAAAAGATGAAAATGGTGAATATTGTGCTGGATATGCAATTGCAACTTCTTTTGAAGTTATCAAGCCAGCACCTTTGCCTTTGGCTACCTCAGCACAACAGGCTGAATGATACACTCTTACTCAAGCCTATAGCTCAGCCATGGGCAAAACTGCAAATATTCACAGACAGTAGAAACACTTTTGGAGTAGCTCATAACTTTGGAATGTTATGGAAGCAGAGAGATTTCCTTAGGTCTAACGGGGATAAAACTTAAAATGGCCCATATATTCAAGATTTATTAGATGCCATACTGCTACCAGCCACTCTGGCTATTATTAAAGTTCTAGGCATTCTAAACTTGACTCGACTCCCTGGAAGCTAAAGAGAACTACCTCACTGATATCTCCACCAAAAATGCTGCTCTGGGCTTCCCTGGTGGCGCAGTGGTTGAGAATCTGCCTGCCAATGTAGGGACACGGGTTCGAGCCCTGGTCTGGGAAGATCCCACATGCCGCGGAGCAGCTAAGCCCGTGTGCCACAACTACTGAGCCTGCACGTCTGGAGCCTGTGCTCCACAACGAGAGGCCGCGACAATGAGAGGCCCGCGCACCGCGATGAAGAGTGGCCCCCTCTCGCCGCAACTAGAGAAAGCCCTCACACAGAAACGAAGACCCAACACAGCCAAAAATAAATTAATTAATTAATTAATTTAAAAAAATTGCTCACAGGAACCAACAACCAAACCTCTGTCATGCTCCAAAAAGATGTTCCCCCAAATGATAATCTAGACAAGTTGACTAGAGATACCCAACAACTGGCCACAGAAAAGGAAAAACAATATTGGAAATCTAATTACTGTTGGTTTGATAAAAAGAAAGAGCTCTGGTTTGGGCCAAATGACGATCCAGTCCTGCCAGAGACTCTAAAATTCCCATTACTGACTACAGTTGACCCTTGAACAACACAGGATTGAACAGGAAGGGTCCACTTATATGTGGCTTTTTTCCAGTAAATACATACTACAGTACTACATGATCTGCAGTTGGCTGATGCAGAATCTCGGATATGGAGGGCCAACTGTAAAGTTATAAGCAGATGTTCTGCTGTGCAGGGGGATCAGTGCCCTCACCTCTGTGTTGTTCAAGAGTCAACTGTACTGTATATGCATTGAATCACTGATCTACTGATAAAATGATAAACTTTATGAATCAATACTGGTGGGAAAATATTAATAAAGCCACTAGAAGCACTTTATTTGCCACATGCGTCCAAAATACAATGCTGGGGAACCTAGCCACACCACCCCACAACTTTAAATTACCCAATAGACCATTTGAGATTTGGCAACGGATTTCCTACAGCTTCTCCCATCTCATGGATATAAATATGTTTTGGCAATGGTTGTGTATTTTCTCACTGAACTGAAGCTTTCCCTCGTAGATGGGCCACTGCCTCTCCTGTGGCTAAAATTCTATTAGAAAAGATTATCCCTGGCTTCCCTGGTAGCGCAGTGGTTAAGAATCCGCCTGCCAATGCAGGGGACACGGTTCAAGCCCTGGTCTGGGAAGATCCCACATGCCACAGAGCAACTAAGCCCGTGCACCACAACTACTGAGCCTGTGCTCTAGAGACCGCGAGCCACAACTACTGAGCCCAAGTGCCACAACTACTGAAGCCTGCTTGCCTGGAGCCCATGCTCCGAAACAGGAGAAGCCACCGCAATGAGAAGCCCGCACACCACAACGAAGAGTAGCCCCCACTCGCTGCAACCAGAGAAGAGCCTGTGCACAGCAACAAAGACCCAACACAACCAAATTTAAATTTTTTTTTTAAAAAGCCATTAAAAAAAAATTATCCCTACCCAGCAAACCCCACCTCTAACTTCATGGTGACTGGGGAATTCACTTCACCAGCTAGGTACTTGGACAAGTCTGTGCTGTCTGGCCAGTTCTACAACACTTTTCCTGTGCTTACCAGACAAAATCCCCAGGGCCAGTCGAATACATGAATGGAACCATTCAGAGTGTATCGGCAAAATTTGTAGAAACTCTTCAAACACCCTGGCCAAAGTCACTGCCACTGGTCCTTCTAAATCTTAGGTTTATATACCCTTTTGCAACCCATAAACTCTCACACTTTGAGATAATCACAGGATTCTCAACGCTGCTAGCTCCTGCTTCTTTTGATCTACAGCTAATAAAAGAGTATATACTTGAATATTTTAAAGACTTAATTGTTTCTGTTGAAAATAACCATGATGTAGTAGAACAATCTTTTCATAGCATGCTCCTGGGAGACAAAGGTCTTCAGCATCATCCCTTACAACCTACAGATTTCGTCTCCTGGAAGAGACATCTTCAAAGACATCCCTCCAACCTTGCTGGAAGGGCCCTTACCAACTGTTGTTAACCAGTCCGCGTACTGCCAAGATCCAGGAAACAGACTGTCAGATCATGTATCACATCTAAAGAAAGCACCAAACCCTGACTGGACCTGTGTACCAACTGATGACCTAAAAGTAAAGGTTTCTAGGAATTGAAACAGATGACAGCTAAAGGAGACAGCTTTCCCAAGATGACCAGACCAGGCCTGTATACCTTTTCCCCACTGTTTCTTACCTTATTTCCCCCCCTTTCTTTCTTGGAAAGACAATGCTCTTATCTGCACTTCTGAATCTCTTTGCAACAGAGGGAAACATATGATGGTTGGGTTTGCCACCAGAAACTCAAATCTGTACACAACAGCAGTAACTCTCTAGTCCATCCTGTGACCAATTTTTCATTTGTCCCTAATGCCACTGATAATTTCACTCCATTTCCCCTCCATGTTAACTCCAGAGTGCAACTTTTGTCAACATCCCTCCCGACACCGTTGCATCCTGAACACCCCTACTGACTGTAGCAATGATGGTACCACTCCCGATAAACTCACGCCCTCACTTTCACAGTCTTTGTCCCCAAAACACCTTAAACCCAATTACCCTGTGCCATCACGTTAGAGAACGGACTTCTCGGGTTGGAGGAATCCTCTCAGAATGCTCTCAAAACATCACTGACTCCTGGCTGACGGATGCCAATAGCTCCATTCCCACAAATTCACCAATAAACAATGCCACTTCAGCTGGAGTCCTTTGTGCCCACCCAGTTTCATCTTCGTTTGTGAAGGATGGCATCACCCCAGGGCTTATAAATGTCTGGACAGTTGGTGAATGGGAGGACAATTCTCATTAGGATATCTAGTTGGTCCACTATCCATTCATAACCTATCTGAAACCAATCTCTGGGCCAACCTCTTAAGCCTACTTCAAAGAACCTAACGTTAACTGCCCAACAGGGTCCATGACTCTGGGTCTGTCTCCTTGGCAGATCTTTCCTCCTTTCTTGGTTTGGAGTACACATCAATGAGCACATGATTGGAAATCTATCCATTACCCTAGGTTACACAGCTGACTCCACCCCTAAAGCAATAGCTGCCCAACAACAGGCTTAGATTCTGTCAACTTTAGTAATAGAAGAGCCAGTTATTTCGCTAGCAAAAGCAAGTTTATTTGGGAATAGCCACGGGAATTACAATTCAGGATATGCAAACTATGGCAGACCGTAGGCAAATCCAGAAAACAGGAAAGAGAAGTTTGCTTTCATAGGGAAAAGAGGGAGTTGGGATGGACTGTAATACTGAAAGAGTTCACTGGAGGAGGCTAGGGGTCCAAAGTATGGAGGCTTCTCACTGGTTGGGCAGCTACAGTCTGATTGGCTGGGCTGTCATCAGACGGCGAGTTTTCTTCTTCCTGCTGGATAGTAGAGTAGGCAACACCTTCCTGTCTGAGATATAGGCGCATATCTCTTCCTGTTTGGAGTAATTGATGATGCACTGGTCGGGGGACTCCCCCTACAAGTCTGTCTCCGCTCCAATTTTAGCTGAGGTTTCTTTAGTTAATTCCACAATTCCTTAGCTAAGGTGGTATTAGACAGTCAAATTGCCCTTAGCTAACTACTAGCAGAACAAGGTAGTATATCCTGGCAGCAAGAACAACTTGTTGCACATGGATAATTTTCTCTGGGGAAGGAGAAACTCCATTACATAAAATCAGGGAACAAGTACACTGATTACAAGTTTCACCTGATTCCCCATGATCCTTCAATCTTTAGGACAATTATACAAACTGGATTTGTCATATTACTTTTAATTTTGACTTGTATAATCATTTGAAAACTTTGTACCTGTTGCCTGTCAAACATCTGCAGAAATGATCCACCAAACAGTATTATGTCAGCTCAGTGCTTTGAGATGATCTCCAAGGCTTACAACCTTGTTAAGACATAATTTAAGAATGGGAGATGCCTGAGAGCTCCTCCTTCTACCTTCCTTGTTGCTCAAATGTGGCCCTGCGGTTTCCAAATGCTGCTTGCTCTTGCTCTCCAACATAACTCCCAGGAAAGGTCCTTCCCAGCAATGAGGGACACAGACAAAAATATTTCAACCAAAAGAAAAAAAAAAAAAAAAACCAACCTGATGCTGCATCAGTTATGCTTTCAGAGAAAGATCTTGATCAAAAAGGAGAAATGTGAAAATGGATAAAGCATACTTGGTTTTAAATGGAGTGTGAAAGCCATGAAAGGAGAGTTCTTACCCTTGGTTTCAAATTACAAAGCCAGCAGGAAGAAAGATTTTTGCATTTCTCAGTAACAGCAAACTGACCATCACTTGCAACCAATGTGAAAAATGCAACAACCCTGAACTCTTGTTCTCCTCTAATGAACTTTTGTTCAAAACAACACTCCCCGGTTTCCTCCCAGATTCCAATAAAAGCGAACCTTCCCTTTGTTCCTCAGATTTGCCTATGGTTCGCCAGGGTTTGCTTGTCCCAAATTGTAATTCCTCTGCTATTCCCTCTGCTAAACTCACCTTTGCTTAATAATAACTATTGTTAATGTTATTTAAGTTTGGCAGACTCTCCCAGAAGCACTTCATAATGAACAAAGAGGTCTTGCCCGCTCATTTCTTTATAAACTGAGGTATGACAAAATAGCTATAAGTAATGGTGAGAAGCTGGGAATAAAGCCAGAGGATATGCCTCGCCCTCAGAGACCGATTATCTTTGAGCTGTTAAAGCCAGAACAGAAGAAGCTAAGAGATGGTCAAGGCAAACCCTGGAGGAAGGTGAATGAGGACAGCTATTACCCACTTTACCACAACGCGCTCCAAACTCATCCTCCTTGCCCCCACTTCACAGGGTTGAAAAGTTTAATGAGGAAAGAGCCTGTATTGGTCATAAAATATAATCTTATCACTTTATTTTTTAAAGTGCAGCTCTTCAAAAATTTCATTTAAAAAGATCATCTGTAAGGAAAAAAAATGCGCTTTATTTAAACACTGACTTTAAACATCCCCATAAGTGAATGAACAAAACATCAGGCTAGGTTTATAAACTCCAGGAGATCCCTGCAATAGGAAAAGGTGGCCTGTCAATAGGTGGCTGCCAAGATGGTTTGATCTTAGGGACAGCAGAAAGGACTCCTGCTTTTTTCCTCATGTCTTTCCTCTCACCTATGGCCTCACTGATGCCTGAAATAAATTTTGAGCGTCCTTGGTCCTTCAGTGTCTGTCTGATCCTGCAAAGGAGCTGGGCCTGCCTCACTGTGACTTTGGAGACACATAAGTCTTACCAGATATTTGCCCCTCTGCATAAGTGAAGAGGTAACGTTTTGCCCTGAAAGCAGGTTTTAATCAGGGGCAAAGGGCACTGAGCACCAGAAGACTAGCTTTCATACGAACAATTCAAAATAAATAATTAAGAGTGACATTAACATGACACAAATAACAACCATTCACTCAATGCCTGTCAGAAAACATTATATATGTATAAATGTTAAGGATGCTACTATCTTCTAGGAGAAATACCAGCTTATGTCCTCCTTCCCCCACCCCTAACCGCTGCCCTCCCCCCACAAAAAAACTTTAGCAAACCTTCATAGCATAGGTGAATTCACTCTTCTGCTTTTAACTCAGGTTTCTGATCCTAGTCATGTACTTGTCTGGGCTGGCAGCACTCATTACTGTAGTATAAACTGTGTAGCTGAAAATGAGAGGAATTTCAACATATACGTCATTTTCTCTAATATTCCAAAGAGGGGAAAAAACATCCCAAGCTCTTTTCCTAATACTTGGGGCCCAGGACAAGAATACAAATAGAGACCCACATATGTCAGGCTATTTAAAAGTTATAATTCAAGCAACCACGAAAAGTGTTCTTTCCTATTTTGACAACACTGTGGAAGGCCAAGTTCAAAATTCTCAGACTCCCCAGAGTTCCACACTGTGGCAATGAGGGAGAGCTGGCCTTGGCCTGCAGCCCTGCTCTGCCTACCCCACAAACGGCACATATGTGGACACTCATCTAGGCTTCATGCACCACCCCCAGCAAACAGCCATCCCTTGGCCACCACCAAGCACAGGACGTCCATGACGGCAGCACACCGCCATCAGGAGAACACCACCCAGGGAAGTGGACCACACAGGCCCTGGAAATGGCTTGGGCGCTGTTCAGGATAAGAATTCCAGGGTTCTGGGTATTTGGGCCAGACTCTGAGTGGATTCCTTATATCATGGGAGAGTCAGAGGAAGGCCAGAGTGGGGCCCCGAAAGCTCAGGGATCAAAACAGGGGGTCCACTGCCCAGATCTAAGGATGAAAAGTACAATGTCACCTACTCAACATTCTGCAGAGCAAGAGACCCAAATAATTTGTGCACATGCACATACGCGTGCACATACACACTGAAGCTCCTACCCTTCACTCCCTTCAACTACCTTTTGCCCCAGATACCAGCTGGAATGCCTGCTCAAGGCATTGGGAGTGGGGCAGTTTAGGAATAGGCACTGGCACCCCACAGCTGAATCAAACACTGGGCTGAAGACAGCACTATGAGAACATGCAAAGCTTGTCCAAGGGGAAGGAAGGCTCCCTGAACAGGACCTCAGTTACTTATTTACTTTAGTCATAATTCTTTTCTTTTTTAAAAAAAAATTATTATTTTTGGCTGTGTTGGGTCTTCATTGCTGCTTGCAGGCTTTCTGTAGTTGCAGCGAGCATGGGCTACTCTTCATTACCAGCTTCTTATTGTGGTGGCTTCTCTTGTTGTGAAGCATAGGCTCTAGGTGTGCGGGCTTCAGTAGTTGTGGCTCGCAGGCTCTAGAGTGCAGGCTCAGTAGTTGTGGTGCAGGGGTTTAGTTGTTCCATGGCATGTGGGATCTTCCTGGACCAGGGCTCAAACCCGTGTCCCCTGCATTGGCAGGCAGATTCTTAACCACTGCACCACCGGGGAAGCCCTTTAGTCATAATTCTGTTTTCCATCAGTGTTTTAATATTGTCTCTGCTTATAGCCACGGCAGAGGATGGAGCTCCACTGCAGGGGACTGTAATTTTGTAGCACAGCACAAGGGGGCAGCATAGAGATCCTTGCTTCTGTTCAGACATTTCTAAATATTAAGCTCACACACTGAACAGATGTAGCTGATGGTAATCATTACATGTAAAAGGCCTGAGAGTCAGGGATCTGTATTATTTCTGGTTCACTGGTGATAATCATTTAAATGTAGATCCTGTTGGGGCTTCAATTATACAATAAAGAAAAATGCTTCTTGGTAAACTGTTTATAACTTCTGACAATTCTATTTCGACAAAACATTTGCCATTTAAACATTCATCGCCTTTAACTCAGTAATCCTACGTCTGGGAATTCAGCCAAGGAAAATAATACAAAAACAGGGGGGAAATGTACAAATATATTTATTTCAGAGTTTTAATAGAGGAAAAACTAACAATTGGAGAATGTTTAATTCAATTATACTACATTCAATTGGTTATGATGCAGCTATTTAAAATTATAAGGGCTGTTCACAGCATGGAAAATGCTTTGTTAAAATAAATACAAAAACTTTGATTATACTATTAATCTTTAAATGAAATATTTATATAACTGTTTAGAAAACTATAGGAACACAAAAATAGGTTAACTATTTTTTAAATGACTATTAAAAAGGCAAAATTGTGCCCATCTGGAAAGGGTAATGGTGAGTTGGAGCTAACTCCTACAGGCTGGTGAGAGTCAATGGTTAAATATGCAGGAAGTTTATGAGCCAACTGTAAGCTTGAAATAGGCCAGGGTGAGTATTTACACCAAGGAAATCAATAAATGCTACAAATCAGGAGAGTCTTTTGTTTTTGCTCTTTCTGCCCTCAAAGAACTAGTTCACTAGCATAGTGCTAGGTATCATTTGTGACCCAACTAGCTCATTTGTTAGAGGGAAAATACCGATTTGCTTTTCTGTAGAAGATTGTTTTAGCTGTTAGAATATCTTTCATGAAATTAATTTTTTAGCAATAATCTTTTTATCTGGACATACTTAAGGAAAAAAATTTCAAAGAGATATATTCCTATTACAGTGCAACGTGAACAGATTAACACCAGTTTTGAAAATGTCATTGTACCTAAGGAATCTTAGAGCACCCAAATATACAAAAGTTAATCTAGAGGCTGTCAGGAAAACTACTGTTTTATATTTGGGTGAAAGGATCATTTCAAAGAAAAAAATCAATTGGGTATTTGAAACTAAAAATCCCTTTACAAGTTTTATCCATATTAGGCTATTTTTTGAAGAATACCATTTTTGATATTCTTGCCTTGAAGAAAGAAGGATGATGAGAAAGTAGGAAATGCTGGGTTTTGGAATTTATGGAGGTAAAAGAAGGAGATAAGACTCTGTGATGACTTGCTACCTCTTCTATTTTAGGCCCTACCTCACTGAGCTGGTCTTGGGCACAGAGAAGGCCATCAGGCAACACCTCGAGGGGTATGCGGCCACGAAGTGCGGGCTCTTGGCCTATTCAGCCGTGCTGTGATGGTGACGGCGGATCTTCAGAGCTTCCTGTACAAGTTTGGTGGGGTCTGCGTCTCAAGTTTAACTAACCGCTTCCTGTGGCCGTGGCGGTGGCAGCCCCGCCCAGCGGTTCACTTCAAAAACAAGGAGGTGGGTAAAATCCCAGGTTGTAGACCCGAGAAGCCATTGCTCACAGAATGCTACTATCAAGGGCACAGGCTAAAAGAGAAACATTAACTTAGGCACTGAATCAGCTGTGAAATGAGCACGGGGGTAGCAGAAACTCCCCGAGAAGATAAAGGAAAGCCAAAGGTATCTAAAGCTTAGTACTAACAGTGAAATTAAGGAGCTCCCAAGCAGCGAAGGTGGTCCCCAGCTAGCAGACGGATTTAGGATGAGCATGTCATGCCCTTCTCCTTCCAGATCACTCTATCCTCCTCACCTTTGTTTTTCTCCATGGACTCCTCACCTGACTTTTGCTACATTTGTTTTTCTGTCCCTCCCTGCCAGTAGAATGCTGGTCCCAGGAGAGCAAAGAGTCTGTTTTGTCACAGCTGGATCCACAGCACCTAGAAAACCTGCTCTGTGGGAGCCCTCAGATCCCTGCTGAGCCAAAGAGTGCAGGAGAGAGTCTACTGTGCTAGGGTGATGTATGAACAGACGTGCTTAACATGTTACTTACTTGTTATAAACCGGAAACACTGACAAAACCTGCACGGGAGAAATCATATTAAAGATCATTAGAAATTCGAAAAGATTCATGCACCCCAATGTTCATAGCAGCACTATTCACAATAGCCAAGATACAGAAGTAACCTAAGTGTCCATCAACAGATGAATGGATAAAGAAGATGTGGTGTATATATACAATGGAATATTACTCAGCCACAAAAAAGAATGAAATTTTGCCACTTACACAGCATGGATGGACTTGGAGGGCAATATGCTTAGTGAAGTAAGTCAGACAGAGAAAGACAAATGCTGTGTGCTATCACCTATATGTGGAATCTAAAAAAACAATACAAGTGAATGTATATAGCAAACAGAAACAGACTCACAGATATAGAGAACAAACTAGTGGGAGAGAAGGAGGAGGGGAGGGGCAAATTTGGGATATGGGATTAAGAGGTACAAACTACTATGTATAGAGATGTCCCTGGTGGTGCAGTGGTTAAGAATCTGCCTGACCATACAGGGGACACAGGTTCGACCCCTGGTCCGGGAAGATCCCACATGCCACGGAGCAACTAAGCCCACGCGCCACAACTACTAAGCCTGTGCTCTACAGGCCATGAGGCACAACTACTGAGCCCATGTGCCACAACTACTGAAGCCCATGTGCCCTAGAGCCTGTGCCCTGCAACAAGAGAAGCCACTGCAATGAGAAGTATGAGCACCACAACGAAGAGTAGCCCCCGCTCGCCGCAGCTAGAGAAAGCCTGTGCACAGCAACACAGACCCAATGCAGCCCAAAAATACCAAAACCAAAAACAAAACTATTATGTATAAAATTAGCTATAAATATATTATATGGTACAACACAGGAAATACAGCCAATATCTTATAATAATTATAAATGGAATATAGCCTTTAAAAATTGTAAATCACTATGTTGTACACCAGAAATTTATATAACATTGTACATCAACTATACCTCAGTAAAATAATAATAATAAAAGACCATTAAAAGGTAGGAGAAATATGCGCAGAATATCAATAGGAATAAAATAACCACTGAACACTTTGGTGTACCTTGGGGTGACAGAGTTAGACTTTTGAAACCTTTCTCTTTTTTTTCTTTTAAACAAATGAACACGTTACAACTATGCATTTTTTTCTTTAACATGCAGAAAAACTCAGGTGAAGATGATACTTTAACCTAAATGGTTACAAGTTCAGAACATGTTTTTCTTTTAAATGTTTTCAACCAGGTAAAACTTCTACTCTAATATTGCTTGATTTCAGAAGAATTTTTTTTTTTAATCACTACTGAGAAAGACACCAAACATCCTGGGTAAAAGCTAGACATCGTGACACAAGTTACCTGAAAGAGTGTCTCCAGGCTGAGGTTTGCCTGTCCCGTGGCATTAAGAGCTTTGATGGCAGGTGTTCTGTAAGGACAATGGTCAAAGGTCACTTGGCACTTCAGGAACTCTGAATCCCACAAGCTCTCATTTTGGGAGGCTCAATGCAAGGTCTAGCCTCATTATCTCCCTTTCCCCCAAACAGATTCTGGCCCCATGCATGTTTGCTACCTTGTCTCAAACCACCATGGTGGAATTAATTCAACCCCGTCTGCTCAAGGAAGCCAGGATGATGAAAATGTTTTCTGTGAATTGAACAGTTGCCACCAAACACACGGGTCAGTAAAGCCAAGGAAAAATATATAACTACTTGCCTTTTGGGGACACACTGACTTATCATTATAGAATTTTCAAAATCAGAAGGGAAATTAAAGCCCCCAAACAGTTTAGTTATTTAAGTGCAGGGAAATGTTTTCCTTCCCCAAAAGTCTTACATAGAAAACCATGAACCTTGTTCCATCCTTTCCCTTTACAGATGGGTGAACAGAGGCCCAAGAGGCCACCCAGTGAGTCATCAGCGGAGCTAGTGGTGGAATCTAGAACTCCTGACCCTGAGGCCAGAACCAACCTTGTCTTCCCAACACCCAGCCATCTGCCAAGAAGCTCCTTGCCATGCTCTCCACCACACACCACACTCTCCCATCCTGGCTAAGGGCTAAGGTACATTTCCTGGGAGGGGACAGCACCTATAATCCTCTCCAGTTCCCGTAGCAAGAGGGGCACATTTTCCTGACCGCAAGAAAACACTGCAAATCAGAAAGTGTTTAGAGACTACCTTCGGTCATCTCTCTTAGGCACTGGCTTCCAATGGTCATAATTTGTCTCAACTTGGAACCACCTGCAACACAGCACATCATCTTGTCTTAGCCAAGGTCATTTGGGACATAGCTAAAGAAAAAGTATAGAAAAATAAAATAATACCTCTGGTTTCACCAATTAAAGAAAAAAAAAAAAAGATTACTGATACAAAATGAACCAGAGCCTTTAATTCTACTCACGCTCCGTTTAAAGGATCTAGAGGCCATATGTCTGCTGGGCCATCTCTGTCCCTTGTGATGACCACTCCCTCCTGGGGGGATGTGCCACCAACAATGTAATAAACATCAGCAATAAGGGGAGTCTTGGCCAATTTGTAAACAGCTGCTTCAAAGTCTTCTGATTCACTCAGGGTCTAAACAAAAAAAACAAACCTGCATCAGCATCATCATACGTGGCAGTTATCCACACCAACTGATGGACAGACGGTCCAAAGCACACTCTCCCGCTATATTAAGCCATGGCTACCATCTTGAACTGCTCTGACCACATTCTCTTGTCATCAGGGATCCTGAGATGGAAGAAGCCTCGATGGAAAGCCAACAGCAGCAGGGTTTTTCTCACAAAAGAAGAGAACTTTGACAAGTTCTCTTTGGTGAGAGACCCGGTTCACCAAACACAGGCTGCACGATATCGAGGCAGATCACCCTCGCAAAGATCCCCCCGTTTCTTCATTCATTTGTTCTTTTAGCAGATATTTCCTGAATACCTGCTATGTGCCCGTGTGGGAACAGAGCCGTGAATATGATGGACCCAGTCCTTGTTCTCCCCAGACTTCCAAAGATGGAAGTAAAGTCAACAGGCAAGAGTGACACAATGTGGTAAGTGTCAACACAGGAGAAGGAGATGCTGTGGAAGTCACAGCAGGCGACCCATCCTTACCCAGGCCATTGAGAAGGTCCCTCAGGGAGGTATCGCATGAGCTGAGGTCAGAGAGACAAACAGAAGTCAGACCAGAGAAAATGGTGGTTGTGGGGTTAGGAATGGGCGTGGAGAAGAGAGCTGTAGCTCGATGGAATAGACCGGCAAAGGGCTGGAGATGAAAGACAGCGTGCTGCGTTAGAACATCGAGCTGAACTGGGCTTCATCAACACTTCCACAGGCCTGCAGCATGGATGGTTAAGAGGATCACTTTCCAAATATTCAGCTTCCACGTGTGCTCCTTCCTCAAGCTCATCTGCTTGAGAACGTCCTGGGTAGAGGGCCAGCCCCTCCCACCTATACCTTCCCCAACACTCTTCCACCACTTTTGGAAAGTTCAGCCATCCTGCTCACCCATCCTGAATAGTGCCAAAGCAGTGTCAAGAGCGGGGAGAGGGTCAAACAAAAGAACAATCCAAAACATCGGTGTCCGCAAAGGTGCCAGCGTTCAACACCATAAACCATTAACCACGGAAAGCTCTGTGGACTGTGCCCTGCCTTATACATATCACTGTTAGGGTGGGGTAGTTAGACTTGAGTTGGTTTGTTCTAAACTCAGTGAAATTATAAGTGAGGCAATAGGAGTGATGGAATCGTTTTTGGATTATGTCACCTACAGCATCCCCCAACTATTATCTAAGAATTCATCGCCTCTCACAGAATTCTATGAGAACAATGCAAAAGAACATCAGTAAGAAATACTGAAGGCAGGGCTTCCCTGGTGGCGCAGTGGTTGGGAGTCCGCTTGCCGATGCAGGGGACACGGGTTCGTGCCCCGGTCCGGGAAGATCCCACATGCCGCGGAGCGGCTGGGCCCGTGAGCCATGGCCGCCGATCCTGCACGTCCGGAGCCTGTGCTCCGCAATGGGAGAGGCCACAACAGTGAGAGGCCCGCATACCGCAAAAAAAAAAAAAAAAAAAAAGAAATACTGAAGGCAGTGGTGCCTGATTTCATTCACCCAAGTGACACACTCAGGGGGAGACAGGTACCTTATCTATCTCAGGGAATGGAGGAAATGGGCAGTGACTGCTAATGAGTACAGGGTTTCTCTTTAGGGAAATGAAGATGTTCTAAAACTGATTGTAGTGATGGCTGCACAACTCTGTAAGTACACTAAAAACCAGTGAGTTGTATACTTTAGATAGATGAATTGTATGACATGTGACTTGTATGGCATTACCTCAATTAAATATATGTC
This sequence comes from Kogia breviceps, assembly GCF_026419965.1. Taxonomy (NCBI): domain Eukaryota; kingdom Metazoa; phylum Chordata; class Mammalia; order Artiodactyla; family Physeteridae; genus Kogia; species Kogia breviceps. The sequence goes on from NC_081315.1 coordinate 57,316,301, forward strand.
TACCTTACGACCCAACAATTCCACTCTTAAGTACTTCATAACCAACTGAAATGGATATATGTTTACAAAAAGACTTGTACAAGAATTTCTACAGCAGCCTTATTCACAATAGCCCTGAACTGGAAACAACCCAATGCCTATCAACAATAAAATGGATAAATTGTGGTATACTCATACAATTGAATCTTCTTCAATAAAAAAAGGAATGAGCTAGTGATACAAACAAGGATGAATCTGAAAAACATTATGCTGAGTGAAAGAAAAAGAGTCCATATACTATGATTTCATGTAAATGAATTCTAGAACAGGCAAAACTTCCTATAGTGACAGAAGTCAGAGTGGTGACTGGGGGGAGGTTGGGTGTCAGAGGAGGTTAGAAGTTGACTGGAAAGGAGCACTAGGGAAATTTCCAGGGACATTTGGAAATGTCAGCCAACTAAACATGGTCACTCGCCATCTGCCTCTACAAGGATTAGGTGACTAGCCACTGCAGTCGCTGACCTTCAACACATCCTGAAAGGAGTTCAGGGTGGAGATCAGGAATAAAGCACTCTGTGCTCTGGGAAAAACTGGCAGAACAGGTCTTCAGATAGTTAGATATTTTCAGAAGATATTTTGAGCCCAATTCTTTCATCTCCTCATACCTAGAAAAGCACTAAAATCATTAATGGCGACATCTGCTTCGCATGACTGGCAGTGAGCCTCAGCCAACATGTGTGCCTGACTACACGTACCCTCTTCACTAAAATCATATATAACACTGACCTCTCCCCCTACCTCTCTGAAGCACTTTCTCAGAGCTATGGGAAATGCTGTCTCCCAGGCTATAGTCCGCATTTTGCCCCAAATAAAACTTAACTCACAGCTCTCATATTGTGCATTTTTTTTTCAGTTGATACATTCTATATCTTGTTTTGTTGGTGGTTACACAGATGGATAAATGAGTGTGTAAAATTGTCAAAACACACTGAATTAAACCCTTAATATCTGTGCATTTCATTGTATGCAAATCATATCTAAAAATTTTTTTAAATCACTGGTGTTTAGATTCCCCTGGATAGAGTGATTGATTGATTGATTTGTGTGGCTGCACCAGATCTTAGTTGTGGCACACGGGATCTTTAGTTGTGGCATGTGGGATCTAGTTCCCTGACCAGGGATCGAAGCCGGACCCCCTGCATTGGGAGCACAGAGCCTTAACCACTGGACCACCAGGGAAGTGCCTCCCCTGGATAGATTTTAAATTATAGTTTTATTTTTAAACGTCAACATGTACAATACACTGGATTTCTGCAGCTTTTTAATCTTATGATGAAATACTTTAGAAGTCATCTTTAAATATATGTGAAAGATGCACAGTTTGTCAACATCCTTAGGGAATATTTAAGTAAAATGTTTAGGAGAGGGCTTCCCTGGTGGCAAGTGGTTGAGAATCTGTCTGCCAAAGCAGGGGACATGGGTTCAATCCCTGGTCCGGGAAGATCACACATGCCGCGGAGCAACTAAGCCTGTGCGCCACAACTACTGATCCTGTGCTCTAGAGCCCACGAGCCAACAACTACTGAGCCCGTTTGCTGCACCTACTGAAGCCCATGCGCCTAGAGCCCGTGCTCCGCAACAAGAAAAGCCACCGCAATGAGAAGCCCGCGCACCGCAACAAACAGTAGCCCCTGCTCGTCGCAAATAGAGAAAGCCCGTGCGCAGCAACGAAGACCCAACACAGGGCTTCCCTGGTGGCGCAGTGGTTGAGAATCCGCCTGCCGATGCAGGAGACACGGGTTCGTGCCCTGGTCCGGGAAGATCCCACATGCCGCGGAGCAACTAAGCCCGTGAGCCATGGCCGCTGGGCCTGCGTGTCCGGAGCCTGTGCTCCGCAACGGGAGAGGCCACAACAGTGAGAGGCCCGCATACCGCAAAAAAAAAAAAAAAAAAAAAAAAAAGACCCAACACAGCCAAAAGTAAATAAATAAATAAATTTATATTAAAAAAAGTTTAGGAGAATTTCAAGTCCACAGGGGCTTGATCATTTAGAGCAGGACAAGGAAGGGCCAAAAAGGCTAAACCCAGGCAGGGCCAGATCCTTTCACCAGAGATGTGCTCCTGAAAATATGCTTTCTGTGGTCAGATTACAAGTTATATGTGGCCTAGAACCCTGCTGACTAATAGCGAACCTAAAGCTGATGTTCCTTTTGTTGTGTGTAGAGCTACCTTCTAATGCATTTGTTTTGCTAATTCAGATACTTGCAAATGGAGATTAAGATATCTGCAACTGGAGGTTCTAAAAGGAGGGCACATCTATGTCTGTAGAAAAACATACCGTCTTTTATCTCAATTAGCTATGGTGGAAAACTCTAGCCCATGACAAAGATTCTCTTCTTGACCGAACTCTATCCAGGCTCCCTGGAGCCCTCTTCTCAACTATGCCTTAACCTCAGCCTATAAAGACCTGGACAAACACTATCACAGCTTCTGACAGCTCAAGGCCACTACGATGACTGTAGCCCCCTTACAGTGCCTGCCTGAAAAAACTCAAGGCTTCCCAAAGAATTTACAGCTAATACCTGAAGATAGGGCCCCTATGTCCCAGTCTCTGCGGGAGGGTGGGAGGCTGACTTACTTCACATGGACAACTCCCTCCTTTCTACTTTTGCTAATTTTTCACTTCTCTGACTCTACTGTGCTCCCCTCACCCCTCCCTATTCCCTCATTCTCCCTTTAAAATACTCAGTCAAGTAGAAGTTAAGTTCCATTCATGCTGGATACTTTTCCCTATTGCAATATTATACTACTGATAAAAATCTGTCCTTAACACTTTAATTAGTGTCCCGCTCTATCTTTGGTATTTATTATCAAAAAAGGTGACAGGCATTTTGTAAACCTTTAGATGCTTATTCTTGTCAGGAGCTTCTTACATTAAAAACAACATTGTTAAATGACACAGCATCACAACATGAACAGAGTTTAGAACATGACATTAGGGTGAGGTGGGCTCGACAGTAAAAATACTCACAGTGCGGATAAGCCAGCTGACCGGTGAGTGTCTCTGAAAAAGGGCAGCGATCACATTCTCCCACCACCAGCCTTTATCTGCCAAAGATGGAACAATAAGTATATGCTCGAATTGCTGCCCCAGAGCTACGTTTTAAAATTCCTAAATCTTGTTTCTTTCCCATAGTACACGTTGATGCGGGAGAAATGGTGGTGGATGAAGAGTGGCTTTATTAGCAACCAGTTTTCAAAGATGAAGCCCAAATTTCATGGCAACATATCAACATGTATATGTATATGTGAGTGTATATATGTATTTCATATGTGTGTATGTGTATGTATATATATAGTCTTTTCCCTGGAAACAATGATAATTATATTAAAGGAAATCATTCTATTATATTACTTCATGCAAAATGAAATTATGTAGCTAATAAGAAAAGGGACTCAATAGTATTTGGAAGGGCTTCCCTGGTGGCACAGTGGTTAAGAATCTGCCTGCCAATGCAGGGGACACAGGTTTGAGTCCTGGTCCGGGAAGATCACACCTGCAGCGGAGCAGCTAAGCCTGTGCGCCACAACTACCGAGCCTGCGCTAGAGCCCGCGAGCCACAACTACTGAAGCCTGTGCGCCTAGAGCCTGTGCTCCGCAACAAGAGAAGCCACCACAATGAAAAGCCTGTGTACTGCAACGAAGAGTAGCCCCCGCTCGCCACAACTAGAGAAAGCCCGGGTGCAGCAACAAAGACCCAAAGCAGCCAAAAATAAATAAAAATAAAATAAATAAATTTATATAAAAACACAGTATTTGGAAGACTGTAGAGCACGTATATATTTCAGAACTTTAAGTACGATTTGGGCTCATTTTTTAAATGCTTTTTAACGTCTTTAAAATTATCTGTAGGGGATTTATTTCCAAAGAAAAATTTTCATTCAAGAAATAAGCATTTCATTCAAGAAATAAGCATCTACTAGCCACCATATCCAGACTTGGTCCAGACCCTTGGAATTTAACAGTAACCAGAAGAAACTAGTGTACCATTAAATAACAAAGTTTTGATAACCATAATAAAGTAAAACAATAATGAAAGCATGAGTGACAAGAGAGGACTCTCCTCTGAGAGGAGCATAAGGATAGCCCATCTGAATTGTGGACATCTAGCTAAGGCAGGCAGAGCATTCCAGACAGAAGGAATAGGTGTCAAGCTTAAGGCAGGGACAAGTTTGGCAGATGTCAAGAAAAGAAAGAACGCCAGTGAGGTTCAGGTGGAGTGAGGGAGAAGAAGCATAAAATGAGGTGCTGGAGTTGATCACGTAGAGTTTTGAGGTCAGAGTCAGGGCTCTGGATTTGTCACGTGAAGTGGAAAGTCAGGGACTTCCCTGGTGGTCCAGTGGTTGAGAATCCGCCTTGCAACGCAGGGGATGCCAGTTTGATCCCTGGTCGGGGAACTAAGATCCCACATGCCGTAGGGCAACTAAGCCCATACACTGCAACTACTGAGCCCATGGGCTCTGGAGCCCGTGCATCACAGCCAGAGAGGAGCCCACACGCTGCAACAAAAGATCCCATGTGCCTCAACTATGCAGCCAATAAATAAATAAATATTTTTTTAAAAAAGAAGCAATGGAAAGTCATGGTAGGTTTTTTTTTTTAAGATGTTGGGTGTAGGAGTTTATTAATTAATTTATTTTATTTTTGCTGTGTTGGGTCTTCGTTTCTGTGCGAGGGCTTTCTCTAGTTGCGGCAAGCAGGGGCCACTCTTCATCACGGTGCGCGGGCCTCTCACTATTGCAGCCTCTCTTGTTGCGGAGCACAGGCTTCAGACGTGCAGGCTCAGTAGCTGTGGCTCACGGGCCTAGTTGCTCCGCGGCATGTGGGATCCTCCAAGACCGGGGCTTGAACTTGTGTCCCCTGCATTAGCAGGCAGATTCTCAACCACTGCACCACGAGGGAAGCCCCGTCATGGTAGGTTTTAAGCAAGGGAACAACCTGATCAGGCAGCTGCAGGGTGGAGAAAGTACAGGAGGGTGAGAACAGTAGTGGGGAGATCAGATGGACAGCTAGGCAGCAACATAGGTGTGATAGCCTAGCAGGGAAGGTAGAAAGAATGGACAGGGAGAGTCTCATTGTGGTGGTAGAACTGACAAAACATAGGGACCGAGGGGTCAAAGAATTCTCCTGGTAGCAAATGGTTGAGGAGAAGTGCCATTCCCTGAGACATGGAAAATTAGGAGAGGTGTAACTTTGGGTGGAGGAGGAGTAACGACAGGAAAAGGGGAAAAGAAAAGAGCAAGAGATGTGCTTGGACATGTTAAGTTTGGGATGCCTAGCAGACATCAACGTGGAGATGCTGAGCAGGTAGTTGGACACTTCAACCTGGGGCTCAGAAGAGGGCCAGCCCAGAGATGTGACCACAATGACCAATAAGTCTATGGCCCTTGCTCTGTGCCAGGCATTGCTCTAGATACCTTACATACATGAACTCTTTTCATCCTTACAGTGGCTATTATCGTCTGTTTTTTCAGATGAAGAAACTGAAGCACAGAAAAGTTAAGCACCATGGTCATGATCCCCAGCTAGCAAGTGACAGCACCAAGGTATAAACCCAGGCAGCCTGGCTCTGGGGTCTGAGATCTTATCCGCAGGTGGTTAGGTCTCCCACACTCGATGCCGTTTGTTTGCCCTCCTCCTTTTCTTATCCTTATTCATATACTAAAGGCACTGTTGGCCCTCTCCATAATATCCAGAAACTTAACTGAAGATCTTAATTATCACTATTAATGAAGAGATGTTATTTTATCGTTCAGGCATTTTAACTCAGTCTTCGCAGACGAAAGATATAACTAGTTTTCATTAGCTTAAGGTTTAAAAAAATTTTTTTAAGAAATTTGACAGTATTTAATTAAATGTGTATGTAAAAAAATAACTCAGTTACTTTTAAACTGCTCATACCATAACTATCAGTTAAATAATTTGAGTCACAAGATGATGGAAACAAAGCCCCTTTTGTTTACACATGTTTACAGTCATTCTCTGTAAAACTTCAGTAACTGTCATGCTGTGGTTTGGGTACCACTGGTCGAGAATTAGTCTCACTCGTAGCTGACATGTGAGAAAATGATGAAGAAATACATGAGGATACAGAACTGAGTCCCTTGGACATTGATATATCCTTAACCAGCATCTTCCTGGTCCAGCCTATGTAAAACGATAAGAATGCATCAAAGGAAACAAGCTGATCAGGGGTTCATCAGATGACCAACACGACACTTTAAGAGACTCCATGTACCTGTCTTTCTCCTTTATTCAGTTGCAGTTCCTGAGGACAGAGACCAGAGCTGGCTTATCTCAGGGTTTACCACATATTGGGAAACTGAGTGGTGTCCCCTGAGATTTAGGGGATGAAAGTGGGGTTATTTAATAGAGCAACCAGGCAAGGACCCAGGAGATCAATTTGAGAACCATCTCTCCCATCAACTAGCTGTCCTTTTATCTTGTAGCCTTAGTATCCTCCTTTGCATAATGGATGCGGTTAATATTATCAGCCCAGCCTATCCAACAGGACTGTTGTGAGGGTCTAATGAGAAAACTCAGAAGTAAGTGCACAGAAAACCTTAAAGTGTTTTACTTGTATAATGCCACCATATATCCTCTGATGACTGCAATAGCTTCCAGACAGTCTTCTGCTTCCATCTTAACCCAACATGATCTAGTCTCTACAAAGCAGCCAAATGATAGTTAAGAATAATAGAAAGGTAAAACAGAACTGTTCACCCCCTGGCCTAACATCTTCCTAGGGCTTCCATTTTGTTGAAAACCCAAACTCCTCCTCATGACCCTGCACCATGGCCTCAGCCTTCCTCTCTGTCTCTGTCACTCCCCACTTACTCCGTCCTGTAACCACATTACACAGTCTTTTGTTTCTGGAATCCGCCAGGAATGGTCTTCCCCCAGCTTCTGCACACCTGGATCATGTGGGTCAGGCCCTCCCTGACCTTATACCTGTAGTACCTGCTGCACCCCCTCCTTCATTCTCTATCACATCTTCCTGTTTTACTTTCTTGGTAGCATTTATCACTAGCTGAAATAATCTTCACTGCTTACTTGCACACTGCCCACCGCCCCCACTAGAATGGAAGCACGTAGCGTTGGAAGGTGCTCCATATGTTCTGTTGGGTGAGTGAATGAAGTACTTGCATAAAACTGAACAGGGATAGGGCTAAAAGTGATTGGGAGTTTGTTTTGATTACCTCGTTCGTCGCCAGAAACGGTAAACTTGTGTGGACTCTGACCAGTCCATAATCCTACATAGCCAATAAAGGTGGTTCCTGTGAAGGCAATCTGAAATCAAGAGATAAGGCATCATCTCAACACTCCAACCAAATGTACATTGAAATCACCTGTTTTGTCCCACAATTTCATGGATTTTTTTTTTCTTATAAGTTCCAACATAATAGAATAAAAACTCTGAAATAGCCTTCTAGAAGATTTAACTTTGGGGGTCCATGGATAGAAGTCAGTGGATCTGTGACCTCGGATGGAAAAAAAAAAAAAAGGTACATCTTTATTTTCACTAGCCTCTAACTGAAATTTTACTCCCTCTGTAATGCATGCATGCAAGAACTCATGTAGTCATAGCAGTGCCTGTGGCTCCATCACCAGGAGAAATTCAAGTATTTTCACATACATAATGGCATCATACCTATGTTGATATGGTACACATACATATCTTGAAATATCATTCATACTTATCACTACTCTGAATTTATGGTAGTTTCTAGACCCACTGCTAAATTTTACCAGTTAATGTGTTAAGAAAAAGTATAATATTGAAATGGCTGTATTTCAACATAACTGGTTTCTTCACAATCTCATGAATTTTATGTATTTATGAAACATTATTTTGAGAAGGGATCAATAAGCTTCATCAAAGGGCCCCTCACAGAAAAAAGTTAAGAAGCTCCATCCTAGAAGTAGCAAATGGGCTTCCATTTAAAAACTTATGTTGACTCGATTATAAGAGATTAATATCATGCATCTTACAAGCTCTGTGAAGGGGAAACAAGTGAGACTGTTTGTCAGTAATAATCAAATTTAAATTTTAAATATTAAAAAATTCTTTATCATACATCTTTCATTTAATCCTCATGATTATCCCATGAGTTGTAGGGATCACACCCACTTCTTTTTTCTTTCTTTTTTTTTTTTTTTGCTTTGCTCCCACTTTAAATGAAGGAAATGAACTCTAATGATTACAAGACACCACTATATCCCTGAGGAGAAAAACAAACTCTATCAGTTACTTCAGATACCAGATACCCAGCTCACATGGTTCAGTAAAGATCAACCAATATTCTGAGAAATGAACGGGCCTAGCTTTTTTCCTAGAAAGCTGAATTTTAAGTCAGTAACTTTTCATTTAATTGTTTATTTCTACCTCGTCTGGTTGTAAAATAAAGTGGCTAAATTACAAGGGGAAAATGCAATGGTCTTAATTTCATAAATGACCTCTTCCCTGAGACTCAGTGAGGGTCTTCCATGAATTCTCCCCATTTCCATTCATGGCAGTAAAATGGAAATAAGTCTACCTCACTACTAAAGCCCTTATAAAACATAACTATAGGGGAAAAAGTAATCACACAATCACTTCATTCACATGGCACACCAACCCTCACATCAGTGTTACTCTTGAAGAGCCAGCAAATTAAAGTTACAAAAATCAAAATCCCTGGTAGTTTCCAAGATATTTTATAACACATAACTACAAATAATTATAAGATATTATTTGTACGCTATTGTATCTTGTAGCTCTGAAAAACTGTATTTCTAAATGTCTATGCTTTCCAACCATCTGTGCCAGGTCAGTTAACATAAACAAAGCCCTAGCTGGGGCAGGAGACTCTAATTTACAATCTGAATTTTGGGGAGACAGCTACTTGAAGGCTGAAGGCCTGGGTTTTGTCCCACCTCTGCCTCATCTCCTTGATGTGGAGCAAATTAGTCTTTGTTAAGTCTCGATCCTTTCATCTGAAAGATGAGGACAGAAATGTTGACTTGAGCCTGCCTCTCAGGGCTATCAGGAAGATCAAAGGAGGTCCTGTATCTGAAAATACTTTTAAAATTATGAACACTAGATAAGAATAAGGGTTTAATTATTGGATGAATAACCTGTTCTTAATTTAGCAAAGCAATTTATTAGCCATGAGCCCTCAGCAGAAAGACAATACCCAAGTGTAAACTGTTAAATTCGGTAATAATAGCCTGAGCACTGAGATAAGCCACACCAATAGACCATTTCCCATGAGAGCTCCAGGAGAAACAAATGAAGCACCACCTGTTAGTTAGGGTGAGTCTAGAGGGAACAGTTGAAATTATTTTTATTGCATTTAATCTTTTGTCAATTTTTAAGAATTTTTGCTCATTGTAGAATAATGGAGAAAAGCATAAAGTAGTAAAAATAATTATTGTCCCCTAATATTATTCAGTAATAATTACTAACATTTTAGCAGATGTCCTTTCGGAATTTAGTTTCATGGATATTCTGTCATTGCTACCACTTAAAACCAATTTTGAAGTAAATCTTCAGCTACAAATTAAACTGGTAATAGTGGTGAAGTAAAGGAATGAAATTGGGAAAGTAGAAACTTTCACCTTAAATATTTCTGTACTGTTCGAATGTTTTATGAGAAAGTTTTTGTTTGTAAAAGCAGACGACCAACTGAGTATTTAGTAAATGAGTTTCTAGTATTTGTGACTCAACCCCTAAATGCAAAGAACTAAATAAAGTCCTTAAACAGTGTCCCCCCCAAAGCCAAGATCTGACTTTTGCATTCTCTGTTGTTTCATGCAATGACATGTTTTGTGTACACAATGAACATTGATTACTGCTATCTCTCTAGATAAGTACACAGAAATGTGACAATAGTACATACTAGGTTGTACTTTTAAAGGAACTATGATGAAAATAAAATGATGTATATGTATAATTTCTTAAAGATCAAAAATGAGAGTAGTGTGGCTCAATTATACTTTTAGAGTGAAGGACTATTTATTATTTGGCCACTATTTATCAAGCATCTACCATATGCTTTGCATAGAATACTTCATTTAACCTTTATAACTATCTCCATAAAGTAGTTATTAACCTCTCTGGGCTGTAATCTGCAAAATGGGTTTAAGTAATTTCCTAAGCTCACAAAGGAAGTGACAGAAGCAAACTTCAAACCCAGGACTGTCAGATCCCAAAATTAGGTGTTCCTAGACATTACACTACCCAGCCCCTCTATTCTAGAAGCAGCCTGAACGTGGGAAAGCAAAGGAAAGAGCTGATTTAGCATCATAAATGGAGACCCATCACACGCCCATAGAAATTTCCCTAGGGAAAACTGATTGACCTCTGTAAGTAGATTCTCAATAATAATAAATGACCCTTGTTTCTACAAGCATTCTTGATGTAAATCTCTCTTGTGGTTTTGTTTTCCCAGGAGGTTGATGTTTTTTGTATCTTAAATTGATAACACAGTTAAGCTGCAGACCAAGTGACGGCTAACTTGGGTTAGCAAGTCTCTCTGATTTCTGAATCTTACACTGTATGGACTATACCTGCCCATTCTTTATGAACTGCACATCCACTGTCAACTTGCGTAAGAAATTTCCAAAAGAGTAATCCAGATTCCGGCCATGATAAATGTTGCCTTTGGAGTCCTGAGCCACAATACTGGTGCAGAATCTGGGAAAAGGGAAAAATTCAACATAAGTGAATGAGAAAAAGGAAATGAGTTTTTCATTTAAAAAATAAGTCCTCAAAGTAAAACAGTTTTCTTCCTTATAAGAGACACATATGCTATATAATCCCTGTGGATCATAATTCAAGATGAAAAAGACAACTGGATGCAACAGCGTTCGTTCAGTGTTACTAGACCTCTGCCCTCAGCACACAGGACATTGAAAACAAACTGAATGCGAATTTCATCCTAAATCTAAATCTGAAACGGACTCATTCTGGGCTCAGTGAGTTCACTGAACTTTGCTTAGTCCTCTGCTTGGCAGTATGTAGTCTATTTAATACACCATTCAAGTCTGGCTCAAGCTCAACTCTCTCTTCTCTGGATTTCTCAGAGCAAGCACCATGGCAGCTAACTATTTTGCTCCACAAATTGTTTCACTTTGTCTCCTTAGAAAAAGAGTGACCTATTTAGGGGCTTGCCACTTTCCCTGTCCCCCTTAAAGGTCCCTGCAGAGAGCTAATAAGAGAAAAGGATCTTTTAAGAACTCCCAGCAAGAGAGATATATTTTGAGGAAAAGACGAAGAGGTTTGTTAAGATGTCTAAAGGTCCATATTCTCTGAGAATATGTAACGTTATGTAAAAAATACTTGAATACATCATGTCCAATTCTGGGACAGGGGAAAGATATGTACACACACACACACACACACACACACACACACACACACGAAATATCCTGAAGGGCGAATAGTCATTTCTGAGTAACAGGATTGTGGTTAATTTTCTTTTACTTTTCTGTATTTACTAATTTTCTATGATTACATATTGTCTTTATAATTAAGAAAAAACAAATGTTACCTCCTTTTCTGTTTGTTTAAAAAAGGAAGCTTGGTCAGGTTGTAATTTTTTCCAAGGTCTCTGATTTTCAAAGAGTTCACGTCAAGGAGCAAACTGATCAAACACTGGAAGTAGCTAAAGCAAAGTTTGTAGATTCTCAAAGGTGATTTTTCAAAATTGGAGAGACAACAATTCTTTCATGTCATGCGCAAATGTTTTGGTGTGAGGCGGCCCACAAGCACAGGGAACAACTAGGGAGCCAGGCTCTGCTTTGGGAGATGCACTGCACTGTGCTGCGGACACGTGCTTTTAGCAGCAACTCTGACCACTCACCATGCACCTGACTTTCAGCAAACTGTCCCCTCTGAGGCTTGGTTTCCACACCACAAAAAGTAATACAATCTCCAGTGCCTCATACCCAGTAGGCTCAATAAAGCTTCGCTAGTCTTACTTAATCTGATTCAAAAAGCCTTATACCAGAAATGAGGACAAAACATTTCCTTTGTTAATGCTAGTGGAGTCTGATGGTGCTTTTTCTTGCCAGGCGATTCAGTATATACCTTAATATCAAATCCAAAAGTTAGAATGTTTTTTTACTAGAATTTTTGCTTTAGTTGATTTGAATACAGTGACTCCAACAAAGGACAAGGAAAATGAAAATAAATTGATTTTTTCATTGAGAAAACCACATGTCTGAATAGGAAAAAAATGGGGGTAGGAGGGAGGAATGGCAAAATTAACTTAGGGCAATTGAAAGGCTCTTTAATACATCTGTGTCTTAAAACATTTCCCTGAAGAGGAAGGAAGTCACAGTGCTTCTTAACCTACTCTACCTAGATGTTCTGGGAAGATGGCAGCAGGCGGTAAAGTTTCATTATCCACAGGAAAAAAAAAAACTTTTAAACATCTTTCGGCAGCGAGAAGCTATAAGTATCTACAAGATGTTACTAATGAGTCTGGTCTGGTGGCAAAACAGTAAGTCCTGAAGACAGAAACCAAGTCAAATCTCTCTTAATTCCAGGACCTGTTACTGAGCCAACAGACTTGAGGCTCTCCCTGCACTTTGCCTGGGATCAACCACACACTCCGTATTGCTTTCCCCTCCCTGTGTGTGCCACAGCTGATCATGTCCACTCTGGGTACCAAATACTAGCTTGCCCCTACTAGCCAGAACAGTGTAGCCTGTGACCCCAGTCCTGGAGGCAACAGGCTCAGAAAGAGGAATCATGATCGTTTGCCGTGATGAACGTGGGAAGTTAAATGCAGGGGGACAAATGAATGCTGGGACAGCCCCCTGCATTAATCAGGCCGGGCAGTCACTGGATTAACTTGAGTGGGGTTATTCCAAGACCTTCCTGGGAAAGTACATGTTGAGCAGAGTTTCAAAAGTGGAATGCTACCTGGATTGGGGAAGGGAGAAAAGGGGACTTCAGATAGAGGAACAGCTCAGTGTTGAGGTCAGAGAAGCTGCTTTCCTTCTCGAAGCTCAATAACCTGCTGCTCAGTTTTACCCAGAGAAGCAAAGAGGAAGCACTGGAGGTTTCTGGGCAGCCCGGTCACCACCCTGCTTTTATTACACTGAAAACCTGTCTCCTCCCACTCAGATGTGGCAGGAATCCGGGTGAAGTCTCAAGTTAATCCGCGCTAGCGCGGGGCACTCACGCGGAAGACTCGTAGGCCAGGTTAAGGAGGATGCAGTCGGCCAGGCTGAAGTTCAAAGCGCCGCACTGGCCGCGGATCTCGTCGGTGAAGGGCTGGGGCAGGAAGAGCTCCAGCTCCCAGACCGCCTTTCGGATCAATGCGAGGACCCACTTGGGGACATTATCCCTAGAAATGAAGAACCACAAGAGTGACTGATCTGCTCAGAGGTTCGGAGGGGTGCGAGTGTGTGTGTACTGGGGGAGAGGGTACCTAAAGCTCTCATCCTTAGGGGTGAGTTCTAGGTGCCTCGCTTACCCAGAGAGTTCACAGTCCAGGTCCAGCCGGCATCACCCAAAACGCAGCGTCCAGAAGAGAAAAGAACACTCCGAGAGAGGGAAGTAGGGCGACCGAGAGTGGTCCGCTAAGGGGTGGGCCTGGGGGCCCATGAGGCCATTCTAGGGGTGCGGGGCTGCGTCCCCTACTCGGTAGCTGAGCAGCCAGCCGGGGCGACAGCCCGGGCGACAACCCGCGCGCCACCCTGATCCAAAATGTCTGGTGGACTGGCGTGCCACTGGAGACACCGAACTTGGAAGTCAAACAGCTGCGCGTGATCATCCCCAGCCCCGGCGCTGCCTGGGGCACTAGCAAATGCCAGCTCTGGTCCCCGCCACCCCTGCACACGCCAGACGCCCGGGGTGAGCGGCATGGGGTGGAGGGCAAGGCTGCCCGAGAGGGAGGGAGGGAGGGGAAGGGTCACGAATCTCAGTTTGACGCACATTGGGCAGCAAGCGTCCGAGCTTTGCCGCTCTCCGATCCCCGCCCGCTCCCCCCTGTCCTGCGCTCACCCGATGATACGCGCCATAGCGGTGCGCAAGAAGTCGCGGTCGAAGTGCTGCAGCACAGGCAGCCAGCGCAGCTCGGGGGCCGCGTCCAGGCTCACATTGAAGAGAGGCGGGGCAGGAGACGAGGCGGCGGCCGACACCCCAGCCCCGGCCAGCAGCAGCAGAGCCAGCGCCGTGCGCGCACTCGGACCGGCGGCTCTCATAACTCGGGCGGCCTCAACTGGACCCCGGCGGCCGCGGCCCGCGCCCTGGGACAGAGCTGGAGGACGAGGAGGAGGAGGAGGCGGAGCCGGGAGGGCTGGAGGCGGAGCCCGCTCGCCGTTTGGCCCGCCTAGTCACCCGGGACCCGGAACGGTGTGGGGAGCCGCCTCCCCAAGTCTAGCATCTGCGCTTCTCGCCCCAGTGCCTCCGTGCCACGCCCCCGCCCCCGGCCAAGGGTGCCGCCCTGCTCCGGGTTCCCCGGGGGCGCTAAATGCGGCCGATAGCTTCTCGTCCCCCACTCTCCGCCCCACCCCACCCACGTGGGCCGAGAGAGCGTAATCTGCGGCCTGGAGGGTGTTTACGAAAATGGTTTTCAGCTGCGAAGAGGGAGCCAGCAGAGTCTTATTGCGGTAGTTAGGGCCTTCCCACCCCCGCCTCATTTGCTCTTATTTAAATTCTTCAAAGGTTTATCTGGATTTTATAAAGGGAAGGAGAGCTTTTTCAGTTCAGCAGTCTCACTTCTTTTCAGTTTCTTTAAAAAAGCTAAAAAGGTAGCTAACATTTACGTGCAAAGTGTTTTGCCCACTCTGTCTCATTTGACCATCAAAACAAGCCAGAAGGTACGTTCTCCTGACTCATCCCTGTTTTCCTGATGAGGAGTGTTATGTAATTTGCCCCAGGTCACATCGCTGGTGAGCTAGCCTCAAAGCCAGCCTGTCCGAATCCAAATTCCACCTTCACAATCATTAACCTGAAGCAGCCTCACCTTTTCGCGTTCCCAGTATGGGAGACAAAAGGTGTTAGGCTCAGGAAAATCACCAGACTTAATAAGGCTGGAACATTCTTTTAATGGTTAGCACGGTCGTCCATAGGTAGAGTAAGTGTGTAGGGGAAACTTGGAAAGTAAGCTTTTTTTCAGCCCCCTCCCCCAACTAGAATACACCATCACTACCTCTGATTTTTTCCCATTTTTTAAATTGAAGTATAGTTGATTTATAATGTGTTAATTTATGCTGTACAGCGAAGTGATTCAGTTATACACGTATATATATGCTTTTTTAGATTCCTTTCCATTATGGTTTATCACAGGATATTGAATATAGTTCCCTCTGCTATGCAGTAGGACCTTGTTGTTTATCCATCCTATATATAATAGTTTGCATCTGCTAACCCCAAACTCCTAATCCATCCTTCCCGCACCCTCCTCCTCCTGGCAACCACAAATCTGTTCTCTAGTTCTGTTTCGTAGATAGGTTCATTTGTGTTATATTTTAGATTCCACTGAGTTTTCCCATTTTTGTGGCTTACATGTCACTGGGCTAAAGTTTCAAGCCTCTGTTCCCATTTCTTCCTGGTCTTTCTGTAAAATTTAAGACCCAGGTGTTAATTTGCTCATTTGCAAAGCCTGAGTAACAGCAGTTGCCGGCTTAAGCCACAGGTGCATTGAGAGAATCACCAAGGGAGCAGTTTAGTTGGGTTCAAAGAGATGTGCTTGCATTAAAAAAAAAAAAAGAAAGTGACTTCCTGTCACTTCAAGAGTGATATTAAAAAGATAAAAATTAAAAACAAATGCAGAATATTTAAAACAACCATGATAAAATGTGTTGAATGAACAAATCTACAGTGTGGTAAAATAGGTGTTATTCACAATTAAGCTTAACTAAATATAATTTCATATAATCTATTCCTCTATTATTAAAAAGTTATACATATGTTATAGGACAGTTTAAAACAAAGATTAAAGGGGGATCTGGAATTACAAAACTATGAGCCCTCTCCCTTCTGCTGCTTCTATGCTGTGCAGATTTCAGAGATGTTATACACTGATTTCATGTTATTTATGGAACTGAATCTACAGTTTAAAAAATACTTCTGTGGAGTGTGCAAGAAGGTAGATGATATATCAGAAACATGGGATATAATGTTTTTATAGCTGGCATGTCATTTTGTTCAGTTTAAAAGTAGTGTGGGGACTTCCCTGGTGGTCCAGTGGTTGAGTCTCCACGGTCCCAATGCAGAGGGCCCGGGTTCAATCCCTGATCAGGGAACTAGATCCTGCATGCCACAACTAAGGCCCAGTGCAGCCAAATAAATTTAAAAAAAATTTTTTTTAAGTAGTATGGTAGTTTTAAAATAGATCTACGTATTCTTCAATATGCCTCCCTTCCAATGATGGAGCCTAATGCCCCTCCTCTTGACTGTGGGTTACATTTAGTGACTTGCTTCTAACATGTAGAAGATAGCCAAAGAAGTAATGGTGTCTGACTTCCAAAACTAGGTCACAAAAGACATTTTGGACTCCTTGCACTCTCTCTCGGATTGCTCACCCTGAAGGAAGCCAGCTGTCATGTTCTGAGGACACTAAAGAAGTCTTATGAAAAGGTCCCTAACTTGGGGAACTGAGACCTTCTACCAAGAGCTGGAGAGGAACTGAGGCTTCTTACTAACAGTCATATGAATATAAGCCATTTGGGGAGTGGATTCTCTAGCCCCACCTAAGCCACCTGAAATTCCTGACCCACAGAAACTGTGAAATGATGTTCATTGCTTTAAGCCGCTAGATTTTGTGGTGTTTTGTTATGAAGCAATAGATAACTAATACAGATCTCGGTAATGCCAGTGGAGTGATACCAAATACGTAGAACCATGGGTGTGGCTTTGGAACTGGGAAGCTAGAAGGAAGATAGTTTGGTGATTTCTTACAAAACTTAACATACTTTTACCATATGATTTAACAATCACTCTCTTTGGTATTTACCCAAAGGAGTTGAAAACTCAGGCCCACACAAAAACTTGCACGTGGATATTTACAGCAGGATTTTTAAATGGCAAAAAAGTGAAAAAACCTAACTGCTCTTCGGTAGGGTAATGATAAATTGTGGATTTATGGATAAATAATGGAAAACTATTACAACAGTTAAATGATAGAATCTTCATTTATCCAGAATCTAATGTTGAGTTATAGTCAGCAAAAGGATATATACGATACTATATATGTAAAATTTTAAGATACTCAATGATACTTTTATTACACACACATACATATACATGCACAAATATAGTAAAAAACAAATAACTAAAGGAATAATAGGCATCAACTGCAAAATAGTAGTTATCCCTGAGAAAGGAGAAAATGGTTGAGTGGGGCTTCACTTATACTCTTAACATTCTATTTCTTTAAAACAAACCAAAAAAGGTAAAAATTAATATGGAATAAATCTAGGAGATGGATATGTTTCATTATTTTCTATATGTTTAAAAATATCACAATTAAAATGGTAAAATGTTTCTAAACTTTTTAAAAAGAGGAAGATTCAAGTATCCTTAAAGTAAGTTGTGAAGTATCATAATTTATTCTTAGTTTTCATGTCATCCTTTTATACTTCCCCTCCTGTAACACTTTCCAGAATTAGGTTTCCATGTCATCTTAATTTTCCTTTACCTCTTAGCCAAATTCCCTCTTAAAGCACTCCTGGGTCTGATATTACTATCTAAATAATAGGAATACTAGGTATACCAAAATTGGATCTTGCTATAAGAATGGAACTAGAGGTGTTTTATATATATATTTTTTAAAAAGGGGCCATTGGCACTCCTGATTCTCAGGCCTTCAGATTTGGACTGAATTACACCACTGGCTTCCCCAATTCTCCAGCTTGCAGACAGCTGATTGCAGGATTTCCCGGCCTCTATAATCTCCTGAACCAATTCCTATGATAAATCTCCTCATATACATAGGATATATGAGATATATATATATCTCATATTGGTTCTGTTTCTCTGGAGAACCCTAATACATGCTTAATACGTAGAGAAAAGAAAACCCAATCAGCTGTATTCGTACCACACTATTTTCATATTGCATATTATACTTACGAAATTGTAAGTTGTAGGAAGCACAATTATTTTATGTATCTTAAAGAGAAACTTGCTGACATTTAAACTACAACACAATGCTTTCTTATTAGAATTTTAAAATGTGTATGTATTGAAAGAATTCTAAGTCTTTTGTTACAGACATTTAAAAATAAAATACCTGCTCTTGTACATGTTTGAGGAAGTGAAACAAATTGGTTAACATATTGCATAAGCTTCTTTGCATTCAAAATCAGATTCTTGTGAATCTGTTTGACTTGGCATCCTAATGCCCGCGGTTTTCCACAGCATACTTGTGTCATTAAGAACCTTGGTGTTGCAGCATTTCTTGAGTTCTCCACTCAAAAGGGGACTTCTGAGGTGTTGGTAATATTGTTTCTTGATCTGGGTGCTGATAACCAGGGATGTATTCAACTTGTGAAAATTCATTGAGCTTCAGTACACTTGCCAATACTTGCACTTTTCTTCATGTATGTATTATACATCAATAAAGAACTGAAAATTTTAGAAAAATGTTCCACTGTTTTTTTTTCTGGCATTTTCTTACCAGCTACTGACTCCCCTTCTGCAAGTTTTGATGCTGGTCCTTGCTTGATCTAAGCAAATGTCACCTTAAGATTTTCAGACCAAGTTCATGAATGTGCATGAATGTACAACTGTGTCAAGACTGTGATTTGGCTGCAAAAATTTTAAGACACATCCCAATTTCATGAATTAAAAATGTGAAAAATGTTTGTCTTAAAATCATGTTACACTGATACTTTGCTTTTGAAAATAATGGCATAGTATTTTTCACATTGCTGTAGTGTTCATACCTTATATTTATTTATTTATTTTTGGCATTTCAAAACTGGCTTTAAATACTCATCAAGGCGCCATGCAAAGGGACTGGGGTGAGAGCTTGTTACATATGAATGGGGGCTGGGGTGCCTGAGAGAGAAGGGACCATCCATCAGGGCAGCTGGGGTGCCCCACCCCAAACCTGGGATAAGGCAACAGAGTAGAGGCCCTTCTCTGGAGGGTCCCAGGACCAACTGGGAGCCAGCCCTCCCTTTGAGGTAGATCATCAGGGAGGGAACCGAGGAGGAGCTCCCACGGTGGTGGTGACAGGTGGTCACTTCCTCAGTGGTATTGCTGATAGCTGGGGTAGCCTGGGGCCACGGTACCCTCCTTAGCGGGCAGCTGGCTGGGGTCCTCCAGGAATGGGGTGCAGTGCAGAACTGCTGCGAGTGAGGAGGATGCCAAGATCCTCGATGAGGGCCAACAGAATGCCTCCCATCATTGCCGAGCCCACCGTGGCCAATGGGCCACTGCAGGCAGCCAGCACAGCCCCAGTCAATTCTCCACTGGTGATGGATTTCCAGGGATCTTCCTTGCCCCGCAGCCGCACCAGACCGCAGTCGATGGTGGAGAACAGGCTCCCCTGCACCGCGAAGCTACATCCAATCTGAGGGGCTCGCATCCTCACAGCGTTGACACCGCCTCTCATTCGGTGCCGAATTCCAACAAGGGCATTGCAGAAGCCCTTAATGGCCTGGAAGACTCCACCGCCGATTCCACCCATAGTGAAGGCTCCACCGCAGTCATCCACAACTCACCATGGGCAAGACTCCCAAGCGTACTCCTCCATGGCGCCCTATACCTTATTTTTAAAAAAGCTCTATCAGGGTTTCCCTGGTGGCGCAGTGGTTGAGAGTCTGCCTGCCGATGGAGGGGACGCAGGTTCGTGTTCTGGTCCAGGAAGATCCCACGTGCCGCGGAGCAGCTGGGCCCGTGAGCCATGGCCGCTGAGCCTGTGCGTCCGGAGCCTGTGCTCCTTAGCGGGAGAGGCTACAACAGTGAGAGGCCCGCATACCGCCAACAAAACAAAACAAAAAAAACTCTATCAAAGTGCTTAATGGCTGGATATTCCATCCGAAGTTGCTTAACTAGTCCCACATTTTGATATATTTTCTTGCACCCATTTTTGCCGCTATAAATTATGTTGCAGTGGATATTTCCCTACAGTTAGCTTGTGGTAGACATTGCTGGTTGCCTACCCCAAATCTATTGAATACCTCCCTCTCTTCACTGTGAACAGAAGCCCAGTTCTGTTGGGGTTGTTACAGTCCATTTAAGCTGAGGGGGTCAACAATCCTGTTTCCTGCTTTCACGGCTTCCACTGTTGGTAGCGTAGCCATATAACCCAATTCTGGCTAATGAGACTTAAGGGAAGGCTGTTGCAGGGATCCTGGAAAAGCTTTTTGCTTTCCTAGTAAAAGGGATACACGTGACAATGCCCCTTCTTGTTGCCTTCAACTTAGAAGAAATGTCTATGAAGGTATTATCATCTCCATTGTACAGATGAGAAGACCTGGGCACAGAAATGTTGAGTAACTTGCCTGTGGTCATACAGCTGCCAGTCGGCATTCAAATCTTAGTGTGTGGCTCCAACACACTAAGAATGACAAAGCAGAAAAGGAGCCCAAGATCTTGAAGGCATCACGGAGCAGCTGAACCCAGGCCAGCAACTGTCTACCTCCAGACTTATGTGAGACTTCAATTTGGTTTTTATTTATTTATTGGCTGCGTCACGGCTTATTTGCAGCACCTGGGATCTTCGTTGAGGCATGCGGGACCTTTCATTGCAGCGAGTGGGCTCTTTGTTGTGGCGTGCGGGCTTCTCTCTAGTTGTGGCCTGCAGGTTTTTCTCTCTCTAGTTGTGGTGTGCGGGTTCCAGGGCATGTGGACTTTGTAGTTTGCGGCACGAGGGCTCTCTAGTCGAGGTGTGTGAGCTCAGGAGTTGTGGGGCAAGGCCTTAGCTGCCCCGCGGCACATGGGAACCTAATTCCCGGACCAGGGATCGAACCCTCGTCCCCTGCATTGGAAGGCGGATTCTTTACCACTGGACCGCCAGGGAAGCCCCAGACTATTTTTATATATACTCTGTTACTTGCAGCAGAAACAGACCCAAACACATCTTTTGGGCTGCCATATTTTGGACGATTTTCTTTGATTACACTCTCAAAGTGGGTTTGAGTCAAATATTATGACTTTTTTTTTTTTTTTTTTTTTTGTGGTACGCGGGCCTCTCACTGTTGTGGCCTCTCCCGTTGCGGGGCACAGGCTCCGGACGCGCAGGCTCAGCGGCCATGGCTCACGGGCCCAGCCGCTCCGCGGCATGTGGGATCTTCCCGGACCAGGGCACGAACCCGTATCCCCTGCATCGGCAGGCGGATTCTCAACCACTGCGCCACCAGGGAAGCCCTATGACTATTTTTAAAGGCTCTTGGTACATAGCACTAATTATTTTCCCTAAGAATTGTAGTAACTCAGCACTCTTTTAGCACTGGGTATTGCTGACTAGAGTCAGAGGGTGTCAAACTAAGGATGACTAGCACCATTAATAAACCAGTGGAAGAAGGTGAGACTGTAACACCTCTGGAGTATTTTCAAATCAATCCTTGCCTTGCTTTTAAGGTGCATTCCTCTTGTGATTAAAAAAAAAGATTCATGAGTCTTAAGGTACATTATTCCCCAGCCTCAAATAAGTTATTTTGTTTCTTACACAATAACACAAATAAAAACACAGGTACTGTAAAAGACTGAGAAAGCGAACTAGAAAGAAAAAAAAACCCTCACGTGTGATCTCAATACCAAAGAAAATCACTTTACTATTTGGTGGCTTTCTTCTTGGGCTTTTATTATTCCCCATTTTCTTACAAGTGTAATTGGATTACACTATAAGTATTTTTATATTTTGTTCTTTTATAATAAGCATTTCCTATGTAAATATTTTAATGGTTGCATAATATTCCATCATGTGGATAAATCATAGTTTATTCAATCATTTCTGGATTGACAAAACAACAAAAGCAGAATCTGCAGAAGGAAGTAAAATGACCACCTCAAGTATGTGTTATATACAAATATATGGTATTTAAATAGTAAATAGTACAGAATTAGCTATGCTCTCAGTTCTTACTTGCATATCAAAGACTCTGTAATAGGTAAGGAAAAGGTCATTTTCTTATAAAAAAGGCTCCATGTCAGTGCTTTAATTTCCTATTCATATTCAAGATCTTTTTAAAATATCATAAAATACATTCTAAAAATACGTAAGCAGTAGACAATTTTTAGTTTTATTTTTATACAATGAAAGGATGCCCCCTGATAGTTTAAAAATGTGTTTATCTAAAATAGTTTGAAGAACAGAATATTCTGATTAAACATTCTGGTTAATACTGAGTTGCCATGTAACACTGTATAGATTATAAATTTTCAAAGAATTAGGATATGAGGTAATGGAAACAAAATTTATATTAATCATAAGCTTTAAAAAATTATACCAACTTTTTTTTTTTTTTTAAAGGACTTGAGGCCTTCCTTATTTTATTTATTTATTTATTAATTTTTGGCTGTGTTGGGTCTTCGTTTCTGTGCGAGGGCTTTCTCTAGTTGCGGCGAGTGGGGGCCACTCTTCATCGCGGTGCGCGGGCCTCTCACTGTCGCGGCCTCTCTTGTCACGGAGCACAGGCTCCAGACGCGCAGGCTCAGTATCTGTGGCTCACGGGCCTAGTTGCTCCGTGGTATGCGGGATCTTCCCGGACCGGGGCACGAACCCGTGTCCCCTGCATCGGCAGGCAGATTCTCAACCGCTGCGCCACCAGGGAAGCCCTATACCAACTTTTAAACCCTTTCTTTTATGATTCAGGAATTTATCTCCTACTGCTGCCCTGTTCATTTTAAGTATCAGTGCGTTAGCAAACAGGCATTTCACTGATGCCCCTAGCCCTGTGCTGTGCCTTTTTTATACAGTCATTTTGTAAGTCTATTTCCTTCACTGGATTAAAAGTTTCTATATGGCAGGAACATTGTGTTTGCAACACACACAGCTTCTAGCAGAGCACTTTGCACACAGTGAGCATTCAATAGACATTTTTATATTTCAAACTAGTTCCCTCTAAATGGATAAGGGGTAAAACAAGTATTTGTAGCAATGGCAATTGCTGTTTCAAGTAAATTAAGCAAAAAAACAAGAACAAAAAAACCTTAATAGATATCTAATCTTTGATGAGAAATTTACTGAATGCTTTCTTTGTGGCAAATACCATGCTAAGTGCTTATAAACGTTAGTTGTCAAAATTCTCAAAACAATCAATGAGGTAGGTGGTATTTTATTTATTTATTTTTATTTTTGGCTGCGTTGGGTCTTCGTTGCTGTGCACAGGCTTTCTCTAGTTGTGGCAAGCAGGGGCTAGTCTTCATTGTGGTGCACGGGCTTCTCATTGTGGTGGCTTCTCTTGTCGCAGAGCACAGGCTCTAGGCGCACAGGCTTCAGTAGTTGTGGCAAACGGGCTCAGTAGTTGTGGTTCATAGGTTCCAGAGCACAGGCCCAGTAGTTGCGGTGCATGGGCTTAGTTGCTCCGTGGCATGTGGGATCTTCCCGGACCAGGGCTCGAACCTGTGTCTCCTGCATTGGCAGGCAGATTCTTAACCACTGCGCCACCAGGGAAGCCCTAGGTGGTATTTTATTTACAGAGAGAAGACAGACAGGAGTTACATCAGGTATTCAAATATTTGTTGAGCACCTACATACTGGGCACTGAACTAGCATCAAACAGCACAGAAGTCTCTCTGCCTTCTGTGGAGCTTATTTTCTAGTAGAGCTTGCTAAGATCACATATATATCAGTATTCTAGATTTACACATTACTTTATATATGAGTTTGGACAATGTGAATTCATCCCTGAAATGGACCCATTCTCAGTGTTGACAAAAATTTGAGACTAAAAAGCTGAAGTTCAAACCCTGGTGACTTCTTCAATGTAAAAGTCACCCTGAAGGTTACTCTGCCTTTGCTGGCAGCATCCTTGTGAGGATCTGACCTCCAAATTTAGAGAAAACAGAAAATATTCTCAAGAGAAGACTTATAAAATAATAAAATGAACCTACTACAGGATTAAAGAAGTTAAGGCTATAGCTTTTAAAGCCGGATACCTGGCTTCCATATAAAACTCAGTTAAGAGTAGTAGAAGAACAGAAGTCAGAACGCAGAATGGACTGGGCTCTTGGCAGCTAAGTGGGGTGGGAAAGTCTAGGGGAAGGATGTAAGTTCCAGGCATCATCACAATTCACACAGCAAAGCTACAGACCATAGGTGCTAGACCATTTTGAATTTTATTTACTTCTCTCTGGAGCTAGACACATAAGGAGACACCCAGTTCAAAAATGCAAAGAGAGAAGAGAGGAGTTTCAGGTCTGAAACATTCAAACGTATGTCAGACACTTCCTGTGAAACACTGAAGTTGCTGGGGGTTGACTGAGGGCTCCTCTCACTACGCCAGTGCAATTTAATCAGTAAACCACAAGGTCTTCATAACTAATCCCCAGTGGTACGGGGCGTCTTAGGAAAAGTCACAAAGTTTCATTCAAATAAAACTGAAGTTGAACTGAGAAAGTGAACAGAAGATGCTGGAAAAGGAGTAAGAAAAGCGGTTTTAGAAGCTGCTGAGTGGGCAGAAAATTGCCTTTTCCTCTAGCTTGAAGCAATTTTCCCAGCTACCACACTACCTAAGAAATCTGAGACAAAGGGCACCGAACTATTTCCAAACACAACTTGCAAACAGCTGACCACGGCTCTCATGCGGTGACCCCTGAAATCTACTCAAGCACACCTCGTGAAGGGAGACAACACACACCACTCAGCACACAGAGTACCTATTTGACATTGGAAACCTTTTATTGAGTGAGACAAGGCAAACGGTGGGATGAAAATATTACAGGGCGAAGGAAGGCTGAGGAAACCAATCTAATTTCTTTTTCCTCTATGGAAGAATGAGCAGCCCAAATGATGAACTGAAGCCATTCCAAGATTACTCTTTATTATACGTAAGGCAATGTAAAGAGCGAGGTTTTAACCAAAAAGCCTATATCTGGCATTAAAAAAAAAAATTACATCTTTTGGATGGACTAAAAAAGCTATACTGTCTACCCAAAATCTGTACAGCAGGGACCTGTTTTCAGCAGGTAAGCCTATTTACAAGTAAGATCCTCTTACTCTTGTAACATTGTCCTGTTTTAAGAGAATATATAACTCCCATCCCCTGCAGAGTTAGTCCATAAGGCCTCTGTGACCCCATAGAAGCATGAACCTATCTCTACTAGAGAACTATTTATACAACACTGTAAATAAACAGATACATACTTGCCTCTCGCCCCATCCTACAAATAGGCTATAAATACCTTGAGTGAGGAGTTGTGCCTCATTCAATTTTATATCTTCAGTGACAATTAATAGGTTCTCTCTCTCTCTCTCTCTCTCTATATATATATATATATATATATAAAATAATTATTTTTTTGCATGAACACTAAATGAAAATGATTTTACAAAACCACTACTGTTTACATTTCAAACATTCCCACCCCAACCCATCTCTAAAATAAGAACACTAGAAGCTACCAAGTTTACTGTGGTTTTCACAATATAGTGCTTTTGGACTTTTTAATATAAACATTCTTAATGTACTAGTTTTCAGAATAATGACACGAATTTAGCATTCTCCCTGGAATGGAAAACTTGCTTGGAAGTTACTTCATTCTTTTTCTCTTTTTCAAGAGAGCATCTCGTAACGCCAGCTGGAAGATTAAAAAAAAAAAAATGTAAATATGATCTATAGAAAAAGACCACAGGACCAATGTTCACAGTGAACCTATGAACATCCTTATAAAGTCTTACAGTTCCCAAAAGAAAACAACAGAATATTAAATAAAAGATTATTAAGAATAAACCCAAATTATAAAAAGAAGATAACCAAGGTCAATGTACACATCTTAAGTGTGTGATGGATATCATTCCATTAATTCCCAAGCACCCACCACTCTTTGAGTCCTAGAAACTTTAAAGCATTTTTTGGGGTGGAAGTTGCCTGGCTCTAATCAAGCTTTTTGAATTTTATGACTTTAAGTTATTGACTCCTTGCCTTTAGCTCAGATCTGGGTCTTGGTATGTCTTTATAGATATGTAGAAAAAAAAAAAATCAACCAGTTCATTTTAATCTAATTTGCATGGCTAAGAAGGTATTTCGCAGATTCAGCTATCTATGTCTTATTTTCTCATCTGTAAAGTCAGTTTAATCACAGTATGTGTTCATATTGTTCACATGAACTAGCACATATCCAGTGAACTAACTTCCTCTTACAAAATTCTTTAATCTTTGAGAGAACTATTTTATACTGAAAGAGGTACTGACAAACAAAGCAAGGCTTCTCTATCATGCCAAAAAAAAAGCATGCTAAAAAATAGAGGAAGTAGGGGCTGGGGGAACACCCCTAGATACAATGTAGCAAGGTCACAAAAACCTCAAAACGAAGCAAGGCCTGCCAACTGGATGATCATTATTTTCTCTACCCAAAAATCTTATAAAGGGCAGGGGAAGGATAAACTAATGAATTTAATCAATTCAACCATGTATTTAAATTGAATTGGCAAAATTCAGACTATTTAACGGCTCCTCTTCTTTAACCTAAACTTTCAACAAATTCTAATCAAAATTACTGCCACTTTATTACTTACATAACATTGTTGAAGAGTTTAGAACTATAAAGATTAAATAAACAGTTAGTCATACTGACTTGGTTCCCACACCGATGGAGCCCTGGCCCTGGCGAGCTGGCTGTCACGTTCAGGCCTGGCAGGCTCATCCTTGGCTTGCAATTTAGGAACAGTGGTTCAGAATGTGGCACTATTTTACCCTTGACCTGACTTCCTAGAGATTCTTCCTAGTACATTTAGATATACACTCTGGCACACTGGCAATAGAGGAGGGTATAAAAACATTAATTTGTTTTACTACAATGAATTATGAAATAAGCAAGCCAACAGAGCAGTACAGGACTACCCATCAAAGACTGAAAATGGATAAAACGTAATTCCAAAGGTCTGTAAACATAATGGCTTTGCAAAAGGGTACACAGAGAAAGGATCGTGCCAACAACAGAACTGTTAATTTGTACTGCTTTCCTCAAACTGTTACTGAGATATTACCACACATAATTATTGCTTTTTGGAAAAAAGTACCATATAATAAACACTCAAAAATTATTATTCAGGGCTTCCCTGGTGGCGCAGTGGTTGAGAGTCTGCCTGCCGATGCAGGGGACACGGATTCATGCCCCGGTCCGGGAAGATCCCACATGCTGTGGAGTGGCTGGGCCCGTGAGCCATGGCCGCGGGGCCTGCGCGTCCGGAGCCTGTGCTCCGCAACGGGAGAGGCCGCGGAGGTGAGAGGCCCATGTACCGCAAAAATATATATATATATATAATTCAGGTAATTTTGATATATTTCACAGATGCAATGTCAAGAGAATTTTAGGATAGGAATGGACCTCAGAGGTCATCTAGTTTAAACTCCTTTATTTACAGAGGAGGAAAATGGCCTCCCTTTGGTCACACAGCTGAATCTCAACAAAGTCAGGTCTAGGATTTACAAGCCCTGACAGCTTTCCACCTCTCCATGCTGTCCAATAATGCACCCCATTAATCCTAAGACACACATAATACAAGGTTTTAGAAGGCACAACTCCACTCAAATGTAGAGAAGTCTTAGAACAACAATGCCACTCTACCCAGTCAAGCTTCAAGTTGAACTCACCTGCTTTTCTCGGAAGGAACGCTTATTTTTTGACCGGACGTTATGACTATACCTCATCATCATGAAGTTCTTCTGTTTCTTCTTCTCCTTATTCGTGGAACTGGAAAATGGATTCATTTTGGTTTTCCTCCTCACAAATTCTTTTCGGTCTGTTTTTCCAGCCTATCAGCACACACACAAAAATACCACTGCAGGAGTTATCTCATCAACATACACGTCTCCTCTGTGCCAGCTCCACTGGATGCCAAGGACACTAAGGTGGAGGGAACACACAGTCACTGCTCCCTAGAGATTCAGTTCAGTCCAGGGGAAGAAATGACCATGATGTGTTGTGACGGGGCAAGGGGAGCTCAGGGGAAGAAAAGGTTTCTTAGAGGCCAGAGGAGCCTCTGAGAAAGGGAGACCCTGTGAGCTGTTTTTTGCAGGATGAAGGCCTTCCTGGTGAGGAAAGGAGGGAAGGGTAGAGCATTTCAGGTAGGAATGGTGTATGCAAAGTTGCGGTGGAGAAAGAACATGGGTTTTCAAACTTATCTAAACAAGTGTCAGTACAAATGGAATAGAGGGTAATGCGGAGCCCATTTGGAATGGCGTCTGAAACAAGTCAAGGTAGAGAAAATGAAGCTGGAAAGGTAGGCAGGCTGCAGTCGCAAACAGCCACAGGACTTACCTGAGGCAGCTCTGTCTCTGGCTTTCTTTAATGACTGTAAACATTCCCTCGCTTTTCTCATAGCTCTGGCATAGGTACTAAGCCTCCCTGAGACCGTGAACATATAATGGTGCCTTTCTGTGCTCTACAGCTTGTCTTAGACGGTGGTTACATACATGGCTATCAAGTTGTTAAAACTCATCTAACTGAACACGTCTTATCTGTGCCTTTTATTCTATGTTAATTACACTTTTATTTAAAACATTAAAATAAAATACTGCAGGGATTTCCCTGGTGGCGCAGTGGTTAAGAATCTGCCTGCCAATGCAGGGGACACGGGTTCAATCCCTGGTCCGGGAAGATTCCACATGCCGCGAAGCAACTAAGCTGCTGCGCCACAACTTCTGAGACTGCGCTCTAGAGCCCGCGAGCCACAACTACTGAGCCCACGCACCGCAACTGCTAAAGTCCGTGTGCCTAGAGCCCGTGCTCTGCAACAAGAGAAGCCACCGCAATGGGAAGCCTGCGCATCTCAACGCAGAGCAGCCCCCGCCCGCCGCAACTAGAGAAAGCCCGTGCGCAGAAACGAAGACCCAAGGCAGCCAAAAAAACCCTGCAGTTCTGTGCCTATACAAGTTCTGAGTCATATTTCACTTTATCTGCTTTCTGTTTAAACAACTAGGCAATGACATGCCCCACTCACCATTGCAGTTGCTAGTCTTGTCTCCTTGTCAGACTTTGGCTTTTTATGAAGGCGTTCAATGTCCCGAAGAGAAAGTAACTCACCCCTGGGGTGAAGGAAAAAATGTAATATGTAACAAGGATGGAATTCCTTCTCCTAATACTTTCATAATCACGTGAGCTGACTGAAGACCTGGTGTACACACTGTATTACCTGGGTTCCTCATCACTGTCTATTTCAATGTATTTCCTCTTTTGGGCTTTCCCAGGGGCAGCGTTGAGTTCTTTCCTCATTTGGGCCATTCGGATTTTCTGGAAATCTTCCTGACTTAACACTCGGCTAGTGCTGATGGCCACGGCTTTGGCTTTCCGCTCCTCCAAGGGCATGCTGTTCAGCTTCTCAGACTTGAAAGGACACAACACAGGCTTAAATGACTATTAGCTCCAGTGACGGCGTAGCCCCTCAACACTGAGAAAAGGACCTTTTAGGACTTACGATTTCTTTCTGTTCTTCATCGGAAGAATGGTGCACGTCAACCCATTCGCCATCGGAAACTGCCTCGTCACTGAGACTGGTGCTTTCCCACTCATCTGTGTGAAAAAGAGCACACCACTAGCACCCACTTTATGTTGAGTGTTCATGGTACACTGAGATAAATCAAGCAACAGAAAACTTAGGTAATGAACCTCAAATAGATGCTCACCAAGAATTGAGCAATATTATTGTTAAATAAACCACACCAACTTAATTAAGTCAAGGAACGGAGAATAGGCACTGATCAATTATCCACCACGAGCCAAAACTTTACAATCTTTCTCTAACCCTCGTGACTCAACAAAAGAGGAATAGAGTCTAGAGTTAAGTAACATGCCCCAGGCCACACTGCTAGAAATTCAGCCTACACTGAAATTAGGAAAATCATGTATGACTCTAGAGCCCACATTCTTTCCACCAAACTAGCCATGTCCATCAGAACTGTACTTGTACATTTACAGTGGCCACATACAAGTTATTTAACTTGTCTAAGCACATTTACACATTTGAGAAATTAATTAGAAACAAGTCATTCAGAGAACCAAGGCAGAAAATTTTGGTTGTGTAAGAACCTTGTAGACACCTCAGTAAAGAGGTATCAGAGTTTCTAATGGAGCCACCACAGTAAGCTTTTGAAATGAAGGATACCTGCAGTCTCTCAGCAGATGCCCATGTTCTGTAAGACAGTGTCCCAGCTCTTAGGCACGGCCTACACAGCCACTCACGTGAGGCCCCGCCTCTATCTCTAGTCTCACCACTTTCTGTGCATCACCTTGTATCCTACATTCTAATAGTTTCCTAAACCCTTCAGTACTTTGCTCACAGTTTGCCTGGAAAGTCTCCACTATACTATCATTGCTCACTAATCATTCCAAATATGGCTCATGGGTCACCATTTCCCTGAAGCCTTTGTTGAACCTCTGAGGTGGACCTGACCTCTCTCCAGCCCTTATACCCCACTCCAGTCATAAATCCTGTCAATGATTTATTAGCTGTTTATGAAAGACCCTCAAGGACAAGAATCATATCATTCATCTTTGCTTTGACAGTGGCTGGCTCATAGCTAATGCTTACAAAAGTTTTGTTGAAATAATGAAGGAATGAACAGGAAGAAGACAGGACCCTAGCAACCAATGCAGTAAATGCTAACCC
The DNA here is from genome assembly GCF_026419965.1 of Kogia breviceps. Taxonomy (NCBI): domain Eukaryota; kingdom Metazoa; phylum Chordata; class Mammalia; order Artiodactyla; family Physeteridae; genus Kogia; species Kogia breviceps. The sequence continues at coordinate 57,347,063 of NC_081315.1, forward strand.
TGGAAATGAGAATGGAATTCCTCAAGCATTCTTCAACCAGTTCAACAAGCATTCTCCTTCAACAGGAGGATTTCTATAGACTAATCTTCATTATTTTTTCTAGGCAACAAAAGAAACCCATTATCTTTCCCAAGTGTCAAACAGCATGCCCTTGATAAGGGGCAGCCAATCTGAAGGACATGAAAGGGCATTTCCTACACCAGAATGTAAATTCTCTCAGAGCAGGACCATGCCCATTTGACCTTCAGTGCACAACAGGGCGTAGCACATAGTCATTACTCAGGAAACATCTGCTGAATCAATGTCCAAACAGTATAAAGATTGCAAGATCAATACAGATATAGTAGGAGCGATTTTGTCCTGAATAATGGTGAAACAAAAATAAACCTTCATCATCTTCAGCATTTTTTTCTCCTTTTTCAACTTCCAGAACTTCTGCTCCTGGAATGTAATCTTTAGCATCTAGTTCTCCATATTCTTGCACTCTTGCTTCTATGGAGGCCTCTGTAGGCTTACCCTAAATGAAAGGAACTAGTTTTTAATGAAGTGCTTAAACTGCAAAACATTATTCATGAAAAGGATTCTCTAGGATTATGAATTGAGAGGGAGAAGCACAAAAAGTGGAAGCAATGGAATGACAAAAACAGTCCACCAATGTCTTGGGTCAAAGTAAATCCCCCAGCCAGAACTCCGCCCACTGTTTTCTTGCTTTCTTCTGATCCATCTTGAAAGAGGTAGTATCTGGTTAGGGAACAGCCTGTTCAATACTGGCATCAGTTACTGACTTCAAACAGTCTAACAGGTCTATAAGAGTCATCCATCATCAAAGAGCAAATGCCAACTATAAAACAGTTACGCAACAGTATTCAATCAATTTTATTCTGAGCTTGAAGAATAAAACTACATGTATCACCAATACTCCTAACAGAAGCATGAGAAATACTCAAACTCTAATTGTAGGAAACTACCCTCACTTTCTGAGACCAAATCCTTGATCAACATATGTATGCTTCACCTACCCGGAATTTCTTTTGTAACATCTGAGGATTCAGTGTTCGGAAGAGCTGAATCAAAGTTCTAGCAGACATCATCACATCTGGAAAATAATACCTTTAAATAGAAACTTCAGAGCAAAGAGTCTATTGAGGTAAAAATGAGTTACTCTGTACTCTCTGATCTATTGAGAATAACACACCACTTACTCTTATCTCTGTGTGTTTTATACTGAGCCAGGTCTTGGAGAAGTTCTTCAGTCATGGCTAGAGGACATCGAGCTGTTATCTCTTTTATAGCATTGATTCTAAAAAAAGGAAAAAAATAAATTAAAAAACAAAAAACAAACAAAAAAACCCCCAGCAGTTTCATGTGGTTCAACCTAAGAATATTTTCTAAAAAGACTAAATCAGGGGCTTTCCTGGTGGCGCAGTGGTTGAGAATCCGCCTGCCGATGCAGGAGACACGGGTTCGTGCCCTGGTCCGGGAAGATCCCACATGCCGCGGAGCAACTAAGCCCGTGAGCCATGGCCGCTAGGCCTGCGCGTCCGGAGCCTGTGCTCCGCAACGGGAGAGGCCACAACAGTGAGAGGCCCGCATACCGAAAAAAAAAAAAAAAAAAAAGACTAAATCAAAAGGAATGTAAGTTGGGTTTTATAGGTCTTAGGTCTCTAAAGCTGCAGCATGGTAGAGTGTGAGGGTGGGGAGCCTCAGAGGGCTCTGATTCCAGACAGTTTACTGCCGTTTCCTCTACTAGAAGAATAAGAAACAGTGTCATCTCTGTAAAATACAGGCATACCTCAGAGATATTGCAGGTCTGGTTCCAGACCACTGCAATAAAGTGAGTCACACATATTTTTTGGTTTCCTAGTACGTACAAAAGTTATGTTTAACTATACTGTAGTCTACACTGTAGTGTACAATAGCATTATGTCTTAAAAAGTACATACCTTAATTAAAAAATACTTTATTGCTAAAAATGTAACCTTCATCTGAGCCTTCAGTGAGGCATAATCTTTTTGCTGGTGTAAAGTTTGAAATATTGTGAGAATTACCAAAACGTTACACAGAGGCATGAAGTGAGCCAATGCTGCTGCAAAAATGTCACCGATAGACCTGCTCCGCACAAAGTTTCCACAAACCTTCAATTTGTAAAAAAACGCAGTATGCGTGAAGAGCAATACAGCAAAGGGCAATAAAAGGAAGTGTGCCTGTATATGACAGCAGCATTTATTCGCCAACTCTAGGGGAGATAGTACTAGGTCAAATAAGGAAAAGTTAAAGGTCTTTAGGGCTGTTATCCCAGCAATATTTTCCAAGGGAGATAAAAAGCAGCTGTCCAGCATATTGCTTAGTTATCAGGACAGATGAGTCGTCCTTAAATTAGTGCTCACTCATTTAGTGCTTTTGAATTAATCAAAAGGGCCACTGAACCGCCTTGGGATTAAAAAATGATTCCATAACGAATCATTTGTTCTAGGGAAGATAGGAATACAGAGTAGAAGACAGAAGAAAAACATTTTGATTGCCACACAAGTATTCATTTGAAAGAGGGAAAGCTAGTTAAAAAACAAAATGTTGATTAGAAGGGCAAATATCTTTTCTCTGGCTCAAAATTCTGACCAATAAATTAAAAATACCAAGCCTGCTGAGAAGACTGAAGTGTACTTTAAACTGTTTTTGCAGAGAGCACATTATAGCTGAAATTTTACATCTTGGTAATGGAAAGCAAACCCAGTGCGTTACAACCATACCCACTGCCTACAGCCACATTCTACATACCCTACTGTCATGACCTCTCCAGAGTTCTTGTCGGTAACAAAATTGTTGGCCACAGTCATAAGCAATGACTGCATGATCTGAACGGGAGGGAGAGAAAGGACATGAGTGCTGGTAAAACGTCTATACCCACTCAAACGCTTGATGATGAAGGGACCATACACTATTACAGTGGAAAAACAGCCCTCCACCTTTGGTTTGGGAGTTGGAAGGACCAAGACTGAGGAAGACTGAGAGAAAAATATTCCACTTTGTGTTTCAGCCTTCTACTTAGCTATCCTCAGATTAAATTTGGCTCGCCTTTGATATTAGTTTTCAACATGGATTAAAAATTGCTTTAACCCAGGATCATCCAACACTATTTTAATCAAAGAAAGAAATGATCAGTTTTGAATAATAATCACTATAAATTCACTAATATTCTTGCCCTCCCCAGCATAAAATTTGGCAATTAAACAAAACCATAATTCTCAACAACTTGTCCAAAATAAACTTTACTTTGTACAGTAAAATGTTTTTACTTCTATGAGTAAACTTCTATGGATATCTCCTTAAGAGCTAGTGTCTCTTCTACTCAGCTTAAAAAAGGCAGGGAGGACAGTACTCCCTGTGGGAAAAGCCGCCATGATATACTTAGTGGCAGGGCTACGTATACATTAGATCCTGACAGAAGTAAAGTTTAAGAGTTCTCACCTCTGGGGGTACTAAGTGATGAGATGCCTGTGCAGCAAACAGAAGGATCTTCGTTACTTCTAAAAATGTCAGAGATTGGAAAGGCCACAGTCAGCTTATTGCCCTGCCCTCAGGACCACAGCAAACACGGCCAGCACACACTGGCCCTAATGCGACTGCGGCTAACTCTGCCCCGACACCCAGCCCCTGCCATCTGCATAGCTCACTGCCTCGCTTCCTTCTGGTCCTGCTTAACTGCTGCCTTATCAAAATGGTTTCCTGACCACATAATCGAGACAGAACCCACCCCAGCACTCCCTGCTGTCCTCACTTGCTCCCTTTTTCCTCAAAATACTGACCATCACCTGGACATATTATACACAGCACTCTGTGGATCGCCCTCTAGAATGTAAGCTCTATGAAGGTGAGGATGTTACTTTGTGTTCACTGGTGTCTAATGCAGTGCTCAGACTAGAAATCACTCAATAAATGAATACATACAAACACAAATATACACACACTCTCCCTTTAAAGGGGCAGTATGGGATAAAGAACAAGGCCTCTGGCAAAACAAGGAAGTGAGGTGAAGCCTAATCAGCCATTATTTGCTGAGTGATCTTGGTCTTTTTTTTTTCTTTCTACACCTCTCAGGATTGAAGTGAGGATTAAATGAGATGACTGTATGTAAAGCACTTAGGACAGTGCTTGGCTCATGTTGAATGTTCAATAAATGTTCATTTCTTTCCTACCTTGGTTCAAGTTCAGAGGCAAAAACAACCATCTCTTCCTTCCTGCTTTCATGTTGCTTTTAGTTAAGAATATCAATGAGGGCAATGAAAGCAGTAAGTTAAACCCTGGTATCTATAATGAAGTTACAATAAATAGTCAAAATTCTTTTTTAGAATTTTTCACATGAGTATTTATAGTATTACAAAAAGACTTGCTTTGAGAAACCAACATTTTGTTTCGGTGGTTTTTTCCCCCTCAAATAATTATTTCTTAAAGTTGATGAGCAGAACAATTACCTGATGGCAGAATCTGGAAAGAAAACATACAGGTTTCTCTCCTTGTCTCTGAAGCAGAACACACTTCACTCCTAACTCTTGTTTTTAGTATTAATTCCAGAACAAAAGACTTTGGATGGTTAACCCCAAGGCCACCAAAGGAACATGGCAAGTGGAAGCCTTACCTCTTTGGTGGGGCTGCAGAAACCTCTGCACAAAGGGGTAGAAGTTGAAGAGAAAAAGCTGTGGAAAGAAGAATGCACCGACTTTAATATATACCTAGCTGAGCTGTGGAGTTTCATTTCTCCATGATGCAATTACATCACCAAGCTCAACTAACTGGGAATCATTTTTTTACTTTCTTTTCCTCTCAACAAGCATTCATGCTCCAGGATGATTCAATGTGCTGTATTAACCAAAGAAAGGAAGGCCTTGTTGCTATCCTATTATGTCAAGGAAGAAGAAAGTGTACACAGAATAAACCAGGGGGCGAAAAGGCAGTCAAAAAGCAACTTTCTTCTACTTTTAAATTGGTGTGGCTGCAGAACCAATTTTTTAGTCTTCAAAGATAATAGTAACTCAAATCTGAATAGCGCCTAGTGTAATCTGATCACCAAAAAATCCACAGTCTAGTTTTGTTGTGGGATACCAGTCCAACCACACTGGAGGAATTACTCTGAGCTCCATATTTTAGACAGAAAACACTAACACTCTGGAGTCTACCTAGATAAAGGAGACAAGGATCCAGTTATTAAAGCAATTGTAATCTTTAACTTCAAGAAGAGAAACTCTGGAGATGGCCTAGTCTTTTTCAAAGTTCATCATGTGAGAATAAATTTTTTTCTATTTTAGCCATAGAGCAAAACCAGGACCAGAGAAATAAAAGGGAAGACTTGGGTTCAATACAGAGATGGGTGTTCAGTTGTCGCCAGTTGTGAAACTCCAGTATCATTTCTATCAAACCATGCTTGAATTAAGTAAGAATCACTTTTGCTTTTCCACTGAGGTCAAATTCATGTGTGACTTGAAATTACTGCTCAAATGTAACAAGAATTGACCTGGTAATCCTGCTTTAGAACTGCAGCCCATGTAGAAAAAGCAATTTATTCACTAAAATGTTAAGTTTTTCTTAGAGAAATGGAATAAGTGCACACTTATTCATTTTTAACTTGATATATGTCTATACTGTTTGATTTTCAATAAAGGAGCCTGTTTTACTTTTACTTCTTGTTTTTTTTTTTTTTTTTTTTTTTTTAAGAAAGCAACACATTCAGTGATGATCAGAACAGCACTAGTTATAAGAGCTATAGGTTACAACCTCAATGGTCATTCCTTCATGGTCTGAATTTCTGGGAATCCCTCCTTTTTTACAATGGCAGTTAGTCTGAGTATGTGTAAGGTTTCCATATGTATATACAACATATATACATTATACCACCAAGGAGCTCTTGCAATCTAATTTAATATAAAGTGAATGGCCAGAGAATTCAGCTTTGCAAACATGATCCTCCTGCTAGAATGGGCTGGAAATCAGCAAAGCTATGAAGAGGTAAACTGTGAAATGTAACAACAGTTGACAAAAATATGTGGGCTATGCTGGCTCAGGAAAATGTATAAGTGAAACATAGATAAAATAAAATAAAAAGTAGAAAAACAGAACAAAAATAGTCTGTCCATAAACTGAATACATGTACAATTCAACATCCATACTTACTGATACGAAGACAAAGCGACAAAAACAGCTATTTTCAGAGTGAAAGATTTTATCCCTTTGTAAACTGGGTTTAAATGGTTTGGGAGGATAAAATTAAGCCACTGCTCTACCTTAGTGTCCTTTTACCAAGAAAAATTCTACTTCTAATATCCACCAAGAGAAACATAATGTTATTCAAACCTCGTGAATTCCCACCAATCTGGAGATGAGGTTCATGAGCATCATCTTCACTTCAAACCTCTCCTTCGAGCTCTCTAGCTGCTTCAGTAGTTTTTCTGCAAAATCTGGAAAGGAGAATATCAGAGAAGTATACTGTGGGCCCACGGTCTATACAACATAATCTAACAGGTGCAGAGAAAAGCAGTAGTTTGATCACTGACTCTGGTATGGCTGTGCCTGAAATCACTCTGCAGAACCAGGATGGTAACAACCAGTGGCATGACAGAAGGTGAAAAGACTCACACAGGCAAATATACCATCAATGGTGCCTAAAGTTAAGTCTTAAGGATTTCCAAGATTTTTAGCATCAACATCTTGAGTTACTGTTGACAGATGCTCCACTTATAGTTCTCTGGGGCCTTGCTTCTCCAAGTGTGGTCTGCAGACCACCAGCAGCTGTCCACCTAATAGCTTGTTAGAAATACTGAACTGCAGGCCCCACCCCCAGACCTACTGAATCAGACAGAACCTGTACTTTAACAGGATCCTAATGTGATCAGTATGTGCCTTAAAGTCCAAGAAACACTGACCTAGAGGAAGGGTCAGCAACCTAAAACTAAAATACAGAGAGCATTTAAAAGCTCCACTGCCCAGCCACACCCCATATCAACTAATCGGTCTCTGGGAATAACAGGACCCAAGTACCAGTATAGTTTTATAAATTCCCCAAGTGATTCCAATGTGCACTCTAGTTTGAGAACTAGTGTTCTAGAACACGGTTTCCCAAACTTTTGGTTTCCACATACCAGTTTAAAAAAAAAAAGGGACTAATAAAAGATTGTCAATTTTTCATTTGTTCAAGTACAATGTCTTATAGTACAAGTACTGTGTTATTAAAGACATGAATTGCAAAGAGAGCTCTTTCTCCATATTTTTCTTATTTTGCTGTGGATTGGGAATCATTGCTTTGGAATAGAATCCTCTAGGCTACAACCAACAGGTAACAACTAAGCATTTACTGATTGTCTATTCAGTGCCAAAGATTTTATATTCCCTCATAACCTTGAAGGTAGGAAGCTAAATAGGCAGATAAAGCCAACAAGGAACTTGGGAGGTCATAATTATAGTACCTTGGGGATCATGAATCAAGTGAATAGCTGAAAAGTTAAACACTTCCGGTTTTTTCTTCTTCTTTTGTTTCTGAAAGAAAGGGAGAGGAAAACATGTACATTCTGAATTACAGTGAAGACAGCCTTGGGATTAAATGTGCTAATGTGCTAAAGGCTGTTACCAAGTCCATCACACTATTTATATTTATTTATTTTCCTTATTTTTTTTTTGGCTGCGTCGACGGGTCTTAGTTGCAGCACACTGGGTCTTTTGTTGAGGCATGCGGGATCTTTTTGTTACTGCGTGCATCTTCTCGGGCTTCTCTCTAGCTGTGGCACGTGGGTTTTCTCTCTCTAGTTGTGGCGCGTGGACTCCAGAGCACGTGGGCTATGTAGTTTGCAGCACGTGGGCTCTCACTGAGATGCGCGAGCTCAACAGTTGTGGCATGCAGACTTAGTTGCCTCGTGGCAGGTGGGATCTTAGTTCCCCAAACAGCAACTGAACCCGCGTCTCCTGCATTGGAAGATGGATTCTTTACCACTGGACCATCAGGGAAGTCCCCATTACACTAATTAAAAAGAAAAAAAAATCTTTGCTCCAAAAACCTTTCTTTCAACTAGAAGAACTAAAGGTGGTTTTTGTCTTTTAAGATTAAACCTTGGGGACTTCCCTGGTGGTGCAGTGGTTAAGAATCTGCCTGCCAATGCAGGGGACATAGGTTCGATCCCTGGTCTGGGAAGATCCCACATGCCTCAGAGCAACTAAGCCCGTGCGCCACAACTACTTAAGCCTGTGTGCCCAGAGCCCATGCTCTGCAACAAGAGAAGCCACTGCAATGAGAAGCCCGTGCACTGCAATGAAGAGTAGCGCCAGCTCGCCACAACTAGAGAAAGCCTGTGCGCAGCAACAAAGACCCAACGCAGCCAAAAATAAATAAATAGATTAAAAAAAAAAAAAGATTAAACCTTGGGAATGTTCTAGCTATTAGCACCTGTGAGACTTAAAGGGATTTGGAAATATGAACATTAAAAAACACACAAGGACCAAATGAATGACTTTCAAATAATTATTACAAAACAAAATGTACTTCATTTGCATACTTTTCTGAGAAGACATCATGATCAAAGCAAATGAATTTAATCAAATTAATTTATCCAAGCCACAGATCTTGCTAGAGCTGAGAACATTTATTCATCTAAAAAATTAGTGCTTAAAAAGTCATCACACATTTCTAAGTCTTTCAAAAATGCTATTTTCTTTATTCCAAATGCTTAAAAGCTTTTCTAAAGACCGCATATTCTGCATTCTAATGATTCCTATCTCATTTCCCAGGTACAAGTCTCACCTTGAGGACTTTCATAGCCTTTTCCAACTTTTTCTTGTTTTTGGAGCTTTTCTTCCCTGTGGCATACTGCACTAGCAGGTCTCTTGCTGTTGGTCCTTCATCCTGAAGAATAAACTACTTTGTAAAACTATGAACAAGGAAAATCTGCATAGAAGCAAGGAATAACCCTTTCAATCACTTCTTTGTACTTATACTCTTTGCATGCAGCTACTAAAAATAAACACAACTTTAAAAATTCAATAAAAAACAAACTTGCCCATCTGCAGAAACAGGCACATACAAAGATTTTCACTGCAACACTGACTCCTGTTTTTATTTTGCTTTTAGTTTTAACTGAAGTATTAATATACAGACAGAATGCAACTTTGTTTTTATTTGAAAAAAGAAACTGGAAACAAATATTTATCAATAAGGAAATGCTTAAACTATAGTACATCCATATTCTGAAATATTATGTGGAGGTTAAAAGAATGAGGTATGGGCTTCTCTGGTGGCACGGTGGTTGAGAGTCCGCCTGCTAATGCAGGGGACACGGGTTCGTGCCCTGGTCCGGGAAGATCCCACATGCTGTGGAGTGGCTAGGCCCGCGAGCCATGGCCGCTGAGCCTGTGCTCCACAACGGGAGAGGCCACAACAGTGAGAGGCCCACATACCACAAAGAAAAAAAAAAGAGGTAGACCTATATGTACTAGTAATATGTACTAGTAGAAGAATATCCAAATGCATTGGCACATCTATATATGTCATCACAAAGGAAACAGGTTGCAAAATAATACATATATTATTTATATATATTTTAAAAACAGACCACGCACATAAGACAATATGTATACACATCCACACAGAAATGCATGGGAAACGAAATGGTTATCTATGAAGAAGGAACTGGGAGGTAGAAATAAGAAAGGAGCAAGAAAACTTTTATCTGTAGTATATGAAATTTTATACAGTAAGAATGTACTGTTCATACATTATTTACTAAAGTAATAACAAAAGGTGTTATCCCATATTCCAGTATTCTTGTTACCAAAATGCTAAAATGGGAAGGGAATTTCTTTTAGAATTTTTTAATATTAATAAAAAATTTTTTAATAAAGAAAATTTCATGACTTCATAAATCCTGATTATTCCTTTTAAAGATGCTGTACTACCCTTCTTCCTTTCTCCACTCTAAACTTCCATGATGTCAATACTCTACCTCAAAAATATATTGGCAGTAATTTTTATTCTGAGTTTATATAGTGAGATGTAGGTATAGCTTTAGCACTAAGAACAAGGTTGAATGAATCTAAGTTTTATTAGTTACTTAACCAAACTTTCTGAATGTAAGTGACAAGTTCTAAATAGAATAAAATCTCAGCATGGCAGAACTCGATAAAGGTAGCACCTAAGTTTCTTTCCAACTTTAACAATCTGTACTGAAAACAATAATAAAATCTGCTAAACTGTAAAGTTCAGAAGTACCTATGGTTAAACTAACCTCAGATTCTGAGTCACTGTCCTGTTTCTCCTCTTCATCTTTTCCAAGGAAGAATGTCAAAGCAGCAACTAATATCTAAAGACCAATTCAAACAAAGTCAATTACTCACCCCAGCTTACAACAAAGAATAAATACTTTTGTCTATATTTTACACATGCACATGAACTAGGATCTGAAGAAAAAAAAAAAAAAAAAGAATGGTAGGATTTGGGCTCATCTGTCTTAGCCCAGCTCTACACAGTTGTTATCCTTCAAGTAGAAGGTCAGGAACTTCTACAACCCCCCACAGGAAAAGTGATATAGCCCCTCTAACAGAAAGTCGAACATGTCCTTAAATTCCTTTCAGCTGTGCCTGAGCCCAATAAAAGAGCAGTCAAGAATTACAAAGGTGGGCTTCCCTGATGGCGCAGTGGTTGAGAGTCCGCCTGCTGATGCAGGGGACACAGGTTTGTGCCCCGGTCCGGGAAGATCCCACATGCCGCGGAGCGGCTGGGCCCATGAGCCATGGCCGCTGAGCCTGTGCATCTGGAGCCTGTGCCCCGCAACGGGAGAGGCCACAACAGTGAGAGGCCCACGTACCGCCAAAAAAAAAATTACAGAGGAAAACATAAAATAAATGCTAAGGCTATCGTTTAATAACAAGCATTTTAAAAACTCATAATTTTGCGTGACCCCTCTAAAGCACAGATAAACCAGGGAAGTAGCCTAAGCACAAGCAGCATGTCCGCACACCACCTCTTCCTCGCATACCCGTCGTCTCCTTCACCTTCTAACTGGATAAGCGGGCTACTCACAGACAGTGCCTTCACACAGCCATACATGTGCTCACCTTGGTGACCTTAGAGAAACATGCTGTGGTGATCACATTGACAGTTTTGGCATCATTCCTGGGGGAAGACAGTTAAGTGTTTTAAAGTGAATTGTCATTCGACTGTATTTGACAGCATAGACAATGGCACAAAATAAATAGTAAATATTTCTGACATGTTAAAAATCATAGTTTGTAATATTTCAAAAAGTCACAGGTTGCTAAATAGTCAATGACAGGCAAACATTTAATTCAATTTTAGTCTAGTCTTGTGTCAGAAAATTATGCAGCCATTCAGATGTATTTTTTGAATTTTTAATGACATAAAACCTACTCAAGATAACTGGGGGGCGAATTAAAAAAACCAATAAAAAACTACAATACAGCAAAATTCCAACCATACTTTAAAATTCACATTAAAGAAAAGACAGGAGGAAACAGCATAAAATATTAACTGATTAGCTCTAGGGGGTGGGACTATCAATAATTAAAAAAAAACTTTCTACCTTCTCCAAATCTTCTGCTGCAATGAATATTGCTTTTATACTTTTAAAAAATAAGTGAATAAGAAAAGCAAAAGACATGAGTTGGGACACTGTACCAACAAGCCAAAGTTTATGAAACATGATAATTTAAGTATATAAGGTAAACTGATCTGAAAGTCTTCAGAGAGGCAGAGTAGAAAGAGCCCGGATTTCACTCAGACAGATCGGGTTTGAATTTCAATTCTGCCTTTTACTAGCTACTAAACTTAAACTTATGAACCTATGGGTTTCATTACCTATAAGATGGGAATAATCCCAAATAAGCTGCATTACACTGTTCTGAAGGTTGAATGAGGTAAGGCATAGTGCAAGTGCTCAAGAAATGGTAGTCAATATTGTTATTAGTCATTTGGATTGCCTCCATATTTTTACTTCCAACTTAATCTATGGCAGAGATATATTAAAGAGCTCAAAATCAAGAAAAATATTTGTGTATGTGTTCTGTGCTAAATATAAATGAATAAAAGACTATTTCAAAAGAGACAGATACACAGATATACCAGATGTTTCTTCTGTAGAGTTCAATCATCACATCCAAAGATATCTTGGCTGCAGTTGCATTGCTATCTCTTAACATGGTATACATGAAATTCTGTAATACCTGAAGAAAAAGAGGAGAAAGAAGACTTAATAAACTGCACAATACTGTAGTAGTACAATGCTGCAAACATGGAAAACAAAAGGGTACTTACTACATTCACTTTATTGTTCTTGTGTTTTGCATTTATATTCTTGATATCAGTCACAATATGAGTATATAAAGTCTGAGGAAAAGAAACAAAAACATATACACATTAACCAACATTTCTAACCTTGCTTAATTTGGAGAGAAATATAAACGTACTGGAGGATTTAATTTTCCCCATTTTTCTTTTTTTTTTTTTTTTTTTTTTTTTTGTGGTACACGGGCCTCTCACTGTTGTGGCCTCTCCCATTGCGGAGCACAGGCTCCAGACGCGCAGGCTCAGCGGCCATGGCTCACAGGCCCAGCCGCTCTGCGGCACGTGGGATTTTCCCGGACCGGGGCACGAACCCGCGTCCCCTGCATCGGCAGGCGGACTCTCAACCACTGCGCCACCAGGGAAGCCAAATTTTCCCCATTTTTCATTCTATCACAAAACAGACCAAAAACAAATAAAACAAACAAAAAAAATCATGTAAAGCAAAATGAAAGTTACCCTCAAAAGGTGAAATATGAAGTTATATGACCCAACATTTCCACTCCTAGTTATATACCCAAAAGAAATGAATATATATTTCCAACCGATGTTCACACAAATATTCATAGCTGCATTATTCATAACAGCCAGAAAGTGAAAACAACCCAAATGTCCATTAATTGATGAGTGGTAAACAAAATGTGGTATAACCAGACAATGAAATATTATTTGGCAACAAAAAGTAATGAATACTGACATATGCTACAACATGAATGAACTTTGAAAACATTATGCTAAGTGAAAGAAGCCAGTCACAAAAAAATTACATATTACATGATTCCATTTACACGAACTATTCCAAGTAGGCAAATCTATAGAGACCAAAAGTACATTGGTGGTTGCCTAGGGCTGGGACACATGGGAAGATGGAAAGTAACTGCTAATGGGAATGGGGCTTCTTTTGTGGGTGCTATAAGTGTTCTAAAACTGAGTGTGGTGATGGTTGCAAAACTCTGTGACTACACTAAAAACCCCTGAATTGTACATTTAAATGGATGTATTGTATGTGAATTACATCTCAATAAATTTGTTTGTTTTGTTTTGTTTTTAAAAAGGAAAGTCAGGGCTTCCCTGGTGGCACAGTGGTTAAGAATCTGCCCGCCAATGCAGGGGACATGGGTTCGAGCCCTGGTCTGGGAAGATCACACATGCCACAGAGCAACTAAGCCCACGTGCCACAACTACTGAGCCTGCGCTCTAAACCCCACGAGCTACAACTACTGAGCCTGTGTGCCACAACTACTGAAGCCCGTGTGCCCTAGAGCCTGTGCTCCACAACGAGAAGCCACCGCAATGAGAAGACCAAGCACCACAACGAAGAGTAGCCCCCGCTCGCTGTAACTAGAGAAAGCCCACACATAGCAACGAAGACCCAACGCAGCCAAAAATAAATACATTAAAAAAATAATAGGGCTTCCCTGGTGGCACAGTGGTTGAGAATCCGCCTGCCGATGCAGGGGACATGGGTTCATGCCCCGGTCTGGGAAGATCCCACATGCCGTGGGGCGGCTGGGCCCGTGAGCCGTGGCCGCTGAGCCTGCGCATCCGGAGCCTGTGCTCCACAAAGGGAGAGGCCACGACAGTGAGAGGCCCACGTACAACCAAAAAAAAAAAAAAAAAAAAAAAAATTAAAAAAATAAAAAGGAAAGTCCAAGCCCCTAACTGCATGCAAGACAATACTGGGATTTTTACAAATATCATTGGTACCCAAAATATGCTCCCCTGGATCACTTTTATTCACAAATTAGTCCAAGAAGTACAACTGCTAAAATCAAATGGTTGCAGTCTCTTAATATTTTGAAAAAAAAAATTTTTTTAAGTTAATGTACGTAAACTTTAGTTTCTCTTTCTTAGAATTCTTTCATAAATCTTCAACTTCTGGTCTTACTTATACAAGCAAACACGAAGTCACAGGGAAATATTAATAACAAAAAAAGTCAGTTTTGGGGGGAAGAGGGTGGGAGTGGTTACAGCCATGAGTGTCCAGTCCACGGTTTGATTTAGCTGGTCAGTACAGCACATGGAAAAGGGCTTGGGTTCTGGAGCCAGGTTCTCTGGTTTATGTTCCTGCCTCACCACTCAGAAGCTGTGTGACCCTGGGAACATCACTCTATCTCTCTGTGCCTCAGCCTTTTCATCTATAAAATAACAACAACAATAACCCCTATCTCATGGCACTTTGTGAGTAAACGAATATGTAAAATGCTCTGAAAATGGTAACCTAGCAAAAAGTAAATAATAAATGTTAGCTATCACCACTATATTGCATGCACACAATGATCAATTTTTTTCCTATCAAAATTATTCTTAGCTGTAGCCAATAGTATGAAGCATCAAGAGACTCCAAATGCTATAAGCTTTATGTCACTGCAAGGAAGAATGAGATATGGAGCGGAGCGGGGAGTGATTTTGCTCTTTACCTTTCGCAGAAGCTTATCGTGGCAACGCAGAAGTTCAAAGAAGAGTTCTAGCAAACTTGATGGATTGATGAGATTCTTATTTCTCAGCAAGATCAAAGCTTTGCAAAATGTCTCAGGAAGGAAAAAAAAAAACATACTATAAGATAATGATAAAGTTAGGATGAGAAAATGGAGCAAGTATATCCCCAAAGCACTTAATGTCTTCTACTAACTATTATTGCATTATTCTAGGCATGGGAACAGAACAGTCAGTCTCTGCCCTCATGGAGCTTACACTGGGGGTGGAGCGGAAGAGGGGACAGGCAAGCAAGTAAGCATATCAACAGGTATACCTCATACAGGAAGGAAATAAAACAGGGTAATATAATTGCTATGTAGTGACTGCAGGAGGGCTCCTTTACACAGGAGGTCAAGGAAGTGTCAACAGAGAAAAATGCAGTGATCAGTAAATCCACAGAGATAAGAAAGGTGGGTTACAATAACATAACACACTATACGGGGATAATCAAATTGAATTTGTGACCGTACAAGGTATGCTTTTGAAATACAGTTAGTAGTAAGAACGGCCCAATGGTAGTTGTAGCACCCTTGCTTATCACCAATTTTCATGAGTACACTCTAAAGAGGAATGCTAATTTTACAGACTCAATCCCTTGCTTCCTAGCAACGTCCTATTTACAAAAACCCACTAATCATCATAAAATACTATAAAGAAATATACACACACATTTATTTATTTAATAATGCCTGCAGACCAATTTGGTTGGGTACTGTTAGCACACAAAACTTAAAGAAGACCTAATTACTTGGAAAGACACTAAGTCTCCACACTCAAAATCTCAAATCTGTACGGCCCACAAGGACTTGACCTAAGTAAAAGTCTTCTGTAACGGTTCAAGTTTGAAGCCTATTAGGGTGTGCTGCCAGGTCCCACGTCCCAACTGAGAGTTAATCAGAGACTCCAACCTTGGCCTGTCTGAGATGGTATTCTTTTTTTTTTTGGCCTGATCAAATTAAGATAATCCTAGAGAAGTATAAAAATTGAAGAATTACAGAAAGCCTGGGAAAATGCAAGAATAAGAAACAAAGTTGAATCTACAGACTTAGCATTTTTATAAGTTTTGGTAAAGGATATTAGTATGTTTTGAGATCATAATATTTGTGTCAGTTCTACCAGCTATAAAGGTGTTTGAAAAGCTGATATGTAAAATTTGAAAATGCCTCTGGTTGGGTTCCCTAGAAGGAGAACCCAATTTATTACAGAGGTTTGTCCAGGGTGTGCTCTCTTCTAGAAGGGAAGTAAAAGAAGCAGGATAGGGCAGAGAAAAGCTGGGCAAGGATGTGTCCTTGGCTGGAGACTAGCTTTAGTCTGATTACAGAGAAGCCCTGGAGCACAAACTGCAACACAAAGTTGGACCTTTGGGAAGGGTTGGGCTTTTGAACCTCTGGGTTAGTCAGATACCACCTGTGGGCTGGGAGGGCCACTTCCCAGGCGCTAGGGCTCCCATTCAGCTGAAGACAGTGCTCCAGAGAAAGGGCAGCTGGGGGCCATTAGCAGCCAACATTCCCCGCGGGTGGGAGAAATGGGAGCACTGGCCTGGTAGAGGGGACCCCAGACAGCACCCAATGTCAATCACTAAGGTAACAATGTTTAAATGCTCAAACTAGCCAATTAATAGGTAAATGTCTAAACTAAGCTTTATAAAAACTATAGGTTATAATTAGGGTTCTTCATGCATTTGAGATTTGAATGACTAGAAGGAATCACCTAATCAAAAAAGGGAAGGGCTTCCCTGGTGGCGCAGTGGTTGAGAGTCCGCCTGACGATGCAGGGGACACGGGTTCATGCCCTGGTCTGGGGAGGATCCCAGATGCCGCGGAGCGGCTGGGCCCGTGAGCCATGGCCGCTGAGTCTGCATGTCTGGAGCCTGTGCTCTGCAACAGGAGAGGCCCCCGTACCGCAAAAAAAAAAAAAAAAAAGGGAAAAGAACATCTTGGCAGGGTTAGCATACTGGCAGAACTGAGAGATCAGAGAGAGGAGTGCAGCAGAAAAGGAAATGAGGTCAAAAACACAGGAAGGAAGGAAATCATACAGGGACTTACAGGCTAAGTTAATAAGTTTGACTTTTATTCTGTGTAAATGAGAAGCCACAGAAGGATTTTAAGGAACAGATGACACAATGATTTACATTTTAGAAAGATGTTTAGATGACAGGCTGTTCTCCTTTAAATACATATTATACGCACATGTGAACACAGCACAATTTATCAATCCAACTACTGGTCCTACCATTCGGAGATCTGGATCCAAGACAGTGTGGTTGTAGGACAGAAGATCTTTCAGCTCTTGAGGAAAGTTACTTAAATGTTCTGGATAACAGTGACCAATCTGTAACAAAGCAAAGGCTCCTCTGAAGTTTTTCTTTCTCTCCTATACTTCATATGTACATATTAAGGATGTTCTACAAAAGGCAAATAAAAGGCTATGTTTCATAGAAGTAGATGGCTCCAAACCATCTCTTTTTCTTCTACATGCTAATCTCTCTGACCCCTTTCATATTTCCTCTAGTCTTAGTAAAGTATGTGACATGATTCAGAAGCTGCTTTTATGATGAATTTGAAGAAAACAAATAGTTTGAAGGCTTTTTTGCTCCGGTTGGTTCTGTGAAAAGCTCTAGTGAAATCCTCTAACTGAACATAAGGAGGAAATAAAATCTGCAAAAAGGGGAAAATTAATTTTCTTTTTTTTTTTTTTATTTTTTTATTTTTTTTTTTTAATTTTCTTTTTAAAATTAAGTTTCCACTCCCGAATGGAATGAGGTTGGTTGAGTGAAAAATATTCTGCAAGCTGTGTGCAACAACTGGTCTTTGTTTTACTCGAAAATTATCGTCTTACCTGTGCCATAAACATCACCAGCTCTGCCAGTTCTTTGCTGGGTTTATTTGGTTGTAATTTGAAAATCTCCACATTGGATTTGTAGTGATTATACTGCTGTAGAAACTGTAGAAAAATAAAATTTAAATTGGTCACCTTCTATTATAAGACTTTCTCAGTAAAGAATTACAAATTACTTAGAAATCTTTGATAATGGCATTGAGAAAAAGATGTGGCAAAGGTATGTAGAAACACTATGTTTTCCTTATCAGAATTCTTCAAAATGAGTTTTGAAAAATCTGCGCACATTTTGGGTAAAGACCCTTTCCCTTATCATTAGAAATTTAGGTAGTAAGGTATAAAGAACAGTGAATCAAGAGTCAAAAACTCAGATTTGGCTCTCTACTGCCATTTACTATCTAAATGACCCCTTACTATATTGTCCATGTATATAGAGCACTAATATCCGCAGAAATATGAGTCAGAAAATGTAAATTATAATTCAAGTACACAAAGCTCTCCAGTCAAAATTCCCCTCTTCTTTTAAATAATAATTATGATTTTATCCTGGAGTTCTAGATAAGATGTGTTAACAGGCAAAAGCAATAGACACACAGAAATAATAATAGCTTCCATTTATTCAGCACTTGCTATGTGCCAAACTCATCATGTACATTATTTCATTTAATTACGTTTAATCCTAACAACAACCCAACAATCTAATGTTGGAACTCACAAGGTCTCAGTTCTACACCCTACAGCTACTCTCATGCCTAGGCCATGGCTTTAAACTATGTGTGTATGTGTTAGATAGAGTGATAGTGAGAAAGGAGGAGAGGGGGAAGGGAAGGGGAGAGAGAGAGAGAGACACTCAGAAAGAGAATGAGTATTTCTTTCTGTCTTTTTTTAAATTTGGCTGCTGCTCCAGGTCTTAGTTACAGCACGTGGGAGCTTCGTTGTGGCCTGCGGGATCTAGTTCCCTGACCAGGGATTGAACTCAGGCCCCCAGCATTGGGAGCATGGAGTCTTAACCACTGGACCACCACAGAAGTCCCAAGAATGAGTATTTCTTTATATTACCAGCCCTAACTGGTTCAGTGAGCTCCGAATTCATATATCCAATTGCCTGTTTAGATGTCGAACAGACATCTTAAACTTAGCCTAGTCAAAAAACGTAACCCCTGATTTCCCCAACAAAACTGCTAAGCCTCCAGTTTTCTCCAAGAGTAGGAATCAGGAGGGAGACCTGCAGTCCCTACATGCTTCAGTTAAGACCCTACCTCTCTTAACTCCACGTCACCACTGACAAGTGAAGAGAGGGCTCCATAACTCAGTGTGCTCCTGGCAAGATTCTTATCCCACTTCTTGCCCTAGATGACTAGAATGTAATCTAATGAGAAAAGTATTTTTATCTGTACTGCTCACTACCATAGTCCCAGTACCTAGTACATAACAGGTACTAAATAGTATTTGTCAAATACCCAGATGCAGAAATAAAAAACCTGAACCATCCTTCCTTCCTTCTTTTTTCCTTATCCCCCATATCCACTCTACCAGGAAGTCCTACTAGCTCTATTTCCATGTAGAGCTAGTCCCAATCTGTTCACTTCTCTCCACCTGTGTTGGTAATTCCAGTGGCATACCATCCCTTGCCTAGGCTATTCCGACAGCTATCATATTAGTTACCCTGCTTCCGATCTTGCTGCTGTACAATCCATTCTATCTACAGCCTCCAGAATAAATTTTTAATAATATAAATCAGATCATGTCACACCTCTGCTTAAAACTCTTCAATGGCTCCTTAACACACTAAGAGTAAAATCTTAATTCCTTACCTTGTTTTAAAAGGCCCCACATCATCCCACCTCTGTCTGCCTGCATTTCCCACATCATCTTACACTACCCTCTTCTGTGCTCACTACATTTTAGCCACACTGGCTTCCTCTCTACTTCTTTTCCATCAATAGCTTCTTCACTTCTTATTCCCCCTATCTAGAATGCTCTTGATCTGTCTCAATATCATAGCAGACAAGCCTTCCCTGTTCATGGGAGCCAAATCAACAGCCTCCAATTCTAACATACTCATATCCAGTTTTACTTTCTTCAGAATTCTTACTACTATATGTTTTTCATCACTAGAATATAAGTCCAAGAGAAGAACGCTCTTGTATCTTATTTATCATTGCATCCTGAGTGCTGAGAATTATACTAACACACAGTAGGTACAATACGTGTCAATTTGCATAAATATTTGTTAAGTGAATGAAACAGTAATCCTCTGAAACAGGTATTATCTCCTTCTCACATATTAAAATACATGTAGGCTCAAGTGGTTAACCCTCTGGTTACACAACTGGTCAACAGCTGGGCCGGGATACGGAGTTAGTTTTGAAACCAATGCTTTTAAATACAGCACTGTACAGACTCTCAGCTATTACTTTGTCTAATGGTTTATAGTGCTTCACACATCTCAAAGCCTCGCCTATATTACTTAACTTCTTGTATTTGTTCCTTAGTCTTTGTTTCCACTCCGTTGAATCTTTGGAAAGTCTCTCTCTACTTGTGACCTGAACCACTGAGACCGCTGTTTGTTAAAATGTATTCACATAAATATTTCTATGTGAAAATCTGGGGGAGGAGGGAAATGAGAAGGGCAATCAAAAGATGAATAATTGTGTTAGCCATCTGCACATACAAATAACTGAAGCAAATACCTGTTTAATGACCATCAGAAAAATGGTTGTCTGAAGAATGCACTTGCCAAATTAATGTAGAAAAATCATCACTTTCATTTTGTCACTTCCCGCCTCAAAACACCCTTAATGTTCACAATTTGTATGAGGTCAGTATACAAAGCCCCTCACGGTCTGGACCTAATCTAATTTTCAACTTCATCTTTTCCCGAGGCAAATTCTGACATCCAGGTCATGCCAGCTTCCGATGAGACTGAATCCTGTTTTTTTTA
Source organism: Kogia breviceps (assembly GCF_026419965.1). NCBI lineage: Eukaryota > Metazoa > Chordata > Mammalia > Artiodactyla > Physeteridae > Kogia > Kogia breviceps. The sequence goes on from NC_081315.1 coordinate 57,367,651, forward strand.
CTAGATAATACTATAAGCTCTTATGTCTGTCCCTTATACTTGAGTATACCCCCGCCTTCCCAACACAGTCCAGGGCTCCCGGAAACAGACGTCGGTGGAAAACAATCTAGACAAAAGTTTCATCCACTGTTACAGACTAATTCCATTTAGGGGTTTCAGAAAAGAAAAGGCTTGAGAAACCTGTCTGGAAGTCAGGGGTTGGGGGCGGACCATCTGTCTCTCGACCTCAGTGAGGTCGAGATAACCCTAAAGGTCGAGATAACCCCTAAAGCAAAAATGAGGTCTTTTAAATGGTGTTTCTGGGGCAGCAGGGTCTATAGAGCAGGCAGAAAACCCAGACGGGCAGCAGATTTCAAAAGGTGGGGAACGAACCCTGTGGCATGCCTCTCCCTTAACCCCTTTTCTCCTCTCGAGGAACCCCTGAACTTAAGAGCAGAACACGAGGCGAGCCAGGATCGCTGCTCCACTCCACGCCTCCCTCCAGCCTCTGTCTCAACCAGCCCCGTCCCGGCTTCTAGCCTCACCGCGCCGCGTTCCTACCTCCTCCACGTAAGCCGGCGGGTCTCGCTTGATCAGATTCTGTAACTGCGGCAGGTTGCTGGGCAGCTTGTTATTGTTTCTGCTAGACATGTTAGCTGCTGACTGGCTCCGTGACGAGCAGTTTTAAGAAAACCCACACCGCTGGCAATTGCCAGTAGTCCCAGCTACGGCTGGGAGTCGTGCTTCCGAGTACGACCGGAAACAGCACATGGGTAGCTCGGCCGGCAGCGCCATCTTGGCTCTTAAAGCGAGCTTGACTACGGGAGCCTCAGAGTGTCAAAGTTACTCTCACGGCCGAAATGCTCTATAGCGGTTTTTACGAGGTTTTTGTTTTTTTCCTCGATCAACCGCTGCTACTACCAAGCGCTCCTGAAATAATCTGAAATGCAAAGACTTTCTTCACACACCTTAGTTTATTTCACCATCCTGACACTCTTATGAAACAGACAGATGAGAATTAATAGTTTTTTATTAAAAAACTCACAGCCTAAAGTTAGAAGCTAAAAATATCCCTGGGGAGTTGATAGCACTATCCTATTTTGGAGAGGGGGAAAAAGGTCAATGAAGGGCGCAAATTAGTTTTCTTGTATATTTTAAATAGCTGTTCTTGTGTTGTTTTTAATTGTTTCAACCCAATGTAACCAAGGGAAAATCCAGTGTGAACTGGATAAAATGTAGTCATGTTGGTTGTTTTAAAATGCAAATGAATTTGTGTTTAAAAGCTAACTATTGTTATAACCTTTGTAAGTACTGTTCAGCCAGAGTTTTAAATTCAGATCCTGGTAATTTGAAGAGAATACCTTTCCACAGTTTCATGGTGTGCAAAAATAAATATGTGGAGAATGAATTAATGAAATAGAGTGTTGTTAATATAAAGAGACACTTGATCACTCACTCTGTTTCAAGCCCTTCACTTGTACTTAATCCTGAGAAGAGCCCTCTAAAATAGGTACTATAATTATCCGCACTTTGCAGATGAAGAAACAGGTTCAGACAAGTTAACTGCTTAAGTTCATAGCAGGTGAGGAAGCTGGGATTTCAATCCAGGCAGTCTTGATTGTAAACAGATGAGAAAGAAAAATGTAGCCTAACAGCTGTCAGCTGGTAAGCTGGTCTGGAATCAGTAGATGAACCATGGTATTCCCCTGCTTAAAATGAGCAATTTCACACAACACCAACTTCAGTCCAGGTCATCTGCGGCCAGGCCGGAATGAGCCAAAACTGTAACCACATCTAGGCACAAGCAAATTCAAGCACACTGTGCAAACCACTATTAGTTTTTCTGCCACATTTGGAGAATGACTATTTTATTTATTAATCATTGAATCAGGTACTCATGAAATTATTAAGAAGTAAATGTAAGCAATAAATCTTTTTTTAAAACCCTTTCACAGATTTAAATTAAAAACATTGTTTTTGGTTGGTTGGATTAGTAAGAAAAAAGCATCCTTAAAACAAAACATACTGAAATTATTTAATATAATTGCTGTCAAAATTGTAAGCTTATGTACTATGAATATTTAAGTCACTAAAATGTAACTTATGAGTAAAACACTCAGGCCATGTCACAAGCTTTTACAGTATTCACAATCTGTCAGGCACTAGGGTAAGTGTGTTTTTGTTTGCGTGTTTTCGGGGTTTTTATGGCCATGCCACGCGGCTTGCGGGATCTTAATTCCGCGATGAAGGATCAAACCCAGCTGGCAGTGAAAGCACAGAGTCCTAACCACTGGACCAACTAAGTGTTTTGAGTACAAAAATAAATAAGGCGTGGGCATTTGCCCTTAGGAAACTCACAGACTAATAAGAGAGAGAAATAGAAAATATTCTTTTTTTAAAAAAATAATGTTTTTTACTTATTTATTTTTGGTTGCGTTGGGTCTTCATTGCTGCACTCAGGCTTTCTCTAGTTGTGGCGAGTGGGCCTACTCTTCGTTGCGGTGCAGGGGCTTCTCACTTGCAGTGGCTTCTCTTGTTGCAGAACACAGGCTCTAGGTGCGTGGGCTTCGGTGGCTGTGGCACACGGTCTTATTTGCTCCGTGACTGTGGGATCTTCCCAGACCAGGGCTCAAACCTGTGTCCCCTGCATTGGCAGGAGGATTCTTAACCACTGCGCCACCAGGGAAGCCCAGAAAATACTCTTAAAATGAATAAATGTGTTCTTACGATAGAGGAGTGGAAGCAATAGGACAACATAGCCAGAGTAATCAGAATGTTTCACAGTTATGGTACCATTTGATTGAAATTCTGGAAGATGAGGAGTTATTTTGGAGAAGGGAAAGAAAGGCTTTCTACATAAAGAAAGCAACCAGTGTAAAGGTGCAAAGGCTTGAAAAAGTCTGGTGGAATTAAAGGAAGTCTGGGTGTGACTAATGGTTGGGAGGGGTGTGTGCAGCAAGGAAGGAGCTGAGGAAAATGAGTCCAGCGAGAGGTTATGCAGTCCTGATGATGAAAGGCTTTACATGCTAATCTAAGGAGGGTATATGGGTGTGCTCATTTTACCCCCCAAACACCCTGAAACAGGATTTTTTTTTGATAGATGAGAAAACTAAGGCTGAGAGTGGCTAACTAAATATGTTTTTTTTTTTTTTTTTTGGTGGTACGCGGCCCTCTCACTGCTGTGGCCTCTCCCGTTGCGGAGCACAGGCTCTGGACGCGCAGGCTCAGAGGCCATGGCTCACAGGCCCAGCCGCTCCGTGACATGTGGGATCCTCCCAGACCTGGGCACGAACCCGTGTCCCCTGCATCCGCAGGCGGATTCTCAACCACTGTGCCACCAGGGAAGCCCTAAATATGTATTTTTAAAATGTTAAATAATGGCTATATTTTATGCAATGCAATGTACATATGTTTAATGTACATTAGTCAGATCAACACCAAGAAAACTCCATATTCACTTCTGTATTTAGTCTTGAATTGGCAAAGGAACTTTCTTTTTCTGATCCCCAAATGATTTTTAACCTTAAGTGAATTATTCTAGAAAAGAAACTCTCCTTTATGCCTTTGTAAAAGAGAACCTATTATTATAGTTATAAAATGGATCATAATATCTGGATTCAAATGGCTTAAAAATTTCTTATTTGAAGGAGCCTAGTCTAGAGGACTATTTTAAATTGTTTGCATAAGAAGCACACTATTTTGACTTATGTCTCTACTTGGGGTGCCTTTTTGGTAGTAGTCCAGACAGCAGCTTGAGCCCCAGTCTTGAGCCATTAAATCTTATTCCAAGTACATTAGTAGGAAGGAGGAAGGTGGGGAAGGGCAAAATGATACACCTCCCAGCTGAACTAGCCCTACAGAATTTCCAAACAATATAGTACTTCTTTTTTTATTTTTTTTGTGGCCGAGTCACTCACACGCCTTGCAGGATCTCAGTTCCCCAGCCAGGGATTGAACCCCGGGCCACGGCAGTGAAAGACTGGAATCCTAACCATTAGACCACCAGGGGACTTCCCCCCAAACAATAATGTATAATACTTCTGCATCTATCTCCTTGGTCAGAACTTAGTGAGATGGTTAGTACTACAAGCAAGTCTTTGCTGGGTACAATGAGGCTCTGACTAAAGGAAGGAGAGGTCAAGTTTGTTTTGAGGAACAAGGAAAGGCTTCATGAGGATGGATGATGTATTTGAGATGTCTTGAAGGATGTGTACAGTTTTGATGAGAGGATACACAGGGAATAAACAGTAACTCAATTGGGACAGGTGGTAATCTCCATAAGAGTTTATTAGTATAATTTATTTAAGAGAACTTTGTGGCATTTCTTAGGAAATCCTTCCTTCTTTATAAAATGAGAGTGTTGAACAAAGCCAATTCTCATGCCAACCTCATAACTTTATTATACTGCCACGTGGATGTACGATTCACATGATGAGCAACTGAATCTTTCTTCAAATTGATGCTTAAGTATACGCTATTCATTTAACCTTATCCAAAGCAATAACATCTGGGAATGACGGGTTTGAGGTGCTGGTTATATTTTCTAAATACACATCAAAATATGATGGAAAATTCCTGAGCCTAGCTAAGACCGAGACCTCTGCTTCCACATGAGGTCCCACCCATTTTTTATGCTAATGTCTTTATTTATTTTATAGCTTTATTAAGGTATTAATTTATAAGAAGCTGGCCATAAAGTGTACAATTTGCTGAGTTTTGATACATGTATGCACCCATGAAATCATCATCACAATCAGGGTAATGAATATACCCATTATCCCCAAGTTTCCTTGTGCTGCACCATCCCCAGACAAACACACATCTGCTTTCTGTCACCATAGATAAGTTTGCACTTGCAGAAATTTCATACAAATGGAATCATACAGTATCTATTCTTTTGCGTCAGACTTCTTTCACTTATAATTATTTAAAAATGCATCCATGTTGTGAGTATCAATAGTTTGCCCCTTTTATTTTATTTTTTTATTTATTTTATTTTATTTTATTTTTTTGCGGTACGCCAGCCTCTCACTGCTGTGGCCTCTCCCGTTGCGGAGCACAGGCTCCAGACGCGCAGGCTCAGCGGCCATGGCTCACGGACCCAGCCACTCCGCGGCATGTGGGATCTTCCCGGACCGGGGCACGAACCCGTGTCCCCTGCATCGGCAGGCGGACTCTCAACCACTGCGCCACCAGGGAAGCCCTGCCCCTTTTATTTTTGAGTAGTATTCCATCATATGAATATATTGCAATGTGTTTATCTGTTCACCTGTTGTTGAATGTTTGGGTTGTGTCCAGTTTGGGGCTGTCAATACTCGCGTTCAAGTCTTTCTATGGATATATGTTTCCTTTTCTCTTGGTAAATGCCTAAGGGTGGAATGGCTAGATCACATGATAAGTTTATATTTAACTTTTTAAGAAATGCCAGTTAGTCTTTTGCTTCCATCATTCCACTGAAACTGTTTTTATCAAGATCACCAATCACCTTGATGTTGCTAAGTCCAATGGTCAGTTTTCATTCTTTAACTTACCTGCAGCATTGGATACAGTTGGTCTCTCCCTCCTTCTAGAAACATATTTGGCCTTTAAATGGTCTCTCTGCTCCTTCCCTTGCCCCTGTTGTGTATTTTCTTGTACTGGTGGCTAGAGGGATCCTTAAATAGATCCAGTTACTCCTCCAGCTTCCCTTCTTTCTCAGATTTAAAGCTAAAGTCCTTCAGGAACATAGAAGACCATTTATAACCAGACCCCACCTTACCTCTCTGGGATCCCCTCCCATCACACCACCCTTTGTCCACTCTGCCCAGGAAAACGGCCTCTTAGCTTACCTCAACATGTCAAGCCTCGGGGCCTTCACACTTTCTGTCTCCTCTGTCCTAAGCACTACACATCTTGCTCGCTCACTTTCCTGCTCTCTGCTCAAGTGACATCTTATTAGGGAGGCTTTGCCTGACCTCCCATCCTGCCTCCCACCCCACACTCCCTTCTCCTGCTTTATTTCTCCCATTACCTTTGTAAGCCTCTGGCATAATATGTATTCACTAGCTTAATTGTTTGTCGTCTGTCTTTCTGCACTAGAATATGAGTTTAATAAGTCCCTTTTCTTTTTTCTTTTTTTTTTTTTTTTTTTGTGGTACGCGGGCCTCTCACTGCTGTGGCCTCTCCCGTTGCGGAGCACAGGCTCTGGACGCGCAGGCTCAGCGGCCATGGCTCACAGGCCCAGCCGCTCCGCGGCGTGTGGGATCCTCCTGGACCAGGGCACGAACCCGCATCCCCTGCATCGGCAGGCGGACTCTCAACCACTGCGCTTCCCGGGAAGCCCATAAGTCCCTTTTCTTGTTCACTGCTCTATACTCAACACTTGGAGCAATGCATGGCACATAGTAGGTAAGCAGTTAATATTTGTTGGAGGAATGAATAAACAATTTCTAGTCTTCCAATTCTTCAATTGTGTGATTTATTAAAGTAAGAACTTAAAATATCTTAGCTATCCACAGACAAAATTTGTCTCAAAATCAGTGAGTGACTAACATGTGAATTCTAGTTATTGTCTCTCTCATTAGAAACCAATGATGGTGACTGTGTTCAGAAAAGACAGGCATGTGTCCGTTCTTTTCTAATTAAATTTTTTTTTAATTGTTAGATTAGCCACTGGAGGGAGCTCATGCTTTTCTTTTTAACGAGAAAATTATACCATTTGACAAAATGACTACCTACAAACTCAGCAGAAAACTGGTATTGGAAGAAATTTTCGTTTTCATATTTTCATTAGTTCTTTTAATTTTTAAATTGTTCTTTCTTTTCCCTCCTCTTTTTCCAGCTTTATGGTGAGTTTTATCCATAATTCCATCTATCCTTTCCTCCTTGTGAGGACTACTGAGTCGGCCTTTGGACAAATCTATCAACCCCAGATTCAATAGGGACTAATTCCATCATCTTTCTTGGATTTTTTTCTCTTAAACCACCGTAGCCAAGTTCTTAAAGTCAAAATATTTCTCAAGAAGCAGCTAATGGTTTATATCTTCTATGTGGTTACACTTAAAACCTGAAAGCATGATTTCAGTGGGCTTTGAGTGAATGATTTTGTGAATAGAGAGGAGATAACCAGCTCCTTTGTAGGTAGACCACAGCACATTGTAGCACCATTTAATCTCATAATGGGTAACAGAAACAAAGACTTGCTTTTATCCTTTCACCAGATTTCTTGGGTGTGCCAGCTGAACCTGATGCTGTTCACTGCCTTATTCTGTAAAAATCTACTGCTACTGCTGGATTAATTTAGACTGTGTAAGACTATTAATGTGATTGACTTCAGGTGTTCCTGATTTTCACCGGTTAAGAAATTTTCCCTCTTGGGGCCCCAAATCTCCTGATACCACAACATAATTTTTCTATTTCATGGGAAATAGGGCAGGCCGTGGATGGTATTTTTAAAGTTTTTAAGCAAGATATAAGATTTTGGGGTCCTTTTTTCAAAAGACAAGTTACAATAAGGGGAGAGAACATGTAATGTGTGTAAATTCCCTGTTTCTTTCTTTGCTTATAAATCATGCTTGCTTGCTTTTAAAAAAATTTCTATAAATTTTTAGGAAGAAAGCTGTTCCTCTGTAACCCAAATGACATGAAAGTTGTGGAGGGATGTCCTCAAGGATATACAACCTTAAGGATCTTATTTATTTCAGGAAATAAATAAAAGTGGTAAGACCACCTCTCTCTCCTCCCCTGAAACGTTCTCCTGGTTATATCCTCAGAGACTCAGTTACAAAAGGAATAACATCCCCTCTTTTGGCTATCCCCCACCTGAGGGACCCACAGGGGTAACTGGACAATTGGAAAACCCCACCTGCAGGCAGAAAGATAGAGCAATGTGAGAAGTACCTGGACATTACTTGACATTTGCTCTTGATAGGGAATAAAGAAAGAATGAAACCTTTTCGGAGTCTTCTAATTTCCATCTCATGTTAACAAAATAATCTAAGACTGGAGAAGTAGGCTTCTCACATTTCGGCAGTCCTAAACTAGTTCCCCATGGCAGTTTATCTTAAGATACAAATATATTTAAAGGAGTACAGGGAACGTCATTGTGGTGGCCAAGTTAAGGTATCCAACTAGCAAAAACTGTGGTGTACTGGGCAGAAAGCTGAAAAGGGATAATGTTTGGGGAGCCCTTAGAGAAACCTTAGAGATCATAGTCTCTCATGCTTCAGTTTGCAGATGAAGAAGAGGCCATGAGACTTAAGGCTACACAGCCCATTGGAAATTCCCTGGCGGTCCAGTGGTTAGGACTCCCTGATCCCACTGCATGGGGCATAGGTTCGATCCCTGGTTGGGGAACTAAGATCCTGCATGCTACGAGGAGCCGCCAAAAAAAAGGAAAAAAAAAATTTTTAAAGGCTACACGGCTCATGAGTGGCAGGATCAGAAATATCTTCCAGTCTCTTGGTTTTGAGGCTCTTGGTTGTCCTTCCATCTGGAAGGTTTCTCCCAGTGTTAAAAGTCTGTGTTTGGGGTTATAGGAGATAATCACAAAGATAATAGCAGCTAATACTTATTGATTAAAATAAAAAGTATATTATATGTAACCTGTGTCATTTGGGCTCTCTGGGAAGCAGGCACTGAGACAGAATCAGATGTGCAAGAGGTTTATTGGTGAGACCCTTTATAAAAATAAAAGTGGGAGGAAGCAGAATTGTGTAGAGACTGCCTCAGACTTGGATACAGATCTGTCAAAGTTTTAGTCAATCCAGTGGGGAGCTCCTGATGAAAGGCTGCCCATCTGGGCGGAAATGACCAGGCCCTAGTATTTCTTCTATACTCTGTCATTGGCTGGAGGCTGCCCAGTAAGACCGTGGTCTCACAATCTAGGGTGAGTCCAAGGTGCTGCTGTTGGATGTGGTCAGCTAACCACCCTAACTGCAGCTGAACAGCAAGTTCTTTGTTGAAGGGTACACCTTCAACAAAGGTCCAAGCAGCACACCTCCGTGGCTGCCACATAACCCAAGTAGCCCAAAGTTCTCTGTTTGTCTGGAGTTACCTTCAATATTCAAATAAAGTGACTTAACTCCCCCAATTATGAGAAATCTAAAATCTTTCCCAATATTTTCAGAGTCCCAGCCAGGCTGGCATTTAAAACTGAATGTGTAAGGCAGGGAGGGATAAACTGGGAGATTGGGATTGACATGTACGCACTACTATATATAAAATAGATAAAACCAATAAAAACCTGTTATATAGCACAGGGAACTCTACTCAATACTCTGTAATGGCCTATACAGTATGGGAAAAGAATCTTAAAAAAAAAAAAGAGTGGGTATATGTATGTATGTATATATATATATATATATATATATATATATATATATATAACTGATTCACTTTGCTGTACACCTGAAACTAACACAACATTGTAAATCAACTCTACTCCAATAAAATTTTTTTTTTTTTTTTTTTTTTTGCGGTATGCGGGCCTCTCACTGTTGTGGCCTCTCCCGTTGCGGAGCACAGGCTCCGGACACGCAGGCTCAGCGGCCATGGCTCACGGGCCCAGCCGCTCCGCGGCATGTGGGATCTTCCCGGACCGGGGCACGAACCCGCGTCCCCTGCATCAGCAGGCGGACTCTCAACCACTGCGCCACCAGGGAAGCCCCAATAAAATTTTTAAAACAACAAACTGTGTTACACAGCAGTGTTTTAAAGCTGGTCATCCCTTAGATGTTCACCTTTTTGGTTAATTCTAAATAGTTTTACCAAAATGGAATAGCAATTTTTGTCCCCACTAACAGTGCATGAGAGTTCCTGTTGCTGTGCACTGTCATAGACAAGCCATATTGTCTGTTTTATCAATTTGAGCCATTTTGGTGGGTATGTAGTCATATATTGTTCCAACTTCCATTTTTATTTAATTAACTATAAATAAAGTAAGTATAGTAAGTAAATCAACTATACTCCCATACAAATTATAAAAAAAAAAAAAAAGAAAAAGAAAAGCAAGCAAGCTGGTCATCCTACCACAGGAAATTTCTCACTGGTCTTCTATACCTTTACTCCAGCCTGCTGTCATTTTTACAGTGGCATTTTACTCCCATCTCCTTCTTCTGCCTCTCTTTTTGCTGTTCCAGAATTCCCAACACCCTCCCTAGCTGCCAGAGGTAATTTCTATTCCCTTACTATTCAGGGAAATTTAGCTTGAATTTGCTTTAACTTCCATTCCATAAAAACCCCCAGCCAGTCTGGCCCTAATCAAAGTCTCCAAACAAGAGACATCTGCCTTGAGATATGTTCTGCTGCTTTTAATATTGTAGAAGTGATTGCTGGCATTACTCTTTCTAAGTAACAACACTTTTCCCCCTCTCTGTTAATAATTTACTTCGTCATTTCTCCTCTCACACTTATAGATTTTGATGTTAGTTCCTCCTTCTACTGGAAGTTCAGGTTGACTACTCATATGGTTAAGGAAGGCTGATGGTAAGTGGCTGGGCCCACTTGGTCTTACACTCTACCCAGAAGGCAGAGGCCACGGCCTCATTCCCTGAAGAAAGAGGTCCCAGCAACTTTTTTCTTATTTTTAAGCAAAAAAATTCCTTATGAAAATAGTCAACTTGAAACAGTAAAGTGAAGTAGTATAGTTAAAGGATGAGATTTTAAAATTTGTACAGCAAACTTTGCTTTTTTTAATAAATTTATTTAGTTAGTTAGTTTTGGGTCTTCATTGCTGCGCGCGGGCTTCTCGTTGCGGAGCGTGGGCTCTAGGCGTGCAGGTTCAATAGTAGTGGCGCACGGGCTTAGTTGCTCCATGGTATGTGGGATCTTCCCAGAACAGGGCTCAAACCTGTGTTCTCTGCGTTGGCAGATGGATTGTAAACCACTGTGCCACCAGGGAAGTCCATTATATAGCAAACTTTTAAAGAAAGTAAATAGTTATGTATTATAGAACTTGACACCTTTCCCTGTAATCTTTTACCAATTTGTCTGGGTTCACACTCTCATTCACAGACTTAGGTTTGATTACTCATTTGTGATTTACTTACTTCCTTAAAATGTAGGATCAAAAACTCTCCTGGGAACTTTAAATTAACTTGCCTCAAAATGCCTCAGGTGACTGCCTAGAAGCTAATTAACTCCTGATATGTAAGAAAGGTTGCTCGTTTTCCCTTCTCACCTAATTTCATCCTCTCTATACCAGCCATAAAACAGAGTGACATATTCTAAAGCACCTATGATTGCAGTTTCTCTCTTTATCTTCCTTTCTAATAAGAAAGCAACTTTGCATCTTCCTAGGAGAGATAAAGAAACCTCAAATAGCTTTCTCCTAAGTAACTGACCCGAGAGATCACTGGCATTTCAATTTAAAGGTATAGCTTACAGATTTAATATTTTCACTGATTACCCATTGCTCTAATATATAAATTTTGTTCCGATACAAACTGCTTTCTGGTATAGCAAAATAATTTAAGTTTTAAATCAGAGAACAATTCCTAAGAGTTAAGGTCACTTTACAACAGGGCAGTCACAGGGAGAGGAATTCAGTGTGACTGGGAGCATTCTGGGATGGAAAAGCAAGACTTGAATCATATATAGGTGGGAATCAGTTAGATGGGGGTGGGAGGTGAGTGGAGCAGGTGAATAAAAGAGCGTGAGCAAAGCTGAAGGCAGAAGTGAGCATGGTAAGTTTAGATGTCGTGACAAGAGTAGTTCAGATTGATTTGGAAAAGACATGAAAGAAAATTTAGGGTAAAGCATATGTCAGTCAACTGAAAAAATACATATTAAGTGCTTCCTAAGTGCCAGGCACTGCTCTAGACACTATAGATGCATTGGTGAAGAGAATAAACTTTTCTGCAGTCAAGAATATTATTGTTTGTGGTGGGGTGGAGGGACAGGAAATAGCTATATAAATATTTTTAAAAGATAATTTCAGATTGTGATGAAGTTAGATTGATTTATCTGATAAAAGAGAATGAAACAGACCATAGCTACCAGATTTTTAAAAATTGTGTGCCTTCTAGGTAAAATTGGAACAGGCATCCCCTGTATGGATGTTTTATTCTTTGGTTAGTTTGTTTGCATTATTATTATTACCTTCCACATGAATTTCTTAGTGGGAATCTTTTTCTTTTTTAAAAAAAAATTTATTTATTTATTTGGCTGCATCAGGTCTTAGTTGCAGCATGCATGTGGGATCTAGTTCCCTGACCAGGGATTGACCCCGGGTCCCAGCATTGGGAGCGTGGAGTCTTAACCACTGGACCATCAGGGAAGTCCCCTTAGGAATCTTTTAAAGCCACTTGCCCATTTTGTCAAGATTGGCTTAGTTAGCAGTCTGTCTTATTATCCTCATGATTCTGGTTCTAGTTTAGAGTTAGCCATAGAGGACTGTGCCCACATAAGTGGCAACCCATTGTTGCAAAGGGCAGAAAGTGTCTGAAGGAGGGCGTGTGTCAATCCCTCCCAGGTAAGGAAGTCTCACTTTTTCCACAGGAAATCAGTATGTGACACAGGCTCACCTGACAAATGCATTGAGTGAAGCTGACAGTATCAATTGCTGACTTCAGATTTATAGTAAATCTTCACTTCGTTCTTATTTTTCAGACAAAATATGTTATAAATACTCTAATTTTATCTACCCCATAGGGTGTATACATCCCACTTTGGAAAACGCTACAACAGACAGGGTCTGGGGAGAGAATGGTTATTTCACTAAGGGTGATAAGGGAAGGAGACTGTGAAATGACATTGAAGCTAAAATTCAAATGAAGAGGCAGGAACAGCTGTGCAAAGAAGAGTGCTTCGGACACAGGTGTATCAGGGAAGCAGAGTCGCTCTGAATATTAAGGGATTAGAGGATTTACTATAGGAATCAGATGTTACACAGATGAGGGAGGATCTTGGGAAAGGAAAGTCTGGGAGGATAGTCAAGGGACTGGAGAAAGATTCACTGACCAAAAACCTTCAGAAGCACTGGTACAGTTATACACATAAGAGTTTGTGAGAAAAATCCAAGAAGCTAAGACCGTCCAGCTGTCAAACTGGGACTGCTAGGGACCTATGGGAAGCTTGCTTCTATGTAACTACTGCCTCTCTAGGTCCACTTCCAAGCATCTGGTGGAGGACCTGGGACCATTGCTGGTCACAAGGCCACCAGTCATGGAGACAAAGTGAACTCAGAGGAAAGCAAGTGCGAGCTGGGGTCCACAGGATCCACCGTGTCTATCACTATATCTAATCAAGAGCTTTTAATCTCCTTTCTCCAACCTATTTTTACAGTCCTGGAAACATCTCTCTGTGTGTATGAGATGTGAAACACCCTCTGTTGCGAAGAAAGTGCAGCAGAGGCAAATGGTCAGGGGAGGCTGGGACTGACCCTGAGGACTTGCTATGCACCAAGATCTATGCTGGGCCTGTTCCTCACAACAATCCTGGAGGAGGAACTTGGTGTACAGGGAGGTTAAAAAGTGTGCTTGAACCAAGGTCACACAGCTAGTAAGTGGTGGGATTGATCTTAACTCAGATACCTCAGAAGCCAGAATCTTAGCTCTCTCCACAGCGTCCTGCTGTGTCTCAGGTTAAGGTCCTTGTGGGCTTTGTCATGTTCACCATCAGCAGCTGCTACCTGCCCAAATATCACACATATCTGGCCTCTCAAGCATATCTCAAATGTACAAGGCTGGTATCTCTGTCCACTCCCAACCTTCTTAGAGACTCCATACTGCATAATACCTCCAGCCCAAGTTTTCTGGACTCTGGAATAACTTATCCTATGTTTGGGTCTCCATAACTACTTGAGGCTTTATAATACTTAAACATATATAGTTTTAGGTTATGGAAAAGAGTCAGGACATTTTTGGTCTCCTGGGTATATTTCTTATCGGAATAGCATTCCCCTTGAGGATTAGGAAATAAATCGCATTCCGCATAAACTCTTGTAAGTCAATGTTATTATAAGGTATTGTCAAATTTTCCGCTGAAGTTTTTTTGTCTCCAAAGAGCACTTTAAAGAGCTTCCATGTCTTTATCTCAATTACACTTTATTTGAGATGAAACCAAATGAATAAGGACACATGAGAATTACTGTTACACATGCAATAGTTGGGGTACATGTCTGAGACATTAAAAAATCAAGACTTGTTTTCTGATCAGTGGTGCATTTATTGATAGCATTGTCTTTTAACAAAGAAAATATTTCAAAGTACAGGGTATATATGTCAATACTGCTTTGCACTTAATTATTTGCTTAGAGAGTATATATGTTTATATAAATGATGAATGATTATCATGTATACATATGTCATAGCTACTTAGTCAAAACATGTGGTCTTTGGGTATCAGTTATACACTGTCCACTTTACCAATGAGATGAGATGCAGGGTAACTGGGTCAGACTCTCAGACTATGAAACATTTAGATTTTTCAGGGGGAGTTACATGAAAGGAGCTAAAGAGTTTCATGACAAGTTAAGACGTTGTTTGGGATCACCACTGGGAAGCACTGAAAATCATCTGCAGCGTAAGGAGTGACAAAAATTGGGAAGGTAGGCATAGATTTAAATTCTGGCCAAAGACGTTCTCTCTGACACAGTTCTCAGAACCTCCTCTTTAAGAGGGTTTTCAAGCCCTGCAGAGGCTAACTGGGCACCAGCCATGCTTCCACTAACAGGATTTACTGCTCCCTCTGGCTCTTGGAAACTTAATACCCCCTTTCTTCATGAGAGCTGGTGTGGTAATCGATAACGACAATACTTTACAAACTTTGAAACAAGTTAAACTGACAAAGAAATTCATATCTACCTAAAATGAGTTGTTGAAAGGATCTTGGTGGCTTTCTCGTAAGATCATAGAAAAGTGAGGCTTGTCAGGAATGGTATTGAAGGAATTTTTGTATTGGGTGGGGAAAGGCTGGGCACTGGGTGATCTCTAAAGCCCCTTCCCATTGTAAGATTCTATGATTCTAAGTATCCTGTATGCTTAATGACAACAGTTTAGAATATCCTTAAGTGATTTAAACATTTCCTTCTTATCTTTCGGAGAGGCCAAGTTAACATCCTGTCAGAAGAAAACAAGGATGTTGCATCACCCCCAGTCCCCAAAGTGATAATGGCCTGAGGATAATGAGTAGAAGATGTTACCAGGGGTTAGATATATGGAGTAGCCAATAAATAGCCAGCTCCTGCTTTGAGGAGATGGTCTGGTTGCCCTCCTACCTGTAACAACTGCAATCAAGAAATTATTTGAAACCTAGTTCCACAGTATATTAGGCACAGTGGTAGATTCCGGGGACTAAACTGTGTCCCGTGCCCTCAAGGAGCTGACAATCTTGTTGGAGAGTTAAAATTAACAGACAAAAAATAATTAGAAAACAATTAAATGCTCATCTGTATGGTACTGAACACAAGTGAAATAGGAGTTTTAAAATAATCCAAGTATCCAGAAGATTTTATTTAAGAGGCAGGATTAAAATGAGCTTCAAAGACTGAATCAAGTGAGGATGAGTGAAGAGAAGGAGGTATTTCTGTGGGGTGTTGGGGAAAGAGTGAGAAAGCAGTAGACGGAGGTGAGTGAGAGCGTGACCTGTGTAGCAGAGGGGGCAGGCACTTGAATTGTGGTAGGACGGTGAGGAACTGGCTTGACTGAAGCAAAGGCAACAGAAAGGAATAAAGCGGTTACCCTGGGCGGGCAAGATGGAGTCACATGGCCTCAAAACCAGACAGAAGGTTCTGAAAGCCAATTGCTAGTGTTCTCCAGTGGTGATCCCCAGAAACAACCAGCATGAATATTTCAGATGCATTGTATGAGAGGCCCACAGGCAGATTCAAATACAGATGCCGATGGATGGCTATGGCAGCTTGGTGAGGTCCAGCTCGATTCCAAACTGCTCGGCTTACCAGCATGCTGCTAGGCTGGGGCCTGCTGACGTGTGCCTCAGTATATTCTCTGGAGTCCTGGGAAGACTACAGCTGTTCTCCCAGGCAGCTGTTGTGTGCGGGATGTGGTTGTGAGGACATTTGTCCAGATGTGGGCATTACTGAGATTGTGGGCTTAAGCATGGTGAAATTCAGTTGGTCAGAGGTGGAAGAACAAAGATAAACTCTAGCCTATAACAATTCTTCACATTTGGATTTTAAAAGAAACTTTCTACCTTTAATTACAATTTCAAAATAATGCTTTAAATTTTCTAGTTCAAATCAACAAGTTTATGTATTAAGATGCCATCCCTTTTTGGAATTATTTCAGTATAGTTAAAAAGAAACTTTTTAACACAAAATACTTGCTGGTAAAATGGTAGCTCATGTAGTCTTCTTTTGAGGAGGATGTAGAGATTTTTTAACTTTTGGAACTTTCTTGGTTTTTTTATATTTTTTCCCTTTCTTTTGCTTTTTCTTTTG
The DNA here is from genome assembly GCF_026419965.1 of Kogia breviceps. Lineage (NCBI taxonomy): Eukaryota > Metazoa > Chordata > Mammalia > Artiodactyla > Physeteridae > Kogia > Kogia breviceps. The sequence goes on from NC_081315.1 coordinate 57,384,008, forward strand.
GTTGACCTGTGAGGAGACAGAAAAAAAAAGGGTAATGTTTCTCTATCTTACCATTTTTCCTTCCTTATATTATATTTGGACTCTCCAGACTGTGGTCTTTCTTTATCCTCAGAACCAGTTTAAAGTTGCTTCAGTCTCAGTGGGGCTCTTTTTGATTCTATTTCACTCACTTTGATGAGGAGGCAATAGCCTTCTGACTGGTTCTCTTTTGTCCACTTTCTGTGCTCATTACTACCGCACTCCAATCTTGCTTATGACCCACCTGTCCTAATTATGGTTTTCTGAGGTTGGTACTATTATCATCCAATGTTTACAGATGAGGAGACTGAGGCTCGGAAAGGGTGACTTGCCCAAAGTTGCACAGCTAGGATGTGGCAGAACTGCTAGTCTGTCAGAGTCCAGAACCAAGCGCCCAACTACATATTCTGTGGCCCTCTTCAAACTTAACTCCTTAGCACACCATGCAGGATTCTTTCCCCTTTCCTGGTCTACTTTTCTATCTCAATCCCTTCACTCCCTCCACACAAACTCCAGCCACATTACCCGAGGTTCCCGGAGCACAGTGAGCTCTCTCATGATTCTAGTCTTTCTTTTCATGCTGTCCTTACCCTCCTGGTGAACTACTTATCCTTCAAGACCCAAATCAAATGTCACCTGATATAAAAAGTCTTCCTTAACCCTTTCTTCTTGTCCTCTGGCAAAGTTAATTACTTCTTCTTCTATTATCTTCAAGAATTTTTTTTTTTTTTTTTTTTTTTTGTGATATGCGGGCCTCTCACTGTTGTGGCCTCTCCCGTTGCGAAGCACAGGCTCCGGACGCGCAGGCTCAGCGGCCACGGCTCACGGGCCCAGCCGCTCCGCGGCACGTGGGATCCTCCCGGACCAGGGCACGAACCCGCGTCCCCTGCATCGGCAGGCGGACTCTCAACCACTGCGCCACCAGGGAAGCCCATCTTCAAGATTTTTGTACATATATTTATTTTATATTTTTCACATTGTACTATAATTAATTGTTAGCAAATTTGCTACAGCAGGAAGGGACTTTATCTTATTACTTTTTTTTTTTTTTGGTTGTGCCATGTGGTAGTAGTTCTCCAACCAGAGATTGAACCCAGGCCCTGGCAGTGAAAGTGCCAAGTCCTAACCACTGGACCACCATGGAATTCCCTACCTTATTTCCTTTCTATCCTCACTGTCTACCATTCAATACACATTTATTGTATTGGATAGGAAAGACAAGCTCCCTACCCTCATGGGACACACATTCTACTGGGAAAGATAGACAAGTGATATTGTAAGCAGGACTACCATTAAACCTCAAGGTGATGACATCATTCTATGAAAAAAATAGGAGCACAATAACATGAATGAAGAATGTATCCTTAAAGGAACTACATAATTCTTTGTCTTCCAAAGTTAATTTCTAAAAGAAAGAAAATTTTGTTCTTTTTTTTCCACCAACCTGTTTCTCCCACTCTTTAATCAATTCTTTCACATATGTTGAATCTGGGTTTAGACAGGTTTGATCCCCATTCTTCATTGTAGCACTACCAAAGAAATAGCAACAAGATTTTTTTTTACTTTTAATAATTTAAATGCTTCATCTTATCCACAGAATTCAATTCCCCAATTAAAAATGTATTTGTGTCATCACTATAAGCATCTGAGACTTGCAGTCTTTTTCCTGCCTTTTCAGTTTTTAAGTGACTGAGGGGACTTAGATGCATTTCTAGGATAGCACATAACTCTAAGTTAAAAAAATCCAACAGGTATATGCAATAGGAGAAAGTTAAATCTAAACATAATATTGGTTCTGTTATGCTGGAAAAAGCTACTTATGTTTAAGTGAAAATATAAAATAGAAAAGTTGCCAATATACTTTCTTTTCCCCAAAAACAATGAAAATGAGCATGAATTTTGCTAAATGTTCTAGTGAAACAACTTAAAACATAAATAAAATGTTTTCCTAAGATAAGATTAACAGACTGGTTGAATTTTTAAAATTACATCAGATTCTCCAGGAACAATTTAAAGACTTTTTTCTTTAATTTCTGTCTAATCTAAGAATAAGAGTAGTCATTCTATACATCATCCTTGATTTAGGTTTCAAAAACCTTACAATAGGCATATCCTTTAATCTAGCAATTCTAATCTCTAGAAAGGTATTACTAATAGGAAATAATTAAAGACACAATATTGCTACAATAGCAGTTTGTTTTCAATAGCAAAAAAATTGGAAATACCCTACATTTAGGTGTTGGTCATATAGATTATGGTACATCCACATGATAGAATAAAATTTGGCCATTAAAATTGACATTATTAGGAAAAAATGATGTTATTACAGAAGATTTACTGACGTGAGGAAATGTTCATTATATAGTGTTGATGTAAAAGCAGATTACAAAACAGTATGTAGTGTATGATTTTATTTTTGTGTACATACATTGTGTGTATAAATATATATATATAGTGTCTATATATGTACACACAAAGCCAATGAGGGAGATTTGAAAGAATATATGCAGAGAGATTAACACTACCTATCACTAAATGGTAGGATTATAGACGATTTTTAATTTCTTCTTTGGGGTCATTTACATTAAACATTTTCTACAATGAACATGTCATCTTTGGTTCCTAATCTCTACCAGAAATTGCTTGTTTTTTTAGAAGAAAAGGAAGAAGTAGACCGGATTTATGGAGGGGCAACAATCTGCATTTTAAGTGTCTGAATGGGCAAGTATTCTGAGGGTAATACTCACACTAAACTTATTGCTGGAGCATATGTGTTGGATGAGTTTTTACTTACATGATTTCAGTTTTCTCACAAGAAGGGCTTGGGGCAAATTGTTTAAGGTCCTTTAAGGATTTTGAATGGATCGTCCCTGGGCTGGTGTTGATGCAAGAACAGCGTCCATTCCTCATTACTGGAGCTCCTAAGGGAAAAAGAGAGGTAGAAAACATCGATTTAGAGCAATGTCTCAATTTAGGTGATCCACCTAAATGATACATTTGACTTAGTCATGATTATTAATATCATTTACTGAGTGTCTGTTAATCATTACCACGAGATTTTGAGTAGGTGTTATCTCCGTTTTATAGATAAAGAATCCGTTCAGAGAAGTTAAGTAAAAAACAAAGCCTTTCAGCTTTTAGGGGACAAGTGCAGGGTCTCAGCTCAGGTTTCTTTGGGTCCAAAGGCATTACTCTTTTTTTTTTTTTTTTTTTTTTTTTTGCGGTACGCGAGCCTCTCACTGCTGTGGCCTCTCCCGTTGCGGAGCACAGGCTCCGGACGCGCAGGCTCAGAGGCCATGGCTCACGGGCCCAGCCGCTCCGCGGCATGTGGGATCTTTCCGGACCTGGGCACGAACCCGTGTCCCCTGCATCGGCAGGCGGACTCTCAACCACTGCGCCACCAGGGAAGCCCCAAAGGCATTACTCTTAACTACCATATTTTACAACCTTAGGAAAAGGGATTTTTATAATATTCAATAAATGTCTATCACAGGTCAGATACACAGATACCTAATTCATGTGTGCTATGCAGACCATGGTATCTCAAGCAACTCCCAAAGCCATTTTTCATCTGACCTTAGTGAAATGGAGTTGGTACTCATTTCAACAAAAAGCTCCACTTAAAATAACTAATTACCACCACCATCCTGATCTTTCCCACTGCCTTGGTTTTCAGTAGTGCTTTAAACTTTTGAAAATTCTTTAAAATACACTATCTTCATTCCTTAATTCTTTCATTTATTCAACATACATTTACTCAGTACTTCCTATAAGCCATACATTGTATAGTAGGTAGAAGAAGCATAACTATAAAATCTCCATTTTACAGCGGAGGAAACTGAAGTCTAGAAAATTTCATTAATTTGCCCCAAATAACAAAGGTAGTTAGTAAACAGATTAGGGACAACCCCTCTGATTATTGGATACTTAATTGGTTAACCACAGACATACTTATCAAGAAACACGGTCAGGGTGACAAAAATAATTTAGGAGACAAAGTCTCCCATCTCATTATCACCCAGTTCAACATTTATTGAACACTTACTCTGTGCCAGGAATTCACACACGTGGACTGAGAAGACTTGTATTTGACTTGGCAGGTCCAAGATATGAACTTTGGATAATTGACCACACTTTCTGATGCACACCAAGCAGTTACCTTTACTGGCAAATCAAGAGACTTTTCTAGCAGTTCACATCTCTGACTTTACTAACCCAATATAACTCAGAATCCCTTACCTTGAACTCCAGTCAGAGTCAGGAAGATGATACCCAAAAGGAGAGGAACACCACTTTTCTTCATAGTGGTAGAATGGAGTCGCTCCTGTATCTGTTCTACTGAGTCACTCCTGTATTAGATTTTAAGTCTGAGAAATTCTTTAGAGAACATGCTCTTGGAAGTCATATTTATTTAGGAAATCCATTTCCCTCCTAAAATCTGATTGGCTGGTTGTCTTAGCTGATCCAGCTAAACTGACCACAAACTTAATTGTGCTGGGGGAAACCCTACTCTCTGATCCAAGGGAATTTCTGCATGCTTTATATCTTTCCATTTCACATAAATGGGTAGTTTATCATAAGAGATGTGAAACCATCATCACTGGCAGACTTTAGCACACTCACAGCTGGTCACCTGGATGAAGAATAAGTTATATAATGAATATAATAACACCATACAAGAAGGGCTGGAGATGTGGTTTCCAGATGGGAAATATTAAAGTCCAGATAAGTAAAACACTCTTCAAATTTTCTTACTATTTGTAGAATATCTTTATGTATAATATGTGGCCACATTTATTTTTTCTTATATTGCTTACTCAACAAACTTAAACAATCAAAATACATTAAAAGGCATCTTAATTAATTCAGGGACTAAGTCATTTTCTACTATGGCAGGCTCTTTTTGTTTTTTATGTCATTGCTGCTACAGATTATTATTTTTTTAAATAGATAGAATAATGGATCAGTTGAAAATAGACAATGGGTACTACATCAAACTTAAAAACTGTGTATCAAAGAAAACAATCAACAGAGTGAAAAAGCAACCTATGGAATGGGAGCAAATAATTGCAAAACATATAACTGATAAGGAGTTAATATTATATGGAACTTCTACAATAACAAAATCCAAATAACCTGATTAAAAAATGGGCAGACTCGAATATACACATTCCTCTAAAGAAGATATATAAATGGGCAATAAGCACATGAAAAAAGTTCAACGTCACTAATTGTTAGGGAAATGCAAATCAAAACCACAATGAGTTATCACCTCATACACACCAGGATGCCACTATCAAAAAACAGAAAATAACAAGTGTTGGCAAGGATGTGGAAAAGTTGGAACCCTTGTGCACTGTTGGTGGGAATATAAAATGATGCAGCCATTATGGAAAACAATATAGAGGTTCCTTAAAAAACTAGAGGGCTCTCAAAATTTAAAAATAGAATTACCATATGATCCAACAATCCCACCTCTGGGAATATGTTCAAAATAATTCAAAGCAGGATCTCAAAGAGATATATGCACACCCATGTTCATCGCAGCATTATTCACAATAGCTAAGAAATGAAGCAACCCAAATGTCCATTGACAGATGAATGGATAAAGAAAACGTTGTATATACATGCAATGTAATATTATGCAGCCTTAAAAAAGAAGGAAATCTTGTCACATGCTACAACATGGATGAACCTTGAGAATATTATGCTCAGCGAAATAAACCAGTCACAAAAGAACAAATAGTCATAGGAAGTATCTAAAGTCAAATCTTAGAAACAGAAAGTAGAAAGGTGGGTGTCAAGGGCTGGGGGAAAGGGTGAGATGAAATTAATCTTTAGTGGGTTTAGGGTTTCAGTGTTGCAAGATGAAAAAGTTCTAGAGATCTGTTGTACAATAATGTGAATATACTTAACACTACTGAACTGCATATTTAGAAATGGTTCAGATGGTAAATTTGATGGTACATGTTTTTTACCACAATAAAATAAAATAAGAGTAAGAGATCAGTTGCATGTAATGAAAATCCAAATTAATAGTGGCTAACTAGATAAGAGTGTGTTTCCCTGAGCAGAGGCAGGTGACTAGGGCTGGTACGGTGGTTCTGAGGTCTCCCGGGCTCCTTCTAGCTTGTTGCTTTATCACCATCTCTACGTTGCTGCCCTCATGCACGTGGCCAACAGGGGCTTGCCACCATGTCCACTTTCAAAGTACAGCTTGGTGGGAAGGCAGAAAAAGGGCATGCCTCTCATTTCTTCACTTATCACTTGTCCATACCCTGGACAAGAATTTATTCACATGGCCACAGCTAGCTGCAGGGTAAGTTAAGAAATGTGATCTTTATTCTGGTTGATCCACTAAAATTTGAGGGTTCCATTACTGTAGAACAGTGTTTCTCAACCTTTTTTTTCATAATTGCTTCTCCTGAGATAAATTAGATCAAATTTAAGTTAACATAAATCTAAATTTAATTTAATTTCTTCCTAAAAAGAAAAATTAAATATTATGAAATAAAATTTTGTTGGGTATGGTTGAACTTTGGTGGACCATAAGTCATTGTAATATCTAAGATTTTTTAGCCCCCCAAGGAACCAATTTTCTGTCCCCTTGAGGGCAATCCTTCCTCCCCCGCATTGAGAATGCATGCTGTAGAGTAGGAGGGGAACAGATACTAGCATTTTCTGTTACACAATGCACATTTTTGGACTGGTTTCTAGATGGATTATTATGCTTAAATACAATATTAAGTATTCTTTTTGAAGAAAACTTGTGGTGATCTTTGACACACCTTATTCATTTGGTTATGTTTAATTTTTGGTAATAATTGTGACCATGGGTATGGTGGAGCTGGGTTCAGGTCCCAGCCTTGCTACTTAACATCTGTGTGCCAAATACTTAACTTCTATGAGCCTCAGTTCCCTCAGCTGAGAAAGCTATTACTAACCTCACAGGTTGGTGAAATTAATGGCAACAAGGAATTTCAACTGCAAAACACCATAGAGCTAGTGACCATTTTTTCTAGCAAAGAAAGTTAGATGGAACCTTCTTAGGATAAAGAACAAGGCCTAGAATGGTCTGCCCTTGCCTACCTTTGAAGTCTCTTCTTGCATCTTAGTAATTTATCCACCTTAAATTTCCAGGTTAGCATTTCCCCTGGGGAGACTTCCCTGATCCCTAGGTTTGGTCAGGTCCCCCACCATGTGATTTCATGGCACTATGCGCCTCTCCTCATTCGAAGGACATGCAAGGCAATGTTACATTATCTGCTATCTTACGGTGAACATCTCCTTCCACCACTAGAACAGGGAAGGCTTGTGAGGGTCTATGCCGGCGTGCAGTGCCGAGCGCAGTGCCTGGCATTCAGTAGGCGCACAGTTAACACGTGCGCACCATTGAGGGAACCAGTTGGAACCAGTGAGGGAACCGAGGCCCCCGGCCTGACTCTGCACTGCGCTTGCGCTTGCGAGGAGCTTCTGGGCTCAGCAGGTGGAAGCGCACGGCGCATGCCCAGCCAGTCACTTTACAGAACCTTTGGTGGGGAAGCTGCCGTCGCAGCTGGAGCATCTTGCTCGGCTGGTGGCCCTGCTAGTGTTTCTGCTACCTGCGCTGCTCCCACCGTGAAGCACGTCGAGAAGAAAGGTAGTGGCTGTGCGCCTCGGGATCTCTCCCTCTGCCTCCTGCGTGTCCCCTCTACCCTCACTTCCCAACCCGAGGGGGTGGCGCTTCTCCGAAGGATGCCGGGAGGGGGGTCCGGTTTGCAGCTTCCACGCGAGGCTGGGGCTGAGGCCGGCGGGACTGTTGGCCTCGGAGGGGCCCGGTCATTGGGGCGGAGGCCGCCGGGCCGGGTCTAGGAGGGTCGTTCGGCCTTGGGTTGCGGTGACTGGGACAGAAGTCTACCGAACGAGAGGAGGAGGTGCTGGGGTCATTTAGGAGTCATTCGAGGTACAGTCTTATTTTTTTTATCCGGAGGTGGCGAACTTTCTCCGGTTGCCAGCAGGACGGTGGCCCCGCCGAGTGGTCGGGCTGCCCCTCATGCGGCGGCGTGGAGCAGGTTTGGCCCTTGGGCCTGAAGGCTGGGGCCGCCGCCCTCACAAGAGGCACATTCCTCGCTTGTTTCCCAGGCCTCCTATTGGAAATTGTCCAGACAGGGCTGAGAGAAAACACGTTTACGACTGAAAACCCCATCGAAGGGGCGTTTATGACTTAGATGGGGATTTAGGGGAAACAGAAACCTGGGGAGAGGACCCTGCGGCCTGGGAAGGAATCCAAGGATTAGAAGTCCCGTGGAAACTGACAGATAATGGCCAATTTCCCTTTGCATGGAGTTTTAACCTCATTTGCTTCCTGTCCCCGAGACTAAATGCTGATGTCACCCTCCCGGGCAGAGCAGGGTTCTATTTTCACTTGCGCTCTCCCGCCTTCCTCTTTCCTCTGTTTGGTTATGGGGCCAGTGCTGTCTGTTTGATTATATACACAGCGTGACCCTGCTGCCGCGAAAATCTAAGTCTTCCCTTTTACTTTGAAAGCGGAAGTAAGTTTCTCTCATAGTGAAACCCCCAGGCCTCTTTGAATTTCTTGCCCTGTGGACTTACCCTCTTCTCAGCAGCTATTGCTAGTATTAAAGGATGCTGGCTTGAAAAGACTTTATTTCTTGAAAGCCTCAGAAGCCCCTACTTAGCATTCTGATTTTTCTTCTTTGCTCTTTTCTCCCCATGCAGGGAGTCATTCCTTCCTTCCAAAGTATTACAGTATGGGAAGTTGTCTAGAAGCACATCATAGCTGGAGGGGGGTGAGGGGTGGAGTGGGGTTCATGTCCTGTCTGTGTCTCAGGTAACGAAGAGAAAGGAGCAAGTTCTTCCTTTACTGATCTTAATATCTGGCCTCCTGGTTTATAATTTTTTTATCTCAAGTTTATGGAGTGGATTAAATATGTGAAGAAACTGTCCTGAGAGGGAATGTCAGTATATCATTTAAAGGACAGCTGCAGCTGAATGCTGTCAGTAACACATTTTTGCTCTATGACTTTTGGCAAGTCAGCTTATTGTCTGATAAAATGTAACCATAGTTATTAAGAAGCTGCTGCCTAACTTGGAAAGAAGTTATCCTGAAAAAGAAGAAAATATTTTTGTTTAACATATCCATATTAAAGCGATTTACATTCAGATTGCTTATCTAAGTAACTTTAAAAGAAAAAAAATCCATGTTCTTAAAACCCTCCATTTACTGTTTATCATTATTTCATTCATCAAGCTTTTATTATGATCGTTCTAGGACACAAATATGAACAATAATCAGTCTCTGCCCTCAAAGAGCTCACAGCTGAGTGAAAGAGAGCAGCATGTAAATTAGCAATTACTGTAGAAGAAGTGGTATGAGAAAGGATTGTACACAATGATTGGAGGTGCAGGGAAGGTCACAACTTTGGCTCATGGCCTCAAACACAGTTGGAATTAGGTCTGGAAGGAGATTTGGTTGGCATTAGTTACTAGGGGAAGGTGGGAGGCAGGGAAGCATTCTGAGCAGGAGGCATGAAAAAGTGTGCTAAGTTTTAGAAACTGCAAAAAACGGCAATAACTTTGGTAAGGGCGAAGGGTAGAGTGATAATGGGGGAGTGGAGAGAAATGAGGCTAGAAATGTAGCAGGATCCAGAGGATGAAGGGCCTTGTAAATCCCTGTGTGGTGAGGAGACATTGAAGGATTTTACTCAAGGGAGTGACATGAGAACATTCACAAACACATACACATGCATATACACCTATCTAATCTGACTCTTGTCACTAAACAATATCATTTAATTAATCTTATTTTACATAAACATTTGCTGGTATCTATGTAGTTTATACATTTTAAAAATGGTTCTTGGTATCTGTAGTCTGTTTTTTCTCAGTGCTGGGCATTGTAGTTGTTTCCCTTGGTTCAGTAGTACAACAAGTACTCTTATTTTTTCAGAGATTTTACTTTCTTGGGATATTTTCCTTCTTTGGAAGTTTAGAGACAGAGGTTAAAAACATTTTTATCTCTTTTGTAACATTTTAACAGTTCGCTTGTCAGAAAGATTGGACTAATTTTGTAATGCCTTCATCAGTATATAGATGTACCAGTTTCCCAATTCTCTTGTCATTTGTATTTACTTTCGTTCATTTAATATGTGAAACTGGACGCCTGAGATCAGTGCTTATTTCAGTTTTTTTACTTATTGACATTTTAGTTTGTGTTGGCTTAATATCTCCATCTTCAACCTTTTCAGGATGACTTGTCAAGTGGAGTCAGGGTGTTGACTTCATAAATACATGTCATTTCTTTACAGATTTTGAATAGGAAAATTTAATCCCTTTTCAGTTAAAATACCTGTTTTTTCTGTTTTGTTGCCTTCATTTCTTGCATGTTTCTTATACAATTTTTTGAAGTGTAACATGTTATATGGGCTGAATCGTGTTGCCCCAAATTCATGTGTTGAAGTTCTAACTGCCAGTACCTCAGAATGTGACTTTACTTAGAGATAGGATTTTTAAAGAGGTAGTTAAGTTAAAATGAGGTCATTAGGATGGTCCCTAATCCATTGTGACTGGTGTCCTTATAAGAAGAGATTAGGACACAAAGATGTACAGAGAAGACCATGTGAAGACACAGGGAGGAGATGGCCATCAGCAAGCAAAGGAGAGAGGTTTCAGAAGAAACCAACCCTGCTGACTCCTTGATCTTGGGCTTCCAGTCTCCAGAATTATGAGAAAGTAAATTTCTGTTGCTTGAACCACTCAGTCTGTGGCATTTGGTACACAGCTCTAGCTAAATAATACAACCTATATACAAGGAAAAAATGTATATATGTAGAAGAGTGCACCAGTATGGCTCAGTGAATTTTAACCAAGTGTCAGTGGCATGACAGTACACTTCACTTCTTCCCCAAAGGTAACTCGTATCATAGGTGAGTTTTGTCATTTTGAACTATATAAATGTCATTATACAGTATATCCTATTTAGTGTCTCATTCCTTTCTCTAAATATTGTATTTGTGAGATTCATCCATGTCGTGTGCAGGAGTGATTTGTTCAATTGCTCTTATGGTATTCTGTTGTGTGACTCACTGTAAGGTATATATCCAGTTGATGGATATTTTGATTGTATCACTAGGAGTAGAATTGCTGGTTCATAGAGTGTGTATGTATTCAGTTTAAGAAGTTGTACCATTTATCCTTCTACCATCAGTGAATGAGAGTTTCATTGACCCTACATTCTCACATATATTTCGTATCAGGCTCATTGTTTTCTTTTTATCTTAGTTTTTTGCTTTTAATGGTTTAGAAGTTTTCCATTTTTATAAAATACTGATGTCTGTTTATTTCTATAAAATATAGATATTCCATAGTTTATTGTTTCAAACTATGAATTATTGCCTGATATAAAGTGTGGACTTAAGTTACTTGATCTGCAAATTGATATCTAACTCTCCCACCGAAGTTTGTTAAATAGGGATTTTTCTCTGTTACAATCAGATAGTGACTGGGGCTAGAGTCATCTGAAGGCTTTACTGGACTGGATGCCCAAAATGGCATTACAAGCCTTCTCCACGTAAACTCTTTCTTCAGCAGTATAGCCTAGGCTATTAAACAGCTCCTGAAGACTCCTCCATGTGGCTTGCCTCTCCAGCAATATAGCTTAGGTGGTGGCAGCTTCACCTCCTTCTCCCTCCATGCTTTCTTCCTCCTCTTTCTTCTTCACTATGTAGTTACCCTTACCAGTGTTCTCTATTTTTTTCATACTGTTTCAATTTATTGTCTTGTGTCTTTTCATTTTAGTCTGAACAACTCCCTTTAGCATTTCTTGTAGGTCAAGTCTAATGGTAATGAAATCCCTTAGCTTCTTTTATCTGGAAGTGTCTTTATTTCTCCTTCATTCCTTTTCTTTTTTAATTTTTAAAATTTATTTATTTTTGGCTGCATTGGGTCTTCGTTGCTGCACATGGGCTTTCTCTAGTTGCAGCAAGAGGGGGCTATTCTTCGTTGCGGTGTGCAGGCTTCTCATTGCGGTGGCTTCTCTTGTGGCGGAGCATGGGCTCTAGGCACATGGGCTTCAGTAGTTGTGGCATGTGGGCTCAGTAGTTGCAGTGAGTGGGCCCAGTAGTTGTGGCGTGCAGTTTCTAGAGTGTAGCCTCAGTAGTTGTGGTGCACCAGCTTAGCTGCTCTGCAGCATGGGGGATCGTCCCAGACCAGGGATCAAACCCATGTCCTGTGCATTGGCAGAAGGATTCTTAACTACTGCACAACCAGGGAAGTCCCTCTCCTTCATTCTTGATGGATAGTTTTGCCAGATGTAGAATTCTTGGTTGACAGAATGTTTTTTTCTTTCAGCATTTAAAATATGTCATCTCACTGCCTTCTGGTCTCTATGGTTTCTGATGAGAAGTTGACTGTTATTCTTATTAAGAGCCTTTGTATATGATGAGTCACTTCTCTTTCAGTGCTTTCAAGGTTCTCTCTTTGTCTCTGAATCTTGACTATATGATTATTATCTATCTCTTTGAGTTTATCCTGCTTGAAGTTCACCAACCTTCTTGGATGTGTAGATCCTTGTGTTCCATCAGATCTGGGAAGTTTTTGGTCACTATTTCTGTAAATATTCTTTCTATCCCTTTCTCTCTTTCTTTTCTCCTTCTGGGACTTGCATTATGAGAATATTACTTTATCTGATAGTATCCAATAGGTCCCTTAGGCTCTGTGCTTTTTTCTTAATTTTTTTTTTCCTACTCCTCAGACTCCGTAATTTCAATTGCCCTATGTTCAGATGTGTTGATTCTTTCTTCTGCTGGCTCAAAACTGCTAGTAAATCCCTCTAGTGAATTTTCTGTTTCAGTTTCTTACTTTTCAGCTCCAGAATTTATATTTGTCTCCTTTTTGTAATTTCTATCTCTTTATTGATAGTCTCATTTTACTTTTCAGCTCCAGAATTTATATTTGTCTCCTTTTTGTAATTTCTATCTCTTTATTGATAGTCTCATTTTCTTCACACATCATTTCTCCCAGTCTCCTTTTATTCTTTGTGCATGGTTTCCTTTAGCTCTTTGAGCATATTTAAGATGGTTGATTTAACATCTTTGTCTAGTAAGTCCAGTGAATATCTGGGTTTCCTCAGGAATGGTTTACTGTCAGTTTATTCTTTCTTTTTGAAGGGACTGTATTTTCCCATTTCTTTGTATGCTTTATGATTTGCTTATTGTTGAAAACTAGACATTCTGAATATTATAGCATAAGGACTCCAGAAATCTAATTCTCCCACTCCTCAGGAATTGTTGATTTTGCTTGTTGATGGCTAGAACCATCTGTTTGTTACCTTCCGAATATTTTTGCAGAGTGGGTATTCCTTGTTATGTGTGGTCACTGAAATTTCTTTCATTATCTCGTAGTCAGCCAGTGACCTGACATATCTCTATAAATATAGGTCAAGAGAAGTAGAGTGACACACAAAGCCTGCTCATGCATGTTAAGGTAAATTTTATTCAAAATAAATTTCAGGAAGTTATCTTTGAGACCTGAATCAAAGTTGAATTCCAGATATTACTTTTGGATTTCTTTTCTCAGAATAAGGTTAGATTTCATCGTTTGCAATATATACTTAATTTATACTGGAAATAAGTAAATATTTGTTCATTTCTTTTACATGTCAGTGCCCACAACCTAATAACTATCCCCTTCTGATCCCTCCAGTTGTTGGTACCTGAAGTCAGAATCTAAATGGTGTAATTTTGAAAATATTCTTGGTTTACACCTTGCAGAGTCAAGAGGATCTGCAGGTCTTGAAATAGAGGAAATAGCAGATGCAACAGAAGTTAGCTTTTGGGAAATAAGAGCCCCTTTTATATTGCACTATAGTGCCACAAAAATCAAACTTGATTTTAAAATAAAACATATATACTTCCCTTGAAACAAAAAATGCCTATTATGTTCATAGCAAGCAAATGTTAACATATAGCATTTATACTAAGGCTTACTCTGAAAACTTTTTTATTCTGTCTTCTGAGAATTCCTATCAGCTAAGAGGATTGTATAAAGTTTATTTTTTTGTAGTTTTTATTACAAAAATAATAATTGTTACTGTTTGGTTTTCAAATTCTGAAGTTGGGGGCTTCCCTGGTGGCTCAGTGGTTAAGAATCCACCTGCCAATGCAGGGGACATGGGTTCAAGCCCTGATCTGGGAAGATCTCACATGCCGCGGAGCAACAAAGCCTGTGCGCCACAACTACTGAGCCTGTGCTCTAGAGCCCATGAGCCACAACTACTGAAGCTCGTGTGCAACAACTAATGAAGCCTGCACGCCTAGAGCCCATGCTCTGCAACAAGAGAAGCCACACCGCTATGAGAAGCCCATGCACCACAATGAAGAGTAGCCGCCTCTCACCGCAACTAGAGAAAGCCTGCGCACAGCAATGAAGACCCAACGTGGCCAAAAATCAATAAATAAAATAAATGAATTTTTTAAAATTACAGAGTTGGATATTTCAAACTATATTTGCTGCTCACTGCAAGATTCAAATGTACTTCTCGGTCTTCCCTGGTGGCGCAGTGGTTGAGAGTCCGCCTGCTGTTGCAGGGAACACGGGTTTGTGCTTCGGTCCGGGAGGATCCCACATGCCGCGGAGCGGCTAGGCCCGTGAGCTACGGCTGCTGAGCCTGCACGTCCGGAGCCTGTGCTCCGCAACAGGAGAGGCCACAACAGTGAGAGGCCCGCGTACCCCCCCGCACCCCCCCCCCCACAATCAAATGTACTTCTTCTGGTAGGAATGATGGTAGTGCTCCCAGTTGAAAATTGTGCTCTAACATTTCAACTCATGTTATAGTGTCTGCCATTGTGAATATATTCTATCTTACTTTTCTTCTTCGGTATTTGTGGCATTTGTTAGTTCGGCTTGGTGGTTACTCGTGTAATTTGTGAAAATTCATTTGTTACTTTATGAATTTTTATTTTGAGTGATTAGCTAGATGTATACATCATGTTATTACTTATACTTCTGTTTTCCCCAAAATGTAATTCCAATTTAATTGGGTTTTGTTTTTATGTTCCAAAACACATATGAGATACTTCAGTATCTAATGATCTGTGACTTGGGATTTTAATGTTACTAGTATTTTCAATCTCAATCCATTCTTTCCCTCCAATCTAAATAATTGTTTTACTTAGTCCCAGAGGTATGTTGAGCTATTTACAGAGGTCTTTGTGTGTATATGGATTTTGTCTTGTCTACAGTGCTAATTCTGTGATTCTTGCTTCCTGGCCAAGGTGAACTTCTACATGCTCTCCAATAACAATTTCACTTATAGTTCAATTACTTTAGAAGACAACTACTTCAAAATCTGTTTTCTTCGTCACATCTTCCCTGAACACACTACAGTCCTAGGTCATCTCTCCTTTTCCTGAGTAACTCTTACACTTATTTTAGATTTTATAATGTTGACTCTTTTATCCTACTTCTGTTAGTATTCCTTCTGAGTAATGATGAGCATCAATAAGGATGAGACAACGTGGATCCACATGCATTTCACTTATTTATAGTGACTAGTCATTAGGAGATATAATTGCTCTGCAAGACCTAAATTCATTAGCATATATACTTAATAAAATTTCTTATGACTATAATCAAATTTTAAAAAATGAATTGTTAAAGTAATTAAACAAGGAGGCCATTAGATTGAGATGGCTCTAATGTCTTGGTAGCCTACACAAGCAAACCAAAACCACAGTCAATGCACTTGAATCTGAGAAAATGAAACTTAAGGACAACTGATCACAATCAACCAGCTAGGCTTTTCCAAGTAAGACAATTGTTTAAGTTATAGCCAATCAAATAATTTCCTTGCTTTGTTTCTGCATCTTCTCTATAAAAATCTTTCCCCTAGCTCCTGTCAATGGAGTGTTTCTAACCACCTTTGGTTTGGCACTGTCTGATTTGAATTAATGTTTGCTCAAGTAAACTTTTGAAAAATATCAATGTGTGTGTCTCAGTTTACCTTTTAACAGGACTATCCTTGTTCATTGTACAGAAGCTTCTCAAATGCCTCCCAAGTACCACTATTAAGGTGGAGCTAGCTACACCATACATTGTTCTGCCTCTGCTTATGTGGGCTTTTCATTACTATGTGGGCTTTTCGTAATAAAACACCATTAATAAGATGAAAAGTCCTATTACCTACACAATTTAGAGTGGCACATTCATGATTTAGTCTTAATTTTATCCCTATTCCATTTAGTCAAAATGTGACTTTGATCTCTGTTCATCTCACATGATTGCAAGAATATAAACATTCTTTAATTTTATCTTGAAAAAAGTTAATTTGTATCTCTGTAGGGTTTTAGTGATATTTATATATTCCTTTGAATTTAATACATTGCATTTCTACTAACTATATCTAAGATGTTTATCACTTCCAACATAATAGATTTCCTTATTGATCAGCATTACTTAAAATACCAGTTATCTAAATATTAGTACTTCCTACCTTTGGTTGCTGGTAACATTTTCTTTATATATGTGCTTTGTTTCCAGTATATTATAATAATTTTAAGGTGAGATACCATGTTGTCTTTGTTTGCCTCATTGGATCTTGAAGGTAGTAGGTGCACAGTAAGTATTCACTAAGTTGAATTTGATTGAATTGAGAATACTCCAAGAATCTTTCCCTTTCATCTTGTGTAATAATTTGAAGGAGGTCTTTAATCTCTTTTTAAAAATAGTTTATTCCAGACTTAGTGAGATTCCTCTTTTTCTTTTTAATAAATTTATTTATTTATTTTTGGCTGCATTGGGTCTTTGTTGCTGCACACAGGCTTTCTCTAGTTGCAGTGAGCGGGGGTTACTCTTCGTTGTGGTGTGTGGGCTCATTGTGGTGGCTTCTCCTGTTGCACAGCATGGACTCTAGGTGCATGGGCTTCAGTAGTTGTGTCATGTGGGCTCAGTAGTTGTGGCTCGTGGGCTCTAGAGCTCAGGCTCAGTAGTTGTGGTGCACAGGCTTAGTTGCTTCACGGCTGTGGGATCTTCCCAGACCAGGGCTCGAACCTGTAGGCAGATTCTTAACCACTGTGCCACCAGGGAAGTCCCAGGCCTTTAATTTCTAACAACAGAGCAAGTTTGTGCCCTCAGTGATTCCAGAAGTAAAAAAAGAAAAAAAAAGGGTGGTATTATGGTTAATAAAATAGTTCAGATAGTCTTGAAATTCTAGGAATACCTTGGAAATAATGATTACTAATATCTCCTTTAGGGCCCAGCTCTTGAAGTCAGCTCAGGTTTCTTAAATAAATCCCCAAGCTAGCCTAAGATTTCCAGTGTCATTTGCATGTAAGTTTACCCAGACAAGACGTGCGTATATTGATGTCCCTATGGCCTGAAGTGAATGCTCTGCAAACTGATATGGTCTGTTCAAGGTCTGTGATGAATTAGGACAGACTCATGGTTTTTAGCCATTTGGAGGTTACAGAGCTGTATGAGAATCTGGTAAAGGCTACGGATATGTGCACATCTGTACAATTTGCTTATACTTTTAGGGAATTGTTGAGCCCTGAAAATCACACAGACCAAGGTAGAAGTGTTCTGTTCTGGGAATGATGGCACTGCAAAGACTCTTTAACTCTCCTTTAGGTCAGATTGATGTTAAACTTTTTTCAGTTTCTTCTTCTTTTTTTCTCCTCTTTTCCCATTCTGAAGTTAACTGAGGGAATTCCTCTCTTGCATCTGAGCCTAGGAAATGAGATGGCCATGTTATTCTGGCTCCAGTTAGATTTGAGTGTCCTGGGAAAATGTTGCATAATATGTAAACAACATGCTTGTCTGTATCACAAGGAAAATAAGACAAGTTATTTTTTATTTTGAAAGAAGTATCTCTCAGAATGAAACCCTGAGGGGCATGGATTTCCCCTCCTTTTAATAGCTATTGCTGCTATTAAAGCATTAGACTTAGTTTTAAAGCACTTTTATTTTTGAAAGTTATATAAACTCCTGCTTAAAACCTTAATTCCATCCCCAATAGGGACCTCTCGTCATCTAGTAAACATCCAGTTTACTAGATACACATATACACATATTGTATATTTTAATGGGAGAAGGTCATCATTCCTTCTGTGCCTATCTGATGATTCAACAAAACTAGTAAGCTTCTCTTTATTTCTAAGTTTACTTTCTCCTGAGGTTTAAGAACTATCTGATGTCTTTGGAAGGTTGTCCTGTCCTTGGAGGGAACACTGATTTCCAAAGGATTCTAGCTATGGCAAATGTCAGTAACTCATTTATTCATTTGGTTAACAAGTATTTATTGAGCATGACTGTGTGTCTAGTACTCTTGTAGATACCAAGGATACAGTGGTAAGTTAGACAGGTATAGTCCCTGCTCTTATACAACTTTGTGGGGATAGAGAATAAACAGATAATTAAATATATACAGTTGACCCTTGAACAACCTAGGTTTGAACTGCATGAGCCCACTTATAAGCAGATTTTTTTTTTTCAGTAAATACTACAGTACTACACTGATCCGTGGTTGGTTGAAACCAGAGATGTGGAACAGCGGGTACAGAGGAACCTCGGAACTGGAGGGCCAACTAGAAAATTATACTCGGATTTTTGTCTGCCTGGGGGGAGGTTGGCATGCCTAACTCCTGCAGTGTTCAACGGTCAGCTGTATTTACATGTAGTGATAAAGGCTATAAAGGAGGGTAACGAGATAGAGAGTGATAGAAATGGTGCTATTTTCAATAGATTAGTGAGGAAACCCTCTGAGAAGGTGATATTTGAGCAGAGATAAGGAATAAAGAAACGAGCTTTGGAAGTGATGGGAATATGTTTGCTGTACTTGAGAAGCAGTAGGAGGCCAGTATGGAGGGAGTAGAAAGGCGGGGGTGGAGAGTGGTAGGAATGAGGTGGGAGATTTATGCAGAGCCTTACAGACTGTGATGGATTCTGGATTTCATGTGAAGTGTGGTGGAATTCTATTGGAAGGATAAAACCAGGGGAGAAACATAATCTTATTTATGTTTTATAAATATCGCAGTTACTGTTGTGTAGTGAATAAACTGTAGCAGGCAAGAGGGTAAGCAGGGAGACTGATGACAAACACATTATTATCTGGTGACCTGAAATACATTCACTAATAGTTCATTGATTTTCAACACAAGGTATTAAGTTTTAGCCTAGCATGGAGAAGTTCTGGTATCTATATGACTGTTTTCAATTCAGGTCTTTTTTCAGAGATGATTAGTTTTATGAAGGTCACTGAGAACATAAATCCTAGCCCTTTAAGATTGACACTTAAAATTCAGTGTCTTTGAAAATTGCTTAAATTTTTTTCTTCTAATTAAAAACAGTAAAAGTATTCTGTATAGAAAACTTAGAAAATTGAATCAAAAAGAAGTAAAATCATATATAATCCTATCACATAGAAATAGTATTTAAATTAACTCTTGACAGTTATTTCTCTTAGCAACATTTCTGGAAGATTTCTATTTCTACTTTTATTTGAGAACACAGAGGCCCACACAAGCCTTAATGACTTATTAAGTATTGTATTCTTACTGCTCTATTGAAGTTCTCACCCAGTCTCTGAATGGAGGAAGAACAGTGTTAGTTAGTTATCAACGTCTAGATATGGGACAGCAAATTAACTATGTATGGTCTGACAGGAAATTGAGAGATAAAATTACAATCGTTTTTCTTTCCTATTTCCCCTTCTTTGTAAGAGGATGATGTTCCTAAATCACGTTGCAACATATTGATCACCGTGGGCCATTTCTTTCCCCAGAAAAAGAGGTTCTCCCCCTGAGATTTACAACATGACCATAATACAGTAGATATGTCCATTTTGTTCACTGTTACATCAAATTTTATTTGTGTACATCAAACATAGAGAGCTTTTTGCTCAGAAAAGACATTCTTCTTCACCTCTTATCTAACTTCCTTAGGAATAGAGACTTTTATTTTTTAAAATATCTGCCTAGACTTCTCTTTCTGAACTATATTTCTGTATGAGCCTTGTTTTCCGGCTTATATTATAATTTTTAAAAATCTCATTAAATTTTTTTTTTCTATTTGTGGAAGAGACAAGTACACTTTCCCTTCCAAGTTTATATCCCTCATGGCAATTAAGTAAGGCGGTACCTTGTTCTGGACAAGGCAGTGTAGACTATAGTATTTAAGAGCCAGTATGCCACTTCCATCCTTCTCTTCCTGACATGGCAACCCTTGATTGAGATAGAGGGAGACTATATTCCTGAGTTAGCATAGAGGCCTTGCCAACCTGCATGGAATTTGAGTGACCAAGAAATAAACTTTCATTGTGTTAGGTCTTTAATATTTTGAGAACTTTGTTACTACAGCATAGACTAGCAATACTGTACATTTTGGGGGTATGTTTTATAATATGTGTATAGCTTATAAATAGTAATGATGGTGATGGCATACTAAGACTAGAAAGGCTTTCATGATCTAATTCCTGTCTGTCTCTCCAACGTCATTTCCCACAATATCCATACCTCTAACTTTAAGCTTACATTCCTCCAGATTGAATATGCTGTTTCACACTTGTGTCTTTGTACATGCTCTTTCCTCTACTAGAATTCACTTTTATCCTTCTACCTATCAAATATATATGCGTCTTTCAAATTCCAGATTGCCATCGCTTTCCCAGGAAAGGCTTCCCTGATGTTCTCTGCTTTCTTTGTACATTTGGAAGTTTTTCAGTCCATGGAGTTTTTTCAGTTCAAATTTATTTACCTTTGTCTTTGTCATTAATAGTAAATTATAGATTCAATGCAATTCCTATCAAATTACCACTGGCATTTTTTACAGAATTAGAACAAAAAATTTCACAATTTGTATGGAAACACAGAAGACCCCGAATAGCCAAAGCAATCTTGAGAATGAAAAATGGAGCAGGAGGAATCAGGCTCCCTGACTTCAGACTATACTACAAGGCTACAGCAATCAAGACAGTATGATACTGGCACAAAAACAGAAATATAGATCAGTGGAACAGGATAGAAAGCCCAGAGATAAACCCACACACATATGGTCACCTTATCTTTGATAAAGGAGGGAAGGATATACAGTGGAGAAAAGACAGCCTCTTCAATAAGAGATGCTGGGAAAACTGGACAGGTACCTGTAAAAGTATGAAAATAGAACACTCCCTAACACCACACACAAAAATAAACTCAAAATGGATTAGAGACCTAAATGTAAGATGAGACACTATAAAACTCTTAGAGGAAAACATAGGGAGAACACTCCTTGACATAAATCACAGGAAGATCTTTTATGATCCACCTCCTAGAATATTGGAAATAAAAACAAAAATAAACAAATGGGACCTAATGGAACTTCAAAGCTTTTTCACAACAAAGGAAACCATAAACAAGACCAAAAGACAACCCTCAGAATGGGAGACAATATTTGCAAACAAAGCAATGGACAAAGGATTAATCTCCAATATATTTAAACAGCTCATGCAGCTCAATATTAAAAAAACAAACAACCCAATCAAAAAATGAGCAGAAGACCTAAATAGACATTTCTCCAAACCAGACATACAGGAGGCCAAGAAGCACATGAAAACTGCTCAACATCACTAATTATTAGAGAAATGCAAATCAAAACTACAATGAGGTATCACCTCACACCAGTTAGAATGGGCATCATCAGAAAATCTACAAACAACAAATGCTGCAGAGGGTGTGGAGAAAAGGGAACCCTCTTGCACTGCTGGTGGGAATGTAAATTGATACAGCCACTATGGAGAACAGTATGGAGTTTCCTTAAAAAACTAAAAATAGAATTACCATATGATCCGGCATTCCCACTACTGGCCATATACCCAGAGAAAACCGTAATGCAAAAAGACTCATGCACCCCAATGTTCATTGCAGCACTATTTACAATAGCCAGGTCATGGAAGCAACCTAAATGTCCATCGAGAGATGAATGGATAAAGAAGATGTGGTACATCTATACAATGGAATATTACTCAGCCATAAAAAGGAACGAAATTGGGTCATTTATAGAGATGTGGATGCATCTAGAGGCTGTCATACAGAGTGAAGTAAGTCAGAAGGAGAAGAACAAATATCGTATATTAACAGATATATGTGGAACCGAGAAAAATGGTACAGATGAACCTGTTTGCAGAGCAGAAATTGAGACACAGATGTAGAGAACAAACCTATGGACACCAAAGGGGGAAAGCGGCGGGTGGTTAGGTGTGGTGGTCTGATGAATTGGATGATTGGGATTGACATGTATACACTGATGTGTATAAAATTGATGACTAATAAGGACCTTCTGTTTAAAAAAAATAATAAAATTCAAAAAAAAAATTGGATAGTCAATTTCAAGATAAATTCAACACCTATGTTAAGTCCACAAAATCAAGAAGAGAAAAAAAAAACAAAAAAGAAACAAACAAAACAAAATACTGAGTATAGTTCCCTATGCTATGCAGTAGGTCTTTGTTGGGTATCTTTTTTTTTTTTTTTTTTTTTCGGTACACGGGCTTCTCACTGTTGTGGTCTCTCCCATTGTGGAGCACAGGCTCCGGATGCGCAGGCCCAGTGACCATGGCTCATGGGCATGTGGGATCCTCCCAGACCGGGGCATGAACCTGCGTCCCCTGCATCGGCAGGCTGACTCTCAACCACTGCGCCACCAGGGAAGTTCGGGTATCTATTTTATATATAGCATTGTTGAACTAGATAATATGGTCTCTATTCTTAATGGAACATGTGGTGAATTTACACAAAAGAAACATTTAAATTAATGCAATTAATACCACAGCTTATGACAAAAAATGCATATTTCTGTGTCTGTCATTTAGTTCATGTGTAGCCATTTTTAGGTTCCATCTATAAGTTATATCTTATGCTAAGTCTCTTTTTCTGTCTGACATATGTTACTTAGAATGATTGTACTTAACTCCATCTGAGTTGCTGCAACTGACCTTATTTCATTGATTTCATGGCTGACTAATATTTCATTGTACGTAAGTATCACATCTTCTTCATCCATGTTTTCCTTGCAAGGAAATTTCGGTTGTATCTGAGTCGAGGCTCTTGTAAACAGAGCAGCAGTAAAAGTTGGGTTGCATGTGTCCTGTGGAGTTTTGGTTTTCCGAAGATATACGCGCATGAGTGGAAGTGCCGTATGCTCTGTAGCTTTGTTTCTTAGATTTTGGGGGGAAACACAATACACTTCTCCAGAGTGCCATTCGCAGTTTACCTTCCCACAATCAGCATAAAGGGGCTCCCTCTTCTCAACACCCCATCCTGTATTTCTGGTTTTTATGCTTTGTGAGGATAGCCCTTCGGACTGATGCGAGGTGATACCTCTTTGTAGTGTTGATTTGCACTGTGTGCCGTTTTGGTTGGCCAAAAAGGGGGTATACGTTTTTCCTAAATATATTCAGGAGGAACGCGTATGCCCTTTTTGGTCAGTGGCATTGTAGAAGAAGTTCTGCTGCTCTCCATGTGGTTTCATGGTGAGTCCAATCTACCTCTTGAAATCCCGTTCCTGCAATTCTGCCTTGCTTTCAAGTCGTTTTTCGTGACTTACCTCAAGGCATTTTTCCACGTTAGGTATCTTTTACAGTCCTGCAAGACTGTGAATTGCAGCTTCCCTGAGCTCCACTTTTCAACTTGTTTCTTTGGGAAATGGCCACAAAACAGCAGGATTTCTTCAAGCCCTATTCTGGTTCTGAGGGCAAGCTGAGCCTTTGGTCAGTTCCTCTTCCTAACTGGAAATTAGAGTGGCATGTGCCTGTTCAACCACCTAGGCCTTGTCTCTCATTGTTCCCCCCGTTCCATTTCAGCCACCAGACAAATTCCAAACTGTGAGAAACAGGGTGTTAAAGGTGCTGACTTCCCCAAATGGGGAGATTGTTAGGAAAGAGGCTGGAGGGGGGAACCCGAGCACCAGCAGATGAGATGAGGTGCCTTTTCCAAACTCCTCCTGATCCAATGGTGTACCATCCTCTGGGTGTCCCATGCATGTTATAGCTGTACGAAGGGTCGCTGGCATCTGGAGATTTGGGACCCATGGAATCAGGACCAGGAAATATTACTCTAAAGGGGCTGCATTTTCTGACTCATCCTCACCAGGCCTTCTAGCCCCACAACTGTCCAGCCTTAGATCCCATTCAGCTGTGGGTCTAGATGTGGTCAAACCAGGTGGCATCACAGCCCCTGAACCAATTCTGTAAGAATTTATCTCTCACTCACTGTCTTTGTTTTTTTGTTTGTTTTTTGTTTTGTAATTAATGGCTTGTAGCTGATTTCCAGTGCTATGATTTTTGCTGCTGTACATCCACTTGATTCACTTATGGAGAGACAACAATAAATTCTTTTTCAGATTTTTTTTTTAAAAAAGAAACATCTCAAATAAACAACCTAACTTTACACCTAAAGCAATTAGAGAAAGGAGAACAAAAAACCCCCAAAGTTAGCAGAAGGAAAGAAATCATAAAGATCACATCAGAAATAAATGAAAAAGTTGAACTTGAGGATATGGGGAGGGGGAAGGGTAAGCTGTTATGAAGTGAGAGAGTGGCATGGACATATATACACTACCAAACGTAGGGTGGATAGCTAGTGGGAAGCAGCCGCGTGGCACAGGGAGATCAGCTAGGTGGTTTGTGACCACCTAGGGGATGGAATAGGGAGGGTAGGAGGGAGGGAGATGCAAGAGGGAAGAGATATGGGAACATATGTATATGTATAACTGATTCACTCTGTTGTAAAGCAGAAACTAACACACCATTGTAAAGCAGTTATTCTCCAATAAAGATGTTAAAAAAAGAGAAAGAAATAAATGAAAAAGAAATGAAGGAAATGATAGCAAACATCAATAAAACTAAAAGCTGGTTCTTTGAGAAGATAAAAAAATTGATAAACCATTAGCCAGACTCATCAAGAAAAAAAGGGAGAAGGCTCAAATCAATAGAATTAGAAATGAGAAAGGGAAAGTAACGACTGACACTGCAGAAATACAAAGATTAAGCAATTATATGCCAGTAAAATGGACAACCTGGAAGAAATGGACGAATTCTTAGAAAAGCACAACATTCCAAGACTGAACCAGGAACAAATAGAAAATATGAACAGACCAATCACAAGCACTGAAATTGAAATTGTGATTAAAAATCTTAAACAAAAGCCTAGGACCAGATGGCTTCATAGTTGAATTCTATCAAACATGTAGAGAAGAGCTAACACCTATCCTTCTCAAACTCTTCCAAAAGATAGCAGAAGGAAGAACACTCCCAGACTCATTCTACGAGGCCCCCATCACGCTGATACCAAAACCAGACAAAGATGTCACAAAAAAAGAAAACTACAGATCAATATCACTGATGAACATAGATGCAAAAATTCTCAACAGAATACTAGCAAACAGAATCCAACAGCACATTAAAGGGATCATACACCATGATCAAGTGGGGTTTATCCCAGGAATGCAAGGATTCTTCAATATATGCAAATCAATCAATGTGATACACCATATTAACAAATTGAAGGAGAAAAACCATATGATCATCTTAATAGACACAGAGAAAGCTTTTGACAAAATTCAACACCCATTTATGATAAAAACCCTGGAGAAAGTAGGCATAGAGGGAACTTTCCTCAACATAATAAAGGCCATATATGACAAACCCACAGCCAACATCATCCTCAATGGTGAAAAACTGAAATCATTTCCACTAAGATCAGGAACAGGACAAGGTTGCCCACTCTCACCACTGTTATTCAACATAGTTTTGGAAGTTTTAGCCACAGCAATCAGAGAAGAAAAAGAAAAGGAATCCAAATCGGAATTTATACTCCAATAAAAATGTTAAAAAAAAAAAAGAAAGTACGTGTCCCTGATTACTAATGAAATTGAGCATCTCTTCATATGTTAAGGGCTTGTGTTTTCTTATTTTGTGAAATTCCTATTCATTTGTTTCCTGTTTTTCAGCTAGCTATCTTTTCCTTTTTTATTCATAGGAGTTCTCTATATGTTTTATTTTTTAAAAAATATTTTATTTATTTATTTTGGCTGTGCTGGGTCTTAGTTGCCTCGTGTGGGATCTTTTAGTTGTGGTGTGTTGGATCTACCTCCCTGACCAGGGATTGAACTTGGGCCCCCTGCATTGGAAGTGTGGCATCTTAACCGCTGGACCACCAGGGACGTCCCCTCTATATGTTTTAGATACTAATAATTTGCCAACTAAATGCATTGCAAATACCTTCTTGATGACAAATTGGATATGGGAGGCAAGGGAGAAGAAGGAGTGTAGAATTACTCCCAGAATTCTCATTTGGGGAACTGCATGGATGATGGTGCTATTAAACTAGTATATAGAATAGAGGAGGAGAAATAGATCTGGGGGAGGGAGGAATTAATTTAAGACATTTTGGAGTTTGATGTTTCCATGGGATGTTGAGTTGCAGATGTCTTATAGAAAGTTGGCTCTAAGGATCTGAAGCTCAGGCCAAGCTCTGTTATGCCAGATAAGTTCTGGAGGACTCCTGTATGATGGGCCTTCCAGGAGTCTATAGTTGGAAGGAATATGGTAATTCTCAAACTCATTTGTCCTCTACCCATCCTTACTTCTTCTCTAGGCTATGGATTCTCCAATCTAAGCTTTTTATGAAATAAATGTCTCAAATGACCCACCAGACACTTCATCTTAGTTATAATTACTTTATTATGTTTTGGTCTCTAAACAGTTAAATAATCTTTCTTAATATTTCTAGGAGAGAACATTGCTTTTATTTTGAAAAGCATTCAGCATATTTGTCTTACATAACATGCAGAACATGTATCTAAATTTTAAAATTTCTCCCATTGCAGTACTTAATTACACAAGTTATTCCATAAACACTGAAAACAATATAAGAAACATATGCATCTAAGAATTCTACTTTGTGTAGTCTTTGACTACTTTGTGTAGAAAAAATTCACATACATTTCCAGATATTTCTAGCTGCTTCTGTGTATTTGGAATTATTTATATAACACCCGGAAGAATATGGGACCCTTGGAGGGATGGCAGTAGAAGCCCATGGAGTAAAGATCTTTCTTTAAAAGGCAGATTGTATTATTGCTTTGAATACCTTTTAGTTATTTGAGATTCTAAGATCCCTGGTAAGCCCAGAGGGGGACGACCCTTTCATAACCCCCTTTAGAAGATAGAAGAAGTGAGGAAGCTGTCAGTAGCAGGGCTAGGGCTTGGCACACACATTAAGAATGTAGTGCCTCGGGCTTCCCTGGTGGCGCAGTGGTTGAGAGTCCGCCTGCCGATGCAGGGGACACGGATTTGTGCCCCGGTCCGGGAAGATCCCACATGCCGCAGAGCGGCTGGGCCCGTGAGCCATGGCCGCTGAGCCATGCGCGTCCGGAGCCTGTGCTCTGCAACGGGAGAGGCCACAGCGGTGAGAGGCCCGCGTACCGCAAAAAAAAAAAAAAAAAAGAATGTAGCGCTTCAGCGTAGATTATAGTAGGTGCCAGGGCAGAGTTACTACCAAACAGCTCAGGATGATGAGCTATCCACCACCCTGCAGGAGAAGTAGCAGCTAATTTGGTGACTGTGGTTGGTCACCTTTTAGGAGAACTGCAATCCACGGACAATTAGGGCTTGACATATACTGTGTGTAGGAAAATGACGGCAGAGGTAGCTTCTGTGTGGTCCATCCCTATCGGTAGTGCAGGATTATGCCTCTTTCTGTGTTTGAGATCTTTTAGACCTGTAAGAAGAGAAGGAGAGTGTAAATGACTGACTTCAGTCTGAATTCTGCTTGGAACATGCTGAATTCATAGATAATCCTAAGTCTTAAGGTGAAGTGTGTGGTGAGCTTTCCTGCTGCTACGCAATGATTGTGGATTACACGGGATGCTTTTTTAAGGCCAGGAAAAGCGTGGGGGAAATTTGACATCTTTGCTTGGATAGTTATAGCTCTGCTTTAAGGTTAAAGTGACCTATTGACACTTCTAGACAGTAATCAGGGTAACTTTTGATACCACACAAGATGACACCTCAGTATATAGATAGATGGAGGTAGTGGAATCATGGTGGTAACACCGTTTTAAGCCAAGAATTCCATAGGAAAGCCCTATGCAGATATTTCTAACTTCACAAGATCAACATTTCTTAAAGAGCAGTTCTTCTGCAAGCAATAGCAAACCTACCTTTTCTTGCTAATTGCTTTCAGTAAATTCTTGATGGTCTTAGACTCTGGATTAAGACATCTTTTCTCCCCCTTCTTTTTCATTGTGGCACTATAGAAATAAACAGGAGTGAAAATATTTAAAACAATATTGGGCCAATAAAATGTGGAATATACAGTTTTAAAGTCAGACATTTAGGTTTCACTTTAGATGTTTCCCTTTGCTGTACAGAAGTCTTAGAATCATCACAAACCCTTTACTGATTTTTGTAATCATCATCATGTATTTAATTGTGTGATTACAACCAGGGAGGTGATCATTAGGTGGGATTTTACTCACATGATCTCAACACGTGGGCAAGATTGACTTGCAGGAATCACTTCAAGTTTTTCTAAGGACCTTGGATTAACAGGTTGATCACTGATCTTGATGCACGCACAGCGTGTAGTCCTAGAGAGAGGTATTTCTGCAGGAAAAGAGACAGGTACAGCAGACGACGTTAGCGCAGTTTTCATTTTAGGCATTTAATGTGGTTTGGGTAGTACTTAGCTGAACCTGTACCTCTGTGTAATCACATAGTCAATCTGTGATCATACAGCTCTGTATAATTAATTAGTCATTTCTCTGAAGGAATGGAATTGTAACTTGTTGATTGTGAGATCATACCCTTGAGCCCAGGTAATATAGTTACTTAAGTTAACTAAAGAGATACCTGTCTCATCCTCTTTCTCCTCCTTCCCTCACATTTTCTCTGTCTGTCCCTCTTCCACTCCCACCTTCCTCCACCTCTCTTTCTTTTATTCCACTTGCTTCTCTGACTATAAACTCTGACCAGAAGGAATCTCTGCTCATTTACCCGTCATTTAAAAGGCAGGCTGTAAAACTTTTGCAAGTACATTATTTCTGCACTTAAAGAGTTTATACCCAGTCCTATTCCTGATCTTACAAATTAAATATCCCTTGATGTTCCTCACCTTGACTTCCTCTCAGAGTCAGAAGGATAAGGCAGAAAATAAGAACAGCACGTTGGTTCATGGTGCTGCAACTGAAGGTTCTTCTGTAGTAGGCTCAGACTGCCTGAACACTTGAGGAGTGTCTCTGAAAACGTCGGGCTAGGTTGCAGTATTTATTTGTAAAGGCACTTTCCCTCTCTAACTCTGATTGGATAACATTACAGTTGACTTGGGAAAACCTGTGTCTGTTCCTTGGGGAAGTCCCATGTTGCAGAATCAAAGATATTATTTGTATTTATTGTGGCTTCTGAGTTATGGAATTTCCCTCTACCTCCTTTGTTTCAATAAGAGAGAGCTAGGTTTCACTTCCTAAATCATGAACGATTTCTTGAAAAACATAACTTTACGGCAAATATAAATACTTTAAAAAAAAATGGAACTTGGATTCTCATCTCGCACCTCCTGAAAAATGCAAATGTCAACTTAAACTCAACTTAAAGTCTTAAACACAGTTTTAAAACAAGTAAGCCTTAATATTTGTTTTGAATCCATTTAAATTTGCAGCAGTAAGGCATGAATAGGAATATCTTACATTTGTTCACTTTTTTTGGGTTTCAGAGATGTTGTATACTTTCTCATTTTATTTCTACAGTAATCCTGTAAGAAGGTAGGAAATTATTTTATATGTGGAAGAATAATCTTCAGAGTTAGATAACTATGTTAGGTCATACAAAGGTTGCCATCCATTTATTCTAACTATGATGCTTTTCTTCCAACATTTATTTTAAATTTTAGTAATACTTTCAGAGGCTAGATAATTTTTAAAAATTCCACAGTAGTAGCAATTTTTCAACCTTTGGAGGTAAATCTAATTTTTGGAAACAGTAATTTAGCCAAGCACTGCAGTGTTTGATCAGTATTACAGAGTAATAGGTTTGGTCTTTTTGGACAAGGTCAAAGATATAGAACTTGTAAGGTTCAAGGAATTCCAGAAGTGCTCTGATTATTCATAACATCATTAGAATAAGTGAATAGCTTCCAACATAATTATTTCTAGGGAAAACACTACTCATTTGGATATCTGATTTCTGGTATGTTATTAAACAAGTTTCATGTATTATAGTCAGTCCCTGAATGAAAACATTGTAAGACAATATCCAGAATGGAGTAAGGAAAGGATTTGTAGCTATAGTAGGGTTATTGCAAAAAACAAAAGATGCTTTTTGAGGAAATAAACTTAAAAGAAGGGCATAAATAGAGACAGGAGAACAGAATGGAAATAGAGGTTGACTTAAGATGGGTACAGCTCTAAGAGAATGTCACATGCAAAGCAAAGGCGAAAAAGTGTTAGCCTTTGAGCTGGTAACATTGATAACTGAAATAAGCAGTTTCAACTGGGCAAATAGGGCCAAATAGGGTCAAAACTTGGCCTCTTATCTTAGCATTCAGTAGTACTTGGCTGACACCATCAGTAGGAAGTAGGTGATACTCATGTAGTATAACATGTATTGGAAGTTCACCAATATCCAAGGGTTATATAGTCTGGTTGTGTTCTTTGCAAGTGATTGGCAACAGGGGATACAAAATGAAATACTATTCTAAATGCAGGCATCAGATGCAGGTGATACTTGGAACCTAGGAAAGTACTTGGGAGGTCTTTTCATAGTCAGCTAGGCTGCAGCAATGTAGGGAATAGTCCAGGGAAAGGTAGGTCTGCCATCCTAGGGTTAGACTAGTGTACCTGGCAGATACTGGCCTATAGCTTGGCATAGAGGCCAAGACAAAAGCCTGTATCTGCAAACTGGACACACATAAGACTTGGAACCTCAGGTACAGGAGATCCGTCATCAGAGCAGTGAGGTGTTGCTTGGGGAGGCGGAAATTGCTGGATCCCAGGTTGGTCTGTTCCAGGGACTGGGTAGAGCTAAGCTTCCCAGTGGTTAAGTCAGTGAGTGGACTTAACTGTGGGGAAACTGGAAGCTCAGAAGGAGGGGAAGTGAGACAGAGACTGATAGAGCCGAGAAGACTTTCACTCAGTAAAAAGGCCTTCTTCTGATGAGGGAAATGTTTGTGCGAGACAGTGACATGGAGGGGCCCTCCCATGGCTGTTTGTACAGAATAAAAATTGGACTGTGAGTAAAAATGCCAGATATTTTTTCGGGAAATGTCTGACATCACGGATGGAAGAGGCACTGAACAGTTCAACATTAAACAATAAAAAGATACATGGTGATAATTTTATTTTTGTTAGTATCTCAGTTCTCAGCTAAAATGCTGTCTATATAGCAAAGTAAAAGGAGAGTTGAGGTAGATGGCTGCTAGTGGATTGTTATTAATGAGAAAATATTTCTTATTTGTTTAATTGATTTTTAATTAAGTATTACATAGCATTAACTGTATGCCAGGCGTTGTTTGAAGTGCTTTATGAATATTGACTTATTTAATCCTTAAATAACTCATCCTTAAATGACTCATGTTACCCAGTAACTAGCTCTAGAGTCCATTTTCTCAACAACTTTGTTATGCTGCCTCTCAGAGAGAACACTGTTCTTGATTTGGATTTCTGATTTCCATTCTATCTTGATTGGCTGAAGCCATCTTCGATGTTAGTTTGATGCCTCAGTAATTAAACACCTAGAAAAGGTGTAAGATGTATCTATCTTACACTGAATTCATACTGAAATGAAAAATGCTGTAGTATATGTATGTTAAACATATATACAGATATATACGTGTTAGTAAACAATCACCTAGATACACATTTATTTACTTATAGTATTTTTAAAAGGTAGTTTTCTTGCCTAAAACAGACCATGTTCAGTTGGATTCGTTTTATTAATTAATTAATTATTTTAATTAATTAATTAATTTTTGGCTGCATGGATCTGCGTTTCTGCTCACGGGCTTTCTCTAGTTGTGGTGAGCGGGGGCTACTCTTTGTTGTGGTGTGTGGGCTTCTCACTGTGGTGGCTTCTCTTGTTGCAGAGCACGGGCTCTAGGCACGTGGGCTTCAGTAGTTGTGGCGCGCGAGCTCTAGAGCGCAGGCTCAGTAGTTGTGGCGCAGGGGCTTAGTTGCTCCGTGGCATGTGGGATCTTCCCAGACCAGGGCTCAAACCTGTGTCCCCTGAATTGGCAGGCGGATTCTTAACCACTGCACCACCAGGGCAGTCCCATTTTAGATTATATTGAACATTGTGATCCTGGGATTTTTGTGACTGGGGAAAAGAGACATTTATTTCTTCCTAGTTCTGATATTTGTATTCTAATTGTGTTAAAATATGTAAATTTTGGGCTTCCCTGGTGGCACAGTGGTTGAGAGTCCGCCTGCCGATGCAGGGCACACGGGTTCGTGCCCCGGTCTGGGAAGATCCCACATGGCGTGGAGCAGCTGGGCCCGTGAGCCATGGCCGCTGGGCCTGCACGTCTAGAGCCTGTGCTTCGCAGTGGGAGAGGCCACAACAGTGAGAGGCCCGCGTACAGCAAAAAAAAAAAAAAAAAAAAAAGTAAATTTTGTTTCTTTAAGAGTTGGGTTTTATTGCAATTTTTTAAAACACTGCAAATAGATTTAATCATTCAGCACCTTGTTATTTATGCAATTAGACAATTCCTCGGTTATATTCATCAGTCTACTCAACTTTTCTTTCATCAGAAATATAAATGTCTCCCAAATTTTTTTATATTCTTATTTTAACTGCTGTGACTTGCTGAATCATTATAAATTATCTTTCTTTGTCTCTACTAACAATTTTTTGTCTGGTCTATTAAATATAGCTAATTCAGCTCTCTTCTGGTTACTGTCAGCATGATATATCTTTTTCTGCTGTTTAACTTTTAACCTGTTGATGTCAGTGAATATAAATTATGCCTCTTGTAAAAACTGTACAGTTGGATCATACTTTTTAAAAATCCATTTTGTGGAGAGCGGCCAATGTGGCAGAGTAGAAAGACCCTGAGCTCACCTCCTTTCATGAACACAGTAAAATCACAACTATCTGCAAAACAGCCATCGATGAAAAAGACTGGAACCTACCAGAAAAGATCTTATACAACAAAGATATAAAGAAGGAACCACAATGAGATGAGTAGGAGGGGTGAACTTGTGATAAAATCAAATCCCATACCCCTTGGAGTGCAACCCACAAACTGGAGAATAATTATATTGCAGAAGTTCTCCTATACAAGTGAGAGTTCTGAGCTCCACATCAGGCTCCGCAGCCTGGGGGTCTTGCACCAGGAAGATGAACTGCTGGAGCATTTGGCAATGAAGGCCAGTGGATCTTAATTTCAGGAGCCCCACAGGACTGGGGAAAATAGAGAGTTTACTCTTAAAGGGTGCACACAAAATCTCATGTGCACTGGGACCCAGGGAAAAAGCAGTAATTTGATAGGAGCCTGGGCCAGACCTACCCTCTGGTCTTAGAGAGTCCTAACCATCAGCAGGCAGGCTGCCTAAGGACTTTCTGAGTCTACAGCCACCTTTAGACATGCCTCTAGATATGGCCCTGCTCACCAGAGGGCCAAGACCCAGCTTTATCCAGCAGTGGACAGGCACTGGCCCTTCCCTCCAGTAAACCTGCACTAACTTCTAGACAAGGCTCACCAACCAAGGAACAGACACCAGACACAAGAAAACTACAATCCCACAGCCTATAGACCCAGCCTGTCCACAGCAGGCCAGATCCTACCCCTAAGCTGGGTCCTGGCTCTGTCCACTAGCAGGCCAACACAAGCTCAGGATACCCCCAACTGTGTCAGAAACTGGGCCCCCAACCAGTGATCTGAAACGAGCTCTGGGATCTCTGGGCCCTGCAGCCAGACTCCAGGAACCAGCTCTGCCTGTCAGTAGTCAGGCACTAACCCCAGGACCTGGCTTCATCTGCCAGTGGCTGGGCAACAGCCAGTCTTTGGGATCTGACTCTGCCTACCAGTGAGCCACTGTTAGAGCTGGGACCCTCTAGGGTTCTGCAGCCAGCTGCCTTGTGACCAGGCCCTGCTAAACAGCAGCCAGCAGCTTCTGCATATGACAGGACCTGGCCAGTCAGACAAGAAAAAAAAAAAAAAAAAAAAAGGAATCCAAACTGGAAAAGAAGAAGTAAAACTGTCACTGTTTGCAGATGACATGCTACTATACATAGAAAATCCTAAGGATGCTACCAGCAAATTACTAGAGCTCAGCAATGAATTTAGTAAAGTTGCAGGATACAAAATTAATGCATAGAAATCTATGGCATTTCTCTACACTAACAAGGAAAGATCAGAAAGAGAAATTAAAGAAACCATCCCATTTACCATCACATCAAAAAGAATAAGATACCTAGGAATAAACCTACCTAAGGAGATAAACGACCTATACTCTGAAAACTATAAAACGCTGATGAAGGAAATTGAAGATGACACAAACAGATGGAAAGATATTCCATGTTCTTGGATTGGAAGAATCAATATTGTCAAAATGATTATACCACCCAAGGCAATCTACAGATTCAGTGCAATCCCTATCAAATTACCAATGGCATTTTTCACAGAACTAGAGCAAAAAAATCTTAGAATTTGTATGGAGACACAAAAGATCCCGAATAGCAAAGCAAACTTCAGAAAGAAAAATGGAGCTGGAGGAATTAGGCTTCCTGACTTCAGACTATACTACAAAGCTACAGTAATCAGGACAGATGGTACTGGCACAAAAACAGACATATAGATCAATGGTATAGGATAGAAAGCACAGAGATAAACCCTTGCACCTATGGTCACTTAGTCTATGACAAAGGGGGCAAGAATATACAATGGAGAAAAGACAGTCTCTTCAATAAGTGGTGCTGGGAAAACTGGACAGCTACATCTAAAAGAATGAAATTAGAACACTCTGTAACAACGTACACAAAAATAAACTCAAAATGCATTAAAGACCTGGATATAAATCCAGACACTATAAAACTCTTAGAGGAAAAACACTCTGACATAAATCACAGCAAAATCTTTTTTGACCCACCTCCTAGAGTAATGAAAATAAAAACAAAAATAAACAAATTGGACCCATTAAACTTCAAAGGTTTTGCACAGCAAAGTAAACCATAAACAAGATGAAGAGACAACCCTCAGAATGGGAGAAAATATTTGCAAATGAAGCAAATGACAAGGGATTAATCTCCAAAATATGCAAACAGCTCATGCAGCTCAATATCAAAAAAACAAACAACCCAGTCAGAAAAATGGGCAGAAGACCTAAACAGACATTTCTCCAAAGAACACATACAGATGGCCGACAAACACATGAAAAGATGCTCAACATCACTAATTATTAGAGAAATGCAGATCAAAACAATAATGAGGTAATACCTCACACCAGTCAGAATGGCCATCATCAAAAAATCTGCAAATAATAAATGCTGGAGAGGGTGTGGAGAAAAGGGAACCCTCTTGCACTGTTGGTGAGAATGTAAATTGATACAGCCACTGTGGACAACAGTATGGAGGTTCCTTAAAAAACTAAAAATAGAACTACCATGTGAAACAGCAATCCCACTCCTGGGCATATATCCTGAGAAAACCATAATTCAAAAAAATACATGCACCTCAGTGTTCACTGCAACACTGTTTACAATAGCCAGGACATGGAAGCAACCTAAATGCCCATCAACAGAGGAATGGATAAAGAAGATGTGGTGCATATATACAGTGGAATATTACTCAGCCATAAAAAGGAATGAAATTGTGCCATCTGCAGAGATGTGGATGGACCTAGAGACTGCCATACAGAGTGAAGTAAGTCAGAAAGAGAAAAACAAATACTGCATATTAACGCATATATGTGGAGTCTGGAAAAATGGTATAGATGAAATTATTTGCAAAGCAGAAATAGAGACAAAAACATAGAGAACAAACGTGTGGATAACAAGGGGGGGAAGGAGGAGGTGGAATGGATAGGGAGATTGGGATTGACATATATACACTACTATGTATAAAATAGGTAACTAATGAGAGCTGATTGTATAGCCCAGGGGACTCTACTCAGTACTCTGTGGTGACGTAAAGGGGAAGGAAATCCTAAAAAGAGGGGATATATGTATACATAAAGCTGATTCACTTTTCTGTATAGCAGAAACTAACACAACATTGTAAAGCAGCTATGCTCCAATAAAATAAAAAAAATAGATGTGGTTCATATATACAATGGAATGTTACTCAGCCATATAAAAGAATGAAATAATGCTATTTGCAGCAACATGGATGGACCTGGAGATAATCATATTAAATGATGTACATCAGACAGAGAAAGACAAATATCATATGCTGTCGCTTATATGGGGAATCTAAAAATAAAAAGATATGCATGAATTTATTTACCAAACAGAAACAGACTCACAGACTTAGAGAATGAACTTATGGTTACCGGGGGAAAGGGTTGTGGGGAAGGGATAGATTCGGAGTTCGGGATTGACATGTACACACTGCCATATATATATATATATATATATATATATGTATGTATGTATATATACACACACACGCACATTTAGTTATTTGTTTTTGGCTGTGCCCGCGTGGCACACAGAATCTTAGTTCCCTGACTAGGGATCAAACCTGTGTCCTCTGCAGTGGAAGTGTGGGATTCTTAACCACTGGACTGCCAGGGACGTCTCCACACTGCCGTATTTAAAATAGATAGCCAACAAGGACCTACTGTATAGCACAGGGAATGGGGCTCAATGTTCTGTAATAACCTAAATGGGAAAAGAATTTGAAAAAGGGTAGATACATGTATATGTATAACTGAATCACTTTGCTGTACACCTGAAACTAACCAACATTGTTAATCAACTGTGCTCCAGTATAAAATTAAAAAACCCATAAGTCATCATGTCACTCCTCTGCTTAAGACCCTCCAATAACTTACAGTTATATTTAGAATTAAATCCAGTTTTGTATGCTGTTTTGCTAGGTCCTCTATGATCTAGCTGCTACTGATTTCTCCAGCTTCATCTCACACTGTTCCCTCTCAACCATTATACTCCAGTCACAGACAGAGGCCTTTATACTGGCGATTTTCTGTATCTGGAATGCTTTTCCCCCTGTTCTTTGTGTTGGTGGTTCCTTCTGGATGTTTGGATTTTAGCTAAATATTATAGTACTTTCTCTTACCAAACAATCTAGAGCAGCCATGACCTTATTTTAATTCTCTGGCATTTCTCACTCTCTGATATTTGCTTAATTCACTTTTTATTTTTTTACTGTCTATTTCTTCACATTCAAATATAAGTCCCCAAAGAGCAGGGACCTTATCAGTCTTATTCAGAGCTTATCCCCAGCAACTAGAGCATCACCAGGCATATGGAAGGTATTCAGTAAATATTGGATGGGTGGATAGATGTATAAATTTTTCCAGACTTTCAGCAACAGCACAAGTAAGAGTTATACATCTTCAAAAAGCATTTCCATTGACTCATCACATTTTTACATTAGGACATGTGTATTACTGTTTCCTCTAGCTTTAGGAACCAAGTTTAACCTAAGAAAACTACAGTTTTCCCAGAAGTTAGCATAGATTCGGATAGGTAGAATCAATATAGGTATTCTCAGCTAGCCATAGGTCAAAATCTTTATTCCTAGGACTATGGGGTAAATATATAAAGGGTGGTACACCTAAAAACTTTTAAATTATTCATTGGAGGTTCTCTGCAGTTATGCATTGAATGAATGAAGGAATGCAAGTCTCTTCAGTGCATATTGCATATATGTTTGTGGGTGGTTTTGGAAGCAGAAGAATGAGGAGGGTTGTACTTGTTCTCATTATTGTGTTTGTACTTTGTGTAGGGAACCAAGCTAATCTCAGGGGATACTGGGAGGGATAAGATCCGTTGTCTGTCCTTGATGGGACTTGCATTCTCATTGGAAAGATCAGCAAATATGAAACAATAAATATCAACAAAAGAAACTGTATGATCAGTGACAAATGAGTGGTATAGACAATAAATACGATGGGGGTTCATAGGAGATTATATTCATTAAGACCAGGAGTGCTCAGATGAACCTTAAGGTATGGATTGTACTTAAGACAAGTGGCCAGGAAGGGAAAGCATATGCAATTAGAGAAGTGTCACCAAAAATGGTATCGAGTAATGCCAGCCAACCAGTCAGGCATGTTGGCACGGTCTCATAGGGATGGTAATACCTTGTTAGGATTCTGTAGTATCTGGTCCTCAGTTTTACAGGTCCAGAAACTGCTGAAATGGAAAACCTGCAACCTAGGGTACTCTACTGAGCAAGAATACTGTTTAGGATAGAAGGAGAAATAAAAAAAAACTTATCAGACAAGCAGAAACGGAAAGAATTCATCAATACTAAACATACCCTACAAGAAATGTTGAAGGGTCTTCTCTAAATGGAAAAGAAGTAGAATCTAAGGAAAAGGGAGAATGCCAATAAGAAAGGCAAATATAGGGCTTCCCTGGTAGCTCAGTGGTTAAGAATCCACCTGCCAATGCGGGGGTCATGGGTTCAAGCCCTGGCCTGGGATGATCCCACATGCTGCAGAGCAACTAAGCTCGTGTGCCACAACCACTGAGCCTGCGCTCTAGAGCCCGCAAGCCACGACTACTGAACCTGTGTGCCTGGAGCCTGTGCTCCACAGCAGGGGGGGCCACTGCAGTGAGAGGCCTGTGGGCCGCAATGGGGAGCGGCTTCTGCTCACCACAGCTGGGGAGGGCCTGTGCACAGCAGCGAAGACCCAGTGCAGCCAAAAATACATAAATAAAATAAATTTTAAAAGTTTAAATTAAAAAATGGCAAATATATAGGAAGGATTTAAGATTACTTAAATAAGCCAGTATGGGGCTTTCCTGGTGGCGCAGTGGTTGAGAGTCTGCCTGCCGATGTAGGGGACACGGGTTCGTGCCCCCGGTCCGGGAAGATCCCACATGCCATGGAGCAGCTAGGCTGGGCCCGTGAGCCATGGCTGCTGAGCCTGCGCGTCCAGAGCCTGTGCTCCGCAACGGGAGAGGCCACAACAGTGAGAGGCCTGCATACAGCATTAAAAAAAAAAAAAAAAAAAAAAAAAAAAAGCCAGTATGTAGATAAAAAGACAAAAAAAATTGTAGGAGCAGCTATAACTACACTAAACAGTTAAGGGATAAGCATGAAGATGTAAAATATGACATTCTAATCATCCAGGGTAAACATGTTCTTAAAGAGTTAATTCTGCTAACCAAATCTACAAGAATCTAAGATGCAAATTTAAAAGACAGTTTATTCATTCTTTGTTTTTAATGTGGACCATTTTAAAGTCTTTATTGAATTTGTTACAATATTGCTTCTGTTTTATGTTTTGGTTTTTTTGGCCATGAGGTATGTGGCATCTTAGCTCCCCGACTAGGGGGTTGAACCCGCACCCCCTGCATCAGAAGGCAAAGTCTTAACCACTGGACTGCTAGGGAAGTCCCAGTTTATTCATTTATAACGAGGACCTTCCAGTGTCTGGAATGATTGGGTCTGATAACCAAGTCACACTTTTCCAGTAACAGAGTACCTGGGAAGTTGAATTAGTTATCAGATTGTTTTCTGGTGAAAACAGAATCAAAACAAAGGACCATTCTCCTCTTATTTTGAATAGGGATCGGCTCAGGGGAGAAACCTTATTAAGTGTGATCAATGTGGAGAAGAATTCAGAAAAAAAATCAAACTTTAGAGAGAATAGGAAGCCAACTATTACTTGTTATATCCACAGCCAACCTTACCTGAATCACTTGAATAAAAATTAAATTATAACTCTTTTTTTCACTGTTGTGGACTCTCCCGTTGCAGAGCACAGGCTCCGGACGCGCAGGCTCAGCGGCCATGGCTCACGGGCCCAGCCGCTCCGCGGCATGTGGGATCTTCCCGGACCGGAGCATGAACCCATGTCCCCTGCATCGGCAGGCGGACTCTCAACCACTGCGCCACCAGGGAAGACCCTATAACTTTTAAAATTTATATTTTAATTTTTGCCAGGATTTTGATATACTCACTTATAAAAAAATAAATTTATTTATTTTTGGCTGTGCTGGGTCATAGTTGCTGCGCGCGGGCTTTCTCTAGTTGCGGTGAGCAGGGCCAACTCTTCGTTGTGGTGCGCCGGCTTCTCATCATGGTGGCTTCTCTTGTTGAGGAGCACGGGCTCTAGGTGAGCGGGCTTCAGTAGTTGTGGCTCGCGGGCTCTAGAGAGCAGGCTCAGCAGTTGTGGCACACGGGCTTAGTTGCTCTGCGGCATGTGGGATCTTCCCAGACCAGGGCTCGAACCCGTGTCCCCTGCATTGGCAGTTGGATTCTTAACCACTGCGCCACCAGGGAAGCCCATATTCACTTTTTAGTGTTCACTGATCTGAGTGTAGTTTTGAGAGAAAACAAGAATCAAGAAAATAGTCCATCTTTAGTTTCAGTTTCATTTGCTGTTGGTTTACGACTCTAACTATGGCATCAGGCCAAAAGAAACAGTCTGCTCTAACAGACTTGTTACAGACCCATTTAGAAAAAGCTTTTCCGGGAAACTAATGTGCTTAGTAGAAATTTCCCAAAAAGCGAGCAGGAGGAGTTCGATGATTTCTGTAGACTGGGAATCCCCTCAGCTGATTTACATTACACCTTGGAAAGGCTGGGAGAGGAGGGCAGAGCTTTGCTTTTTATAGTATTGACTGAGTTGCAAAAAGATTCTCTTAGTTAGCAGTGTCTGGTAATACTGGCTACATGCTTGTGAGTTACCGATGTGTCTCATCATTCACAACCAGGGTAAAGTTGGTGATGTATACTTAAAATCATCATGCTTGGGAAAGCCTGAGAATAGCTTCTGTTTGTGCACCTATTCAGACCATGCAGCGTTTTGCTTTTCTCACACTTGACGGCATGATGAGATGGGCTGGGAATCTATAGATAACAGTATATAGTTTTGTATCTTACTTGCTCTATGGTCTTGGACAAACTGTTAGGTCTATCTATGCTTCAGTTTTCTTATTTTCAAATATGCATTGTGGTATCTAACCTACATTAGATACTCTAATTCTAAAGTATGACAGAATTCTAAAGATGACAGATTATTTAAAAATAATTAATAATATTTAACAAGTCTAAATGAAGTTTTCACTGGCCAACATTTCAAAAATATAGCCAGCTCTCTGGCCAAGTATTAGCTTATCTCCTAGGTGCAACAGATAGTATTTTCTCTCTGGATGATGTAGTTATTCATGTGATCAGATGTGTCTGTTAGTCTACAGCATTGACCAGCCATAGCAGGCCTCTCCTGG
This sequence comes from Kogia breviceps, assembly GCF_026419965.1. NCBI lineage: Eukaryota > Metazoa > Chordata > Mammalia > Artiodactyla > Physeteridae > Kogia > Kogia breviceps. The sequence continues at coordinate 57,425,421 of NC_081315.1, forward strand.
TGGAACTGAGGGCTGGAATCATGAAGCATTTCCTTCTTAGGAAAGGGCTTATTTAGGTAACCTGTTTTATCTTTGATGAATAAGAGTACACTGTGAATTTACAAAACAAGACACAGATGCCCTTTTTTCACTTCTCTTCTTTGTGCTATATAGGTCCTAAAAACAAAACAAAGAAAGAAAAAAAGAAAGAAAGAAATTCAAGCCATAAGAATTGGAAGGGAAGAAATAAAATTTTGCCTAGAAGATTTTCTGCATAGAAACCCCCCCAATTTACTAAGTTTTAGAAATAATAGAATTTATCAAAGTGGATACCTAGAAGATCAATGTACTATGCTTTCTACATCAATAACAAAATAATTTTCGTGTCATTTTATTAAAAATTTACAGAAGCAACAATAAGTACTTAAAAACAAAATACTGGGCTTCCCTGGTGGCGCAGTGGTTAGGAGCCCGCCTGCCGATGCAGGGGACGCGGGTTCGTGCCCCGGTCCGGGAGGATCCCGCATGCCGCAGAGCGGCTGGGCCCGTAAGCCATGGCCGCTGAGCCTGCGCGTCCGGAGCCTGTGCTCCGCAACGGGAGAGGCCACAACAGTGAGAGGCCCGCGTAGTGCAAAAAAAAAAAAAAAGAAAAGAAAAAAAGAAAAAAAAAAATACTTAGGAAGGAATGAAACTAACAAAAGGCAAGATTTATTTGCAGAATATGCAGATGACTTTTTCTAAAAGAATGTAATGTAAAATAATGTTGAGATTCAATACAGAAAGATTACCCTTTTGATAAAGTTAAGCAAAACTAAAGTTAAATAATACTTTGTTGAGCTGTGTGTGTATAAATAAAACTAATTTTAAAAAGCAAGGGAGTGATAGGTGCACAACAATGTGAATGTACTTAATGCCACTGAACTGACACTTCAAAATGTTTAAGACAGGGACTTCCCTGGTGGTGCAGTGGTTAAGAATCTGCCTGCCAATGCAGGGGACACAGGTTTGATCCCTGGTCCGGGAAGATCCCACATGCCACGGAGCAACTAAGCCCCTGTGCCACAACTACTGAGCCTGCGCTCTAGTGCCCTTGAGCTGCAACTACTGACCCACACGCCTAGAGCCTGTGCTCTGCAACAAGAGAAGCCACAGCAATGAGAAGCCCGTTCACTACAACAAAGAGTAGTCCCCGCTCGCCACAACTAGAGAAAGCCCGCATGCAGCAGCGAAGACCCAACGCAGCCAAAAGTGAAGGAAGGAAGGGACGGAGGGAGGGAAGAAGGAAGGAAGGAAAAAATGTTTAAGATAGTAAAATGTTATGTGTATTTTACCAAAATATTTTTTAACATCTTTATTGGAGTATAATTGTTTTACAGTGTTGTGTTAGTTTCTGCTGTATAACAAAGTGAATCATCTATATGCATACGTATATCCCCATATCCCCTCCCTCTTACGTCTCCCTCCCACCCTCCTTATTCCACCCCTCTAGGTGGTCGCAAAGTACCAAGCTGATCTCCCTGTGCTATGTGGCTGCTTCCCAATAGCTATCTATTTTACATTTGGTAGTGTATATATGTCAGTGCTACTCTCTTACTTTGTCCCAGCTCACCCTTCCCCCTCCCTGTGTCCTCAAGTCCATTCTCTACATCTGTGTCTTTATTCCTGTCCTGCTCCTAGGTTCATCAGAACCATTTTTTTTTTAGATTCCGTATATATGTGTTAGCATACGGTATTTGTTTTTCTCTTTCTGACTTACTTCACTCTGTATGACAGACTCTAGGTCCATCCACCTCACTACAAATACCTCAATTTCGTTTCTTTTTATGGCTGAGTAATATTCCATTCTATATATGTGCCACATTTTCTTTATCCATTCATCTGTCGATGGACACTTAGGTTGCTTCCATGTCCTGGCTGTTGTAAATAGAGCTGCAATGAACATTGTGGTACATGACGCTTTCTGAATTATGTTTTTCTCAGGGTATAAGCCCAGTAGTGGGATTTCTGGGTTGTATGGTGGTTCTATTTTTAGTCTTTTAAGGAACCTCCATATTGTTCTCTGTAGTGGCTGTACCAATTTACATTCCCACCAACAGTGCAAGAGTGTTCCCTTTTCTCCACACCCTCTCCAGCATTTATTGTTTGTAGATTTGTTTGATGATGGCCCTTTTGACTGATGTGAGGTGATACCTCATTGTAGTTTTGATTTGCATTTCTCTAATGATTGGTCATGTTGACCCTCTTTTTATGTGTTTGTTGGCAATCTGTATATCTTCTTTGGAGAAATGTCTATTTAGGTCTTCTGCCCATTTTTGTATTGGGTTGTTGGTTTTTTTGATATTGAGCTGCATGAGCTGCTTGTAAATTTTGGAGATTAATCCTTTGTCAGTTGCTTCATTTGCAAATATTTTCTCCCATTCTGAGGGTTGTCTTTTCGTCTTGTTTATGGTTTCCTTTGCTGTGCAAAAACTTTTAAGTTTCATTAGGTCACATTTTTTTGTGTGTGTTTTTATTTCCATTTCTCTAGGAGGTGGGTCAAAAAGGATCTTGCTGTGATTTATGTCATAGAGTGTTATGCCTATGTTTTCCTCTAAAGGTTTTATAGTATCTCGCCTTACATTAAGGTCTTTAATCCATTTTGAGTTTTTTTTTGTGTATGGTTTTAGGAAGTGTTCTAATTTCATTATTTTACATGTAGCTGTCCAATTTTCCCAGCACCACTTATTGAAGAGGCTGTCTTTTCTCCATTGTATACTCTTGCCTCCTTTATCAAAGTTAAGGTGACCATATGTGCATGGGTTTATCTCTGGGCTTTCTATCCTGTTCCATTGATCTATATTTCTGTTTTTGTGCCGGTACCATACTGCCGTGATTACTGTAGCTTTGTAGTATAGTCTGAAGTCTGGGAGCCTGATTCCTCCAGCTCTGTTTTTCTTTCTCAAGGTTGTTTTGGCTATTTGGGCTCTTTTGTGTTTCCATACAAATTGTGCATTTTTTGTTCTAGTTCTGTGAAAAATGCCGTTAGTAGTTTGATAGGGATTGCATTGAATCTGTAGATTGCTTTGGGTAGTATAGTCACTTTCACAATGTTGATTCTTCCAATCCAAGAACATAGTATATCTCTCCATTTGTTTGTATAATCTTTAATTTCTTTCATCAGTGTCTTAAAGTTTTCTGCATACAGGTCTTTTGTCTCCTTAGGTAGGTTTATACCTAGGTATTTTATTCTTTTTGTTGCAGTTGTAAATGGGAATGTTTCCTTAATTTCTCTGTCAGATTTTTCATCATTAGTTTATAGGAATGCCAGAGATTTTTGTGCATTAATTTTGTATCCTGCTACTCTACCAAAATCATTGATTAGCTCTAGTAGTTTTCTGGTAGCATCTTTAGGATTCTCTCATGTCATCTGCAAACAGTGACAGTTTTCCTCTTTGGATTCCTTTTTATTTCTTTTTCTTCTCTGATTGCTGTGGCTAAAACTTCTAAAACTATGTTGAATAATAGTGGTGAGAGTGGCAACCTTGTCTTGTTCCTGATCTTAGAGGAAATGGTTTCAGTTTTTCACCATTGAGAACGATATTGGCTTTGGGTTGTCATATAGCCTTTATTATGTTGAGGTAGGTCCCTCTATGCCTACTTTCTGGAGAATTTTTATCATAAATGGGTGTTGAATTTTGTTGAAAGCTTTTTCTGCATCTATTGAGATGATCAGATGTCTTTTCTACTTCAGTTTGTTGATATGGTGTATCACATTGATTGATTTGCATATATTGAAGAATCCTTGTATTCCTGTCATAAACCCCACTTGATCATTGTGTATGATCCTTTTAATGTGCTGTTGGATTCTGTTTGCTAGTATTTGAGGATTTTTGCATCTATGTTCATCAGTAATATTGGCCTGTAGTTTTCTTTTTTTGTGACATCTTTGTTTGGTTTTGGTATCAGGGTGATCGTGGCCTCACAGAATGAGTTTGGGAGTGTTCCTCCCTCTGCTCTATTTAGAAGAGTTTGAGAAGGATAGATGTTATCTCTTCTCTAAATGTTTGATAGAATTCACCTGTGAAGCCATCTGGTCCTGGGCTTTTGTTTGTTGGAAGATTTTTAATCACACTTTCAATTTCAGTGCTTGTGATTGGTCTGTTTATATTTTCTATTTCTTCTTGGTTCAGTCTCAGGAGGTTGTTACCACAATTTTTAAAAAAGCAAAGGAAGAATAAACACAATTCAGGATAGTGATTGTCTTGGGGTTGGAAGAGGCAAGGGAATAGGATAGGGAAGGAGCACATAGCTATATTTTAAGTTATTATTAATGTTCTAGTTCTTGATTTGGGTCGTGAGTTCATGAGTCTTCACTGTATTACAAACATGATATATGCATGCATGGATCAGAGATGACAATATGTGTATCATCAACTAAAATGATTAATCCAAATCTGTACACCAAATCTGTTGTCCATTAAAAAATAATTGACCGTAAACTTCTCATTTCGGCACAGGAGTGAGAGTAAGTTTTAGATTCCTGGTTCCTCCTTTGGAGAGAAGCAAAAGGAATGTGGCATAAATATGCCACTGCTTTTCTGAGTTATTTTTTATCTTAAAAATTGGCAAGTTTCCAAGACACTCTATTAAATTGCAGCAATATCTTGGCCTAACAGAGCAACAAATGAATTTACATCAGCGTGCTATTCAGAGAGGGACATTGAGTTGTATTAATCCAGAGATCAAAGAACTGGAGAGGGAGAAATGGCAAGATATGGCTAGTGCATTAAATTGAATAGTTGAGATGGTAGGAGATAAAACCAGAGGATTGGCAGAGAAGAGAGGGAGGTGGGAATTGGTTTCCTTTCCTTTTCCTTTCTTCCCCCTGCCCTGCCCCTCCAGTATATATCTATTTCCCCCTGTGTCTCTTTCTTTTTTTCACTTTCTTTCTTCAGCTCTCTTTTCCCCTTCTTTCTCTCTCTTTTTTTTCTCTTTCTCTCTGTCTCTGTCTCATTTTCTTTCTTCATGACCCCAGTAGGGCAGGAAGACTCTGGATTAAAGTGTATTGACAAATCCCAATACAGGGGACTCTCAAGTTATGCATGGTTCTTAAGACAAAGAGTCTGAAGGATGACTGGTTTCCATAATAAATGTCTGCATAACTGCATAGCACAGGGAGATCAGCTCAGTGCTTTGTGACTACCTAGAAGGGTGGGATAGGGAGGGTGGGAGGGAGATGCAAGAGGGAGGAGATATGGGAATATATGTATATGTATAGCTGATTCATATGTATAGCTTTGTTATAAAGCAGAAACTAACACACCATTGTAAAGCAATTACACTTCAATAAAGATAATTTTTAAAAAGTCTGTGTAAGCTGCTTAGTATTAGAATTTATTTTACAAAAATATATTAAAATTAGTATTTACTATATGTTTTCTTTTTTGCTTTGCTGTTTTTTAAAATTTACCTTATTTAATTTTAATGACCACTCTGTAAGGTGTACCTGTTTTATAGTAAGCTAAAATGGGGTTCCATAGCAAGAGCACACTCAGGCAGTCTAACTCCAGAGTCTAACCTCTGTACTATATTGCTTCTGTGAATTGTTTTTGTCATCAGCCTCTGTGGACAAAATCTTTGACATCAGTCAGCAGATCAGGGCAGCTGGTCATCTTAAATTAGTAGCATCATTTGTCCCTCAGGAAGAAGCAGGGTCTGTTGCTGAATCTGCCTGAGGAGGATCAAGAGGAGTGTATATCAGACAGGGACCTGGGAGGAAATGGGGGTATACTCAGCTGGACTTCAGAAAAGAATTTAACGAAGGTGTGGGCAGGAATAAAGAAGCCAACAAGAGATATTGAGGGCATCCAGAAAGCAGCTGTTATCATCTGTCAGAAAGAGGCAAGGTAAGGAAAGGATGTTACTGGAACCTAGTGATAAGCCTATTACATATTAACATAAAAACGTATTTTATGAAAATAGCTATATTTTCCAAACAAAAAACATTTAGTGAAAAGAGTAGCATTGTTTTACATTTCTGGAAATCTCTTTAATGTCTGGCTTAATAAAGATAGGTAGATTCTCATATCTTCTTCTACATTTAATTTGTTATTACATGCCATGTAGCCTCTGGGAAACTGGTGAGAGAATGAGAATAAAAAAGACAATTTTTTTTTTTTTTTAAAGAAACTGTCTTTTAAGTTTTTGATCCTCTTCAGCCTCTATTTGGATTTCTTTTTCTTTTTTTAAAAATTTAATTTAATTTTTATTTTATACTGGAGTATAGTTGATTTACATTGTTATGTTAGTTTCAGGTGTACAGCAAGGTAATTCAGTTATACATATACATACATACATTCTTTTTCAGATTCTTTTCCCATATAGGGTATTACAGAATATTGAGTAGAGTTCCCTGTGCTATACAGTAGGTCCTTGTTGATTATCTGTTTTATATATAGTCGAGTGTATATGTTAATCCCAGCCTCCTAATTTATCCCTCCCCCCCCCCACCTTTCCCCTTGGGAAACCATAAGTCTGTTTCTGTTTTGTATATAAGCTCACTTGTATCATTTTTATATATTCCACATATAAATGATATCACATGATATTTGAGAAAGACAAAATAACATCTTAATATTATTATGAAAATAGTTTTGACTTTACAGATTTTCTGAAAGTGTCTCAAGGACTCTTTAGAAAGTAGGGGGTAGGGAGAGTGTCACACTTTGAGAACTGCTGTTTTATAATATAGTATATTATAGCATAGTATGATCTGTGCTCATTCAACCCTTTCATAGTTGTTACAGAGTGAGCAATTAAGACTGACTATAAAGCACATGTATGATATTCAGTGATTTGTTTATTAGAACCTTTAATGCAAAATTAAAAAACAGAACAGTGATGATGAAAGAATTTAATGAAAAAATATAAATGATACACAAGTAGTGATATACACTATCACTACTATAAATCAGAAAATCACAAGTATTTGAAAAACCTGTGAGTGTTTAAGAGCATTGTTCGATACAACATATGCCATTTATACAGATGTGAGGATCACTTACTTTACAACTAGAAGACCACTTCATGCATAATTTGGTGAAAACCATTTGGTCTCTGGTGCTCTAGGCACCAAGAGTCCTATTTTACTAGCAAGTATTGAGCACCTGCCAAGGTACTGTACCATGGATGTTACAGGAGTACAAGTAACTATGACATAGTCTCAGTCCTGAAAAAGAAGTATTGTAAGATAACCATTGGCTGACAACCAGCCATGGAAGCTCAGAGACTGTCAAAGAGATCCCATGATTGCTGAAAGAAGTCTTGGAATCTTCTAAGAGAGGAAGACCATTGTAAGCAGATGAGAGGAACGGTGTGTTATAGTGGAAGTAGTAAGATCCATTCTATAGTGTATGTGTGGGATACCTCAGGAAGGATATGGCAGGTAGCTCTTGAACAGAGTCTTGAAAGATGAGTAGGTATTCGACAAGTGGATAAAGGAGAAGGACATTTCAGATAGAAAATAGCATGGAAATGGCAAATAATTGAATATTACTGGTGTAGAAAGTTCAACGAGGTAACAATTAGAAGCAGCATCAGAGAGATAGGCTAAGCAATGTGGACTTTATTCTGAAGGCAATGAGAAGGTATTGAAAGGTTTTTAAAGGAGAGTAGTATCAGATTCACATTTTAGAAGATGTCAGAGAAAACCAGAGCTGAACAATAGTTAAAGCAGAAAAACAGATTTTGTTCAGGAACTATTGTAATAGGGGGAAAAGAGACCTCAGTATAGAACTGAGTTCAATTCTGAGTACTGCATGGAATAGTAGGGATTTATAGCCAAGGAGTGAGACTGTGTGTGTGTGAGAAGGGGAGCTGGGGATTAGTGGATGGAAAATTATGAAGGTAATAGGGTAATTTTTGCTAAACTGACCTAATAGGATTCTTGCTGAAGGCAAGCCAGAGTTATCAGATGTCACTGGGGGATGGTGGGAGATGAGGAGTTTGACCAGATATCAAGAGTGATTAGATATCAAGGGTGGGGGATTCTTGCTAAACTGACTTAGCAGGATTCTGGCTAAAACTCCATTCTCCAAAGACAAGGAAACCTACTTTACAAGAGGGTTCAGAGGAGCAAACTAAAAATTGGTCAAGGAGAGAGTCTGTCAAAAGTTAACTTTGGAACACTGTTGGAAGATGAGGCAGGTAGATGGAGGTTCTTACGGTAGTCTGGATAAGAGCTAACTGGGGACAACTAATCTTTACTCATAGAGGTAGGAGTGAAAAGGATGAATTAAATAAATTTAATGTGATATGGATTGTACATTCATGTAATGCTATTTGGACAGGTGCTGTATATGAATGACAGGAGATTCCTACATCCTTGCTTTGCTTCCTATTATCTTTTTTAATGGGCTGAATGGAATATATGTGTGTGAAGTGTGTGTGTGTGTGTGTGTGTGTGTGTGTGTGTGTGTAGATATAGATGTATTTGTTGTTGGATTGACATACGTATTAAAGGCTTTTTTTTTTTTTTGGCTGTGCCGTGCAGCCTGTGGGATCTTAGTTTCCCAACCAGGGACGGAACCCATGCCCCCTGCAGTGGAAACGTGGAGTCCTAACCACTAGACCACCATGGAATTACCCTAAAGGCAATATAAATGATTTTAGTTTCAGGATCTTGTGACAACTTGGGGTGTGAAGAAACCAGGGCAGGAAGGCCATAGGCATATGGCTTTATTGAAGAGAGGCCCACAGTCATGGTAGAGGTAGAGGTAGGGACAGACCTCGTATTTTTTGGGGAACTGCCATAGATGACAGAGAATAATGTACCTTGAAATAGAGTGCTATGTTCCTGAATTTATGCATTTGGGAGGATAGACAATCATTTGGGGGAGGAGATAACTATAAAAGATATATATATATATATGATAACTGTGGTGAGAGCACTGTAAAAGTAAAGGTGTTTTGAAAAGTATGGTACATTTCCCCTCTCCCATAAATCAGAGATTTAAATAATGTAAATATGAATTTTATGAATATTTTGTTCCATTTTGAATTAGAAGCTTTAGAAAAGGTCTAGTTTTAATTTTGATTCATTGTTGTCTTTTTGGGGATGAGGAATCTTAAGTATATAGTTCAATAGTGCATGTTATTCCATATTTTAAATCATCATTTTTTTCCCTGTTTCAAGAGGTAAATTTTACTCACACTGTTAAAAAAAAAAAAAAAGCACATATAAAGATACTCACCATTGCTTTGTGTTAGAAAAATGCAAATCAAATGTACAAAGAAGCATCACCTAGAACCACTCAGAATGGCCATCATCACAAAGTCTACAAACAAGAAATACTTGAGAGGGTGTGGCGAAAAGGAAAGCCTATTACGCTATTGGTGGGAATGCCATTTGGTAACAGCCACCATGGAGCACAGAATGGAGGTTACCAGGGGATGGGGGGGGAGGGATAAAATGGAAATTGGGATTGACATATACAAACTACTGTATATAAAAGAGACAACATATAAGGACCTACTTATATAGCACAGGGAGCTCTACTCAGTACTCTGTAATGACCTATATGGGAAAGGAATCTAAAAAGGAGTGGATATATGTACATGTATAACTGATTCATTTTGCTGTGCAGCAGAAAGCAACACAACATTGTAAATCAACTATACTCCAAAAAAATTGAAACTGAAGTGAAATGAAATGAAACAAAATAAAACAAAATAAAATAGAGCTACCAGATGACCTAGCAAGTTCACTCCTGTGTGCATATCTGGAGAAAAGCATAAATTGAAAAGATGCATCTTCCCCAGTGTTCACTGCAGCACTGTTTACAATAGCCAAGACATGGAAGCAACCAAAAGGTCCATTGACATATGAATGGGTAAAGAATATGTGGTACATATGTACAATGGAATATGACTCAGCCATAAAATAGAACAAAATAATGCCATTTGCAGTAACATGGGTGGACCTGGAGATGATCACACCAAGTGAAGCAAGTCAGAGTAAGACAAATACCTTATGGTATCACTTATAGGTGGAATCCCAAAATTGATACAAATGAACTAACTTACAAAACAGAAACAGACTCACAGACTTAGAAAACAAACTTATGGTTACCAAAGGGGAAAGATGGGGGGATAGGGATAACTCAGGAACTTAGGGTGAACATGAAAACACTACTATACATAAGATAGATAAGCAACAAGGACCTGCTGTATAGCACAGGGAACTCTACTCAATATTCTGGGAATACCTTTATCAGAAAAGAATCTGAAAAAGAATGAATATATGCATATAAGTAACTGAATCCCTTGTTGTGCATCTGAAATAACACAACATTGTAAATCAACTATACTCCAATAAAATTTAAATTAAAAAATAAAATCACCTATACTTCAAAAGAAAAAAAATAGTTAACATATATTTTTATGGATTGATAGCTTACTTTTTAGTGCTCAATGTTATTCCATTCCCAGAATATATTAATCTATATTGTTTCATTCATCTGTTGAAGGACACCTTAGTTTCATTCACATTTTGGCAATATTGAATAAGGTGCTATAAATATCCATATGCAGGTTTTTGGATGTATTTTTTTTTTTTAATTATGTGCTAGTAATCTGCTTCATTTTATTTATTTATTTATTTATGGCTGTGTTGGGTCTTCGTTTCTGTGTGAGGGTTTTCTCTAGTTGTGGCAAGTGGGGGCCACTTTTCATCGCAGTGCGCAGACCTCTCACTATTGCAGCCTCTCTTGTTGCGGAGTACAGGCTCCAGACGCGCAGGCTCAGTAATTGTGGCTCACAGGCCCAGTTGCTCCATGGCACGTGGGATCTTCCCAGACCAGGGCTCGAACCCATGTCCCCTGCATTGGCAGGCAGATTCTCAACCACAGTGCCACCAGGGAAGCCCTGGATGTATGTTTTAAACTTCTTTCAGTATATATCCATGAGAACACTTGCTGGTTTGTACGGTAAGAGAATGTTCAATATTATAGCAAGTGTCAATCAGACTACCAAAGTAACTATTATTTTTCATTTCCACCAATAACAAATGAGATTTCCTAGTCTTCTACGTCTTTTACAGCATTTGTTCTTGTCATTGTTCACATTTTGGCCATTCTAAGTGTGACATAGTGGTATATAATTATATTTTAAGTTTGCTTTTTAATGGCAGCATGTAATCTGGATTATTCTTCCATATACTTATATGCAAAGTGTCTATTTTCTTTGGTGAGATGTTCATAAAGTATATTGGTCCACATTTTATTTATGCTGCTTTTTTTTTTCTACCCAATCTGTATTTATTTTATTTCTTTTCATGCCTTATTGCATTAGCATGGACTTGGAGTAAAACATTGAAAAGGAGTGATGAAAGGAAACATCCTTGCTTTTTACCTGAACTTAGTGGAAAATCTTCACGTTTTTTACCATTAATCATGATGTAAGATAAAAGTTTTTTGTAGATTTTTTTGTTATCAACTTGAGAAAGCCTCAGTCTGTTTCCTTAATGAGAGTTTTTTATGAAGAATGGGTGTTGGATTTTTTCAAAGGTTTCTGAAAATCTGTTGATATGCTGATGATTGTCTTCTTTAGGGTGTTGATATGATGGATATAATTATTTGATTTTAGAATATTGAAACAGATTTGCATACCTGGGATTAATCCCTCTCATTTATGATAAAAAATTCTCTCAAAATATTGTTGAATTCAATTTGTTAATATTTTGTTGAGGATTTTTGCATCAATGTTCCTGAGAGAACATCGATTGGTCAGTAGCTTTCTTTACTATTCATATTTTCCTCTGAGTTTGGATATTGTGGTTTTCATGTCAGACATTCATTTGGGGAAATTCTCAGTCTTTTTAAAAAATATTTTCTGTTCTTTATTATCTTTATTCTCCTCCTGCCATACCCATTATGTACATTTCTCACAGATATTTCTCCTCAGCCAGCTCTTTGACTGCTTTTTTTTTGGATTCCACATATAAGCAATATCATACGACATTGTCCCTCTGTGTCTGACTCGCTTCACTCAACATAACAATCTCTAGGTCCATCCATGTTGCTGCACAACCCTTCATTGTTAAGGATAACTCTCAATTTTTTCCAGTGTTGTCAGCAGTTCTTTCTGGCAGACGTGATAACACTTTTTAAACAGGGATATTGAGACCAAGGCTCCTGACCTCTGACATGTTGACCTTCAAATGGAAAAATCCTTTCTCTGTGTGAATAAAGGTGGCCTTCGAGGTCCAGGTTTCAGGGAACTGGACCGGGGTCCCAAGGATTGTTGTGGCTTCAGCCGGTGGGGTCCCTCCAGAGCTGGAAGCCTCAGTGAGGCCACCCTCCCATTGGGCTCCAGAGCAGCTCAGTGACAGCAGAGGGAAGAGACCCCGAGCCAGGAGTTCCAGCACTGCAGAAACGCGGGCTCCATTCGGGTGCTGGGGATGGGGCTATATCACCATTTAGTTTTCTTCAGGCTCTTACTGACAATTTGTCTTTTCTTTGTGAACAATATACAGAAGAAAGCTAAATCATTATCTATGGGAAATTATATGAAGCCTGTAATTTACCTCAGGGCATTTCCAATATATACTAGCAGTTTATTGAGCAGCTAGCACCAAGCAAGTGTATCTGCATTTATGGTGCTAGGATTTCCAGCAAATGTAGTTGTCCTTCTTTGGTACTTAAGTGAAACTATAGTTGCAGTGTACATAATGATCTCAGTCTCAAATAAAATTTGTAGACAAGGCAAGAAGAAGCAACTAACTTTGTCTTGCCACCCACCTTCAGAAAACCCCACAAAATACCCAAACAGTTGTGTGTGTGAGAGTGTACTATTATACACCACACAGTGCATCAAATACATCATAAAGATTTAGATTTGTTGGTTCTGGAAATCTTTAAGGAACATATACTAAAGAGGTATATTAATTCTGTATGGGTATATTAAATACCATTCTCAGTAGCAAAAAATAATTAAATATAATCTTTCTTTTTCTACCAGTATTATCCAAAACTGCTTCATCTGTTTCAAAGCTCCTCTTGGTTAATTAGAAGAAACAGTTCTGAACTTCTAAATCACTGTGGATATTTGGCATCTCAGGTTCCATATATTTAAAACCCAACCTTCAGTTTTCTCTGCTAAACCACACCTTCCCCTGATCTATCTATTCCTGTTAGTGGCAGTACTTTTCTTTTAAACCTCAAAATCTCAGCTTCTTTTCTCGATTCCTTTCACTGCTTCTACTTCAAATTCAAATCCTTAGCATTTTCCTCGATTCCTTTCCTCAGCTTCAGCCTTCACATACAATCTATTACTAAGTCTTATTCTTTTTGCAGTGTAATCTCATTATATTTCCATTTTCACCATTACCACCTTATTTTAGCCATTATTATTTTTGTGGTAAAATACACATAACATAAAAGTTACCATTTTAACCATATAAAATTATAAAATTCAGTGGCATTAAGTACATTCACAGTGTTGTATGATCATCATTAGAATCTAGTTCCAGAACTTTTATCATCAACCCAAGCAGAAACTCTGGATCCATTAAGCAGTCTCTCCTCATTACCTCCTCCCTGTAGGCCCTGACAACTATTAATCTGCTTTCTGTTTCTATGGATTTGCCTATTCAGAGTATTTCATATAAATGCAATCATACAATATGTTTCCTTTTGCATCGGGCTTTTTTTTTTTTTTTTTTACTAAGTATGTTTTCAGGGTTCATCCATGTTGTAGCATGCATAGTATTTCATTCATCTAAATTTTAAAAAAATTTTATATTGGAGTATAGTTGATTTAAAATGTTGAGTTAGTTTCAGATGTACAGCAAAGTGATTCAGTTATACATATATCCTTTTTCAGATTCTTTTCCCATATAGGTTATTACAGAGTATTTATTTATTTATTTATTTTTTACTGGAGTATAGTTGCTCTACAATGTTGTGTCAGTTTCTGCTGTACAACGAAGTGAATCAGCCATATGTATACATATATCCCCATATCTCCTCCCTCTTGGACCTCCCTCCCACTCCCCCGTTCCTGCCCATCTAGTTTATCACAGAGCGTGGAGCTGAGCTCCCTGTGCTATACAACAGGTTCCCACTACCTATCAGTTTTACACATGGTAGTGTATATATGTCAATCCCAGTCTCCCAGTCCATCCCACCTCCCCGTCCCCGTCTTGTTATCCATACATTTGTTCTCCATGTTTTTGTCTCTATTTCTGCTTTGCAAATAAGTTCATATATACTATTTTTCCAGATTCCACATATATGCATTAATATGCGATATTTGTTTTTTTCTTTCTGACTTACTTCACTCTGTATGGCAGTCTCTAGGTCCATCCACATCTCTGCAAATGGCACAATTTCGTTCCTTTTTATGGCTGAGTAATATTCCATTGTATATATGTACTACATCTTCTTTATCCATTCCTCTGTTGATGGGCATTTAGGTTGCTTCCATGTCCTGGCTATTGTAAATAGTGCTGCACTGAACATTGGGGTTCATGTATCTTTTTGAATTATGGTTTTCTCAGGGTATGTGCCCAGGAATGGGATTGCTGGATCACATGGTAGTTCTGTTTTTAGTTTTTTAAGGAACCTCCATACTGTTCTCCATAGTGGCTGTATCAATTTACATTCCCACCAACAGTGCAAGAGTGCTCCTTTTTCTCCCCAGCCTCTCCAGCATTTATTTTTTGTAGATTTTTTTGATGATGGCCATTCTGACTGGTGTGAGGTGATACCTCATTATAGTTTTGATCTGCATTTCTCTAATAATTAGTGATGTTGAGCATCTTTTCATGTGTTTGTTGGCCACGTGTATGTCTTCTTTCAAAAAATGTTTGTTGAAGTCTTCTGCCCATTTTTTTGATTGGGTTGTTTGTTTTTTTTGATACTGAGCCACATGAGCTGTTTGTATGTTTTGGAGATTAATCCCTTGTCAGTTGCTTCATCTGCAAATATTTTCTCCCATTCTGAGTGTTATCTTTTCATCTTGTTTATGGTTTCCTTTGCTGTGCAAAAGCTTTTAAGTTTAATTGGTCCCATTTGTTTATTTTTGTTTTTATCTTCATTAGTCTAGGAGGTGGGTCAAAAAAGATCTTCCTGCGATTTATGTCAGAGTGTTTTTCCTATGTTTTCCTCTAAGAGTTTTATAGTGTCTGGATTTACATTCAGGTCTTTAATGCATTTTGAGCTTATTTTTGAGTATGTTGTTACAGAGTGTTCTAATTTCATTCTTTTAGATGTAGCTGTCCAGTTTTCCCAGCACCACTTATTGAAGAGACTGTCCTTTCTCTATTGTATATTCTTGCCTCCTTTGTCATAGATTAGTTGACCATATGTGCATGGATTTATCTCTGGGCTTTCTACCCTGTACCATTTATTTATATTTCTGTTTTAGTGCCAGTACCATACTGTCTTGATTGCTGTAGCTCTGTAGTATAGTCTGAAGTCAAGGAGCCTGATTCCTCCAGCTCCATTTTTCTTTCTCAAGATTGCTTTGGCTATTTGGAGTCTTTTGTGTTTCCATACAAATTTTAAAATCTTTTGTTCTATTTCTGTGAAAAATGCCATTGGTATTTTGATAGGGATTGCATAGAGTCTGTAGATTGCCTTGGGTAGTATAGTTGTTTTAATAATGTTGATTCTTACAGTCCAGAAACATGGTATATCTTACCATCTGTTTGTGTCATCTTCGATTTCTTTCATCAGTATCTTATAGTTTTCTGCATACAGCTCTTTTGCCTCTTTAGGTAGATTTATTCCTAGGTATTTTATTCTTTGTGATGTGATGGTAAATGAGACTATTTCTTTGTGATTTTTTTGTTGTTAGTGTATAGAAATGCAACAGATTTCTGTGTATTAATTTTGTATTTTGAAACTTTACTGAATTCATTTATGAGCTCTAGTAGTTTTCTGGTTGCATCTTTAGGACTTTTTTATGTATAGTAGTATCATGTCATCTGCAAACAGTGACAGTTTTATTTCTTCTTTTCCAATTTATATTCCTTTTATTTCTTTTTCTTCTCTGATTGCCATGGCTAGGACTTCCAAAACTATGTTGAATAATAGTGGTGAGAGTGGACATCCTTGTCTCGTTCCTGATCTTAGAGGACATTATTTCAGCTTTTCACTGTTGAGTGTGATGTTACCTGTTTTGTTACCTGATTTGTTATATATGGCCTTTATTATGTTGAGGTATGTTCCCTATGCCCCCACTTTCTGGAGAGTTTTTATCATAAATGGGTGTAATTTTGTCAAAAGCTTTTTCTGTGTCTATTGAGATGATCATATGGTTTTTATTCTTCAGTTTGTTAATGTGGTATATCACACTTATTTGTAGATATTGAAAAATCCTTGCATCCCTGGGATAAATTCCACTTGATTGTGGTGTATGATCCTTTTACTGTATTGTTGGATTCAGTTTGCTAGTATTTGTTGAGGATTTTTGCATCTATGTTCATCAGTGATACTGGCGTGTAATTTTCTTTTTCTTGTGGTATCTTTGTCTGGTTTTGGTATCAGGGTGATAGTGGCCTCATAGAATGAGTCTGGGTGTGTTCCTTTGCAAGTTTTTAGAATAGTTTCAGATGGATAGGTGTTAACTCTTCTCTAAATGTTTCATAAAATTCTCCTGTGAAGCCATCTGTCCTGGACTTTTGTTTGTTGGGAGTTTTTAATTTTTTTAAAATTTTTAAAATTTTTTATTTTTTTTAACATCTTTATTGGAGTATAACTGTTTTACAATAGTGTGTTAGTTTCTCCTTTACAACAAAGTGAAGCAGTTATACATATACATATGTTCCCATATCTCTTCCCTCTTGCATCACCCTCCCTCCCACCCTCCCTATCCCACCCCTCTAGGTGGTCACAAAGCACAGAGGTGATCTCCCTGTGCTATGTGGCAGCTTGTTGGGAGTTTTTTAAATCACAGTTTCAACTTTCACACTTGTGATTGGCCTGTTCATATTTTCTGTTTCTTCCTGGTTCAGTTTTGGGAGATTGTACCTTTTTGAGAATTTGTCTTATTTCCTTTTATTGTTACATTTTATTTCTATAGCAAGTGATGCTGATTTCACATGTACAGTAGTGAAAGTTTGCTTTTTATGCAAATGTAAGCAAAATAAAGGTGGTACACAGAAGTTGCTAAGGATAATGAAAATTGATCAGAAATATGGTAAAAAAAATTGTGATGATGGTATGAGAATGACCATATTTTGGTATATACAGACCTGAGCTATGGCAACATATTCCCTTTCCCAAGCTTTTCTAGTTCCAGTCAACCTTCTATACCATTCCCAGAATAATTTAGAATAACTTGGAATAACTTGGATAGGGTCATTCTCTTATTCATGAACATTTAATGAATCCCCATTTTATACGAAGTAAAATTCATGGTTGTTTAGCTAGACATTTGATGTCCTTCGTACTCACTTCAACTAAACTAATTTAATTATTATTTTCAAAGCTCACCTTATACTTTCCTACCATTGTGCATTCCTTCATGACATTCCTCTGCTATAAGTTCCCTTCCCCTTAGTTTCTTTTGCCATTCAGTCATTGTATTCTTAAATATTTGTCAAGGGGTCTGATATCTGCTAGGCATAGGACGACAGTATCTTTCTTACTGAGCTTACACTTGTGGGAGAGGAGATATTAAGTACAGGAATACTTCTTTACTTGCAACAAATAGTGTCATGAAAAGTAGAGTGTTCTGAAAACAAATAGGACACCTAATCTAGTTGAGATTGAAGGGGTTGTTTCAAAGATGACCACGTGGAGAAAATGTCACTTACGCTGAGATCTTACTGATGAATAGGCATTAGCTTAATGAAGGAGTGGGCTAAGGGAATAGTCTGTGCAAAGGTACTGAGGTGGGAAGGATCTTGGCTCAAGTATGTTAATTCATTCATATGTTTATTTTGCTGTGAAGAAATTTAAGTTTTATGTTGTTTCTCAATAATAATGTACTGGTCTATGCTACTTTACTTAAAAAAAATAAATATCTGAATCATATGTTTATTCTATGATATATAATGTGGATATATACTTTAAAAAACACCAAATTTATCATACAGCTCTTACTCAGTGAATTTTTTAATTTTTAAAGATACTCTTAAAAAAATCACTGTAGGGGCTTCCCTGGTGGCGCAGTGGTTGAGAATCCGCCTGCCGATGCAGGGGATACGGGTTCGTGCCCCAGTCCGGGAAGATCCCACATGCCGCGGAGCAGCTGGGCCCGTGAGCCATGGCCGCTGAGCCTGCACATCCGGAGCCTGTGCCCCGCAACGGGAGAGGCCACAACAGTGAGAGGCCCGCATACCACAAAAAAAAAAAAAAAAAAAAAAAAAAAAAAAAAAAAAAAAAAGAAAAAATCACTGTAAATAGTCAAATAATAGATCCAGGTTTTAAAACTCCAGGGAATTCATCTAGAAGTCCCATTTCTATGTAGAAATTTATATAGATTTATGATATATGCATATATAATATTTATACTACATATCTATATTATATACATCATAGAATAAACATATAATTGAGATATTTATTTATTTATATACAAATCCCCTAGGTAACATTTTGGTTTCTCATTATTGCTTGTAGGCACCAGTCAAAAAGTTAGTCAGTAGGAGGGCCTATTAGGTTCCAGGCAGCCTACTCTGCTATTTACTTTTCTGTCCATTCTCTGATCTGCTTTATGGTTGGCTCTTTGATATCGATGAGAAGGATACACCAAAGATGCATTTAAATTGTTCTTTTGTTTTCAAATAAACAGAAATACCTGATTTTTGGTAATTCTAAAATATTTTCATTTTTCAAATGTATAGTTGTCTATATAAACAGTGATGTAACAGCTAAGGTTTTTGGATACACGCAGAGAAACCAATTCTGGCTAGCTTCAGCAGGAAAGGAATGTAATTGGTAATTGAAGAAGCCACGGGAAGACTGAAGAATCAGACTTGGAAAGTGTACAAAACATAAGGGTGCTAGGTGGCAGGAAGGACTATAGCCAAAGTCATGCTACAGGAACGTGTTAGGAAGCCTCTACTATCAGACTTACACTGTTACTACTGCCACTTTAAATATTTCTTACTGATAGCATCTTTGTGGTGCTAGCTGGAGTTCAAAGTCTAGGGTAGGAGTGGTCTGGCTGAGACCTTGTTCTGGCTGCCAGAGAGAAACTTCTTCCTTTGGCTTCTACCTTTTGGCTTCCCACCAAAGCTCACATAATAAGAAATTTGCCCTGAGTAAGAAGGGGGTTTGAGCCTAGGAAGACCCTTTAAAAAAAGAGATAGCTGTCCTTCACAACTACTCATTAAAATATATTTCAAAACAATTCTGTGTGATGACAGGTAGCTGTATGCCTCTTGAAATACAAGGTAAAATTGTTCAAGGCATCTCACATTTCTTGAAAACATATAATTGTTTCTGATTTAAGAAGGGTTTAGTTTATTAGTGAAAAATTATTTTCTTTTCAAAGTGAAACTATCATAGATATCTCTAAATTTTATAGTACAAGCATGACAAAAATAGTTTAAATATGTATTTTTCTAAGAAAAAGAATCACAGGAAGTAAAGTAAAGGTGATTGCCAGATATGCACATATACTTATTTCAACATTTTTCTTTGGTAGAAAAAAGCATTTCATATTTAAAATGTGTTCAAAATATTAGTATAATTTATAACAGTAGATAAAACCAAAATTCACGGTAAACATACATCCTAATTGCTTCAAAATATCTCAGTGAAAAAAAAGGTTGTTAAAAAAAATCAAAGGCTTCCTTGGTTGAGCAGTGGTTAAGGATCCGCCTGCCAATGCAGGGGACACGGGTTCGAGCCCTGGTCCGGGAAGATCCCACATGCTGCAGAGCAACTAAGCCCGTGCGCCACGACTGCTGAGCCTGTGCTCTAGAGCCCACGGGCCACAACTACTGAAGCCCACATGCCGCAACTACTGAAGGCCATGCGCCTAAAGCCCATGCTCCGCAGCAAGAGAAGCCAGCGCACCGCAACGAAGAGTAGCCCCTGCTCGCCACAACTAGAGAAAGCCTGCATGCAGCAACGAAGACCCAATGCAGCCAAAAATAAATAAATAAAATAAATTTAAAAAAATCAAGACCAGAGCTACTAATTCTGTTATGAAATATTTGCACTCTTACCAGTTACCCTTAGCTTATAATTGTCTTCATAGTACATTTCATGAATTACAGGCTTTTTTATAAAACAAGAGGCGTTTAAGGACTTTTTCCAATTTTTAGGAAAAGGAATGTGGATTTGCATACAAAATATTTAGGGAATGTTCATAGATGCTTTTGACTTATGAGTCATGGTCTTGATTTCAGTAATAATACATCTTATAATATAAAATATAGGTCAAATACAGACAGATAACTTTTAGAGACAGAAATGTTTTCATAGCCACAGCAGAATAGTTACAAGCATCAAATCTAGAAAGTTTCCTAACTTAGAAATGCATGAATGTTCATTACAACAGGCAGGAGAAAGTCAGTTTCCTGTTGCAGAATTCTTATCCACATCAGTAGTCAGTTACACTTGTTCTAGGTTTTCAAATCCTCCTTTCCAGGACTTCACACTTTTTTATATTTTAAAAAATTCATTCTTTCAACTTTCTGTAACGAGAAGATGTGAGTTTTACAAACTTGGGCTGTTCTTGTTTCCCAGTGATTTAGGAGTTGACATGCAAAAACATACAGCAGGAAAGGGAAGCTAATTATAACCAGAGACCCTTTATCAAAACATTTACACAGGATCATAGCAAAACAATTCTGCAGTTGTCAATTTTATTTTTTCAAAAGATTTGTCTTGGATAAAATAGATTATAAAATGGAAGTAATCTGGTAACCTACCTTGATTATAACTTTTGCTTGCTTTGACTTGGTATTTAGGCATCTTCGTCCTTTATGTGTTTTCAGGGTGATACTGTTAAGGGAAGATCCAAAACAGTTTTTAAATTTTGGATGGAAAAACATAAGAAAAACAAAGCAAAAAAGCCACCACCATTGTTATCTTCAGTGAGTCCATTACTTACATAATTTCTGTTTTGTCACAGTTATTACTTGGGTAAATTATGGAGACTTTCTCAATATCTGCCACTTTCACTGCTTTTACTCCAGGGCCTGTGCAAAGACACCGTCCCCCTTTGAACATGGGGAAGCCTAGAACAGATCACAGCATCAGTTACTAATACATCTGATTGCAATCATATAGCTATGATTTATGTATAATCTTTTTTTTTAAACAACTTTATTTGAGTATAACTGTTTTACAATAGTGTGTTAGTTTCTCCTTTACAACAAAGTGAATCAGTTATACATATACATATGTTCCCATATCTCTTCCCTCTCGTGTCACCCTCCCTCCCACCCTCCCTATCCCACCCCTCTAGGTGGTCACAAAGCACAGAGGTGAACTCCCTGTGCTATGCGGCAGCTTCCCGCTAGCTATCTAACTTACATTCGGTAGTGTGTATATGTCCATGCCACTCTCTCACCTCGTCACAGCCCACCCTTCCCCCTCCCCATATCCTCAAGTCCATGCTCTAATAGGTCTGTGTTTTATTCCCATTCTACCACTAATCTCTTCATGACATTTTTTTTCTTAGATTCCATATATATGTGTTAGCATACGATATTTGTTTTTCTCCTTCTGACTTACTTCACTCTGTATGACAGACTCCAGGTCTATCCACCTCATTACAAATAACTCAGTTTCATTTCTTTTTATGGCTGAGTAATATTCCATTGTATTATGTATAATCTTGATTGAAGAATGTGGGCCAGGTTTTCATTAAGGCTAAAGATAGTAATTTGTCAAATAGCACTCAACACTGCTGTTACTGGGAAAGGAGCTTAAGTAGAAGTTGATAATCTTCTCTTTAAATTTGTAAGCAAACCATTAAAGAATAAGGGGAAGAATGAAAGATGTTTATTGGAGATCAAGCTTATTTGCCTCTTGCTTTTATGCTCAAGAATTTTTCCAGAAAGCTAATAACATTCTCATATAAAATCTTCCTAGCAGACATTTAAAACTATTGCCAAAGGCTCTTGCCAGATTTTGCAGCCAAATAAGAAATTCTATTAAATTTATCATCTCTAGTTTAAGTAATCATCTCTAGTATTTTAAACATTTCCAGTATTCTCTGCCAAACCTATAGTAACTTCTAATTTGTGAGGTTAAATAAAAATTTACTGTATCTTTTAGGATAAAAGTGGAAGAAAAGACATTTGAAGCATTAGAAAAGAAATTTATAGTTTGAGAAGTAAAAAGTACCATATACCTTGAACAATTGTAGCACAGAATATCACAGCCAGGACTGTAGCCATGCCCTTCATATTCATGTTTGTCTGTTGCTGCTGCTTTGGCTTTGATACTCTTCTTGGAGGGAGTAGAAATGCTGACCATGGAAGAGAAGTCTTAAGTGGCATATATAAGGCATTTTATACACCAGCAATCCTCTTACAGCAATAGGAATTTCCCTCCTTGAGTCATGTTCCTTTCTTCCAATAGTTTCTATTTTGTTCTCATCTAAATATTACTGTCCCTTCCTTTTGTTACAGGGTTGAAAGTAATACGAATGTGAAAGTGCTTTGTAGATAATAAAGTGCTGTATAAATATAGAATAGAGTACACCCATATGGGAACAAGCCTTAAGGTAGCATTTCCTAGAAATGTATTTAATTATTGGACTACGCTGGGCAGTGAAATTCTGATTGCCATTCATTCTTCCATTCAGGAAGATTCAGTCCTTTCACTCTCCATCCTTCACATAACTATATAAAAGAACATTCTTTTGAAACATTATACTTTTTTGGACTTCCCTGGTGGCACAGTGGTTAAGAATCTGCCTGCCAATGTAGGGGACACGGGTTCGATCCCTGGTCCAGGAAGACCCCACATGCCGCAGAGCAACTAAGCTCGTGCTCAACAACTACTGAGTCTGTGCTCTAGAGCCCGCGAACCACAACTACTGAGCCCGTGCACCACAGCTGCTGAAGCCTGCATGCCCTAGAGCCCATGCACCGCAACAATAGAAGCCACGCAATGAGAAGCCCGTGCACTGCAACGAAGAGTAACCCCCGCTCATTGCAACTAGAGAAAACCTGCGTGCAGCAATGAAGACCCAACACAGCCAAATAAATAAATAAAGTAAAAAAAAAAAATTACACGTTTTCTTTTGCTTTTAAGTCCAAACTCTTACATGTAAGGCTTATTTTATTTGACATTAAACGACCTTTTATTTCACCTTATTTATATTTTGCTGACTATAATTGCATGTCTGAAGAAGTCTCCTAAACAGCTATACTTCTGAATTTATATATATTTCTTTTTGCATGTTTAACAATTTTTACATATATATATATACATCTCAAGCACTGTTACTTAGTACATAAAGTTGTATGAGTTGTGGATTTTTAAAAAATGACTTTTCTCATGTGATGTTTTTATTTCTTGGATTCTACTTCCATGTAACCCGTTTCCTTTTTCTTTTTACCTTTCCCTCTTAAGCTTTCTAAATCTGTTTATTTTAAATATGTCACTTGCAAACACTTAAAAAATCATATCAAAGGGAACTTTTAATAGGTGAATTTAATTATTTTCCATGTAACTGGTAATCTGTAAGCTTTTAAAAATGCTTCCTTCATGTATCTTTTGTCTTTATTTTTTCTTTGATTTCTTTCTAACTTTAAATATATTTTCTTTAACATTTTTGTATGTGATTTGAAAAAAATACATTGTTTTGTGTTTTGCTAGTAATCTTAGAAAAAGTCAGGTTAAAATTTTTTAAAATAATTTACATCAACCATAAATAGAATCTTCTGGTTCCTCCCTTTGTAAGATGAGAAGAATCACTGTAACTTTCTTTCAAACATTTCTTCCTATTCCCTAGTTTTGTTGGTATAATCTGGGGTTCATAGCTAGTTTACTATTTTCGGATGATTATTTCACATTACTCAACTTCTTTTTTGAGAATTATGATTACATTTTATTCTGAAATCATATATTTATTTAGACATATCCTACATTTAAATTATTTTATCAAACACTACAAGTCTTTAAAACCTCTTAGTCTTTATTTTAATTAATCTCAAAGTAGCTGGATATTATTTCTCTTTCTCATTCATTCATTCATTTAGCATATATGATTCAAGGCAAATTTTCTCACAGGAAAACTGGTAAAGCATCAATAAAAGGAATGTGTTCTTGGATTTCATAAATCCTTATCCATTATTTTTTCTTCACTTCAAGTTCTCAGGTAATATGTAGATCCAAAATTATGCAGAGTTGGGACAGGAGGTGGTTTGTGCTTTAACCTTTTTACTTCTTTATTTGGAACATACAAAAAAGTAAGCCTAATTAGGCTCTGGCAGGTGCTAATATGGATGCTCTCTCTTTCCTTAACACTCTCTCCCTTTTTACCGCCTCTTCCAGAGTCCCTGCCTTAAAGTTTACTGGAAAGCACCACCCCATTCTACAGTAGTTCATTGCTCATTCATTCATAGAACGAATATTTATTTTAGGTGTCTGTTACATGCCTGGCACTCTTTTGAGATTTGAAAATAGAGCAGTGAAAAAAATCAACCAAGTTCATTTTTGTGTCTTTCAAGTTTTACAGTGTTCTATTGTAGAAGGCAGTCTGCCTAATTTCTACTGTTTCTGTAGATGTGTGTCTTTAAGACTATGACTTCTTCTGACCTAAATACTTTCTATTATCACATGAGGAGGATTAATTTCTATTCATATGTTATGGTTTCTTTAGCACTTTCCTCAGCTTTCCTGTATCCTTTCCTTCTTTTAAGTTTTGATATCTTCATAAAGTTTTCTTCAGTACATAGTGGTTTCTTCTCCTGGCTTTAGAGCACTTACTGTCTTGTCTAGCTTTATCCAGAAGAAATATAATGGCCACCTACTTAATTTTAAATATTCTAGTAGCCACATTTTAAAATGTTTTTTATTTTTATTTTTTGGGCCATGCCGCGCAACTTGTGGGATCCTTGTTCTCCAACCAGGTATCCAACCCGTGCTCCCTGCAGTGGAAATGCGGAGTCCTAGCCACTGGACTGCCAGGGAATTACCTCTAGTAGCCACATTTAAAAAGTAAAAAGAAACAGGTTAATTTTAATAATATATTTTATGGAACATGAAACAGTTATTTCAAAGTGTAATCATTATAAAAACATTAAGAGATTTAAATATTTTTAGTACTACATCTTCAAATTAGACTAGCCACATTTCAGATGCTTAGTAGTCACATGTGTTTAGAGATGACCATATTGGACAGTACATGTCTAGTTATTCATTTAGCATATTCTACTACCTTGATACTAAATTTTATATAAAGATGGGTATGGAAAGAAGAAGAGATACTGGGCTTTTTTTGGTTTGTTTTAGAAACTTTTCTAAATCTTCCTAGTCCTTTTGTACTTTCTCTCTTCACTAAGTCATTATATCTCATTGCTCTTTCTGTTTGATTAAGCAGGACAAAGATTAAACTGTATTCTCTCTCTTTTTAGAAGTGTTTGCCATTTTTTGGTTGTTTCGGGAATTGGACTATTCTAAGTTCATCCACTCAAACAAGTTTCCTCTTGAATTTAAAGGAGAATCCCAGGAAACAAATGTAGTTTTTATAATTAATCACCAAAACCCTTTCCAGCTTAACATTTCTATAATCCGTGTTTCATATGACGTTTTAGTTATGATCCCCAATTATGCAATTAAAGTAGAATTTTTAAATGTTTTCAAGTGGGAAGAGATTAGTGCAAGGCATTTAAAGATAATTCCCAACCCACCATTCACTGTTTTTAAATAATATATTGCTTGCAGAGAAAAGTAATTAAGGCTATTTTGCCAGTTAAATTAGTGAAAAATGGGTTAGGAATGGAACAGTTCCCATTTATTATAAATCAGTATAATGTAACAGAATCCTGTTGTTCTGAGCTTATCACTCCTAGGGAAGAGGTTGCCACACATGTGATAGGCACCTAAAATAATGAATAGATGGAACAGATTGACATAGAGTTCTTAACTCTTAAAAGTATAGTGGTACAAAACCTGAATGCTCTTTTATAAAGGAATTAAGACATATAGGGAGCTACCACTAGATTTTTTCAGAAACCCTTAGTGGAATACTACTTCTGTGATTTTCTTATAACATTATTAAAATACTTTTCCCAGAAATCAGACAGATCCTACAGACTATTCAAGGCAGTTAGTAGGCACTGGGCAAGGCTGTTTTTTTTCCAAAAAAAATTTTGGAAAAAAATTGTATAAACAATAAAAAAAATCATTAAGGCACTAAGGAATAGTGCATATTTTATTGCTGTTTGAAATCATTCCACAGAGACAGTGAATTTTGAACAAGGATGTTTCTGAGCCAATACTTAATCTCTTTCTGGGACTTAGACATAAGAAGACATTTTCAAAAGCTGTACCCTGATAATGTAATCTGGTATTTGAGAATGAGATGTACAACAGCTCACATTTCATAAGGACGACTTCATCCGTGATATGTGCTACCCCAAACATTGCAGTCTCAAATGCATGCACAAAAGAAGAACCAATTTTCAGGGGCCTCCATCACCATACTGACCAACTGCGAGCCATCTACCTTTCCTCTCCTTTTCAGAATGACAGAAGGAATGGAATCCGAACCTGATACACATTGCATCAAAGATTACTGAACTCTACCAAATTTCTGATGTTAAAGGAGAAACAGTTATCTGTACTCTAAAGGATGAACACAAAAAGAAAAATGACCTTTTAGCTTTCAGTGACTGAAGATTTGAGTTACTGACAGTTCAATTTACTTTGCTTTTTAACTATGCCTTTTCATGCTGGTTAGACACAGGCTATCTGTATCTTGTTCCTGGAGTTGGATGGCTCTCCATTATCTTTTTTTTTTTTTTTTTTTTTTTTTGCGGTATGCGGGCCTCTCACTGTTGTGGCCTCTCCCGTTGCGGAGCACAGGCTCCGGACGCGCAGGCTCAGCGGCCATGGCTCACGGGCTTAGTTGCTCCGCGGCATGTGGGATCTTCCCGGACCAGGGCACGAACCTGTGTCTCCTGCATCGGCAGGCGGATTCTCAACCACTGCGCCACCAGGGAAGCCCTCCATTATCTTAATTAAATTTATTGCAAAGGAGAGGGTTTCCTGGAACAGCTAAGCTACAGGTGATTTATTGAACTATAACTCTTTCATTTTCTGGGAGATAAGTTGATTACAATTTCAATCTACCATTCTTCTTCTGAAAAGAAAACTTAATGTTTTACCTTTTTGGAAGGAGAGTTATCAAATAATCATTATTTGCTTTTTTTTTAAACATCGTTATTGGAGTATAATTGCTTTACAATGTTGTGTTAGTTTCTGCTGTATAACAAAGTAAATCAACTATATGTATACATATATCCCCATATCCCCTCCCTCTTGCGTCTTCCTCCCACCCTCCCTATTCCACCCCTCTATATGGTCACAAAGCACCGAGCTGATCTCCCTGTGCAATGCAACTGCTTCCCACTAGCTATCTATTTTACATTTGGTAGTATATATAGGGCAGTGCTACTCTCTCACTTTGTCCCAGCTTACCCTTCCCCCTCCCTGTGTCCTCAAGTCTCTTCTCTACATCTGCATCTTTATTCCTGTCCTGTCCCTAGGTTCATCAGAACCAATTTTTTATTTTTAGATTCCATATGTATGTGTTAGCATACGGTATTTGTTTTTCTCTTTCTGACTGATTTCCCTCTGTGAGACAGACTCTAGTTCCATCCACCTCACTACCAATAACTCAATTGTGTTTCTTTTTTATGGTTGAGTAATATTCCGTTGTATATATGTGCCACATCTTCTTTATCCATTCATGTCTCGATGGACACTTAGGTTGCTTCCATGACCTGGGTATTGTAAATAGTGCTGCAATGAACATTATGGTACATGTCTCTTTTTGAATTATGGTTTTCTCAGGGTATATGCCCAGTAGTGGGATTGCTAGGTCATTTGGTAGTTCTATTTTTATTTATTTATTTATTTTTTAACGTCTTTATTGGAGTATAATTGCTTTACAATGGTGTGTTAGTTTCTGCTTTACAACAAAGTGAATCAGTTATACATATACATATATTCCCATATCTCTTCCCTCTTGCACCTCCCTCCCTCCCACCCTCCCTATCCCACCCCGCTAGGTGGTCACAAACCACCTAGCTGATCTCCCTGTGCTATGTGGCTGCTTCCCACTAGCTATCCACCCTACGTTTGGTAGTGTATATATGTCCATGCCACTCTCTCACCTCGTCACAGCTTACCCTTCCCCCTCCCCATATCCTCAAGTCCATGCTCCAGTAGGTCTGTGTTTTATTCCTGTCCTACCCCTACTCTCTTCATGACATTTTTTTTCTTAGGTTCCATATATATGTGTTAGCATATGGTATTTGTTTTTCTCCTTCTGACTTACTTCACTCTGTATGACAGACTCCAGGTCCATCCACCTCACTATAAATAACTCAGTTTCATTTCTTTTTATGGCTGAGTAATATTCCATTGTATATATGTGCCACATTTTCTTTATCCATTCATCTGTTGATGGACACTTAGGTTGCTTCCATGTCCTGGCTATCATAAATAGAGCTGAAATGAACATTTTGGTACATGACTCTTTTTGAATTATGGTTTTCTCAGGGTATATGCCTAGTAGTGGGATTGCTGGGTCGTATGGTAGTTCTATTTGTAGTTTTTTAAGGAACCTCCATACTGTTCTCCATAGTGGCTGTATCAATTTACATTCCCACCAATAGTGCAAGAGGGTTCCCTTTTCTCCACACCCTCTCCAGCATTTATTGTTTCTAGTTTTTGATGATGGCCAATCTGACCTGTGTGAGATGATATCTCATTGTAGTTTTGATTTGCATTTCTCTAATGATTAATGATGTTGAGCATTCTTTCATGTGTTTGTTGGCAATCTGTATATCTTCTTTGGAGAAATTTCTATTTAGGTCTTCTGCCCATTTTTGGATTGGGTTGTTTGTTTTTTGGTTATTGAGCTGCATGAGTTGCTTATAAATTTTGGAGATTAATCCTTTGTCAGTTGCTTCATTTGCAAATATTTTCTCCCATTCTGAGGGTTGTCTTTTGGTCTTGTTTATGGTATCCTTTGCTGTGCAAAAGCTTTTAAGTTTCATTAGATCCCATTTGTTTATTTTTGTTTTTATTTCCATTTCTCTAGGAGATGGGTCAAAAAGGATCTTGCTGTGAGTTATGTCATAGAGTGTTCTGCCTATGTTTTCCTCTAAGAGTTTGATAGTGTCTGGCTTTGCATTTAGGTCTTTAACCCATTTTTTTTTTTTTTTTTTTTTTTGTGGTACGCGGGCCTCTCACTGTTGTGGCCTCTCCCGTTGTGGAGCACAGGCTCCGGACGCGCAGGCCCAGTGGCCATGGCTCACGGGCCCAGCCGCTCTGCGGCATGTGGGATCCTCCCGGACCAGGGCACGAACCCATGTCCCCTGCATCGGCAGGCGGACTCCCAACCACTGCGCCACCAGGGAAGCCCCTTTAACCCATTTTGAGTTTATTTTTGTGTGTGGTGTTAGGGAGTGTTCTACTTTCACACTTTTACAGGTAGCTGTCCAGTTTTCCCAGCACCTCTTATTGAAGAGGCTGTCTTTTCTCCACTGTATATCCTTCCCTCCTTTATCAAAGATAAGGTGACCATATGTGTGTGGGTTTATCTCTGGGCTTTCTATCCTGTTCCATTAATCTATATTTCTGTTTTCGTGACAGTACCATACTGTCCTGATTATTGTAGCCTTGTAGTATAGTCTGAAGTCAGGGAGTCTGATTCCTCCAGCTCCATTTTTCGTTCTCAAGATTGCTTTGGCTATTTGGGGTCTTTTGTGTTTCCATACAAATTGTGAAATTTTTTGTTCTAGTTCTGTAAAAAATGCCAGTGGTAGTTTGATAGGGATAGCATTGAATCTGTAGATTGCTTTGGGTAGTAGAGTCATTTTCACAATGTTGATTCTTCCAATCCAAGAACATGTTATATCTCCCCATCTATTTGTATCATCTTTAATTTCTTTGATCAGTGTCTTATAATTTTCTGCATACAGGTCTTTTGTCTCCTTAGGTAGGTTTATTCCTAGATATTTTATTTGTTTTGTTGCAGTGGTAAATGGAAGTATTTTCTTAATTTCACTCTCAGATTTTCCATCATTAGTGTATAAGAATGCCAGGATTTTTGTGCATTAATTTTGTATCCTGCTACTTTACCAAATTCATTGATTAGCTTTAATAGTTTTCTGGTAGCATCCTTAGGATTCTCTATGTATAGTATCATGTCATCTGCAAACAGTGACAGCTTTACTACTTCTTTTCTGATTGGATTCCTTTTATTTCTTTTTCTTCTCTGATTGCTATGCCTAGAACTTCCAAAACTATGTTGAATAAGAGTGGTGAGAGTGGGCAACCTTGTCTTGTTCCTGATCTCAGTGGAAATGGCTTCAGTTTTTCACCACTGAGGACGATGTTGGCTGTGGGTTTGTCATATATGGCCTTTATTATGTTGAGGAAAGTTCCCTCTATGCCTACTTTCTGCAGGGTTTTTATCATAAATGGGTGATGAATTTTGTCAAAAGCTTTCTCTGCATTTATTGAGATGATCATATGATTTTTCTCCTTCAGTTTGTTGATATGGTATATCACGTTGATTGATTTGCATATATTGAAGAATCCTTGCATTCCTGGGGTAAACCCCACTTGATCATGGTGTATGATCCTTTTAATGTGCTGTTGGATTCTGTTAGCTAGTATTCTGTTGAGGATTTTTGCATCTATGTTCATCAGTGATATTGGCCTGTAGTTTTCTTTCTTTGTGACATCTTTGTCTGGTTTTGGTATCAGGGTTATGGTGGCCTCATAGAATGAGTTTGAGAATGTTCCTCCCTCTGCTATCTTTTGGAAGAGTTTGAGAAGGATAGGTGTTATCTCTTCTCTAAATGTTTGATAGAATTCGCCTGTGAAGCCATCTGGTCCTGGGCTTTTGTTTGTTGGAAGATTTTTAATCACAGTTTCAATTTCAGTGCTTATGATTGGTCTGTCGTATTTTCTATTTCTTCCTGGTTCAATCTCGGCAGGTTGTGCATTTCTAAGAATTTGTCCATTTCTTCCAGGTTGTCCACTTTATTGGCATACAGTTGCTTGTAGTAATCTCTAATAATCTTTTGTATTTCTGCAGTGTCTGTTGTTACTTCTCCTTTTTCATTTCTAGTTCTGTTGATTTGAGTCTTTCCCCTTTTTTTCTTGATGAGTCTGGCTAATGGTTTATCCATTTTGTTTATCTTCTCAAAGAACCAGCTGTTAGTTTTATTGATGTTTGCTATCGTTTCCTTCATTTCTTTTTCATTTATTTCTGATGTGATCTTTATGATTTGTTTCCTTCTGCTAAATGTGGGGTTTTTCTGTTCTTCTTTCTCTAATTGCTTTAGGTGCAAGGTTAGGTTGTTTATTCGAGATGTTTCCTGTTTCTTAAGGTAGGATTGTATTGCTATAAACTTCCCTCTTAGAACTGCTTTTGCTACATCCCATAGGTTTTGGGTCATTGT
The DNA here is from genome assembly GCF_026419965.1 of Kogia breviceps. Taxonomy (NCBI): domain Eukaryota; kingdom Metazoa; phylum Chordata; class Mammalia; order Artiodactyla; family Physeteridae; genus Kogia; species Kogia breviceps. The sequence goes on from NC_081315.1 coordinate 57,457,009, forward strand.
GTCTCCATTGTCATTTGTTTCTAAGTATATTTTGATTTCCTCTTTGATTTCTTCAGTGATCACTTCGTTATTAAGTAGTGTATTGTTTAGCCTCCATGTGTTTATAATTTTTACAGACCTTTTCCTGTAATTGATATCTAGTCTCATAGCGTTGTGGTCGGCAAAGATACTTGATAAGATTTCAATTTTCTTAAATTTGCCATGGCTAGATTTGTGACCCAAGATATGATCTATTCTGGAGAATGTTCCATGAGCACTTGAGAAAAATGTGTATTCTGTTGTTTTTGGATGGAATGTCCTATAAATATCAATTAAGTCCATCTTGTTTAATGTATCATTTAAAACTTATGTTTCCTTATTTATTTTCATTTTGGATGATCTGTTCATTGGTGAAAGTGGGTTGTTAAAGTCCCCTAGTATGATTGTGTTACTGTCAATTTCCCCTTTTATGGCTGTTAGTATTTGCCTTATGTATTGAGGTGCTTCTGTGTTGGGTGCATAAATATTTACAATTGTTTTATCTTCTTTATGGATTGATCCCTTAATCATTATGCAGTGTCCTTCTTTGTCTCTTGTAATACTCTTTATTTTAAAGTCTATTTTGTCTGATATGAGAATTGCTACTCCAGCTTTCTTCTGATTTCCATTTGCATGGAATATCTTTTTTTGTCACCTCACTTTCGGTCTGTATGTGTCCCTAGGTGGGTCTGAAGTGGGTCTCTTGTAGATAGCTTATATATGGGTCTTGTTTTTGCATCTATTCAGCCAGTCTGTGTCTTTTGGTGGAATCATTTAATCCATTTACATTTAAGGTAATTTTCGATATGTATGTTCCCGTTACCATTTACTTAATTGTTTCGAGTGTGTTCTTGTAGGTCTTTTCCTTCTCTTGTGTTTCTTGCCTAGAAAAGTTCCTTTAGCATTTGTTGTAAAGCTGGTTTGGTGTTGCTTAACTCTCTCAGCTTTTGCTTGTCTGTAAAGGTCTTAATTTCTCCATCAAAAACTGAATGGGATCCTTGCTGGGTAGAGTAATCTTGGTTGTAGGTTTTTTTCCTTCATCACTTTAAATATGTCCTGCCACTCCCTTCTGGCTTGCAGAGTTTCTGCTGAAAGATCAGCTGTTAACCTTATGGGCATTCTCTTGTGTGTTATGTGTTGTTTTTCCCTTGCTGCTTTCAATATGTTTTCTTTGTATTTCATTTTTGATAGTTTGATTAATATATGTCTTGGCATGTTTCTCCTTGGATTTATCCTGTATGGGACTCTCTGTGCTTTCTGGACTTGATTAACTATTTCCTTTCCCATATTCGGGAAATTTTCAACTATAATCTCTTCAAATATTTTCTTAGTCCCTTTCTTTTTCTCTTCTTCTTCTGGGACCCCTATAATTCGAATGTTGGTGTGTTTAATGTTGTCCCAGAGGTCTCTGAGACTGTCCTCATTTCTGTTCATTCTTTTCTCTTTATTCTGCTCTGCAGTAGTTATTTCCACTATTTTATCTTCCAGGTCACTTATCCGTCCTTCTGCCTCAGTTATTCTGCTAATGATCCCTCCTAGAGTATTTTTAATTTCATTTATTTTGTTGCTCATCATTGCTTGTTCCTCTGTATTTCTTCTAGGTCCTTGTTAAATGTTTCTTGCATTTTGTCTATTCTATTTCCAAGATTTTTGGATCATCTTTACTATAATTATTCTGAATTCTTTTTCAGGTAGACTGCCTATTTCCTCTTCATTTGTTAGGTCTGGTGGGTTTTTACCTTGCTCCTTCATCTGCTGTGTTTTTCTGTCTTTTCATTTTGCTTATTTTACTGTGTTTGGGGTCTCCTTTTTGCAGGCTGCAGGTTCGTAGTTCCCATTGTTTTTGGTGTCTGTCCCCAGTGGCTGAGGTTGGTTCAGTGGGTTGAGTAGGTTTCCTGGTTTGGGGGACTAGTGCCTGTGTTCTGGTGGATGAGGCTGGATTTTGTCTTTCTGGTGGGCAGGTCCACGTCTGGTGGTGTGTTTTTGGTTGTCTGTGGCCTTATTATGATTTTAGGCAGCCTCTCTGCTAACGGGTGGGGCTGGAGTCCTGTCTTGCTAGTTGTTGGGCATAGGGTGTCCAGCACTGTAGCTTGCTGGTCCTTGAGTGAAGCTAGGTCTTGGTGTTGAGATGGAGATCTCTGGGAGATTTTTGCTGTTTGATATTGCATGGAGCTGGGAGGTCTCTTGATGACCAGTGTCCTGAATTTGGCTCTTCCACCTCAGAGACACAGCCCTGACTCTTGGCTGGGGCACCAAGAGCCTTTAATCCACATGGCTCAGAATAAAAGGGAGAAAAAATAGAAAGGAAAGAAAGGAAGGAAGGGGGGAAGGAAGGGGGGAAGGAAGGGAGGAAGGAGGGGAGGAAGGAAGGGGGAAAGAAAGAAAAGAAGAAAGAAAGGAAGAAAGAAGATAAAAATAAAGTAGGATAAAATAAAGTTATTAAAATAAATAATTATTAAGAAAAATTATAAAAAGTAAAAATAAAAAAAACATGGGACGGTCAGAACCCTAGGACAAATGGTGAAAGCAAAGCTATACAGACCAAATCTCACACAGCAGCACACACATACACACTCACAAAATGAGAAAAAGTGTAAAATAATAATATATCTTGCTCCCAAAGTCCACCTCCTCAACTTGGGATGATTTACTGTCTATTCAGGTATTCCACAGATGCAGGGCACTTCAAGTTGATTGTGAATATTTAATCCACTGCTTCTGAGGCTGCTGGGAGAGACCTCCCCCTCTCCTGTTTGTTCGCACAGCTCCTGGGGTTCAGCTGTGGACTTGGCCCCGCCTCTGCACATAGGTCGCCCGAGGGCATCTGCTCTTCGCTCAGATAGGATGGGGTTAAAGGAGCCGCTGATTCTGGGGCTCTGGTTCAGGCCAGGGGGAGGGAGGAGTACGGATGCAGGGTGAGCCTGCGGCAGCAGAGGCTGCCATGACGTTGCACCAGCCTGAGGTGTGCTGTGGTTCTCCCGGGGAAGTTGTCCCTGGATTCCGGGACCCTGGCAGTGGCGGGAGGCACAGGCCCCTGGGAGGGGAGGTGTGGAGAGTAACCTGTGCTCGCACACAGGCTTCTTGGTGTCGGCAGCAGCAGCCCCAGCGTCTCATGCCCTTCTCTGGGGTCCGCGCTGATAGTCACGGCTCGCGCCCGTCTCTGGAGCTCCTTTAAGCGGCGCGCTTAATCCCCTCTCGCTCCCCAGGAAGCAAAGAGGGAAGAAAAGTTCTGTTGCCTCTTCGGCTGCTCCAGACTTCTCCCGGACACCGGCCCAGCTAGCCGTGGTGCACTAAACCCTTCAGGCTGTGTTCATGCAGCCAACCCCAGTCCTCTCCGTGGGATGCGACCAAAGCCCAAGCCTCAGCTCTCAGCTCCCAGCCCCCGCCTGCCGCGGCGGGTGAGCAGACAAGCCTCTCGGGCTGGTGAGTGCTGGTCAGTACCGATCCTCTGTGCGGGAGCCTCTCCGCTTTGCCCTCCGCACCCTGTTGCTGTGCTCTCCGTGGCTCGGAAGCTTCCCCCTCTGCCACCCGCAGTCTCTGCTCGCAAAGGGGCTTCTAGTGTGTGGGAACCATTCCTCCTCCACAGCTCCCTCCCACTGGGGCAGGTCCTGTCCTTATTCTTTTGTCTCTGTTTATGCTTTTTTCTTTTGCCCTACCCAGGTACGTGGGGGAGTTGCTTGCCTTTTGGAAGGTCAGAGGTCTTCTGCCAGCGTTCAGTGGGTGTTCTATAGGAGCAGTTCCACGTGTAGATGTATTTCTGATGTATCTGTGGGGAGGAAGGTGATCTCCACGTCTTACTCTTCCACCATCTTCCCTATTTCTAGTTTTTTAAGGACCCTCCATACTGTTTTCCATAGTGGCTGTATCAGTTTACATTCCCACCAACAGTGCAAGAGGGTTCCCTTTTCTCCACCCCGTCTCCAGCATTCATTGTTTGTAGATTTTTTGATGATGGCCATTCTGACCATTGTGAGGTGACACCTCATTGTATTTTTAATTTGCATTCCTCTAATTAGTGATGTTGAGAATCCTTTCATGTGTTTGTTGGCCATCTGTATACCTTCTTTGGAGAAATGTCTATTTAGGTCTTCTGCCCATTTTTGGATTGGGTTATTTGTTTTTTTGATATTGAGCTGCATGAGCTGCTTATATATTTTGGAGATTAATCCTTTGTCAGTTGCTTCATTTGCAAATATTTTCTCCGATTCTGAGGGTGGTCTTTTGGTCTTGTTTATGGTCTCCTTTGCTGTGCAAAAACTTTTAAGTTTCATTAGGTCTCGTTTATTTATGTTTTTATTTCCATTTCTCTAGGAGGTGGGTCAAGAAGGATCTTGCTGTGATTTATGTCATACAGTGTTCTGCCTATGTTTTCTCTAAGTGTTTTATAGTGTCTCACCTTACATTTAGGTCTTTAATCCATTCTGAGTTTATTTTTGTATATGGTGTTAGGAAGTGCTCTAATTTCATTCTTTTTCATGTAGCTGTCCAGCTTTCCCAGCACCACTTATTGAAGAGGCTGTCTTTTCTCCATTGTATATTCTTGCCTCCTTTATCAAAGATAAGGTGACCATATGTTCATGGGTTTATCTCTGGGCTTTCTATCCTGTTCCATTGATCTATATTTTTGTTTTTCTGCCAGTACCATAGTGTCTTAGTTACTGTAGCTTTGTAGTATAGTCTGAAGTCCAGGAGCCTGATTCCTCCAGCTCCATTTTTCTTTCTCAAGATTGCTTTGGCTATTTGGGGTCTTTTGTGTTTCCATACAAATTGTGAAATTTTTTGTTCTACTTCTTTGAAGAATACCATTGGTATTTTGATAGGGATTGCACTGAATCTGTAGATTGCTTTGGGTACTTTAGTCATTTTCACAATATTGATTCTTCCAATCCAAGAACACAGTATGTCTCTCCATCTGTTTGTATTGTCTTTAATTTCTTTCATGAATGTCTTATAGTTTTCTGCATACAGGTCTTCCTTCTTCTTAGGTAGGTTTATTTCTAGGTATTTTATTCCTTTTGTTGCAGTGGTAAGTGGGAGTGTTTCCTTCATTTCTCTTTCAGATTTTTTATCATTAGTGTATAGGAATGCAAGAGATTTCTATGCATTAATTTTGTATCCTACTACTTTACCATATTCATTGATTAGCTCTAGTAGTTTTCTGGTAGCGTCTTTAGGATTCTCTATGTATAGTATCATGTCATCTGCAAACAGTGACAGTTTCTTTTCTTTCTGATTTGGATTCCTTTTATTTCTTTTTCTTCTCTAATTGCCGTGGCTAAAGCTTCTAAAACTATGTTGAATGATAGTGGTGAGAGTGGGCAACCTTGCCTTGTTTCTGATCTAAGAGGAAATGGTTTCAGTTTTTCACCATTGAGAATGATGTTGGCTGTGGGTTTGTCCTATATAGTCTTTATTATGTTGAGGTAGGGTCCCTCTATGCCTACTTTCTGGAGAGTTTTTATCATAAATGGGTGTTGAATTTTGTTGAAAGCTTTTTCCTCATCTATTGAGATGATTTGATGGTTTTTCTCCTTCAATTTGTTGATATGGTGTATCACTTTGATTGATTTGCACATATTGAAGAATCCTTGCATTCCTGGGGTAAACCCCACTTGATCATGGTGTATGATCCTTTTAATGTGCTGTTGGATTCTGTTTGCTAGTATTCTGTTGAGGATTTTTGCATCTGTGTTCATCAGTGATATTGGTCTATAGTTTTCTTTTTTTGTGACATCTTTGTCTGGTTTTGGTAACAGCGTGATGGGGGCCTCATAGAATGAGTCTGGGAGTGTTCTTCACTCTGCTATCTTTTGGAAGAGTTTGAGAAGGATAGGTGTTAGCTCGTCTCTATATGTTTGATGGAATTCACCTGTGAAGCCATCTGGTCCTAGGCTTTTGTTTGTTGGAAGATTTTTAAACACAGTTTCAATATCAGTGCTTGCAATTGGTCTGTTCATATTTTCTATTTCTTCCTGGTTCAGTCTTGGAATGTTGTGCTTTTCTAAGAATTTGTCCATTTCTTCCAGGTTGTCCGTTTTATTGGCATATAGTTGCTTATAGTAATCTCTCATGATTCTTTGTATTTCTGCAGTGTCAGTTGTTACTTCCCCTCTTTCATTTCTAATTCTGTTGATTTGAGTTTTCTCCATTTTTTTCTTGATGAGTCTGGTTAATGGATTATCAATTTTGTTTATCTTCTCAAAGAACCAGCTTTTAGTTTTATTGGTCTTTGCTATTGTTTTCTTCATTTCTTTTTCATCTATTTCTGATCTGATCTTTATGATTTCTTTCCTTCTGTTAACTTGGGGGTTTTTTGTTCTTCTTTCTCTATTTGCTTTAGGTGTAAGGTTAGTTTGTTTATTTGAGATTTTTCTTGTTTCTTGAGGTAGAATTGTATTGCTATAAACTTCCCTCTTAGAACTGCTTTTGTTGCATCCCATAGGTGTTGGGTTTTTGTGTTTTTATTGTCATTTGTTTCTAGGTATTTTTTGATTTCCTCTTTGATTTCTTCAGTAACTTCTTGGTTATTTAGTAGTGTATTGTTTAGCCACCATGTGTTTGTATTTTTTACAGTTTTTTTCCTGTAATTTATATACAGTCTCAAAGCATTGTGGTTGGAAAAAATTCTTGATACAATTTCAATTTCCTTAAATTTACCAAAGCTTGATTTATGACCCAAAACATGATCTATCCTGGAGAATGTTCCATGATCACTTGAGAAGAAAGTGTATTCTGTTGTTTTTGGATGGAATGTCCTATAAATATCAATTAAGTCCTTTTTGTCTAATGTGTCATTTAAAGCTTGTGTTTCCTTATTTTCACTTTGGATGATCTGTCCATTGGTGAAAGTGGGGTGTTAAAGTCTCTTACTATGATTGTGTTACTGTCGGTTTCCCCTTTTATGGCTGTTAGTATATGCCTTATGTATTGAGGGGCTCCTATGTTGGGTGCATAAATATTTACAATTGTTATATTTTCTTCTTGCATTGATCCCTTGATCCGTATGTAGTGTCCTTCTTTGTCTCTTGTAATAGTCTTTATTTTAAAGCCTATTTTGTCTGATATGAGAATGGCTACTCTAGCTTTCTTTTGATTTCCATTTGCATGGTATATCTTTTTCCATCCCCTTACTTCAAGGCTGTACATGTCCCTAGGTCTAAAGTGGGTCTCTTGTAGACAGTATATGTACCGGTCTTGTTTTTGTATCCATTCAGCCAGTCTGTGTCTTTTGGTTGGAGCATTTAATCCATTTTCATTTAAGGTAACTATCAATATGTAGGCTTCCTGGTGTGTAGGCTTCCACAGGCACAGGAACACTGGTGCCTGTGTTCTAGTGGGTGGGACTGGATCTTGTCTTTCTTGTGGGCAGGGCCCCGTCCGTTTGGGGTGTCTGTGAACTTAGTACAATTTTAGGTAGACTATCTGCTAATGGGTGGGGTTGTGTCCCTTTCTTGCCATTTGTTTTGCATGGGGCATCCAGCATTGGAGCTTGCTGGCTGTTGGGTGGAGCTGGGTCTTAGTGTTGAGATGGAGATCTCTGGGAGAACTGTTGCCAATTGATATTACATGGAGCTGAGAGCTCTCTGGTGGTCCGGTGTCCTGGACTTGGCTCTCCTACCTCAGAGGCTCAGGCCTGACACCCTGCCAGAGCACCATGACCTTGTCAGCCACATGGTTAGAAGAAAAGGGAGAAAAAAAAGAAAGCAAATAAAGCAAAGTAAAAGAATTAAAAAATGATAAAATAAAAAATAATAAAAATAAATAAATAGAGCAACCAAACCAATAAACAAATCCACCAGTGATCACAATCCCTAAAAACTGAGATAAACATAAAAATCAGAAACAAATCAATTGCAGACATCAAACCCCAAGTCTACAGTTACTCCCAAAGTCCACCACCTCAATTTTGAGAACATTTGTTGTCTGTTCAGGTATTCCACAGATGCAGCGTACATCAAGTTGACTGGGGATTTAATCCACTGCTTCTGAGGTTGCTGGGAGAGATTTCCCTTTCTCTTCTTTGTTCGCACAGCTCCTGGGGCTCAGCTTTGGATTTGGCCCCGCCTCTGAATGTAGGTCACCCTCAGGTGTCTGTTCCCTGCCCAGACAGGAGGAGATTAAAGCAGAGGCTGATTAAGCCTCTCTTGCTCTCTCAGGCTGGGGAAAGGGAGGGGTACAGTAGTCATTATTGGAATGTGGGGCGAGCCTGTGGTGGCAGATGCTGGCATGACGTAGCAACAGGCTGAGGCATGCCGTGTGTTCTTCCAGGGAAGTTGTCCCTGGATCTCAGGACCCTGGCAGTGGTGGGCTGCACAGGCTCCCGGGGTGGGGTGTGGGTAGTGACCTATACTCGCACGCAGGATTCTTGGTAGCAGTAGCAGCAATGTTAGCATTTCATGCCTGTCTCTGGGGTCTGAGTTGATAGCTGTGGCTTGTACCAGTCTCTGGAGCTGGCTTACGTGGTGCTCTGCCTTCTGTGGGCACACTGGGAAGGAATCCCCTCACTTCGTGCACCCCGAAACAGTGGTCTCTTGCCTCTTCAGCAGTTCCAGACTTCTCCCAGACTCCTTCCTGGCTAGCCATGGTGCACTAGCCCCCTTCAGGCTGTGTTCTCGCAGCCAACCCCAGCAGGCGGGTGAGCAGACAAGCCTCTCAGGCTGGTGAGTGCTGGTCGGCACCGATCCTCTGTGTGGGTATCTCTCCGCTTTGCCCTCCGCACCCTGTTACTGCACTCTCCTCCGTGGCTCCAAAGCTTCCCCCCCACCGCCCACCCCTGTCTCCGCTAGTGAAGGGGCTTCCTAGCGTGTGGCAACTTTTCCTGCTTCACAGCTCCCTCCCAGAGGTGCAGGTCCCGTCCCTGTTCTTTTGTCTCTGTTTTTTCTTTTTTCTTTTGCCCTACCCAGGTATGTGGGGAGTTTCTTGCTTTTGGGGAAGTCTGAGGTCTTCTGCCAGTGTTCAGTAGGTGTTCTGTAGGAGTTGTTCCACACGTAGATGTATTTTTGATGTATTTGTGGGGAGGAAGGTGATCTCCACATCTTACTCCTCTGCCATCTTGAAGGCCCCCCTTAGTCTTTTAATTTTAATGTGTGGGTAGCTGAGCAGTAAGAGGTGTGGTCAGGGAAACATGGCTTACTCCTCAGCTCTAGTCTCCTACTTCTCACCTTGCATCTGTGCCAATTGGTGGTAGCAGGATGGATGATGGAGACCATAATATTTGCGATCATTTGTTGGATGCCTGCCATATGCCAGGTATTGTACATAGTGTCTCACTAGTCTTTACACTAATTCTGTAGGAAAGAGCACTGGTATCCTCTTTTTAAAGAAGAAGAAGGGCTTCCCTGGTGGCGCAGTGGTTGAGAATCCGCCTGCCGATGCAGGAGACACGGGTTCGTGCCCTGGTCCGGGAGGATCCCACATGCCGCGGAGCGACTAGGCCCGTGAGCCATGGCCGCCAGGCCTGCGCGTCCGGAGCCTGTGCTCCGCAACGGGAGAGGCCACAACAGTGAGAGGCCCGCATACCGCAAAAAAAAAAATAAATAAAAAAAAAAAAAAAGAAGAAGAAGAAAATGAGGCTTCACAAGATTATGTAACTCTTCCCCAAGTCATTTAACACATTTAATAAGTACTAGAGTCAGAGGACAAGAGCAATGAAAAAGCCTATCTGAGTTCCCTTCTGTGATGAAACAGGGGAGTGAAAGGGAACCTCAGGGGTTTATATAATTCCAGACCCAAACCTCCCCGGAAAATAGAAAGCTTAGAATATTGAAGTAGAGGACCAAGTATGGAACAATTTGGGATAAATAGAATCTGAGGTTTTTGGTGAGAGAAATCAATCAGAAAAGCTTGAGGAAGTGTAGAGCCCCATTTAATTTATATTTCATTGAATACCAGAGAATGGTTATTGTGACTTAAAACTTGCCCTTTATTAGTCATGTTTATACTCTTATTTCCCCGTCATGACTAGTAGTCATAACCATTAGAAAACTTTGCTTATTCCAGGGAGAGAGGAAAAGGGAAGAAGACTGTTTTCTTTTCTACAATTAGCTAAGATGGACAGAAAGTCTGGTCAGAGGCAGTAGTTGATTTCAGTGCACTAGGCAGCCAGCAGTCTCTGTCCCTGGGAATTTATACCAGATGAAGGCCTTAGATTCTTCCAGGGAAAACAGGGAAGGATAGAGCAGGAGGCAAGGAAACTACCTTAGGGCATTAGCGTTAATTATTGCAGTGCTGCTCCCTTATTCTCATTCCTCCTTTCCATTAACATTTTTTTCTCTAGCCTATATTCTAAATCCTTTCTAGAGTACTAGTTGCTACCTCTCCTCATCCCAGGTCCCTTCTGGACCCCTCTAAGTTTGAATTTACATATTTGGAAGGATGCCAAAGATCAGTTCAGCTAGTAGATGGAGTTCTGTAAGAGTTAAACTAGTGGAGGGAGACTTTTACTTATACCTGTGGAGTCTTCTCAAAATCTGAAGAATGTGCAGAGTCCAGAGCTGAGTCTGGAAAGCCTCAGAAAAGAGGCATATGAACATATTGCCTAAACTGAGGGCTCCAGAAATAGGTCTCAAATAGTTTGGGAAAGGGAAAAGAGAAGTAGTTCTAGAGTAAAAGGGGAGCCGTCCTGGGAATTACCAATAACCAGCATTATTGTTTAACAGCAGCAGAGTAATGCAGCGTTGCATGTATTTAGATAGACCAGGAAAGAGGCAGAGTTCCTGTTGCTCATCAGGTTGGGGACGGAGTAAATAAGAGAAAGAGATGTATTCCTGACATCTCTAGTTGAGGCCCATAATACCTTTCTCTCTAGAAAAATAATATATATTAGGTTAGTTAGATTTCTAGGCTAGCCTGCTAAAATAGAGTTACCTCATAATGAACTTGAAATATAGGCTCTGTCATGAAAAAAATCATCTTGGTGGAAAATAATGGGTCTTCAAATGAACTTTGGAATTAGGTTCCATTGATAAGTGGGGAACTACCTGTACATTAGAATTAAAGTTAGCCAAATTTTGAGATGTTATCATGGCTTATAGATATTCATTAAAAATATAATTTACTCTTAATTTTTAAAAAGTTAAAAAATGATAGTGATACTTTTGAAGAGTACTAATCAGTTATTTTGTAGAATGTGCCTCAATTTTGGCTTAACTTATGTTTTCTCATAATTGAAATGAGGTTATGCATTTTTGGCAAGAAAACAACCAAATGCTGTTATGTCCTTTTTAGTGTATCATGTCAAGGAACTTATATTGTTGATATGTCTTATGACTAACGATATTTACTTTGATCATTTGGTTAAGTTTGTGTCTGCAAGGAAAAACTATCACATTTGGAAACTAAGTAGGAATACAATATGGGTCCTGGATAGGATCTTGGAAAAAAAATGTTAGTGGAAAAAATTGGTGAACTATAAATAGAGTCTGTCATTTAGTTAACAATATTGTACCAATGTTCATTTCCTGTTCTTGATAATTGTGCTATGGTAATATGAGATGTTAACATTAGGGGAAGGGAAGTGATGGAGATAAGGATACCTGTACTATTTTTGCAACTTTCTATAAGTCTAAAATTAACTCAAAAAGTTAAAAATTAACATAATGATATCTAATATTTACATAGTGCCTACTGTGCACCAGACTCTGTATCTATTAACTCTTTGATTCTTCTCAACCCAGTGAGGGGAACTATTATTATCACCATTGACAGATGAGGAAACTGGATACAGAGAAGTAAGAAACATGTCCATTGTCACATAGTTATTAAGTGATCACATAGCTAGAAAGTGGCTGAGTTGGGATTTGAACAGAGGCATTCTGGATCCAGAAATCCATTATGTTATACTGGCTTTCATTGTGATATGTGTGTGTGTGTGTGTGTGTGTGTATGCACACACACACACACACACACACACAGTTTAAAAATAATTCAGACATACAAAAAACAGGTCTACCTTTCCCTGAGGCAATCTCTGTTACTAGGGTTTTCGTTGTTGTTTGTTTGTTTTAAACCTTCAGAAATTACTCTTGAACATTGATAGCAGCCCATTTTGGTTTTTATCCATAATATTCAGAGTTGCGCTGTCGCAATGTTTTTTGTTCTCTCTTCAGAAGCTTCTCATGGTATGCTGACTATTAGAGATAGCAACTGTATTGGAAACTTAGGGAATCCCTTCTGAGGTGGTTGGACAGGAAACCTGTATGAATAAGGTGCTAACTACTCATAACTACAAGGTGCATTCTGTATGATAAAATTAAGTAGAACCAAACTTAGTTCAGAATTTAGCCAAGAAGTTCTGCTGTCGCTCTCATGAATGCTTTAATTAGTATAAGTGTCTTTTTTTATCTTAGTATTGAGATTATTTATTTATATTTTAAAAACCCCAACTTGGTAGCCATTGTAACAATAGCTTTGTTTGTATTCTTTGAAAATAAAGAAAGATTGTTATATATGGAATACTGTAAATAGGCCCTTTGGGAGTCTGCATGAATTACATGAGTCTGGTTACCAGATAAGGTAGAGACTGAACCTGAGCTTCCTATAATGGCTAGAGGTACAGGGTTCCACAAAGAACATATCTGAAGAAAGATTTTATCTTTGAGTGAAATAGAAAGTTGATAAAATACATATATTAACAGTTACTGACTCACTGAGCTTCATAATTCTAGGAATTAATCATTGCTGATGCATATGTTTAAAGAAATTCATTTCTATCTTTCATCTTGGCCAAAAAGAAAAGAAACTAGTTATTTAAAAGGTGATAAAAAGAGTAGGAATTTCCTGCCTATTTATGTACATATAGTCTTTGCTGCAGAAGCAACTGGTGTTTGTCTTTCTTTCCATGGTTAGGGCATTTTTTCCTATGTTTTGAATTAAATTTGTAAACAGCAGCAATAGTGACTTCTTTCCTGTTAGCTTTGTATTCATGGTGCAGGGGAAGAATCTCATAGTAGATATTTGCTTTGGAAAGTCCAAAGGTCAAAGTTCTTTTAATTTTCTTACTGTCTTTCCTTCCCTTTCTCTTGCTTCCCCCCCCCCCCTTTTTTTTTTTTTTTTTTTTTTTTTGCGGTATGCAGGCCTCTCACTGCTGTGGCCTCTCTCGTTGCGGAGCACAGGCTCCGGACGCGCAGGCTCAGCGGTCATGGCTCACGGGCCCAGCCGCTCCGCGGCATGTGGGATCTTCCCGGACCGGGGCACGAACCCGCATCCCCTGCATCGGCAGGCAGACTCTCAACCACTGCGCCACCAGGGAAGCCCTTTCTCTTGCTTTTATTTCAAAATTTATTCATATCTCTGTCTTTCTTCATCCTTACTTTTTAATTGATTGTAATATGGAATTAAATTTTTAAAAATATCTGTAAAATTTATTTTTAAAAAGTTATTTCTTGAAAAAATGTTATTTCTGTGTTTTAAATTTAAAAGATTGTGAGTTGGGCTTCCCTGGTGGCGCAGTGGTTGAGAGTCCGCCTGCCAAGGCAGGGGATACGGGTTCGTGCCCTGGTCCGGGAAGATCCCACATGCCGCGGAGCAACTAAGCCCGTGAGCCATGGCCGCTGAGCCTGCGCGTCCCGAGCCTGTGCTCCGCAACGGGAGAGGCCACAACAGTGAGAGGCCCGCGTACCAAAAAATAAAAATTAAAAATAAATAAATAAATAAATAAATGATTGTGAGTTGAACCTTTCTTATTTCTCTAAAAACTTGAATTAAGTGGCTTTTTACTTATATTCTCAATTGTTCTCAATTGATTTTTCCCCTTTTAGGGAAAAAGAAATGTCTTTTACTTGCTGCTCAGTACTCTCATTACATATTCAGGCCATTCCAAATTGTGTGAATAACTAAATTAAACTACTAAGTGACTTTGACAATTTAGAGAAATGAATAAGTGTGAAGTGCAGTAGCATTAAGGGCAAGGGAAGTAAGAGAATAGACTATAGAAATATGAGCTGGAGAACCACTGTGTTTGTGCATGTATGACAAAGAGAGATGAAGGACACCTCTCACCAAAATAAACCATTAGCTAAATATGAGTTAAATGTGCATCACTAACATTTATAAAATTAGCAAAAGGGTTGTTGATGGGGTGATATTCAAGATATCTGTGAGATATTGGTTAGGAAATCAGAACCTACTTTCCTATAGATGTTAAAATGATGGTGGTGATAGTTAAACTTGAGAGGTCCTTCCAGGGCAGGAACCTTGTCTGATTTATTTTTATCTCCTATTTATTTGCCTTGTATAAAGTAAAGTGTGTGTGTATGTATAAATAATTGAGATTTCAGGTGTAAAAGATAATGATTTGATGTTTCTATGTACTGCAAAATGATCACCACAATAAGTCTAGTGAACATCTGTCACCATACATAGTCACAGAATTTTTTTCTTGTGATGAAAAATTTTAAGATCTACTCTCTCAGGAACTTTCAAATATGCCATACAGTATTATTATTAACTATAGTCACCATGCTGTGAATTAGATCCCTGGGACTTATTTATTTTATAACTGGAACCCCAGCGCCCCGGGCAGCCAGTCTGTTCTCTGTATCTATGAGCTTGGTTTTTTTAGATTCCACATATAATTGAGATCAAGTAAAGTCTTAATAAATATATTTATGTAATCCTTGGCCTCCAAAATCTAGTTAACTTTTAAAGTACTTTTAAATTCAAGCCCCAAAGTACTATAGAACTTAGCCATTATATAATAATAATGTCTTTGAAAGTTGTTGTAAGGTGTTGCCACAACTTCCCTCTCTCCTTACGTCCTTTTTCTGGCCACTAGCCACTGCATACCTGTACCCGCACCTAGCCTAGAGCAAGAAAGAGTAAATTAGGACAGCTTTGATCTCAGGAAAACCTATTATATGCAATGGATAGAGAAGGGGAGGTGTGAAGAAGTGGGAAACCTCAGAATCCTGTGCCGTGTTTCTGGGTTGGAAAACAGAACCTTTCCAGTTTGTGAACCAGTCTACTGATGCTGAGGTGGTATGTAAAGGATGTACCGTAATAATCAGTTACGCTAATTAGGTGCATTAGGATTAACCCACGTGGGAATCCTGCGTTACAGGATCAAATATCTATTTCCAAAACTTATTAGCATTGTCATATATTCTAAGGCTTTCATGGATACACAAAAGGTCTTCATTCATTCTAATCCTATATAAGTTTAGGAAGGAAGCCTCTTGAATAAAAAAATAATTGATTAACCATCTACTTCAGAGACTGGTATTGACAGTGTGAAACAACTAGGGCATCTATAAATGTGAACAGAAACCAAAAAACCCAGCAGCTGTGTTGAGACAATGCATCAGTTTAAAAGGTGGTGCTATTCTTTAATAGCATGGAGTGAGGAACAGGGTTTGGGACAGACACTACAACAATCTTTCCAGCCTATCTTGAGATATGTTTTGACAGGATTGTTCTTTATTTTAAGGTATTATGGGCTCCTGGTTATCAGTCATAAACCAAATTCAGATGTTAAGATACTTTGAAGATGAAATATATTCCAAAAACAAATGAGTTTTGAATTATCCACTGTCGGATTGATTGTCTATGGAATATGTTTCCCTTCATTCAAAAGATAATTTTAAATTGGCTATATGGTACTCATAATAATTTCCTCAATTGTCTCTGTCATGTAAAATCACTGAATAAAAGGGGAGGAAAGAGACTGTGTCCCATCTTCCTGCATTCCTTCCACCTCTCTCCTTCCTTTATTTCTCCCTCCCTTTATCTCTGTGGGGCTGAACTTGTAATTTTACCTGGGCAAGAGAGGATGACTGAGTATACCAACTTGACAAAGAGTTAGGCTCCAGTTCTTTCTTCCAGTTGTTTCCCAGTTAAGCAGTCTTTCCTTTGAATATAAAGTGTAGGATGCTGTGCTGAGATACTGATGCCTAACAGCTTTAGTAGGGGCGGGGGTGGGGAGGGGAGTGGCTGGGGGTGGCAACTTATTTTCTGGTTGCAGAGCCAGAACAGTCAACAACCTAATTTAGGGTTTAGTGAAGGCTTCTCTTAGAATGGATTATGATTTAAGGACTTGGAGAAGCTTCAGAAGTATGGCATTAAAATAGCCAGAGGTTTGGTGAAAGACCAAAGTAGTAGAGGTGATTTAATTAAAAAGGAAAAGCTGAGTCAAGTAATTGTCATCAGGCAAATGAGTGTATGAAAAGAGTATTGGCCTATGTATTGGGAATTATGGGTTTAATCTAGATTCTACTAGTTAACTAGTGTATTACCTGAATCCTAATTCCATAATTTGGGAAATAATGGGGCACTGGATGATGTCTGAGTTCCCTTTAAACTCTGATAGTCTGTGAATTGGTGTCTATCAGCAGCATTTTATACTTGTGAACCCCTCCTCCTTGAAATTCTCTTCTTTGGTGTCTGTGATACTGTACTCATGGTTTTCCTCCTGCCTCTCTGGCTGTTCCTTCTTTGCAGTCTCATCTTCCTCTCCCTGATAATTAAATGTTGTGTATATCTTCAAGATTTAGGCCTAGGCAGACTTTTATCACTTTCTATCCTATATCTTCCATCCTATAACACTAGCTGTATCTTAGGCAGCGTAGTCAATGATCATACTTCATTAATTATGTATATATGTCAATGTTTCCCAAATTATATTTCCAATCTAGACCTCTTCTCTGAGTTCTAGACCTGTGTATAAACTGCTTACTCAGCATCTCTATTTGAGTAGTTAAGAGACACCTCAAACTCAACATATCCAAAACCAAACTCATAAAATCTTTCCCTCTACAGTGTACCTAATCTGAGTGTATGGCACCATCACCCATCAGTTACAACCAGTTGTGCAAGCCAGAAACATGGGAGTCTGCAGTAGTCTCTTCATAGATAAACCTGCATCCGTTCTGTTTTCCCCCTAATCTAGTCTCTACAGTGGAGCCAGAGGGATTTTTTTAAAGGCAGATCTAATCTTGTGTCTCTGTGATACTCCTAAAATATTCCAACAGCCTTTAAGATTAAGACCAAATTCATTATCGTGGCCCTGCCTGCCTCCCCAGCTTCATCTTCCACCATTCTGCACTTTGTTATTTCAACACCAACCACACTAACCTTCCTTCATTTCCTCAAGTATCCCATAGCCCTCCCACACATCCCACAGGATATTTGCCTTGCTCTTCCTGGTGCCCAGAATATTACCCACCCTTCCCCATTGCACATATTACTTGTTCTTCTGTTTTGAGCTCAGTAGTAACTTTCTTTTAGAGTAGGAGTCTTCCCTGACCCCCTCCAATCTAGATCAGATTTCTTTATTAAATGTTCTCTTAGAAGTATGTTCTTTTCTTTCATAGCACTTATCTCAGTTTATTATTATATAATCTTTCCTGATTATTTAATTAGTCCTGCCTCCCCCACTAGACTGTAAGTACTATAAGGGCAAGGACAGTTTCTGGTTTTTGCTCACTATTATAAGATTCTTGTATAGTGCCTGTCACATGATAAGTAGTTAAGAATTATTTGTAGAGGGAATGACTTAAATAGCTGTGCATTGTAACTTTTATTTTTCAGTTTTCATCAAGATCAGGGCAGAAGCTAAAAGTGGAACAGTAGAATCAATCTTCAACCTCTCCCTTTCTCTGAGCTTTTTCCTGTTTAGTGTATTATCTTGTTCAAGACATTCTTAGCTTTGGACTAGTAAAAACAAGATAAAAGCAAAGGAAAGAACAAAAAACCTTCCTCATCTTCATATTCTCACCTGGCTGCTGTCTTATTTGTTTCCCTTCCATTGCAGCTATTTAAAAAGTAGAGATAGCATTGTGTTTGAAAACATGGGCTTAAGCTAAAAGACCAGGATTCAGGTTTCAGCTCTGCCACTTGTAGATGTATGATTTTGCTTCAGCTTTTCAAATGATAAAATGAGAGAAATAATGGTTCTTTATAGGTTTGCTTTGAGGATCAAATGACAATACATGTGAAATGTTTAGCACTATGCCTGGCATACAGTAAGCACTCCATAAATGTTAGCAGCAATTGTTATTGTCATCATCGTAGTTATAAGCTGAGTTGTGTCCTCTCATAATTTATAGCTTGAAGCCCTAAAACCCATTGTGACTGTATTTGGAGATCGGGCCTTTAAGGAGATAATTGAGGTTAAATGAGGTTATAAGACTGGAGGCCCTAATCCAATAGGAACAGTGTCCTTGCAAGAAAAGGAAGAGGCACCAGGGGCATGTGCACAAAGAAAAAGGCCCCGTGAAGACATAGAGAAAAGGTGGCCATCTGCAAGCCAAGGAGAGAGGCCTCAGGAGAAACAGAACCTGTTGGCACCTTGATCTTGGACTTCCAGCCTCTAGGACTGTGAGAAAATAAATTTCTGTTGTTTAGGCCACCCAGTGTGTCCTATTTGTTATGGCAGCACGAGTGGACTAACACCACCACCACCACTACCACCGTCATCATCATCATCATCAATCCCATTCTTTCAGTAAGGATCCCATCCTTTCTCCCATTTTCTCCTTAATCTACTGATGTCAGAATTTCTTCTGTTGTGGAACTGTCATAAGTTACTGGTTATTCTTATATAACCAAGTTCAAAAGACTCTTTTTGTGTCTTATATAGCTTGACTTTGTGGTCCTTGAAAGTCAACTTTTCCTCCTTCGTAAAATCTCTCTTCTTTTTTTATTGAAGTATAGTTGTTTTACAATATTTGTTAGTTTCAGGTGTACAGCAAAGTGATTCAGTTATGTATATATATTTTCAGATTATTTTCCATTATAGGTTGTTATAAGATATTGAATATTGTTCCCTGTGTTACATAGTAAATCCTTATTGACTATGATTTTATATATAGTAGTGTGTATCTGTTAATCCCATGTTCCTAATTTGTCCCTCCCCCTCCTACCTTTTCCCTTTGGTAACCATAAGTTTGTTTTCTACATCTGTGAGTCTGTTTCTATTTTGTAAATAGATTCATTTGTATTATTTTGTATTTCTTAATTTTAATTTTATATTTTTGGCCATGCAGCATGCAGGATCTTAGTTCCCTGACTAGGGATCGAACCCATGCCCCTCTCAGTGGAAGCGCAGAGTCTGAACCACTGGACCCACCAGGGAATTCCCTGTATTATTTTTTAGATTCCACATGTAAGTGATATCATATAATATTTATCTTTGTCTGACTGACTTCACTTAGTATGATATTCTCTAGGTCATCCATGTTGCTGCAAATGGCAATATTTCATTCTTTTTTATGGCAATATTTCATTCTTTTTATGCACATCTTCTTTATCCATTCATCTGTTGATGGACACTTATGTTCCTTCCATGTCTTAGCTATTGTAAATAGTGCTGCTGTGAACATTGGGGTGCATGTATCTGTTTGAATTAGAGTTTTCATCTTTTCCGGATATGTGCCCAGGAGTGGGATTGCTGGATCATATGGTAGCTCTAAAAAATCTCTCTTCTTGAAACTTCTGCTTAGTCTCCGTCTTAATTTCCATCTTGAACCTTCTCTCCAGCTGCACCTAAGTACCAGTGTTTTCCAGGGTATTATCCCCTGCATTCAAGTCTACCACACCATTTGGCTAATATGATAGGCAGAATAATGCCCGCCCCCCGGATGTCCATGCTCTAATCTTTTGAAGCTGTGAATATGGCAAATGGAACCTTGCAGTTGGAGTTAAGGTTATGCACCTTAAAATATATACATACATATATTAAGCGGTACCAGTGTAATCACATGGGTGCTTAAGAGTAAAAGAGGAAGACAGAATAGTTAGAGAGATACAGCAAAATAAGAGGAAGGGGGGACTCGAGTGTGAGAGGGACTCCACCTGCTGTTGTTGGCTTTGAAGAGGGAGGAAAGGGGCCAGAAACCAAGGAATATGGTGTCCTCTAGAAACTGGGAATAGCTCTCAGCCAACAACCAACAAGGAAATAGGGATTTCAGTCCTACATCTGTCTACAAGGAACAGAAATCTGCCAACAACCTGAATGAGAAAAGAAATGGATTCTCCCCTAGAGCCTCTAGAAAGTATGTTGAGTCACATATAAGAAAGCTACCAGACCTGTTCATCTTCTCTCATCTCCTTAAGGGACCACCCCTTTTAGTTTTGCTTCCCTTTTTTTAAAAGCTAAGATTTTCTGTTCCAGAAGAGAGTAAGCTTAAATTGAAAAGCATTAGGTTATCTTCAGTTTTCTTTTAAGTTTGAATGATGTTGCAACAGTAGTTGCTTCATGGGAATTTCCAGCTTTGACAAAAAAGTTAATAACTAAACTCTTGATTACAACATTAGCCATGCCTAGGGACAGAATTTTTCTCTATTCTTCATGTTATATAAAATGCTCACCTTTATTATAATGTTCTTATGCATTTTAAAAAAATGTACAGACTTGAAAGTAAACATTATTCTTCCTTTATTCCCCTTCTTATTTAGGAATGCATAACTTCCACAGGGTTTTCCAATCAGTAAATCACATCCTGTTTACCCTTATTTTGTGTCCTCAGTCCACAAGATCCCACGCAATTTTGGACATCTTATAGCTGATAAGTGAATGAAAATAGCTTATTTTCCATCTGATTTTAAAGCTTTTTTTCTTTCTAAATCTATGTTAATTAATCAGTTTTGTATTGTATGGAGAAAAAATGCAGATGAAGATCTGGCTGTTGTTTCAGCTGCTCTTGAAATTTTTTTAATAAAAAAAGTCTTAATAAGCCCCCCCCCCCCCCAGTCTCCCACCCTGAGGAGAAGGACTGAACAAAATGGGAGGTTCCCATTTCTTCAGGGAGAGAGAGGGTGAGTGCTGCCCTGGATCAGGGATCCTTTCCCTAGGTTTAAAAGGTATATGAGCACCTACATGACATGGACCCTTTACCTCTCTGACCTCATCATCTGCTGTACTTTTCGCTCACTCACCATCAGCCAGCCACAATTACCTTTCCTCAGACATAGGAGGAAGACTCCCTGTTCTAGCTCAGTGTTGTCCAGAAGAAATATAAAGCAAACCACATGTGCAATTTAAAATTTTCTAGCAGCAAGGGGGACTTCCCTGGTGGCCCAGTGGTTAAGACTCTGCGTTTCCAGTGCATGGGGCATGGGTTCACTCCCTGGTTGGGGAACTAAGATCCCTCATGCCGCACAGTGTGGCCACCCCCCCAAAAAAAGGAAGGAAGTAAACAGATAAATAAATAAAATTTTCTAGCAGCACCATTAAAAAAGGTTAAAAGAAGCAAGTGAAATTAATTTTATTAATGAATTATTTAACCCAATAAGTTTTACTATTTTTTCTCCTACTTTGTGTTTGAAATCTGTATTTTACACTGACAGCACATTTCACTTGGACACTGAATTTTTATCAGAGATATTTGATCTGTATTTAGATTTTATAAAGTTTACAGTTGAAGCATAGAATCACATATCCTAGTTATTCTAAACATAACTTAAATTTTTTCAAATAAATCCAGTGTCAGCTTTTAAGTTTAAATTAAATAAGTTGAAACACAGTAAAAACAATTCAGTTCCTTAGCCACCAAGTCACATTTCAAGTGTTCAGTAGGCATAGTTGTTACTGGACAGTGCAGTTCTAACTATTCTTTCTCTGTAAAGAATGCTTTCCTACAGATAACGGCTTGGTTAACTCCCTTACCTCCTTAAGTTTTTTTTTCTCAAATCTCACCTTCTCAGTGAGACCTGCCAACCATTCTACTTCATACTACAATCTGCCCATAACTCACCATACTCCATACTTCCAATCTGCCGTATTCCACCCTACTTCATCTCTCTTCACTGTATAATTGCTAATTTATTATTTTCATTGTCAGTTGCTTCCCTCCCTTTCTTCTGCTACTTGTTAGATGGAAGCTTCCTGAAGGCAGAGATCTTTGTTTTTTTTTTGTTTTGTTTTTTTTGATTTTTGTTTTGTTTTCACTGATATATCCCAATACCTAGAATAGTGCTTGGCTTATAACAGGTACTCAATAAACATTTAGTTCAAATTTATTAAATGAATGAATCATTATAAAAACTTGTTGAAATTATTAATAAATACATATTAGGTTCTAGATATAATTCAGACAGTTATAAAGCATTATTGACCAAATTCTGCTTAAATATATCTTGAATGCATTCTTTGTACCTTATATTGTTTTAATCTGGGAGTCGTGGGAAGAGAAATGCGGAGTACAAAAGAAGTTTATAATCTAGTTAGGAAAGTTGATTCACAAAAAAGAGAAAATATGAAAAATGATGCATTCTGCAGCAAACATTAGAGAATTGACTTGAAATATGGTGCCTCTAGTTGTGCTGCATATATTCCTTTGATTTCTCAATATATATTTAAGTATTTATGTGTTTATCATTTGACAAGACTTGAACACAACAAATAGAAAAACTAAAAGTATTATAAAACCTACACTTGAAAACTAGATAGAACAATGACAAAGAGAGAATAATTTCAGTTCTAAAAATTGAATTTAGCAAAAATAATCTTTTAAAGAACTGTTGCTGGAACAACTAGACATAGACATGCAAAAGAATGAATCTAGTCTCAGACCTTATACCATTCACAAAAATTAACTCAAAATATATCACAGACCTAAATATGAAATGCAAAACTATAAAACTAGAAGATAACATAAGGAAAAACCTAGATAGCCTTGAGTATGGTGATGATTTTTTGGCTATAACACTAAAGGGCACAGTCCATGAAAGAAATAATTGTTAAGTTGGACTTAGTTAAAATTTAAAAGTTCTGCTCTGGGAAGGATAATGTTAAGAGAATAAGAAGACAACCCACAGACTGGGAGAAAATATTTGCAAAGACACATCTGATAGAGGACTGTTACACAAATATACAAAGAAATCTTAAAACTCAACAATAAGAAAACAAAAAACCTGATTAAAAATGGGCCAAAGACCTTAATAGATATCTCACTGAAGAAGATATACAAAGGGCAAATAAAGCACATGAAAAGATGCTCCACATCATCTGTCATCAAATGCAAATTAACACAAATATGAAATATCATTAGACACCTATTAGAACGGCCAAATCTGGAAGACTGATGACAACAAATGCTGGTTGCAAAAATGTGGAGCAACAGAAACTCTCATTAATTGCCGATGGAAATGCAAAATTATGCAACCAATTTGGAAGACAGTTTGGGAGGGTTCTTACAAAACTAAATATACAACACGGTCCATCAGTCACACTCCTTGGTATTTACCCAAATGAATTGAAAACTCAGGTCCACACAGAAACCTGCACATGGATATTTATAGCAGCTTTAACCATAACTGCCAGAACTGGGAAGCAACCAAGATGTCCTTCAGTAGGTGAATGGATAAATAAACTGGGGTACATCCAGACAATGGAATATTCCTCCCTAAAAAGAAATGAGTTATCATGCTTTGAAAAGACATGGGGGAAGACTAAAATTAGACTTCAAGAACAAGCACAGAATAGATTTCAATCAATAAAATTGGAAACAGAAATACATTAGAGATATGATGGAGGCATTATTTCTCCTAAAAGCAACATCAAAGTCCCTGGGAAACTCAAGGAAAAATAAAAAAATTGTAATGATCCAAATATGAAACAGACCAAAATGGGGCATGATTTCAAGTGATTCGTGGAGTATATTCCACTAGGAAGGATTTTTTCATTTGATCTTAACACTGAAATGCTTTACTTTGTGTGTGATAGTGATCTTGACATTGGAACAGAACAGCAGAGATGGAAGTAGAATCCTAGGTGTTTCTTGGCTTTATCCTAAAGAATATTTGTGTGGTTGCAATGTTATAAACAATATTTTTGGGTTTTGTTGTTTTTATTGAAGTATAGTTGATTTACAGTATTAGTTTCAGGTGTATGACATAGTGATTCAATATTTTTATAGATTATACTCCATTTAAGGTTACTAGAAAATAATGGCTGACTTCCACTGTGCTATACAATATATCCTTGATGCTTATCTGTTTTATACATAGTAGTTTGTATCTCTTAATCTCATACCCCTATCATGCCTCTATGCCTGGTAACCACTAGTTTGTCGTCTGTGTCTGTGAATCTGTTTCTGTTTCTGTTATATACATTTGTTTATTTTTAAGATTCCACATATAAGTGATAACATAGAGTATTTGTCTTTATCAGGTTTATTTTGCTAAGGATAATAATCTGTGGGTCCATCCACATTGTTGCAAATGGCAGAATATCATTCTTTTTTTATGACTGAGTAATATTCCATTGTCTATGTATAACATATCTTCTTTACCCATTCATCTGTTCATGGATACTTAGGTTTACTTTCATATCTTGGCTGTTGTAAATAATGCTGCTCTGAACATTGGGGTGCATTTATCTTTTCAAATTAGTGTTTTTGTTTTCTTTGGTTGTAGACCCAGTAGTGGAATTGCTGAATCGTATGGTAGTTCTATATTTAGTATTTTGAAGACCTGCCATACTTTTTTTCCACAGCAGCTGCTGTGGAACACAGCATCAGTTTCCCATCAACAGTTACAAGGATTCTTTTTTATGTACATCCTCATCAGCATTTGTTATTTGTAGACTTCTTGATGTAGCCATTCTGACAGGTGTGAGGAGATATCTCATCATGGTTTTGATTTGCATTTCTCTGATGATTAGTGATGTGGAGCATCTTTTCATGTGCCTCTTGGCCATCTGTATGTCTTCTTTGGAGAAATGTCTATTCAGGTCTTCTGCCATTTGGTTATGGGTTTCTTTTGATATTGAGTTGTATGAGCTCTTTATGTATTTTGGATATCAACCCCTTATTGGTGATATCATTTGCAAATATTTTCTCCCATTTGGTAGGATGTTTTTTCTTTTGTTGATGATTTTCTTCTCTGTGCAAAAGTTTTATGTTTAATTAGGTCCTGTCTGTTTACTTTTGCTTTTATTTCTTTTGCCTTAGGAGACAGATCCAAAAAAATATTGCTACAATATATGTCAGAGACTCTTCTGCCTATGTTTTCTTCCTAGCTTTATGGTTTCCAGTCTTACATTGATACCTGTAATTCATTTTGAGTTTGGTTTTGTATATGGTGTGAGGAAATGTTCTAATCTAACTCTTTTACATGTATCTGCCAGTTTTCCCAGCACCGCTTATTGACGAGTCTTTTCTCCATTGTATATTCTTGACTCCTTTTTGTAGATTAATTGACTATAAGTGCATGGGTTTATTTCTGGGCTCTCTATTCTGTTCCATTGATCTATGTGTCTGTTTTTTGCCAGTACCATGCTGTTTTCATTACTGTAGTTTTGTAGTGTAATCTGAAATCAGGGAGGGTGATACCACCAGCTTTGTTCTTTTTTTCTCAAGATTGCTTTGGCAATTAGGGGTCTTTGGGGGTTCCATATAAATTTTAGGATTATTTGTTGTAGTTCTATGAAAAATGCCATGGTTATTTTGATGAGAATTGTGTTAAATCTGTAGATTGCCTTGGTTAGTATGGACATTTTAGTAATATTAATCCTTCCAATCCAAGAACATAGAATATCTTTCTATTTCTTTGTATCATTTTCACATTCCTTCATCAGTGTTTTATAGTTTTCAGAATATAGGTCTTTCACCTCTTTGTTTAGGTTTATTCCTAGGTATTTTATTCTCTTTGATGCAATTGTAAGTGGGATTGTTTTCTTGAATTCTCTGTTGATTTATTGTTAGTGTATAGAAAATCAATGGATTTCTGTGCATTAATCTTATATCCTGCAACTTACTGAATTCATGTATTCTAATAGTTTTTTGGTGGAGACTTTGGGTTTTCTATATGTAGTATCATGTCATCTGCAGATCTGAAGATTACTTCTTCCCTTCCAGTTTGGATGCCTTTTATTTATTTTGTTTGTTTGTTTGTTTTTTTGTTTGCTGTGGCTAGGACTTCCAGTACTGTGTTAAATGGAAGTGGCAAGAGTGGGTACCTTGTCTTGTTCCTGATTTTAGAGGAAAGGTTTTCAGCTTTTCATCATTGAGTATGATGTTAGCTGTTAGTTTGTCATAAATGGTGTGTATTATGTTGAAGTATGTTCCCTCTATACCAATTTTGATGAGAGTTTTTATCATAAATGGGTGTTAAATTTTTTCAAATGCTTTTTTCTGTGTCTCTTGAGATGATCATGTGATTTTTATCCTTCCTTTGGTTAATGTGGTGTATCACACTGATTGATTTGCAAATATTGCAGTATCTTTGCATCCCTGAAATAAATCACTCTTGAGAATGGTGTATGTTCCTTTTTATATACTGTTGAATTTCATTTGCTCATATTTTGTTGAGGAGTTTTACATCTACATTCATCAGAGATATTGGCCTATAATTTTCCTTTTTTGTAGTGTCTTTGGTATCAGGGTAAAGGTAGCTTCATAGAATGAATTTGAGAGTATTCCTTTCTCTTTAATTTTTTGGAATAAGTTTGAGAAGGATAGGTATTAGCTCTTGTTTATATGTTCAGTAGAATTCCCCAGTGAAGTCATCCAGTCAGTCCTGGATTTTTGTTTGCTGGGAATTTTTAAATTATAAATTCAGTTTCACTACTTGTGAATAGTCTGTTCAGCTTGTCTATTTCTTTTTATTCAGTCTTGGCAGATTGTATGTTTCCAGGAAATTGTCAGCTTTTTCTAGGTTGTCATTTTGTTGGCATATTACTGTTTGTAGTGTTCTCTATGAGTTTTTTGTATTTCTGTGGTGTTAGGTGTGATTTCTCTTCTTTCATTTCTTCATTTATTTGGGTCCTCTCTCTTTTTTTCTTAATGAGTGAGGCTAAAGCTTTATCAATTTTGTTTATCTTTTCCAAAAAGTAGCTCTTGGTTTCATTGATCTTCTCTTTTCTCTCTTTCTTTTTTTGTCTCTATTTTATTTATTTCCTCTTTGATCATTATTATTTCCTTCCTTATGCTGAATTTTGATTTTGGTGTTTTTCAAATTCCTTTAGATGGTAGGTTAGGTTTAATTTGACATTTTTCTTGTTTTTTTGAGATAAACCTGTATTGCTGTAAACTTTCCTCTTAGAACTGCTTTTGCTGCATCCCATAGATTTTGAAAGTTGTGTTTTCATTTTCATTTGTCTCAAGGTATTTTCTGGTTTCCTCTTTGATTTCTTTATTGACACATTGGTTTTTTAGTAGCATGTTATTTAGTCTCCATGTGTTTGTGCTTTTCCATTTTTCTTCCTTGATTGATTTGATTGATTGATTTCTAGTTATTTCTAGTTATATTGTTGTTGTCAGAGAAAATGCTTGATACAATTTCTATCCTCTTAAATTTGTTGAGACTTATTTTGTGGCCTAGCATGAGATCTATCCTGGAGAATGTTCCATGTGCACTTGAAAAGAATATGTATTCTGCTGTTTTTGGATGGAATATCCTGTAGATATCTATTAAATCCAACTGCTCTATTGTGTCATTTAAGAATACTGTTGCCTTATTGATTTTCTGTCTGAATGATCTCTCCATTGATATAAGTGGGCTGTTAAAGTCTCTTATTGTTATTATATTATTGTCAGTTTCTCCATTTATGTCTGTTAATGTTTGCTTTATATGTTTATCTGTTCCTGTATTGGGTTAATAATATATTGGGTTGGCCAAAAAGTACCTTCAGTTTTTAAGTAAAAATAAAAGACACATTTTTCATTTTCACCAAGAACTTTATTGAACAACATATTCACCCTTTTGTTCCACTACCTTCCGCCATTTTTCAGGCAACTTCATAATTCCACCTTCTCAAAACTTTTTATCTTTTTGAGCAAAGAACTGTTCTGAGTGCCTTTTACAGTCTTTCAGGGAATTGAAATTTTTTCCACTAAGAGAATTTTGTAAAGACTGAAATAAATGGAAATCCGAAGGTGCAATGTCTGGTGAATACAGCGGTTGAATCAGAACTTCCCAGCCAAGCTGTAACAGTTTTTGTCTGGTCATCAAAGAAACATACTGTCTTTTTTGTCATTCTGATGGAAGGTTACTCGTTTTCTGTTGACTAATTCTGGACACTTTTCATCGAGTGCTGCTTTCAGTTGGTCTAACTGGGAGCAGTACTTGTTGGAATTAATCGTTTGGTTTTCTGGAAGGAGCTCATAATAGAGGATTCCCTTCCAATCCCACCACATACACAACATCACCGTCTTTGGATGAAGACTGGCCTTTGGTGTGGTTGTTGGTGGTTCATTTTGCTTGTCCCACCATCTCTTCCATTCCACATTACTGTACAATATCCACTTTTCATCGCCTGTCACAATTTGTTTAAAAACAGAATGCTTTCATTACATTTAAGTAGAGAATCACATGTGGAAATACAGTCAAGAGGTTTTTTTCACTTGTGTGTAACCCAAATGTCAAAGTGAATCACATAACCAAGCTGGCGCAAATGATTTTCAGCACTTGATTGGGATATCTTGAGTATGCCGGCTATCTCCTGTGTTGTATAATGTCGATTGTTCTCAATTAATGTCTTGATTTGATCGCTATCAACTTCAGCTGGTCTACCCAACTGTGGAGCATCATCCAGTGAGAAAACTCCAGCACAAAACTTCGCAAACCACTTTTGACATGTTCCATCGGTCACAGCACTTTCTCCATACACTGCACAAATCTTTTTTTGTGTTTCAGTTGTGTTCTTATCTTCCTTGAAGTAATAAAGCACAATATGCTGAAAATGTTGCTTTTTTCTTTCATCTTTCATATTAAAATGGATACACAAAAATTAACCAATTTTGATGTCTTTTTTTAAATGCATGCTGATATGACAGTTGTCACGTACAATCTAACAAATTGTTTCAAATGAAGTTAAAGACAACTAAGAGCTACTAGAGCCATCTTACGGAAAAAACTGAATGAACCTTTTGGCCAACCCAATATAATGAGTATAATATCCTCTTCTTGTATTGATCCCTTTGTCGTTATGTAATGCCCTTCCTTTATCTTTTGTTATAGAGTTTGTTTACAGTCTATTTTGTCTGATCTGAGTATTGCTACCCCACTTTCTTGTCATTTCCATTTGAATGAAATATCTTTTCCCATCCCCTCATTTCAGTCTCTGTGTCTTTAGCTCTGAAGTGAGTCTCTTGCAAGCACATAGATGGATTTTTTTTTTAAATTTTAGAATAGACCTATAATCAAAATATGGAAGATTTTATTATGGCTGTAGAATAGAAAGCAAATATTATTAAATTTTAACAATGTAAAGATAAAAGAATTACTGACAGGAATTGGAAGGTAGAAGGCAGTAAAGAGATGAAGGGAAGGATAGGAGTGCTAATGTCCTCCTATTATAAAATGAGTTCCAGAAAGAGAATGTTGAAAGCTGATTCTTTTAAATATACTAAAACTGCTTTTAAAATTATCAGTATTGGGAGGAAGAAGGGAGTTGGAATAGTGTAAATTTTTTGTCTATAATACTAAGAAGTCAGTAGATTTATTTTCAAGTTGATATACTAGTAGTATAGAAGTGGTATAAGCAAATGCTAGTAGTATAAACAGAAGAACTTGAAATAGAAGTGATTATTTCTGGGAACAACTGGAGCACTGGCTATTGTTTATCATTTATACACTCTCTGAAATATTTGATGTTTAAGCTATATGTATTACTTGTATAAAATTTAACTTAAAAAGTTAACTTTATGAGGCCTTGGATGATAGACACTTTGAAATTGATGTATTCTGAAGAAAGGATCATTATAAGGCAATATCCTTTGGAGTAAAACCAAATTATATATCTGTAAGAAAGAGAAATTCTTCTTATCAAGACTTCTCTATTCCTTCCTAGTGATATTATGGTCCTAAACTTCTTCATCTTAAATCTGTTACCATCACCAGATGGTATCTTGAGGCCAAGGACTCTCTTAAAATTTTTAGTATCCTTCACCTGACTTAAGCACTCAATAAATATTTAAGTTGCTTGTTTGTGTAAACCTTGTATGCACTTAAGGTTCAGATTACCCTATTCAGAGGCAGAGTGAGGTATAGAGGTGTCACATCCACTTGGCCTTAGTTTCCATCCAGCACTTAGGAGAATACTCAACAGGTAACTCAGTGCTTCCCATTGACAAGTGTTTCTATCACAGTGGTGAAGAAAATTAAGTTAATTTACAAATATTAGAACATTGACATTGAATGCTATAGTCTGGCATGTAGTAGACACCTCAAGTAGTTGGTTTTTTTTTTTGAGTATTTGAGTGAATGAACAAATGAATAAATGAATGACTACCTTTTCTGAATCATATGGATACAGAGAATCCCACAAAAATATAATCTCTGGAGTTACCTGTGTAATCAGTCACTCAGGAATGGGCCCTTGCCTGGAGAAGAATTCTGATATAGTTGACTCCTGTGTACTGTGTTCTTGCATCCCTTTTCTAAAGAGTATCTTTTAAGTGTTGTCTCCTATATTATTGATACCTTTTCTCATTCTTTTAAAGTACTTCATGAGCTCAAAGGTATCTCTGATTTTACTAATGTCATATTTCATTTTTTGCTTTTCTACTTTAGTATCAATATTGTTCTTGGTAGGAAGTTCCATTTACAGTCTATTGTCCCAGAATCTTAGTTTTCAAGTTTTAGAAGTCTTCTGAAAGGATGGAATACAAGGGGGGAATTGTCATACGCCCTTATTTCTTTTCCTTGGAGGTGCTTTACTATCCAAGTCAATGATTAGTATATGAGAAACCAAATCCTCAGCAGTTACCATGGGTTCATTCATACTTGGTTGAGTGATGTCTGCCTACGACATTTTGGGTGCTCAGTAAAACGATTCTCTATTAAATAGTTTTTTTTTTTTAAATTATGCCACAGTAGTCTCAGTTACTCTTTTTCCATGGTGATTGTTTGTGGGTTGGACTCTGGAGTTTTACTTTGCAAAAAAGACAATTGCTAATAACTTCATGATCTTGGTCTAGATTTCTTGACAACCAGCCAAATTATCTGATTTAAATAATCAAATAAAGGCTGCCTGTAGATTTCAGTGTACTAAAAAAAATTCCTGGGGTGATTCCTAGTACTGCAAAAGAGATTTGTAAGACCATAACAGGTTAGCTAAGTACAGTCACAGTTCACTTGGCTTTAGCCTCCTTCCAGCATGTAGGAAAATACTCACCAGATAACTTAGTGCTTCCCACTTGCAAGTGCTCCTGTCACAGTGGTGAAGAAAATAAAGTTAATTTGCAAATATTAGAGCACTGACATTGAGCTCTATGGCCTGGAACATAGTGTTATATGTGAACTTGCGACTGAGTGTGCCTGTGTGTGTAATAGGTAGAAATAAATAGTACAAGACTGCTGAAGTATATGGTTTCAAGTCATAGTTCATCTAAGTGTTCACTGAAGCCTAAATTTTAAGTCCAGGTAACCAAAACCAGGACAAATTAATACTTTTACTGGGAAATGCCTATGAGTAAAGCTTCTTCCCCAAGGAAGTAGGCACATTAGATCTAGTTACAAAAACTAAATAGTTTCCCTTAGTGTCTAAAGATGTTGATACTGTTACTGCTAATGTTCATCCTGGAAATCTCATTAAGCTTATTAGTAAGGCTTTCTTTTCTCTCTCTCTCCTTCCCTCTCTTTCCTTGTTTCATAAACATCTTTGAAGCTCTCATAGTGTAAAAGACATATACTAAGGAGAATTCTAGGAGATTTGAAGATAAGTTAACATATGTCATGAAGGACATGTGAAAAATATCTGAAGGCATTAAAAAAAATACTGTGTCTCTCACACTGTAATATAACCCACTCCACTCATACACATAAACACTTTAAAATCATTGCCATAGAGATCCATTGTCCTCGATAAGAATGTATCTCTAGTTGTAGTAGGAAAAAAAAGTTGAGAATTAAACCCTAGAGGCTTAAAATTTACCAACAAAAACATGTCTACAAATATAATAATATATTTTAATTATTGTATATTGAATGATATAGGGGTAATATTCTGGATTATTTTGAAAATACTAAGTAAATATGCTTTCATCCCCTCTGTAGATTCTGTTCTCCAAACACCTTTAAGATTAAGTCATTAGTAGTCCAAGGGAAGGAAAAGGTAGAAAATGCAGAACAAGGAGGTTCATAGGCTAAAGGAGGAGGAAATAGCATGTAGGAAGTACCCTACAGGAACTGGGAGTAGAAGAGTAAAACAGAAAGAAAAGGAAAAGGGGATGATTACACTCCTGTGTCCTGCCTCCTCTGAACGAAACTCTGGAAAGGGCTGGTGTAGGAGTTTAGAAACAACCTGTTTCAGGGACTCCTGGCACAGTAGTGATTGTTTTCTTTTGCCTCTCCTTGGGCAAACTGGGCCATTTTCAAGGTCTCTTAGAAAACCATCCTGTATAACATGAGACCACCCAAGCAATAAGTTGGAAATAGCAAGGTAACAGAATGAGTTGGGAGCAGACAAAGGTTCTTTCTCGCCAGTTTTCTACAAAATCAAGGTTGTTATCATGGAAGTCCTAGGTTTCCCTTTGGGCCTCTGAAGGTAACCGGGGCACAAATCAGCTATAATCTTCTGTAAGAAGATGCCCAGCAAGGCCAAGGAAACTCATCTAGATTTTGTGGGAGGACCACCCAATACAGGTGAGAGGACATAGAAACTGTTCTTTAGAATCCCCAGTGCCAGGAGGCTGTAATGGGGGGATTTACTGGTGGGGGGATTGACAAACAGGGCACCCAACAGTCTGTAGAAAATACCAAGTCATTAAACCAGCAGTTAAATGTCACCATTGCTGGAGACCATACCAACAGCTAGAGCCAGCAGAGAACAGAGTACAGTTTTCCCCAATAGCAGAGTGCCACAGTGTAGATGGGGAACCATGTGCAAAAAGGAAACCGTATTTGTCTATATTGGAAATAAACATAATTCACAAACTCCCATGTCCACTAATGGTAGAACATTAATCTTGCCAATGAAAATTTAGTTACTTGTGAGTTGAAGCAGTCTTCTTTAGGTAAAAATTTAGTTAAATTCGGAATTATTTTCTCCCCTTCTCCTCTTTGTCCCTCCCAAGAGCAAGCTAAGTCCTGCCATTGTGGTGAGAGGTAACTTGTTTTGGTGGTGACCTCTAGTGGTCTCTGGCCTTCACTGAAGTGTCTGATTCTGCTGGTCTTTGGATGATGGTAATTTGTAATTTACTTTCTCTGCTTAATATCCTGCCTTGGGCTCCAGTCTCTAAGATAACATGTCCTTTGCATTATCTGATCACAACCCTGAGCTCCTTTGGATTTCCTAGCTCTCTTTCAAGGCTCTTTCTTTGGCCATTGCAACATTACAGATGCTTTCCAATAGTAGTCTTCGAATTGGGATACATATAAGTCTAGAGGTCATGAAAACATTCCAGGGAGTATGTGGGCAAGGTTGTTGTTGTTATTGTTTTTTTTTTTTAAATTAACCATATTTATGTAAGATTTATATAGATAAAATTCATCAATTTTAAGTGTACAATTCTATGACCCTTAACAAATGTGTATCATCATGTAACTACCAATACAATCATAATATAAAACATTTCATCACCCCAAAAGGTTTGTAGTCAGTCTCCTCTCTCCATCCAAGGCCCTGGTAGTCACTGATCTGCTTTCTGTTACTACAGTTTTGTCTTTTCTGGAATGACCAAGTTCTAGAATGACAAAGTTTCTGTACGGTGTTATGGAAAAATCCAAACGAACTTTTTGGCCAAGCCAATATTATCATACTTAGTGTAATGCTTTTCAGATTCGTCCATGTTATTTATATCAGCAGTTCATTCCTCTTTTAAAAAACAGCTTTACTGAGATTTAATTCAGATACCATGTAATTCACATATTTAAAGTATATGATTCAGGGAATTCGCTGGCAGTCTGGTGGTTAGGACTCTGCCCTCTCACTGCCGAGGGCCCGGGTTCAATCCCTGGTTGGGGAACTAACATCCTGCAAACTGTGCAGCACAGCCAATAAAATAAATAAATAAATAAAGTATACAAATCATTTGTCTTTGGTACATTCACAGAATTGTGAAACCATCACTGTAGTTAGTTTTAGAACTATTGATGTGTGTAACAACATGGGTGAATTTCAAGGAGTTATGCTAAGAACCCAGTCACAACCTCACTGCCTTTATTGCTGCCATCTTGGTTCAAGCCACCATAATCTCTGCTTGCATTATCGTAATAACCTGTAAACTGGTTGACTTTCACCCTATAGACTATTCTCAGCATAACAGCCAGGGTCATCATCTTAAAAAATAAGTCAAATCTTTCCATAATTCCATTCAAACCTGTGATTTGCTCCCTTTCTCTTAGAGTAAAATCCAAGATTCTTAAAATAGCCTACAAAGACTTATCTTCCCACTACCACCCATACCTTGCTGACCTTATCTCCTGCAACTCTTCCCTTACTTAATGACTCTTCTGTTCCAGCCATATCAGTCTCTTCTGTTCTTTCTGCCTGACCACTCTTCTACCACATGGCTGATCTCCCTCATCTCCTTCAAATCTTTGCTTATATATCACGTTTTCAGGGATTCCCCCAACCATCCAATTTAAATACAAACTCTCCATGTACTACTCCCAGTCTCTCTTGTATTACTTTTTAAGAAATGTAACCTTACTATATTCTAACATACTTATATTACTTATTTATTTATTTTAGTTGTTATTTGACTGCCCCCTCCCACAAAATGCTTTTGACAAGGTCAAGATGTTTATTTTCTTCACTGATATACCTCCAGTACCTAAAACAGCTCCTGGAACATTGTGAGGACTCAAATATTTGTTGAATGAATGGATGGATGAATGAAATCAAGAGTTAAAAACTGGAGGTTCCAGTTCAAGATAGCGACAGAAGAAGATCCTGTACTCACCTCCTCCCATGGGCATACCAAATCTACAGCCATATACGGAACAGTTTCCTCTGGGCAAAAGCTAAAAACAGGTGGAGCAATCCTTCACATTAGACAAATGGGAAGGAAACCACATTTAAGTGGGTAGGAAAGGCTGAGGCACAATCTTGCCATAAATTCCACCTCTGATGCTGCGACCCACAATTGGAAGGTAGCTCAGAACTTGGAGCTTTGCTTTGAGGAGTAAAGGGTTCTTACTGCACACTGGGCACCCCAACTTTAAAGACAGTCACCTGAGAGACAAGCCCTCAAAAACCTGGGTCTAAAGACCAACAAGGCTCACATACACGAGACCTGTGGGGCTGAGGCAAACCGAGGCGCAGTTCTTAAAGGGACCGCGTGCAGACTCGCCTGCTCTAGGGTGCAGCGCAGGAGCAGCCCTTGAAAATCGCCCAGACTTATATGTAGAAGACTCATTTGCTAATTTTAAAGCAATTGGTCTGAGGAGCAGGGGCCTGCTGGAATATTCTCCTGGGATGGAGGCTAGTGGGCTCCGTCATCATGCCCTCCCTCTCCTTTGCTAAAGCCCACGGGTGCCATCTTTTCTTCTTCTTTCTTTTTTACCCCTTCTGATGGGTGTCATATTTATGCTCCAGTCGGTGGGCGCCATTTTTCACAATTCCTTTCTGTCTTGCTGAAACCAGCAGGTGCCATCTCCCCCGACTTTTAAAAAATTTGTTTCTTTATTTTTCCTTTTTTTGTCAGGTGCCATTTTGGCACACCCTCCCCCCACCTACCTCCCTCTAGCCAGTGGGTGCCATTTTGTGCTCTCCCTCTGCTGCACTCCAGAGCACCCGTATTTCTCAGAGAGGAGCTTCTGTATACATCTGGGGCCCTGGTTTTCATATTTGGTGACCCAGTTTTTGCAGCTGCCACCTGGAGGATCACCTGGCTTTGGAGGCCAAGAGGACTTGTGCTCCTGGGTTTCATGGGACTGTAACACTCGGAGATTCAGTTCTTGGCAGACTACCACTCCTAGGGCACTGCACGGAGAGCAGACTAAAACACACTTCTAGTCTTTCTGAGGAAGAGACCTATTTGCTTGTCCAGGAGCTTTGGCCTGAGGGACAGACTTCTGGCTTGGCATACTTATAGGGGCTTATAGAGCTGCTCTCAGGGAATGGAGGCAGGTAGATTCCATCTTTGCGCTCTCCCTCTGCTTTATTCCAGCTCGCTGGTATCTTCCAGAAAGGAGCTTATATTATACCCTTTTCTGGTGCCCTGATTTTTGCAGATGCTACCAGGGGACACTGCTACATCACTTGGCTCTGGTGGCCAGCCAGGCTTAGTTTGTGGGCCCCACGAGACTATAACCAATGAGAAAGAGTTCTTAAACAGCAGCTATCCCCAGGGCACAGCAGGAGGTAACAGACTCAGGAGCTCAATGTTTTTGTGAAAAATGCCTATTAGCTTATCATTATTGCTGCAACATGAGGGGCAGGCTTCTAATTAAACACACAGCTAAGGGCTGACTGTAAACCTTTCCTGAGAACTTGGAGGGCAGGCATTATCTTCCCCTTTTCCTGTTGTACCCCAGAGTATCAGCATCTCTCGGAGGGGAGCTCTTATAAGTGTCTGGGGTCCCAGTTTTTGCATCTGGTGCCCTGGTTTTTGCAGCTGCTGCCCAGGGAGTATCCCATGATTGTCTGACTCTGGTTGTTGTGGGGGATGACGTTCCTAGGTCCCACAGGATTGTAACAATTAGAGAGTTCTTGGAAGGCTACCATCCCCAGGGCACTGCACAGACAGTGGACTAAAACTCTCCCCTAGTCTTTCTGTGAAAGAGGACTACTTGCTAGTCCTGGAACTTTGGCCACAGGAACAGACCTCAGGTATGAAACATGTTCAGAGGCTACAGAGGTGCTCTCAGGGAATGTAGGCTGGGGAATACCATCTTTTTGCCCTCCCTCTGCCTTGCGACAGCTTACTGGTATCTCCCAGAAAGGAGGTTACACACTAATCTGGAGCCCTGATTTTTATGATTGCTGCCCAGGGGATAACTCCACATCACTTGGCTCTGGGGTCCAGCAGGGCTTGCACTTGTGGTCTGACAGAACTGTTTATTTTGTATTTTTAAAAGTTGCTGCCTGAGGGTCTGGCTTGTAATCAGCCTGAACTAGATGCTGAGTGAGATCCTTCCCTTGACACTAACTAGTCTTAGCACACCCTCAGCTACTGGGAGCTATTAAATATAAAATAGGCTGCTTGGATAATCACAAACATGTTGAGAAACAACCAAGAGTGCTAGGGCAGGGTTGAATGATAAGGTTTGTGTCCTACACAGCTCCAACCCTTCAGAACTGGGAGAAGCATCTCTTTCATCTAATGCATAGAAACCAACAGAGAGAGTCAAGCAAAGTGAAGAAACAGAGGAGTGTGTTCCAAATGAAAGAACAAGATAAAAACCTCAGGAAAAAAATCTTAATAAAATAGAGATAAGTAATTAACCCGAATAAGGGTTCAAAGGTTGTGGTCATAAAAATGCTCACTGAGCAAGAGGGAGGAGATATGGGGATATATGTATATATATAGCTGATTCACTTTGTTATAAAGCAGAAACTAACACACCATTGTAAAGAAATTACACTCCAATAAAGGTGCTAAAAACATAAAAAAATAATAATTTGAAAAAAAAAGTGCTCACTAAACTCAGAAGAGGAATGGATGAACACAGTGAGAACTTCAGCAAAGACATAGAAAATATTTAAAAGTTGTGAACAGAAGTCACAGAGCAAAGAATATGGTAACCGAACTGAAAAATACTCTAGTGGGATTCAACAGCAGACTAGATGAAACAGAAGAAAAGGTCAGTGAACTCAAAGACAGGGTAGAAGAACTCACCAAATCAGAGTAGCAAAAAAAAAGAAAAAAAAATGCAAAAAAGTGAAGATAGCATAAGGAGCTTATGGGGCAACATCAAGTGGACTAACATTTGTATTATAGGAGTCCCAGAAGGACAGGAGAGAGAGAAAGGGGAGAAAATTTATTTCAATAAATGATGGTTGAAACTTCCTTAACGTGGGGAAGGAAACAGACATCCAGATCCAGGAAACCCAGAGAGTTGCAAATAAGATGAACCTAAAGAGATCCACAGGAAAACTCATTATAATTAAAATGTCAAAAGTTAAAGACAAGGAGGGAATCTTAAAACAGAAAGAGAAAAACAACTTGTTATGTATAGGGGAACCCCCATAAGACCAGCAGCAGATTTTTCAGCAGAAACTTTGCAGACCAGAAGGGAGTGGCAAGGAAAGGAAAACTACCACCAAGAATACTCTACCTGCAAAGTTATCATTCAGAACTGAAGGAGACATAAGAGTTTCCAGACAAGCAAAAGCTAAAGGAGTGCATCACCACTAAACTGTCATTACAAGAAATGTTAAAGGGACATATTTAAGCTGAAAAGAAAGGACACTAATTAGTAACAACAAACCATATGAAAGTATAAAACTCACTGCTAAAGATAAATATATGAGCATACTTCAGAGATATGGTGGCTTGGTTCCAGATCACCACAAAAAAGTGAATATCACAATAAAGCAAGTCACATGAATTTTTTGGTTTCCCAATGCATATAAAAGTTATGTTTATTCTGTACTGTAGACTATTAAGTATGCAATAGCATATGTCTAAAAAACCAGTATGTATACCTTAATTTAAAAATACTTTATTGCTAAAAAATGCTAACCATTATCTGAGACTTCAGCAAGCTGTATAGTAGTACCATCAAAGATCACAGATCAGGCTTCCCTGGTGGCGCAGTGGTTGAGAATCCGCCTGCCGATGCAGGAGACACGGGTTCGTGCCCGGGTCCGGGAAGATCCCATATGCCGCGGAGCGGCTGGGCCCGTGAGCCATGGCCGCTGAGCCTGCGCGTCCGGAGCCTGTGCTCCGCAACGGGAGAGGCCACAACAGTGAGAGGCCCGCGTACCACAAAAAAAAAAAAAAAAAAAAAAAAAAAAAAAGATCACAGATCACCATGACATAATTTAAAAGTTTGAAATTTTTCAAGAATTACCAAAATATGACACAGAGACATGAAGTGAGCAAATGCTGTTGGAAAAATAGCACCTACAGAATTGGTCAGGGCAAGGTTGCCACAAACCTTTGATTTGTAAAAAAAAAAAAAAAAAAAAAATGTAATATCTATGAAGCATAATAAAGTGTAATAAAATAAGGTATTCCTGTATGGTAAAGGTAGTAGATTAGTCACTTTTAAAGCTAGTATGAAGGTTAAAAGACAAAGTAGTAAAAGTAACCGTAACTACCATAATTAGTTAAGGAATACACACTATTAAAAGATGTAAAATGTGACATCAAAAACATAAGATGTGGGGGATGGGAGAATAAAAATGTAGAACTTTAAAATACATTCAAAGTTAAGTTGTTATTGACTTAAAATAGACTGTTACAAGCTGTTATATGTAAGTGTCACGATAACCACAAAGCAAAAACCTGTATTAGATACACAAAAGGAAATGAGAAAGGAATATGAGATAGCACTAAAGAAAATCATCAACCACAAAGGAAGAGACCAAGAGAAAAAGAAAGGAACAGAGGAACTACAAAGCAGCCAGAAAACAATTAACAAAATGGCAATAAGAACATACCTTTCAATAATCACTGTAAATGTAAAATGAACTAAATTTTCCAATCAAAAGATATAGAATGATTGAGTGACAAAAACAAGACCCATCTATATGCTGCCTACAGAAGACTCACTTCAGACTTAAGGACACACACAGATTGAAAGTAAAGGGATGGGGACTTCCCTGGCAGTCCAGTGGTTAAGACTCTGCCTTCCAGTGCAGCGGGTGCAGGTTCCATTCCTGGTTGGGGAGCTAAGATCCCACATGCCTCGTGGCCAAAAACCAAAACATGAAACAGAAGAAATATTGTAACAAATCAATAAAGACTTTAAAAATGGTCCACGTTAAAAAAAAAATCTTTAAAAAAAAGAAAATGAAGGGATGGAAAAAGATATTCCATGCAAATAGAAACCAAAAGAAAGCTGGGGTAGCTATACTTATGTTATGAATGGAAGTCCATGTGCCTGATGCACAGTGAGGCCAAATAATACCAAAACGTCAGAGTTTGGTTTATTGCAGGACCGTGCAAGGAGATGGGTGGCTCATGCCTTTAAAAAACCCAAACTCCCTTAAAACTTTCAGCAAAGCCCTTTGCTGAAGGAGGGGCATGGTTAGTTGTTGCAGACTTCTTGGTGTCAGATCCTTTGTCCTTGAGGTCAGGTCATGGTCAGGTCACAGTGTTCCTGTAAACCTCCACCAAAACAAATGTTATTCTCTGTTCTAACAAGAAAGGGCAAGGTGTCAAGTCTCAACTTTCACCCACCAAGTTCCAGGTCCTGGCTAAGAGAAGGGGATCCCTACACAGGTGTGTTAACCTGCTTGGGAGCATTCATCCAGCACCCAGCCTGGGTCCTCCCACCAGTGCCCAGGCCCAGCTGAAGAGGCAGATCTCAGCTGGTGGCACCCTCAGGGCCAGGTTCCCAAACGCTGCCCTGCCATCATCACTTAGGGAGCAAGGCACCCAGGATCCAGCCAGCTCTCATGCTTTTCATTTAAACTGGAGAGGCTCTGAGGCCTCCATGGCCTGCGACCCATGGAGACTGCTGTTACCTTAATGGCAGTGTCCATATACTCCAGTTGCTGAGAGCTCCCTGGGCTGCAACCCATGGAGATTGCTGCCACCATTAGGTTGCAGAGGTGCGGATGGAGGAGAGGTTCACTGCTGCTTCAAGGCCTGGGGCCGGCCAGTGGGCGGCTGTAGCGAAGGCTCTGGAGGTCTGCAGGACACAGCCCTCAGCCTGAGGCCAGCAGACCTGGAGGTCCTGGAGAAGGCTGCGATCTGTTTCTCACCACACTCTCTGCCCCAAGACGACTCTTCGGCTGACTGTTGGTGGAGCAGAACCTCTAACTGCCATGTGCTAATGGTCATGAGCTAACGGCTGTGTGCCTGCCCTGCCCCTGTTACAGCAGCAGGTACATCTGCAGGTCAGGTTCTCATGGCCAAGTGGGCACAGGCATGTGCCACCTCCTTGCCCTCTTCCTGGCTGCCTGCTTCACCTTCCTGTCGTAGTCATCCCAGCAGGGAGTCCAGCAGGAATCAGTGACTGCCAGGCCAGGCCAGGCTGGGGGCAGTGGCAGTGGCATGAGGCGGGGCAGCACTGGGCAAGCTGGTTCCATCGGATGTGGTGTGCAAAGCCATGGCTCATATCCAGCCACCTGCCAGGCTTGCGGCAGAGCCCTGGCCTGGGACCTGGCACCACTTCCGTCTGGAGCCCCCATGTATCTGATGTTCTGGTATTGTTTGGCCTCACTGTGCCTCAAGCATACAGAGTTGTGTTTGGTAACACTTATATCAGACAAAATATACTTTAAAACAAAGACTGTGATAAGGGACAAAGAAGGGGATTATATAGTGATAAAGGGGTCAGTCCAACAAGAGGATGTAACATTTGTAAATGTTTATGAACCCAATATAGGAGCACCTAAATATATAAAGCAAATATTAACAGACCTAAAGGGAGAAATAGACAACAGTACAACAATAGTAGGGGACTTTAATACCCCACTTACATCAGTGGATAGATCATCCAGATAATAAATAAGGAAACATTGGCCTTAAATGACACATTAGACCAGATGGACTTAACAGAAATATACAGGACATTCCATCCAAAATCAATAGAATACATGTTCTTCTCAAGTACACATGGAACAGTCTCTAGGATAGATCATACGTTAG
Organism: Kogia breviceps; assembly: GCF_026419965.1. Lineage (NCBI taxonomy): Eukaryota > Metazoa > Chordata > Mammalia > Artiodactyla > Physeteridae > Kogia > Kogia breviceps. Next base: position 57,498,618 of record NC_081315.1, read on the forward strand.
GCCACAAAACAGGTCTTAACAAATTTAATAAAATTAAAATCATATCAAGCACCTTTTCCAATCACAGTGGCATAAAACTAGAAATCAATTATAAGAAGAAAACTGGGAAATTCCTAAATATGTGAAGATTAAACAGCATGCTCCTGTACAGCCAATAGGTCAAAGAAAAAATTGAAAGCAAAGTCAAAATGTACCTTGAGACAAACAAAAATGGAAATATAACATACCAAAATTCATGGGCTGCAGTAAAAGCAATCCTAAGAGGAAAGTTCATAGCGATAAATGCCTACTGCAAGAAACAAGAAAAACCTCAAATAAACAACCTAACTTTATACCTCAAAGAACTAGAAAGAGAAGAATAAATAAAGCCTGAAGTTAGTAGAAGGAAAGAAATAACCAAGATCATAGTAGAAATAAATGAAAAGAAACAAAGACAATAGAGAAGATCAATGAAACCAAGAGCTGTTATTTTAAAATAAACAAAATCAACAAACCTTTAGCTAGACTCACTAAGAAGAGAGGACTCAAATAAATAAAATCAGAAATGAAAGAGAAGACATTACAGATACCACAGAAATATAAAGGATCATAAGAGACTATTACAAGTAAAGTGTATGCCAACAAATTGGTCAACCTAGAAGAAATGGATAAATTCCTAGAAACAAACAACCTTCCAGGAGTGAATCAGGAAGAAACAGAAAATCTGAACAGACTGATTATTAGTAAGTAGATTGAATCAGTAATTAAAAACTTCCTCCAAATAAAAGTCCAGATGACGTCACTGGCAAATTCTACTAAACATTTGAAAAGAATTAACACCAATCCTTCTCAAACTCTTCCAAGAAATAGAAGAGGAGGGAACATTTCTGAGCTCACAACTCAGTTTATGGCCAGCATTATCCTGATACCAAAACCAGACAAAGACACTACAAAAAATGAGAATTACAGGCCAGTATCCCTGAGGAACATAGATGCAAAAATCCTTAAAATACTAGCAAACTGAGTTCAACAATACATTGAAAGGATTATACACCATGATCAATTAGGATTTATTCCAGGGATGCAAAGATGGTTCAATATTCACAAATCAATCAGTGAGATACTCCAGATTAATGAAATGAGGGATAAAAATGGTGATCATCACAAAAAATGCAGAAAAAAGCGCTTGACAATATTTAACAGACATTTTTGATAAAAAATTCTCAACAAAGTCAGTATAGAGGGAATGTGCCTCAACATAGTAAAGGCTATCTATGAGAGCCCACAGCTAATATGCTCAGTGGTGAAAAGCTGAAAGCTTTTCCTCTAAAATAATGTTCAAACAAGGATGGCTACTCTTATCACTTCTGTTCAACATAGTATTAGAAATCCTAGCCAGAGCAATCCAGCAAGGAAAAGAAATTAAGGCATCTGAATTGGAAAGGAAGAAGTAAAACTTATTTGCAGATGACATGATATTATATACAGAAAACCCTGAAGACTCCTCCCCAAACCAGAACTAATAAATTCAGTGAAGTTGCAGGTTGCAAAGTCAATACACAGCAGTCTGTTGTGTTTCTATACACTGATAATGAATTATCAGAAAGAGAAATAGAGAAAATAACCCCATTTATAATTGCACCAAAAGTAATAAAATACCTGTGAATAAATTTAACCAAGGAGGTGAAAAACCTGTATGTTGAAAACTGTAGACATTGATGAAAAAAGGTGAAGAAGACTCAGATGGATAGAAGGGATAGTCCATGCTCATGGACTGGAAGAATCCATATTGTTAACATGTCCATACTACCCAAAGCAATCTACACAGTCAGTGCAATCTCTTTCAAAATTCCAATGGCATTTTTCACAGAAATAAGACCAAAAAAATCCTAAAACTTGTATGGAACCACAAAAACCCCCAAGCAATCTTGAGAAAGAAGAACAAAGCTGAAGGCATTGTGCTCCATGATTTCAAACTATATTATAAAGCTATAGTAATCAAAAAGTATGGTATTGGCATAAAAACAGACACATAGATCAGTGAAGTAGAATGGCAAACCCAGAAATAAACTCGTGTGTGTATGATCAATTAACTTATGACAAAGGAGCCAGTATACAGTGTGGAAAGGACAGTCTCTTTAGTAAATGGTGTTTGGAAAACTGAACAGCCACAGGCAAAATAATGAAACTGGACCACTATCTTACATCATACCTAAGAATTAACTCAAAATGTATTAAAGACTTGAATGTATTGAGTTGGCCAAAAAGTTTGTTTCGGTTTTTCCATAACATCTTATGGGAAAACCTGAGTGAACTTTTTGGCCAATCTGTAAGACCTGAACCATAAAACTCCTAGAGGAAACATAAGTGGTAAGCACCTTGACATTGGTCTTGGCAGTGATTTTTTTGGAAATGACACCAAAAGCAAAAGCAACAAAAGCAAAAAATCAACAAGTGGGACTATACCAAACTAAGAAGTTTCTGCACAGCAAAAGAAGCCATCTAAAAATGAAAATACAGGGGACTTTCCTGGTGGCACAGTGGTTAGGAGTCCACCTACCAATGGACTTGAGCCCTGGTCTGGGAAGATCCCACATGCCATGGAGCAACTAAGCCTGTGCGCCACAGCTACTGAGCCTGCACTCTAGAGCCCGTGAGCTACAACGGCTGAAGCCCCTGTGCCTAGAGCCCCTGCTCCGCAACAGGAGAAGCCACCGCAGTGAGAAGCCCACGCACTGCAACGAAGAGTAGCCCCCACTCACCGCAACTAGAGAAAAGCCCGCATGCAGCAATGAAGGCCCACTGCAGCCAAAAATAAATAATATAAATTAATAAATTAATTTTTTTTTAAAAAAGGCCCCCAGGGACTTACCTGTTTAAAAGAAAAAAAAAATGAAAATACAGCCTGATTGGGAGATAATATGCAAATCACACATATGATAAAGGGTTAATATCCAAAATATATAAAGAGCTCATACAACTCAATAGGAAAAAAAAGTCTATATAAAAAATGGGCAAAGACCTGAATAGATATTTTTTCAATTAAGATATGCAGATGGCCCGCAGACACATGGAAAGATCAACATCACTAATCATCAAGGAAATGCAAATCAAAACCACAATGAGAAGGACTTCCCTGGCTGTCCAGTGGTTAGGACTCTGCGCTTCCACTGCAGGGGGCATGGGTTCAATCCCTGGTCAGGGAACTGAGATCCCACATGCTGTGCAGTGCGGCCAAGAAAAAACAAAAAACCCACAATGAGATATCACCTCACTCCTGTTAGAATGGCTATTATCAAAAAGACAAGAAATAACAAATATTAGGATATGAAGAAGGAAACCTTTGTACACTACTGCTGAGAATGTAAATTGGTGCAGTCACTATGAAAAACAGTATGAGGTTTCCTCAAAAAATTAAAAATAGAACTTCTGTAGGATCCAACAATTTCACTTCTGGGTATTTACGCAAAGAAAATGAAAACAGTTGGAAAGATTTCTACACCTCCATGTTCTTTGTAGCATTATTTACAGTAGCCAAGGTATGGAAGCCACCTAAGTGTTCATCGACAGATGAATGGATAAAGAAGATGTGGCACCTATATACAATGGAATATTACTCAGCCATAAAAAGAATGAAATAATGTCATTTGCAACAACACGGATGGATCTTGAGGGCATTTTGCCAAGTGAAATAAGTCAGATGGAGAAAAACAAATAACGTATGATCTCACTTATATGTGGAATCTAAAAACAAAAGCAACCACCAAGCTCATAGATACAGAGAACAGATTGGTGGCTGCCAGGGATGGGGTGGGAGTTGAGCAGAATGGGTGAAGAGAGTCAAAATGCACAAACTTCCAGTTACAAAGTCAGTCAGTCACGGGGATCTAATTGGCAACTAGAGTTCATAATACTATATTGCACATTTGCGAGTTGCCAAGAGACTAAATCCTAAAAGTTCTCATCACACAAAAGAATATTTTGCAACTGTGTATGGTAATGGATGTTAATTAGACTTAATTGTGGTGATCATGTCACAGTATATACAAATATCAAGTCACTATGTTTTCTTGAAAGAAAACAAGAATGGAGCAAAAGCATACTGGGAATAAATAAGGTCAACCTTGCCTTGAACTTGATGCAGTGTTACGCTCTTTTTGGTAGACTCAGTCTTTTGTGTGATTTATTGATGAATCTGATACGCTTCAGGGGCCCAAATACAGGAAAATCCCACTACTTCATCCCCTTTAGGCCCACATGCCTGAGCCTAAAATGCTGGTCATTGTGAGCCTAAGGACTGAAAACATGTGCAAGCTTTTTCCTTTCTAACTAAACTCTATTTTTTTAAATGATATAATTACTAAGAGCCTGTTCAGTGTATTTAATCTTAAATTGCTTAGCCAGTGAGGTGGGTAGAGGCTAGATGTCTGGAAGAGTCTGAGGAGGAGAGATGGGTTTTGTAAAAGTAAGTTCACTTCATGACAGTTTAAAATGTTTCATTGAGTAAATATATATGTACACACACAGAGAGAAAAATACATTTAAGTATGTAATAGCTTGGTGAATTTTCATAAACAATATATCAGTGTAATCGAGACCCAGAACCAAAAACAGAACCTAACTAGCATCCCAGATGCTCCCCTTGTGCCTCTTCCAGTTACTACCTCCCACTCAGGGTACTGTTCTGCCATCTGATGCCATAGAAATGTTTTGCCTGATTTTGTACTCTATACTAATTAAATCATTCAGTGTGTAGATGTTTGTATCTGTTCATAGGTTTAAAATTTGTGGTATTTATGCACATATGTATAGTTAAGAGTTTATTAATTTTCAGTACTATACAAAATTCCATGGTATAAATACACCATAATTTATCCATTCTACTGTTTATAGGCATTTGGGTGGTTTGCAGTTTGGGGCTTTTATGAATAGTGCTACTTTCTAAATATTCTGTTAATTAATTTTGATACACATATGCATGAATTTCCTAGGACATTTCACGGTTTTTTATCCATAGTCAGTGAATTCTTAAGTATTCTTCAGCACTGCAGTCAATATATTTACTAGGTGTACTTTTACTCAGATGAGAGCTATAGTTGTAGATATTACCAAATCCTTCCCTTCTTAGTGTTCTCACTGGGCTTTGCCTGTACCTAAGATTCTTAACATGTATTCTGGTTAAGTATGCATATTCATGTCTTTTGTTAGTTTGAGTGCTTTTCAGCTTTATTTTACTTACTTGTGTGTCCCAGCACCTGGCACAGTACCTAAAATACAGCAAGCCGGTTGAGTGAATGGTGACAGCCATCACCATTGCCAGTGATTAACACAGCAAGTCCCCTGAGTTATGTGAACCATTTAGCTAGGGTAAAATCCTTGCTTTAGTCTGACATCTCAGAGTCCAAGGGTCAAAGGGTCAAAAGTTAGGAATGGGAAGTGATCACTCTCTGAGAAGCCCAGAACTGAGGGCTCAGAGCTGAACATGCTGTGTGGTTAGAGGGAATTGCTGTGGCTTTACAAGCCTCTTGGAGATTTCATGTGTTAACAGTAATGATTCCAAGGGATAGTCTGGGGGGCAGATATAAATAGCAGAACACAAATGAGGTAATGTGCCACTGCCAAGCTATTGCTGGGGATGTTTATAAAAAGAAAAACATTCCCTTCTCAGCTCTCAGTGTCAACAGCCTCCTATCCTGAAGACACGCTCCCCACCACTGAGAGAGTGGGGAAACAGTTTGAGGCCTAGCATCATTTAAACCTCCACAGGCAGAAAAGCCAGGTAAACATTTTTACTTATTTACACTCAGACTATGGAAGTGAAGAATTTTCAAGAAAATCCTGATTCAGAGCTTGCTTGGTACATACTGCCTTGTGACAGTTATCTGTCAAGTATTATTTTCCAAATCTTTTTTTAAAGGGAAACTTCACACAAAAGTGTCATGTTTGTACTATCTTTTGATATCTTTAGTGAAAGAAACTGCTCCTGAATAAAGTTGGGGATCTGGGGCCAAAGGGAAGATTATCTTCTTTCCCCTGTGCCGTTCTTCCCCGTTTTCAGATGCCATAATATGGTGATTGGTAGGATAAAAAAAGAGATTTCAGTTCAGTTCCAGCCATGTCAACTTTGTTGTAGGTATGTGGAAGGAACTATAAACCAGTCTTTAACAGAATCAGTTAATGGCTCTGAGACAGCTTCAGACCTTGATGGCCTCTTACCCTCCTGTTTGCCTGCTCCTGTCTCATGAGCTTTGGGATGAATGTTGGGCATTCAGCCGATAGAATTATATAATCTTACTAGAACTGCTTCCTACCCAGTTCCTTCTTGTTCCTGCCTTCAGAAAGTTATGCAAGACAATTGTTTTATCCTTGGATTCTCTTAAATGTAAATATTTGAGAGAAGCAGACTGCCTCTGATAACCTTCTGGTTTTAACCACTACTGGCCTCCATCCTAGCCAAATGGGCATGACTTGGTTTGCAAAGAGGATCAAAGAATGGATGATACGCATGGATACGAATTCTTGGAGAGTGGGAGCTAGGGGACCAATTTGAAACAGTTGTTTTTTAGTTTGTGATTTCCTATGTATGCTGAGGGGAGGTTTAGAGATAGGAAGAAAAAATGACTACCAGTGACTATGGTGGGAGAGACATGTCTAAAAGAGAATGGAAATGGTCAGATTTAATCTTGAGCAAACTGCTGAAGTTCTCTGAGCTTTGGTTTCCTCATCTGTAGAATGAGGGTGTTAGACCACCAGACAAAGTCTAATGACCCTTCCAGCCATTGGAAATTTATTAATAATCACTTCCTAACCATTATGATACCCACTCTTACCCAGAATGAAAAAATATATATAGTGTGTTATCCTTTTCTACTTCCCTAAACCTTTTCTTTAAGTCTATTAAATTGGAATTTTTTCTTTTTAATTTAGAAGAGAAAAATGAAGGCAGGACATTTTGAAATGGTCACCATGCTGCTGGCACCTGTGATTCTAATGGACATCTTCCAGGTAATGTTAGGAATGGGAAGCATGTGGTCACTGAAATGGGAACTCTTGATATAAGGTTGCCTGAGGCATTTGTGTGGGTTGATGATAGAAATGAGAACAGAGAGAGTAGGTAAATTCGTTTTTTACAAGTAGGTCTTATCTTTTACACACTGATATGTGTTAACTGTAGAAAATTGAAAAATTAAAATTAATCAAAAAGAAGAAAGTAAAAATCACCCACCATCTTCCATCCAGAGGGAAAGACTCAGTCTGTTGGTGTGTATTCTTCTCAGCTTTCTTCTATGAGTTTATGTTTGTAATTTACAAGAATGCATTCAAACTATACATAGTATTTATATTTTTACCTTTTTAAGTTAATATTGTGCTACAGATGTCTGTCCATGGCATCAGATATTCTAAAAATATGTATTTTTCTTCAGATAAGATGACACTGCAATGTTTATTTACATGTTTTCCATTAAACTATATAGTGACTATTTTCCCACATTCAGTATTCTTTTTTTTTCTGATAGAGAGTTTATGATTTCATTTTTTACAATTGAATCTTTAAACATTCTGTATCATATTTTTATGTAAAAGATGAGCCAGGTATCTCACTTGATATTTCCTGCCACATTGTTAGCTCTCACATCACTACTGAATGAGTGTTTGTCCACTGATTTGAAGTACGTTCTTTAAAATGTGTTAAATTCTTAAAATTTTACCCATTTTTAAATTTAATATTCTGATATACTGTTTATAGAATCACTGTATTTCTGTTAACCTGGTCTGCAGTGTGACTTTTTAAAAATTGAAGTATAATTCACATATAAAAGTATACCATTTTACTTAAAAAAATAAATTTTAAAAAATTTATTTTGGCTGTGTTGGGTCTTCATTGCTGTGTGTGGGGCTTTCTCTAGTTGCGGTGAGCGGGGGCTACTCTTTGTTGCGATGTGCAGGCTTCTCAATGTGGTAGTTTCTCTTGTTGCAGAGCATGGGCTCTAGGCGCACAGGCTTCAGTAGTTGTGGCACACGGGCTCAGTAGTTGTGGCTTGTGGGCTCTAGAGTGCAGGCTCAGTAGTTGTGGCGCACAGGCTTAGTTGCTCCGCGGCATGCGGTATCTTCCTGGCCCAGGGATTGAATCCATGTCCCCTGCATTGGTAGGCGAATTCTAAACCAGTGCTCCACCAGGGAAGTCCCCAAAATATACCATTTTAAAGTGTATAGTTCAGTGATTTTCATATATTCACTATGCTGTGCAACCATCACCACTATCTCACTATAGGACATTCCCATCATGCCAAAAGAGAAATCCTGTAGCTATTAGCAGTCAGTCCTCATTCCCTCTTCCCTGCATCCCCTGGAATGCACTTTGTCTCTATGGATTTGCATATTCTGGACATTTTATCTGAATGGAATCATACAATATCTGACCTTTTGTGTGGCTTCTTTTACTTAGCATAACATTTTCAAGGTTCATCCATGTTGCAGTGTATATTAGCACATCCTTCTTTTTTATAGTTTAATAATATTCTAGGGCTTCCCTGGTGGCGCAGTGGTTGAGAGTCCGCCTGCCGATGCAGGAGACACAGGTTCATGCCCCGGTCCGGGAAGATCCCACATGCTGTGGAGCAGCTGGGCCCGTGAGCCATGGCCGCTGAGCCTGTGCGTCCGGAGCCTGTGCTCTGCAATGGGAGAGGCCACAACAGTGAGAGGCCCGCGTACCGCAAAAAAAAAAAAATAATAATAATAATAATATTCCATTGCATGGTTATGCCACATTTTTTTTATCCATTCATTAATTGGTGGACATTTGAGTTGGCCCCACTTTTTTGTTCTTATGAATGAATAGTCCTGCCACAAACTTTCATGCAAAGGTTTTTGTTTGTGGGAACATATATTTTCAGTTCTCTTGTGTATATACCCAGGAGTAGAATTGCTGGGTCATGTGACTCTATGTTTAATATTTTGAGGAAGTGCCCCAAACTTTTCCACAGTGGCTGCACCATTTTAATTACTTATACAGCAGGGTATGAGGGTTCTGTTTCTCTACATCCCACTTGCTATTTTCCTTTTTTTTTTGCTGTGTTGGGTCTTCGTTGCTGCGTGCAGGCTTTCTCTAGTTGCTGTGAGCGGGGGCTACTCTTTGTTGTGGTGTGCAGGCTTCTTATTGCGGTGGCTTCTCTTGTTGTGGAGCACCGGCTCTAGGCATGTGAACTTCGGTAGTTGTGGCACACAAGCTCAGTAGTTGTGACGCACAGGCTTAGTTGTTCCAAGATATGTGGGATCTTCCCAGACCAGAGGTCGAACCTGTGTCTCGAGTCTCCTGCCTTGGCAGGAGGATTCTTAACCACTGCGCCGCCAGAGAAGTCCTTATTTTCCTTTTTCTTCCTTATCTTTATAGTCATCCTAATGCGTGTGAGGTGGTATCTCACTGTGGTTTTGATTTGCCTTTTTAATATTCTTCTGCAACATAAATTTGATGTGTTTGTTTTATGAATGTTTCATAATTTGTTTAACCAATTTCTTTTTTTAACCATTTAGGTCATTTTCACATTTTTGTAATAAACTTTTGGTAATTGAATTTCATCCATATAGGCTTTTGTTTCAATGGATAACTCAGAGGAAGAAAATATAGTCAGTGTGTTCACCTAGCCTTTGTATCTGTTCCTTGTGCATTCAGTTTCCCCTGAATTGTGGTGGCATTTGTGGGCTTTTTCAGTGTTCAAGGTACTCACTATACAGAACACACAATCAACAGTGGCCTTTGGCCAGAAAGACTTGATGTCTAAAATTAGACATGCAGAGACTGGTTAGAGGCACAGGGGGAAAGACAGGATCATATTGGATCAACCCTTGATTTGATGTGAGGAATGTGGGGTGGTGGTTTCAGGCTATGATGTCTTATAAGATGTTGAAGTCTTGAAGATAAATTAGACATTGGTGCCCAAGATGCACTCTGGTACATTCTGTGCTGTGGAGGAAAGTGCATTTCTTGGCTAGGAGATGGCAATGATTTGATCTCATGAAGCTCGAATTCCCACTTCAGGAAAGTGACCTACAGACCCAGGAGTTCAGGGGTCTCAGTGACTTCCCCAGCAGAATATTCTGTGGCTGGTAATCAAGACCGTTTCTGATGCCAGCACAGTTCCTACATTCGTAAAATGGTGTTGTGAATTGTCTGCCCAGCCTTTCATAAGGGTTGTTATGAGGACAAAATTAAACTCTTTTTTAAAAAAGTGCTGCATAAATGTCAGTGGTCTTCGTCATCAGAAACACAACATTTTGGTTAAGAGAATGGACTCTGGAGCCAGATTGCCTGGGTTCAAATATCAATTCCAAACAAGTTAATCTCTCTGTGCCTTGGTTTCCTCATCCTTAAAAAAGGAACGAATAATGGTACCTACCTACCTCACAGGGTTACCATGAAGATTAAATGAAATAATATATATGAACACATAGTGCTTCACATACAGAAAGCACTCTGGAGAAGTTTGTTAGGCCTTAATGATGAAGTGGCCACAGGGGGTGACTGAGAAGGAGAAATCTAAGAAAATTTCACAAATGAATAGATGGTTTTATATAAGGACTAGGTTGGTGGTAGTTGTAGGCAGTAAGATTATAAGTTTGGTCTTGGTCTTAGATTGTTTTGTTTGAAGGGTCTTTGAGCAATTCAAGTGGAGTTATTAAGTAGGCAGTTGCTATACAGATCTTGCATTTACAGGACAGGTCAGAGGTATTTAGATGATAACTGAAACTATGGGTCTTATATAATTGCCTAAGGGTGGAATTGAGAGTTGGAAAATAAGTAGCCTCGAGAAACACCAGCATTTAATGGCCAACTAAAATATGCTAGATCTGCAAAGGAGTCTAAGAAGAAATGTTTCCTTAGTGAGAGCTGTTTGGATGGAGGAATGGGGGTGGGAAACCAGATTGAAGAGGGTTGGGATATGAGTGGAAATGAAACGGAGACGGCAAAGACAGATTGTCTTTTTGAAGAAGTTTGACTATGAGGGGAGAAGAGAGATAGTGAGAAGGAGATAGTGTGGGATATGGAATCAAGTTATATTTTGCTTTCTTAAGTTGGTTCTCTGCACCGCCTCTTCCTTTCCACACACACACTCACACACTTTAAGAATCATTCACATGGAGCCCACAACTTTAACAGATCCTGGCTAAGTGTTTCTATAAAGTCTCCAACTGAGGTTGCAACTTATGCAGTCAGTGTACCATACAAGCATAGAGTAGTGGAAAGAGACAATGATATGGAGGGCATTACCCTTTTACTTGTAGAAACCCTTAGATGGTGTCTCTGGGCAGATGTGCTCATCCTGTGTTTTGATCCATAGGCCTGAGCACAGGGTTCTTACTTAGTTCACTTGAACTAAATATTTTGCCAGTTGCTATGCTAGATGCTTGGAATTCAGAAGATAAATATGATCCATATCATGCCCTTGAGGAACTTACAGTATAATATAGTCTGCCCTCCGTATCCATACATGCATGACCCCGCAGATAGAGAGGGCCCACTGTATTCATTGTACTGTGCCTTTTTTTTTTTTTTCTTTTTGGCTGCACCACATGGCATGCGAGATCTTAGTTCCCCGACCAGGGTTCAAACCAGCACCCCTGGTTTGTGCAAGCATGGAGCCTTAACCACTGGACCTCTGGGGAAGGCTGTACTATGCCAGTTTTATAAGGAAGTTGAGCATTTGTGAATTTTGGTATTTGCGGGGGCTCCTGGAACCAATCCCCCAATGATGCTGAGGGAAGACTGTACATATATTCCTATTAAGAAATGATAAGAATAACCACAGCTTGTTGAAGGCTTGATATGTGCCAGGCGTGGGGCTAAGGACTTTGCATATATTCATTATATCATTTAATCCTCACAATAATCCTGCAATTAAGATATTATTTCCTCACATTATCCCCATTTTTTAGATGAAAAAAATTGAAGCTCAGAAATGTCAAGTAACTTTCCCATAAGTAATTAGTACCTAGTTAGTAACAGAAATGGAATTTGAACCCAGATCTGTCTGATTCAAAGCTAGTAGTGTTCGTTACACTACACTGCCCTGCTTCTTACATTATGTGTGTCATTTAAAGATGCTTAGTCCTTTTCCAGTTACTTGTAACAGAAAGACAATTCAAACTAGCTCAGGTAAATAGGGAATTTACTGATTCTTATGACTGAAGTAAAATACAGTTTCCAGGTAAAGCTAGACTCAGGCCTTAAGTAATGTTATCAGGGCCTCATCTCTCTCTTCACCTCTCAGCTCTGCAAACCTTCCTTTGTTGGCTTTATTTGTAGACAGGATTCTCCATGGGACTAAATGGATAACTATTGGCTGCCACAAGCCAATATTATCCGTAGAGCTTATGGTTATAGGGAAAGAAAGCCTTTTGTTTTTCTGGGAGTGCTCTGGTTTTTAAGCCTGCATCGTTGCTTATCACAGGGGCTGAAGATGCAGAATCAGTCCTAGCCAAACCACACAGACAAGGGGGAGGGGGCATCCTCAAAGCAAAAGGGGTAATATTTGCCTTTATATATTTATCCTTCATGTAAAGTGTTTCATACAAGATATTTCAGATTCACTCAACAGTCTTGAGTGGTTGAGGAAATCTAGCTAACAATATTGTTCAAAGCCAGGACTGCCACCCATTTTCTTCAGTTTCACCCTCATTGTTCTTTCCTCCATACCACAGGGTTCAAACGAATGAGTTGTAGGCATGGTCATTTACTCTTTCATACAAATATGTGAGAAAAGTTATCATTAGCAGTGGAAGATACTTCCTATGTAAAAACATATCCAAAGTTCATTGTCAGCAAGGCAGAGAGTCTTGGCATGAGGGGATGGATGCGATATATTGAGAGAAATGATGTACACCACATATCTTTATTTCAAGAGTATTAATGTCCTTTTCCTTTGAAGGTACAAGCTGAAATGTTAGATATGGCAGATAATGCATTCGATGACGAATACCTGAAATGCACTGACAGGATGGAAATCAAATATGTTCCCCAATTGCTCAAGGAGGAAAAAGCAAGCCTCCAGCTCTTGGAAGATGTGTGGGAAAATGCAGAAGCCAAGTGGGAAGCTCGGAAGACTCAGCTCTTTCTCCCTATGGGTTTTAAGGATAACCATGGAATAGCCCTGATGGCATATATTTCTGAAGCTCAAGAGCAAACTTCCTTTTACCATCTGTTCAATGAAGCTGGGAAAATGGCTGGTCAGTCTCGAAAAGATTATGTCTATGGCTTCCAGTTCAAAGCTTTTCATTTTTACCTGACAAAAGCTCTGCAGTTGCTGAGAAGATCTTGTGAGAACAGTTACAAAAATGTGGTGTATAGCGTAAGGCAGACTACTTTATTTACATTTGGAGGACTAAACCAAGTCCGATTTGGCCATTTCACCTTGGCATATTCAACCAAACCTCAAGTTGCTAATGACCAAGACGTTCTGTTAACCATCAACACATGCTTTGGAATTGCCGTTGAAAAATTTTTTGATAAAGAAAGTGAAAGAATTATTTTAATACCTCTGAATGAGGTTTTTCATGTGTCACAGGGTGGGGCTGGCAATAACCTTATCCTTCAAAGCACAAACAAGACCTGCAGCCATTATGAGTGTGCATTTCTAGGTGGTAAGTGTCTCTGTCCTGTCTGTGCTTGTCTGGGAAAGAAGGAGTGGGACTCTTAGGCCCAGGGAGAGGTCAGGAAGAAAATCGGGAGGTTTTAAAAGGAGACAAAACATTGGTGGTCTCTCATCTAGTTCTTTTCATACTGTTAGTTTCTTTTTTCATAATTTAATTGTATCAAAATAATACATTTACGGTATTATTGAAAGTTAAAAAACCAAAATACTAATGTAAGGTAATGGTTCTCAACTAGCAGTTTTGCTCACTAGGGTCAGCTGACAGTAACTGGAAACATTTTTAATTGTCACAACTATCTTTAGTTGCTGCTAGCATCTAGTGGGTATAGGCCAAGGAACAAAACCTGCCTGGCGGCTCTCATTTAATTGGAAGTCTAGAGGTGGGCTGTCCAGAGTTGGTACAGGGGCTCAACTATGTCATGAGTAACTCAGACTCTTTGTTGTCCAGCAATTTTAGCATGTTGGTTTGTTGATTCATGTTTTCAGCGTGACTGTTGGCAGCTGTAGGCATCAGTCCATGTTCAAGACAAAAAGAAAGGATAGGAGGATGGCAGCCAAACCTGCCTGTTTAATCAGGAGAGTAAAAGCTTTCCCAGAAATTCTGAATCGACTTCTGATTGCGTATCATTGACCAGGACAGCTACTTGATCGTCTGTTAACTACAAGAAAATCTTGAAAAGAGGGTAATTAGCTTTTCCAGACTCTGTCATGTAAGGAGGCAGGGGAGAAGGGAATTAGAAGAATCTGATCACCACCACCCTCCTCAACATTTGTGCATTTCCCCTTCTCCCAGTGTAGTAAAGACTGGTACCATTTTGTTTTTAAGTACTACTGTTACCTCAGAGTTATTAGTTGTACGATTTTCTGTTTCCTTAGCTTTTTATATCCCATCAGTAATTCACCCCCTGAATCCTTAGAAATATAAATCTCCTCTTAATACATTTAGGTATGTCAGATACTCTCTCTTTTTTTTTTTCTGGATATACTCCTGGATTCCATCATCTTGCTTTATGAAAATATGCTGAAATCTCTCCTCACTACTATTCTGAGACTTTCTTTTGCTTCTACCCTATGAGGAATCCCCTATATCTTGGATTTCCTTCTCTTTCTTGAATTACTCCTTAGTTTGGAAGGGGTAGGGATTCTTCAGAAGTTTTCTGAGAAAAGAGATATTGAGGCAAATTTTCTGAGACTTTGTATACCTGAAAAATCTGTGTTTGAGACCTTGAATAATAGTTTGTAGATTTGTATTTTTGTCTTGGAAATTATTTTCCTTGGAATTTTGGAGATGTTCCTTCATTGTCTTTTAGTTTCTGATGCTGCTGTTAAAAAGTGTGAAGCCATTCTAATTACTAAAACTTTGAATGAGACTTGTTTTTCCCTCTGGGAGGTTTTAGGATATTTTCTTTACTGCCAGCGTTCTGAAATTTTATGATATTGTGCTTTGGGGTATATGAGTAAAGGGTTAACAAAACCCTTTCTCCTAGCTCTTATGAAAATGGCCTCTTGTTGATCTTCTTCTAGCACTGTCTCTCTGTAATCTACTAAAGGTGGAATGACAACTGTATAACCACCGTTGATCGTTAACAGTGCATCTGAACTGGGAGGTTGTGAATGAAGTATAAATACCTGGAGGAAAGCCATAGCTTTGGGCATTCCTGAATGTGGTGTGACATACTGAGGTATCCTTCTTGCTGAGTCCTGGAGTATACTCATGGCGTGATTGATATAAGAGATGTTGTCTTCTATGTGTGGCATGAGGCTACTAAGCTAGGATAGTTCCTGCACCCACCTGTGTAACGTTTTCTTGTATTTGAGATGTCATTCTGGGGACTTAAGGACAGCCCTGGACTGCTGTGAGGACTTGCATTGAAGGTGTATCTCTCATGCTACCCTTTAATAGGTATGCTGTGTTCCCTGCCTTGCATTCTTCTATAAAACTGAGTAAACTGGTGAGGGGATGCCTTTTGGAGTCTTATGAGTATGATTGTCTGGCTGAACCCAAAACTATAGCTGCTGGTCAAGCAGAGCAAGTATCGAAGTAGGGCCTTGGAAGTGGGATAGACTTTTAGACCTTGACTCAAATGTGCCAGAGCATTATGAGATAAAAAAGAACAGGTAGAGAAGTGCTGATGAGATTATACCTGTGAGATGGAGTGGGGAGGGGAGCTGGTCCACTTTTGATTTAATGGTAGAAGCTATGTGGCCATTGAGATCCCTGGGGCACAAAATTTAAGGACGTCTTCATGCTTAGGGTCATATCCTTGCACAACCTGCACCTGCATGATCCTAAGAGTGAGTGCCTCCTTAAATTTTGCAGTCTAAACACCTCATTTGCCTCACCTTAGTCCTGGCGCTGAGTTGGAAGTTAGACCAACTGTTCTCCTTGAGGGGGCAGATGAAGACTGAAGTGAGCAAATTTATGGTGAGAGGAAGAGTGCCCATTTCCCTCACCCAATCATACACTGGGCCTGACCAAAAACAAAGCCAGCTGGAGCCAGTTCACACCAGCTTACAGGAGCTGACTGTGGGCATATATCTCTTGGCAATTCCTCATACATCACGATGGCTTGAAATTGGCCGTGGATGAGAGTTATACCGTGGACATCAGCAAACCCTACAAATTAGAACCCCCGTTCTCCACCCCAGAACCTGTTCAATCTTACCAGCACATTATAGCCAGAAACCCAGTTGCAGCTGGGCTGACAAAATGATACCACTTTTGGTGCTTCTAAGGCACTCAGCCGAATGCTATTTGTGGAGGCGTTGGTTCTGCAGAAACCCTGGCTACAGTCGCTGCAGTAGGCCAGATCAGTCACTCGTATCTGGTTGATGAACAGAGGTGGGCAGTGGAGCCCACAGAGTTCATGTTTGTGGGTGGCATCACGATAAACGAAAGGGCTGGAGCCGCTGGGTTGATTCAGAATGAGCCAGTCTCAGACCTACATGTGGAAGTGTGTTATGAACCCAGTGTGAGGAAGGGGGAGGAGAGTGGGCAGACTTCTGCGGGCCTGCCCAGAAAGTCAGGCAGAGGCTACGCAGCAGGTTAATGTTCAAACCAGCCACAAGGGAAAACCCCCGTGGAGGCTCACCTGTACTATTTGTTTGGAGAGCTCTGGCAAAGTCAGGCCACTGCACTTGATTGTGTTGCTTTACCTCTAAACTGGAGTCTGACCAATGTCCTCTGCTGCCATCTGGAGATAACTAATGGGAACTCAGGATCAAAAACACCCTGAAGTGATCATTAAAGCTAGGCTGTTTGAGACACTATGTAGGATAATAACCAGGGGTTTTAAAAGCTCAAGCCAGGAGGATATAACCAGAACCTTGTTCCATTGTGACTGAATATACCTCTGGATGTAAAAAGGCAGCATTTATGAAAGTGATTAAAAATTATACTGTGCTAAATTTAGTGTGCTAACACAGCCCTGTGCTGTTACTTTAAACTTGCTTGTGATTTTCAAGATAAAAATGTATGTGGGCCTTACAAAAACTAGTTAGCTAAAGAAAATAGTTCAGTTGGTTAGGAAGTGGAGAGGATAATTCCTGGTGGTCAAAGATACTCATATTAATCCAAAATTTTGGGAGTGAGTAAATGGTAACAAAACCCTTGATCCGTCTTTATGGGAAAATTACCACAGGTTAACCTTCTTTTATACTGTTTTTCTAGAAAACTTGATAAAAGTAGAAGGTCAGCTGTGTAATCAGGCTACATTCCTCATCGTTTAAAATGACCCCATCTGAAAACTGCACTTGGATTGGGAGGACTACAGATGAATTATAAATACCTGGCAGGAAGCCATAGCTTTGAGATTTCATGCACCTTACAGTGTAGATATAATATGATTTATTGGAAGAAAACTTATAAGCAGAGAAATAGTAGAGTATACCTCATCCCCTGAACTCTCATTATTTTACTGAACAGGCTGGTCATAGATCATCTGGTATTTTGGACAGCATTTCCATAGAGAGGGACCAGATGGTATATATGTAAATATATTTTACATATTAATAGAGTCATGGGGGCAGGGAATATCAGTGTTCCCTGACTGCAGAAGTAATCTTGTTGGAAAGGAAGAGCCCCTGAACTCCAGTGGCTGGTTTTAGTCTATTTTGTTGAGCTTACTCAGACATGTTGAGGCAACTCTCTGCTAAGCCATCAAAAGGGGGAAAGAAGATGAACTTACAGAGCTATCCAGATTTATTTTTTATAAATCCACCCCTAGCACTTGAGGGCTCATCCAATATAAGTACCTTTATTGGTTCTGATGGACACTCTTTTAGCCTTCCCTGGGAGTAGCGAAGTTTCTGTGTTGTTGTCTGGGACTGGGGATTCAACAAGATTCCATATAGATAAACCAGATAGGAAGTGACATATCACATATCCATCAGCTCGAGAAATTCACATTATGAATCAATGCCTAGAACATTTGGAAGGGTGTTCAGACTGTTTATTCCATGTTTATAGGAAAAGGGAGAACTCTTCATTACCACCCCCCTCCAGACTTTCACCCACCAGACTTGTTCATGCTGATTGTATCGGTCAAGGTTTCCAACCAGAGAAACAGAATCAGTTGTAAGGAATTGGCTTACATGATTGTATGGGCTAGCAAGACAAGTCTGAAATCCATAGGTCAGGCTGTCAGGAAGGGCAGGCTGTCAGGAAGGGCAGGCTGGAACTGTTGGGTATGAGCTGAAGCTGTGCCCACAGGCAGAATTTCTTCTTTTGGGAAGCCTAAGTGCTTAAGGCCTTTCTACTCATTGTATCAGGCCCACCAGATTATCTTGGATAGTCTCCCTTATATAAAGGTAACTGATTATAGATTTTAATCCCATCTTCAAAATACCTTCAAGGCAACAACTTAGATTAATGTTTGATTGAATAACTAGGGACTGTATCCTAGACAAGTTGAACCATAAAACTGACCCTCACACCTATATTAGTTATCCATCACTGCATAACAAATTACTCCAAAATTTAGTGGCTAAAAACAACATTTATTGTCTCATAGTTGCTGTGTCAGGAATCTGGGTTCAGTGTACCTGGGTCTTTTGACTCGGGATCTCTCACAAGGCTGCAGTCATCATAATACTTGACTGGGGAAGATGTACTTTGCAGCTCACTCACATGGTTGATGGCAGGGTTCAGTTCCTAGTGGGTTGTTGACTAAGGCCTTAGTTCCTCATGAGCTGTTGGCCAGAGGCCTCTCTTGTTCCTAACTACATAGGCCTGTTTATAGACTGTCTCACAGCATGGCAGCTGTCTTTTCAGGTGTGAAGTCTTACAGGTAAGGCCCCCCATTGAGCCAATAGTTTGGATAAAGTAGTAGGTGAGGTTTTGTACTGTCTAATGCAGAGGTTCTCAGACTTTCTTGGTTCATGGTGTCTTTAGTGTTGTCATAATTTTTTTCAGAGTGTCCCTAGGCTAAAATAAATGCCAAAAATTTCTATTTATTAAGTAAACTCAACTCAATAAGTATTTATGTCCTAATATCTTAGTAGCTGTTTTTTAAGAAGTAATATATATAAAAAGTTTTAAGAACTATTATTTCATTTTTAACCACAGTGACTTGCTAATGGGATGTATGTGCCTATTGGACACTGACTGCACAGCTTCTCAAACCTTGGTATCAGATTAGATACCACCTAATTTCCTGATCCACATTGATTTTTCACATATACTTGCTTTTTATCAAAACAATTGCTAAAAACCCAGCTTTGCAAATATATGATGTTATTGAATAGAATGTAACATAACTTTGAAACTGTGTTCTATCTAAAGCTAGTAGTTCATGCAGTGTCTGAAAGATATCAAGTCGGACTCTGTTTGTCTTGAAATTTTAAAATATCCCTTGGTACCCCAGTGAATTTGCTAGAGCGTGCAGGGACACCTCTACCACTGTTTGGAAACTGCAGGTCCAATGAATGGGCAGCCATTTATTAGCGGAAGTGGCTAAGGCTTCAGAGGCCAGGTTTGGCCCTTAATTGGAGGTAAAATTTCCATGTGACAATGGAACTTTGGGGAGTTTGTCCTACTTCATGGGAATTTAGTTCAAAGAGAACCCATTGCACAATAAGATATTAGGTTGGAGAATCATGACTTTACTTTTAGTGAGACAGTCTGTCTCATTAGGCCCAGTAACAGGCTAGCAGTAGCAGGGCCTGCAAAGGGAGTCCTTGTGTCCAAAAGTGCAGTGGCCAACAAATACTGCTGTAGTCTTGTTGCCAGAAATTCCAATCAGCTATGAGTCTGGTCACAGACATCTGTAATTTCTTGAGATCTGAAGGAGATAGGAACTCCTGGGAGGGCTTTATTTACTGTTGTGTGAACTGCTTCCAAGGCTTCTTACTGTAGAGCTCCCTGCTAAAATAACAACTTATAAGGTTTTCCAGTGTGGCTGGTAGGAATAGTCACTATTCTTCATCCTTTGAGTTCTTTCCCTGGCCTTGGGTAGTTTCCTTAGACAAGTATAAACTGATCAGTATTTTGCTGAGTACTAGAAACCCTTTGAAGATCTCTGGGGTTCTCTGTGCAGCTCCTTTCTCTTTAGTATTCTGTAAAAACCAAACTATCCTGGTATTTTTCATTGTGGAAAAAGTTTAAACTGCTTAATAGTTATAATACCATGTGAGTTTTCTGTTTAATCTTGAGTTATTTTTGATAAGTTACATTTTTCTAGGAATTGTCCATTTGTCTTATATTTCAAATTTATTGGCATAAAGCTAGTCACAGTAATCTCATGTCTTTTTACACCTGCTGAATCCATGGTTATATTCCCTTTTTCAATTCCTATATATATTTGTGTCTTCTCCTGTTTATTTCTGGATCAATCTCTTACCCATTTTTAACCCTCCTACTTTTTTTTAATTGAAGTATAGTTGATTTACAATATTGTGTTAGGTTTAGGTGTACAGCAAAGTGATTCAGTTATATATATATATATTTTTTTTCAGATTATTTTCCATTATAGGTTATACAGGACATTATGAATATAGTTCCTCATGTTATACAGTAAATCCTTATTGCTTATCTATTTTATATATAGTAGATTGTATCTGTTAATCGCATATTCCTAATTTATCCCTACCCCCTCCTCCCTTTTCCCTTTGGTAACCATACATTTGTTTTCTGTGTCTGTGTCTGTGAATCTGTTTGTTTTGTATATAGATTCATTTGTATTATTATATTTCTCTGTTTGACTTACTTCACTTAGTATGATGTTCTCTAGGTCCATCCATGTTGCTACAAATGACAATATTTCATTCTTTTTTATAGCTGAGTAATATTCCATTGTGTTTATCCATATACATACACAATGGAATATTATATATATAATATATTATAATACATATATGTGGTATATAGTTATATATACCACATCTTCTTAAGCCAGTCATCTATTGATGGGCACTTAGGTTGTTTCCATGTCTTGGCTATTCTAAGTAGTGCTGCTATGAACGTTGAGGTGCATGTATCTTTTTGAATTAGGTTTTTCATCTTTTCTGGATATATGCTCAGGAGTGGGATTGCTGGATCATATGGTAGCTCTATTTTTAGTTTCTTAAGGAACCTCCATACTGTTTTCCATAGTGGCTGCACCAATTTACTTTCCCGCCAACAGTGTAGGAGGGTTTCCTTTTCTCTACACTCTCTCCAGCACTTATTGTTTGCAGACTTTTTGATGATAGATATTCCGATAGGTGTGAGGTGATACCTCATTGTAGTTTTGATTTACCTGTCTGTAATAATTATGATGTTGAGCATCTTTTCATGTGCCTGTTGGCCATCTGTATGTCTTCTTTGGAAAAATATCTATTCAAGTTTTCTTTCTATTTTTTTGTTTGGATTGTTTGGTTTTTTGCTGTTGCGTTGTATGAGCTGTTTGTATACTTTGGATATTAACTCCTGTCAGTTGCATTCTGTAGGTTGTCTTTTTTTGTTGTTGATTGTTTCCTTTGCTGTGCAAAAGCTTTTATGTTTGTTTAGGTCCCATTTGCTTATTTTTGCTTTAATTTTTTCTTTTCTTTTCTTCTTTTTTGGCCTTGGGACACTGATCTAAGAAAATACTGCTACAATTTATGTCAGAGAATGTTTTGCCTGTGTTCTCTTCTAGGAATTTTATGGAATTATGTCTTATATTTAGGTCTTTAAACCATTTGAGTTTATTTTTGTATATGCTATGGGAGAGTGTTCTAATTTCACTGATTTTTATGTAGCTGTCCAGCTTTCCCAACACCACTTGTTGAAGAGACTGTGTTTTCTCCATTGTATGTTCTTGCCTCCATTGTTGTAGATTGATTGACTATAGGTGTGTTGGTTTATTTCTGGACTCTCTATTCTGTTCCAATGATCTATTTGTTTTTGTGCCAATTCCACGCTACTTTGATTACTGTAGCTTTGTAGTATTGTCTGAAGTCTTGGAAGGTTTATGCCTCCAGCTTTGTTCTTTTTCCTCAGGATTGCTTTGGCAATTCTGGGTCTTCCATGGTTCCATATAAATTTTAGGATTTTTAGTTGTAGTATTGTGAAAATGGAATGGATATTTTGATAGGGATTATATTAAATCTGTAGATTGCTTTGGGTAGTATGGCCATTTTAATAATATTATTTTTTCTAATCCAAGAGCACAGGATACCTTTCCATTTCTTTGAATCATCTTCAGTCTCTTTATCAGTGTTTTATAGTTTTCAAGGTATAGGTCTTCCACCTCCTTGCTTAAAAGTTTTTTTTCCTAGTTTTTTTTTTTGACATAATTTTAAACGGGATTTATTTTTTTTTACTTTCTGATATTTCATTATTAGTGTAAAGAAATACAACAGATTTCTGTATATCAATCTTATATCCTGCTACCTTGCTGAGTTCATTTATTAGTTCTAATAGTTTTTGTGTGGAGTCTAGAGTTCTCTATATAGACTATCATGTCATCTGCAGATAGTGACAGTTTTACCTCTTCCCTTCAAATTTGGATACGTGCTTTTCTTGTCTGATTGCTGTGCTGGGATTTCTACTACTGTGTTGAATAGAAGTGGTGAGAGCATCCTTGTCTTATTCCTGAATTTAGCAGGAAGGCTTTCAGCTTTTTCTGTTGAGTATGATGTTGGCTGTGGGTTTGTTGTAAATGGCTTTTATTGTGTTGAGTTATGTTCCCTCTATACCCACTTTGGTGAGTGTTTTTATCTTGAATTGATGTTGAATTTTATCAAATGCTTTTTCTGCATCTATTGAGATGGTCATGTGGTTTTGTCTTTTCTTTTGATGATGTGGTGTATCACATTGATTGATTTACTTATTTGAACCATCCTTGTGACCCTGGAATGAATCCAACTTAAACATTCTGCATGACCCTTTTTAGGTATTGTTAGATTAGGTTTGCAAATATTTTGTTGAGGATTTTTTATCTATATTCATCAAAGATATTTGCCTGTAATTTTCATTTTTTGTAGTATTTTTGTCTGGTTTTGGTATCAGGGTGATGGTGGCTTCATAAGAATTTGGGAGCATTCCCTCCTCTTCAGTCTTTTGGACTAATTTGAGAAGGATAGGTATAAGTTCTTCTTTATATGTTTGGTAGAATTCCCCAGTGAAGCTGTCCATTCCTAGACTTTTGTTTGCAGGGAATTTTAAAATTATGGATTTTATTTTACTTCTAATGATTGGTTTGTTCAAATTATCTGTTTCTTTTTGACTCAATTTTGGCAGGATATATGTTTCTAGAAACTTTCCTATAGATTCTTGCTTCTTTTCTATTTAGAGAAGACCTTTCAATATTTCTTTTAGGTTAGGTTTAGTATTGCTGTATTCTTTTAGTTTTTGCTTGTCTGAGACATCCTTTATCTCTTCTAGCCTAAAGGATAGTCTTGCTGGGTGGAGTATCCTAGGTTGCAGATTTTTCCCTTTTATGACTTTGTTTGACAATGTTTCTGCAGAGAAATTAGCTAAGAGCTTTATGGGGTTCCTTTGTAACTGACTCTTTGTTTCTCTTTTGCTGCCTTTAGATTCCTCTTTTTATCATGAACTTTTTCCATTTTAATTATCATATGTCTTGGTGTTGGTCTGTTTAGGTTCATCTTGTTTGGGACCCTCTGTGCTTCTTGTACCTAGATATGTGTTTTCTTCTTTAGGTTTGGGAAGGTTTCAGCCATAATTTCTTCAAATACATTTTTTTTTTTTTTTTGGCCTTGCCATGCAGCTTGTGGGACCTTAAGTTTGGCACATTTCATATCATCCCATAGACCTCGTATATTGCTTTCATTTTTTTTTTTTCATTTGTCTTTCTGTCTTTTGTTCTGATTGGGTGATTTCCATTATTCTATCTTCCAGATCACTTATTCGTCCTTCTACATTATTTAGTCTGCTATTCATTGCTTCTAGATTGGTTTTTATCTTGGTAATTGAGTTGTTTTTGATTGGCTCCGCTTTATAGTTCCTAGTTCCTTGTTACAGTGATTCTGTATTTCTATCAATAATCGTTCTTAATTCATTTAGCATTTTTACTACTTCCTTTTTGAACTCAGAGTCAAGTAGAGTAGAGAGGTCTGTTTCATTGTTTGTTCTTTCAGAGGATTTCTCTTGTTATTAAATTTGTTTAAAAAAATTTTTTTATAACAAAAGATTTATTTATTTTATTTATTTATTGTTGGCTGCATTGGGTCTTCATTGCTGCATGCAGGCTTTCTCTAGTTGCAGTGAGCAGGGCCTACTCTTCGTTGCAGTGTGCGGGCTTCTCATGGTGGTGGCTTCTCTTGTTGCTGAGCATGGGCTCTAGGTGCGTGGGCTTCAGTAGTAGTGGCACACTGGCTCAGTAATTGCAGTTCGTGGGCTCTAGAGCACAGGCTCAGTAGTTGTGGTGCACAGACTTAGTTGCTCCGCCGTATGTGGGATCTTCCTGGACCAGGGCTTGAATTTGTGTCCCCTGTGTTGGCAGGTGGATTCTTAACTGCTGTGCCACCAGGGAAGCCCCTCTCTTATTCTTTTAACTTGGAGCAGTCCCTGTGCTTTTAAAATTTTACTTAAATTTATGTCTCTATAAATTTAGGAGAAACAGTTATCTACTGTGGTCTTGAAGGGCTTGTTTTTATGTGGGAGCATTCCTGAGTAGACTGTATGAGTCCAATAATTTTGGTGCAATGGCTGCTTTTGGTATGAATGCTAGCCACATCTTTCCTCAGAGCATCATCCCCTTGAGAGGGCATATGATTGGTGTTGTGGTGACCAGAGCCTGCACTGGATTTGGGTGGGGCCTCCTCTTTGCTCCATGGAGTCCCATCCCTTTCTTGCCTAGTGCTAGGCTGGTGCTGGGGGCTGGGGTGTTATGACTGCAGGAATCGAGGTGATTGCGTTGCCACCTGGGACTGGGGATGCCTCTGTGGTAGGGCTCTCCCAGGACCTGTCTGCCCCAAATCCGGCTCCAAGCTGCTGTGTGAGGTGGGCAGAACTGGAGCCCTTCTGCCAGGAAAGGAACATCTGAGTACTCCTCACATGTGATTCTCTGATGCTGCCTCTCACCTACTGTGCACACCAACAGAGTCCACTGCTGGAGCCAAGCCCTGCCATGCATACTGACAATGAGCTCTGATTTGGCCCAGATCACACCACAGGCCCTCCGGGCTGTTTCTGCACAGCTAGACAGAGTCCTCTCCCAGGGTCCATCTCCCTGAATTTCAGTACTAGCAGCCCTACCCGGCAGGCCTTTCAGGCTGGGAAGTGCAGCAAGGTATAAGCTGTCAGCACCAGTCTCTCTCCACCCTGATTGCTAGCAAGCCATAGTATAGGGTTAGGTTAACTGTTGAGGAGGACATTTCATATCTGAAGAGAGAATTAGTTAAACAAACAGATAAATTTTCTCCTAATTTTTTCAGACTAATCATATAATCATAAAGTGTTAGCTTGGGGAGGCAGAGTCAAATTGGCAGTGTGGGAAGATGCCGAGTTAGGTCTCCCCACAACTAGGGTGCCTGCTGGCCGCTGATGGGGGACCCTGATGGCCAAGGAGATGGGAGGAACCCGCAAGCAAACTGGTAGGACATGGGGGGACTAAGAGGGGAAGAGAAGTGGAGGCCAGATGGGTGCCCCTGAGGCCAGGGAGATCAGGAGAAGCAGGCGGAGGGGCTCTCCAGGAGGATTGGGAGAGGGCAGTTGCCCACCCACTCAGGCCCAGGGAGCCTGCTGAGCTCCCAGGCCAGTCCCCTGCCCTCCAAGACCCCCCCCCCCCGGCCACATTGGTCCTGGGGGCATAGGAAGGAGGCAGGGGAGATCAGGAGAGGCAGGCGGGAGGGGCCCTCCAAGACCAGAGGAGCGGGAGAGGAGAGGAAGGCGTTTGCCCCTCTCACTCGAGCCCAGGAAGCCTCTGGGCTCCCAGGTGAGGTCCCCCACCCTCTGAGACCAGGGGTGGGAGGCACACCTGGGCCCCTTTTGTTCTGTTGAGCCTAAGCCCCACCTCCTACAACCCCCCAGGGCCTTTTCCAGCCCTGTGGGTCCTGAGCACGGGCTCCGCCCAACACCCAAAACTTGACCTTGCTTAGGCCCCGCCCTCCAGAGCCAAGGCGTTTCCCCCCCCTTTTTTTTGCTTTTTTCTTCTTTTCCCTCCTCCCCTCTTTTACTATTGTGGTACTGTTGTACCTTCTGGTTGTTGTTTCATCTATATTTTAATTTTCATATTCTTTCTAACATATCTGTTAGTTTCCTAGTCTAATTTTATTTTTTACTTTGCTATTCTTTTTTTTTTTGCCACCCCACGTGGCTTGCAAGATCTTGGTTCACGAACTGGGAGTTGGGCAACAGCTCCTGCGGTGGGAGCTCTGAGTCCTAACCACTGGACTAACAGAGAACCTCAGACACCTCAGAGAATATTCATCAGAGTGAGGTCTCATGGAGGTCCTCATCTCAGCTCCAAGACCCAGCTCTACACAACAGCCTACAAACTCCAGTGTTGGAAGCCTCAGGCCATACAACCAATAAGACAGGAACACAATCCCACTCATTTAAAAAAAAAAAAAAAAAGAGAGAGATGGCAAAAAATAGTCAGAGATGAAGGAGCAAGGTAAAAACCTACAAGACCAAATAAACGAAGAGGAAGTAGGCAATCTACCTAAAAAAGAATTCAGAGTAATGATAGTAAAGATGATCCAGAATCTCAAAAATAGAATGGAGGCACGGATTGAGAAAATACAAGAAATGTTTAACAAAGATCTGGAAGAACTAAAGAACAAACAAACAGAGATGAACAACACAGTAACTGAAATGAAAAATACACTAGAAGGAATCAATAACAGAATAACTGAGGCAGAAGAATCAATAAGTGAGCTGGAAGACAAAATGGTGGAAATAACTGCCAAAGAGCAGAATAAAGAAAAAAGAATGAAAAGAATTGAAGACAATCTCAGAGACCTCTGGGATAACATTAAACACACCATCATTCAAATTATAGGGGTCCCAGAAGAAGTAAAGAAAAAGAAAGGGTCTGAGAAAATATTTGAAGAGATTATAGTGGAAAACTTCCCTAACATGGGAGAGGAAATAGTCACCCAAGTCCAGGAAGCACAGAGAGTCCCATACAGGAAGAACCCTAGGAGAAGCACACCAAGACACATATTTATCAAACTAACAAAAATTAAATTCAAAGAAAAAATATTAAAAGCAGCAAGGGAAAAACAGAAAAATAACATACAAAGGAATCCCCATAAGGTTATCAGCTGATTTTTCAGCAGAAACTCTACAGTCCAGAGGGGATGGCAGGATATACTTAAAGTGATGAAAGAGAAAAACCTACAACCAAGATTAGTCTACCCAGCAAGGATCTCATTCAGATTCGAAGGAGAAATCAAAAGCTTCTCAGACAAGCAAAAGCTAAGAGAATTCAACACCACCAAAGAAACTTCTCTAGGCGGGAAACACAAGAGAAGAAAAAGACCCACAAAACCAAACCCAGAACAATTAAGAAAATGGTAATAGGAACATAGATATTGATAATAACCTTGAATGTAAATGGATTAAATGCCCCAACCAAAAGACACAGACTGGCTGAATGAATACAAAAACAAGACCTGTATATATGCTGTCTGCAAGAGACCCACTTCAGACCTAGGGACACATACAGACTGAAAGTGAAGGGATGGGAAAAGATATTCCATGCAAATGGAAATCAAAAGAAAGCTGGAGTAGCAGTACTTGTATCAGATAAAATAGACTTTAAAATAAAGACTGTTACAAGAGATAAGGAGGGACACTACATAATAGTCAAAGGATCAATCCAAGAAGAAGATATAATAATTGTAAATATTTATTCACCCAATATAGGAACACCTCAATACACGAGGCAAATGCTAACAACCGTGAAAGGAGAAATCAACAGTAACACAAAAATAGTAGGGGACTTTAACATGCTACTTACACCAATGGACAGATCATCCAAACAGAAAATAAGTAAGGAAACACAAGCTTTAAATGATACAATAGACCAGATAGATTTACTTGATATCTATAGAACATTCCACCTGAAAGTGGCAGAATACACTTTCTTCTCAAATGCTCATGGAACATTCTCCAGGATAGATCACATCTTGGGTCACAAATCAAGCCTCCATAAATTTAAGAAAATTGAAATTGTATCAAGCATCTTTTCTGACCACAACGCTATGAGATTGGAAATCAATTACAGGAAAAAAACTGTAAAAAACACAAATACACGGAGGCTAAACAACCAAGAGATCAGTGAAGAAGTCAAAGAAGGAATAAAAAAAATACATAGAATCGGGCTTCCCTGGTGGCGCAGTGGTTGAGAGTCCTGCCGATGCAGGGGACACAGGTTTGTGCTCCGGTCCAGGAAGATCCCACATGCTGCGGAGCAGCTAGACCCGTGAACCATGCCCACTGAGCCTGTGTGTCCAGAACCTGTGCTCTGCAATGGGAGAGGCCACAACAGTGAGAGGCCTGCATACCTAAAAACAACAACAACAAAAACAGAATCAAATGACAATGAAAATACTATGACCCAAAACCTATGGGACACAGCAAAAGCAGTTCTAAGAAGGAAGTTTATAGCAATTCAATCTCACCTCCAGAAACAAGAAAAATCTCAAATAAACAATCTAACCCTACACTTAAAACATCTAGAGAAAGAAGAACAAAGAAAACCCAAAGTCAGTAGAAGGAAAGAAATCATAAAGATCAGAGCAGAAATAAATGAAATAGAAATGAAGAAAACAATAGCAAAGATCAATAAAACTAAAATCTAAAATCTTTGAGAGGATAAACAAAATTGATAAACCCTTAGCCAGCCTCATCAAGAAAAAAAAGAGGATGCAAATCAGTAAAATTAGAAATGAAAAAGGAGAAATCACAACAGACACTGCAGAAATACAAAGGATTATAAGAGACTACTACAAACAACTATATGCCAATAAAATGGACAGCCACGAAGAAATGGACAAATTCTTGGAAAGATACAATTTTCCAAGACTGAACCAGGAAGAATTAGAAAATATAAACAGATGAATCACAAGTAATGAAATTGAAACGGTAATTAAAACTCTTCCAACAAAAGTCCAGGACCAGATGGCTTCACAGGTGCATTCTGTCAAACATTTAGAGAAGAGGTAACACTGATCATTCTCAAGAGTTTGATCCTTCTCAAACTCTTCCAAAAAGTTGCAAAGGGGGCTTCCCTGGTGGCGCAGTGGTTGAGAATCCGCCTGCCGATGCAGGGGATACG
The DNA here is from genome assembly GCF_026419965.1 of Kogia breviceps. Classification (NCBI taxonomy): domain Eukaryota; kingdom Metazoa; phylum Chordata; class Mammalia; order Artiodactyla; family Physeteridae; genus Kogia; species Kogia breviceps. Next base: position 57,527,953 of record NC_081315.1, read on the forward strand.
GGTTCGTGCCCCGGTCCGGGAAGATCCCACATGCCGCGGAGCGGCTGGGCCCGTGAGCCATGGCCGCTGGGCCTGCGCGTCCGGAGCCTGTGCCCCGCAACGGGAGAGGCCACAACAGTGAGAGGCCCGCATACCACAAAAAAAAAAAAAAAAAAAAAAAAAAAAAAAAAAGTTGCAAAGGAAGAAACACTCCCAAATTCGTTCTATGAAGTCACCATCACCCTGATACCAAAACCAGAAAAAGATATCACAAAAAAAGAAAATTATAGACCAATATCACTGATGAACATAGATGCAAAAATCCTGAGCAAAATACTAGCAAACAGAATCCAACAACACATTAAAAGGATCATACACCATGATTAAGTGGGATTTATCCCAGGGATGCAAGGATTCTTCAATATATGCAAATAAATGAATGTGATACACCACCTTAACAAATTAAGGAATAAAAACCATATGATAATCTCAATAGATGCAGAAAACGCTTTTGACAAAATTCAACACCCATTTATGATAAAAACTCTCCAGAAAATGGGCATAGAGGGAACCTACCTCAACATAAAAAAGGCCATATATGACAAATCCACAGCAAGCATCATACTGAATGGTGAAAAACTGAAAGCATTTCCACTAAGATCAGGAACAAGACAAGGATGTCCACTCTTGCCACTCTTATTCAACATAGTTTTGGAAGTCCTAGCCACTGGCAACCAGAGAAGAAAAGAAGTAAAAGAATACAAATTGGAAAAGAAGTAGCAAACTGTCAGTTTGCGGATGACATGATACTATACATAGAAAATCCTAAAGATGCCACCAGAAAACTACTAGAAAACAGTATGGAGGTTCCTTAAAAAACTAAAAATAGAACTACCACGTGACCTAGCAATCCCACTACTGGGCATATACCCTGAGAAAACTGTAATTCAAAAAGAGTCATGTACCACAATGTTCATTGCAGCTCTATTTACAATAGCCAGGACATGGAGCCATTCAAAATGTCCATCAACAGATGAATGAATAAAGAAGATGTGGCACATATATATAATGGCATGTTACTCAGTCATAAGAAGGAGCGAAATTGAGTTATTTGTAGTGAGGTGGATGCACCTAGAGTCTGTCATACAGAGTGAAGCAAATCAGAAAGACAAAAACAAATATCGTATGCTAACACATATGTATGGAATCCAAAAAAAAAATTGGTACTGGTGAAACTAGTTGCAGGGCAGGAATAAAGATGTAGACATAGAGAATGGACTTGAGGACACAGGGTGAGAGGGGGAAGCTGGGGTGAAGTGAGAGTAGCATTGACATATATACACTAGCAAATGTAAGACAGATAGCTAGTGGGAAGCAGCCGCATAGCACAGGGAGATCAGCTTGGTGCTTTGTGACCACCTAGAGGGGTGGGATAGGAATGGTGGGAGGGAGACGCAAGAGGGAGGGGATACGGGGATATATGTATATGTATAGCTGATTCACTTTGTTATGCAGCAGAAACTAACACAGTATTGTGAAGCAATTATACTCCAATAAAGATCTATTAAAAATAAATAAGTGTTAGATTTGGATGGGACTCTGGAGGTCATTTGAAGCAATCTCCCAATAAAAGATACACATAAGGGAACTGAATTGCAGAAAAGTTAGATGTTTTATCTAGAGCTACTGCTCTTTGGTGACTGTACTATGAATACAAAAATGTAATTTGCTTCCCACTAAATTATGAGTCTGATAGACTAGGAGCTGACAGATTAGATTACCAGTAGGCACAGACCAATTTGAAATCTTTACTAAGGTAGATTGTGTCTAACTAATAAAACTTTATCTTTATGTTTCAGGACTAAAAACTGCAAATTGTGTTGAGAACATGGGTAAGATATGCTCTAGAGTATTACCTCTGTAATGGGAATTTTATCAGTGTTATTTCTCACAGGAAATAACAGGTCAGAGCCACCACACTGTGCTGTCATACTGTCAGCCATTGTCTTCTCAAGGCTGAGTTGTGCTACTGCTACTACCTTTTCAGGGGGAGCATACAGGAGCCCCCCCCAAGCCGATCCCAGCCTTGCCTGCGGCTGTATTGCATTTGCCTTGGGCGTGCAGGGACCATGCCACTCTGACCCTAGCCTGTCATTACAGGATTTTGACTCCTGAATACCCCTACATGACTCCTATGCACAGAGTTAGACTTGTATTCCTTTGTTTTGACATCTTGGGAAGTAATATTTGGGAGACTGATGAAGGATTCCTTCCTTCATCAGGGGAAAGACTGGGGGGACAGAACGGTAATGTGGTCTGTTTCCTCTTCCTCAGGGAAAAATGAAGAATATAACAAAAATAGTCTCTCTTAGAGGACCATGGAAAAGACTTGGGAAGGTAAACAGGAATTCTAAGAGTATTCAGGAACAACATTATCAAATTAGGCTCAACAGATCTGAACCAAAGTTAACAGGAAATGCCTTGGGCTGATGCGTGCTTTGGGTGGATCCTTTTGAAGATTTATTTAAATAGTTTGAAAATAAGGGTCCATTTCTAGCTGTCTTCCTGGCTAGTTTTTCTTTGAATTCTTCTTAAAGTAATTAAAATGAATCTATACCCATTTATTTTTGAGACTGAAATTTTATATTTCTCATATTGCCATATTTTGCATGTATCTTGACTGAACCTGACATTCACATCTAAGTATAGTACTATGTAATGAAAACATGTTTGTATTTCAGAATATTTTCAACACATCAGTGTCTACAACTCTGGTAAGTGTGCTCTACTTTTAAAAATAATGGATGTTTATTAGCTACATGGATGTTTAATAGCTCCTTCCTTTTCAGCAAATTCAATTCTTAGCTGATGAAAAAGAGTACTTTGTACATGTGAAGGAGTAACCTGGCAGATATGAGGCAGAAAAAAAGAATCCATTCTGGGGAAATTTACCTCCTTGCAAATGAGAGAGTTGGCTCTCTGGAGATCTGAACAATATGGAACCATTCTGGGGAATAAGGCTAGGCGGACCTGAAGAGCTAGGCACTCTTGACAGGTCTGAGGCCTCTTATGTATAGCTCTATTCTCAGTCATTGAGATTAGCCTGTGTGACACCAAACATCCAGATGAAAGTAGAAAAAGTTAGTCGTTTGCCTTTTTCAAGTAAGGTGATGTTTGGCATTATTTGACTAAAACTTCTGGGTGATTAGACGCTTTCCCCAGCCCCTAATTTTCCACTTATGGTGATATGGCCCAAATCACTTCTTTGCATTTAAGTTCCTTGGTATGTATTTGGCCCATGTAGCTACAATAAGTTTTTCTTTATTGAAGGGAGAAAAGTATCTGGCCTTTCCTTAAGTATGCAGTTTACCTGACGTTTGGAAGATATTTCCTGTCCTTGTGTGAAGCATTTCATGCCCCTGAGGACTTGCTTAGTAACACTTCTTATTGGCAGGGCAGTCACAAGTTTTAGTGGTCACTTCACAGGGACTTCAGCTAACTCTTCAAGACAGACGATTTTCTAGCTTGTGGAGATCACTAGGGGACTTACTGTATATAACAGTTTTTCTTAGTAGGAGGGACCAGAGGAATGTTCCAGCCCAATTAGCCAAGGTGCATTTAGACTGTGGCTGACACTTAAATGTAGGAGCATTAGTTTACTGGATATATCAAGTGGATCTTTATGGCCATAATTACCTGAAAATAGTTCTGCTCCAACTGTGGTCACTCCCAATTACTTTGTTCTATCATTAAAACTGGTAAGTTTCTTTTTGTAACTTAAGTGAGAAAAACCAGAAACTTGAAGACCCTGGTAAGACATTTTCATAAACTCTAGGGGCTTACATTTGTAAGACAGCTTCCTTAGGGGTGGGAGCAGGTGGGCATGGCATGGTAAGGAAAAGTGGGAAGAAGGCAGAACCCACATTAGCTTACAAGTTTGGTATATAAGAGACCCTCCTGAGTTCCAGATATCCTTCTTTATAAGGACGACCCAGCAGCTCTGTCTGTGTCCTATCTAACAATCCATAGGTCATCCTGGCGGAGCAGTTAGAGACATGACATAAGAAACTAGTTCTAGAGAATTGACTATTTTCTGCTTTAGGCTAGCTGTTACATGGATAGAGGAAGGTGTAACTAATTATTCCACAAACTCTATAACATAGGGTGTTCATCAGGAGCATAAAAAATGACATTTTTTCCTAAATTAAAATGATTTTATATATGTATATATATATCTGTTTCTAGCAATCTGAGTAACAAATGCTATTAGCTATATCCATTTGATTATTTAGTATATTCCAAAGTATGACTCATTCCCAAATTTTTTTGTCTTTCTTAAAAATGATATTCTTCAAGGGTGCTAGGACAGAAACACTCTCATAAATTATTGGTGAGATTATAAATTGGAACTTTTCTGGAGGACAGTTCAATAGTATGTATCACTAGCCTTAAAAATGTCCATACCTTTTAACCTAGCTATAACACTTTTAGATATTTGTTCTAAGGAAATAAACATAAAAAGTTGTGTACAAAATATGTACAGAAATGTTTATGCAGTGTTATCGTAGCCGAAATTTATAAATAACCTTAGTATCCAGCAGTTGGGTATTGTTAAATAAGTTATATCCATATTATGAAACAATAACCAATTTAAAAACCATGTTTTCGAAAAATATCTAAAGATATGAGAAAGTACTTATAATACAGTGACAATAAAAATAGGATAAAAACAAACTCTACTCAATACTCTGTAATGGCCTATATGGGAAAAGAATCTGAGAAAGAGTGGATTATATGTATATATATAACAGATTCACTTTGCTGTACAACTGAAACCAACACATTGTAAATCAACTATACTCCAATAAAAATTTGTTAAAAGATAGGATAAAAACAGTATATGGAGTATAATATCAAATTTATTTTAAAATGTCAAAAGGTACAAACTTCCAGTTATAAGATAAATAAGTACAGGGGATGTAATGTACAACATGACTATAGTTAACAGCTGTATGATATATTTGAAAGCTGTTAAGAGAATAGATCCTAAGAGTTCTCATCACAGGAAAAAAAAACCTTTTTTTTTTTTTTTTTTTTTTTGGTATCTGCATGAGATGCCGGATGTTAACTAAACTTATTGTGGTAATCCTGTCACAATATATGTAACTCAAGTCATTATGCTGTATACCATAAACTTATACAGTGTTTTATGCCAATTATATCTCAGTAAAACTGAGAAAAGTAGTAAAAAATGTATATAAGCATGTATGTGTATATATATATATATATATAGCAAAGAGACAGGAAATATACCAAAATATTAAGACTGAAGAGCTCTGATATCTGGGATTATGAGTAATTTTTAATAATTTCCTATATTTTTCCAAAGTGTCTGTAATTATATTACTTATATAATCAAGAAGTTTCATTTTAAAAAATAAATCATGACAAATGTAGGTCAGAGTCTAAAAAAAAAAATCAACAAGAGATATTTTACTTAATCTAGGAGAGTGCCTGCATCACTAGCCATAGTTCTCACAGTAAGTTAGGCACCAGTGGGTTAAATCTCTTTCCCTTTTACCCAAAACTCTTAAAAGCTTTGAGAGTGGGTCATCTCTCAAAGCTTTTAGAGTTTTCCACTGTAAATAGCTATATAAATATAAGGTTAAACTTTCAAGCTTACTGCGTTTATCACTAAATATTTCCTATTCTCATCTTTAGGAATGAAAAGCCAGGAATCCACAGTCTTACCTGGTAAGTGATCTTTTACTTACTCTCAGAGACTAGCTACACAGTTAGAAGGAGGCATGAGGACTCCTAGAACTAAGGACGTTCCTGGACATGGAGAGTTTGAGGAATAAGTTAAGTCAAAACAGAGGGACTCTCGTTATTGAGAGATTATTATGTTCCATGCAGTAATGTATGAAGCAGTTTTATAATGTATCACGTTTAATCACCACTTACTACACACCTACATGGTATTTCTTGCACGTAAATAAGGAAATGAAGGTTAGAGGGATCAAACCTGCCCAGTCATAGAGCTAATAACTAAAATGACAATAGAGCCAAGCCAGGCAGAGTCTTAGACCCAGTACTGTTTCATTTAAAACCCGATGTGCTAGGACTGACTGCCCTATGAAGATAAGGTTGGCCAGATAATGAAGTTCTTGAAGTCCACCATAAGGAGTTCGGGCTTTGTCCAGTTAGAGAATGAAGAGCAATTGAAAGGTGTTTTTGTTGTTACTGTTTTCTTTTTCCTTTTTTCGGCGGGGAGGGGGGGGGGTTGAAGATGGGGGAGGTATAGACCAAAGTGAGCATTAACAATGCAAGAGAGTTGATTAACACTAACCAGTATTCATTTTTGTCTTCAGGTATGAAGAGCCAAGAAGCCACCCAAATACCTGGTAAGACAGCTTTATTTACTTTCTTGGCCAAAGTAGGAGAAGAGAAGGATCCCCCCGTGTATTAAAGAGAATATTGTCATGAGAATGACAATGACAATGACAATGACAGTGACAATGATAATGTCATGAGAATGACAGCTGCCTGCCAGTCATTCTACAAAGATTTAGCTGGGGGAGAGAGTAGAAAAGTACCTTTCCTCCCTAGTGTTCATGCCTTCCTGGAGCAGGAAAGTTAGCTCTGCTGGGGGCATGGCTGAAGACAAGGCTGCTGGGACCTGGATGCATGCAGTCCAGCCTTAGGTTCTATAGCTAGAGGTACTCAAAAGAAACTTCAACTTCATGCAAAAGCTGTTAGCTTTGGCTAATAACATCTCAGCATCTAGGATCGCCAGGTAACTAAGCATAGTACTCTCCTGGCATAGAGGCAGGCTTAATGAGGCGCCATGGCAGAAGGCTCCTCCGAGTTTGGCATGGATTTGCACAGTGAGGGTTCATGTAGCCAGAACTTTCAAGTAAAAAGCCAGAAACTACAGTGCAGTGGGACCTTTGGTGCTTGTATCTCTTGAGTTCATGAGACAAGAAGGAGTTTGGAAGTTGTACTCACTGGAACAAACTGCAAGTCACTGAAAATTTCTTTCTCACTTAGGAATGAAAACTCCAGAACCTTTTACACTACCTGGTAAGCAATGTTAGACATGCTGGAGAGGAAGCTGCCAATTTGGGGAGTATAGATATAATTGTCACCGTTAGATACGCAAGGGAGGCTAAGTACTTTGCAGAGCAAGATCACGTGAGTGAGTGAAGGACTCAGGTCTCTTACCTTATGACCAAGTACCTGTTTCTTAAAACTTGTGGTTCCTCTGGTGTTTTTCCAGTATACTTATCATGACACATTTAACCTACCTTCAAGATATAACCATGAAAGCAGGTATTTAAAAAGTATGAGACTGTTGCTGAGGGTAGGGCCTTGAATTTCTGTGGCTAGAGAAACTGAACAGTGTGACTCCTGTCAAGTCAAAAGGGCCTCAGAACTCACGCTTACGGGGAGGAAAAAAATGAAACAGCCCTCAAACTTAATTTTTTTCCTGAGACAAGGAGAAATTAAAAAAAAAAAACAGTGGACATTATCTAATATTTTACCAGAGAGTTATGGACAGTAATAACACTTCTCTAGGCCTCAGAATTGTCATCTTTCAAAGGTGGCTAACACATGTCATCTTACCTTATAGGGATATCTGTAAGGACTATAAAAACACAAAATCTCAGGGCGCAAGCCCCTATCTAATGGTTCAGTCCTGCTTCCAAGTTCATGTAATGTTTTGAAAATAATTTGTGTTAGGTTTTGTTATTATGGAATGATCATCTGTTAAGGAACTTAGATTGTTGGCATCTGCTAAATGACATCCATCCGCACATTACTGAGCTTTGCCTCACATTGCTGCCTTTGGATATTGTGTGCTGTGTACAGAAACGGCCATTCCCAGTTCATGATCTAAAGCACTGACAGACCCACAGAGAGGTTCCAGCAATACTTTTGTTTGTTTGTTTTAAGAAGATGTTGGGGGTAGGAGTTTAATTAATTAATTTATTTATGGCTGTGTTGGGTCTTCGTTTCTGTGCGAGGGCTTTCTCTAGCTGCGACAAGCGGGGGCCCCTCTTCATCGTGGTACGCGGGCCTCTCATTATCGCGGCCTCTCTTGCTGTGGAGCAGAGGCTCCAGACGCGCAGGCTCAGTAGTTGTGGCTCACGGGCCCAGCCACTCCGCGGGGCATGTGGGATCCTCCCAGACCAGGGCTCGAACCCGTGTCCCCTGCATTAGCAGGCAGATTCTCAACCACTGCGCCACCAGGGAAGCCCCCAGTAATACTTTTATATTCACCCAGATTTGAACTGCTGCGACTTTGAAGTGAACCTCTAATGACACTGATGACACACTTTGTGTGTCTACATCTCTTTAGCTCGCTGGACCTGAGTTGGCATGGTATCTCGCTGGCACCTTACTAGGCGCCCCGGTTGCCTGAAAGGCAGCTGCTGAGCAGCATGTGGAGGATGAACACGGTCTGGTCTGTGTGGACAGACAGACCCAACTTCATGAAGTCTCTCCTCTGCCATTTTCCTCTGGGTAACTTTGTGTAGAGGTAACTTTATTTCACTTTTCTGCACCTCTGCTCCCACATCTGTAAAATGAAGAAAATTTCTGTCTTGCAAGACTGATTAAAGTCCTAATGAGACTTCATTAATGAATGAATGGCGCTTTAAAATAGTAGTAAATGGTAGATGCCTTTATTATCTGAAAATCTTTTTTTCATTTAGGAATAAAAATGTTACAACTGGGTGAAAAACCTGGTAATAAATTCTTTCCTGGGGGTGGAGGTACCATGGGGTTCTGAGTCCTTTACCGTAACTGTTCAGTTAGCTCCATCTTATGGGGGATGGGGAGAGGACAGTAGAGCTCCTGACGCCCCAGGCTGCAAGCCAGAGGGGGAAATGTTGAGAACTCCTTTCCGTGTGTGCAGCAGACTGCTATTATGCCTCCCTGGGTCAGGCAGAGAAAAAGGCAGTTGACCTGAAACTGGGACGGTTGGCTTCCCGCTGCACCTGTCTATTCCAGAATGGGACAGGAGGCTTCCCAGGGCGCGCAGGCTACCGTGAATCTGCGGTCACAGGAATAGCATCATCAAAGAGGTGTGTGTGAGAACCGTACCGTGTAGGGCCATCCGTTCTGTGCTCCTTACTACACTCTCCATGTCCCCCAACAAATAGGCCACTGTTTTGCTGGGACTGTTTTGTATTGTGCCCTCTCCTAGAAAGCTGTGTGTAGTGCAGGCTTTTTAAAAAGTGGTGCCAAAACATTTACACAGGATCTCATATAATCCAATAAAAGAAATATTGTTATCACCGTTTCAGAGATGGAAACATGGAATATGGGAAGTTAAGGAACCTGTCAAAGGCTAGAATGAGACAGTCAAGACCCAAACTTTTCAAGTTTTGTTCATTTTCTGTCACATGACACTTGTCTTCCAGCTAGATGTAGTTATAGAAAATACACCTCTAACCAGGGCTCCTAGAGTTGGCATTTGGCTTCAAAGCCATCAGAATATGGCAATATTGTAATATTTCAATGCTAACACACTTGGAGTTAGAATAGCATAGTAAGTAAGAGCAGAGGGTTTGAAAGCAGGCATTGCTACCACTGATTACCTCTGTGATTTTATGCAAGTTTTGGGGAACTTCTGTATAATATGGATAACTCTACTACCTACTAGGAGTGTAACAAGGTAATAATGTACATAAAGCATTTGGTCAATGCGTGACACACAGTAAGCATTCAATAAATGATTAGTGTTATGGTTGTGCTTGGGAATCTGAGTTCAATATGTAGAAAAAAGACTTTTCTGTAAACAAAGTTTAACCTTTCTTTTAATGGAATCACACACACATGGTAAAAAATTTCAAAGCATGTAAACACAACCCTTCCCCCAGTCCCACCTATACCTCTAAAACTAATGCTCTGCCCCTCAGTCCCACACGCAGAGATAACCAAGTTAGCTTAGTCATTTAATCACATTTTTCTCTTTGGGATAACTCTGTGTACAATGCATTTAACTCAAAATCTGTTTATATTTTAGAAGACAAAAGTCAAGATATCGACAGTCCTGGTAAGAAATATCTCATTTCCTTAGTTGATAAATGTCTGTTTCTGCAATACAGAAAAACTGAGAAATTTATTTTCTCTCAATAAAAGGAACAAAATCTCAAGAGTTTAAAGCATCATAACAGAGTATAATGTCATATCCAAATGCTTGTATGTGCAAATGGGGGGGGCAACTTGATTTTGCTTCTTAAGCACTCATTTTCAACTGTGTATATAGACTGTACTTTTTCAAGCAATGGTTCTCAAGCCTGCAACCCAATTCTCTTTTTAGAACAAATATTTTATAAAGGTATCCTGAAATAAGATTCATAAATAAGTCCCACTTGCACCATAAAAAAAATCAATATAATGTCCTAACTATATAACAAAATTATATACTTTTCAATATGTAAATGCCTAGATTATTCTAGAAGACGTCATGAAGTAGATTGTATTTACTTACACAGAGAAATCTGGATTTAAGAGAGAGGACTGGAAGCTATTCTATACAAATATAAGAAAATGAAAGCGAAGAAATACCATGGACACTAGAATAGAAACCAATGTTTATTAAAACTATCCAAAAATATTTTGCATATATGTAAAACTTAGGTTCTGGGTTTGAGCATTATAAATAGGTTTTTAACATATATATGTCTAGCAGTGCATTTGAAATTTATGTGCAAGTGGGTCGATTTTTCATTGTGCAAGACTGTCGAGAGCACTGCAGGATACTAGCCCTCTACTTGCACCCCAGTGCTGTGACAGTCAAAACTATACTCTGACAAATTTCCAAACTGCCTTAGGGGGCAGTACAGCCCCCTTGAGAACCACTGCTCTCTAGTAACATACTAATGCATGAGTGCATCTACTTGTCCGTTTTCCCCACCTGTATACATATAACTGCACGTTTATAATTACGGCAAGTAAATTTATGAGTTGAAGGTTTTTATAACATTTACTAGCTATTTCTCTTGGTTTCACTTATGTGAGTGGTGATCCCATTTGGATATTTCCAATCAGTCTTCCCTTGTACAGTCTAAACCAAAACACATCCAGAAGTGAGATATCTGAGTTAAGGGCACTGTGAAACAGACCATCCTGAGATGGCGGTATTCCACTGTACCTCTCTCCACTAGTTCAGGTGAAAGGGAAGCAGTTTTCTCCAGAGTAGTGTTTTATGTATAGAGGGGAAAAATTTTTTTTATCAACTTGCAGGGCTGTTTAAAAAATGCAAGTTTTTACACTGTAAAATATTACACTGTATATTGGTAGAATATGCATATGAAATATACTATCTTGAAATAGAAAAGAGACAGAATTAAACTTTATCTTGCATATACAGAAAATGAAAATTTTAAATTGCCAAGAAATTCTAGAGAACTTGAACAAAAAACTACCTTGTCTACATAGATACTAAAAAGCCTGTGAAATCTTAGATAAAACCTAGATCAGCACACCCTGATGATATATATGAAAATGTAGCCCCAAATCTGTAATGAACTATATTTATTTTAAAGTTATCCTGGTTAGAATTACTTCATGTAAAACTCAACCTGAATGTTCACATATTCAGGATATATGGTGTAGGTGGATGAAACTTGATACTAAAAATGACATGTGTCAATGACTATGTGTTCTCATTAACAGCTCCAGCTCCAGCTCCAGTTCCAGGTCCCAAAATCCATACCTCTGCATCTTCTGGCAAAATGCTCCTTCCACCGTTTGGGACATTCATCATTTTAATCAGTGTTTCTGTTATAAATCTCTGTCGCTCTGTAGTCTGATACATTCTTTTTAATTTTTTTTTTGGGGGGGGGGGGCGCTGATTTATTTATTAGACTCGAGTGCTTTAGTACAGAACGGTACAGAGATGTTTGTGCTTCAATACTTTCAAACACTGAGATTCTGATAATTTCAAGGTAAACAAGTTTCAAGACAGACTAGCTTTTTGTTTTTATTTATTTATTTATTTTATGTGATATGCGGGCCTCTCACGGTTGTGGCCTCTCCCGTTGCGAAGCACAGGCTCCGGACGCGCATGCTCAGCGGCCATGGCTCACGGGCCCACCCGCTCCGCGGCACGTGGGATCCTCCCGGACCGGGGCACGAACCCGTGTCCCCTGCATCGGCAGGCGGATTCCCAACCGCTGCGCCACCAGGGAAGCCCCAGACTAGCTTTTTGATACATTATTTATTACTTGAAATATGCTACAGGCATCCCACAGAAATCATCAAAAGGAATGATGTATTTTTCACTTGTTGGCCAAAGTCATTTGATAAAACGAGAATTACATATTTGTTAATATAATTAGCAAATTCAGCTAGCTGACCCAGATGTCACAGAATTCATTTTTCACTTATTTCTGTATTAATCTTACGATTGCAAAAAACTGCATACTTTTGATTTAATTCAGTAAGACTTTAAAATAGCTATAATTTCAGTAGAATTACTAGATATTAAAATGTCAGTAATGCTAGTGGTTAACATGAATTTAATTCCTAATTAGAATTTAAAGGTGTTCTACTTATCTTTAAAGGATCAAACTTTGACTTCAAATAGTATATTCTTTCAGTCTCTTCATTTTCCTTCTATATATGAACACCTTATATTTTTATAAACACAGCAGTTTACCAAGTATTTCACATACGTAGTCCCTAACTTGAACCTCATGTTAACCCAGGAAGGCAGACAGTCCTGAATGAATATGTGGGCTCAATAAGCAAGGAAAATGAGAACAGTACAGTACTCTTTCCCCCCAGGTATTGTGGTGGTTGAAAAGTAATTGATTTAGGCATGGGCTTTGGTAACTGACTCTTGTTTTCAAAAAAGGACTTAAGGCCACTTTCAGAGATTCAGAAAAACTACATGAAATCTGTACTAGGTGTTAGGGGTTCAGTGTGCTTTAAGTCTACCATTTACCTCTCTTCATGTTCAGAATCTTGAGTGGACTTCCCACAAGACGCATTAGCCAGTTCACAGAACGTCTATAAATTGTGCTGGAGAACACAACTTAGTCCAGAGGCCAAAGTTGGTCTCTTCTTCTCACTTCCACCCAAATCTAGAACTTGGTTATCAGTTGCTTGGAACATAACTCGGGTACAGACCAAGTCCAGTTATTTAACCAGCTACATGAACACGGACCACAGGCCTTGCCTTACACATGTAGCCACCAGCAGGATCAAAACTTAGGAGGCTAACTGGGTCTGTGTTTAAAAGGCAGACCCCGGGGCTTGTGAAATTAGAAACCTAACAATACAAGAGGACGAAAAATGAAGGCTAGAGAAGTAGTAAGCATGGTATGCATGATTAGCCATCTGCCCAACAGAGAATGTGGCTCAGTGAGTAACAGTTCTCATCTATTAGATCACCAGCTCTTCCTACAGTGAGAGGGTGTGCAGAGGGGCAAACTCCTTCCACATTCGGCTACATGGATGAGAAAGATGAGAGGTGTTATAAGAAACAGCCCCGTGAACCTTGTGTCTCCTACACAACTGTTAGCTAGCTAGTCTGCATCTTGGCAGATGCCTTCAGTGGGATCTCAGAGGGAGGCCTCTGGATATACAGTGCCTCACACTCCTTGCCATCCTCATAATAAACACAGTGGCACGGTTCATGGGGCTGTTTCTTTTAACACCTCTCATCATAAGACAAAGCATTATGCAGAAATGCAGAGCTTAAAGCATTCCAAGAGAGGCCAACATGATGCAGCCCAGGTGTGCAGTTTGTAGTCAGAAAAATTGTTTAAAATTATCTAGTTAAAGAATCACTATTGCACATTATCATGTCTAATTCAGATTTTCCAGTGTTTTCAGGTACTAACGATGTATTAGAGAATTCTTTATCCTGGATGATACAGAAGTAATTTTTATTTGCTGTACCCTAGTCAAAATATATCAGTATTGATATACTTTCCTTAGAGGGTAAAGTCAGACTTAAATCCAGGTTAAAAGTGAAATTCTTGAGCTGTGATTATGATTTAATATTTGTGTGGACATGAATGGTCATTCTCCCAGAGCCAAATAAAGCACCAGACAGAATTATATAAAAAATAATTATAATCAAGAATTTATTTATAACTTTTCATCTTTTTTAGAAATAAAAAGGTTTAAAAAAAGGTTGTAAAAATGATAAAATGTAATTTTGTTATATCCTAATTGCTTAGGTGTGTTCTGTAAATTCAAAATAAGTAAAATAATATAAAAATATATTTTCAAATCTTTATAGAATGAAAAGAAAACCACATTAATCATTAAATACTCTTGGATTTTCTTTACTCCTCCCACAGATGAATTCACAAATATAAAAACTGACATACATTTACATTCTGAAGTACAAATCTCCAACAGCCAAGTAATTATACAGTTTGTTATGTGCAAAGTAGACATTTCCTATTTACTTGCTATGGAGAGCAGAGTACAGGCTCGATGGAGAATAATCATTAAACACTGATTATTTCTAAGAAGAATGCTGTTGTAAAAATATACAATAGGAAATATTTTTGGTAATTATGTACTTCTTTTTTAAAGTAATTACAGCTTTTAGATGTAAATCTTTCAAAGGCTATCTCTGAAGAGCAGTGAAGTGACAGTTATTTCAGATTTGATGAATAATAATTTGTCAGGAACCTTCTCAAAAACCAAGTTAGGAGAGAGGATTGTTTTCTTTTCCCCTCCACGTGGTCAGTTTCATTCTTAGGGAAGGTCTGCTATAACAAGAAAACGTATTTCACAAACCTTTAACAGAAGTTTGTGAACTGTCAACTGAAGACACCACCTCTGATGTGGATGGTTTCATTCAATCCATGTTCTACCAACTTGATATCTTCTAAGTCATCTTTTATGATGCTAATCAAGTGGCTAAGGCCTTCCTGTTGTTGTTTCAAATGCTAGAAGGAATTTTTAAAATATCAATGTCTTTATTAAACTGCACGCTACTCACAGGAAAAAGGCTATTTTTCACTATTTTATCAGCAACACAGCACTTAGTGGCTGCTCTCATCTGCATATTTAAACATTTGTACTATCTATATCTTTTGCTAACACTTTTAAATACAGTAAAATACTGTAAAAAGCAATAAAATCAAATATACAATGAACAATATCTGTAACAGAAATTTTACAAAAGATGCAGAGTTTTAAAGGTTCCTTTTATCAACCTTTGATAAAAAACAGGTATATTAAAACAATGCAAGAAGGTACTCAAATATAGATGACTAACAAAATAATCATTCTGAAAACTAAGGATTTCCATGTTTTAAAGTACAAACTATAAACTGATGATAATGGTGATAACTACAGTTGCTAGCATTTTAAAGAGTCCTTCCCAGATGTTAAGGCAGCTTGAAGAGTTTCATGGGTATTAACTCATTTAAAATCCCTTTGAGCACACACTTTGGGGGTACCATTATTACCTCTTCTCTACAGATAAAGAAACTGAGATACAGGTGATGAGCCATGATGCTTCAATTCCAAAACAATATACTGCTTTTCATCGTTTAAGGTAGGTGTTTATATTATTCCCTATTTTACTGCATACATAAACTCTTTTATATAGTTCTTTATTCCAATATGCTGGAATCTTTCTCAGTTAATTTTATTGTAAATATGAATATAATCAAGTGTATGTATACTTTTCGAGAACCCAGAAGCCTAACTAGTTTTTAGTTGCATATAACGGCAATATCCATTCTAAAGCACATAATAAAATCAGATTTGTTGATGACATTTATAACTACCTAAAATCCTCAGGGTTTTAATTTAATTAATTGCAATTAATTAATTAATTGCCAAGCCAATTAATCCTACCTAGTATGTTCCACAAAGTTTACCATCTTAATATATTTTTTTAGACACAGTTGATGGTTGAATAGCTTTTATTAAACCAATCTATATTTATACTAACGAAACTAAGCTAGAGCAGTATGTCCCAACTTCTTCATAGAAAGGGAGCCTTAGACAAGTGGTTGGAGGTTTTGGCTACCCCAGCCTACAGCCAGGTCCCCTGAGGGCTGACAGGATCAGTAACTCTACATATTTATAATTGATATGTGGCATCATGTAAGTTGGGAATATGTGATATAGAGCAGTTACTTCTCAAACTTTAACTGTGCATACAAATAAATCACTGTGATCTTGAAAAATGTAGCTTCCGGAGGTCCGGAGTACGGGCTGAGCGTCTGCATTTCTAACGACCCCTAGGTGCTGCTGCTGCCGCCCACACACAGCAGCGGGGTCTAGGGTACTTCGGTTGTCTGTATTACCTCGGAATTCATCGATGTGGGGGACAGGGGAAGAGAACGATTAGCTTTTTTTTGGTGGGAAGATATACATAACATGTCCATTTTAACCATTTTATGTCCAGTCCAGTAGCACTGAGTAAATCATGTTGTGCAACAATCACTACCATCTATCTGTAGAACTTACTCTTCTCAAACTGAAATTCTGTACCCACTAAATACTAGCTCCTCATTCCCCTTCCCCTCAGCCCCTGGCAACTACCATTCTACTCTCTATGAATTGGACTACTCTAGGTACCCCATATAAGTGGAATCATACAACTTTTTTTTTTTTTTTCCTGCGGTAAGCGGGCCTCTCACTTTTCTGGCCTCTCCCGTTGCGGAGCACAGGCTCTGGATGCACAGGCTCTGGATGCACAGGCTCAGCGGCCATGGCTCATGGGCCCAGCCGCTCTGCGGCATGTGGGGTCTTCCCGGACCGTGGCACAAACCCATGTCCCCTGCATCGGCAGGCAGACTCTCAACCACTGCGCCACCAGGGAAGCCGTATACAACTTGTGTCCTTTCAAACTGGCTTATTTCACATAATGTCTTCAAAATTCACCCATGTAGTGTTTGCATGTGAGAATTTCCTTCCTTTTTAAGGCTAATATTCCACTGTATATATACCATATTTTGTTTATTCATCCATCTATGGACACTTGGATTGCTTCCACTTTGGCTACTGTGAATAACGCTTCTATGAACATGGCTATACAAATAATCTGTTTGAGTCCCTACTTTCAATCCTTTTAGGTATGCACCCAGAAGCAGAATTGCTGGACTATATTGTAATTCTGTGTTTAATATTTTGAGGAACCATTTTTCACAGTGGCTGCATGCACCATTTTGACATTGCCACTAGCAATGCACGAGGGTTCCATTTTCTTCACATCGTCTAAACCCTTGTTATTTTCTGGGGTTTTTTTGTTTGTTTGTTTTTTGGATAATAGCCATCCTAATGGATATGAGGTGGTGAATTCACCTTTTTAAAAGGTGACTCTAGTGCAACACTTACCTGCTTGATTTCTCGTAACAGATCTGCATCTATGTAATATCTTTCTTCAGATTTGACTGCTCCAAAATGATTCTGCATCCTGATTTGGGACATCAGTTCATTCAGTCGGCCCTAAAAATAATACAGAGTTGAGGGACTTCCCTGGTGTCACGGTGAATAGGACTCAGCACTCCCATTTCAGGGGGCCCAGGTTCGATCCCTGGTCAGGGAACTAGATCCCACATGCATGCTGCAACTAAGAGTTTGCATGCTACAACTAAGGAGCCGGCAGGCCACAACTAAGACCTGGCACAATCAAATAAATAAAAATACTGAGTTGAATTATAACTGCTCATAACAGCAACCATTTCTAAAAGAGAATGTTTTATTTTAAAAGGATAGGTACTATTCTAATTAAAGGTGTCAGTTCTCCCTCTGTACATTATTTGAAACACTAATACAAGCCCAAAACATCATGATTAAGAGTCTACTTTAGATCATAGAGAAGATGGCAGAAGAGTAAGATACGGAGATCTGCTTCCTCCCCACAGATACACCAGAAATACATCTACACGTGGAACTGCTCCTATAGAACACCCACTGAACGCTGGCAGAAGACCTCAGACCTTCCAAAAGGTAAGAAACACCCCACGTACCTGGGTAGGGCAAAAGAAGAAAGAATAAACAAGAGACAAAAGAATAGGGACGGGATCTGCACCAGTCGGAGGGAGCTGTGAAGGAGGGAAGGTTCCCACACACTAGAAGCCCCTTCACGGGCAGAGACTGCGGGTGGCAGAGATGGAAGCCTCAGAGCCACAGAAGAGAGTGCAGTAACGGTGCGGAGGGCAAAGCGGAGAGATTCCTGCATTGGATCGGTGCCGACCAGCACTCACCAGTGCGAGAGGCTTGTCTGCTTATCCGCCGGGACGGGCGGGGGCTGGGAGCTGAGGCTCGGGCTTCGGTCGGAAGCCGGGAGAGGACTGGGGTTGGCAGCGTGAACACAGCCTGAAGGGGTTAGCACACCACAGCTAGCCGGGAGGGAGTCCGGGAGAAGTCTGGAGCTGCCGAAGAGGCAAGAGACCTTTTCTTCCCTCTTTGCTTCCTGGGGCGCGAGGAGAGGAGATTAAACCCGCTGCTTAAAGCCAGAGACAGGCGCGGAGCTGCCAAAGAGACTTTTTCTTGCCTCTATGTTTCCTGGTGTGCGAGGAGAGAGAGGGGTTTAAGCGCACTGCTTAAAAGAGCTCCAGAGACGGGCGTGGAGCTGCCGAATAAAGAGACTTTTTCTTGCCTCTTTGTTTCCTGGTGCGAGAGGAGAGGGGATTGAGCACGCTGCGTAAAGGAGCTCCAGGAAGGGGCGCGAGCAGTGGCTGTCGGCGCGGACACCAAAGACGGGCGTGAGACGCTAGGGCTGCCGCTGCCACCACCAAGAGGCCTGTATGCAGGCACAGGTCACTCTCCATGCCTCCCCTCCAGGGAGCCTGTGCAGCCCGCCACTGCCGGGGTCCTCCAGGGACAACTTCCCTGGGAGAATGCACAGCGCGCCTCACGCTGGTGCAACGTCACGCCAGCCTCTGTCGCCGCGGGCTCGCCCTGCATCCGTGCCCCTCCCTCACCCCGGCCTGAGCCAGAGCCCTTGAATCAGCTGCTCCTTTAACCCTGTCCTGTCTGAGCGAAGAGCAGACGCCCTCAGGCGACCTACACGCAGAGGCGGGGCCAAGTCCAAAGCTGAACCCCTGGAGCTGTGCGAACAAAGAGGAGAGGGGGAGGTCTCTCCCAGCAGCCTCAGAAGCGGCGGATTAAAGCTCCACAATCAACTTAAAGTGCCCTGCATCTGTGGAAAACCTGAATAGACAGTGAAATATCCCAAGTTGAGGAGGTGGACTTTGGGGAGCAAGATATATTATTATTTTCCCCTTTTTCTCTTTTTGTGAGTGTGTATGTGTGTGCTGCTGTGTGAGATTTTGTCTGTATAGCTTTGCTTTCACCATTTGTACTAGGGTTCGGACAGAACCGTTTCTTTTTAAAATTTTTCTTAATATTTTTTATTTTGATAACTATTTTATCCTACTTTATTTTATCTCTTTCTTTCTTTCTTCCTCCCTTCCTTTCCTTTCCGTTCTATTATTTCTCCCTTTTATTCTGAGCTGTGTGGATTAAAGGCTCTTGGTGCTCCAGCCAGGCGTCAGGGCTGTGTCTCTGAGGTGGAAGAACCAACTTCAGGACACTGGTCCACAAGAGACCTCCCAGCTCCACATAATATCAAACGGCGAAAATCTCCCAGAGATCTCCATCTCAATACCAAGACCCAGCTTCACTCAACGACCAGCAAGCTGCAGTGCTGGACACACTATGCCCAACAACTAGCAAAACAGAACTCCAGGCCCATCCATTAGCAGAGAGGCAGCCTAAAATCATAATAAGGCTACAGACACCCCAAAACACACCACCAGATGTGGACCTGCCCACGAGAAAGACAAGATCCTGCCTTATCCACCAGAACACAGGCACTAGTCCCTCCAACCAGGAAACGTACTCAACCCACTGAACCAACCTTAGCCACTGGGGACAAGACACCACAAACAACGGGAACTGTGAACCTGCAGCCTGCAAAAAGGAGACCCCAAACACAGTAAGCAAAATGAAAAGACAGAAAAACACACAGCAGATGAAGGAGCAAGGTAAAAACACACCAGACGTAACCAATGAAGAGGAAATAGGCAGTCTACCTGAAAAAGAATTCAGAATAATGATAGTAAAGATGATTCAAAATCTTGGAAATAGAATAGACAAATTACAAGAAACAGTTAACAAGGGCCTAGAACAAATAAAGAGGAAGCAAGCAACGATGAGCAACACAATAAATGAAATGAAAAATACTCTAGATGGGATCAATAGCAGAATAACTGAGGCAGAAGGACAGATAAGTGACCTGGAAGATAAAATAGTGGAAATAAAAACTGCAGAGCAGAATAAAGAAAAAAGAATGAAGAGAACTGAGGACAGTCTCAGAGACATCTGGGACAACATTAAACGCACCAACATTCGAATTATAGGGGTCGCAGAAGAAGAGAAAAAGAAAAGGACTGAAAAAATATTTGAAGTGATTATAGTTGAAAACCTCCTTAATATGGGAAAGGAAATAGTCAATCAAGTTCAGGAAGCACAGAGAGTCCCATACAGGATAAACACAAGGAGAAACACGCCAAGACACATATTAATCAAACTACCAAAAATTAAATACAAAGAAAACATATTGAAAGCAGCAAGGGAAAAACAACAAATAACACACAAGGGAATGCCCATAAGGTTAACAGCTGATCTTCCAGCAGAAACTCTGCAAGCCAGAAGGGAGTGGCAGGACATATTTAAAGTGATGAAGGTGAAAACCTACAACCAAGATTACTCTACCCAGCAAGGATCCCATTCAGTTTTTGATGGAGAAATTAAGACCTTTACAGACAAGCAAAAGCTGAGAGAGTTCAGCACCACCAAACCAGCTTTACAACAAATGCTAAAGGAACTTCTCTAGGCAAGAAACACAAGAGAAGGAAAAGACCTACAAGAACAAACCCGAAACAATTAAGTAAATGGTAATAGGAACATACATATCGATAATTACCTTAAATGTAAATGGATGAAATGCTCCCACCAAAAGAGACTGGCTGAATGGATACAAAAACAAGACCCATATATATGCTGTCTACAAGAGACCCACTTCAGACCTAGTGACACATAGAGACTAAAAGTGAGGGGATGGAAAAAGATATTCCATGCAAATGGAAATCAGAAGAAAGCTGGAGTAGCAATTCTCATATCAGACAAAATAAACTTTAAAATAAAAACCATTACAAGAGACAAAGAAGGACACTACATATAGATTAAGGGATCGATCCACGAAGAAGATATAACAATTGTAAATGTTTATGCACCCAACATAGGAGCACCTCAATACATAAGGAAAATACTAACATCCATAAAAGGGGAAATCGACAGTAACACAATCATATTAGGGGACTTTAACACCCCACTTTCAATGGACAGATCATCCAAAATGAAAATAAATAAGGAAACACAAGCTTTAAATGATACATTAAACAAGATGGACTTAATTGATATTTATAGGACATTCCACCCAAAAACAACAATACACATTTTTCTCAAGTGCTCATGGAACATTCTCCAGGATCGATCATATCTTGGGTCACAAATCTAGCCTTGGTAAATTTAAGAAAATTGAACTTGTATCAAGTATCTTTTCCGACCACAACGCTATGAGACTAGATATCAATTACAGGAAAAGATCTGTAAAAAATACAAACACATGGAGGCTAAACAATACACTACTTAATAACGAAGTGATCACAGAAGAAATCAAAGAGGAAATCAAAATATACTTAGAAACAAATGACAATGGAGACACAATGACCCAAAACCTATGGGATGCAGCAAAAGCAGTTCTAAGCAGGACGTTTATAGCAATACAATCCTACCTTAAGAAACAGGAAACATCTCGAATAAACAACCTAACCTTGCACCTAAAGCAATTAGAGAAAGAAGAAAACCCCCAAATTTAGCAGAAGGAAAGAAATCATAAAGATCAGATCAGAAATAAATGAAAAAGAAATGAAGGAAACGATAGCAAACATCAATAAAACTAACAGCTGGTTCTTTAAGAAGATAAACCAAATGGATAAACCATTAGCCAGACTCATCAAGAAAAAAAGGGGGAAGACTCAAATCAATAGAATTAGAAATGAAAAAGAAGTAACAACGGACAGTGCAGAAATACAAAAGATTATTACAGATTACTACAAGCAACTGTAAGCCAATAAAGTGGACAACCTGAAAGAAATGGACAAATTCTTAGAAATGCACAACCAGCCGAGACTGAACTAGGAAGAAATAGAAAATATGAACAGACCAATCACAAGCACTGAAATTGAAACTGTGATTAAAGATCTTCCAACAAACAAAAGCCCAGGACAAGATAGCTTCATAGGCGAATTCTATCAAACATTTAGAGAAGAGCTAACACCTATCCTTCTCAAACTCTTCCAAAAGATAGCAGAGGGAGGAACACTCCCAATCTCATTCTATGAAGCCACCATCAACCTGATACCAAAACCAAAGACGTCACAAAGAAAGAACACTATAGGCCAATATCACTGATGAACATAGATGCAAAAATCCTCAACAAAATATTAGCAAACAGAATCCAACAGCACATTAAAAGGATCATACACCATGATCAAGTGGGGTTTATTCCAGGAATGCAAGGATTCTTCAATATACGCAAATCAATCAACGTGAAACACCATATCAACAAACTGAAGGAGAAAAACCATATGATCATCTCAATAGATGCAGAGAAAGCTTTTGACAAAATTCAACACCCATTTATGATAAAAACCCTGGAGAAAGTAGGCATAGAGGGAACTTTCCTCAACATAATAAAGGCCATATATGACAAACCCACAGCCAGCATTGTTCTCAATGGTGAAAAACTGAAACCATTTCCACTAAGATCAGGAACAAGACAAGGTTGCCCACTCTCACCACTCTTGTTCAACATAGTTTTGGAAATTCTAGGCACAGCAATCAGAGAAGAAAAAGAAATAAAAGGAATCCAAATAGGAAAAGAAGTAAAGCTGTCACTGTTTGCAGATGACATGATACTATACATAGAGAATCCTAAGGATGCTACCAGAAAACTACTAGAGCTAATCAATGAATTTGGTAAAGTTGCAGGATACAAAATTAATGCACAGAAATCTCTGGCATTCTTATACACTAATGATGAAAAATCTGAGAGGGAAATTAAGAAAACACTCCCATTTACCATTGCAACAAAAAGAATAAAATATCTAGGAATAAACCTACCTAAGGAGACACAAGGCTTGTATGCAGAAAACTATAAGACACTGATGAAAGAAATTAAAGATGATACAAATAGATGGGGAGATATACCATGTTCTTGGATTGGAAGAATCAACATTGTGAAAATGACTCTACTATTCAAAGCAATCTACAGATTCAATGCTATCCCTATCAAATTACCACTGGCATTTTTTACAGAACTAGAACAAAAAATTTCACAATTTGTATGGAAACACAAAAGGCCCCAAATAGCCAAAGCAATCCTGAGAACGAAAAATGGAGCTGGAGGAATCAGGCTCCCTGACTTCAGACTGTATATACTACAAGGCTACAGTAACTAAGACAGTATGGTACTGGCACAAAAACAGAAATATAGATTAATGGAACAGGATAGAAAGCCCAGAGATAAACCCACACACATATGGTCACCTTATCTTTGATAAAGGAGGGAAGGATATACAGTGGAGAAAAGACAGCCTCTTCAATAAGTGGTGCTGGGAAAACTGGACAGCTACATGTAAAAGTATGAAATTAGAACACTCCCTAAGACCACACACAAAAATAAACTCAAAATGGGTTAAAGACCTACATGTAAGGCCAGACACTATCAAACTCTTAAGAGGAAAACATAGGCAGAACACTTTGACATAAATCACAGCAAGATCCTTTCTGACCCATCTCCTAGAGAAATGGAAATAAAAACACAAATAAACAAATGGGACCTAATGAAACTTAAAAGCTTTTGCACAGCAAAGGATACCATAAACAAGACCAAAAGACAACCCTCAGAATGGGAGAAAATACTTGTAAATGAAGCAACTGAAAAAGGATTAATCTCCAAAATTTATAAGCAACTCATGCAGCTCAATAACAAAAAAACAAACAACCCAATCCAAAAATGGGCAGAAGAACTAAATAGACATTTCTCCAAAGAAGATATACAGATTGCTAACAAACACATGAAAGAATGCTCAACATCATTAATCATTAGAGAAATGCAAATCAAAACTACAATGAGATATCATCTCACACCGGTCAGATTGTCCATCATCAAAAACTCTAGAAACAATAAATGCTGGAGAGGGTGTGGAGAAAAGGGAACACTCTTGCACTGCTGGTGGGAATGTAAATTGATACAGCCACTATGGAGAACAGTATGGAGATTCCTTAAAAAACTAAAAATAGAACTACCATATGACCCAGCAATCCCACTACTGGGCATATACTCTGAGAAAACCATAATTCAAAAAGAGTCATGTACCAAAATGTTCATTGCAGCTCTATATACAATAGCCAGGACATGAAAGCAACCTAAGTGTCCATCGACAGATGAATAGATCAAGAAGATGTGGCACATATATACACAATGGAATATTACTCAGCCATAAAAAGAAATGAAACTGAGTTATTTGTAATGAGGTGGATAGACCTGGAGTCTGTCATACAGAGTGAAGTAAGTCAGAAGGAGAAAAACAAATACCGTATGCTAACACATATATATGGAATCTAAGAAAAAAAAATGTCATGAAGAGAGTAGGGGTAGGACGGGAATAAAACACAGACCTACTAGAGCATGGACTTGAGGATATGGGGAGGGGGAAGGATAAGGTGGGACAAAGTGAGAGAGTGGCATGGACACATGTACACCACGAAACGTAGGGTGGATAGCTAGTGGGAAGCAGCCGCATGGCACAGGGAGATCACCTAGGTGGTTTGTGACCACCTAGAGGGGTGGGATAGGGAGGGTGGGAAGGAGGGAGACGCAAGAGGGAAGAGATATGGGAACATATGTATATGTATAACTGATTCACTTTGTTGTAAAGCAGAAACTAACACACCATTGTAAAACAGTTATACTCCAATAAAGATGTTAAAAAAAAAGTCTACTTTAGAAAGGAAGTTTTGATTACAGAGAACAAATACTTAATAAAAAACAAGTATACAAAATTCCTCTTTTTGAAGACCAAGTAACATTTCTCTGCAGACCCACCTGAAACAAATTCCAGCTTTATGGTCTTATAAGTGCTTACCTTAAACTGAGTAGGAGCATTTAGTTCACACTGAATTGTATCTAGCTGAACTCGCAACTGCTCTTCATCAGCTTGGATGGCATACCCACTCTTCCTCTGAATTTCCTGTTTGATTAGGACCTATACAAAGAAAACCCACCAATAACGCAAGAATCATCTCTTTTCCGTTATGCAAGTAATTTTATTACACATCAATTGTTGAAAGAAATTAGCTGAATACACTAACAATAGTTAGAATCGTTAACAGTTCAAGATTTGAATTATGTTTGCCCATTTTTATTAGGCAAGTTTACATTAATTTGTTACTTTTAATGACTACATAATTTTCATGCATTATTAATAAACTCAAGTATTCTTATGTTGAGGGGCATATATTTTATTTCTAGTTTTGACACTATGAACAATGCTGTAATAAACATTTTTGTATATATATCTTTAATTTACTGGTATAGACCCCCAGGAATGAGATTGCTGGGTTTAAAAGTGTGTGTGTTCAATCTTTAGAACCTGCTAGATTGCTTTCCCAAAGATCCTCCTGATGAGTATTAAAGAGATCACACAAATTTTTTTTAAAACCTGCATTTCCTTGAATGTGTTCTTTTTTCTTGGCCGCGCCACTTGGCCTGTGGGATCGGCTAGCAGGATCTTAGTTCCCCGACCAGGGATCAAACCTGGGCCTCCTGCAGTGGAAGTGCAGAGTCATAACCACTGGACCACCAGGGAACTCCCCCCTTGAATGTTAAAGGACCGTCTTTTAACGGTTAAGAACTACTTTGCATCTGTTCTTCTGTGAACTGCCTTTATACATTCTTTGCCCACATTTCACTTGGGTTTTTTTTGGTCAAATTATAGGATCTCTGTATAATACAAACACTACAACTGAAATCAGTGCTGTTTGCAAATTCAAATTTTTCTTTTTCTGAAATCACTTGACTATTGACAAATGGCTTCTATTACCTTTTACTGTACAAAATTTTCTAATTCTTACATAGTCAATTTTGTTTTACAGTTTCTGGCTTTCTAGCTAAAAGTCTGTCCAGTCCCTAGGTTGTACATGCAGCCTCATATATTTCTTAGAGTTAAGTCTTTAATACACCTTATTTTTGTATATGGTGTGATACAGTGGTCTAATTTTATTTTCCAGATGGATAGCCAATTACTCTAGCATTACTTATTAAATAAACCCACTGAATTGAAATACCACCTTTGTCATATTAAGATACATGTGCATCTATTTCTGGATTGTCTACTCTTTTCTATGGATCTTTATTTCCAATCCTACACCAATCCCATATTGATTTGATTACAAAAGCTTTAAATAGGTTCTAAAATTTGATAAGCCAAGTCCCCTTCACTATCTTTTTTGTTCCCCCCAGAAGCTATTCTCAAAACAGTTATCTTTATTTATGAACTGAAAGATTTTAATCCATTTTTTTAAACTTGTAGTTCATTTTTAAATTTTATAAAGTAGATATTGTCTTCTCACCTAAGAATATGGTTTATCTGTCTTTCTATTTGTGAAAACTTTAATTCAGATTGTATATTTTCCTCAAATTTATTCCTAAGTATTTTACAGTTTTTTCATAATAGTGAATGAAATATTTTCCTATTTCCATTAATAGTATAAAGAAACACTGATTTTTGTACATTTACCTCATATTGAGCCATCTTGCCACATTAATTCTATAGTTTATTTCCTTGGGTTTTCTAGATATACAATCATGTTATCAGCAAAAACAGATGATCTCTTTTCAGTGTTTATACTAGTTAACTACCCTGCTCATTACATTTATGAAAACTTATATATTTTCCATGTGTTGCTATGATAAATTATGTTGATAGATATCCTGTTATAAAACCAACCCTCCATTCCTGACATAAACCTTACTCAAAGTATATTCCTTTAGAATTTGATAAATAGCTGGATTCTCTTTACTTATATTTCATTTAGAATTTTTGCATTTGTTTTCTTTGGTCAGATTTATTGAGGTATAATCCACATAAAACAAAATTGACCCTTTTTAGGTGGACAGTTCTATGTATTTGGACAAACACAAGTTACCATCACCACAGTCAAGATATAGAACATTTCCATCACCCCAGAAAGTTCCCTCCTGCCTCCTGTAGACTCCTCTCCCTTACCTTCTGCTCCTAGCAACTATTGATCTGTTACCCACCTCTAGTTATACCTTTTGCATGAATCATATAAATGGAATCATACCATATGTAGTCTTTCAGTCTGGCTTCTTTTGCTTAGCATAATTTGCATCTCTACTAGAATTTTCTGTTTATAAATTTTTGTTTTGGGGTACTAAAAACAGATGTAAAATGGTGCCACTGCTCTGAGAAACAATTTGGTAGTTCTTCAAAAAGTTGAACGTAAGAGTTACCACATGACCAAGGAATTCCCTTCCTAGGTTTATGTATCCAAGAGAAACAAAAGCATACATCCACACAAACACTTGTACACAAGCGTTAATAGCAACATTATTCAAACTAGCCAAAAAGTGGAAACAACCAAAATGTTTATCAATTGATGAATAAATTAAAATGTTGTATAATCATACAATGAAATATTATTCATCAATAAAAAGGAATGAAGTGCTGTTACATGCTACAACATGAATGAACCTTGAAAATATTATGCTATGTGAGAGAAAGCCAGTCAAAAAATACAACATACCATATGATTTCATTTATATGAAGTGTCCAAAGAGGCAAATCCATACAAACAGAAAGTGGTTGCCTAGGGCTGGGGGGGTTTGGGATGAAATGGGGAGTTGCTGCTAATGGGTATGGAGTTTTTTTGTGTGTGTGGTACGTGGGCCTCTCACTGTTGTGGCCTCTCCCATTGCAGAGCACAGGCTCCAGACGCACAGGCTCAGCGGCCATGGCTCACGGGCCCAGCCACTCTGCGGCATGTGGGATCTTCCCAGACCGGGGCACAATCCCATGTTCCCTGCATTGGCAGGCAGATTCTCAACCACTGCGCCACCAGGGAAGCCCTGGAGTTTGTGTTTAGAGTGATGAAAATGTTCTAAAACTGACTGTGGTGATGGTTGTACAGAACTATGAATATACTAAAAATCATTGAATTACATTAAACAGGTGAATTGTATGGTATGTGAATTATATCTCAATGAAACTTTAAAAAAATCGATATTTTTCATTTTGTCTGAAATAAAGTAACTTTGGAATTAGCTCTTTACTGGTTAGACGAAATTCATCAATGAAACTATCTGACCTTGGTGCTTTTTCCATGCTTGATCTTTAATAACTTTCCCAATTGCTTCTATAGTATTTGTCTATTTAAGATTTTTCGCTGTAGATCAATTTTGCTAGAAAATCATCTGTTTTCTCTAACTTTTCAGTTTACTGCTGTGAATTCCATTGCAGTATTTTCTTATTCTCTTGTGTATATCTGTGGTAATGTCTCCGTTCTCACTTCTAATTTTTCTATACCTTCTTCAGGCTCATGAGATGAGTCTTTTTTTCCTTCTTCAGACTGTTTCACCATTTTAATGGCCTTTTTTTTTTCTTAAATTATTTACTTATTTGGCTGTGCCGGGTCTTAGTTGCAGCGTGCAGAATCTTTTAGTTGCAGCATGTGGGATCTTTTAGTTGCAGCATGCGAACCCGTAGCTGCAGCATATGGAATATAGTTCCCTGACCAGGGATCAAACCCAGGCCCCCTGCATTGGGAACATGGAAGTCTTAGCCACTGGGCCACCAGGGAAGTCCCTTAATGGTCTTTTCAAAGAAACAGCTTTTCCATTTAATCTTTCTATTATGATTAATTTTTTTGTTTTACTTATTTCACTTTATCTTTATGTCTCTCTTATTGGTTTCTGTTGGCTTATCGATAGTATTTTTCTAACTTAAGATCAGTACTAAGTTCTTTACTTTTTGCATTTGTACTTTTAAAAATGAAGATTTTTTAAGGTTATAAATTGTCCTGAGTGCAGCTTTTGCTGTATCCCTTTGATTCTGCTATATGTTTGTTTTCATGATAATTTCAACTTTTGTCGCTATTCATTCTTTTACTTTCTCTTGTTAATTTGCAAGTTCTATTGTTTTTCATTCATTAACAGTTACACTCCCTTTTCTAGCACTCAAAATGAAAACTATTTTTCTACTATTTTTATGAAAACCAGATATTAATGATCTGATGCATAGTTTTCTTGCACCAAGATGATTTTTTTTCACTGCTTTCCCCCCACCGTCTCAATAAAATGCTAATTTTAGGATATTTTCACGTTCTTCACCCAGTCCTGTAAGATCTCTCCTCCAACCTCCAGGTTTTAATGAGAAAATTTGGTACTTTCAGTTTCAGACTATTATTGTTATTTCCTTTTAGTCTGTTTTTTTCTATTGCAAAAATCCATATTTAGCATTTCCATCATGTATACAGTCTTATAAATGTTGGAAAAAAGTCCAAATTACTACCTGTAAGGTTCTATGGGAAAGGTCCATGAGTTTCCTCTTGTATTGTGCAATTTTGGCCATAGTTGTAGTTTGATTCTTCTGTAATTCACCAATATCTTCAGATATGATCTGTTTTTTTAAAAAAAAATTTTTTAAGGTAAATCAAATATAGGTATCACAACTATTTATTAGGTTTACCTATATGCAAAAAATGAGCCTAAGATTCATCTTTCAAAATATAAACTCTTTTCCTTTAAATCTCCTTTTATATTTCTTCCTTTTGTACAGCTAAAAATTAAAAAGTACCATTCAAAATTTTCTTTAGAGCTCCAGAAAATTGTGACAAAGCAAAGTGTATAGAAAAATAATATACTTAAGAAATAATTAAGGAACTTGAAGTAATACTGTAGAACAGGGCCAACAACCAGGCCATTAATTGAAAAAGTTAAGATCTATAAAGTGACATGCAGGAGGGGCCTAAAATATAGTATATAGTCCAATATCAACTGTAACAGAATATTATGGAGGGATATGCTCACAGTGGAGGGGAAAAGGAAGGATATTAATTACACAACTGAAGACATTTTTATGTCTCTGGATCTTTGATTTGCTCTTTCCCTAGCCTGAAATCCTACTGTCCCACCTTATGAAAATCTTAACCGTACAGAGTGAGTTAAAATCCCATTTTATTATAGCTTCCCAATCAAAATTAACCCCATTATTCTTCCTATCATAATTAATCATTCTAAGACACTGGCTTATATTGAGATGTTATAAGTTAAGAGGGTAAGAAGATTGTACAAGACATATTTTAGCATGTCTGCCTACACATGTCACCTTTTAAGGAAACTTTACAATGCCAGGCCATGTTGAAGAGACAAAATTAGGTGACCATATTTTATATTATGTAACCCAGGCACCCTCCCCATCTCAGTTTTGAAAAGTTGGCAGGGCTTCTAGACAAAAAGAGTAATTATTCTTCTATACCAGCGATACTGAAAAAAAAGAGAAATGTTACCACTCCCAGTATTTATTGACAAACACTAAAACAGTCTAGGAATTAACCAAGAAAAAATGCCTATGATTTTTAAAGAGGTTATTTTAAAACTGTTACAAAGGACACAAGAGACCTCAATGAGTAAAGAAACAACATGTTCATGATGGAATAATTTAATATTATTACGATTCAATTATCTACAAATTATATATTTAATGCAATTCCAACTAAAATTCTAGCATTTTGACAAACTCATTCTAAAACTGTTATAGAATGAAGATCCATAAAGAGCTTAAAAATTTGAAAAGAACGAAGATTGGAGATTCACTCTACCACATATATTTAAGATATACTACAAAGCCATAAGAGTAAAAAAATGTGAAACTGATTTAAGAACAGACTACATCACATATATATGGGAACTTGGTTTGATAAATGCTTTGATAAATCATTGAGGAAAATAGCTTTTTTGTGAATGACATTGACCCACTATTTAGAAAAAGTTGGGTTCGTATCACTTAGTATATATAAAGTGAACTCCATGAGGACAGACTCAAATGTGAAAGGTTAAAGTCTAAAATAATAGAAAAAAAAAAGGAGACTCTAAGACCTTGGGTGAGGAATGAATTCTTAAGCAAATTCCCAAAAAAGAAAACACAAGGCCAAAATAAACCAATGGATATCATTACATTAAAATTAAGGTTTTCATAAACAACAAGATCCTACTGTATAGCACAGGGAACTATATTCAATATCCTGTGATAAACCATAATGGAAAAGAATATGAAAAACAATGTATATATATGTAAAACTGAATCACTTTGCTGTATAGTAGAAATCAACACAGCATTGTAAATCAACAACAACAACAAAATAAAGGTTTGCTGTTCAACTATGGACACTAAAGACAGAGTTAGCAGAGAGATGAGAAAAGGAGGAGATATTTAAAATGTTATAAACAGACTAGGGGTTAAAATCTATAATAAATAATAAACTCCTGAAATTCCAAAAGAAAAGATATGACGCCCAATAGAAAAACTGGACAAGATAGACTAGGTACATGCCATTCTATCTCTCCTGTTGAAGACAGCGGTAAAATGAACAGAATGCATGGGCAACTACCTGAGGACTCTGAAAAATGAAAAGTGGCAGGAGGAAGAAGACATGAATTTGAAGTACCACTGAACTAGTGGTGAGTTTACCATTATTTTCCTCTCTGGCAGCCCCCCAAGTTTGGTTTCAACACAGCCCCAAATCTGAAAGTTTTGGGCTGTGTTAAAACCCAGCTCTAGCTCTAGTGCAAGGAAATACATTATGGTATCTAGAAAAGAGTTTCTCAGTTTTAACACTATTAATTCAGGCCAGATAATTCTTTGTTGGAGTGCTACTGTTCTGTACACTGTAGGATACTTATCAGAATCCTGGCTTCTACCCACGAGATGCCTGTAGCATCCCCCCCAACCCTCCAGCTGTAACAACCAAAGAAGTCTCCAGATACTGCCAAATGTGTCCTGGGGGACAAAATCACCACCACCACAACCCCCAATGAGAACTACTGCCCTCGAGCAACCACTAAAAAAACTGAGAGTTGAAATGAGAATAAATTAAAAACAATACAAAAAAATATCCAAATAACCCAGAAGAATGCAAAAAAGAGGAAAGAGAGGAAGGAAAAACAGAGTGAACAGTTAACAATAAGATTGTAGGTCTAAATCTAAATTTTATGCTGTCTACAGAAAATGTACTTCAAATATAAACGTAGGTTAAAAGTAAAAGGATGGAGAAAGACATACCATACAAACACTAATCAAAAGAAAGCTAGAGGGCTTCCCTGGTGGCGCAGTGGTTGAGAGTCCGCCTGCCGATGCAGGAGACACGGGTTCGTGCCCTGGTCCGGGAAGATCCCACATGCCGCGGAGCAACTAAGCCCGTGAGCCATGGCCGCTGAGCCTGTGCGTCCGGAGCCTGTGCTCCGCAACGGGAGAGGCCACAGCAGTGAGAGGCCCGCATGCCGCAAAAAAAAAAAAAAAAAAAAAAAGAAAGCTAGAGTGGCTTTATGTTAATATCAGAGAAAGTAGACTTCTGAGCAAAGAGGATTCCCAGGGATAAAGAGGAACATTATGGAAGAATAAAAAGTATATATGCCAAAAAAAGTAACAATCCTAGATACTTAGGTACTTAGCAGCAAACCTTCAAAATATATGAAAGGAGAAAAAGACAAATCCACAATTGTAGCTGGAGACTTCAACTCTCCTCTTACAATAGAACTAGTAGACAGAAAAATCAGTAAGAATATAGAAAAACTGAACAATCTATCCAATGGATCTCATTGACATTAACAGAAAACTCCCAAGAATAGCAGAATCCACATTCTTTTCGTAGGCATGTAGGCATGTCGGTTAAAAACCTTTACAAAGTTAAGGACTTCCCTGGTGGCGCAGTGGTTAAGAATCTGCCTGCCAATTCAGGGGACATGGGTTCAAGTCCTAGTCCTGGAAGATCTCACATGCCATGGAACAACTAAGCCCATGCACCACAACTACTGAGCCTGTGCTCTAGAGCCTGCGAGCCACAACTACTGAGCCCGTGTGCCACAACTACTGAAGCCCATGCACTTGGAGCCCATGCTCCACAAAAAGAGAAGCCACCGCAGTGAGAAGCCCGCGCACCGCAACAAAGAGTAGACCCCGCTCACCACAACTAGAGAAAGCCCGCGTGCAGCAACGAAGACCCAGTGCAGCCAAAATAAATAAATAAATAAATTTATTTATTTAAAAAAACCTTTACAAAGTTAAAAGAATTGAAATCATACAAAGTTCTCTGACCATAACAGAATTAGACTAGATAATAATAGAGTAACAGAGTAATCTCCAGACACTTGAATATGAAACAAGTCTAAATAATCCATTAGTCAGAAAAATCCAATAGTCAAATAGAACACTCAAGGGAAATTAGAAAATATTTTTAATGAATCAAAGATGACACATAGAACATTATCAAAATTTGGGGGATTCAGATAAAGCAGCGCTTAGAAGGCAATTAATAGCATCAAATGCCCTTTTTAGAAATCTCAATAACCTAAGCTGCTACCTTAAAAAACTAGAAAAAGAAGAGAAAAACCCAAAGCAAACAGAATAAAGGAAATGGTTAAGAGCAAAAGGTTACAAAACTGTAAACAGAAAATCAGAAGAAAAAAACCAATGAAACCAAGAATTTGTTCTTTGAAAAGATCAATAAAATTGACAAACCTCTAGCAAGACTGATAAAAATAAAGAGAAATAATAGCTTCTTTGGCTTTACTTTGAAGAACTTTGGTCACACCCCATTCATAGTACTATGGACAACTCATTTTAAAAGTGATGCCAAATAAATTCAGTGTATCCAGCCTAAGATAATAAGGCCTGGATATCATGTCACATTTTTTAAAAATGCTGGAATTTTTAGCCAGAGAAAATACTACTAAAAAGGAAGAATGGGGCTTCCCTGGTGGCGCAGTGATTGAGAGTCTACCTGCCAATGCAGGGGACACGGGTTCGTGCCCCGGTCCAGGAGGATCCCACATGCTGCAGAGCAGCTGGGCCCGTGAGCCATGACCACTGGGCCTGTGCGTCCGGAGCCTCTGCTCCAGAACGGGAGAGGCCACAGCAGTGAGAGGCCCACGAACTGCCAAAAAAAAAAAAAAAGGAAGAATGATTATGAAATTCAAATACCTGCAGGGCTATCATAGGAGCACAGTGATTACCTACAAAACATGCCAGAGAAAACGGGTGTAAATTATAGCAAGGCAGATTCTGGGTCAATGTAAGAAAGAACTTGTATCAATTAGAGCTGACAATGAAATGGATTGCTTCATAAAACAGTGAGCTTTTCATTACTCAGAGTCCAAATGAATATCTAATGAGGAATTCCATATAAGAGAACATGGAGGTGACATCTAAGCACCTTTAGGCATTTGATTACCAAAGTCTACTTCATAAAATATTAAGTAGATTTAAGCATTCAATAATTTAAATTTGCTTCATTAACCTACAAATTATAATACACTATGACAACATAATCATAATTGTAGCCTTCATTTTCAAAAGTGTTTAATAAAATAATATGCATTCTCTGGCTGAAATTGAAAATAACAGTCTAATTAATCTGTTAAAGCCAACAATTCTGGGACTTCCCTGGTGGCACAGTGGTTAAGAATCCGCCTGCCAATGCAGGGGACACAGGTTCGAGCCCTGGTCCAGGAAGATACCACATGCCGTAAAGCAACTAAGTCCGTGCGCCACAGCTACTGAGCCTGTGTTCTAGAGCCCACGAGCCACAACTACTGAAGCCTGTGCACCTAGAGCCTGTGCTCCGCAAGAAGAGAAGCCACCGCAATGAGAAGACCATGCACCACAAAGAAGAGTAGCCCCACTTGCCGCAACTAGAGAAAGCCCGCACACAGCAACGAAGACCCAATGCAGCCAAAAATAAATAAATAAATAAATTTATATTATATTAAAAAAGCCAACAATTCTAAATTCATTGTTAAATTTACATGATTTAACATTGTTAGATTTACATGATTTTGGAGGCTCCATAATAAAGAAGTTATATAAAAGTGTAACTGTTAATTTGCAGTATATACTATACTATCTCCCCTATGACAGAACAGTAACTAAAAACACATGGTAAAAAGAAGGGTCTGTAACCCCTATACTACTCCTAGGGCCAGAGAAGGAAGCTAGATTCTTACATCTAATCTGGTCTGATGCTGCTTAGTCATCTGATCTTGAACCTTCAGTCTTCGAAGAAGTTCTTTGAAACCCACCATTGGTACAGGAATTAACCTGAAGAAATACAAGTGGTCAATTTTCAGACCTAAACCTATTATTACAAAATACACGGTAAGGTTTTCATAATAACACCCATGTAATTTCACTATATTTCTAGGGTTCAAAGGGTTCATATGACTATGAAATCAACAATGTTACACCACAGAGATATCATCTAACCTCCTTATTTTATGAATGAGGAAATACAGTTTGTTCAAAAACGGCATTATTAAATGCAAATATATAATTAGAGCACTAGTAGTCAGATTTTAATGTTTTTACCACACTATGCTGCTTTAACATAATCAACATTCTTTAAAAAGCAATGAAAAGGAAAATAAACTCACCTCGAATGTAAGAATTATAGTTAACAGCTTGCATTTGTTTGCTTCCCTGGTAGTAAATATTAGTTCTTATATGAAAGCAAGATGAAAATACACTTACTTTTCAGAATCAGGGTTATCCACCTTGGCTTGTTCCCAGATTATTGGATCAACACCTACCACAAAGAAGAAATATTTTTTTCTGAAAGGAACTATTTTCCATTTTTATAATATTTGTATGGGGAAAGCCCTGCTAAAGTAAGACACAAAACCTAGAAGCTGTAATGAAAAATTATTGTCAAATATGACCACCACAACAAAAAATTGTAGGATAAAGCTAAAAAAAAAAAAAAAAAAAAAAGGACTTGAAAGCAAATATCTATAACCTATAGGGTAATAGATTACCCTCCAGAATATAGAAAGAGCTCCTCTAAATCAGAAAGACAAAAAATTTAACAGAAAATGGGCAAACGACATGAATAGGTAATTCACAAAATTATAAACATGGAACTAATAAACATACAAAAAGTAGTCAACTTTAGTAGTAATCAGGGAAATGCAAATGAAAATAAGTATTAATTTTTGCCATCAGAGTGGCAAAATTAAAGACTGATAATCTCCATTTTTGGCAAAAATAGAGCAGAATGAGAAAACATTAGAAAAATTAAAAATATGAGGAAACGTAATACATTCCTGTTATGAATGTAAATGGTAGAACTTCCCCTCGAGAGCCATTTGGCAGTTCTAACAATATGTTATGTACAGTCATCCCTCTGGCATCCACAGAGGATAGGGTTCAGGCCCACCCCACTCCTTGGGGATGCTCAAGTCCCTTGTAAAAAAATAGTGTAGTATTTGCATATAATCTACACCCATCCTACCATACACTTTAAATCATTTGCAGGTTACTTATAATATCTAATACAATGTAAATGCTTTGTAAATAGCTGTCAAGGCGCAGCAATTCAAATTTTGTTTTTTGGAACTTCATAAAATCTTTTTCTCCTATTTTGGAGCTGTGGTTAGTTGAATGTGCAAATGCAGAACCTGCAGATGTGGAACTCCCAGATACAGAGGGCTGACTGTATACATAATCTTGACTCAAAAATTTCAGTACCAGAGATTATTTTTTTTTTTTTTTTTTTTTTTTTTTTTTTTTTGCGGTACGCGGGCCTCTCACTGTTGTGGTCTCTCCCGTTGCGGAGCACAGGCTCCCAACGCGCAGGCTCAGTGGCCATGGCTCACGGGCCCAGCGGCTCCGCGGCATGTGGGATCTTCCCGGACCCGGGCACGAACCCGTGTCTCCTGCATCGGCAGGCGGATTCTCAACCACTGCGCCACCAGGGAAGCCCCAGAGATTATTTTAAAAAAATACATGCTTATGTGTTCTAAGACATATTTACAAGGATGTTAATTGTTGCATAGTTTATAATAGTAAAAGGTAGAAACAACTTAGAGGTTAAATTCAGTAAGGTATATCCACAGTATTCCACGCAGCTTTTAAAAAGAATAAGATTGGGCTTCCCTGGTGGCGCAGTGGTTGAGAATCCGCCTGCCGATGCAGGGGACACGGGTTCGTGCCCCGGTCTGGGAAGATCCCACATGCCGCGGAGCGGCTGGGCCCGTGAGCCATGGCCGCTGAGCCTGAGCGTCCGGAGCCTGTGCTCCACAACGGGAGAGGCCACAACAGTGAGGCCCGCATACCACAAAAAAAAAAAAAAATAAAAAAAAAAAAATAATAAAAAGAATAAGATTTATCTTTATGTACTGACATGGAAAATACTAAGAAATACTATAAGTAAAAAGGCAGGTTGCAGTAAATGTATAGTGCAGAATACTTTTTTGAAGGACTTAGTATACATATGCTTACATTAAAATTACAGATACAGGATTAATAAAGTTCAATAAATTATTGATAATAGTTACTTCTATGGAAGAGAAGTAAAGATCACACAGTCAATCTAGAAACTTTTATGGTGAGAACACATTCAGGTTTTACTTGAATACTTAGTTAAAATAAGAGATAAGCTAGGGCTTCCCTGGTGGCGCAGTGGTTGAGAATCCGCCTGCCGATGCAGGGGACACGGGTTCATGCCCCGGTCTGGGAGGATCCCACATGCCGCGGAGCGGCTGGGCTCGTGAGCCACGGCCGCTGAGCCTGCGCGTCCGGAGCCTGCGCGTCCGGAGCCTGTGCTCCGCAACGGGAGAGGCCACAACAGTGAGAGGCCCGCATACCACAAAAAAAAAAAAAGAGATAAGCTAGACAAAAATAAAATACTAAGATTACATTGTCTTTGGGTAGATGGAGTATGGACTATTTTTCTTTAGTTCATCATTGCCCACATTTCTAACAAACATATTAGCTATATAATAGAAAAAACTAAATGAATGAATACAATAAAAACATTCAAAACTATGTCCCAAATAAGCAGACACAATAAGCTGACACTGATGTTATTAATATTAATAACCAAGCAACACCTCCAAAAATAGAGGAAGCATGTATTTCTAAATTTTTCATTTCCTCAACTCCATGACTCTGGAAACATACCAGCAGGAGGATTCTGTAAAAGCTGTTTGATCTGTGCAGGAGAAAGTTCTGTTCTAGTCATAGAAAGGGTTACACCAAGTTGCTGCAACTGTGTTTTTATATTGGTTTGTTCAAAATGGGCATATAGTGTTGTAGCTGGAACTCTTCTTGAAGTACCATTTGGAGAACGCTCAACAACATAAATGACAACTTCTGTCCTGGGGGAAAGATAACCAAGTTATAAAATATGGAGCACATAACTTACAGCCACAAATATCAATGCAGCATGTGATTTTAGAAGGGTGCTAGCTGAATTCAGAAGCACCCTTCTAAATTAAAGGGTGCTAAATAAAGTTAAAATGAGGTAGGCAAGTAAGATATTATTTATAAAAGGTATGCTTAGCTGCAAAGTCCTATGTAAATGTTATTTTTTTTTCCCCAGAATTGAGAAGTACTTTGGAGATTCCATTGAAGTTTATGGGTTGCTTCATTGCAACTTAGTCCAAAAAGTAAAATCTGATTTCAGTTATTGTATCTCACTGATAACAATAAATCTTCTAACCCAAGATATCCTAAAGCAAATGTCTTGCCACTAAGCATGATAATTATACATAGGACAAGGGAAGTTAATCATATTTATCCATGAATGAACATGTACAGTAATCAGTTAAAACATTCCAATGTCTTTGTGGCCCCTAATTTGCACACAGCCATAATTAAGTTTCCTCCTGTTTCTGAATGAGAAATCTAAGAAATTACTAGCATCTAATAAGAAACCCAAGATTAAGAAAAAAGCTTTTAAACAAATGCTTCTATAAATACTGAAGAATCACTAGCTGAGAAATATTCTGCTTTGAGATTTAATTTGTGCTTTAGAAACAAAAACACTGTTGATCACTCTCTTTGGACCAAGGCATACAGAAATAAATATATAGTATATTTAATGTATACTTACTGATCATCTGGCAATGTTTTAATACCCTCTACATTTACAGTAAGGGTCTGGTTTCCTCCCAAAACTTTATGCAATGATTCTACCAACTGCTGTTGCTGGCTTCGAATATCTGTTTCTTTTTTGTTGAAAACTAAAACCACTAGCCCATCTTCATCTTTATTATTGGGCATACAACTATAACCTACTGCCTGTGGAATGACAAAACAAACGATATCAAAAACATGTACAGATCTCAAACCACGTGTTTAATATTAACAGCTTAACATCTGCTAAAACAGGGAAGGAAAATAGCTTAATGTCTGGTAATGAAGGGAATATGTAATGATTCTTTCCACAACTCTGTGCCCAAGAGGTCACACAATTATATAGAGAAACTTTCTAACCCAAGAATAACATAAACTTAGAGAGAGAAATTAAAATTTCCTCTTCCACAGAGTAACTAAATAGCTTTTTCCTCTGAAAAACTTTGATATCCATCATTGTTGGGTGTTTCGGAACACTGTGGAAACAACTCTGCATGCCATAAAAATGACTGCAAAAGTCATGGACCAAAATGTAATTTACTTTATTATATATCTGACTCATGGAATCTTAAGCTAAGTTTATATCAAGATATATAAAGAAATGTTTACCAAATAAATACTTTTAAAGTACCATAATAACACTGTCAACTTATAAATGCTATAAACAATGTCTACATTATTTTATGGTTTCATGTAACACAAAACTTTATGAAACAGGTTAGTTTTTTTTACATATATTAAATGACAAACTATACCTTTCTAAAGAATTACTCTTAGACAGAAGCCTTTTTTCTCTTTTATCACCACTTATAATGCAACTTTAAAAAAGAATTTAAATTCACTCTGTATTAGTTCATTATGCATTTTACCATATGTATATTAATATATCAATTAAAAAAGAAAAAAATTAAATTGTTATATTCAACCTATGTCTACTATATACCTCTTAGTCACTACACAAAAGTATTAAAATTTCAACTATATACACTCAAAAGGTATACTGTCTTTTTGTAGAGTGATGAGATAAAGAGATATTCCCTAACAAGATAGGTTAGTCACTTTCTGTTGTTTAACCATGTTCAATGGTCTGATCCTCAGCCTTGCAACTCCAAA
The DNA here is from genome assembly GCF_026419965.1 of Kogia breviceps. NCBI lineage: Eukaryota > Metazoa > Chordata > Mammalia > Artiodactyla > Physeteridae > Kogia > Kogia breviceps. The sequence continues at coordinate 57,568,329 of NC_081315.1, forward strand.
CACCAGCCTATGTACACATTGATTAGGTTTAAGAGACTGACATAGGCCAACAAAACTTAAAAGAGGCTGACGTATAAACTGGATTGAAATACGTTAATTTTTTAATGAAAAATACATCACCAAGTTGACCTAAATCTCACTGGCTGATAGGTAGAATCTCTGAGAAGTTAAATTCAAATGAGAAAGTTGTTTGGTAGGCATGGAATCAGAGCAAAGAAAACATACTATGTTGCTGTAGTACTGGCTTTGGCAGTCACCTATAATAGTGACAACATATACATGCCAAGCAGAAGAGTTACTCTGATATGCTGGTTAGGGTGTACTTTCCAGGACAATATTAGATGAAAACCACTAAATTCTAGTTTTGGGTCTCCCCTTTATAGGTGCCAAACAGACCATTTCCCCTCTGTTAACATTTTTTCCTGCTATAAATTACATTCTAGTCACACCTTCCGTCATATTCTAGTCATCTCAATCACACATATGTAAGAAATCACTTCAATTTTATAGTTTCTGTACTTTTAAAACGAAAGTGTTACTGTACCATGTTCAAGAAGTACTAAAAAACCAAGCAATTGTTTTCTTAGTATTATTTTAATCCAAATATCACATTTCCTCGTATACTCTTCAAAAGTGAAGATCAAAAGCGGTATTAATACCTTAAAACGGCAAAATGGGTTTTCTTGTGTGAATTCCACTGGTGGAATGTTACTGTTGAAATATCCTTTTCCTGTTCCCCAAAAGGCCTGTAGTTGATTCCATTTTGCCAAAATAGCATCTCTCTCATCTCCCAGTAGTGTTGGAGCAGAAAGAGCACTTGCAGTATTTATCAGTTGGTTGGACTGGGCAGGAGCTTGTGTAGGCTGGCTGAAGAGACCACCTAATGCTAAAAATGTACCCCAAAATTAGTTTTTCAAAAAAAGAATCAATCAATTCAGGTCCTAGACATGGTAAGCAGAATAATATCCCCCGCCCCAAGAGATCCACATCCTAATCCCCAGAACCTGTAAATATGTTACCTTGTACAGCAAAAAGGACTTTGCAGATGTGATTAAATTAACTAAACTGAGATTATCCTGGATTATCAGAGTGGGTTCAACATAATATAAGGGCTCTTTAAAAGGGAAGAGGGAGGTCAGAGTCAAAGTGAGATTTGAAGATGCTATGCCGCTGGCTTTGAAGACGGAGGAAGGAGCTATATAAGCTAAGAAATGGAGACTCTAGAAGCTGGACAAGGCAATGTCCAAGGATGTGGATGGATTCTCCCCACAGCCTCCAGAAGTAACACAGTCCTATCAACACCTTGATTTTAGCTCAGTGAAATTTAGTTCTGGATTTCTGATCTCCAGAACTGTAAGGTAATATGTCTTAAGTCATTAAGTTTGTGACGCTTTGTTATGGCAATAATAGGAAAGTAATATGCTAGAACAATCCTTATAATGTTAAACTTGCATTTCTGATATCATCTTAATACAATTAATTCCATTAAACACAATTTAGATCCATGACATTAATATTAGACCCACACCGAAAAAAGGGTAAAGTCTGTGAAGTTGCAGAATTTTTTTTTAAACAACCTTTACTACTGTTATATTTGTATAATATATACAAATTCGAGGATACAAAATAAGCAAAAAGAATCATTATATCAATGTTAGCAAAAAGAATCATATCAATGTTATGTCAATATCAGCTTAATAAACAATTTCCTTCTCTTAGTGCAAAGAAATATATAGTAAAAAAAACAACAAATGGGCAAATCCTAAGCTAAAGCTTTAGCTGGCTGTGTAACTTTGGACAAGTTACTTATTCTGTGTTAAAATTTCTCCAATAAAAGAAGGGCTGAGTTGTTAGATCAGATCAGTATTTCCAAAGTGCTAGATAAGTAAATAACCTTGGTACATGAAATTATTTTGTCAAGCAACAGTTGAGTCACCAGATGGACTAAATCATACGACAAAAACTTCTCTTTTAATTATCTGATTATATATATTTTTAAAGTCTCAGTTTGGTGCTAGTTATGACTTTAATGTCTCGTGTCATCACTTATCTCACTTTTTAACAAAAGGGAGAACAAATCTAAGACTAGGAGCTTAAAGCAAAGGTATCTAGCTAGAATTTATTAACACTATTATATTTTCTGTGGACTTAAGTTCAATTATTGTTTCTGTATAAAGAAACAATAGCTATAGCAAGTGATACTGGTTTTCCATTGATAGCAATACTTTGGATTTTCCTTTCAAAATAAACATATTTAATGTTTAAAAGTAAATTGATTTAAAGAAAATTCTCTAATAATAAAATGGTATGTAGATAAAAGAAAAATCATGAATACCAAAATGACCTGAGTCTTAGGACCACTATATTAGATGAAATTTTAGTTTTCTTTCAGATTTAAAGATTGCAAGTACCACAAGGCCAATGGGGCTTCTACAGGGCTAGAGAGGGGCTGCTGTTACCCTCAATGTGAGTATTATTAATTCCCAAATGGGCATTTATGAAAATGGTAAAGAAGTGGATTAGAAGCCAGAAGACTTGAATCCTGATTTGCTATATGCTCACTCTGTAGCTTCAGACAAGAAATTCCTAGGTTTTATCTCCCTCAAATTTTAAATAAGATTAACAAACTATCATCTATACTAATTTACACTTCACACTAGATTCCAACCACACTAGTCTACTCAGAGCTCACTAGCTGGAAGGCATTTGAGAAACGCAAATAACAAAATCCAACAGACGCTTTTAAAGCCTTAGCATATTAGATTTCTCACACCTTTCTACCTTCTCAGGCCCTCATGCTGTTGATTATTCATTCCTTCAATCCTCAAAGAAAATCTTCAACTTTCACTGAATACACATCCTTCTTGAAAAACTCTTCTCCCTTAGATTTCCTGACAATCTCCTGGTTTTATACATCATACATATATACATACATGCATATTTTCATTCATTCATTCACCATGCATTCATTCAACAAATATTTACTGAGTACCCCTTAAGTGTCAGACATAGAGGCAAACACTAAAGATATGGTGGTAAACAAGACTGGTTCTTTAAACAAACTGAGCATATCAAACAAATATTAACAGTTGTGATAAGTGCGTTGAAGTAGAGGCTCTGAGAATCCTAAATGAGGGAGCTAATCAAGCTTGGGGCAGGAGGGTTAAGAGAAGGCTGTCCCATAAGAACTTCAGCTAAGGTCTAAAGGAAGTAGTCAGCCAGGCCATGGGGTAGCATCAAAGAACAGCATGTGCAAAATCTCTGTGTCAAAAGGGAGGGGAAGATGAGCTGGCAAAAGGAATATGGAGTACTAAACAATAGGGTAAGAGAAAAAAAAGACCAGACTATGATTGAAGTTGAGGGCTCACATTGGCCAAAAATGTGACAATTTGAGCATCAAAAAGAATAATGAATGCATCCAACTCAAACACATTCAATTTATTAAATCTCATGCATTCAAAATGATAATTTTTAAAAGTAAAAATCAAAAATTCAGAAAAATCTCAACACCTTGGACACCAATGGAAATAATTATAAGGCCACCAACAACTTCTTACAAAAACTGTCAGTCAAAAAGAAAGAACTTATCCTGCCTTTCCGATACAGATTCCATTTCAGGGTGACCAAGCAGTCTTGGGGGGATGAAGAAAAACTTTTACAGAAGACTTTCAGTGTGGAAGAGAGGGCAGAATTAGAAAATCACTAACTCCTAATTTTGCAACTCCTAATAAAATAACTGATTGAGACAATGACCATCAATGAATGAAACCGTTAGGTTAAAGACTGATGGGGAACTTTACAAGACAGACTGGCTCTCACCACCTGAACCCACTGATCAATCTTTGCATCTCTAAAAGAGATGGCCTCATAATATGATACAATAGGAAGCATACAGCACCACCCGCAAAGTATTCATGCCAAAAAGTCAAACTTAAATCTAATAAAGTACCTGAAAGTAACTTCATTTACCAGAAATATGGGGCATAAAGTCAAATGATTCTACAAGGAAACAAACAAATCTAGATTGGGGGATATTTCACAGGACAACTGGACCAGTTTCTGTAACAATTCATGAGTGGGGTTAAAAAAAACCCAAGCAGGGAATGAATTCTCTATACTAAAAAGAAGCTTAAGAGACATAACATGTGGACCTTGTTTAAATCATGATTCAAATAAACCAACTAAAGAAAACTTTACTGAGACATACGGGGAAATCTGATTAAGGATGATACCAAGGAATTAGTAATTGTGAGTTGGAATGGCTCCATGTTTTTAAAGACAGAAGCACAATAAAGCAGTAAAGTAAGGGTGAAATGACATGTTTGGGATTTGCTTTAAAGTACTGATACTTAAGCAATTCAAAAAAAAAGGAGGGGGGGAGGAAGGAGGATATAGATAAAACAAATGTGGCAAGTTCTGACTTATGTTGAATCTACTTGGTACAACATGGGGTCATTTTACTATTTTTGTGTTAGAATTTTTCACAATTAAAGAACAGTGGATGTTCACTGGATTTGAGATGATTAATGACCATAACTATTTGACTGGATAAAGAAAGTAGAAAACAGATTAGTGTAGGCTAAGAGGTAACAGAAGACAGCAGCAGGGGATCCCATTCTTCTATATCTATTTCAAGTAGTTTATGAAGGGGAGAAGAGAGTGATAGCAAGAGATAACTGAAGTGAGATGTGAAATTAAAGTAGTTTTATTTTTTTGTTTCTGTTTTAAGAAAAAAGAAACTTCAGACATTGAAACATGAATGAGAATAATCCTCGGATATAGAAGCTGAAGACTTTGTTTTTGGTGGGGGGTGAGAGGTGGAATGGGGTGGGGGTCTGCTGGGAAAAATAATCAACAGCACAAGGAGCTCCAGAAGGTGGGAGGATATGAGATCCAGAGCACGGGTGAAAAGAGAAAAGGATGGGTTACAGCGGTAGGTAGATAAATAAGATTCGGTAGTGGGCAACTGAAGGAATTACAAGGAGGGATTCTATATTCTCTTTGAAGCAGAGGTCAAGGCCATCTACTAAAAGTGAGAACAGAGAACTTTGAGATTTGAAGAGAATAAAGGTTTAAAATAACTTACAGAAAGTGGGAGATAAATTTGAAAATAAAAACTTAACAGGATTACCAGGCAATGTTGAGGCCCCAACTTGGGTTGGTGATTAAGAATTTAGAGATTCAATCTTCCATACTGTATGATTTTCTCAAGCAGTATCTAGACAGACAGTTGGGCTTACACAGGCTTGGGGTTGTTTTTCCCAGCAGACATGATACAAGGATAAGGAAGTTTAGCATATTGGCAAGAGTGACTGAAATGGAAGGACAAGGGCTCTAAGCTAATTAGAAAGGACAGTGAGACAGGAAGGAGCTGATGGAAGAGCAGAAAGTGTCAGTGTTCTAAGATCCTAATGAGGTCTAAGAACAGCTATGTTGGAAGTGGTTGAAAAGGCAGGCTAAAAGAGCAATAGGTTGTGGGATGTTTGATTATGGATTATTATTGATGATTGGAATTAGATTATTGATTGAATATGGAATTAGAACAGTTTCAGATGTTGCCAAAGTCCAAGGTAAGAATTGTGGCTAAAATGGAATGGAGAAGGTCTTTGGAATAAAAGGTAGATGGTATGGCCATCTGAGTACATAGCCATGTGAATGCTAAAATAACCCAGATTGATAGTACAAGTTGGAAAGAAAAGCAGGACTCAGAGCCAGCTGCCAAAGTGTTCAATGAACAAAAGGTACTGTCCAGGAAATCAGCAGATAACAGAGATTAGACATATCAGAGATGGTGTAACCAGACAGCAAGCACCTCATACAAGCAGGAGTTTTTAAAAATGAGGCAAAAGCTCCACAATCTTTGCAGATGAAACTCAAACTCCTTTCAACAGCAGGTCCCAAATTCATCACGCCGTGCCATGCATTCGTGCCTCTGTCACCGTTATTCCCTCTGCCTGGAATACACGTTTCTGACTTTATCCAACTGGCTAATTCCCTTAAGATTCAACTCTTCCTCTACATTCCAAAGCACCTTGGATGGGTCTATTTTAGTGCTTTCACACATATATACTTTTTATAATTGAATATTTATTATTCTATCTAATTGGATGTTTGTTATTCTATCTCCTTATAGACTATGAGCAACCTTATATATCCGGTACATATACCTTATATACCCAGTGCCTGACATAAAACATACACTCAGCAGAAGGAGCCCTTTTCATTCTGAAAATGAACAGAACCAGATTCAAATTCCCGTTTTTCCTAACAAGAGTAAGCACAACTATAATAACTTCTAGTTAAAGAGACTTTATGTCAAGAAACAAAGAAAAAACTTCATTTTTCCTTTCTTCTCCTTAACTACTTGGATTTCCATCAAACTTTCTATTGTTGCAGGAGGACAGTAAGAAAGATATAATTGTAACACCAGAAAGAATAATTCTATTATCTTCATCCTACTGGTTAGATAATTCTTGAAATTCATGTTTAATACGTTACTAATCGTCAATGACTGAGTAGGGTGAATTTCAGCCAATCAATCAACTTACCTAAGAAAAATGAAACAAAAGTGATTTTAAGAGGTAGCAAACTATGGAAAAGCAAAAGGAGCATTACAAAGGAAGGAGAGGAACTTGAATTTATGTTCCTATACTACATCTTGGAAGATATATGGAAAAGTCACAATTTTCTCAGTTACCTCTCTTCACCTATAAAATGGAGGTAACAAGAGTTCTATTTCATAGAGTTCTTGTGGTAATTAAATAAACTAATCCATACAAGATAACCCTGGAACATACTGCCACACCAGCTAGTAAGGAAGCTATCAAAGACTAATTCTACACATCTGAAAGGACCTGGGAACCAACCTGAAGAGGCTTACACTGGCCAAAAATGGAACAATTTAAACATAAATATGGAAAACTGCAATGGACTGAAAAATATCAAATAATTTAAATACTTGAATTCCTGACATAAAAAAAAATTGGTTACCTTTGGAGAATGATAGGGAACCAACTCTTTATTTTGAAAGCTAAGAATAAAGGGAAAGAATCAACCAAATAGTGGATGAGGTAAAGTTTCTCTTTATAGAAGTATTTCAACAAATAAATGACAAAGGAATCAGATGGTTGTAATAATACCTTTTTTTTTTTGGCGGGACGCGGGCCTCTCACTGCTGTGGCCTCTCCCGTTGTGGAGCACAGACTCTGGACGCGCAGGCTCAGCGGCCATGGCTCACGGGCCCAGCTGCTCTGTGGCACTTGGGATCTTCCCGGACCGGGCACGAACCCGTGTCCCCTGCATCGGCAGGCAGACTCCCAACCACTGTGCCACAAGAAAGCCCTGGAATAATACCATTTTACAACCTCTAATGAATTAATGGATCTAGGTAATGATCACCAATGGCTGCTGCTAACATCACAAAAAAATAGAGAATCAGACATTATATGCCTCTTGATAAAAATACAACACTACCAGGCTTCCCTGGTGGTGCAGTGGTTAAGAGTCCGCCTGCCGATGAGTTCATGCCCCGGTCCGGGAGGATCCTACATGCCGCGGAGCGGCTGGGCCCGTGAGCCATGGCCGCTGAGCCTGCGCGTCCGGAGCCTGCGCTCTGCAACGGGAGAGGCCAGAGCAGTGAGAGGCCCGTGTACCAAAAAAAAAAAAAAAAAACAAACATAAAACAAAACACTACCTATAAAGTAGTCTTGCAAACAAACAAAAACCTGAACTATCAACATAAATAAGCCCCTAGATCCAACCCAATTTACAAGAAATACAGACAAAGGGATATGCTTAACTATACAATAGGAATGCAATCAGTAAAGTTCTGACTAACAACCTCTACAGGACAAATGATCTGATTTCAACAAATTGAAAAATAAATAAAAAAGAAAGAGCTTAAAGGGGAACTTACAGAGATTTAAGACAAATGAAACTAAACAATACAAGACAAAACCATAAAGAAAAGAAAGGAGGTGATCAACACAAAAGGCAAAACTGTATTTCCTCTGATGGGGAAGTGACTAGGAGGAAAATGTGGTGGGCTTCTGAAGTGGCTGGCCAGGATCTACCTCCTCACATGGGTAGTGGTTACAATGGCGTTCATCTTATATACAATTCACGAAGCTGTACTTCTGTGCTGCTTTCTGTATTTGTGTTATTTTTATCAACAACAACAACAAATTTTAAAGGAATGATACTAAACACAGAGGCCTTATAATCAGAATCATGCCAATCTGTCTCTTCCCCAGGTGCTATCGTCATATATAAACACAAGAAGTAGCTTTTGGAATACTTTATAATTCCTCCAAAAAAAAAAAAGATATCCACTAAAGTGTTCTCAACAGTGCACTCAACAATGTTGGCTACATTGTTATGGCTTTATATCTGAAAATGAAAACCTCTTATACTTACTAGTTTGTTGCTGCTGCTGCTGCTGTGTATGAAATCCTCCAAATCCAAGTCCAGTTCCCAAACCAGTACCTAAACCAGTACTAGTTCCAGCTGTTGTGCCAAAGCCAGTGCCAAATCCAAAACCTTTGTTCTGAGCACCACCGAAGAGTCCTTTGAATGAAAAATTTAAATTGTTTAACGTAAAAAAAAAAAAAGCTGACTTGTAGCTCATTTGCTTCTACAAATAAATGATATAAGAGGTCCTCTTGGGCCTCCCTTTTGGTGCAGTGGTTAAGAATCCACCTGCCAATGCAGAGGACACGGGTTCGAGCCCTAATCCGGTAAGATCCCACATGCCGTGGAGCAACTAAGCCCGTGCACCACAACTACTGAGCCTGCGCTCTAGAGCCCGCGAGCCACATCTATTGATCCTGTGCTCTGCAACAAGAGAAGCCACCGCAATGAGAATCCCGCGCACGGCAACGAAGAGTAGCCCCAGCTCACCACAACCAGAGAAAGCCTGCACACAGCAACGAGGACCCAACGGAGCCAAAATAAAATAAAATTTAAAAAAAAGATGTCCTCTTACCAGTAGTGCCCGTGTTAGCTGGAGCAGAAAAGCTGAATGCAGAACCTGCTGTTGTAGACGGTGTCCCAAATCCACTAAACCCACCTAATTAAAAAAGGATAAATAAAATAGCAAGGAAGAATCTTTTGTATACATGAGGTAATTTCCTTTTCAAATTACATGATAAGCAATTGCTCTATATAAAGACAAAATATATTGGTCTAACTTTTCCTTTCTCTACTTTAACGTCAATTTTTAAAAAACTACACTACTAATCAAGAAGTCAATATGTTGCAAGAAATGAGCTGCTAAGTATTTAAAGTAGAAATACCACAATGCAATATATACCTTTCGACTGAAGAGGTGATTAAGCTACAGCTGAGTAAACATGTTAATAAGCCTACTGCCATAGTGTTGCTAAAATGACTGTACTTTTACATCAGGGGTTGCAAATTCAAATGCCTACAAGATACAGGCTGATAACATTCATGAATGAAATAGACTAGGTGTTTATTGACTGCCAGAAGATCAGTGTGAACAGTTTTTTTTAAACGGCAGCAGTTCCTAAATTCCAGCAAATTACTGCTGCAGGAGAATTTAGTAGAGCACAGGCTTTAGAATTTAGTAGCAGTAGTTTAGTAGTGTTATATATTCCCATTTTTCCCGAGAAATAGAAAATCTAGATTTTCCGTGTGAAATTTACACAATTTTAAACCTGAAGTCAATTGATTATTTTTGCAACTAATTCAAATATTTTTAAAACAGTGTGACAAACAGATCATACTGGCAGACTGTGCTGCCAGTTTGCAACCCTGGCTTCAGTGAATTAATTTATACTCTACTTTAGCTTATATTTCAACTTAGTCTCCATCAAGACTGAGCAACTTTTCAAATGAAACATACCAATATACTGACTCTTATATTGGTATGTAAACAAGAATGTGTTTCGTGAAGAGATAAGGGGGAAAAAAAAATCACAAGGCAGCAGTGGCCGGCAAGGAGAGCAGAGCTATCACAGGGCTCTGCGCCACAACACTGACAGATGCACAGATTTCACTTTTAGATAAAACTAGAGACGGAATTAATCTTAACCATATCGAAGCTGACATATGAATGGAATGGAATTCTGGCCAATACACAATGGCTTTTCTCCCCTTACTGTCAGTCTTTACCTGATTACCAATGTGGTGTCAAAAAAGACTTTTAAGACAAATGTTTGAACCATTAGCGCTGAGTTATGCTGCAGACTCTCTGGGATTCTAACTTTTAGTCTCATATATTTCTGGCATAAGAGACGGAGATTCATCAATATTGTAACATAAAGGATATAAGAAGGAAAAAAGCCCAACCCACTGATAGTCATCATATGACTCTGACTTGGAAAATTACTCAAGAATAGACTACATGTTGCAAGCAGGCACAACCAAATACTCTGTTTACTTGTAGGTTCTACTGCAGTACTGCAAACTGTAAACATTTTGATAAAAATCACCTAAAGTACTGAACATTGTTCCTAATCTTTTTCATTACTTCTAATTTTCACAGAAAAACTAAGATATATTCTGAATTGGCTATACAATAAAAACATTGGTATCTTAACATGCTCCGTAATATGAAAATGTTTATTAGTAAGAATGGATCTGCAAAGATATAAAATTAAAAAGTAAACAAGAATTTCAATCAGCCTTTTGCTGAAATTGATGAACATACATAAACATACATAAAAGTAGTTAAAACAGTTATATTATCACAACTCAAAACTTCACAGTGATAACTCCAAATGAACATGAAATCAAGCAAATACCAACAAGTTTATTTATTACTGTTGAATTATGAGCTGGGTGGGTTTGTTCGGAAACACAAACTTCAAAATAATGTTTCTGTTTTACCCAGTGCCAATTTTAAGCAAACAGGGAAAAGTAAACATACCAAACAACAGTGATATGTGATCACTTTAAATATACCTTAGTGATATGGATTGTTTAATCTTTGGAATTTCAAGTATTCTTCAAAACGTTTTCGAATCAGATTGCCAAGGTCATATTCACACTGCAGTAACAAATAACTGCACAAAATGCCAGACTTCCCAAATATGTCATAGGGAATAAATCATGCTTACCAAATGCATATAATTGGCATGGGCATAAGTGGCATATGTAAGAGAATATGAATAATAAATTCATATACGAGCAGCTGAGGAACAAGGCTTTTCTATAGCGTCACTGTATGCAAGGTACACATAGACCTATTTTAAATTTATATATATGTGTATATATATATATATATATATATACACACACACACACGTTATAGTTTGTGTTTTGCAGAATTTCCAACGAGCTTCAAACAATCCATATAGATACCAGAATCTTAATAATTACCTTTTTGAGTACAAAGACGTCTAGCCTATCTTTTAGATGTTAATGCTATCTGACAATAAATTAAATTGCTCTCTCTGATCATTTCTCAAAAAATCCAGTAAAGAACTGGGGATTCTTTCTATAATTGTGTTACCTTATAGAAATGTATCCTAATCTGCTCAGTTGGCCAAAGAAACACATTATTATTACTGTACAGGTTAAAAAACAAGACAGGTTGCTGCTGTTCGTATAAGACTTGTTTCTCTCAGGAAACACAAGGACAATCAAATGAAATTCCAATGAAAGATGCAGGAAAAATGGAAAAAAATGACTGCAGGAGTCCAAGAATTCCAGGAAAATGGGCCTGACTGTTGAGCTTATACTTCGAAAGAGATATCTAATAATTTGGAAGATATATTCTACTCAAAATAAAAATCCATTCCAAATACTTATCACTTGGAAGGTATATTCGGTTCAATTAAATGCAAATTTAACAAAGGAACTTTATAACTTGCAAGACTTCCCCAAACCAAATCTTTTAAGAGAGTCAAAACTTGGTAAAAATGTTTTTGACTGACATTAGTAAATGAATTTCCTTTCCTTGTTAGACAAGTCGCTGTTCTTTCCCAAACTCTGGAACAAAAAAATATTCTTGGACTCCAGCTCCCAACATTCGTTACACAGACGACCCGCATATCTACCTGCACTTGCCAGACTGTTACCAAAATTGAACGGAGTCGCCGAGGTAGTAGAAACACCGAAATTCCCAATATTAAAGTTCACTGCAGGATTAGCAGTTAATCCGAAACCCCCAAAATTAAACCCACTGGCGGTGGAGTTGGCAGTCTCAAGCCCACCAAATCCTGATAGGCGTGTAGGCAAAGAAACAAACAGAATTTTAAAAGGGGGAGGGGGGGAAGAAGAAAGAAGAAAAAGAAAAGAAAGCAAGGTAAGGATTAGAAGAGTTTGCAGGAGGTTTCAAAGAAGTGAACAAAGACAAACCCTGATTTTTCTCCAAACGAGTTAAGAAAGCCGAGGAGGCGGGGACGGGAAGGAGCAGGAACGTGTAGACCCGCAGCAAGAACCGAAGGGGCCAGGGCCGAGGGAGCCGCAGAGCAGCGCCCAAGGCCCCCCAGCCCTGTCCTCTACGAGCCCAGCAGCGGGAACCAAGCGAGCGTTCCCGCCCGTCCCGGACGCTGAGGTGGGGAGGGGTGAGTAGGGTTGGGGAGGGAAGGATGGGTTTCCGGCAAAGGGTGAGAGGACCCGCCTCCGGTCTCTCCGAGTCCGACTCCCGGGCGGCGGGAAACGAGCCCTAGGAGGAGAGGGCCCTGCGGGGACCCACCCGCAGCGCGCGAGCTCCGGGTTGGGCCTCCATTCTCCCCGCGGCCTACTCAGGAGCCGCCTCCGCCCGCTCTGCTGCCGCCCGCCCTTTTCCGAAGCCCCTAAAGTCTCCGCGCGGGCAGGAGACCCCAGGATCCCCAAGCCGAAGAGTCTCGTACCGAAGGGCTGGACCAAAGGCCTTCCCTCCTCCCCGGGAGAAGGTCCGGGTACTCACTCACCCGCGGGGGCCGCGGTGGCTGCAGCGGTACCAGAGGTGCCCGAGGGAGCCCCAAAGTTGAAGGCCATGTCTTGGGAGCAGGGGCCCAGGGTGCTGCTCCCGCGGCACTCGGTGCACGCCGCTCTTCGATCCGCGGGGAAACCACCCCCGGATCTCCGAGTTCCGCCTCTTTTCTGGCCTAGCCTAAGAAGCCGGAACGCCTGAAAATCGTAGGGGGGTGGAGCGTGGAGAGGGAACGCCCCCGGCCGGGCTTGCTTCCAGGGGTCTGTGGCTTCACGTGGTGTGGAGCGTCGCAACCAACGTGAGACGCTGGGAAGCTCGCCGTGGCGTGCCGCCTGAGAGCCCTTAAAAATTGGCTTTAGGGAGGCCCCTTGGAAAAGATGTGCAGCAGGCTGAATATCAGTGTCCAGTGAAGCCAGGGTAGGAAAGAAAGCTAAATCCTTCTTCTCCATAGTGGGGAGACAGTGGATAACACTAAAACTGAAAATTCACGAAGCAGCATGTCGCTTAAAGTCATGGGGTAATGGTGGGGAAAAGAAGAAGAAAGAAAGAAAGAAAAAAGAAGAAGCCTAAAAGAAGTGCCTCTGAGAATGATGTCCATTTAAGGGTTTTGTTTTGTAGACTTCTTGGTAGAAACTTTGTAGAATTATTTGCTTCTTAAATCTATGTGCTTCTGTAACTTTAATAAAAAAAAACAATAAAGTCATTGTGTCTATCGAAATTAAAATTGTCTTTGGACCTAGCAATGCTACTTCTAGGAATTTATCTTGTAAATGATTTGGCAAAATTAATGGAATACAAGGTTATAGGTTACAGCATTATTTATAATAAATGATTGGAAACAGTGCTTTGTTTAAATAGTTGCATTCATACAAAGGAATACTATTCAGCCAAGTAAAGCTCTTTATGTACTGAAAAGAAAGATCTCAAAGGTAAATTATATAAACACAATTTAGAACACTGTATATGGTATGCTACAATTTGGGTGGGAAAAAAAGAGGGCTAGAATATGTAATTACATATATTTGTATGAAATATTCCTGGAAAGATATATTTTTAAAATGAATAACATTGGTTGCCTCTGAGAAGATGAATTGGGTGGCAAGACGATGGGTGGAGGAGGACTTTGCAGTATACACCCCATTTAGTTTTTGAAAATGTAAACGGGTTACCTACTCATACAATTAAAGAATGCTAATAGTGGTCATTGCAGAAGTCCCAGTGAGAACGCTGATATTCGGATGAGGACGGCAGGAATGGAGACTGAGGAGCAGGTAGACTTGATGATTGATGGGTGTGGAGAGGCAGGCAAAGAGGAGTCTAGCAAGAGTCCCTGGGTCCTGGCTTGTACACTGTGATGCCGTTGGAATTTGGGAGGGAGACAAGAAAAAATGAATTCCTTTCTTTACTTACTGGATTTGAGGACAACCTGGCTGAGGATATCCAGCTGGCGCTTGGGTATGTGGGACTGAGGCAGAACAGAGAGGCCCATGTTTAGGGTGTAATTGAAGTCTGGGAGCCAATGAGATTGTCAGGGAGAGAGGATCAAGTGAGAGGATGCAGCTGAGCATCAGTAATTAGACCAGAGGAGACAGCCCTCAAGAGAGCCTGCGAGGAATAAGAAGCAGCCGCCAAGGCAAATCACAGAAATTATGGATGGAAAGGGAGAACTATCTCAGATGGAAAAGAATGGTGACTATTTCTTCAGGAGGAAGCCATCCCTGATCACCCTTTCTAAAATTGCACATCCCACTCCTGTCACTGGCTGCTTTAATATTCTTAGCATTACCACCACCTATTTATTGCCCCCCAGCCCCCATTTAATGTTAGCTCCATGAGGGCAGCAAACTTTATTTACTGGCTGTGTCCCTAGTGCTAGCAGAGTGCCCACCCACATGATAGGCCCTTATTCAGTACTGTGGAATGACTGAGTGATTTCCTTGACATGTTTCTCTCCCTTGCCTTTCCCATTTTCATCTCCAAGGCCTATATATTTTATCTTTTAAATATTTCTAAAATATTTCATTTCCACCGCCATCTCCCTGATTCAAATTACTGTAATCTCTTGCCTAGACCAGGGATCAGCAGACAGCCCATGAGCCAAATGTGGGCTGCTGCCTATTTTGTACACAGTTTCGTTGGAACACAGACATACGCATTTGCTTACATGTTGTCTATGACTGCTTTCATGCTACAAGTACAGAGTCGAGTAGTTGTGACAGAGAGGCTTGCAAAGCCCAAACTATTTTCCAAGTGGCCCTTTACAGAAGAAAAGTTTGCCAGCTCCTACCTAGACTACTGCAGTGCAATGAGCAGGATTCATTCTAGGTTGCCTGGCAAATGAGCTAGCTGTGGCTGGGGGTTCCTCCTTCTCCTAGGGGAGGGGAAGGGGCTGCACCCAACCTTATGTCCCACGTAACTGGTGTGTTCTTCACCCCAGCAGTGGAGGTTGCAACGTTTCATGGGCAGCCCAAGTTCAAACTGCCCCTTGTTCAGTTGCTTGTGGATTCCTCCATTGACAATACTTCGCCCTAGAAAAAGGTGGACTAGAAAGAATATGCCCTCTGCACTGAGACCAAACAGTGCCCTGGCCCTCAGCTTGCCTCACCATGGGATGACAGGAAGATGGAGGGTCTGTGCCTTCCTTTTTCCTTAATTTTTTCCCCCATTAAAGCCATTACTTGACCTATGCTATGTATGTGGCTTTGTGGAATTCACCCTGCAGGCTAGTGCATGACACCCAGACAAGATCCAGTGGGGACCCTAAAGGAACCACCAAACACAACAGCCTGCTAACTGACCTCCCTGTATCCACGTTGACTCTATTCCAATTTATTCACCCTGCAGCTAGAGTGAGTCCTTCTAAACAAACCTGTCATATCTCCCATTCCACCCCCACCCCCCTCACACACACACTGACCAACAACCCAGTTCACACTTCAATGGCTTCCCGTTTGCCTTGAAAAGGACCAAAACCTTTGACATGGCTCAATAAGGCTGCCTTTCTCTTCAGCCTCATCTCCCACTATTCTTCTTCCTTCTCTGAATCCCAGCCAAATATTTTCTCAGTCGCTTGTAACATGTTCCTTCCTGCTCCTGGGCACCTCTGGCTACCTCTGTCTGAAATGCTTCGCTTTGCCTAATTAACACCTATTCTTCAGTCTCAGTTAAATGTTAGTTCCTTGGGCGAGCTTTCCCTCAACTCGGAGTCAGGTTCCCAGAGCGTCATGCAACTTAGTTGAAAGTTTACATTTATGATCAAACAAGGAGTTTCTCCTATGACAGAAGCCAGTTAAGCAGATTTGGGATTCCTAGGAAGCACTTATGCTGAGGTTCAAGTGTCCTTAATACATAAGGACATTTGTAACACTGAACTAAATATTTTATGATTGATCTGCATTTGCTCCGACTTCAGAAATAAGTTGCAATATTATTGGGATGGGAAAGGTTTTAAAGGTAATCTAAACTTTTGGATTAATAACTTCAGTCCAAATGTCCACAGAAACAAAGGTCTGGTATTTCTCCAACAGCTCTCTGGTCTTGCTGAGCCCTCTGGGTGGACTTGTCTGCATTTCAGTTTGCGTTTACCTGGAAGCAGACCTGAATAAGGATGTTAGTGCAGGTAGATTATTTGGTTGGAAGCAGCAGTGAGGGGGTGGGTAGAGTGAGACCGGGGATAAAGAAATGATGATAGGAAGCAGTTTCTGGTGTGGGCAACCCTAGCTGAGGAACCAAGTAGAATGAGCCTGAGAACTGTCCCTCTGGGACTGGGACCCTTGTCAGCTGACTCTTGCCCCCTTTGATTGAGCCTCAATACATAGGAGTATTAACCCCCATGCTCCTGAGGGGCTTCCGGGGCTCTGGAGAAAGCTCTGAGGCAGAAGAGCACAGTGTGGGACCTGCTTGAAGTGGGGCTTGTCAGGCTGCCTGTAACCGTCCACCACAGCTGAGCTGAAATCAGAGGTGGCCCAAGGGTGTGGCTCAGGCCTGAGTCCATCAGGAGGGAGAAGAGCATTTTTCAAACGAAACTCCATAGACCACTGAACATCTGATGACATAACACACAATTTGCAGTGCAATTTCATAGAAAGTTTTTTTATTAGTGAAATATTTCATTGCATTAAGGGTAGAAATAAACATGTCAAGGATCACATGAAAGGAACCAGCGGTATAAACTATAGGAAGAACATTCTGGTCAGCATTCTCTTTAATAGCCACAAGCAATTAATCCTAGTGATAATGCCCAGAGGGCCAAGGATGGTGGTCACCTTTTACAGTACTCTTATCTTGAGCAAGTGAAATAAAAAAATTAGCCTCTCTTAAGTGAAAAGCCCGATAAAGGTTAGTTGTGTAGTACTTGGTCTACCTGACCATTAGTGAGCTTTCTAGAATAAAGTCTAGTGGGAAAAGCCTGGAGCTGAAAGTGGCAAAGCCCATTTCCTGTCCTGTGTTCAACTCCTAATTTTCCCTGAGAGAAGCGAGGTAACCTCTCTCTGTTTGGTTTCTCCCTAAATTGAGTATCATAGTACAGGACACTGTATTCTTTGATTGTGACAATCACAAAGCCTCTGGGGACCTTTCTAGGATAATGGCTCCACAAAAATGAACGTGAGGAACTGTTTGTTATTTCAACCTAAAACCAAATAGGTACATTCATTCTTCTTAACCAATCTATAATCTTGACTGCAGTGTATGGGTTTGCCACAGATTTTTCAGAAGGAAGATATCAAATGTGAGTTTTAAGCCGAGTGACTATTAAGAATCATGAAAATATTATGCTTTTGGCCTCCCTGTGTGGGATTCAATCAAAAGGTGTACATCATTAACTGTGATATTATCACTCATAGTGTTTAAAAATTTCCTCCTCACAGATGATGGTATTCTGGTAAGAGAATGAATCAATGGGTATGCACTGACTTATCCGTTTTATTAATGTGAATAAATGGGTGCATAACAGAATAAGATGTGCCAATTATCTAGTTAAATATTGATAAATTAAAAAAAAATCTAGATATTTGGCATTATTGAAGACAAAATATCTTCAACTTAGCTTTTCACATTTCGGTGATTTGGGGTATCTATAGGTTCTATCTTAATTTATAGAGAAACTGAGAGTTTAATGAACTGCCCCTTCAAAAAGGGAAACATTACAAATTGCTTTAGTGTAGAGAGTAGGAAAATTGGGGCAAGGAAACGAAATGATTTTTTACCTCCATACAGGGATCAGAAGTTGTATTTGTGAAATCTGTGGCTTTTTCCCCTTCATTTGCTTACACTGAAACCCAGTTTTAAACAAAAAATCCTGCAGAATGATTCAGCTGTTAAGAAATTATCTGTGCACTTTGCCATATTAACTGTACAGGTTTCTCAATCAAAAATGAATAGTGCACGTTGAGAATCAAAGAAACTGCCTTTAAATATGCTTGAATTCTGTGACAGCTGATGGTTCCCAATCCTGACGTAGGTTACAGTGAAAGCCAAGAGGTCTTCTGCAGAGAGGTGGCTCTGCTTCTGGTCCCAAGGGACCTTTCTTAAAGGCACACTTCCTGTGCAATATTTTAAAACACCATCACTCTGTCGGCAAAATGATTGTCACAGGAAGTGTAGGGCACATTTTTCTGTATTCAGTGAGTGATAGTGAGACACAAAACATCAGAAGGAACTGAATCTGAGAAAAGAACAACTTATAAAAACAATTTCAAAGTTACCAAGAAGACTGCCCTAGAAGAAATGTCTCTTTAGTGTAGTCAGAAATTTAAGTGTAACTTAGGCTGTGGATAGATGGGTTTTCTATATTTATAAATCATTTTACAAATAATCACTCAATAGTATTGTAATTGATACAGTCACAATTGGCAAGGGTGATTGGGGAAAAAAATCAGTTACTGATTACATTCTCCCAGAAACATGTTTCCACATCAAGATCATTTTGACTAAAAAAATAACCAATTACCCACAAATGTCATAACTAGTATTCTATTCTATATGAAATATCTGTACTTGTCCTCGCCAACATCATTTATGCGTTCTCCCAATTCACAAAAGTATAAGTCAAAAATCCTCAGGTGCTTGTCACTATTGACTCATGGGTAACACCTCCACAAACCCCTTCTCTGTTTGATTCCTACCCTGTATGAAAGCTGTCTGAATTATTTTCCTGGAGGAATTATGAACTGGAGATTCGCAAGAAACGCAATATGCACCTTTTCAAAAGAGGAAATTAGATGCATTTGAATGATATTGGAATGAGGCTTACCATTTTACCCTGCATCCCCAAAATCTTATTTACTTCTGTTTTGTGGATGAAATGAATGGAGGAATACAACATCAAACAGTATTTATGTATTTTGAGCACAGAGTTTGGTGAATGAAGAGTAGTGAATAAGGTTAGACCAAGTAGCATTAACAAGTGATGCACAGACATTATAACCACGACAGTGGTCACCAAATTCTGGAGCTACCAGCACCCAACAACAAAAAAATTACTATACCAGAGTTTATTAAATACTTGCTAGACACATGAAAAACAAAACAATTTGTCAGGGACCACAGGATCCTAACGGCCAACCAGGTCAGCCTGTTCTTGAACCTCTGCCAGAGGGTGCTCATCACGCAGGCACGGGGTCTCCTCCCTCCTCTCACACCAGCTCACAAGCCTGTGAGGACGCAGACAGTTGCTCCACTGTCGTGGTCCAGGTCACGACAGCTCGCACGCTTCCTTCCCCAAGCGCAGCCCATGGTTAGGTTAGGTTCGTATGAGGGGTGCTCTTTCGTCTGCAGTTCCCTGAGACCAGGTGAGAGAGGACAGTGAGGTTAGGAGATCACGTGACCAACTTCTCCCCAGATGTGAAGAGTGGAGAGAGGGGTGCAAGGAGGGGAAACTGATGGGAAGACTGTCTTCCCAATCACCCAGTCACCTTGGCCTGCTTCCTCTTGCTGTTTCTTTAACATTCAGCCCTAATCCTCTCCAGGAGGCCTGCTCTGACACCCCTACCCTGACACACCCCTACCCCAACACTCCTTGTGTTGACCTGGACCATAAGCCTCATCACACCCTATGGAATTTCTCTCCTTCAGTTGGAGGCCCATCAGAGAACAATGTCTCAGAGGTGATGGGTGCTCAGTAATGCTTGCTTGTTGAATATGTGAAGATGGCTAATTGTAGGAACAGTCATAGTATTTACGTGGGCTTTCATCTGTGCCTACGAAAATCTCAGTTGACAGTACAATCCATCTTACAGTGACTGTAAGATCAATCCATGGATAGAAATGGAAAAATCGTTGCCTCACACCTAATTCACGCTAACGTGATGGGCATAGCTTGAAAGGCATACTGGAAGCACGCAGAAGACAGGGACATCTGAGCTTATATGATTTATACGGTTTTAGCCTATTTCATTTCCTATTTCACATTTGCCTCAGACACATAATGGAGGCAGTGAAGAGAGGGGAAAAAAGTCTTTATTGCAAACAGAGAGGCTGGTGAGAATTTAAGAAGGGCTCATTGAAGGTGTTAAGACCCCTGGGTTGGCCTGATGGTCACTTAGGGAAGCCAACCTAACCACTTACCCCACCCATTTGGGGCTGTTCCCACCCTTGCAGGAGAGGAACTACTGCCCTGTGCCAATCATTTATTATGCAATGACGACTCAGTGGTACGTATCTTCTGATAAACCAGGGATTCTTTCCAAGCAGATCTCTGGCTGCCTTGCTCTATAATTATGGAGCTATTTTGTCATATAACTAATATTTATTGAGCTCTTTCTAAATGCTTACACTGGGCCAAGTGCTTTATGTTTAAAATATCATCAAATCCTCACAAAAAACTCCTAAGCAAGTTATCATTATCATCCCATTTTACAGACAGAGAAACGAAGGCACAGTTTCTGGGGTCACACAGCTATTAAGTGGCCAAACTGGGATTTGAACCTGGGTAGTCTTGACACCAAAGCCCGGGTGCTTAGCTGTTTTATATTCTTCCTCTTTTTTTTCAGGTTATTGGCAAAGACATAATGCTTTCTCCCAGGGGTTCCATTCCCACCAAGAAAGCCTGAAATACTGGAAAATACCATTCTATCACCCCCTCACCTTTGACACACTTCCCTTGCCTCTCATTTGGCTCAGCAGTAATATAACCATGAAATCACTGTGCCCAGCATAAAACCTCAGAATCCACCCTAATAAGCCCGCTGACAGCCCTTCAATGAAGCACAGCTGAAGTCCTCAGGGAACGTTATTCAGTAAGGGAGACATTCCGCCAGCCACTGCTCACCTCATCCATGGATCCCTGTCCTCTGCACGCAAGCCAGGTGAAGATCAGACCAAAGAACACACCCAGCGCCATGATAATGTAGGGTATGTTGGTGATGATCAGAGTAGTGTTAATCACAGACTTCAGTCTACTTGCAGTCTCTTTATCAATGAGAACACTCTGGGGGGAGGGGCAAGAAAATAGTATTCCTTTGATTACTGAATATCCAGGGTGTAAAGTTTTTTGCTCTATCTTTCTTCCAAACCATTAAACACAATTTGGGTATGTCCTCCTGTTAGCAAACCAGAGAAAAAACTGAAAATCCTTTTATAAGTTAGAATAACCAGATGGGGCACTTATTCATTGACGTCTCTTTTCTCCTGAAGACATGTTTTACTCAAAATTGGTGGGAAAACAAATAAACAAATGGGACCTAATGAAACTTAAAAGCTTTTGCACCGCAAAGGATACCATAAACAAGACCAAAAGACAACCCTCAGAATGGGAGAAAATATTTGCAAATGAAGCAACTGACAAAGGATTAATTTCCAAAATTTATAAGCAACTCATGCAGCTCAATAACAAAAAACCAAACAACCCAATCCAAAAATGGGCAGAAGAACTAAATAGACATTTCTCCAAAGAAGATATACAGATTGCTAACAAACACATGAAAGAATGCTCAACCTCATTAATCATTAGAGAAATGCAAATCAAAACTACAATGAGATATCATCTCACACCGGTCAGATTGTCCATCATCAAAAACTCTAGAAACAATAAATGCTGGAGAGGGTGTGGAGAAAAGGGAACCCTCTTGCACTGCTGGTGGGAATGTAAATTGATACAGCCGCTATGGAAAACAGTATGGAGGTTCCTTAAAAAACTACAAATAGAACTACCATACGACCCAGCAATCCCACTACTGGGAATATACCCTGAGAAAACCATAATTCAGAAAGACTCATGTACCAAAATGTTCATTGCAGCTCTATTTACAATAGCCAGGACATGGAAGCAACCTAAGTGTCCATCAACAGATGAATGGATAAAGAAGATGTGGCACATATATACAATGGAATATTACTCAGCCATAAAAAGAAATGAAACTGAGTTATTTATAATGAGGTGGATGGACCTGGAGTCTGTCATACAGAGTGAAGTAAGTTAGAAGGAGAAAAACAAATACCGTATGCTAACACATATATATGGACTCTAAGGGAAAAAAATATCATGAAGAGATTAGTGGTAGGACGGGAATAAAACACAGACTTACTCGAGCATGGACTTGAGGATATGGGGAGGGGGAGGGGTGGGCTGTGACGAAGTGGGGGAGTGGCAGGGACATATATACACTATCAAATGTAAATTAGATAGCTGGTGGGAAGCTGCTGCATAGCACAGGGAGATCACCTCTGTGCTTTGTGACCGCCTGGGGGGGTGGGATAGGGAGGGTGGGAGAGAGGGTGATGCAAGAGGGAGGAGATGTGGGAGCATGTGTGTATGTATAACTGATTTAGTTTGTTGTAGAGGGAAAACTAACACACTATTGTAAAACAATTATACTCCAATAAAGATGTTAAAAAAAAAAATTGGTGGGAAAAAGGAGGGGGAAAGTATTCAGAAATACTGAGATAATATCATCTTTTCTTTTGTATCAGACAACTCCATGTCACCCTTCAAAATCCAACTCAGCATAACTTCCTTCCAAAAGTCTCCTTTGGCCTGGTTCAAGGCCCCTTTTCTGCACTTCCATCTCACATTCTAAAATCTTCCATCACTGTCTCCACATTCTGCATTATAACTGTCTTGTTTACTTGTCTCCTCCTGACTGTGAGGTTCCTGAAGGCAAGACTTTTATTTCAGTCAACTAAACACTGGGTATAGAGCCTGAAACACAGTAGGTGCTCAATTAATGTCACTTGATTAGATGAATGAATGAATGAGTGAATGAATGCAATATTCCAACAATGGCATGTGGAAAGCATCATTTCTCTCTTGGTTGGATCTATACTGATCGGGACCAGAGGTCTAGATAGAAAGTGTTCAGGGAATTCTTCAGGCTAAACAGAATTCCAGATAACTAAGGGCAAAAGTATTATCATCTTAAACTGTCATGGGTGAGGTATCTGAAGAGCTTAATTCTATAAAAATTATTAGCAACAACTGGGACTTTGGACTTAATTTAGGCTCAATTTGCAGATGAAGGCCCATTGTGGTCAGAGTCTCCTCCTCCGGAAAAAAAGGGGTGGGAGGGCTTCCCTGGTGGCGCAGTGGTTGGGAATCCGCCTGCCGATGCAGGGGACACGGGTTCGTGGCCCGGTCCGGGAAGATCCCACGTGCCGTGGAGTGGCTGGGCCCGTGAGCCATGGCCGCTGAGCCTGCGCATCCGGAGCCTGTGCTCCACAATGGGAGAGGCCACAACAGTGAGAGGCCCGCGTACCACAAAAAAAAAAAAAAAAAAAAAAAAAAGGGGTGGGAGAGCAGTCTCTAAGGTCACTTCCAGGTCTGATGTTTTCCTTTTCTAGAGAAGAGAAAAGTCAGGTTCTTTCTGGGAGGGAGTAAAAGCACGAGGTTTCACTCCATCATTCCCTGGACTCAATCTAGTCTTTAACAAAAACTCAAAGCAGAAGTTAAGGAGGAGGGGACTTCAAATATGGTGCAACAATGAACGTAAGCTGGCAGAACAGGGCCCTTCCACACTTTCAAAAAGCCCTCCCTCCATGGCTCTCCCCACAAACAATAACTGTAATGACCCAGGAGCAACTGCAAATAGGTCCTATAAATGGTAAATATTGCCTGAATTCTTCCTATGAAACAATAAAAGCCTTGTCTTAGAACTGTAATCACAAACCCTTCAAAAGTTTATCAATGTGGCTACCAACATGATGCTAAGTTGAAAAAGGATAGAAAACTGTATCTACCGCATGGTCTCAGCTACGTAATATTAAAACCAGAAAAATACTGAGGCAACATAAGCAGATGTCAATTGCACCTTTCTCTGAGGGATGGGCTTGCTTATCAAGCAGTTTGCTTTTTAAATACTATTTTCAATTTCCTGAGTTCTAAAGAGAGCACGTTACTTTCACAAAATGCGAAACATCAAATTATTTTTTACAAAGTTGTTTTGGAAAAAAAATTTTACAACATATTGTTGAGGAAAATAAAGCAAGTTAAAAACAATTTATCAGGAGCTTCCCTGGTGGCTCAGTGGTTAAGAATTCACCTGCCAGTGCAGGGGACACAGGTTCGAGCCCTGGTCCGGGAAGATCCCACATGCCACGGAGCAACTAAGCCCCTGTGCCACAGCTACTGAGCCTCTGCTCTGGAGCCCGTGAGCCACAACTACTGAAGCCCGCGCACCGCAATAAAGAGTAGCCCCCGTTCACTGCAACTAGAGAAAGCCCACGCAGCAACGAAGACCCAAAGTAGCCAAAAATAAACTAATTAATTAATTTTTTAAAACACCAATTTATCAGTCTGGCTCAGGTTTTGTGAGAAGTCATTTGAATGTTCCCTTTTCTTGCTAATCTTTGTTACTAAATCTTCTACAAAGAACAAATATTTTTAGGGGAGAAAACTCATAAAACTTTAAAAACTGTTGCTGTTAACAATGGGAGGCAGCCAATCATGAATTTGAGGGGGAAAATTCTGCAATTTTCCCCTCAAAACTGGGTGAAAGAGAGAAGGGAAATTGAGGAGATATAACTACAGTAAATGTTTTATGTGATTCAGAAAAGAATTTATCACAGGTGTCTTGAATAGTGGATGTTTTATGAGCTTTCAGAATATGCTTTACAAAACTTTAATTTATGCCTAACAATTAGGGATAACATTTCTGTGGACACACTGTGAAAGAAATATTTCTCGAGAGAAACTCCATTTGTTTGAACTAAGACAGGAACCAGAAAGTAGAAAAGACTCTATGCTATGATGAAGGATAAGGCAACCACGTATCACTGCAATTAATGGGCATGTATCACATTGTATTTAATCATTTCTCAACCACCCCATGCTCTTTTGTACTCTCTTTTTCTCCTCAACTGATGAACGGTAAACTAATTACCTTTGCATTTTGTTTCTTACATAACCAGCTTCCCAGAAAGAAGTTTCACCCAAATAATGTTCTTGACAAGGGAAATTTCTTTCTGTCGTTTTCAAATCTCAGACACAGGAAGATTCATGTAAACATATAAACAGAAATTTTCTGAGGACAAATAGGTTTTAAAAAATCACCTTTGCCCCTTTCTCACATCTTAAATTACACATAGCTACAATCGCAGAAGTAGGAAGTTCCCCAGGCTTCCACAGGTAAAATGTACCTGTGGCTCCCTCCCTGGACTTACCTCATTGATATACATCACTGGGAAAACCAGGGTTCTAATATTTCCCGTTTCACTACAAACACAAAAAAAGAGACTATTTTATAGACATCCTCATTATGATGGCACACTGGCCTGGCAAGACAAGTTTATATGAAAATGCCAGCCCAGTTATTTCATTAAATTACCTGGAATTTATGCAGACCTCTCATTATATTTGCAAACACATAGTAATCAGCAGTTCGATCACAAACAGTCTAGCAATTCAAAGTGTTGCATATTTATGTAAAGTGTGTTTAACCAAAACACAAGATGCCGAAAGTAAATTCATCAAAACGATGACTATACTCCCAAGAGTTATTGGAGGGGAGGTTCCAGCAGAACAATGCTGTTATTCCTCAGAATGTTTTATAATCAGGCTACTCGGTATTGTCTTTACAAGACCCTGGAGCAATCACTTACTGAGCATTTACTATGCACCAGCTCTGTACCAGGTGTCTTGGGAACATTATCTCACTTAATTCTCATGGTAGTCCCATGCAGTAGGTATTACTGTCCCAGGCTTAAGACAAGGAGATGGTGGCTCGGAGTAATCTGCCCAGGACCACCACGAGGAAGTGGTGGAGCTAGGATTGGAATTCCACTTTTGATTCTAAGGCTCTAGATTGTAACTACTAACTTACACTCCCTCAGAAATACACACACAAAATTCATCCTTACAAATCACATTTGCTTCCTAGAAAGAGCCCAAACACACGTACTTAAACCTGGCAAATTTTATGGGGGGAGCCAACCAAGTTTGAATGATAGATAGGCAGACAGAAAGATTAGATAAATATAGATATATTGTAGGTATGTATTACAGTTTTGCCTTCTGTTTTTTCATTCAACATGGAATGAAATCATTTTCTCAATTTCCACTGAAAAGTCTGAGCAGGAGACTATACTTGAGAATCCTAATTAAGTAGATGGAGTGTGGGTACACTGGACTCCAGAGAGTATTTAACCATCCACGGGAGGGTTTGTGGCTGGCCTGGGTGGGAGCAGTGGAAAGAAATGGAGGGAGGGAGGCAGCCAGAGTCCTGGTGAGGGAAATGCTTAGCAGAGTGGGTAAGAGCAGACTCTGTGCCTCAGTCTCCTCATCTGTAAAATGGGGGTAATACAGGGTTACTGTGAGGAACAAATGAGTATGTATGTAAACTACTTAGAATAATGGCTGATCCATGGAAAGCATTCTATAAGTGTTTGGTTAAATAATAACTTCCAAGACCAAGGCTGCCCATGACAATGCTGATTGTGCCTCATCCCTGAAGGGCAGGGTGAACAGACTTAGAAGTGGGCTGTACCCCTCTCGACATCAACCCCACCAGAAAGTCAATGTAGCAAAATCACCCTCTGCCTCTGCAGAAACAAGCAAAACTTACATAAAGTCATCTAATTTTTTGACATAAACGTTGATTTGGAACCTCTTGGCTGCTCTTAGGATAATTCCAGTCAACTGTGAATCAGAGAAGTAGAAAGAAAATGTTAGGATTTATTAAAACCAAACACACAGTTTTTGTCGCTAGAGCACCGTTTCTGTGTGGTTCTGATAAACAGGGCGGCCACTGCCACATTTGCTAGGCACAGTGGGATGAGGGAAAACTGTTCCCCAGGGCAGAATGAGAGCTGTGGATTGTGTTAGGTGCCTGGTAGACCAATGTTTCTCACACTTTACTATGCATGCGAGTCCTTGGGCCCCTTATTAAAATGCAGATTCTGATGCAGGTCTGGGTGGGGCCTGAGATTGGGCAGGATGCTGTCACTTTGAATAGCAAAGTCCTAGAGGACCCAGGCAGGAAGGAGATCCAGCAGATACCCTGTCGGGTCTGGGTTTCCAGGCAGAGGGCCAGAGTGTTACAAGGAGGATGTGGTCACAGCCAGAGAATGGTGCCCACGTGTGGCCAGGCCCACCCAACAGAGCCCGGAGGACAGACGCAGCACTGTCCACCCATGGCCACGCCACCTTTTGCACCACGCGGGTGGGGCTGTGCCTCACCCTGGTGACAAGTGGTTTGGCTACTGAAAAGGAACTGACTGATGGCTAAGAGAAAAAAGGGAGAAAACCACACCTGACCTTATTCACAAAACGATAAGAGCACCGATTTCTCAAATATAAATGCAACGAGTGTAGCTAAGAGTGAAATGCCCATAAGTTGCTGTGCTCAAGGAATGTGCTGGCTCTTCTGTGACTGTTCCATGCATGCATTCAAAATCCCAAGAATGAAGATATCTCACCTTTAATTCAGTCCCTACAGTGAAAGGTTCTCACATTGTGAAATGATACTCACATCCTTTCAATATGGTTTTTAGGTTTCCTCCTCTATGAATACGGGATTAGAGTATGTATATATTTGATGTTTTTTAAATTAATGATGTCATATAATAACTCTCAAAAGCACCTGTATAAAGAGTTTTGCCAAAAGTGACTGAAACTAATATATATACATTTAAATTTCAACCAAAACGTTCCTGGCAGGGAGTAAGCAGAGGAATATCTTCACCCTGCTGATCTGTGGAGGAATGTGTGTGTGTTCAGGTCCAGTCTTTTGGCAACAGACGACTGACCAGGTTACCTGGGTCTGATTCCAGTTATTTCCAAGGATGGGACTTTCACCGTTGCTTTTTCGTTAAAGTGGGTTTGCCGATATTTCTGCATATTAGCTCCATACAACTCAGCCTTCTAAATACAGTGCTATGAGACTCTGCACCATATCACACTGAGCTGAGCTCCCTCCACTTGAATATGTGAATGAAAGGAAGACAATACACTTCTCAAGAGTACCCAGGACTAAGCTGGTGAACACTGTAGAGACAGAATAAAATGTATGTTTTTTAACCAAAAAGACGTGTGTACTCACAGGATTAATGTCCACAAATGTCTCATGATATTCCTTATTTGGGTGCATGCCTTCTATGGCAGAAACAAACTTCTCATCTGCTTGGTAGAAGTGTGGGAAAGACATAATAATAGGTGCACCTGCATTTTGAGGAAAACAGAAATGAATAGGTTCTTAAAAGTCTAGGATGAATATATAGTTCCTGACCACAGATCCAGTTTCTCAGTGGGGGGAAAGCTATACACAGAAAAGTTGGGTCGGGGAGAGGGGCAGGCTAAAAGTATATTCTACATCTCCTAGTTTGCGATTTATACTTCATCTTCTGACATCTCATTTATCCCTACATTATTTTATATTATAATATGATAATGAAGTCCTGGCTAAATCATTTATTCTTCAACAAACATTTGCTGAACCTATAATAGACAAATGCTTTACACACATTATTTAAATTAACGCTCCCAGAAGTCCTATGAAGTTAGAACTATTTCCTTCCTTTTGCATTTGAGGAAAGGGAGGTTCAGAGAAGTTATATAATTTCCCCAAGACATCCAGCTTTCAGGCGATGGAGGCAGAATTCTGATCGAATACGGGACGGCTCATTTTCTTTTTGCGGTACGCGGGCCTCTCAGTGCTGTGGCCTCTCCCGTTGCAGAGCACAGGCTCTGGACGCGCAGGCTCAGCGGCCATGGCTCACGGGCCCAGCCGCTCCGCAGCATGTGGGATCTTCCCGGACCGGGGCACGAACCCGTGTCCCCTGCAACGGCAGGTGGACTCTCAACCACTGCACCACCAGGGAAGCCCCCAGGGACGGCTCATTTTAAAGCACTTGTTTCAACTGTTATTCTCTACCAGTAAATGAACTTTCTTCCCCTCATTTTTCTGCTTTTCTGTTTATGTTTTACCCAAAATAGGCATCTTGCAGCATCTTAGCTCCCCGACCAGGGATTGAACCCAGGCCCTCAGCAGTGAGTGGGCAGAGTCCTAACCACTGGACCGCCAGGGAATTTCCCACACTGACCTTTAAAATGTATTTTTAAAGATCTGTTAAGGACTTAATAAGGGCCAGACACAGTCCTGAGTGTTTTACATACATTTTGTCTAACCTTCACACAACCCTCCAAGGAAGTTATAATCACCCCCATTTTACAGATGAAAAAACTGCTGTCTGGAACCCTCCTTCAGCAACGTGGCCAATTTGCAAACAAACAGAATTCAGTCCCAGATCCCCGACTCCAGAACGCTCACTCATCCCACTAGCCAGAATGTTCCCCTGGGGAATGCAAAACACTGGACGATAGTCCTGAAGGGTAATATTTCAGTCCACATCTGGGAACACAGAACAGGCAAGAGGAAAAGGATTATAGCGAGAGGTATGGCTGTTGCAAAGTAGAATCGTTCTGTTGGTTCTGACATCAACTTCTTGAGGAAGCAGACTGTTAACAAAACAACGAGAAAAATGTGCCTACATGTATGCCTTGAGC
This sequence comes from Kogia breviceps, assembly GCF_026419965.1. Classification (NCBI taxonomy): domain Eukaryota; kingdom Metazoa; phylum Chordata; class Mammalia; order Artiodactyla; family Physeteridae; genus Kogia; species Kogia breviceps. The sequence continues at coordinate 57,598,145 of NC_081315.1, forward strand.
CCCAGAAACACGGGTTGAGTGGCAGGTGCCACTTCAGGACCATCCCCCAGTGAGCCAGCAGGAGAGGTCTGATCTCTAGGTCAGGGGTGTGTGTTCCCCAGAACACACAGGTACCACCTTCATGAGAATGACCTGTAGCTCATTAAAACTACAGATTCTGGGGTGCTAGCAGGTGGGCCCTGGGACAGATGTTTTTAATGATTCTCCAGATAGTTCTGAGGCCAGGCTTGGGAGCCATGACCCCATCAGACAAGGAAAGGGAGGGTTATCCCAAAAGGAGATTTTCAAACCAAATGGACAAGGGGGCAAAAGTTAGCACATTATTCAGGGAAAAAGTACAACTTTAATCAAGAGAAAGGAGTTACAAAGTTTCTCAAGAGAAACTTTAAACAAGAATTGTAGCCTAAGAAAGATCACAGTACAGATATGAGAAGACCCTAAGTTCTAGCAGGAATTTGCTCAGAGGTAAGGATTTTATAAAAAATCCTGTTCCTTCTCTGAGCCCTGGTTTCCACAATTATGAAAAGAGGCTACTGGCTGTCTATCTAGCAAGGCTACTGTGAATATTATGCACCATATGATTGCAAAAACTAGTCCCCGTGATGAAAAAAATGCTTCTGTCAGCTGCACCCCTGATCATTCCACCTCATTCACGGAAAGGAGCAGATTAGCTCAGACATTAAGAAACACTGGCCCTGGACTGGTTTCAAGAAAAAAACAAACAAACTCTTAAATTACTGCCCAGAAAAAACATAACATGGCAATCTAGGAATACAAATCATTACAGGAAAGCCCATGCTTTTTTTAAAAAAAAAAAAAACAACTATGCTATAGCCATGTTACAAAACTTTTTTTGTTAATTGCAGTTGATTTACAATGCTGTGTTCGTTTCTGGTGTACAGCAAAGTGATTCAGTTATACATATATATATATATATATATATATATATATATATTCTTTTTTCAGATTCTCTTCTTTTATAGGTTATTACAAGATATTGAATATAATTCCCTGTGCTATACAGTAGGACCTTGTTCTATTTTATTTTATATGTAGTAATTTGTAACTGCTAATCCCAAACTCCTAATTTATACCCTCTGCTTTCCCCCTTGGTAACCATATGTCTGTTTTCTACGTCTGTGAGTCTGTTTCTGACAAAACGTTATTCTTGAAAGGTCAAAATCGCGCTTTCTATTGGGCTGACAACACTCTTTGTTGAAGAACACCAATTCTGCATCCAGACCCTCCTGCCCATGTCCCCTCTCTGAGTTCTTACCGTTCTTGCAGACGCTGACATTCAAAACTCCTGAGCCCAGGCAGTTTCCTTTAGGTATACAGAAGCCAGCGTTGTCTGAGGTATTGGCTAATATTTCTGCAGGCACCTTAAACCTCAAGGCAGGCAGTCCCTGTACGCTCTCAAACTCACTGAAAGTTATATATACTGACCTGTTAGGAAGTAAGAATAAAAGGTCAATGTGAGCTCCCATCAGCATGATCTGCCCGTACCAGTGAGTTAGCCTACCATTCTTGGATATAACGTGGCTAAATGCTTACAGGATAAGTGGAAAATGAAGAGGCAAAAGAAAGCTTGAAAGGAGCTCAACCCATTGAATGTATAATAAAGTAGGAGACAGATTATAATGAAAGATGTTTAAGAGGCAGCAGCTACGCTAACATCTTAACAAGGCTTAGAAAAAAACATAATGTGTGGTAGAAAATCAACAAAATGAGTTAGAATGGATATTTGTGCCGAAAGAAATGAGTCGTCTAGACTAGCATGGACACAGGCCAGTATGCATGAAGCAGAAGCAAAGCAAAGGAAGCCAGGGTGAGGCAGAGGCAAAGCAAACGCAGAAGAGCTGGCAAACGGTGTGGCCCGGTGGATTCTGAAGGCCTGGAAAAGCGCCCCATTAGACAGATACTTGATTGGAATATATACTTTGATACCCATTTCCCCCAAATAAAAATAGTTTCCATATTTGGCCTAGGTCACTTATTTCAATGGCGTTCAACATCATTCTGCCTTCAGTGGTTACAGAGTTTCAAACAGTGGTCCCTTAGGATACTAACCACCCTTCTATTTGCACAGCCCCTGAGTGACAGCCAAGGCAGTTTTCACATACATTGTGGTAACTGACCCTTCAGCCCTGCATCTGAAGGCATCTGAAGGCTGAGGGGAACTGCTTTGGGGGCCTCACTTTTTCATCTTTGAAGCCAGGATGGGACACATCTCTCCCTGGGCTGTGACTAACAGGAATCGCCTTCCACAGCACAACCCACCCCAGAGCATTTTTTCATGACAATTTTAAGCAAACAGAAAAACAGAGAAAATACTATAGTAAGTATCTTTTATAACCAACACCACTTAGATAAATAAAATGTATATTTACGGATACAACTGAAGCTCTCTGCGTGACACTCCTGATTCTGGTCCTCTGCATCCCCAGAGGTAACTGCTATCCTGAATCTGGGGTTTATCGTTCCCATGCAGGTCTTTATCCTTTCACCTACATGCATATTCATAAACAACTTGTGGCACTGTTTGTTATTTCTAAGTGTTATATCAACAGTATACCATATTCTCTTTTACAATTTGCTTCTTCCTTCAACATTATATTTTTAAGATTTATTGCATTAAAGTACATGGCTCTGGTTGTTGTATTTTACTTTTAATATGATATTCTATCAAACAAATACCCCATTATTTATTTATTTATTTATTTTTAAACTTTTTGTTTGTTTTAATTTTTGGCTGCGATGGGTCTTCGTTGCTGCGCGCAGGCTTTCTTCTAGTTGCGGCGAGCAGGGGCTACTCTTCGTTGAGATGCGCGGGCTTCTCATTGTCGTGGCTTCTCTTGTTGTGGAGCACGGGCTCTAGTGCACGGGCTTCAGTAGTTGCAGCGCGTGGGCTCAGTAGCTGTGGCTTGCGGCTATAGAGCCCAGGCTCGGTAGTTGTGGCACACGGGCTTAGTTGTGCCGTGGCATGTGGGATCTTCCCGGACCAGGGCTCAAACCCATGTCCCCTGCACTGGCAGGCAGAATCCTCACCACTGCGCCACCAGGGAAGCCCCATTATTTATTTATATTTTCCTTTTCACAGGCACTTAGATTGCTTTGGATGGAAGAAATTTTCACATATTGAGATATGGGCAAGTTATTCTGGCTTACACATGATTTAACTTAAACTTTATGCTAATGAGAACAGCCTCTCTTATAGCCTGTCAAACACGCATTGTACATCTGCTTTAACTATTAAAGAAAAGAATGCGTTTAAAAATCAAAATGGAGTAATTGTGGGTCACACATTCAGGATGGAGCCGGGAGGCCATTTTGGATGTGGTTTCAAGACACATTCCTGCATCACTGAGAATCTGAATTTTCTGAACTGCATCAAACTCAAGGACACCACTAGCCAATCTCAAAACAGTGTCTGCTAGCAGTGGCCAGCTGCAACCTTATGGTCTCAAGGTCTCCCCTTGTAACTATGCAACCATTTCAGATCCCAACCAACCAATCCTTGCTTAACAAGCTCTCTTACTTCTTGCCAGCTCCAGTTATAATTCTTGATAAACAACTCATGTAACTAACTGCAACCTTGAGGTTTTTGCCTTTGTACGTCACCCCCATTTTCTAGTCTGATAAAACACACTTCAAGTGCTCCTTGAATCAGTGTCTCCTAGGCTACAGTCCTCAGTTTGGCTCAAATAAAACTCTTTTCTATTCCTATTATAGATTGTTTATTATTTCCGTTGACACTTCCAATTTTTCCTAACTACAATCCATGTTGCAGTGAACTTTTCTGTATAAATCTCCTTCGTGTATGTACATGAGTTCTTCAGGTCAGGGAACCTTCCTAGGAGAGAAGTGCAGAATCATGGGGTTTGCATGTCTTTGGCTTTACTAAGCATTGCCAAGTGGCTCCTCAGAAGTAGTGGTACCAAACAAGAATGAGTTTCCTCTGTGCCCTATCTTTAATAAGCCTCCTACTACCCTCCGAAGTTTCTTTGTCTCACCAATTGCACTCATATTTTCTCTTCCTTCAGTCCTTTCACAAATATTGACTGAAGACTGCAGCTGGATGGAAGGTGACTGAGATATTCCGCGTGAAAGCTGGAAAGGGTCTGCACCGCGGTACAGAGAGCAGGGATGGAGTGAAAGGAGAGCTCTTTCTGAGGAGGATGGATACCACTTGGTGACTGATACAGTGCAAGAGAAGAGGGAGATTTATAGTGATTCTGGCAGGGCTGACTGAGGAGGTACTCAACTGTGTGAGATATGAAAGCCAGAAGAACAGCTGACCTTGAGAATATTGACTCCATAGCATCAAAGGCAACTAGATTACTTCTGACGGAGGAGAAGTCTCCCCAAAAGCCTTGCAGGAGTGAGTGGGAGAGGAAAGGGAGGCTGTGTGATTAGCCACCCAGCTGAGCGGTTTTAGGGTGAAGGGAGGGAGAAGGCGCAGTGATGACAGGGAGCTGGGAATCAGGTCACTGAGCAGGATGTCTTCCTGCCACAGAGGGGACTTCATCATGTGCGTCTGGAGAGAAATAGCAGGTGGGAGACAGGGAGAGATTGCGGGGCGCGTGTGAGCAGGTGGGATCATTGGGAAGGTCACAGCTCAGCAAAGACCTATGAACTCTGAACTAAGGACCGCAGTAGGCTTTCTTTACCTTCTATGGTGCGATCACCTGTTGACTGGAAGAAGACCAGGGCAAATTTCACACCTGACAGAGCATACCATAATAACAAAGAGCTAATATTTAATGTTACTGACAGTGTGACAGGCCCTGGGCTGAGTATTTTATTAAAGTAACTCGTTTGTCCTCAAAACAACTCCCAAGGTAGGCAATTCTTTCTATCCTTATTTCACAAATGAGGAGAGTTAGGCACAGAGTGGTTAAATAATGTTCCCAAGGTCACAGAGCTGTAAGTGGTGGAGCTGGTATTGAAACCAACACAGCCGGGCTCTGGAGTTAGTGCTGTGAACCACTACACTTCGCCATTTCTCAATATGCCATCATCGTTGATCACTCACTAAGCATACATATCCTCACCGGGTAAGTGCAACTATATATATTCCTCACATTTTTGGTGGTCTTACAGTCAAAGAACTTATTTTTCAAGTTCTTACCTGCAAAAATCAGATGGGAAGACATAAAGGACTTCGTCTTTGGTGATTAATGGGTGAAAAGAATCTCCGTCTGTTCCGTTGATCATATTGCACTCGTCTGCTGTCCACCAGTCAAGTGACCTGTCATTGGGAGACAAGAAAGAGTCCAGAGGGTCACACTTGATTTTAGGCTTTATTTTTTTTTAATGGTCAGGACTTTTCAAGACTCAGCTGGGAGCTGGCCACCCACAGAATCTTATTCACACGCAGACACAAAGGGTGGTATTGGTTGGGGACTGGATCAAGAGGTGGAAAAGCAGGCCCCCGATCCCCAATCAATTCTGACAGAGGCAAGAGCCAAAAATCCTTCTTTCCTTCCTCTAAAACAGAGTATCTCACGTAGAGGTTTGGGAATATGCACTTACTTAAAACAGTGATCCATTTGGCATTTACAGTAGCTTTGTTCACAGCCAGCCCGTGGACAGATGAGCCCTGGACAGATATTGCAGCGAGATAATATTTGTGACAGAGCATTAACTGTCTCCCCCTCCAAACAGCTAAGGGAGGATTTCTTTGGGGGTCACAGGAAAGTTTAACCTTGAATCAACTTTATGCTCACTAAGAGCACAGTTGAGATGGCGGGTTTTTAAAAATTAATTCCTTGAAAAATGGTATAAAATGCAAAAGACAGGAAAGGACAGGCAATAAATAGTAATTCTTCTAACTTCTGGTCAAGGTGGCCTTCTAAGTTCATGAATTGAGGATATCTTCCAGAACAGTGGTTGAAAGAACAAAAAAGAGAACATTTAAAAGGTGTACACCCTACTCAAACACAAAAGAACATCTCCCTAGACAAGAAAAGGCGATAAATGCCAAGTTGTGAGTAGGGCTACAACTGCCAGCCCACTGGGCTGCAGGTCTGGAAGCCAGGAGAAAGATCTGCAAGTCTAGCTCCTGGGGTTAGTGAGGATTAAAAGTGGTCCATCAAGGGTGTGAAACCAGGATCTGGGGGCAGGGATTTTCTGGTCAGCCAGAGATGCTGAAGAAAGCAAACCTGAGTTGCTGGGAGACAGAAAGCCCCAGGCACAGCCTCACAACCAGAACCTGAGTCAAGCTGCCCGCGGACTCTTTGGCCAGATCTGTGATGACCCCTGGGTAATCGTGAGGTGGAGACCCACCACGTGTACTGGTGTTGGGGTTCCTAGGTAGGCTACATGGAGGCAACTGCAACAGTGTTACCTAGGGAGAGGTGAGAGGATGGATGGATGGTTGAATGGATGGATGGATAGATAGATAACAGACAGACTTCCCAAATAATTATTCTGCAAGTCAACATTTTTTTTTTTTTTTTTTTTTGTGGTACGCGGGACTCTCACTGTTGTGGCCTCTCCCGTTGAGGAGCACAGGCTCCGGACGCGCAGGCTCAGTGGCCATGGCTCACGGGCCCAGCCGCTCCGCGGCATGTGGGATCTTCCCGGACCGGGGCACGAACCCGTGTCCCCTGTATCGGCAGGCGGACTCTCAACCACTGCGCCACCAGGGAAGCCCCAACATTTTTTTTAAATGAAAGAAACTTATACTAAGAGATAGGCAACAAAATCAACAATAAGATGAATTCACTTGAGAAGAAATTAAAATAATTGAACAATCTGGCTAATAAATATGTTGTTTAGTATCCTCAAAGAGACAAATGAAAGAATAGCATCCGTAAAAAAGAATGGTAAATTATTTAAAAAAAAAAAAAAAAAAAGAATGAGATAAGAGTGGAGAGACCCCAAAGAATGAAAAATAGAAATCTTCAGAATAAAAACAGAATAAAAAAGTTTTCTGAAAGAAAAACTCCATATAGGGATAAGCTCTGGACTGTAGGTAGTTGGAAAGAACTGGCTAACTGAAAGATCGCTCTAAGGAATTTATACAAATATAAACTCAGAAAGATTAAAAATTAAAGGATCAAGATACAGAGAATATATCAAGAGGCCCCAATAAATATTTAATAGGAGTTTGTGGAAGGGTAGTGAGAATAGAGTAAATAACAGAGAAGCAATAATTTAAGAGATAATTGCTGAAAGTTTTCCAAAATTTAAGAAAGATACGAGACCTTGGATTGAAAGTATGCCCCAAGGGCCAAACAGAATAAATAAAATAAATTCAAATCTAGATACGTTGCAGTAAAACTGCAAAAGGCCAAGGTAGAAGATCGATATCAAAAGCCAGTGGAGTAACATCTTCATAATTCTGAACTGTCAACCTAGAATTCTATACCCAACTAAAACCATTAACAACTGAAAGTGCAATAAAGATATTTTTAAATAAGCAAAGTCTAAGAAAGTTTACCACCCACAGATCCTCACTGAAGGAACTACTAATAGAGTGTTTCCCAACCTAGTAACATTTTGAGCCTGATTAATTCTTTGTGGGGGACTGTTCTGTACACTGCAGGATGTTTAACAGCATCCCAGGTCTCTACCCAGTAGATGCCAATAGCAACCTCCAGTTGTGACAACCAAAAATGTGTCCAGGCAACACCGAATGTCCTCTAGAGAGCAAAACTGCCCTTGTTTAAGAACCACTGTACTAATGACCTTCAGCAAGAAGAAAACTAAATCCAAGGGGAAGATGTGAGAAGGTAAAATAATAATAAATTAATAAACTATGTTGGTATATTTAATTATTTACTATAAAAATAATGAAATTTTACTTATACTTGGCTTCCAAAGAAGGTGAAACAAGTTGTAGACAAGAATAACAAAGAAGTTGTGGGTATTAAGAAATGGGTAAAGTTATTGTCTCATTTGAAGAAGAGAGATAATAGATAGCTTTAGATTCTGTTAGAAAAAAAATTGTTAAATATAATCAAAGGGTAGAATAGATATAAACCAGCTAAGAGTGAAAAATAATGTCAAAATAGGTCTAAATATATCAAATAATATATCATTATATCGTAAATATATCAGTAATTACAACATGTATATAAAAGGATTAAACTCTCCTATTAAAAGGAGAAAGAAAATATGGAAAGAAAATGTGGAAAGAAAATAACAGATTGGGTTTAAAACAAAATCCAGCTATATTCTGTTTACAAGTAAATTTCCCTCCCAGCTCAGTACCCAGTCATCTAGTTAACCCTCCAAAGGCAATACTGTTGCCAGTTTCTCATATTCTTTTAGGGTGCTTATATCCTTGGGAATGTGTGTGCGTGCACGCATGCGTGCCCTCATGCATGCGCAAATGTATGTGTATGTACCTGGATATGTGTGTTTTAAAAAATTTAAATAGACTTAAAATTTAAAAACAGTTTTTGCTTTACAGAAAAGTTGTGCAGATAATATTACAGGCCAGTTTTCTTGCCTGTATTTCTGGGAAGCTGCGAAGTAAATTTAATGTTCAAGAACAAAATTCCTCTTACCATAGTTCCTGAAGAATTAGCCTCCTTTTCTCTCGAAGATTTCTAATTTCTACGACTTAAAAAAATCATTCTGCTTTATGTGTGGCTTTATTGCAAGCTGCCTCAGTCCCTATTTGGAGGTAGTTTGTTTATAAATTATAAACATTAAAAATATTTTGAAATGCTATAATGCTGAACTCAAATGTATTTCATCTTAAAAAAAAATACACAAACAATGCAGAATCACTAAATTAAATAAAAAAGAGAACCTCTCTCCTTCCCCCGAAACAAGCAGTGATTTGAGAAGTGTTTGTGCTGCAGCTACATATCATTCAATGACTAAGTGGAAGAGCAAAACTTTTCATTGGCTTGTGATTCATGACTAACCATGAGAAACCTACCTATCATTAATATTTAATTTGTGAAGTACCTTACCCCAATCTTGATTTATAAGATAATAATTTTACATATTTATACTATATTATTTACATTATAGGATATTTTACATAATTATAGATTTTTTTCAATTTATAGATATTTCATCCAAAAAATGATGGTGCTAAACTTTTTTGAAATAAAGCATAAGTGGACATTCAATTAAATGAAAATTGAAAAAATAATTACACCAATAAATCATTAGACTTACGTTTTTCCATTCCATTCCACAATCTTGGAAAAGTTAAGGTAATTGTCTTCTCCAGTTAGAAAAACATAGTCTCCATCATTAGTCCCATTTTTCTGAAAATAAGTGAATATGGTCATTTATGGTAACTGTGATGGTTCATTTCATGTGTTTACTTGGTTAGGCTATGGTGCCCAGTTGTTTGGTCAAACAATACTCTAGATGTTGCTGTATTTTGTAGATGTGATCAGTTCAGTTTCAGTAAAGGAGATTACTGTTGATAATGTGGGTGGGCTCATTCAATCAGTTGAAGGCTTTAAAAGCAAAGTCTGAGGTTTCCTGGAGAAAAAGGAGTTCTCTCCTCAAGACTGAAACATAGAAATCCTGCCTGGGCTTCCAGCCTGCTGGCCTGTCCTATGGATTTCAGACTTGCCACTTGCCAGGACTCACAAGTGCATAAGACAATTCCTTAATATAAATTCCTCAACAGATATATAGATCTCCATTGATTGTGTCTTTCTAGACAACCCTAACTGATACAGTAACTAACACATTTAATCTTTATGAAACTGCCCTAGTTGGGCCTAATTGCCTCATGAGACTGAACCACGACTAGGGAATAGAGTAACTATTTTGCTAAATCCCATATTAACCATATTATTACTTTATGGTTTTAAAAAGTATGAGCCCAATTAAATAATGGACAAAGGATTTGAAGAGACATTTCTCCAAAGAAAATATACAAATAGCCAATAAGTACATGAAAAGATGCTCAATATTGTCAGTTATTAGAAAAATGCAAATCAAAACCACAATGAGATACAACTTCATACCCATGAGGATGGCAATTTTTAAAAAAAGGAAAAGAACAAGTGTTAGTGAAGATGTGGAGAAACTAGAGCTTTGCTACGTTTCTGGTAGGAATGTAAAATGTTGCAGTTGCTGTGGAATACAGTTTGGCAGTTCCTCAAAAAGCTAAACATGATGTTGCCAGATGACTCCAAAATTCTACTCCTATGGATATACTCAAGAGAATCTCGCTCCAAGGTTTATATCTAATGGTCATACAAAAACTTGTACACAAATGTTCATTTGCAGCATTATTCATAGTAGCCAGAAAGTAGAAATAAACCAAATATTCATCAACTGAAGAATGAATAAACAAAGTATGGTATATCCATACAATGGAGTATTACTCAGCCATAAAAAGGAATGAAGTGCTGATACATGCTACAACATGGATGAATCTTCTAAACATTATACTAAATAAAAGAAGCCAGATACAAAAGATCATATATTATATGATTTCATATGAATTTCATTCCATTTATATGGATGCCCAGAATAGGCAAATCCATAGAGATAGAAAGTAGATTCATGGTTACCAGGAGCTGGTGGGAGGGGGCAATGGAAATGACTACTAACAAGTTGTGTTTTTTTGCAGGGCGGGGGGCTGATTAAAATGCTCTGGAATTGTAAAGTGCTGGTGGTTGCACACCCTTGTGAATATACTAAAAAACACTGAAGTGTACACTTTTAAATGGTGAATTTTATGTTAAGAGAATTATATCTCAATTACAAAATAAAAAAGCATAAATCCAGGGCCAGGACCCAATTATACTTGAATAGAAAAAAGGTGGTATTAATATAATCCCATTTTTCAATTAAAGTTTTCTTGAGCTGTATATTCTTTCCAAGTTACACTTCTTAATGGCACAGACAGACACACTGTACATTCTTACAAGTTCTTCATCTGGGATGGAGCTTTGATTTCTGGGAAATAGCATGGGTTACTCTGAAACATTTAGATGCTTAGCCACTTAGTTTAGACCACACCTGAGTTAAGTGGAGGACTTCAAGAAGCAACATACATGCATTTATTTTTTAGTATTTTGGTCTGTTTCTTTTCAGTCATTTTTCTACACAAAATCTGTTTATAGAACTAAGATATATTATATATAACATACACATATAGTATCTGCTATACACAATTTTTATACATATATACAATTGTGTATACATATATACAATTTCTTTACTTATGTGTATAATATATTTCCTGTATTATCGAAAGTTCTTCCTAGGTACAACTTAATGACTCCATAATATTATGTGGCAATAATTTAACCATTTTCTTATTATTGAATATTTAGTTTTGAATTGTTTTGCTACTATAAATAATGTATGAATATCTTTATGACTAAAAACTTTTTCTGTGCTTTTATTTTCTAAATAGACCACTAAAAGTGAAATTGCCAGATAAAAGAACATGAACATTTTTTAAACTTTTGAAACATAGTATCAAGTTGCTCAAGGTCACCCAGTGGAAACAGCAAGATAAATCAGTTTACATTCCCCAAATGCCTTTTGTTAAACTTTGCTTATTGGATCAACAAAAAGGGGGTTTCTTATCTCTTTTTGCATTTCTGTATTCACTGAGGTTGAACTCTTTTTTCGTTCAGTCATTTTCCTTAAAAAACATTCATACCCTTTGTGAATTCTCTTTTCAATTTTCTTGCCTACTTGGGTTCTTCTTTTTGTCACTTAACACTACTTCACCAGCTATGTCAATATATCAACATGGTCCACATACATAATAGTCATGTTGTGTTCCACATATGAAATTTTACGTGACTTGAAGATATGAGAAAGGACTCCTCTTTGAGGGTAACAACATGAACGTACAATTTAGAAACAAATTCACATAAAAAAATGCTGAACCATCAAATTTAAAAAATGCTTGTGTTACTTCTTGAAGTTCTCCAATGAACTCAGATGTGCGTTAAGCTAAGTGGTTAAGCATTTAAATATTTCAGAGTATCTCCAAGAGTTCTCCCCGGCTGTTATTGGCCCTAGAGTCAGACACTGAATGTCAATGCTTCCCTGTTACGTGCTAGAACTTTTGTTATTTGAGAACAAGCAGGAATAAATAGGTTTTGTGTTACTGCAGTAGGGTTGTGGGTTGAATACAAGGAACATATTACTGCAGGAGGCTGAGAAATGTTCTGAGAATAAGACAACATTCATACCACTAGCGTAATACACGCATAATCCATCCTCCCAGTACAACTGGCTGGACTGGCTGACCTCTCAAGGATACTCCCCAGCCACCATCGCTTTAGACATCCAAGAACCCACACTCACTGGGAGGTGCTTGAACTCTCTTATGCCAAGGAAAACCCTAAAATCAACGGGTAAAGATTTGCTGATTGGCTTTCCAGTAGGCAAATAAGAGCACCTGATATTCAGCCAGGTCCCTTGTTCTCAGGAGCTCTGTGCCAGCACGCTGTCTGTATTACCTCATCCTTCTCATTCACACACTCTGTCCCGCACCATTCATTGTTTGGCTGTTTCATCATTAAAGTCTTTGAAGGAAAAGTGCTCAACGGCCTTAACTAAGGTTTTCTTTTTTCATCACAACGTGTATTGGAGCAGGTGGAACGGGCACACAGACCTAGGGGATCAGAGGGGAATGTGGCAGACGCCACTGGGATTAAGGAAAGATTTGAGGCCAGGCTCAGATGGGTACAGAGCAGGAGGTGCCAGGGAGGTGCAGAAGCCCGTGGTCTGTCCCGGTCTTGAATGAATGACGGCCTAAGTATGGTCCTCTGTGCTGCTGGAGACAGAGTCAGGATTGGCCAGAGCAGATGAAAAACTGAACAAAAAACACCTTTGCCTTTTTACCAGCAACACTAGAGACAGTTTATTTGGCTCCAAAATGGAAACATACACCAGTCATTCATATTAATTCAGGGTCTTTATTTTGAGCCAGTCATGGAGGGGAAAAAGAATAATGGTTCCTAAAATGTGTTGCAACTTATAGTTTGCAAAGCACTTTTGTGGACTCTCCTTTGGTCATTCTAAGCAAACTATGAAGTGTAGATACCTTTAGCCTCAAGTTACAAATGATGAAACTGAGGTTCAGGAAAGTCCCACAGCTATTAAGCGAGAGAGTCAGAATGCAAATCCAGGCCCTCTGAGTCTAAGTCTCATGCTCTTTTCCTGCATGTGGGAAATCTACACCAGGTACTAATCTAACTGAGCAATGCCAGGGCTTTTCACTAACAGGGCCTTGTAGAGCTACAGTGGTGCTTGCAAGGAGAGGCAGAGAGAGAAAAAAATATAAAGTAAAACCACACATCCTTGCCATAGGAAAGCAAAAGTGCCAATTTTTAAATCTGTCTGTAAATGTGAGTTACATTTTTAACAGGTATTTAAGGATATTAGTTATAAGTTTGATGAGGTCAGTGTAAAAACAAAAATCAAGCTATACAATGAAAGTTATCAGAGAAATACTGAGGTATTAGGAACAGGATCTACTTGGCAGATGGATGCTAGCCACTGGGACCAAAGGGGGCTTAAGGAAACCTTTGTATCTTTCTGCAGGAAGTTTCCCGGAAATTATTTCTAGAAGGGAGTCTAGTCACAGCTTGACAAGAAATCGGTGCTTCCTCTGGTTCTGTGGAAGCTGGCTCCTGTGAGACGGAAGCTTCTAGGGAACATCTATTGGGTCTGCTTGCCCAGAGTGAAGGATTTAGGGTTGGCGGGACCCTACTCCTGAGACCACCCTCCTCTTGCAAAGATAATATTTACAAGTTGTTTACCATTTCGTTTGAACAGTTTTTAAGTTTTATATATCCTTGAAGGTACAGAGGCAATACTATTACCACTAAGCAACTGATGCTAAGAGATTACATGATGAGGGTGAGGTTCTCCAGTAGTTAGACCCAGAGAATCACCACAAATTTAGAGATGGGGAAATTAATCATAATTCCATATCCTGTCCCAAAACTGCCTCTCTTCCTGAGTTTAAGTTTGGCATTTACCAACCTTCCAACTATTCATTTTACTCAAGTTTTTTTTTGTGGGGGGGTGGATAGATTTTTAATTGCTTTTAATTTTAATTCATTTGAAGCTTAGGCAGTAATAACATATGCTTTGGATAATAATTACTTGAATGCTGATATTTTGGGGTTCAAGCCAAAGTAAATAAAATCTGCAAAAAATGATACAAAATTCCACTTATAAACAAAAGAAATCATAGACGAGGGACACACAGAGTTTCAAATTATCCAGCCTCTTTCACAAATAAGATGTCTAAAAATCTAATAAGTAGCTCCCACCCCTAATGGACTACCACACCCCTATTTAGTTTCTTATTTGCCTCTGTCAGACTGATCCATGGGTTTGGTCTCCAAGTCATCAAAACAAGACTCGGCACTGATCACTGAAATTTATGACACTTTGAAAGACTGCACCTGATTAATGGCACAGCACACTCTATATATTTTTCATAGTGACACTCATTCAAAGTCAGCACTGGTAGCATGTTGAAATTGTGGGAGAAGTTCTTTTTTTTTTCCCTACTAAAGCACTTTCTTATGTTTCACATACTCTACAAGAGATCTAGAATTCCAAGCAACTTTGGTCTTCTCCTAGAAGAAACCCAAAGTGAAAATAAAATCTGGCTTGGAATGCCCTCCTCCCCAGCTGAACAAAGAACCTCTGAAAAGAAAAATGGACTTACCCCATAGAACAGGCCAAAATAGGGAGAGATGTCAGGTTTGAAAATGTTGATGAGGGATAAGATCTCATCTTTGTAGCCCCAGAGCAATTCATCCACCGTGTGGGTCACAAACAGCTTCTGCTGATAGGCCTTCAACAGGGCCTCGATGAGCTCGTGGAGAAAGGGTAGCTGGGCCCATTCCATGGCGGTCTGAGGAACACAAGCACAATCAGAGAGCAGTGGCCCCACCCCACTCTCCTACTGCCCCTTCAGCAAAGGGGGCTGCAAACGTAAATGTACACGTTGAGATCACACAGCTGAGAGGTTAACCAAATAGCTCCTCTCTGGCTGAGTGTGAAGAATAAGACTCTTCAGTTATTGCCCTTTCTCAGTATTACATTTTGTAACTGTGATCTTAGCATACTCACTCGCAACTCTCAAGAGTTCTCCCAACACCATGGAAGGGGAAAAACTCTTGCAATATATTGGCATCTTTAGCCACAAGGTGGTACCATCTTCCTCCCGATCAGGGTTAGAGGCTGGGTCCCCACAAACTGCCCACTAGCCAGCTGGGCAGGGCCAGACCTGGGATCTAATACTTTCCAGGTCCTGGGTCCACCATAAGTGTCCAGCTGCGTATGTAGCGGTCACCCAGGAGTTGGAGCAGGAACCTCAGAGGGGACAGAAGAAGTCTCCTGGGCCTCATGTATTTTTATTAGCTGGAATTGCCATTAAAAACAGCCCAATAAATCATGCTAGGCTGTAATCAACAGCCCAGTCTCGGCTATTTGAAAAGGGGACGGGGTGGGGAGGAGTCAATATATATTTTGAGAATTAAAAAATCCAAGATAGAAAGCTAAATTAAGAAGTAGTATGCGAATTATATTGCTAGAGTTTCTGAACCAAAACAAGGGATAAATAAATATTTAAAAAATTATCAGCTACCTTCCAAAATCCACAAGTGCTGATCCTGAACACACAGGAAGAAACTGAAAAAAAATCCTAAAACTTACATTTTGTCACCATCTGAAAAGACCACATTTGAAAGACCTCAGAAAAAGTCTGAAACGAACTTTAAAGAAGGGGGGAAAATATAAATATATACATACAAACACATATATATATATATAAACATTAAATATATATATATATATGTATATACACACACACACATATATAACTTAATAGCTCCTAAAGATAAAACCATAATGGCCTTAACTTAGCTTTTTCCTTTCTTCTAAAATCCACAATAATGAGATTTAAAATGCCTACTTACCAATGCAGGAATATTTAATGTTCTAAGTAAGTCAACTTTAGGGTCGCCAACAGATTTATCTCGTTCAAAAACATAGGCCTTGTTGCTCACGGCAGATATTGTTGTTCCATTATCTCCAAATTGAATATCTTCTTTGCTTCTGAGTTCCCTAAAAGAAGAGGATGTCATTTGAAAATAGGCAACACTTTACTAAGTAATACTTTTCCTTTCTTTCAGCATCAAAGTTATTTTCAATATAACATTCCCAATACAACCCATATCGGGGGAGACTGCAGATACTGACCCCCTAAACACTGGAGATTTAAGCTATAATGTGGAAAGGAAATGAGGCCCTGGAGAGAGGGAAAAAAGTGTTGTTTTCATTCTTTCCCCCCATAATTTGGGAAATGCAATGGTCAAGGGTCACCTTAAATAGGGAATCAAAGCCAGTGAACTCTCTCCTGGGTTATAGTTTGGTCCCGAAATATTTTCAAATTTTTCAGTTCATAGATTCAGTTTCAATTTCAATGTGTTTACCAATATCTTTTTATTTCTAAGCTGAATTCAATTAAAAATCCATTTAACAAAACGAATGCTTAAGGTTTAGTAAATTAGAGGAGTTCACTCCTGGTTTTGATATCCATTTCAGCTTGGCGCCTGTGAGTGCCCCCCAAATGAGGTATTAGCAAAGTTGGTAGGAAGTGTCTCGTGCCAGGCCTGAGACTAGGGTGAGGGAAGTGATGTACCTGCCTTGGGTACAAAATGTAAGAGGTGCCCAAACACTCAGTAGTCAAAATAAATAATACTTTAATGCAATTTTAAAAGATCAAAATTAATGCTAAAAACTCATGATGAACAAAATATCAAAATTTTACATAAAAACAGGACTGATGTTTTGTCCATCAAATGCCTCATGTCAGTCCTGAGCCTGCCTGGTCCATAGTAGATGGTCACTAAATTGCCATGTCTATTCCTTCTCTGCCGCTTACCTGTTCTTGTTTCATCAAGGGCTGTGTTGTCTCACCTGGTAGCCCTGTGTCTACTGAACCCTTGAACTGTGGCTAATTGGAACTGAGATGTGTTGTAAGGGTAAAATACACACCAGATTTCAAAACCAGTACAAAAAAAAAAAAGAATGTAAAATAAATATCTCAACTTTTTTATATTGATTACATGTTGAAATGATACTATTTTATTTACTTTTTAAATTGAAGCAAGTTGCTCTACAATATTATATGTTATAGGTATACAGTACAATACAGTGATTCACAATTTTTAAAGGTTATACTCCACTTATAGTTATTATAAAATATTGGTTATATTCCCCATGTTGTACAATATATCTCTATAGCTTATTTTATACCTAATAGTTTGTACCTCTTACTCCCCGGCCTCTATAAGGCCCCTCCACCCTTCCCTCTCCCTGCTGGTAACCACTAGCTTGTTCTCTATATCCATGAGTCTTTTTTGTTATATTCACTAGTTTGTTTTATTTTTTAGATTCCGCAGATGAGTGATATCATACAGTATTTGTCTTTCTCTGACTTATTTCACTTAGCATAATGCTCTCCAAGTCCATGCACGCTGCTGCAAATGACAAAATGTTGTTCTTTTTTATGGCTGAGTAGTATTCCTCTGTGTGTGTGTGTGTGTGTGTGTGTGTGTGTGTGTGTGTGTGTGTGTGTGTGTACCATATCTTCTTTTTTTTTTCTGTTTTTTTTGTGGCACACGGGCCTCTCACTGTTGTGGCCTCTCCCGTTGTGGAGCATAGGCTCCGGAAGCACAGGCTCAGGGGCCATGGCTCACGGGCCTAGCTGCTCCGCGGCATGTGGGATCTTCCCGGACCGGGGCATGAACCCGTGTCCCCTGCGTTGGCAGGTGGACTTGCAACCACTGAGCCACCAGGGAAGCCCTACCATATCTTCTTTATCCATTCAGAAATGATACTATTTTAGACAGAATGAGTAAACTAAAAATATATTATTAAAACTAATTGCATCTGTTTCTTTTTTTTTTTTAATGTGGCTACCAGAAAAATCTGGAATGACATATGTGATTCACATTATATTTCGATTGAACAGAGCGAATTTAGACAAGGGCACGAAGGCATTAGGCAGTGGGGCTACCACCTCCTCCGGAGGCCTTTCCCAACCACAGCCACACGTGGGGTTTCTCATCCCTGAACACCCATGGAGCCTGGCATTCCATTATAAAATGCTTAGCAACGTCATTTAGATTGTTAAGAAATTAGCTTGAAGCCTCAGGTAGATTGTAAGTAAGCTTAAGAAACTTGTATGCCTGAAATCTTTTCTAGATTTTAAAATAAAAATAGACAAGCAAACAATAAACAAACGCATACCTATACATAAAAGCAGATGAGTCTTCATTCTTCTCTAGTACTTAGCACCAACCTACACACAGTAATATAAATATCTGACACTTGTACAGCTCTTTCAAGGCTTTGACCACACTATGCCATTTGATATCATTTAATCTTTCTAACAAGCCTGTGGCACACACGGAGCAAGTATTTTCGTCCATCTTTTACAGATGGGGACACAGGGCAGTGGAAGAGTCAGAACCTAAGCTCAAGTCTTCTAATTCTTGCCTAGTGTTCTCTCCTCTGAATCAGATGGTCTCTCCTAATAGGTGCTTACTAAATGTCTGTAGGATGAAACCAATGAGTGCCTCTAGCAATTGCCAAATCTAAATAAGTAGGAGAGAAAAAAACTGCACGCCCTTCCAGTTTGCAAGGAATACGTACAAATACTGGTTAAGAGCCTTGTGCAGTTTGCAGTTCGGGGTGTTTGCACTGGATGTTTGGTTGTTAGATACTTACTCCCCTTTCTGATGGTCAGAGCCCCTCATTTTCTTTCCTCTCCTGCACCGGGCAGTGGTGTGGTATCCAATTCATTTTCCTTGGCCCCAGAATTCTGAGCACAGAGCCTCAGGGTGGAAAACACAGTAGACAGACGTTTTCTCCCAGGATGCACAGATGAGGACCCAAGGGCTCCTGTGACTTGGGTCTTTAAAGCTTCCCTGGCACCTACCCCTTTCTTCTTTACAGGTTTCCTTGGAATCTGTAACGCACTTTATAGCCTTCGAAAACATGCTCTTTTTACTTAAATTAGAGGTTTCTCTTGCTTGCAACCAAAAACCTTCTCATAGAGAAATCATAACCCATGAGAAAACAGAGATTCAGCTAACATAACTTGCCCAGGACTAACCAAGAAGTGTCAGACCCAGGTTTAGACTCTTGGTAGCCTGACCTCATGTCCAAGGTCTTCCTTGAGTCTACATCTAAGTGAATGCAAAGGGATTTGTTAGAAGCTGGAGGAAAAATAAGAAATTTCAAAGGCAAATCCCTGCCTGAGCCAAGGCAGGTGCCTGCAGAGACGGCCGGGCCCCCTCTCTAGTCCCAGAGCCACCCTGCAGGCAAGGGGAAAGGACAGACTTCTCCAGGAGAAGCTGTGTATAATCGGGGCCCAGGAGCCCAGCTTGGCCCTGCTGACCACCAGGGAACTAGAAGTAGAAAAAACGACCCCAGGGTGAACGCCAGTTTCCTTGCACTCACAGAAAGCTGGGCCAGGCAGTCAAGAGCTGGGATTCAACACAGATTCAGAAGCCAGCGACCAACACTGCCAAGTTTTCAAACTGATGACGAAAATCGATGACCTTCCCAAGACTTTTTGTTGTTTTCACTGAGCCTTAGGTCATACA
Source organism: Kogia breviceps (assembly GCF_026419965.1). NCBI lineage: Eukaryota > Metazoa > Chordata > Mammalia > Artiodactyla > Physeteridae > Kogia > Kogia breviceps. The sequence goes on from NC_081315.1 coordinate 57,617,746, forward strand.
CCTAGAGGCCTGAGTAATTCCAAGCCTAGAGCCTGCTTTGTTTATGTCTATGTATGTTTATTGATTTTGAAGATAACTTTTAAAATGTTTTCTTTATTGCTTACCCTGTAAGAACCTGATGTTTTAAAGGGAAATTGCACATGGATGTTCCAATCACTTTCTGCCTCGTAACTTGACTTGGTTTCTCAATAAACTTCAAAAAGTCAAAACCAAGGGTTCCCGAACCATAAAAACATTTCATTCCCTTGGCAGGCACAAAGGGTTCATGTCAGGTCACTCACGGCTAACCAGGTGACTTCCCCCAGCCGTCCTCAGCCATGATCGACACACAGCCTTTGCTGAGCCATCTAACTGAAGGAAGACAGTGCTACAGGGCTGTCAGGAGTGGCCTCCAGCTCTGCAGAGGCCAGGAAAACCGAGGGGAGGGATGGCAAGGGACCTCCGTCTCAAAACAACATGTGACAGTCAGAGGAAACCCCAAAGTCTTCCCCTTCCAAGAACTCCTGTCACTCTGGTGACCCTAAAGAGGTCACAGCAAAAGGAGAGGGAGTTTAGTAACAAGAACAACAAGTCTCGTTACCCAAATCTCCCCATAGCTGATCAATCATAGTCAAAGAGGCAGGGCGCTGTCCTGGTGAACAGCACACTGAGAGCAAGAAGTGATGGATTACTGTACACCAAAGAAGCTTCCAGAAATTGAAACAAAATTAAAAAACAAAAGGCAAAGCAAAATCGCAGGCCTAGACAATTAATTAAGGAACCATACTTGAAAGAGCCTGGTATAGTCCCTGGTACTTAGTAGATACTAATTAATCCTACTGATTGATGTCAAACGCCCCAGGACATCACAGGCTCAGAATACAGTTTACTATTTGTTAATCACAATGATAGCCCCAGTTATTAAGAAAAGGTTGATTATGCCCCATGAACTATTTAATCTGGCAGGAAAATTCATAATCGATTTTACAGATATTTCATTTAAAATCTTTTTTTAAGAGAAGTTCTTACTTTTTAAAACAAAAAGGAATTTTTAATCTCCTGAATGTTTAGGCAAAATCTCACCATCACAGAAGGCAAAAAATACGCCTGAGATAAGGAAACCAAAAGGAGTAATTTTAATCAATTGGAAAACTAACATCTCTGCAATATCTAATTCCTCAGAGGTGTTGGATAAATTAGATACATTCAATACCACCATATAATCCAATGTCCCAAGTCATTTCTGTTCTCCGTTCACCCAATGCTCTCTGTTGAGGATTCCTATAAGAAGTGGCTGAACACACTGGGTAGAGTCTGGGTTGAGATCTGACTGTCAGGCTTTGCATTCAATCCTGGCTTCATCCGTTACTAACTTCTGTGCCTCAGTTTCTTCATCTGTAAAATGGAAATAACAGCATCCCTTCCTTGTAGGGTTGTTGTGAGAATTAAATCCACATAAGCTTGTCATCCAGTTAGAACTCTACCTGGCACATACTAAGTGCTTTAGGAAACATTAGCTACTAATATCATATAGGAGGGGGCTTATGCTAAGTTCTTGAGATGGAGAGATGTTAAGACCTGGGTCCTATCCTTGAAGAATCCACAGCAGAGCAGAGCAGGCTGCTGCTTAAAGGGCTACCTCACATGTAGAAAGAACTCTGAAGCTGACCCCAAGGTGCTAGGTCAGGGGCATGGGGGCTGGGCAACTGGAATGGTTGTCCTGAGGGAATACCAGGCAGGAGCACACTTGGTTCTGGAAGGAGTAGGCTTCCTGGGGGTGGGAGGGTGGAGGGGCTTCCAGACAGAGGCAGAGGGAGAGCAAGGCAGGCAGCATCGCATGACAGCACAGGATGTGTTTCCTAAGTGGAGGATGAGAAAACTGGTGGGGCAGAGGATGACGCACTGCAGAGGCGGTTTAGAAAGAGCAGCCCGGGCTTCCCTGGTGGCGCAGTGGTTAGGAGTCCTCCTGCCGATGCAGGGGACACGGGTTCGATCCCTGTACCGGGAGGATCTCACATGCCGCGGAGCAGGTAGGCCCGTGTGCCGCAGCTGTTGGGCCTGCGCTCTGGAGCCCGTGAGCCACAACTGCTGAGCCCAGGAGCCACAACTACAGAGCCCGTGCTCCGCACCGGGGGAGGCTACCGCGGTGAGAGGCCCGTGCACCGCAGCGAAGAGTAGCCCCCATTCGCCGCAGCTAGAGAGGACCCGCGTGCAGCAATGAAGACCCAACGCAGCCAAAAATAGAGAGATAAATAAATAAAAAGCTTCTTCCAACTTTGTGTTTGTTAAAAAAAAAGCGCAGTCTGCAGCTTGGGGCATAGCAGGGAAATGAAGTGCTGTCAGAGTGGATGGGGCGACCCAGAAGAAAGGGCAGAGCAGGAAAGCCAGCCAAAGGCGGAGTCTGAACAGCTGGCTGCTGAACTTTCTATCACCACTGCCTTGTCAACTAGGAGAACGACTGAAAACCCAGAGTCCAGAGCAGGACTCGGAGAAAAAGCACTGGGTAGGGGGTGGGCGGTGGCCCATGTTTGTTGGCGACGTATAAGAAACAGCTTCACTGATGAAGATGGAAATGGTCCCCCGTCCTCCAAGTGTTACCCTGACCCTGCTGGCTCACCCAGGACTCCACATGCATTTAAAACCCACCTGGTCGCCACCTTTTTGTACAGGATAAGAAGCAGATCTTTTTCTATTTTCCTCACTTTTGATTTTTTTAAAAACTGATTTATCTAAAGCTATTTCTGTTTCTATTTTGAGAAAAACGGTCCTATCAGAGTAGAGTGAGTCAGGTTTAGAAAAAGAGATAAGCATCCTCTTACAATAATGGAAACAAAAACCATGGCATTTAAATTTTTTCTACCATCTCTTTGGTATTTAAAAAAAAGAAAAAATATATATATATAGCTTGGCTCAGAGTTGAGTAAAGGACCAAAGGAATAACAGTACAGCATTTGAAACTTTAAACTAAGTTCCTATCTTGGCTAAATTGTAAGGAGACAATTAGATCCATAAGAAGTTAAATGTGAAAAAAAGAGAACTACAAGAAAATAGACTTGAATATCAAACCTTTGAAGGAAGTGGGACTTTTTAAACTCAGAGATGATAGAAAAGTTCATTAACGAATAGATTTGGTTACATATAAATTTTAAAATTAAAAATGCAAACAATAGAGAAACAGTTGCCACAATTGTGACACAGGGTTAACATCGTTACTATATAAAAAGCTTACCGAGTGGCATGAACACACCGGAACCCAGACAGGCAAAGGACAAGAACTAAGAATGTGGAAACACAATCGGTTGGCAAACATGAGGAGAACATTCAATCCATGTGGTAATCAAAGGATGGAACGAGAACTGATAGACATATCCAACAAGAAGGGAGGAGTTAAGTAATATATTTCCTCTATCTCTTGAATATTATCATCACGAAAACATATTTGTATAATGACTAACACATACGTGAGAAAATACCTCTGATGTAATATTAAGTGAGTAGAATATACATATATGTACATGAACATGCATAAGTATATACAGTATAACCATGTAGAAGTAAAACACAACCATGTGAAAATGACTGAGAATCTATCCACTAGCACTGGTTATCTTTGAGACAGTGAAACCATGGAGGGTAGCAGTAGTTTTCTTATTTTACTTTCCTGTACTTTCAACTTTATCTTTGCTGCTTATATATATTATTTTTATAATATAAATTATATTTTACTCTTTTAAAGGTAATGCTATATATGATATTGTACATGTTGATTACTTTATAATCCAGTATTACTTAATGGTCAGTGAATAATAATTTAAAAACACTTATGAAATATTTGTCCCTCACATCTTTTTCCTTACTATCAAAGCAGTAATAAGACCTTATAAAAGAAATTAGCAATCCAAACAGCAAAACTAAGAAAGTCAAGGAGAAGATGTTTAATGGGATATTGTAAATTCAGCAAACACATGTACATGTTAGAAACATGAAAGTTCGTTGATAGAGCCCTTGGACAAATTAATTTTTAAAAAATTCCTGAAATGCTAAACAGTAGGCAAAATAGAAAAAGAAACCAGACAAAATGAAAAATATCAAAAAGGTTGCAGAAGCCATTGGATATACAATTTTAGGCAAGTAGGTCACTAAGGAACAGGATCAGGAGGCAAATTAGCTTTGTGTCAACAGACCTATTCCAGGGCTGCTCCATCCGCAGCTTAATAAAAATGTAAATAACACACTACATTCCTTAAACCAGACTGACTGGTTTTTTTTATCTACATGTGGAACTTCCACCATCTTTTTCCAAAAACACTAATATTCTGAACTCATGAATACGTGAAAGTCATGGGGAATGTGCCACTGTAAATTGTGTGTCCAATCAATCAGGCTCTGCACTGCCCAGCGTGGCCTCCCCATCTCAGAGACTCCCACCCCCAGGCCAGTCCACACTGACCAATGGGGGACCGCATGCCCTCCCCTTCTTTGCACACACACAGCTGACTCAGTCTGGAGGGAACCCGTGGGACTATCAAATACTGGGGCAGAGCTACTGGAATGTTCTGTCTTCCCCGTGGATAGCATAATTAAGTCACAAGTGACAGAGATCAGATCCACCAAATGATTACAGAAGACCCATCAGAGGGGCTGTAGGTCTCCCTAAAAAGCCAGGTTTTCCTACAAATCCCAGTTCACAACCCACTCAACCCCACGAGGAACATTTAGCAGTTTGTAACGCACATGTGAGTAGCCGTTCCTAAACAAAGTCACTCATTTTCAGGACCCTATTCCCCTTTCCTGAACCTGTCCTTGGGTCCTGGGTTTCCCTGATTCAGTCCTGGGGTTCCAGCTGAGCAACCTGTGTCCTGTGGATTTAAACCATGGCTGAGGATGTTTCATTCATTTATTCTATAAATATTCGGAGATGAATATTCGGATATTCATCTGGATATGAATAACTGGATATTCGGAGATGAAAAGGATTTTTGGTTCTTTCCTTTCATTTTATCACATACCAGGCAGAGTGCATTCAAGTCAGGGAAAATCAGGGGAGAACGGAGAGAGGTGGTGAGGAGTTTCTTCTTGACTGAGGGAACGGCATGCTTACTGACAGGGTAGGGTGTCTAGGGCTATAAAATTAATTGGAGTTTGGTTAGAACCATGCTGTCCACTATGGTAGCCACTAGCCACACGAGGCTATTACAGGCTTGAAAAGTGCTTAGTCCTAAATTCAATGTGCTATAATGTAAAATACACATGGATTTCAAAGACTTCATATGAAAAAAAGAATGCAAAGTGCCTTGTTAATAATTCTGAATATTGATTACATGTTTAAATGATACTATTTTAAGTAGTCTGGAGGTAAATGAAATATTCAAATTAATTTCTCCTGTTCCTTTTTACTTTTTTTTAATGTGACACCTAGAAAATTTTAAATTACATATGTGGCTCACATAAAGAAAAAAAATGTTGCCTGCAATTACAGTTCCACAAAGATCAAGCCATTAGCCACTGCAGTAGCCCACCGACAGTGAGCCTGAGGGGAATTCAGGATGGAGAAAAACAGGAAGCATTTTGTGCTTTGGATATCAGCCCCTAGATAGTCAAGGTTCATATCTAAGGAAATACTTCAATGACCCTAGATTCTTGCATCTTCCCATACATAGAAAACAACTTAAATCATTAACTTGAAATGTCTATTCTTTGTGATTGGCAGTAATTTTTTGATGTTCAACTATGTGTTTCTTTCCAGCAAAAAAGTTCACATACATCCTGGCCCCTCCCTTACCTCTTTGGGATAGATTCTCAGAGCTATCTGAAAGGCTGTCTCCTGGGCTATAGTCCTCAGTAAGACTAAACTCAACTCACCGCTCTTATGTTGTGCCTTTTTTTTGGTCAGCAGTTTTGGCAACCATGAAGACCCAGAGCAGACGTCTTTCCTTCACCTGATTTCTACAAGGATCCAGAACCTTGACACCAGCAGGGCCCCTTGTGCCTCCTCAGTGAGTCCAGACAAATTTAAGTGAGTCTCTCTTGGTACCGAATCTCCCACTCTTAGCTGAAGATCCGGAGTTTACTCAGAGGTTGTTAAACTCCTCACTATGAGGAGTAGGTTATCCTTGAACTTAGGTTCCAGAAGAGGTACCTATATTTGCTCAACTGAAAGACACGGAGGTTACCCTCAGAGGAGAAACACTGGGATGATTTTGCTCAGCTGAAAGACCCTAAGGAGGCTTGGACTAGGAGATTAAGTAGGAAGCTGACCTGACATCCTTCCTCAATTTGGCTACCTTAACAGACTCTGTCGGGATAAAAGTGAAGATATCACATGAAAGCTTTGCTCAGAGGAAGAGTTGTCCCTGGCTTCTCCCAGTCCGTTATGGCTTTCTCAGGCAACTAAGAAATTTATAGGAGTGATAGAAGCAGAGTCCCATAAGGAAACCCACTCATTAGTTTAAAACGTGCTTGTGTGGGGACCATGTATGACAGTTGGCCACTAACTCACTGATCCCAGCACCAACGGTGGTTTTAGAAGAGACACATAGAAGAGCAGAAGTGACTCTAGGGTAACACCTAGAGGGGTTAAGCTCACAAGCAGCACATTGCCCATCACACAATTTCATTAGTAAATTTTATTCCTGACAAATTCAACTTTAAAATAGGAAACAGTTTCTCAAACAGAGAAATGAGGGGTATCAGAAAGCCAACCTCCAACTAACAACTAAAACCCAGCCAGGTTTAGGGATGTACAGAATTTATACTCGCAAGTAGTTAAGTGAGAACTAAGGAAGTCTCACCCTAAAAATGGCTGAGATGGGGCTCTTTTTGACATTCCAAAACTGTTTTTTGCATACCCAGTTAGAGAAAGCCAGCGTGATAAAATATCTTTTCAGATTTCTGACCTTAAAGGAACAAAAGCCCTCTTAGGACTAAGGAGGAACTTGCATTTCTCTCCCTATGCCTTTGAGATGTAAATGTTCTACCTGATCATCTTAGGCATTTTGTTCTGTGTTTTGAGAGCACAGTGTCAGCCATCAGGAAAGTACACATACGATGTACATTTGACAGCCCCTCAAATAGACTGGGATTCCAAACACTCTTTTTGTCTGGCTGTGCCAGCTCTCAGGAAAATTTGTCATAAGGGGTCCCAGTTCATAAGAGACCTTTGTCTTCTCAACCTTCGTTGCATCCACCTGTACAACAAAGGCCTTTATTTTCTTACACTGTTTTTTGGAGTAAACTTTCTGGATCTTCCGAAGGCTGCATCCTTTGCCCTCTCTTGTTGCGGGTGCCTGTTGCGTCTAACTGGTTATCACTATTAAGATACTACTCATCAATGGCCAGACAATGGATCCTTTAAATTGAAGAAACTTCTAAACTGGTAAATTTTTAGAGAGCTCTCATTATAAATAGCTGTTTTATTGGTACCTATGAAAAGAGCAAATTAAAAGGTAGATACAGAGGTTTATTAACAACCTCTGAATAAACTATGGGAATTCTTAAGATTCTAAACTTAAGAATTCCCATAGTTTAAAACAAAATAAAACAAAACGATTTGGGAAGCCTTATTTGTAGTCTTGGCTTTCCCTTGATGGGTCTTAGGATACTAATAAAAACATTAGCTTAATTAATGTTAATCAGGTTGATTAACAAGGGAATAGGAAATGCTGAGGGGAAAGTCAAGAGACTGCTTCCCAACAAGCTGGAAATTTTAAAGGGACTCGTCCCAGCAGGATAGAAATCTTTAGATGGTGATTTTAAAATGCGATAAATAAAATGGACATTGATGAGATTAAAACAAAGGCTTCAGGGAATTCCCTGGTGGTCCAGTGGTTGGGACTCTGTGCTTTCACTGCCCAGGGCCCAGGTTCAATCCCTGGTCAGGGAACTAAGATCCTGCAAGTTGCACAGCAGTAGCCAATAAACAAAATAAAACAAAGGCTTTGATACAACATTACCTAAAGTTGAATGGGCTGAAGAGACCCCCTATTGGTCCCCACAACATTAAAGGGCCCCAAACAAGTCTGGTTTATTTAGCCCAGTTTAAAAAAATTTTTTTTTTAAGGCTGGAATAAAAGTATACTAAGATACCTAACCAGCAGTTGCTTGAGGCAACAGTTAGGTCAATTAATAAAGTTAAAGATTGACAAAAGGGCCTGGGTCACTTGGCTAAAGTTAAAGGTATAAGAGTTGATAGAATTGAGATAAAAATTTATTTTTAAACAATTGGTGTATTTGGGGCTTTCCTGGTAGCGCAGTGGATAAGAATCTGCCTGCCAATGCAGGGGACACGGGTTCAATCCCTGGTCTGGGAAGATCCCACATGCTGCAGAGCAACTAGGCATGTGTGCCACAACTGCTGAGCCTATGCTCTAAAGCCCGCGAGCCACAACTACTGAGTCTGTGTGCCACAACTACTGAAGCCCGTGTGCCTAGAGCCCATGCTCTGCAACGAGAGGCCACCGCAATGAGAAGACCGTGCACCGCAATGAAGAGTAGCCCCCGCCTGCCGCAACTACAGAAAGCCTGCACACAGCAACAAAGACCCAATGCAGGCAAAAATAAATTTTAAAAAAAAATTGGTATATTTGAATGGGCTTTATGTGAGATGGTATCATCTCTTTTGCCTGATTATACTGTGGGATAGACATTATGTCTCACTGGGGAATGCTTCTCCTGCCTGGTATATAAATCTGCCCCTAAGGCAGTATTAATTAAACATACTAAAGGAAACAGAGTTATCTGAGCCCGCACAATATGAAACAAAAACTGGGGGCTAATATTCAGGGCCTAATAAAGCAATAGTGGAGACTTCTTTTTGCCCCTAGGGTAAAGTGGTCTGGGTTTGACTTGTGCACTCAGAAAGAGGGCCTTTGTTGATGCTTTGTGCAAACTTTTGAAGGCATGATAAAATGAACCCTAAAGTTCTAGAACATAGAACTCCTAATTTCCAGTTTAGCTGGAAATCTTCTCATTGATATAAAAAAGCAAATTAAAGAAAATGTAGTTGCACAAATCAATCATTTGATATCATTCAGGCAGACCAGTTCTTTGGGGAATTGAAAGCAACTGTCTTTGTAAAAACGCTAAGTCATCTAAGCAAATAAATTTAACTTATGCCAACTGTTATTTATAAACTAGTAAGTTTATATTGTAATACCTGATTCACGACTAAGTTATAAAATGAAGTTATGAGATCTCTGATTATGTCTGTTACATGTCTGTGTGTACATTATAGATATGTCTCTACCTCCAGACAGTATCATCAATATTAATTTATAAAGGAGCCCTATTGGGCTTCCCTGGTGGCGCAGTGGTTGGGAGTCCGCCTGCTGAGGCAGGGGATGCGGGTTCGTGCCCCGGTCCAGGAAGATCCCACATGCCGCGGAGCGGCTTGGCCCGTGACCCATGGCCGCTGGGCCTGCGCGTCCGGAGCCTGTGCTCCGCAACGGGAGAGGCCACAACAGTGAGAGGCCCAAGTACCGCAAAAAAAAAAAAACACAAACAACAACAAAAAAAGGAGCCCTATTTAACTGACTTAAAAGTAAGCACTTAGAAATTAAATATTTTTGAATGTGATAGAAACTAACCCAAATGAATTTCAAGTCCATGTGATCTTGGAAATATTCAATATTAAATTAATATTTGGTTTAAAGTTTAAGTTTGTTGGTTTAATTAATACAGACATGTCTTACTTTTATTGAAACTAGTCAAATATGTTCATATTATTTCTGTTTTAAAATTTACCAGCAAGAAAAATAGCTTGGAATGATGGCTGACTTGGTCTAATGTCTCCTGAAGTTTTCATGGGTAATCTAATTGTTGGAAACAAATGAGTTAAATAGATATAAATGGGATAAGAGCCATTTAGTGTACTGTTTTAGAATTATTATGTTTTATGATATGTCTACTTAAAAAGAGTTTCTCCAGATTTTTGGTAACTTGAAACTTTAGAGTTTTGCTAAGTTAAGTTAAATGATGGAAATGTACTAAATATCTAGATCATTCCCAAATAAAGATACTGAAAAACTGATTACTGAAAATAGGCTTCCTTTTACAGAGAAATTAAAAATATTTAGCACCATTAATAAATGTTTTGTGTCACACTGAAAATTTTTCCATAAAACGGCATGTTTATTTTTAATTAATTTTTTTTAAGATCTTAATTTTTAAAATTTATTTATTTTTGGCTGCGTTGGGTCTTTGTTGCTGCACGCAGGCTTTCTCTAGTTGCAGCAAGCGGGGGCTCCTCTTCGCTGCGGTGCATGGGCTTCTCAATGTGGTGGCTTCTCTTGTTGCAGAGCACGGGCTCTAGGTGCGCAGGCTTCAGGAGTTGTGGTGCGTGGGTTCAGGAGTTGTGGCTAGTGGGCTCTAGAGCACAGGCTCAGTAGTTGTGGTGCATGGGCTTAGTTGCTCTGTGGCATGTGGCATCTTCCCAGACAAGGGCTCGAACCCGTGTCCCCTGTATTGGCAGCCATATTCTTAACCACTACGCCACCAGGGAAGCCCCAAAGGCACGTTTATAAAAATCATAAATGGTATTTATAAGTTTGCCAATCTACAGAATGCTAACATAAAAGTACATAATTGCTTACTTATTAGTTTTCACTAGAAATTAACGTTTCAAAATTTTAAAATTTTTATTGAAGTATAGTTGACTTACAATATTGTGTCAGTTTCAGGTGTACAGCAAAGTGATTCAGATATATATAGATATAGATATAGATGTATATATATCTATACATACATATTGATATATATTCCTTTTCAGATTTCTTCAGATTCTTATCCTCTATAGGTTCTTTTTCAGATTGTTTTACAGACTCTTATCCTTTACATATATATATATATATACACACATATACACACCTAAAAAGAATTTATCGGTGTATAGTTTCTAGGTGTGTATTTCTATTCTTTTCAGATTTTTATCCTTTATAGATTATAAGATATTGACTATAATTCCCTGTGCTATACAGTAAGTCCTTGTTGTTTATTTTATATATAGTAGTGTGTATCTGTTAATCCCATATTCCTATTTTATCCCACCCTCCCGCCTTTCCCCTTTGGTAAACAGAATTTTGTTTTTCATGTCTGCGAGTCTGTTACTGTTTTGTAAATAAGTTCATTTGTATTTTTTTAGAGTCCACATGTAAGTGATATCATATATTTTTCTTTCTCTGTCTGAATTACTTCACCTAGTATGATAATCTCTAGGTCTATCCATGTTGCTGCAAATGGCAATATTTCATTCTTTTTTACGGCTGAGTAGTATTCTACTGTACATAAAGACCACATCTTCTTTATCCATTCATCTGTCAATGGACATTTAGGTTGCCTCCATGTCTTGGCTATTGTAAATAGTACTGCTGTGAACATTGGGGTACTTCTATCTTTTTGAATTAGAGTTTTCATCTTTTTCAGATACATGCCCAGGAGTGGGATTGCTGGATCATACAGTAGCTCTATTTTTTGTTTTTTAAGGAGCCTCCATACTGTTTTCCATAGTGGCTGCACCAATTTATATTCTCACCAACAGCAAAGGAGGGTTCCCTTTTCTCTCACCCTCTCCAGCATTTATTACTTGTAGACTTCTTGATAATGGCCATTTTGACCTCACTGTAGTTTTGATTTGCGTTTCTCTAATAATTAGCCATGTTGAGCATCTTGTCATGTGCCTGTTGGCCATCTGTATGTCTTCTTTGGAGAAAGAAATTAAGGTTTTAAAGGTTAAGCATTCTAATTAATATATATAATTAAAAATACTAAAATTAATAAGGAAAACATCTTTGTATGAAAGGAAAAAAAAAGTATAAGGAATGGAAATGCATTTTGCTAAGGGAAAAGAAGGTAATTTTGTCCTGGAGAGAGAGAAAGAAAAGGAAGGCATAGGACAAAACCTGAAGATAAAAAAGAAAGTTTTATTAGTTTTGTGGGAAAGAAACCCTGAAAAGAAAAAGTTTTGTACATGGTCAGGACTGGCTAGGATTAAAATAAAATTTAATTGAGTAAATAAATTTTAACATTAAAAGTAAGCTGGTACAATACTAGAATTTGTTTTTTTCTCTATGTTAAGAGAACAAAGTTTTCTTAGAATATTGATCTATTTTTGATAACAGATTATAAAAAGTTTCTCTACCTTTTAAGTGATCTGTTGTAACATTCTATATTTGCCTTTAAAATCTTTTGTCATTTGGGTTTAGTAAATAAGTATTGTTTCACAGTGACCTATGATCCTATATGACCATGTGTTTTAAACCTTTTGATATCTTTGACAAACTTCCCCAAGTCAATTCTAAATGAAGTCCTTCTGACCTGTAGCTAACTTTCGGATGCTTCAGAGAGATCCCAAAGCATCCAAAAAAAGAGATATTTAACTAATTAGGTTTATTTGATATGTTAAATTACATGGGAAACATTGTCAAACAAGTGGTAACAAACCTTCTTAGGTTATATTGCATGGGTAAATGTCATTAACATAGATATTCTAGAAATTATATGGAATTCTTAACAACCTGATATGTCCTAGTATAATATTATCAGTTATGATTCTAATTATTCCTTAAAATGTTGTACTGTCACAGAAATAACCAAGTTGCTTTGTCAACTGCACTGTAATCAAATCTTTAACCATGCCATTTAAAATCTTTTATTTATAGACAGTCATTGTTTTACTCTGATGCTTTTACAAAAATGAAAATCTTCAAGAAAATTCATAAAAAGGATTTTTTGACAAATATAGGTTTCTGATAGGTTTCTGATGACTTTTAGATCATACCACTGAACGGGGTAAGAAATTATAAAACTCTAATAGAAAACCTAATGCGTTTATCAAGATCAACAAGAATTAATTATATGGAACTTAATGAACTGATAAATATGATTTATAATCTGATTTTTTTCTGAAATATACTGGCTTTTAATCTTTGTGTTCCAGCAAACCTTTCCTCTTATGCTAACTATGATATGTGGCAAGTTGATGAAGTATACCTCTGCAAATGAAGATGAAACATTTATCTTTTTCTCTCTACCTAATCTCTCCAGAATTTGGTTTCTCTAACTGGCTCCCCTCTGGACTTGATGGCTTATTGAGATCCAGATTACAACTAGTTATACTAATCATTGTTTTAATTTGTTCTCTCTTTGTTGTTTTCAAACTATTTATACTTTTTGTCTCTCTGCTATACTACCTTATTAATGTTACTCATTATATTACTTATATTCTACTTTATAAGATTGTTATAACCTGCATTACCTGATGTGTAACCAGGCCTCCAACAAAATTAATGATGGCTAAATATCTTGAGGCAATTGATCACACATATATATATGATCACATATATATCACATATATACAGATAAAGTTAATTGTAATAGTGCAACTTTAAATATGGGAAGAAACAACAAGAGGAAAACATTTCCTGGATCATAATAGAGTAGTAAAACAGAAGATCCAGAGGACTTTAGGTTGTTTAGGTTAATAGGGCCTAAGCCAGATATAGCATATGAATGGCCTATCACTAAGGTCCTTGCCTGACCTAGGGATAAGCATTCCTAGGGCTGTGGGACAAATTGGTCATGAAATGCCCTCCCAAGCCTCGGTCAAATTTATGACCAACGTGGGGCACTGTAAACAAACAAAAAAAATGTTGCTTGCTCTTTTAGTTCTATAGGATCAAGCCATTAGCTCCTGCAGTTGCCCACCAAAACTGAGCCTGAGGGGAATTCAGGATGGAGAAAAACAGGAAGCATTTTGTGCTTTAGATACCAGCCCATAGATAATTAAGGTACCTACCTAAGGAAATATTTCAATGACCTCAGATTCTTGCATCTCCCCATACACAGAAAAGCACTAAAACCATTAACCTGAGATGTCTGTATTTGTGATTAGAAGTAATCTTTTGATGTTTTGACTACATGTTTCTTTTTCTTGCAAAAAAAATTCATATATATTCTGACTCCTTCCTTACCTCTTTTTTTTTTTTTTGCTGCACCGAGTGGCATGTGATCTTAGTTCCCCGACCAGGGATCCAACCCGTGCCCCCTGCATTGGAAGCGTGGAGTCTTAACCACTGGACCGCCAGGGAAGTTCCCCTTCCTTACCTCTTTGGATCAGTTTCTCAGAGCTATCTGAGAGGCTGTCTCTCAGGCTATAGTCCTCCGTAAGGCACAGAATAAACTCAACTCACAGCTCTTATGTTGTGCATTTTTTTGTTTTTTAAGTTGACACTCATATTACATTTCTATTGGACAGTTCTGGTTATAGCATAGAATTAGCTCTGGTTACAGAATAAAATTCTAGGTTGAGAGTGCCAAAAAATTAAATTAAAATCAAACAAAGGGGCTATATATACAGAAGAAGCGGGGTGCTTAGGCCTTGAACATCACACAGGGAGAGTCACTAGGACCCTGAGCAGGGAAGGAAAGGAAATGTCAGCTGTGTGCTTTGGAAAATCACTGTGGCAGTGAAATGGGAGAGACCAGGGCAGGGTGAAAACCGGAGGCAGGAAAACTCATGGAGCAAAAATGAAATATCAGTGAGTGACCAATCTGCCTTCCAACCTACAGGATCTGCTCTTGGGATTCTTACCTTTGCTGTGCCTTGGGCCCTGTGGCAGCCTGCTAGATCCTTTCTCAGATAAATGTCTTTACATACAGAAAATAAAATACCCAGGATTACAAAGGAAACCAATGACTGAAATACAGGTGTCACTGTAAAAATCTGTGATCTGGCAATATGTGTGCTTCTTTACTGACACTTTAAATAAGATGTAGCAGCAGGTCTAACAACGACTGTAATATATATATATATTTTTTGGCTGCTTTGGGTTGCTGCATGCGGGCTTTCTCTAGTTGCGGCAAGCGGGGGCTACTCTTTGTTGTAGTGCACGGGCTTCTCATTGCGGTGGCTTCTCTTGTTGCAGAGCACAGGCTCTAGGCGTGCGGGCTTCAGTAGTTGTGGCTCGCAGGCTCAGTAGTTGTGGTACACGGGCTTAGCTGCTCTGCAGCATGTGGGATCTTCCCGGACCAGGGCTTGAACCCATGTCCCCTGCATTGGCAGGTGGATTCTTAACCACTGCGTCACCAGGGAAGCCCAAGATGGTACATCTTATGTGGGTTTTCTTTTTTTAATCACCATAAAAATGGTTAAAACTGCAAAACAAACAAATAGGACGCTCAGAGCCTAATTCTGGCTCAACTTCTAATTGTCACCAAGGTGGACAGCCTCAAATGCAGGCCTGATTCTACCCCATACCTGGAGTTTCTCGACGCTTTAAAGGTATAAAAATGCTTTTGGAAATGAGGACCCAAGTGTTGTTTATTTTTTAAAATTCTACTATATAACGATAAAGCTCATCTTTACAATTCTGGGTACTGATTTCCACAGGACAGACTAAGACAATTCCCTAAGACTAATAATAACATCAAACACATAATTAGCGTTAATTCTGTGCCAGGTACTAGTCTAAGCACTTTATAAATACTGGACTCAGTCCTCATAACAATCCCATGGTGGATGTCCTATTTTTATCCCCACTTTATAGATAAGGGAACTGAGGCACGAAGGACTAGTAAGTGGCAGAAGTGAGGTTCACAACAGGTCACTCGACTCCAGAGTCAAACCATGAGCACCTGAGGCAGGGATCGGGCATTTTTATCTCTCAGTTCCAGCGCTGAGATAGTGCTGACTTACAGGAAATGAGTCAGTTGGTAACCATTTATTGAGCAATCGGTTACAATAGAACTGTGAGGCATTTTTACCATGCAGCAGTTCTGAAGAAGAAAGATCTCACTGTCTGCTTCCTCTACTATTTTTTTTTTAACTTGGTAAGGAGAAACTTTGTTGGAAAGATGACTGCAAGGCGTGTGGGGCAGTTTACTGTCCTAGCGGGTTGCGGGGATACGGCAACAGTGGGGAAAATACTTTGACCATAAGATGCCCCAGCACCTACCTCTACAAATCTTTTCAAAAAAATGATTAAAGCAATGCTCCTAACCACCACCACCCCCTAGCGTTTGGAATTGATGGTCGCTGCCAAAGACTCTAACCCACCCTGCCACCTGGTTATCTCTTGTACTCTGGAGGAGTGGGAAAAGGAGTGAATATGAAGAGACAGAAAAACAACAAGGTCCTACTGTGTAGCACAGGGAACTATATTCACTATCCCATGATAAACCATAATGGAAAAGAATATAAAAAAGAATGTACATACATATGTATAACTGCATCACTTTGCTGTACAGCAGAAAGTAACACAACATTCTAAGTCAACTATACCTCAGTTAAAAACAAAAGAAAAAGAAGAGACAGAAAGGCCTGTCTCCAGACCAACAATGAATTCTAGGAACTGGTCTAAAACTAGGTATGTGGCAGAGAGAAATAGGAAAAGACCCTAAAAGCCACCAAAGAAAATCGCAGCACGACCTTAAAAGGGTAGGGAGTGGAGGGCAGCTCTCTGTCGCTTAGTAGCCACATTCTGCCACCTCAGGAGGAAGCAGCTGCGTTTCTAAACGTAACAGGCTTGAGACTGGCCAGGTCCACAAAGCTACTGACACACGTGTGCCAAACACCAGCAGCATTTCAGACAACTGTAGCCGAACATGTGCCCCCCACGCAGCACACAAGAGGATGCTCGTGGGAAGAGACGGGGGCTCAGGCCACAGCGGGAAGTCGATCCATTTTCTCAGTGGTATGGCAGGGAGGGGGTAGGGACTCACCTGTAGGTGTAAGGCCCCACTTCTTCCAACCGAGGGGTCTCCCCTCTGAGGACCTCCTCTGGATTGGTGACATTGAAGAAATAGAACTGGGTGTGCACGGGCAGAGGGGGCTTCCTCCAGGACTCAAAGGTCTCCGAGCCATTCCTTAACACAATATTCTAGGGGAGAAAACCAAAAGGGGATTTACGTAGTGCAAGGCAGTTGGCTTTGAACACAGAGGCAGAACAAGGGACACCCTGTCCTTTGACCTCCCGGCTCACTTATTTTTTCCACAGGCATTCAGCTGCTGTCCCTTGGGAGCAGGGACATGCCTTACGCCAATATGAAGCCCACAGCCCTCAGAAGCCAAAACAGGTTTTCTATACATATCTGTGAAGACAGGATGCTAGAGCCATAGCTCATGGGTGGAAACACGGTGTCACCAAAACCAAGGCCACAGTCTGAGTACCCGAAAGGCCTTATTTGCTTCGTCACAAAGAGTCTACTGATCGGACAGCTTCCGTGGAAGTCAGGCCACTCTGAGAAGCTCCATGCACTCTCCCAGCTCGCCCATGTGAGAGACCAGGAAGAGAGGCCCCAGAAGGTTACTTTGGTCCTTCCATTTGAGGTAGAACCACAGCCAGCTCTACCACTTTCACCACCAGGGGCTTCACATGCATTTTCTCATTTAATCCCCAACAAACCCCTAACAAAGGTTTGCATATCCCTGTTTTAATGATGAGAAAGCTAAGCCACACTGAGGTTAAGTGCTTAGGGTATCCTTTGTCTACAATCCTTCCTTTGTTTCCCACCCTTACCATGGAATATGGTCTAAATTGTGTTCCTGCCACCCCCCCCAAAAAAAAATTCATATATTGAAGTCCTAACCCCTAGTACCACAGAATGTGACTGTATTGGAGATAGGGTCTTTAAAGAGAAATTAAAGGTTAAATGAAGTCATTACGGTGGGCTGTCATCCAACATGACTGAGGCCTCAGAAGAAATCAACCCTGTTGACACCTTGATCTCAGACTTCTAGCATCCAGAACACCGTGAGATAATAAATTTCTGTTGTTCAGGTCACCCAGTCTGTGGTATTTGCTATGGCAGCTCTCGCAAACTAATACACCGTGGCCCCTCTATGGAAGGAGAATCCTTCCCACCCTACAGACTTCAGGTGTGGCAAGTGACTTGATTTGATTAACAGAATGTGAGTGGAATGGCAAAGCGCCAACTTCGAGCTGAGGCCTTAAGAGGCATGGCAAGTTTCCACCAGCCACCCTCTGTTGCCCTATCCCAGGTAGTTGGTGATCCTTCAGCCAAGGCCCTAAAATGGTAATGTGTAGACCAGACATGAAGCCAGGAGTCCAGCCGAAGTCAGCTGACCCAGCTAAGCTCAAACTGCAGCCAACCTGGCCGTAAGGAGTATGGAGTACATGTTACTATTATAAGCCACTGAGATTTGGGGGCTGTTTGTTATCCAGCATTGCAAGAGAAGCCTGATTAATACAGCACCCAAAGTTAATAGACAGAAAGCTAATATCTAGTAGTTAACTTGTTAATAAAGAAAAATTTCATTTTTAAAGTGAAGATTACTGAAGTACTCGAGAAGGATAAAAGCATAGACAGAATAAATAAACCAGAATGCAAACAGTGACTAACTCTGCATGTTGGAATTTGGATCATTGTTATTTTCTCCTGGATGAGATTTTGTATTTTCCAAATTTTTATAATGAATAAAAAAAATTAACACTGAGAAAAATTTTTTAAAGAGGAAAATGGGATCTGCTGATAAAGACAATGTAGGGCCACTAGTGAAACAATGACTAGATTGCAAAAGAAGCATCCCCTGATATCACCTGTCACTCCTCTAGCGGTAAGGATTTGAATGACAATCAACAGAGGGACAGCTTCAAAACATGACAGAAATCACACGCTAAAACATCCTGTGACACAGAACATAACAGGATGCCAATTTTTAGTAGTCCAGGCCTCCAATTTAATAGAAGCAATGCTGCAAGGGAACTTAATGATATAACTCTATTATTCAATGGAAAATATCCCAAGAATCTCTGCAGGGAGAAACACAGTGGCACCGGAATAAATGGCTGCAGAAAACCTAAGCTTGTCAAAGCAAAAACAGTCATCTGGAGGGCTGGAAGTCAACTCACATCCATGAGTCAGCCATGTCATAGAACTGGGGACTCTTTGTGGTTTGGCATCAGTTCGGAACATCTAATCATCAGATTTATAGCCAAACAACACATTACAGAAATATTCTTGGCCTTTACTATCAGTACTGATTTACTGAGTTGAGGTCAGATTGTTGAGATAGAAAAATTTAAAGACAAACCACGAAACCCCTTTCCTCCAAGCTCCGGGTCCAGCTTAGACTCCCTCCTTTGTGAAGCCCTCCCCGCCTGCCCGTGCACACATTACTCTCTCCCTGCCCTGGCCATAGAGCAGCCTAACCGATCATTTTAGGCAGTTTTTTCAGAGTTTTGTGGTCTTTTATCTTATCTTCTAAACAGGAGTCTTAGCTATCTGAGGAGGAACAAGGGAGAGTCGGGCCCAGAGAGAGAGAGAGAGGGCGGCATAACTGGAGAGGCTTACCAGTTGGAACCCAGGGGCCCTGGCAGGGTAAGGAAGGGCCTGTGGTCAAGGTTGTACAGCTGCTTCATGTCAGAACTGGGTCTAGAACCCAGTGCCCCTTTCCTCCACTCTCCCACCCCACCTCAGCATACAACATTTTAATAAAATGGGTATAAACCTACTACACATTTTAGTTATACAAGATATATGGTAGAGTTTCTCTGGTATAAGGTATACACACAGCACCTAGAAACAGCTCAGTAACATGAATATAACCTACCTAAAACTAGTATGTTAACTACGAGAAGCGTAACACATAAATAATAATTATTTGTCTTCTAGAGGATTCTGAAGGCCCACAGATACCTTCAAAGTCATCTGATTTCATTAAAATGAGTCTCTTTTTGGGGACTTCCCTGGTGGCACAGTGGTTAAGACTCCATGCTCCCAAGGCAGGGGGCCTGGGTTCAATCCCTGGTCAGGGAACTAGATCCCACACGCATGCTGCAGTTAAGAGTTTGCATGCCACAACTAAGGACCCCACCTGCTGCAACTAAGACCCTGTGCAACCAAATAATAAATAAATACATACATTAAAAAAAAAAAAGAACCTCTTTTCCTTATCCAGAAATTTCCAGAAAAAGGCAAGGCAATAATTTCTCCTCCTCCATGAATTCCTTGGTACCCTCCCCTTCACTGGATGGATCATCCCTTCCTTTGAACCCTATAGCACATTACATAGGAATTTCTTAGGAACAAAAGTGCTCAGGACAGAAAACATCTTCTAAAAATTGAGGTTAATTGGAATCTACATGAAGCAGTGATATTAGCAACCAAAAATGAGAAGGAAAGTGCAGCTACTATATTGGAACATATTAGGTTAACAGTTGGCTTCTCAAAACAGAAGGTGCTGACCTACAAAAAAAGAGTAGGGTTTTTTGGTTTTTTTTTTCTTTACTCCTCCCCACTCCTCAAGGACAATGCAGGTTTTGGAGAAATACTGGTTCAATCAACAAAATTTAGTACTAGAAAACTATATTTTCTGTCAATTTTGCTTATAAGATGCTGGGAGAGAAGAAATTGATGTGAGACAACCAGAGAAGAACAGAAGAAAGGCATGATCGGTCAAAGGCAAAGCCACAGTCAAGGCCCTATAACAGCAGCTCGACAGCTACAAGTCCAAGGAGCCTTTAAAGTGTACCCAGAGAAAGTGGTTGTTCCCTAGCCATTTCAGCCACATTCAGATACAGAGAAAGCAATTCAGATACTGATTCACTAGAATCAGAAACACATAGATCTAGCACCTATTAGTTTGCGTGTCTTATCGGTAATCCAGCACGCTAAAGAGCTAAGTGCAGCCAGTTCCTTTTGTGGGTGGAAAGAAAAATCTGTGTGTCTCTGTGATGCCTTTTCCTAACAACTATTTAAAGCAGTGGTTTACCCATGGTTTTCTTGCAAAGTGTAGAACTATACATGCAAATCATCCAAACACTGTCTCTGCCAGGCACTGCAGGTAGGAGATACCCAGCAACACAGATATGGTTTCTGTGTTCCAGGAGTTGACCCTCTATTTGTGGGATGGTGATTCACACATGCAAGATAATCAACAATGGAAAGGAGCCCGTAATAAATGGTCAATGAGTATACCAGGCAATGGTCTCCGTGGTGTTCAGACAATGGATTCTACGAACTGAGACGGAGACAGGTAGTGCTTAAAGTGAGCGAGGAACAATGAATAAAAATTTGGCAAGCAGAGGAGGTCATGGGGGTGGGCTCCTTACGGATAGCTGGGGTTGATTCAACTATCCTGTGTGGCTGGACAGAGCAAGCCCTTCCTCCCTGCCTGCTCCATGTCCATCTCTCCTGGAGCCCTCTGCTTAATCAGAAAGAGTGGATGTGGAGAATGGGACAGTAAAAGATACAGAGGAGGGATGGTATTAGATGTGACTGGGTGTGGGCTTTCTAGGGAGTAGGGAGATTGATTTAGAGAGGTCGGTTGGGGTCCCAGGAGTCTAGATTTTATATGATATATAAGGAGGGGGTATGGAAGGTTTCCGAGGTGCAGAATACTATCAAGAGCCAGGCATTATGTTGCCACTTTATCTCATCTAATCCCCTTAATAGTCTACAAGAGGGAAATCATCATCCCCATTTTACAACTCAGGAGACCAAAGCTCAAAGAGGTTAGGTGAATGCCTGAGGTTTGCTAGCAGAGGGTGCAGCCAGCCTCCCACCCCAGGACTCACTGCAAACCTGTGCTCCTGGCAATGCTGAATTTTACCAGAGCCTCATGACCCTGGAAAACAGCAATGGTTCGGGAATCTCTGCTTCCATGTTCCAGGAAATGGTTGACTGCAAAGAAACACCCTTCCCCATGTGACTTAGATTCACAGATGTCTCGCTTGTTTACCTAAGACAAGGCTAGGCACTGACCCTCCAGATTCCCATTTTTTGCTCATAATGATTAGCTGAACAGTTTGACCCCACTGATCAATGGGAGCAAAATGCCGGTACAGCATGGTGACCATAGTTAATAACACTGTATTGTACACTTGAAAGTTGCTATGACAGTAGATCTCAAGTGTTCTCACCACACACACAAAGAATTAACTCCGTGAGGTTATGGATATATTAATTAGCTTGATTGTGGTAATCATTTCACGGTGCATATCAAGCATCCCATTGTACACCTGTAATATATACAATTTTTATTTGTCAATCATACCTCAATAAAGCTGAGGGGAAAAATGTTTGTTAACCAAACTTTGGATAGGTTTCCCTCCTTCCCAGCCCCATGAACTCCTCCCTATAAAAGGAAAACCCTTTTGGCTAAGCCTTGAGGCCCTGCAGACCACACAGAGGTTCTCCCTAATGCAAGCCCCTTGCCCTTACTGCAAAGTCTTTTCCCCTTTACAATCAGATTTGGGGTTTTTTTTGTTTGTTTGTTTGTTTTCTTTTGTGGTACGCGGGCCTCTCTCACTGCTGCGGCCTCTCCCGTTGTGGAGCACAGGCTCCGGACGCGTAGGCTCAGCGGCCATGGCTCACGGGCCCAGCCGCTCCGCGGCATGTGGGATCCTCCCGCACCGGGGCACAAACCCGTGTCCCCTGCATCGGCAGGCGGACTCTCAATCACTGTGCCACCAGGGAAGCCCTCAGATTTGTTTTTTATTTGACACTCCTAACTATTGTGCCACGTTGCCTATTTTGCATTGACCCAGGCAAGAGGTGTTTCAGAAGGTCACACTGGCATATGTGGGAAGGAGGGTTTGGCTGAGATTGTTGTAAGGATTAAATGAAGATTCAGCAGAGCGCTTATCGCAGGCCATGCTCAAAATACTCAATAAATGGTGACTGCGATCTTGACTATTACCATCTTCAGGTTGGGGATGAGAGGGTTCCAGGACTTACTCTGAAGAAAAAAAGGAATCATGTCACTTCCATGAGTCTGCTCAAATATAGACAACCCAACAAATGTTAAACAATGAAAGAGGGGGAAAAAATAAAGTCTTTAGTCATGATTCCCTCTTCCAGCCCTACATAAAATTCAGTTTAGGTTGAAACAACAAGGAATTAGTACAAATTCGGAAATAACCAAAATGTTGAATAGGACAAGAATGACTTAGTGAATTACAATAATTCACAGGCTGGAGTAGAAAGCAATTAGAATTATAAAAACTACATAGACCTAAGGAACATGTTCATAATCTATGTTAAATGGTAAAAGCAGACAATGTAAAATATGCGTAAGTGTGGACAAGACTAGCAGATAAAGTGCAAACATGAAACCAGGGGGGTGATATATAGATAATTTTAAAATTTCAATCTTTTAGTTACCCTCAAAATCACTAAGCCTCCACACTAAATGTCTAACAGCATTTATCTCTATGCAACAGGATTATGAGGGGTCTTGCATTCTCTCTGTGATGTTTCTCTGCATTGTTTGGATTTTTTTTTTTTACAACAGAAGTAAACTAATTCTGTAAGCAGAAAAAATAACTGTTCCCTTATCATTTTTTTAAGTGAAAATCTAAGAAAGAAACTCAGATTCTACAAAATGTATTAACAGACCCCAAGGGAAGGCAGGAGGAGATACAGAGAACAAGCTTCATCTAGCTTTTCCTCTGTCCTTGCAAAACAGAGGTAAGGCCGATGCCTCCTCAGCTGTGGTCAGTTCTCCCTCACAAGCGCCAAGGGCCTCCACCCGCCACACTGGGCTGTACAGCATTTCTTTTCCTGTTATTGTCAGGACGGTTGATGTAACACTCTGCGTTCCTCGCCAGCTTTTCCTGACAAGCGTCACAGTGTGTGAAGAACTTCACCGTGAGAAAGGGCTTGCTGCAGCAACATGGATGGACCTAGAGATTGAGATTATTACACTAAGCGAAGTAAGTCCAAGGAAGATAAATATTATATGATTTCACTTACACGTGGAATTTAAAAAGTAGTACAAATGAACTATTTACAAAACAGAAACAGACTCATAGACATAGAAACAAATTTATGGTTACCAAAGGGGAAGGCGGAGTGGGAAGGGATAAATTGGAAGTATGGGATTAGTAGATGCACACTACTATATATAAAATAGATAAACAACAAGGATTTACTATATGGCACAGGGAACGATAGTCAATATTTTGTAATAAACTATAATGGAAAAGAACTGAAAAAAAGAATATAGATATGTGTGTGTGTGTGTGTGTGTGTATAATACTGAATCACTTTGCTGTACACCTGAATCTAACACAATATTGTAAATCAATTATACTTCAATTAAAAAAAAAGGATTTGCAACCTTGTTTATTTATTAGAGTGAAGAAAATCATCTCAGAATTATGAACCCCAAAAGAGTCAGTCAGTGTGAGTGAACAGACGGTTAACCGCCCAAGTTTATCTTGCCTGGTTTGTATACAGCTTAGCCAAAACAAGTCCAAAGACAAGGGGAAGAGTTCCCAGAAAGAAGGAAGGCAATATCTTTGCCAGAAGGCAGGGTAAGACTAGCTGTTCTCATGACAGTCTGATGTGAACTTGTTCCTCCAAGTTTCAAGTGGATGACGAAGTTCCAGGATGGAAATAAACATCTGGTAGACTGGAGTCCTTCGCTAAACAAAGCAAATGAAAACCTACTAACAGGAACAATCCCTGACAGCTTGCCAGAGCCACAGTGACAGCAGGTGCTGTGACAACCCGGGACTCTCCTCCACCCCCATCACCGGCCTCTCCCTGGTTACTCTTAGCTGAGTCAACACTCAAACAAGTCTCAGACCACCTTTGATTCCATTCAAATCTTGCTCTCAAGAGTGTTGGTTTTTCCTGTACCTTTAACACGTCTCTTTTCTTCCCCTGCTAAATGGCTGTCATGGAACCCACTGTAAATCCCAGAGTGGATGGTGTGGGGTGGTGCATGTGCATGTGTGCGTGTATGTGTGTGTGTGTACACATTAAGTAGGGAAGGGGAATGAGAGAACAGAAGGGAGTTTATAAATACAGCTGCCAACATTTCTAAAACAGTTGCTTCTTTATTTTTATCTCCTTCCCTGACATTCAGCTCAGAGAAGGACAATTATCATTGCTAAAATGCTACTTACTGGAAGTCTCCAGGAATCAGGTGCTGTGCTAGGGTTTTATGGACAGGATCTCTAAGCCTTACACTGGCCCTGCAAGGTAAGAATTCCCATTTTGCAGATAAGGAAATGTTGGCACCGGCTTTCCGAAACTCACAGAGCCAGTAAGTCAAGTGAAATCCCACCAAGTCTAGGTCTGTGGGTTTGCAAAGCCCATGCTCGGCCACTCTAGCAGCTGCCCCACCATCACACCCTCAGGGTAGAGCTGCCAGATTTAGTGAATAAAAACAAAGGATGCCCAAGGATGTCCCAAATATTGCATAGGCCATGTCAAAAATGCTTTAATTCTTAGGATGCAATGCTGAAGAATTCAGGGGCAAAGTGCTGTAATATCTGCAACTTGCATTCAAATAATTCAAGAAAAAGTATATGAGAGAGAGATGACGTCTATATAGGAGGATGCTAACAACTGATAAATTGAAATGAATCAAAATATTGCACAGACATACTCACTAAAATATTATTTGTAGTTTATCTGAAATTCAAGTTTAACTAGACATCCTGTATTTTATCTGGCAACCTACCCCAGAGAGACCGTGAAACTGTAGAGAAACCATCACTTGGGCTCCAAGACCTTCCTGGGCCACTAGGCAACCCTGTAACCAGCAGAGTTTTCCACTTATGCTAAATTAACAATCAGCGTAAGGTCCAAAATCAGTTTTACAATGTGACTTTGGATACTGCAGAACATGGTGAATTGTTCCAGGCATAACATGGTGGCACTACCATCAAAACAGGTGATTGGAAAGATGATCAAGTTATGTGGTCAATCTGTAGTGTCAACAGCCAAGTTAATCATTTGGACTGAAAAACTCACCTTTCCGTTAATTAGCCAATATGTATATAATGAGAGCTTTCTCTATGCCCAACAAGCATAGGCCCTGTTTCAAGAAGACATTTTAGCTAAGGACACAAAATTGACCTGTATGTAACAGTGCAAGGCCCAAAGAGGGGCTTATGCCTGAAATTATTTGGATCATTTCAATTGTATGGATCCATCCTAAAATCCCCATCTGGATACCTCACAGGCTGTTCAACATCAACGTGACCAAAAAAGGGACTCATGATCTTCTCCCCTAATCAATCACTCAGTCCTGTTGAGTTTACCTCCTCCTCTTCTCCACTTCTATTCCTGTGCCTATTTCATCACCAGCGTGGACTGAGACAATACTGTTCAGTATGAGCTAGTCTCCTAATAGGTAATTAGGTAACAGGTAGTCTCCTAACTGGTCTCCTTCTCTCCAGCCTTGGCCCTTTCAAAGCTATTATCCACATCAGCTCCCAGAGAGTTCTATCAGGACAGACACTCTCCCTACTGCTCACAGGATAAAGTCTGAGGTTCCTGACCTGACACAGCCCATCACCTGCCATCCTCTGTCATCCGCTGACAGGTCCTTTAAGCACCAGCAATGCTCAAGTGCCCACCTTCCCCCAAGTATGGGCTGGATTAGCTGCATCTGCTGAGAGCTGACATGAGTTGGTACAGCCACAAGATACAACACATCCAAGCCAGCCTGACAGAGATCTTTCGAGAAGGCAGCACAAGGATGGCTGCTGACCCAGCTGTCCTGGTATAAGCCACGTCCAGATGATAAAAACAAGCACTCAGGGAATTGCATTGGGCTTGATGGGAGTAAGTAATACTTTAAAGGAAACTTCCAGGCTTCAAGAGCACTGCTGGTTGTTCTTTTAGTTCAACAAAGTGCTACTTAATAATTAAACACAAACTCAGCATCCATGTTGCCATCTACACCATCTAAATTCACCCAGAGATGATGCAGACCAACTTTGAGAGTCTGATCCAGTAGCATGTGGATGATTCTCATTGGATTCCAGATTAATAAAACTCACCATATAGCAAAACACCAGTTGGTTTGCGTTATTTTAAAAATTTCTCCCTGAAATTAAGCAAACCCAATGCAGACTCTTATTAATTAATTAATGTAAGTAATTAATGTATGTAATTTGCACTATTTACCTTTTTAAATTCTCTGTTGAGGTAAAAGAACTACGCTACCATTAACATTTTACCCTTATTCTCTGACCTTATTTTAACTCAAGAACAAATGCCTTGGCTTTTTTTTTTTTTTTTAATGTCACTGTTGTTGAACTCATTTTGCTTTAATTGCAACTCCAACAATTTCGGCTAATGAGATCTGACAGTTGAAGTTCAAATGTTAGTTTATGTGTAAGCTGCTACTCTGTCTATAAAATGACACACAAGGAGGGCTTCCCTGGTGGCTCAGTGGTTAAGAATCCACCTGCCAATGCAGGGGACATGGGTTCAAGCCCTGGTCCGGGAAGATCCCACATGCCGCGGAGCTACTAAGCCCGTGCTCCACAACTCCTGAGCCTGCGCTCTAGAGCCCACGAGCCACAACTACTGAGCCCGTGAGCCACAATTACTGAAGCCCACGCACCTAGAGCCCATGCTCCACAACAAGAGAAGCCACCGCACTGAAGAGTAGCCCCCGCTTGCCACAACTAGAGAAAGGCTGCGCGCAGCAATGAAGACCCAATACCGCCAAAAATAAACAAATAAATAATTTATATTTTAAAAAAAACTTGACCTTAAAAAAAAATTACATTCAAGACAAGAAGGTGGAACAGTTATCCTGAAAAAGCTCCTGCTACAAAATTCACACTAGAGTACTTTTTTTTTTTTTTTTTGTGGTACGCGGGCCTCTCACTGTTGTGGCCTCTCCCGTTGCAGAGCACAGGCTCCAGACGCACAGTCTCAGCGGCCATGGCTCACGGACCCAGCCGCTCCGCGGCATGTGGGGTCCTCCCGGACCGGGGCACGAACCCGTGTCCCCTGCATCGGCAGGCGGACTCTCAACCACTGCACCACCAGGGAAGCCCTAGAGTACTTTTTAAATGCTTCCAGGTAATTACAAATGTGAAACCAAGGTTGAGAACTGCCAGCCTAAAGAAAAGGCAGCCACCAGACAGAAACTTAATCAAAAGGACCAGGTGAAAATTGGGGAAATATATGTGGATTCCAGCCAGCGGGGTTTTGGGGGGAAGAGGCTGAACGAGTGGATGAGAGAAAGTATTTTAAGATGTGAATAAATAAGAAGTGTGGCCGTGACAATAATGCTGGGTTCTGTGTATAACCTGTAGAGCCAGTCATTCTTTTACAGCCTGTTTGGTTGTGATTATATCTCTCAAAGATGAAATAAGTAATGTTCTACGTGTCCTCTTCCCTCCATTACTGTGAACTATCAGAAATATAGTCTTAAAAGTAATATCCTTAAAAGGGGACTTGCAAGAGTAATGATTACATTCCCATAACAATGGCATTCTGCCTTGCTTTCTCTAGAAAGAGTATAAAACTCAGATGCCAAAGGAGCCCCATGGGAAGGAAAGGTCAAAGAGTGAAGCAGGTACAGGTTTGTACATATTTGCAAGCCAAATCCCAGCAATAATATTCACTTCTACACAGAAATATGCCCTCTCCCATTTTTGTTAAACACATTTTGTTAAACACAGGCTGTCTTTCATTTTCCTTCTTTTGGTAAAGAGCGTCAGACACAAACAGATATTTCTCTACTCTGTGAAAGACAGCAGAGCAAGCACCATGACAAAGGGCACCCTCACTGAGCCTTGCAGTCAGGCGACAACAGGGGTGTGACCATGTGGGGACAGGGAGGGAGGTTAGCAGTCTCTATTTTGCCCAGGCTGCTGCCACACAGGACTGTGATGGGGTCAGCACGGCAAAACAGCCACGTGTTTCCGGAGAAGCTGGAAAGCTGGATTATTTGGTGAATTTTCCAGATTTTAAAGGTATAAACTACTAGTGAGGCAAACGTGACCGCTGACCTACAGAGCGGAACAAAAATGTGAAGCCAAATAACAATATACAAACAAAATCATCCTGAAGATGTTAAGTTTTCATTCTTCCATTCATCCACGCAATGTTTAATGACCATCTATTTTGTATGACATTCATTCAGCAGGTTGGGAAGAGGATACAAAGCTACATAAGGCAGGACCCCTACCTTCAAAGAGAGCTTTCAGGCTAGCTTTAAATACTAAATTGTGTCATATGAATAGAAAATCCCTGGCAGGGCTGAGGCTAGAGGGGAATTATCAAGGAATTCAATTATGGAGCTGCTTATGTTCTAGTCTAGTTTGTTTCACATGCAGGAAAAGACAGGAGATTTGCTGAACCTGCATTACCGTTGGCCCAAACTACTATCCTTCACACTGGACTAATGAAACTAAAAGGACATGTGAATATATATTGAGTTGGCCAAAAAGTTCGTTCGGTTTTAAGTAAACATAAAAGACACATTTTTCATTTTCACCAAGAACTTTATTGAACATTCACTAACCAAATGAACACTTTGGCCAACCCAATAACAAACTAAACAAAATCCTGGTGGTTTGAAAACATTAATAATATAGCTTCCAAACTGGCCTTACAGAAATAAAGCAGAGACATTATGTTATTTTTAAAATTATTCTAAAAATCAACAAAATTAATTAAATGAAAACCAGATCAGTAGTTCTCGAAGGGTGGTCTGAGGACCTTTGGGGGGTTCCCCAAGACCCTCTCAGGGGGTTCCCCAAGGTCAAAACTATTTCCATAATAATACTAAGACATAATCTGCCTTTTTCACTCTCATTCTTTCATGAGCATACATACAGAGGAGCTTTCGAGAGGTCACACAGCTTGTAATGATGTCATCGCTCTGACAGCTAACAGAATGTGTTTGTGTATTCTTGTGATTTAAAAATGTGTCCGTTTTAATTTCTAATATTGTAAATATCAATAGATATAACGCACAGAAATATAGGTTCTTTGGGGTCTTCAATAAATGTTAAGAGAATAAAAGGGTCTGGGTCCCAAAAGTCTGAATTAGATCATAAATTCCATAAGGGTAAGGACTGTGTCTCATTTACTATTGTATCCGTAGCTCTTAGAACACCGCCTCACAAATGGTTCACACTCATTAAATATTGATATTTGCTAAATAAACAGATGACTGCCAAAGAATACACCTATAAGTGCTTTTGGATATAGAGAGCAAACACCGAAAGTAGCATTTATTTTCCTCAGTTGCTTCTGACTAGTTACCAGCTTTGATAAAAAAAAAAAGTCGCTTCATGTAATGTATCATGTATATAGAATATATATCTTGATGATATAGGCCATCAACGCCCAGTCACTTGGCCAACATCCTGTGTTTTCATTAATGATTTTATAATCCCACCTGCCGATTCTTCCCTGGGAAACAAGCAAGTGTCTGGCAGAACAGATGGCCCCTTCACTGCGGCCTGACAATGAAATCTTGTACTTTATTCAACAAGAAAACAAAAACGATTCTAACAATCTAGAACCTTCCCCTCCCTCCCTAAAGATATCTCCTATAATGTAAACATGCAGAATAATAGTAATTACTAAGAGTAATCGCCCCAGTTAGAATTATCAACTCTTTTATATGTTAGTCATACCAGTTGAAATTAAAAATAAATACAGCAAATTAAAAATAAATAGAAGCACCCCATTTCTGTAAAGTATATGTATTACTATATATGCACAATGAAAAAATGTGGATTAATCAACAATATATTTAACAGTGGTTATCTTTTATTAATTTTTGTTATCTGACTTTTTACAATGGCATGTATTCTTTTTAATCAGAAAAATAAACAAAAATAAAGAATAAAATACAAAGTTTAAAAAAAAAAAAAAGAATTGCCATCTCAAGGAGTGAAGACATGGGTTAACATAATCACCATCCAAACCAGTCACAGACTTCAGGGTTAGCTCTTTGATCTAGGTGCTGTTCCTAAGGACTCTGATTCAGCAGGGCTGGTCTCTATTTTTTTAATTTCCATAGGTGATTCTGATGTGGTTCCCTAGAGTCTAGGGACAACACTGAGAACTACTGGTTTACTCCACTGTCTTAACCATTAGTAATGAATGCACGCACAGTCACCATGAATTAGTAACAGCTGAAAGAAACATAATATGATTTTGATGGCACCAGATCATGTTTCTAAAAGCCAGGGAGGAGTTGGAAAATTTTGCTTACGAGTTAAAGCATCTGGCAAGGATACGGCCTCTGTTTACAGATCTATGGTTTCTGCTTGTGCTGAGCCAATCACATCACTCTATCACGAATCTGGAAAGAAGGAACTGAGAGATGAAGCATGTTCATGGGAGGCTCAGCAGCTGAAGAGTCATATAGGGTCAGGGCTGGGGATGCTCCAGATGAGGAAACAGCCTGGTCCCGAGGAAACAAAGGAAGCTGGTTGGTGGGGAAGCAGAGGAACGCGTGGGAGACACAGAGCGTGCCTGGTCCTCCTGACTTTCCAGTTTCTATTGGATTGGCAGGAGGCCTGACTGTGATGTGGTTCTCACCCTTCAATTTCTATAAGCTTCCTCTTCTGGCTTTATAAAAAGCTGGCTAGCTCTTTCTTGAGCTCGCGTAAGGGTGCCTCGTTTCCTCAGAGAGCATGCTCCTCTTTAATGCCAAGAAGTGGAGGATGATGTGATATGCGAGGGTAGAATTTACTGTCACCAGGAATCTTTAGAAAGGAAATAAGGTGCTAGTAACTGCTCCGGGATAACAGGTGTAAATAAGCCAGAACTGTCACAGGCAATGGGATGTAGGGTCATCCTCAGGATGGGAAAAGTGAATGAGACCCAGCTTGCCCCCCAAGCCTCTCCATTTGGACTTTGGTAAGTCACTTATCTACGTATCCAGTGCCATACAGGTATAAAGGTAATTCGATACCCACCACCATCCATTCCAAAATTGACACAGTCTCAGTTTCCTTAACTAGAAAATAACAGATTAAGTGATGCCTAAGGTTTTTTTCTTAATCTAAGATTCTATGTCTTCTTAACTCTGAAAAGAGACAACTAAGGAGATGAGGTAGACGGGCAAGAAGGAGCTCTTTAAGATTACATATACTTGATTGTCTTTACATAAACAACAATGAAGATGTTTTACTCATTTGACTTTTAAAAAAGACTCCATATATTCACCAATCAATGTTATTTGATTAAATTATCAGTGATTATATTTTATTTCTTGAGGCACTAGAACAGCTCCAAAGTTGCTTTGGCTCCCGATGGAGGCCAGCTGGTACCTGCCCAGAGCCTCAGGTTCTGGCAAAGGGTAAGGGAATCTGTCCTGTTTGTCTCATCGCTGAGACCTAAGGCTATCGTTCTTCCTTGGTCTGTGAATAGGAAGCAAAGTGTCAACAGTCTCTTGCCCTCTCACTGCTTCCCTTGCCAGCCCATCTCTTATTAGCCAGCCTTGACTTTGGCCAGCTCTGTGTCCTCATTTCTGAGAGATGTTTAAACCGTCAACAAGCCTAAAGGCAAATTTAATATCCTGAGCTGCAGAGTTGATCTCAAGCACAGGTCGTATGCCTGTGTCATAGAATCTCAGAAATTTGAAGCTTGAAGGAACTTTATCTACTATATAAGCTTCAGTTCCTAGATGAGAAACGAATAGCTGGAAACAATAACAAATGTTTACTGTTGTCTGTACAAATATGTTGCCTATACAAATAACAATAACAAAGTCAGGTGCTTGGGAGGGACTGTGCTATATGCTTTCCATCAATCCTTTTATTTCATTATTGCACCAACCCAAAGGTAGGTATTCTTATTACGCCCATTTTCAAGATGAGGAACCTAAGGGTTTGAGAGGTTCAATACTTTGCTACTTGGCTTGTCCAGTTTAATCCAAGTATTTGTTAGTGACAGAAAAAGGAGTTTTAACCAAGTTCTGCTGATTCTTAGGACACTGTTCTTTCAAGTAAAACGATCAAAAAGTGAGGCAGCAGGCTTTTTAGCTACCTACCATGTACCAGACACTACACTAGGTGCTAGAACAATTAGCAGGGTTACCAGATGAAATGTCACATAAAATCCTGCCCTTCCAGGTTCTAGGGAGGAAAAGAGATTGCTAGGTCTCTGCAAAGCTCTGTCTTCAGGGAGGTTAAAATGCTGGAAAGAGAAGGCCTGGTTAATGCTCAGAGTATCCCCCAGGATGCGGGTGTGGGCCAAGGAGGGAAGCATTACTCTGTCTCTTCTGCAATTGAGAAAAGAGAAACAATTACAGGGCTTGCCCAATGCAAGGCATAATATAACAAGCCAAGAATGGAACCAAACTGTCTTGGTTCCTTCCACTCTATTCAATGGCCAAAATTTAAATCTCCCTTCAATCACCCCTGGCTACTGTGGGATCAAAGATAATTATCACATGAGACAAATTCTTCTAATAGGAATTATGTTACTAAGCTTCTCACAATTAACCCAACCTACTCATTTGATTTTCATCCTTTTTCTCTCTTCTCTTTTTGATGTAGACAAGACAGGACACAGTCCTCAAATGAAAAAATTAAGAACTGGGAGTATCAGAGTGGATAATATTACAAGTATATTAAAGTCTAGTTATGAATGAATTTTCCATAACAACATTAATGGAAAGAATGATGGCAGCCATAACTGATCACCTATTCCGTGCCTGATACTGTGCTCAGATTACCTCACTCAGTCTCACAACAGCACACACAGAGGCAGATCCTGGGTTTGTGTGAAGCTTATACATGGTGTGGAGGCCCTCCCTAAGAAAAGAAAATTTTGGATACAGAATTAGGTAGAAGGCTTTGGAAGGGTCTGTGCAAGCGAGGGACCCAAAGCTTGAGCTTCGTGAGCTTCATGGTAAATGCACCACTGTGCCCCAAATGGCTAACATCCTCACTTCTCCAAGGAATGAAATTGAGGCTCAGAGAAGTAACTTGCCCAAAGTCAAAAGGCTTGGAAATGTCAGGGCTAGGATTTGAACATAGGGTGCCTGACCTCAAATCTCATGTATTTTTTCTTTGCTTATGTGCCTTCTAACGAAAATAAAACTGTTATCATTTACAAATAACTATACATACTAACTATACCCCATGAAAAGTACACTCATTTTCTCCAATAATTCTTATAGTCCTTCTATTTATGTGAGTTGTTATTATCCCCACTTACAGATGGAAAAACCTAAAATCAAGAAAGGTTAAGCACCAGCCAAAGGTAACCTAGCTAGTACACAGTGGAGCCAGGATTCATGCCCACGAATTGACCTGCAGAGACCTTACTCTTTCCCACCATCTCTTGCTACCGTCCAACAGGTGATCCAGGAAAGCAGAATGGTAATGATGGTGTAATGCGTGACCTCTGGTTGCCTTACAATATTCCCACACCTGTCCCATGGAAACTAGCCCTGTCATTTAGTTTCACATACCACATTGTGCAATATTCCTTAACAGGGTGAGGCAATTCTGAAAGTTCACTTCCTCTGTACTATAATTTATTAGTCAGATCAGAGTCCACTCCTCACGGAGAAAACCACCTTTAAAAGCCAATTACCAAATATCAACACCAACTCAAGTCCCAGCCAAGCTGCCTTACAGCCAACACCCCCCAGCATCCTCCCTGCACACCGCCCATGAATGTAGACCCACAGAGCGTCAGAAGGCTGATGATATCTGAGACACAAGGGAGATCACTCAACCTACAGGGCTCTTCTGAAACAGCCTTTCAAAGCCACACAAGAAAATTCAATTGACTGCAATTGGATTGCTGAACTCTAGTCACCCAAGCAAGAGGTTACATCCTTAAACAATCTTGCCATGGATCTGCAGGTGGACAAGTGTGGAGAGATTCAATTTAGTTTTTTCTTTGAACATGGGTGCTCAGAGAAAACAATGGCCTTTGAGAAGCTCAGACAGTGGGCCTTGTCTCCCATTGGCAGTGTGAACTTTTAAAAAATGAAACTATGCTTTGTCATGGCATTTTTTTTTAAGTTGCCTTTAACTGTCAGATTTCAAGTAATTGATGGCCTTTAGAAAATCCTCTATTAAAGGAATATGTCTTTTGCCACCTGGAACAAAACAATTTTGCTAACTGGGAGTGCAGTGATCAATCTTGGAGGAGGCCCAGGGCTTTTATTATCTGGCCAACAGCAAGTGTCAACCAGTGGAAGAAATTAGCCATGCAGTTATGAGTGCTAACAAAAAAGGCTGCTCCAATAATCTTTTTTTAAAGGAAAAAGCGATCCCATTAACTCTCTCTGGTTCCTCTTTCCACACAGGTTGGTGGCTGTGGGTGAAAGGGCAGGAGAAATGACTACTTGTGAAATCATAGGATGGAGAAATCTGAAATGACCAGCTCTCCAGCATACACATCTAGGAGGAAGAGACGGGCTCAGCTTCTTTTAAGGATCTAAGTGTATCTCTGCCCGAAGCTTATGGCTGTTTGAGACGAGCAAGAATCCACGGTGAAACAAAGCAACACAGACTGCTGGTACAAGATATCAAACATCTAAGTCGGCGGGTAAGCACAGGCTCTGATGGACTGGAAAGTCACCCAGCACAGAGGCCTGGCCTGGCTACCAAGCTCGGGCTCAGCCCAGGAAGGCAAGGACACAACAAACCGCACACCCGCTTCTCACCCCACCCCACATCACTTCCAAGGCCACAGCAAGAAGCCAACACACCTGTAGGGTCTTTCATTTAGTTTTGTTTCTTCAAGAAGTGGGAGGGAAATGAGTTTGGGCCCAACAGAAATTGGGGTATAGGGAGGGCCCGGGGTGCGCGGGGATACAAACGACAGAAGAGATGTGAAATCTTTCTTTAAAAGTCTAGATCCGTAGTCTCGTTTATTATTCTGAAAGGAACAGAAGCGTTCTCATTCCTCTCCTCCTTCTTTAACCCTTACCAACCCACCCCAAGAAGACAAGGAGGAAAGCAGGGCTCTAGTCTAGAGGGTTCGCCGGGGTGCAGATCCTCCCTGCACAAGGTTTAGCAGAGGGAGGGTGGGCTGGAAGTGTCCTCCCAACACACGCACGCGCGCGCGCGCAAACACACACACACAGCCGGCCACGCCTCACCTTCTCGATCGTCTGGTCCACGGCCTTCTGGAAGATTCTGGCCACCAGCAGCGTGACGCTGGTCACCAGCAGAAGCAGGGACAGCGTCCCCACCACGTAGAAGCAGCACCTGCCCATTCCGCGCACCGCTCACGGGCCGGGCAGCCGGCGACTGGACGGGAAGCAGGGAGGGAGGGAGGCGCCGCCGCAGCCGCCGCAGTAGCGGCCGGAAGATCCGGGCCCCTCCGGCGCCTGCGGCCCGGCCGATGCGCGCGGCTCCCGACTCCGCGGCCGGGTGAGCGCGGCCCCGCTGCCCCCGGCCGGCCAATGGGCAGTGGAAGGCCCGCTTTGGTTTCGCTTTCCCTGGCCGGGGCAGCCGCAACGCCCTTGTGGCGCAGCTCGTGAGGGAAAGGGAGCGCGCAGGGCGGGGACGCTCGCCGGCCGGGCTCTCCGCAGCCCCGGGAGGCGACAGCCGGCAGCTGCGCTGGGAAGCGGGCGGGGCGGAGGCTGAGCCCGCAGTCATGTGCCCCGCAGCGGCTGTCGCGATTCGGCCCGCGCGACCCGCGGCCAGTCCCGGCGGCCCCCCAGCGCCAGCGGCTCCCTGACCCCCGCCCGGCAGCGCCCCCCGCCCCCTCGTCGCAGGCCCCGCAGCCACCCCGGAAAATCGCCTGCCCTCCCCGGCTCTACCCTCTCCTCAGATACGAGCTATGGACCAAGCACGGGGGATTCAGGATGGATACGACACTGCGCCTGCTCTAGACGAGCTCACAAGTTAGCGGGGACACTGTGAGCCGCAATTAAGGCGCACTGTAACAAGTGCTTTTACGAGGTGCGTGCTGAGATGTGTGCCTACCACACCTCTGCCCCGGCGACCTAGGACCTCACAGTTGAACTGGGTCTTGGGGGATGGGTAAGGGTTTGTCACGTGAGGGGTGTGTGCAAGGGAGGGAAGAAGCATTTGGAGGAGAAGAAAAAGCTGTGTTCAGACATTGGGGGTGAAAAAGCGAGATTGTAGGAGGAAAGAAGTTACTTTTGACTCTAGGCTCAGGTGTGCAGTGTAGGGTGAGACGTGTGGAGGCCCCTTGGGGTCAGACTTTGAAGGGCTCTTGTGTCCCATAGGAGAGTTGGGACTTTATCCCTGCTCAGTGGGGTCAGCAAGAGGCTTCAAGCAGGTGGCCCTGATGTTCTCATCTGCTTTGCTCACCAATATGTCCCAAGGCAGCCAGGCTAAAGTCCGCACTCAGCAGGGACTCAATAAGTATTAGTTGAATGAACATCTACTATATGCCAAGCCTTGGCTAGATGCTTACACACACCTATTTAATACACACAGCAGCCTTGTGGCTGTTTGTCCCAGTTCCCCCAAAGCAGTGCCAGATGGGAGCACTGTGCCAGAGATTTATGAGGGCACTTGGACGGGAAGCTGGACCTGGGATGCAGGTGTGGCCTTTGTGAAGGAGAGAGGTGAGGAAGGAAGGCTGAATGGAAGGAAGCATCTTATGCTACAGTGAAGCTCTCAGAAAGTTCATTAAGGCCTTGGGGGATCCTAAGCCAAGGTGCCCTGTCCCAGGAGTCCAGCATCCCCCAGGAATTGGCTTCTTGTCATTAGGTGTGGGCTGGCAGCAGCCCTAGGAAACTGGCCTCTGC
Source organism: Kogia breviceps (assembly GCF_026419965.1). NCBI lineage: Eukaryota > Metazoa > Chordata > Mammalia > Artiodactyla > Physeteridae > Kogia > Kogia breviceps. The sequence continues at coordinate 57,655,160 of NC_081315.1, forward strand.
ACCAAGCTGGGGATGAGAATCAGAGGATAGATTTTAGGGCTCAGGAGCTGGGACAGGGCCATCGGTCAGCTATGCTCTGCACTGCAAGTTCTGAGAGTATGTTTTCTTGGCCACTATGGTAGTATTGTTCCAGTTTTACACACAAGGAAACCATGGCTCTGAGAGGTGAGTAACCTAACAAGCTCAACCAGTTGCTGCGTGGTAAATCCTGCCTCCACCAGAATGCAGGCCCGGTGACTTTCAAAGCCCTCACTTTTTCTACCCAGTGCATTGCTCTCTCCCAGCTGCCATCAGTGAGAATCTGGAAACAGGGAGTTCAGCTGGGAGACTTTGCTGATGACTTTGTGAGAGGCTGTGATGCATTAAAAATGGTGGCAAATTCTTTGACACTCCTTCTATTGAGAAGTGGGGTCTATACCGTTTCCCTTGAGTTTGGGCTGGATTTAGGGATGGAAAGCACTAAATCACTATATCCTGGGACTTCTTGAGATAGATCATAAACACCTTGCAGCTTCTCTCTGGGCCTCTGGAAATGGTAGCTCTTGGTGCCCTGAGCAACCACTAAGCTCAGCTACCCTGAGGCCTCCATGCTGGAGAGAACAGGGGAGAGACCACAGGGAGATGCCCTGCCAGCCCCCTGCTGTCCCCAACCATTTGAGTCATGGGCCCCAGACACATGGAGCAGAGTGGTCTCTGCCTTGCCCTGCTTGAAATGCAAAATAAAGGACTATTGTTGTTTTAAGCCACTATGTTTTGGCATGTTACTAGGTTTTAGATAACTGGAGCAGACTGTGAGGGCAGGCCTGAGCCCATGACTCTGGCAATGACAGTGGCTGCCCACTCCCAGTTGTACCCATCTGTAGCTACCAAAGGTCTTTGAGCAGCAGTCCCAGAGAACCAGGCCTGGGTGGAGTCTGGAATGACTCAGCTCCTCCAAACCTCACGGTCAGGATGCCTGAGTGGTCCCCAGTCCTCATGCCACCATCAGCAGCCTTTCCCTACCCCCAATTCTGCCGTGATAATGGCCTGTTCTGACCCTGTCTCTGCTTTAGATTCCACCTATCTACCTGAGCTCTGTCGTGTGCCCCAGTAACCCTCACTCATCCCCTTCCTAGGCACTGGTCGGGGTCCCCTGCAGCCTGTGTGTGTCCTCTCCTGCATTAACTAGAAAAAAGATTTGGTAAACTGCTTGCTTGAGTACTTGGCACCCAGAGGTTCCTGCTCTCATTGAACACCCCTCCCCTGTCTCCAGACTAAGAGCAGCTTTTCTGTTTGCCGGCTGCATTCTGGAGGGCAAACTCCATGGTGACCCGCCCACTCCAGCCCTGGGCCACCAATCCCAGGGTGCTGTTCCTTCTCATTGTTCATTGAGGTCTCTTCTTGCCTCTTGTCTGGGCCACTAGGGGAGTAACAGACTGCTGGGATGGAGAGATGGACCCAGATTTGATAAACACATCTCGGGGTGGGGGGAGCATCTAAACCACAGTTTCCAACTCAGTTGCTCTCGGTTTACCTTCCCTTTGAGGCTCTCTCACTCAGTCAACGGCACTTGTCTTCACCTTGTCACGTGGTTGGTAAGCTGCTTCCCCTTTAAAACTCTGGTCCAAACTGGACAAAAACCTCTTTCTTGGTTCCTCTTAGCCCAGCTGACCAGACTAGCATTTTAAAAATGTATAAACACTACGAGAGAACAAAAAGGACCTAAATTACAGAAAATATAAACAGCTTAAAAAAAAAAAAAAAACTCGTGTTTCCAAAATAGCAATCTGTGATCCCACAGCAATTTCCTTCGTAATGTAAAGAGCTGATGACTTTTGAGCTCCTGGCCTGGCTGTCTTTCTGTTCGGTTTCATCTTCACCATCCCGTGGCAGCTACTGACAGAGACTTTGCCCAAAGCCCCCCAAATTCTCATACAAGCTTCCAAAGCTCCTGAGACCTCCTCCTCATTTCTGAACTGTAGGATGTGTCACCTCCTCTGCTCACTGGCACTCTTACGTTTGGGTTTTTTTGTGCTGTTGAATCATCTCCCCTTCCAGATGAGCCTTCATCTCTACATATAAGGAGTAGCTGCTGCATGGCAGGTACACAGACTATTAAGCTCCTCTCACATGCTGGAGGGTCAGACAGTGGAGGAAGGGGTTACTGCTGCTACTGGTTGGATGGGGATACTGATGCCCTGGCAGGGAGACAGTCAGGAATTTTCCCAGTGACCCCTCTACACCTAAAATCAGAAGCACAAGAACTTGAGAAGAACAAGTGTCTTTGTGAATGAATGACTGTTGGTGCCCGCTGCAAATTACACAATCATTCAGGACTCAGAAAAGAAAGAACTTCCTTCACAGAGTCTAAGACAGGTGCCAGGACAACAGACTCTGAGTCAGGGAGAAGCAAGAAGGACTCTTTGGGCCCCACCTTAAATTTAAAATATTGATATTATACTCAAAGGAGGTTAATCGTGTAGTCACTGTACACGGTTATGTTAAAAGTGTCGATGTGTTAAATGTAAACATTTAGAATACACCACAGTTTTTACAACCCTGTGTGGGAAATAATTTCTAAATATGACTGTCAGCAAGTCTTCCTTTCTTTGTAGGCTCCTGCAGCTCCTCCAGTCAAAGATGGCGTTTATTCCCCTCCCTTTAAATCTGGGCTGGCCCTGTGCCCTGCCTTGACCAGTAGAATGTGTCAGAATTGATGGGAGTGTGCCCGTTCTAGGTCTAGGCAGCTCCTTCCTTTACCTTTTTGGTATCCAATTGCCATGTTAGAAGCTCAGATTAGACCGTTGGGTGATGAGAAGCCACATGGAAAGAGACCCTGGAGAAGGAGAGGGGAATCACAGCTCATCCAAGCTCCCGGATGACTACAGCATATGCCACATGGAACAGACATGATGAGTTGTCCCTGTGAGCTCTGCCCACATTGCAGAATTGGGAGCCAATTCTGTGTATTAAGCAACTACATTTTGGGGTGGTTTGTTATGCCATAATGGATAACTGAAATACCATATTTTGTTATTTATTCATTATTTTAGGAGCCTGAACAAGGATGCAGGTGGCCCTAGGCCTTACTTACTTTGTGATTGGCCTGGCTCCAAGAGGAATCTAAACTCTTAGCTTTCTTACTGTGATTTGAAGGTGACCTAGAAAATGTACCATCACACTCTAGTGATCTGGTATTTTTATTTCTAAATGTTTGTGGAGCATCCTTAACCCTGAGCAATGTTGGATCCCTAAGAAAGAATTTCTGTCACCTCCCTTCCCACTTAACAAGCACCCCAAACTTCTCACATTTACACAACTTCTTTATGAGACAAGTTACAGGCTCCTGGATTAGAGCTGCTTTACCATTCATATGCTATCACACAGCAAACCAAGGCAGAGGGAATCCGGGAGGCTGCCCTTGTCCCATCTGCTGCCTCATCCAACCAAGAACTCTTACAGCTTCCCTGTTATCATCTTTGTACCCCAAGTGAGGGGAATCTTTTCTAGTTTGTTTGGTTTGGGTTTGGGTCTGATTCTGTTTGGGTTTGCGGGAAAATGAGAATCTGCCTCTTCAAATCCATGTTTCTTTTTTGTTGTTGTTGTTCCTCTAAGGCTGCAGAGTATTTGAAACAACTAGGAAGAGACAACTTTTTTGTCCTGTTCCCTTCCCTCCCCTGAAACCACAATCAGAGTCTCTTCTAACTGAGACTGGTTGGCGGGGCAGCGGGGTGGGTAGAGGGGGAGGCAGAGGAGCAAAAGAGGAAAAAAGAAATATTGGGCAAAAATTGGTTAATATGTCAACAGTTCGACCTGCTGCTTGGACAATGTGCCAAGTGCTGTGCTAGATCCTGGACTCGCGTTACTTCATTTAACAGGCATAATGCCCCCCTGAACTAGACATGCTTTTGTCAGGATGAGGAAGCTGAAGCAAAGAGAGGTTGACAAAGTGGTCCAAAGTCACATGGCTTGTATGAAGCAAACTAGTCCTGAAGTCTGAGTCTGTCAGACACTTAAGCTGGGCTCTTAGCCGCTTAACCATTGCTTGGGATTTCTGGCCTCGTGTTTACTAAGAGCAAAAGGAAAGCAGGGCAAATTGAAGAAGCTGTGGCAGTACCATCATTCTCAGTCACATGGGCAACCATGCCCTTCAGGAGCAGCAGTGGATCAGAATTCACTGAGAGAGAGAATACTTCCGCCTGCCTGGACTTGATGGATTAGAATTGCAAGCCAGGAATGAGCTGCAGGTTCCCCTCAACCACAAAATGGCTAAACATATAATCCTCAATGCACGCTCTCATGTGGAAAGCATTCTAATCTGTCGTCACTTTCAGTGGTTTGGTGGTACTTTCTATAAGCAAATGAAGCTTGGGCTGTGTGTTTAGATAGCCGTTCAACTCAGTGTGGCAAGCCAGTGTATTATGAAATATCAGGGCTGTCTGATTCCTGCACATTATGAAATCCGTGCTAAGTAAACCACACAAGAGTTTACAGTTATTCCTTAATGATGTATTCCATGGTTAGAAGTTGTCTTAAATGACAAAGTCAACTTTACTCAGTATCTCTGAGTGGGAGTAGAATGGGGCAATGGGCAGTGAAGAGGGGACTGCGTGAGGGTCAGTGTTCGGCTGGGGACAGGGTGCAGTAAGGGTCGGGGTGCAGGTCAAGGAGTTAGCCTATGGAAAGGGCAAAAATAAGAGCTGCACCTCACCTCTAGCCTAGCACCCACAGGACTCCTGGCCACTGCACTGACCACATTCCCTGAGTCTCTCTGAAATTATCACTCAGAAGCCTCCTGTAAGGGTCCAACTTCAAAGAAGATTGTTAATCAGTTAACTACTGGTTTAGAAACATTTCCAGTTCTCTGATAAACAACAAACACTGTCTCTTTTTAGCCTCAGTGAAGAATGTTTCAGAATATTCAGGATAAGGGATTGCTTCAACTGCATTACAGGCTATCTTGAGCAGCACTGTTTTTCTGCATTTCTAATTAAACCAGAGGAGACAAAGATAGCAACCATGATTCCTCAAAAAACTGAACATAGAATGACCATATATTCCAGAAATTCCATGCCTAGGTAGGTACCCCAAAGGATTGAAAACAGGTGCTCAAACAAATCTTTGTATACAAATGTTCATGGCAATACTATTCACAATTGCCAAAGGTGGAAACAAGCCAAATGTCTATCAGCCAACAAATGGATAAACAAAATGTGGGAATATGTACAATGGACTATTATTCAGCCACAGCAAGGAATGAAGTACTGACACAGACTACAACATGGATGAATCTTGTAAATAGTGAAAGACAGACTCTAAAGGCCACATATTGTATGATTCCATTTATGTAAAATATCCAGAGTAAGTAAATCCTTAGAGACAGAAAACAGATTGGTGGTTGCCAGGAAAGGGTAGGGGGGAATAAGGAATGACTGTTTAATGGGTATGGGGTTTTCTTTTGGGGTAATAAAACGTTCTGCAACTAGACAGAGACGGTAGTTGTACAACAATGCAATTATACTGTCACTGAATTGTACACTTTAAAATGGTTAGTTTTATGTTACGTGGATTTCACTTCAATAAAAACCGCAAATTGCAGGGGAAATTTATGAGGAGATGGTAGTGTATAAGAAGATGTATAGATATCAAATACTTCCAAGGATTTTTTTTTTCTTTCTCATATAGTACTTCTGATTTCAGTGATAATCACTCTTGGAATATGATCTTTTAGGGATTTCCCTGGTGGCGCAGTGGTTGAGAATCCGCCTGCCGATGCAGGGGACATGGGTTCGTGCCCCGGTCCGGGAAGATCCCACACGCCGTGGAGCGGCTGGGCCCGTGAGCCATGGCCGCTGAGCCTGCACGTCCGGAGCCTGTGCTCTGCAATGGGAGAGGCCACAACAGTGAGAGGCCCGCGTACTGCAAAAAAAAAAACAAAACGAAATGAGGGTCCTAGTCAAATATAATGCCAGAGTTGTTTGGTTTTTTTTTTTTTCCTTTTGCGGTACGCGGGCCTCTCACTGCTGCAGCCTCTCCCGTTGTGGAGCACAGGCTCCGGACACGCAGGCTCAGCGGCCATGGCTCACGGGCCCAGCCGCTCCGCGGCGTGTGGGATCTTCCCGGACCGGGGCACGAACCCATGTCCCCTGCATCGGCAGGCGGATTCTCAACCTAACCTGTGTCCCCTGCATCCGCAGGCGGATTCTCAACCACTGCGCCACCAGTGAAGCCCCAAAATGTTACTTTTTAAATTGAGTCTCTAGTCCTTCTGAACAACATCCAGTTCGTTGACCTCTGAGGATATCTCTCTGATCATCTCCGTAGCTTTTCCCTTCCCCACTGCCCTGCACCCCAGCTTTGTCCTGGACGGGCCTCTCAGGTCCTGTGTAATCACCAGATTCTCTAGGGGGTCAAGAGTATAAACCCAAAGACGGCTTAAAGATGGCGGAAGAGTAAGACGCGGAGATCTCCTTCCTCCTCACAGAGACATCAGAAATACATCTACACGTGGAACTTCTCCTATAGAACACCCACCGAATGCTGGCAGAAGACCTCAGACCTCCCAAAAGGCAAGAAACTCCCCACGTACCTGGGTAGGGCAAAAGAAAAAAGAATAAACAGAGACAAAGAATAGGGACGGGACCTGCACCAGTAGGAGGGAGCCGTGAAGGAGGAAAGATTCCCACACACTAGAAGCCCCTTCGCGGGCGGAGACTGCAGGGGGCGGAGGGGGTGGAGCTCCGGAGCCGGGGAGGAGAGCGCAGCCACAGGGTGCGGAGGGCAAAGCGGAGAGATTCCCGCAGAGGATCGGTGCCGACCGGCACTTACCAGCCCGAGAGGCTTGTCTGCTCCCCCACCCCCCCCGCAGCGGGCGGGGGCCGGGAGCTGAGGCGCGGGCTTCAGTCGGATCCCAGGGAAAGGTCTGGAGTTGGCAGAGTGAAAACAGCCTGAAGGGGTTAGTGCGCCAAGGCTGGCCGGGAGGGAGTCCGGTTGAAGTCTGGAGCTGCCAAAGAGGCAAGAGACCTTTTCTTCCCTCTTTGCTTCCTGGGCGCGAGGAGAGGGGATTAAGAGCACGGCGTAAAGGAGCTCCAGGAACGGGCGCGAGCCGCGGCTGTCAGCACGGACAGTAGAGACGGGTGTGGGACGCTAAGGTTGCTGCTGCCGCCACCAAGAGGCTTGTGTGTGAGCACAGGTCACTCTCCACGCCGCCCCTCCCGGGAGCCCGTGCAGCCCGTCACTGCCGGGGTCCCGGGATCCAGGGACAGCTTCCCCGCGAGAACGCGCGGCGCGCCTCTGGCCGGTACAGCGTCACGCCGGCCTCTGACGTCGCGGACTCGCCCCGCCTCCGTGCCCCTCCCTCCCCCTGGCCTGAGTGAGCCAGAGACCACGAATCAGCTGCTCCTTTAACCCCGTCCTGTCTGAGCGAAGGGCAGACACCCTCGGACGACCTACACGCAGAGGCGGGGCCAAGTCCAAAGCTGAACCCCAGGAGCTGTGCGAACAAAGAGGAGAGAGGGAGGTCTCTCCCAGCAGCCTCAGAAGCGGCGGATTAAAGCTCCACAATCAACTTGAAGTGCCCTGCATCTGTGGAAAACCTGAATAGAAAACAAATCATCCCAAGTTGAGGAGGTGGACTTTAGCAGCAAGATATACTATTATTTTCCCCTTTTTTCTTTTTGTGAGTGTGTATGTGTGTGCTGCCGTGTGAGATTTTGTCTGTATAGCTTTGCTTTCACCATTTGTTAGACCGACCCGTTTTTCTGGGTTTTTTTAATAGAAATTTTTCTTCTTAATAATTATTTTTTATTTTAATAACTATACTTTATCCTACTTTACTTTGTCTTCTCCCTTTCTTTCTTCCTTTCTTCCCTCCTTCCCTCCTTCCTTCCTCCCTTCCTTCCTCTCTTCCTTCTTCCCTCTACTCCTTCCTTCCTTCCTTTCTTGCTTTCTTCCTTCCTTCATTTCTTCCTTCCTTTCTTCCTTCCTTCCTTTCTTCCTTCCTTCTTTCCTTCCTTCCTTTTCTTTCCTTTCTATTTTTTCTCCCTTTTATTTTGAGCCATGTGGATTAAAGGCTCTTGGCGCTCCAGCCAGGCATCAGGGCTGTGTCTCTGAGGTGGGAGAACCAACGTCAGGACACTGGTCCACAAGAGACCTCCCAGCTCCACGCAATATCAAATGGCGAAAATCTTCCAGATATCTCCATCTCAACACCAAGACCCAGCTTCACTCAACGACCAGCAATGAACAGTGCTGGACACCCTATCCCCAACAAAGAGCAAGACAGGTCTACAGCCCCATCCATTAGCAGAGAGGCTGCCTAAAATCATAATAAGGCTACCAACATCCCCAAACACACCACCAGACGTGGACCTGCCCACCAGAAAGACAAGATCCAGCCTCATCCACCAGAACAGAGGCACTAGTCCCCCCAACCAGGAAACCTACTCAACACACTGAACCAACCTTAGCCACTAGGGACAGACACCAAAAACAAAGGGAACTATGAACCTGCAGCCTGCAAAAAGGAGACCCCAAACACAGTAAGATAAGCGAAATGAGAAGACAGAAAAACACACAGCAGATGAAGGAGCAAGATAAAAACACACCAGACCTAACAAATGAAGAGAAAATAGGAAGTCTACCTGAAAAAGAATTCAGAATAATGATAGTAAAGATGATTCAAAATCTTGGAAATAGAATAGACAAATTACAAGAAACAGTTAACAAGGACCTAGAAGAAATAAAGAGGAAGCAAGCAATGATGAGCAACACAATAAATGAAATGAAAAATACTCTAGATGGGATCAATAGCAGAATAACTGAGGCAGAAGGATGAATAAGTGACCTGGAAGATAAAATAGTGGAAATAACTATTGCAGAGCAGAAGAAAGAAAAAAGAATGAAAAGAACTGAGGACAGCCTCAGAGACCTCTGGGACAACATTAAACGCACCAACATTCGAATTATAGGGGTCCCAGAAGAAGAAGAGAAAAAGAAAGGGACTGAGAAAATATTTGAAGAGATTATAGTTGAAAACTTCCCTAATATAGGAAAGGAAATAGTCAATCAAGTCCAGGAAGCACAGAGAGTCCCATACAGGATAAACCCAAGGAGAAACACGCCAAGACACATAATAATCAAACTGTCAAAAATTACATACAAAGAAAACATATTAAAAGCAGCAAGGGAAAAACAACAAATAACACACAAGGGAATCCCCATAAGGTTAACATCTGATCTGTCAGCAGAAACTCTACAAGCCAGAAGGGAGTGGCAGGACATATTTAAAGTGATGAAGGAAAAAAACCTACAACCAAGATGACTCTACCCACCAAGGATTTCATTCAGATTTGATGGAGAAATTAAAAGCATTACAGACAAGCAAAAGCTGAGAGAGTTCAGCACCACCAAACCAGCTCTACAACAAATGCTAAAGGAACTTCTCTAGGCAAGAAACACAAGAGAAGGAAAAGACCTACAAGAACAACCTGAAACAATTAAGTAAATGGTAATAGGAACTTACATATCGATAATTACCTTAAATGTAAATGGATTAAATGCTCCCACCAAAAGAAACAGACTGGCTGAAAGGATACAAAAACAAGACCCATATATATGCTGTCTACAAGAGACCCACTTCAAACCTACGGACACATACAGCCTGAAAGTAAGGGGATGGAAAAAGATATTCCATGCAAATGGAAACCAGAAGAAAGCTGGAGTAGCAATTCTCATATCAGACAAAATAGACTTTAAAATAAAAACCATTACAAGAGACAAAGAAGGACGCTACGTAATGATCAAGGGATCGATCCATGAAGAATATATAACACTTATAAATATTCATGCACCCAACATAGGAGCACCTCAATACATAAGGCAAATACTAACAGCCTTAAAAGGGGAAATTGACAGTAACACATTCATACTAGGGGACTTTAACACCCCACTTTCACCAATGGACAGATCATCCAAAATGAAAATAAATAAGGAAACACAAACTTTAAATGATACATTAAACAAGATGGACTTAATTGATATTTATAGGACTTTCCATCCAAAAACAACAGAATACACATTTTTCTCAAGTGCTCATGGAACATTCTCCAAGATCGATCATATATTGGGTCACAAATCTAGCCTTGGCAAATTTAAGAAAATTGAAATCGTATCAAGTATCCTTTCGAACCACAATGCTATGAGACTAGATATCAATTACAGGAAAAGATCTGTAAAAAATACAAACACATGGAGGCTAAACAATACACTACTTAATAACGAAGTGATCACTGAAGAAATCAAAGAGGAAATCAAAAAATACTTAGAAACAAATGACAATGGAGACACAACGACTCAAAACCTATGGGATACAGCAAAAGCAGTTCTAAGACGGAAGTTTATAGCAATACAATCCTACCTTAAGAAACAGGAAACATCTCGAATAAACAACCTAACTTTGCACTTAAAGCAATTAGAGAAAGAAGAACAAAAAAACCCCAAATTTAGCAGAAGGAAAGAAATCATAAAGATCAGATCAGAAATAAATGAAAAAGAAATGAAGGAAACAATAGCAAAGATCAATAAAAGTAAAAGCTGGTTCTTTGAGAAGATAAATAAAATTGATAAACCATTAGCCAGACTCATCAAGAATAAAAGGGAGAAGACTCAAATCAATAGAATTAGAAATGAAAAAGGAGATGTAACAACTGACACTGCAGAAATACAAAAGATTATTAGAGATTACTACAAGCAACTGTATGCCAATAAAATGGACAACCTCGAAGAAATGGACAAATTCTTAGAAATGCACAACCTGCCGAGACTGAACCAGGAAGAAATAGAAAATATGAACAGACCAATCACAAGCACTGAAATTGAAACTGTGATTAAAAATCTTCCAACAAACAAAAGCCCAGGACCAGATGGCTTCACAGGCGAATTCTATCAAACATTTAGAGAAGAGCTAACACCTATCCTTCTCAAACTCTTCCAAAAGATAGCAGAGGGAGGAACACTCCCAAACTCATTCTATGAGGCCACCATCACCCTGATACCAAAACCAGACAAAGATACTACAAAAAAAGAAAAATTACAGACCAATATCACTCATAAATATAGATGCAAAAATCCTCAACAAAATACTAGCAAACAGAATCCAACAGCACATTAAAAGGATCATACACCATGATCAAGTGGGGTTTATTCCAGGAATGCAGAGATTCTTCAATATACGCAAATCAATCAACATGATACACCATATCAACAAACTGAAGGAGAAAAACCATATGATCATCTCAATAGATGCAGAGAAAGCTTTTGAAAAAATTCAACACTCATTTATGATAAAAACCCTGCAGAAAGTAGGCATACAGGGAACTTTCCTCAATATAATAAAGGCCATAGGGGCTTCCCTGGTGGTGCAGTGGTTGAGAATCTGCCTGCCGATGCAGGGACACGGGTTCGTGCCCCGGTCCGGGAAGATCCCACATGCTGTGGAGCGGCTGGGTCCGTGAGCCATGGCTGCTGAGCCGGCGCGTCCAGAGCCTCTGCTCCACAATGGGAGACACCACAACAGTGAGAGGCCCATGTACCGCAAAAAAAAAAAAAAAAAGGCCATATATGACAAACCCACAGCCAGCATCATTCTCAATGGTGAAAAACTGAAACCATTTCCACTAAGATCAGGAACAAGACAAGGTTGCCCACTCTCACCACTCTTATTCAACATAGTTTTGGAAGTTCTAGCCACAGCAATCAGAGAAGAAAAAGAAATAAAAGGAATCCAAATAGGAAAAGAAGAAGTAAAGCTGTCACTGTTTGCAGATGACATGATACTATACATAGAGAATCCTAAGGATGCTACCAGAAAACTACTAGAGCTAATCAATGAATTTGGTAGAGTAGCAGGATACAAAATTAATGCACAGAAATCTCTGGCATTCTTATACACTAATGATGAAAAATCTGAGAGTGAAACTAAGAAAACACTCCCATTTACCATTGCAACAAAAAGAATAAAATATCTAGGAATAAACCTACCTAAGGAGACAAAAGACTTGTATGCAGAAAACTATAAGACACTGATGAAAGAAATTAAAGATGATACAAATAGGTGGAGAAATATACCATGTTCTTGGATTGGAAGAATCAACATTGTGAAAATGACTCTACTACCCAAAGCAATCTACAGATTCAATGCTCTCCCTATCAAATTACCACTGGCATTTTTTACAGAACTAGAACAAAAAATTTCACAATTTGTATGGAAACACAAAAGACCCCGAATAGCCAAAGCAATCTTGAGAATGAAAAATGGAGCTGGAGGAATCAGGCTCCCTGACTTCAGACTATACTACAAGCCTACAGTAATCAAGACAGTATGGTACTGGCACAAAAACAGAAATATAGATTAATGGAACAGGATAGAAAGCCCAGAGATAAACCCACACACATATGGTCACCTTATCTTTGATAAAGGAGGGAAGGATATACAGTGGAGAAAAGACAGCCTCTTCAATAAGTGGTGCTGGGAAAACTGGACAGCTACATGTAAAAGTATGAAATTAGAACACTCCCTAACACCACACACAAAAATAAACTCAAAATGGGTTAAAGACCTAAATGTAAGGCCAGACACTAACAAACTCTTAGAGGAAAACATAGGCAGAACACTCTATGACATAACTCACAGCAAGATCCTTGTTGACCCATCTCCTAGAGAAATGGAAATAAAAACAAAAATAAACAAATGGGACCTAATGAAACTTAAAAGCTTTTGCACAGCAAAGGAAACCATAAACAAGACAAAAAGACAACCCTAAGAATGGGATATATATAGTTGCAATGAATAGTTGCAAATGAAGCAACTGACAAAGGATTAATCTCCAAAATTTATAAGCAACTCATGCAGCTCAATAACAAAAAAACAAACAACCCAATCCAAAAATGGGCAGAAGACCTAAATAGACATTTCTCCAAAGAAGATATACAGATTGCTAACAAACACATGTAAGAATGCTCAACATCATTAATTAGAGAAATGCAAATCAAAACTACAATGAGATATCATCTCACACCGGTCAGAATGGCCATCATCAAAAACTCTAGAAACAATAAATGCTGGAGAGGGTGTGGAGAAAAGGGAACCCTCTTGCACTGCTGGTGGGAATGTAAATTGATACGGCCACTATGGAGAACAGTATGGAGGTTCCGTAAAAAACTACAAATAGAACTACCATACGACCCAGCAATCCCACTACTGGGCATATACCCTGAGAAAACCATAATTCAAAAAGAGTCATGTACCAAAATGTTCATTGCAGCTCTATTTATGACAGCCAGGATATGGAAGCAACCTAAGTGTCCATCAACAGATGAATGGATAAAGAAGATGTGGCACATATATACAATGGAATATTACTCAGCCATAAAAAGAAATGAAACTGAGTTATTTGTAATGAGGTGGATAGACCTGGAGTCTGTCATACAGAGTGAAGTAAGTCAGAAGGAGAAAAACAAATACCGTATGCTAACACATATATATGGACTCTAAGGAAAAAAAATGTCATGAAGAGATTAGTGGTAGGACGGGAATAAAACACAGACTTACTAGAGCATGGACTTGAGGATATGGGGAGGGGGAAGGGTAAGCTGTGACGAAGTGAGAGAGTGGCATGGACATATATACACTACCAAATGTAAATTAGATAGCTAGTGGGAAGCAGCCGCATGGCACAGGGAGATCACCTCTGTGCTTTGTGACCACCTAGAGGGGTGGGATAGGGAGGGTGGGAGGGAGGGAGGCACAAGAGGGAAGAGATATGGGAATATATGTATATGTATAACTGATTCACTTTGTTGTAAAGGAAAAATTAACACTATTGTAAAACAGTTATACTCCAATACTCCAGTAAAAGTGTTAAAAAAAAAATAAAAATAAAAAATAAAATAGACATCTATTTCATGGCCAAAAAAAAAAAAAGAGTATAAACCCATCCTTTTCTTGCTAATGTTGAAAGCCTCTCAAATTCTCTATTTACTCTTGTCTCATCAAAAGTTAAATATTACCTGCTATTACAACCATGAAAATGCTGAGTATAGCTACAGCCCTTGCTAAGAAATGACGTGTCCTGTAAATGGGCCATAATTTCTATAATAAAGGAGAGACAACAATGACAGAAACCTAGTTAATTATTCTCAATGACATAGCTAATCTGATTAATGACCTTACCAATATTTGTTCCCTTCTACTAGACACTTCCCAAATTTATTTTAACTGAGAGCTTTAAGATTGTCCCAAAGAACATTGTAAAAATAATTTGTTTTGTTTACCATCTATTGTACTATTAGAAGAAAAAGGAAAGTTTTTCTCTGCATCTTGAGAAAAAAAAGTAAAATCTTGGACACTAACAGTACCAGATAGGGTAGACTTCTGAGAATGAGATAAAAACCTTTGCTGTATGTCCTGAAGTTTTCCCTCCTGGAAATTGAGAGCAAGTGTCATGCGGAAAAGGAGATAGAACTCTTCATCGTGTTATATGTGTGCCTTACTCTTGACATGGATTAAAAATGGAGAAACTGAGGCACAGAAAGATTCAACCACGTGATTATTTCTGCAGTGCCTGGAAGAGTTCCTGGAACATAGGAGGTTCTTAGTATCTGTTGAAAGTTGAATGTCCAGCCTTTGACTAAGGTGGGAGTAATTTCAGGTTTCTAGTTAAGAGAAAATGAAACTTTTTTTGTCATGGTCATCTCTGCACTTGGTATTATTCATTGTTCTAGAGCACTCCCTGTTTAGCTGTCTTCATCCAATGTGCTTTCAACCAGCAATCCTACATAGAGAGCTTTAGGGTGGAATACACCTAGATTTGTGCTCCATTTCTGTGTGAACTTCATGAGAGCAAGATGTTGATTTTACTTATTTCTGTACCCTAGAAAGGGGTACAGTGGTTCATAACGGATGCTCATAAGTGCTGACTGAGAATTTTACTCAAGTGTTCTATTGAGAACCTTTGCATTTGGGCAAAATCTTGGAAGAGAGGAAAGGGGGAAGAGAGAGAGATTGATTTGGGGAAAGGAGTTCTGATTTCAAACCCTCAAATCTGTTTACACTCTCTTTTAGCAACAGCTGGCAGCTTTAGCAGTGTATGTTTTCTATAAAGTAACCTTACCTCACATCTTCCCAGGGATCTGCCTTCTCTCCCTGTTGGTAAAAATTTCTGAATTGATTATGAGAGGCTGGATGAAATGTGTGTAGGCCACTCTACCAGAAAAGGCATTATGTACCTGACAACAGTTTAGAACTCTCCGAATTGGATTTTATTTTCTCAGGTATTGGGGAACTTGTCCTGAGTGGGTAAGTTTTTGATGTGAAGACAAAACACACTGGAACATTAAAGAGATCATCTTATTCAGGCTATTGCAATGGGGAAAGTGCTCAATAAGGAGGAATGTCTCAAAGAAAGAAAGAATGTCAAGAGTTTTGTAGAGGCAGGTAAACAAGAGAGTCCTGAGGAAGGGTGATGACAGGTCTTATCACCCATAGGCAGGGTGGTCCTTTGAGGTTAGCTGGAATGCAAAAAGGCCGGGAGATATCTCAATTGCTTTTTAGGAGCACAGGGCTCAGACAAAGTTCAACGTTGTCAGTGGACACTAAAGCCCGTTTGTGTTTGAATCCTACTTCCATCATTTAGAAGCTCTGTGGCGTTAGGCAAATTACTTAACCTCTCTGTGTGTCAGTTTCTTCATCTATAAAATGGGAATAATACATAGTACTTACTTGATGGAGATGTTTTAAGGACTAAGTGAGATGAAGCATATAAAGTGCCTGGCACTACATAAGTGTCAATAAATATTATTACCATTCTTAAGTATTCTAAATAGGACAGAAATTAGGTTTACAAGGAGGGACAAAACTTGCTGGTGCTCTCATTTGAAGCTTTATAAAAGGCAAGAAGCTTCACTTAGATAAGACAAATTGTTTTTATGCCTTCCTAAAAAGTTGACACATAGAAATGCTGAATAGGTACGAAATGAAATAACTTAGAAACTTTCTCTTAAAATGCTGAATTGAGACTTCCCTCGTGGTGCAGTGATTAAGAATCTGCCTGCCAATGCAGGGGACATGGGTTCGATCCCTGGTCTGGGAAGATCCCACATGCCATGGAGCAGCTAAGCCCGCGTGCCACAACTACTGAGCCCGCGTGCCACAACTACTGAAGCCCACACGCCTAGAGCCAGCGCTCCGCAACAAGAGAAGCCACCGCAATGAGAAGCCCATGCACCACAACGAAGAGTAGCCCCCGCTCGCTGCAACTAGAGATAGCCCGCACGCAGCAACGAAGACCCACTGCAGCCAAAAATAAAGAATAAATGAATAAGTAAATAAATTTTTAAAAAGGGAAAAAAATAAAATGCTGATTATAAAGTCAATTAAACAATAGTTACAATCTTTGTGTGTGTGTGTGTGTAAATAGTTTTCATTCATATACAATGGACCACTGGGATTTGTTTAAGTGAAAATTTTAAATGATGCCCCAACATTATTTCATTTTGGGGAATGTTAGTCTATCTTTAAAACTGTCTTGTGGCTGATTCAAATAGTAAAATTAAACTAAGATCAATTTCATTTTAGGGAAATAGTTTTAAATATATAATTTCAACCTATCTTTCCTTGATAAATTTAAGGTGGGCATTAGGAGGAGAGAAGTCTCTATTGCGTGCCAGGGACAGTGGTTGGCACTCCCCATATTTTCCTTCCTTTACAGGAATCCTTTGAGGTAGGGATTATATCCTCACTTTACATTTGAAAAAGACGGGGGTAATCTCAGAGAGATTACATAACTTGCCTAAAATCATGAAGCTAGTAACTAGGCACAGATATGGATTCCCAGTTAAGGGCTCAAGAGAGACTGTCAACCTGATGAGGGAAAAGAAAGTGGATTTTGTTTTCATATTACTCCCTTGTTACCATGTCCTGCTGTTTAACAAAACTGGCCTGGGAATCTCCAGATACACAGATCACTGCAATTCACTGATTAGTTCTATTTAGAGTCCCCATTTCAGAAATCCTCTGAATTATAGTCCTAGTATTTACTGAGAGCTTAACTACATGCTAGGCACTGTTCCAGGCACTTTATATGTGATAACTCATTTAATCCTCACAATGCTAGTACTATTCTCATTTTTACAGATGAGGACACCAAGGTATAGAGAGTTAGTTTATTTATTTTCCAGTTCTATTAGTTCTTTACTTATTTTATTTTTTATACATATATCCACTCTTTTTAAGATTCTTTTCCCATATAGGCCATTACAAAGTATTGAATAGAGTTCCCTGTGCTATACACAGCCTACACACAAGCCTTAGGTCCTTATTAGTTATCTATTTTATAAGGTATAGAGAGTTTAGATAACTTGCCTGAGATTGTACAGCTAGTAAACAGTAGAGCCAAGATTCAAATCTAGGCAGTCTGGAACCACCGTTCATGCTCTCAGCAGTCTCCTGTATAAGCTCTGACACCAAAACAAAGTGGAATAATCAGTTTGAACTTTGTACATATATGGAGTGGTTTGGAGAGATTAAGGACCATTTTAATTATTGTCCCAAACCGACAGAAACCTGTCAGGCTGGCTATTCAAGTGAAGTCACTTTCTAGCTGTCACAAGAATTTTAAAGGAAAATAATGAAAACAAACAGGCATTAGATGATTCACCCCAGTATAAGCACAATTATCTACATTCCTTTGTTTCTGTAGTAATCTAGATGTCTTGTGACCTTGACCAAGTCTGGAGCTTTTCCACATTATCTTCATTTCATGTAATGAGATGATCAAAGGTGACATGTAATAACACAGGTTAGAAACTGCTACAGCTTGGTAGAGTCCACATTTAGGTCAAAATTGGCTTGACTTGGTAGGAAGGAGAGCAAAGGTATGTATGACTCAGGGTTAGTTTTAGTCCCTTAGATGCCTGTCTGTCACAATCCTGTTCCATATATTGCCAGTATCACAGAAAGTAAAGTCCAGCCATTCTAAGGACAGACCCAGGAGTTTGGGTCCACAGATGAGTTTGGCGTGTGTCCTCCGAGTCCACAGAGACTGCACATAAATTCAACCAACATTTGTAGAGCTCCTTGTTAGCTACTCTGCTAGGAGCTAGGAAGGATGGTAAATGCTTTATGGCCTCCGATGGCTCAAATTCAATGGTAAAGTCAACCATCCCAAATACTTTTGGTGAATAAAAAAATTAATTATAACTTATAATGAGATAAGCAACAAGGATTTACTATATATAACACAGCAAATAATATTCTATATCTTATAATAACCTATAATGGAAAATAATCTGAAAAAATATATGTAACTGGATTCACTTTGACGTACACCTGAAACTAACACAATATTGTAAGTCAACTACACTTCCATAAAAAAAATTATAATGATAAATACCACTGGGAGCATGACAAAGGTCTTCCCTTCCCCCAGCCATTGAACTTACATCAAACACTAGATCAATCTGAACCAGACCCCTAGGGAATGCCATGCACTGATTGACTCAGACTGGGTTACTGTCCATACCTGAACCAGTCATAGGTAGAATTCAATTATAGTGGTTTCTATCAATCAGAGTCAATCATTAGAGCTGGTACAGTCATTCTCTGCAAATGAGTGACTGCTACATAATGGGGAAAGGGTAGTATAATTACTGAAGAAATATCTATAATGTCCAATAAAAATGCCAAATGCTTGATACTTAATAGAAGGGGGCTCTGTTGAAGGTAAAAGGGGGAAGGAAGGATTCCATCTCTGGAAAGATGTGTGGTTGGAGTGGGATTTCGAAGATAATGGTGGAGAGCAACCACTAAGGGATTTTTTAGGTAAAGGGTACAACATGAACCACATTAAGAAAGAAAGAGGGGCTTCCCTGGTGGCGCAGTGGTTGAGAGTCCGCCTGCCAAGGCAGGGGACACGGGTTCGTGCCCCGGTCTGGGAAGATCCCACATGCCGCGGAGCGGCTGGGCCCGTGAGCCATGGCCTCTGGGCCTGTGCGTCCGGAGCCTGTGCTCCGCAACGGGAGAGGCCACAACAGTGAGAGGCCCAAGTACCACAAAAAAAAAAAAAAAAAAAAAAAAAAAAAAAAAAAAAAAAAGAAAGAAAGAATATGGAAGGGAAAAATAGAAAGTAGAATAATATAATTGGAGAGAAGACGGACTGGGATGTAAGAGAACTATGTGAGCAGGCCAGATTTGGAAGGTTTTTGAATGTCAGCCTGAGGAGCCTGAATGTATTCTGTATTTAATGGGTAACTGTGCAAGGTTTTAGGGAAGGTTATGGCATTATTAGTCTGTGCTTGCCAAGACTCTAAAGATTTTCCTGCATCAGCTGTTGATCTGGGTCAGGCTGAATGTCTCCAGGTCACCCTGGGTTAGGATGATGTTTCCAAGCCTGCCTCAGCCTTCAGGGACTGTGGACAGAGTTTCCTTTGCCTGCACACTTGGAACTTGCTTGGGGAACCTGTTTCTACCATGCTACAAATATAAGTGCTATTTTTCCAAGACACCTGGACACTGCCCTGTGGGCTTTCTGAGAGATCCTTCCAGGGCCATGGGGAGTCTGGCCCCTCATTCTAGACTTAGCTTCAGCAGAGCCACACTAGCAGAAGGCAGGGTTCCTAGCTCAGCCTACTGATCACCATGAATTCAGCAGGTAAAGGCAACAATGATGCCACAGGCAGACGTAAAAGAGGCAATTCAGATGAATTAATTGTACCGTTTGGGGCCAGACTCCCAAGGAAGCCTAGGAGAAATCTGATGAGAAGGATAAAAGGAAGGTGTTTACCCATGTCAGGTTCAAATAAATACATGTTATCATTTTGACTCTAGGCATACTCCAGTGGTAATAAGAGCACATTAAATAACTACCCGGCCAAATGCAGTTTGTTCACTAGGACAAAAGTCCTGTGAAATCCTCTATGGAGGCTACACTCTTCATCTTGGAAAGTCCCTCCTCTGAAAAAGCTCACAGGGCTAGCAACCCTCTGCTCATGTCAGAGGGAAAAAAAGGAAACATTCCCGGGAGTAAACAGTGCAAGAATAACTGAAATGGAGGAAGTACGTGATTTCAAGGTTGCGTTGCTAACAAATATTTTCTATGCTTGTAACAGTAAGGAATGCAAACCAATCTGTGGATAAACCCAGGGAATGTTTCTGAGTCAGTACTCCCTGAGTGCTTCCTCTGTGCCAGGCACTTGGCTAAACACTTAATATTTGTCTTGCCCAATGTGGTAGCCCCCAGCCACATGTGGCTGGCTACTGAGCACTTGAAATGTGGCTAGTCCAAACTGAGATGTGCTTAAATTTTGAAGACTCAGTACAAAAAAAAGAATGTAAACTACCTCATTAATATTTTTACATTGATTGCATGTTAAAATCATAATATTTTTGATACACTGGGTTACATATGTTATTCAAGTTAATTTTACCTTTTTTTTTTTACTTTTAAAAATATGACTACTAGAAAATTTAAAGTTACATAAATGGCTCACACTTGTGGCTTGCATTGTATTTCTATTGGAGAGCACAGCTTTAGATGATCTCCATTCTGCATCCCCATAACAACCTTATAACATAGACTATTACTAGGTCTGTTTATTGAAGAAGAAATTGCTGAGGTGTAGAGACTGCAGGGTACTTGCCCAGCATTATTAAGTGCTGGGGCTGTGGTTCAAACCAGGGTTGGTCTTAACCACTATATTATAATAAACTGCCTCTTCAGCTTGCTTTATGAGTCAGTATTTTTGTGGGTGACTCAAGTGTAGAACTCTGGGTTAGGATGTGGTCTCCCCTGCTCATTGCTTGCATGAGCTTGAGTGATTATCTTAATCTCTTTATGTCATTAGACAGGAGCCTAATACATCTAATAAGTCAATAATGCATTATTGTCTTATTTGAATCACTTCTTTGGCTTCACAATCTATGGAAACAAAGATTCAGTTCAACTTAGCAAATGTCTCCTTAACATCACTATGTACAATTGTGAAAAAGCCCAAATAAACACCATCAAATATGTTAATTCCTGAGAGGGAGTTAATTATGTTTGGAGTAACACCAGAATGAATGAACAGAACACACTTTAACTTTTCCAGTTGTAGAAAGAGAAGAGCAACGCTCACTTTAAACTTAATGAACAACAGTTACAATATGGTTTTGAATTGATATTGACTATATTGGGTGTTTCACATATGATCATTTTTCAAGTATTCTTACAACCTCTTACACAAAGAATCTTCCAGAACTTGAATTGTTTTGGACTAAGAAAATCATACCAACTCTCAACATAAAAGCAAGGGAAAGGAAAACCTGGTGCCATGCAGAAGTATTTCTTTTCTGTTATTGTCATATTTTAATTACATTGGTGAGAATTCATGTCCTCCCTAACACACTCCACATGCTTCTTGTTTCTAATTTTTTAGTGCATATACTGATCATAATCTGAGCCCCACTTGAGAAAGCAGCTCACTCTTCAAGGCCATAGCTGATCCTTAAAAGCATGAAAGAGAAATTTTTGGTATTGCTTATATTCCGTTGTGAGACTCCAAGTCATAATCTCTACTCATGCTTGAGTGCAACTGACAAAAAAATCTGACCTAGAATCCTCTTCAAGCTCGGATCACATAACTTTGCCACGGAATTTCGATAGCAGCCCCACTTTATCCAGTACTTGTCACTAGCTCCGGCTCCTTGCTTCACCATCTGTCCTGTGTTCTCATTACTGCGACTAACTTGGCTTTGAAGCAGTTTCAACATTCCACAAGCCACAAAGTGTTCTTGGAAATTATGTCGCAGTGCCACCTAGTAACTATTTTTCTGGCAACCGTTTTTTTTTTTTCAACTTCAGGTACAGCACATTAGTTAATCTTATTCTTTAATTGATGGCACTCCATTAGCAACTGGGTGTACAAGGCCCTCTCTTAATCATTCATTTATATACTCCTTTTCTTCTCCATTTTCCACTTCTATTCCTCTGCTCTCACCATAAGCAATCATTAAGTGTATGCGTTCTGTAAAATGTATATTTTTGTTTTGATGCATACATTTTAAATTTATATAAATCATATCGTAAAAAATCTCACTCTCTTTCTTTACTACATTTAAAAAAAGTCTAACCATGTTGTCAAGTAAAATCTAGACTGTTGCATCTGATACCTAGTTATCCGTCCATTTTACCCATCTACATCACAAAAGTGGACATGCACATTGTCCTCAACTCACCGATATTGCTAATAATGCTGTGACAAACATCCTCATACATCTTCCCTTACAGGTGAGACTCCCTCTGGATTCCTATACCATTCCCGGCAGCAGAAATACTGGGGTATACGTAATATATGTGTCTGGTTCCCACCAGGAAAACAGAACCCACTCTAAGCATGTAAAACCAAGGGACTTTAATGCAAAGAACATGTTGCAGAGGTGATGGAAGTGCTGAGAGCCAAACTGGGGATATGAGGTACCTGAGAGATTAGCAATGGCAAGAACACGATTACCACACCCAAACTGCAGGAATTACTTGTAATAGGAGCCTGAGTCTGATGGAAGCTGCCCGGTGGAAGCTGAAAGAGAAGGAAAAAATATAGATACCCCCTTGGAGACAGAGGGAAAGAGAGAAATACCCTGACTCTTCCCTTCTCCCATTCCCAGTGTCTTATCAGTGCTTTCTGTTGCATTACCAAATGCATCCTGCAGGTGCCAGAGCACAGCAGGGACAGGTGAGGAACAAAGAGAGGGCAGACAGTTGTAAGCACACCCTATACTTGATTTGACTAAGTCCTGCTAGACTGCTCTCCATAATAACTAGCACCAGCTATACTCCTCTCAGCAGCATGTCCCCACATACCATCTACTCTTTATGGTCTACTATACTCCAGAAAGTAGCAGTAGACATCTCTTCCATCTTCCTTTGAATGTGTCTAGCCTATTGCAGATGCCTCAGGTAGCTCCTTAAATCTAGCAGCTTCCTGGAGCTCGGGAACCCATCCGTGGATTGGGCCATAGCCTCTTGAGGGCAGCAACCTCATCAGTTTTTGGTTTTTCTTGGGGTTTTTTTGGCTGTGTGGGGTCGTCGTTGCGGTACACAGGCTTTCTCTAGTTGTGGCGAGCAGGGGCTACGCTTCGTTGCGGTGCGTGGGCATCTCATTGTGGTGGCTTCTCTTGTTGCGGAGCACAAGCTCTAGGCGTGCTGGCTCAGTAGTCGTGGCACACGGGCTTAGTTGCTCTGTGGCACGTGGATCTTCCCGGCCTAGGGCTTGAACCCATGTCCCTTGCATTGGCAGGCGGATTCTTAACCACTGCACCACCAGGGAAGCCCCCACCTCATCAGTTTTATTTGTAAGGCCCTACTTGTCATTATGCTCAATGCTACTGACCAAGTGATAAATATACTTGATTACTGGTGTCATGCCTTACCCCTTATTGTTATGATTTGGCTTGCAGACTGCATTGGTGGCAGTCTTCAACAAGCCACTTGTGGCACTGTGGAGGGAAATCTGTAGGGAGAGCCTGTGGGTGAGGGAGAGAGTTGATACTCAGTCAACAAGCGTAGTTTAAGACCATGATGGTTGTCAAAACACTGTGTTGGTTGATAAATAGGCTCTGCTCTGAGCAATGCCAAGTGACCACTGTGCCCGGACAGCCTCAGCCACTTCCTTGGAAGCACCCCTCCCTCCAAGATCAGCAACTAAAGGGATATGTCTGGCCTGGCCAGGGGACTCTAGAACTCTGCTGCTGCAATCTGCCTCGCCACTTTCCCAATTGGTTCCTGCATATGGCTTACTGGTTGTTAAATATTTTAAATATCCTTCCCCTGGAGGAGTATCACAAAAGAAGCATAGGGGAAAGTTTGTAGACTTTTGGGTGTCCTATGATTCCCAGGAGCCTCCTTTCTATGTGTGATGATGGCAGAGAGAATTCTCCAGGATTATATTCCTGATAGAACATGCTCCGTATGTTTTTTGCTTTTCTATTCATTTACAGCATTACACAGTAAAGTGCACAAGGCTGAAGTGTACCTCTCATTGAATTTTTACATGTGTACACCCATATATCCACGACCCAAATCAATATATAGAACATTTTTAGCCTCCCAGCTGGCCCCCTCCTGCCTCCTTTCCATCAGTTACCCCAAATAACCATAATACCAACATCTATCACTATTACTTAATTTTGCCTGTTTTAAAACTTCTGTAAATGGAAGCATAGAGTACACACTCTTTTGAGTCTGGTTTCTTTTGCTCAACATGAAAAATGTCCTTCCTTTGTGATTTATTTGGCTATTTTTCCAAATTGTTAAGTTGGATTCTTAGCTCATTAATTTCAACCTTTCTTCTTTTTTTTTTTTTTTTGCATTTTTTACAATTTTTAAAAATTGTGGCAAAATACATATAACATAAAATTTACCATTTTAACCATTTTTGAGTGTACAATTCAGCGGCATTAATTACATTCACAATGTTGTGCAACCATCATGATTATTTCCAAAATTTTTCATCATCCCAAACAGAAACTCTGTACTCATTAAGAAATAACTTCCTATTCTTCTCCCCCTTGAGTTCCTGGTAACCTCTTTCTGTCTCAATGAATTTGCTTCTTCTAGATATTTCATATAAGTGGAGTTATACAATATTTGTCCTTTTGCTTTTGGCTTATTTCACTTAACATGATATTTTCAAGGTTCATGCATGTTGTAGCACGTATCAGAATTTAATTCCTTTTATGGCTGAATAGTATCCCATTGTACGTATATATCACATTGTGTTTATCCATGTATTTTTTGATGGACATTTGGGATGGTTCTACCTTTTGGTTATTGTGAATAATGGTGCTATGAACATACTGTACAAATAACTGAGTCCTTGTTTTTAATTATTTTGGGTATATACCTAGGAGTGGAGTTGCTGGGTCATACAGCAAGTCTATGTTCAGCTTTTTAAGGAATGGCCAAACTGCTTTTCAAAGCAGTTGCACCATTTTATGTTCCCACCAACAATGCACAAGTGTACCAACTTCTCCACATCATTGCCAACCTTTTAACTTTTTTTCTTCTTTTTTTTTTTAGGCCACACCGCGTGGCATGTGGGATCTTAGTTCCTGAGTAGGGGTTGAACCTGCACCACCTGCAGTGGAAGAGCAGAGTTCTAACCACTGGACCCCCAGGGAAGTCCCTTTCTTTGTTTTTATAGCCATCCTAGTTGGTGTGAAGTACTATCTCATCATGGCTTTGATTTATATTTCACTAATGACTAATGATTTTGAGGATCTTTTAATGCGCTTACTGGACATTTGTATATCTTTGGAGAAATAACTGTTCAAGTCCTTTGCCTATTTTTTAATTGGGTTGTTTGTCTTTTTGTTATTGAGTGGTAGGAGATTTTAAAAATATATTCTGGATATTATACTCTTATCAGATATATGATTTGTAAATATTTTCTCCCATTCTGTGGACGGTTTACTCTCTTGACCGTTTCCTTTGATGCACAACAGAACGGTCTGTAACTTTTATGAAGTCCAGTTAATCTATTTTTTCTTTCGTTACTTCTGCTTTTGATGTCATATATAAGAAACCATTGCCAAATCCAAGGTTATGCAAATATGATCCTGTATTTCCTTCTGATTGTTATAGTTTTAGCTCTTAAAATTGTCTTTAATCCATTTTTGAGTTGATTTTGGTATATTCTATAAGGTAAGGGTCCGATTTCATGCTTTTACATGTGGCTATCCATTATTTACTGAGGAGACTATTATTTCCTCATTGGTCTTGGCACCTTTGTCAAAGATCAGTTGACCAAATGTAAATTAGATAGCTAGTGGGAAGCTGCAGCATAGCACAGGGAGTTCACCTCTGTGCTTTGTGACCACCTAGAGGGGTGGGTTAGGGAGGGTGGGAGGGAGGGTGACAAAAGAGGGAAGAGTTATGGGAACATATGTATATGTATAACTGATTCACTTTGTTGTAAAGGAGAAACTAACACACTATTGTAAAACAGTTATACTCAAATAAAGATGTTAAAAAAAAAAAAAAGATCAGTTGACCATTCATTTCTAGACTCTAAATTCTATTCCACTGGTCTATACAGATGCTTTTGATTATTGTAGCTTTTAGTAAGTTTTGAAATAAGGAAACTTTGTTCTTTTTCAAAATTGTTTGATTATTTTAGGTCTCTTAACCCAAAATTCCATATAAATTTTAGGAAGAGTTTTCCATTTCTTCAGAAAACATCATTGGGACTTAGATAGGGATGCATTGAATCAGTATATCACTTCGGGTAGTACTGTTGTCTTAATAATAAATCTTCCAAATTGTGAACATGAGATATATTGATATTTCCATTTATTTAGGTCTTAACCTTTCTCCTTTTTTAGTTTAATAATTTAAGGTGATTTCATTCTAAGTATCATTTTAGCTTCATCTCCCAGCTTTTGATATTTTTACATTTATTTTTAAATTTCTGTCTTGATATATTCCTTGACCCATGAAGTATTTGTCTTGTTTTATTTTCAAATAAATGCTTTTAAATATGATTTTATTATTGATTTTTAACTTAATTGCAATATGATCAGGGTTGTGGGTTAAATGATACCAAGTCAGAGATGTGTAAAACTTGTTTTATGAATTTGCAAATATAATGTTGTATATGTTCTTGAGAAGAATGTTTTCTATGACTGTTGGATGCAACGTTCAGCATATGTCCATTAGATCAAGCTTTAAATTCTTTGTCCTCACTGATTTTTTTGGTCTGTTTGATTTATTACTGAGAGTTGTACTAAAATCTTCCCATCAGGATAGTGTATTAATCAATTTCTTTTGTAGGTCTATCAATTTTCCTTTTTGTATTTTAACCTATGTTATTAAGTTTAGAATTGTGTATCTCTATCTACTGTGTATGCGTGTGTGTGAATTGAACCTTTTATCATTTTGCATAATGATACATTTAATACTCTTTATATATCGCTAAATGATCTTTTTTGCCTTAAAGTCTATTCTGTCTGATATTAATATAGTTACATCAGGTTTCGTTTGCTTAATATCTACCTGGTACATCTTTCTTTATATTTCTTCAATCAATGTATTTATCTTCTTACTGATTAAATAAAATAATTCAGTATTTTAGATAAGTTATTTTTGTTAATATCCACTGATTAGAATGTATTATGATTTTATACAACCCACTTTTTAAAAGAATACTAATGTATTTATAGTTTTCTTTGTTCAACATTCCATCTCACACTGATATTCATTTGAGGATCATTTCCCTTTTATCTGAAGTGCAACCTTTATAATCTTCTTTAGTTATGCTCTTTTGATGATAAATTCTGCCATGTTTTGTTTGTCTGAAATGTTTTTGAGCCATATTATTGGAAGATAGTTCTGCTAAGTAGGCAGTTCTAAATTGACAGTTGTTTTTACTCAAACCTTGATTATGTAATGTCTTTGACTTCTATAATTGCTTTAGAAGTTAGCTTTCAGTCTATTTTTTGTTCCTTTGTAAGTAATCTATCTTCTATCTGGCTATTTTTAATGTCAAATATTTGTCTTTTGTATTCATAGTGAAATGCTAAGTGAGATTTTATTCTTATTTATCTTATTCAGAGTCCACTGTCCTTCCTGAAATTGAGAATTTGTATCTGTAATCAAGTCTGGAAAATTCTTAGCTATTATCTTTTAAAATATTGCCTCTCAATAGACATTTTTCCTAAGAAGACATACAGATGGCCAACAGGCACATGAACAATTTTTCAACATCGCTAATCGTTGGAGAAATGCAAATCAAAACCACAATAAGAAATCACCTCACACTTGTCAGAATGGCTATCATCAAAAAGTCTACAAATAACAAATGTTGACGAGGATGTGGAAAAAAGGGAACCCTCGTACACTGTTGGTGGGAATGTAAATTGGTGCAGCCACTGTGGAAAACAGTATGGAGGTCCCTTCAAAAATTAAAAATAGAACTACCATATGATCCAGCATTTCCACTGCTGGGTATAGCCAAAGAAAACAAAAACACTAATTTGAAAAGACACACGTACCCCAATGTTCATAGCAGCATAATTTACAATTGCCAACATATGGAAGCAACCTAACACCTTGTCCAGATGCCAAGAGTTTCTACTAAGCCAAGACCATTTTATAATATCTCAGCTTAAAGTTCTGTGGTTTTTGTCGTTCAAATGCTTTTTTTCTGGAAAGTACCATGCACTAAGTATTGCTGAGTATGTAGTAAAATGTTACAGAGATAGTAATTAGTCCTTGAGTGGGAAAGATCCAGTAACAGTGTTTGGCAACCCTGTTACGGGTATTTGAGTAACCCTCTTTGGAAATAAAATGGTCACACTATCTGCCAATAGGGCTAAGAACAAAACAAAACAAAACTCCATCATCCTCACTCTTAAATAACATCTACTTGTTGGATTACTATACTTAACACATTTTACCTTTGTGTTGCAAAAGAGAAAGAAGGGGAGAGAGAAGAGAATGAATGAGAGATTCTCTGAGTAATGACTATAATTAAGGCATGGAATGTGGTGAAATAAAAAGAATCTTAGTTATTTCCTACCAGATATGAAATCAGACTTACTACATGGAGCAAATATCAGCTTGCGAGGATACAGGAGTCCTGAAAATAGGTGGCTTTTTATTAATTCATACAACACTACAAACTAAGTAACAAGATGACGAAGACCAAGTCTGTTTTATCCCCCATTGCCTCCCCAGTGCCTAGCATGGCCATAACAAACAATATTTGTTGAATGAGGACCTACTGTGTACTATACACCGTACTAGGAGCAAGGTGGACATGACCCGAATCCTCAGTCCTAAGGAGAAATCCTACTTCCTCAGAGTAATAAAAGCTGGAATTTGGAATCAAACAAATATTAACGATATTATCGAAGATAATGAAAACAACTAACAGGGCTCCTTTTCATGATTACATTCATAACTTTCTCTATCAACTATGATAAGAACTCTGTGGAGGAGCCGGGCAAATATTAACATCCCCAGTTCACAGATGAGATAATAATACTCAGTAGTTATTGAGGGATTCTTACTTGCCAGCACAACATTCAATGCTTCACATGCATTATCTCACTGAATTCCCCAATAACCCCATAGGCAGATACTACTATTTCCCTCATTTTCAGACTAGGAAATCTGGGAGGGCTTCTGGAAACCAGCTGGTGACTAGCTAGATACCAGTACGCAGCCTCCGATTTACTGAGGCGGTGAGATTCACGGAGCTCCAAGACCTCCCAAAAGGCATTCCGTGCTAAAAGGCCTTCCCACCATTAGAAATCAGTCTATTCCTTTCGCCCCCTTTCCACTCCTTCTCTTGCTCTCTCTCCAGCTGCTTTCTTCCTTTTCTTCAACACATTTTTTGAAACGGTGGTGAACAAAATAAACACGAACACGCCTTCCCAACAGATTAAAACATAATTAAACCAAGAACCTGATCCTTCGCGCTTCCCCTGCCACGGTCCAAGCCCCGGGACGTTGGAGAAGGATCTGGTGAGGCGAGGGTTGGGGAACGCAGGGACGCCCCGGGGACGCGTGTTCCCCGCTAGCAGCAGGGGGGCGCCCCGAGCGAGTCTGGGCAGCGCACAGATCCGCGGGTCTCCTAGCAACCCGAGAGGCGGGGGGAAACACACCACCGGAGGCCGGGTGGGCAGCCGGGGAACCAGGGCTGACCACAAGCGGCTGTTCGCACCGGCGGCGCGGGCCCGGATGTCGGTGGGCATGGACTGCAGGCCCTGGTAAGCGCGCGCAGGCGCGAGGGCGCATCCTGCGAGTGGAGCGTGGGGGGAGCCTGCACTCCCTGCTTGCTGCGGCTGGGGCAGGGGATGGCCAGGGGCCGCAAAGGACCCAACTCCCTTTCCTCCTCATGGTCCCCCGCAAAAATAGACCATAACCAGCGCGCAACGTTCCTCAACGCCAAGGACACCTTTTTTTGTTTCTTTGTTATCCTCACAGCCTCCCAGATGATGTAGATGAATATACCCATTCCAGATGGGAAACTGATGGCCATAGAGTCCTCTGCGGAGACTGGTTTAGCCTGCGACCCGCCCTTCTCCAGGTTAGACAGCACCTGGAGCCTTGGCCACCCAGCTGGTAACTGTGGCCAAGCTGAAACCGTGTTTGGAGAGTACCTCGGGTACTGGGGTGGTCTGCTGCCGTTTTGAATGTGTTGATCTCGGAGAGACAGCAGTCAGCTGTCCTGAAGAGAGGTCTTAGTTCCCTGCCCAGGAATTGAACCTGGGTAGCCTGGATGAAAACCAGGAATCCTAGCCACCAGGGGCTAGAGGCTAGAAGCAAAGTTCCCCTGCCTCTTACCCCCATTGAAAGCAAGAATGTTTCAAGGAGGCAAAAACTGTAAAAACAGTTACAGAGTTTATTATTAGAGACACAGCACAATGTATGGGAGAGCATACACTGAAACAGTTTATTTAAGTCAGGAGCTAGGCAGAAATACACACCCAGAGAGAAAGGGTATGGGTGTCCTCTCTTAATGAGGAGGAGGCAATAGGTCAGAAACTACCGTAATCAAGACAGTATGGTACTGGCACAAAAACAGAAATATAGATTAATGGAACAGGATAGAAAGCCCAGAGATAAACCCACACACATATCGTCACCTTATCTTTGATAAAGGAGGGAAGGATATACAGTGGAGAAAAGACAGCCTCTTCAATAAATGGTGCTGGGAAAACTGGACAGCTACATGTAAAAGTATGAAATTAGAACAATCCCTAACACCATACACAAAAATAAACTCAAAACGGGTTAAAGACTTACATGTAAGGCCAGACACTAACAAACTCTTAGAGGAAACCATAGGCAGAACACTCTATGACATAAATCACAGCAAGATCCTTTTTGACCCATCTCCTAGAGAAATGGAAATAAAAACAAAAATAAACAAATGAGACCTAATGAAACTTAAAAGCTTTTGCACAGCAAAGGAAACCATAAACAAGACAAAAAGACAACCCTAAGAATGGGAGAAAATAGTTGCAAATGAAGCAACTGACAAAGGATTAATCTCCAAAATTTATAAGCAACTCATGCAGCTCAATAACAAAAAAACAAACAACCCAATCCAAAAATGGGCAGAAGACCTAAATAGACATTTCTCCAAAGAAGATATACAGATGGCCAACAAACACATGAAAGAATGCTCAACACCATTAATCATTAGAGAAATGCAAATCAAAACTACAATGAGATATCATCTCACACTGGTCAGAATGGCCATCATCAAAAACTCTAGAAACAATAAATGCTGGAGAGGGTGTGGAGAAAAGGGAACCCTCTTGCACTGTTGGTGGGAATGTAAATTGATACGGCCACTATGGAGAACAGTATGGAGGTTCCGTAAAAAACTACAAATAGAACTACCATACGACCCAGCAATCCCACTACTGGGCATATACCCTGAGAAAACCATAATTCAAAAAGAGTCATGTACCAAAATGTTCATTGCAGCTCTATGTACAATAGCCAGGACATGGAAGCAACCTAAGTGTCCATCAACAGATGAATGGATAAAGAAGATGTGG
The DNA here is from genome assembly GCF_026419965.1 of Kogia breviceps. Taxonomy (NCBI): domain Eukaryota; kingdom Metazoa; phylum Chordata; class Mammalia; order Artiodactyla; family Physeteridae; genus Kogia; species Kogia breviceps. The sequence continues at coordinate 57,686,748 of NC_081315.1, forward strand.
CACATATATACAATGGAATATTACTCAGCCATAAAAAGAAATGAAACTGAATTATTTGTAGTGAGGTGGATGGACCTGGAGTCTGTCATACAGAGTGAAGTAAGTCAGAAGGAGAAAAACAAATACCGTATGCTAACACATATATATGGAATCTAAGAAAAAAAAAGTCATGAAGAGATTAGTGGTAGGACGGGAATAAAACACAGACCTACTAGAGCATGGACTTGAGGATATGGGGAGGGGGAAGGGTAAGCTGTGACGAAGTGAGAGAGTGGCATGGACATATATACACTACCAAACGTAGGGTGGATAGCTAGTGGGAAGCAGCCTCATGGCACAGGGAGATCAGCTTGGTGGTTTGTGACCACCTAGAGGGGTGGGATAGGGAGGGTGGGAGGGAGGGAGACGCAAGAGGGAAGAGATATGGGAACATATGTATATGTATAACTGTTTCACTTTGTTGTAAAGCAGTGTAATGGTGTAAACACACCATTGTAAAGCAATTATACTCCAATAAAGATGTTTTTTAAAAAAAAAGAAAAGAAAAAGAAACTACCTGAGAGGAGTGCTGGCCTCCTGAATGAGAAAAGCAGTGAAGAGGTGATTTAAATCCCTTCTATAGGACAGTCCTTCCAGGTCTTTGTTTACATCTGGCCAATTATCTTGTTTCTTCCTTCACACCTGACTGGTCCTAGGATGCTCCCCAACATGTGTGTGCAACTTTTTGCTAAGATGGATCCCACTGCAGAGGCCTGTGGGTGCATGTCCACACTTACTATGGGGTGGCGCCCCCTCCCTTTTTGACCCCCAAGGAGCCTTCCTGCGCATGTGCAGAAAGGGAAGTTTTCCTGACCTCAGGAGTGGATATCTTATCTCTTTACTTCAGCAGAGCTCAGCTTCTGCCACTAGCTTTGTCCTTGGAGTGTCTGGGGGAGAACAAAGCTTCGATTTTACTCCCCGTGACAGACGCCAGCTGTCCAGCCCAGGGGCCCATCTGTCTCCTACCTCAGTGTCACTGCCGCAGGACAGGAAGCTGAGGCTTTCTGCCTTTGCTGACTTCTCGAGCTGCTTATGAGAATGGAATTCGACTCTCTTGTAGGCAGCACGATGTGGTGGTTAAGATTACAAAGTCTAGAATCAGAAAGGCTGGAGTTGAAGGCCAGTTTTCCTCTTGTTTGACTGGTGACCTTAGGCAACTTAGTTGCTGTTTCTGGACTCAGTTTTCCTACCTGTAAAATGGGGACAATAAAAGGAATCAGCTTTATAGGATTGTTGTGAGGATTTACTGACATAGCATCTGTGAAGCAGTTACTGCCACATACATGCACTGTATACATGTTAGCAATTATGAACTCTTTGAGAATCTCTCCCCACCCCCATTTTCAAACTGTTTGCTTTGAAATAATTATAGACTCACAAGAAGTTGCAGATATAGTGCAGAGGCCCCATATACCCTTCCTCCAGATGCTTGCAGTAGTACCATCTTGCATAATGATAGTACATTACCAAAGCAGGAAATCAGCACTGGCACAGTATATGAATTAGACGGTAGACTTTACTTGAATTTCACCAGTTTTCACTTGTACTTGTGTGTGTGTGTGTGTGTGTGTGTGGTTCAGTAAAATGTTGCCATATGTATACATCAAGATACAAAACTGTTTCCTCACCGCAAGGGAACCACTTCATGCTATCCCTTTATTATCATTCATTTTCCCACCCACAACCCTTGGCAACCACTAATTTGGCCTCCATTTCTATAATTTTGTTCTTTTGAAAATGTTAGATAAATAGAATAATACCTTTATTAAAGGTATAAAACTTCTGAGATTGGCTCTTTTTCATTCAGCGAAAGCCCTTGAGATCCATCGAAGAGATTGTGTGCATCAAGAGTTAGTTAATTTTTACTGCTGAGCTGTATTTCATGGCATGGATGTACCATGGCTTATCCATTCATGTGCTGAAAGACATTCAGGTCGTTTCTAGTTTTTAGCTATTCCATATACTGCTATGAACATTTGCATACAGGTTTTTGTGTGAACATAAGTTTTCATTTCTTTAGGATAAGTGCCTGACACTCTTTTGCAGTTCTTAAAAGTGGAAATATCCAAGTATCATATAGTGACTGTGAAAATAGTAAATGTTTAGAAAAAATGTTTTATTTTCTGGGTCAAGCAAAATTTTTCATGAACTTAACAGAATGCAGAGAGGTAAACTTATGAGCTATGAGAGGTAAAGTGGGGTCATGGGAAGCCCTCCAGCCAGATTGGTTGCCTTATTCACCTCTTTGGAACTCAGTTTCCTTATTGAATAGTGAGGAAGGTAGACTAGATTTCTTTCAAAGTTTCTGCCAGCTCTAACAATCTATGAGGTTTGAGCTAGCTGCCACACCTTTCCCATTTTGAGTTGTATGACTGTCCTTAAGTAAAAATATTGGTTATCAGATTTGATTTTATGAAGTGCTTAGGTGTTTGAATTTGTTGTAAATGTGTGGAAAATACACTTTGGTAAAGATATTTAATACTGTGGAGGGTGACTTGCTAACAGGTCATACTGAGTGGGTCATCAAATCTCAAGATTAGATGGAATTTTGACATTCCCACAACTTAGCCATTTGAGTGATTTATTAATTGCAAAGGGCAACTTTTTGTAAACTCATGTTTTTATATCCTTTCATTTAGATCTTCGCAGTAGAGATGGGTTAGGCCCTTAAAACACACATGCACGCACAGCCAGCAAGAAGTTTCTAGGACTCATAAGAAAAGAATAGAGATCAAGCTGGAACCTCTTAAAAATGTTTTGTGCCTATAAGGATGAGTTCAACAAGGAGTAGATTTGCTGTAACGAGTAATTATAGATGAGAAGGGCCTGGAGGTGGAAGAGGCTTCAAGGAAAGACACCAATAATATAGAAATATCTGACTAGGGCAGTGTGATGTATTAGGATAATGAGAGACCTGCCATTAAGCTGCTCAGGTCCCAAGTCCTGACTGGCAATGGCTGGATGTATTAGATTATCCAGGTCCCATTTTCCTTCCTATTTGTCCATCTTAGCTTCATGCCCTAACTAGTCAGTGCAAACAGGGGTCTGATGGGTAAAGAAACAGAGTGAAGCAGTCTGCATATAAGGCAGTAGGAAGTGGTAGAGACTGTGAATAAGAGAGCATAGGACTTATCTAAAGATGGCAGCCCTTATACCAATAATGGCTCCATGGATAGGTGGACCCAGTGTCCCCAAGAGCTCCTGATTTTTGTTCCAGATTATTTGTGTGAACTTTTTTATATGTCAGAAGCTCTGGCATAGTGGTTAAAAAACACCTTTCTCCAGAGGCACACTACCTGTATTAAAATTTCAGCTCTCCCCCTTATTAGCTGTGGGAACTTTGACAAGTGTTTGTTTTTCAACTTCTTTGTGCCTCAATTTCCTTATCTGAAAATGGGAATCATATTAGTACCTACTTCATAGGATTGTTATGAGATTAAAATAAGTTAATTCATGTAAAGCACTTGGAACAATACGTGTTATATAGAAAGTTCACAATACATGTGAACTATTATGATTCTTATTAAAACACAAATGGGATCAAATGACAGGTTTGTGGGCCTGATACAGTCCATGAACAACCAGTTTGCAACCCTTGACCCCCTGAGTTCAGAGGAGAAATCGAGGCCCACAAAGGTTAAATGAAGGGCGAAGGTCATGCAGCTAGTTAGGGGCGAATTGTCACTGTGTCCTAGTTCTTCCCACTGCACCGTGTCCCTTTAAAGGATAAGAAAGAGTCCCACGAGGGGGTCACAACTGGTGAGTATTTTTCACAAAGAGACTGGATAGCTGGATGGTGGTGACATCACCACCAAATGTAATAATGGATTACATTTACACATAGTGGCACGGATGAGCCTTCATGGTATCCTGCTTGGCAAGTAACAGAATAGTACCATTTATGTACACAAAGGACACACAGGTCTTTGAAGGATGTCTGCAAACAACGGGTACGTTCCAAATCTGTTAGAGTGGTTTTGCTTGTGCAGGGGAGGGCAATGATGGTAGGATATGGGAATAACGTGGAATAAAGAAAACAGGAGAGGGGCCTTGCACAGACCAGCGATAACGTGCCATGAGCCAGGACTATGATTAACTCAGACTTCTCCACGTGACCCTCCCTTCCCCCAACTCTCCTCCTAAAACAGGTGGAGACCAGCCTGCTCACAACCTCCTTCCCCCCACCCTTGTGGTCCTTGTGGTCCATCACACCGGCATGTTGTCTTGCAGGTACAGAGAAGATCTAACGTTCAAGTGCTTCACAAAGCACAGGCGCAGGTCGCCGTGCCCCACGTCACTGAACAGCCGGCAGTGGAGATTTGTGAGAACGCCACTGGATGACTTCCGGAAAGGCTGCCCGCCTTGCGGAGGTGTGATCCCTCAGGGCCCTGAGGAGGGCTTTCTCCCCCAGATTTATCACAGAGCTCCCCGACCTGCCCCGAAGAGGAGACAGAAGAACATGCTGCCTAGGGAAGCAGCCCTGTGTTCCAGGCTCTCGCCGGCCTGGCAGGCACAGAAGGACTTCCTGGCGGACGTTGAGGCCCGTCTGACCCCGCACCCCTTGGCTCTCTACCCGGACCTAGAGGAAGACATGCCTGCGGAGGTGACCACCTGGAGAATATTGCTCCTTAGATGCCTGGGGAGTTCCCTCCAGGGGGTGAGGGTGATGAATGTCTCCCCGGGGGGTGGGTGGGGTGGGGTGGGTTCTCCTGGGGTTTGGAGCAGCCTTCTAAGAAATGCAAATGGCAGCAACATACCCGCTGCTCCTTGTGCTTCCTATGGGGCCATCCAACTTATAAAGGCCCAGCAAACCGGAAGTGTTTGCCTTCTTTACCCCTGAAGCTCTACCAGTCTACTTTGCTTGTGACTTTTTAGGGGGAGAATATAGTGGAGGAGTTGTTCAGTCTTCCTTCAGTCACGTTAGCCTGGTCTTGGGAGGTGTCCGTGAGAATTATGAACTGATGGCGAGAAAGGCACCTGAGCACCTGAAATGTCATGGAAAATTTCACCAGATTGCCGAGACTAGGGCTGGGCAGCAGCTGCATTATGTCACCACTGTCCCAGGCTTCTTTTAACTTGCAGGTCTAATGTCCTTAGCATATGTCTCTTGTCCTTATAGCTCAAAATGGCTTCCACACCTCCAGGCATCAAGTCTGTCTTTCAGACAAGAAGGGGAGGGGGCAAAGTTTAAAGGTTGCATGCCAGCTGACTCTTTTAATTAGGCAAATAGTAGCTTTCCCAGTAAACATCTCATTCATCTGACCACTCTTAGCTGCTAGGGAGTCTAGAAAATTGAATTTCTTGGGTGGGTATTGCAGCACTGAACAAAATCCAGGACAAAATTCTATTCGACTTAAGGAAAGGGGGCAGGATGGATATTGGACAGGGAACTAACAGTGCCTGCTACCCCCCTACCCCCCTACCCCCTGCAGTCTGTTCCCTAGGTCAGCAAGCATGACAGTTGTTGAGAAGGTAAACTCCTCTGCTCAAAGCTTCTCATTCAGAGTGAAGTCCTTGCCATGGCCTGGAAGGCCCTGCGTGTTCTGTGCTCCATCCCGTTCCTGCCCTGCTCCACCCTCTCCAACCTCACCGCCTACTCCTGTGCCCTCCTCACTCCACTGCAGCCACTCTGGCCTCCTGGCTGCTCAGCAGACGTGAACAAGCATGTCCAGTTTAGGTCTCTGTTCCTTTGTCTGGAGCACTTGCCCCCGGGTGTCTGCCAGGCTCACTCCTTCACTTGATTCAGTGATGTCCTCAATTATCTCCTCACTGGAGAGGCCTACATAAAATGATACTCCCCTCCCCTTCATCCTCTGTCCCTTACCATGATCTGTTTCCGTCCTAGCAGTTGTCAGCGCTGGGCTTCTCACTGGAGTAAAAGCTCCACAAGGGAAGGGCTTTTCAAGGGCAGGGATTTTATCTGTGTCTTTCACTGTGTACCACCAATACTTGGCATATGGTAGACACTCAATAAGTATTTATGGATGATGAATGAGTAAGTGATTAGTGTCAGGGAAGTCTGTAGAAAGGACAACTGGAATTTCGAATCAATCATTTGCCCCCTGGGCTTTCCTTCACTGCCTCCTGCGGGCCAGAGCTTCTGAGTCCGTGACAGAGATTGTTTGCACACATCCTTAGAGGGCACATGGGACTGTGGCTCTTATTCCCATGTCTGACCTCCTCAAACAGATGTGTTGGCTTCCTTCTGAAGCAGGATCTCTTCTTGTGGTGCCATGATGGCCACCAGCAGCTCTAGATGTAAATTTTACCCAGAAAAACAACACCTCTTTTTGCACGGTTCCAGCAAAATTCCATGACCAAATTTCCCTGGGTCTCACTTGGGTCTTATACCCATTCCTAAGCCAGTCACTGTGGGCCTGATTAAGCTGGTCAGCCTGCAGAGTGAGGAGTGGTCAGGCCAATTCAGATCACAAGGACTGAGAGTGGAGGGAGACATGATTCGCCAAAGAAAAGTCTAGATACTGTTACTCGTAGGAGGAAGAATAGATGGTGGGCAGTCAAATAAATGGAAATCCTCTAGAGACACATTTTCTGTGGGGCAGTGGGGTCCGGGTGGGCCCAGAGGCACTGTTCCATCTAGAGGAGATGGAACTTCAGTAAAGAGGCCACATAGCTAATGTCTAGGTGATGGACGTTTACCTGTAGCACCCAGCGCTGGATTTGCACTGGAACTGATGAACAGAATTGACCAACTGGAAAGGAAAAGGAAAGGGACAACTAGGTCCATTCTGTTTTAGAATCAAGGGGCACCCTTTTCAGCTCATCTTTCTTTCCTCCAAAGTTGTTTTCTGTTTGTAACTCTTATTAAAGGTGCTGGAAGTGCTGGATCCTGACAGGAAGCTAGAGGACACATGGGGTTATTGTCAGGACATCGGGAAAAGAATGAAAGAACCCACAAAACTTTTAAAAAAACGTTCTACCCAAGTCTACCTGGGATGGTAAGTATCGTTCTTAACCTCTCACTCATTCCTGTCCCATGATGAAACGTTCTAGTACAGATCTTCCTTGACTTACGGTGGGGTTATGTCTCCATAAACCATGGTAAATGGAAAATACCATAAGTCAAAGATACATTTAATACACTTGACCTACCAAACATCATAGCGTAGCCTAGCCTACCCTAAACGTCTACAGTTGGGCAAAATCATCTAACACACAGCTTATTGTATAATAAAGTGTCGAATATCTCATGTCTTTTATTGAATACAGCACTGAAGGTGAGAAACAGGATGGTTGTGTGGGTACAGGACGGTTGTAAGTGTATTGGCTGTTTGCCCTCGTGGTCACGTGGCTGACGGGGGCTGTGGTTCGCAGCCCAGCATCAAGAGGCAGTATCATCACTGCATATCACCAGCCCAGGAAAAGATCCAAATTCAAAATTCAAAGTGCATTTTCTAGTGAATGAACGTTGCTTGCTTTTACTCCATCATGAAGTAGAAAAATTGTAAGTCGAACCATCATAAGTCAGTGACTATCTGTAGTTACCTTCTCAAAGCTTCTCATCTTTAGAATATTTTAGGAATAATTAAGAATCTTTAGAATAATTAAGAGAAGCAAAAGTAACTGAGTTCCTGAGGAGGAGGGAAGGGAGCCTCGGGTCCTGCTCTGAATAGTGTTTACTTCATAAATGGATGTGAATTAGCCAGCTATGGAGCGAGTACAGGTGTATCTGCGTGACTCTAGGACAGCTGTCGAAGAAGAAGAAAACTGCAGAAAACCTGATTGACTTTGATTAGCCCACAATGGCTTTCTGCATTATCTGAGACCAGTAGTTGGTTGAATAACCAACCAACCAAACCAACCAACCAAGAGGCTAACATAGGGAATTGTAGAAGATGATACTTTAGTATTTGACACATTTTACTTTATCCTAAAACCTAACTGTACATTCACTTGCTAGTCTTTTAATATAAAGCCTTTTTTGGAGTATGGGTCTGCTGCTTGGAATTTCCCAGTCATCTTTTTTGCTTAAACTACACCAGTAACGCCACCTTCATTGAACTTTTCCAAAGCACTAAGCTTAATTTTCATAGAAACCGCTCTCTTTCATATCACACTTTTGTTTTCCCCACTCACATATTATTTAATTTAAAATGTAAATGCCATGATAAGTATACTTGACACAAACAGATTTGGGATATGCATTTGACTGCTGAAATTAATGAGATCACTGGCAGGCACTGAAGCGTATGGGTGAACTAGAGGGCAGCCCAGCCACAGCACCCAGGCCACTTACATAGGACCCAGGACCACGGCCAGGGTGTTTGGAAGGGGCCACGGAGCGTTTTGCTAGTCACACGAGTTAGCTACATGGAAGTGGAGTGAGAGAGAATCCACTGATTAATTATACATGTTGGTTAGGGTGGGACACGAGGTGACAGGAACCCCACTGTTCTGGCCCCTTAGTGTACCCCTGGTCAGTTTGGGGAGAACAACTGAGCACACTTCTCTCAGCTCTGCCCTTTTACTGGAAAGCAAGATGGCCCATGGAAGCACGAGTTCTCCTCTCTTCCTTCCTTCTTGAGGGGAGCCCCAAACTGGTCCATGCTGCTGCTGCCCGGATGGGACAGTCTGCCCATTTCTGGATTTCAGTTAGCAAGTCCCCTTGGACCTGAACCCAAGTGCTCGAACATGGCTGCTGCCAGTGATAAAGGGGACATTTTGGCTCTTGTCTTTGCTCTTTGTATCATTATTCAGTGCTTAGAATGTGGGTGGGGAAGAGGGAGGAGTGTTGTAAGTAGGGGGTCCCCTTGGAGACTCCAACAGTGTGGGTCAGTGTGGCCCTGTGAGCATCTTTGAATTCTTGACCCTCAGCGACCACTACCTCATTCTATTTATGCAAAAGGATCAACAGTACTTATCAAGCACCTACTATGTCATGGTCAGTGCTAGGTTCTGAGGACACAGTGGTAAACAAGTTAGGACCCCATCTGCGTGGTGATTGCAGACTGGTGTGGAAGAAAGCATTAAATATTAAGGGCATCGAGTCTTTGTTCACAAAGCCATATGTTTGTGAAATATTACTTTTTAAAAATTTCTATTTATATCTGACACCAAGCCCTCATCCCACCGAATAGCAAACCTTCAGTCGTGGTCATTTTTTGTAGTGTAAGAAAGTGGGCTAGGCCTCTAGCAATTGCAGAGGCAATTAAATTGATATTTAATTTCTTTCTGGTTTGGGGGACTCTTTCTTTTCTCCACCCTTTGCTGTCTCTGTCACACTCTATGCATCCACTCACTCTCCCCATCCCATCTCAACACCTACATAATTACTTCAGTGAGCTTGGGTTTCTACACAATATAAGATCTGTCTTTCACTTAGGCAGTTTTCTTGGTCAACCCTGCAAAAATCTCCAGGGCAAGAAATTTCAAGCTAATGGGTTACCTACTTAAGAGGAGAGAAGGTAAAGTATAGAGGAAATGAACAAAATTAATGTGTTAATAAATTGTCATATCACAAAATGAATGTATAATTATATAATGGCGAGGGTATTTTTGTCAGTGTTTTCTCAGTTTCCTATGGCTGCTACACAAAGTAACACAAACTTGGTGGCTTAAAACAATAGAAATTTATTATCTTGCAGTTCTGAAGGCCTGAAGTCAGAAATCAGTATTACTGAAGCTGAAATCAAATCAGTATTACTGAAGCTGAAATCAAAGTATCTGCAGGTACCCGTTCTTCCAGAGGCTCTAGGGAATAATCTATTCCTTGCCTCTTTCAGCTTCTGTAGGCTGCCAGCCTTCCTTGGCTTGTGGCCATATCACTCCATTCTTCAAAGGGCAGCATCTTCAAATCTCTCCCTGCCCTGTTTTCACATCACCTTCTCCTCTGTGTGTGTCAAATCTTCCTCTACCTCTCTCCTATAAGGCACTGTGATGGCGTTTAGGGTCCACCCAGATAATCCAGGATAATCTCCCCATCGCAAACTCCTTATTTTAATCATATCTGTAAAGACTCTTTTTCCACATAAAGTAACCTTTAGAGGTTGCAAAGATCAGCACCTGATCTCTTTGGGAGCCGTTAGCAGCCTCCCACGTGAGGTAATATCTCCCATCTTTAAAACAACTTTCTTTAACTATATAGTCTCTTCTTTCCTTTAGAGCAGAACTCCTTGAAAGAGGTGTCCATACTCACTTCCTCTTTCGTTCTTTCTTGAACTCACAGCAATCAGCACTCCACTGGATCTCCCTTGGGTCAAGGTCACCATTGGCCTCTATGTTACCTAATCAGTTCTCAGTGATCACCACTTGATGTAACAGTAGCAGCTGACACAATTGATATCATCTTTCTCGAAACACTTTGTCATTTTGTCTCTGGTACATCCTCTTTCTTGGTTCTCCTCCCGAGTCATGGCCCTCTCCCCAGTCTTCTTTTGCTGGTCCTTCCTCACCTTCTTTTTAACCTTGAAGTGCGTCAGTCTCTGACGTCTTCTTTTCTACATGTTTACTCAATCTAAGTCACCTCATTCAGTTCGTCTATGTATGGATGTTTAACATTTGCCTTTGAGTGTATAATTGGCATCTCAGACTCAACAAGTCCTAACTGAACTCTTGATTTCTTCCCCAAACCTACACCCGCTTCTGTCTTCTCCAGATCAGTAAATAGTAACTCCATTCTTCCAGTGGCTTTTGAAACAGTGGTTGCAATCTGCCGAAAAATCCTAACGCCTTTACCTTTGACATATACCTAGAATCTCACCTGTTCTACTACTGTCAGTCTATTCCAAGATACCATCATCTCTTGCCTGGATTATTGGAATAGTTTACTAACTGGTTTCATGGCCTCCCCCAAGCCTGCATCCTCTGCCCGTCTATTTGTTGCACAATAGCTAAAGTGATTCTGTAAAAATCTTAAGTCATACAGTATCAGTCCTGTGCTCAAAATTCTCCAGTTGCTTACTTATTCAGAGTAAAGTCCATAGTCCTTACAGTTGCCTCTCAAGTTCCTTATGATCAGGTTCCCATTATCTCTTCAGGCCTCATCCTCTACTATTATATCCTTTAAGTACTCCTCTCCAGTTGCATTGACCTCTTTGTGTGCCTCATACATGCTTAGCACCAACCTCAGGGCCTTTGCATATGCTTTTCTTTTCTGCCTGGTGTCTGCATTGTTTGATATCTACATGCTTCAATCCCTTTCTTCTTTTGGGTCTCTGCTCAAAGATTACTTTGAGAGAACTTTTCTGTATAAATAAGAGCCCCCTGTCATCACTCTCCATCCCTCCTGCCCTGTTTTATTTTTCTTTATACCACTTATAATCACCTGGTACATATTTGTTTAGCTCTTTCCTATCTGTCTCTCCCTACTCAATTGTAAGCTCTGTGAGGACAGGGTCTTAACTTTATTTACAGCTGAATGCAAATGCCTAGAATGGTGCCTGGCACATAGTTGGTGCCTAATAAATATTTGTTGAATGGATGGATGGATGAATTAATATATAGGTGCTATGAATAAAAGGTACAGGGTGCTATGAATGAAATGTGGGTTCTGGGGACAGACTGTGTGAATACCTCCCTGAGGAAGTGGCATGTATGTTGAGACATAATGGGAATGAGGGAATGGAGTTGGCATTGCAGTCAGTTAGAATAACATGTACAAAGGCCCTGTGGCTGGATGGGAGCATGATAAATTCATGGGACTGAGAGGGGGCCACTATGGTTGGAGCTCAGAGAGTGAGGGAGGGTGTAGTTACAGAAGAATCTGAAGAGATAGGCAAGGAACAGGCCATGAAGATCCCTGAAAACTGAGTTTAGACTTAGATCTTTACTGGAGGAGTAACAAGAAGCTAATGAACTCAAAAATCTTGTACCTGAATGTCCATAGCAGCATTATTCATTATAGCCAAAGAGTGGCAACAACTCAAATATCCATCAACCAACTGATGATGGATAAACAAAATGTGGTCTCTCCATACAATGGAATATTATTCAGCCATAAAAAGGAAGAAACTACTGATACAGGCAACAACATGTATGAAACTTGAAAACATTATGCTAAGTGAAAGAAGTCAGACATAAAAGATCATATATTATGTGGTTCCATTCAGAAAAAATACCCAGAATTGGAAAATACACAGAGACACAAAGTAGATTAGTGGTTTTTAAGAGCAGAGAGAATGGTGGGGGTGGGGAGATGAACAGTGACTGTTAATGGTTATGGGCCTTTTTTGTGGGGGGTGACGAAGATGTTCCAGAATTAGTGGTGATGGTTGCACAACTTTGTAAATATATGAAAGCAACTGAATTGTACACTTTGAAATGGTAAATATTAGTGTGTGTGAATTATATCTCAATTTTTAAAGAGAAGCTATTGAAGAGGCTTAATCCAGGATGAAGGGTAGCTGCATTTGGTAAGACAAGATTTACATTTTGGGAATGGATTAGGGATTAGCAGTTAGGGCCTTAAGAGAAAATACAGAGACCCCAGCAAGGAGCCTTTTGCAACAGTACAGAGAAGGAGACAGAGTTAAAATCTACCAGATTTACTAATAGGCTGGAGTTTAGGGCTGAGGGAGAGAGAAGGCAAGGTTATCTCCTACTTGTCAAGATAGTCTTGACAGATTCCAAGCACTGTAATTTGTGTTTTTACCTGAAATAGGTCTTAATAAATGGTACTCATAATTTAAAGAAAATTAACTTACAGTGATAAAATTCTACATCAGCTTTAATTGTTTTAAATAAATATGATATACTTGTCTTTATGATATTGATAATGAGAATATGATCTTTGAAAAATATTAACATATAATTTGCACCAGCTTGCAAGAGCCTGCCTGTTAAACATACTTGCATTATGAGCTCCTCCCCAAGATACTATTTGAAATCCACCTGGATCCATGGCGCTTTATATTGTGATTCTTTGATGATCTCATTAACTTTAGTCCCAAGAAGACTCCTGTGTCACATCCAGGCCAATGGCTTTATGAAGAAAAGAAGCCAAGTGAAACAGATCTGCCCTGCAATGATGGTCCACTTCTTCACGAAAACGTACGCAAAGGAGTTAGGGACTTCTGCAGCTGGGCTACTAAGTTTGTAAGTTACTGGTAATACTTACAAGTTGAGCTCAAAGTTGCTTTTGTTAAAAAAACAGTGTTTGGATATAATCTAAGTCAAATAGGCAAAGTCGTAAAGGAATCTTTTGACTCTCCCACTGTTTAAAATAGAAATGTTTCTTGTAGGTGAAATTTCTGGAAAGTTTGCAAGCTTATAGTCAATGTTTGAATGTTTATTGTTTATATGTACATTGCTGTTGTTTCATATATATATTTTTAAATTTTTAAATTTTTAATTATAATTTTTTAATTCGCTTTTTATATTTTGTAATTGTTTTAGATTTACAGAAAAGTTTCAAAAATAGTAAGAAATTTCCCATATTTCTCATGCCCAGTTCCTCCTATTAATAACATCTCTCATGTTAATAATTAGTATGGTACACTTGAAAAAATTAATGTGCCATTATCACTACATTTTTTTGGAATTTTATTTATTTTTTATACAGCAGGTTCTTATTAGTCATCCATTTCATACACATCAGTGTATACATGTCAATCCCAATCTCCCAATTAATCACACCACGCCCCCACCTCCCGCAGCTTTCCCCCCTTGCTGTCCATATGTTTGTTCTCTACATCTGTGTCTCAATTTCTGCCCTGCAAACCGGTTCATCTGTACCATTTTTCTATGTTCCACATACATGCGTTAATATACGATATTTGTTTTTCTGACTTACTTCACTCTGTATGACAGTCTCTAGATCCATCTACGTCTCTACAAATGACCCAATTTCGTTCCTTTTTACAGTTGAGTAATATTCCATTGTATATATGTACCACATCTTCTTTATCCATTCACCTGTCGATGGGCATTTAGGTTGCTTCCATGGCCTGGCCATTGTAAATAGTGCTTCAATGAACATTGGGATGCATATGTCTTTTTGAATTATGGTTTCCTCTGGGTATATGCCCAGTAGTGGGATTGCTGGGCCATATGGTAATTCTATTTTTAGTTTTTTAAGGAACCCCCCTACTGTTCTCCATAGTGGCTGTATCAATTTGCATTCCCACCAACAGTGCAAGAGGGTTCCCTTTTCTCCACAACTTCTCCAGCATTTGTTGTTTGTAGATTTTCTGATGATGCCCATTCTAACTGGTGTGAGGTGATACCTCATTGTAGTTTTGATTTGCATTTCTCTAATAATTAGTGATGTTGAGCAGCTTTTCATGTGCCCCTTGGCCATCTGTATGTCTTCTTTGGAGAAATGTCTATTTAGGTCTTCTGCCCATTTTTGGATTGGGTTGTTTGTTTTTTTAATATTGAGCTGCATGAGCTGTTTATATATTTTGGAGATTAATCCTTTGTCCATTGATTTGTTTGCAAATATTTTCTCCCATTGTGAGGGTTGTCTTTTTGTCCTGTTTATGGTTTCCCTTGCTGTGCAAAAACTTTTAAGTTTCATTAGGTCCCATTTGTTTACTTTTGTTTTTATTTCCATTACTCTAGGAGGTGGATCAAAAAAGATCTTTCTGTGATTTATGTCAAAGAGTGTTCTTCCTATGTTTTCCTCTAAGAGTTTGATAGTGTCTGGTCTTACATTTAGGTCTCTAATCCATTTTGAATTTATTTTTGTGTATGGTGTTAGGGAGTGTTCTAATTTCATTCTTTACATGTAGCTGTCCAGTTTTCCCAGCACCACTTATTGAAGAGACTGTCTTTTCCCCATTGTATATCCTTGCCTCATTTGTCATAGATTAGTTGACCACAGGTGCATAGGTTTATCTCTGCGCTTTCTCTCTTGTTCTATTGATCTGTATTTCTGTTTAAGTGCCACTACCATATTGTCTTGATTACTGTAGCTTTGTAGTATAGTCTGAAGTCAGGGAGTCTGATTCCTCCAGCTCCGTTTTTTTCCCTCAAGACCTCTTTGGCTATTCAGGGTCTTTTGTGTCTCCATACAAATTTTAAGATTTTTTGTTCTAGTTCTGTAAAAAATGCCATTGGTAATGTGATAGGGATGGCATTGAATCTGTAGATTGCTTTGGGTAGTATAGTCATTTTCATAATATTGATTCTTCCAATCCAAGAACATGGTGTATCTTTCCATCTGTTTGAATCATGCTTAATTTCTTTTATCAGTGTCTTATAGTTTTCTGCATACAGGTCTTTTGTCTCCCTAGGTAGGTTTATTCCTAAGTATTTTATTCTTTTTGTTGCAGTGGTAAATGGGAGTGTTTCCTTAATTTCTCTTTCAGATTTTTCATCATTAGTGTATAGAAATGCCAGAGATTGCTGTGCATTAACTTTGTATCCTGCAAATTTACCAAATTCATTGATTAGCTCTAGTAGTTTTCTGGTGGCATCTTTAGGATTCTCTATGTATAGTATCATGTCATCTGCAAACAGTGACAGTTTTACTTCTTTTCCTATTTGGATTCCTTTTATTTGTCTTTCTTCTCTTATTGCTGTCGCTAGGACTTCCAAAACTATGTTGAATAATAGTGGTGAGAGTGGACATCCTTGTCTTGTTCCTGATCTTGGAGGAAATGCTTTCAGTTTTTCACCATTGAGAATGATTTTTGCTGTGGGTTTGTCATATATGGCCTTTATTATGTTGAGGTGGGTTCCCTCTATGCCCACTTTCTGGAGAGTTTTTATCATAAATGAGTGTTGAATTTTGTCAAAAGCTTTTTCTGCATCTATTGACATGATCATATGGTTTTTATTCTTCGATTTGTTAATATGGTGTATCACATTGATTGATTTGCACATATTGAAGAATCCTGGCAACCTTGGGGTAAATCCCACTTGATCATGTTGTATGATCCTTTTAATGTGCTGTTGGATTCTGTTTGCTAGTATTTTGTTGAGGATTTTTGCATCTATATCCATGAGTGTATTGGTCTGTAATTTTCTTGTTTTGTAGTATCTTTGTCTGGTTTTGGTATTAGGGAGATGGTGGCCTCATAAAATGAGTTTGGGAGTGTTTCTTCCTCTGCAATTTTTTGGAAGAGTTTGAGAAGGATAGGTGTTAGTTCTTCTCTAAATGTTTGATAGAATTCACCCGTGAAGCCATCTGGTCCTGGACTTTTGTTTGATGGAAGATTTTTAATCACAGTTTCAATTTCATTCATTGTGATTGGTCTGTTCATATTTCTGTTTCTTCCTGGTTCAGTCTTGGAAGGTTATAGTTTTGTAAGAATTTTTCCACTTCTTCCAGGTTGTCCATTTTATTGGCATAGAGTTGCTTGTCATAGTCTCTTAGGATGCTATGTATTTCTGCAGTGTCCATTGTAACTTCTCCTTTTTCATTTCTAATTTTATTGATTTGAGTCCTTTCCCTCTTTTCCTTGATGAGTCTGGCTAATGGATTATCAATTTTGTTTATCTTCTCAAAGGACCAGCTTTTAGTTTTATTGATCCTTGCTATTGTTTTCTTTGTTTCTATTTCATTTATTTCTGCTCTGATCTTTATGATGTCTTTCCTTCTACTAACTTTGGGTTTTGTTTGTTCTTCTTTCTCTAGTTCCTTTAGGTGTAAGGTTAGATTGTTTATTTGAGATTTTTCTTGTTTCTTGAGGTAGGCTTGTATAGCTATAAACTTCCCTCTTAGAACTGCTTTTGCTGCATCCCATAGGTTTTGGATCATCATGTTTTCATTGTCATTTGTCTCTAGGTATTTTTTGATTTCCTCTTTGATTTCTTCAGGGATCTCTTGGTTATTTAGTAATGTATTGTTTAGCCTCCATGTGTTTGTGTTTTTTACGTGTTTTTCCCTGTAATTGATTTCTAATCTCATAGTATTGGGGTCAGAAATGATGCTTGATATGATTTCAATTTTCTTAAATTTACTGAGGCTTGATTTGTGACCCAATATTTGATCTCTCCTGGAGAACGTTCTATGTGCACCAGAGAAGAAAGTGTAATCTGCTATTTTTGGATGGAATGTCCTATAAATATCAATTAAAACTATCTGGTCTCTGTGTCATTTAAAGCTTGTGTTTCTTTATTACTTTTCTGTTTGGATGATCTGTCCATTGGTGTAAGTGAGGTGTTAAAGTCCCCCACTATTATTGTGTTACTGTCAATTTCCTCTTTTATAGCTGTTAGCAGTTGCCTTATGTATTGAGGTGCTCCTATGTTGGGTGCATATATATTTATAATTGTTATATCTTCTTCTTGGATTGATCCCTTGATCATTATGTAGTGTTCTTCCTTGTCTCTTGTAACATTCTTTATTTTAAAGTCTATTTTATCCAATATGAGTGTTGCTACTCCAGCTTTCTTTTGATTTCCATTTGCAAGGAATATCTCTTTCTATCCCCTCACTTTCAGTCTGTTTGTGTCCCTAGGTCTGAAGTGGGTCTCTTGTAGACAGCACATATATGGGTCTTGTTTTTCTATCCATTTAGTGAGCCTGTGTCTTTTGGTTGGAGGATTTAATCCATTCACGTTTAAGGTAATTATTGATATGTATGTTCCTATTACCATTTTCTTAATTGTTTTGGGTTTGTTTTTGTAGGTCCTTTATTTCTCTTGTGTTTCCCACTTAGAGAAGTTCCTTTAGCATTTGTTGTAGAGCTAGTTTGGTGGTGCTGAATTCTCTTAGCTTTTGCTTGTCCATAAAACTTTTGATTTCTCCATCAAATCTGAATGAGATCCTTGCCGGGTAGAGTGATCTTTGTTGTAGGTTCTTCCCTTTCATCACTTTAAGTATATCATGCCACTCCCTTCTGGCTTGTAGAGTTTCTGCTGAGAAATCAGCTGTTAACCTTTCGGGAGTTCCCTTGTATGTTATTTGTCATTTTCCCTTGATGCTTTCAATAATTTTTCTTTGTCTTCATTTTTTGCCAATTTGATTACTATGTGTCTCAATGTGTTTCTCCTTGTGTTTCTCCTGTATGGGACTCTCTGTGCTTCCTGGACTTGGGTGGCAATTTCCCTTCCCATGTTAGGGAAATTTTCAACTATAATCTCTTCAAATATTTTCTCGGGTCCTTTCTCTCTCTCTTCTCCTTCTGGGACCCCTATAATGCGAATGTTGTTGCATTCAATGTTGTCGCAGAGTTCTCTTAGGCTGTCTTCATTTCTTTTCATTCTTTATTCTGTTCCACAGCAGTGAATTCCACCATTCTGTCTTCCAGGTGACTTATCCATTCTTCTGCCTCAGTTATTCTGCTGTTGATTCCTTCTAGTGTAGTTTTTATTTCAGTTATTGTATTGTTCATCTCTGTTTGTTTGTTCTTTAATTCTTCTAGGTCTTTGTTAAACATTTCTTGCATCTTCTCAATCTTTGCCTCCAATGTTTTTCCAAGGTGCTGGGTCATCTTCGCTATCATTATTCTGAATTCTTTTTCTGGAAGGTTGCCTATCTCCACTTCTTTTAGTTGTTTTTCTGGGGTTTTATCTTGTTCCTTCATCTGGTACATAGCCCTCTGCCTTTTCATCATGTCTATCTGTCTGTGAATGTGGTTTTTGTTCCACAGGCTCCAGGATTGTAGTTCTTCTTGCTTCTGCTGTCTGCCCTCTCATATATTTTTAAAGTGGCTCTCTGCAGCCAACTTTACTAAGATACAATTGACATATAATATTGTGTAAGTTTAAGGTATACAATGTGATCATTTGATACATGTATATATCACAAAATGATTACCATGATCTGGTTAGTTAACAAATCCATCACCTCATGTAATTACCTCTGTGTGTGTGAGGTGAGAACATGTAAGATCTACTCTGTTAGCAACTTTCAAGTATATAATACAGCATTGTTAACTAGAATCACTATGCTGTACATTAGATTCCCCAGAACTTACTCATCTTATAACTGGAAGCTTGTACCCTTTGGGCATCTCCCCATTTCCCCCACCCCTTTGTTTCATATTTTAATATTTCATTTCAGTGTTAGGACCTTCTTTTCTCTCATCCTTCCCTCCTTCTTCAATTCATTTTTCTCAGTTATATTTATCTGTAAGTACTTGGAAAGCTGTGCTTGACTACAGTCGTTAATGAAAAGTATTTGACAAGAAGAGACTTTTTACTCAGTTATCAAGTTCTTTTCTTGCCCTCCTTCTAAGACCCTTTTTAGTTACCTATTCCTTTCCCTGAGTCCCTGTAGATGTCTAGATTCCTGATGCTTTTTCCTGGACTTAAGACTTTCTAGAATTTTCAATCCCCCTCCCCCCATTTTTAAAGTGTATTAGTTTTAGTCAATATATTATTTTGGACTATTTCTTTGGCAGGTAATATAATTCAGACTAGATTAAGTGAGAAAAGGGAATCATCCAGAAGTATTCAGAGCTTCAGGCGTAGCTGTATCTGGGTGCTAAAATGTTTTTAGGTGCTCTCCCTGTCACTTAGCTACTCTCTTCTGACTTCAGTTCTTGTAGTCTTTCCCTAAGAGATATCAAAAGTATTCACTAAATTTTCCAAGCTTATATCCCACCAGGCAACAACCTAACATGGGAAAAGAGCAAGCTTTTTCCCATAGGGAAAAATCCAGGGCTTACTCTCACCAGACTAACCTGGGTCACACCTGTGCCTGAATTATCCACTATGAGTAAGGAGATGGAATATGCTCATTGACTGGTCTAGGTCACACGTCCAACCCTGAGGCCAAGAGGGGGGCATGTCCAGCCCATTTGCAACAAATTGACTGAAAGTGGTGGAGGGAGGCTCCCCAGAGTGTGACTGGAGTAGTGATGCTGGACAGGGTAGGTGATGCCCACTCTACCACTGCTTGTCTACAAGCTGACTGGATAGGATTGCCCAAGTCCCAGCCCTTCCACTTCTCCCATTCCTACTGCTGGAGACTATTCCTCTTTCGAGACAGGAAGTGTAAGGAACCCTAGGATAATAGTTTAACTGCTGTGGTAACCAGCCTTGTTTTCAGTCCCTTATGACCAGGGTCCCATAACGGTCATACTACTTTGGTCCCGATCACATCACCCTGTGGTATTTTCTCCATAGCACTAGTTTATACTTTCCTTCTGTGTTGTTTATTTATTTATTTTTTTACCCCATTGACTCTGCTTGCTCTAGTTTATACCCCTGACTCGATTTTATGACCCCTGTCTATAAATTTCACTCCAACATCAGCTTCAGTTGCTAATGACCTCATTCTCTATATTCCCCAACTTATATATTCCAAAGTAGGATTGTGTTGAGCCTGTAGAGCAGGAAAAAATAATTTTCCTTTTATTCTTCTAAGTTCTCTCTGGGATCTCTATAACTAAAGGCAGATTAACAAGAGAAAAACAAACAGAAGTTTATTAACAAGTATACCTCATATATACATGGGAGATACCCAGGGAAAAATGACTACTTCTCCTAGGTGGCTTAGAATTCAGGATCAAATACCAACTTAATGCACTGACAAAGCTCTCCAGACCCCAAATACTTCTTGTCTCCTACAGATGGTGACAGAGCACTTTCTACCTCTCCTTTAAACTACCTCTCTCTTCTCTGGCCATGGTCGAATACCTCCTGTAGATTAAAGAAGGAAGGAGGAGGATTTCACCATCTGTCCTTGACTCATGCCCTGTGCTTTTCTTCCAGGGGGGCCTGAACATTGATGAGGAGTTCATCCTGCAACAGTTTGACATTAACTGTCAGAGCAAACCAAGCTATAATGTGCTCCATACAATGAGACCCAACCAGGTTTCTCTGGAGCTAAAGAAAAGGATTGAGCCAAATAAACTGCAGGAGCCACAGTTTTTCCAGGAACTACACTATGAACAGAGACTTCAGAAACCACAGGTAACTGCAAAAAGGGAGAAGACTGGGAATCAAAGGAAATTAAATTGTATTAAAATATTAAATGTTCTTGACTTCTGGTACTTCAGAAGGCACTGACCTTTTTCAGTAAAATTCTTGAAATTTTTTTGATGTTTAATATTTGTAAAAAAATACAATAAACATTTATTAAATGAATGAATATTTAATACATCTTAAAAAGTCAGTTATACAAACAAGGCAGGCCATTCAGCATTATTGTTAATATCTGAACAGTCATTATTTCTCTCTTTATGTGTTTTATATGTTGAGACGACCTCTTTGTGTGTTGTATATGTTGAAATCTATCTCTTTATGTGTTTTACATGTTGAAATTCTAATAGTCAGTAGAAATATACATGAATGTTTATTATTGCAAGAGTAAAATGCTGCAGTTAACAATTGTGAATACTGTGTATGTCCAAAGAATTCTTGAATTTTTACGGCGGTCTTTTTGACCACAGACCATCATTCTTGACCATATGCTTGCCTGATAATTAACAAATCGCTCAGTTTCCCACACCAATTTCCTGTGAAGACAGAACAAGGAAGCGGAGATGAGAAAAAACAAGCTGTGTTCTAATGGGAAGTACTATGGGCCCCTAAGTTCTTTTCTACACAATGTGTTAGTGCAAATATATATACACAAGTCAAATTGTGCCAGTCTAACAACAGATTTACGTGCCTAAGTGTGGGTTGGAAGCAGGGAGATTATAGAGTTAGTTTCTCTAGAAGTGAAGATAATAATTTCCCTCTTTTACACAAAATTTTTGATACTGTATTTCCAATATTTTTGACATACTAACTTTGTCCTTTCATAACTGCACATGATCAGCTGACTTATTTTTACATTCATGATGTTTTCCATCTTTGACTTTGTTGCATAAAGTTTATGAAAACTATGCATTCCATCACTAATTCAGCACTTTAAATTTTCTATTCTCCTCTCATCTTTCTAAAGGGTAAAATGCAGAATGATGCTGGACAGGCAAATTATATCCATGTGGTTCAGGCACGTGGGGCCTGAACCACTGCTTGTTCTGAATCTGGGCTGAGTGAAATTGCTCAATTCTCTGTATTTACAAAGAATTGCACAAATGCTGCTTTATAAAGCATGGTGGTTATTGCCAAAATCGAACTTTTGACTGGCCGATGGAGGATCACTATGCAAAAGTTCAAATAGATTTCCACAGAGTATCATTTTCCTTCCGCCTGAAGGACTTCCTTTATTTCTAATGTAGATCTGCTGGTGATGAATTCTTCCAGTTTTTCTATGTCTGACGATATCCTTGTTCTTCCTTCATTTTTAAAGATATTTTTGTGGGTATAGAATTCTAGGTTCAAAGTTTTTTGTTTGTTTGTTTTTAGTCCTTTAAAAATGTTGCTCCACCGTCCTCTTGGTTGTGTTGTTTCTGATGAGAAATCTTATGTCATCCTTATCTTTGTTTTTCTGGACCTGTTTTTTCTTGGCTGCTTTTAATACTTTCTCTTTGTCACTGGTTTTGAGTAGTGTGATTATTATACACATTGGTGTATATGTCTTCATGTTTCTTGTGCCTGGAAAAGTTTGATCCTTTTGGGTCTTGCTTTTAAGAACTGTTGAGAAGGGTCAAAATAATGTTTAGTCTAGGGCTAACTCCCTACTACTGACACAAGACCCTTCTGTGTATTCTACCCAGTATCCTGTGAATCTTTGAGTTTCCCAGGAGGGAACAGGCCCTGGCCCTGGCCCTGTGTGCATGCAGGACACTGTTCTCTCTAATCCTTTTGGTTAGTTCTTTCCCAGACCTCAGGTGGTTTCCTCCCAAACCTACACAGATGGAGACCCTCTGCAAACCTCTGTAGTTCCCTCTCTGTGCAGCTCTTTCCTTTCTGTTACTCTGTGTTTCAAACTTTAGCTGCCTTGGTCTTCCTGGACTCTCAGTTCTGTTTTCTCAACTCAGGAAGTCCACTAGGTTCCTCCTGGGCTCCTTCTCCTGCTCTGTGGCCTGGGAACTCTCTGAAGACAGTGAACTGGGGCAGTTGGGGGGCTTATCTCATTCACTTTTTGCCTCTCAGGGATCACTGTCCTTTGCTATTTGATGTCCAGTGTCTTATAAATAAATAAATAAATTCAATATATTTATATTTCATTTTTTGGTTGTTGCAGGTGGAAGGATAAATCTGGTCCCTATTCCAGGGATGGAATCTCTATCTTTATTTTCTTATTCCACATACTCTCAGGCCTATTATCCTCTGCTCTTCGATGTTCTTTAAAACTCTGAGCTTTTCGACTACCTTACCTTTGCTCACAGTATTCTCTCTGCCTGATGTGCCCCTCTTCTCATGTCTACACTCTTACATCTTCCTTTAGACACAGGTCAGATGCCAATTTTTCCATGGAGTTTTCTCCAGGTCCTTCGGTTGACATTAATTTATTCTTACTTCTAATCTCTCACAGCAGTTTGTGCCTCTATTGTAGCATGTTTCTCTTTTCCCTATATATTCATTCATCCATTTATTTATACATTAATTCAACAGACGCTTCTGAGCATCTGTTACTATGTGCCAAAAAGTGCTGGGAGCAAATGAAGGACTGTTTCCTGCATTTAAGGAGCTTACGGTCTAGTGAGGTCAATGGATAAATGACTAACTATAATGAAATGATGTCATGGTTCATCCGAGTTGTAGGAAGAAGTAACCAGTTCCACCAGGCATGGGCTGAGGGTGGGTACAGCTAAGACTTCACAGAAGGAATTATGTTTGTACTGAATCTTGAAAGATCACCAGGTACCCGGCAACCTAACGTATTCCAGAGCTCAAGTTCTTTAGTGGAGCAGTATGTAGATTGCGTTCCTCTCCCTTTCTTTCTTTTTTCCTCTCTTTCCTCTCCTACTCTCCTTTTAATTCAGTGGTTCTCAGCCAGGGCAATTTTGTTCCCCTTCCCACCCCTGCACCCCACCAGGGATATTTGGCAACGTTGGAGATGACGTTTTTGATTGTCACAATTTGGAGTGGGTGGAGACTAGGAATGCTGCTCAACATCTTACAATGCATAGGACAGCACCGCCGCCCCCCACCTCCCACAAAGAATTATACAGCTCAAAATGTCAATAACGCTGAAGTTAAGAAACCTGATTTTAACCCAACAAATACTTATTGAGCACCTGTTGTGTCCTAAGTATTGTTCTAGATGCCAGGGGGATGTAGCAGGGAACAAGCTCAGAAGCTTACATTTTAGAAGATGAGAGGTGAGACAACAAACAATCAGAAAAATATACAGCATATCAAGCGGCGATAAGTGCTGTTTAGAAAAATGAGGCAGGGAAAGAAGACAAGCAGTGTTGTGAGGGGTTACAGTTTCTGAATTGGGTGGTCAGGGAGGATGCAACTGAAAAGATTACCTGAAATAGGTAAGAGAGTGAGCCATGTGGGTGTCTTGGGGAAGAGCATTATGGAGAGGGAACAGTGAGTGCAAAGGCACTGAGGCAGCAGTGTAATAGGTGCTCTAGAAATAGAAAGGAGGCCAGTCTGCTTGGAATGGAGGGATCATAATGCTAAATCCAGCTCTGAGGAGGGATTTGCCTCCCCTCTGCTCTGTCCCATCATCTCTGTTTCAGGCAGGTGTTTCTAGCTTGACTCTAGAATGGCCACATGTTCCACCTCATAGTTTAGACATGAGTGAGAATAGGGAGGAGCAGGGTCTTTGTGTTTCATGTTTCTTTGTCCTACACAAGCGTTAGACCTCCTTTCATGATGAGACAATCAGCGGGTATTGCATCACAGCATCAGGCTGTGAACCAACCGATGCACTCCTGAGGAATGGGAGAAAGAAAGGAAAGACATCTCTTCCTCCCTCTTTCTCTCTTCCAATTAAAGAGGCAAGAGGGACTTCCCTGGCAGTCCAGTGGTTGAGACTACACGCTCCCAATGCAGGGGGCCGGGTTTGATCCCTGGTCAGGGAACTAGATCCCATATGCTGCAACTAAGAGTTCGCATGCTGCAACTAAAAAGATCCTGCATGCCACAATTGCAGATCCCACACACGGCGGCAATGAAGATCCCACGTGCCGCAACTCAGACGTGGTGCAGCCAAATAAATAAATAAATACATAAATATTTTTTAAAAACTAAAAAATAAAGAGGCAAGAGCCTGGTGTTGAATAGCATTTGGATCAAAAGTAGTGTACCATTTACAAAGCTGAGTATAGAGCTGGGCTCATAGAGAGGCTGATAACTTATTATTTTGGTTGACTGTATTGTTTAAGGTCATTACCCTTCACTGAAATATGTGATTCTTACATGAATTCTAGCTGCTTTACATAATTCTCTCCTTTAGTCTTCCCAACAACCCTATGGGGTAGACACTATTATCTCTACTTTACAAATGAAGAATTTAACTAACTTGTCCATGGACTCATAGCTACTAAGTGGGGAAGGCTGGATTTCAGCCCAGGTTTGTCTAAATCCAAAAGCCATGCTTAACTACCACATTATTTTCTCAGTCATGAACTTTTCATGTTACCTTTGTAAATCAAAGCACACTGATACTTCATAAAATACTTTGGCAAGGAGTAACCATAAATTAAAAATAAATGATACTGCTTTCATAAGCTAAATCTTAGGTTTATTGAAATGACAAACCAAACAAACTAATAAAATTGGGAATTATGTTATTTCTACAGAATCCTTGTAAACCAAAGTGGGTAAAGATGAGGTACGGAGCATGGTATCTGAACACCAAGTTGTGGAAAAAGCAAAGAGCCAATGAACCTTTGGTTGATCCGAAGGTCTTACGTAAAGCTCAAGATGAGAATATTAAAAAGGAGCTATGGGAACAGGTATGTGTATATGCTGAGACTTGATCATCTGAGCTGAAGGTTGTCACAGTGCAAATATGACCTCATATTGAAGTCAATTCACAAGACATGGGTGCAATCATATGCTGGTAAGGGACACTATGATGACATGGCTGTCTTGCTGGAAACACATGACTTTTGACTATTCTTGATTGAGTTCATTTGGAAGATGAAATGGTCTTAAAGAACAGAATTACAATGATATAAAACGTCTACATCCCAAATTTTAAATTCCAATAAATAAAAGGAAAAGCCAAATGAATGCATGAATACCCCTAAGATGTTGGGACTGGATCAAATCTTTTTTGATTATCATGCCCTTTGGAGTTAAGATCTAAAATTTGTGGATATATATTGAGTAGGAAAACACTCTCATTTCTTCCTCTACCACTCTCAATTCTGGTCAGCAAATGTGTTGGGGGTTTTTCCCCACACCAAGCAATTCTCTAATTCCCTGACACCAGCAGTATGTCCTACAATTTTACTCAATTCTGATACCACCTACCTGGAGAGAGCATCAGATCCCACAGGTTAAGGGCTCAGTCCCACAAAACTGCCCCCACTGCAAATGCCAGTCTCAAGTCCAGGTTGTCAGCTGTGCTTCTGGCTGACTGGCTATAAATCAAAGGTTCACACAACACCCTCCTTGAGTTTGATCATCTGCTAGAAGAGCTCACAGAACTCAGGAAAACAGTTTACTTACAATCTAGTAAGATTACCAGTTTATTATAAAGAGGTACACTCTGGAGCAGCCAGATGGAGGAGATGCATAGGGTAAGGTATGTGGGGAGGGGCTTGGAGCTTCCTTGCCTTCTCCAGGTACCTTTACAGGTTCACCGACTTGGAAGCTCTCCAAACCCCCTCCTTTGGGTTTGTATAGAGGTTTCATTACATTGGTGTAATTGATTACATCATTGGCCATTAGTGATTAATTCAACCTCCAGCTCCTCTCCCCTCCCTGGAGTTGGGGAGGTGGAACTGAAAGTGCCAACCCTCTAATCACGTGGTTGGTTTCCCTGGCAACCAGCCCCCATCTAGTAGCTATCTAGGGGCTTTCCAAAAAACACTTCATTAAGATAAATCGCAATGTGGTTGAAAGGGGCTTGTTATAAATAAGAAAAGACTCTCACTGTTGTGGCTCTCATCACTTAGGAAATTCCAAGGGTTTTAAGGCCTCTGTGCCAGGGATGGGAAGAAGACCAAATATCTGTCTCATTATAAATCACAGTATCACAATTATTAATCTCAAATAGGTTAGATTCCGGACATCCTAGGTCAATAATGATATAATTGATAAAATGTGTTGCTTATCCTTGATACAAGGGTAAGAAAAAGAACAGAGAAAGGAGAGAAGGTTGGATATCTTTTGAAAGCCTTTGTATTCATCAACTTCTGAACGTTATTTACACACATATTCCTAAATGAGAAGGAAGTCGTTTAAAATAACATACTTGGGCTTCCCTGGTGGCGCAGTGGTTGAGAATCCGCCTGCCGATGCAGGAGACACGGGTTCGTGCCCCGGTCCGGGAAGATCCCACATGCCGCGGCGCGGCTGGGCCCGTGAGCCATGGCCGCTGAACCTGTGCATCCGGAGCCTGTACGGGCCATGGCCGCTGAGCCTGCGCATCCGGAGCCTGTACGGGCCATGGCCGCTGAGCCTGCGCATCCGGAGCCTGTACGGGCCATGGCCACTGAGCCTGCGCGTCCGGAGCCTGTGCTCCACAACGGGAGAGGCCACAACAGTGAGAGGCCCGCGTACCGCTAAATAAATAAGTAAATAAAATAACATACTTGATAAACGGCTAAGTGCTTTTAATTAGGACAAATATGAAATCAAGCTTCTGACAGCTGACCAGTTTTTTAAAGTGTGGACCCTCTTTTAGGAGGAGTTACTTGCAGACCTTCATGGAACAGTTACCTTTAAGGATTTCGTTCTGAGCAGGGGCTACAGGATGCCGAGTGTGAGTAAAGGGTCCTGAAGACCTCGGAAAGACCTGCTGAGGGGCTCACAGTTGTTGACGTGAAGGGGTCAGCACCCTGACAAAATCAAAATACTTCTGCTACAGGGACACACCAGGACTCAGCCCTGGGAGAAGGGGTGTGCTTTCCCCAGACAGGGGCCCACAGATGGGATTTGGCGTTCTGCTCTTTGCATTCTGCCTGTTTGGCTCCTGCTGTCAGAGGTGTTGTCTCCCTGCTGACTCACCTTCCTTGGGTTTGGCCTTAACAGGGCCAAAGTGAAAGGGATCCATGTGCAGGGGTGAGCCTGCTACGAAAACAATGAATTCTCTAGGAAGTGTCAAGTCTTCTTCACTTCTACTTCCAAGGAGCCGTGCTGGGGTCAGGACTGAAGTGGAGCTGGGAGTCACAGGACTATTACTGTGCTATTTGTGGGGTACATGAGGACGCAGACTGGGGCAAAAGGTCACTTCCCGGGCAGCCCTGCAGCCTCTTCTGTCTTTTTCCCACTTTGTCTTTCCCTCTCCCTGAGCTTGTGGGGCTGGTCCCCCCCCCCCCGCCTCCCACATGGAGGGCTCCCCCGGGAGGCCACAGATAACAAGAGTGGGGTGGGAGGCCGGCAGAGCAGACCATTTAGCAGGAGGGCCTGCAGCCTGGAGATCTGTCCCCAGACCAGCCCTGCCACCATGGCAGGAAGCCAGCTGGGCCTGGGACCCAAGTCGTGGCTGATAAGTTCTGTGTTTGTCCAGCGTCCCCTGTGCTCACGGCCCGTGGCATCCTTAGGAGGACATGCAGCCAAGATGGTAGAAGTTCCTGGAACTAGGATACTGGATTTCTTTTTTTCCAAGAGCGATAGAACTAACAACAGCTTACACTTACTGGCAAATAGATATATTGACCAATCTCAGATCCAGACTTGTTCAAAGTTAAATCAGGCGATGTGAAGGGAAAGTCTAGAGTACAATAATAGACTAATGGGCTAGAAGATTCCATTATAGAAGTAGGATGAAATCTCTCCAATAGCTTTGAGCATCAACAATGGGCCTACATAAGTATATTTTATATACTTAGATATAAGTATATATCTTATATATAAGATATAGTTAATATACTTACACACATTTTTGTACTTATGTATTTATGTAACTGCCTCATCTGCATATATGGCCTACATAAGTATATTTTATATATTTATATGTATAATATATAAAATATGCTTATATATTTTAATATAACATAATTATATGTATGATTATATATTTATATAATACACACAAAATTATACTTAAGCATAAATATAATTATGTGATATATATGTGTATATATATACACACACACAGAGAGACATATATATTCTTCTTGCCAAGGAGATATATGTATACTTCCCTATTTGCTCTTGACATTATAGTGACTCATAGTTTTTTCTTCAGTGACAAAAGAGGATGTTTTATCATTTTGATTTGTCCCCTGTTGGTTTAATCCATTCTGTTGTTGAACATTTAGTTCAATTTTGGGCAAAAGGAAGCATGCCTGACTCACTGGTTACTCTTTTAGCTGCATCAACTAAAGAGAGGTGATACCCCTGGCTATGGCTGAGTCCCCTGAGAACACCTGTCACTCAAAACACTGGAATATTTTCTCCCTTTATTCTTACATCCTATATCCTCTGTTTTATCAGTAGGATTTCAACTAAAAGAGAGGGGGGAATCTATGATGGTAAATTATCTATCTATCTATAAAATCATTACTTATTTAAATTTATATGTGAGCATTCATTCTCTTTTTACTCCCTTAAATGTCTAGGTACACCTTGTATCCATACATGTTTATGCATGTTACATGAGCATACATACTTACATACACATTCCAGTATCTGCTGCTGGATCAACTGCTCTGTGCATTACCTACAGTTTCATTCCCTCAGCTACACAGAAGTCCCAGGCCTTTCATGGCAGAGACAAGCAGCACAGGCTGTGCTGAGCTGGGCTGGGCTGGACTTGGCCACAGAACAAGTGTGAATTATATCTAGATACTTCTGATGGTGTGCAACTACCTTCCAAAGTCCACCATCTCTCGTGGTCTATCATTGACATCAGATTTGGGGTCCTCTCAGGATATACATCAGAGTGTGAGATTGTAAATTCAGCTATGGTAGTGGTTGTGACTAGACTGTACAATTTTTTTTAAAGATTTTTTTTTAGACTGTACAATTTTCATTTGCCAATTAAAAGGAGTTTCTCTCATCTTTTTTTTTTAGTTCCTTGAGAAGATGTGTATGAGGAAGGAATGTAAATATGAATGTAACAAGACTTCTGTAAAATAACTCAAGCACAGAAGAATCTTGGGAAGATGATTAGACAGATTTCATTTACTATATACTTGGCTATTTCTTTCTCTCTTTAAACATTAAACAAAATTTATAATGAATGTCCCACCATAGTTGTATAATTTTGACTTGGCAACATCCATAAAATTTATAACTAATACTTACACACATTTCAGAATAGTCTTCTGCTTCAGTTAATCAACATTTTATATATTTTATCAACCGTGAGATCAATTTCATATTTGGTATTCGAACATTTTGGTAGCATTGTCAACATTACATAGTTATATCAACTATTTGTAAAAATAAATAAAACCATAAAAAAGCAGAATTGCTCTATTTCATTTTCCCAGAGTATTATTTTCCCTGGTTTTGAGTGAATAGCTCCTTTACTCTTTCTTTACAATATAATTTTCTTTCATTTTGAATTAAGCTTACTGAGGGTTTTTTGGCATGTTAATCTTTTTTTTTTTTTTTTTTTTTTTTTTTTTTTTTTTTTTGCGGTAAGCGGGCCTCTCACTGTTGTGGCCTCCCTCTCCCGTTGCGGAGCACAGGCTCCGGACGCACAGGCTCAGCGGCCATGACTCACGGGCCCAGCCTCTCTGCGGCATGTGGGATCTTCCCGGACCAGGACACGAACCCGTGTCCCCCACATCGGCAGGCGGACTCTCAACCACTGCGCCACCAGGGAAGCCCAGCATGTTAATCTTGATAATAAATGTGTACCTGTAATATAAGGTCATGGGTCATAAAGTTTAATGGAAACTCAAGATGACATATTTTTACATTAAATTTTTAAAAATTATTTTTTTAACATGTTAATGCGCATGTTAGGAAAAGTAGAAAATATAGACTAACAAAAAGAATGTAGGGCTTCCCTGGTGGCGCAGTGGTTGAGAATCCGCCCGCTGATGCAGGGGACACGGGTTCGTGCCCCGGTCCGGGAAGATCCCACATGCCGCGGAGCGGTTGGGCCTGTGAGCCATGGCCGCGGAGCCTGCACGTCCGGAGCCTTTGCTCCGCAAGGGGAGAGACCACAACACAGAGAGGGCTGCGTACCGCAAAAAAAAAAAAAAAAAAAAAAAAAAAGAATGTGGAAAATACAAATACTTCCTATAGAGTCAGCAGTAACCTCTCTTTACTCATTGGAATGCATCCTTCCAGATCTTTCCCTCTGAAATACACTCCAAATAATTTAATCAAAAGGAATTTATTAAAAGGATATTGGATCCCCAAGTTTTATCAGTTATAGTATTTGTCTTCAAATACAGAATCTCTGGGTGATGTACGACCTTTCATCTTCTGGGTCTGTCATGATCCCATTTCAATAATCTGTAGGCTGTGAGTCTTTACTATACACTCTATGCATCTGGACACATTAGGGTGATGGAGTACATGACAGAAGCAAAGAACCCATGGTGTCAGCCATTGCTGTGAAATGAGTTTCAGTGTTGAGTGGGATATCATGGTGGTGAATGAGCATGCAGGAAGTGTAGGAATGTTGGTGTGGGCAAAAGTTTGTTAAGCAGGAAAGCAATCCAATTGCAGAATAGGTTGCTAGTCTAATCAGGCCACTTTCCTCTGACTCCCTTGCTGTTTCAACTGGTCATACATGCCCTCATGGTAGCCCATGGGAGCCCCAAAGCCTGTGAGCCCAGAGGAGGCATCCAGTTCTACCAGGCAAGCTGGGGCAGGATTCTGACATTCCAGTGCTGAGCCAAGATGGTGGTGGTGGTGGTCTGGAGAGAATTCATTTCTTTCCCTGGACACATTGTTCCTGGCTTTGTTACATTCAAGCCTAATTCATATCAGGAACTCAAGTTTGGTTTTAATTACTGGACAATTATTCCACAGAAGCAGTAGCCAGGTCAGCCTTCGTGAGGGGAAATCCAAGTTGCTGAACCCATGTGGAGCCTGCATTTCTGCCTCCATGCCCACTTTGCTCATGAGATCACTGGGCAACATTGGAACTTCTGGAGAAAGAAGCGGGCTGGCATGCAGAGGCTAGGTCAAATTTTCCACCTGATTATTGAGCACTTCCTCTACAGTAGAGGTCTTTTGGTGGGTATTCACAAAGAACCAGATACTCTCATACTCTGGATCCATTCTGAGCGATCGCCTGTATACCTCTTCTCCCAAATCTCTTTGTCACTATCCCTGCATTCTTGATCCTTCCAAGTCTCTGGCTACTAAGCTAAGCCATCAGCTGCTGAGTTGGTGACATGCACCTCAGCCCATTTCTCGTTTCAGACAAAGTGGTCAACGGGATGAAATGCTTACATTTCTGTCTACTGGAAAATTCCCCTTCTCAGCTGTTCTTCAGGGCCACCCTTGAGTTGGGCTACAGTGTCGTGGCAGTCCACCTGTGGCTGCTGCCATCATATAGTGGAGGTTGTCTGTTTCGTCACCTGGAGTTAGAGAATGTCCCCAGGTCAGATGTGTAGGCTGAGGAAGATGGCAGTGTGGTAGGAGCGGGCACACCGTGCAATTTGTTCTGTCTTCAATTCCTGGTCAAGCCCAGTCCTAAAGAGAAAACTTTCACTTGATTACGAGAAGCAAAATAATTTGGTAATTACATGTGTGGACTTTGGAGCAGTAGGGCCTGGATTCAAACCAAGCTCTGCTACTTATTAGCTATATGACTATGGGGCAAGTTGCTTATCCTCTCTCTGCTTCAGTTTTCTCATCTAAAGTAAGGATAGTAGCAATAATAACAGTACTATCTCCCAGAATTGTGGTGGGGATTAAAGGGTATGTTACCAGTAAAGTGCTTAGAACACAGCCTGGCGCTGTGCACACACACTAAATGTTAGCAGACTTTATGGCTTAGTGGACCAGATGACCTTGGTCGACGATGGGCACCAGTTGCTTGGTTACCTAAGGTCTCATGATCAGGCTGCCGTATTGGTGCCAAGCAACAAACGGAGATTGGAGTCTCTAAAGGAGAACAGTTACATGCCACAGAGCTCCTGGCTCAGCTGCAAAGCCCTGGGGGCCTGTGCTCTGATTCGCCTTTCTGGACATGCCAAAGCTCCATTCAGCAGCTCTCTGTGCTACAGGTGCTTCGAGCACGTTGGATTCATTGGATCAGAGGGCAGAGATTTCTGGACCAGCTGAAAGCCTTCTCTTGCTTCAGACTGCCCTCAAAGCCAGCAACCTCTCAGATTACTAAAGAAATGAGCTGAAACAGCACATCTAAATCTGGCCTCCAAAATCCAAAGAGAAGTGCAAGTAGCACACCATTATATATTATTTCCAACACCCAAATATAATAGATGTAAATAACCTCAAGAGCATAGATAGTAATAAAAAGGTGTTAAAAACCAGGAAGAGATGAGGTTTTGAGTTCTGTTACCTTTAGTTTTAATATAGTTTATTTTAATTGTAAGTCTATTTAAGTTTTAATAATGACTGTGTTTACCAACCAACTTGCTAAATTCCTGAAAATTTAACAGTTGGCTTTTGTGAGCTAGGATAAGCTGCCTCTAGCACATGGGTAGCATTCAAAGCAGTGAGGGATGTTAGGGGTGAAGAATAAAGAGAGTTGGCTACCCCAGCCTCCCGCCAGCCTATTTCCACAAAGGTCATTACAGAGTCTTCGCGCAAAGTGGGAAAATCCTCACCACAGAGGGAGTAGAGAGAATTTCTCTGACAAGGAAGGCTGCAGCAGTTTGGGTCTGCCAGGGAGCAAATGGCAAAAGGGCATTAGATGTTCGAGAGGTTTACTGGGGCGGGAGCAACAGAACATAGGGAGAGCCTTTAGGTTCTAATGCATGTGTGATCCCTGTGGAAGGAAAAGAAGATTTGGTCTTGAACTACAGCACAGTTCAAATGAAGGCCTGGCCAATGGGGAGACCTCAAGTCAAAGTCGCCAAGAGGAGGAGTCTCACATTTTGCTAAAATGGGCCTGCCTTGGCACTTCTGCATGCTCTGTCGTTGGCTGGGAGCAGCCCAAGGGAGTATGGCCCCAGTGAGAGGGCGAAAGATCCAGAGGGGTAGCAACTGGGTCCGTCAGTCATCTGTACTCCTTGCAACAGGAGATCTGAGCAGCATATTTTCATAGGGTTGGGAGTTTAGGGAACTTGAGGCCATCTGAACATTCCCATATGTTCACAGTTCAGCATTCAGGGTCTCGCTCTTTCCCAATCTATACTCTGTCTTCACCTACGAGATCTTACAAAGCTGTGAATTCAAATGATGTTTTGATTCAGCAAATTAAAGATCATTTTTCTTTCCTTTTCTTTCTCAGTTCAATAGCTGCAAGACATGAGATTACTTTAGACAATCCCAAGGACTTCCTAATTGGGGAGGTTTGTGTTTGTTTAAAAAAAGGTCCACAAATTATTTGATACATGTGTCTTCAAAATGCAGTGTCTAACCCCTTTTCCCTTGAATGTGGGTTGTACCTAGACTTGATTTTAAGGAACAGAACGTGGAAGAAGTGAGGTGTCATCCTGAGACTCAATCATAAAAGACACTGTGGCTTCCTCCTTGTTCTCACTTGAATCATTTGGGAGAGATTAGCTACTGTGTTGTGAGGACACTCGAGCTGTCTGTGGAAAGGCTCACATGGCAAGGAACTGAAGCCTTCTGCAAATAGCCATGTGAAAAGACATCTTGGAAGTGGATCTTTCAGCCCCCATTAAGCCTTCAGATGA
Organism: Kogia breviceps; assembly: GCF_026419965.1. Classification (NCBI taxonomy): domain Eukaryota; kingdom Metazoa; phylum Chordata; class Mammalia; order Artiodactyla; family Physeteridae; genus Kogia; species Kogia breviceps. The sequence goes on from NC_081315.1 coordinate 57,721,352, forward strand.
GATTGCAACCACTGCTGACATCCTGACTGCAACCATATGAGAGATCCTGAGTCAGAACCACTCAGAGAAGATGCTTCTGAATTCCTAACCCATAAAAATGACTCTAATGTTTGTTGTTTTAAACCATTAAATTTACTGATGATTTGTTATGTAGCAATAGATAACTAATAGATTTTTGTGCCTGGAAGTGGGATGCTACAACAAGAATGTAAAATATGAAAAGGAGCAGGATTGAGAAGTGAGTTGAAACTGGAAGAACTTTGAAGAAACTGTTGGCAGACGTCTCATAGACTGTGAAGAGGCTGTGGGTGAAGGCTTGCAGGAAAATGAGGTAAATGCAATTGGAAATTGAGAGAAGTGGTCTCCTTGTTATGTAATAGCAGGAAGTTTATCCATACTGTCACCTGAAGTATCATGGAAAGTAGAAAAACTACCTAATGAACTGGTGATGTAACTAAGGAGATTTTTATACAGAGTGTTGAAGGTACCGCCTGGTTTCTTGCTGCTTATAGTAAAATGCAAGAGGAGATCGATAAGCCAAAGGGACAAGTTAACCAAAAGCAACCAGGAGTTGATGGTTTTATAAACTCCTAGACTCTCAGATGACAAACGATGTTTAAATTAAGAAATGATTTGTAGCAAAGATCAAATCCAAAAGGACACATAAAAGGACATGCCAGGAAAACATGGTCTAAAGATGAATCCAAGGATATAATTGTTAAATCCCTTGTTAAGACCTCTGAAAGTTCAAAGATGATGCTTCAGAGTACATTTAGGCGGACAAAAATTCTACTGAAATTTTTAAAAGTGTGCCTCACAGCTTTAGTCAAACAACAAGGCATCTAAGAAACTGGAGGATGTGGTTCTTCAGCATATTCTCAAGGTAGAGAAGGGCTTATCTTCAAGATATTTGTGGGGAATTCCCTGGCGGTCCAGTGGTTAGGACTCTGTGCTTCCACTGCCCGGGGCCCAGGTTCAATCCCTGGCTGGGGAGCTAAGATCCCGTAAGCTGCAGCCCCAAATAAAAGAGATTTGTGGTTTTGGCTCTTGAATAATGATGTGGACCGTCTAAGATTCACAGGAGACCTGCAAAGTTTTTTGAAGAACTATAGTGCAATAAACCCTGCCAGCTTGGACTAAAATGGAGGTTGTCTAGAAAGGGGCTAAGTATATTTTGTATATGAGAGCAAACTGTTACTGAAGTGAACGTAGGTCAGAATTCTTTCTCAACCTCCCCCTCCAAAGTCATGCCTGCACCACTCCTGCACCAACAGGCCAACAGAGCTGTTGCAGATTATTCTCAGTTCTGGAACCTCACTGATAGCCGTTATATCACCCATCATTCATCATGTTATCTTCTTTGATTACTCATTAATGGTGTGTTTCCCTCACTAGAGTATAAGCTCATGAGGGCAGGGAATGTATAGGTTTTTCCTAGTGTCCTGCAGAGTGCCTAGAGTCCTACATAGTTGGGGCTCAGACTATGCATTTATTGACTGAATGGATGAATATCAGGAATGGTGAAGCACCAAAACATAAGAGGCAAATTTCCCCCAAAAAATTATTTTTAAGAATTGACAGTTATCTTCTTGGGAAAGAGTGAGGTAGACTAGAAAAGGACATACCTAAGCAAAACTATGATGAGGGCAAAGTTTGAGGTGACCATTATCCCCTGTTTCTTGTCTTCTTCCTCTTTTCAGTATTATTATTATTATTATTTTTGCTGTACGCGGGCCTCTCACTGCTGTGGCCTCTCCCGCCGCGGAGCACAGGCTCCGGACGCGCAGGCTCACTCGCCCAGCCGCTCCGCGGCATGTGGGATCTTCCCGGACCGGGGCACGAACCCACGTCCCCTGCAACAGCAGGCGGACTCTCAACCACTGCGCCACCAGGGAAGCCCCGGTATTATTTTTTAACTGCTTCCCGATCCCACCCACCTACCCAACCATGGCACTGTAAGTACTGGTAACTGTTAAAATGTGTCAAAAATAAAGTTTATGTGTCGCCAATACCTTAGAGTGGATTTGCTTGATATTTTAAAATCTAGAGGGAGAACGAACCAAAGGAATGAATTTCTAAAGGAAGAATTTCCTACAGTGGGCTCCTGCCTCGGAGGGGTGGCGAGGGAAGCAGGGCTTCTCCAGTCCTCCACACCAGAATGTGCAGTGCCACCTGCTCTGCTCGCACAGAAAGTAGGTTCTATGTTTTTGCTCATGCTGCAGGAAAAAAATGGGCTAAGTCATAAAAAAATAAAACAGACCAAAATGATTTCTTTTTTTCTTTTCTTTTTTTTTTTTGCGGTATGCGGGCGTCTCACTATTGTGGCCTCTCCCGTTGCGGAGCACAGACTCGACGCGCAGGCTCAGCGGCCATGGCTCACGGGCCCAGCCGCTCTGCGGCACGTGGGATCTTCCCGGACCCGGGGCACGAACCCGTGTCCCCTGCATCGGCAGGCGGACTCTCAACCACTGCGTCACCAGGGAAGCTACCAAATCATTTCTTAAATGGTCAAGGTCACCAATAAAAAAAAAAATTAAAACAAGGTATCAATTTTTGTCTATCAAATTGGCAAAGATTTTTTTAAAGACAAAACTAATATTGGCAAAAATGCTAAGAAAAAGAAGCGTGGGGCTTCCCTGGTGGCGCAGTGGTTGAGAATCCGCCTGCCGAAGCAGTGGACACGGGTTCGTGCCCTGGTCCGGGAAGATCCCACATGCCACGGAGCAACTAAGCCCGTGAGCCATGGCCGCTAGGCCTGCGCGTCCGGAGCCTGTGCTCCGCAATGGGAGAGGCCACAACAGTGAGAGGCCCGCATACCGCAAAAAAAAAAAAAAAAAAAAAAAAAAAAAAAAAAAAAGAAAAAGAAGTGTATATTCAACTTGTGAAAGTGGGAAAAGATACAGACTTTTTGAAGGGCAATTTGGCTATCCAAAGCCTTAAAAAAACACAACAGAATAAATAAGCAACTTTGTGTGTGTGTGTGTACATATGTACATATGTATATAGCCTTTGACACAACAATTCAATTTCTGGGAATTTTGAGTGAGTAGAGGCCAGGGATGCTGCTAAACATCCCATAATGCACAGGCATCCCCTCACAACAAAGAATAATCCTGTCTAAAATATCAATAGTGCTGAGGTTGAAAAAGTCGGCCCTATAGCATGTGATCCAAGAGAAGGCAAGGAGGAAGCACAATGCCTTTTATAACCTAGTCTTGGAAATCACACATCACCACTTCTGCCATATTCTTCTATTCCTTAGAAGTAAGTGGCTAAGTACAGCCCACCTTCAAGAAGAGGAGAACTGAACTCCTCCAAATTTCCCTCGAAGGGAAGAATATCAAATAATGTGTGGCCATAGTATAAGACCAGCGCAGTCTGTCTTTTAGCCACAAATTATTTATGTTGCTCTCATATGCAAAATACACTTATCCCCTTTCTAGACAACCCCCATTTTAGTCCAAGCTGGCAGTGTTTATTGCACTATTGTTTTTCAAAAAACTTTGCAGGTCTCCTGTGAATCTTAGACAGTCCACATCATTATTCAAGAGCGAAAGCCACAAATCTCTCTCTTTTTTTTTGGGGGGGGGGGGCGGACTGTGCAACTTGCGAGATATTAGTTTCTTACCTTTTAGTCACCAATATGTATTTAAGATTTAATTACATTGCTGTGTGTAGATCAAGTTCATTGTTATAATGACTTCATAGCATTTCATCGGCATCCACCATATTTTACTTATTATTTGCCCACAATGGGCAGCCAGGTGGCCTTGAACTTAAGGTTATCCCAAATAACACTATGTGCCCCCTTACAGTCTTGTGCAATCTCTTGGCCATACATGTTCAGGAGTGGGATTGCTGGTCATGGGGTATATGCATACTTACTTTCACAAAATTCTTCCAGATTGTTCTCCAGATTGTTTGTACCGGTTTACTCTCCCATCAGCAGCATTGCACCTCTCTAATATTTGCCTTTCTGGTGGATGTAAAATGGTGTAACATCCTTGTTTTAATTTGCATTTATCTACCTACCAGTGAATTTGAGCATTTTTGCATCTTTTGCTAGTCATTCATTTATTCAACCAAAAATTACCCTGAGTGCCTATTATATGTTCCAGGCACTGGGGAGAAGCATCCCTTGTTCATTTTATACTGGATCTTGTGTCAAGTTATTATTATTTTTTGGATCAGTTTGTATGAGTTCATCCTATATCTACATATTAGTGCCTTGTCAGTTCTAACAACACGAAAATCTGCTCCGCATCTGGATCTACCTGCTAACTTTGTCCATAGCAGCCTCACTGACGAGACAGCCTTATTTTGATGAAGTCAAGAAATTTTTTGGCCTCTTACATTATGCAATATCACAATGAGAGTCTCTTGGATTTTGTTCTATTAGTAGTACTTTGACCATTTACATTCAGGACTTTATTCTATCCGGAGTCCACCGTTTTACGTGGTACAAAGTAGTAATCTAACTTTATTCTTGTCTACATAGTGAACTTGTTCTCCTGACACAGATTTTCCTTTGCTCTAAAGATTTCATCATTCAGCGTAAGAGATCTCAGCCTGGAGTCTATATTGGAACTAAGATGAGTCAGAGGTTTGCAAACAGTTGCACTCAGAAAATGTCCCTATGAAATATGAAACTGGGCAGCTCCAATGTGACTGCTTTGCAGAAGGTTTGACTTGTGGTTAACATTATGTGGAGTAGCAGGAACCAGAGGCTTGACAGCAACAGACAGGTGCTGGTGGTGAGTACATTTCCCTAATGAGGTGACGGCTTGCAGAGAGAGGAATTACAAACCAAGAGCGAGGCTGAAATTCACCGTAAAAATTGGAATACTACCAGAGGGATACGCTGGTATCACACATCCAGGTTTGCACACTCACTTCTAAAATATATGCTTTGAAATTTGGACATGGTTTAAAAGCATTAGGATTCAATGTAGCTAGAGTTTCAAGCAGGAGTCCTGGGAGGTCAGAACACTGGATTCAAATTCCAGCTGTATGACCTTGGGCGGATTACTCCTCTCAGGGATTTAACATGAGATAATCCTCATAAAGCACTTAGCTTAGGGCCAGTGTGTATTAGGTATTCAATGAACAAAGACAATAAAAAGGCCTATTACATAACAAACTTTGTATTCTGGGGAATACAAAGAATAATCAAACTCTGGCCCTCAAAGGATTTATGATCTAATATGAGGATGAGATAAACGACAAAAATAATTATACCATAAGAGAAAACCTTGTATTTTACTCTAACAGAGTTACAGTATGTAATCAGGGTTCAAAGAAAAGAATGGCATATCCATTTGAGGGCTGGGGGCTAAGAGTGGGATTGAGGGCTGGGGAAATGTTCATGGAAGGAAGTGGGTTTTGGGAAAACGTCTAAACCGATGAGAGAAGGCTCCCGCGGGAGAGTCCCCATTTGGCTGGAGTTCAGGTGAACCATAATAGAAAGGCCTGGAGAGGTTGTTGGCGTGTGTCAGGGAGACCTTGAAGGCCAAAATGGGGTTGGATTTAGTCTGGTAGACAGAGAAGACACCCTACCCCGGACTGTGCTTTAGGAGAATTAAATCAGGAATGGTTGCAGACTGGATCACAGCCAGAGGGGAGGGAGGTGCGGGAGGATGGTAAGGTCTGGACAGGTGAGGGGGGGGGGTGAACGGAGGTGCGGGCTCTGGGAAAGGCAGGAAGGGAGCGATGCAACCAGCCTGTGACGGAAGGACCCACAGGATTTCCCAAGGCAACTTCTTCCCCCAGCGGCCATTTCCTTCCTACCTGCTCTGCTTTCCTTAGAAGCTCACCTGGATTTCCTTTCTCTCACTCAGCTGAGAGCTAACCTCACTCACGGGGCCCTGTGTATCTCAAAATGTTTCTTTTGCGCCTTCTTTTCTGTTTCCACGCCTGTTTCCTCACCTCCTTTCCTCCGAGGCCACCCCTTCCGCTGGTGTTCTTGACTTCCTCCTTCCCACGCAATCCCCGTCCAGGATTTCGCGTCCTCCTCACGTCTTCCTCCAGGTCTCGGCTGGCTCTCTCTCCTGCCGAAGAACTGAACAAACGTGCCCACGTGTCTCTCCGTCTGAAAGAGCTTCCCTTAGGCCTTGTTCTCTTCTCAAGCGACAGTTCGATTCCTCTCCTTGTCCTCCAGGGTTCTCTGGAGAGGGCTCCCTCCGCGTCGGCCTTCTTCACAGCCCTCACCACGTTCACCCCTCAGCCTTCCGAAGCGAGCTCCCGCCATACAAACACTGCAGAGTCACCAGGGACTCCCACTGCTCTCTGTACCTGACTTTGCAAACGAGGCTCGAGCCCGGGGCACGTTGGAACGATTTGTTTCACCAGAGGAGCCATTTTAGTAATCATTCCAGCTGTGGTCTTAGCAGTTGGATGTGGGAGCGTGTAGGTCAAGGAAAAGGCTCGCCCTGCAGATACAAACATGGGAACCGTGAGCTTGAAGTTGGCGTGTAAAGCCATCAGATCCGCAGAGGAGTGAATTTAGAAAGAAATGTGTAGAATTCTTAGTTCCCAGGTTGTTGTTGTTTTGTGAGGATCAAATTAAATGCATACATTAAACACCTGGCACACCGACAGCATTTAACAAAGACGGTCGCAATTTTTTATTAATAACCCATCCGGAGGAGCTTGCGTCTGCACAACATCCAGTCCAGTCAGGAGGGCGCGCACTTTGCGACAACCACGCACCCTCAGCAATGACTGGAGGCGGTTAAGGTGATTGGCATTTACAGATGGATGGATCTTAGTCCAATCCTTTCCTTTTACAGGCGGGAAGGCGGAGGCTTGGGGACGTTAAGCGCAGCTAACTGGCGGAGGAATGGAGCTTCCAACGCGCCGGCTGTATGGGTCTACCCACCCGGCCCGGCTGCCTCTCCCGCCCCGCCTCCGCTCTCGCCGCAACCTCGCGTGTCGCAGATGCACATCGGCCTCTTCCTCCTCTAAGAGCCAGAAGCTCAGCCCGCACTGCTACTGAGTGTTTGTGGGGAGGAGGCGCCGAGGTGGCCGGCGCTGTCCCAGGCAGGGCTGGACCTGAGCTGCAGCCAGAGCAGGAAAAGAAGGCGGCGGGTTTGCGCACGGGAGCCTCGCGCCCTGGGACTCGTCAAGCGCGCGGGACGCACTTGGAACCCTGCCCGGCGACTGGCGGGGTCGAGGAGGGAAAATGTTGGAGAAGGAGGGCGCTCGCGTGTCCGCCTTGCCGGAACCTGGGGCTGCAGCCCCGGGGCGGGGAGTGGGGCGGGGCTGGGAAAGTTGAGTTTTGGTCGCGGAGGGCTGGGCCCCGCGAGGGAGCGCCCGCCACCGGGGACCGTAAAAGGCTGCAGCGGGCTGGGTAGGTGTGGCTCTGCCTGCGTGACCCGAGCCCCCGTCTCGGTCTCCGTCGTCTCCCACAGCTGCGGCCTCTCAGTCATGGGCGCCGTCTGGTCCGCCCTGCTGGTCGGAGGGGGTCTGGCCGGAGCGCTTTTCGTTTGGTTGCTGCGGGACACGGGAAAGGAGGGGGATGCGGAGCAGGGGAAGGACGCCTCTCCAGGGGAGGCTGCGGCTCCGGGAGACGATCAGGGTGGTGGCGGCGGACTGAGCCCTGGACCTTCTAGGCGGGAGCTGGTCACCAAACCAGGTATTCTTCCTCCCTGTGTCTCGAGGGCATATCTGCCGGGAGGCTCTGAAGTTACCCGCGGGAGGGGGCAGAGGGCGGAAATCCACCTGGAGGTTTCCCGAGGGCTGGCTTCTCCTAACCCGGGCAGGACCCTCCCCGCGGCTCGCGTGTTCCGCGGCTGGTGCGCACGCGCCGGGTGGGGTTCTCGCCCTACACCTAGGCCCTGGGGATGCCCAGGCGGTTTGTCCCAGGCCTGCGCCCCGCTGAGTCGCTGCCCTCGGCGCCCGCCCCTGAGGACCTGCCCCTGCTCCTCCGGCGGGGATGGGCTCCTCCGCTTGGCGGCTCTTGGTGCAGTGCGGGCGGCTGCAGCGGCGGCGCCCCTCCCGGGCCTTCGGAAAGGGGTGCTTAGGGTTCGGAGATCCCACGACCCTCTCCAATTTCCGTCTGAGCAGGGACACTGTCTCGGTCCCAATCCCATAGGCTCATGTCCTCCCATCCCTCACCCCATGGAAGAGCCATGTTTGGGAACACCGGCGCAGCGAGCAGCCCCTGCTATCTGGAAGCTTCTGTCGGGGAGGCAAAGTTCAGGTTGGACTCTGGCCCTGAAGGCTTCGGCTGAAGCCCTGGGGCTGCTCCATGGCCGACCATTTCGGAGCTGTCGGCCCTCCCCCACGCTCACCCGAACAGTGCACGGTTGTCTGAAACCCCAGGGAAGAGACACTTAATTGTACTCCGACGAGTACAATTGACATCTAGGTTTCCATCTCTATACTTTAGACCCTGTGTACTAGGCAAAGGAAGAGCACTGGCAGAGAACCTTACCTTCCAGCGCCCTCCCTTGGCAAGGTGCCCATGCCTGGACTCCAGCCTAGTGGTGAAAATGACATCTGTAAACTTTAGTGGAGTGGCATTCATGTGTAGCCACTTGAAAATCTGCCCCTGTGCCTCTCCTGCAGAGAGCTCATTTATCTTCTTTTCCTGAAAGCCTAACTCACGTTTCAGGTCGAAAGATTGGGGATTCAGAGTAATATTTGTTTACGTCTCACTTCCAACACCACCATTAAAAAGAGACAAAATTAAACAAGACCACCCTCTTCCCACCGCCACCCCCCCCCCATCTCCATATGCTGATTGTATGGTTTTGGAGAATAAGATCTTGTAGCTACGGCAGCGGTCCCCGACCTTTTAGGCACCAGGGATAGGTTTCGTGGAATACCGTTTTTCCACGGAAGGGGGCGGAGTGAGAGGGTGGTGCAGGCGGTAATGCGAGCGATGGGGGGCGGCAGAGGCAGCTTCGCTTGCTCCCCGCCTCTCACCTCCTGCTGGGCCGCGGGTTCCTAACAGGCAGAGGACTGACGGCTACCTACCGGTTTCGCCCCGGGGGTTGGGGACCCCTGTTGTAGGGGGCTATTTGGACTATCAGTGAGGTGGCCAAGAAGGAAACTGAGTCTTTAGGGAGCTTGGATTGTGTAGTATTAAGAAAATATATTTTTATTTATTTATTCGTAATTTATTTATTTTTGGCTGTGTTGGGTCTTCGTTGCTTCGCGCCGGCTTTCTCTAGTTGCGGCAAGTGGGGGCTACTCTTCACTGCTGTGCGCGGGCTTCTCATTGCGGTGGCTTCTCTTCTTGCAGAGCACCGGCTCAGTAGTTGCGGCACACGGGCTTAGTTGCTCCACGGCATGCGGGATCTTCCCAGACCAGGGATCGAATCCGTGTCCCCAGCGTTGGCAGGCGGATTCTTAACCACTGTGCCACCAGGGAAGTCCCAAGAAAATATATTTTTAAAGTATGCAATGGGAGGGGATATAAGATGCCTGTGTTTTGTTGAAGAGGTTCCTAATGCACATGGGGTGTGCAAGGCGAATCCAGCCCTCCTCCCCACCCTCCTCCCCAACTCTTGCCCAGCCATGCACTGCTGTCCTTTGTATTCTCCCACAGTGACAGCTGCTGCTGACCTGCCCGCATCTGTGAGAGCTAATCCCTGACCTGCACGCAGTTCCTGGGAGTACAAGTGTACTCATCTGGTTTGCAGGGTAACCGTGCAGCTCTTCGTCACACAGGCTGGACATTTTTTGATGATAGCAGCCAAACAACTTGACTTGGTTGCATGCCAGTACGGCCTGGACTGCAGAGATCCAGGACCATGTCAGGGTTACACTTCTGCCTCCACAGCTTGCCACCTCGTTTACACTCTTGTGCTGGTATACTGACAATCCTGGATGTGCCTTTTATTACTGGATATGCCTGTATATTCTTAGAGCACAGTTGGGAACACACCAGGTAATTAAGTACTTGATTTTAATAGAGACCAATTTTGTGAACTGCAGATAGATTAGCAGCAAAGTCTTTAAAAACTAAAACTATTTTCTCAGCCTAACTTAACTTTTTTCTCACATGAACTGCACAACACTATTACACTTTTCCTTTTGTTTTTTAGAGCATCTTCAAGAAAGCAATGGATGTTTGGTTTCTAGGACTAAAGGCCCTGGTGACCTGCAGGAAGCAGCATGGAGACTGCAGAGTCCTTCTGGAGAAGGCAGTAACCATGACAATTCAAGAGCACATGTTCCTTCTGGACAATTACCAGACACACAATCTCTAGCTACCTCTGAGACTGGTAACTCTAGAAGTTACTCTGACGTTTCAAGAAACGAAAGCCTTGGATCTCCTATAGGAGAATGGGGATTCCAAAAAGGCCAAGAGAAAACTGCTCAAGCAGATCCACATCTGGCAGAGAAGTTGCCTTCTAGCAACCTGCTCCTGGACAGAGCGAAAGAAGAAGTGAGCCTTGCACAGTTGGACAGTCGGGCACGGGCTGACCACGTGGACTGGGAGATGGTGACCCGGTGCTCATCTTGGGGCGATGTTGGTTTGGGTGGCAGTCTTGAATCTCCAGTGTTAAGCTCTAAGCAGGGAGAGGACTATGACAGAAGCACTCTTGTGGAAGCAAGAGGTCAGGAAGTGGATGTGAAACCAAAAAGGGTAGGAACAGTGTCTCCAGAGTCTCATCAGGTTAGTGTCAGCTTCCAGGTCCATTATATCACACGCACTGGTGTGCAATGCCTTGCAGTAACTGGAGACCATGAGAGTCTTGGGAGATGGAACACTTACATCCCACTCCAGTCTAGCAAGGACGGGCTCTGGTCTCGTTCTGTGCCCCTGCCGGCAGACACAGTGGTGGAATGGAAGTTTGTGGTAGTAGAGAATGGGGAAGTTATCCGTTGGGAAGAATGCAGCAATAGATTCTTAGAGACTGGCCATGAGGATAAAGTGGTTCACAAGTGGTGGGGGATTCACTGATTCAATCTGCAAAGTATCGAAGAGGCTATTGCAGAACATGGAAGAGGCTTAGGTTGTGGAGCACCCTGAATAATTTAAAACAAAGGAAGTGAAACTTCCAGTCTAGCCATCAGAGTTGTTTCAGATTTGCTAGTGGCTTTTGTCTAATGTGTAGATAATGCTTCCATTGAGCATGGACTTTTTTTTCCTGTGGCACTGATGGATGGATTTTTTTACTGATCCATCATTACTTTAGGGCTTGGTGGTCTTGAGGAGGGCTTGGCTAAACTTCAGATGTGCACTGGTCACAGAGCACAGAAACTAACCAGCTGCAGAGGGTTCAGGCTTGAGCCTTTGGGCGATTCTTGAACCAGGGGAGTAAAACACGCCTTATTCAAAAGGAGATTTTGTACTGGTACAGCTGGAGAAATGCTCTCTTTAATCATACACACTTTATATTTAAAAATCGTTAACATCGCATGGAACTGTGATTAGAAAATATCTGGTCACTAGGTGTGATTAGCCAGGATATAAGGTAATGCATTAAGACTTCCCAATGTTTTTTTGCTTGATTTTACTTGCCATGTGTGGTTTGAGGGTAGCAAGTATGTTTTTGTCTTAATGATCAACGGCTGGTGTACAAACAAGGGGCCTAATCAGAGCCTGTTAGCAGGAGCAGCCCAAGAGGAAAGAACAGGAAGGGGGATAGGGTACAGGCTGAGCAAGGTGGCCTGAATGACACCTCTTAGAGAGCTGGGAGCTACAGGCCCCGCGGACTGCAGGGTGGGACACGCCCGTCATTTCCTCACGGGTCTCCTGCAGGACCGTCTCTCCCCACGGCCCCTCCTCTCACAGCAGCTCTGGGCTGACAGATGGGACTGCCCCATAGCAGTCATTTCACCCTCTTCCCTCTCCCTTCATGCCAGTAGCTAACAAAATTATAACAGGAGAGTGATACGGAAGTACATCTTTGCTCTGGGAAGAAGTAAACATTTAAACTTTGCCATTATAACTGAAAAAAATAATAAAACCCGAGTTTTAACATCTTTATTAAATGTCTGAATTATTTGTATAAATCTTAGTACCATAATAGCTTAGACGTAAAATAAAATACTAATATTTTCTCCACTAATGACACAGAAAAAAAGCAAACATCAAGAGGCACAGAATCTGTTCTTCCTTTAGAGAAAAAGTTTTAGAATATTTCTTTTAAAACTTTACCTTTGTTTGGAGGGATATTATACATGCCTGTACTTGAAAATTAATTCTATATTAAAATAACTTTTAATAAGTGTAACACCTATTGGCAAAACAACGTTTAATCCTGGTTATAGATGGTCTTTGCTGAAAAGAGCCTAAACCCAACTGAAAATAGTGTTAGAAAGTGCTTTAAGAACTGTTTTTTGGCTCATAGCACTTTTGTGTTAAATTCACATATGTTTTCTACAGACTTCACAATGAATTTTATATTCTACCAGTGAGGTCTTCAGAAGGCATTTACCATTACTGTACAGAACGCCCAAGCATTTCTATTAGGTCAAACTAAAGGTAAAACAATTTACAGTCAAAATCTGTTTAAAGTTCTATCATTAGCCATTTTATCATTACCTGATAAAATAAAAATCTTTCAGTAAAGCCAACTGATTTAAGAGATAACATATAATACTAAACTTTACATTTTTACAACTTGTTATTTAAAATCAGATGTGCTTAGAGGGAGAAGCATGAGGGCTGTGGTGGTAACTTAACGCCCTACTTAGCGTGTCATCTGCACTGGTTACCCTGCGCGCCACCCGCTGTCACAGACCCCAGCGTGTAAGAAGGCTGCAACGACAGCAGCTTACTTCTCCCTCACTAAACGGCAGTGGGTGCTCCTGGTGGGAGGGCGGCTTTCCTTGCAAGACATCACCCAGGCTCCTGTCCTGTGGCTCCTCCATCCCCTAGGACCTCACTGTCCTCTGTAACCAGCCTGTGGAAGGGGAAATAAAGTGAGGAGAGACCCCACTAAAACTTTGGGCCAGAAAGCACCACAAACTGCTGTGTACTATGGAACAGGAGTACAGGCTTTTTTGGACAGGTTGGCTTCTGTTACACTGTTCCTGTTATCTTTGGCACAATGTAAACATTTTTGTATCTGTTCTGCTCTCCTCTTATTTGGTTCACATCCTGTAGTATCATAAATATATTTGGTCTTTGTTCCTGGCACAGAGCTCTTCAAACCCTGGGAATTTCCCGAGAGACAGGAGTATCTTGTTATTCATAATGAGGCCCTTTAGATCACGCCTGAGCTTCTGCTAGTGAGGTGACTTAGATGGGGCCCCTAGATAGCCTCAGGCCGGGGCTGGTCACTGGAAAGACCAAGTGATCCGAGGCTTGCAACTTCCAGTGCCACACTCTGATCTCCAGGATGGGGGGCGGGGCTGGAGAAGCAGCTCTATAAAGTCTCAAATGGTGAGATTTAATGAGCTTCTGGGTTGGCGAACACAAGTTGCCGGGAGCCCTGAGAGGGCATGGAAGCTCCACACCTCCACCCCATACCTTGCTCTGTGCATCTCTTCCATTTGGCTGTTCCTGAGTTATAGCCTTTATGATAAACTGTAATAGTAAGTAAAGCACTTTCCTGAATTCCATGATCAGCTCTAGAAAATTATTGAAACTTTAGAGGGGGATGTGGGAACCCCCAATTTATAGCCAGTCAGTCAAAAAGTATAGGTGGCCCGGGACTTGCGACTGGTGTCTGAAGTAGGGGCAGTCTTGTGGGACTGAGCCCTTAAATCTGTAGAATCCGACACTAACTGGGTAGTTAGTGTCAGAATGGAATTGACTCATAGACACCCAGTTGGTATCCACAGAGAATTGGTTACTGGTGTTGGAAAACACTCCACATACAAACCCCACTAACTTACTAAACTCTAATTAAGGCAGACTGAATCTATTCAATTTGCAGAAGTTACCCACTGGCTGAAGAATAACAGACTTTTTCTCTCTTGCTTCCTAGTTATTAATATGTAAAAAGAAGCTTTTCTAAAAGTTTTGATTACGGGCCACAATGTTTAGTTATGTGATTACATTCACTGATATTGACAGAACAAACAGGGAGTTCAGGGTCACAGAAGGAATCCTGGTCAGTACCTTGGAGTTTGTCCTCCTGTTCTGGGCATTATACCCCATCTTTCAATTTCATGTGAAAGAAGCATTTTAAGCTGAAAGAAAAAAAGAAGACTATTGCCTCAGCACCATTAAAGGCAACAAAAAAACACGTGATTATTCCAACACACTGGTATTAGCACAAAATAACACCTATAAGGTACTTCTGCATCTAGCTAGTACTGCTTTTAAGTTTTACTGAGAGCACTCAAGACTAGTTTATTTCAAAATAGAGTTTACAGGACAGGGTATCTTTTATTAAATTTTCACATAAAAAGAAAAAAGTATACAGGGCACTAATTATAAGTAACACCACAATTAATTAGGCATCATCTCTCTGTAAAGAATAGGCAAGCAATGTATCATTTTAGTAACATTTTTTTCCTGGTCTTTCACTTTCTATATCCTCTTTCCTTGATTTCTGATCATTGAAGACATTGCTGAAAATGGTGATAAAGCAAAGTTAGAAAAGCAACATTACTCAGGCTTTAAATTCTATTATGCGCTTCTTAAAAGGTCAGCTTGCTACCACAGAATAGATACATCCTGAGCTCAATAAATTCTCAAAAATTGCAAAGTAGCATATTTTTTAAAAGACTGAAATTTTGAAACAGAGCTAAGGGTAAATCTTTGCTAGAGAATTCCCTGGTGGTCCAGTGGTTAGGACTCTGCTCTTTCACTGCTGAGGGTATGGGTTCAATCCCTGGTCAGGGAACTAAGATGTCACAAGCTGTGCAGCACAGCCAATAAATAAATGAACATGATAATTATTGTTACAGAAGTAATACATACTAATTGTAAATAATTTGAACACCTCAGAAGGGTACAAAGAGGGGTAAAGGTCATTGTTTGTTTTTGTTCCCTCAATCTGTTGAACCTCCCCATCCCAGGTCATCACTGTAAACCTGTCAGGGAGTATCTTCACATGTACACACACACACACACACACACACACACACACACACACACACACACAGAGTTTTCTTCTTTACACAATGGAAATATGTGATATAAATTGTTCTGTAGCTTGCTTTTATTCACTTAACAAAATGTCAACATCTTTCCAGTTCAGCTCATGATTTGTTATGACTGCACAGTATTCCACTGTGTGGATGCACCATGTTAGTAAATAAATTTTTAAAAGTTGTTTCTTATTTTTGTTTATGAACATGCTATAGGAAATACTTCAGACTTTTGTATGTACAATTTTTCCTTGCAGAATAAATTGCTAGAAAGTAGAGTATCTGGGTAAAAGAATACATGCACTTTAAATTTTGATA
This sequence comes from Kogia breviceps, assembly GCF_026419965.1. Classification (NCBI taxonomy): domain Eukaryota; kingdom Metazoa; phylum Chordata; class Mammalia; order Artiodactyla; family Physeteridae; genus Kogia; species Kogia breviceps. Next base: position 57,736,673 of record NC_081315.1, read on the forward strand.
AATGTTCCCCAAATTCTCTCCAAAATACCTATTGCAGAATTTCCAAGACACACACCATCCAGACAATGCATCCAATAAAAAGTATTTGTCTAAAAAAACTTTTTAAAAGTTTTTTTAAACAAATACAACATGTTTTCCATTTGGATTATTACATGGTAGGATTACTCAGATAAAGTCAGAAAATATAAGTCAAAGTGTGAATAAAAGTGAGGCCAATAAGAATGCATCTTCCTTAAAAAAGTTACGATAAACTTAAAATCAAACATTTTTTTTTATGTTTATATATGCAGGTATCTGGAGTTATCATAAAGAATTTGTTAATTTTCTTTAGTAACAATGTTGTATAGCTTTAGTACATTAAAAAATGTGCATTTTGGAGTCAGAAATTGTAGAGATCAAGTCCCAGCTCTACTACTCATTGTGTGACTTAAAACTTATTGACTGATTGTGATTCTTCAGCTTCCTCATCACCAAATGACATAATATTAGCACCCACATCCCAGTGTTGTGAAGCTAATTAGTAAGACACTGAGTACAGGGCCTGGCACATAGCTGTAAGTGCTCAATAAATGCTAATAACAACTATTATTATTAATAAGGTTAAATTTATTTTAAAAGGATTTATTCTTAGAAAATTATTTTTTATCCTCCATCTATCAACTTATATTCTCTAGAGATGGAAGATGAAAGGAGAATAACATGTATCCTCCAAAATTAATTTCTTTCTGACAAAGGCTCCTGGATTCATGTCAGGAAATCATAAAACATGACAGCCTCCCAAATCCATGGGAACATCCACTTAGAATTTATGCCCCCAAAGTTGTCTATCATCTGCAGAGTACAACAGTTTCTCATTCAGATAGCTTCAGTATATATTTTTTTAATTAAAAAAATTTTTTCATTTATTATTTATTTTTGCTTCAGTATATTTATATGCAGTTTATCTTTTTTTTTTTTTTTTTTGTGATATGCGGGCCTCTCACTGTTGTAGCCTCTCCCGTTGCGGAGCACAGGCTCCGGACGCGCAGGCTCAGCGGCCATGGCTCACGGGCCCAGCCGCTCCGCGGCATGTGGGATCTTCCCGGACCGGGGCACGAACCCGTGTCCCCTGCATCGGCAGGCGGATTCTCAACCACTGCGCCACTAGGGAAGCCCCAGTTTATGTTTTTATTTAGTGATTCATTGGGTGGCACAGTCTCCTATACCCATGCTAATTTAAATCCTCGATAAGGTTAAATACTGTTGTTTTGTTTTCTGGCTATTAACTGCAAACTTGTCTTGGCTACTGCCATACAAATTCTCATCTACAGACCTAACAGGGACAAGAAAGACAGTGTATGGGAAAGTCTCATGTGAAATCAGCCACTCAAAACATGTGTTCTATTGCAGGCTAGTCAGCCTTTTTATCATCCCTATTAGATGAAAGAGGAGAGCAGGGCTAAAGTGACCTGCCCAAGGTCACTCTATTAATCCAGGCATTAGGCATGGTTAAGACACTCATATTTTGACTAAGGTTTCTGAATTTCTTGTTCAAGATCCTTTTCAGTGGGACTACAGATAAGAGGCTTAACATGAAAGCAAGGTGAGTATTCTTTTGAACAAGGAAGATCTCTCCAAAAATGTACACTGTACCTTGGTTCTTCATCTGTAAATCTTCTACCAGAGTCTGCAAGCTTTCCAGTCTGTTCTGAAGCTTCCTGCATGTTTTTCCAGTTGTTTCTATTGGCTGAGACTGTGAAGCTATTAGAAAATTGCTTAGATGTGGTATTAAAAATCTATTCAGTATTTCATTTTAGAAATCTTTCACTTACAGGTTAAACAATCTTTCCTTTAAAATAATGAAAAATTTAAAACACTTTGAAAATAAAGAAATGTTTTATCTAATACTGCAATACTAGCTTATCTGATTTTGTTTCAAACCAACATGATTTACTATTTTTTAACTAGGTAGCATTAAATGTGATGAGTGTGAAGAACACTTCAAGTTTAATGATACATTCTGCATTATAAATGACAACTTTTCATACCAAACCTGAGTAGTTCCAGTAACTTAGGGTTTGGAAGCACAAGATTTAATACTGATGCTGGCAACAGTTTTGAATGTGTGTGAGGCCAAGTGCCCATTTCAGTTGTTGACACCTGAATGAGGATAGTATTAAATCATGGGAGAGTGGAGTACAAATGCTGACATGGCCACAGTGAACCTAGAATAAATGTGGCAGCAGAAACTGAGGAGGGGCTAGAAGCATTTAAGCTACTCTCTAATAAGTATGCTAAGTTTTGTCAACCTCTAAAAAATACTGTTTGTGGGCTTCCTTGGTGGTGCAGTGGTTGAGAGTCCACCTGCCGATGCAGGGGACGTGGGTTCGTGCCCCGGTCTGGGAAGATCCCACATGCCGCGGAGCGGCTAGGCCCGTGAGCCATGGCTGCTGAGCCTGCGCCATCCGGAGCCTGTGCTCCACAACGGGAGAGGCCACAACAGTGAGAGGGCCGCGTATGACATACACACACACAAAATACTTGTTGTCAATCACAAGATTTTAATTTTGAGCTTAGCCTCTGACTTGCTGTATAATCTTGAAAATATTTCTGATGGCTCATTTTCCTATCAAAAGACTTTCACTTAAAGATATTAAATTTTAAAGGCAATCATCTAGGAGTTATTTTGGTTTGAGAGAATAAAAAATAATTTCTCATTGATAAATTTTTAACATAACACAAAACATGTGAAGTTTGATGAGTATCTGACAACAGGGTAAAAAAAGAAAATGCCATGCTATTATGTAACCACAAATTAATAATGGGGTGACCAACAGCACTGTTCTACTCCTGCAATAATCACTGCTGTAATAATGCTGTAATTTGCTACTTTTAACTTTTTAAAATATTAAAGAATAACATAGAAGCATAAGAGATGAAGGAGGATACAAATGCAGAAAAAGATGGTAAAACAGAAAATGTACTAAAATCTGTGATTAGGTCCTGATTTCTTTTTTTTTTTTAGGATCTAAAAATATGTTAGGCATAGAATTTCAAAAGACCAGAAACTGATTTAACAATGATGCAACAACTTGCCTAATTTATCCCTTATCAAAGGGAATGATACCATAGAGCACTGGGGCAGTTTGAATCACTGTCATATATGATGAAAAACATATCAAGTTCAATTCAACATATACATATTTAATGTCCACTTATTTATCAGGCTCTTATTCTAAATCAAATCATTTCCCCATCTGTCTTAGTGAATAACAAATGAACTTAAAATTTAAAAAATGAGAACATTTTGGTAAGTTTGTATGATAGACACTTGCACTTACAAAGGCAGAGACTGAAGAGAATGTAAATAATTTTAGAGAATGTAAATACGAAAGAAAAGTCAGACACATCAGAAACAAGAACTAGAATCCTGCAGCCTGTGGAACGAAAACCACATTTGCGGAAAGATAGACAAAATAAAAAGGCAGAGGACTATGTACCAGATGAAGGAACAAGGTAAAACAACTAAATGAAGTGGAGATAGGCAACCTTTCAGAAAAAGAATTCAGAATGGTGATAGAGAAGATGATCCAGGATGTTGGAAAAAGAATGGAGAAAAAGATTGAGAAGATACAAGAAATGTTTAACAAACACCTAGAAGAATTAAAGAACAAACAAACAGAGATGAACAATAAAATAACTGAAATGAAAAATACACAAGAAGGAATCAATAGCAGAATAACTGAGGCAGAAGAATGGATAAGTGACCTGGAAAACAGAATGGTGGAATTCACTGCCACAGAACAGAATAAAGAAAAAAGAATGAAAAGAAATGAAGACAGGCTAAGAGGCCTCTGGACAACATTAAACACACCAACATTTGCATTATGGGTCCTGGAAGGGTGGAAGGAGAAGAGAGAGAGAAAGGACCCGAGAAAATATTTGAAGAGCTTATAGTAGAAAACTTCCCTAACATGGGAAAGGAAATAGCCACCTAAGTCCAGGAAGCGCAGAGAGTCCCAGGCAGGATAAACCCAGGGAGAAACATGCAGAGACACGCAGTCATCAAACTGACAAAAATGAAAGACAAAGAAAAATTATTCAAAGCAACAAGGGAAAAACAACAAATAACACACAAGGGAACTCCCATAAGGCTAACAGCTGATTTCTCAGCAGAAACTCTACAAGCCAGAAGGGAGCGGCATGATATACTTAAAGTGGTGAAAGGGAAGAACCTACAACCAAGATTACTCTACCCAGCAAGGATCTCATTCAGGTTTGATGGAGAAATCAAAAGTTTTACAAACAAACAAAAGCTAAGAGAATTCAGCACCACCAAACCAGCTCTACACAAATGCTAAAAAACTTCTCTAAATGGGAAACACAAGAGAAGAAAAGGACCTACAAAAACAAACCCAAAACAATTAAGAAAATGGTCATAGGAACATACATATCGATAATTACCTTAAACGTGAATGGATTAAATGCTCCATCCAAAAGACACAGGCTTGCTGAATGGATACAAAAACAAGACCCATCTATGTGCTGTCTACAAGAGACCCACTTCAGACCTAGGGACACATACAGGCTGAAAGTGAGGGGATGGAAAAACATATTCCATGCAAGTGGAAATCAAAAGAAAGTTGGAGTAGCAATATTCACATCAGGTAAAATAGACTTTAAAATAAAGAACGTTACAAGAGACAAAGAAGGACACCACATAATGCTCAAGGGATCAATCCAAGAAGAAGATATAACAATTATAAATATATATGCACCGAACATAGGAGCACCTCAATACATAAGGCAACTGCTAACAGCTATAAAAGAGGAAATTGACAGTAACACAGTAATAGTGTGTAACTTTAACACCTCACTTACACCAATGGACAGATCATCCAAACAGAAAATTAATAAGGAAACACAAGCTTTAAATGACACAATAGACCACATAGATTTAATTGATATTTGTAGCACATTCCATCTGAAAACAGCAGATTACACTTTCTGAAATGCACATGGAACATTCTCCAGGATAGATCACATCTTAGGTCACAAATCAAGCCTTGGTAAATTTAAGAAACTTGAAATCGTACCAAGCATCTTTTCTGACCACAACACTATGAGATTAGAAGTAAATTACAGGGGAAAAAACTTAAAAAACACAAACACATGGAGGCTAAACAATACGTTACTAAATAACCAAGAGATCACTGAAGAAATCAAAGAGGAAATAAAAAAATACCTAGAGACAAATGACAATGAAAACACGACAATCCAAAACCTATGGGATGCAGCAAAAGCAGTTCTAAGAGGGAGGTTTACAGCAATACAGTCCTACCTCAAGAAACAAGAAAAATCTCAAATAAACAATCTAATGTTACACCTAAAGGAACTAGAGAAAGTAGAATAAACAAAACCAAAAGTTAGTGGAAGGAAAGAAATCATAAAAATCAGAGCAGAAATGAATGAAATAGAAACAAAGAAAACAATAGCAAAGATCAGTAAAACTAAAAGCTGGTTCTTTGAGAAGATAAACAAAATTGATAAACCATTAGCCAGACTCATCAAGAAAAAGAGGGAGAGGACTCAAATCAATAAAATTAGATATGAAAAAGAAGTTACAACAGACACCACAGAAATACAAAGCATCCTAAGAGACTACTAAAAGCAACTCTATGCCAAAAAATGGACAACCTGGAAGAAACGGACAAATTCTTAAAAGTATAACCTTCCAAGACTGAACCAGGAAGAAATAGAAAATATGAGCAGCCCAATCACAAGTAATGAAATTGAAACTGTGATTTAAAATTTTCCAACAAACAAAAGTCCAGGACCAGATGTCTTCACAGGTGAATTCTATCAAACATTTAGAGAAGAGCTAACACCCATCCTTCTCAAACTCTTCCAAAAAATTGCAGAGGAAGGAACACTCCCAAACTCATTCTATGAAATGACCATCCCCCTGATACTCAAACCAGACAAAGATACTACTACAAAAAAAGAAAATTAGAGATCAATATCACTCATGGATATAGATGCAAAAATCCTCAACAAAATACTAGCAAACAGAATCCAACAACACATTAAAAGGATCATACACCATGATCAAGTGGGATTTATCCCAGGGATGCAAGGATTCTTCAATATACGCAAATCGATCAATGTGGTATACCATATTAACAAATTGAAGAATAAATCCGTATGATCATCTCAATAGATGAAGAAAATATTTTTGACAAAATTCAACACTCATTTATGATAAAAACTCTCCAGAAAGTGGGCACAGAGGGAACCCACCTCAACATAATAAAGGCCGTATACGACAACCCACAGCAAACATCATTCTCAATGGTGAAAAACTGAAAGCATTTCCTCTAAGATCCGGATCAAGACAAGGATGTCCAGTCTTGCCACTCTTATTCAACACAGTTTTGGAAGTCCTAGCCACGGCCGTCAGAGAAGAAAAAGATATTAAAAAAATCCAAATTGGAAAAGACGAAGTAAAACTGTCACTGTTTGCAGATGACACGATATGATACATAGAAAATCCTAAAGATACCACCAGAAAACTACTAGAGCTAATCAATGAATTTGGTAAAGTTGTCAGATAAAAAATTAATGCACAGAAATATCTTGCATTCCTATACACTAACAACAAAAGATCAGAAAGAGAAATTAAGGAGACAATCTCATTCCCCATGGCAACAAAAAGAATAAAATACCTAGGGATAAAACTCCCTAAGGAGGTGAAAGACCTGCACTCAGAAAACTATAAGACATTGATGAAAGAAATCAAAGATGACACAAACAGGTGGAGACATATACCATGTTCTTGGATTGGAAGAATCAATATTGTGAAAATGACTATACTACCCAAAGCCATCTACAGATTCAATGCCATCCCTATCAAATTACCAATGGCATTTTTTACAGAACTAGAACAAAAAAATCTTAAAATTTGTACAGAGACACAAAAGACCCCGAATAGCCAAAGAGGTCTTGAGGGGAAAAAAACGGAGCAGGAGGATTCAGACTCCCTGACTTCAGACTATACTACAAAGCTACAGTCATCAAGACAATACGGTACTGGCACAAAAACAGAAATATAGATCAGTGGAACAGGATAGAAAGCCCAGAGATAAACCCACTCACCTATGGTCAACTAATCTATGACAAAGGAGGCAAGGATATACAAGGGAGAAAACACAGTTTCCTCAATAAGTGGTGCTGGGAAAACTGGACAACTACATGTAAAAGAATGATATTAGAACACTCCCTAACACCATACACAAAAATAAACTCAAAATGGATTCGAGACCTAAATGTAAGACTGGACACTATAAAACTCTTAGAGGAAAATGTAGGAAGAACACTCTTTGACATAAATCACAGCAAGATCTCTTTTGATGCACCTCCTAAAGTAATGGAAATAAAAATAAAAATAAACAAATTGGGTCTAATGAAACATTAAAGCTTTTGCACAGCAAAGGAAACTATAAACAAGACGAAAAGACAACCCTCAGAATGGGAGAAAATATTTGCAAGCGAAGCAACTGACAAGGGATTAATCTCCAAAATATATAAACAGCTCATGCAGCTCAGTATTAAAAAAACAAACAACCCAATCAAAAAATGGGCAGAGGACCTAAACAGACATTCCTCCAAAGAAGACGTACAGAATGCCAAGAGGCACATGAAAAGCTGCTCAACATCACTAATTAGTAGAGAAATGCAAATCAAAACTACAATAAGGTGTCACCTCACACCAGTTAGAATGGGCATCATCAGAAAATCTACAAACAACAAATGCTGGAGAGGTTGTGGAGAAAAGGGAACCCCTCTTACACTGTTGGTGGAAATGTAAATTGAAACAGCCACTAAGAAACAGCCACTGAGAACAGTATGGAGGGTCCTTAAAAAACTAAAAATAGAACTACCATATGATCCAGAAATCCCACTACTGGGCATATACCCTAAGAAAACCATAATTCAAAAAGAGTCATGTACCACAATGTTCACTGTAGCTCTATTTACAATATCCAGGATATGGAAGCAACCGAAGTGTCCATCGACAGGTGAATGGATAAAGAAGATGTGGTACATATATACAATGGAATATTACTCAGCCATAAAAAGAAACAAAATTGAGTTATTTATGGATGGACTTAGAATCTGTCATACAGAGTGAAGTAAGTCAGAAAGAGAAAAACAAATATCGTATATTAACACATATATGTGGAATCTAGAAAAATGTTACAGATGAACCAGTTTGCAAAGCAGAAATAGAGACAGAGATGTAGAGAACAAATGTATGGACACCAAGGGGGGAAAGGTGGCGGGGGGTGGGATGAATTGGAAAATTGGGATTGACATATATACACTAGCATGTATAAAATACATAACTAATAAGAACCTGGTGTATAACATTTCCTCCAAACTGGAAAAAAAAAAAGAAAGAAAAGTCATTCGGAGCATTTAAAAGAAGACTCAAAATCTTATAATAAAATAGAGAAAAACGGTCATTATTCATGTCAGAGAAAGAAACAGATAATATTTACCTATAATATCTATGTATATTTACTAAGGGGTGTGTGTGTATGTGGTATACAGTAACTATTCTACTTAAATAAGACTCAATAAATAAACAAATAAGGAAGACACCCACCACAAAGCATCAATTAGAGTGTACATATAAGAACACCATGTGAACCTTTATTAATTCCAATTATAGAACTTTTAAGTCACTGGAGTAGGAAATCAATTAATCTCATCAGTTTTATCAGGTTATTCTTACCTTTAACAGAATCAGGTGAATGAACAGGCTTGGTGGATCTATATTGTGGTGTGGATCCTATAGAATCTTCAACCGAACTAGTTAGGAGTGAGTGAATTGGAGACTTCTTAGGAGAAGAATGGAATGAACGACAAGCTGAATTTTTCACAGATGGACTTCCTAAAATTTTACAAGAACAAAAGTAAAAAGACAGAATTACTTAAAAATAGTATGCTGCACCTCTCAAAAACTCAAACTCTCATGAGAATATGTTCCCAATCATGGGGCTGGGGTGTGTTCTGGTAAAACCCCAAGGCTTTGAGTTGGAACAGAAAAGGGCTACATCTTAGGAATAAGGAACTGGACCTGCCCTTGGGGATCTTGAGGTCTATCTTCAAATCATCTTAATTCCTGATTGGATTAAATTGATCTGGGATTGCTGGTGTCCTTGGTTGTGTACCAGAAGCAAGCACGAATGCTCTCTGGAGGAAGGTGATCATATTCTAAGTCTGAAACCGTCTTTACAATTTTTCACATGTGTCTGTCATACAATAAAAATAACCAGGCATATGAGGAGACAAAATAACATGGCAGAAAAACAAGAGAAAAAAAATACAGGTAATAGATATAGACCTACAAGGTCTGGATGATGGAGGTGCAGACTACCACAGATTCAACAGCATTACTCCAAACACCAAACAAGTTCTTCTTATATAAAGAAAATCATACCTAGGTATATCAATAAAAACTGCAAAAAACAAACAAATAAACAAAAAAACGCACAAAAAATCCAAAGACAAAAACAATCTTAAAGCTGCCAGAAGGGCAAAAATGGCAGATTACATTTAAATGAGCAAAAATTAAATTTAGAGCTGACTTCTTAGTAGACACTGGAAGCCAGAAAACAGCTGAATATTTTCAAAGTGAAGGAAAAATGTTAACCTAGATTCTATACTCAGCAAAAATATTCCTAAAAAATGGGGATAAAGTAAAGACAAGTTCAGGAAAACAGAAACTGGGAGAATACATTAAAGGGAACATTAATGGCATAAGTAAAATGATAGCAGATAGAAAGTAAAGTGTGAATATGTGGGTGTATCTAAATGAATATTAACTGTACAACACAATGCAAATGATCCATTATGGTCTTTACCTTTATATGTGACAACAACTGTATGACAGTTGGAAGGAAAGTGAATGGAGTTAACATGTTCTAAGGTACTCACAAATTATGAGAAAAGGTAAAGACACTCACATATTAATCCAATAAAACAAGGATATATGTTGTATTCTCTTGGGTAAACATTGAAACAACAGTATAAACATATAAGTGAAGTAAAACCTGAAGGAATTAATTGTTCAATTTCAAATAAATGCTCTTTTCTTCAAAATATTAGTTCTTAAAGATTTCTCACAAGTTAAAGGTTTAAAAATTAAGCATTTGCAATTATTTTATTTAAGAATATTATGTTTTTATTTTAGATATACATAGATACTCTTCTACAAAAGACAAGAAAATCTGGAAATTTACCTTCTTCTATTTCACCTCACACCTCGATTTTCCCTATTTACATTATTACTGTCCAGATTTATAGCTACAGTTTGTTGAATAACCATCATTTTCACAGTATCATTCTTTCCCATTTATTTTCTTCTCTTCCATAAGAAGGCTGATAATGTGTGTGCTGATTTGCCTTCTCCTTCCAAATCTAACATATTCTGTATCATTATCTTTCATGTTTCTTAGTTTTAAAAATTCCTTTTCTCTAATTTTCTCTTGGGATCCATCATGTCCCTGACTATGATTTCAGTCATGCATATCCTAATTTTTATTTTTCTAAGGCTTTCCTCTGTAATGTTATTATTTTTTCTTTTCCATATCTAGCCCAAGTTGTGCCATTTTGTTTTTCAACAGATTCTGTTATCTTTCAATCTCTTCCTTGATCTCCTTGTTTTATAGAGAACATTTTGTCTTTCGAAAGTATATGGAGAACCATCTGTCTTATTTCTTTTTCTTTTCTTTTCATCCATTAAGTAATTATTTATTGAGGACCTGCTATGTGCCAGGAAAGTTCTAGGTACTGGATATATCAGGGAACCAAACAATTAAAGACATATGCCCTTGTGCAGCTTTTGTCTAACAGGAGGTGACAAACAATCAACAACATAAATTAGTAAGTTACATAGTATTAAAAATGCTAAGTGTAATTTTAGAAAAGAAAAAGATAAGGGGGAATGGGACTATGAGAGGGTTATAATTTTTACATAAGGTGATGAGAGTAGGTCTCACTGGGAAAGTGACATCTGAGCAAAGGCTTTAAAGGTGGTGAGGGGACTAGCAGTGTGGAGGGAACCATTGAAAGGGGAGCCACTGCCGGGTTTTAAGCAGGCCCCATTTCTGTGCTTTCATTAAAAACTCACCTGCAGGGCTTCTCTGGTGGCGCAGTGGTTGAGAATCCGCCTGCCGATGCAGGGGATACGGGTTTGTGCCCCGGTCCAGGAAGATCCCACATGCTGCGGAGCGGCTGGGCCCGTGAGCCATGGCCGCTGAGCCTGTGCGTCCGGAGCCTGCGCTCCGCAACGGGAGAGGCCACAACAGTGAGAGGCCCACGTACCACAAACAAAACAAAACAAAACGAAACAAAACAAAAAACTCACCTGCAGATGGGAATGTGAAGCTACTAGGTGGATCTTCCAACTCTCCTGTGTGTAATGTGACTGGCTCTCTGGAAGCATAAGAATGGTCATGAAAACATTCCATTTCAAAACTCATTGTTAAGATTTATCGACAGAAACAAGCTAATGAAGGCGAAAGTGATGGCTTAGAATATAAGCCCAAGATGGCAGCCATAACCCGAAACTGCAGAAGTCCTAAAATACCCTGTGAGGGAGATCCAAAGTTGCATCATCTCTACGTATTCAGTGCTCATGAACATTTTGCAGAATGAAAAGGTAATAATATATAATCTTGGTTAGAAAATTCATTTTTGTATAATAATAGCTATAAAACCCAGTGTTTCTTCTCTCATGGATTCTAAGAGATGAAATCTTAATGACTCATTTAAAAATTAAAAAACCAAAGGAAGAAAAAAACCTCTCTTAGCAATAAGTATCGCTTTACAAAACTATCAGACCTATTTAAATCAGTAAGTTGAACTAAACTACTTAGTTCTCTGTAGGATGGGTACCAGTTTGATAATATTATGACAGCAGCTCTGAAGGTGGTGCCCTTGCAAAGGGGGGTTTATGAGGTCAACACTATTTTTATTATAACACTAAGGTATTATTTTCTTTTCAACTCTCAGTCTCAAATAAGTGTATAGTGGAGGTTCCCAGAGGCTCCATCATATCTGATATCACAGCAGATAAATGCGGAGGCAGATACGAGAATACAGCTATCTTTTATTAAGCCATGCATTAAACTGATGATTTAATGACTTTAATGATTAAATCTTAATGATTTTTTTTGAAAAACATAGTTATTTTTCTTAATAAAATATGTTATTATGGTAATATGTAATATACTTTGTTACTTTTAAGTGAATAAATATCAAAATGTTTTAATTTTTTAATGCTTAAAATTAAATTTTATTTTCCAATACTAAAAATGGAAATGACCTATATATAAACAAAAGCTCTCTGGAATCCTCAGTGATGTTTGTGAGTGCAAAGGGGTCCTGAGACCAAAAAGTTTGAGAATATTAGGAGAAAAGCCTTGGAAAGGAAGGTCATGGCTATATTGTGGTGAGTTTTAATTATCAGGGCAAGCAGTTTGTTCTTGCTGCAGTAGCAATGGGGAGACTTTGAAGGTTTGGGGGCTGGGAACATAGTCTGAGGTGTGCTTCAGGCGATCAATCGGAAATTGATGCACAGAAGTGACTGGAACTTGCAAGAGATTGGAGATTTCAAACATCCACACTAAACACTGTAGAGCCCTCCACAGTGGTACATGCGAATGGTACAACGGCCTAAAAAGCAGCGTGGTAGGATGAACAATGGCTGCCAAATATATCTGTGTCCAAAGGCCAAGAACCTATGAATGTTACCTTATATGGCACAAGAGACTTTGCAGATGTGATTACATCAAGGATCTCGCGATGGGGAGATTATCCTGGATTATGTGGAGCTATACCTACATTATCTAAATGCCATCACAAGTCTCTGTACAAAGAGGAAGGCAGGGGGAGATTTCACACAGAAGAGAGAAGGTGATGTGACAATCTCAGCAGAAAGACTGAAGAATGCTATGTCACAGGGTGTGAAGATGGAGGAAGGAGCCACAAGGCAAAGAGTGCAAAGAATGAGGCTCTAGAGGCCCAGAAGCTCTAAAAGAGAAAGGTAAGGAAATGGATTAATCCCAAGGGCTTCTGCAAGGAGTGCAGCCTTGCCATCATCTTGATTGTTCAGGTACTCAGAGGCAGAACACAAGAACAGTTACAAGCCTGAGCTCAGGAACCAGCTAGACCTGAGTTCAAATCTGGATCCTCTATTTACAAGCTGTATGACCTTGGCAAATTGCTTGGCAAGCTGAGTCTTCATTTCTAATCTATATACAGGGATAATAATGCCTATATCATAGATTCAATTAGACAGACTAAATGAGTCTGAAACACCCATATAATAGTAAAAATTAAAATATGCAGTAGATAGCTGTAGATATTATTAAAAGCAACAATGTAACGTTACACACTCAGGTGAGAAGAAAATCAAAACTTGTTCCTTTTAGGCTAAGAGAAAGCTGTATTTAGAAAGATTCAAGTTCACTGAATATTGATCAAACAGCAGGGACAGTAAGAAAGTATCTGTCTTAATTTATTCCCTAAACAAATATTTCCTGAACAGCTACTCTATGACAGGCAATATGCTTGCTGCTGAAGATACAGTAATGAATAACCCTTTCTTTGCCTAAATTGAATTTAAACACTAGAATTCATTTTCACATTCTTATGATATAAAGAGGGCTCTGATACCTCTATTTTTTATAAGTGCTAAAAATAGAAAAGATAAAAGCTTTTTTCCAGGCAGTCAGTCAATAAATAGACCCTATGACTATAAGCAACTTGAGGACAGAGCCCGTATCTGTCTTCCTCACTGTTACATCCTAAGGGCCTAGCACAGAGTGGGCACATCATGGGCAGTTAACAATCTTCTGAATTAACGAATGAACAGTAGTAAAGGGGACATTTTGAAAGTCAGGGGCTGGAGAGATAGTTTCTTACCTGCTAAGAGTTTCACTTGATTTGCTGCCTTCAGTGGATTCCCTTAATGAGTTGTTGCTTCTGTTGGCAGAGGGTGGGAGAAGTTAAAGACTATGTGATGTAATTTTAACTTAGTGATCAAACAAAATTGTTCCTCTGGATACTGCTTTTAGACAAATGTAGATTCAAAAGAGTGAGACTGGGGCGCTGGCTCTTCCCAGTGGAGAGAACAGTATGGAGAAAAGCTTGAAGACAGAAGGAAATGAACCCCTTTTGGGAATCAGGAGTAGTCTGTTTTGGTTAGAGCACAATACAGGAGGAAAGCAGGGTGGTGACGAGTCAGGGAGATTCTTCAGTGTCAGCCTGAGAACCATGTACTGAATGCAGCACAGTGAGGAGCTACTGAAGTTCTGCAGGCAATGGCTTCTGTGTCTGACATGAGTAACAAATTAATATTAGCTTTTCTTCCTTTTTGGCTAAAGTCAGTTCTCAGAAGTTGTCTTTGTTTAGGGGTTATAGACTTCATTTCTTTATGCTCTTTTTATTATTTCATTTAAACATTCAGCTATTCAATTATTAATAAAAATAGAACTGTTTTCAGTAAGGTTCTTATAATCCTATATTGAGGTTGTTGTAACTTCCTTTCAGACTACCTTTCTCTCAAAAGATATGTAAGCTATTGTAAATACATGTAAATGTAGAAAAAGTAGTCTGATTTTGGAATGGCATACCATATAAATATCTGTGTCTGGTTAAACAGCAGTAAAATTTAAAATAAGCAAAAAAAAAAAAAAAATGCTGGGGCTTCCCTGGTGGCACATTGGTTAAGAATCCGCCTGCCAATGCAGGGGACACGGGTTTGAGCCCTGGTCCAGGAAGATCCCACATGCCATGGAGCAAGTAAGCCCATGCGCCACAACTACTGAGCCTGTGCTCTAGAGCCCGCAAGCTACAACTACTGAGCCCATGCGCCACAACTACCAAAGCCTGTGCATCTAGAGCCCGTGCTCCAAAACAAAGAGAAGCCACCGCAATGAGAAGCTCACGCACTGCAATGAAGAGTAGCCCCCGCTCACCGCAACTAGAGAAACCTGTGTGTAGCAACAAAGACCCAACGCAGCCAAAAATAAAATAAGTAAATTTTTAAAAATGCCTATTGTCTCTTTGGTGGGGCTAATGACAGACTCTAGGAGGGCTCACGCCAAGGAGTACTTCCCAGAACTTCTGCTGCCAGTGTCCTTGTCCCCACTGTGAACCACAGCCACCCCCCCGCCTCTGCAGGAGACCCTCCAACTCTAGCAGCTGAACACACATGTCAACTGAAGAAAACTCACAACCTAAAAGTTGCGAGTTAAGCTGTACTCTGGGATCTTACTGAGGACTCTAGCACAGGCGGCAGCAGTTCAGATATCCCTGAGGAGCTTCTCTGAAGAGGATGTGAAAGAGCAGCTGTGGGCTATAACTGGGAGGAGTCATCTCTGCATTTTTCACTGTTGCTTGCTGTGTGGAGGAGAGGCTTTTGGTGCTCCAGCCAGGCGTCAGGGCTGTGCAACTGAGGTGGGAGAGCCAAGTTCAGGACACTGGTCCACAAAAGACCTCCCAGCTCCACGTGATATGAAATGGCGCAAATCTCCCAGAGATCTCCATATCAACACCAAGACCCAGCTCCACTCAACGACCAGCAAGCTACAGTGCTGGAGAGCCTATGACAAACAACTAGCAAGACAGGAACACAACGCCATCCATTAGCACAGAGGCTGCCTAAAATCATAATAATCACAGACACCCCAAAACATACCACCAGACGTGGACCTGCCCACCAGAAAGACAAGATCCAGCCTAATCCACCAGAACACAGGCACTAGTCCCCTCCACCAGGAAGCCTACACAACCCACTGAACCAACCTTAGGCACTGGGGACAGACACCAAAAACAACAGAAACTAAGAACCTGCAGCCTGTGAAAAGGAGACCCCAAACACACTAAGCTAAGCAAAATGAGAAGACAGAGAACCACACAGCAGATGAAGGAGCAAGGCAAAAACCCACCAGACCTAACAAATGAAGAGGAAATAGGCAATCTACCTGAAAAAGAATTCAGAATAATGATAGTAAAGATGATCCAACATCTTGAAAATAGAATGGAGAAAATACAAGAAACGTTTAACAAGGACCTAGAAGAACTAAAGAGCAAACAAACAGTGATGAACAACACAATAAATGAAATAAAAAATTCTCTAGAAGGGATCAATAGCAGAATAACTGAGGCAGAAGAATGGATAAGTAACCTGGAAGATAAAATAGTGGAAATAACTACTGCAGAGTGGAATAGAGAAAAAAGAATGAAAAGAATTGAGGACTGTCTCAGAGACCTCTGGGACAACATTAAATTCACCAACATTTGAACTATAGGGGTCCCAGAAGAAGAAGAGAAAAAGAAAGGGACTGAGAAAATATTTGAAGAGATTATAGTTGAAAACTTCCCTAATGTGGGAAAGGAAACAGCCACCCAAGTCCAGGAAGCACAGAGACCCATGCAGGATAAATCTAAGGAGAAACACGCCAAGACACATATTAATCAAACTATCAAAAATTAAACACAAAGACAAATATTAAAAGCAGCAAGGGAAAAACAACAAATAACACATAAGGGATCCCCATAAGGTTAACAGCTGATCTTTCAGGAGAAACTCTACAAGCCAGAAGGGAGTGGCAGGACATATTTAAAGTGATGAAGGAGAAAAACCTACAACCAAGATTACTCTACCCAGCAAGGATCTCATTCAGATTTGATGGAGAAATCAAAAGCTTTACAGACAAGCAAAAGCTAAGAGAATTCAGCACCACCAAACCAGCTTTACAACAAATTCTAAAGGAACTTCTCTAGGCAGGAAACACAAGAGAAGGAAAAGACTTGCAATAATAAACCCAAAACAAGAAAATGGTAATAGGAACATACATATTGATAATTACCTTAAATGTAAATGGATTAAATGCTCCAACCAAAAGACACAGACTGGCTGAAAGGATACAAAAACAAGACCCATATACATGCTGTCTACAAGAGACCCACTTCAGACCTAGGGACACATACAGACTGAAAGTGAGGGGATGGAAAAAGATATTCCATGCAAATGGAAATCAAAAGAAAGCTGGAGTAGCAATTCTCATATCAGACAAAATAGACTTTAAAACAAAGACTATTACAAGAGACAAAGAAGGACACTACACAATGATCAAGGGATCAATCCCAGAAGAAGATATAACAATTGTAAATATTTATGCACCCAACATAGGAGCACCTCAATACATAAGGAAAATACTAACAGCCAAAAAAGGGGAAATTGACAGTAACACAATCATAGCAGGGGACTTTAACACCCCACTTTCACCAATGCACAGATCATCCAAAATGAAAATAAATAAGGAAACACAAGCTTTAAATGATACATTAAACAAGATGGACTTAATTGATATTTTTAGGACATTCCATCCAAAAACAACAGAATATACATTCTTCTCAAGTGCTTATGGAACATTCTCCAGGAAAGATCATATCTTGGGTCACAAATCAAGCCTTGGTAAATTTAAGAAAATTGAAATCGTATCAAGTATTTTTTCCAACCACAATGCTGAGACTAGGTATCAATTACAGGAAAAAAATCTGTAAGAGATAGAAACACATGGAAGCTAAACAACACACTACTTAATAACAAAGATATCACTGAAGAAATCAAAGAGGAAATCAAAAAATACCTAGAAACAAATGACAATGAAAACACAATGACCCAAAACCTATGGGATGCAGCAAAAGGAGTTCTAAGAGGGAAGTTTACAGCAATACAATTCTACCTTAAGAAACAAAAAACACCTCAAATAAACAACCTAACCTTACACCTAAAGCATTTAGAGAAAGAAGAACAAAAAAACCCCAAAGTTAGCAGAAGGATAAAGATCAGATCAGAAATAAATGAAAAAGAAATGAAGGAAACGAGAGCAAAGATCAATAAAACTAAAAGCTGGTTTTTTTGAGAAGATAAACAAAATTGATAAACCATTAGCCAGACTTATCAAGAAAAAAAGGGAGAAGACTCAAATCAACAGAATTAGAAATGAAAAAGGAGAAGTAACAACAGACACTGCAGAGATACAAAGGATCATGAGAGATTACTACAAGCAACTATATGCCAATAAAATGGACAACCTGGAAGAAATGGAAAAATTCTTAGAAATGCACAACCTTCTGAGGCTGAACCAGGAAGTATTAGAAAATATGAACAGACCAATCACAAGCACTGAAAAGGAAACTGTGATTAAAAAATCTTCCAACAAACAAAAGCTCAGGACCAGATGGCTTCACAGGCAAATTCTATCAAACATTTAGAGAAGAGCTAACACCTATCCTTCTCAAACTCTGCCAAAATATAGCAGAGGGAGGAACACTCCCAAACTCATTCTACAAGGCTACCATCACTCTGATACCAAAACCAGACAAAGATGTCATAAAGAAAGAAAAACCAATATCACTGATGAACATAGATGCAAAAATCCTCAACAAAATACTAGCAAACAGAATCCAACAGCACATTAAAAGGATCATACACTATGATCAAGTGGGGTTTATCCCAGGAATGCAAGGATTCTTCAATATGTGCAAATCAATCAACGTGATACACCATATTAACAAATTGAAGGAGAAAAACCATATGATCTTCTCAATAGATGCAGAGAAAGCTTTTGACAAAATTCAACACCCATTTATGATAAAAACCCTGCAGAAAGTAGGCATAGGGGTAACTTTCCTCAACATAATAAAGGTCATATATTACAAACCCACAGCCAACATTGTCCTCAAAGGTGAAAAACTGAAACCATTTCTACTAAGACCAGGAACAAGACAAGGTTGCCCACTCTCACCACTCTTATTCAATATAGTTTTGGAAGTTTTAGCCACAGCAATTAGAGAAGAAAAGGAAATAAAAGGAATCCAAATTGGAAAAGAAGAAGTAAAGCTGTCACTGTTTGCAGATGATATGATACTATACATAGAGAATCCTAAGGATGCTACCAGAAAACTACTAGAGCTAATCAATGAATCTGGTATAGTAGCAGGATAAAAAATTAATGCACAGAAATCTCTTGCATTCCTAAACACTAATGATGAAATATCTGAAAGTGAAATTAAGAAAACACTCCCATTTACCATGGCAACAAAAAGAATAAAATATCTAGGAATATCTACGAATAAACCCACCTAAGGAGACAAAAGACCTGTATGCAGAAAATTATAAGACACTGATCAAAGAAATTAAAGATGATACAAACAGATGGAGAGATATACCATGTTCTTGGATTGGAAGAATCAACATTGTGAAAATGACTATACTACCCAAAGCAATCTACAGATTCAATGCAATCCCTATCAAACTACCACTGGCATTTTTCACAGAACTAGAACAAAAAAATTCACAATTTGTATGGAAACACAAAAGACCCCAAATAGCCAAAGCAATCTTGAGAACGAAAAATGGAGCTGGAGGAATGAGGCTTCCTGACTTCAGACTATACTACAAAGCTACAGTAATCAAGACAGTATGGTACTGGCACAAAAACAGAAATACAGATCAATGGAACAGGATAGAAAGCCCAGAGATAAACCCACGCACATATGGTCACCTTATCTTTGATAAAGGAGGCAAGAATATACAGTGGAGAAAAGACAGCCTCTTCAATAAGTGGTGCTGGAAAAACTGGACAGCTACATGTAAAAGAATGAAATTAGAACACTCCCTAACACCATACACAAAAATAAACTCAAAATGGATTAAAGACCTAAATGTAAGGCCAGACACCATCAAACTCTTAGAGGAAAACATAGGTAGAACACTCTATAACATAAATCACAGCAAGATCCTTTTTGACCCATCTCCTAGAGAAATGGAAATAAAAACATAAATAAATGGGACCTAATGAAACTTAAAAGCTTTTGCACAGCCAATGAAACCATAAACAAGACGAAAAGACAACCCCCATAATGGGAGAAAATAGTTGCAAATAAATGAAGCAACTGACAAAGGATTAATCTCCAAAACATACAAGCAACTCATGCAGCTCAATATCAAAAAAACAAACAACCCTATCCAAAAATGGGCAGAAGACCTAAATAGACATTTCTCCAAAGAAGATATACAGATTGCTAACAAACACATGAAAGAATGCTCAACATCATTAATCATTAGAGAAATGAAAATCAAAGCTACAATGAGATATCATCTCACACCGGTCAGAATGGCCATCATCAAAAAATCTAGAAACAATAAATGCTGGAGAGGGTGTGGAGAAAAGGGAACCCTCTTGCACTATTGGTGGGAATGTAAATTGATACAGCCACTATGGGGAACGGTATGGAGGTTCCTTAAAAAACTACAAATAGAACTACCATACGACCCAGCAATCCCACTACTGGGCATATACCCTGAGAAAACCATAATTCAAAAAGAGTCATGTACCAAAATGTTCATTGCAGCTCTATTTACAACAGCCAGAACATGGAAGCAACCTAAGTGTCCATCGACAGATGAATGGATAAAGAAGATGTGGCACATATATACAGTGGAATATTACTCAGCCATAAAAAGGAATGAAACTAAGTTACTTGTAGTGAGGTGGATGGACCTAGAGTCTGTCATACAGAGTGAAGTAAGTCAGAAAGAGAAAAACAAATACCGTATTGTAACACATATATATGGAATCTTAAAAAAAAAAAAAGGAAAAGAAAAAAAAATGGTCAGAAGAACCTAGGGGCAAGACGGGAATAAAGATATAAAGATGCAGACCTACTAGAGCATGGACTTGAGGATATGGGTAGGGGGTAGGGTAAGCTGGAACAAAGTGAGGGAGAGGCATGGACATTTATACACTACCAAACATAAAATAGATAGCTAGCTAGTGGGAAGCAGCCGCATAGCAGAGGCAGATCAGCTCGGTGCTTTGTGACCACCTAGAGGGGTGGGATAGGGAGGGAGATGCAAGAGGGAAGAGATAAGGGGACATGTATATGTATAACTGATTCACTTTGTCATAAAGCAGAAACTAACACACCATTGTAAAGCATTTATACTCTAATAAAGATGTTTTTTTTTTAAATGCCTATTAAGTTGATTTCTAGAAAGTAAATTACTTTAGTACATTTCACCAAAATCCTTTTTGGTTTCCGTTAAACACTATCACAACTTTCCATCAATTCTCATGTAAACTGTCCAGACTTCCCAAATTACCTGGTCACATGTAAAATTCCTGGACAATTAATTAGATTCAGAATCTCAGATTCCTCTCACCTATGGCATATCTTTAATCTCAGGCTTGATTCAGTAATGCAATCTCTATTCTATCATCTCTGTATAGATAAATGTAACTCTCAGTTGATTATACAAAGAATAATTTCTAGATTCCATGTATTTTTAGAATAATCAATTGCTCCTATGTATTTAACTCTTCTTTAAGTCACAACAGGAGAATTTAGGCCTCCAAGCAAATTTTGCAAAGTTCTACCCCTAGAATTTGTCAACTTAGAAACGTTTTTGTTCCTGAACCCTTAAAAGCTTGAGGCTGAGTTTTGGCTTTGGTGACAAAGCCTAAAATGACAAGGTCATTTGTAGGATTACAGCAAACTAACATAAACTCTCTAACGGCAGGGGCTAAATATATTCATGTTGAATACAGTTCAATATAGTCAAGCCCATCATTAGTGGTTGAAGTGATGGAAGTTTGATCAGGGAAGTCCTGGTAATCTTGTGGAATGATTAGTGCTGGAAGCCAGGGGCTCTAATGTTTACTTCTGACTTTGTCTCTTTGCCTCATAGGAGGAGGCAACTTAATCTGTCTAAATGTAATCATCTGTCAAATGAGCTTAATAATACTGCCCTGGCTTAGAAGGCATATTATAGAGTTATGACAAAAATGAAAGTGCTCTTCTCTTCACAACAGCCAAGACACGGAAATAACCTAAATGTCCATTGACAGATGAATGGATAAAGAAGATGTAGTATATACATACAATGGAATACTACTCAGCCATAAAAAAGAACAAAATAATGCCATTTGTAGCAACATGGATGCAACTAGAGATTATCATACTAAGTGAAGCTAATCAGAAAGAGAAAGACAAATACCATATGATATCACCTATATGTGGAATCTAAAATATGACACAAATGTACCTATCTATGAAACAGACAGAATCACGGACATAGAGAACAGACTGGTGGTTGCCAAGGGGGAAGGGAGTGTGGAGGAGGGATGGAGAGGGATGTTGGGGTTAGCATATGTAACCTTTTATATACAGAATGGATAAACAACAAAGTCCTACTGTATAGCACAGAGAACTATATTCAATACCCCGTGATAAACCATAATGGAAAAGAATATTTTTAAAAAAGAATGTATATTTGTGTATAACTGAATCACTTTGCTATACAGCAGAAATTAACAACATTATAAATCAACTACACTTCAATTAAAAAAACTGAGAAAAAATAAAATGCATGAGAACATTTTTTAAAAATAAAAGTGTCCTGCACATATAAGTATTCTTGGATGGAGTGACAATAGAATGTTTCTAACATGTGATTCAGAGAATGCAATGTTATGCTAGGTAACTGGACTGTTATCAATATTTTACTACTACTATTAATAATATTATTAATAAAAAATAGACAAATCCAATTAATATTTTGCTACCTCAGGTTAATAAACACTAACTGAAGAGCTTAAGAGAATGGAGATTGTTTATATATAAGTAGTATGTCAGAAAGCATTATTTTGAGATATTTGCCATATAACCAGAAAACAAAATTACAACAATGGGTTATTATAATACTAACAACATATAATTAGTATTATAACGCTAAGAATATAGTATATACCATAGTAAAATGCTCTAAGTTAATTTAATAATAGCACACATTAAAAATTTAAAACACTATTTGAAAAGAGTATGAGGATCTCATTGATTCCTGCAGGTACGTGCAGGCAGTGGCTGGTGGACTGGTTGAATCCTTTTTGGATCTGACTTTTATTAATTTAAGTCATTGGCATGAATGCCTAGAGAACCAAGGCTTTCCAATTAGCTTATACCTGGAGAGTTATCCAGTTCTCAGGGTTTGAGTTTTAGCTTCACCATGTGTGGTTGTAGGTAAGTCAACCTTTTGGAACTTGTGTTTTTCTCATTTTTAAAATGGGATAAATAAATCCTGCTCTGTCTTGTCTCAAACATACAGTTGTTGTGACAACAAATAAGATTATGGATGTGAAATCTGTTGGGAACTATAAATTACTGTATGAATGTAACTTTGGGTAACACATTGCCCTAATTTCTGAGTAGAAAAAACTATTGCTATTATTTTCTCGTGATGTCAAGGTGTTTTACTTTTGCTAAACTCATCCACTTTTGTTTTCCCTGGTAATGTCCAGATACCCCTCAAAGTTACTGAAACTTCAACCCCCCAGAAGTTGTCCCACATAGACAACGTGATCGCCACCCACTGATGAGAGAAGCCTTCCCACTCTCAAGTACACTCAGTCTTACACAGCCACATAGGAGACCCCCAGATATGGTGCTCTCCTGTCTTCCTCGCTCTTGCCCAGGGGCACGGGTGGCTCCTCGTTGATCACACTTCTCAACTCCTGGAGAAGCTGTTTCAAGTCCCTCGTTGGATTTCCCTTTGTGTTAGGTTTCGTAGAGTGCTGAATTAAAACAATTTACAAGACAAGGACACTTTGTTTTTTTCAGATTTGAATGCCATTTCCTACTATAAAGTTAATTCAACTGGTAAACAGAAATTATGGAGAAGAAAGAAGAGGAAATAAAAAACCTGTAATCTTACTACTCAGGGATAATCAATAATATTCAATCAATAATCCACACAGTGCTATATCTAATCTATAAATGTGTGTATACTTATTTATACATATATGTAAACACAGTATCAAACTATACACATCTATTTTTAAATCTTTTTTAATTTTTTAACTTTAACAATGTGGTATGACGTCTTACCATGCCATTAAATATTTACAACTACATCCAGGCAAAAATAATTCCAATGCTTTTGTTAAGGGCTGAACTAATTTTATAAAGCTACAGAACTTTACAAGTAAGGAACTCTCTAGCGATGAGTCAATCTACCCCCAACACTTTACTGATGAGGAAAGAGACAGCCAGTATTTTCAAACTGTGTTAGTTGGAGAATAGTATAAGAAAGGTTTTCAAATAGATAGTATTCCTCAATGAATAGTTATAAGAAAAAGTACAGAGGTTCCCAACTGTCACAAAAAGAGAGGAGACCTAACAATAGTCAGAAGTTGCCCTGGTGATCAGGTGGACTGCTCACCACCATGACATGCTCCTCACCATGGAGGAAGTCCATGGCTAGAGAGGCGTCAAGCTTCATCAAGCTATTGTAGCCAGAAGTGTCTGTCCCAAGGCAGAGTTACACCTGCCACACGGATTGGTTGCTGAAGGATGAACACTGCAAAATTTTTGTTCTTTGGGCATTACTTTTCTAGGGTCCACGTCAACCAAGTGTTGATGTTACTGGTATAACCCTCACATTCCACTCCCCTTCCTACCACCACTGATAAACCACATAAAATATCCAGCTGAAGATGTCAAGAGTTCTAACCGAATGTGTGGTAATTATGATCGTTCCAGTTTACTGATGGTCACCTTACCTAGAAATTACCATGATGAGTTCAGAATTTCATAAATTAGACTCCATTAAATTATGAAATTTGACTTCATTAATTTAAAATATATGAAGATGTGAACCATTTTTAATAAACTTTATTTTTTAGAGCAGTTTTAGGTTCACAGCAAAAATGAGTATTAGGTACAGTGATTTCCCATATACCCGCTGATCGCACACATGCTAAACAAGTTTCTTAATCATAAATTGGATCTGCTTGTCTCTAAGCAGATCCAATTTCACCAAACAAACACTGGCTCTGTTCCTGTCCCAGCCCTGGTGGACATCATATCTAATGTGGAATAAAACTTCAAAAACCTTATCTTATTGCAATATTCAGTCACTTTAGTTCCAACCTTGAAATCTCAATATAACACCTGGACCTTCATATATTCTGCCCACTAGAAAGTTTACTTAATAAGCTTTGTCATTAAAAATTTTAAGCCCTTGACATTTATTATAACTTATCAGTATAGTAACGTACAAACATGTAAATATGCTTCCTTCCCCACCCCCAGGATCATGACACTCATGTTGTTTGAGAGTAACTGGTGCTTTACAAAACATACAAGGTTGAAAAGTATTCAATTAACATTTACTTAACACTTAATCGTAATCAGCCCCATGATATTCTCTTATTGTGATTTCAACCTAATACTCTTTAAAACTTTAAAAATTTGTGTTGTTCCTCCAATTAAAATGTAAGTTTCACAGAGGCAAGGACTGGTTGGACCATCTCAAATGCAGTCTTTATACACTGTATTTCAAATAACCCATACTTTGCTTGTATATAAAATCACAAAAATATAAAGTTGAAAGGGTCTTTAAGATCATTTAATTCTAGTCCAATCTCCAGTCAGAAGTGATGATGAATTTTCTCTACGGCATCCCAGCAATATACTTATCTGACATTTTCTTGATCACCAAAAACCAAAGAAGGCAGTTTAATTTTCTTATAGTTTTAATCCTTTGCAAGAAAGGTTTAAACTGAATCTCCTCCATACAACTTCCATCCCTGGTCATAGTTTTATCTCCTAGTGTTATGAGGGAACAATCTAACATGATAACCTTTTAGAAATGGATACTTATTTTATCATGCCAACCTCCCTTCCCCCACCTATACTTTCTAACACACTCCCCAGGCTAGATCTTCTCAATTCATCTACTCTTTTAAGTAGCATGGGCTCATGATTTCTCACCACTTTGGTTGTGCTTCTTTTTGACAGACTCTGGTTAATCAATGATTCTCTTAAATGCTCATGCTCAGAAATGAAATAGAGAAATCAAGGAGAATCTGACCAGAGCAGAAGGGAGGAGAACTGTCTCCTTCCTTGATCTGGGTGCTATCCTTAAAACCTTTTTTTGGCTGTAACATAATACTGCTGACTCAGACTGAGCAGGCAGTCAGCTGAGGCTCCCCAGGTCTTTTCCACACGTTATTGATAATACACATCTTCCATGTCCTGTACTTTGCATTTCTGTGTATTTAGTACCAAGTTCAAGACTACATCTATCCCAGTCAAACTTTCTCTCATAGATGTGGCTCATCATTTCAACTGTCAAGATAAATTAATAGAGGCACCATTTATCAAATATTTACCATGTACCAAGTACATGGTACTTGGTATAAGTAGATATAAGTAGAGACATTATCTTTCTTTTCTTTTTTCTTCGCTCCCTTCCTTTATAAACCAATATCCTATTGTTAGACTGTTGTATTATTTCCAGTTTTTGCTATTATAAATAATGCTTCAGTGAATATCTTCAAGCATTTACCTTTGTGCCTATCTCTGACTATTTTATCAAGATCAATTTCTAGAGATGATACTACTGAATCAAAGGGCATTTTAGGACTTCTGGTAACTATTATCTAGAAAAGTCATAACAGTCCAATCCAATATGTAAGGAGCTTAGAAGTCACCACTTCTTTCCTCACAACAAGAAAAAAACTTAACAAACTGATAATCATCAACTCTCCTTAGATCCATCAGAGAACTGAGGACACAGGCCAAACTGCTGCTCTCAAAACTGGAGACAAATATACAGAATTATAGCTTACTGGAGCAGAAGTTCAGGAGCAGAGATCTTCCACTGAAGACAGTAAAGGATAGAAAAACTTAAACTGATGAACTGCTAGAGGCTCAGTGTGAACTAGCTTAAGAATTAAAAACTCCAAGTTAGGGCCGTCACATTTTTGTAAGCTTTACCTCTAGGAGCCCCATCAGGTTCTCAGAATGAAGACTGGAGAAAAATCCCCTTGTGTTTCCTGACAGGAGTAAGGGAAAAGTAACTATCTTGAAATATGCTCAGAGCCTTCTGTTCTTCTTAACAAATCCAGCCCTCAAGGGACACTTGATATCAAACCAGAGGTGAAACACCTTGGGTTTTACTAGAGCCTGACCAACCTTGGGGAAGGGAAATACCCAACTCAACTCCCCCTAGCCTTCCTGTCTTACCTAAGGATGATAGTGGTGGTGGGGTAACAAAACTGAGAACTTGGGAGGGTCCCACCCAAGGGGCATAGGCTCACTAAAAGACAGACCTAATAATAGGACTATATGGTGTTCCCCACACACACACCTTACCATGACATCAATAAGCCTTCTGTATAATAATGAGACTACAACATAAAGAACTGCATGTCAAAGGCCTTAAGAGAAAGTCTCTAGGGAAACCCAAAGACAAGAGGGGAAACAAAAACAAGGACACCTGAGAAAATTTTAGCCTCTGACACCTACAGCTACTGCAAGCAGTAAATACAGCCCAACTCCTAGTGAAAAAACACAAAACCACACACTAAAGGTCTGTTTATCTCAGTTCTTTTTATCCAGTACATCATGTCCAGCTTTCAACAAAAAAGTACAAGGCATACTAAAAGACAAAAAAAACACAGTTTGAAGAGACAGAGTAAGCATCAGAACCAGACTCAAATATGGCAGATATTTTAGAATTGTCAGACTAGGAATTTAAAATAACTATGATTAATATACTAAAGGTTCTAATGGAAAAAGTGGATGACTTGTAAGAACAGATGGGTAATGTAAGCAGAAAGATTAAAATTCTGAGATAGACTCAAAAGGAAATGCTAGAAAGAAAAAACATTGTAAAGACAAGAAAAAGGCCTTTGTTGGACTTATCAGTAGGCTGGACATGCCCAATAAAAGAAACAATGAACTTTAAGATATGTCAATGGAAACTTCTAAAGCTTAAATACAAAGAGAAAAAAGCATGAAAAAGATAGAATAGAACAGACTTTATAGTTGTGGGACAACTATAAAGGTGTAATATCCATAATGGGGATACCAGAAGGAGAATAAACAGAGAAAGAAAGAGAAGAAATATTTGAAGTGATAATAGTTGAGAATTTTCCAAGATTACGGAGAGATACCAAGCCACAGATCCAGGAAGCTAAGAGAACATGCCAAGCAGTATAAACACCAAAAAAAAAAATCTATGCATAAGTATAAGTATTCAAACTGCAGAAAATAAAAAAAGAAAGATTTTAAAGAAGCCAGAAGAAAAAAACACCTTACCTATAGAGTAGCAAGGATAAAAATTACATCAGACTTCTCTTCAAACCATGTATGCATGTGAAAAGAGAGCTGAGTGAAATATTTAAAGTATTGAGAGAAAAACACCTACCAACCTAGAATTATGAACCCTGCAAAATTATCCTTCAAAAGTGAAGGAGAAGTAACAACTTTCTCAAACAAAAATTGAGAGAATTCGTTGCCAGTAGACTTGCTTTGCAAGAACTGTTAAAAGTTCTTTAGAGAGAAGGAAAATTATAAGGTCAGAAACCCAGATCCACATAAAGAAAGGAAGAGCATTAAAGGAGGAATAAGTGAAAGTAAAATACAAAACTTTTTCTTAATTTCTCTAACAGCAGTTTGTTCAAACAATAATAGCAATAATGTATTCAACTAGGTATGTACATCATATATATTAATAAAATATATAATATACATTATGATATGTATTACTAATATATGCTTATGTATAAGTGAAATGAATGACAACAATGATACATGGGGCAGGAGAGAGGAATTAGTACTATTTTGTTGTGAGAAGGTACTTGCACTACCCATGACACAGTATAGTGTTTCATGAAAGTGAACCTGGATTATCTGTAAATGTATATTGCAAACTCTAGGACAACCACTAAAAAAAGCAGAAAAAAACCCATAATTGATGTGCAAAAGGAGAGAAAAATAAACTCTTACAAAATGCTCAATTTTTAAAAAAAGCAGGAAAAGAGTGAAAGACAAAAATAGGAAAGAAAACAAAGGCAATGATAAAAAAACAGTAACAAATATGATACATATTAATCCAGCTATATAAATAATCACTTTAAATTTAATGGTCTAAATATACCAATTATAAAACAGAGATTGTCAGCATGCATCAAAAAAAATAAGACCCAAATATTTATCGTCTACAATAAACCCACTTCAAATATAAAAGCACATATAGATTAAGAGTAAAGAGATGATGGACTTCCCTGGTGGCGCACTGTTTAAGAATCCACCTGCCAATTCAGGGGACACAGGTTCGAGCCCTGGTCTGGGAAGATCCCACATGCCGCGGAGAAACCAAGCCCGTGCACCACAACTACTGAGCCTGCACTCTAGAGCCCTTGAGCCATAAATACTGAGCCCACGTGCCACAACTACTGAAGCCCATGTGCCAAGAGCCCGTGCTCTGCAACAAGAGAAGCCACCGCAATGAAAAGCCCATGCGCCACAACAAAGAGTAGCCACCGCTTGCCACAACTAGAGAAAGCCCGCATGCAGCAATGAAGACCTAATGCAGCCAAAAATAAAAAATAAATAACAGTAAAAAAAATGTAAGGAGATGAATAAAGTTACATCATGCTAACACTAATTTTAAAAAATCGGGGGACTTCTCTGGAGGTCCAGTAATTGGGACTTCACCTTCCAGTGCAGGGGGTGTGGGTTCGATCCCTGGTCAGGGAGTTAAGATCTCACATGCCTTGTGGTCAAAAAACCAAAAAAACATAAAAACAAGCAATATTGTAACAAATTCAATAAAAACTTTAAAAATGGTCCTCATTTTAAAAAAAGTTGGAGTAGCATTAATTTCAGAAAGAGAGACTTTAGAGCAAGGAAAACGATCAGGGATAAAGAAGGGCATTACATAATAATAGACAGGTCAATTTTCTTAGAAGGTATTACAATCCTTAATGTGTATGCACTTAACAGTGGAACATCAAAATATGTGAGGCAAAACCTGACAGAACTGCATGGAGAAATAAATGAATTCACAATTAGTTGGAGACTTTAATAACCTTCTTTCAAAAATGGAAACATTCAGCAGGCAGAAATTCAGTAAGGATATAGCTGAACTTAACAACACCATCAACCAACTGGATATAATTGATACCTAAAGACTAATTCATCTAAAAACAGCAGAGGGCTTCCCTAGTGGCGCAGTGGTTGAGAATTTGCCTGCCGATGCAGGGGACACGGGTTCGTGCCCCGGTCCGGGAAGATCCCATATGCCGCAGAGCGGCTGGGCCCGTGAGCCATGGCCGCTGAGCCTGTGTGTCCGGAGCCTGCGCTCCGCAATGGGAGAGGCTACAACAGTGAGAGGCCCGCGTACCACAAAAATAAAATAAAATAAAATAAAAACAGCAGAATACATATTCTTCTCAAATTTACATGGAACATTCACCAAGATATGAATTTGGGGCCATAAAACACACCTTAACAATTATTAAAGAATAAAAATCATACAATGTCTACTCTAGGAACACAATAGCACTGAACTTGAAATCAGTAACAGGACAGCTGGAAAATCCCCAAATAATTGAACATTAAACAGAACAGTCCTAAATAACACATGTGTCAAAGAAGGTATATGAAGAAAAATTTTAAAATTTTTTTTTTTTTTTTTTTTTTTTTTTTTTTTTTTGCGGTACACGGGCCTCTCACTGTTGTGGCCTCTCCCGTTGCAGAGCACAGGCTCCGGACGCGCAGGCTCAGCGGCCATGGCGCACGGGCCCAGCCACTCTGCGGCACGTGGGATCTTCCCGGACCGGGGCACAAACCCCTGTCCCCCGAATCGGCAGGCAGACTCTCAACCACTGCACCACCAGGGAAGCCCTTAAAATAGTTTGAATGAAATGAAAATGAAAATAAAACTTACCAAAATGTGTGTGCTATAGCAAAAGTGGGGCTTAGAGGGAAATTTATAGCACTGAATGCACATATTAGAAAAAAAGAAAGCTCTAAAACGAATAATCTAAGCTTCTTTGGGAATTTAGGGAAAAAAAAGATCAAATTAGATCCAAAGCAAGCAAAGAAAACACAAATAAAATTTAAAGCTGAAATCAATGGAGTTAAAAACAGGAAACCAATAGAGATAATCAATGACCCAAAAGTAGGTTCTTAAATCTGCTTTTTATTAAAGATCAATAAAATTAGTAAGTCTCTAGCCAGGCTAACTAAGAAAAAAAGAGAGGATACAAAAATTTCTATCAGAAAGAGGTGACATCACCACAGATCCCATGGACATTAAAAGCATAATAAAGGAATATTATGAACAACTCTGTACTCACAAATTTGATAACCTAGATGAAATGGACCAATTCCCTGAAAGACATAATCTGTCAGAACTTACATAAGAAGAAATAGAGAATCTGAATAGGCCTATATCTATTAAAGAAATTAAATCAATAATTAATAACCTTTCAAAACAGAAAGCACCAGGCCTAAATGGGTTTACTGCTGAACTCTAACAAACATTTAAGGAAAAGATTATACCAACTCTCTACAATCTCTTCCAGAAAATAGATGTAGATAGAATATTTCCTAAGTCATTCTATGAGACCAGCATTACCCTGATACCAAAACCAAAAACACTAGAAGAAAACTATAGACTAATATCTCTCATGAACATAGATATAAAAATATTCAACAAAATATTACTAAGTATAATACAACAATCTATTTTAAGAACTACATCCCACAATCAAGTGGGAATTATCCCAGTTATATAAAGCTAGTTCAACATTAAAAAAATCAATTAATATACTCTATCACCATCAACAGGCTAAAGAGGAAAAATCACATGATTAAATTAATAGATGCAGAAAATGTATCTGACAAAATCCAACATCTACCCATGATAAAAACTCTCAGCAAAAGGCCATTTACAACCAACCCATAGCCAACATAATACTCAACAGTGAAAAGCTGAATGCCTTCCCACTAAATTCAGTAACAAGACAAGGATGTCTGCTCTTGCTGCTTCCATTTAACACAGTAATGGAAGTCCTAGCCACAGCAACCAGACAAGAAAAAGAAATAAAAGGTGTCCAAATTGGAAAGGAAGAGGTAAAACATTTGCAGATGATGTGATGCTCTATATAGAAAACCTTAAAATCTCTACCCAAAAACTATTAGAATAAATGAATTCAGCAAGGTTGCAGGATACTAACATACAGAAATCTGTTCCATTCCTGTACACTAATAATGAAATATCAGAAAGAGAAAGTAAAAAAAATCCCACTTAAAATTGCATCCAGAAATATAAAATACCTAGGAATAAACTTAACCAAGGATGTGAAGGACCTGTACTCTGAACTATAAAATACTGATAAACGAAACTAAAGATGATTCAAAGAAATGGAAAGATATCTCATGCTCTTGGATTGTAAGAAATAATCTTATTAAAATGGCCATACTATCCAAAGCAATCTACAGATTTAATGCAATCCCTATCAAAATACCCCATGACATTTTTCACAGAACTAGAACAAATAATCCTAAAATTTATATGGGACCACAAAATTGTCAAAGCAATCCTGAGAAAAAAGAACAAAGTTGGAGGTATAACCCTCCCAGACTTCAGACTATCCTATAAAGCTACAATAATCAAAATAGCATAGTACTGGCACAAAAACAAACACATAAATCAATGGAACAGAATGGAGAGCCCAGAAATAAACCCAGGCACCTTCAGTCAATTAATCTATGACAAAGGAGGCAAGAATATATAGTGGAGAAAAGACAGTTTCTTCAATAAGTGATGCTGGGAAAACTGGATAGCCACATGTAAAACAATGAGATTAGAACATTTCCTCACATCATATACAAAAATAAACTCAAAATGGTTTGAAGACTTAAACGTAAAACCTGAAACAATAAAATTCCCATAAGAGAACATAGGTGGAACATTCTTTGACATATTTTCTTGGATCAGTCTCTTAAGGCAAAAGAAATAAAAGCAAAAATAAACAAATGGGACCTAATTAAATTTAAAAGTTTTTGAACAGCAGAGGAAACTTTCCATCAACAAAATGAAAAGACTACTTACAGAGTTGGAGAATATATTTGCAAATTATGTGACTGACAAGGGGTTAATATCCAAAATACACAAAAAGAGCATATAACTCAGTATCAAACAAACAAACAATCTAATCAAAAAAATGAGCAGAAGTCTTGAATAGATATTTTTCCAAAGAAGACATACAGATGGCTAACAGGCAAATGGAAAGATGCTCAACATCACTAATTATTAGAGAAATACAAATCAAAACCACAAAGAGGTAGCACCTCATACCTGTCAGAATGGCTATCAACAAAAAGTCTACAAATAGAGAATTCCCTGGTGGTCCAGGGTTAGCACTTTCTGCTTTCACTGCTGTGGGCCCAGGTTCAATCCCTGGTTGGGGAACTAAGATCCTGCAAGCCATGCAGTGCAGCCAAAAAAAATGTACGAAAACAAATGTTGGCAAGGATGTGGAGAAAAGGGAACTCTCATACACTGTTGGTGGGAATGTAACTTGGTGCAGTCACTATGGATAACAGTATAAAGGTTCTTTAAAAAAACCAAAAATTGAACTACTATATGATCCAGTAATTCCACTCCTGGGTAAATATCCAGAAAAAACAAAAACACTAATTTGAAAAGATACAGGCATCCCAATGTTCACAGCAAGTAATATTTACAACAGCCAAGACATGGAAGCAACCCAAATGCGTATGAACAGACAACTGGATTAAGAAGATGTGACGCGTATATATATACACACACACATACACACACACAAACAATGGATACTACTCAGCCATAAAAAAGAATGTAATACTGCCAGTTGCAGCAATGTGGATGGACATAGAGAACATTATGTTTAGTGGAATAAGTCAGACAGAGAAATTGTTTAGATTCCACATAAGTTATCACTTACATGTGAAATCTAAAAATATAATACAAATGAATATATATGCAAAACAGAAACAGACTCACAGATATAGAAAACAAACTTGTGGTTACCAAAGGGGAGAGGGATGGGGAAGGGACAAATCAGGGGTATGAGATTAACTACTATATATAAAATAGATAAGCAACAAGGATATACTGTATAGCAGAGGGAATTATACCCATTATCTTATAATAACCTATAATGGAATATAATCTGAAAAAATACTGAATCACTATGCTGTATATCTGAAAGTAACACAATATTGTAAATCAACTATATTTCAATTAAAAAATAATTATTTATAGTCTTGAAAGGAAAAAAACCTCTCAGTAAACTAGGAATAGTGGGGAACTTCCTCAATTTGATAAAGAACACCTACAAAAACCCTACAGCTAACATCACACTTAATGGGGAGAAGCTAGATGCTATCTTGCTAACGTCAAAAACTAGGCAAGAATTTCCCTTCTCATCACTTCTGTTCAACATCATATTGGAAGTCATAGTTAACGAAATAAAAAGAAAAAAAAAGGAAACAAAAGGTGTACAGACTTTCAAAGGAAGAAATGACTGTCTTTCTTCACAAATGACATGATTCACTATGTAGAAAATCCCAAAGAATCAACAAAAGTAACAAGAAAACTCCCAGAACAAATAAGAGATTATCACAAGGTGTCGGGAAACAAGGTTAATATACAAAAGTCAATTGTTGTATAAGAGCAATGAACAATTGGATTTTAACATTAAAAACACAATACCATTCACATTAGTATCAAAGATATAAAATTCTTAGGTATAAGTCTAACAAAATATGTACAAGAGCTACATGAGTAACACTACAAAATTCTGATGTAAGAAATCAAAGAAGAGCTAAATAAATGGAGAGATATTCCATGTTCATGGATAAGAAGACCCAATATTGTTAAGATATCAGTTTTTTCCAACCTGATTTATGAATTAAATACAATCTTAATCAAAACCCCAATAATTCTTTAAATTTTGTTGATATTGACAAACTGATTCTAATGTTTATATGGGAAGGCAAAAACCCCAGAAGAGCTAAGACAATAGTGAAGGTGAACAAAGTTGGAGAATTGACACTGTCCAAGTTCAAGATTTACTGTAATAAGACAGTGTGGTACTGGTAAAAGAACAGACAAATAGACTGATGGAACAGAATAAAATAAAGATCCCAGAAATAGTCCCACACAAATATAGCCAACTGATCTTCAACAAAAGAGCAAAGGTAATTCAATAGAGAAAGGGCACTACTTTCAACTGGTGGTGCTGGAAAAACTGGACATCCACATGCAGAAAAAAATGAATCTAGATGCAGACCTTATATCCTCCACAAAAATTAACTCAAAGTGAATCACAGACCTAAATGTAAAATTCCAGACCATAAAACTCCTAGAAGATAATATAGGAGAAAATTTAGATGACCTTAGGTTTAGTGATGACTTTTTAGATACAACATCAAAAGCATGATCCATGAAAGAAAAGTATAAGTAAATTGTACTTTATTAACCTTAAAAACTTTTCTTTGTGAAAGATAATGTTTAAAAAAATGGAAATATAAACCAGACTGGCAGAAAGTCTTTTCGAAACACATAACTGATAAAAGACTAGTAACCAAAATACACCCCAAAAAAGAACCTCTTAAAGTTCAACAATAAGAAAAATTTTTAAATGCCCATTTAAAAAATGGGTAAAAGTTTGGAACAGACATCTCACCATAGAAAATATGTATATGGTAAATAAACATATGAAAATAGGCTCAACATTGTATTTCATTAAGGAATTTCAAAGTCAAACAACAAGATATCATACTACACTACACTCCTATTAGAATGGCTAAAATCCAAACACTGACAACACCAAATGTTGTCAAGGATGGGGAGCAACAGGAACTCTTATTCACTGCTGGTGAGATTACAAAATGGTACAGCCTCTTTGGAAGACCGTTTCGTAGTTTCTTACAAAACTAAGCATGCTCTTACTATACAATGCAGCAATCATGCTCTGTAGTATTTACCTAACACAGTTGAAGACTTATGTCTGTGCAAAACCTACACATAGATGTTTATCTGCACATAGATTTATTCATAATCTGCCAAAACTTGGAAGCACTCAAGATACCCTTCAATAGGTGAATGGATAAACAAACTGTGGTACATCTATACTATGGAATATTATTCAGTGAAAAAGAAATTAGCTACTGAGGGATGAAAAGATATGAAGGAATCTTGCAAGCATATTACTAAGTGAAAGAAGCCAATCTGAAAAGAGTATATACTATATGATTCCAATTATATGATATTCTGGAAAAGACAAAACTACAAAGAGAGTAAAAAGATCACTGGTTGCCAGAGGTTCAGGGGAAGGGGGGGAACAGATGAACAGGTGAAGCACAGGGCGTTTTTAGAGCAGTGAAACTATTTTGTATAATACTATAATGGTCAATATATACCATCATATATATATGTCAAAACCCACAGAATGTACAATACAATTTACAATGTAAATTATAGACTTTAGTTAATAATAATGTATCAATGTTGGCTTATCAATTGTAACAAATGTACCACACTAATTCAAGATATTGGTAATAGGAGAAACTGAGGGGAGGGAGGGGTAGGGCAAAGGGAGTCTATGGGAGCTCTCTAAACTTTCTGCTCAATTCTCTGTAAAGCTAAAACTACCCTAAAAAATAGTCTATTAATTTAAAAAGAAAAAAAAAAGAAACAGTGAACTTTGGAAGCAAAAATGACAACATAAAATCATACCAATTTATATCTTTATCAGTAAGGTATGATACAAGAGTAGCCATTATGCTGCACCCTTCCCATTACCATTTGACCATTTTATATGCAAAATTGTTAGTTTGTTTTTGCTTTAATGTGCAGTAATTATTTGTTTATAAATGAGTTTGAACATTTTTCATGTTTATTGACTATATGCATTTCTTATGTGAATTTTGTATCCATATCTTTAGTACACTTTTCTTTTAGAATATATGCTATCTTCATCTGGGTATGTAAAAACTCTCTATATTATATACATTAACCTTTTCTTTATTAGAAATATTTTTCTAGTTTGTGATTTCATTTTGATTTTGTTTATGGTGGTTTTGTGATTTAAGTTTTATTTACTCAAAATAATCAATTGTTCCTTTTTAAAATTAATTAATTAATTAATTAATTATTTTTGGCTGTGTTGGGTCTTTGTTGCTGTGCGCGGGCTTTCTTTAGTTGCGGCAAGCGGGGGCTACTCTTCATTGTGGTGCACAGGCTTCTCATCGCGGTGGCTTCTCTTGTTGCGGAGCACAGGCTCTAGGCGAGCGGGCTCAGTAGTTGTGGCTTCCGGGCTCTAGAGTGCAGGCTCAGTAGTTGTGGCGCACAGGCTTAGTTGCTCCACGGCACGTGGGATCTTCCCAGACCAGGGCTCGAACCCATGTCCCTTGCATTGGCAGGTGGATTCTTAACCTCTGCATCACCAGGGAAGTCCCAATCATTTCTTTTAATGTTTATAAAGCTTGTAATACTTTCACTGATTCATTTTTAATACCTTTGCTGTTTGATTCATATGGAACATATTTTGATTTATAACATGAGCAAAATACACTTTTAAAAATTAGAAAATAGCTAGGAAATGAACAATTTAAAAACATTCTTTACATATGACTCCTGTCTGGCGGGTAAAGAAATAGCTACATATAAGCTATTCCTGATGTTACTGGAGCCCGTCAAAGAATCTTGTTCTCTCCCACTCCAATCTCTGACCCTTAGGATACACATTAAGGCTACTGCTAGGGGACATACATTTTCAGGTTAAAACTTCTACAACCTTTTTTGGTTTCAAGGGAAGAATATAAGCTTATACTGTTGTTGTTAAACTTAAGGTTTATTTTGTGATTTGATTAGCTTCCTATTACATTTTGACTCTGAAATTATTTTATGTTAAATTTGTTTCCAAAATACCTTGCAAATTATATCTCTAATGTACCTCCATCTTCCCCAAATACTGTTCTCTCTAATGGCCTTGAGTCCATTACAGGCAAACTTATGAGTTATAATGTAAGATAAGTAATGTCTAGGGAGAATGTGTGCTTCTCAACTCCTCCTAGCTCCACTCTCCAAAGATAGAAGATGAATGTAAAAGCTAAAAATAAAAGCTTGATCTCATTCAGTTTGAATTAGACTATTCTATTTTGAGACTGTCTGACCAAATCCATCTCCTATAATACTTATGTTCCTGTCAGAAGGCGGTAATAAAAATGGAATATAAATATACTGTTTAGAATATATATATATTATTTATATTATATGCTAAAAATGGGTGAGTAGGAAATAAGACAAAAGTTACAAAGTCCTGCTGAAAATCTTGCTCACATCATGGGTACTTCAATGACAAAGATCAAGCACAGCTAGCACAAATTACAGTGCATGTGTATGAAATCTGATATATAAACAAAATAAATTATATGATCCTGGAAATATTTTATTTTTATATGCTACAATAGCCTTTATTTGAAACTTTCATCTAAAATCTTCTATGTCAAGCTACCAATTATTTGTGTGTATGTGTCTGTCTGTGTAGGTATGTATTTAGATACATATATACATGTCCTTGGTGTTTGAGCTTGGATCAAATCACATAATATAATTTTTCTGGTTCTACCATTTTCTCACCTGTTAAAACTAAGGCAATCAATTGGATAATTTTTATTGTCTTTGTACCTCCAAAATGGTATAATACTCATTCACAAAGACCTAATGAAATACACTATTTGTTCAGGTAGAGTATCAATTTACATCATCATCCATTTATTTTGTTTATAAACAGCATTCAACAGTGTGGTGTAGAGAATCAGTACAGTATAACTGGCTAAGGAGACAGGTTCTAGGCTCAGGTTATCTTGATTAAGTGTTGGCACAACTGGGTTTTTGGAGTGTGAACTCTGTAAGTCACTTAGCTTCTCCACGCCTCAGTTTCCTCCTCTGTAAAATAAGTATAATAACAGCACTTAACCTCGTGCGGGTGGCTGTGAGGAATAAATTATATAATCTATAGAAAGTATGCTGCACAGTGCCTGGTGTTCAGTAAGTAATGACTATTATTAGAATCATGGAACAAGAAGACTAAAATGAAACAAGATAAATGAAGGGGCAATGGAGAACAATGCACATAGAAATATTCTACTTTTAAACATAAGACTTGGCATTTATCTTTGCTCTATCTGAAGCCCCACTAAAATGACACTAAAGAAATTAACAAGGATAAAGAGGAAAGGAGAGATAACATTAGATGAGTAATGATGATAAAATTTGGGGAGATGGAAAGCAAATAGGTGATTCATAATTAATTTAGTAGAACAAAGAAAGCCAAAACATCAAGTACCTGCACAGAAGTAGCCAAGAAGCAGCAAGCTGCTCTGCATCAGAGTATTCCAGAAAGACTCAGGAAATAGAGGCCTTGTGTATTTCTAAAGGCCACGGTAAGGGACAGGGCAGCAAAATGGGAGGACTGGCTAAAAGTTTATGGTAGAAGCTGTGAGAATACCGGATGTACTCCCCATGTAGGCAGGTAATAATTCATTCTTTTCCCCTAAATACATTTAGAGGCTTAATCTCTGGGTGAGGTTGAACCAAAGATATCCTTTGGTTCAACTAAAGATATCCTTTAGGCTCCAAAAGGATATCTGGCATGGCAGGGGGAAGGTTGCAAACTGAAAATAGAAGCATAAAGTAAGATTTATATATATATATAGATACCCCAGATTCCCTGCCCCACTCACCTCTCAGAATACTGGCAGATAGATTTATATCTACAAGTCTGTAGTAAGACAACCGTTCTTTGAGGGAATTAACAGGACCAAGAAAAAAAACAAAGATAATTTTTGGATCCCTCAGTTAAAAAGTAATACCTAACCGTCTACTAGCTAACAAATCCTGTGAACTTTACAAAGTGCTTTTCACTGGCTTTTTAGGGCCTCAGTCTTAAATATGAATGGACAGCCAATGACCGCCAAACAGTGTAGGAAAATCTCCAACATGAAAGACAGACATCAAAACAAACAGAAAAAAAATGAATTTAAAGAAACAGCAATAATTCAGGTAACAGAAGAAATTATATTGAAAAACTGATGCTAATACCCTTAAACGGAAATGAGGAAGTATCGCATCCACAAAAGAACATAAAACTATATAAAGAGAAGATTTAAAAAACAAGAAAAGGCTCCTGGAAATTTAAAAAAATACATGATATCAGAAAAAAATTCAGTAGATGTTTAGAAGATAAAGTTGAGGAGTTTTCCCAGAAGGTGGGAATAAAATATGAGGAGATGGAAATTGAAAGTCAAAATTAAAGGAGATTAGAGAATAAATCCAGAAGGCTTAATAGGTGACTTAACAGGAATTCTAGAAAGAGGGAACGGAAAAAGTGAAGGAAGAAAATGATCAAATAAATGACACAAGAAAATTTCAGAGAAGAAAGAACATAAGAGCCTGCACAATGAAGGGAAAAAGACCCCCAGCAGAGATCACCCTGAAATGAATACCAGAGGTAAAGAAAAGACTCTAAAAGCTTTGAGAAACAAACAAACAGGTCACATACAAAAGTCCTAGAATCAAAATGGCACAACAGCAACATCACTTTGCACATCAATCAAATGTAAGTGAAGAATAAAGGTATTTTCAGACACGAAAGGTTTTAAAACACTGAATGAATGAAATGCACCCATTCTCAGGAAACTACTGGATTATATAATCTCTGCCAAATGCTGGCAAGGCTGTGGAACAAGAGGAACTCTCATTCACAGCTAGTGGGAGTGTAAAATGGTACAGCCACCTTGGAAGACAGTTTGGTAGTTTCTTACAAAACTAAACAGATTCTTACCATATGACCCAGCAATCATGCTCTTGATATTTACCCAAAGGAGTTGAAAACATGTCCACACAAAAACCTGCACGTGGATGTTTATAGCAGCTTTATTCACAATCACCAAACTTTGGAAGCAACCAAGGTGCCCTTTAGTAGATGAACAGATAAACCGTGGTACATCCAGACAATGAATATTCAGTGCTAAAAAGAAATGAACTATCAAGCCATGAAAAGAGATGGAGGAATCTTAAATACATATTACTAAGTGAAAGAAGCCAATCTGAAAAGGCTACATACTGTATGATTCCAACTCAATGACATTCTGGAAAAGGTAAAACTAGGAGACAATAAAAAGATCAATGGTTGCCAGGGGTGGAATAGGGGGAAGGCAGAACTTTTAGGAAAGTGAAAATACTTTGTATGATATGATAATGATGGATATATGTCAATTATGACATATGTATAAACATTTGTCCAAATCCATAGAATGTACCACGCCAAGAGCAAACCCCAAGGTAAACTATGGACTTTGGGTGATTATGATGTGTCGATGTAGGTTCATCCTTGATAACACATCATTCTGGTGAATGATGTTGATAATGGGGAGGCTGTGCATGTGTGAGGGCAGGGAGTATATGGGAAATCTCTGTATCTTCTTTTCAATTTTGGTGTGAATCTAAAACTGCTCTAAAAAATAGTCTTGAAAAAAAGGCAGCAAAAAGAGCAGACAAAAATATGACTAGAAACCAAGAGAAACAATGGTCACAAGTTCATAGGGGATTCAGATAATGGAGTTATCACATACCCATTTAAAAATAAAGTTACTTAATAGTACAAGTCTCAGAAGGAAACGAGAATGGGGCAGAAAAAATAGTCAAGAATATAAAAGATTAAAATTTTCCAAAATCAATGAAAGATATCAATCCATACATCCAGGAAGATCAGTGAGCCCCAAGAAAGATAAATACAGAGAAGACTACACATAGGCATATCACAGTCAAACTGCTTAAACCAAAACAAAGAGAAAATCTTTAAAGTGGTTAGAGAAAAAAAGTACCTCCCCAAAAGTGACAATAAGACTTAAAACTGACTTGTCAGTAGAAACAATGAAAACCTGAACACAATATTTTACAATGGATTCATTCACCCATGAGACAAATATGTACTGAATACCTACCACATGCTAGATAGTGTTCCAGGTGCTTGGAACACATCAGTGAATAAAACAAAGAATGTATGTTACATTTAATGTGTAAAATTATATAATAAACATTTTTAAGGGAAGAAATTATATAAAACATGCTTAACAGTCTATTTAGATAACACATTTCATTACTGCTGTTAGAATTACAATTAAAGTTTTAAATTTAATAGACTTATGACTAGTACTTTTTCAGTGATGGATGAGATTCTTTGTAATCAAGTACAGTCTATGTATTAAAGAGCCTAACTACTAGGCTGGCTTTTGGGTAATGAAAAGTCATGGAATTTCAGAGCTGATCTTCTAGAAAACCCTAGAGATGATCTATAGTCCAGACTCCTCATTAGAGATGAAAAGGAACAATATATTTAACTCAGTTTCCAAGGTCACACAAAGTAGTTAGAGATACATCTTAAGTCCCAATGACTCCTGGTCAAATGTTCTTTGTTGTGTTTGTTGTTTGCTTCATGGGGAGAGGGGTTTAATTTAATTTTTATCAATGTAACATGCATATAGTTTTAAAGGTAAAATGATTTTATAACACTTAAAACAAAAAGCAGCAGTCTCCTTCCCTTCTTCTGCCCACCTCCAAGTTCCAGTCTCCAGCGAGAACCATGTTAACTTCTAATATTAATAATATTCTTTTGTTTGATAGAATGTTACTTGCTGTGTGATAGCTAGTTTATCAGTGCACATAACTCATGTGTGTGAAAAGAGTCCATTTCAACTTTTTCATTTTGCAGTGCATGCTTTTCATTTACATGCATAAGCAGGATAACTCGTAGGTTACTAGCAACCCTGTTGCTATACGTACAATAGGACTATTAACTAATGAAATTGATTGTCATGTGTGATTTCATGTGTGATTAGACTATAAGACTAGTTACTTACATGAGATAGGAAGCTGGCTGCAGACTGGGAAGATGGTACATTAGGATGAGAATGGGCAGCAGATGACGGCTGTAGAAGGAATGGTTTCACAGAAGAACTGGAGATGCATCCAGGGCCCTTAAGTTCCTGGAAGACAATATACATGTAAGCAAAATAACTGTCAACCTACAGTGAGAATTGTGAAATCAAATTTTTTTTTTTTTTTTTTTTCAGTACGCGGGCCTCTCACTGCTGTGGCCTCTCCTGTTGCGGAGCACAGGCTCCGGACGCGCAGGCTCAGCGGCCATGGCTCACAGGCTCAGCCGCTCCGCGGCATGTGGGATCCTCCCGGACAGGGGCACGAACCCGTGTCCCCCGCATCGGCAGGCGGACTCTCAACCACTGCGCCACCAGGGAAGCCCCAAAATGTATTTTTGCAAATATAATTTCAGACTTGCATGTTGAACTTCTACAAAGTTTTAAGCCAAAGTATTAAGCAAGATGATTCTGGTGTATGTTACTCTCTGGGGACTAATCATGGGCTTAGGAAGATGCCTTCACACTTCTGATGGATAAAATCATTCCAGATGTGAAAACATATCTCGGATGGGATGCTACTATTTTGGTTTCTAACTTTGCCAAACACTCCACACTATTTCTGACATACTACTGAGAAAGATCCTCTCCAACTATGGAGTGCTCCTGCCTGTGAAAATATACAGTATTGAGACTTTAAAGTACGTCTGCAACTTTAAAATATACTCGAAAAACAGACATATACATACTCCAGTGGAAAAATCTACTATTTTTAGCTTTTTTTTTTTTTTTTTTTTTTTGCGGTACGCGGGCCTCTCACTGTCGCGGCCTCTCCCGTTGCGGAGCACAGGCTCCGGACGCGCAGGCTCAGCGGCCATGGCTCACGGGCCCAGCCGCTCCGCGGCATGTGGGATCTTCCCGGACTGGAGCACGAACACGCGTCCCCTGCATCGGCAGACGGACTCTCAACCACGGCACCACCAGGGAAGCCCTCTACAATTTTTAAAGAACACATGTTTTGTCATGCAAATTACATCATTTTTCTATTCTCCAAACAAGCCAAACATACTTGACCTCCTGTATACAAACCTCTGGTTCCCCAAGGTGTGTACTTTATGTTTCCCTCATTCAGTATAGACTTAACATAAAGCATGGTGCTTCAATTTGTTACTATATATGAAAAGGATAGGTATAATCTGTACAATGTACAGATTTTATAAGTGCTAATATTAGATAATGTTAAAAGTACACTTGAATGTATCTAAAGTACACGGGGAAAATATGAAAGTATATCAAACCAAGGCACAATTTTTGCTTAAACTACTATTTTTGATGAAAAAAGATCTTACTTTTACATCCAAAGTGTGTTGAAGTTTTAGGCGCACAGATTCTTGTTCCTGACGCTGTATTATACTTTGACATTCTGCAAACTGAAAAGATACCTACAATCAAGCAACCACATGTGGTTTATCCTCCATTCTTTATGCAATTTTATTTTATTAATGTATAAATGCAGAGTCGCCATCTCTTCAAGGAAACTTCCCCTGTTCTTGGCATACTGTATTACATTTATCTATTTATCTGTTTTATTCAGAAAGCTTGAGGGTAATTGGAGGCCATGTCTTTATCCTCTGTAGCCGCAGCATCTACATGGCATTTAGTATGTGGAGGGCACTCAAAAGAATGAATGAACTAAGGATGAAATGAGCAAACAGCTTTAGCAATATAAAAACATTTCTATAAAAATAACCACAACTGAA
Organism: Kogia breviceps; assembly: GCF_026419965.1. Lineage (NCBI taxonomy): Eukaryota > Metazoa > Chordata > Mammalia > Artiodactyla > Physeteridae > Kogia > Kogia breviceps. The sequence goes on from NC_081315.1 coordinate 57,781,345, forward strand.
ATTCATTGAATTAATATATCATGCTCTAAGACCTAATTTTGAATAGGTGGGATCACAGGTCATTTTCTATCACCATGAAGGCTCTGAGTTCTCAAGAAGCAATGACTAGTCTTAGTATATTTTTAGGTTTCCAGAGTTTTCAGGTGACACAAAGAGAGAATTATTTCTCTACAATAAATGGCAATGACAAATACAGCATCATCATTGATCCTTCTCATTCTTTAAACTGTGTTCCCTACCTGCACTTTTTCTTTTTTTTAATTAATTAATTTATTTGGTTTTTTTTTTTTTTTAATTTTTGGCTGTGTTGTCATTGCTGTGTACGGGCTTTCTCTAGTTGTGGTGAGCGGGGTCTACTCTTTGTTGCAGTGTGCGGGCTTCTCACTGTCATGGCTTCTGTTGTTGCAGAGCACAGGCTCTAGGCACGCAGGCTTCAGTAGTTTGGCACATGGGCTCAGTAGTTGTGGCTTGTGAGCTCTTGAGCGCAGGCTCAGGAGTTGTGGTGCACGGGCTTAGCTGCTCCGCGGCATGTGGGATCTTCCCAGGCCAGGGCTCGAACCTGTGTCCCTTGCATTGGCAGGCAGATTCTTAACCACCGTGCCACCAGGGAAGCTCCCTACCTGCACTTTTTGAACTCCACAAAGTGCCAGATGTTAGCATTATTTTATCTCTTTATGGATATTATTAACAGACTGTATTCTACCTAGTATTCAAGTCCTTCTTTGACAGTAAGTTAGATTGGTGGTATTTTTAGTTATTCAGGTCACAAAGGATACCAGGAGCATCTTACATCTTATATCTTACTGCTCTTGTGACCTGTTAGCCAGAAAAAAGATAAGTTTGTAAAAAGTATACATCATGATTATGTTTTTAAAGCTCAGCCTTCTGTACAGGATACAGTTTTCTTGTGTCAGGTGCCTGGGATACAATACAGTTTGACAGATTTGGTTCCTATCGACATGGTGCTTTCATTCAGAACAATTCTCCTTGGTTAATAACTATTTAGTTGATAACGATTTTATATATCTAGTTAATAACCACCTTGTCAAGAGCAAATTCCATATTAGCAACCTTTTTTTTCAGTCGGCGTTCCTGAGATCGTAGGACTTCTAGTTCTCCCGCCATCTTGTTTTTCTCTGTTGCAACAGTACTCAATTCCTGGCTTAATTTTGTCTTTTCTTCTTTTAGAAAATACTTTTCCTACAATTACAGAGGACCAATATCAGAAAAAACATGCTGATATAGATGCTGAGATGTGATGGAAATATAAAACTATTACACAAGGATCTGAACTATAGCTTAACTGTTTATGGATTGGAGTTGGGAGCTGCTAGAATTATGTTACCATGTTCTCGCTCATTTTTATCATTGCTAGTTTATTGCTTCTTTCCAGGCTTATTAAATCTTTGATAAAACCTATGAAATATGTAATAACTGTGCTGTCATAAAAAGAGACAGTGTTGTGGTGAATGACACAAGAGATTTAAAGAAGACACATGTATTTGAAATCTTTATGGGTTCTCTATTTTGTTTCAAGGTTGAATATTAATTTCAAAAATGGTTAAATATTAATTTCACAAATGCCTACTATAGATCCTCTGGCATAAAAAGAAATAGGACACACAGCTCCTGTCCTCAAAGTCACTGTGATCCAGTGATGAGAATGAGCTTACTAATAAACTTATGGAGAATCTTTGGTATCTAACAAAATTTCATAAAAATTAGTTCATTCCTTTAAGATACATCATGAAATGGGTAGAAAAGAACAAATGCATAGTAATCAAGTTAAAATATAAACCTGAACTTACTGAGTCTATATTTCTTTCTATATGTATATTTTTTTCATAGAGAAAATGTTTAATGTAAACAAGGTAGTAGGTATCACCACTGTAATACACATTTTGGATACAAATAGTTTTTCCTTTTCTGATGAGTTAGGCAGAAGAGGCTGCAGAAAGAAAGAAGGATTAATTTTTCAAGCTGCCTTCTTCCTGTTTGAGGGGAATGTCATTGAGCTTTGATGAACACCTTCCTTTACTGGGTGCAGGTGTTTCTGGTGACAGCAGGCACCTTCTTAACAACTCCCACGCTGCAATTCTTAAAGCACAAGCAAACTTCAGGTCTTTTTTAAGATAAAGGGCCATCCTAATTGTATTATTTATGTTTCTCTTAACCATTTAACATGTGTAAAACTGTGCTACCATTTTCATTAGGTTCCTGTTTTTCTTTTGTCATTGATGAAGTTCATTAGTGTGGTGCTCCTAATCCCACTGTTCTGATAAGCCCCATGGTGGTTTTTATTGCATAATTTTGCATAGCATGGTGATTTCAGTAACACATATGTTGCATTAGAGCAGAACTGAATATGCTTTGTTTATAACCATTCCGTCTCTCTACCATGAATATCCTTTTGCCTACTTCTTGCAGTTAAATTATTAGCTCTTGGACAGTTACATGTAAAAAACATGAAATTAGATATTCTTTAACACTATACACAAAAATAAACTCAAAATGGATTAAAGACCTAAATGTAAGACCAGACACTATAAAACTCTTAGAGGAAAACATAGGAAGAACACTCAGACATAAATTGCAGCAATATCTTTTTTGATCCATCTCCCAGAGTAATGGAAATAAAAACAAAAATAAACAAATGCGACCTAACTAGACTCAAAAGCTTTTGCACAGCAAAGGAAACCACAAACAAAACAAAAAAACAACCCACAGAATGGGAGAAAATATTGCAAATGATGTGACTGACAAAGGATTAGTCTCCAAAATTTACAAACAGATCATGAGGCTTAATATCATAAAAATAAACAACCCAATAAAAAAATGGGCAGAAGGCCTAAATAGACATTTCTCCAGAGAGGACATACAGATGGCCAAGAGGCACATGAAAAGATGTTCAACATCACTAATTATTAGAGAAATAAAAATCACAACTACAATGCGATATCACCCCACACCAGTCAGAATGGCCATCATCAAAAAATCTACAAACAGTAAAATGCTGGAGAGGGTGTGGAGAAAACAGAACCCTCCTATACTGTTGGTGGGAATGTAAATTGGTGCAGCCACTATGGAGAACAGTATGGAGGTTCCTTAAAAAACTGAAAATAGAGCTACCATATGATCCAGAAATCCGGCTCCTGGGCATTTATCCAAAGAAAATCATTGTTTGAAAGGATACATGCGCCCCAGTGTTCACTGCAGCACTGTTAATAATAGCCAGGACATGGAAGCAAACTAAATGTCTATCGACAGATGAATGGATAAAGAAGATGTGGTACGTCTATACAACGGAATATTACTCAACCATAAAAAAGAATGAAATAATGTCATTTGCAGCAACATGGATGGACCTGGAGATTATCATACTAAGTGAAGTAAGTCAGACAGAGAAAGACAAATATCATATGATATCACTTATATGTGGAATCTGAAGAAAATGATACAAATGAACTTATTTACAAAACAGAAACAGACTCACAGACTTAAGAGAATGAACTTAGGGTTGCTGGGGAGAAGGGTCGTGGGGAGGGATAGATTGGGAGTTTGGGATTGACATATACATACTGCTGTATTTAAAGTACAATAGATAACCAACAAGGACCTATTGCATAGCACAGGGAACTCTGCTCAATATTCTGTAACAAGTGTAACAAGCAAAATAGGAAAAGAATTTGAAAAAGAATAGATACATGGGGACTTCCCTGGTGGCACAGGTTAAGAATCCGCCTGCCAATGAAGGGGACATGGGTTTGAGCCCTGGTCCGGGAAGATCTCACATGCTGCGGAGCACCTAAGTCTGTGCGCCACAACTACTGAAGCCCACACACCTAGAGCCCACAATGGGAAACTAAGCCTGTGCTCCACAACAGGAAAAGCCACCTCAATGAGAAGCCCGGGCACCACAATGAAGAGTGGCCCCTGCTTACCACAACTAGAGAAAGCCCGTGCACAGCAATGAAGAACCAACACAGCCAAAAATAAATAAATAAATTTATTTTTAAAAAAAGAATAGATACATGCAAAAAAATAATAAAAGAGGACCAAGGAAAAAAATAATAAAATAAAATAAAATTCATTCCAGAATAGTTACAAAAAAAAAAAATACTAGCTCTTTCAAGGTCCTGGTCAAATGTTCCTTCAGGAACTTTCTCCTCATTCTCCCTGTCAGAAATAAACTCTTGTCTTTCTTCCATCGTACTTTGTAGCTCTGCTACGTCTTATTCTGTGTTGTAGTTTACTAATGAGTGAACATATTGGCGTCCCCCATTCCAAAGACAGAGACTTACCTTGTTTGCATTTGCCATGGCCTCTTCTAAAAATTGTATCTTGCTCTGAAGGGCATCTATCTGACCTCTTTTAGCCGTAATTTGTTTTTGCATCCCCATTGCCACTTTCATAGCTGGAAAAAAAGGAACTAAACTGTATCTTAGTTTCTAAAGTTTCTAAATTTTGAGAGGTGACTATAATTTGATGGTCAAACATTATGAGAAGGTGACAGGTAAGATTCCTCTAAGGCACCTGGACAGTTTCAAGGAAGTGTTCACAGAAAATGTCTTCAGATTTCACAATATTGGGATACAACAATTTTCAGCAATTAATCAGAGGTTTTGAGCTCAGAAATGTATATAAATGATGATGTTTTGTGATTCCTTGCTAGAATTAATTTCATTGGCTATCATAATTTGCCATATCTCCAACAGTAATAAAGAATGCTGACCAAGTTCATACTTACACATATAGGAAATACATACACACAAAATATATACAGTCATAAAATGAAAAACGTATATAGTATTTTTACTAAAATAATTATTCTAGAAACTGATATATAAAATACCATGCAAGACATCTACTATTAGTGATCTTCTAAAAGATCCCAGTGATATCACAAACGATTCAATTTCCAATCTCATGGTTATCGTCATGTGCTTGGAACTCACTGCTGTTTCAGAAGTCAAACTGGCAATACAAGCATATATGTGATTATTTTACTAAAAATGATGACAGGATGAGAATGTTCTAGATAGGTAGTAGGCACTGAATACTTAAGATATGGCAGGCCACTGAAAAGATAAATAAAGCTCATCCTTGTTTGGAAATTCAGTCAGAGACCTTGTGTTGTTTCTTGGAGTCAGCTGAGAAAAGAGGTTTGAAAATGCCACTGCTTTGAGTTAGGTCCAGCTAGAGCTTAGAGGTTAACAAGAAAAAGAAAATGTGCCATTCTTTAAAAACAAACTATTGGAGGATGAAAGGTATGACTTCTTCCTAACAAGATATATTTCTTATAGCTAAACTGTCAAAGACAGGGTTAATATAGGCACATTACACTGATCTGTTGGCATCATTTGCTCACCACTTTGAAGAATTTTGGTCTGATTAAGTGGATCATGGTTGGCCTTCAAAGGTAATTTTCTTAATAAATTTTTTGTTTTAAGGTGATCTTAATCAATGAAAATAGGCATTCAAGAGCAAATACAGGATTACCTAGTTAATGGCAACGTGACTGGGGCAGTTGTGGTGAGGCCTGGAGCACACTGAGGACGAGACTCTGTCTGGTGGAGGGGGTGAGGGAACAGACCCCAGATGGGCCTCTGGAGTGATCTCTCCAAGCCCCACCATTTTCTTGGTGTTAACCAGCAAAGAAAGAGCTGAATCTCCAAGAACCGCACAAAATATGGACGCGTCAAGAATTTGCGTGCCATCTTTGTGCAGGGGCCATGGGAATCTCCTTCAGTATCTTTCCAATTTTGGTATATGTGCTGTTGAAGTAAGCACAAACGTAAATCTTTTGACATGAAAAAATACTGAGAAATAGAAAAAATGTAGCCTTTAGTTAAATATTTATTCTTACGGTCAGCTAATATAGCTATACAAACAATGATATGAATAATATGAAACAGCAACTAACCTTCTCTCTCTGAATTAATATGGGCAGCAAGGTGAAAAGGGAACAGGTAAGTGGTTGAAGGGACCCCTCATCCTAGCAGTTCAATTCCCAGGGCTCCCTCCCATCTTCTTTTCAGAGAAGGAATTGGGAACTGACAGCCACAGATACACAGTTTAATAAACGTGTGAAAAATAAGGTGTTGACTGAAAATTATTGGTAACCTGTATTTATATCAACAGTTCCTTAAAAACAATTAACTGGCATTTATGGACATTGAGGTCTGTTAGAAATTGTTGAAATAGCTACAGAAACAGAAAGATTCAGATACTTAAAGATTAAATTAAGTAAATGGCAATTTCCCTCAAAAAAAAAAAAAAAAAAAAAAAAAAAACCCTGAGAACTACTGCTATATAACACCCATCAGTGATACCTATTGTTGTATGTCTCTCACATCATGCTGCCCTGTGAAGAGGTGAAAGGCAATGTATCTAGGTTTGTGTTTTAATAAATTTAGACCAAGGGAATTAAAAACAAAAGGAAAAAATCTACTAAAGCATACCATGATCATCAGATCCTTCCATTGACTTTAATGTATTTCTTGTTTGTTCTAGCTCAGACTGTGCAGATTTTAATTGCATTTTCAGCTTATTTGTAGTAGTTTCCATTTCTTCACTTTTGTTTCGAAAATTCCTTTTTAAGACTTCATAGTCCTCTGTACAACGTGATAATCAATAATAGTTGATTAATTTTTTCTACTCCATTGTTATAAAGTATATTTTATTTGTTATCAGTGATCACAGAACTTTAGAGCTGAAAGAGATTCCATTTAATTATATCATTTGTTACAGAAATTAGATGTACATACACATTTCCAGGCATCTGACTCTTTTTAATCTGCTTGGGTGGATCTTCCTCCTTTACCCACTTATTATTTACTGCTTTTTCCCCGCCAGTATAATTGGCTCACATCTATTTCACCTTAAACCTTCTCGGATAATCACATCTACCACAACAGATTTAACCACCAGCTGTAGGTAGATGAAATGTCCACCACATGGTAAGTAACCTGAGGCTACCATGCGTCTTATCTGATTTTTTATCTCCAGTAACTACCAAAATACCCGGCATTCATTGCTTGTACATAAGAATACACACACACACACACACTTATTCAACTATCTATTTATTTATATTTATTTATTTATATATGATAGATAGATTTACATATAAAGGGAACAAACAGAGCCAAGGCCTCTCTGCTGAGATCTAACTCTGTCTAACCAGACACTTCCATGTGGATGTCCTGGTGCCCCCAGACCAACAGTATCACACTGACTGTGTCTCACCCTCCTGCCCGCAAGCCAAGCCCTCCTGGTTTCCTTCTCTCAGCTGTTGGTATCATTGTTCTCCCAATACTGCAAATTTAAAACCTGAAACACAAACACAGTCCCTCCCATCTCCAAAATATTCTTAATTCTTCCCTCTCCTCTCCTTCTCACTGCCACTGCCTCAGTTCAAGTTCTCATCACCTTTCCCTGGGACTACAGCAAAACCCTCCTTAACTGGCTGGCCTCTGTTCCTTTAGGCTTGCCTTTCTCTCCTTACCTGCTGACAATGTCCTTCTAAAATGTAAATTTGATGACAAGAATCTCTTACTTAATATCTTTTGCTGGCTCCACATTGTCTGCCTCATTTCTTAGTCCTCATTCCTTTGTATTTTTACTTCCATAAATACTTCTGAGGTCACATTATGTTATTTTATGCCTTCATGCCCTTCTACCTCTTTTTCACCTGCCAAATTGTTTTTCCTCCATCAATCCCAGTACAGATGTCACCTCCTACAGGAGGCTGATTCTCTACCCTTTCCCACATGTGCAGCCAGCACACATCCACTGTGCCTCACCCATTGTACTGTAACCTACCTGTTCTATACGGGTCTGGTTCTCAACTAGCCAGGAGCCTCACTGTTGTTTCTAGGACCTGTCTCAGCATCTGGCATAGTAAATGTTCAGGAATCACAGAGGTTTGTGTTTGTGTGTGTGTGTGTGTGTGTGTGTGTGTGTGTGTATGTGTGTGTGTATGAGAAGTAGATAATACCTATACCATACTATTGGTCAACTGGGAGTATTTCATTTTAAAATTTAAGGCCTTGGATTTTTCTGTTTCATGAAATTTGCATAAGTCTGCTTACATGTGTTGCTTCGTTATTAAACATCTAATCAAGCTCTCTGACTCAAAGGACTCAAGGTTTCCACTTTCCTCACCCTTCTCTTGGAAACTCGGTAAAGAATTTCATGGACACTGAAGACTGACTAAAGTTAATGGTTAATAAGTGCAAGCTGTGGGAGGGCTTCAAGGAGAAGTATCAGGATTTCAGGTGTCCACTGGGACAGCATAATTATCCACGTTTGTAATTGGGATGAGGAACCATTCTTTCACACAGTCCTAGTATCCTCATTGAACTTCACTGATAGCACTCCTATTTTTTAGCAGAATTTGAATTGGAGTAACATACCTGTAAGACTGTTAAACTCATTCCTACTAGCTTTCACCTCACTGAATAAATGATCTCTCTCTTGTTTGATGTCCTTCATTGCACGGAGCCGCTCAGAGCCTGCATTCACCAGCTTCACCTTTTCCAGCTCCAGGTCACTCACTCTGGCTTCAAGCTCCCGTATCTTTGCATCTTTTTTATCTTTCAAAACCTAAATATAGGGATGAACACAAACGACAGAGTAAGAAATAAAAAACTAAAATATAAAGCAGCAATACTAAACTGGGAAACAAAAGGAATATTTTACTTCCTTTTAACCTTAGATGTTAATTCTCAGTATCACTGACCACAACCCTTCATCATTCCTATTCTTTGTATTCATTCATTCAGAAAAAGGTATTGAGCACCAGCACCTGTGTTGTGCCAGGCCCCACTTTATCTGTTGGGGATGGCATAGCAGGGGAGGCAGGGGAGGCCCGAGGTGAGCACCTCCTTGTTTTACTCCCCGAACACCTCACCTGCGAGGCTCCCCCTGCCCTGGCCGTGTATAGCAGGAATCAAACAGTGTCCTTGCCCTCCTGGGGCTTCACATTCCAGTGAGAGGAGACAGATGAAACAAATATTTAATAGCCAGATAATAATAAGGACAAAAAAGAATTAAAAAGGTGAGAGGGTAGAGAGAATGAACCCAGGGAGGGGGCTGCTACATGAGCTAAGTTGGTATGTGGAAGAGAGCCTGACTGCTACCCTGATGAAAGCCTGCCAGGCAGGTTGGCTGTTGGCTGTTCTGGAAACTTGGGTTTTGAGAGGGTTCCCACCAGTCTAGCTGATAAAAGTGGCCCACTCTGCCTAAACTGTTCTGCAAACAAAATGATTTATGCTGAACACCTGTTTTCCTTTCGGAAGACTGTATTCACCTGTCCAGTAAGGAGTACCTAAATGACCAGCCCCCAGTATAAAAACCCCGCATACTGAGTCTCTAATGACCTTCTCTGGTTGGCAACATTTGACACATGCTGTCACAACTTGTTGCTGGGGGAGTTAAGCATATCCTGCGCGACTGCCAGAGAGGACTTTTGGAAGCTTGTGCCTGGTTTCCTCCGTGTGCTTTTTCCCTTTGCTGATTTTGTTTTAGATCCTTTCGTTGTCATAAATCCTATCCATGAGCACGACAATCTGCTGAGTACTGGGAGTCCTCCTAGTAAATGATCACCCTGTGAGTGGTCTTGGGGACCCTGCCACAGTCGGTCAGGAAAGCCTTCTCTGATGAGCAGAAACCTCAAAGAGGTAAAGGAGCAAAAGCATGTGGCAGGCTGGGGACAGCTTCAGGCACGGGTACGGTGTTCAAGGAACAGCAAGGCTGTCAGAATGGCTGGTGGAGGAGACCAGAATAGGCCACCCCCAAATCTGCCTCTTTGGCATAGGATTATTTTGAGAAACAACAAACTCAGAAGAAGCTCTGAAAACAGTACAAGTTAACCTTTAAGGCGAATTTACATTTATAAAGGAAATCTCCATTTGTAAGGATGTCTCGCTCTCTGAACCGGAGGAAGACTAAATCATGAGAGAATCTTAGCCACTGGGGAGGCACCAACTTAAATCTACCGTAACTGACCTCATCCTGGTTTACTGTAGTTTTCCTGGTCTACTTCCCATGACACACCTCCCCTACACCGTTCTCTGTTTTAGCTGAAGATGGTACTTAAGCCTGAATTCTAAGCCACCTCTCTGAATTATTCATTTCCCTGGGTCTCTCCCATGCATATGTGAAACTTACATGTTAATAAACTTGTGTTTGTCTTTCTCTTGTTAATCTGTCAGGGCCCCAGAGAATTTAGAAGGACAGAAGGAAAAGGATTTTGTGTCCTCTACACTGGAGTGGAGTGCGAGTGGGTGGAAGTGGTGGGAGATGAGTCAGAGGGAGCCCTGGGCAAGACAGGCCTTAGAGGCAACGTAAGGACATGAGTGAGAACTCCTTCTGAGAGAGAAGCCACTGGACAGTTCTGAGCATGGGAGCGATATAGCATAATGTTTAAAAAATATAACTCTGGCTCCTGGGTGAAGCATAAACAGTGGTGGGGACAAAGGGAGGAGTGGAGGGAGAAGGCACCTGCTACAACAAGCCAGTGAGGTGGGCTGGGTCTGGTCCTTGAAGTGAGCAGGGAATATGAATTTGGAAACTCTCATTTTGCATTTCCAACCAACTGCCAGGAATTCCCAGCTTGGCATATCCTGCTGCAAACTGACCAAACCACTCCCCTAACTCCTTCCTCACAGGGCTTTTCCTCTCCGAGTTTCTTCCCAATTCTCCCGTTAGGGGTACTACCTTATTCTAAGTCCCTCAGACATCTAAGTGCCTTTGAAACCTCAAAGTCTCCTGTGTCTTTCCCTTTCCCCTGACCCCTTATTATCAACTAAATCTTCCCCAACCTCCAATGGGGATTATCATCCCTCTCATGTGGATTCCTACAACTGGCTCAAAACTGGTCTCTATTTACGTTGGTAAAGCCTTCCCAGGATGAACCCCTCTCTTCCCAGACCTAGGTCTGCACTGTCTAGTACAATGGCCACTAGCTACATGTGACTGTTGAGCACTTGAAGTGTGGTTAATCTAAGTGGAGATTTCAAACACCAGATTTCAGACTCTATATTAAAAAAAATTAAAATATCTCAATTTGTGATATTGATTACAATATAAAAACATCACCCTATTTTGGATATGAGTAAAATAAAATGTTATTAATTTCACCAGTTTCTTTATACGTGTCTACTAAAAACTTTTAAATTATATATGTGGCTCACATCACATTTCTAGTGGACAGAGCCAGCCTAGATCCTTCTGAGCAAACACCAGGTGAAAAGAAACTTACTTATTTGTCATCAGATTGTCCCCTCAAATTAAGGCCCGTTGGCCTTAAATATAATACTAGCTAATGCAGTTTAAATGTACAGACCAATGCTATATTTGAAATGTAACACGTGACAAGCTTTTAGCTGTTGCAGAAAGGATCGGTGGAGAGCTACGAGCTTGTCTCGCTCCCACCTGTGATGGGCTTGGGCAGTAAAGGCCCTAAACAAGGCCATCTGATCCCAGATTGCCTAGCCACTCCCGGTAACTGCCACCCTAGATCCAGCTGGACTCATGGGGTGACGGAGGGGGGAGGGCTTTCCTGGGACAGCCTGTGGCATCACAACATGTACTGAGCATATGCTACTTCTGTTCCAACTGGTGGGGTCAGCTGATGGACATTTGGTCCTTTTTCAGCCTTGGAAGAAAGGACCCAGCTGGGAGGACCTGCAGTTGCTAGAAGAGAGCTTACCCTGCTCCTTTGCTGTCAGTGTGCGCAGGACCCAGCCTAAAGAGGTGAGAGAAACCATACCTTCTAGGGCTAGGATTCCCCTCCTTTCGTCCTCGCTGGATTGTGGAGGGAAGTGGATGTAGCACAAAAGCTCAAGTTTTTAACTTACATTCTATGCATCTGTGTGAAGCTCTATTCAACTAGGAAATCTTTCCCTGAAGCCACTCAAGTTCCGTATTTGGGAATTAAAAATTAGTTTCTACCCTCTCTAATCTATCTTTAAATTCTTTATCCAAACTTCGTCAGATTAACCTACCCCCAACATTGCCTTTTTCATGTCACCTTCTCTTCTCTACCCAAAACTTTTAACAGCTCCCACACCACCTGTAGGATAAGGTATAGATTGAGCTACCGTCCCCTTGCTAGGAATGCCTTCTTCCCTCCTCTTTGCCTAGTTTTTACCATTTCAAGTCCCCACTTCTCTAGGAAGGCTTCATTGGCCACTTTAGTCACAGTAATCCACACTGCTCTGGGATACTCTAATATCAGAACTTGACCTATGCTCTCTAGACCAGCATCAGATGGAAATTTGTTTAGAAACACTAAATTTCAGGCCCCGTCCCAGACCTACTGAATCAGAAACCCTGGGGCTGGCGCCCAGCAGTCTGTGTTTTAACAAGCCCTCCAGGTGATTCTGGTTTTCAGTCCAGGTGACTGAGAACTTCTAGTTCTCAGGTGATTGAGAACCACAGCACTGTAGTATTTACTAGTATACTGCCAAGGATCAAATTCCGAGGTAGTGTTGTTCTCAGGCAAGCTATTTAATGTCTCCATTTCTCAGTTTTCTCATCTGCAAAATGGGACAATAATATACATACCTCATAATGTTTTTGTGAACGTAAAATTGATTTAATTTACAGAGTATGAAACACAACAGATTCTTCCATTTCTTTGTACTCTTAACAATACTAGAAATCCATCTCTTTTCTTTAACAAGAAGGTGGAATAATCATCTTTTCTCCTCTAACATGTTCTGCAAACCTATTCTAAAGTTTTCACTATAAGGGTTGGCCACTGAGAAGCCTTTAAAAGTCTCTTTCATGGTGAGTTTGGCTGTTAAAAAAAACTGTATGACATAATCAAGTAAAACTTAAGCACTAGAAAATTCTAGGTCTTTATGCAATGAACCTGTATATCTCCATAGTATAGGTAATAATCCATCGGCCCAATTTTTAGAATGAGGAAACTCGGGCATCTGAAGTTTAATGAAGTTTTGTGATTATCAGGACTTCCCTGGTGGCACAGTGGTTAAGAAGTCACCTGCCAATACAGGGGACCCAGGTTCGAGCCCTGGTCCAGGAGAATCCCACATGCCATGGAGTAACTGAGCCCATGGACCACAACTGTTGAGCCTGTGTTCTAGAGCCTGTGAGCCACAACAACTGAAGCCCACATGCCTAGAGCCTGTGCTCTGCAACAAGAGAAGCCACTGCAATGAGAAGCCCAAGCACTGCAAGGAAGAGCAGCTCCCGCTCACTGCAACTAGAGAAAGCCTGTGCGCAGCAACAAAGACCCAATGCAGCCAAAAATATAAACAAATAAATAAATAAATTTATTTTTTAAAAAAGAAAATCAATATTTTTTAAAAAGATTTGTGAGCTTCCCTTGTGGCGCAGTGGTTAAGAATCTGCCTGCCAATGCAGGGGACACGGGTTCAAGTCCTGCCAGAAAGATCCCACATGCCACGGAGCAACTAAGCCCATGTGCCACAACTACTGAGCCCGCGCACCTAGAGCCCGTGCTCTGCAACGAGAGAAGCCACCGCAATGAGAAGCCAGCGCACCGCAATGAAGAGTAGACCCCGCTCACCACAACTAGAGAAAGCCCTCATGCAGCAACGAAGACCCAACGCGGCCAAAAAAAAAAAAAAAGATTCAGGTGGTCAAAAGGTACAACATTCCAGATATAACAGAAATAACTACACTAGTGATGTAATGTACAACATAATGACTATAATTAATACTGCTGTATGGTATATTTGAAAGTTGCTAAGAGAGTAGATCCTAAAAGTTCTCATCATAAGGGAAGAAACATTGTTTTATTTAATTTTTTTTGTATCTATATGAGATGATGGATGTTAACTTACTGTGGTAATCATTGTACAATATATGTAAATCAAGCCATTATGCTGTATACCTTAAACTTACACAGTATTGTGTCAATTATATCTCAGTAAAACTAAAAGAAAAAAATTAATTGTACGTGACTTGTCTCCTACTACTTACCGTGGCAGATACAGGTAACATAAAGCTTAGGAAATCAAATTTTTAAAAATTTGTTTAATAGTTTTAAATTTTGATAAATATTTACTGAGCACCTGCTGGGTGCAAGGCACAGAGTCCTGGGGCAGGGGTACAAAGATGAATAAGATGTGTACCCTGCTTGAAGAAGTCTGCAGTCTTATAGGGAAGAGGAGACACTGCTGTTTATACAGACACACACAGACACACACACAGTGCAATACTGAACGTGATCCAGGCTATAACAGGTACAAATGCAGTATGATAAGGTTCAGAAGGAGAATGGAATGGGGGAAGAGAACTAATATTTTCTAAACATCTTCCACAGGCCAGGAACCAAGCTAAATAAATCCTTGATACAAATTTTCTCATTTAAGCCTCAAATAACCCAATAGGTTTTGGGGGTTTTGTTTTGTTTGTTTGCTTTTTGGTTTACAGACATAGAAGCCAACATTCAGCAAACAGTCCAGTGTTTTACAGTTATTGAGTGGTAAGAGATGGGGTTCAAATTTAGGTCTGTTTGAAGAGGGACAGAATACTTCTTCAAACTGTGGGATCAGGAAAGGCTTCACAAAGAAGCTGGATTTTCTGACTTTTCTCTTTTGTGTCCGCAGTCCTGAACCATTTTGGGGCCATTCCTTGTGGAATCTGATAAAAGTACGGAAACTTTCTCACAAAAACATACATGCACACTGACACAAACACGTTCAAACAATTTCAGAGTGTCCACAATCATCTTACAGAACCACTTTCCAGTCAGTTAGGTCATACTTACTCCTGGGGAAAAAAGATATTTCAGAAGGTAAACCACCAAAACACTCTACAGACCTTAACTTCCTGTAGCTCCAGTCTCCTATCATCGATCTCCTTCTCCAGCCGGGCCTTCTCTACTTGCATAGCCCCAGCCGTCCGTCCGTGCTGGCCCACCAGCTGCGTCATGTTTTCAATCTGTTGTCGCAGGATCTCGATCACTTTGTCCTTCTCTGCCATCTGCAGCTTGAGGGCCTCGCATTCCATCTGCACGTTTCTGAGGTGACCCCCTTCATTCTTCAGATGCTGCAGCTCCTGCAGCTTCAAGTCTACCCGGGAGCGCAGCTTCATGATCTCCGAGTTGGTGGCCTCGATGGCTCTCTCTTTCTCCTGGAGTGAAGCTGTCAGGTCCGACACAGTCCTCTCAGAGCTCTCCAGGGTCAACTTCTTGGCTGTCAACTCTTCTACTACTTTGCGGAGCATCTCCTTGGTGGATTCAAGCTGAGCAGTCAAGGAGGACACTTTTTCTAGACTTTCATTCTTTCCCTGAATTGCTGCCATCTGATTGTTAAAGAAGAATTTCATGAATTTAGGCAGACAGACAGAGGTCTCAAGAGATATGACAAGTTAGCTCAACAACATGAAATCATGAATCTGACAGTGTCTCAAGTTGTTCTGCTGTCAGAACCTCATAGAGACCATAGACTGACGTGTTAATTAGACCAAGGTGGAGAGGCCTTAATTTAACAATAACGCTCCTCTAGAATGGTTTTCTAGCATTGGGAGGAGCTTGGCAAGTTTCCTCTGAGGATGTTTTCCACACCAATTTAAGTTAGGATAACACTGGCAATAGTGGAAAGTGTGGTAGGATTGAAGACAAACTGCCCTTTCTGTTTCCCCCCAACCTGCCCCTTAATTCCAAGGGAAAAACAAAAACAAAAAAACAAAAAAACATCTGTTGGAAACCTTCAACCCTGCTGTTCCTCAGATCTCCCTATGGTTTGATGCTTTTCTGAAATAAGCAATTATTAGGTTACAATTGCTAGATGGAAATGAGAAGGCAAATTGGATGGGAGTTTCATTACTCAACAATGGACAAAAACGAGATAAAGCTTAACATTTTAAATTTAACAAGTCGTCAAAACTATAGATATAAACAACAGGTTTTTATAAGTTGCTCACAGAACCCACAACTCTAGTTTTTGGGGGAGACCAAGGAGGAGCCGCCCAGCCCTGCCTGACCTGCCGTTCCATCTGGCCCTGACACTCGCTCTTCACGGCCTTGAGGAGGGCCTCCAGCCGCTGCACCTCCATGTTCCTGTCGTCCAGCTCCCGCCGCAGGTGGTCGATGGTGATGCTGTTGCCTGTGTCCCGGTCCCACAGACGCTTATTCTGTTCCTTCTCCAGACTCAGCTCCTTCTCTCGTTTATGCACATCAGCCTACAAGAAACGAAGACAAGCTTTTTCCCTAGCATTAAATAATTAAAGTAAAATTCTTATTTTCCTTCCTTACATCATTTTCGGAGTTGTTATGTGGTTTGAGAAGCCTTTGACTTTGGAATCTGATTCCCTTTTAATGGCTTGATAAAGGACAATATTTCCTAGAAAAATAACACTTTGTTTACTTGTAATTTCTAGCATTACATCTCAATGGACTAGACCCCAAATAGTATATAATGAAGAGGAAAATACAAATCATCCTGTTAAGTTTTGAATTTTCTAACAAAGGCATAATGCTTCACATCAAGTATACTCCTGTAATAAAGAAAAACTTGAAGGAACAGCAATAGTAATTTGGTTGACTGCTTCAGAAATAGCAGAATAGTGTCTGGTACTGGGATTGGAGTGGCAGTTGGGTTGTGAATAGAATAACTCCCTCTTCAGTTACTCAAGAAACACAGAGTGAGTGTTTACTGTTGGCAAAAACTCCATAGTCGAAGAAAGAGAAAAAAAGACACACAGATATTCAGAGAACTTTTCACCCAGAGAGAGATAAATGGACAAATAACTGGAAGTGGCTTTTCACTGAAGAGACAGAGCTAATGTACAGCAGAGAGAAATGATCAAAAAGGAGATCAAATGCTTCCAGAAGGCATCTAAGTTGGACCTTGAAAACAGCTTGGAGATGCAGAGATTAGGAAGAAGGGACTAGAAAGACGCACATGGGGTTTGCTTGGAGCACTGGGTGTATGTGGAGAGAAAAGACTGGAAAGGTAAGCTGGGGCCAGATAATGAACAGTCTTGAAAGGCCGGGAGTCTGACGTTATGGGGAGAGTAATTTCTGAGTGGAAGAGAGACAAAATCAGAGCTATAGTTTAGAAAGATGAATATAGGCTGGACGGAAGAGGGAAGAAACGAGATTTAGGAATCGAGTAAGGGGATGCTGCCACGCTGCAGGTATAATGAGGGGCTTGGATGAATGCGTAGTGGCAGCAAGAATGAAAAGGAGGGGATGGTTATAAGGACGGTTCAGACATTTAACCGCCAAGATTTTCAAATTAGATATGAGGACACTGGGATACACGCAATAGGAGGGAAAGAAGTGAGGGTCATCCCAAGGTTTAGAGCTTCTCTCCCAGTTGCCAGCTCTCCCTTTACTGCACGCTCGTCAAGCCCCCTGTCGGCCTGTGAAGGACGCTCTACCAGCAGAGGGCGCTGTGGCCTGGGATAAGGTTGGGTGGGGAGAAAGAACCTTATTCTATAGGACCTCTAATAAATATCACACAAAGGGGTACTAACATCTCCTTTCCTAAACTTCTCAGCCTGTAGTACCCCTAAACAGAGGGCAGAATCTGGTTCACCACTCTCAGAATCCTCTTTTCTTTCCTTCTAAAAATTTTGTTTACCTGAACTTGCATTTAAATTTTCTTTATACATAATTTGTATGTGTTTTGTTGTTTGGCTTTGAAATGAACACTCAACATTTTTTCAATTTAGCAGAACACAGTACCTAATTGAAAGACTATGACTGCTTGAAGATCGGCTTCATCTAACTTTTAAGCCCTAACAGTTCTGCTTAAAGTACAGAATACTATATTTTATATGTAAAACTTGAATAGTGTCTAGGATACTGTGTTGTGTATAAATGTACGACTATGTTGTAAAATTTGTAATTTTACAAATGAAACTAGTTTTGTGAACTATTGTGGTAAAAATTTCCCAGAATTAATCTCATTCATATTTCAGAGCATCAACTTGCCAAGAGCTTTTGAAGTTGATCATCCAGATTTCCAGATTCCTGACTGAACTGATCACGTTCCGTCCGTGCTTCCGTTAGTTCTGAGTTCGCAAGAACTAACTGCTTCTCCAGCTCTTCTATCTAAAAGGAAAGCACAAATCAGTCTGACTACGTCAATGAGTAATATAAAATAAATACAGTCTTTGGAAAACAAATGGTATTATTTGGGGGCAATGGTATTATTTGGGGAGCAAAAAAAAAGTTTATTTTGATGTATTTTGCAAAGTTTTCTAAACTTAAGATCTATGTAGAATTTAGCCAGACAAATTGACCAAAATGAAATACTTGGTACTGTTAGGTTAAGCCATGGTCTGAAATGCATCACTCTCATTTTCACACTATTCAAGATTTATCTTCTGTGAATATGTGTTCTATAATTTGGTATTTAAGGAAGCTTGATGTAGCATAAATAACATTCTGCAGAGCCCAAATAAATTAACTATATTATACTTAGAAGAGCTATTTTGTTTCAGAATATCAGTGTCAATAATAAAAGGCATTGAATATAAAAGAACAAATGGTTACAACAAGTTTATAGTTACTGTCATTATTATATAATCACCCTAGTTTGAAAGAATAAGTGAATTTATATTACAATCCTCAATTCCTACGACTATAAAATGGGATAAGAATACCAATTTTAAGGGATTGTTATAAGTGTGTTTTTCCCTTACAGACGGACAGCTGTCTCTTCTGTGTGACTGTGCATTTCTAGGACATATGCCAGAAGGGCCATAGCTGTTAACAGCATCCCTATAGCTCTTAACCTGGAGGTGCAGTGCAGGCTAAAAGGTTAAGGTCTCAGACAATGTAGATTCTGGGTTTAGAGTCTGGCACAGCTGTACAAACTCATAACTTAGACACAGATATTAAAATACTGAAAAGCTATTGATACTTAGTGATATGTAGTAATACCTGATCTTTAATGTGATACCTACAATAAAATTTTGTCATCCACTTTTCAGTAATTAAAAATCTTTCGCGTCTGCATAAATGTTACATATCCCTTCTTACTGCTAAGGCGTCTATTGAACAGGCTTCCAAATCTACTGTCAAGAATAAAACTTATGGATTGGTTTGGATGCAACTGTGATTAAACCTTCTTAAAGAACATATGAGCAAGACTAACTTTTTCTTAATGACTATTTTAAACTGGACTAAGTTCATTTAAGATCTTCATTTATTAATTCAGCACACACTTATTAAGCACATTATATATAAACACATATATGCAACTATCTCTTTGATAAACGGTAAGCATGAATACTTAGAAGTTGTGTGTGTGTATATATATATATATATCTTTATCTACATACATACATACATGACTTAAGAAAATACTAACACAGGACTATCAAACAGTTTCAAATTTACCAACAGAGTAGTATTATAGCCAACAGGGACTGTAATATAAATTTTAATATATACATTGGATATATTTTAAAACTGACTCTGTAGTTGACTGTATGTTATATATAAAAAAGTATTTCACAGGAATTAGATAAAATAAAACATTAGGTGACCGACTGAAATGTGCTCATAGATTCTAATAATCCTATAAAGAAGTATTTTCACTCTTGTGCTCCTTTGAGGGCATATACAGAAAAAAGCCCTACAACAATTCACCCTCTGTGGCACAAGTAGCTTCCTAAGATAAATGAATGAATAATATCAGTTGATACAACCTCTTCAGCTCTTTTATTATTGGGAAAGACTAACTCAGCACACTTAGTACAGTAGGAATAGTTAGGAAAAAAAACCCATAAACTTTCACTTTGGGTAGACAAATGTGATCGGACAGGAAATGTGATCTTACTTAGAGTCAAACACCTTGGGTTCTGAACCAGCTTCTGTCACATAAGCTCTCTGAGTCTATAATTTGAGTCTAAATTATACATTTTTCACCAATAATTTGAAAAGAGTATTCTAGATGATCTTTTAAATTCCTTTTAATTCTGCTACTAATACTTTTTAACACAAGAAGAACAGTATTAATGAAGCTGAAATTCTATCTTTTCCACCTGTCTTTGGAAACAAAATATGGTCAAAGGAACCATATTTTGAGCTATAAATTTACACTTTCAACTTGAAAAGTTACTCATATGACTAAAACGAACATCTTCTACTCCTAGTCTGGTGTAAAACCGTTTCTGTCTTTGAGCAAAGTATTTTTATATGTGGTTTAAAAGCTTCAATTAAGACTTGCTATTTTATCTTTTTTTTTTTTTTTTTTTTGCGGGCCTCTCACTGTTGTGGCCTCTCCCATTGCGGAGCACAGGCTCCGGACGCGCAGACTCAGCGGCCATGGCTCACGGGCCAGCCGCTCAGCGGCACTTGGGATCCTCCCGGACCGGGGCACGAACCCGTGTCCCCTGCACCGGCAGGTGGACTCTCAACCACTGCGCCACCAGGGAAGCCCTATTTTATCTTTTTAAGAAATCCTGGGTAACCATTTGATGTTAAAATCTATGAGACCAAAATTTTCAAAAGAAAAGAAAAAAGAAAAAGAGTCAACTCATAACTTTCTAAGTATCAGAAGTTCCTCCAGACCCCTGCAGGAACATTTGTTTTGTAGTTGTCAGTACTGACTCAACTGCTATAGCTCTGCTTTTACCTTTCACTTTTTAGAGTAAAAATATTTATATTAATTAATCATTCAAAAAGATAAATGGAGAGTGAAAGGGAAAACCATTGAAGTAGCAGCTGAGCTGATAAAAACAGCTGTTAAAAACACTATAAAGAAAAGCCTTTTAAAATGTCCAGAATAAAAACTGACATCTGAGATATAGTAAAGGTTTCTTCTTTTTCTTTTTAAATAGCAGCACTGGTTTTCCCTTTCACCATCTATGAATCTACTTTTTGTTTTGGATCACTGGACAAATAGGTACTGGGATCTCATTCTAATCTTACAGAGATTTTAGGTATCACCAATCATGCCAAATTGTATCTTTTGTTTTCTGTGCTCAAAAAGACACAGTTATGGGGTAATAAGGGGTGCTGCAGGTGAGCATGGAGGTGCATTGGCAGAACTATGCAAAGAGGTTTGCACAGAATCTTCCCGCACAGTATATAGCTCCAGCCAGTGCTACTAAATCTTCACTTTTTGAGTATGAAATTCAGCCCCAAATGCTTTCAAAGTAGGAAAAATAAACTTAGAATCAAGATCATGAGATATTTTTGTTGTCAAAAAGCGAAAGTTAAGAGTAAAGCCAAATCTACAGAGCCAATAGTGACAGCTTCTACTGGTCCAAATTCGTAAAGGGGAATTCTGGAGGTTCTCCTAAAATGGAAAGAGAAGAATAGAAAAAACATTACAGTAAAACACTGTTGTATCTCTGAAAGCTATGTCTAAAATCTTCTTTGAAACATTATTTTCATCAATATGATCTGAAGAGAAACATTGCCCTCCTAAACAAGTTTTCTCTAAACTTATGCATTTTAGTTGGGAAAGTTTTGTTCAGACCTGTCATGTCATCAGTTTTTTAAAATAGTAAATACTTTTTTTCTGAAGGAATCTGACCTCAGGAGAAAATTCTAACACTGCCCGCCTCTCATAAAATATGTTGCTGTATAATATCAACATACCCTTATAAGTCTCTTTTCTCACAAATCTCACTTTTAATCATAGCTTTTAAGTATTTTTTCCTTATTGTTATTTGGACAGTATATACTAAAATGTGCACTGAAGCAATGGAAAATAAAATATATTTGAAAGTTTTAATAGGCTTTAGCAATGTAAAGTCAAGGTACATGAAAAATAAAAGAAATTAACAAAAGAATCTGTCTTTAAAAATTCTATATTCGATTAATTACCACAAAAACATTTCATAACAATAGAATTTCTCATGAACCCAAAATGAAATACTTTTGTTAACTTGCTTGATCTTCTTTGCTCAGTTACGCCATGTATTATTAATGCCTTTCAGGTCGGAGTATATTCAAATCTATATTTACATGGCAGGGTAATCATCTCTCAGTGTTCCTTCACTAAAGGGAGTTACTGTTAAGAGATCCTTGTTAACCATCAACTAGGTGCCAACTCAATTAGGTTCAATATGCTTTATTATAAGTCTCAACGATCTGGATTAAAATTAATTAAACTAATATGCCCCTCTTATTTCCAATAATGTTGACTGTTTAAGACTGTTGAAATTTTTGGTGATCCATTGTTTACATTAGAGCAAAGACAATGATTTTAGTATTATGTTTGTATCTATATGACCTCAAAACACTCATATAAAAGGTTTGCAGTCATTCATCTGGATGCTTATGCTTCTGGAATGCTAAAGAGATAGACATTTATAAAAACAAAAACTCTCTTTGTATTGTTTAGATGTCAGTATTTGTTAAAATTTCCTACCATGCCCCAATTTAGAGTTGATCAGCATGATGCTATATATCAGACCATATGCAGATTAGCAATGGGTGATAGCTTATGAAGGGGTAAGTTTTCCAAGCAACATTACAAATGGAAAGCTATATCAATTTCAAATTATGTAAGACAAACAGGTGAGTTGAGTTTTATTTAGTACTTCATGGCTTTTCAAAGGGTTTAATTTGTCAATAAACAATGAATAGTCTTTTCAAAATGGTTTGAGTATGATGAATATCAGTCATTGTACTGTACTATAATACAGCAGCTCTCCTATTTCCTTTCTCACTGTTGGATTGTCAGTGCTCAGCTCGGCCAAGGTGCCTACCTCCACCCAACCTGAGTAGTAAAGTAAAGCATCTTTCTACCCCACGCTGTATTGAAATCATTACCATCCTATAGGGTGAGATCAAGGCCTTTTGTGTAGGCTTGATCTGCCCAGAATGGGTTCGATCGATATTCCTGCTATCAATCTTCAGGGGAAAAGTTCACCCTGAGAAAAGAAACTAGAACACAAAAAGCAGGCTTCAGAGAAGCAGTAAAGAACAAATATTTCTCTCTGGGCTTTTGTTTCTTGGGTTTAGCCTTTAAGAAGTCTAAGGTTCCTCAAGGCTGCTTCCAGGTGGCAGTTGTTGAAATGACCTTGATACAATAATCTAGACCAAGAGCTAAGGAAGAGGTCTTGGAGAGCGGTGTTATTCACACTGCAACCCAGCAGTGAAACATGAAGTCAACTTAGTGAGCATCAAATCAGTATCTGAAGAAAACAGAAAAGAGCCAGCGTCTTGTAATAGAGGTTAGTATTGTTTTGTGAAGTGTGCTTCAGTTGTATGTGTGTACTAGATTATATGGTAAACTACATTTCTTGCTATGGGTAGTGATCAAAAATGTTTGAAAGTCCCTGTAGAGGATCCAAATCTCATACTGAGATTATATAGTTTCATGTTACTCTTTATTGTTTAGACTTTTATAGTAAATTCATGTCTAAATTTTCCATTCTTCTTTCAGCTGTGCCACAACGAATTAAAGTTGAGGTCTAGAGCTAGAGAACCGAGGAGAAACAGCCCCCTCCTGTGGCCAGCAAATGGGTGACAGTGGTAATTACAGGAGGGGTTGCTCAAAGGCAGGAATATATCTGGAAGAGTTAGTGCTGCAATATTCAATTGCTTCTTCCCATAAGGAGCTTTTTTCTTGTACTGTTACCCTGTAGAACTGGATTATTTTATAAAGAAAATCTGGCAGCTTCCTTATACTCTATTTCTTCCCAATCAACTAAGGAGTAGGAAATTAGCTACAAGTGGTTAGAACTGTAGGTTCTCTTATAGGTAGGATGATTATACGTAGAATTTATCTTCCAGACTAGGACATGTTGGAGATGAAAGGTGGCATTCACAAAACAGGACACTATTTTGTGTCCTTCAAATTAACAAAAACCTAAGCTCCAGAAAAATGTCTGGTAATGATAACCAATAGCTTGCCTTTAGCTATAGACAGTGAGAGAACAGAATATTGTAGTAAATATTAATATCTAGTTTTAATAGGAACTGTGTGATGAGAAACGAAGATTTAGCTTCCTAATTATTTTTTATTCGGCCTAATCTTGAAGTGAACTCAGTTTGCTAGCCGCACACAGATTAATAAGGAGGAGTTGAAGTTAGAGAGGAGGTTAGGCCCCAAAACGTTCAATGATCGGGGAGACCAGCTGGTACCAAAGTACCTGCTAAAGCTAAGCCTTGTAAAAGTAATTAAAATGGCCTTATTATTCACTTTTTAGAAACTTACTTGAAGGATGCAAAAAACTTTTCTAAGAATGAATTAATTTGAGCAAACAACTTAAAAACTGTTTTTTATAGTAATTTAACATGTAGCTATTTAGCACCCACCTTATAAACTGCTTTTAATTTTAAATGATTGCTTTGATTCCTCATTTTCAAATAAACCATTAAAAACTATATAATTGATTCTGTGTATAATAGTCGCTGGAAGCAGAGCAGCAAAATCTAAACTCACCTTGTCTTCATACATCCTTTTGGCTTCCCTTAATTCAGAACGTAGCTGAGAAACAGTCGATTCCAGGTCACTGAGTTGACGCATATACATTGAATTTTGGTTTCTTGCTTGTTCTCTAAAAAGGGTTTAAAGGGGGAATAACAGCAAATAGCAGACTAAGAATAAGTGTGATACCTAAGGGTTCTCTAGCTTTTAGATACTTCCACTAATTATTTAATATGGCCTTATTAGGCCAATAGTCTTTTAGTTTCCAAAACTGCTTATTAAAAGATTAAGTTAAAAAATGTTAACTGTTAAAGGTAGGTGATGTATACATAGGAGTTCATTATACAGTTTTCTCTATACCTTTGTGTATGACTGAAAATGTCCATATAAATCAACACAGGAGCTCAAATTATAAAATTATTTATATGTATATATATAAAATTTATGTATATTTATACATACACACACATATATATAGTGTGTTTGTTTTATCCTATCAGTTGAAATGTAGACAACATCTAAAACATCCAGTCCCAAGAGGCCCAAATACTTGCCATAATACTTCTGATATGGTTATAAAGTATTATCTACATGTTAAATAATCTTTTCTGTTTCTTTGAATGTTAGAAAAGTTTTACTTTCCTGTAGAATCAATTATTAAGCAATTTTTTAAAAGATCTTAGATCAAAGAATTAATAAAAATAAAATGAAGATAAGTGACTATCAATTTCAAACCACCAGGACACACATACTGAATGATTTCCAGTTGACTTTGGATACTATTGGCTTGGCTCCGAGCACTGCTAGCTTTCTCAGTAAGTCCTGCTATTTCAATTTCATGTTCACTTATTAACTGCTCGATCCTATAAAAAGAATGTCACCACATTGTTATTTGATACAGATTTTGCCTGACAATGAATTATTCTAAAAATTAATGATTTTCAACACTCTCAAATTTAGTATTTTGTTTTAGCTTTGAATATGCTATTCTTTTTATAACAAGTATATAAATTAGATCCAGAATCCTTTATCCAAGTCCTTTGGGGGCAGTTAGGTTTTAGGATTCAGAATATATTTTTTACATTTTACAATGGTAATATATAACAGTACTAAATATCATGTGACACCCCCAGAGAGATCTAGGGAAGTGTCCTAGAAGCCAGACATTACTAACACAACAGTAGGTTTTTAAATATTCACAGTAACTCATAAAGACTATAAAAAGCTTTACATTAGCTCAGGTTTTCCCAACAAAGGAGTGACGAAGACTCTAACCTTGACTTTAGTCAGACTCCTCTGGGCAGTCTGCGCCTCCACCCCACTTAGTAAGAAGCCTAGGCTTAGTATGAATCTCGCTAAATCAGTTTAGTAAGAAGTCTCTCGCCTCGATGCCTCCTCCTAGTAATTTTCTATCCACTGAACCCCTCACCCTGCTTCTTGGCTATGAATCCCCATTTGCCCTTGTTGTATTGAGAGTTGAGCCTCATCATTCTCTAATGCAAACTCCTGTTGCAATAGTCTTGAATAAAGTCTTCCCTACTTTTTAAACATGTGTCAGAATAATTTTTTCTTTAACATGAGTTTGCCACAAATCTATGAAAAAAAGCTTCTGTGCTTTAGAGCTTTACACATTTTGGAATTACTGATGAGAGATTGTAGACTTGTGGTATAGTTTCACTACGATCTTCTATACCAGTGTTCCCCAACCTTTTTGGCACCAGGGACTGGTTTCATGGAAGATAATTTTTCCATGGACTGGGGTTGTGGGGGAGGAATGGTTTGGGGATGTTTCAAGTGCATTACATTTATTATGCACTTTATTTCTATTATTGCTACATTGTAATATATAATGAAATAATTATACAACTCACCATAATGCAGAATCAGTGGGATCCCTGAGCTTGTTTTCCAATTGATTTATTATGGTCCCTGTGCAGTCAAACCTCTCTGCTAATGATAATCTGTATTTGCAGCCGCTCCCCAGCACCAGTATCACCACCTCGGCTCCACCTCGATCATCAGGCATTAGATTCTCACAAGGAGTGTGCAACCCAGATTTCTCACATGCTTAGTTCACAGTAGGGTTTGCACTCCTATGAGAATCTAATGCCACTGCAGATCTGACAGGAGGCGGGGCTCAGGCAGTAATGCGAGCCACGGGGAGCGGCTGTAAATACAAATGAAGCTTCACTTGCTCACCACCACTCACCTCCTGCTGTGCAGCCCAGTACTAACAGGCCACAGACCGCTACCAGTCCGTGGCCCAGGGGTTGGGGACTCCTGTTCTATACCTCAGACACCTACCTATTTTGATGTTGTTGAAGTAGTAGTTCTATTTTGTTCTGTGATTCAGATTTCAGTGTTTCAAGCTGATCCTCTACCTGGTTATAAAAAAGAGATACTGATTTAGGAACTGGTAAATCTAAAGCTTGGAAAATTTAGAGATTTTCCAACAAAGGAATGCCTTAGAAAGATGCAAATAGAAGCAATGCTAAAATCAGATACATTCTATTGCTGTTATTTTATTAGATCTTTTACATTGGCTATACTCTCATGTAACTATACAGATAAGTCGAGTTAGTTCTCATTATTAACAAAGATCATTGTGGAAGTAACTTCTGCTATTTTAGAGAACAAAAATGAGAACTTGGCTTACTTTGAAGAGTTTTCAAAATTATATGCCTAATACTATTGTCTTAATGAATTTTAATATAAAATGGATGTAGTGTTCTCACCACTTACTGGAAATATCCTCCCTTTAAGATAAGAAATCTCTGTGTCTAATTCTCTTAGGATTTTACGAATAGCTGAGCCCATGTTGTGGAAGTGGATGGTAGACATGCTGTCATGTTCATATATTTTCTTGCCTGAGGCTTCTTCAAAGTCAACTAGGACTGATCGAATTTCTTGAAGCACTTCCTCATGACTAAGCATCATCTTTCTTAGCTGCTCTATCTGTGTGTTGCTATCTTTCAACATATCGTCCTTAAGGCATCTGGCAGCTTCAAGTTCATGAACGGTATTTTGAAGCTGATTTCTTAAATCCTCCTGGGACTGACTTTCTCTTCGTCTATGAAACAAATGAAAGAGAAGAAATAATACTGATAAAACTCAGATTCAACAAGTGATTTTACACTACAAAGAGTAAAACTTTAAGATAATTTCAGGTAACGAATCCCAACCTGATGTCAGCCATGGCATCTCTCTCCATCTGCATCTCTTGAAGTTTTGTTTGCAAATCAATGACTGACTGTCTTAAGTAAAATTTTTGTTTATCATGCAATTCATTGCTCTGAAAAAAAAAAAAGTCCTGCAAATTAGTTTTCATTAGAGGAACATATTTCCTTATAACTAATAATTTCCAAAAATCTATATATCAATGATTTATTTTTATGTGTACTTCCTTCCCCCTTCACCATTGTTCGGAGCCTAATTAATCATTTCTCACCTAGGTTTTTTGAATACCTTAGTCTCACTGTCTCAACCTTGCCCCCTTTCAATCCATTCACTTTACAACCAAAATACCGTTCCTAGAACAAATCTGACTCCGTCAAGATAGAGATAGGAATAAACTCTATTCCTGAGGACATGAGAATTGGTGGAAATTGTATATACAGAAAAGTCATCCCCTACCTCCAACTGACTTAAAAAACTTGGCAGCAGACAACTACCATTCAAAAATCAAGGTGTTCTACTACAAAGAGATTCACAAAGATCTCAAAATCAGGCACTGAGAGATCTCCCAGCACAATGGTTGGTGCCCCACCAGTTATCTCAAAGTAAAGCCATCAAGTTCTGACCTCAGTTTTTTTACTATTCATTCTTTTCCCCCCCGCCCCCCACCCCCGTACGTGGGCCTCTCACTCTTGTGGCCTCTCCCGTTGCAGAGCACAGGCTCCGGATGCGCAGGCTCAGCGGCCATGGCTCACGGGCCTAGCCACTCCGCAGCATGTGGGATCTTCCCGGACCGGGGCACGAACCCATGTCCCCTGCATCAGCAGGTGGACTCTCAACCACTGCGCCACCAGGGAAGCCTTACTGTTCATTCCTGAGTATGAACAAAAAGCCAAAAACCACTGAACACTTGAAGGAAGATTACAAAATAAAAAAGAGATCAAGATTAAACAAATGAGCAAATACTCAGGAAAAAAGATCCAAAGAAACAAAATGAGATAATGCAACAGTGGAAGAACACTTCCAAAAACTTGTATTGCAGAGAAATTTGAGAGACATTTTTGCTGTAAAGTAAGAACAGGACACTGTGTCAGAGAAGTGATCAGAGGAGAAGAGAGAGTTCTTGGAAATTAAAAATATGGTTGCAAACTAAAAAGTTGTAATAGAAATGTTGGAAGTCAAGAAATGCACCCCAAAAGTGAAAAAGTAGACAAAAATTTTGAAAGAAAAGGTAAGAGATTTAGAGGTTCAACCTAGGAGATAATATCTGACTAACAGGAGCTTCAGAAAGAGAGAATTGAGAAAACAGAAAAAATCTATCAAAGAATAAAGAACCCCAAAAAACCTGAATTCCTCAAAGCTGAAGGGCACAAATCTGCAGGCCAAAAGGGTCCACTGAGTCCCTTTTGGTACTAGCACAGGGAAAAGGAAAAAACAAAAATCCACATCTAAGAATATCATAGTGGAATTTCAGAGATAAAGACCCTAAAGTTTCCAAAGATGAACCCCAATTAAGTAAAAACATATCACCTACAAAGGAACAAGAATCAGATAGACATCTTCTCAGTCTGTGCAAGGGCACACAATATTTTCAAAGGATTGAGAGAAAATAACTTTCAACTTTATCCAGATTAAGTCATTATCAGAATGAAAAAATTCATATAATGTATGTCCCATATACTTCTTAAAAGTTTCTAAAAATGTGTTTTGACTAAATGAAGAAATAAATCAAGAAAGAGGAAAAGAGAAAACAGTGAATCCTGGAAATCATGAATCCAACCAGGAAAGCAGTGATAGGAATCCCAAGAAAATATCTATACAGCAGACTTAAGAAGAAACTCATCAAGACTAGACAGAAGAACTCCTAAAGGGTCCTGGGTTAAAGGAGGTTTGATAGAAAACCTATATAATATTTTTTTAATGAGGATATGATAAAGGTAAATATCAACAGTATAAGGAAAAAGCAAGGCAATTAGGAACCACAGGAAAAACAAAAATGACACAAGAAAGGAAATATAATAGGTTACTACCTAATTCTGCAGTTGACAATGTTTATACAGTCAATATAAGGTAAGACCCTTTACCTTCTTTTCAAATAGTCCAGGTGAATGGCTAGAGTAGTCTGAACTTTGTATGGTAACAGTGGAAATGAAAACATTTCCATATTTGAGAAATATATATGTGGTACACTGGATGGACTTGGTAGTAAAGTGGATATCAGGGAAAATGAAGAGGTATCAAGAATGAATCAGGTTTTTGCCCTGTGCAACTATGTAAATGTGGCACCACATATAGCTAGAAGAAAGGTTTGGGGGAAAGATCAGGTATGCAGTTGGAAATGTTGAGTTTATGGAGGCTGAGAAACATTTCAAGTAGAAATGTCCAGTAGGAACACAGGTACACTAACTGGTGTGGAGACCAGTTAAGAGGTCTGACCAGAAATGTAAACTGAACATTCACTTACATATAAATGGCAACAGAAGCTATGGGAATCACTATTACTGTCTATGGAGGGTTTTGCTGGAATAAGAAACTGAAAAAGAATGAGCTGGAGGAAAATCAGGAGAGTGTGTTTCCATGAGCCCTAAGAGAAACGAGCACTTCAAGAGGAAGAGAATTGTCATGTGTGTCAAATGTTGAAAAGTCAAGTAAGATAAGGAATGTAAAGCATTGATTAGATTTAGCATCACTGCTTACCCCTACTGTAACATACATGTCCTGTTACTATAATTTTCTATTTTAAATATCTCACTTATAAGACTGTAAATGTGTACATAAAAAGGACCACATCTTTTCCATTTTTATATATCCAGCACCTAGCATAATATTTGTTACACAGGAGGTCTGTGATAAATATTATAAGTACCCATATAGCCCTGTTATTTATTTACTGATTTAAGTAATTTATTGGGAGCCAGTCAAGTGTCACATACTCCGCCAGAGGACAGACTTGGAAAATTAACTGACATTGCTTCTTTTCCTCATTGGTACCTCTGTGCTTCATCTATCTATCTATCTATCTATCTATCTATCTATCTATCTATCATCAATCCGTCTCTTTAGTGCACTTATCATAAAGTATTGTCATTATTTGTTTATATGCCAGGCCCCCTTCAAGACTATGAACGCCTTATGAGTCCTATCTTATTCATCTTTGCATCCCCTCTACATAATACCATGGTATCTCATTGTCAGCACTTAATAAATCTGCAGTTTTTTTAAGTGCTCACACATTCTGATGAAGTAGAACAATCTGTTAATGAATATAATAAAACTAAATACTAAATACTACAATACTACAATTGTACTAAATACTACAATAGACGTGTGTATGAAGAGCAACAAGTGTACAGAGGAGAACACACCTACTTGTGTCTAGAGGAGAGGCTTCAGAGAAGGAAATGATGGAGCTGAGTCTTGATGGATAATAAGAATTTAACAGGTAGACAGGCAGAGAAGAGGAAATGACTTGGGCAAAGGCATGAAGGTCTAGAATAGAATGGCACATCCAGGGAAGAGCGATATTGCTAGAATGTAGGGTACATATAGGGAACAGGGAGCAGAAGAGGCTAAAATGTACAGGGAAAAAATTAGATCACAAAGTCCTTTGTATAAGTTTGACCTCTAGGCTATAGACTATTAGGATCCAACATGCAGCTGTAAAGCTGACTAAAGCCAGCTTGATTCTACACAAGGTCCACTTGAAATTTTTATCGAATAACTTCTATACACTACTTAGCTATCATGTATACACATACATCTAAAAACCGACCCCCTACCAACTGCTCTGTAAAGAAAAACCAGGTGTCATGAAAGCAGGACAGCAGGCCTGAACCAATTACTAATTATAATTATAGATGAATGTCATTAATTATAACATTTTGAGTTATTCAAGTTTCACCAAGATTACACCAAGAGCACAGCAAAAGAAACAATTAACAAAATGAAACAACCTATGGATTGGGAAAAAATGGTATTTGCACATCCTATATCTGATAAGGGGTTAACATCCAAAATATATAAAGAACTCATACAACGCAATAGCAAAAATCCAAATAATCCAATTAAAAATGGGCAAAGGACCCGAATAGACATTTTTCCAAAGAAGATATACGAATGACCAACAGGTACGTGAAAAGATGCTCAATATCACTAATCACTAGGAAAATGCAAGTCAAAACCACAATGAGATATCACCTCACACCTGTTAGAATGGCTAACATCAAAAAGGCAAGAGATAACAAATGCTGGCGAGAATGTGGAGAGAAGGGAACCTTTGTGTACTACTGATGGGATTATAAAAAACTGGTGCAGCCACTATGGAAAACAGTATGAAGGATCCTCAAAAAGTCAAAAAGAGAACTAACATGTGATCCAGCAATTCCATTTCTGGGAATATATCCAAAGGTAATGAAAACACTATGTTGAAGCGATACCTGCACCCCCATGTTCATAGCAGCATGCTTTATAATAGCCAAGACATGGAAACAACCTAAGTGTCTACTGATTGATGAAAGGATAAAGAAGTTGAGGTATGTATGTATGTGTGTGTATATATACACACACACACACACAATGGAATATTATTCAGCCACAAAAAGGAGGAAATCCTGCCATTTATGACAACATGGATGGACACTGAGGGCATTATGCTAAGTGAAATAAGTCAGACAGAGAAACACAAGTATCATATGATCTCACTTACATGTGCAATCTAAAAAACAAAAAACAAAAAAAACTTACACAGAAAGAGATCAGATTTGTGGTTACCAAATGGGGATGTAGGGAGAGGGGGAATTGGATGAAGGTGATCAAAAGGTACAACATAAGTACTGGGGATGTAATGTACAACATGATGACTATAATTAACACTTGTTGTATGGTATATATGAAAGTTGTTAAGAGAGTAATCCTAAGAGTTCTTATGACTAGGAAAAAATTTTTTTTCTTTTTCTTTTTTTAATCTATATGAGATGATAAATGTTAAGTAAATTTATTGTGGTCATCATTTCATGATATATATAAGTCAATTCATTAAGTTGTACACCTTAAACTTATGCAGTGCTGTAGGTTGATTATAGCTCAATAAAACTGGAAAAAAATTACACTATTAAAACAAGGCATTATGACTTATTATTAACAAAAGACAAATGGGTATGTAGACTTTTCATCAGTCCAATTTTTAATAGTGAAATAGAAGGCATAGGCCAAATTAACAAGTTTAACCAATGAATCCATTATTATTATTTTTAAAAATTTTATTTATTTATTTTTGGTTATTTTGTGCTGGGTCTTAGTTGCGGCCAGTGAGCTCCTTAGCTGTGGCATGCAAACTCTTAGTTGTGATATGCATTGGGGATCTAGTTCCCTGACCAGGGATCAAACCCATGTCCCCTACATTGGGGGGTGAATTCTTAACCACTGCACCAGCAGGGAAGTCCCATGAATCCATTATTAAGTTTTTCTTCCAGAAAGTTTGGGTTCTATTCCAAAGCTCTGTGCCTCACTGTCTCCCCAAAAATGGTATCAGATACTGGAGGAAAAGAATGTAACTCACTTCATTTAGTCTTCTCTGCAAATCTCTGACTTGATGTGAATATTCTTCCAAAACACGTTCAATGTGTTCCTTTCCAGGGTAAGGAATGACTTTTCTGTGAGAATCAAGTTCCACTTCATATTTAGGGAAAAAAGGGATCTGTGTCAAAGTCCCAGTTGAAGATGTGTTTTCAATTATTGTTCCACGAATAGATGACATAAAAAATGAACCTGTAGAACCTAAATATTAAATAATTAATTAACAAATTAATTAAGTTAATAAAAAAATAATTTTGTGGCAAACAGTATCCCAGGTAGATTCCCTTATTGAACCTGAAGGAGCTCAAGGTCTCATGGGGAAAACAGAAAAGTGAGAGTCTCTGTGAGAGAGAAGAGCACAAGGTAAAAAGGAGGAGCCCGTTAGGGAGGAGGGGGCAGTTTTACTTGACAGTGATCAAGTGATACTTGAGCTGAATTAGTCTTGGAGCATCTATGAGTAAGAAGTAACTAGTCTGGAAGACAGGAGAAGAGGAAGAGCATTCCAGGAAGTGGGAACACCATCATTATTGGCGAGGGGTCTTGAAGCAGCATGGCATACTATGGGTGAAAGGAAGTAGTGGCCAGATATGAGAATGAAAATGTAGGACAAATCACGAAGGGCCTTGTGGTCATGCCAAGGAATTTGGATTTCATTGTGAAAGCTCTAGGGAATCATTTAAGGACTTGAAGATAGGGGTAATATAACTACACCTGTGTTCTGAAAAGGCTCTCTGGCTTTAGCGTAGAGAATGCATTGGATGGGGATAAAAATGAAGGTAGAAACTCAAAGTAGAAGAAGCCTTTCAACAGTTCAGGCAAGACATGGCAGGGGTCTGCCCTAAAGCAGAGACAGCAGAGATAGAAACAAGGGCATGAATTTCAGAAATATATGTGGTAAGTGAGAGAGAGGGAGACATCAAAGATTTCTCTTTAGTTTCTGGCTTCAGCAACATCCAAGTAACGATGCTGATTTGCAAATACTGTACGTGGACTTGAAGTCTGGGAGAGTGTTTTACTTTAGAGATAAGCCTCTGGTAATAATCAGCATATGAGTTCTAATGAATCCTTGGAGTCAACAGGATCATCTAGGGGCAGTGTACAGAGTGAAAAGAGAAGAGGGTCAAGAAGAGCACTCTGTGGAAATATTAACATTTAAAAGGAAGACAAAGGAGGTAAAACCCAGTAAGAGCCACAGAAGACACACAAAGATTTTCAAGAACCACCACTGGGTTGAACTGAGGGACAGAGACAGTATGAGATGGAAAGAGGCTTCTCTATAAGCAGGCTGAAAAAAGCCACCCAGCTGGAAACATGCTACCTTTCATGCAAAAGGGAGGAGAACTCAGAGTCAGATCCAAGAATCCAGTGGATGGTGCCAGGAACCATGCAGACTTATTCCCAGGCCTGGGTCTTAATCAATCAGCTAGTCCTGAGTGGTCAACCTGTGCCCAGCTGGATTTCAGAACTGTGATGGACACATGTGCTTCCTGTTTACTGCTTTCTCAATAGGAGAGGACAGTGGTTACCCTGTGCCTGGCTACCATTGCATGTTGGGTGTCACAAGTCTTCAGATAATGAGGAACTCTACTCAAGGAGCTGTATTTAAGGGATTACAATTAAGGAGTTTCATCCACACTTGAATCTAATTTAGATAAAAATATTCTGGCCTTTCAGTGAGTGCTGTAGTGTGATCAGACTATTAGGGGCCTTCTTAGGAAAGTGAATATATTTTGTATGTGAGAGAAATCTAATAATCTGTGACCAGAAGGTAAACTGCAGTGGTTTTAAAATATGTCCACATATTCTTTGCTACTCCTCCCTTAAATAGGTGGAGGTTAATTTCCCTCTTCTTTGTAAGAAAGGAGAAACAAGAGTGTATGTGTATATGTATGTACATATATGGATATGTGTGTATGTGTGGCATTTGCCTTAATTTTGCACAAAAGAAACACTGGAACAATAAGACAGAATCTCATGAAAACAGCTAACTATAGGAGTACAGGGATGGGTAGAAATAGAATGGAAAAGGTAGGGATGGCAGCAAGACTCTACTGAATATACCTTTTTATAAAGTTTTCTCTTTTGAGCCATATACATGTTACACATATTCAAAATATAAAATTGAAAACTAACAGAAAAAAATAAACCTAAGTGTACAGTAAGTTGATAACATAACCTCACAGAGAAAATAGTTCCTTTCAAATAACTTTAGAACACAGTACCCTGACTGCACATGAACTTAACTTAGCAGGTAAGTTGTTAATATAACAGGTGTCATTACAATTCTGAAACAATTTTGTGTGTACTGTGTAAGAGAGAAAATGAGTAAACACAATGAAGTTTTTGGAAACTTGAGTTTTCACTGTAAGGGAAATACAGATATGGAATGAGGGGAAGATGAGGAAGAACTCTGTGGTGCTAGATTTGAGAATTACCAGTGTGAACTTAAGGGAAAAAATCTAATTGCAAGCGTTAGACACTGAACACTCCTAGACACAGTGATACTTCAGTAGCAATAAGCACATGAGATCTTGGTGTGTGAATACTATTTCCTACTAGAAGGAACCAGGGCTCTTTAGTGAATAGCTGATTCCAGGTCTGGTGGAACAGGAAAAGTACAGCCTGGAACATTCTGATGTGCCAGAAAGTAATGAAGTGGGCCATGTTTTAAAAAGACACAGAATTGGTTTAAAGGGGCTGGCCAAATTTGGTACAACTGAGCATCAAAACAACAGTGACAACAATACATTATAGCACTTTGAATTAAAAACAACCTATGGGGCTTCCCTGGTGGCGCAGTGGTTAAGAATCCGCCTCCCAATGCAGGGGACACGGGTTCGAGTCCTAGTCCAGGAAGATCCCACATGCCACAGAGCAACTCAGCCCGTGCACCACAACTACTGAGCCTGCGCTCTAGAGCCCACGAGCCACAACTACTGAGGCCCGCATGCCACAACTACTGAAGCCTGCAGGCCTAGAGCCCTTGCTCCACAACAAGAGAAGCCACTGCAATGAGAAGCCTGCACACCACAACGAAGAGCAGCCCCCGCTCGCCGCAACTAGAGAAAGCCCATGTGCAGCAGCAAAGACCCAATGCAGCCAAAAATAAAATAAACAAACAAACAAACAAAAAACAACCTATGGATCTAGAGTGATAATAATAAAAGAAAAGCTTTTCTTTCCTAAAAAAATGTATGCTAATAACTATGGTGAAATTAGAAATCATCAATGTAATAATTGATTCAGGCAAGGATCTTCAATTGATGCTAAAACCACTGAATGAAAGGTTACTTAGTACTAGGATATTCACAAGGTCTCAAAGCGCCATCCTACAGGTTACTTATTAATTGCAAAGGAGAAAATATGACTCTAAATTAGCAGGATCTGGCATTATGTGTTCCCTAAAGTAAGATGTAAAAGTATAAATTGTCACCTATGTAAAACTCTTGCCAAATGAGTTTCATCTGAATTTAAACATGAGAAACAATAAGAAAAATCTAGAATGTGGAACATTCTGTAACACAACTGGTCTGGACTCGTAAGGAAAATGCTATGAGAAACAACAACAACAAAACGAGGGAGGATAGTTACAGATTTAAAGAGAATAAAGAGACCAAACAACCAAATATAGTGCATGATCTTTGATTAGATTTTAAAATGCTAACTAAAACTTTTTTTGGAACAAATGGGGAAATTTAAATATGAATATAAATTAGATGATAACTGTATCGACAGTAATCTTCTCAGATACAATGATGTGGCAATGTAGGAAATCATCCTTTTTCTAAGGAGATGCACATTCAGGTTTTTAGGCATGAATAATGATGCCTTTCACTTCAGCAAAACGAAATATAAATTGTAGGTATAGAGATAAAGCAAATATGATAAAATGTTGATAACTTGTGCATCAGTTGAAAGGTATTTAATGTATTCAATGTACTATTTTTTCAATTTTTCGACCATTTTGAAAAAATTCGAAATAAAATGTTGGGCAGGGGGAGAGTTCACTGCATTTGGCAAAAAAAGAGAAAATCGGGGCTTCCCTGGTGGCGCAGTGGTTGAGAGTCCACCTGCCGATGCAGGGGACGCAGGTTCGTGCCCCGGTCAGGGAAGATCCCACATGCCGCGGAGCGGCTGGGCCCGTGAGCCATGGCCGCTGAGCCTGCGTGTCCAGAGACTGTGCTTCGCAACGGGAGAGGCCCCAACAGTGAGAGGCCCACGTACCAAAAACAAAAAAAAAAAGAGAAAATCTAGTCATTATGGCCAGAGTGATTTCATTGGAATACTAGGTTCAGAAGTCCTAAGGCAGTGGTTCACAGAGCGAATGGATGGTGAAGATGTGGACACGTGAACACAGACTTTTTCAGACGGCACAGCTATGAAGGAAGAAGAGACACGGAAGGCATAGGTTGAGGAGAGGTTTTCATTGTTGTTGTTTTGGTTTGTTATATTTCCTTGTTAGTGGTTTTAGCCTTGGAGAGATTTAGCATGTTTACTTTGATGGATAAGTGCAAATGGAGAGAGAGGGACTGAAGATATCCGAGTGAGTGGGTCCCCAGACTCTGCAGAGATTCTGGAGCCAAACCTCCGAGGAGGCTGAGCTGCTGTGAACAGGGGTGGGGAGTAAAGCATGGGTAGCAAATTAGGAGGGTACCTCCTCCACTGAACTATGAAGAGGCATGGACTGTGAAAAACAGGGAGTCATAGGGGCAGGATAGGAGAGGGTAGGAGAATACCAGCCGAATGGCACATTTTCTCTGCAGATCAGGAAATGATGTTATCTGAGAGTGAGAAAGACGGTGGCAGAGCGAGGGGCTTGAGAATGGTGTAATTTTGAAATAAGTATGGTGAGAAATTGGAGACAGAACTGGCTAAGATTAAGAGAAAGTTTCCTCAGCAGCATCAGGGGCCCAGCTGAGATGGCAAACTATGACTCTGAAGTGGCAAATTGGTGGAAAATCCACATTTGCGTGTTTTCTTCCGGCAGCCCAGAACAAAAATGGAAAAGGCCATCAGTCTGAAAGGACTAGGATTTTCCTGTAAGAGTGCACAGAAGAATAAGAGAAAGAGGAAGTTGAGGATTGGCAAGTGATAAAGAAAGTGAAGATAGGAAGAGGCTGATAGTTTAGGAGAAAATAGCAGAAGGTACAGCAGCTGTTCTCAGCCCTTGTTGTAAACCAGGAACACAAGGAGAGCTTTAAAAAAAAAAACAAACAAACAGTGGTGCCCATGCCCCATTCCAGATCTCCCGAATTAGCATCTCTAGGTGTGGTTCTAAGCCATAAAGTCTCAAAAAGTGATTTTGACATGGAGCCATGGTTGAGAACCACTACCTCCATGAGGCAGAAAAATAAGTGTTGCAGGAATAAGACAGTGAGAGTGCTAGAAGATAGCAAGCTGGATTCCAGAAGTCCAACCATTCTTGGCAATAAGATCCAAGATAGGAAGTGAGTAGCTAGAGTATAGGTCTAAACAATTAGAACTAAAAAGGTGTAGAAGCTGTGAGTCTAAGATCTTAGATGGGTCATCCATGAGGACGATGATATTATGGGATGATGATGTGCCTGGGGAGGGAGAGACAGCCCATGAGCTAAGTGCCCATGTCCCTGAGGATGAGGGATATCGTGTAGTGGGGGGAGGTGAGCAGGGTTGATGGGTATAGTAGGATGGAGGTGACAATGGCATGAGCCTCCTAAAGAGCAGAAGCTTTTACCAAATAAGGGTGCTAAAATAAAAGTTTTTTTTTTTTTTTTTTTTTTTTTTTTTTGCGGTACGCGGGCCTCTCACTGTTGTGGCCTCTCCCGTTGCGGAGCACAGGCTCCGGACGCACAGGCCCAGCGGCCATGGCTCACGGGCTTAGTTGCTCCGCGGCATGTGGGATCTTCCCGGACCAGGGCACGAACCCGTGTCTCCTGCATCGGCAGGCGGATTCTCAACCACTGCGCCACCAGGGAAGCCCTAAAATAAAAGTTTTTAAGCACTGCTTCACTGTGCTTAGAAACAGTGAAACAACACCTGTAACTGAGAATTGATAACTGTCTCATTCTTTCAGATGAGACAGACATGACAGGGAAAGCAGTTAGGGCTGTGCAGGTCACCTGCCTGACTGCCAGATAATCCATTCTCTGTCCTGCCCCTATTCTGCTGTGTGTTGTAGAGAACTTTTTTTCCTAGGCCCCGTTCCCAACTTGTTTCCAGGATGGTTCACAGTGGGAGGTACTGGCAAAAGACCAGAAGGCCAGAGGAAGGGAGAAGCTAAGGGACCACTTCTCTCTCCTGCCTCAGACAGGCTTCTGGCAGTGAGTGGTGGCTTCAGCTCCCACAGGCAGCCGTCTCCATGGTTCTAGCTCCTGCTTGTACCTACGCCTTAAGACAGTTCCCATTCTCAGGGTCCTTCTAGCTCAAAAGCTGGTAGCAGCTTCCTGCAGTGGCTCATCTCTGAGCCTTCTCAGCTCTTTCAACACCTGTGTTATCAATTCCTTGTATTAAATGTCACCTATTTATTCCAACTGTTTCTGTTTTCCTGCCTGCCATCTGTTGTGAAATAATTTTCATCAGAGTTGAAGGGGGTCCTGAACTAGGACAGTAGTCATGAGAATGGAGAGGGAAAATGCATTCAAGACACATTTCTGAGAATAGAGAAAGAAGGACTTGGTACTTGACTGGATGGGGGGGACGGGGGGTGTGAGGGAAAGGAAGTCACAATGATGCAGAATTCGGGCTTAGAGCAGACCGAGGAAGAGAAGGCATTTAGAGAAACATGGCATGTGCATAAGTGCTTCAACTTGAAAACAATCTTCAAACCAAAAAATAATGTAAACACATGCTAACAAATAGATATGCTATTTTTAAAAGACTAAACAATTTCTTCCTCATAAAGCAGAATTATAAATAATCTGGTAAACATTCATGAACAAGGTCTGTGCCTTGCACAGTTAAAATCAAAACATACTGAAAAAAATAGCAACTTGAATGAATATTATGAAGACTGCTTAGTTCTAATTTTTTTCCCATTTTGTTTTATAAAAAACACATACCTGCATTGGATGTAATGCCACTACTTGATAAAAGATCCTCATTATTTGATTCACAAGGTTTTTGTTCCATATTAAATATCTGCTACCTCTTCTTAGAGATCTTGAAATATAAATGCTTCCCTATTTAGTTCTTTTAGTTCTTATCTATAAAAGACAGGGATTCGATCTTTATTAATAAGGTATTACATGGAAAGAGTTCATAGAGGAGGAACTGACTATATTCACATTTGAAATTTAATAGCAATTTTTCACCAGGAAAATATTTACACAGAAATATTTTATTATTATCTAACATTAATAAGTGAAGAGAATCTTATTGTAAAACTTATTGATTTTAATGGCCAAGTGGCTTATTAGAGACAATCTAAAAATAAAAAACTAACACTTTAATTATTATGATTATTAGCACTCTGATTTGGGGAAGTTTTTTCTCTTCTTAAGTCTCTCTCATCACGTTACATTGTCAAATAATGGAAGAAGACATTTCCTCAGTAAAAAGCCACAAATTAGGAAAAAAGATCACAAATCAGCAAATTAGAAATCATTAATAAAAGGTAAAAACTTCTTTGATATCAAATAGTGCTCATAATTTTAGATTAGGCCAAGAGAGGTCTTCTGGGTTTGGAAAACACTGGTGGCCTGATTCCAAATATCCTCCTCATCCTCTGAATATCTGTAAAATCAACAAGAACAACAAATAAATAAAAGCACATGGGCTCCAAGCCTTCAGCATTCCCAGAAGACAGAGAATAATACTACAGCCTTCAAATTGTCTGTAAGGAGAGGGAAATTTTTTCCAAAAGTTTTCCCATATTCTACCAACCAGTACTGCAGGCCTGTGAGTATGGACAACAGGAAAGGAGAGGCTGAAAAGACTGAAAAGGAGTAGAGGACTGAGAGGAAGCAAAGAGTCACCTCGGAAAGTGAAGAAGAAAGGCCAGGTTACTAAGCACAGGCTGGAACATGATAGTCTGTAGCCCTGACTATGCAGTAAGGGCTTGAAAGTGGGTGGGCACCAGCCTCAGAGAAGAATGTTTCTGCGGGAGAATCAGATATGGAGACATGGCAGTAAAGGGAAGAACGAAATGAGAGGGGAAAATTCAGGAACCAGCAGAAACAAAAAGAAGCAAGATATGCCAATGCTCCTTCTACCCTTCCCACCCAACATCCCCACCACCATCCATAAAAGGGAACACATGGAAGACGGCTCTCTCAGACAAGGAATCCTGTCCACTAAATGAATAAAAATAGATAAAAGTAGAACACATCCATACAAAACTACAACAAAATGTCAGAAAATGTGGATAAACTCTTTTTTGCCTATGAAGAGTCCCCCCCATACCCTCCCCGCCAACAAACATGAAGTCAAAGAAAATTGTAACACAACACTCCAAACTGAACTAAATATTCTCAAGCAAGCATTTGGGGGTGATTAAAAGTCACCCTTGAATGAGAATTGTAAATGTAAGAACAGAAGTGGATAAGAAACAAAGAAAAAAGCAAAAAATCAGGAAGAAATGAAATGAGAGTTGATTAAAGTAAGGAAAGAAAGAAGAGAAAAAGACAAAACTATATCAGAAGTGAAAACCAAATTACAAAGTACACAGGGAGGAGAGACTGTAATGTAAACTTAATGAAGGCATTGAAGAAAATCAGGGAAACAACCAAGAGGATGAAAACTGAGATAAAGAAATAAAAAGGGTGGGAGAGGAAGTGAATGAAATGGAAGACAGGCAAAGAAGGTTGAACAAAATTGGTGTCCCTGAAGAAAAAAGTCAAATAAAATGAAACAGAACTATTATTTAAAACTATAATCCAAGGAAGCTTCTTAAAAATAAAGGAAGATCCAAATCTACACATTTTTCATACTAGGGAAAATCGACCAAGAATGATCAACTCTGAAATATATCCTAAAAAAACAATATTAAGACTTTAAAGATTATGAAAAAATCCTCAGGGCCTTCAGGCAAAAAAGATGAAATAATATACAAAGGCAAGAGGATTAGAATGGTATCAGATTATTCAAAAACAACATACAAAGCAAGGCAACAGAAGAGCAGCATTTTCAAGAGATCTAAGGAAAGAAAGTATTGACATAAACCAAGGATATTATACCCAGCCAAGATCTTCAAAAGATTCAAAGGCACAGAAAAGCAGTTTTGAATGCACCAGAACACTGTACATTAAGTGCCCCTTCTGAGAAATCTACTAGAGGGAGTGAAGCTTCATCCAACCAACAGATGACCAGCAAATGTGGCCAAATGATAACAACTGGTGAAAATCTTGGTTTTTCTCTAGGTTTTAAATTTTTCAAAATAAAACTTGGGAAAAAAGACGAAGATTTGAAAAAAAAAAAAAGATGACTGGGAGCAGTGAAAAAAGACTGATGGTGAACATCTAAATATTCAATTGCAAAGTTGAGACTAAAACATGGGTGGGATAATGGCACTGAAGAATAACATATAAACATTATATGTGTGACAATGGAGAACTGATGTAACTAAAGATGGGAAAAGAGAAAAAAAGGGAAAGTAGAATGCCATTGGTTCTAAAAGGTACCATTTAAAACTGACAAAAAACAAAAGGTAAAGAAAGAAAAAAAAGGGGGTTATAGGTGCAGTATAGAAAGTACTAGGGCAAAGGTAACCACTAGAATAAAAATACAAATCTTCTTAAGTGACAAAAGAATTTTAAAAAGAAAAAGTAAAGAATAAACACCAAATAAACACAGTAAATATTAATACTTGCAGTAATTACACAAGAAGATAATAACATAATAACAATGTGACAGAATTTAGACCAAACACAACAGTCACATCAATAAACCTGAAGGGACTTAACTTGCCTATTCAAAGAGAAGTATTTTCAAATTGACTCTTAAAAAATTCAACTCTGTGCTGTACACAAGAGGACACTAATAGGCATTGATTCAAAAAGACTACAAATAAAGTGATGGACAATGATTTGCTAGGCAAATGAAAGCAGTAAGAAAGCATGGGTTGGCCATACTACCCAAAGCAATCTGCATATTTAATGTGATCCCTATCAAATCACCCATGGCATTTTTCACAGAACTAGAACAAATAATCCAAAAATTTATATGGATCCATAAAAGACAGAGAATTGCCCAAGCAATCCTGAGGAAAAAGAACAAAGCAGGAGGCATACTCTAACTTCAGACAATACCACAAAACTACAGTAATCAAAACAGCATGGTATTGGCCAAACAGACATATGGATTAATGGAACAGAATAGAGAGCCCAGGAATAAACCCACACACCTATGGTCAATTAATCTTCGACAAAGGAGGCAAGAATATACAATGTGGAAAAAACAGTCTCTTCAGCAAGTGGTGTTGAAAAGTTGGACAACTGCAGGTAAATCAATGAAGTTAGAACACATCTTCACACCATATACAAAAATAAACTCAAAATGGCTTAAAGACTTAAATATAAGACATGACATCATAAAACTGCTAGAAGAGAACATATGCAAAACATTCTCTGACAAAAATCGTACCCATGTTTTCTTAGGTCAGTCTCCCAAAGCAACAGAAATAAAAGCAAAAATAAACAAATGCGACCTAATCAAACTTATCAGCTTTTGCACAGCAAATGAAACCACAAATAAAACGAAAAGACAACCTATGGACTGGGAGAAAATATTTGCAAATGATATGACCGACAAGCGATTAATTTCAAAATACATATATAAATAGCTCATACAATTTAATAACAAAAACCAAACAACCCAATTGAAAAATGGGCAGAAGACCTAAATAGACATTTCTCTACAGAAGACATACAGATGGCCAATATGCACATGAAATGATGCTCATCATCGCTAATTATTAGAGATATACAAATCAAAACTATGATGAGGTACCACCTCACACCAGTCAGAATGGCCATCAATAAAAAGTCTACAAATAATAAATGTTGGAGAGGGTGTGGAGAAAAGGGAACCCTCTTATACTGTTGGTGGGGA
The DNA here is from genome assembly GCF_026419965.1 of Kogia breviceps. NCBI lineage: Eukaryota > Metazoa > Chordata > Mammalia > Artiodactyla > Physeteridae > Kogia > Kogia breviceps. The sequence continues at coordinate 57,825,468 of NC_081315.1, forward strand.
TGTAAATTGGTGCAGCCATTATGCAAAACAGTATAGAAGTTCCTCAAAAAACTAAAAATAGAGTAGCCATATGATCCAGCAATCCTACTCCTGGGCATGTACCCAGACAAAACTCTAATTCAAAAAGATACTTGCACCCCTATGTTCATAGCAGCACTATTTACAATAGCTGAAACATGGAAACAACCTAAATGTCCATTGACAGATGAATGGATAAAGAAGACGTGGTATACAATGCTATACAATGTACAATGGAATATTACTCAGCCATAAAAAAGAATGAAATAATGCCATTTGTAGCAACACAGATGGACTTAAGAGATTATCATAATAAGCAAAGTAAGTCAGTAAGAGAAAGACAAATACCATATGATATGTCTTATATGTGGAATTTAAAATACGACACAAATGAACATATCTAGGAAACAGAAACAGACTCACAGAAATAGAGAACAGACTTGTGGTTGCCAAGGGGAAGGGAGGTGGGGGAGAGAAGGACTGAGAGTTTGGGATTAGCAGATGCAAACTATTATATATAGGATGGATAAACAACAAGGTCCTACTGTACAGCACAGGGAACTATACTCAATATCCTGTGACAAACCATAATGGAAAAGAATACGAAAAAGAATATATATACGTGTATAACTGAGTTACTTTGCTGTACAGCAGAAATTAACACAACACTGTAAACCAAATATACTTCAATAAAATTTTTTTTAAAAAAGCATGGGTTAAAATCCTGATACCAGACCAAGTAGTCCTCAAGCCAAAGAGTATTAAATAAGACAAAGGGCACTTAAAGTTAAAAGCTGCATTCCACAATAAAGATATAATACCTCTGACTCCATGTACCATGTAACACAGCAACCACTAAGATAAAACATAAATTACAGGAAATGCAATAAGAACTAGAAACACAGTAATAATGAGAGACTTTAACAGGCCACTCAGTATGAGATAGGTCAAGTGGCCAAAAAATAAGTAAGGATATAAAAGATTTAGATGAAATAATCACTAAGGTAGACTTTTTGGATATATATTGAACACTACATTTTGATAATAGAGAATATACCTTCCTCTTAAGTGCACATGGAATATTCACAAAAACCAATCATACTTTAGGGCACAAATAAAAGATCAGTAGGTTCCATAAATATAAATGTTACAAACATCCACCTCTGGTCACAATGTAATAAAACTAGAAAGTAAAAGTAAAACCCAAAAGCAAAAAGGCCTTTCCACTTGGAAATTGAAAGGGCTTGTATTAAATAACTCATGTGATAAGAGAAATATAAACAGAAATTTAAAATTTTCTGAAAAATAATGACAATGAAAGCACTACATATCAGAATCTGAGATACATTAAAGCAATGCTGGGACTTCCCTGGTGGCGCAGTGGCTAAGAATTCGCCTGCCAATGCAGGGGGCACCGGTTCCAGCCCTCACCCGGGAAGATCCCACATGCTGCGGACCAACAAGCCCGTGAGCCACAACTACTGAGCCTGCGCACCTACAGCCCCTGCTCCACAAGAGAAGCCACCGCAATGAGAAGCCCACGCACTGCAACAAAGAGTAACCCCCACTCGCTGCAACTAGAGAAAGCCCACGCACAGTAAGGGAGACCCAACAGAGCACCCCAAAAAATAAATAAATAAAATAAACAACAGACTTAAAAAAAAAAAAAAAAACAATGCAAAGAGGAAAATTCCTAGCCTTAAACACCTATTTCAATTTTAAAAAAAGAATGATAATAAGTGAATTTGATTTCTAACACAAAAAGATAGGGGGAAAAAGTATAACAAAAGAATGCACATGGTAGGAAATAATAAAAATAAAAGCAGAAATTAATGAAGAAAACAGAAAAACAACAGATCAAATTAATGAATCAGAATCCTGATTCTTTAAAAAATATAGGCAAGGACCATCAAAATGATGGGAAGAAGAAGATCACTTATAACATACTTTTTACCATTTTTACATTAATGCACAATGTAAGCATAGTGTTAAATTAAAAAAAAAAAAAACTTCTGAGCTAAAAAGAATTTTTGTTGAACAGAATTCCTTTTTATTTCACTCAGAGTTTCTCCCTTTAGATTACTGAGGTGCCATCTGTCAAAACAACAATTAGATAAATTCTACCTTAATATGTTTTGTGCTATCATTTTTAGGAAATAGGTAGTAGGTAGGGAGACAGTCCATAAAGAATTATAACAAATGGAATGTTACTCAAGATTGCTAGGCAATTTAAATGTTCTAACAGAAGGAATTGCTATTTGGGAAAAAACTCTCATTTAAACAAGTTTTATCATGAATGTTTGCTGTATAACTTAGCTTACACACTAAAGTGATGCATTTGGGGATTTTTCAGGATGATGAAAGACAGTAAGAAAATGTAAATTACTGAGTAATGTTATTATCATAAATTACAGTTATATCAAAAGCATGAAGGAATGAGCAGGACAGGCTGAATCAAAGCCCAGCATTGCGAGATCATACACTAATCCACTCTGCTTGATACCAGAGTTCTGGGTATCAAGTAGGAAACAGAACTTACAAGCAACATAAGCAGAACGGGTACTAGAAGTTGGAGAAAAGAGAAGAAAGGAAAAGGTTTGACTTCAAATTATTCTGATATGGAAACCATGTTCTACTTTCGTATAAGATGATGATAATAAACTCATTAATTCAATATCCACTGATTGTTGCTAGGACATTAGGAGCCACAGTGCTTCAGAAGAAATTTTTTGTCTTAGAAAATTAATAAAGAACACAGCACAGGTTTATTTACTTAAACAAGAATTTTAAAACCATTTATTTGTAAAGATGCTTAGCACTTCTACTTGTCAATGCTGCTAGCTATTTTATGTACCGTAATGAAATCTGTCTTTAAATTTGTAGTCTAGATTTTCACTATTTTAGACTGACCAAATCATTAAACTGGTCAAATCATTCAGTGTTTCTCTACTTGTATTGCATTGTAAGAACTGAAAGATAATTCCTATTTTCAGGCATAAAACTTATTAAATTACTAAGGATTCCTGGCAAAAGAAAGGTTTTTTTGCTTCAGTAAGTCATAAAATTGTGAAAACGCTGCACTTTGTTGATTTGGGGAGCAAAACATGAACTTACGTGTGTCTGATTTAAATCTCTGAGTAAAGTACACACATAAGATCTTGGCCTTTTCTAGCACGCTCAAGATTTATTAAGAACAATTCTACCTGGTTTAAAATTATGAACAGGTTCACATTGAAAGGAGCCTTAAATTTCTGACGAGTAATAGCTAGGTAAAGACTCTACTCTTGTTATTTAATTGGAATGTTGCAGAAAAGGCCTTAGAAAGACAACAGACCACAAAAAGAGGACTTTTGGAGGAAAATAGTTTATAGGATTTAGCTTTTGCTACATAGTTGAGCTAAAAGACTTAAAACTATCTCCTGGGTTCTAACCCCTTCTCCTTGGCTTCCAAAAGGCTGTGGTGACTGTACGCCTACTTTCCCTAATGTGACCAATCCTCACCTTGATTTCTTTCCTTATGGCTACGTAAGGTGTACCTCTCATGTGACTGTGATAAAATGTGACTGCCTTCACAGTAAGCTGATTTAGAATCCATGCTCTATTTTGATTAGGAAAGATTATGTATAATGTGTGTTATATTTAGATTACTGGATTCATCAACTAATGACTCAAGCCCCTAGAGTGCTACCTTTCACAGAAGCCTGAAACTGGTGATTTTATAAAACTGGTCCATACTCTTGTTGAACCAGTCTGCGGGTATGTTTCCCCTAGAAAATTCTAAGGTACCCCAAGATTGATCCAAATACCACATATCTGGGCTGGTACAGTCTCAGAAACGCAATGAGGAGAGCAATTATTACTGAATAACCCTTTATTGCCTGAGTTATTGTTGTTACCAATAACTTTGCATCACTCTTACTGTCTGCTTTCTCAATCACATTCTTTCTCTCTAGATGTTGTGATTGACTGTTAGGGTTCAAATCCAAGCTCTGTGATCTGCCACCTATGTGACCTTGAGAACTATATTTAACCTCTGTAAGACTATAAGATGGAAATAAGAGTATATACTTCAAAAGAATAAGAGTTAACTGAGATAACTTACGTCAGCCTTACTATGCAGTACTTGCCTCAATCTATAGGTACGCAGTGCCACAGTAAGCCATGAATAACAATTGTTTTTAAAATTTAGGCAGTGTATACCCCCTCACTTGCCCATAATAAGTGGCTATATCATATCTAGAAAGAAGATATAAGTTTCATATAGGTCCACTAACAGAAAAGAGAGTGAGTTTAAAATGCATTGAGTAAACACAGGGACTATTATAATGTAATGTAGAATTAAGCTATTTAGACCCTACTTCACCAGTACATACCATCTTGTAGGGAGGTAGTGCATAAGAAGCACAGAACTTAGGATCAGGACACGTAATTCTGTCACTGGTTACCTGTGAAAGCATGGGCAAATCTTTTCACATCTCTGAGCCTCAATTTCCACCATTACTAAGTGAGGTTACAGTTGTGTTTTCCAAACGTTTCTTAAGCAGTGGAAGCCGTTTTTTGAATCTTCAGACCCAGAACTACACACCCTCCTCTCTGCCTCCCAAACACCTTTATGGAATGTAGAAGGCTCCACAGAGCAGAGTTTGAAAACCACAGAGATAAACCCCTTATAACTTTATTATCTTAGATACTCCAGCCTAGGCATTCATCAAGTTTAAGACTTCAGGCTCTAAAATCAGACACGGATATAATAAATTAGTGTATCAGTTGTATTTAGTCACAATTCTTAAATATAACTCAAAGTAAAACAAGAAGTACCTTAAAATCTGGATATTCTTATTTTCACTTATACTATTAACACCTGAAAAAAATTAAAAATCTGCTTATTAATATATAGAATACTTCATTATCTGAAATTTATTGTTTTCAAAAAGTTCAATTTGCAAGTTAATTTTCTTCACTTAAGATCTTGACAACACCTAAAACACACACATACAACAACAACAGCAGCAACAAAACTAAATTCTCTTTCCTTTGGGCTTATCTTGTATATGAAAGTATGCTTTAAAATTATAGCCTATGGCACTTATCTAGGCTATGTTTATACAACAGAACATGTTCTATTATATGCTCCCTATTTATTGGTCCAATGCTAATCTTGTTGGTATAGGTCTCATTGACATTATCAAGATAGCGCAGCAAGTAAACCTATAGGCCCGTGTCTACATTCCCAGACCTGACCTTTCTCCAGGTACTGTCCAAAATGACTTAAATAGACCCCCTGAATGTCTTCTGACCATTTAAACTGCTTTTCACTGCTTGGAGATGCTTTGACCAGGTAACAGCTCTTATGCTTGCTTAGAAAAGTTACTGAGCAGAGGAACTTCTGTCTATAAATCAGAAATAGGTCAGAAATGGGTCTATAAATCTTAAGCAATGGAGCTGAGATAAACAACTAGGAGTTTTGGACTATCTCAGTGGAATCTAAGTAAGCAGTTGCCTCATTGGAAAAATGAATGACAATACAAGTATCAAATCATTGTGAAATACACCTGAAACTAATATAATATTAGCTATCAATTATACCTCATTTGAAAAAAAGAATGACAATATTCTATGTTCAGATGAGGACTAATGAACAGAAGGAAAGGGAGGGAGGTTCTAGCTCAGGGTGGAAATGGACATTCTAAAAACTAGAGCACCTTGGATATTTACATGGTGGACTTCCTTGGGAGGTGTTCAAAACTGAGCATTTGTTGGGGTGACAACTTGCCACTGGCTGTCCTCTCTTGGGCAGAGTATTGGACTAGAAGAAGGGTAAAATCTTCTCCAATCTGGACATTCTATAATTTTGTATGGAGAACATTCAGCAAAAAGATGACCAAAAATACAGTTACTTCTCACAGATGATTTCAGTCAACAGCAAAGCCAGATAGGGACAAATCCACTGCTTCCAGCAAGTTTCATGCTCTTTTGTTTAAAAATTTGGGCTCTAGATAAATTTTAATGAAATCTGTTCCTTTAACACCTCTGCACATATGTTTACAGTCACCTTAAATTCATCTTATCGAAAATCTGGTCTCTTTTCCTTCCAACCTAACCTGTTTTCTAGGGCGTTTTCAGATAGTGATACCATAAACCCAGCTTCCCAAGTCAGACATTTCAGTGTCTTCATTCTTCATCTATTCAAACTCCACATTCTGTTGAGTCTGTCTCTGTAATACCTTTTAACTCAGTGAAGGAGACTTAAGTGTGGTCGAAAGTTATAAGGAAGGAATCCTGGAATATGCAGTTTAGTTAATTTTAGTCCTATCGTATTCTTTCATGCTTTAATCAACTCTTACTAGACCCGCTACAAAATACCTCATAATGATCCTTCTAGTTTCAGTTTCTTACAATCTTCCTTTAAAATCAGAGCCATCTTGCCATACCTTGCCCCAAAACAAAGCTTTGAACTAAGACCAGCACTCAATGCCCTTTACCATCTGGCCTAACCAACCTCCCAGCCTCATCTTCACTCCCTTGACACACACTGTGCACCATTCAAAGTTTACTAGCTGTGTCCTGAGCATGTCCTGCTCTTTCAGGACCCTGCTTGTATTTATACTCTTCCTTTTCTTCCTCCTTTCTTCCCAGCAAAATCCTCTCCAGTTTAGCTTTTAGTGTGGAGAAAGAGGTTCAAAAACTATGTCGCTGGTAGCAATGTACACTGATCCAGTCTTTAAAATCAGTGTTCTAATGAAAAGGGAAAGAAAACTGCCTAATGCCTCTGAAAAACATAATTTAATGTAGGGGACTGTATTTGGAGGACATGCTCCCCTTTACTCTTCCCACATCAAAAGTAGTAAGCTTTAATTAAATCATTCATGCATATAAAACACTCAGCACAGGGCCTGGTACAAAGTAGACCTCTGGTAATTATTAATTACTGTTTTTAGCATTTTGATGGTTTACAATGTATTGCTGCTATGAATAGTGCTTCTATAAATACTAGAGATAGAACTTTCTAAGATCAAGACCAATCAAGTTTCTGCCCTCGTGGATCTCATATTCTAACGGAGAAAGACACTAACAAAACAAATCAAAAATATAATTTTGGAGATTGGTCAAGTGCAATGATGAGAATAACACAGGGTAGAAATAAGATACAGAGAGAAGGAGTTGAGACTACTTAGTTAGGGTAGGTCAGGGAAAGACTTCCTGAAGTGACATGTGAGCTGAATGACAAAAATTCAGCCCTGCAGAGGACTGGGGAAGATCTTAAGAGGAAGTGCCACATGCAAAGGTCCTGAGATGAGAAGGGCTAAGGGTTCACTAACTGCCAGGAAGGAGGCTACTGAAGCTGCATGTAGTCCAGGGAGAATGCGAGGTCTGCTTATACAGCCAACTGTGTACTGTGCCCAAAGAAATGTTGTGCTTATTAGCAGTTCTTTTCCTAAATTATCCTGAGAAGTTGCTGGTGAGGTCGGCTGATGGTAGAGCTCAGGGGACCTTGAAAAAGTCATACTAATGACTTTGGGGTTTATTCTATAATTGCAGTGGAAAGCCACTGGAGGATTTTAACCAGGAGAGTATAATCCTCTAGCGGCTGGGTGGGAAATATACTGAGTAGAAGGAGCCAGTTATGAGGCCCCTGGAGCAGCACAGCAGAGGAACTAAAACCTTAACTCTAAAGGAGGCCCGTGACCTAGAGTGGATTGGTGCTGGGATTGGGAATGGAGATTGACTACAAATGGGTACCAGGGATCTTTTTGGGGTGCTGGAAACGTTCTAAAACTGATTTGTGGTGATGATTGCACAACTCTAAATTTACTAAATATCATTGGATTTTACACTTAACATTGGTGAATTTTATGGTATGCAAATTATACCTCAAAAAAGCAGTTCAAAAAGAAAGCAGATCGGCTACTCTTTGTACGTTTTTGTGATGTTTTGTGGGGTAAGACTAGGGGTGCAAATTAGCTGCCTGGGACCCAGAAGTCAATCAATTAAACCTGAACACTGGCTTTTTCCTGCATCCTGAATACCCCAAAGGGTTTTTATTTCAAGATAACTAGAGGTTGTTTTTAACTCCCTGCCACATGGAAGCACTTTGGCATTACCTCTTTTCCCCTGGATTGAGCCTGGAACTCAATCCCCAAGTGTCTGCAACTCTTATTTGATATACACATGACAGCTATCCAACAATGTCTCAGCTAAGGACCAAGCCTAATTCACTTTGTACCTTTATTCTCTTAACCAGAACAAATGCAGTGATATATTAATAGGAATAAAACAAAAGTTTAAAAAATTGCTTTGAAGTGCTAGACCACCTCTTTCTTATGCACTTTTTCTTTTCTCACCAAATTCTTTGTTCAGTCTTTTCCTTAGGATTTACGGGGTTCAGGAAATATTTAGTGGTCTCCACTACTACACCTGCCACTGCCCCAGCTGGAGAGCTTTAAAATACAGTAAGTCCCCTGCATATGAACGAGTTCCATTCTGTGCATGTTTGTAAGTCCAGTTTGTTCATAAGTCCAACAAAGTTAGCCTAGGTACCTAGCTAACACAAGCAGCTATATAATACTGTACTGTAACAGGTCTGTAATACTTTTCACACAAATACATAAAATACAAACAAACACAAGAAATAAAACATTTTTAATCTTACAGTACAGTACCTTGAAAAGTAGAGTAGTACAGTACAACAGCTGGCATACAGGGGCACGTTCACATCTTTGAAAGCCTGCAGCTTGAAGGTTCATATGTAGAAGACTTACTGTATTCATCAATACAGGATTGATTCTATGTGATTTATAAGTATAACTGTGTGTATTAGTTTCCTGTAACTGTCATGACAAGTTACCACAAGTTTGGTGGCTTAAAATCATAGCCATTTATTCTTTCACAGTTCTGGGGCCAGAAGTTCAAAATCAGCCTCATGGGGCTGAAATCCAAGTATTGGCAGGTCTGTGCTCCCTTCAGAGGCTCTAAGAAAGAGTCCATTCCTTGACTCTTCCAGCTTCTGGTAGCTGCTGGCATTACTTGACTTGTGGCTGCATCACTCCAATTTATGTCTCTGTGGTCACACTGCATTCTCTTCTTCTGTATCTAATCTCCTCTGACTCCTTCTTATAAGGATACTTGTGTTTGCATTTAGAACCCACCCAGATAACCTCCTATATCAAGATCTTTGACTTTACCCTCTTTCCTTATCCCATTCACAGGTTCCAGGGATTAGGACCTGATATTTTTGGGTGGCCCTTATTCAGCCTACTATACCATATAATTGGGGTCCATCTAGTTTGGGAACAGGTGGTTCACAGAGGCCCTATTTAATGAATTGTGGATTATTACAGTGAGTGGCCCTAACATACTATATAGACAACACTGAGTCTTCTTTGTAGAACACAATAGTAAGGGCTTGCACATACCAAATAACTTGTCAATTCCTGCCCTCAATTCAGGAGTATAATAATATCTCTATGGCCTAAAAACCACTTTACCCACAACACAAAGATAACTGTATAAGTTTTAAAACAATAAATGTGGTACAGAGGTGGAGGATCAGACTGTCTCCCACCACTGCCTCACCTCCATCCCACGACTTTACACACATGGAAACAGTCCTGCCCGGCTGGTCTCTGGGACAGTAAAGTGCTAGCCCTGTCCTTCCCGAATCGGCTGCTGAGAAAGCAAGAAGTGGTTTTGCCAGTCTAAAAACCCTGAGAAATAGCCGACTTCAGTTTTCTTCTACTTTTCCTTGCCCTTAAATTACACCAAGATAAACGAACACAACCTGGAACAGCCTCAGCGGGGACTCGGAGCACAGTTTTGTGGAAAAGGATGGTCTCATCTGAGAACTTCTTGTTTCTGACTGATGCAGAACCAGACTCCTCACTTACAGGGGAGGGCTCCAGCTGAAAGGGCCCCTGCACAGCATTTAATACAATCTCATTCTGGAAGAGACTGTCCAAGGCTACACATTCCTCTTCCTACCTGTCTTCCCCACCCCTCCCCCCGTCCGCCGGAAGCGGGGTAGGAACAGGAGTTAGCAGTAATGTTGGGACAGGATCCTGTCATTTCTACCAAAAGGAAGACTATGATCCCAGAGTTCAGTCACAGTCCCCGGAGGTCTTGCGATCCCCGAAAACAACGGCAGTCCGTTCTGATAAAGAAACAATTTATTGGCCATCTACCATGTGCAAAACAAGCACAAAGGTCTGGAAGGTTCCAGAAATGAAGACGCGCTGCTTCGGGTCCTCCGGAAAACGACCCACCCTCTCACCCGGTCCTAGGGTCGCGCCCGCCCCTGTACCTGCGACCAACGCCTCATCCTAAGAGACCGGCGCCATCCCCACGGGGACGCCGGCGGGCGCGGCGGCCGCACCTGCGTCGACTGGGCGGGGCTGCGGGGGCGCGGACGCTGCCCCGCCCACCTCTCCGCCCTCTCGTCGTGGGCTCGGGCTCCGGCCGCCGCCGCGCAGGCAACGGTTAGGCACCTCAGCCGGGCGTGGGGAGGGGGAAGGGATGCTGGACTATGTCAGCGGGGGCCGGCGCCAGCCCCGGACTCCGTCCCCAAACGCCGTCGCCCGGGCAACCGAGCGCCATTCCCCCTCTCTCCGGCCCTCCTCCCCGACCCCAGGAGCCCTAAGGAGGCTGCTTGCACCCCGTAAGCATCAAATGCTGCCAGCCCTACCCCAGAAACGACCCTGATTCGGGCCTCCACTTACACTGTCTGCCTCTCAAGTCCTCTCTATCTATGGCCCCTTAGCCAGTTTCCAGGTCCTACTCTTCACACACACCCCCAACAGCACCCGAACGCCCCAGGCTATTCTCGAAGTTGTTCCGCAAATCATCTTCCCCAATTCTTACCGACCCTCACAAATCCTATCTCTACCCACAATGTAAGCGTCAAGCCCAATCTTTGCGTTGCCAGTCAGTTCTCCCCGCCCGGCTCTGACAGTGCCTCCGTACCCCCCTCCGCCAACCCACCCCTCAATTCTCCTTTGACTATCTCATTTAACGATTCATATTCTGCAGCTCTGCCTTCGCTTATGCCAATCCTTTGTATGGAATGATTTTCAAGGTTCACAAGTGTTCTCGGGGTAGCTGACCCTCTTGCCTCTGGAGAGTTGTTTTTTCCGCTGTGCTTCACTTGCTCTCTGTCGTTATCTCTAATATAGAACTTATCACATAATGTGATTTACACACTTAGACCTCTCGGTGCTGCCTAAATTAGTGCTCAGGTGGAAGGAATCCAGAAAGGCCTGCGTGTGATAGATAAAACCTGTCGCGTTAATGCTATTGGCTGCCGCGTTATACGGACACCTATAGTGAATAACTTTTTATGTGCAAGTTGATTGGAAGTATTAATAAATACTACATTATATAATGTAGTTATACATTTTAATAAAATTAGTATTAAATACCACTAAAGATTGCTTTTTGTTGTACCTACGATATAAATTATTCCATTTATTGACTGGGAGAGAGCTAAGATTGCCTATAGAATCAACTATTTTAATAGGGAATGAAATCGTATTAAATGGAGGGATGAATGGTTTAAGTTTTGTGGCTAGACAGAAAGCATTTTTAAATTATATTGTTTTAAATTTTATTCTATCAAAGCATGAGTGTGGCAAGAAAATTTCAGTTCCTAATATGTGATTTCCATTAGTGTCTCGTTTGTATTTGTACCCTGGGCTCCACGAACAAAGAAAGTTCTGTTTTCTTTACGCTTTGAAGTCTTTAATTGAAATAGTATGTTAATTAGAACACTATAAAACTATTTAAACCCACATATATGTATGAAAATTATTTTATAACTTTACTTTTAAAGTTTATTTTATTTATTTTTTTATACGGCAGGTTCTTATTAGTTATCCATTTTATACATATCACTGTATACATGTCAATCCCAATTTCCCAATTCATCCCACTCCCACCCCCACCCCCCACCCTGGCTTTCCCCCTTTGGTGTCCATACGTTTGTTCTCTACATCTGTGTCTCAATTTCTGCTCTGCAAACAGGTTAATCTGTACCATTTTTCTAGGTTCCACATGTATGCGTTAATATACAATATTTGTTTTGCTTTTTCTGACTTACTTCACTCTGTATGACAGTCTCTAGATCCATCCATGTCTCTACAAATGACCCAATTTTGTTCTTTTTTATGGCTGAGTAATATTCCATTTTACATATGTACCACATCTCCTTTATCCATTCATCTGTCAATGGGCATTTAGGTTGCTTCCATGACCTGGCTATTGTAAACACTGCTGTAATGAACATTGGGGTGCATGTGTCTTTTGGAATTATGGTTTTCTCTGCGTATATGCCCAGTAGTGGGATTGCTCAGTCATATGGTAATTCTATTTTTAGATTTTTAAGGAACCTCCCTACAGTTCTCCATAGTGGCTGTATCAATTTACATTCCCACCAACAGTGCAAGAGTGTTCCCTTTTCTCCACACCCTATCAAGCATTTGTTGTTTGTAGATTTTCTGATGATGACCAATCTAACTGGTGTGAGTTGATACCTCAGTGTAGTTTTGATTTGCATTTCTCTAATAATTAGTGATGTTGAGCAGCTTTTCATGTGCTTCTAGGCCATCTGTATGTCTTCTTTGGAGAAACGTCTATTTAGATCTTCTGCCTGTCTTTGGATTGGGTTGTTTGTTTTTTTAATATTGAGCTGCATGGGCTGTTTATGTATTTTGGAAATTAATCCTTTGTCCGTTGAATCGTTTGCAAATATTTTCTCCCATTCTGAGGGTTGTCTTTTCGCCTTGTTTATAGTTCCTTTGCTGTGCAAAACCTGTAAGTTTCATTACGTCCCATTTGTTTATTTTTGTTTTTATTTCCATTACTCTAGGAGGTGGATCAAAGAAGATCTTGCTGTGCTTTATGTCAAAGAGTGTTCTTCCTATGTTTTCTTGTAAGAGTTTTATAGTGCCCGGTCTTACATTTAGGTCTCTAATCCATTTTGAGTTTATTTTTGTGTATAGTGTTAGAGAGTGTTCTAATTTCATTCTTTTACATGTAGCTGTCCAGTTCTCCCAGCACCACTTATTGAAGAGACTGTCTTTTCTCCACTGTATATCCTTGCCTCCTTTGTCATAGATTAGTTGACCAAAGGTGCGTGGGTTTATCTCTGGGCTTTCTATCCTGTTCCATTGATCTGTATTTCTGTTTTTGTGCCAGTACCATATTGTCCTGATTACTGTAGCTTTGTAGTATAGTCTGAAGTCAGGGAATCTGATTCCTCCAGATCCGTTTTTTCCCTCAAGACTTCTTTGGCTATTCAGGGTCTTTAGTGTCTCCATACAAATTTTAAGATGATTTGTTCTAGTTCCATAAAAAATGCCATTGGTAATTTGATAGGGATTGCATTGAATCTGTAGATTGCTTTGGGTAGTATAGTCATTTTCACAATATTGATTCTTCCAATCCAAGAACATGGTATATCTCTCCATCTGTTGGTATCATCTTTAATTTCTTTCATCAGTGTCTTATAGTTTTCTGCATACAGGTCTTTTGTTTCCCTAGGTAGGTTTATTCCAAGGTATTTTATTCTTTTTGTTGCAATGGTAAATGCGAGTGTTTCCTTAATTTCTCTTTCAGAGTTTTCATCATTAGTGTATAGGAATGCAAGAGATTTCTGTACATTAATTTTGTATCCTGTAATATTACCAAATTCATTGATTAGCTCTAGTAGTTTTCTGGTGGCATCTTTAGGATACTCATGCCATCTGCAAACAGTGACAGTTTTACTTCTTCTTTTCCAATTTGTATTCCTTTTATTTCTTTTTCTTCTCTGATTGCCATGGCTAGGACTTCCAAAACTATGTTGAATAATAGTGGTGAGAGTGGACATCCTTGTCTCGTTCCTGATCTTAGAGAAAATGCTTTCAGTTTTTTACCATTGAGAATGATGTTTGCTGTGGGTTTGCCATATATGGCCTTTATTATGTTGAGGTAAGTTCCCTCTATGCCCACTTTCTGGAGAGTTTTTATCATAAATGGGTGTTGAATTTTGTCAAAAGCTTTTTCTGCATCTATTGAGATGATCATATGGTTTTTCTTCTTCAGTTTGTTAATATGGTATATCACATTGTTTGATTTGCGTATATTGAAGAATCCTTGCATCCCTGGGTTAAATCCCACTTGATCATGGTGTATGATCCGTTTAATGTGCTGTTGGATTCTGTTTGCTAGTATTTTGTTGAGGATTTTTGCATCTATATTCATGAGTGATATTAGTCTGTAATTTTCCTTTTTTTGTAGTATCTTTGCCTGGTTTTGGTATCAGGGTGATGGTGGCCTCATAGAATGAGTTTGGGAGTATTCCTTCCTCTGCAATTTTTTGGAAGAGTTTGAGAAGGATGGGTGTTAGCTCTTCTCTAAATATTTGATAGAATTCACCTGTGAAGACATCTGGTCCTGGATTTTTGTTTGTTGGAAGATTTTTAATCCCAGTTTCAATTTCATTACTTGTGATTGGTCTGTTCATATTTTCTATTTCTTCCTGGTTCAGTCTTGGAAGGTTATACCTTTCTAAGAATTTGTCCGTTTCTTCGAGGTTGTCCATTTTATTGTCATAGAGTTGCTTGTATTAGTCTCTTAGGATGCTTTGTATTTCTGCGGTGTCCGTTGTAACTTCTCCTTTTTCATTTTTAATTTTATTGATTTGAGTCCTCTCCCTCTTTTTCTTGATGAGTCTGGCTAATGGTTTATCAATTTTGTTTATCTTCTCAAAGAACCAGCTTTCAGTTTCATTGATCTTTGCTATTGTTTTCTTTGTTTCTATTTCATTTATTTTCTGCTCTGATCTTTATGATTTCTTTCCTTCTACTAACTTTGGGTTTTGTTTGTTCTTCTTTCTCTAGTTCTTTTAGGTGTAAGGTTAGATTGTTTAATTGAGATATTTGTTGTTTGTTGAGGTAGTATTGTATTGTTATAAACTTCCCTCTTAGAACTGCTTTTGCTGCATCCCATACATTTTGGATTGTCTTGTTTTCATTGTCATTTGTCTCTAGGTATTTTTTTTTTTTTTTTTTTTTTTTGTGGTACGCGGGCCTCTCACTGTTGTGGCCTCTCCCGTTGTGGAGCACAGGCTCCGGATGCGCAGGCCCAGCGGCCATGGCTCACGGGCCCAGCCACTCCGCGGCACGTGGGATCTTCCCGGACCGGGGCATGAACCCGCGTCCCCTGCATCGGCAGGTGGGCTCTCAACCACTGCGCCACCAGGAAGCCCTCTAGGTATTTTTTGATATCCTCTGATTTCTTCAGTGATCTCTTGGTTATTTAGTAACGTATTGTTTAGCCTCCATGTGTTTGTGGTTTTTACGATTTTTTCCCTGTAATTGATTTCTAATCTCATAGCATTGTGGTCAGAAAAGATGCTTAATATGATTTTAATTTTCTTAAATTTACTGAGGCTTGATTTGTGACCCAATATTTGATCTATCCTGGAGAATGTTCCATGCACACTTGAGAAGAAAGTGTAATCTGCTGTTTTTGGAGGGAATGTCCTATAAATATCAATTAAATCTATCTGGTCTATTGTGTCATTTAAACCTTGTGTTTCCTTATTTATTTTCAGTTTGGATGATCTGTCCATTGGTGTAAGTGAGGTGTTAAAGTCCCCCACTATTATTGTGTTACTGTCAATTTCCTCCTTTATAGCTGTTAACAGTTGCCTTATGTATTGAGGTGCTCCTATGTTGGGTGCATATATATTTATAATTGTTATATCTTCTTCTTGGATTGATCCCTTGATCATTATGTAGTGTCTTTCCTTGTCTCTTGTAACATTTTTTATTTTAGAGTCATTTTATTCTTTTTTTTTTTTTTTTTTTTCGGAGCGCAGGCTCCGCGGCCATGGCTCATGGGCCCAGCCGCTCCGCGGCACGTGGGATCCTCCCGGACCGGGGCACGAACCCGCGTCCCCTGCATCGGCAGGCGGACTCTCAACCACTGCGCCACCAGGGAAGCCCTAGAGTCATTTTATCTGGTATAAGTATTGCTACTCCAGCTTTCTTTTCCATTTGCATGGAATATCTTTTTCCATCCCCTCACTTTCAGTTTGTATGTGTCCCTAGGTCTGAAGTGGGTCTCTTGTAGACAGCATATATATGGGTCTTATTTTTGTATCCACTCAGCAAGCCTGTGTCTTTTGGTTAGAGCATTTAATCCATTCACATTTAAGTTAATTATCAATTTGTATGTTCCTATGTCCATTTTCTTAATTGTTTTGTTTTTGTTTTTGTAGGTCCTTTACTTCTCTTGTGTTTCCCACTTAGAGAAGTTCCTTTAGCATTTGTTGTAGAGCTGGTTTGGTGGTGCTGAATTCTCTTAGCTTTTGCTTGTCTGTAAAACTTTTGATTTCTGCATCAAATCTGATTGAGATCCTTGCCGGGTAGAGTAATCTTGGTTGTAGGTTCTTCCCTTTCATCACTTTAAATATGTCATGCCACACGGCTTGGAGAGATTCTGCTGAGAAATCAGCTGTTAACCTTATGGGAGTTCCCTTGTATGTTATTTGTCATTTTTCCTTTCCTGCTTTCAATAATTTTTCTTTGTCTTTAATTTTTGCCAGTTTGATTATTATGTGTCTCAATGTGTTTCTCCTTGGGTTTATCCTGTATGGGACTCTGCACTTCCTGGACTTGGGTGGCTATTTCCTTTCCCATGTTAGGGAAGTTTTCTACTATTATCCCTTCAAATATTTTCTTGGGTCCTTTCTCTCTCTTCTCCTTCCGGGACCCCTATCATGTGAATGTTGTTGTGTTTAATGTTGTCCCAGAGGTCTCTTAGGCTTTCTTCAGTTCTTTTCATTCTTTTTTCTTTATTCTGTTCCACAGCAGTGAATTCCACCATTCTGTCTTCCAGGTCACTTATCTGTTCTTCTGCCTCAGTTATTCTGCTATTGATTCCTTCTAGTGTAGTTTTCATTTCAGTTATTGTATTGTTCATCTCTGTTTGTTTGTTCTTTAATTCTTCTAGGTCTTTGTTAAATGTTTCTTGCATCTTCTCGATCTTGGCCTCCAATGTTTTCCCGAGGTCCTGGATCATCTTCACTATCATTATTCTGAGTCCTTTTTCTGGAAGGTTGCCTATCTCCACTTCATTTAGTTGTTTTTCTGGGGTTTTATCTTGTTCCTTCATCTGCCTTTTCACGTTGTCTACCTTTTTGTGAATGTGTTTTTTGTTCCACAGGCTGCAGGACTGTAGTCCTTCTTGCTTCTGCTCTCTGCCCTCTCTTATTTTTTTATTGTCACTTCATTGTAACATTCTTTGCATTTTGAAGTATCTTGCAGTTTTACTTCATGGTATTTTTCTGATATTGAATATAGAAGAGCTTCTTAGCTTTTAAAATAATTTAGAGATAAAGGAAGGAGTCCAGAGTTAATTTACCATTCATCCAGTCATTTCACATATATTTACAGATGACCTGATGGAAAGGTGTTGAAAATATAGCTGTGAAAGAAAAAAAAGTCTCTACCCTCGTGGAGTTTACATTCTTGTAGAAGAAGATGAGTAATGTGCAGAGAGGCAAGTTCAAATATGTCAGATGGGGATAAGTATTAATGAGACATGTAAGGAGGTTAATTTCGTAGTGTGGTCTGAGAAGGGCTTATTGATAACGTGACATTGAACAGAGGCCTCCTCCTAGAGGGAGGAGCGATATTGTACAACACAGCTCCCCAAGTGTGTGCTTGGTGTATTTAAGAATCAGCTGAAAAACCAGCTTGGCCTGAGCAGAGTGGACCAGCAAGAGGAGGTTGGGGGTTCTGGTCATATAGGGCCCAAGTCACCAGGAGCTCATTAGTAAGAGTACATGCCTCGATCCAGGGTTGTTATTTGTCTCCCTTCTTTGGGTTTGTACTCTGGACCAGACCCTATGCTGGGCACTGGAGGAACATACAAAGAAGCTCCAGTTTCCGCCCTCAAATAACCAGTGTCCTTCTTATTGTTGAATGGCTGCTGGCCTTTATGAGGTGCAGTTAAGGACTGTTGGTTGATTAGAGGATAGTTCAGGAATAAGGAACCCAGAGCTGGTCTGAGCTTTGTCACTAATTATACAGCCTTGGGCAAGCCATTCAACCTGTGGAAGTGTTAGTATTTTCATCTGCAAAATGCTAGATGTAGAAATTATCACAAGAGATATTTCTGACTCAACCCCCCCCCAAAAAACCCCACTATGATTCTATAAAACCAAAAAATAGAACTTTATCTTAGTACAGTAGCACTGATTAAAAGTGTACTAGGAAAGCACTTCAGACATCACATACATGATGTATATGTAGGGTCACTTAAAATTTAATTCATGATTTGCTTAGTTAAAAAAAAAATCTTGTTTCACCCAACACAATCAGTTTTGTAAATGAGTGGTAGTTTAAAAACTACAGTGTAGATTATATAAAAATTTTTAACCATGTGTTGCCTTTATAACTTCAACCTTAAAGATTTTTTGCCATAGGTCTTCAAAACTAAATGCAGTGCTAAACCAGAGTTACAGAGTAGCCTGGATTTTGGTATAGGTATTTTCTTTTTCTGATTATGGGTTAAAAATTTCTATTTCAAGTGCTATTTGACAGCCATATTTCCCCAGTCCCTGGTAGAATGCAAACACATAGAAGTGACTCAGTATATATTGTGGAGGAAATAAATGGCAAATCACCTCCAGTAATTTTTTCAAGTAGATATGGTATAAAACATTAGAGACTGTAATAGTTAATTTTCTAACATTTTCTTTTCACTAAGACTGCAAGAAAAGAAATGTATTTCATAAGAAAGTTTGAAACAACAAGATCCTACTGTATAGCACAGGGAAGTATATTCAGTGTCCTGTAATAAACCTGTGGAAAAGAATATGAAAAAGAATGCATATATATATATATATAACTGAATCACTTTGCTGTACAGTAGAAATTAACACATTGTAAATCAACTATACTTCCATAAAATATATTTTAAAAAAGAAAGTTTGATCTCATTCAACAAATATTTATTAAACACCAACTATACCCCAAGAACATCAGTGAACAAAAGAGACAAACCCTGCCCTCATGGAACTTATTCTAGGTGGGAGAAACAGATCATAAATAAACACTTGTCCTAATTAACATATTAGAACATGGTGAGTGCTATGGAGATGGGGAAGAAGCATGGGATGTATGCACATTCAAACAGAGCAGAGAAGGACCCACCTGCTTCCAAGGAGTAGTTGTGATTAGATTTCTAGAAATATTGCCTGACGGGGTGGACTGGACGATGAGCAATTTCTAACTTGTGGTTACTTTCTAAACGAGTTTAAAATAAGACTTTCATGGGCTTCCCTGGTGGCGCAGTGGTTGAGAATCCGCCTGCCGATACAGGAGACACGGGTTCGTACCCTGGTCCGGGAAGATCCCACATGCCGCGGAGCAACTAAGCCAGTGAGCCATGGCCGCTGGGCCTGCGCGTCCGGAGCCTGTGCTCCGCAGCGGGAGAGGCCACAACAGTGAGAGGCCCGCATACCGCAAAAAAAAAAAAAAAAAAAAAAAAAAAAAAGACTTTCATATACCATCCTAAGAAAAAGACTTTCATATACCATCCTAAGTACAGGAGTGTATTTACTCTTTAGAGTTGATTGAGGTTTTTAAAATCAACTTTATTGATATATACTTCACTTACAATAAAATTCATTCATTTTAAGTGTACAGATTGATGTGTTTTGAGAAATATACATACATAGTAAACAGCACGCCAGTCAAGATGTGGAACATTTCTATTGACCCAGAAAGTTCCTTTGCATCCCTTTGCAGTCAGCCTCTCCCCCCAACACTGATATGAGTTAAGTTTTTTAAAAATGCAAGTCCTTGAGTTTTGAGGATAAAGACTTCGTTTTATAGAAGAATTAAAAGGGATAGAAGTAGGAGATTGAAGCCAAATAACTAATAAAATGAAGGCAGATTGCCTTTTCTCCTCTAGGCTGTTTCTGCCGTTGTGGTCAATCACTGTTGTCACTAGCGTTTTTTATGTTTGTTTTGTTTTTGTTTTTTTGCGGTACGCGGGCCTCTCACTGTTGTAGCCTCTCCCGTTGCGGAGCACAGGCTCCGGACACACAGGCTCAGCAGCCATGGCTCACGGGTCCAGCCGCTCAGCGGCATGTGGGATCTTGCTTCAGGGGAAGGTCTAGCAGGTGCATCCTGATGATTTTTAAACTAATCTTTGGGCTTTCAGTCCTCTTTCAAGTGACTGTTTTCAGGTGAGGCTCCTTGGCATTTAGCGATGAGGGAAGGTCGGCTTGGAAGTTTTCCTCACTCATAAGGAGACACACGAAGAGATCATTCTTTTTGCCTCTGAAAGGTTGCCTAGAGAGACTGAAAAGTTTAAAATAAGGTTGATTTTTGTCTATTTGGGATGGTTCTGAGACGTTCCTTTCAAGAAAAACTGAGTAAACTTCCAAACCTACAGTTTAACAATTTGTCTACAGTTACTTCGATGATGATTTAGTAAGCCAGAAGAGCCACTAGATGTCACTCTGACTTTATTATTTTTTATTTTCAGAGACAACCTAGTGACATTTTCAATCTTTGAAATATTAAATTTAAAGGCATTCCAAAAAATCCAATAAGTTAAATCACATTTAAAATGCTAAAAAAGATAAAGACACATGGGTTGCTATGAAAAGTTAAAATCAAGAAATGAGAATTTTGAAAAGAACAAATTAATTTTTCCTTAGGTGATGTTAAAAAATAGAGTGATGAGTGATTTCTAAGAAACCAAAACAGTGATTAGGCAAATGATATTTAAAACAATGTTTGGTATAGGCGTGCCAGAAGAATAGGAGAGACAATATGATTGAAGTATTTTTCTGCTTTGGGACCATATTCACAGTAACAGAGCAATGTGAACTCAATTACAACACTGGGAATTTTTCATATAGGGACAGAAAGCAAAGTTGCGAGGTACATTGGATCTATTTATCATGAAGGGAAGAACTTGATAAGAAGGTAGGAGTAATCCTAAGTTAGAGGCAGAAGGAAGGAGGGAAGAAGTAGAGAGAAAACAAGATTCGAAGCTACCTCTTTGAGACTGCACTAAGCTTCCCTAAACTTTTTCCTAAACCAGGAAGAACAAGGAAGGGTTTCATTGTGTTTACTCAGAACTCTTTCAGTTGCAAGTAACAGAAGCCCAACACCAGCTATTTAAGGAAAAAGTACACATGTGTTTTATAGGCTCACAAAACTGGTAAGAATGGGGTAGCTTCAGATATGGCTGTATCTGGTTAAGGAAAGCAATTCTCAAAGTGTGGCCTGAGGATCTTGGAGAGTTCCCTGAGACCCTTTTGGGTCTGCAAGGTCAAAGCCATTTTCATAATAATACTAAGACATAGTCTTAGTGCCTTCCACTGTCAGCACCTTGAGACAATAGGGTTGTTTTTCTCTCTCTAGGGAGGAAAGAGGGTCCAATTTCATACTCTAATTAGTCTTAGTCCAAATCACATACCCTAACAGAAGTTATCCTTATGAATTAGCAATGCTAATTCATAAGACAGAGACATAAATTATGCAAAAGACCTACCTTAAACTGAGATTCCATTCCTGAGTGTCTGACAATTTTAATTTTATGCTGCTTGCAGGATGACTCTAGTCAGATTAGTTAGGCTTTTCATGGCCTCTATGTCCTTACCTCTAAAAAAAAGGATACATTCATTGATTGTGAGCAATGGAAGATGGGGAAAAAGTTATTCTAACTCTGATCTATCAGTTGCTACAATGAATGTCCACCAAATGAAGTTCTATATGTTTTTTTTTCAGATTGTATATAAATTTTCATTAAATATTTATGTCAAATATTTTTGGTGATAATGTAAAATAGAGGTTTCATTAGTCCACAAGCACTGAGTTCTATTCATCACTGTTTACCTTGTTCTTATTTCCTTTGCCTTTTGATTTTGGCTTTATTACTTTTAATATTAAATGTTGATTCTGTGAAATCCCATTTTTTACAAAATGAATCAGGGCAAGATGGTAAGTGCCATAAAAAATAATTTTCAGAAAAAAACTATTCATTTACTTAGGACTTTATTTAAATGTATATATATATATATATTTTAATAATGGAGTGAAAGAAAAACCAGCATTTCTCCTTTTATTCTTAATTTATAAATTAAGCTGCAAAAGGAAGCCCCAATAAAAACTGCATAATTACTCTTAAGAATCAGACAATATTTATCATCTACTTTCATTTTGTACAACTTTTGTTTCCACTAAAGTACTGTCATTACATTAAAATGAGATTTTACCTTTTTTTGTCTTTGAGCCCTACGGTTAAAGTTACTACTGAGAAGCAAATAACACTTGACATGTGTCGTACATTAAATACCATCTAGACTTCTTTGCATATTATATCTGCTTCTCTATTATATTAACTTTTCATTAACTGTAGGTACAAACACCCAAATTAAATTGATATCAAAATGTCAGTTTCCAACATAATTCACATTATCAAGTACTTTTAAACAGAAAAAGTTTTAGCAAAATAACTCTTGGAAATAATTCTAAATTGTTCCAATAACTTGATAACTGAAGCTTCTGGGTAAAAGATATAGTTATCTTGCACTATTTAAATTTTTAATAGAAAGTATTAATGTTAAATTTTATATAACATTATTACAAAATTCCATTGCTAACCTGAAATCAGAACAACATTCCGCCTTGAGTGTCTATTACTTGCCAGATATTAAGTATTTCTTTTCACTTAAAGAATGGATAACAAACTGTCTTGGAGTAGATAACAATTAAAATATAGAAGAAAGCCTGCCTCCTGTTTGTATTGAATCAAACAAGGAGTAATTTGACTGGAGAGTCCTATTTCAAGATGAGAGGCCGGTCAGGTCATATATTTTACTTGGCATTTTCTTCCAATGAACAAAATAAAGCCCTTGTGCTACCACCTTGACACTTACTTAAATGTTTACCAAATCCTCTTTGCAAACTTGGCTGCACAGCAGAATTGCCCAAGGTTTTTTAAAAAATGTCAATGCCTGTGCCTCACCCCCAGGGATTCTGCTTTAACTGGAACAAGGTGGGGCTAGTCTATCAACTATTTTTCTACTCCTTGCTAATTAGCCACCTGTATGGTATTTTTAACTGTCTACATTTTATCAGCTGTAAGACTGTTTTGATTGGTCAAGTCTTTGTGGGGAACTGAATTCCGCATAGCAGTGCTTACTGTGCAGAAAGGTTGCGGTGCCTCTGTTTGCCTTGATCCATTTTCCTCTCACTTCCTTACTCTTTCTCTCAGAGGAGGCAAGTGGCTGCCTCGGCAGCTGCGGTAGCTGATCATCACTGAAAGGACCAAAGAAAGAACTGAGCTGCCTCCTGGACATTTTTTCCAGGGAAGGTTAATTTACCATGCTTTTTTTCCATTTTTCTCTACATCCTGGAAAAACCTTTTTTTTTTTTTCTTTTACAAGAAACAAACTGAACTTATTGCTGAAAAACAGAGGCAAAAAGTTTTAGCACAGCTTCTCAGTTTGGGACAAGTTAGAAACTCCTGAAGCAAGCAGAAGCATAGTAAGTGCTTTCTTTCTTTTAAAGCCACTTCTGGGGAGAGGGGGGACCATTGTAATGGTAAATTTCACTCAGAGAGGAAGAAAGGGTTGATAATCAATCAGAATTGAGGGATTCGGTTGAGTTTTTGCAATTTTCTTACTACATTGTAAGATGACTTGAAGTTTCTCTGTAAAATCTGCTGGAAAAGTTTTGGTGTGGGTGTGTGTGAAATAAAGGCAGTCTTGAGAGTGACATTGAAAGAAGTTTTTTTTAACAGAGTAGAGAGATATACACCACTCGGGGGCTTCAGTGAGAACCGGGAATTCCAGGAGGAGAGTTTACATTCAGAAATGTTGAAGTGAAAAATCCTCCTGGCTCAGCATCTTGGAGTTAAGCTCGGAAGAACCCTTTACATCTGAAAGAATTTGTTCCTGAAAACCTCTTTTTCGGCCAGTGTGGATCATGAAGGATGGGATAATGTGCTATACAAGCACCGCTTTCTTGAATCTGCTGTAGGCATTTAAAATTTAACTTGAGGGATCATGTGTTTGGCATGATGAGGACCACAGAGAACTTCGATGAGAACAGTGCCACACTAAACCCTAACAGGACCCCCAGGGGAAGGTACGTTTATCTGGAAGCGTTCCTGCAGGGAGGAGCTCCCTGGGGTTTTACTTTGAAAGGTGGCCTGGAGCATGGAGAACCATTAATCATCTCTAAGGTATGTTTCTTTTTCCAATATTGTCTTTATTGAAATTGCTTTTTCAACTTTTGTCAGATCTGTCAAAAACACAAAATAATGCCGAGGATTGCCTGGATATTGCTTAATTTGCTGTTTCATACCTTTCTGATTATATCTGGAAATATTTTGCATAGCTTGGTGTTTGAAAGAAAAATGTGTCTCACGCATTTATTCTGTGAAATCCCAGGGAAAAATGTGCTTGTTTAATGGATAATCTCTTTCTGTGAATGAAGTAGTATAAAACGAGCTACCACATGATCTTTTCAGTTATGAATCAGATTAAAGATTAACAGCATAGTTAATGTAGTGGCATGGTGTATATTTGTGTATGAGTGCCTTTATTTAGCATACGGCTAGAAAACTATCTTCTCTTTCTCTTTTTAACTGGAAGTATCTAGCGTTCCAAAATAATTTAGAATTTGTTTGCAATTTTTGATAATTGCATAAATATCATTTATTGCTTTTTGCACACTCAGGAGAATTAAATCAGCTTTCAGTATAATCCAAGGGCAAAACAGCATTTCTGCCTCTTGTGTTTATCTATGTATTTAAGCCAATTTTTAAACCTTCGTCATCCTGCAACATGCCTCAATTCTTCATATATCTTTGGTGTGGATAGGTATACCCATTGAATGAATCCTTTTTGTTCATTAGGTTTAGTGTTTCTGCTTTTCTCTAAAACTTCAGAGATTAAGAAAGATTACAGAGATTTCTTTTATTTTTAAAATAATTTTTTAAAAACATTATTCATTAATTTATTATTTATTTAGGCTGTGCCAGGTGTTAGTTGAGGCAGGCGGGATCTTCACTGTGACATGCATGCGGGATCTAGTTCCCCAACAAGGGATTGAACCCGGGCCCCCTGCATTGGGAGTGCAGGGTCTTACCCACTGGACCACCAGGGAATTCCCCAGAGATTTCTTTTAAAATTTCAGAATATTAGCAGTCAAAAACAACCTTAGCATTTTCACACCTTAGCATTACTCAAGAAACATCTGTAATTGAGGGGAAATTTAGTTTTAGCTGGAGAGTGGGAAAGAGGTAAATATGCATTTTGCCTGAGCTCTATTACCTACTTAAGGTTAGTTTTCATATCCCACCAAAATGTGTGTTTTGAGAGAGACAAATGATTCTTACTGTGGGTGAGCCAGTGGGAACTGTTTTCCAGCAGTCAGCCAAGAACGTGCAGAATAGCATTGTAAGCTGTGTGACTTTTCCTTATCTTTCCTAAGAAAACAAAAGGTATGTATACATATATGTGTATCAGTTAGGAAGACTTCCAGCTATAAGTAACTGGAAACCCGACTGATAGTAACCTAAGTAAACTGGGGTTAGTTTTTCTCATATTACAAGAAGTCTGGAGTT
Organism: Kogia breviceps; assembly: GCF_026419965.1. NCBI lineage: Eukaryota > Metazoa > Chordata > Mammalia > Artiodactyla > Physeteridae > Kogia > Kogia breviceps. The sequence goes on from NC_081315.1 coordinate 57,851,124, forward strand.
AGGCTGTCCAGGCAAGGAGCAGCAGTCCAGTAATGTCATCAAGAATTTCAGTTAGCTCTCCACTCTGCCTTCTTTATGATGTTGACTTTTGTCTTCATGGTTGCAAGATGGATGCCATATCTCTGGCATTGCATCTTCATTCTGGGCAGGGTTTTGGCTTTTGGTTTTGGCTTTTGGTTTGGAACCCTCCCTATCAAACTTGTGCTTACATCTTGTTGACCAGAACTGTGCCACATACCTATCCTGAGACCGATTATTGGCCAAGGGGAGTGAGACTAAACATGACTAGTTTAGACCAGTCAGGATTTCTTTCCTGGGTTCTGCAATAGAAATGTAGCCTTCCTGATGTCAAGGAATCTCTGCCCACTATTTGAACAAATTGAGGTTCTGTTTTCAGGAAGAAGGAGGGAGTGGGTGCTGGGTAGACAGTTGAGAATATCTGCCACAGACATAAATATCATCTCTGCATTTTAAAACTCTGGTTTACATTCAATTTGCCTGGTCTTTAATGTTAAGATATTATGTATCTGCTCACTAGAATACAGTTTCCTGTCAAACAGGCCTAATCCTACCATTAATGAGCCATTCCGCTAAGGCTCCATTTTATCTGCAGAACAGGGGTAAACGATTATCTCCCTTATTGGAATGTGTGGGGATTAAATGAGACCGTGTATTTAGAACAGCTAGCATAGGGGCTGGTACACAGAAAGAGCTCAAAAAAAAAAAATCTTAGGAAAGATTATGACTATTGCTTTTCATTAGTCTAAGAGACATTATATTAGGATACAGATTTGTCTGATCTACAAAGATCCAAAATAGCAGTAGCTTAAGCAATATAGGAATTTATATCTCTCTCACATGACAACCTGAACATAAGCCAAACTGAAAGATGGCTGCAAGGGGTCAGGGACCCAAATGCCTTCTACTTTCTTACTTTCATCCTGGTGCCCCATCTGCATGGTCCAAGGTGACTTGCCCCAACATCTGCTTTCCAGTCCGTAAGAAGTGGAAAAAGAAAAGAGAAGACAATCTCTTTCCTTTCAAGGGTATAATCTGGAGTAATCAGCTCTGTCCAATATGGTAGCCACCAGCCACATGTGGCTATTTCCATTTCAATTAAAAGTAACTAAAATGGGACTTACCTGGTGGTGCAGTGGTTAAGAATCCGCCTGCCAATGCAGGGGATATGGGTTCTATCCCTGGTCCTGGAAGATCCCACATGCCGCAGAGCAACTAAGCCCGTGCGCCACAACTACTGAGCTCGTGTGCCATAACTACTGAAGCCCTCGCTCCTAGAGCCTGCTCTCCGCAACAAGAGAAGCCACTGCAATAAGAAGCCCATGTACTGCAACGAATAGTAAGCCCTGCTTGCCGCAACTAGAGAAAGCCCACACGCAGCAACGAAGACCCAATGCAGCCAAAAATAAATAAATTTATATTTTAAAACAGTAACTAAAATGAAATACAATTTTAAATTCTGTTTCTCATATCCACTAGTCAGATTTCAAGTGCCACATTGCTTCAAAGCTCTTGAATCTCTCTCCCCATCCTGTCTGTCTGGCAAGTTCATATTCATCCAAACTCCATTTGTTCCTCTCTCTGAAGTTTTCCTGACTTCATCAAGCTGGGTTAGACGATCTCTCTTCTACACTCCAATAACATGCATTTATTATACCAAATCATAATTTTTAAATTTATGTTGACTGTCTTCTCAGCAGCCTGAAGCCTCTTGAAAGGCTGCAACTATTTTCTTTTCATCTCTACCACATCTAACTCAGCCCGGGTACACAAATATTTGTTGAGTAAATGAAAAGGCATGGGCTATGTCTTATTCATCTTGCATTTCCAAGATCTAGCAGAGTGCCTGGCACAGGGTAGGTGCTCGATAACTCCTATTGAATTAATAGGGAAAGACATAACAGAGCAGTGGGGCAGTCTAAGCAGGGATGCAGAGTCCCATGAGATGAAGATGCCAGGCAGATCTCCAGACATGGAAAGTGCATTTTTTCCATTGCTACCATAAAAATTGCCACAAACTTGGTGGCTTAAACAGCACAAACTTATTATCTTACAGTTCTGTAGGTCCGAAGTCTAACACAGGTCTCACTGGGCTAAAATTAAGATGTCAACGAGGCTGTGCTCCCTTTTGGAGGCCATAGGGGAGGCTTTGTTTCCCTGCCCTTTCCATCTTCTAGAAGCGACCCCCATTCCCTGGCTCATGGCCGCGTTCCTCCGTCTTCAAAGCCAGCAGCGGCAGGTTGAGCCCTCACATCGCATCACTCTGATCTCTAATTTCTGCCTTCCCTCTTCCAATTTGAAGTACCCTTGGGATTACATTGGGCGCACCAGGATAATATCCCTATTTTAAGATCAGTTGAGTAATGACCATAATTCTGTCTACAACCTTAACTCCCCTTTGCCATGTAATCTAACATATTCACAGGTTCCAGGGATTAGAACGTGGATGTCTTTGGGGGGAGAGGGCTTTATTTTGCCAACTAACAGGGAGTTTGAACATTGATGAAAGTCCACGTAATTCAGACAATACCAAGGATGAGACAAAAGTTAAGTCTGGTGGCTGATTGTGTGTATCCCAGACCTTTTTTCTAGGACTATGAAAAAAAGTGCCCATTAGCTCATGCTGCTTTTACCAAATGTTCACTATTCTCCTAATGGAGGGTGACCCCCATTGTAAGTGAAGGGAAGGGATAGTACACATTAAGTCTTTGATATGAAAGGCAGGTACATTTATACAAAGCAGTTATAAGCTGCCAGGTATGACAATATAATGAATGAAGTATCATTTTTCTTTAGGTACAAATGACGTGGGAGAATGAATGGGGGAAAAGGAGCTACACAAGTGTGGCAGTAAAAGAAATCCAAATCCCTTTCTTTGGGATTTAATGTCCTTGAAAAGGAAAGGTGGAGTTGAGGAAAGAGCCTCTGTAAACTTCAAAAAGAAAGGGTAACTTTTTAAAAAACATAGGGATTGTATGTAGAAGCTCAAGTATTTCAATAGTTCAGGAAGCTGGCAGCGTGATTTTATTATGACTCACTCCGTACTGTGGCTGAGAAAAGTGGTTCCACCTGCTGTGGGGATGCACCTGCCCCTAAGATTCATAATCAAATAACAACTAGAACAACAACAAACAACCACCAGTAACAACCACCAGTAAATTCTGGCACTTACTAAGTGCTTACTAGGTACAGAGCTCTAGTCCAAGAGATCCACGTGTGTTAACCCATTTAATTTCCCCAACTCCATGAGGAAGGTAATATTATGATGCCAGTTTTATACATGAGAAACCAAGACACAGAATTTGAGTAGCTTTCTGAAGCTCTCATGGCCGGTAGAAAATGCTAGAGTTGGAATTTGAATGCAGGCATCCTGGTTCTCCAGAATCCACGTGCTTGACCTACTCTGCCGTTCAGTCACTGTTGCCTACCAAATATTTGGCTCAGTCTAGTTTCTAGAGCTATGATCTGGGTAAAATATGGGATTAATCTTTTGTTATATATGTTTTAAAATTTATTAGAGAAAACAATTTTTAAAAATCTGAGTCCTTGGGATTTCCTTGCTGGTCCAATGGTTAAGACTCCTTGCTCCCAATGCAGGGAACCTGGATTTGATCCCTGGTTGGGGAACTAAGATGCTGCATGCTGCACAGTGTGGCCAAAAAAAAAAAAAATCTTAGTCCTATACATGGAAGCAACCTAAGTGTCCATCGACAGATGAATGGTTAAAGAAGATGTGGCACATATATACAATGGAATATTACTCAGCCATAAAAAGAAACGAAATTGAGTTATTTGTAGTGAGGTGGATGGACCTAGACTCTGTCATACAGAGTGAAGTAAGTCAGAAGGAGAAAAACAAATACCGTATGCTAACACATATATATGGAATCTAAAACAAAAAAATGGTTCTACCGAACCTAGGGACAGGACAGGAATAAAGACACAGATGCAGAGAATGGATTTGAGGACACGGGGAGGGGGAAGGGCAAGCTGGGACAAAGTGAGAGAGTGGCATGGACATATATACACTACCAAACATAAAATCGATAGCTAGTGAGAAGCGGCCGCATAGCACAGGGAGATCAGCTCAGTGCTGTGTGACCACCTAGAGGGGTGGGATAGGGAGGGTGGGAGGGAGATGCAATAGGGAGGGGACATGGGGATATATGTAGACATATAGCTGATTCACTTTGTTATACAGCAGAAACTAACACAACATTGTAAGGCAATTATACTCCAATAAAGATGTTTAAAAAAAAAATCTTAGTCCTATAAAGGTCCCCTAAAATAGGTACAGGAACTCCTTTAAGTAGTCAAGACCCATAAAAGGAGGGGCCACTTACCATTTCTTAGTAAGTATTGTTGTGGTGTCTCCACCTGGAGAGGCACCTTTTTTGTGCACTTCAAAGGATTTAAACCTCCACATGGACTTCATGTGCTTACCTAGGAAGAAGACTGAAATGCATACTCTAGTCAAAAAGAAGTATGAGTGTACCAGTTCAGGCCTTGGGAAGAAGGGGAGGAAAAAGGAGGCTTATTTTAGTTATATGGGGGAAATCCTAAAGCAAACCCACCCAGACTTCAGTGGATGCTCATGGGTCTTGGATGCTCTGGGTTCTCTGGCAGGTTGGCGACTGGAACAGATTAGCCTGGAGGCAACTAGGCCGTCCTTTGACAACCACAGAAAAGCTGTCACTGGCAGACAGCTTCTTGAAGCAGTCAAGCAGAGATCCTCTCTGAAGAGCTTTCGGATAAATGAAGTGTTTCTGAATGGCCCTGTTGTTGGAAATGATTGCACTTGCCCCCCAAAATTGGATGCGTCAGAGGGCTGGGTTGGAGGCAATGTATCTAAGAAGTACTGGCTACAATAGGAGTCTTGGTGCTCCACACCTGGTCTCCAGGTCCTGTGTTTTTAGCCTCTGATGTCCTTTGTAGAAAAAAATAAAGGCTTTTTCTTGTGTGTGTTAAAAAAAAAAAAAAAAAAAAAAATCCTGGGCTTCAGAATTGAAGGTCAGCCATTGTCTCTTATGTCATCAATGCTCCTGATTCCTACCTGCCTGGGAGGTATCTTTGCTCTGTCTGGCCTGTCTTTTGTGTCATCTCACAAGTAAATCCTGTTGGTTCCATCTTCCACGCCATTACCCCTCCTTCTCTGAATCTGCTTCTACCACCTACAACACCATCATCCTCTTCCTGTCAATCTAAATCTCAGCCTTCCCCCATCAAGGCTTGGCTCACTACCACTATCCCAACCCCATCTTTCCATTCTTTATCTGTAAGGGGGAGTGTTTGCTAGATGACGTCAGAGGCTAATCTCAAACTTATGCCCCCTGTCTTCCTGGTGGCTGACACTACTCAGATTTTATTTATTTATTTTTTTTGCGGTACACAGGCCTCTCACTGTTGTGGCCTCTCCCTTTGCGGAGCACAAGCTCCGGACACGTAGGCTCAGCGGCCATGGCTCACGGGCCCAGCCGCTCCGCGGCATGTGGGATCCTCCCGGACCAGGGCACGAACCCGTGTCCCCTGCATCGGCAGGCGGACTCTCAACCACTGCGCCACCAGGGAAACCCAACTCAGATTTTAAAATGGATTCTTTCATTGGGTTTTTCTAGCCTCAGTGATATGAGATAATCCCTGAATCCTCTTTATAATCCCTCCTCCGAAGAGAATCATCCAAAACATCCCAATCAACCTGCCCTTTCAGGATGAAATGAACTGCTTTACTACATTGTGAGAAGCCTTGGAAATAGAAACAGCCCTTAGGTTAGAAAATGACTCATTTGGAGCATTCTTAAGTTGTCTGGATAACCATGTTGAGATTTCCTCATTTCTGGATTTTCTATATCCATCTGTCCACACTGAGCACATTATAACCTTCTAGCTTCCTTAGGGATCCTCAGTTTCAACATGACAACATCAGCCATACTATCTCTCTTGACCCATTTCTTCTGCACTATAGCAAGGATCCTTTTATGAGTTTAGCCGGTTTCTGAGTTCAATGTGAAATTGACTTTTAGGCAGTTTTCCAAGACCTTGGGCTGGTTGGTTTAGTTCATCCCAAAGTCATCTTTTTCATCTCCTTCCAAGAACCCAGCTAGATTAGCTTGTTATTGACCTTTTAAAATAGCCAGTCCTTTCTGAGCTTCTCTCCCTACCTTTCTTGCTCTTTCCTTTAACATCACTTGCCCTTCATACTAGGGTAGCCTCATCTGTCTGCTGTTCTTAAACTAATTTGTTTGGTCCCTCGTTTTTCCATCCCCTTCCGTCCTGCATTTGCATCAAGTCTTCCTTCGTTGCATGTTCGCAGCACCTTTATTCGTGCCATCTTCTAGTACAGGTAGTTGTTTGCATTTGGCCAATAAATTATAATCACTTTAAAGCCAAATGAGTTTTACTCAGGCTGTATATCCTGTTTCTCCTAGCGAAATACTTCTCATTTCACACACAACAAATGCTCAATAAATGTTGAATGACCTATAGGAGGTTAGAGCTATAAAGAATCTCAGCAATCATCTAATCCAACTTCCTCATTATACAGAGAGAAAACTGAGATACAATAAAGTTCAGTTATTTGCCAAGATGGTTTCTGACATAGCAAACAAATTGTGTGTGTGTGTGTGTGTGTGTGTGTGCGCACAAAGCTCAGCTAGTGAGAGAATAATTAATTGCTTTCTGCTTGTGCCATTCATACTTTTCCTAGCTCCCTGTTAGGCTGCTAACTTCTAGAAGCTAAGGGCCTTTCTTTCCTCCCTCCCTCCTTTTCTTCCTTCTTTTCTTTCTCTTATCCACAATGCTTAAACTATCCATAACAATGATGAAAATGATGTATTAATGAAGAGGAAGACAAATGAAATATTAAAGAGGATCTTCTTTTAAAGTCTTTGTTAGAAAGATGTTGAGGGTAGTATATACTAGAAAACCCTGCTTAAAAAAATAAGGTAAGTAGGTTGAGTTTGATTTTCAATTTAATGATGGCTTGCACATATATAATGTTTGGTAAATGTCTGTTGAATTGAAGTGATTGGGGAAAAAAAGGAAATTTGTGTTTTTGATTTAACTTTTTGAAACGATGTAAACTTTGCTTAAAGGTTATGTGTTTTTAGATAAAAACTAAGTTTGTGATCCTATCAATATTGTTGGAATTAACTTTTATTCTAGCAGCATGCTGAGGTGATGTGCCAGATGGCTCTTAGCATTTGTAAGAACTCTGCTTTCTTTTAAAGGTAATAGATTCCCAAGGCACTGCCTCTTATGTAGGGAGCACAATTTAAGAAATATTTCTCTGTCTCATTTTAGTGAACCCACAATGTGATTGGAGACACATAATATGAGACTTTCTGTCAATCTTTGAAAAAAACAAAACCCTAAAGGACATTCTGGATCTTAACTAACCCACAGACAGAATCATCCATGTCTCTCCCTTTGATGTACTTCCAAACAGCAAACATCTTGATCCAAAGAGCTGCAGAGTCACTGTTTTCCCACTCGGTCCATCTCAGGAGTCCATCCATCTTTTATGCTCTGACAACCTGGGCCCTTCTCAGCGAAATGAAATGAAACAAGGCAAAGACTCTCTGCTAAATCTAAGCACTGTTTCTTCCCCTCTTCTTATGACTATCCCCACAAAAGAGAACTTGTGTGGCTAGGTCTGTAGAATGGAAGTGACAGTTCTTTCCTGCCTTCAGAGGAGGCTTTTCTAAATCAACGGCATTTTTTCATTCCTCAGCCATTCATGCATCTATTCATTATATCCTTCTCCATCTTGAACTGTATTTTACCTTAGAGATTTATAAGATCTATCTAAAGCCTTTATATTTAATGCCCTTTGGTATGTCTGTATTGATTTAGGGTTGTAATTCCTTTTTTTTAAAAAAATATATGTCTTATTTCCTTTTTTCTTTTTTAGTAATGACTTTGGGGTTTTTTTCTTCAATATTTATTTATTTATTTGGTTGCACCAGATCTTAATTGCAGCAGGCAGGCTCTTTAGTTGTGGTTCGCCAGCTCCTTAGTTGTGGCACATGGGCTCCTTAGTTGTGGCATGTGAACTCTTAGTTGCAGCATGCACGTGGGATCTAGTTCCCTGACCAGGGATCAAACCAAGGCCCCCTGCATTGGGAGCGTGGAATTTTTTTTTTTTTTTTTTTTTTTTTTGTGGTACGCGGGCCTCTCACTGTTGTGGCCTCTCCGTTTGCAGAGCACAGGCTCCGGACGCGCAGGCTCAGTGGCCGTGGCTCACGGGCCCAGCTGCTCCGCAGCACGTGGGATCTTCCCGGACCTGGGCACGAACCCGTGTCCCCTCCATCGGCAGGCGGATTCTCAACCACTGCGCCACCGGGGAAGCCCGGGAGTGTGGAATTTTATCCACTGCACCACCAGGGAAGTCCCTGGGGTTGTAATTTCTATGTTATCTTTTTTCTTTTCATTTTAGGCAAGGTTGTCTAGTGTAGCAAAATACACATCCCAGACACTCTTAGGCTTGGAGTGAAAATGAACAAATTTCATCTCTACCATAGTCTTAACAGGCTGTCTGACTGTGGGCAAGTAACTTAGCTTTCCTGAATCTGTGTCCTTATCTATAAAAATGGGACATTCTCACCTAATAGAGTTGTTATAAGTATCCAAGGGACTAAACTATATAACAATGCTTTGAAATGACAAAACACATCCGAAGTTTAGTTATGACATGACGTTATGGACTGGTGGGAGAGTAGTAGGTCCAAACAGAGGTTAGCAACTCACATAACAAAGATGATACTTGACTAATTTTCTGTATCATGGCCAATAGTTGCTACCTGAACAGATAATTCCCTGCCCTTGTGGAGCTCATAGTTCAGTAGAAATAGACTGGCGGAAAATATGTTTGTATATAGTAATTTCAGGGTTATTACGAAAAAAAAAGAGATGAGTTCCTGAATGGTAGTATCTGTTAGGTAGAGGTATGGGGAGCAGGGTTTACGTTAAGTAGGATGATTAGAGAAGAGTTTTCCGATAAGATGACTTCTGAGCTAAGACTTGATGGATGCGGAATAAGAAATCAGATATAAAAGAGGTTTATAACTTAGGCTGATGTAGGAAGGTGTTGGAATGTTTCAGAAGTATGAAGAAAGATGTTTTTGCAGTATATTAGGTATCTGTTTGGACTGCTATAACAGAATGCCATAGACTGGGTGACTTATAAACAGAAATTTATTTCTCAGTTCTGGAGGCTGGGAAGTCCAAGATTAGGGCACTGGCAGATTCAATATCTCATGAGGGCCCAATTCCTGGTGCATAGATGTCATCTTCTCCCTGTGTCCTCGTATGGTAGAAGGGGCAAGGGAGCTCTGTGAGGTCTCATTTAATAAGGGCACAGATCCCATTAACGAGGGCTCCACCCTCATGACCTAATCACCACCCAAAGACCTCACCTCCAAGTACCATCACGCTGGGGGTATAGGTTTCAACATATGAATATTGGGAAGGACACATTTTCAGTATATAGCAGTAGGCAGGAGAGAGAGCAGTATGACATCAAATGCAAAGGGAGGCAGGGGTCAGATCAAACAGGACCTTGTAGGTTGTAGAAAGGACCTTGGACTGAACTTAAATGCAGGGTGTGAGGAAGGGTACATCACACCACAACTCTTTCTCTACTTATGGTGGGATGGGCCAATTGCATGTAATTAAACTCTGGGTGATATTTTTGTGCTGACTTTTTTTTTTTTTGGCTCCGTTGGGTCTTAGTTGCGGAACATGGGATCTTCTGTTGCAGCGTGCTGGCTTCTCTAGTTGTGACGTGCTGGTTTTTCTCTTCTCTAGCTGAGGCTCACAGGCTAAGTAGTCATGGTACATGGGCTTAGTTGCCCCATGGCATGTGGGATCTTAGTTCCCTGACCAGGGATTGAACCCACGTCCCCTGCATTGGAAGGTGGATTCTTTACCACTGGACCACCAGGGAAGTCCCTATGCTGACTCTTAAAGCCAGCCTCTTCTCTCCCTCATACATTTCTAAGGCACTTCCTGGGTGTACAACAAGACAGAGCCTTCCAAAAGATAACTGTCAAAATTCATTGTGATTTATGGAATTATGCATAAATAAACAGTAAATATTCTTTTTGTAATTAGTTGGGAGAAAGTTCTCCCCCTCCACCTCATAACTGTTGATCTCTTGGGTTATTTTTCACTTAAAGACAATAAGATTTGTCATAGCAATATGACTAACTTTACTGAGATCCTGCTCTGTAACTGGAATGTTAGTTCCCATAAGCATCACAAAACTCTGTGAGGTATAGAGTCTATTATTAATTCCACTTTATAGATGAAGAAACTGGAAGCTTGCTTAAGGTCATAAAAGTAGTTAGGGGCTGATCGAAGACCTTTTAAACTTTAAGCTTAAAAAATACCTTTTAAAGTAAAAACTGCGTTGTCATTTTATAGTTCCAAAGAACCCTTCCATCTACTTTGTCCCATGTCACGATGACTGGGGGAAGAAGTGCGATGTGTAAACTGTGTGGAAAAGTCAGGCAGCTCAATGTTATCTTGAAGGTCACTTGCACCATGAAATGAGGGGTGTGACTGAGATATCAACCTCAAGAATTAAATTGGACTCCCCCCACTTTCCCAGGCTCTGCTTCCTGCTATCTTTTATTTCTGTCAGGTTCTAACCTTGGTCTCATTTGACCTCTCTGATTGTTGTTTTTCAACTGAGATCTTGTGTTTTCATCTCCATGCACAGTCATCATCTTTGCCTTTGCTTTTCTATCACGCCCTTGTCTCCTCAATTGACTTAAACTTCCCCCTCTCACTAGCCTAAACCCTAGGGCTTACCTCTTGGGCTGGATGCACTCCATCACATCGTTAAGCCATGATAAAACCTTAACCCTCAAATCAAGCCTGTTACCCCAGGAGAAACACTAATTGACTAAATGAACACTAAACAGTTTAAAGCTAACAGGGGCTGGTTCCAGTTAATATAAGGATCAGACTAGTCAGAGAGGAGAGAGATGGAAGCAGATGTCAGAATAATGTAGGGCACAAGCCAAGGAATGAATGCAGGTGACCTCGAGAAGCTGGAAAAGACAAGGAAAAGACTCCCCTCTGCAGCTTCTAAAAAGAACACAACTCAGCTGAAATCTTATTTTAGTCCAATAAATCCCATTTTGGACTCTGACCTCCAGTGCTGTCAGATGATAAATTTTTGTTGTTTGAAACCACCAAGTCCGTGGTAGTTCGTTACAGTAGCAATAGGAAACTAATACACTATCTCATTTAGCCCACTGTGCTTTTCAGAAACATAGAGGATAAAACATCGCACTGAAAGGGAAAGTGAGGGAAAAAAGGCTACAAAGGGTGAAGGAAGGAAAGATAAAGGTTTGACCCCAGGCAGGGTCAATGAAAAAGCCTGCGTTTGAATCACAGTCAGACTTGAGTTTCAAACTGGTAGAGGACTGATTTTCTGGGAGGCTTCAAGTTCATGCCCCCCAACTTGGTGAAGAGACCTGGTTATAAACTCAGCAGCACAACAGATGTTCTTTCATGGAGGAGCGTCCATCAACTGGCCTCAACCCTCACCTTTACTTGGCTCCTGGAAATGTAGTTTAGACAGATCCTAGAACTCTAAAGATCTCAACATTTTAAAAAGATATCAAAACACAGGCAAGTTAAGTGGAATAAGCACTCTTCAGGTTAGTTGGGCTAAGTGCCTAACACTCTGGGTATTAAATTATATCCTGAGCCACACATTTGTTGGAAGGTAAGAAGAAAGATTGGATTTCTAGAACTAATTGACTTACTCTTTTCCTTTGAAAAGTTATAAATTTTAATGGAGGAAGTTGTACGGGTGTAATTTAAGTTTTTATCTTCTTGTGTGCAGTCCTCTGAGAAGTTCACATTTTTCAGGCCTTGTTTCATGGAAACTGGAAAATTAGCTGTTGGAATTCAGACCTGGGATCTGGCTGGGTTCTAGAAAGAAATACACATGTTGAGTGTTGAGACAAAACATTAAAAGAGTATGAGAGTGAGTGAACTTGGGGAATGAGAAGGCAGAAAATATCTGACACTTTCATATTATTCCTTAATTTTTTTTTTTCATATTTTCACTTTGGAGTAATTACTGATGAGCATCAGGTCAAAAAAAAAAAAAAGTCAGCCATTGACCTCAATATAAGCAGCAGGCAGGTTAAAAGAATTAGTGTCATTCTTCAGGATTGCATTCATAGTTACATAGTGGTGCTCTTGGCCCTCTCTTGAAAGAACTGCTATCACAGCTTCCCCTACATATGTAAGTCAATGAATCTGACCTTTAAGAAGAAACCGTTGGTGTGGGCCCTTCCACTGGGTCAAGATACATTGCAAATTTCTCAAATTTCTGAACTAGGGCACTATCAAATGCTACAGCCACCTTTCCTTTCTATGAGAGAAAAGCAAAATAAAGGAGGGAGGACTGAATGGCAGAAAGAAGGAAATCGATACATAATAACTACATTTACTCAGTTCCCCCTGTGGGTCAGGTGCTCTCCTAGGTTATGTCATTTATTATTTCGTAGAATGAGGTTTTTTAAAAAATTTATTTATTTTTATTTATTTATCTTTGGCCGCATTGGGTCTTCGTTGCTGTGCACGGGCTTTCTCTAGTTGTAGCGAGCTGGGGCTACTCTTGGTTGTGGTGTGCAGGCTTCTCATTGTGGTGGCTTCTCTTGTTGCAGAGCACGGGCTCTAAGTGTATGGGCTTCAGTAGTTGTGGCACGCGGGCTCAGGAGTTGTGGTGCAGGGGCTTAGTTGCTCCATGGCACATGGGATCTTCCTGGACCAGGTCTCTAAACCACATCCCCTGCGTTGGCAAGCGGATTCTTAACCAGTGCGCCACCAGGGAAGTCCCAAGGTTTGTTTATATATATGAGAAAAGAGGTTTTTCACAAATGATGGAGTCAGGATTTAAGGCTATTTCATGCATTCACTAACACATTTAGTTAACACATTATTTACTGAATGTCTAAAATATGACAGAATTGGGAAACAACAGCAAACAAGGTCCTTGCACCCAAAGAGGGAGGTGTTCCCTGGTTGTTTCTATACCACTTGAAGCTGACCCAGGTGTGGCCACACCCACGTTCCCTCACCTTTCACTGCTGTGCACAGGGGCTTGACTTCCAGCTGTCAGCATCTGCATTTCTTTGCTTATGGACTTTCTTTTGCCTCCCCTTTGGTTAATGACTCTGGAAGCAACCCTCCACCCGTGACTGAGTGGAGTCGGAAGGCAACCAGTCCAACTCTCTCATCCCTTGGATGGGATAACAGTGAGGTGCATGTTTTCCACTAGCTCCTGGAGTTGCCCACGGTTGTAGCTGGCTTGATAATGTGACTGCCTTCCTTTCCCTGCCTCCTTTGCCCACTTCCCTCTCAGTTTTCTTTACTTCCCAGTGAAACTCCTTGCGTTTGAATTCTTGTCTCAGAGTCTGCTTGGGGAAACCCAAACCAAGATAACCACCATTTAGAGGATGCTTGCTAAGTGAAAGCCAGAACCTAAAATCTAATGTACAATAGATCTCTTTCTACTCTGCTCTAAAATTCAAGCAGGAGGAACCCCATACTTTCTTAGACTTAATATTTTCTTGGGTGCTAAGAAAAGGAGAAATTCATTCCTAGATATGATGTTTTACAATTCTCTCTTTCATCTTCTGCTCTCTCACTGATGGACTTGCCTTTCTCTTTTTTCTCCATTGAATGGGTTGATACGTCTCACTGTTTTTATCCTTATTTCTTTTTTTCTGTATCAGTGAAGCACCAAGAGACTTTCCCCTCCCCTCTGAGAGGAGAATCCAGTTTCTCTTTTGTTCTATGGGTTCTTTTATTCTGTAGGTTATGTAGCTTAGTGGTTAAGGAAAATGGGGCCCCATGAGCAGAACAGACAGAAAATTTTTTTTTCTGTCCGATTTTTGAGGGGGGCCTCTGAGCATAGGTTCTTTTCAAGAATTTTACTTACGTTGCTTATTTTCTTTCTGAATTCATTCTATAAACATAGCACAAGAAGAAAAATGAACAACATATTTTGAAGTCCAGAATATTTGACAGTATAATCTGTCAATGGTATGAAGTTTGGCACCTAAATAAGCAGTAAAATGATTTCCAACCCATCCCAACCCCAAAATAACAGAATAACTTTTCAACACAGAAATGCAGTTTCCTGGTGTAACTTGTACCACTGCCAAATTCAATACAAGAAGCTTCTTTTCTTTTGGAGCTGTTTCCCCACAGTATGAATATTCTTTGACTCCCTATGTTGTCCATTGCCAATTTCCTTGGTTTTTTGCTTGAGTTCACTGAAGACTGACAAGCAGTAGCTTCATGTGACAGCCATTAGTCCGCCTTAAACCTCAAGTTGCTCTTGAATGGATAGCATAATGAATAGATTTTATGTAATATAATTCATGTTGTCAGCTATATGAAATTGGCAGCTCAAAGGAAACTAAATATGCTTCCAGTCTTCTCTTTTCTATGTTTTTATTTGAATATAATAATGCCAAAGGCATTGTTCCCTCCTTCAGTTAAAGCAATTTTATAGCAATCTGAACTCTGAGTAATAGAGCAATAAACATATATGCTATCAAAAAAAGAGATGGTAAGGAAGATAAGTATTTGCTTCTTTGCATCAGTGGGAATTAAAAGCATTTTTTAAAAATTGTGGTTTTGTGTATGTGAGCACAGGGAGGGGCATTTCATTATAATGAAGGAGGTCTTGGCAAGTCAATGTTCATTTTACCCCCCATTGCTGGTGGGAATGTAAAACAGTGCAGCCACTTTGGAAAAACAGATGGCAGTTTCTTAAACATGGAATTACCATATCACCCAACAATTATACTTCTCAGTGTATACCCAGGAGAAATGAAAATGTGTGTCTATACAAAGACATACTCAGATGTTCATAGCCGCGTTGTTCACAATAGCCATGAAGTGGAAAAAATCCAAATGCCCACCAACTGGTTAAACAAAACATGGTCTAGCCATATGACAGAATACTATTTAGCAATAAAAAGGAGCTGAATACTGATACATGTTGCAACATGGATTAACCTCAAAAGTATTATGCTCAGTTAAAGAAGCCAGACACAATAAAACACACATTATGTAATTCCATTTAAGTGAGGTGTCCAGAAGAGGCAGATCTATAAAGACAGAAAAGAGATTAATGGTTGCCTAAGGCTAGGGATGGGAATGGAGAGTAACTGTAAATGGTACAAAGTTTCTTTTTGAGGTGGTGGAAATGTTTTGAAGGTAGATGGCAGGGCAGTGATGGGTGCACAACTTTATATTAAAAATCATTGAATTGTAAAGAAAAAAACCCACTTTTATTCTGGTAATAAAAAGTAGAAGAAACAAAAAAGGAGAAATAAAATAAGGAAGAATCACAAAATAGATGTTCAGCATTTAGTATTGATTTCATTAACTGAAATTTAAAGTAGTAGAGGAAGATGACAAAAATGAAGCTCTAAGCAACATTTCAGTGCTCTAATCATTTAGGGAATCAGGAAAATCTAAAAAGTTGTTCATAAGACAACTTAGGAGAATATAAAAATGTATATATGCGTATAACTGAGTCACTTTGCTGTACAGCAGAAATTAGCACAACATTGTAAATCAACTATATTTCAATTTTGAAAAAAGAGAAAAAAAATAAGATAACTTAGGAAATGAGACCTGATATGGCATGTTCAGAGGACCTAGGCAGTGGATTCTAGGATCTTCTCTGAAGGAAGAGTGCCTTCCTTGTTGTCAGATGTCAGGATCTTAAATCTGTTTAATTCTGCCCATGTTTTGAGAAATAAAGGTGCAGTATCCTGGGAAAGCAGAATAACGTAAAATATGGAAGTTTTTGCTAAATTGCTGAGGATAGAATTTCATTCTTTAGTGGAGTTCGAGGACACAAAGGCATTTAACATTGCAACAGAAAAAAAGTTAATGCTGCAGAAGAGGAGGGGTGCTAGCAATCGAGTATGAGAAATTTTTGTTCATTGAGATATGGAAATCAGTGAAGTCTTACACCTTTGGAAGTTATAAAGGTGAGTAAGCTGCTGAACTGATTAGATTATAAAGAAGGAAAAGAAGCATTTCGGAGTGAGGGATGAGGAAGCATTTCACAAGGGCCATCTTATACTTTATGAAGCCATGTGGGAGGCATGAGCCACCTGAGAGCAGGAGCCTCTTCACCACGGATGATGCCCAGTTGCTCTCTCTGCCCCATGGTAACTTTCCTGGTTGTCCACTCTGACTTCTTGTGGGGACCAATGACATGTGGGAGAAGAGTCTCTCAAATGTCTACAAAAGTCCTTGCTATCATCCTCCATTCCAGTATCTGCTGATCAAAATTGTCTCAGATCCAAGGTATCTATGGTGAAAGTTTACATGTTTGTTGCTAATGTGTAGTGAATGCTTCTTCATGGAAAAAGAGGATGGATACTTGTGTAATTAACTAATCAACAACAACCTATTGTTTTTCTGTTATAGACTCTAGCTCTCACATGCACTAGACTTAATTCAAAATGTGTTCTTGAATGGTATAAGTCACTTTCCTATTGACAGTTGACTTCCCTGAAGTTTTATAGTCGACACAAAAGAAAGGAGATGCTGGTTGGGGGTGTTGGTAGGTCAGATCACTGATTATAAGGGAGTGTGACAATGAAAGCAGGATTGGAAAGCAATCCAGTGGGGTTTTAGAAAGAAATAATTTTCTTTCCATTTTCTTCAGAGAAAAAAAATCCTCCGCAAAGTAAATGTTTAAAATAGTTCAGAATAGAATAACTAGAAGAAAAATTCAGTAAGGTGACTGGATACAAGATAATTTTAAAAAGAAACCGAGATCCCTCCTGTGGAAAAGCAATAATAATAAGAAAAAATAATGGGCAGGGGGTGGGGGGTTGGGTAGGTACCAATTTTCAGTAGTAATAAAAAAAATAAAACTACCTAGGAATTAACTAAGCTAGAAATGTGCAGCATTTTTTGATAAAAATTTTAAAACTTTATTGAGGGGGCTTCCCTGGTGGTGCAGTGGTTAAGAATCCGTCTGCCGATGTAGGAGACACGGGTTCGTGCCCTGGTCTGGGAAGAACCCACATGCCGTGGAGCAACTAAGCCCGTGAGCCATGGCCGTTAGGCCTGCGCGTCCGGAGCCTATGCTCCGCAACGGGAGAGGCCACAACAGTGAGAGGCCCGCATACCGCAAAAAAAAAAAAAACTTTATTGAGGAACGTAAAAGAAGACCTGACCAAATGGAAAAATGTAACATGTTTTGGAATGGGAAGATTAAGTGTTATCAAGATGTTCGTTTTTCTTAAACGAATCTATCAAATTCCAAAAATTCCCAAAGGCATGTTTTGGCAGAATAATGTAAAAATAGCCCATTTTAAGAAAGAAAATATAAAAATAATGAGTGAAGAATGTCTCTAGTAAATGTTAATACTTATTATAAAGCTATAGTTATTTAAAAGTATGGTTCTCCAAGGAAAATGAAAACATGTTTATATAAAGACTTGTACAGGAATGTTTGTAGCAGTTGTACTCATAACAGCTCTCAAACTAGAAATGATCTAAATATCTGACAACAGGAAATGGGTAAAGAAATTGTGGTACATCCACACAATGGAATACTGCTCGACCATAAAAAGGAATAAATTACTGGTACGTGCAACAACATGGATAAACTACAGAAACACTGTGCTGAGTGAAAAAAGGTAAAACACAGGGGAGTACATATTGAATTATTCCATTTACATGAATTTTTAGAACAGGCAAAATGAATCATCACTGAAAGAAATCAGAAAAATGGTGGTTTCTGTGATGGGGATGGTTGGGGACTGACTGAGGCACAAAGCATCTTTTTGGATGATTGAAATATTTTATATCTTAATAGTGGTATGGGCTATGTGTATGTATGCATTTGCCAAAACTCATTGAATTGTATCCTGAAGATCTGTGCTGTTTTTTTTTTTTTTTTGCGGTATGCGGGCCTCTCACTGTTGTGGTCTCTCCCGTTATGGAGCACAGGCTCCGGACGCACAGGCTCAGCGGCCATGGCTCACGGGCCCAGCTGCTCCGCGGCATGTGGGATCTTCCCGGACCAGGGCACGAACCCGTGTCCCCTGCATCGGCAGGCGGACTCTCAACCACTGTGCCACCAGGGAAGCCCTGTGCATTTTATATCATATAAATTACACCTTAAAGTGTGATACTTTAAACTGTGAGGCAGGAACAAATTGACTGGCCGATGGCACCATGGAACAAAATAGAAAATTTAGAAATGGATCCACTCCATAGATAAGAATTAGCAATGATGAAAGAGAAACTTTAAATCAGCAGGGGTGATGGGGGAGGAAGGATTATTTAATAATAATACTGTGATCAGGAAAGATAAGAGTTGGATCCACTTCATTCCTAACACCAAAATAAAACCAGCTGAATTAAAGGTTTACATATAAAATAATGAAATAAATTTACTTCATAAGCTTACTTCATGTATTTCTGTATTGTTTAGATTCTTTTAGCAAGCACACTTCAAAATTTTTTTGAATATGGTAAAATATACATAACAAACTTTACCATTTTAACTATTTTTAGCTGTACATTTCAGCGGCGTTAAGTACATTCACCTTGTTGTGCAACAATCACCACCATCCATCTCCACAATTTTTTATGTTCCCAAATTGAAACTCTGTACCCATTAAACAGTTCCCCATTTTCCTCTTCCCCCAAATCTACTTTCTGTCTCTATAAATTTGGCTACTCTAGGTACTTCATGTAAGTAGAATCATACAGTATTTGTCCTTCTGTGGCTTATTTCACTTATCATTAATGTCTTCAAGGTCCATCCTTGCTGTAGCATGTGTCAGAATTTCCTTCCTTTTTAAGGCTGAATAATACTCCATTGTAGTTTGTTTACCCATTCATCTGTTGATGGACATGTGGGTTGTTTCCACCTTTTGGCTATGGTAAATAGTGCTGCTATGAACATAGGTGTACAAATATTGCTCGAGTACCTTTTGTCATAGTCTGCTTGGACTGCCATAAAATACTGGCTGGCTTAAACTACATAAATTTGTTTTCTCACAGTCCTTGAAGGCTGGAAGTCCAAGATCAAGTTTCTGGCCAGTTTGGTTTCTGGTGAAAGCTCTCTTCCTGACTTACAGACAGAGATGGAGTAGAGAGGGAGCTCTCTGGTGTCTCTTCTCATAAGGACATTACTTCTATCACAACAGGTCCTCACCCTTATCTCACTTAACCTTAATCACTTCCTAACTCCAAATATAGGCATGGGTATGAATTTGGGGAGGGGGGGGCACACAAACAATCAGTCCATTATACTTTCTTTCAATTCTGGGGAGGGATATATACCTAGAAGTGGAATTGCTGGATCACATGGTAGTTCTATGTGAAACTGGAAAAATGCTTTATTTTTTTTGTAATTGAAAAATGCTTTATTTTCTATGTTTAATATTTTAAGGAAATGCCATACTGTTTTCCACAGCTGCATTACCCACCAGTAATGCACAAAGGATTCAAGTTTCTCCATCTCTTTCACAAGACTTGTTATTTTCTTCTTCTCCTTCCCCTCCTCCTTCTTTTATATAATAGCCCACCTAACTGGTGTGAAGTGGTATCTCATGTTTGTTTGTTTGTTTGTTTGTTTTTTGCGGTACACGGGCCTCTCACTGTTGTGGCCTCTCCCGTTGCGGAGCACAGGCTCCGGACGCGCAGGCTCAGCGGCCATGGCTCACGGGCCCAGCCTCTCCGCGGCATGTGGGATCTTCCCGGACCGGGGCACGAGCTCGCGTCCCCTGCATCGGCAGGCGGACTCTCAACCACTGCGCCACCAGGGAAGCCCCTCATGCTGGTTTTGATTGCATTCCCTAATGATTAACAATGTTGAGTATCTTTTCACGAGCTTGTTAGCCATTTGTGTATATTCTTTGGAGACATATCTGTTCAAGTTGTTTGCACATTTTAAAATTGAATTGTTTTGCTGTTTTAGAGTTCTTTATATTTTCTCAATATTAATCCCTTATCAGATATATGATTTGCAAATATTTTCTCCCATTCTGTGGGTTGCCTTTTGACTCTGCTGATAGTGTCCTTTGATGCACAAAAGTTTTTCATTTTGATGAAGCACACAATTTTTTCTTTTGCTGCATACACTTCAGGTGTCCCATCCAAGAAATTATTACCAAAGTTAATGTCATGAAGCTTTTCCTTTGCATCTTCTAAGAGTTTTATAGTTTTAGCTCTTACATTTAATTATTTGATCCATTTTGAGTTAATTTTTGTATATGGTGTAAAGTAAGGGTCCAACTTCATTCTTTTGCAAGTGAATATTCAGGTTTTCCAACACTATATATTGGAAAGACTGTCTTTTGAATATTAAATGGCCCTGGCACCCTTGTAGAAAATCATTTGGATGTATATGTAAGAATTTATTCCTAGGCTGTTTATTCTATTCCATTGGTCTATATGTTTGTCTGTATGCCAGGACAACACTCTTTTGATTACTATAGCTTTGTAGTAAGTTTTGAAACCTAGAACTGTGAGACCTACAATTTTGTTCTTTTTTAAAAGATTTTTTTGGCTATTTGGAGTCTTTTGAGATTCCACATGAATTTTAGGTTGGACTTTTCTGCAAAAATTTCTTGGATTTTGATAGGGATTCCATTGAATGTATAGTTCTCTTTGGGTAGTATTGACATTTTAACAAGACTAAGTCTTCCAATATACAAACATGGGCTGTTTTTCTATTTATTTAGGTCTTCTTTATCTTTCAGCAATGTTTTGCAGTTTTCAGTGTATAGTCTTTTGCCTCCTTGGTTAAGTTCATTCCTAATATTTTTTCTTTCTGATGTTATTGTAAATGGAATTGTTTTCTTAATTTCCTTTTTGGATTGTTCACTGTTAGGCATAGAAACACAACTAATTTTTGTACATTGATTTTGTATCCTGTAGTTTTGATGAATATTTTTATTAGTTCTGTGTGTGTGTGTGTGTGTGTGTGTGTGTGTGTGTGTGTGTGTGTGTGTGAGACCGCTGGGGTTTTCTACATCTAGGGTCAAGTCATCTGCAAATAGAGATAATTTTGCTTCTTCATTTCCAGTTTGGATTTTTTAAATTTCTTTTTCTTGCCTATTTGCTCTGGCTAAAACTTCCAATATTACGCTGAAGTAGTGAAAGTGGGCATCTTTATTTTATTACTGATCTTAGAGGAAAAGCTTTCTTTCAGTCTTCCACCATTGAGTATGACGTTAGCTGTGAGTTTTTCATATATGGCCTTTATTATGTCACGCTTTAAAATATAGATAATATTGTTATGATTTGGAGGAAGGAAAGTACGATAGCCAGAGGCAAATATTATAAGGAAAGAAAGGGTAACAGATCTGACTATGAAAAAATTGAAAATATTTACATGGCAGAAGCTCCATAAGCTAAAATGATATGATAAAATATATTATAGGGGTAAGATCCTTAATATAAAAGAACTCTTACATACAAATAAGGGAAAAACCCACACAAAAGCTAAATTGGGAAAGGACATGAACATGCAAGTCACAAGAAAAGAATAACAGGGAGTTGAGGAATACCTAGGAAAAGCATTTATTCTCCTTAGTATTTAAAGAAATAAAGATTTAAATGAGATAGAATTGTAAAAAGTTGAAATATAGTTGACTCACAATATTATATTAGTTTCAGGTGTACAAAATAGTAATTCAATATTTTATAGGTTATACTTTATAAAGTTATTATAAAATATTGACTATATTCTCTGTGTTGTACATTACACCCTTGTAACTTATTTATTTTATACCTAGTAGTTTGTAAAAATCCCCTTCACCTGTTTTGCCCCTTACCTCTACCCCATTCCCTTCTGGTAACCACTAGTTTCTTCTCTACATTTGTGAGTCTGTCTCTGTTTTGTTACATTTGTTCATTTGTTTTACTTTTTAGATTCCACATATATGTGAAAACATACAGTATTTGTCTTTCTCTGCCTGACTTATTTCACTAAAAACTCTTTTTAAACCTCTAATTCTGAAAAAGATGAGGAAGAGTAGCAACATGCACTTGGTGGTAGTAATTTCACACATTTTCCATGGGAATAGAAATTGGTTCAGTCTTTTCAGGAGGGCACCAAGTACTAACTCTTAAAAATGTGCATACTCAACAATTATATAACTCTGGGTTTATCATAAAGAAAAAATTATCTAAGATGTATGTACAAGGTATGTAATACCTAATACAGTGTAAATAATATGTGAATAGTTATAAGTACAATGTAAATACTATGCAAATAGTTGCCAGCATGCAGCAAATTCAAGTTTTGCCTTTTGGAAATTTCTGAAATGTTATTTATTTATTTATTTATTTTTAATTTTTTTGCGGTACATGGGCCTCTCACTGTTGTGGCCTCTCCCGTTGCGGAGCACAGGCTCTGGACGCACAGGCTCAGCAGCCATGGGTCACGGGCCCAGCCACTCCGCGGCCTGTGAGATCTTACTGGACCGGGGCACGAACCCGTATTGTATCCCCTGCATTGGCAGGCGGACTCTCAACCACTGCGCCACCAGGGAAGCCCATTATTTTTGATCCATGATTGGTTGAACCTGCAGATATGAAAGGCTAACTGTACCTGTAATCTATCTATCTATCTAAGCATGGAAAGATATATGTACATATATATATTTTTTGAGTGAGAAGCAGATTGCTAAATAATACACCTAGTACAACCCCAGTTTTATTTACTTATATGTTTCTGACAAAATTTTGGAAGCTATATATTACAAAAGTGCTAAAAATGGTTGTGACCAGATACTGGGATTTTAAGTGATTTATATTTTCCTCTTTTTTCATTTCTTTTTCTAAGGTTTCTACAATAAACATGTCGTCTTGATGTAGTAATGGTTTTTTGTTAATTTTAAAAAATGATGACTTTTATTGTGGTAAAATATAAAACACATAATATTTACCATTTTAACCATTTTTTAAGTGTACAATTCAGTGGCATTAAGTACGTTCATATTATTGTGCAACCATCAGCACTATCCATCTCCAGAACTTTTTCATCTTCCACAACTGAAACTGTCCTCATTAAGCATTAACTTCCCATTACCCACACCCTTAGTGATGCCTTTTATTTTATTTTATTTTTTATTTTTTAGTGATGCCTTTTAAAATCAGGAGTATTCTATATTCAGTCATGCTTATCCATTCTTTCCCCTTCCCAACTACATATATGCTTAAAAACAATAACAATTTTATTGAGATATAACATGCATACTGTATAAATCTCCCACCACACACACACTTTTGAAGTATTTTAGCCTTCCTCTCTTTTTTTTTCTTTTTAACTGGAAACATTTTAACCATGCACGAAGTACAGTGTTGGAGGTGAATGCTCTTGAATTGCTTTGGGAGAAATTATAGAGGAAAACATATAAGTGAATTTTACCTGCCAGAAACCTGTGCCCTGTGTTTGGAAAAGACCTCTGGGTACCTTCAAAAACCATTCCAACTGGTTTTAGGCCCAGCTCCCCTCTGAAAGTTGAGTTAAGCTCAAGAACATGAATCTATTACTAGGTCAATAACAGGAGAGGAAGGGGGGATTGGAAGGGGCCTGGAGCAGCTGCGGTTCATTTGGTAGTTTAAAATTGGCTTTTCTTTTATTCTCTTATTCCTGCTACCACCATAGAATCCACGAAGAATAGGGATGTTTTCTCCGGCACATTTGATTATAATAACAGGCCAAGATCTCTTTGAACATAACCAGTAAGAAAAGAAGAATCCGTGGCCATCAAACTTGGTAAAATAGTAACATAATCTCTGATTTGTAGTTTGAATCCTATTAATGATAATGGTGTAGAATTGTACAGTGAGAATGCTTTGGGAGTTGTTAAAGCTCGATTTTTCAAAGGCTGCATTCCTCATTAGACCTTCCCCATTAAGGCATGCTCGAATGATGCTACACAGCCAAATAGTTGGGATTTTTTTCCACTCTTGTCATAGTCTGAAGACAAAAGATTCTTCCGCTTGCCCAAGTTCCTGGGAGCCTAGGTTGAGCGGCTGTGACAGAGCGTCAGCAGGGAGCTTTTTATGCAGGCTTGGGTTTGCCGTCAGGCTCATTCACTAAACAGGATCAAGTTGGAGCAGTAGATGGAGAAAAAAAATCAATGGAGGAAAATCTCACGCAGCCAGATACGGTGCCATGATCCACTTTTCCCTTTGTGAGTCACAATGCTATCCAGGCCAAGGCACAGAAAACTGTAAAATCTTCCTTCTAACTGAATTGCATCTTCTCTGTGCTTTGGCTAAAGTGATGTCATGACAGTTGAACAAATGCTGGCACTAGGGTTGCAGCATGCTTGACTTCTTCTCTGAGCGGCATTAAGAGTGGTGTAAAGGGAGCTGGGGGCCCTGCAGTTGATACCCAAGGTTCCTTCTCATGGCCTCGCAGTCTAGCTTGTCCTCAATGTCTCCTGGCTTCGGTGTTCTCATCTGTAAAGTATGGGTAATGTACCAGCTCCTTCTAACTTACAAGTTTCCTGTGAGGATTAAAGTGATTAACTTGTACATGTGTTACAAAATCAAGGCATACTTCTAATTCATTATCATCAGAATTTTTATATTTGAATTTAGAAATTGCGTGTATATGACTCTTCTGGATTATGTGTGTGTGGACTTCAGCCATTACCAAAAGAGACAACTTTTTAATATTACCCAAGGAAAAGTATTGAGGGCTATACAAGTTCCAAAGTGAGTTTAACTTAGGTATAAGATATAAAATACTCTCTACATTTGTCTTCAATTCAATAAAAATAGCATATTTAGGAATGGACGTATCCAGAGGCATCCTTCTCTTTTACGTGAAATCTGGCTTAGCATAGCGATTAAGAGCACCAGCTCTTGAGTCAAAATTTTGGGGCTCACCTCTGAACTCTGTCACTTGCTAACCATGTGCCTTGGACAAGTTATTTAACCTCTCTGTCCCTCTATTTCCCCATTTATAAGACTGGGATAAAAGGTGGCATTACTTCATAAGTTCATTGTGAGGTTTTAATGAGCTAATAGAAGTAAAGCTCTTAGAATAGTGGTTAACACTATTCTAAGTAAGTATCATTACTATTAACTAATTGGAAGAGAGTTTGGGGGAAGGAAGGAGAAAGAGAGGGTCAAATAAAACCCTCTGCCCCCTACAAATCAAAACAAAACAAAACAAAACAAAACAGGAAAGAGTCATCAAGAGAGGGAAAGGCAGTGGGGAAGTAGGAATCCAGATAGAGACAAAGATGCACAGACACACCAAAACAGACACAAAGACAAAGACACTTTCACACCTGTCTTGTGATCTTTGTCTCTTTCTACTGAAAGTTTTAAAAGCCATATTACCTCTTTACACCATGGGCTGTGTATTAGTTTGCTACAGCTGCCGTAACAAAATACCACACACAGACTGGATGGCTTGAACAACAGAAATTTTGCTTACAGTTTTGGAGGATAGAGGCCCAACATCAAGGTGTCGGCCGGTGTGGTTCCTTCTGTGGCCTCTCTCCTTGGTTTGCAGATGGCACCTTCTCACCATGTTCTCAGGTGGTCTTCTCTGTGTGTGTGCACATCCCTGATGTCTCTTTCTGTGTACAAATTTCCTCTTATGAGACATCAGTCATACTGGATTAGGACCCATTCTAACAACCTCATTTTAACTTAATTACGTCTTTAAAGGTCCTATTTGCAAACATCTTTGTACTCTGAAGTACTGGGAGTTAGGGATTTATTATATGAATGCGGGTCAGATACAATTCAGCCCACAACATGCTTTTCGCTTCATAGACAATGAGAAATTAGCCAAAGGACCAGAATTTACTCCAGTATCGTATAAAGGCATCAAAGGGAGTTCTGAAGCCAGTGGTGAAATTTGTTTGAATATCTCTTGTGATACTTATATCAATCATATGAAAGATATCTGACATTTATGGAGAAACCCAGACTTCTATGGAAAAATAATAGACATTATTATTTTGTCTATAAATTATTTGCCCAGCAATAATTTTTTGTTTGGTTTAGACGTCTGATCTATAATTTTTGGAAAGTGGGATTTAGAGTTGAGTCAGACAGGAAAATAAAATCTACACTAGTTATGTCAGCAGAGGAAACTTACTATAGGGAATAAGCACGAAGATATTTACTACTATCTGCCCATGATGAGCATGGTGTCATCCGTGAAGGAGACACATGTGATGTTTTCTGGGATGTTCTGTGGGGTGTCAAGATGGTTACGACCTTGAGAACTGTGGCAGAGACTACGTGGAGAACAGGAGGACTGACATAACCCTCAGGGAAGACAGTGAAGGTGTATTATTGTCCTGTGTTAGTAGAAAGCAAAAGGCTTGTGACCCTTGAGAATTGTTTTAAGGGAAAAAATATTAGATCAATAGCTGTGTGCCAGATGCCAGATACTTGTGTTTATCTGCTCAAGTAAAGTTATCACATCGGGAACGGCAGCTACAATTGGCATCGCCTGATTAAGTTTACAATAATTCATAATCATTATCCAAGATGAATACATCTTCTGCATAGGCCAAACAGGAAAGTTAAATGGGAATGTTAGGAATTACCACAGCTGCGTCTTTTAAGTCTTTGGTATTGGCATGAATCTTGGCAATGCTCCTAGGGATGTGTTATTGCTTTTGGTTGACTCTCGGGAATGGGGTGGAGGGAATTCCAAGAGCTTCCACTTGGCCTTCCTACAGCATTTTGCCACATTCCAGTGTAGAGATTAGACCAGTTACATCAATTATACACCCAAGCACTAAGGAAAAACCAATTCCTTACAGGTAGGTCCTGTAAAATAGTCTTGAGCTCAAGTCTCATGTATCACCTGAGTACCATAAGTCTTCTCTCTGAATACTGATATCCAGTGGTGTTTTGGGTCCCCAGGAATTAGCATCCATTCAGAACTAGTATGAAGAAAATTTCAAAAATCTATAGACTCTTTAATTTCCCTCAATAAAAAGGCCAAGACTTCACTTAAATCTTATTAACAAAGTTGATCCACATCACTTGCTTTTCCAAGCTAGTATATGTATATATACTAGCTGATGTCTGATGCCTGCTCTGACAGGCGACCTTTGCTCTGGGGTTCCCCATCAGCCTGGCCAAGACCTTCTCAGAATTATACTGCAGGCTGAAGCTCCTCCTACTCAGGCCTCCTTCCTTCCCTCCCTCCTTTCACAGGGGTCAGACTTGCACTGTGGTCAGAAGGCTCTCACCTCCTATTCCTGATTCCTCTCCGCTTTATCTTCCACAGGTGCTTGCCCCAGTACATGGCTTCCACATCTTGTTCCACTTTGGCATTTGTTTCTCAGAAGATCTGAGCTGACACAGAAATGAACTAATCATGCAAAAAAGCCTGAAGTCCATTGAATATTAGATTGTTGACAAGTATAATATTTCTGGGCCTTGGGGAGCATAATTTTACTTTTTCCTAATAACTGAAAGTTTTTAAAAAGGATAATTAAATATGCCATACGTAAAAGAGATAATTAAATACGCCTGAATAGAGTTGGTTTCTTTCCCCTAGAAAAACATCTATTCCCTAGGTGAGCAAATGTTGCTTTTGGAAATAAATTTTTTAAGTGGATCCAGGGAAGAGATTAAATTCCTGGGATTAGGAGCAGAAACTGGGAACCCAGACAGCATTTACATGTTTGTCTGCCTCCGCCCTATATTTTGCTTTCTATTTTATACCATGAAGTGTTAACACAAGATCTAAGGTGTCAAAAATGAAAAATATGGGGTTCATGTGGTGCTCTCAACAGGCTCCTTAAAGAATATTTTTTCCTTCTGTCAAAAATCAGCTAAAATTGAATTTGGCATTGTTTGCCCTTTGTTGCCCAGGCATTCGGGTCAGACTCTTGTCTGACCTAAGTGCAGCAGTGATGGACAGGTCTGTAGAGGGCATTATCACAGCCTAATCAGATAAACCGAAAGCAAAATTCTCTTTCTCTTCTCCCACGGCATCTGCCCCTTCATGCTCTTCCTCTTTCATGTTCTGCTCTAACTTGCCTTGTGAATTTTCAAGGCAGAGTACAATTCACTGTTATTAGTGAGGTAGAGATTTTGGTTACAACAGCAGTTATAGGAATCAACTGTCTTCTGCCTTGTAGACAGACTTCCTCAGGAACAGAGCAGCCTTGGGAAGCCTTGGCCACTGTGGCACCACCAAGTCTGAAATATTTTTTATCTAATGGAGAAAAGGGGGCCCTACTGTTTCCTGGATGCTTTAGGCTTTCAGTCAATAATAATGATGCAATTAATATTGGGAGAATCTAAAACATTCATCTTGTAATAGTAATAGCAATAAGTCCAAGTGTGGAATCAGCAGAAGCCTTGCAAAAAATAATGAAGCTAAATAAAATGAATAACATCAACAAATACCAAGTCTTAAGGGCAATAAAAGAATCTCTTTTTGTTTGTTTGCTTGCTTAATTGTATATTTAGCAATAATAAGAGACAAGGAAGAAATGCCTAGGTTTGGGGCTGTAGAGGCAATGAAAATATAGGCTTAAGAGAAAGCAAAATACTGCTAAAATAGTATTTTGCTTCTCTGCCAGGAGAGTAACAAAAAGAGATAATTATTTGTTGCATTTGTGCTTTGTGCTAAATTATGTGTGTGTATATATATATATACACACATATATATAAATATAAAATTATATATATATCATTATATATATATAAAACCATAACTCTAACTGGATGAGGTGTGTGTATATATATATAAATATAAATATATCTATATATATTTATATAGATATATAAAATCTTTGTTCTCTCCAGAAGTCAGAAAAGGAAGCATGTCATCTCCATTTTATTGATGAGTAAACTGAGGGTTAGAGTTGTTAAATTAGCCCAAGATCATATGGCCTGTTAGTGGTCCCTCTGGGATTCAAACCCAGGCCTGTCTGACTTTAAATTATGGATGAAGGAGAATGATCATGACTCTAAAAGACAGCAAATGCTGGTAAGAGGGACTAACACCTGAGGCGGCTAAGTAATGGGTTCCAGCCTAGAACGACCAAAGGCCAAGGCTCTTGGTGATCACCCTCAGTGTGCTTTGCTAATCTACCCAGGGTCTGCGAGACCTTGCACATGAAGACGCTGAAACTTCAATTGGTGATCTTCAAGGAACTAAGGGAGCATAAAGGGGAAGCATAGGAAGACTCGAGATGAAGATATGTAGTCTTAAACCTAGTCATAATTTGAATAATTTTGTTGAGCTCTGAGGCACACTAAACTCTCATTTGCAGTGGCTTGGGGAAGTTAGAACCAGAACTTAGAGAAATGACTTGATTATAAGGCTGACTTCCAAGGAGCACACCCTACTTTCCAATACTTACTATCAAAAATGGAGATGAGGGAGTTCCCTGGTGACCTAGTGGTTAGGATTCTGGGCTTTCACTGCCGTGGCCCAGGTTCAGTCCCTGGTTGGGGACTGCAAGCTGCACAGCACAGCTAAAATAATGATAATAATAATAAAGTGTTACTTTTTTAAAAAATGGAGATGAAGAGTTTGGACTTGATTTGGGCTGACTCCATTATTCTAGAAGGTGGAATATGAGGAAATTATTTGTATTTGAATTAACATAAAGGAACACAAAGAGACCCCCCTGATGGCTCAGAGGACCAGACTGAACCCCCTGGAAAAGTGTGCTCTCAACTACAAGGCAGAGTGACAGGGCTCCATGCAAAGGGCTGGGATTACTTTTCACTTATCCTACTGGCCAAGATTTGGCAAGGTTGGGGGGAAACATTCCACATATACGGGACCTTCCTGTACATTGCTAGTGGAGGTGTAAACTGATACAACATCCACAAAGAGAGCATTTTGGCAGCATCTACTAGAATTGTAAATTCACATTTTCTTTAACCCAGCAATACCATTTCTAGGGTTTGAACTTAAAGAAATACTCATTCACGTACATAATGGTATATATACAAGGACATTCACTGCAGCATTCTTAGATGAAACAAATAGTAGAATTTCTTGTCTCTTGACTAGGATTTTTTAACAGTTTTTGTAATTCTCTCTTAGGGTTTCCAGTTGCTATCACTTAGTTATTATTTTCTATAATGAACTTGGGTTCATTAAAAAATTACTAGATTAATTCATAATTATTATGATAAAGCCAAAACAGAACAGTTTGTATATGTGTATATATAAACATGTAAAAAATGATAAACATATATATAAATTAAATTCACACATTAAATTGACCACTGTTGTTAAAGCTATTTCTAATTTAAGTTGGGTCAATGTTTTGTTTGTCATGATGATTCAATGTAGGGAATAGCATAAGAAGTATTGCAACATATAATAAAAGAAATTTTGGTTGTACTTATAGGTCATGGTCCACTCCCTTCAAAAGTGTCAAGGCCAACCCCTGTAGAGTCCCGTGGGTGTTGGAAGGTGGGGAGTGAGTAAAGAGCTGCTGATAGAATGCTGTGTAATAAGCTATTAGGGGCAAGTCCGCCCAAGTCTTCCATTTAAATTCCTAATCATCTCCTTTCACTTTTTTATTTTTTGCCCCTAACCTCTTAACTTAGTACCCTAGATGGGTGAGAGGATTGGGGTTAGGAAATGTTCCAGTAGGTCAAAGTAGGAAGCTGGGTTTATGTGAAGAGACAAGACAATGGACAGTTGAAGATACAAAGCTTTACAGGAAGGAATATTGAGATTTAAGATGAAAAATGTCAAGAATGGGCCAGCTCAAGTCCTTTTTTTCCCTGCTGAAGCTAACTGAAGAATAGAAAGGGAGAGAAATCCATAAATAGTAAGGAAGAAATTAGATGTTTTTTAGATGAATTCGGAGAACCTAGATAGTATCAAGCTATAGGATAAGAGATTGTAAAGGAATATGATTTTTATCTAGGTCATAAAATTTACAGCTGTTTTCCTCCCTTAATTTCAATGTAGAAGTGATAGGCATCTATAATGTGCCAACCCAGCAGGATCAAAAACATGGAATTATAGGTTAAAACATTTAGTTTTCATCCAGAAAGAAATTGACATGAAATAAATTTATCAAGGGACTACATTTTAAAAACATGTGTCACATGGCTGCCTAGGACAAAAAAAGAATTCTAGTATATTAAAGCAATAATTCCCTTTGAACTATAGGTATTAATGTAAGATGAGAGAAACAGACCAAAATAAACCATTTTCAAAGAAGAGACTGAGTAGACTAGAGTATCATCTTGCTTCTCCAGTGTTTTATTAGTTATAGTTTTAGCTACTCATGTTCTCAAAAGATAATTACCTAGAATTCTCTCAGCTCCATCTGAAGCTCTGAGCAGAGTTAACTTATTGATATCACACTATTGATATGAATCAAATGCAGGATGTTTCTTTTGAAGCAACTGAATGGCTTATTTAATGCAAGATCTGTCGATTATATGAAGTAAATAGTAAATCACTATATAACTAGTCTGCATTTAACTTTGGGATATTTTTAGTTGTTCTTTAGTGAGATTCTGAAAATAATTTGTGTTTCTCTAATAATATGTTTCTGGAGCTACCACTTGCTAGGCCTTGAAAATGTAGAAATAAAGAAAATTCTTTCTGTCACCCTTGAACTCAAGACTTAGTGTAGGGAAAACACAGTTCCACAGATAATTTCAGCAAGACCTGAGAAATGTCATAAAAGAAGTACCCCAAAAGAAGAAGACTCCTTTTCTCTGCAAAGGAGGAGAAGCAGGAGTAGCCAAGGGAAGGTCTCTAAGGCAATGCCTGAGCTAAGTCTGTAAGGAAATAGAGACATTAGCCAGGCAGGAAGGACATTCCAGACAGGAGGAATGGAAACCTGGGAAATGCATGTGGTATTTCAGAGGCATAAACTCAGACAGGATATCCTTAGAGGAAATCCAATATATAAATTAATGGGATACATAGAGGCTAAAACACTCCTTCCAGAAAAGTCATACAGAGTAAAATAATTAACATTTTCCTTTTGAGAATTATCATTGCATTATGTTCTCGGTTGCTTTCAATACAAAAATATATGGAAAACTTCCCAAGGATTAACCATTAAAAATGCTTGGGAAAATTCAACATTGGCCATTATAAAACACTTCTATAACATTTAATATTTCTGTCCCTGAGAGGATGAATAAAATGCTAAATGGCTTATACTCAGAATAACACCAAAATTTGCTATGTTTAAATATTTTTTTAAGGTGACTTTCTTTTCTTTATTTATTTTTAGGCTGTGTCAGTTCTTAGTTGCGGCATGAGGGATCTTCGTTGAGGCATGCGGTATGTTTTAGTTGCAGCGCTCGGGCTCTTTGTTGTAGCGCACGGGTTTCTCCTAGTTGTGGCATGCGGGTTTTCTCTTCTCTAGTTGTGGCGCATGGGCTCCAGAGAGTGTGGGCTCTGTAGTTTGTGGCACATGGGCTCTCTTGTTGAGACGCGCGAGCTCAGTAGTTGTGGTTCGCGGGCTTAATTGTCCTGGGCATGTGAGATCTTAGTTCCCAGACCAGGGATCAAACTCAAGTCCCCTGCAATGGAAGGCAGATTCTCTACCACTGGACCACCAGGGAAGTCCTGAATATTTTTTGAAGAATTCCATGTAGTTCATCCATATATCACAATGTGGACTCTTCAAAATTGTCTCCTTATAACATAATTTCACTATATAAATGGAGGAAAAATATGCTAATGTGAAGCATGTGGAATTTGAATTCCTTATAAAGTAAAACATTTTCATGTTCTCAGGTGCCAAGTCCTCCTTCTGAGCCCAGCTAAGATCTGGACTGGCCAGGAAGACATTGAACTGTGCTTGCCTCCTGTGTTAAAGACAGAGTCTTACATAACATTAGATGAAGTTCTAACTCTGTGGACCTCAGTTTCCTCACTGTAAAATGAGAGTGTGGACCAGATGACCTCTAAGGTCTTTCAGTTCTAACAATCAGTCTTACAACCTTTTAATTTCCTTCTTGGCATCCCACACCTGGCATTGTAATGACTTTCCCAGCACTAGTCAATAAAACCACTTCTTCAGCATGAGTCTTGGCCATGGAGATCAAGGGTCTTATTAACTGTAGCCTGTGTCATCTGTCTCACTTAGGTCATAATCATATTTCTCCACCCCCAAGTGTAGCATATTAAACTGAGACCTTCTTTCACAGGTTTTCACCCAACAAGGGTGGCTCATTCAACTACATCAGCCTAAGTCCAAATCATAGTGCAGAAAGAATATGAAAGACTCCACGGTGGTAAACAACCAAAGCATTAAAAACCCTTCTCCAGGGCTTCCCTGGTGGCGCAGTGGTTGAGAATCCGCCTGCGGATGCAGGGGACACGGGTTCGTGCCCTGGTCGCGAAGATCCCACGTGCCACGGAGCGGCTGGGTCCGTGAGCCATGGCCGCTGAGCCTGCGCGTCCGGAGCCTGTGCTCCACAACGGGAGAGGCCACAGCAGTGAGAGGCCCGCGTACCACCAAATAAATAAATAAATAATAAATAAATAAAAACCCTTCTCCAGACAACCCCTATGGCTCTATCACAGAAAAAAATAATCACCTAAAGGGGTGCCAGTTGGTAGCATTATATTGTGCACATTAAGCCTGTCCCTCTCAGTCTCTCCTGATGGTCTGGAGTAGGGATACCAAAGTTTTTTTATTATGTGCTACCTCATCAATTAATGTACATATATGTTATATTCTTATATTTATATATTGTGTGTACCTATTTATTTATGTATTATATTCAGTTATATTGAACTCATAGATTACATAGATTATAAAATATATACAAAAACAGAAACTTTAAAAGGATGAGATTTTAAAAAATTAATAAATAGAAATGGAAGTTGCAGTAAAAAAAAGAATGGGCCAGTTAAGTTTTTTAAATTAATTAATTAATTAATTAATATTTTAAAATTGAAGTCTTGTTGCTGTACAATATCATATGTTGCAGGTGTACAATATAATGATTCACAATTTTAAAGGTTATACTCCAAGTATAGTTATTATAAAATATTGGCTATATTCCCCACATTGTGCAATATGTCCTTGCAGCTTATTTCATATCTAATAGTTTGTACCTCTTAATTCCCTACCCCTATACTGCCCCTCCCCACTTCCCTCTCCCCACTGGTAACCACTAGTTTGCTCTCTGTATCTGTAAGTCGGTGCTCTCTGTATCTGTAAGTTGGCTTCTTTTTTGTTATATTTACTAGTTTGTTGTATTTTTTAGATTCCACATATAAATGATATCACACAGTATCTGTCTTTCTCTGTCTAACTTATTTCACTTAGTGTAATGCCCTCTAAGTCCGTCCATGTTGACACAAATGGCAAAATTTTCATTCTTTTTTATGGCTGAGTAGTATTCCATTGTGTATATATTCCACATTTTCTCTATTCATTCATCTGTTGATGGACATTTAGGTTGCTTCCATTCTTGGCAATTGTAAATAATGCTGCTGTGAACATTGATAAACAATCTAACCTTACATCTAAAGGAACTAGAGAAAGAAGAACAAACAAAACCCAAAGTTAGTAGAGGAAAGAAATCATAAAGATCAGAGCAGAAATAAGTGAAATAGAGACTAAAAAAAGAATAGAAAAGATCAATGAAAGTAAAAGCTGGTTCTCTGAAAAGATAAACAAAATTTATAAACCTTTAGCTGAACTCATCAATACCCCAGACTCAGAGCTACTCACTGTACTCTGTCTCTCTGTCTACTTCAGAGGGTTCCTGTGAGAATCAAGTGAGTTTCTATGTGTGAAAGTACTTTGAAAACCACAAAGCACTAGATACTTGAAAGCCAGTTTTCAAGGGATAGAAAATGTTATTCACTCTACTCTATGGAACAATCCTTTTAATACAGTACTTAGAAAGCAAGTTACTGTCAAAACTAAAATAAAATTAAACATGGATTAGAGGAACACTTTGGGATGACAACGTATTAAGAAAAACACAAGGATAAAAAAAAAATGACATATAATCAAGATAAGTTGTAATAAAAAAAATGGCCTTTTTGATGGGGTGAAAATTTTTCAGAGCTGAAAACTGAGATTGCATTGCCACATTGTATAGAACAGTCTCTGGAACAGGACTGACCT
Source organism: Kogia breviceps (assembly GCF_026419965.1). Lineage (NCBI taxonomy): Eukaryota > Metazoa > Chordata > Mammalia > Artiodactyla > Physeteridae > Kogia > Kogia breviceps. Next base: position 57,886,274 of record NC_081315.1, read on the forward strand.
GGCTGTAAGAGGATAATTGCATGGCCTAGTGTGTTGTTCCCACCTTCAGCTGCTAATGAAGCTCTTGGAAAATGTATCTTCACTTAACAAATGAGGCTGAAAATGCCAAGAAGCCTTTTGCCAGGGATGTGTTCTCCAGGCCCAGACTGAATTCATTATTTTGTTAGAGGACTGCCACCAAGCCAACCATGGGCAATTTAGTATGCCACATTTCAAGCAGAATTTAATTCATCTAATACATTCACTCTTTTGTGTGCCGTAAATGAGACAAATACCCATGATCAGGTGACAGCCTGTCAGTAATGCCATAAACAGAAAGTGGTGATGTTAATAGATAGTTTTTCAGTCAAGTCTTGGTTATCCTTCCATTAAAAGCTGGTCCAAAAATTTACCAAGGATATCAAGTTCCTATCTTGTGCTGTGTCTGTGCCTTTTTAAGAGGAAGAGGTAAAAGGCTATGTGTGTGTATACACTACTTTGTTATGAAATATCACTTATCTTCACACCAAAAAAAGAACGGTTATATGTCTTAATGAAAAAAAAGCCCCTCTGAGTGACTCAGTCTGCTATGGGTGTCTTTTTATAAAATCACATATCTCTAAGGTTACCTGAAGATAGCTATCTCTTATGAGTACTAGTTCCTTCTCTCTTTATGGCCACATGCTTTCCCTTTAGATTTTAGCAGATCTAAAAGCAGAGACAGTTGGAATGTTACCCAAAGTGAGAGGAGCCTTACTCAGTCCTCACACCCATAGAGCCTGCTATCCTAGTGAGGAGGTGACACATGAATGCATCAAGAATGGGGCCAAGATCGCAATAAGAAAATGTGTTACGATACACACCATTTATCAAACACTTCCTATTCTAAGAATCTATACATCTGAAAGAACATCTGAGAAAGACACCAGTGAGCAGTGAGCATCTTTTCTCCTGATCAGATTTAAGGGCAGCTCTCAGATACTTTGGGAATCACAATTACCTGGGAAGAGTGGAGGGTTGTATTATGTAGGCTCTGGAGTCAGATTGCCTGGTTTTGCATTCTTTCTCTGCTGTTCCATAGCTGTGTGACCTGGGGCAGGTTACTTAGTCTTGATAAGCCTTGATGCTCCTGTTGGTAAAATAAAAGAATGGGGGCTGGGGAATAGAGAGGGGAGAAGGGGAGAGAAAAAAATATATATCTCATCCAGGGTGTTGTGAAGAGTGACATAATGCTTGGCACAGTTTCAGGTATTCGGTAAGCATGCAATAAATGTCTATCAGCAATTTTTTTTTTTTTGGCCACACTGCATGGCTTGCAGGATCTTAGTTTCCTGACCAGGGATTGAACTCGCCCCCTCAGCAGTGAAAGCGCAGAGTCCCAACCACTGGCCCACCAGGGAATTCCCAGCTATTTTTAATATTATTATTTTTCTTTATTTTTTGATATTATTATTTTTCCTTCCCCTGCCTAGAGTGAGCCATTAATTGACCAAAATGTGTCATGTACCTAAGATGGACTGGGGCAAAACAAACAAAAGGCAAAAACAGATTGAGAAACACAGCTTTGTGCAATAATTTAAAACTTTTCACCAATCAAAAGTTTATAGGAGATGCTACTAGATAGTAAATTAACTGACTTTCCATTCTTTGCTAATTCATTCAACAATATTTGCTATCAAGCACTATAATAAATTCTGTTTGAATACAAAGATGGATCTGATTTGGGACTTGCCTTCAAGAACCACAATCTTGCCATGAAGATGAGAGGGTGCTATGACTGGAAAGCAATGGTGGGGCACTGAGGGAACCTTCTGGGGAGCTAGCAATATTCTGTTCCTTGGCTTGGGGGATGGTTCTATAATAACTAATTAAGCTATACATTTATGTTTAACTTTTTAGTGTGTCTGTTATATTCACAAGAAAAAAAGTCCATAAGAGTGGTATGTGAATGACATCTCAATAAAAAAATTATGAGATACTCCTGACCTTGGATTAGGGACTGGTTTCTTAGATGGACACACAAAGCACAAGCAAGCAAAGGGAAAAATAAATAAATTTAATTTAATCAAGATTTAAAAGTTTTGCTTCAAAGGAAAGTACCAAGAAAGTGAAAAGACAAGTCACAGAATGGGAGAAGTATTTTCAAATCATGTATCTGATAAGGGTCTAGTATCTAGAATATATACAAAACTATTACATTTGTCAGTTATGCCTCAATAAAGCTGAAATTAAAAAAATAAAATAAAAGAAGAAAAAAAAGAATCATTAAAACTCAACAATGAAAAGAGACAACTCCATTAAAAATGAGTAAAATCTTTGAAGCTTTTGGACACTTATCCAAAAAAGATATACAAGTGGGCAACAAGCATATGAAAAGATGCTCAACACCATTAGTCATCAGAGAAATGCAAATAAAGACCACAAAGGTACCACTGCACACCCACTAGGATGGTTATAATGAAAAAGACAGACAACAAATGTTGGCAAGGATGTGGAGAAATTGGAACAGTCATGCATTGCTGATGGGAATGTAAAATGGTATAGCCATCTTGGAAAACAATTGGGTAGTTCCTCAAAAAGTTAAACACAGAGTTACCACATGACCAAGAAATCCCACCCGCTAGGTATTTACCCAAGAGAAATGAAAACCTAAGTCCACACAAAATCTTGTACATGAATGTTTTTAGCTGCACTATTCAGAGTAGTCAAAAATGGGGGAAAAAACTCAACAGTTCATCAACTGATGGATAAACAAAATATGGTATATTCATATAATTGATTATTATTCAATCATATGAAAGAATGAAGTACTGATTTCAGCTACAACATGGATGAACCTTGAAAACATTATGTTAAGTGAATGAAGCTGGTCACAAAGGCCACAGGTTGTATGATTCCATTTGTATAGAATGTCTAAAATAGAAACAGAAAACAGATTAGTGGTTGCTGGGAATGAGGGGAGAAGGGGACTAGGAAGTGATTACTGATGAGTAAAGAATTTCTTTTGGGGGTTATAAAAAATGTTATGGAATTAGATAGTGGTAATGGTTGCAAAACTCTCTAAATGTACTAAAAACCACTGACTTGTACACTTTGATAAAGTGAATGTCATGGTAGGTGAATTATACCTCAATAAAATAAATAAAATACAAAGTATGGGACAGTTTTATGCTTTGTGGTGGTGATATTTGACTAAATTGTAGAGTGTATGAAGAAAGTAATAGGAAATAAATTTGAAAATATAAAATGGGATCAAATTATAAATGGCTTCAATTATCAGGAAGCTGGCCATGGAGAACCATTACAGGTGACTTAGGGAGCAAGTAAGGTGATTAGAGTGTGTTCAGAAATTTAGTCCTGCGTCATTTTCAGCATCAACTTTGCATCTGTCCTAGGCTTTGTACTAGAGAGTACGAGTGATTTTGTACTTGGTAATCTCGTTTGTGTTAGGGAATATATATCATTTTAGAAATTTTCCCCCAAAGTACTTGATCATATTGGCCTGGTAAATTCAATTATATAAACCTTTATTATATAAAGCATTATGGATACATGTATGGATATATATATATAGATATATATAATATAAAGCATGACTTTCTTCTATAACAAAGAAGTGATAGAAGATGAAAGCAAGACTTTTGTGTCATGTTCACTAATACACATCCCTGATTTGGAGAACAGGAAAGGGAAAATAGTGTATTGGTCCAGGTCTCAACAGAACATTTGTATTATAATAATTTAATGAGAGCTACCAAAAATTGTGAAGGATCGGAAAATTTACCCTACTAATAAGCTAAACTGATAGAAGCTGGTAGAAGACACAGGACTCTTAGGTCAGAGACAAAGGACTTTTTTACTCAGTATTTTAGTCAATTGTGGACGAGTTAACGATTTACAGAATTTAAAAAATTACGATCAAATTAGTTTTTAGAAGCTCTAAGAAATGTATTGTAAAGTAAAATATTAAATGCAGAAAATGTATAAAATCTGTTTCCCATGTGGATTTTTGAGTATATGCTTACTAGATGTTTTGAAAGCTTATAAAGCAAATGTTAGCTCTTTGGATTGAAAACTACAAGCTGAAATAGAATGCTAAGGAATCCTAAGCAAATCGCTTGTACATAGCGCTTAACTTTCTCAATGAAGTTTTTCAGTACAGATTCAGTAAAGTATGTTAACTGCAAATTCATTGTTCACACCAGCATTCTTTAATCTAATATTCTATGGAGGGAAAAATATTTACAATAAATGAGAAAACATTAAGTAGTAAATTCTCCTAGTGTTTTCTACAGTATTCCCTGGGATCCATGTGGCTTAATCAACACAAAACAATACTGTTCTTTTTTTAAAAAAAAAATCCCCTTATTCTAGAAATCACATGAAATAGTCTTGCCTGTATTCCAATAACATTTTATTTCACTTAAACCTGTTGAACTGCATGGGCATACAGAACAATTTTATAGCAGCTGTGCCAGCAGAATCAGGCAGTATGCTGAGCACTAGCATATAGAGGAAAATGAGACTTTGGTGGGGACTCCTGGATCTGAATCTGGAGGCAGCACGTTTTTAGAGTAGTTTGAAAATTCTTGGTGTTGAAGGAGTCAGTTACCTAATTAGGTTAGAGAAGCATGTGTGTTTCATACACAAGGAGAAATGATCGCTACTCTTTTCCTAGACTCCCAAGCCATTTCCTTCAATTATATGACCTCAACCCCAGACAGAAGGTCTGGTCTAGGATCTGTTTCCTATAGTTTTCTAAATGCTGATCCATCCATTATTAAAGAGACTTGACCTCTGAGCATCAGATTACTGCATTTCTTGTAAACCAGCTTAGTGGCAACAAAATCCAGTTCACCTCTAGATGTTGGGGTTTTTTAACTGAGCCCTTCTATTTTTTTTTGTTTCTTGGTTAAAGAAGAGCTGCAAATAAGTCCATGGACATTTTGGTTATCAACTTTACTTACTTTCAAAAGATCTGACCCTATAACCCTTTGTCCTGTCTCAGATATTTGATGTGTGTAATTAAAAAAAAATATTTGTTCTACTGAAATGTCTTTCTTTTTCTCAAGCAGAAATAGCAGAAGATTAAGAATTAGGATATGTAGCCTCTCCTTTCATCTCTCAATCCCCTGTGTATAACCTACTGCATTGAGATAATGCTTCTGGGAATGTGCCATGTGTTTCTACAACGTGTGTGACTGCAGATGAGCTGGAGTAGACTCGGCTACAATTTCTGAGTCTGGAGCTCCTATGTGTTTGGAAAAATAAGGGTAAAAGAGAATATTCATAAAATATATCTTAACTAGTTCATGTGTCTGAAATAAGAGACTGGGAGCAACATTTCCTAAACTAAATAAGATCTGGTTTAACTTGATATGTGGAAAGAGAAAAGAACAGCCCCCTCAGGAAACTCAAACTTGCTGCAAGACTATGTATATTTGACCTTTTTCTGTATTTGCGTTGAATTGTCTGGAGGCTCAAAACCATTCTTTTATTTATTTATGTTATTATTTATTATTTTTGGCTGCGTTGGGTCTTTGTTGCGGTGCGTGGATGGCTTTTTTGGTTGTGGAACACAGGCTATAGGAGCAGGAACTTCAGTAGTGTGGTGCGTGGCCCCATAGTTGTGGCGCATGGGCTTTAGGGCACCCAGGCTTCAGTAGTTGTGGTGCATGGACTTAGTTTCTCTGCAGCATTTGGGATCTTCCTGGACCAGGGATCGAGCCCGTGTCCCCCGCATTGTCAGGTAGATTCTTAACCACTGTGCTACCAGGGAAGTCCCCTCAAAACCACTCTTTTCTTAAAAAAATTTTTTTTATTTATTTAATTTTATTTTTTATTTTTGGCTGTGTTGGGTCTTCGTTGCTGTGCGCGGGCTTTCTCTAGTTGCGGTGAGCCGGGGCTGCTCTTCATTGCGGTGTGCGGGCTTCTCATTGTCGTGGCTTCTCTTGTTGCAGAGCACAGGCTCTAGGCACGCAGGCTTCAGTAATTGTGGCATGTGGGCTCTAGAGCTCAGGCTCAGCAGTTGTGGCACATGGGCTTAGTTGCTCCGTGGCATGTGGGATCTTCCCAGGCTGGGGCTCAAACCCTTGTCGCTTGCATTGGCAGGCAGATTCTTAACCCCTCTGCCACCAGGGAACCCCCTCAAAACCATTCTTAATGCTCAGTTACAGAGATTGTGTTAAGTTTAAAATTTTTAAATCATTGCAATGATTTTTTCTTTCTACTTTATCATATATATGTATAAATAGTTGGCATAATTGATAAATAGGTGAATATGTGTGTATATATATGTATAACATATATATATCATATATATGTATACATACTTTTTTTCTTTCTTATAAAGTCATCTATAATTGTTTTTGGAAAGAAGTAAGAAATGAATGCATGATAAAAAACAATGAGGTGTGCAGGATGATTCTTTTCCTGTCCATAACCTTAGCTAGCATTTTCTTTTATATCAAGGGAACACTAAAGCTCAAGATGACACAAACCAAAAGCAAACAAACAAACAAAAAAAAATAGGTCTTGTGAGAGTTGATTATGGTTCAACAGGATCAGCCTTTCAACTTTCCTTTCTTTCTAATATGAGGGATTTTACTCAAATTGCAAAAATCTGGTTGAGCTGCAGTGACCTGGAGACTCAACATCTGTTAGCAGAAAGTAAGAGGGCTATGATTACAACTGAAGTTTCAGAGCCTGGGCGGTGGGCCTGACATTTGAGAAAATGGACAGGGACGGCCCTTTTGTCTCCCTCCCTTGCCCCCCACTTCCCTCTCTAGGACCCAAATTCTCATGCCACCCAGCCAGTCCTGTCACATCAAGAACGCACTCAAGCCCTTGACCCCTTCTCTGTTCTCTGATCAAAATTTAACCGTCCAGTGTCCTGTTTCCTCAGACCTGTTAGGAGAGAGAATCTAATGCGATAAATAAATTCACAGTAAATATTAGACAATAGAAGAGCTCTCAGGTCACGTAGGAAACCCATTGTGGTCACCTTTCCATATTGTTTCAATGTCCTGTGTGTTCTCTGGATTTTGAAGTTATGTCGAATAAGCATCAACTGTCTCTTGCTCCCCTGACCTTGTGTCCTTACCTTCCTGCCTCTCACTGCCTGCAAATAGGCTGGTCCATGGGTTTTTTGTTTTTGTTTTTTCCATTGAAAAGGAAGATTTAAATTCTCTTTGACTAGAGTTGGTAAAACAGATTAGAAAGTAGATTAAGCCCCTAAATGAGTATCTTTTTTTCCTAAATATAAATAGAAAAATTGATAGGTCATTTCTGAGAGAAGAGTTGTATGTATGGTGGAACATTTTGTTTCAGAAATGAATATTCAAAGATAGAACCATTCATAGTGTTTCCCTGCAGATATCCAATAAAATGTGTAAGGGATATCCATTCATCTCTGTACAGAAGTTTTGATGCTTTAGCATAAAAGAGGAAGTAGTGGTGAGCATTTGAGGCATCCTGGCAGTACGGATTCCAGGGAGCAGGGTTAGCTTTGGCCAAGTAATTTCTTTGTATCAGAAAGGGCAGTATCTTTGTAGAATGTTGGTTCGGCAATGACCCATGGTTTTTTTTTTTGTTTGTTTTTGTTTTTTTTTTTGGTGGTATGTGGGCCTCTCACTGCTGTGGCCTCTCCCATTGCGGAGCACAGGCTCTGGACGCACAGGCCCAGTGGCCATGGCTCACGGGCCCAGCCGCTCCGCAGCATGTGGGATCTTCCCGGACCGGGGCACGAACCCGTGTCCCCTGCATCGGCAGGCGGACTCTCAACCACTGCGCCACCAGGGAAGCCCAATGACCCATGTTTTGACCGGCAGTTCCTGAAAAGGTTTTATGCAAAAACATTTTTTTTCCCTTTTTTTTTTTTCTTATATAGCAGGCTCTTATTAGTAATCCATTTTATACACATCAGTGTATAAATGTCAATCCCAATCTCCCAATTCAGCACACCACCACCACCACCACCCCGCCACATTCCCCCCTTGGTGTCCATACATTTGTTCTCTACATCTGTGTCTCAATTTCTGCCCTGCAAACCGGTTCATCTGTACCATTTTTCTAGGTTCCACATATATGTGTTAATATACGATATTTGTTTTTCTCTTTCTGACTTACTTCACTCTGTATGACACTCTCTAGATCCATCCACGTCTCTACAAATGACCCAATTTCATTCTTTTTTATGGCTGAGTAATATTCCATTGTATATATGTACCACATCTTTATCCATTGGGCATTTAGGTTCTTTCCATGACCTGGCTATTGTAAATAGAGCTGCAATGAACATTGGGGTGCATGTGTCTTTTGGAATTATGGTTTTCTCTGGGTATATGCCCAGTAGTGGGATTGCTGGATCATGTGGTAATTCTATTTTTAGTTTTCTAAGGAACCTCCAAAGTGTTCTCCATAGTGGCTGTATCAATTTACATTCCCACCAACAGTGCGAGAGGGTTCCCTTTTCTCCACACCCTTTCAAGCATTTGTTGTTTGTAGATTTTCTGATGATGACCATTCTAACTGGTGTGAGTTGATACCTCAGTGTAGTTTTGATTTGCATTTCTCTAATAATTAGTGATGTTGAGCAGCTTTTCATGTGCCTCTTGGCCATCTGTATGTCTTCTTTGGAGAAAAGTCTATGTAGGTCTTCTGCTCATTTTTGGATTGGGATGTTTGTTTTTTTTTAATATTGAGCTGCATGAGCTGTTTATATATTTTGGAGATCAATCCTTTGTCCGTTGATTCATTTGCAAATATTTTCTCCCAACTGATGGTTGTCTTTTCATCTTCTTTATGGTTTCCTTTGCTATGCAAAAGCTTTTAAGTTTCATTAGGTCCCATTTGTTTATTTTTCTTTTTATTTCCATTACTCTAGGAAGTGGATCAAAAAAGATCTTGCTGTGATTTATGTCAAAGAGTGTTCTTCCTATGTTTTCCTCTAAGAGTTTTATAGTGTCCAGTCTTACATGTACGTCTTTAATCTGTTTTGAGTTTACTTTTGTGTATGGTGTTAGGGAGTGTTCTAATTTTATTCTTTTATATGTAGCTGTTCACTTTTCCCAGCACCACTTATTGAAGAGACTGTCTTTTCTCCATTGTATGTCCTTACCTCCTTTGTCATAGATTAGTTGACCATAGGTGTGTGGGTTTTTCTCTGGGCTTTAGGTCTTGTTCCATTGATCTATGTTTCTGTTTTGGGGGCAGTACCATATTGCCTTGATTACTGTAGCTTTGTAGTATAGTCTGAAGTCAGGGAGACTGATTCCTCCAGTTCTGTTTTTTTCCCTCAAGATTGCTGTTGTTATTAGGGGTCTTTTGTGTCTCCATAGAAATTTTAACATGTTTTGTTCTAGTTCTGTAAAAAATGCCTTTGGTAGTTTGATAGGGATTGCATTGAATCTGTAGATTGCTTTGGGTAGTATAGTCATTTTCACAATATTGATTCTTCCAATCCAAGAACATGGTATATCTCTCCATCTGTTGGTATCATCTTTAATTTCTTTCATCAGTGTCTTACAGTTTTCTGCATAAAGGTCTTGTCTCCCTAGGTAGGTTTATTCCTAAGTATTTTATTCTTTTTGTTGCAATGGTAAATGGGAGTGTTTCCTTAATTTCTCTTTCAGATTTTTCATCATTAGTGTATAGGAATGCAAGAGATTTCAGTGCATTAATTTTGTATCCTGTAATATTACCAAATTTGTTGATTAGCTCTAGTAGTTTTCTGGTGGCATCTTTAAGATTCTCTATGTAAAGTATCATGCCATCTGCAAACAGTGACAGTTTTACTTCTTCTTTTCCAACTTGTATTCCTTTTTCTTTTCTGATTGCTATGGCTAGGACTTCCAAAACTATGTTGAATAATAGTGGTGAAAGTGAACATCCTTGACTTGTTCCTGATCTTAGAGGAAATAGTTTTAGTTTTTCACCATTGAGAATGATGTTTGCTGTGGGTTTGCCATATATGGCCTTTATTAAGTTGAGGTAGGTTCCCTCTATGCCCACTTTCTGGAGAGTTTTTATCATAAATGGGTGTTGAATTTTGTCAAAAGCATTTTCTGCATCTATTGAGATGATCATATAGTTTTTATTCTTCAACTTGATAATATTGTGTATTGATTGATTTGCATATATTGAAGAATCCTTGCATCCCTGGGTTAAATCCCACTTGATCATGGTGTATGATCCTTTTAATGTGCTGTTGGATTCTGTTTGCTAGTATTTTGTTGAGGATTTTTGCATCTATATTCATGAGTGATATTAGTCTGTAATTTTCCTTTTTTATAGTATCTTTGCCTGGTTTTGGTATCAGGGTAATGATGGTCTCATAGAATGAGTTTGGGAGTATTCCTTCCTCTGCAATTTTTTAAAAGAGTTTGAGAAGGATGGGTGTTAGCTCTTCTCTAAATGTTTGATAGAATTCGCCTGTGAAGCCACCTGGTCCTGGACTTTTGTTTGTTGGATGATTTTTAATCCCAGTTTCAGTTTCATTACCTGTGATTGGTCTGTTCATATTTTCTATTTCTTCCTGGTTCAGTCTTGGAAGGTGATACCCTTCTAAGAATTTGTCCGTTTCTTCAAGGTTTTCCATTTTATTGGCATAGAGTTGCTTGTAGTAGTCTCTTAGGATGCTTTGTATTCCTGCGGTGTCGCTGTAACTTCTCCTTTTTCATTTTTAATTTTATTGATTTGAGTCCTCTCCCTCTTTTTCTTGATGATTCTGGCTAATGGTTTATCAATTTTGTTTATCTTCTCAAAGAACCAGCTTTTAGTTTTATTGATCTTTACTATTGTTTTCTTTGTTTCTATTTCATTTATTTCTGCTCTGATCTTTATGACTTCTTTCCTTCTACTAACTTTGGGTTTTGTTAGTTCTTCTTTCTCTAGTTCCTTTAGGTGTAAGGTTGATTGTTTATTTGAGATTTTTCTTGTTTCCTGAGGTAGGTTTGTATAGCTATAAACTTCCCTCTTAGAACTGCTTTTGCTGCTTCCCATAGGTTTTGGATCGTCATGTTTTCATTGTCATTTGTCTCTAGGTATTTTTTTTTTAAATTTCCTCAGTGATCTCTTGGTTATTTAGTAACGTATTGTTTAGCCTCCATGTGTTTGTGGTTTTTATGTTTTTTCCCTGTAATTGATTTCTAATCTCATAGCGTTGTGGTCAGAAAAGATGCTTGATATGATTTCAATTTTTCTTAAATTTACTGAGGCTTGATTTGTGACCCAAGATGTGATCTATCCTGGAGAATGTTCCGTACGCACTTGAGAAGAAAGTGTAATCTGCTGTTGTGGGGTGGAATGTCCTATAAATATCAATTAAATCTATCTGGTCTATTGTGTCATTTAAACCTTGTGTTTCCTTATTAATTTTCAGTTTGGATGATCTGTTCATTGGTGTAAATGAGGTGTTAAAGTCCCCCACTATTATTGTGTTACTGTTGACTTTCTCTTTTAGAGGTGTTAGCAGTTGCCTTATATACATTGATGTGCTCCTATGTTGAATGCATATATATTTATAATTGTTATATCTTCTTCTTGGATTGATCCCATGATCATTATGTAGTGTCCTTCCTTGTCTCTTGTAACATTCTTTATTTTAAAGTCATTTTTCTCTGGTATGAGTATTGCTACTCCAGCTTTCTTTTGATTTCCATTTGCATGGAATATCTTTTTCCATCCCCTCACTTTCAGTGTGTATATGTCCCTAGGTCTGAAGTGGGTCTCTTGTAGACAGTATATACATGGGTCTTGTTTTTGTATCCATTCAGCAAGCCTGTGTCTTTTGGTTGGAGCATTTAATCCATTCACGTTTAAGGTAATTATCGATATGTATGTTCCTATTACCTATTTCTTAATTGTTTTGGGTTTGTTTTTGTAGGTCCTTTTCTTCTCCTGTGTTTCCCACTTAGAGAAGTTCCTTTAGCATTTGTTGTAGAGCTGGTTTGGTGGTGCTGAATTCTCTTAGCTTTTGCTTGTCTGTAAAGCTTTTGATTTCTGCATCGAATCTGATTGAGATCCTTGCTGGGTAGAGTAATCTTGGTTGTAGGATCTTCCCTTTCATGACTTTAAATATGCCATGCCACTCCCTTCTGGCTTGTAGAGTTTCTGCTGAGAAATCAGCTGTTAACCTTATGGGAGTTCCCTTGTATGTTATTTGTCATTTTTCCCTTGTTGCTTTCAATATTTTTTCTGTCTTTAATTTTTGCCAATTTGATTACTATGTGTCTCGGCGTGTTTCTCCTTGGGTTTATCCTGTGTGGGACTCTCTGTGCTTCCTGGACTTGGGTGGCTATTTCCTTTCCCATGTTAGGGAAGTTTTCTACTATTATCTCTTCAAATATTTTCTTGGGTCCTTTCTCTCTCTCTTCTCCTTCTGGGACACCTATCATGCAAATGTTATTGTGTTTAATGTTGTCCCAGAGATCTCTTAGGCTGTCTTCATTTCTTTTCATTCTTTTTTCTTTATTCTGTTCCACAGCAGTGAATTCCACCATTCTGTCTTCCAGGTCACTTACCCGTTCTTCTGCCTCAGTTATTCTGCTATTGATTCCTTCTAGTGTAGTTTTCATTTCAGTTATTATATTGTTCATCTCTGTTTGTTTGTTCTTTAATTCTTCTAGGTCTTTGTTAAAAATTTCTTGCATCTTCTCGATCTTTGCCTCCAATGTTTTTCAGAGGTCCTGGATTATCTTCACTATCATTATTCTGAATTCTTTTTCTAGAATTTTGCCTATGTCCACTTCATTTAGTTGTTTTTCTGGGGTTTTATCTTGTTCCTTCATCTGGTACATAGCCCTCTGCCTTTTCATCTTGTCTATCTTTCTGTGAGTGTGGTTTTCGTTCCACAGGCTGCAGGATTGTAGTTCTTCTTGCTTCTGCTGTCTGCCCTCTGGTGGATGAGGCTATCTAAGAGGCTTTTGCAAGTTTCCTGATCTGAGGGAGTGGTGGTGGGCAGAGCTGGCTGTTGCTTTGGTGGGCAGAGCTCAATAAAACTTTAATCCACTTGTCTGCTGATGGGTGGGGCTGGGTTCCCTCCCTTTTGTTTGTTTGGCCTGCGGTGACCCAACACTGCAGCCTACCTGGGCTCTTTGTTGGGGTTAATGGCAGACTCTGGAAGGGCTCACATCAAGGAGTACTTCCCAGAACTTCTGCTGCCAGTGTCCTTGTCCTCACAGTGAGACACAGCCACCCCTCCGCCTCTGCAGGAGACCCTCCAACACTAGCAGGTAGGTCTGGTTCAGTCTCCTATGGGGTCACTGCTCCTTCCCCTGGGTCCTGATGCACACATTACTTTGTGTGTGCCCTCCAAGAGTGGTGTCTCTGTGTCACCCAGTCCTGTTGAAGTCCTGCAATCAAATCTCGCTAGCCTTCAAAGTCTGTTTCTCTAGGAATTCCTCATCCCATTGCCGGACCCCCAGGTTGGGAAGCCTAACATGGGGCTCAGAACCTTCACCAGTGGGTGGACTCTGTGTTATAAGTGTTCTCCATTTTGTGAGTCACCAACCCAGCAGTTATGGGATTTGATTTTATTGGGATTGCGCCTCTCCTATCGTCTCATTGTGGCTTCTCCTTTGTCTTTGGATGTGGGGTATCTTTTTTGGTGAGTTCCAGTGTCTTCCTGTTGATGATTGTTCAGCATTTAGTTGTGATTCTGGTGTTCTCGCAAGAGGGGGTGAGAGCACGTTCTTCTTCTCCTCCCTCTTGAGCCAAGATGGCTCACGTCCTACATAGTCAAATGATTTCTGCAGTCCTACAGTAATCAAATGATTCATTTGCATAGGTACTAACATGGTAGCAGTTTGGCCATTTCCATTTTTTCTGCTTCCCTACCCCTTAAACAATTACAAACGGAATTTTATGGATGTGACTAGTTGCTTCCCGCTCTCTCTGACTTACAGAAGAAACTATGTGTGCACTGCCATTTACTTAAATATCAGCAGCTTCCATTTCTGTGGGATGGGATGGAAGTGAGCACACATGTGTTTGATCAGTAAGCCTAAGTATTTGCAATGCTAACTTTACCTACTGCAAAAGCACAGAAAGTTGCATATTTAATTGGAAATTCAAAATGGCCAGAGCAGACAGTGGATGGCAACTAGTACATTTTGAAAAGGATGTTTAGAATATGCAGAAATAGATTATTTGCCTATAAATAAGATAGACAGTTCATAACCACATGGTTGGAACCTCTTTTGTAAACATTTGAATGAGATGGGGTCCAGATGGGAGGGCTGGTCATGGAACTTTAAGATCCTCATGAGGGCTGGCAATGCCTGTTGGGAATAAACTGTATTGCCTGGCTGCCCAACCACTATCTGTATCCCAATCCATTGGCACTTATTCAATAATTCTTGTAAAGTTAAAAAAAAACCCCAAAAAACTGCTTCTTTGGTGGTACTGGGAGGGGGAATTCCAGGAAACAAAAAGCCACATGCTAGTGTCTTAGTGGTAGCCAGGATCACCATGTATGGCCATGCAGATTTTGCTCTGCATGACTCCTGGTGTCACCAATCACATAGATTCCAAAATGAATGACACCCCCTGTAGTTGTGCAATGTCTCAGCCCTAGTGGTAATCATTTATTTGGTGACTTGGAAATATTTCCAGAGTATCCCTTGTGAAGGACAAAGATCTACTGTGTATCTTATATACTTCACTATTAACCCTGTAACTTGTACTGAGTAATTAATAAATATCTATTTGGTGAAGAAGTAAGAGAAAAGCAACTTTCAAAAGAACAGCTTTTTAAAAAATGGTACAAATGAACATATTTACAAAACAGAAATAGAGTCACAGATGTAGAAAACAAACTTATGGTTACCAGGGAGGAAAGGGAGTGGGGAGGGATAAATTGGGAGAGTGGGATTGACACATACACACTACTATATATAAAATAGAAAACTAACAAGGACCTACTGTATAGCACAGGGAACTCTATTCAGTACTCTGTAATGATCTATATGGGAAAAAAATCTAAAAAAGAGTGGATATATGCATATGTATAACTGATTCACTTTGCTGTACACCTGAAACCAACACAACATTGTAAATCAACTATACTCCAATAAAAATTTTAAAAAATAAAAAGAACAGCTTTATTAAAATATAATTTTCATATCATAAAATTCACCCCTTTAAAAGTGTACAAGTCCATAATTTTTAATATATTTATGGTGTAGTACAACCATCGCCCTAATCAATTTTAAAACATTTCATTACTCTCCCCCCAAAATGCCATACCCATTATCAGTCACACCCTGTTCTGGAGTTCTTTATGACTTTCCCTGTTCTCTACTTCTGCCAGGTCCTGGCAACCACTAATCTATCTTCTATCCCTATAAATTTGCCTATTCTGGACATTTCATATAAAGAGAATCATAGATTATGCGACCTTTTGTGATTTGCTTCTTTCACTTAGCATGTTTTCAAGGTTCATCCATGTTTTAGCACGTATCAGTACTTCATTTCTTTTTACTGTCAAATTATATTCCATTGTATGGATATGCCACATTTTATTTATCCATTCATTGGTTAGTGGGTATCTAAGTTATTTCCACTTTTTGGCTATTATGAACAATGCTGTTATGAACATGCATGTACAGATTGTTTATGTGGACATATATTTGCAGTTCTCTTGGATGTACCTAGGAGTAGAATTGCTGGGGAAAGGGCAATTTTTACTTTAGAAATCTCTCCATTATTAACTGTTATATTAAAAGTCATCTTAATAATGTATATGTCCTTCTTTATTTACAATGTTTTTATTTACTATGTTTTATTTACATTGATTTACAATATTGTATTAATTTCTGCTGTACAGCAAAGTGACTCAGTTATACATATATATTCTTTTTCATATTCTTTTCCATTATGGTTTATCACAGGATATTGCATATAGTTCTCTGGGCTATAGGGTAGGACCTTATTGTTCATCCATCCTATATATAATAGTTTGCATCTGTTAATCCCAAACTCCCAATCCTTCTCTCCCCCACTGCCACCCTTGGCAACCACAAGTCTATTCTCTATGGCTGTGAGTCTCTTTCTGTTTTCTAGATAAGTTCATTTGTGTCATGTTTTAGAGTCCACATATAAGTGATAGCATATGGCATTTGTCTTTGTCTGACTTACTTCACTCAGTATGATAATCTCTAGGTCCATCCATGTTGTTGCAAATGGCGTTATTTCATTCTTTTTTATGGCTGAGTAATATTCCATTGTATATTGTATACCATTGTATACCACATCTTCTTTATCCATTCATCTTTTGATGGACATTTAGGGTGCTTCCATGACTTGGTTATTGTATATAGTGTTGCTATGAACATAGGGGTGAACGGATCTTTTCTAGTCAAGTTTTGTCTGGATATATGCCCAGGAGTGGGATTGCTGGATCATATGATAGTTCCATTTTTAGTTTTTGGAGGAACCTCCATACTGTTCTCCATAGTGACTGTATCAATTTACATTCCCACCAACAGTGCAGGAGGGTTCAGTGGTGTGTGTCTGGCTTGGCTGATGCTTCTTGGTCCTACACCAACCCTCCACCCCCCACCCTCACACATGTTGTGAACCAGTAGGTGAACCACAGAAAAGTGAATTGTACTAAGTGTTTAGTCTCTTTGAATAGGGTCATACTTCCATTGAATTCACTCTGATTTATTATTTTGCTACTGCACTTGGAACACAGATAGTATTCATTAAGAATTGGATCTATAGAGTAGAAACAGAGGTTCCCTGTTTCCATCAGTCAACTCTCAAAGGATAGCTGGAGCCAATTTTAGATTATTCTAGGGCCTTTGCTTTCTTAGTTCCTTGCCATCCTTCTTTTTTTGGCCTTTTTGCTTTTCATTAGTGCCACTTACTAAACTAAGAGACCTGAAACACAGATAACTCAGCCAAAGTATTTTTATAGTCTTTAGGTGAAAAGAACTTATAATAGGTTTGTCATCATGGTTTTTATGTGCCTTGTAAATTGTGTTGTTTGTCCTGAAACTCTGAAGAAGTTACAGTCTGCTTCTTTCAACCTATTCTTAGTTTCTGGTATTATGCTGTCAGAGTTATTATTAAGGATGGTAAAAAGAACTTATAGTAAAGGAAGCAAATTGTTTAAGTGCATAAATTATAGAATTTATTTTTTTTTAAAGTGGTCACAAAGTAAGGAAAAGGACCACTGGAATGATTTTTTTTTTAAATAGACTGTATTTTCATCATAATAGTAACTTTATAATAGGTGTTCTTTTTATGACTTTGCAAAGTGAACATTACCTTAGAATTGAGATCCTTGGATTAATGAATTTGTCAAAAGTCTGATTTTTTAATGAGCCAAAGCTGTTTGAACTCTGCAAACTTTAACAGTTTTCTTAGTGGAATGTATATTTGAGTAGGAGGTAATAAAGAGTAGGCAATGAGAGGGATGCTGTTTGACTCTTAAGGAGAACGTTGTTTCATGGAGAGGAATAAAATATGGACTCCCTTTAAGCAAAGTAGTTTTCATTTCTGTTGTCCAGATTTCTTAGGAACCTGATAAAACATTAGCCCTACCGTATCCAGCATTCCCCATTAATTCTTCTTGGACCCTTTTCTACAGAATGAAATTGGTTGATTCATAGGCTGGCCTGAGGTTTTGAATAGAGAGCTTTGGGAGAATGTTTAAGAAGTGTTCCAGCAAGCCATTAAGACTGTTGACAGGTGTCCAAGCCAAGGGAAAGAGTATTAGTAATAACAACAACTTACACTTACAGAGCTCTTAATGATGTGTCAGGCAGTGCCCTAAGTACAGTACATGTATTAACTCACGTGATTCTCATAGCAATCTTATGAGGTCGGTCGGGTTTTACCCTCAATTTAGATGAAGGAACTCAGGCACAAATAAGTTAAAGAATTGCCCAAGGTCACACAATCATAATTTGAACCCAGGTTCCAGAGTCAGTGTCCTTAACCACTAAGTGTTCCTGCACAACCTGGAAACACAGAGAAACTCTCACTCCTGCCTCTGGAGAAGGGAGGGAGGTCAGGGGCCCAGTTCCCTGTCAGCATTTTGCCGAAATGAACTGGTGAGCTGAGGCATTCTCCTGGCCTTTCACTGCTTGGATAATTTCAGATGGCAAAAGAAGCATTAGTTGTATGGAATTCTTTTGTGGCCAGAAGGTATCAGCAGGGCGTAGATCTAGCTTATCTTTAAAGATATACCTTTTTTTTTTAAACAGAGAATGCGTGCTATTGTATACAATATTGTCTTTTATTATAGCAGGTTTGTGGAAACTGGCAAGAGTCAAATTAAGAGGAGTTGAAATGTAAAGATGAAAAAGCTAAGTCATAAGACCATCGCAAAGTGAGAAGAATGTAATTTGTGTGTCCGTTTACTCCCTAGTGTGACTTTTAATCTCCAGTACTTAAAACTTACTGAAACTATCTAACTGTGGCCTAATAAAATAAAGAGCCACCATGTCTTTTCATTTCTGTTTTTCAAAGTTGCACAGATGTCGGATGAAGATAAATAAATACTGTTAACAGCTTCTTGTGGAAGCATAATATGCTTTGAAAGAATGAATCAAGATATGAGCCAGGGTTTATGGCCTCAGAACAAATGAAGGTTTTCTTGGGGACAAAATGAGGTTTAGGATTCTAGAGGAAACTTCTAGAAGAATGAGCACAGCCCAAAATGGTGCTACCCTTGGTACTCTCCTTAGTCAAGTAGAGAAAGACAAAGAATCAGTTTGTAAAATGGACATTGAGTGGTGGATTAGAGGTGCATTCAGCCAATAGAGTGGTTGAATTTTATTTCAGCAATTGAAATTAGCTCATTGAGGGCAGCCACCATGTATATATTACCCTCTGCTACATCCTAATCCATAGTAGAGTGCCTGCTACTTAGGAACAAGAAAAAGAGCAAAAACAATAACTACAATTTATTGACACTTACCATGTATGCTATGTATTATTATCACCTCCATTTTATGAATGAATAAATGGAACCTTGGAGAGTTAAGTCAATGGCCAAATCTCACACAAGTCAGTTAACTGCAAAGTCTATTTTCTTAACCACTGCAGCTGATCATGGCTGACCTTAATGATTAGGCTAAAGGTTTTGGAATATCTTCTACAGTTAATGGGGGAATCCTTGAAAGTTTTCTGAACAGGAGACTTATAAAAAAGTGGTATATGGGATGAGGGCAGAATGGTTTTGTAGCTTTTGCACTTTATTTTATTTAAGTCTTTATTGAATTTGTTACAGTGTTGCTTCTGTCTTATGTTTTGGATTTTTTGGCCGCGAGTCATGTGGGATCTTAGCTCCCCAACCAGGGATCGAACCGGCACCCCCCTGCATTGGAAGGCGAAGTCTTAACCACTGGACTGCCTGGGAAGTCCCAATTAGCTTTCGCACTTTCATCTTGCTGTGAAGTGATAAGCATTTGAGTCAGTATGCTAGGTTAGAACCAAAAAGAGAAGAGAGATAGAAGACTCCCTGAGAACAAATGGATGATCCTTGAGACATGGGGACTGATTGGTTGTGGGGATTAGGGAAAGGAAGGAGTCCCAGTGAATCTGAGGTCTCCAAACTAGTGACAGAGAGATTGCTCTCTGTCATAAATAGAAATAGGGAAATTAAGAGATGAAGCAGTTTGCAAAGATTTTTAGGCCTGTGGTGATGTTTTGGGCCTACGGTGATGGCAGGACACTAGTGTGCAATGTATACCAGTTAGTCTTTCCTTGATGTCAGAGACTTCGTCTCCCTACATAAAAGCTAAAAATTCTGGATTCTTGCTTTCCTAGACTCCCTTGCACATGACCCAGCTTTGGTCATGGGACACAAGTAGATACCTCCTGGGGGTTTCTAGGAAAGATTTCTCTCTTTGATGATTAAAAAATCTAGTAAGAAAAATATCTTTCTGCTTTGGATTTCAAATGCAAGTTTATCTTACAGGAAGCTGCTGCAGCCATTTTGTAGCCTTGAGGCACAGGTGGAGAAAACAGGTGGGTAGTTGACTCAGAGCCCTGACATTGGGGAGCTCCTGAAACAACACCAGGACCATCCATCTCTCAACTTATCATGTGGGGGAAAAAACCCCATTGCTCAAGCCACTTTTAGATGAGTGTTTTGTTATTTGTAGCCAGAGCATCCCAACTGGTACAGACTTTATGCAGGTCCCAGATTACCTTCGGATCCAAGACTGGCTGTACTTTCTCTTTTGGACATTAATTTTGGGAAAACACCATATGGGGAGTGAACATCAGAATTGTCCACTGACGCCTTTAAAATAGTAGGAGTTCCTAAAAAGGAGAATGCGCTTTGGATCCCATTTCTAGAAAATGAGGGCTTTTTAACAAAAGTCTCTAAAGGTCATACAGCCTGGCCCAGATCTTAGACCCAGTTTGCTGTTAGGTGAGAGTCCCTGTTAGGTTTCAGTGTTACAGTGGGTTTCTCAAATGACAACAGGGCTCATTAGTAAATTGAAGCATCCCAAAGCCCCTAGATACACACTGGGCGAAGGAAGCATTTTCTTCTTTCAGAGCTGCTGCTCTTTTCATTCGCTTCCTCCTACCTTCCTTGCGTTTGCTGGTGTCTGCTGCCAGGGAGGCAAGTTCAGCCCAGTGATGGATGTGCTAACGAGACTTAGCCTGCTTTGTGAAGCTTTTGAATTGGAGCAAGTATGCATTTGGAAGGTCTGGATGACTGATTGATTGAAAAGTAATTGATTGCAGAATTTCAAAATGAGATTCAAAAGGTACATTATAAAGTTAGATTTCACAAAGACCAAACACTTTATTATACTCTTCTTTTTTGCTCATTTTATTCATTTTAAGTTTACCAAATTATTTTAGAATTTTGTACCCACTTCACCATTTAGCTCCTGAAGCTTTTTGTGTGTTGTATATAAAGTTTAGGATAAGAAAATTCTTGTCGGGAAGAAGAGAGAAAAACATGGTACATAGATTCTAGTCCTGATTCTGCCACCCAGGAGGGAAAATTGTTTAATGTTTCCAAGCTTCCATATTTGTCAGTGAAAATATTTGACTAAATCTTGTGTAAGATCCTGTCCACATGAGCTCAGAGTTCCTACTTCTTAGGTCATGCTGTACATGGAGGGCGGGGCAGGGTGTGGGTCTTACACACCTCAGGGGGAACACGCCTGAAGACAAATAAGAATCTTGCCAGAAGTATAATGTCAACAAAATTTGGTTCTGATGGTGGGATTCTGGGTGGAGATGCCAGGTAAAATACAAGACACTTAATTAAATTTGAATTTCAGGTAAACAAGAATTTTATTTTATTTTATTTATTTTTATTCTACTTTTTTTGTGGTACGCAGGCCTCTCACTGTCGTGGCCTCTCGCGTTGCGGAGCACAGGCTCTGGACATGCAGGCTCAGCGGCCATGGCTCACGGGCCCAGCCACTCCGTGGCATGTGGGATCTTCCCAGACCGGGGCACGAACCCGTGTCCCCTGCATTGGCAGGCTGACTCCCAACCACTGCTCCACCAGGGAAGCCCTCTTTTATTTTTTTTAATATAAGTATGTCCCAACTACCACATGGGGCATACTTACACTAAAAAATATCCATTATTTTATTTGAAATTCAAATTTACCCGGGAGTCCTATATCTGGATTTATTAAATCTGGCAACCCTAATTCTGCAAGAAGTCACTGATGGTGATGACATCAGCCTAAGTTACTTGAGAGAGGATAAAGGAAGACTCCAGGAGGATTCTGTAGGTTTGATAGATCTGCTGTCGGCCGGGGGCCGAGTGCGTTCAGCCAAAGGTGAGGGGAGTGAAAGACTGAGGTATGTGTCAGGCACTGGAGGACAGCCTCCCGCTCCTGGTTCCTCACTTGACCTTGAACATCTCTTCCACCCCCTTTCCCTTTTTCACCCTTAACTGGTTTTCATGAAAATGAAACTATTGACTTTTTATTATAGGCTTGTAGTTATGTCATCCTTTTCATGGTCCTTGTTCTGAATTCTGAAATGACTGGGTGGGCCTTGGTTTATTTCTTTCGTTCTCCATGCTCACTGCCCCCTCCCTAATTAAATTAATTTCTGCTGGTGTGTACCCCAGATTGATTTTTTCCTCCCCTGTGGACTTGCTCTTTCTCAGTAGAAAAATGAACGTCAAATTTCTCAAACCCATTTCTAAATTTCTGGGCCTTTTCAGATTTTCCTTATACTCATCCTTCAGTTGTCTGTACACTCTTTACCCACATCACACGTCTCTAAGGAAGCAAAAGGCAAGGTTCTTTACAGCACGTAGAGGGACAGGATCGCACTTCGGTTTTGACCCCGGTGTGTGGCTCGCTGCCTGTAGCACTGCGGAGGCAGAATCGACACTGTGCACGGCTGGTTTGTTCCTGTTTGTCAAACAAGATCACTTAACACCTCTGGGTCGGGTAACTGTGCTTTCCTGTGAAGCGAGAGGACAGCTGAGCTGGAGAGACGGAGGAGACTGCTCCCAGATGGTAAGCATTTCAGGGCCCTGATAGAGAAAGCAGAAGAAGGATGAACAGGAAAAAGAAATGCTGAGACTGCCACACACATGGTACAAGACATGGCTGGGGTGGGAATCTAATGATAACGGGGATGTCCTCACCGCCCCGCCCCCCCCCCCAAATATTGGCAAATGGAGAGCAGCCACAAATCCTGGCTTTTTAGTTATTTATCCTGAGGATGGTAGCGGGAGGGGCTCTTTGGGGTGCCCTCTGTGTGGTGCTCTCAGTGGTCCTCAGTGTTGTAGCCTTTGGGGCCCAACATGCCAGCTGTAGAATTTGGCAAATGGAGGTCATGGGTCAAGGCCACTTCTGAAAGGGCTGCTTAAGTTTGTCCTCTGTGCCATCTGATTCAAAGGGTAGAAGGCCCTCCTTCTCTTTAAACTTTTACCTACGTGATTGAAATTCCCACCCCCAGAACCACTAAAGAGCCCAAAACCTTTGTTCAGGCCAGCTTTCTTCTGTGTACTAGGCACCAGAGATCCTGAGAAGAATGAATGGTCCCCACTGTCTAGGAGCTTATCAAATAAAGTAAGCTGGCTGTTGAACTAGAGTTTACCCATGTAATGAGCTCCGTGGTGATAGTTCACACTGATAGTTAGGCCTGTGTCCAGGGGTGGGGGACATTGAGGTGCTCAGCAACCAGAGGAAGATGATAGAGGTAGGTAAGTTTGTGGGCTTGGATGCTGCAGGAGCTGCTGTGCATGCCATGCCCAGATCCCCTTGACTGGACTGGTGTCCCCAGCCCTGAGCTGCTGGGAGCACTGGCTGGCAGGCTCCCCACCGCACTCTCCCAGGGTAAACTGCCCTCTGCTGAAAGAATCAGAAAATGCCCAGGTGTTGGGTACCCTTCCCCAGGGATGCCTTATAGCCAATGGCTGACTGATGAGGGAGTACAAAAATCTGGCTTCCTTGTCTCAAAGTGGACAACTCTGTGGTGTTATTCTTGCTCCAGAGATCCTGTAGGATCAGCCTGAGAACAGACTTCAGCTGGGACTACGTCTTAACTTCTGCGCCATGCTGCCTCCCTCACTTCCTTACAGGTGTCTCCCCAAAACGTGTCTCAGTAAATCACTTGCACATGAATTCACCTCTGGCTCTGTGTCTAGGAAACCCCATCTGATGGTAGAGGGGCAGGAAGTTGATGTGTTTCTGGCGTTGTGGGCTCTTATTTTCTGTGACATGGGAGACACAGTAGACAAGGTGGTTGAGGACATAGGTGAACGTTGATGGCGGGCATGTGCCTCATGTGGGGATATGGAAGCAGCGTTGATTGTCAGCTTAGGTGAGAGACCATAATATTTTTGTGGCACCATCTATAGTGTGGTATCGTTAGCTTCGGCACTCAGCAGCCTAGATACAAAACCAGAAGCAGATGGCGCATGGCTGTAGTGCTGACAAAGGGAGGCCATAGGAAGATAGTGATCCAGCATGATAAGAAAGGACTTGAAGGTTGGAAGGAACAAAGAGTTTGAGAGAAAATGGAGGTGTCAATGGACCAAAGATATGGTTAAGATTGAAAAATATGTGTGACGAGCACCAACCAGAGAACACGTGGCAAGATTAGGAGGCTAGGAGGGTGTGTTCAGAGTTTAGAAAGCAAGGATTTAAGATTTAAGGGTTAGAGCATTTCTGCATAATGACGGGTCTAGATCCACCATGGGCACAGGTGTCTGAATCAAGTAGGTGGGAAGTTTCTGGTAAAGAGATCAAAGCAATGCAGTGTTAGGGAGTTGGAGCCATCCTCAGGGATGTTGTCAGCACTGAGGTGTGGTAGTGACCCCAGAAATCCACACTGAACGTGCAGTTCTTACCTGCCCCACGCCCCAGAGATGCCATCACTTCTTGTACCTGAGCCTTTGTGTAGTAGGCGTCCCTAATGAAGGCATTGGGCACGGACAAGCTATTGGAGGTACAGAAATTCCTAGTGAGACCTCCTTTCTTGGTGGTGTATATAACCCAAACCATTTGTTAACAGCTTAACTAATTCCCAACTTTCAGTTTTCACGGTGTCCCACATCCCCTTGGACTAGCTGGCCTTCCTGTTAAATCTCTCAGTTAGGAAAATGCCACTCATTTGATTTTTCCCTTTTTTTCTTTGTATTTTCACTTGCTATCCTTATCTCTTAATTATCTTGCTGAGCCAGGCATTCAAGAATAAGGAACACCATGATATATGAGAAGCAGTTGATGTAGTGGAAAGGATTCATGCCTCTAGTTCTGCCTGGAATGTTCTCATTCCTTTCTTCATTCAGTTAATTTTCACTTGTCCTTTGGGTGTAGCTTAACTGTCTCTTTCTGTTCTCCCCAGTCTATTTCAGAACGTCTCCCCCATAATATATACTCAAAGCGCCCTATTCCCCATATGACTCTTATCACAGTTGTAATTAAACAAACAAAAAAATTAAGTAATTCACTGCTTAAGGTCTGTGTCACCTGATGGAATGTAACCTCTCTAAAGACAAGGACCATCTCTGTATCCCTGGCTCCTGACACAGCACCTTACGTAAAGAATGGGCTCAATAAATATTTGTAGAGCAAATAAATAAGTGTATGATGAGCTGACAGTTAGAAAAGCTCCAATTCTATTTCTATATCTGTTCCTACATACTCTGTGATCTTGGACAAGTCATTTCAGCTTGCTGAGCAAAGTATGTTTTTATTCATTTTAACATTGTATGATTTCTGATTTCACAGAGTATCAGCCAAACACCTTAACAACTCTTAACCCCAGCACTATGTCTGGACTAACTAAAACTTCTCCTGGAACTTCTTAAAGTAGCTTATTTGTAGAAGAACTGTTTTTCCTTTGTGTTTTGGTAAGCTATTGCTAAGTTACAAATAAGTCCCATGTTTAGTGGATTAAATAATAATTTATTATCTCAAAGTAAGTAGAAAAGAAGTAATGATAAAGATCAGAGTAAAGAACCAACAAAATAGAAAGACAAGGAGATAAGGTAGTGGACCATGGGGATGTTTGAGGAAAGAATATTCAAGGCAGAGTGTACTGCTAGTGCCAGGGTCACACAGAAGGACACGCCAGACATGCCCAAAGTTAAAGAAAGAGGCCCCAAGTGGCTGGAGCAGAGCAAAGGAGGATGGTAGTGAGCAGCCAGATCACGTTGGGAGCCTTGGCCAACTTGAGGACCTGGGCTTTTCCTCTGAGAGAGATGGAGAACCACTGAGTGATTTTGTAGTCTTCAGTCCTTTCCTCTGTTGTGAATTCTAGCTTGTTCTCTTGACTCTAGTCATGCAGATATGTATTTTCCTGGGTTGTGAGACAGAACAATCTAATTTTACATGATCAGAGATAGGCTGCTTCTTTGGGCAGGTTTTTTGTTTTTGGGGTTTTTTTGCGGTACGCGGGCCTCTCACTGCTGTGGCCTCTCCCGTTGAGGAGCACAGGCTCCGGACGCACAGGCTCAGCGGCTATGGCTCACGGGCCCAGCCGCTCCGCGGCATGTGGGATCTTCCCGGACCAGGGCACGAACCCGTGTCCCCTGCATCAGCAGGCAGACTCTGAACCACTGCGCCACCAGGGAAGCCCCTTTGGGCAGGTTTTTATTTCATGTTTGTAGATTGAGTTTGTACTTTTGGTTCCCGGGGAGTTCACACAGGGGTGACTGCTTTGTCCTAATTGCAATTTCCATCTGTATGCCTACATTTTTTTTGAGCTGGACTAAGGCTCAAATGGATAGATAGCTCAAGGAAGATAAGAAAGAAAGAAAGAAAGAGAGAGAGAGAGAGAGAGAGAAAGAAAGTAAGATGTAGAAATGGATGGATGGATGGATGGATGGATGGGGAGATAAATATATAGTAGAGAGGAAAAGGATGGAGTAGAAATCTTCCTTGTTTAGGCAGCATGCAAGGAGGACTGGTGAACTTTTTCTTTCTCTGTGAATTACAAATTTAAAGTTCAGAAATTGCATAGTTGGATTATTGTTACCTTAATTCCACCTCCTGAATAATCAAATATATTCTAGCCTAACCAAATAGTAATTAGGTTTCTGCTTATCTCCCAGAAGCAGTGCGAACATTAGAGAGACTTGGCACTGGGATATTACCAGAGGATAAGAGGCATACGTGCTAAATAATGAGAGTAACTAACAAAACTGAACTTCGCCCTTTCAGTATGGGAATACTCAATAATGCCTAGATCTTTTCTTTTGTGTTCTGGTCTTATGCAAACACAAATTACACTCTTGTTGACTTCACTGTAACCCATGAAACTGAAGAAGGGAAATTTGAGTCCCATAGAAGGCAGTTTCACCAAACCTGCCTCTTGCATTTGTGTGATGGAACCTGAGAACACCTGTATTTTCTAACTGAATTTATGAAGGAAGAAATGTCCCCAGCAGTAATCAACACTGGCACATGGTATGAAGAGACAAAGCTACTTCTTTAAAATCATACATTTTTTAGAACTGGAAGCAATCTAAGAAAGCATCCAAGCCTCCCTCACAGTACAAATGAACAAAGTAAGTAAAGCCCAGAAGCGCCTGTTCACACCTGACATCAGTCTGTACTAATTGTGGGAAGTGTGGGAAGCAACGTGGCATCATAGAAATAGCATAATCTTTGTGGAGGTCTGGGCAGGAATCAGAGCTCTGCCACTTACTAGCTGCTGTAGCCTTGGGCAAATTACGTTATCTCTTTGAGACTTACTTCCCTCATCTATCCTTACTTCGTGGGCTGGTTCTGAAAATTACATGACATAATATGTTAATCCCTGGCACAGAACAGACGCTCAGGAAATAGTAATTATGATCAGCTCCCTTTTGCTGCCAGTGATGATACAGAAAAACCATCTCAACAAGTACTCAGTGTAACTACACGATTTTAAAATGTCAACCAATGGTGAACTTGTTTCCAGCCATATTCAATACACTAAAATTTCAATATAGAATGCTCAACACATGAAAGAATGCTCACTATAACTCAGGCTAACACACATTTGTATATAAAGTACGGTGTTAGGCACTACAGTTGGCTCAAAAACAAATATGGAGGAGATTTCCTGCTTTTAAGGAAATGAGAATAGCCATGTGTACCCTGTGCTGTATTTTGGTGAGGACTGTGGTAGTCACTAGAGGGGAGAGGACCCTGGTCTCTGGAGGCAGAGAAGAAGCTCCTTCTGCATGAGGGGCTCAGGGAAGTCTTCATGGAGAAAGTCACATTTGAAAGACTTCTTGGAAAGTTCTGGAAAAGAGATTGGGGAACATTCCTGTTTGAAAGGAGCTTCTTTAGCATAAGCATAATACAGAATGTATTTAGATTTAGTAAACTTCTCTGCTTAAATGAGCATAGCATATGTAAAGGAAATGCTTAAAATAATAATAGTAGTTACCACTTATGGAACTCTTGTCACATGCTAAATACTTTTCATGTACTCATTCTTTTGCTTATTATATACCTCTATGAGGTAGATTATTATTATCATCTCCATTTTAAAGATGAGGAACCTGAGGCATAGAGAGGCTAAGTGTATTGTCTGAAGGCCTCACAGCTGGTGTATGGCAGAGCAAAACTTGGACCCAGGTCATCTGACTACAGAGTCTATGCTTCAGTTTTGACATTAGACAGTACTTTCTCCTTTTTTCTCTCCAGATCCATGTTCTGCCCTTCTCTCTGCTCTGCAACCCAGGAGGTTGAGCTGTGTGGACTCATCAACTAGTTCCTTTGCCCTCTGGGTTCTAGGTGCCATAATGGAAGTGAAATTGCAGAGCAAGCCTCAGGTTTGCTGGGGCTGCATTTCTCAACTGAAGACTTCAGCTCCTGTTGGCTGGTTTCTCCTGCGATTTCCAAAAGCATCCCCTCTTCTTGTCCCTGGACAGCTATTGTTGACCCCAGGGTGTTTCACCATCCCTTGTTGGTTCCTTTAACTCTGTCCCTATCTTTGTGAGGAGTAGAATTTTGGAGTCATAGGATAATCATATGTTTATCTTTAATAGATACAGCCAAGTAGTTTTTCAAAGTGGTTTTTACCAATTTGTATTCCCACTAACAGCATATGAGAATTCCAGCTGTTCTATACTCTTGCCAACTCTTGGTATTTTCTGCACTTTTCATTTTAGCCATTCTAGTGGATATATAGTGGTATCTCATTGTAGTTTTAATTTGCATTTCTCTGAACCACAGAAGTTAGATACTTTTTCATGTTTTTTTGTTTTGTTTTTTTGCCATTTGGAAATTTTCTGTAGTGAAATGTCCAGGTCTTTCCCCCCTTCTAAATTGGGTTGCCTGTCTCTTATTGATTTGTGAAAAAATTTTAATATGTTTTGGGTACAAATCCTCTGTCAAAGATATGTATTACAAATATCTTCTTTCACTGTGAAGCTTGACTTTTCATTCTCTTAATAATGTCTTTTAATGACTAGATAGCCTTAATTTTAATATACTCTAATTTATAAATTTTTATTGTTTATGCTTACCAGTTTTTATAGTTTTTAAAGATATGTTTGCTACTCCAGTATCATAAGGGTGTTTTTCCATGCTTTCTTCTAGATATTTTATGGTTTTATCTTTTACATTGGGGTCTGCAAGTTATCTGGAATTGGTCTTTGTGATGTAAGATTAGAAACCTGATACTTTACTTCTCATATGGCTATCCAGTAGACCCAGAACCTTCTTCCTTAGTTCACTGCAATGTCACCCTTTTTATAAATTGACTGTACATGTGTGGTTTTATTTTTGGACTCCATAGTATTCTACTCCATTGGTCAGTTTCCTTGTGCCAATATTGCACAATCTTGATTATTATAGCTTTATAATGAGTCTTGACATCTGGAAGTGGAAGTCTTCTGGCTTTGTTCTTCTTTAGGATTGCTTCAGCTACTTTGGTCCTTTGCATTTTCATATGTATTTTAAAATCAGCTTGTCAATTTTCATGAAAAAATATGCTTCAACTTTGATTAATATGGTGATGAACCTATAGATTTATTCTTGGAAAATTAACATTTTAGGATTATTGAGTCTCTCAATCCATGAACATGGTATATCTCTCCATTTATTTAGGTCTTTAATTTTGTCCAATAATATTTTGTAGTAATCAGTGTAGAGGTCTTATACAGATTTAATTATATTTATTCCTAGGTGTTTGATTTGCTATAATAAATAGTATTATTTTTAAAAATGTGTTCTCTGTTGCTAATTTATATGCATATAATTAATTTTTGTATATTGTCTTTATCTAGTGATCTTGTAAATTCAATACAGTATGATATTTGTAGAAGGCTTTTTGTAGATATCCTTTATTAGTTTAAGGAAGTATCTTTCTATTCCTAGTTTCTTAAAATTTGGTTTAAAACCAAGCGGGTGCTGACTTTTATCAAATGCTTTTTCTGCATCTCTTAAGATATCCACCTCTGTTTTGACTCAGCTCTAGAACCCAATACTAAAGTCCTTTCTCTGGGCTTGGCTCTACCCTCACATTCACAAAACTTGACGAATAGAAACTAGAGAAACAAGGACTTATACAACAGAAGTGGCAGTAGACACAGAAAGCAGGAGATGAATAAGAGAGATCTTGATGCTCTGTAAAATATTTTGTAAAGTTTCAAATGGGTTTCAATGAGATAGAGACAGACCTCTCAATTTTTTAAATTCCTTTTGATAACATGAAAGAAAAACTTCACACCTTTGTATTATAGAAACAGTAAGCAATTTTTCAAGTATAAAATTTAATACTGTTTTTTTTCAAACTTTATACACAATATTCCCTCATACC
This sequence comes from Kogia breviceps, assembly GCF_026419965.1. Classification (NCBI taxonomy): domain Eukaryota; kingdom Metazoa; phylum Chordata; class Mammalia; order Artiodactyla; family Physeteridae; genus Kogia; species Kogia breviceps. The sequence continues at coordinate 57,916,471 of NC_081315.1, forward strand.
CCAAGTATGATCCATTCTCCCTAGAAGGGAACACTTCCTCACCACTCTTTTTCTGTTGAAAATCATTGAAATAGCATCCATAAAACACCACTTTATTCTCTTAACACTGGAGTTGAATTTAAATGATCCCTAGTGCCCTCTTGTGGACATGAGAGAATATATGAGTATAATAGTTTTGTTTTCACTCCAAGGTGTACTTATGTATCTGTGTCCTGTTAATCTAAGGTGAACCTGATGGTAAAAGACCTCAAGTCATGGAGCCAGGCAGTGCGTCGCCACTTACAAGCCCTGTGAACTTAAGATTTCTTAGCTGATAAATGGCCCTACTAATATTGCTCACCTTATTAAGGTTATTGAGCATATTAAAGTAGGTTTAAGGAAGTTCCCTTCCATTCCTAGTTTCCTAAGACTTTGTTTGAAAGTATGAATCAGTGTTGAATTTCATCAAATGCTTTTTCTGGATCTTTTAAGATGTCCACTTCTATTTTGACTCTAGGACCCAATGCTACAGCACTTTCCCAGGGCTTGGCTTGACTCCCAATTTATATACAAATAATACTTAGCCCAGCAGATAGTACGTTCTCAATAAATATCATCTATGAGTATTATCAAAAATCTTAACAGTGAATCCAGAGGGCAGGGAAAGGTAGTAGGGTACAGTATCCTAAAACAACTTGGCTACAGATACTAGTACCCTCTCCTCCCCAAGCCCCACTCTACCTCATTCTTGATTCCCTGAGGCAACCACTCAACTCTTAACTATTTCTTTTTATATTTATAACCATATTTTTAATAATATGCATATATGGCTTTTTCTTGAGTTTTTTTCAGATGTAGGTACTATCTATTAACTTTCTGTTATGGAAGATGAAAATTTACCTTTCTTCTTTTTTTTTTTTTTTTTTTTTTCCGGAACGCGGGCCTCTCATTGTTGTGGCCTCTCCCGTTGAGGAGCACAGGCTCCGGAGGCGCAGGCTCAGCGACCATGGCTCCGGGGCCCGGCCGCTCCGCGGCATGTGGGATCCTCCCAGACCAGGGCACGAACCCACTTCCCCTGCATTGGCAGGCAGACTCTCAACCACTGCACCACCAGGGAAGCCCTTTGCACTTTCTTGATGGTATCATTTGAAACACAACAGTCTTAAATTTTGATAATGTCCAATATACCATTTTTTTCTTTTATTACTTGTGCTTTTGCTATTATATCCAAGAAACCATTGTCTAATTCAAGATCGTGAAGATCTACACCTATATTTTCTTCTAAAGGCTTTACAGGTTTAGCTCTTACATTTAGGTCTTTGATGTTTTGAGTTAATTTTTGAATATGGTATGTGGTAAGGGTTCAACTTCTTCTTTCACCTGTGGATATCCAGTTGTCCCAGGACTAGTTGTTGAAATGATTATTCTTTCCCCATTTAATTATCTTGGTGCCCTTGTCAAAAATCAATTGACCATAAAGGTGAGGGTTTATTTCTGGACTCTCAATTCTATTTCATTCAATTTATGTCTGTCCTTATGCTAGTACTATACTGTCTTAAAGACCATATGGTAGGGCTTCCCTGGTGGCGCAGTGGTTGAGAGTCCGCCTGCCAATGCAGGGGACACGGGTTCGTGCCCCGATTCAGGAAGATCTCACATGCCACGCAGCGGCCGGGCCCGTGAGCCATGCCCGCTGAGCCTGCGTGTCCGGAGCCTGTGCCCCGCAACGGGAGAGGCCACAACAGTGAGAGGCCCGCGTACCGCAACAAAAGATCATATGGTAAATTTTAATCAGAAAGTGTTATTCTCCAATTTTGTTCTTCTCTTTCAAGATTATTTTGAATATTCTGGATTCCTTGAATTTATATATGAATTTTAGCCTCAGCTTGTCAGTTTCTGCAAAGAATCAAAATGGGATTTTGATAGGGATTGCATTGAATCTGTAGATCAATTTGGGAAATATTGTCATCTTAAAAATATTGTCTTCCAATCCATGAACATGGATTATCCTTCCATTTAAGTCTTTAATTTCTTTCAACAATGTTTTGTAGTTTTTAGAGTATATGTTTTGTACTGCTTTTGTTAAATTTATTTCTAAGCGTTTCTTTTTTGATACCTTTATAAATGGAATTATTTCTTAAAATTCACTTTCAGATTGCTCAATGCAAGTGTATATAGATTATTTTTTAAAGTATGAATTTGTCTCTCCTCTGCTATATACAGTCTACGTTTACTGCAAACTGCAGTCCATTTTGTTTCTCTGATCTGTTTTACTAATTTGTCTATCTGACTCCTGAGAGTGTTTGAGTTTTCAAATCCTGATTTAAAGCATTTAAAATGTTATTTCTATGTAGATGGCTTAGTAAAGATAATTAGCAGGTACTTCTTAGGCTCTTTAAATACTCCATTGGGAATTTTTGGACACTCACCTAATTTTTTTCCACATAGTGTTTAATATATCCCGAAGTGAACTTGTTCTTATCTAATCATTTAGGTTACCCTATGTCTGGAATTCTCAGAGAGACAAGGATGATGGGACACATGTTGTTCTTATCTTCCAAATCCGTGACTATTGCCAAAATTCAGGTTACTCTCAGCAAAGCTGAGAAAATCTGAACATGTCCAGTGTTGACGAGGAAGGGTCAAAATGGGTACTTTCATGTACTATTGATGTGTCTGTAAAATGATACATGTGCTCTGAAAATCAGTATGCCAATAACAAAAGCCTCAGTAAAGGTTATAATCTTTAACCTTATAATTCCCCTTTTAGAAATCTATCATAAAAATTCTAATATCCAGAAAAAAATTTACATGTAAAGACCACATCAGTATTATTTTGTAGTACAAAAATGTTGAAATCAATTTAAATGTGCCATTAAAAATACTTATGCATAGAAAAAGTCTGGCAGAAAATATACCAAATTGTTATCCCTGATGAATAGGAGATTGATGATTTTAACTTTCTTTATAGTTTCCTTATTTTTCTGAAGTTTTAGGACTATTAACTTGAACTACTTTTATCACCAGAAAAATATGTTATTAAAAAAGTGGTTTGGGCTTCCCTGGTGGTGCAGTGGTTGAGAGTCCACCTGCCGATGAAGGGGACACGGGTTCGTGCCCCGGTCCAGGAAGTTCCCACATGCCGCGGAGCGGCTGGGCCGCTGATCCTGCGCGTCCAGAGCCTGTGCTCCGCAACAGGAGAGGCCACAACAGTGAGAGGCCCGCGTATCGCAAAAAAAAAAAAAAAAAAAAAAAGTGGTTTGACCATAATTCAAAAAGAGTCATGTATCACAATGTTCATTGCAGCACTATTTACAGTAGCCAGGACATGGAAGCAACCTAAGTGTCCATCGACAGATGACTGGATAGAGATGTGGCACATATATACAATGGAATATTACTCAGCCATAAAATGATACGAAATTGAGTTATTTGTAGTGAGGTGGATGCACCTAGAGTCTGTCATACAGAGTGAAGTACGTCAGAAAGAGAAAAACAAATACCGTATGCTAACACATTTATATAGAATCTAAAAAGAAAAAAAATGTTTCTGAGAACCTAGGGGCAGGACAGGAATAATGACGCAGACATGGAGAATGGACTTGAGGACACGGGGAGGGGGAAGGGTAAACTGGGACGAAGTGAGAGAGTGGCATGGACATATATACACTACCAAATGTAAAATAGATAGCTAGTGGGAAGCAGCTGCATGGCACAGGGATATCAGCTGGGTGCTTTGTGACCACCTAGAGGGGTGGGATAGGGAGGGTGGGAGGGAGGGAGACGCAAGAGGGAAGAGATATGGGAACATATGTATATGTATAACTGATTCACTTTGTTATAAAGCAGAAACTGACACACCATTGTAAAGCAATTATACTCCAATAAAGATGTTTAAAAAAAAAAAAGTGGTTTGAGAATTTAGAACAGCATCCAAAAGCCCTGGGAGCTTTACTGATAAGCAATTTGCCAGTGTCCCCCACTCCGCCCTCACCAAGTAGAAACGTTTTGATGGTAGTGCTGAACACCAGCCTCAGGATGGGGGTTTGACTCCTCTTCTCTTGGTTCCTCCTGTGCCCAGAGGCAGCTCTTCCTTTTCTGCTTCCCTTGGTGGGTGGCAGACCCTTATCTCTCAAGGCCAGAAGACAAGGAGTCAAGGGGGATTTGGAGGAAACTGCAAAAATTCCAGGAGTCTTTTCCCTCTAGCCAAATAAGATTAGACTTTGGCCTCATCTAAATTATTTTTTTAAACAATTTTTGATGTGGATCATTTTTAAAGTCTTTATTGAATTTGTTACAATATTGCTTCTGTTTTATGTTTTGGTTTTTGGGCCATGAGGTATGTGGGATCTTAGCTCCCCGACCAGGGATCGAACCCTCACCCCCTGCATTGGAAGGCGAAGTCTTCACCACTGGACGACTAGGGAAGTCTCTCACCTGAATTATTGATAAACACATTCTCTCCGTTTTCTGCTGTTACACAGAGATCTAAATTACTATATCTATTCTTTCCTTAACGTCATAGCATTGTTGAAGTGTCTAGATGTTCTTTAGCAGTGCATCACAAACTTGAGCGCCTCAGAATACCCTGATGGTTTGTTAAACTCCAGTTGTCAGGCCCAGCCTCTAGACTTTCTGATTCAGTTGGGCTGGGGTGCTGGCTGAGAATTTGCATTTCTAACAAGTTTGTGAATGTTGGGGAAGCTGCTGGTCTGGGGACCAGAGGACAGGAGGAGAGCAAAAGGAAGGGAGATCACAGGATGCAAACAAAGAAAGGTCATAAGTAAACGGGGCCCCTAGGGGTTCTCTCCTAGTGTGAAGTGAAGCTATATGGGGTGACATCAAGGTGATGAATAATGATAAAGAGTTAAAAGCATAGATATTGTACAGTACAGATCTGAATGTGAATTCTCTCTCTGCCAGATGTGGCTGTGTGACTTTGGGCAAGTTACTTAACCACTCTAAGCCTAGTTTCCTTAATTTTAAGATGGGGATAGGGCTTCCCTGGTGGCGCAGTGGTTGCGAGTCCGCCTGCCGATGTAGGGGACACGGGCTCGTGCCCCGGTCTGGGAAGATCCCACTTGCCGCGGAGCGGCTGGGCCCGTGACCCATGGCCAATGAGCCTGCGCGTCCAGAGCCTGTGCTCCACAACGGGAGAGGCCACAGTGGTGAGAGGCCCGCGTACCGCAAAAAAAAAAAAAAAAAAAAAAAAAAAAAAAAAGATGGAGATAAAATAGTTGTTGCTTCATAGGGTGACTGGAGGAACTGAGAGAATAGGTACCTTGTTTCACATAGTTCCTGATCAATAGTGAGTACTCTATAAATGTTAGCTCTTATTATTGTTTACTTGGCCCTGTCACACATGACTGCAATCCCTTGAAAATGTATTCACTGGATGAGACACGTACAGATTTAGACACACTGATTTTTGCCGCCATATACATAGATGGCCTGAGTTGTTGTGGACTTGACCTGAGTGCATATGCTGTGCGGGTAATTGCCCAGCGAAGTGGGCTGGCCCAGGGGAAGGAGGAAGGGCCTCTTCTTCCAGTTTGGGTCTTGGTTTCCTTATCCGTGAATTGAAGGGAATTGGACTAGAGAATTTCTAGGGTCTCTTCCAGCTCAAAAATGCTGGTTTCTCACTGCCAGGGCAACTCCATGAATTTAGACTTTCTTCTCTTAAACACAAGGTGGCAGCAAAAGACAACACTCTTGGCTGCCGTTTGCTACAACAGGTAGGATGCGCCGATATTCCCCAGTCTACACTGTTTTAGAAAATAAAGGGTGCAAATGGCTTAAGATCACCACCTGCTCCTAGTGGTTTCTAAGAGGCCAAGGTTTAATATCCCTAGAATGATGCTTATATCACTATAATCAGGATTTTCTTGTTTTTCCAATATGTCCACAGAAAGTGCAGACCCACCAGTCAGCGCTGCACTGCCCCCGCATCCACACAGACACACAGACACACACAGACACACACACACACACACACACACACACACACACACACACACACACACACAACCACCCTTCCCCAAGGCCTTTGCCATCATGGCGGTGGCTTCTCAGAAGAATACCTGCTAAGTTCTCGCCTGTGATCAGCTGGGGGCTGCAGGGCAGGCTGGCAACTGTATGCTTTGCAAGGTGAAAACAAAAACTTCTTTCTTCTGGGATCTGGGAGGATTTGAGGTATGGGGGCCTGGCAGTGTTCACCAGGAAAATAAATTTCAAATAAAACACTCTTGTGTCACCGTTCTGTTCCAATGTGCCCCAGTTACAAACCATGGTAGGAGAGGCAGAGCTGGGTGTTGGGACACTGTGATCCTTCGTTGGCTGGTGGCCCCTGGCCAAGGTGGGCTGGGAAGGGGTGGGGAGAGGACGGGAAGCAGACCATGGAGCGGGATGGGCAACACTATTGCAGAAACAGAATAAGGGACCTGCCCTCAGAATCTAGATAAGGTGCCTCCAAGGATCCCTAGGGGCAGAGGTCAGGAGCCTGCTTCTGGTGCAGGTTGGGTGACCTTTAGCAGAGGAATTTCAACCGGAGGACAAAGGGAGTGGTGTGAGGCCTAAATGGGAAGATCACCCTTCTCCAAGGACCTAGAGGACATCATGACAGAGGTTGGCCTGAGTGGGGCAGGTGGACATAGAATGGAAGGACTGAAAAGGTAGTGACAAGGGTCAAGTTAAAGAGTTAGCACGTAGACTAGAAGGAAATGGACACATCAATACCAGGATGAAGTTGTTCAGTGGTTTAAACATATGCCATACGATTCGAGCAACTTGAGGCTGTGTTTATCATCCCCCCCCCCCCCAGTGGCACTCAACTCACTTTCGCTCCACATGATGGTAAAGAGTGATTGACTGTGAGTTTGTACAGATTCTTGGGATGCTCCAGATCTTCTTGGGGAGGGCATCTCCAGGCAAGAGAAAGGAGGGCAGGCCATGAACTGAGCTTTGATTTTTCAGCGAAAATCCTTCTCCTTTCCTTTTCTTCTTGCTAGGTGGTAAGAACAGAATAACCAAGGAAAGCAGAGAGGAAAACTAGTAGATTTGGAATGTGGACTATTTTATCAAAATTCCCTTGTTTTTCATGCCGGCTTTAGAAGTCACACCCTTTGCAGGGTGCTTGGGGATCAAGGGAGAAAGAGGGAAAATGCTTAACCTTTGAATTTGATGGCCTCTGGGCGAGGTACTACCCACATTACCTCCAAAATGAGTGCGGGTAGGCAAAGGAAAGGGAACCTAACGTGGCCTTAACGGGCCGGGCAGGCGGAGTGCTGCCGTGAACACTGAGTCACACATTTCTCTTACAAGCTGGTGGAGCATTTCCAGGGAAGGAGAATTTAGCAGAAAGTTCGGTAAAGACCTTATCACAGACCTGAATTGTTACTAACTGGGGAGAGCTTTATGGAGGGGCTAAGGTGGAAAATGGGAAGAAAGAAGGAGGATTGATCATAATTGACTTTGTTGGCAATTTCATAAAAGTACCCAAACCATAAGCGCACCCACATCTGTGTGAACAAGTCCTGTAAAATGCTTTGGCACTTTGCAGTGAGCCACCCGCCCCAGGACAGCCCGATGCTAAGTTACCTTAAGGATGCTGGGCTCCCAGCCCCCATCCGGGGAACTGGGGCAGGTGGTTGATTCTGTGTCAAAGGCTCATCCTGGATTCCCGTTGACCTCAGAGGACCCTCCGTGAAATTGTTGTACTGCCACGCCTTTCATGATTCCCTAATAGAGGTTTTCATGTGTGCTGTACCCTCCAAGGGAGAGAATCCCAGCTAAACACAAGAAAAATCTGTTCAGGCTGGCTGTGGGAGAAGGGGAAGCTGGTGGCTGATTCCAATTCTAACGTTAGGGGGAAAGACAATATTTCTATCTTGTTGATCACATTTACAGGCAGTTACTTCAAGGGGGAAAGGAGAGCTGGGTAATTGCTGAAGTAAAGGCTTTAAGAGAAAATGATTTCATTGTCTTTAGCAAACATCCACAGAGACAAATCTCTGACCTTACCTGGTAAGCACTGAGAAAATGCTAATAAGGATAAGGGGGAAATGTAGAAGACTTGGGGACTTTGCTTTTTCTTATCTGGGTCAGACATTGATCTTTGAAAAATGATCCACTACTGTACAGTCATTAACCAATCATTACAAAGTTCCATTGCTGCAGCTCCTGGAGCAGGGGAGAGACCTTGAGTGGGCTGAGAACCAATGACCCACATGAAAAATCAATGAAGGTGCAGCTCTATTTACAAAAGCCAGGACATGGAAGCAACCTAAGTGTCCATTGACAGATAAATGGACAAAGAAGATGTGGCACATATATACAATGGAATATTACTCAGCCATAAAAATGAATGAAATTGAGTTATTTGTAGTGAGGTGGATGGACCTGGAGTCTGTCATACAGAGTGAAGTAAGTCAGAAAGAGAAAAACAAATACCATATGCTAACACATATATATGGAATCTAAGAGAAAAAAAAAAGGTCATGAAGAACCTAGGGGTAAGACGGGAATAAAGACACAGACCTACTAGAGCATGGACTTGAGGACACAGGGAGGGGGAAGGGTAAGCTGGGACAAAGTGAGAGAGTGGCATGGACATATATACACTACCATACGTAAAATAGATAGCTAGTGGGAAGCAGCTGCATAGCACAGGGAGATCAGCTCAGTGCTTTGTGACCACGTAGAGAGGTGGGATAGGAAGGGTTGGAGGGAGACGCAAGAGGGAGGAGACATGGGGATATATGTATATGTATAGCTGATTCACTTTGTTATAAAGCAGAGAGTAACAGACCATTGTAAAGCAATTATACTCCAATAAAGATGTTAAGATGTTAAAGATGTTAAAAAATATCAATGAAGGGTTGATGGGAAGCAAGGGGCAACTTAATTGAGTTTTTTTTTTATTTCTGAAAGCCATTCACTGGCTAAATATTTAAGGAGAAAATATGAAGCATAGTAACATTTTGCAGCCACTTTGGAGAACCATTTGGAACCTCAAAAAGTTAATAGAGTTACCCTGAGACCAGGAATTCCACTCTTAGAAATAATACCCAAGAGAAATGTAGACATATATCCACACAAATGTTCAATGAATGTTTATAGCAGCACTATTCATAATTTCCAAAAAGTGGGGAGGGAAACCCAGATGTCTGTTAACTGTTGATGGATAACCTAAGTTTGTATATGCATATGATGGAATGTTATTCAGCCATAAAAAAGGAATGCAGCACCAATACATGCTACAACATGGATGCACCTTGAAAATATTATTCTAAGTGAAAGAAGCCAGACACAAAAGGCCACATATTGTATGACTCCATCTATATAAAATGTCCAGAATAGGCAAATCCGTAGAGGTAGAAAGTAGATTAGTGATTGCCAGGGTCTGGGTGTAGGGGAGAATGGGGAGTGACCAGTAGTGCATATGGGTTCTCTTTTGGGGTGATCAAAATGTTCCCAAATTAGATAGTGATGATGGCTGCACAGCAATGTGAATATACTGAATTGTACAATTAAAAAGGGCAAATTTGGGCTTCCCTGGTGGCGCAGTGGTTGAGAGTCCTCCTGCCGATGCAGGGGACACGGGTTCGTGCCCCGGTCCGGGAAGATCCCACATGCCGCGGAGCGGCTGGGCCCGTGAGCCATGGCCGCTGAGCCTGCGCGTCCGGAGCCTGTGCCCCGCAACGGGAGAGGCCACAACAGTGAGAGGCCCGCGTACCGCAAAAAAAAAAAAAAAAAAAAAAAAAAAAAAAAGGGGGGGGGTGAATTTTTGGTATTTAAAAAATTTTATGGTATGTAAATTATATCACAATAAAATATGAAGCTTGAAACTTTATTCAAGAAACCTTTAAAATATAACCCAATTACAATTAAAATAAAGCATTGAGGAAAGACAGAAAACACCTGGCACAAGAAAGAAAATGAGAACAAATCTTTTCTCTTGCTCTTTCTCTCTTCATCTCTAGCCTCATCAATTACAATAGCTTTGTCATAAATTTTCTAGTCTCTAATCATGCTGCCCTAAAATCCATCCTTCATATTACAAAAATGATATTTCTAAAGTCCAAATCATGCTATGTCCTTGCCCTATTGGTTCCCGGTGTTGACAGTAGATGAAGCTATAAGCTGAGATGCTTGGGGTGTGAAGGACTGGGGTTCCCCTGCAAGGCCATCAGGTTTTATTTCACCTGAGCCCCAACCTGGGCACTGGAAGAATCCCTGAACGAAATGGACCAGGTCAGAGTCATCTCCAGTAACAGCATTTTGATCATGCTATATGAAGAAAAGAGTATTATTTTTTTTTTAAAAAGGAAACCCAAACCATTGGCTGATAGACATTATGCAATAAACACATCACAGAAATACAAAGTCTCAGTGTACATTCCCAGAGTACCCTTCCCTGGGGAAAGTCCAGTCAATAAATGCACTTGAGTTTGGTCCTCAGTCCTGGTTCTCTGAGGTTCTGGTCCTGGTCCTTTCATGAATCACATCTGCTACCTCCAGTGCCCGTCCCAGTCCCACAAACACAAGGGAAATCTGTGAAAAAAAGTTTTACAGGCAGGCTTGGGAACCTCCTCTGAGCTAGCCAATGCAGTTTTATTTCTAGCCAAACTCTCATCATACCCAGCATTCAATGATGAGTTACTGATGTTCTCACTTGAGAAAATCCTCTCCCACCCTCTGAGACTTCTATTCATTTCATTATCATTAAAACTGTCTTCAAACAGGATTCCTGGTGCTACACAGCAGAACTGGTAAATTTCTCACCCCCAATCTTACAAAGGGATTAGATACTCAGTGCCCAAAGGACAAATCCAAAGGTAGCAATAAGGTTTCTTCTAAGTGTCAACTGCCTGGGCTTCCCTGGTATAAAAGGAGTCTGAGCTTTGAAAATTCCTGCCATGGGCACAGGTAGAGAAGAGTTTGTGTATTTGCCTATCCTGCACAACGCCATTATTGTCTAGGAACTGGCAAGTTACCCCAGTTTACTTGCAGTGGGCATTGAATAGGTGTAGGCAAATTACCTGGACTATTAAAGACAGGATGTCCTGAGAGGCCTCCTCCCTCCCTCCCTCCCTCCCTTCTCCCCCATCCCCAGCAGTAAAACTGCATCCCAAGTCAGAACATTCCTAAACCTGCATGCCTGGTAGACTGTTCTCGGCTCTGCTAGTCTGAGCCCTGACGGGGTGGCTTCTCAGAATTCCTCTCTGGCTAATCTGACATTTTTTCAGATGATGTGCTAGACGGAGAGATAAGATTTTGGATTCTTGTCCATGCAAGTGAAGTTTAAAGCATTTCTCTTGGTTGAGTTGCTGACTTACTAGAGAGTTTTTAGGGTTTACTTTTGGACATGAAGGCTTCAGTCAGTGGCTGAGGTCAGCTTGGAAATTTCTTCATCATCCTGGGATCTGTTCTGTTAATTCCCAGATCCATGAGGGCTTGTGTTCGCTAGCAGAGGGAGGAAAAGACCAGGCGTTTTCAGAGTAGGACCTGGGCCAGGAGCTTGTAACCACGTGACCCTGGACCACTGTGGAACCAAGGCCTCTGTAAAAGGAATTGGACCGAACGATCTACTACACTGCATGTAGGAAGGGGATGTGAAGACTTTTTCCTGCCAAAGTAAATGCTGTGAATTTTTGGTGGTAAGTTTCCTTAATTCAGGATTTTTTTTTTCAATCCAGAAGGACAACTTTGAAAGTGAGAGATTTATTTAGTTTAAGGCAATGTCTACTCACATAATTCTCAGAAATTGCATGATGGTTATTTTGCTATTGTGTGTATGTGTGTTCTTACTGAAGAGTGAGAGCTAGACTTAAGAATCATATCAAAATATCTCAGTTTCTGATAAATAGGGGAAAAAGAATCAATGAGCCTGTTAGAGGTAAATTTGAGGAGGCTCAGACTCAAGAATCCTTTGGGTGCTGAGCCCCCTGAGGGCAGGGACTGCGTGTGTCCTTGTGGATAGTTATCCTCCAGCCCAGGTCAGCACCTGCGCAAAACAGGCACCCAGGAAATGCTTGTTGTGGTTAAATGAGAGCCTTTTATTCGGAAGGCTTTGAAAGACAGAGGCAAAGGCAGAGTGGGCTCTCATTAAGCCAGAGTTTCCTTTCATTTTCTCTCCCTTCTCCGTCTTTCTTTTCCTTCCTTCCTTCCTTCCTTCCTTCCTTCCTTCCTTCCTTCCTTCCTTCCTTCCTTCCTTCCTTCCTTCCTTCCTTCCTTTCTTTTCTTTCTCTCTCCTTCTTCCTTCCTTCCTTCCTTCCTTCCTTCCTTCCTTCCTTCCTTCCTTCTTTTCTTTCTTTCTTTCTTTTCTTTCTCTCTCCTTCTTCCTTCCTTCCTTTCTTCCATGTATTAGGTACTCTAAATAATTTGAAAGAATTTGAAACAACACTTCATATTTGGCAGGGCTCTACAGAACTTGACTAAAAAGAACATATTTCCAAACATGTGCTGTATCAAGTATGGGACCAGGCATCCCAGCCTATCTCTGTGTACTCTCTCATTTACCTAGAGAATATTGAGCTCAGTGCCGATTAAGGAATCAAATTCCTGAGGGCTGTATTGAAACTCCTTTTATTGGAAGTAATGTAAACCCAGTTAAGCAAAAAGATTTTTATTGGGTTAACATGGGAGGGGCAGGGGCATGCTGGACCATAACGATTACTGGGACCAGGACAGGAATGGAGCCAGGAACCCTTTCTCCATCTCTCAACACTGTCTCTCTCTGCTTCTTTGTCTTCCTAAAACCCATAGACTGAGAGCTAGCCTCTGGTTGCAAGTGCAGAAATCCCAGGGGAGGCTTCTAATTGGACCAGCTTGGGTCACATGCCTTCTCAGGTGGCCAGTGAGGCACTATGTTTGGTGACAGCCTAGAATCACCGACTGCAGTGGGGAGGGGGCAGTCCTCCTCAAAGAAAGGATGCCTTTCCTGGAAGAAAGGAGGGTGCTGGATAAGCAATCAAGTGCATTTCCAGGGACCAGGGAGTAGTCATAGAAACCGTGGACTGAAAGAGAGTGGTTGCTGACTAAGAAGCCCTGGCTTGCTCCTAAATTTTCAGAGGAATGCATTTAACTTCAGCAACTGCAACTCTGTGCACTTGGATAAGTAGAAAAAAAGCCAAGAAATAGAAAAATAGCAATATAAATGGTGCCATGAATTCAGCTTGATGTTCCACCTACTGAGTATATGTCCTAACATGAGAATGTATGGGTGACATGAATCTCATTGGTCTCATCTCCCCACAGAACAAAATATCTCTTCCCCCTGACTAAGTGTACTCTTTAAATATATATGTTTTTCATAGACCTTGGCACTTAAATTCAAGCCAACTCTTTTATTTAATGCTGTGTCAGAAAAGCAGACATCATTTCCAGCACTGGTGGGAAACTGTGCTGGGCTTACAAAGAGGCAGCTGCCAAGGTGGTGCCTTCCTAGATTTCTCTGGGCAATTTTGTCTATATGTGATTTTTACCATATACACTGATGGATTTTAGAAATTAAACTCCTATAAGATAAGGTGCTTCTTATGTTTTTGTAAGTGCATCTGAATGTATTATTCAGATGAAGTCTCTTTACTGCAGCTCTTTCCTGTTTGTGTGGGTATCTGGTAGAAATGGGAAGAATGACTAATGAGTGACTTTGGGAGATGTAAGGTGTGACATTATTGCAACAGAGGAGTTTTTCATCTGTGTAGAGTTTCTTATATTGTACTCATTCTTTAAAATGCTGGTTGATGCTGTAATGGTGTATTTAAGGACAGGCTCACAAGGCTAGGTTCTTTTGAATCATCTGATGTAGTCTTCCAGCTAACTCTTAACTCCCAAAGGACCATCCAGGGTGGGATTGAATACCCCGGTAACCTAGGACACCTCTCACTAAGAGCAAGCCTCTGATCTTCAGATAATTCTAACCACGGAAATGATGTTCCCCATGTATTGAGCCTGATTCTGAATTCCTGTAATGTATACCCTTTGATGTAGTATATGTGTTCCCAGAGTCACATGGAAATCATCTAATGCCTCTTCCTCTTGGCAGCATCTCAAGCCTTTGAAGACACAAGTTATGTCCCTACACGTCTCAATGTTCCCTGCTTTCTTCTCACCATTGGTTCCTGATGATGCTAGTGATGATAATGATGACACTAGAAATAATAAATAATCAACATTTATTGGTTACCTTTTATATGCCAGGCGTCATTTTAAGCAGCTTATATATATTAACTCATAAATATCTTATAACAACCCTATGAAGTAAGTATTGGTATTATCTCCATTTTATACACGAGGCACAGAGAGGTTAAGTAACGTGCCCAGAGTTATACAGCTGGTAACTAACAGAGCCTGAGTTTGAACCAGGTGGTTTGGCTCCTAAGACTTCCCTCTTCACACCATTGCGAGATGACACTCCTCTAATGTGATCCAGGCTGTCCCCATTCTCTGTTAGAATGATGTCCAGGAGCAGATGCGGTGCTACAGGCGCTGTCTATGGATCGCAGTTTTCTACTCAGTACATTTCTATTAACGCCCCCCAATTTTCCATGAGCTGCATGTGGCACCCTATAAACACTGAAGCATAGGGGAGTTCATCAACTCTCTTTACCAGTCTGGTTATGCCTGTGCCTCATTCAATGTGTGAAGTTAACTCAGACCAAGCCAATTAGAACAATCACTACAGCTTTTCCCCTGTATCTGAGCACCTAAAACTAGGAACCACGAATCATAGAAGAACATTCTCATGTGTGTGAGAATCGACCACTTCTGTTAAAGCAGTCAGGGTCCATCATTTTTGGATCCCAGGTAGCTTTCTGTAGCTGCCGTTCAACTCAGGAACGTTGGCTAAATCACATGGCTTCATTAGTATTCGGTTCTATAACAAGAGCCTTTTATTTTTGAAATCGTTCATCATCTGATGTCTGACATTCCCTTTAAGGATTTGATTAAAGTTGAGAATCTTTGTGAAAATAGTGACCAGTGATTAAATACAATGAACAGAAGCAGATTTATAGGCAATAAGCCCTGGGGTTTTAAGCAAGGCTGGATGTGTATTGAAAGAGAAACATACAATTTTCAGAATTAACATTTCATAATGTTGCTATTACAAACATATTAAGTAACTCTGGAAACTGGCCTAAATTGCTGGGACCTAAATAAAATATCTTGGAAGAAAAAAATGATGTTCAAGTCAGTAAGACATCATTTGCTTTATTTTTGAGTGTTTCGTGCAGCCATCCTGAGAGCTATGCTCCAAGGCTCCTAAGCTCACAGCTGAGTTTTATATAAGCCAGTACCACTCTGCCTGCACAATAGACTGCACATTTTAGTGTAGAACATAACATTGTAGAAGTGGGGCTGGCAAAGTCACTGTGCCCCAGTGATGTCCACGAATAAGAGGTGATGTAAATGGTTAATAAGAAATTGCATATTTTGCCAAATTTTCAAATTTTTTAGTTTCAGTACAGACCACTGTAATCCATCAGTCTCATTCATTCATTTAATGAACAGTTAAGGGCTCACAGGCCTATTGATAAGCATTGGAATACAATAAGACACAGTCTGCTACCTTAACCACATGATCAAACTTACCAATTCCAATAGTGGACACTGTTAGCCAAATCAAATGTCACAATGTCCCTCCTGATGTGATGCACAAGAAAGGGCACAATATCACCCTGGTAGTTCCTGCCAAACTTGCTTAACCTGAATATAATCACAAGGAAACAATTAGACAAATCCAGATTTGGGGGCGATGTACAAAACTGACCTGGACACTCTAAAAATGTCAATGTCGAGAAAAGATAAAAGGCAGGGAACTATTGCAGGATAAAGAGATTCTAGAAACATGATAATTAAATACAAGGAATGAACCCTGATTGATCCTGAATTTTTTTAAAAAGCTATAAATGTCATTGTTAGGAAGTTTGGGAAGTTTGAATATCTACTCTATATCATATTATTATATATGATATTCTCTATATTATATATTCTCTATATTACATATATTCTATATTATTGTATAAATGTTACATTTTTGGAGTATGATAATGATATTGTAACTTATATGAGTAAGTTTTTATTCTTAGAAGATACATATTACTAAATTATTACGAGGTAAATATCATGATGCCTAAAGCTTACTTTCAAATGGTTCAGTTAAAAAAAAAAAGTATATCTGTTAATATAGTAGTATCTACTTTCTTTATACATTGGTTTTATATTTTATACTAATAGATATATTAACATCTATATTGTATATAGATATGTGTATACACATATAAGATTATTTTATTAGTTTCCCAAAGCTGCTGTAACAAATTACCACAAGTTAGGTGGCTTAACACAACAGAAGTTTATTTTCTCATCGTTTTGGAGGCTAGAAGTCTGAAATCAAGGTGGTGACAGGACCACGTGTCCTCTGAATCCTGTAGAGGAGGGTCCTTCCTTGCCTCTTCTTGCTGGGCTGCGTGTGGGGGCCAGCAATCTTTGGCATTCCTTGGTTTGCAGCTACGTCTTTGCCTCTGTCTTCATGTGATATTCTTTCTGTGTGTCTTTGTCCAAATTTCCCTCTTCTTATAAGGATGCCAGTCATTGAATTAGGGCCCATCTTAATCCAGTATGTCTTCATCTTATCTTGATTATATCTGCAAAGACCCTATTTCCAAGTAAGGTCATATTCACAGGTACTGGGTAGACATGAATTCTGGGGGGATGCTATTCAATTATAGACCGTACTGTACCAGTACAGTCTATAAAGGCTTTATAGAGGGAGAGCAAGAGGGAGACGAAGGGGCAAAATGTTAACAAATGGTGAATTTTGGTGAAAGGTATATAAAAGTTCATTGTTCCGTTATTTCAAATGTCCTAATGATTTGAAGTATTTCAAAATAAAATAAAATCTAGGGAAAAATGCTATGCAAAAAAAAAGGTGGGGGACATTACCCTTGCCCGTGAGTCTAGTTCAATGTCATGGAGGACACAGTGGAGATATGCATCACGGCGACCTCAGTGTACCTGTAGACGATGATGCTAACTCAGTCTGGGCACCTTGGGAAGCGTTTCCATGAGAAGCGACACCCAACTGAGCCGAGTCTGAAGGTCAGCGCAGGAGTCAGTGGCAGAGGTGAGGGTGCACTTGGGGAACTGCCAGGGGGTGAGAATGGTTGGAGCCAAGGGCATGTGTGTGATGGGAGTGGAGCCTGGAGAGAGGCAGGAAGCATGACCTCGATCGAGGATGCTGCATCGAGACAATTGTTTTTCACCAGGAAGACCAGGAGGATACAAGGCGAGATTTTCAGCAAGTATAACCAGACCAGATTTTTGTTTGGGGGCTAGGAGTGTGGAGAAGCCTGGGGAAAAACCAGCTGGGAGTCTGGTGGAACAAGCCAGATGAACAAGGGCTGTCAGAGTAGGGGAGGGTGTGGGAGAGCTGTGAAAGCTAAAACCGGAAGGGCGTAGTTTGGATGGAGGTTGAGAAAGAGGGAGGCAGGGTGACTGGCTGGTTGGTGCCACCCTTGCCTTCAGGGGATACAGGAGGAAGAGAAGGAAGGGCTGCAGATGGAGGGTGGCGGAGGGGATAAAGGCTATGCTCAGCTTGGACGTGCTGAACTTGAAGGGCCAGGTGGAGGCCTCAGGGAGGTGCCTGAAGCCCAGGAAACACGGACCTAGCCTGGTGACTCATGCACTTACTGGTGTTAAGTGAAATCATGGATTTTGAGATTTTCCCAGTTACAGTGTAGAGGCGCGTAGAAGGCTGGGCATGGAACCTGAGAAGCAGGACAGGAGGAGAAGCCCCAGCCAAAGAGACCAAGGAGAAGTGGACGGAGAGGTGGGAGGAAGGCCAGGAGCCTGACGTCAGGAAGTCCAAGAGGAGGGTGTTTTGGGGGAGGGAGTGGATGGCAACGTCGGACAGCACACAGGGCCCAAGGGTAATGAAAATGACACGAGTCCTTTCCATTTTGCAATCGGGAATCCCAGCCATTTCAATAAGGCAGAGGTCAGATGGCCGAGCACCGGGTGTTTCATTAAAGGGGAGGAAGCACAGAGCCAAACAGGGCAGAATATTCTTACCAGAAACTTGGCTGACAAGAGCAGAGAGATAGAGCAATGGTTAGCAAGAGGCAAAGGGCTGGGACATATGTTAGTTTTTATAAGAGGAGAGAAACTTGAGTCTGTGTGTCAGCGGAGAAGAAGCCAGCAGGGAGGTCAGGCTGAAGACTGCAGAGAGCAGACATCACGGACACAGCGAGTGCTGGGGACTCGCTCCTGGGGCGCAGGTGGAGGGAACCCCGTTCTCACTGAGATGGTGAGGTGGGGGCCAGAGGAGCGGGGAGGTGTGGGCCTGGGACCTCCTCGGGGCCTCATGAGCGACAACGGAGAGGAGGATGGAGACCAGGCCGAGTCAGAACCCCTGGAGGCTATGATTGGAGCTGATAGGAGACAGAAGGCGGAGGGGATAACCAAAGGAGGTGAAAACAGGGCTACACACGAGGGCATTTGGAAGCAAAATGATCAGCAGATACAATGTGAAAGTGAAAAGTCAAAATGAAATGTGGACTTGGAGGGAGGGTTGGGGGCGTACATGTTATCAACTCAGGGGATCGGTGTTTCCCCCTTAATTAATGAAACATGACTTCTCCTTGCCTCATCCCTCAGGTACTTGGAAAACTGTGGTCTGGGAGGGGCAAAGAGGGAAATACTGGCACAGTGAACAGGAGATCATTGGTGAAGGGGCATTGGGTAGCCCAAACTACAGAATTCACAGCATCTGGCTCAGGTCCAGGAACTCTTCGTAGGGTTTTAAAAATGTATTTTAAAAAAAAATTATAGGTTCACAGGAAGTTGCAAAAAATAGTACAAAGTGATCTGGTGAATTCTCCCCCCAGTCGCCCCTCATCTTACATAATTACAGTACATTATCAATTCCTGGAATTTGACATTGGTACAAATGCATGTGTATAAATCCATGCCATTTTATCACATGTATAAAATCTTGTAATCACCAGTGCAGTCAAGATACAGGGCTAGTCCATGACCACAAAGATGCCCCTTATTCTACCCATGTATGTCATATCACTCTCCCCATCCCTAACCCCTGGCAACCACTAATGTTTTCCATTTCTAATTTTCTCATCTTGAGAATGTTATATAAATGTCATTCCCTGTTATTGCTGGATGGTATTTCATGGTATGGATTGTTGACCTTAGAGAAATAGACTGCCAGATTATTTCTCCAGCAAAGATGGGTTTATTTGGTATCAGCAGAGAATTGCATTTTGGGGTTTGCAACCTCGGTGAGCCACGTGCAAGTCCCCAGGCAAGGGACGAATACTTACTGAAGGAAGAGGAGGTTGGGAAGGCTACAGTAAATGGAGAGTCCATGGCTTTTCATTGGCTGAGTCCTTGACAGGAAAGAAAGGAGTTTTTCCTCTTCCCTTTTGGCGTGGCTGTCGTCCGGGGGTTTGAGAGCTCCCCCTTCTGGATTCGATTTAATTGAGGTTTCTGTTTATTAATTTTTTACAGGATGTACCACAGTGTGTTTAACCACTCAGCTACCGAGGGATATTTTGGTTGTTTCCAGTTATGGGCTATTTAAAAAAAATTTTTATTGAAGTATAGTTGATTTACTTTAGCCTCAGACGTCTTCCTGACCTCAACGTCAGCTTTGGAAGTGAAACCAAGTCTGGAGAATTGTATGTACCTCTTTTCCAGGATTCACATGCCGCTGGATGCAAAAATAAAGAAAAAAAAAAGAAATGCTAGTAAATAAACAAACAAACAAACAAATAAACAAAGAAATAAATAAATGCTAGTAGGTTCCTATGCATTGTTACGCTGTGCCCCAGCCAGTTTGGGATATGTCTGCTATCCCAAAAAGGCAAAGAGTAAATGGGAAAGGACAGAAACTTAAAAATCTGACATCCTAAAGACAGTGGTCCCCTTAGACTTTCGTCAGTTTGCAGCCACAGAAAGGAAATAGAAAAATGTGCTCTACTAAGTGACGCAAGCCAGAAAGACACATATCACATGGTATCACTTATATGTGGAATCTAAAATATGGCACAGATGAACTTATTTACAAAACTTTCTTACAAAACTTATTTACAAAACAGACTCACAGACATAGAAAACAAATTTATGGTTACCAAAAGGGAAAGAAGGTAGGGGATAAATTAGGAGTTTGGGATTAGCAGATACAAACTACTATAAGTAAAATAGATAAACAACAAGGTACTACTGTATAGCACAGGGAACTACATTCAATATCCTGTGATAAACTGTAAAAGAAAAGAATATGAAAAAGAATATATGTATGTATAACTGAATCACATTGCTGTACACTTGAAATTGAGACAACGTAGTAAATCAACTATGCTTCAATTAAAAAAAAAGTTTTTTTAAATGAATAGAAAAGAAGAAGAATGTGGGAGGGGAGGCCTTGAGGAGGAAGTCTTGGGCACACCACACAGGACGACGGCCTTCCTTGACGCACTCAGAGGTCTGGCAGGTTATTTTTAACTGCCACATCGTAAAGTCAATGTTTGCACTTTGATAAGTGTCCTGTCCAGTGGCTTGTTCTAAACTCTGGCCTGGGAGGTGACTGGAAGAGTCTAGGTGTGGTGTGTGAGAGGGAAACCGGGTGAGTGAAATATAATAATCCTGTAGCCACCAGCCCTGATATTCCTGACAGATGGAACAATCAGTGTGCATTGTGTTCTCCTGCTTGCACCACCTGGTCATGAGTTGTTGGTGGAATTTGTGGAATGGATTGTTCTCTTGGAGTCACCCAATACACCCAAACAATGGGCGTACACATTCTTAGTTTTATGTAAGAGCTAATAAGGAATGTTCCATGCACCCGATCAGAAGCAGGAAGCTGGTGCCTGACTGCCTGCTGACCTGCCTTCTTCCTCTCTCTTCCTCCCCCTCCTCCTCCCCTCCTGTCTTTAAGGAAGACGAGGGAGGAAGGGAAAGAAAGATAGAGCCATTGCTCAGAGGTCACTGGGAGAATTATGCCACAGGTTGGAGGGAAGATAAGTATGGAAAATAAGGGATACCCTGGGGTTTTCACTTCATAGAATTTGCTTTTATTCCTTTGTTGTTTTTTCTCACTGAATACTCTTCTAGAAAAAAGGCATTATAGTATGAGGTAACTATTGTGAGGCCCTGCCTTACTCATACGTTCAGATTTAGGAGCTGAGAAAGTCCCCTCTCCAACTGCAGCATTTCAGGGTTTTTCGGTTACACGGAACACAAAGCCCAACTCAAACTGGGTTAAACAATAAAAGAGATAGTTTGACTCAGCGCTAGAAAGGTCAGAAACAGTGGTCTCAGAGTCAATTTGATTTAGAAACTTGTCAGACATCTTTTCTTTACCATCTATGGTGACAATTTCAAACTGAGACCGACTCCATGTTTCAGTGTCCATGCCCAGAGAGAGGAGGTCAGTCCTCAGGGCTGGCTGGTCGCCTATAACCAGCCCCTCTGACCTGGGAAAAGTCGTGTGTCAGCTGGCTGAGGCTTGGCTTTCCTGAACCAGTCCCTGCAGTGTGGAGGTGGGCTCACTCGGAGATGCAATCACCACGGCTGCTTCACAGTGAAGGAAGGATGGCTTGGATCCTGGGGTGACAACTGCAATGTCCACCACTACACCTTCTAAAAAGGTCCCTCTGATTCCTGCCCTGAGGGTGAAAACTCCTTTAAGAGGGCATCAAGGCTCTCATTATGAAATTTGAGATAAAATTGGATCAGTAACTGAATTTACATTAAAATATATTGAGAGAGTAAGTTTTTATTAACACAGATGTCAATGAGCTGAGGAGTGATTTTATTCTCTATAATTGAATTAAATCAACTCAGGAGCCCTAATTTCTACTTGGTAAGAGACAACTAAATTTTTCTAATTCAAGATAAATTCAATTACTTCTGGTTTAAATCCTAGCCTTTAAAAAAAAAATAAATAAACACAGGTTAGCTTTTTTAAAAAAAATTATTTATTTACTTTTGGCTGCATTGGGTCTTCGTTGCTGCGCACAGGCTTTCTCTAGTTGTGGCGAGCAGGGGCTGCTGTTCGTTGAGGCGCGTGGGCTTCTCATTGCGGTGGCTTGTCTTGTTGTGGAGCACGGGCTCTAGAGCGCAAGCTCAGTAGTTGTGGCTCACGGGCTCAGTAGTTGTGGCTCGGGCTCAGTAGTTGTGGCTCATGGGCTCTAGAGTGCAGGCTCAGTAGTTGTGGCTCACAGGCTTACTAGTTGTGGTTCATGGGCTCAGTAGTTGTGGTTCACAGGCTGTAGAGCGCAGGCACAGTAGTTGTGGCTCACGGGCTTAGTTGCTCTGTGGCATGTGGGCTCTTCCCGGACCAGGGCTCGAACCCGTGTCCCCTGCATTGGCAGGAGGACTCCCAACCACTGCGCCACCAGAGAAGTGCCACAGGTTAGCATGTAAACAAACCTCCCTCCACGTGGCTTCAAGCCCCCATACATACCCTTAATCTTCTCAGCTCTTCTGCTGGAGAATTTGCCCCTTGCCATGACAGTCCGCTTTGGGAGTGTTTCCTTCCCCAGAACTTTGTAGTAGCCATAGAAGAAAGAGAATAGGGTCCTTAATACACCATGGCAGGTACCAACCTCCTGAGGGGTTTGAGGAAAGGTGCCTGACAACCCACTCCATCTAGAAGCCAGCAAGGGCGTTTCTGATCTGGGCACTGCCGGGGGCACTGATTGCCCTCGCCAGTGAATCAAGACCAGCAGATGCTCTCCGAGTCTCCAGCACACCATGACGAGAGCCATCAGGATGTGACTCTAGACACAGGAAACCCAGTCCTTGAGTAAATTCTTAGTCAAAATTTTTCTTCTCTTCCCACTTTTTTCTTTTTTTAAAATTTTCTCCCTAAGAATGATCTTGGTTCCTGTCATGCTTATGCATGACCTTAACATTTAGGGGATGAGCAACTGAGAGGTCCTTCTTGGGAAGAGCCTCTTCTGAGCTGGCTTTGGCTTTGGGCATCTGTCCTCACTGCCACCCACTGCTGATGTCTATAGTCTACCCCTCCCTGTGGCTTCCAGGTCTATCCACTATAAGGCTGTTCTCAGTCCATTGCTTTTTCTCAGCCAAACTCTTGCTCCATCTCAGGGAGAAGGGGAGGAGGGAAGCCATGGGAAGACGTTTGCTGCTCTTCTGAGCTGCTCTGATGCTGAAGGAAATGTGGGAGGTGGCCATCCATCTCAGAGGATCCCTCAGGCTGGACTTGCCCTGTGGCCATTGCTATTGTGGGATGGCCCTGCATGTTGCCACATTCTCTGTGAGAATGTTTCCTTGCAGGACTCTCCATTGGTATGGAGGCAGAAGTCTTCCTGCTCCCAGAACCTCAGACCCTTTGGAGGGTTTCTCTCCCTCCTACCCCTGGGGTTGGACTTTCCATCAGCCATCCTGACCAATGATTTACTCTCTTGTTCTTTTTCTTGTTTTTCTTTCAGCCCAGCAAAAGCAAAGTTTCTTTGTTTTATTTTTTTAAAATCACCTCTCTGTCAAGTTTGGAGGGAGGGGCAGATTTACATAATTTTCATTCTTTTAAATCTCTTGGTTATGGAGTAAACCCTACTGTTTAGTAGTTTTGCTCTAGGTCTGGACATTGACTATAGTCGGGTGATTTGGAACCATTTTCTCAGCTTTAACAATGCAATGGAACTTTCTCACAAACTGAACAGAATGGTATACTCAGTTTTATTTCTTACTGATTTTGTTCTTGGAAACACATTCGGCACAATTTCCCCTTTGCTGGGTGGGGCTCCTGGTCCAATTCTCTTGAGGTGAGTAGTGATATATAGAGATCGGATATTCACTTTTTTCTTCAGAGATTCTCTTTGTGTGTGTGTGTGTGTGTGTGTGTGTGTGTGTGTGTGTGTGTGTGGAACGCGGGCCTCTCACTGTTGTGGCCTCTCCCGTTGCAGAGCACAGGCTCCGGACGCGCAGGCTCAGCGGCCATGGCTCACGGGCCCAGCCGCTCCGCGGCACGTGGGATCTTCCCAGACCGCGGCACGAACCCGTGTTCCCTGCATTGGCAGGCGGATTCTCAACCACTGCGCCACCAGGGAAGCCCAGAGATTCTCATTTTTAACATTGAAAAAAATGGCCTTGTCTGAAAAAGCCCCTGCTTTCAAGACAAACCAGAAGGCATTTAGTAGTAAACAAGAACCGTTTCTGCTTCCAGTAATGGGCCGGTTTTCCAAGGCACAGGTTAAGGAGTTGTTGGGTAAACATTGGGTAAAGTCTGGCTAAATACTTTTAGTGTGGGGGTGTTGCAACGTTGTGTCCATGTCCCTTTTTCTGCTGGGGAATCGGCTTCATGAAGAGGCACCTCCAAGTTCTAGGCTCCTTGAACAAGGCCTAGGTCAGCTGCTGTGATGGGCAGCTCACAGCCACAGCTTGACTCTCCATCTTTCATGGTCTTGTTAATAGGTACACACCTCTTGCTTCCTTCAATGCTTAACTGAGAGTAAACACCACTGAAATGGGAGGAGTTTCCTTAGGATTAAAACTTGTGTATAGTCCTGTTATCCTTAACAAATTTATTTGATTTTCCTCTTTTCTCTGTTGACATTGAATCTGACATTCTAGGTGAGTAAGCAGTAAACACTCACAAGATGAAAAATATAACTTGGAGGAAGAAAACCCAGGGAAAGATTTTGTCTCCAGGTAGAGGGACAAAGCACATGAGATCTTTAACTTTCACACCCATACAAGCTTCTAGTCAACTGAACACAGAGCAGGGAGGACCAGACTAACAAGTAACACACAGATGAGAGGCCCTGCTCACACTTTGCATCTGTATCCTGTGGACGGGGATGGTCACACGTGGGAGGCTAGATACTGACTAGCTGGTCTTTGGAGGAATATCCTCCTTATCCTCCTACCAGCTTCTCAGTGGACTCAGATGTATAAAAAGGAAAAATTGCCAGGGAATGTACTTACTTTCCCAGATTACCCTGGGGTACATTAAATTCGCCTAAAGGAGTGATTCCCCATCTTTTTAGTGTAGTAGAGGCTGTGCTGTTTGCTTGGCTTTGCTTCCACCTCCAATACCCTCCCACTCAGAATGACCATACAGTGGAATCTTTCTGCATGGTAGCCAATGAGATTTCCATTAAAACATTAGTCAAATGGTAACCCTAAAAGCACTGAACACTGAAAATATAATCTAATAGGATAACCCAATAAAGTGAGGGTTTGGCCAATGTCCCAACACAGGCATCATAGAGGGACTCAGCTGTGTTCACTCTTAAGATAAAGACAAGTAAAATCCATCCTTTGGGGATGTTTGTGAGAATTTTACAACACCATACATATAATCTGATGGTACCCTCTAGTACAGGGTAGTGATTAGGAGCCCAGTTTTTATAGTCACAGCCTTGGGTTTAAAACTCAGCTCAGGGTGGTGGTGGTGTGATGAATTGGGAGATTGGGATTGACATGTATACACTAATATATAGAAAATAGATAACTAATAAGAATCTGCTGTATTAAGAAAAATAAAATAAGATTAAAAAAATTAAACTCAGCTCAACCTCATTCTTACCTCAGGCAAGATACTTAACCCTGTCCAAACTCGAGCTCCCCCTCCAGTGCACCATGAGAGGTGTACACGTGAGCCAAGAGGCTGGTCCTTTCAGCCCTCAAGGAGGGAAAAAGGATTGGAAACACTGCCATAATCTGAGCTTCCACATCTATCAGTCATAACTGTTTTATCCTCATGGGGTTGGTTTAAGTATTAAATGCAGATCCCCTTGCAATGTGTTCAGTACAGCACTTAGTAAGTGGTTAACAAATGACAGCGTGCCCTATCCACACAGTCCTTGCCCAGCCATCCCATTTAGCCAGCATTCGAAAAATGTCTAAAAGGTAGTTACCTCCCGCTCCATTGCACAAAAAGAACCCTAGGGCTTCCCTGGTGGCGCAGTGGTTGAGAGTCCGCCTGCCGATGCAGGGGATACAGGTTTGTGCCCTGGTCCGGGAAGATCCCACATGCCGCAGAGCGGCTGGGCCCATGAGCTGGCCGCTGAGCCTGCGCATCCGGAGCCTGTGCTCCGCAACGGGAGAGGCCACAACAGTGAGAGGCCCGCGTACCACAAAAAAAAAAAAAAACAACCCTGAAAGCCATGAGCAAGACCATCAAAGAAATAATTCCTTTCCAGGAAGGTCAATGTTGATGGCCAACCCCCACTCTCTCTGTCAACTTGCTCTTGCAGGCTTCCTTCTTTTACAGTAAGTAACTGGAAAGTATAAACACTTCAACCTCCTGTTCCACTGGGAATAAAATAATTTCCTCAAATATGAGAGTCTGCTGCAGTTGATTTTTAATACACTGGAAGAATTAGAGCCAGGCTTTATCTTTCCTCATATAGCAGGTCTTGATGAGCTATCGTTTTGTTTTGTTTTACTTATGGACAACTTATAATAATTTACTTCACTATTCTGTCCTAACTGCAGGGGTATTATTAGGGTCAGAGAGGTGGCAAGTCTATCTATAAAAGGCAGAAGTATAGTTAACTTGAAACGGACACTTTAAAAACCTAAGGGAGGTTTAGTGATTTCCCAGAGAAACCTAAAGCAGATGTCACTGGAGTCAGAAACCCTTGTTCCCGTGACTCTAAAGCCCGTTTTCAGGCTGCTCCCATTGGCTCCAAGAGGCTGGCTTCTCCAGTAGCTCAGCAGATGGGTGACTGTGGGCAAAAAACAGTGGCGAAGAGTCTCTGGGCATCACCTTAAAGAACACTGTTGTGGAAAAACCAAGAGTGAGCTCACAACTGGGGCAGGATGTTTAAAAGTAACACACCCTGCACAGGTTTTGTATGTAAAAAACAAAGTGATAAGCATATAAAACCACCACCTCTCTCCTTGACCCAATTGGCTGCTTGAATGTAAAAAATAATAACCAAATATACGCACTTAATTGTTTTAGAAGCAGTTTGCACACAATCTGGGAAGCTGTCAGTTAAGTGGCAGTTAAGCTAGTCTTACTTTAGCCAAGTTTTATTTTTGCAGCTGCAGACCGCGCTCCTGTGTCTGGGTAGTTAGTGTCTTACAGCAGAGATGGGAATCAGGAGATTGCTTTTCTAATGCCTACTCTGCAACTATTTAGCTCTACGACCCTGGGGAAAATGAAGAAGATCTTGCATCATTAACTACCTGTAAAATTATTATTTATAAGGTTCAAGTGTCCATGGAGTGAAATTCAGAGACCTGGGGATCCAGTAAAGGAGATTAGGCATAGAAAGACCTGGCCCGGTGTGTGGTATGCAGTAGGTGCACCATAATACAGTCTTCTGGTGTGAGCATAGAGCACAGAATCCCAGGATTTCAGAGCTGGGTGGTGCCTTAGAGGTTATTCCATCTCCTTCATTAGTCTTTGCTTGTCTACTCTGACCCATTGTGCATTGATTTTATAGATTGAACGCTCATGAACTAATCTATTTCTTGCATTTCCAAGCTATTGGGGGTAAGGCATGACTCTCATTGGAGCTCCCAAGTTCAAATATGTGTGCTTACTGTGATCACAGCACATAGCACATGGCAGAAGAATTGTCTTTTTAGTTGTCTCTTTCCCCTTGGCTGAGAATTCCTTGCCATATGGGGCGTCTCACTATTGGAGCCTCTATCTCCCTAGCAAAACTTCTGACGCAAAGCAGACGCTCAATAACTGTTTATTGTTGTCATTGTTGGTTGAAACGTAAAGAAAGATGTAGCCCAAGCCAATTGAATTTAGACTTACCTGGAGAGACAGTAAGTTGGTAGAAGAGTGGTTTCTTCATGGAGCCTAGACAATGATGGGACACCCAAGGGCAACTCGTCACTGTTACCTGGCAGGGAACATCCCTGCTGGGATGGTCAGCATTGTTAGGCAGTAGTTTCTCATGATGGTCGCAAGAGAAGTGCAATCTCTGATGGGAGCTCTGCCCATTGTCCTGGGTCTTCGTGCCCTAAAGCCAGTCCTGGTTGACCCCTGCAGGCTTCACTTCTCAGTCTTCCTAGTCAGCTGGCTCCTGGCAGGGTGTAGCCAATGGGAGATGGATACTTGGATTGGATGATGGGAGGAAGGCAGAGTCAGGGTATTTCTCCTGTCTCTTGATCTGAGACAGTGTCTGTGACAATGTTTTGTCTTTTCCATTAGATCCTGCCTGCCTTGGTTCCACTGGGTAGACCCCCTGCCCCCTGGGACTGGGGGTGTGGTGTAGTGGCTTCCTGACGTGCCTGGGGAGCTCATCCTTTACCTACACGACCAATTCCCTGTGTTTCGTTCCCTCTGTTTTAAATACTTAGAGTGATTTCCGTTTTCCTAGATTGACTCTAACTGATACGTGAGCCATTCTAGCTTCCCACAACTGGCAAGAAATCCATAAAATTGAACACTTATTTTATGCCACAAACTGTGCTAGGCACTCAGGACACAAAAATGAATAAGGTGTCATTCCTGCCCTGGAGGAGCTTACAGTCTGATCGAGGAGACGGACATATAAGCTAAGAATCTATGAGGCAGTGAAACAGATTTATTAATGACATTTACGAAGTTCACAGTGGTACATGAGCATGGAGGGAGACATGACTAACTTGTAGAAAGGCAAAGTCAAGAGGAGAGGGTTTTAAAGAGAAAGTAGTTTCATACAGTGTTAAGACCTTATACAGGTTCTGGAAACTGCTAGATTCAAATCCTGCCTCTAACAATTTATTAACTATTGGACTGGAAACAAATGGGGTTTTTTTAAACCTCATTATGTCTCGATGTCTTTATTGGTTAAACGTGAGTAATAATAATAAATACACCATAGTGCTCTGTGAAGATTAAACGTCTTAATAGATATAAAACATTTAGTCCAGTGCCTAACTCATGGCAAGTCCTAAAAAGTATTAGCTATCACCACGATTATTTTTGCTTGAACAGCGAGGGAAGTGTGCGTGTTCAGCTGCCAGTACAGTACCTGGCACACTGTAGGTGCTCAACCAATAGTGACCAACTCAACGAATGAATGGACTAAATAAAAAATGGATGAATGAGTTTACTAAGCAAATGCTGAGGGATGGGAAGAAGGGCATTCCAGGCATTGGGCAAAAGCTTGGTGGCTTGGAACATCACAAGTCTGATTGGTTTGAATATATGTGTCAGTCTTTTATGAATTTGATTCATGTGAGGTTTTTCTCCCCTGAACTCACCTCTGGCTGCAATGACCAAATCAAGGTCCTGGCCTGCAAAGTTGAACCATCTCCTTCCCCTTTCCAAAGGTTCTTCTCTTCAGAGTCAATAAAAACATTCAAGGAAGGCAGTCCTGAACGGGATGTGGTGGTGAGAATAGGGCTGCCAGATTTAGGAAGCAAATATACTGGACATGGAGCTAAATTTGAATTTCAGATAAACAACAAATAATGTCTACACATTAAGACAGTTGTTTTGAAGTCTGTGCCATGCACACACAGTCCATGACCCATCAGCCTGTTTCTAAAAGGAAAAATTGGCCCTTAATATGACACATGCTCCATTGTCCTTGTTTCAATTTCCTCCCTGGGGACCATGGAAAAGATTTACTCTCTGGCCCAAGTTTTATATAATTCAAGAACCCTATAGCAAGTGGCCTTAGGAGGTTTCCAGGTACAGGTCAATATCCTCTCCCCACAAAAGATCATCCTAGTCATGCCTGGCCTCAGTGATTTCTCTCTGGTCTGAACACACACACTGCATTGCCTGTTTCTAATTCATGTTTGTTTGTTTGTTTTAAATTTTATTTATTTATTTATTGGCTGTGTTGGGTCTTCATTGCTGCACGCGGGCTTTCTCTAGTTGTGGCTAGCGGGGGCTGCTCTTTGTTGCGATGCGTGGGCTTCTCATTGCGGTGGCTTCTCTTGTTGCAGAGCACAGGCTCTAGGTGCGCGGGCTTCAGTAGTTGCGGCACACAGGCTCGGTAGTTGTGGCTTGCGGGCTCTAGAGCGCAGGCTCGGTAGTTGTGGCACACGTGCTTAGTTGCTCCGCAGCATGTGGGATCTTCCCAGACCAGGGCTGGAACCCGTGTCCCCTGCATTGGCAGGTGAATTCTTAACCACTGTGCCACCAGGGAAGCCCTCTAATTCATGTTTGACACTTGGATATACTACCCACCTTGCAATGCTAGTTATCTTTCTTTTTATAGGCCTTTCATTTTCAACTAGATCACAGGGGAGTGAAAGTCAAATGTTTTTGTAAGTTCTGAGCACAGGACAGAGCAGTTTCTCTCTCTCTCTCTCTCTCTCT
Source organism: Kogia breviceps (assembly GCF_026419965.1). Taxonomy (NCBI): domain Eukaryota; kingdom Metazoa; phylum Chordata; class Mammalia; order Artiodactyla; family Physeteridae; genus Kogia; species Kogia breviceps. The sequence goes on from NC_081315.1 coordinate 57,946,724, forward strand.
CTCTCTCTCTCTCTCTCTCTCTCTCTCCCTCTCCCTCTCTCCATATATATAGAGAGACCAGTACGTGTAGAAAGAAATTAATATTTTCATTGGATGTTTCCAGCCTGCCAGCCATTGGAAGGTGTGTTGCCTAATGGATTTGGAGTTAAACTGAGTCTGAATCCCCCATATTTAATACTGGACTTTGGGGCAAATTATTTCACATTCCTCCTTTGTAAAATGGGTACAATACTAACTGACCTCTCAAGATTGCTCTTTGCATTAAATTTATTAACTTTAGATTAATTAGTACCTGGGAAACATTTCCAACTGGAAGTTATTGTTATATTGATGGCAATTTTTTTTTTTTTTTTTTTGGCCGCACCTCGTGGCGTGCAGTATCTTAGTTCCCCAAGCAGGGATTGCACCCATGTCCCCTGCCGTGGAAGCACAGAGTCCTAACTACTAGACCACCAGAGAAGTCCCTATTGATGGCAATTAATAAAACTTAGGGGACTGCTCCATAATATCCTGACCACCATTTAATTCCCAAACTTCAACTGTCAGAGATAACCAGAATGGATAAGACATTTTAAATCAGCTATTTTATTGAGCTGATTTACTGGTTATAGAAAACTGGCCTACAGTAGAAACCGGCCTCTCACTAATGGGTCATGGTCATTTAATGAATAACCCATCGTCATTAAATCACCAGGGAGAGGTTGACCAGGAGGCACAGTGCAAACAATTCCGTATAAGTCTCTTGGTTGTCGCTGCTCCCCCGGCATTCACCTCCATCCTCACAGCACAGTTTTTGAGTGATTGAAGTCAGTTTGAGCAAGGATTCCAAACGGGGAAAAGCAAATACGTAAGTCAGAGGTCAGGGGAGAAGAACAGGCCAGGGTGAGGAAGAAATGCCGAGCTGATAACTGCAAGATAATGAATGTGGGGATGGCTTAGGCAGCATAGTAACAGGGGGAGCCGGACACACCCCAAGCTTCCTTAGGCATCTGTGCGAGGCCCAGGCTTACAACTCATCGTTAAAGGTCTATGGAGCTTGGATTTCTAAATATTTGGGCCACCCAGCATGGACTTTTGGAAATGGCACTGTTGAGTAAAGTCATTAACAAATTACTTTCCTTCCATTTCCTTCACTGACAGGACCTTCTGTTTAAGCCTCCTTAGCAACTGGAAGGAGTAAATTTGCTGACAAGCATCTGGGTGCAGTGGGCCACTCGATGGAATTTTTATCATGCAAAAGTGATCCCAGATGATTACTTGAGAGATTGCCAGGAATCTCTGGAATCTAATTAACCCACAGTTGAGTACACAAAAGAGGTTTCATTTTAGGGTAGAGTCAAGGTGAAGAATTTGTAAAATAAGCCATATTGATTTCCTTACTATTGCAAATATTAGAATTTTGTAATGGGCATCCATTCCCAGCTTGTTCTCAACTAAATTGGAAGCTGGATATCTGTGATGTCGTGGGCCAAGGATAGGTTTTGAGGTTCGATTTTTGATTGGATACCAAGCTCTACCATTTACTAGAGATTTCTTAGGGTTATGACTGAATGCCCCTGTACCTCTGTTATCTCATCTGTAAAATGGATATATAATTGTCCTCATCCTGTAGGGTGAGGATTAAGCCAACTAATAAGCAACTAGACCCTGGCCTTTAGGAGAACCTCAAAATTTAAATATCCTTTTTCTTTTCTCTTCTTTCTCTTATTCCAACCTCCCCTAACCCTGCCCCAGCAATTTTTTTGATTTGGAAAATCAGAATCAATTTAGGCTTTGCTAAACTTCTGAAAAATGCAGGAGACCTGAAGGAGGGGAAGGAGCAAACCGTGTGGCTGCCTGGTCTCTGCATCGAGACTTTGAATCAAGTGCAAAGACCATGCAGTAGATGTGTTCTTGGACAGTTCAGGGAATCTCAGCAAAGCCAGGGTGGCTGAACTAGACTAACCCCAAAGGAGAGTGATAAAAGAAAGGTCGAGGAGATACAGAGGGGCAGGTTGTAGGATTGGGAAAGGCCTGGGAGGCCATTAAGAGGACTTGAGCTTTTACTCTAAGTGTGTTGGGAAGCCATTAGATGGTGCTACGCTGAAGAGTGACATGTTTGACTTAATTTAAAAATGATCACTCTGGCTGCTGTGCTGCAGATGCATTATGGGACATACATTAAATCACCGCATTGTACACGTTAAACTTATGTGTATGTTGTATGTCAGTAATATCTCGATAAAGCTGGGAAAAATTAAAAAGAAAGGAAGAAAGAAAATACATTATGGAGTAGGGATGTGGAATGAGTAGATGGGGCACAAGGGCAAAAGCAGGAGCACCAGTTAGGATCCCACTAAATATCCAGGTGAGAGATGGTGGCAGGTCAGAGCAGGTCAGTAGCAGTGTAGGTGGCGAGAAGGGGTCAGATTGTGAACATTTTTTTTTGTTGTTTGTTTGTTTGCGATACGCGGGCCTCTCCCTGTTGTGGCGTCTCCCGTTGCGGAGCACAGGCTCCGGATGCGCAGGCTCAGCGGCCACGACTCATGGGCCCAGCCGCTCCGCGGCATGTGGGATCTTCCCGGACCGGGGCACGAACCCGTGTCCCTTGCATCGGCAGGCGGACTCTCAACCACTGTGCCACCAGGGAAGCCCTGTGAACATATTTTTGAGGTAGTAATTTAGGCTTTGTTGATAGATTCTGTGTCTAATGTGAAAGAGACTTCTTAAGGTGTTTGATCTAATAAATTGGAAGATAGTGATGCTATTTGCCATAAAAGAGGTTCAGGGGGAACACCAGGAGTTTAGTTTTAGCCTTGTGAAATTTGAGATACCAAATAAATATCCAACAGCAGGCAATTAAATATATGAGCCCGCAAAACAGAAATAGAGTCACAGATGTAGAGAACAAACGTATGGCTACCAAGGGGGGAAAGGGGTGCTGGTGGGAGGAATTGGGAGATTGGGACTGACATATGTACACTATTGATACTATGTATAAAATAGGTAACTAATGAGAGCCTACTGTATAGCTCAGGGAACTCTACTCAGTGCTCTGTGGTGACCTAAAGGGAAGGAAATCCAAAAAAAGAGGAGATATATGTATACAGAGAGCTGATTCACTTTGCTGTACAGCAGAAACTAACACAACATTGTAAAGCAACTATTTAATTATTAATTAAAATTAAAATAATTATTAATTATTTAATAATTAATTAATTATTAAAAAATATGAGCCTGAAGTTCAGATGAGATGCAGGCTATAGAGAGAAAAAGGAATATAGTTGGAGGAAGATGTAGGATTGGAAGTTTGCTTTTTTTAACATGGGAGAAATAATAGAATGTTTTTCAGTAATGAGAATAATCCAATAGAGTGGGAAAATGTGTTAACACCTGAGAGGGGACAATGGTTGGAATAGAGCTTATGAGTAGGTGATAAAGGAGGAGATCTTGGGCACAAAAGGGACCATCGCTATAGCTGGTCCAGCCCTAGCAACAGAAAAGATGATAAAGTAAATAGAGAAGTCCATGTGGTGGTATGAGTTTGGGGCATTGTCTTCTCATTGCATCCCTTTTCTTGGCAAAATAGGAAGCAAAGTCAGTGTCAGGTTGGTGGTGAAGGACTGAAGCTGACAAAGCTATGAAATTGACCAGGGGAGTGGAAGAAAGAATGGTTTTGGGGATTGTCCAGTGAATGAATTTAGAATTGCCAGGTAGCATTAAGGGCTGACTTGAGGTTGAAGGTCATGGGTTTAAACTGAGACCAGCTTCTTTCAACTGTGAGGATAAAAGTGTGGCGTAGATGGGGAGCTTGATTCAACCAAGTCTGGGGTTTTGCCAGGTGAGTATGAGGAAGAAAGAGAAGAGCAAAAGAGTTGATGGTTTATGAAAATAACTGATTATAATGATAGTCCATGGACATTAAGATGGATAAGGAAGGAAGTGAGCACTTCCTTGAAATGGGTGAGAAACAGTGAAAGAGCCATAGGAACAATGAATGGAATAAAAAAAAACTGTTGGAGTCAGAGTATTAGAACAAATGAACTGAAAAGAGAGGAGAGGGAATGCAAATCGAAACCACATGAGATATCATTTCATACCCACCAGGATGTCTGTAATAACAGAGACAAACAATAAGTGTTGAGGAGGATGTAGAAAAATTGGAACCCTCATTCACAGATGATGGGATTATAAAATAGTGCAGTGACTTTGGAAAACAGTCTGGCAGTTCCTCAAAATGTTGAATGTAGGTTACCATATGACCCAGCAATTCCACTCCTAGGCACAGACCCAAGAGAAACGAATGCATACATCACATAAAAAGTTTTACACAAATGTTTATTGCAGCATTATTCATAAGAGCCCTAAAGTGGAAATAACCCAAATGTCTATCAACTGGTGAATAGATAAATAAAACAGAGTATTATTTGGCAATAAAAAGGAATGAAGCTCTGATACTTCATTCTGCTACAATTTGGATAAACCCTGAAAACATGCTAAGTGAAAGGAACTAGGCACAAAAGACCATGTATTGTATGATATGAAATATTCAAAATACACAAATAAATAGAGACACGAAGTAGATTAGTGGTGGCCTAGACTGGGAGCAATGGGAGATTGGGAAATTAAGGGTGGTGGTGGTGAAGGCTAATAGGTATGGTGTTTTTGGGAGGAGGTGATTAAAATATTCTAAAGTTGATTGCGGTAATGGTTGTACAACTCTTTGAATACACTACATTGAGTTGATCACTTTAAAAGACTAAATTTTACAGTATAAGAATTACATGTCAATAAAGCTGTTACAAAAAAAAAAAAAAGAGGAGGTGGTCAGAGAGTGGCATGCTTGTAATTGGGATTATGGAGGGTTTGCACATGGGTAATGACACAGCTAGGGTCTGACCGAGTAGCCACGATGGCTTGGAGGAGGGAGTTAAGGAGGACAGAGGATCGTCTGAGGTTATGGGCATCGTGTGTTCTGGTAGGAGTAATGTTGGTCAGAGGCTGACAGTGAGTCAGGGCTAAAGATCTTCAGGGAATGAGGAGGAGGGACCTGAGGGTTTGCAGATGCCGGCAACAAGGAAGCATCATAGCAGGTGGGAATCTGGTGGCGGGCAGTTCAAATCTGGGGTTGGCTGAGGTGGGGTTAGAAAGACTGTACTGGAATTTGGATATTTGTGAAGGACAAAATATCCTTAAGTGTTAAGGGACAATTGTACTTTTCCTTCATTCATTTATTCATTCACGTAACACATATTTATACTTTTTCTGGCACCTTTATCTATTCATTTGGCCATCTCTGTGGATGCAGCCAAGCACGGCAGAGCTAACTCTTAGGAGGGCTGCAGTGTTCCAGCTGCTGTATGATGGGGTCCTTTCAAGGAGTTTCCCCAGAATCTGTTGCTCACTAGTCAAGTGGAGAGCTATAGTGATCAGTATGTAACTTTCCTTGATCACTGATATCACATTGGTCTTCTTTGTTGTTTAGTTACACGAACACAACGACAGCTTTATTTTTTTGAAAGGGTAGGGTGCTACTTGTTTTATAGTTAGGTGGGCGAATGTGTGATGGGTTTTGGTTTTGGACAGATCTGGGTTTGGATTTTGGCTCTGCTATTTATAACTTTGTGACCCTGGGCAGCTTATTTAATCTTCTGGGTCTTGGTTTTGTTGTCAACAAAATACCTACCTCATAAGTGTTGGTGAGAATTAAATGATATTATACATGTCAAGCTCCTAACAGATAGTAGGCAGACCAAAGATGTTCTTTTCCTTCTTTGGCCTTTCTGCTGATGTTGCTTCTCCTGTTTTATTTCCAGCTTTTAGCAGTTCTAGTGTCTGGCTTCTAATCAGAAGCCTTCTTCTAGGGATGGTGGAAATTATCGAGCCAACTTCCAGATTTGTGTAGAAGCACTCTAATAATTTACCTTATGTGTCTCAAAGTGTTTTACAAAACTTTTCTAATCCTAACCTTTAAAATAACCTGTGAGGTATGTGAAAGAGATATCAGTATTCCTAATTTTCAGAAGAGAATATAAAGTACTGAGAGAAACTAACAATTACTGGGTATTTACTGAATGGCATTATTCTAAACACTTTACATGCATTAACTTAATCCTCACAACCATCCTATGAAGGGTATTATTAACCTTATCTCACAGACAGGGAGACAGGCACAGAGAGGTCAAATAACTTGTTGAAGGTCACATAGCTTCCAAGCATGGGGGCAGAATTTGAACCCGAGCAGTATGGTTCCAGAGCTTAATCACTATATGGCTCTGGTAGAAGATAAGTAAATAAATCATTGTTCAGAACTCCTGAGTGAAGAAATCCTTTGGCCAGTTCCTTTTCAGGTATCATTCTGACCTCGGAGTGTCATGCAGCTTGAAAATGTTGGTAGTTCACAACGGTGACTAATAGAATACTATTATTATCTTGTATAGGAGGTGAGCTTGTGTGAGTTTTGTTACCCGGTGTCCTTCTAGCTCAGCCACCCCTGAGAATTCTTTTGCAGAGACAAGATAATAGTAAAAAGAATAGCCACCGTTGTCACCCTACCATTCTGCTTGTTGCAAGCTAAAGCTTTCTTTCTTTTTTATTTTTTTAACTTTGTATTTATTTATTTATTTTTGCTAAAGCTTTCTTAATATCATAAATCTAAAAACCTAGAGGAATCTCTGGGAAACAAAGTTCATGAGGTTAAAATGAATGTCATACTGTTTTCTCTGGCTCAGGTAGACTTTTCCTTAGGAAGCAGAGGGATATCTGGCCTAAGACTGAACCATTAGGCACCCATGAAACTCATCCTAGAACAGCAGAACTAAGGCATCTTTACTAAGTGCCAGAGATCTGACAGCCAAGGCATTTTTTTTTAGGAGTGGATGCTCAAACATTCCAAACATCTAGTCATCTGTCATTTTTCTTCTTGCTGCCCCTGATTTTAGTTTTTGACTACTAAAATTTCTTCCAGACCCAAGAGTAGAAAAAAAAGAGAAGATGAAACTAAAGCCTGATCATTTGAGTATGTCAGAAAGTTCAATATAAATTTGATAAAGGAAGAGTTGGAAATTGTTATCTAAAATGAGATACAGTATGTATTTTTCATATGTGTGTCCATGT